>NW_028317969.1:337500-2875000 GCF_062004578.1 Staurois parvus
TAGAGGAACAACACAAATTTGATCTATTTTTCTTCATGTTTTGATTTGGAATAGAATGTGTCGTGTTCCCAATGCATTTGTGTGGATGGAAATAAAAGCTATTAGAAGGATTTTCAGCTTTATTCACTTTTTTCAACACACTGCTATTATTGTGAACACAACTGTATGTGAATCCAGTCTTTGAATGATGTAGCATTAACAGTGTCCTTCACTAAGCACAATATGTGGAGCAGTGTCCACAAACTTTTGGCCATATAGTGTATGTGAGGGTTTCTTTTTATGAACTTGGAGCAATCAAAAGGTATCCAAAAAGTGACAGGTTCCCTTTGAGAAAGAAATATACTTCTTGTGAGTCCCTGTAAAAAGAAAAAAAAAAAGTAAATTACAGTGGTGTGTGGCCTTGTTTGTCAAGGTTTTCTATAGTCCTTGGTTCATTTAATATTTAAGCTGATTAAACTCATCCACCCTCCCCCAAATATTCTCCATAATGCCAGTAACTCATCTCATTGAGGTTCGTGTCCTCTCACAGGTTCCATTCCTGCGGTCTCTTCTCCCCCATAGTTATGTTTTTACAATTACTTTTGTGGGAACTGTGGTCACGTAAAAATAGAGGATCCTGCTCAAATCACACATTTAATTAAATTTTAGAGCGATGAATAATTCCCAAGTCGACGGGTTACCAGTAAACCCTCTCCAATATGTAAAGAGTAGCTATTGTAGAGTCTGGGAAACAGTATGAGTTATACATTTTTTAAGTATCTACATTTAAATTGCTTAATGTGAACCTGTCATTACAAGAAAAATATTAACCCCTTCACGTCCTTGAACCATTTTAGCCACTTGTGCTTTAACTGACAGTTGCACGATCATGCAACACTGTACATAAATTAAACTTATATACTTTTTTTTCACACAAATAGAGCTTTCTTTTGGTAGTATTAGATCACCACTGGGGTTTTTTGTGCTATAAACAAAATCAGATTTTTTAAAATAAATACATAAATATTTAAACTTTTTGCTATAAAACTTATCCAAAAAAAAGTCTTAATAAATTTAGGCCAAAATGTATTCTGCTACATTTCTTTGACAAAAACAATCCCAATAATTGTATATTAATTTGTTTGCATGAAAATTATAGCATCTATAAATAATAGTATAGATACTGGAATTTATTTATTTTTTAATACGAGTATTAGTGATCAGGGACCAAGATAGTACAGCATTCTGACACTGGGTGGGAACTGACTAAATGATGCTGACATCTCCAGTGACACTAATACAGTGATCAGAGCTAATAAAAAGCACTGGCACTATACTAATGACACTGGGCAGGAAGGGGTTATCATCAAAGGTAACTGTGTGTTAGCAGGTGTGATATTTGTGTACTGTTTTACTAGGGGAGATACCGGTTTTTATTCCCTGCTTTTAGGGAGATAAAAACCAGCACATCCCCACTGACAGGAGAGAGATCTGTGTTCTTTACATTCCTGTCTCTCCTGTCAGTTGCTGCACTGATCATGGCCAATCATCAGCTATTCGTGGCTGGAACCCAGTGATTGACATGTACAGGAGCCAATGACTGCACGAGCTGGCGGAGGCACATGTGCCTCTTACCTGAAAATTTAGAATCGTGTATATATAGAGCTGCTATAGGGCAGCCAGGGAGTGATTAAAACATAAACTCATGGCTATAGCTATGAGCTTGGTGTAATTTTTTTTTTTTTATCAGCTGGCGATTGTTCAGTAAAAGTGATCCAGGTGGATCTACAGCTGCCTGATCACTTTTACAGTAGTGAGAAGGGCTGTCCCCAGCCACTCCTCCCATGTCACTGCCTGCAGTGGTTTTTGGGCTCACCTGGTTTCTCCAAGGAGCATGGGACCATGATAAACTGGCCAGACAGTAGGAGGAGATCAAGGAACATCTGTTCCCTGATTTCCTCTGTGATTAATTAACCTAGAAGCAACAAGCTTTTTGTCACTTCAGGTTTCAGAGCTGTCATTTTCTGGCTACCATAGTGGGGAAAGTGGCTAATCAAGACCAATCTGTGCATGATTAGCTGCAATTGAAGACGGGGGACATTGGGGGGCCTTTTGTATAAAGAAAATGTTGTAGTCTTGCACTAGGGAATCACTTCCCATCCTTTATTTTTGAGAGTTGTTCTGGTACTGGCTTTGCGGAGGACACACACTTGCTGGTGGGAGGCTTTAACCCCTCCAATTACTGAATGACCATTTGTAACTGTAATGGTCATTAGGATCTGGTAAGGAGCTGGAGTGTGTTCATGCAGCTTGGGTGCACGGCACACACAGATTTGTTTGAAGCGCATGAGTATTCTTGTGAAGTTTGTGAAGATTTTCGTTTATTATGCGTTTATCACATACGTGGAATAAGTGAGAATCTAATGGACTAATTTTCACATTTTTGGACATTTTTTCTCTTCATGCCTTTTTATTTATATATTTAAATTTTTCATATTTTCGTTTTGATGTATATATTTTCTTTTCAACAATTTTGTATTAACCCTAGTTCACACTTTCACGGACCGTGCGGCCCGCGTTTGCACGGGCACGGCAGCCCATGCATTTGAACAGGCTGCTATGGCACCTTTGGGGGGCGGGAGGGGAGTGGGTACCCGAATTTGACAGGTTCCCGCTCCCACTTCCGGTCCGATCACCTAGGCAATCAGAAACGGAAGGTGTCCTCCCTCCCTCCCTGTAGTCTTTTAGACACGTGACTGGTCCCAGAAGACTACAGGACCATTCATGAAGCGCAGCATTACTCGCACATGTGCAGTGGGTACCCGGCTGTCAAGCTGCAAGCTATCACAGCCGGGTGTCCACACTGAAGACGCCGGCCTCCTGGAATACAGGACGGCCGGTGAAACGGGCTGTGGGGGACACACCACGGGACGGAGGGACAGGTAAGTGGCTGTTTTTTAAAAGTCAGCAGCTACAGTTTTTGTCGCTGCTGACTTTTATTTTTTGACAGCGTGAGTGGAACTCCGCTTTAATGTAGGTTAAAGTCAAAGAACATGTAAATGAGCCCTTAGAACCACTTTAACAAAACCACAATAAAATGTTCTATTGCAATGGAGCACTTTTTAGAATCGTGGTAAATGCTGAAGCCACAGCATCCATTATTTGTCACGCATGCTATACCAAGGTGCACAGGTACCATTTAAAAACAGTGCAGAATCCTGGATTTACCCTCCAGTTACTTCAATCCCAATTTTGAAAAGTCGGGTGAGATGCCGCTTTCAAGTGCGATTTGTAAGACACCTGACACAGATGTCTATGCGAATTTCACCAAAAGTAGTACATGTACGACTTTAGAAATCGGTGCGGCTTCGACCAATTTGGAACCGCTTCGATTTGACCGCTCTATTTGTGGACAATAGGGTGCGCCTTGGCATACGATTTGCAAGTCGCATGGCATGCCAAGTCGCACCCGATGTGACTGTGGTGTTAGGCACACAATGATGTTTGCCAGATTCAAGAGGGTACCCAAAAAATGAGCCCTAAGAGCCTAATCACACTGAATGCAACCTTGAAATCACGCTACTTCACTTGTACCTCCGATTTCACGGTGGCTTGCAACTTAATTTAGCAGACGTCAATGTAAGCAATGAAACTTGGAAAAAAAGTGCTGCGGGAACTATTTTTGAAATCACATTACTTCAAATCGCCATGCCATAGAAAGACCATGCCATAGAAATACATTAGATACGACTTCAGGTGCGATTCGCATGTCGCACCGGTGTGAACCAGGGCTAACAGTGGAGACTTGTGGTTCCCCCATTCAGGAGATCATGCGGTTATCCCCTTGTTTTTATACATATTGATATTTGCAGCACTCGGACACCGCAGTTACTCTTTTCTTGTCCCACAGCACGTCACATGTAGTATTTTATTTCAGGTACTTATATAGCGCCGTCAATTTACACAGCACTTTACATATATATTGTACATTCACATCAGTCCCTAACCCACAAGGGGTGTACAATCTAAGGTCCCTAACTCACATTCATACATACACATACTAGGGACAATTTAGACAGGATCCAATTCACCTACCAGCATGTTTTTGGAGTGTGGGAGGAAACCGGAGTACGCAGAGGAATCCCACGCAGACACAGGGAGAACATGCAAACTCCAGGCAGGTGTTGCCATGGTTGGGATTCGAACCCACGACCCTAGTACTGCCAGGCGGAAGTGCTAACCATTTAGCCACTGTGCAACAATACAGTGGTACCTCGGTTTATGAACACCTCGGTTAATGTAATTTTCGGTTTACGAATGAAAATCCATTGAAAATAATGCCTCGGTTCACAATACGAAGCAAGTTCCCCAGGATGCATTGTGCCTGGGAGGTTTGTAGTACCGCCCCCGTGCATGCTGGAGTCTGTGGGTAGCACGTGGCGTTGAGTGTGGAGGTGTTTTTCAATGCATTCCTATGGGAAACCGCATTCCGGTTTACAAATTTTTCACAATACGAAACATCCTGGAGAACGCATTAAATTTGTAAATCGAGGTACCACTGTAAATATATATTGCTAGCCAACACGGTTTTGCACAGTACAGCCTATTGTATGTAAAATGCGTGTTATCTTCAATCTAAATTTCAATTAAAGGAATCTATTGCAAGTCAATACTATCATGATCCTTAAATCAGATATGCTCTCTGATTTTACCCTGATATTGAAGCCCACCTCTAGCTGAAAAAAAACAAAAACGTAAGTGCCCCCTAACCTCACCCCACCCATACGGGCAAGCAGATACACTGACAGCTCTGCAGGAGACCTGCATGGCACCATCGTTCTGCTGATCACTGGTTCAATGGATTCCAGGCTCCTGCAACAAAAAAATAATAAATGCACATTTTTTTTACCTGCAGAAAAATGTGCATTTATTATTTTTTTTTGTCAGGGTGAACTTCTCCTTTAATGCCTGTTAAGTCAAGGGGGTTGTGGATGATGCTGTTGTGATCAGATGTTACCTATCTTCATGCTTCAGCAGGCTCCCGTGATCTGCTTGAGCATTTCTTCCCCCAAAGCAGCCTCACTTCTACGCCGCACTCTCAAGCTTGGCCTTTCCAAAGCTTGGCTTTAAAGGTAAAACAATTGTCAGAGATTTTTCTTAAGCTGTTGTTTTTCTGTAATGGGGAGGCACTATTGATTAGAGAGTGCCTGTTTGAATTGTGGATTAGGATCATGATAATAGTGGTGAGTGGGAAATAAAGTGGTATTAAACACAAAAGCAAAAATGTATTATATTATTATTATTATATAGTATTTATATAGCGCCAAAGGGTTTGCTCAGCGCTGTACAATAGCAGGGGGACAGAACATGAGACAGGACAGAAACAACACAATACACGAGGGGTTCGAGGACCCTGCTCTTTCGAGCTTACAATCTAGGAGGGAGGGGAAGTGGAACAAGACGAAATGGCTGTGGGGGATGGAGTGGTAGGAAGAGTGGAGGAGGTCAGTTGTTAGGTGAGGGTGGGGTAGGCCTCCCTGAAGAGGTGGGTCTTCAGGGTGCGCCTGAAGGTGATGAGGGTAGGTGACAGTCTAATGGACTGGGGTAGGAAATTCCAGAGGATGGGGGAAGTCCTGGAGAAATCCTGCAATCGGGCGTGGGAGGAGACCAGGGAGCTAGAGAGTAGGAGGTCCTGTGAGGAGCAAAGGGCACGGGTAGGGTGGTGTTTAGGTATCAGGTCGGTTAGGTAGTTTGGGGCGGCGTTGTGAATGGCTTTGTAGGTTAGGGTTAGCAGTTTGAATTTGATGCGTTGGGCAATTGGGAGCCAGTGAAGGGATTGGCAGAGGGGGGGGTCTTAGATGTGATGTCTGTGTTAGTTTTCTTTTTAAGGCTTTTTTTATTTTCACCTGGTGATCCTGCCAGTAAATCTGTTGTTTTTCAACAGCCTGTCCTGCAGATGCAGCAGTTAGAGGATTGAGGTAAACCATTGCTTACAATGATCAGCTTTTATTTAAACTATTTATCCCAAAAGGAAAAAAAAGTGCTGTAACAGTTTATAAAGTATTAGCTGGAATTTGGCTTTTAATTAAAACTAATCTCCGCCTTTCTACATACTTTACTTAGTTCGTTTGGGCCAGCTTGGCACAAAGGAACTACGTTGCGTACTAACCTATGATGCTGCTGGATGCGCGGTATAAACTGTATGTTTCTGCGGCTACATTCAGCATACTGCACTGTTCCGGGTTACAGCCGAGACTTCCAATCTTGGACCCGGAACACAGTAGAGTCTTAACACAGTGGCGTTCAGCCATTCAGAATAAGTGATGTAGTCCTTCAGTAAATACAAAGCTTCCTCTGAATCAGAGAGACGGGCTGATGATGTCACATCCTTTGTCAATCAGAGGAGGCTTTGTATTCATTGATAGAATGCATTGCTTACTCTGATTGGCTGAGTGTCGCTGTGATAGACTCTGATAGATACTGTTTTCCGGGTCTAAGACTGGAGGTCTGGCCTCGAACCCAGAACACAGTGCGGCATGCTGTATGCAGCTGCAGCTACATACAGTTTTTATACCGCACATCCAGCAGTCTCTCAGATTAGTGGGGAACATATTTTGTTTAGGCCAAGCTGGCCCAAACAGACTATGTAAAGTTTTATATAGAAAGGTGGAGATTACCTTTTAAGGGGCTGTAAAGGCTCAAGGTTTTTTTCACCTTGATGTATTCTATGCATGAAGGTAAAAAACCACCTTTGTGCAGCATCCCCCCCAGCCCCCCTAATACTCAAGTCCCCTTTCCAGTGATATTCACTGAAGTCTCGGTTATCTCATGACTCCCTCTCCTCATTGGCTGAGACAGCAGCGGGAGCCATTGGCCTTCTTTGTGCAGCAGTCTCCCCAGCCCCCCCAACACTTACCTGAGCCCCATCCAGCAATCCAGTTCTTTTTTTGTCCCGGGTCTCTGTCTCCTCATTAGCTGAGACAGCAGAAGGAGCCATTGGCTCTCACTGCTGTCAATCACAGCCAGTGAGAAGAGAGAGGGGGCGAGGCCAAGCCACTGCTCCGTGTGTGAATAGACACAGAGCAGCGGGTGCCCCATAGCAAGTTGCTTGCTGTGGGGTCATCCGACAGGAGGGAGGGGCCAGGAGAGCTTGCGGGGGACCCGAGAAGAGGAGGACCTTGGTTGCTCTGTGCAAAACCACTTCACACAGCAGGTAAGTATAGACGTGTTTATTTTTTAAAAAAAATTATAAGCCTTTAGTATCACTTTAACCTCCCTGGCGGTATTCCCGAGTGTAGCTCGGGGTAAAGTTTCAGTACCACAAGAGGTAACCCCGAGCTACACTCGGACTTACCATGCGGCGCTGCTCCGGGATCTGTTCTTCTCTTACCTTGTTATGTGCTCCTGCGATGTCCCTCCTGCAGTGTCCCCTGTAATGTCCTCCGGCAGATGCCGGCATATGTCTCCTGGGTTCCTTCCCCTGCAACGTCGGGACGTACCGGGATGGAACTGGCGGGAAATTTGAAAATGACAAAAAATGACATTCACTAAATACACTAAAATCAAACCATTTCACATACATTTTGTCCCGAGTGCTTTGTCCTGCGCCCTGTCTGCATTTTTACTGTTCTTTCTGCTTGGAAACTGAGAAACGTCCATGGCGTCCAAAAAGCGTCCCTTTAGGTCAAAATCGGTTTTAGACCGGCTAGAGAACAGCGATAGTAAATTAGAACCACTTGCAGAATTGAGTGATAATGATTCGTGGGGGAAATTCCTCATCAGACACTGAAAATGATTTTGCGACTTTGCTCAGCAATGTGCGAACTTGGCGCTATATTTCACATTTCAGTGTTTTTGGTTTGATTATATTATTGAATTAAATTGATTATTATTACATTATTATTTTTTATGATTATTTATGATTTCATGTTTCAAGTTTTATCCTACCCGGGGTGTTTACTAGACTCTTGTTCGGACAGATTTCAGTGAGTTATTCCTAAAAATTACAGGCCTATAATAAAAAAAACAACATATTTCCATGCAAAAAAATTTACCGCTTTGAACACAGAAATATGGACATAATCAGACCGCTAGGGAGGTTAAGTGTATCTAAATCTGCTAGTACATCTAACACTCAGACTATCATTGCTACTGTCCAAGGGGGTCCCTGTTGCTCCGTCATCCAGAGTGGGGGCACTTTAATACAGGAGGTGTGTTACTGGCCAGAGCACCAGGTGAAACCAGAGGAAAAAAAAGACTAAAAAGAGAAAACTATTGCAGCCACCACATCCAGTAATTGACAAGCTGCAATATATTACATGTTTGGTTTTGAGTCTAATACTGCATTGCGTGGAATTTGAACAGAAGAGATCAGATTTTTTTTTCTTTTTTCCCATATATAGTATATTGTTCTGTATGAAAAACCAAGTTGGAAAGGAATATATATTTGATTATATATTGCTGTGGAATGTGAAGGAAAGTAATTGGTGCTTCGGAGATTTTTGTGTATACTTTTAAACTGGGGTGAATTTCTGTCTGAACGAATAATTGTGGCAGCCATAGGTGTAAGGGATTAGAGCTATGAAGACTGGGGGGTGTTTATAGCTGGTTTGGATTTCTTTTTATATCATATGCCCCAGTTTTACTATATTGCTCTGATTTTTACCTCCTTCATTTCTTCTTGCAGGTAAAACTAGGCCCGTGGCTTCAACCACCACAGTCAGCTCCGGGGATGTCCCACTCAGCTCTATCCTTCAGGTCAGTCACCCGTCTCAGCACCACCAGCTTCAGAGCTCGCAGTCCTCACGTACTGTGCTGCAGCACATCACCCAGTCCCAGAGTGCAGCACAGGCGTCTGTTGTGGTAAAATCCATCCCCACATCCTCCAGCGGGGCCATCACTCACATCATGCAGCAGGTATGTACTCACAGCACAGGGCGGATCATACTGGGCACTTTTTTAAAAAGTGAAACTTCTTGAAAGAGAACCCCCTTCAGGTGATCTGTACACATTGATTGATTGGATTTTAGTCTGTTTTATTACCGATTCTTACCTGATTCCTATTTGTAGATATTTATGTAGGCCTTGTCAGCTCTTTATAAAACTGGCTGTTATGTGCAGATCCTGTTTTTGATATAAATAGCTGAGCAGGCTCAGTGTTGTCATATGGATACCTGCAGATCCTGTTTTTGATATAAATACCTGAGCAGGCTCAGTGTTGTCATATGGATACCTGCAGATCCTGTTTTTGATATAAATACCCGAGCAGGCTCAGTGTTGTCATATGGATACCTGCAGATCCTGTTTTTGATATAAATACCTGAGCAGGCTCAGTGTTGTCATATGGATACCTGCAGATCCTGTTTTTGATATAAATAGCTGAGCAGGCTCAGTGTTGTCATATGGATACCTGCAGATCCTGTTTTTGATATAAATACCTGAGCAGGATCATTGTTGTCATATGGATACCTGCAGATCCTGTTTTTGATATAAATACCTGAGCAGGCTCAGTGTTGTCATATGGATACCTGCAGATCCTGTTTTTGATATAAATACCTGAGCAGGCTCAGTGTCGTCATATGGATACCTGCAGATCCTGTTTTTGATATAAATACCTGAGCAGGATCATTGTTGTGATATGGATACCTGCAGATCCTGTTTTTGATATAAATACCTGAGCAGGATCATTGTTGTGATATGGATACCTGCAGATCCTGTTTTTGATATAAATACCCGAGCAGGCTCAGTGTTGTCATATGGATACCTGCAGGTCCTGTTTTTGATATAAATAGTCGAGCAGGCTCAGTGTTGTTATATGGATACCTGCAGGTCCTGTTTTTGATATAAATAGCTGAGCAGGCTCAGTGTTGTCATATGGATACCTGCAGATTCTGTTTTCGATATAAATACCCGAGCAGGCTCAGTGTCGTCATATGGATACCTGCCGATCCTGTTTTTGATATAAATAGCTGAGCAGGCTCAGTGTTGTTATATGGATACCTGCAGATCCTGTTTTCGATATAAATACCCGAGCAGGCTCAGTGTCGTCATATGGATACCTGCCGATCCTGTTTTTGATATAAATAGCTGAGCAGGCTCAGTGTTGTTATATGGATACCTGCAGATCCTGTTTCAGCACAGAGGCTTATCTATACTTCGCTCTATGTTTCACGGTTCCAGCCAACCCCCACCAACTCCCAAAAGCAGGATTTTGTCACCAGGTGACAGCCAATGATTCATGCCTGGGACCTCTTGATTGGCTGTGTCCAATCACAGTTCAGAGCCCTGTGTTGAGTTCTGTACAGAGAGGACAATCTTTGTTCTCCCTGCACAGCAGGGGGAAAGAAAGTGGCCTTTTAGTAAAAAGCAGTACACATTACACACATTTAACATTTGGTAGGCGCACAGTGTACCCCTTGATTACCCAGAGAGGATAACCCCTTCCCAGCCAGTGTCATTAGTACAAGTGACAAGTGTATAGTATTAACACTGATCACTGTATTGGTGTCACTGGTGATATCCGTTTCAGTTAGTCTGCCTCCCAGTCAGTGTCAAATTGCCTGCCACACTATCTGTCCCACCATAAGTCGCTGTTCACCGCCATTACTAGTATAAAAAAAATAATAATTAAAAATTCCAGTATACAGTTGTGTTCAAAATAATAGCAGTGTGTTGAAAAAAGTGAATAAAGCTCAAAATCCTTCTAATAGCTTTTATTTCCATCCACACAAATGCATTGGGAACACTACACATTCTATTCCAAATCAAAACATGAAGAAAAATATATCAAATATGTGTTGTTCCTCTAAAAAAATTTAAGAAAAGTGAATATTAGACTGTTCAAAAAAATAGCAGTGTTTGTATTCTTCTTTACAAACTCAAACATTCACTATATAAACTGAAAAATGTTTGAAGATTTTGCTTTCCTTTGAATCACTTAATGAATATTTGGTTGTAGTCGCACTGTTTCTGAGAACTGCTGTACATCTGTGTTGCATGGAGTCACCCAACTTCTGGCACCTGTGATCAGGTATTCCAGCCCAGGATGATTGGACTACATTCCACAGTTCTTCTCTATTTCTTGGTTTTGCCTCAGAAACTGCATTTTTGATGTCACCCCACAAGTTTTCTATTGGATTAAGATCCGGGGATTGGGCTGGCCACTCCATAACGTCAATCTTGTTGGTCTGGAACCAAGATGTTGCACGTTTACTGGTGTGTTTGGGGTCGTTGTCTTGTTGGAACACCCATTTCAAGGGCATTTCCTCTTCAGCATAAGGCAGCATGACCTCTTCAAGTATTCTGATGTATTCAAACTGATCCATGATCTCTGGTATGCGATAAATAGGCCCAACACCGTAGTATGAGAAACATCCCCATATCATGATGCTTGCACCACCATGCTTCACTGTCTTCACAGTGTACTGTGGCTTGAATTCAGTGTTTGGGGGTCGTCTGACAAACTGTCTCCGGCCACTAGACCCAAAAAGAACAATCTTACTTTCATCACTCCACAAAATGTTGTGCCATTTCTCTTTAGGCCAGTCAATGTGCTCTTTGGCAAATTGTAACCTCTTCAGCACATGTCTTTTTTCCAACAGTGGGACTTTGCGGGGGCTTCTTGCAGATAGCTTGGCTTCACATAGGCGTCTTCTAATTGTAACAGTCCTCACAGGGAACTTTACACCTTCTTTCATCTTCCTGGAGCTGATTGTTGGCTGAGTCCTTGCCATTTTGGCTATTCTTCTATCGATTCGAATGGTAGTTTTTCTCTTTCTTCCACATCTTTCAGGTTTTGGTTGCCATTTTAAAGTATTTGCGATCATTTTAGCTGAGCAACCTATCATTTTCTGCACTTCTTTATATGTTTTCCCCTCTCCAATCAACCTTTTAATCAAGGTACGCTGTTCTTCTAAACAATGTCTGGAACGACCCATTTTCCTCAGAATTTCAGAGAGAAATGCACTGTAACCAGCATGTACAACATTTGCTGCCTTCCTTCCTTAAATAAGGGCAATAATTGCCACCTGTTTTTCAAAGAATGAATGACCTCACTAATAGAACTCCACACTGCTATTATTTTGAACATGCCCCTTTCAATGAGTGATTCAATTACACAGAATCAGCAGCATGCATGTCATGACTGTTGGGTCTGTTGGATTTCTATTACTCTACTACACCTGCTAGTAAATTATTTGCCATGTAGAAATATCATTTCTACCAAAAAAAAGTGATTGATCAGGTTAGTGATGTCTGACTGCTATTATTTGGAACACAACTGTATATACCATAGTTTGTAAACTTTCACACAAACCAATCAATATACACTTACTGGGATTTTTTTTTTTGACCATTCAATTACCAGTTAAAGTAGCGCAGTGCTCAATTACCAGTTAAAGTAGAGCAGTGCTGAATAGCAAATAAAATGGCCTGGTCATGAAGGGGGTAAAATCTCAAGTGGTTAATCTATTGTACGAGCCCACAATAAAATGTAATTTAAAGTGCAGGCTTTAGCTATGCATACTTTCAGTATTGGGTGGAGTCATGCACCTCTAGCTCTTGGTCTGGCATGTGTTCCAACAACTGTTATTCATATGTCCTGCAGGCGTTAAGCAGTCACACAGCCTTCAAAAGAACGGAGGAGACTGTGACCGAAGAGGGTGAAGTGGAGGAGATGGACACCTTAGACCCGCAGACCGGCCTCTTCTACAGATCAGCCTTGGCACACAAGCAGCAGAAACAGATTCACCTGCACCAGGAGGGGGCGCACCTTCAGTTGAAGACTGTTCAGTCTCTGCAGACCAAACAGAAGCAGATCATTCAGCTGCAGCCAGAGCAGCTCCAGCACAAAATCCAGCAAACGGCGCAGCTCTCCATCAGGCAGCAGAAATTGACGCCCATTCAACAGGAACAGGTCCACCAGCATACACAGCGCCACATGCTGGTCAAGGAAAGGCACATCCCTTCACTGGTGTCTCAGCCGCAGCAGACAGTGGTGCAGGTTCTGGCTGTGAAAACCACCCAGCAGCTGCCGAAGCTCCAGCAGGTAGTGGGCCAGCAGAAGATCTACATGCAGTCTCAGCTATCTCAGACTTCAGTGCAGCTGCCTGTCACATCTGAAAAATTGACGGCCAGTCAGGTAAGTGTTCTGTTTTGTCCCTCAGGGGGTTCCTAGTCTAATTTTTTACTTGTCTCTCCATACTTTTTTTTTTTTTTTTTTGTCCAGTCTTTGGATACAAAGAATATGTTCTGCAGTAGTGTAATTGTTTGCTAATTGTGGAAGTCCTTTGGGGCTATGTCCCTCTAATCTTCAGCAATCAATCCTGAAAACCTACCGGTGCACTGTGTAAATTCCACTCCTTACTATTGAGAAGACCTGTCACCCCTTCTGGTCTCCTCACTGAACCCAACTGAGAGCTTGTTCACACCACATTTTCAGTGCATTCCAGTGCATTTTTCCCCTTTTTTCTTTTTGATACTTTATTTTCATTAATACAATGTGTGTTCCGGAGTGTTTACACTCACTTTGTTGCATTCTGAACAAAAATAAATACAGAAGGTTGAACGCACTGGATCTGTCCGCACTGGTGGAATACTAGGGGGAGTACAATTGGGGGAATCAATGGTGAAGAAGGATCTGGGGGTTCTGGTAGACCACAAGCTTAATAATGGCATGCAATGCCAAGCTGCGGTTTCTAAAGCGAGCAAAATCCTCTCTTGTATTAAAAGAGGTATAGACTCCAGAGAGAGAGATATCATATTACCCCGGTACAAATCATTAGTAAGACCTCATCTGGAATATGCAGTTCAGTTTTGGGCACCAATTCACAAAAAGAACATTGGGGAACTGGAGAAAGTACAGAGAAGGGCAACCAAACTGATAAGAGGCATGGAGGAGATCAGCTATGAGGAAAGATTAGAGGAACTGAATGTATTCTCTCTTGAGAAGAGGAGATTAAGGGGGATATGATCACCATGTATAATACATAAGGGGGGATATGATCTCCATGTATAATACATAAGGGGGATATGATCACCATGTATAATACATAAGGGGGATATGATCACCATGTATAATACATAAGGGGGGATATGATCACCATGTATAATACATAAGGGGGGATATGATCTCCATGTATAATACATAAGGGGGGATATGATCTCCATGTATAATACATAAGGGGGGATATGATCTCCATGTATAATACATAAGGGGGATATGATCTCCATGTATAATACATAAGGGGGGATATGACCTCCATGTATAATACATAAGGGGGGATATGATCTCCATGTGTAATACATAAGGGGGGATATGATCACCATGTATAATACATAAGGGGGGATATGATCACCATGTATAATACATAAGGAGGGATATGATCACCATGTATAATACATAAGGGAGGATATGATCTCCATGTATAATACATAAGGGGGATATGATCTCCATGTATAATACATAAGGGGGATATGATCTCCATGTATAATACATAAGGGGGATATGATCTCCATGTATAATACATAAGGGGGGATATGATCTCCATGTGTAATACATAAGGGGGGATATGATCACCATGTATAATACATAAGGGGGGATATGACCTCCATGTATAATACATAAGGGGGGATATGATCTCCATGTATAATACATAAGGGGGATATGATCTCCATGTATAATACATAAGGGGGGATATGATCACCATGTATAATACATAAGGGGGATATGATCACCATGTATAATACATAAGGGGGGATATGATCTCCATGTATAATACATAAGGGGGATATGATCTCCATGTATAATACATAAGGGGGGATATGATCTCCATGTATAATACATAAGGGGGGATATGATCTCCATGTATAATACATAAGGGGGGATATGATCTCTATGTATAATACATAAGGGGGATATGATCTCCATGTATACTACATAAGGGGGGATATGATCTCCATGTATAATACATAAGGGGGGATATGATCAACATGTATAATACATAAGGGGGGATATGATCTCCATGTATAATACATAAGGGGGGGATATAATCACCATGTATAATACATAAGGGGGGGATATAATCACCATGTATAATACATAAGGGGGGATATGATCACCATGTATAATACATAAGGGGGGATATGATCACCATGTATAATACATAAGGGGGGATATGATCTCCATGTATAATACATAAGGGGGATATGATCTCCATGTATAATACATAAGGGGGGATATGATCTCCATGTATAATACATAAGGGGGGATATGATCTCCATGTATAATACATAAGGGGGGATATGATCACCATGTATAATACATAAGGGGGGATATAGGTAAAGTTGATCCAGGGAATATCTGATTGCCTCTATGGGGATCAGGAAGGAATTTTTTCCCAGCAGGAGGAAATTGGATTATACTTTGCTGGATTTGTTTTACCTTCCTCTGGATCAACTGTGGGTATAGGATTATAACTTTTTTTTTCTATGGTTGAACTGGATGGACTTTTGTCTTTTTTCAGCCATACTAACTATGTAACTATGCTGTTTAGTTTTTGCCACGGCATGTGTACATCTGCGTACATGGCTACATGTCACCATTCAGGCAGTCGGTCGGGAGGGACGGTAAAATTGCAGCTGAACTACCCGGTTTTAATGTTACCCGGCCGCACATGTGAACGAGCCCTATAGGGCACCATGCAAAGTAGAATTTCTGGAGGCTCCCAAGCACATTCAATTTTTAGATACAATTTTAAATATAAAGTATTTTTTCCTTTACTATATATTTTATATCTGCTATAGGTCACCCAGTCAATGGTATCTCAGGGATCTGCAGTCACTAAAATCACTTTCGAAGGACATCAGCCCCCCATGGTATCCAAGGCAACTGCTAGCGAATGTCTGCCTAAACTTACACCAGCGGTGGCCAGTCTCCTTCCTGCTCTGCCGTTGTCGGAGAAGGCTTCTGTGGCTGATATCTTGAAGATGTCGATGATGGAAGCAGATATAGAGACCAACGTGGAACCTATGATCGTGGATAACACAAGCAAAGCTGCCCCAATTATCAAACCCATGCCAGTGTTAACTGAGGCAGCTATACCACCCCAGGTGCAAAGGCTATCTGCCCCAAGCACAGTGACTTGTACAGTACCTCCCCCGCCTAAATGTTTCCCTGCCCCAATTATTACAGCAACCACTTCTACTACCCTTCCTGTCCCCCTGCCACCGCCTCCCCCGCTGACGAGGAAAGTGGATGTTCCTGTGGCCAGCCAGATAATACAGATCCAGAATGTGCCACCAAAAAGGACGGAAGAAATTCCTTCTGAAATCATCATTCAGGTGAGCAAGTTCATTCCGATCGGCACAGATTTAATAAAGCTAAAGTACCTTAAAGCCGATCTCAAAGTTTCATTTGTCTTCAAATGGTTTGTTTTGGACTAATGTGGTCCAAACAAACTGTTTACTTCTCTAACAGTTGCAGTGGCTTTGTGCGCTGTATCAGCTTAACCACTTCAAGTCCAGACACTTTTACCCCCTTCCTGCCCAGGCCAATTTTCAGCTTTCAGCGCTATCACAGTTTGAATGACAATTGCACGGTCATGCAACACTGTACCCATATGAGTTTTTTTGAGACAGATGGTATTTGGTGGTCACCACTGGGATTTCTAATACCACCAAAATAAAGCTTTATATTTTTTTTCTATATAAATCCAAAAATTTTGAAAAAAGTATTTCTTATAAAATTTTGCAAATAATATTTCATCATAAATCTTGGCCAACATTGATTCAGTTATCTTTTTAGTAAAAAAAAAAAAAAAAACTCAAATTCGTTTATAACCAAAAATTATTATTTCTAAAACAATTTTTTTTTACATTTTTAGTTATATTATTTGTTTTTTTTTTTGTTTACATACTGTACTACTTGTGGGGGCGATGAAGATTTTTTTTTATTTATTTATTTATTTTTATACACTGGCTGTAAAAGCAATCATTTCTCCTTCTCTCAGGCTGCATTCTTGCAGCCATTGAGAAATACTGTGTGAGCTGTGATTGGTCACAGCTTGTCACATGGTACAAGGCTGTTGTGAATAGCCTTGTACCATGTGACCTCTGTGATCATTCACAGATTTCACACGTAGTAAGCAATGATGTCAGAAGTGACATCTTGCTTACTACTCTGCATGTGATAACTGATTGGCCAATCAGTGATCACATGATCAGGTCCCCTACGACGATCGGTGTTCCACTGTGTCCGGAGGACACAGCGGGCACCGGATCGCGGTGCTGTGCGCTCCCAGGGAGCGCGCACAAGCAGGGGGCGGGGAGGCTGTTTATAAACTGCCACTCGCCCCTGAACTGGCCCTTAACCACCTCCCATCCGGCCGTTGTATATAAACGGCTGGACGGGAGGTGGTTAAAGGCCAGTTCACGCTATATGCGTTGAAAGATCATATGGAAAAACGTCTGACACCACAGGGACACACAGGAAATAATTGTTTCCTCTGTGTCCTATTCACACTGCAACACAGCCTAGCTCTGCACTTCAGCATGCTGCTGTTAAAATGTAGACATGCCGCATTTTAATGAAGCACACCAGACCGCAGATTCACCGCTCCAGCCCCTGTGTTGCTGGCTGCACAAGGGGGCAGTGTGGTGCACGATTCGGCGCATCACACGGCTCCCTTTTTTTTTTTATGTTGTACGAGCTTTATTAGAAGTGTACAAAATGCACACTTCTTTCACTGCTATGTCAGGCAGCGCATTTTGTACACTTCAAATAAAACTCATGCAACACGAAAAAAGGGAGCCGTGTGATGCGCAGAATCGCGCACCACACGGCTCCCTTTTTTTTTTTTTTGTATGAGCTTTATTTGAAGTGTACAAAATACACACTTCATTCACTGCTATGTCAGGCAGTGCATTTTGTTTACTTCAAATAAAGCTCATACAACACAAAAAAAGAGCCATGTGATGCGCTGAATTGCGCACCACATTTCCCCCTTGTGCAGCTGACAGCACAGCGGCTGGAGCGGTGAATGATTCCTGCCTCTCTGTGTTGCAGTGTAAATTCACCTTATTTAGCATCAGCTACATACAATGTACTGTGCTGTCTTTCGGCAGCAGGATGAGCACTTCCTGTCCCACTCCTGGAACAATATCAAGTTGGGCTGAGTAATATTCAGCCATTCACATGAAGCTTAGTTTTAGATGAATAAATACAAAGCTTCATCTAATTGGCTGAGGCAGAGTTTGTGATGTCATCAGCCCACCTCTCTGCTATATTTACACTCGTGATACTACATTTTGGTCTGGACATCAAATAAGGGGTTGAGATAAAGACTGCAATAATGAATCAAAAATATAGGCTCATTGTAAATACACTAACCCTTTAACTATTTAGCGCCCGCCTACCATAGATATACTGTGGCGGAGTGGGCCCCACTGCACTGGATCACGTACATGTATGTGATCTGGCTCCTCCGGGTAGGAGGCGTGTGCACCTGCCAGCCCAGCTATGCTGCCATGCGCTCCAGCACATGCCGATCAGCAGGTCAATGGTTTATGGCCAGGACCCGCTGATTGGCTGAGCGAATGACAGGAGAGAGCCCTGTCTTGGTAAACAACACAGGGCTTGCTACAGACAGCAGTGATATCCCATGTTTCTTTTCTCCCTGCAAAGCAGGGAGTAAAAACAGGCACATTGTTTTGTGAAAGCACCACACATTAAAACCTTGTTCAGCACACATTGCCCCTAAATGTTAACCCCAAGAAAAAAATGTCACCAGCACACCGAGGATCCACCAATATGGGTCCAAAGGTTTTAATAAACCATCACATAGTTACAGCAAGGCAACTATGTGATGGTTTATTAAAACCTTTGGACCCATATTGGTGATCCTCGTGTGCTGGTGACATTTTTTTCTTGCTGATTTTGTTCGGTTCCAGCCGCTGGTCACTGCAGCACCCACTTATACAAAGAGCCATTTTTAACGCAGGAACGTGTGCGTTTGGATCATACACTTGCATTTAAATGTTAACCCCTTACCAGCTAGTGTCATTAGTGCAGTGACAGTGTATATTATTAGCACCGATCACTGTATTAGTGTCACTGGAGATGTCTGTGTCATTAAGTCAGTTCCCACCCAGTGTCAGATTTCCCGCCGCACTATCACAGTCCCACTAAGTCGCTGATCACATCCATTCCTAGCATTAAAAAACACAAAACTATTCCAGTATATATACCATAGTTTGTAGATGCTATAACTTTCACGCAAATCAATTCATATATGCTTTTTGTGAATTTTTTATTTATTTATTTTTATCAGAGAGCTGTAGCAGAATACATGTTGGCGTAAATTTATGACAATTTTTTTTTTTTATCGGATTTGTTTTATATAATAAACACATTCCACAAATCTTTATCTTGAAAATGAATCAGCCGTGTGACAACGCTGCTTAATATATGAATGCATGTTTTTATATTTCCAGACCATCCCTCAGTATCCCATCGCCTGTCACTCTAGCTCCAACGTGGTGGTGGAACCCAGTGGACTTCTAGAGCTGAATAATTTCACCAGCCAGCAATTGGGAGACGACGACGCTGTCATTATAAACGACAGTGACATTACCAGTGATGACAGGACACAGTGTAAGCCTTCAATAAATTTAGATCATGCATAGCAGTCCTAAGAACTCAGAATGGTCCTTATGCAAGGTGGCCACCAGGATTTGTTTTCAGACCAACTTATTGTGGAGTTTAGAAGTTGCTTCTCAAAAAAAAAAAAAACATGGATTTTCAGAATTCTCTCTCTCCAGTGTCATGTATGGTACTGATGTCATTTTATAACCGACAACCACCCATTTCCTGAGCACAGTATTCTTATTTAAGTCGCAAGAGCATTATTAAAGGTGTTGACCTTCTACAAGGTTCTTCATGGACATGGAGTCTTCAAATCATGGAACGATTTACAGGACCACTTTTTCATTTCAATGTTAAGGTGTGTGGTTTTTTTTTTTCAGGAAATCAAAACATTGAGCGTTCTAGCAGTTAAAAGTCCCTATTGGATGGAATTCATACGTCATTCTTTAGACTTCCGAAAACATGCATTTTCTGTAATTTTTGTAAAATATTTTTTTTTTGTCGAAAGCAAAATAGAAAGCTCTGCTTTCAGTTTTCACATGCACAGTGTGATTAATATTTGGTTATCTGAAATGAATGCTGCAATGTAGTGTGTTTATTTTTTTTTTTTAAGAGGACCTATTACATGGACATGGGTGGAAAATCTTGTGGGTCATACCATCACAGGGGAAAATGCAGCCTATTGATTCTCAATGAACAGGTGGTATAGCAGGGGTGCTCTGCACTTTGGTATTGTCACTCGTTTCTGCAGACTTTTCCATAACGTATGGATATTGGGAGTGAAAACCAAGAAACGGTGTAAATTCTACTTATTGTAAAAATTGCCAATGCTGGTACACTTTTTTTTTTTTTTTTTACAAAATCGCTTACAGTTTTATCACGTGATTGTGTTTTAGGACATTTTAAATGATCCATTTATGGTTACCTAGCCATACTTAGACAGCCAATCAAGTGTCAGCATATACAGCTAGTAAATTTACAGCAGGACTTGGTGTATGCCAAAGTAAAAAAAAAAAAACTATACATATGCAGCACATCTGTACTTTGTATGAGGCACAGTGGATGAAGCTTTACACAAGGATGAGGATCTTTATTTTTCACCATGTGATTGCAATTTTCAAATTTCATTGGACTGAGCTGAAAATAGCCATCCTTTATTTAAGAAAAAAAAAAAAAAAATCCATATCCTAGTATTCAGCGATCATAGCCCATATCACCGGTCACAAGCAGCCTGTGTCCTCCTGTATCCCTTGTATATCAACTGTATGCTCAAGCCCAGGAATCTGCTCACTGTCCACTGCACTCTACAATCCAATGAAATGTGTGGATACTGAAAACGTCTTGCTACAACACTAATCACCTGACCTCACACACCGAAAGCTCCCAGCGGAAATCATGCTGCTAATGCGTTTCACTGTCAGAGGGCTTAATCTTACCCTGTGCTGGGTGAAATGTGTTATTGTGTGGTTTCTGGCAGATGTTTTCAGTGTGTGCTGCCAGCCGATGTGTGGCCATAGCCTAGTGTCTTAGCTTTAAAAATTAATTCTATGCACATTTCTTCGTATTTTGTCTCTTTAAGAATGCTGCAAGTACCCGTTGATCATGCCAGAAATCTGACAATGCCCCTGCTGCACTGAAATCTCAAGCAGTGGTGTCAGGCCTACCCAGTTCTCTGTGTGGACTAGAGAACATGCCCCCCCATGTTATGGAGATAGGAACAGAATGTTCTGTATCCTCTCTAGCACATTTGTTTTGAAATGTTCTTCTAAAGAAGTAGACTGTACCATTCAAATTTTTCCCAGCAGCCAACTCAAAATGAACAAGCTGCCTGTAGTCTGACATACTGAAGCCACTTGGCTATCCAATTTCATTTCATAGACAGCAATGCCTGTTACTGTCCCCTTTTCATTGAATGCATTCATACAGGATGTGAACTCATTGATGACAATGTGAAACGCACCTCTCGTGTCCTAATTGTAATCCTAAAAACAGTCAGAGTACTTATGTAGTTTCTACGAAATACAGTACCTTTTTAGAGGGTTAGTTCACCTTTTGCAGAAAAAAAAAACCCGCCTCAGTTCCACAATCACAAAAGAGCGCACTCTTTCACCTTCAGAAAATATAATGGAAAAGCAAGCACTCTCTAATAAGCAGCTAGAGCACCAAAGGCAACCAATATAAAACCTTCAGAAACACATAATAAGTAAATAGGTGCAGTGCTAAAAAACACATTAATATTGTCCGTAAATATATATGCCAATAACGTGACAGTCTGTGCAGGTCTAGGTGCAAATAAGCAGTAGAATCCAAAGATAGTGCTCCAAATCGTGTGGTAAAATTACGCACTCACCAGATGCGTAAAGTATATACACATTAAATAACACTGTAGAGGTCCCCTTTAGGAGTTGGATAAGATCCTAATCCAGGATAAGCTGGATCCTGTACCTGCCCGTGAGGTCCTGGCAAGCACCACCTTACCTGGAGGGAGGATTATCCTGTATTAGGATTTTATCCAACTCCTAAAGGGGACCTCTACAGTGTTATTTAATGCGTATATACTTTACGCATCTGGTGAGTGCCTAATTTTACCACACAATTTGGAGCACTATCTTTGGATTCTACTGCTTATTTGCACCTAGACCTACACAGACTGTCACCTTCAGAAAACCTTTTGCCAGGGTGCCAAAATTTCATTGTGAGTCGCATCAGCCTTATTGCCCTGAAAGGGTTGGTTGTATCTGTAAGACTAGATGTCCAGAGCACCCCCCTTACATCAGATGTCAAGAGTCCCCCACTCACCCATACATCACAGTATACCCTCTTTACCTAGGTGCTGCTGTCAGGAAGAAGCTGGGGGCAAAGCTGGGAAGCAGATACTGAAGGAGGACCAGAGGAGGGCTGGAGTCACCTGCCGGAGTCTGCTGAATGCCGAGACCAGGGGAGGAGGAGACAAGGGGGTCCTGCGGCTGAACAGAGAGGTGCAGGACCTGTAGGAAGAGTTCTATCCTCTCAGCTGTCAACTGCGGTGGAGATGAGGGAGATGCTGCAACTGCAGGATAGGGGTGAGGAGCACATGAAATGGCTTGGCGGGCTGAATTCAACCAGTGGGCCTTGTGTATGACACATGTCTTATGCATATGCTCTTTCATATGTCGCAGAAGCTCTGAGCTCAGCTATGTGACAGCCGGGTAGGTGGCACATTGCACATGTGTGTGTTTAATTCCAAGAGACCACCTGCTCTTGTGCCGTTGGAGAAGAGCATCAATGCCTGGAGCATCAGCTGAAGTGGCATAGTGATGTCCTAGCAACAGGGAAGGAAGGGAACGCCGGCTATGGAATATTTTCAAGCAGGCTTTTTGGGGGGGGGGGAGTGAAAATGGCCTGCAGCCCTAGCAGGTATATTGTGCATAGCAGCACGGTTTGGTTTTATCTACTGGCATCTCTTAACTACCTAGGCAGGTTTTGTTTTTTTGCAAAGGCGATCTAACCCTTTAAATGCTAAAATAGCAGAAATCCACTTTCACTAATAGGACAAGTTTTGTGTGGCCATTGCTTCTTGTGTTCTGATTTTTTCCTCTTTTCCGGATGATTTAAGTTGGTGCTGATCTATGGATCCATCGCAGATACAGTGGGGAAATAATTTGATCCCCCGCAGATTTTTTAAGTTTGCCCACTTACAAAGAAATGAAGGGTCTGTAATTTTTATCATAGGTGTAGTTTAAATGATAGAGACAGAATATCAACCAAAAATCAAGGAAAAGCACATGATACAAATGTAGCAAATTGAGTTGCCGTTCAATAAGTAAAATAAGTATTTGATCCCCAAGCAAAACATGACTTAGTATGTGGTGGAGAAACCCTTGTTGGCAAGCACAGAGGTAAGACGTTCCTTGTAGTTGGTAACCAGGTTTGCACGCATCTCAGGATGGATTTTGGTCCACTCTTCTTTACAGATCTTCTCTAAATTGTTAAGGTTTCTTGGCTGTCCCTTGGCAACTAGAAGTTTCAGCTCCCTCTATAAATTATATATAGGATTAAGGTCTGGAGACTGGCTAGGCCACTCCATATCCTTAATTTGCTTCTTCTTCAGCCACTCCTTTGTTGCCTTGGCAGTATGTTTTGGGTCAATGTCATGCTGGAAGACCCATCCACAGTATTCTGGCTGAGGGAAGAAGGTTCTCATCCAAGATTTTACAAAACATGGCCCCGTTCATTGGCCCCTCAATGCGGCAAAGTCAGCCTGTACCTTTAGCAGAAAAACAGCCCCAAAGCATAATGTTTCCACCTGCTTGACTGTAGGGATGGCGTTTTTAGGGTCATAGTCAGCATTTTTCTTCCTCCAAACACAGCGAGTCGAGTTAATGCCAAAGAGCTCAATTTTGGTCTCATCTGACCCCAGCACTTTCTCCCAATCCTTCTCTGAATTATTTAGATGTTCATTGGCAAACAATGTAAATGTGCCTTCTTGAGGAGGGGGACCTTGCGAGTGCTGCAGGATTTCAATCTATGGTGGTGTGTTGTGTTACAAATTATTTGTTTGGTGACTGTGGTCCCAACTGCCTGGAGATCATTTACAATCTCCTTCCGTGTAGTTCTGGGCTGATCCCTCACTTTTCTCATGATCACCCTTACCCGATGAGGTGAAATCTTGCATGGAGCTCCAGACTGAGGGCGATTGATGTTTATTTTGTATTTCTTCCATTAGAGCAGTGGTTCTCAACCTTCCTAATGCCGCGACCCTTTAATACAGTTCCTCATGTTGTTTTGACCCCCAACCATAAAATTATTTTCGCTGCTACTTCATAACTGCAGCAGCTCTTCTCATTCCCGCTATACAAAGTGTCACACCTCCCCCATCCCCACCACACAGAGCTGCCAGCTCTCTTCACACACGGCCCGCTCTCACCTCCTCACTGACGCCATCTTGGATCCGCTCTCCCCCCTCTTCCACCCAGTCCCCAACTAGCTGGCACCCTGACAGGCCACGCCCAATCTGAGGACATCAAAACTTCTTCACTGGCGCTTCCCGTTGACACGTCACCTTGTCTGGTTGGTCAAGTTCTAGTCCGCCCTCCATTTAGAGCTGGGGATGATGTCGCCGCTCAGCGATTATTGGGGGAGCAGTGCAATCAATGGGCGGGGTGGATGTTGTGGGAGATGATAGGCTGGGCCAGAGGGGTCAGGTCTCATCACTGCTGACTGTTCTCTTACTCGTATGTGGGCGTAACTGCATGTGGGCAGACCCACCTGGAGATAGAGGAGCGGTGTCTTGGTTCCTAAGACCATCGAAAATATGTTTTTTCCGATGGTCTTAGGCGACCCCTGTGAAATGGTCGTTCGACCCCCAAAGGGGTTGCGACCCACAGGTTGAGAACCGCTGCATTAGAGAATAATCGTTCCAAGTTTCTTGCTGATGGTCTAGTAGCCCATTTCAGCCTTGTGCAGGTCAACAGTCTTGTCCCTGACATCCCTTGACAGCTCTTTGGTCTTGCCCATGGAGATGGTGAGGTTTGAATGGAAGAAGATTCTGTGGTTAGGTGTCTTTTTATAATGTTAACAAGTTGTTAGGAGCACCTTCTTAAATTGACAGGACTAATCTGTGTACCATTTGAGCAGTTAGCTAGTCTGTGGGAGCCAGAATTATTGTTAGTTGGTAGGGGATCAAATACTTATTTTACTCACTGAACTGCAACTCAATTTATAACATTTGTATCATGTTTTTTTTTTCTGGATTATTGTTTGAAATTCTGTATCATTTATAATACACCTATGATAAAAATTATAGACCCTTCATTTCTATGTAAGTGGGCAAACTTACAAAATTTGTAGGGGATCAAATAATTATTTTCCCCATTGTAGAAGTATGCACATTTCAAAGACCTTTTACTGACTACCAAAAGGAAAAAAAACATTGTAGCAGTTGACGTATTTAATTCCGTTTTTAACATGTGTGAGTGTGTATAAAGAAATGCCTTTTTTTTTTCTCAATTGTTTTGTACAGAAAGTATAAATGGTTTCATGACAAATCACTGAGTTTTGTGTTGTACATACTTTGTATACTTCCATTACTGGCTGTTGACGACATTTGAATCTGGCCATTCACTCCCACTGCTGTCAATCACAGCAAGTGAGGTGAGATGGGGAGTGTCTTATAGACAGTGAGCATGTACCCCCAAATGGCTTGCTGTGAAGGTTCTCGGCAAGGGGGAGATGCCAGGGGACCCAGGAAGAGGAGGATCAGGGCTGCTCTGTGCAAAACCATTGCACAGAGCAGGGTAAGTATAACATGTTTAAAAAGGAAGCTTTTTTTTTTTTCTTTCTTTCTTTCTTTCTTGCAAGTGAGCCATAACACACAATATGCGGGAAAGCTGAATGCACAAGTGTGAATGGATTCTCAAGGAAACTTGTGCTGCTATATTTGTATGGAGGATGCCGGGACATATCTGTCTGAACCTGGCTGTGAATTGTCACATTTCAAACTTGGCACCCAATGTTGCATGATATTTGAGAAGGGAACATGGGAATTACATTTTTCATAGGATATGTAAGACAAATCATTCTATACCTGTTTTGTACCCCTAAGCCAGACATTGCACCAAAAATCCATATCTGCTTATTAAAAAAGCCCTGCCCATACCAAAACAACAAATTTAAAGTATACAAAGAAACATCTTTGGGGTACAAGGTATTTTAACCCCTTCACGCCTAAGGGTAAAACAAATCGAAATGCCTAAGCACAAATTTGCAACGTTGCCATGTGTTAATAAAACCATACATATCATCACAACTACTTTGTACATCCAGGTGAATGATACCTTGTTTTTTTTCAGGACAAATTGGGCTTTCATTTGGTGGTAAATGATAATGGATATCTCCTGAATTTTTTTTTTATTCTCAAAGGAACACTGGCCCAAGATGGTAAAAAACTAAATATTTTTTTTTATGTAGCTGTGTGTTTCTTGTTACTACCATAACCTACCACCAAAGAACCTAAAATAAATTTTTCAGCTCTTGACGATCACAGCGATACCATATATGTGTATGTTATGTATTGTTTGTACCCATAGTACAGCCCAGAAACAATAGTGTGCATTTTGTTTTTTTTAAACCTAAAACACACTGACACCAAATTTTTTTTTTTACATTTTGACCCTAACACTTACCCTTGCACTGAACTAGATCAAACCTTGATCTAGGTATTTATTCTTTATTTTTTTATTTTAATTTTTAATATTTACTTTCCCCCCCCCCCTCTATGCCAGGAGTTCGAGAGATACAGTTTATCTCTCTCCTCCATTCATAGAGAGAAAAACAAAAAAAAACAAAACAAGGGGGCTGTGCTGTACAGTTACTGATCACTGTGATAACCAATGGGAGGCTATAGCAGCGATCATGTGACCCGGAATCAGGAGTCTAACAATCAGGACCCGGGGCTCTCAGTGACAGTGGTCTTTGTGCTGCGAGCGTGTTGTGCGGCGCGCTCCCAGCAGAAAGACAAGTACACAAATATACGGCCTCACGGAAAAAAGCCCAGTTCTGTTAGGCCGCATATTTGTGTGACGTCGTCAGCAAGGGGTTAAAAATTGCTTTTTATCCCTGTGGCACCTAGGACAGGGTGCCCTAGTGATCCTTCCAGCAGTATTATGGGGATCTCAAGTATCCCAAGAAGATGATCCTACACTGTGCTGGAGCATATTCACCGAAGATTTTGGATACTTGCCATCCCCCATGGTTTCAATGGAAAGATGCCGATTGTCCTCTTTCCAGTGCAGAACATTTTAATGGTAACAATCTTTCATTCCAAAATGATTAACGTACAGATGTTCCAAGTGCAACTAATAACATTCTTTACTCACTACAGCAGTAGTGAGTAAAGAATTGTAAGTTGTATAAATCTTGATTGCGGTAAAAATGATACAAGTGGAAATACTGACAAATCTCCTGTGTTTCAAGCTAAACAATGCTTACTTATAGAGCAACCTTTAGTAATCTGCTATAAATAATAAACAGTGCAGCGCTAAAACATAAATCTAAAGATATATAAATAATAAATACAAATGCAAAATTAATATATACAATACATAAGTGCAGCCGTGCAAATAAAATTAAAGTGCAACACGTGTATTCCCCACGGGAATAATTAAAGTGACAAAGTGATCACAGCAATTAATCTGTCAACAAATCAATCTAATATAAATCACCACTCGTTATAAACAAGTCCATATAAATAGAGTGTCCAATATGGAATCTTCATGCAAGTGATAACAAGTGTCCACACTGTTTATATCCAGAAAATGGCTACAGTGGCCCCTCACCTCCTTACATTGACCCTACAGGGCCAGCTCGCCTTAAGATAAAACACCACTCAGATGCATCCCAGGATCCTCCCCAGAGATGTATACTCTGTCAGCAGCTTCCTCTCCGGTTCATATATAAATAGAAAGCTCTCATAGTGTAAAACCGCAATTTATTGAGTAAACTTTATACAAAAACTGCCACTCACATGTTAGTTCATCTTTTACATGGCTTTTCTACCTCACCGCGCTCCCACAATCCTCCTAGCGTACCGACGCGTTGCGTCACACTAAACACGTGACTTCCTCAGGGTAAGCGCGGTGACGTCATTTCCGGCGTGGCGGCCATATTTGAAACCCCTATATCTAATACCCATGCAAGGCGTTCATAGCATGAGGTATCAGCTATGCACTTTATTTAATTTTATTTGCACGGCTGCACTTATGTATTGTATATATTAATTTTGCATTTGTATTTATTATTTATATATCTTTAGATTTATGTTTTAGCGCTGCACTGTTTATTATTTATTGTATTCACTTTGGTAGGAGGTTAAGTGCCAGCAGCTATAGGGATAGGTCTCCATTTCTAGCGCAGAAGTTCTGTTCTTCATTTTAGTAATCTGCTGCTCTCGCTCATATCTTACCACTAAGATGGGTGGGAACCACCTGGTAAAGTATAACTAAAGGTAAATCTTTTTACTTTTGATAGCGTGCAGAGGGATTAGAACAATTGTCATGTTTTCATTGCTGTCAGTCCCGTTAAGTTAAAATTTGGGATTTCTTTTACAATCACTTTTGATGAGAACAGTAAACAAGATAAAAAGAGAGCATGAATCTCCCTATCCCCAGAACAGTAATAAAGGGGGAATCTTTCAATGGGAACACTCGTTTTGGTGACCTGGGTGCCGCAATGGATACCCTTAATTTGCAGGGATTTACGCTCACTTCCTGTTTTGTCTCTGGGACAGGAAGTGAAAGTAAATCTCCCCAATGAGACATAGATGAACAAGTGTGGAACCACCTGGAGGTGATGGGCTAGTATAATTATCCAGCTAGTTCCTATGAGTGCAAAACCACTTGAGGGGGCAGCCATTTGTCTCTGTCCAAATCTGTGGTCTGCATAATACAAGCAACAAAAGATTGTGATGGACACTTGGTGCAGAGCTTCTGTGTTATGCTTACTTTGAGAGCGCTCTAACGCAGAGGCTGGTGTGTGGCGTGGTGCGTCAGAATCGCCACTCCCGCACTGTTCCTTTTTAATAACCGTACATTGCATTCCTATCGCATCACGTGTGAATAGTACTGTCCATATGCTACATCACCTGCAGTTATTCCAAGCAGAAGGTAACAGAACTGATGTGGTAGTAGAGTTCTATCCCACTAAAAATTGTAGTATGGCAGAATCTTGAGGAAGAGAAGTCTGAGATATTAGATGCTATATAGGCCACTGTAGATAACATAACTAGTTAACCAAGAGAGGTAACTTTTGCCATTTCTATAATTTACTCATTCCCATAGGGCTTTTGCAAAGCAATTGAAAAGCTTTTGGCTAGATTCAAGAGTCCTTTCAAGAAGGCCTTAGGTCCAGTATGGTGATCGTAAAGTAGAACTATGGCCTCCCATTTAACAAAAAAAAGGGCTGAAGTACTTTAATTATAAGTGCATCTCCATATAACGTTTTCCCTTAGTGCCTCTGCAAGGTTCCACGAATACCTGTTCCAAAGAAATTCTACCTATCAAACCTTCCTGCAAGGGAATGGCAACAATGCTGCACTGTTCCTGAATTCTGAGCAGAGTAGCGTTGCCTCTCAAGTAGGTTGTGGCTTGTTATTCGGCATCTTGCCACACATAGCCCTGCCTACTGCTTTCTGGATTGAGGGCACTGCGCACCTGTTGCTGAAACCCTTCCACTGTGAGCTGCACTTTTTTGGAAAGGGGTACCTGTGTCTTGCTTATCCACTCAGGGATACAGGAATTCAGATACTGTCTGCTTATACTGCTGCCTACAGGAAGATTGGACGCTGGCAAAGAGAAACCTTGTAAGCCATCCCCCCAGTATAATCCTTCCTCTAATCAACATTTTGCTAGGAAGATAGGTGTCTTTTTTTTTTTTTTTTCCCCCAGCTCTGCTGAGAAAAGTCTAGTTTTTGCTAGTTTTTTTTGTGGTCTTCCATCAACTTCAGCCAAGACTCCTCACTACATCTCTGCTTGAGATGGCCTCTACATAGCTGCTATCTGGCTTGCCTTTTCCTAAGCTTGACTTTGGAGTGCCATACCCAGATCCCACTGGACTGAGTGGGGCTAACCCCGATATGTAAACTTCAGACAATGGGTTCTTTATTGTGGTGCTTTCCAGGCCTAGAACTGTGGCATAACTCCAGAGCATGAACCCTGTCTTACAAGTTTGTGAATAAGGCCTTTCCTGATTAAGCATCAGGAACTATCTCACTTGGGCTCCTTCGAATTGCCCAGCACTGCTGTTTTGTACGAGGTAAGTGTTAACATCCACTGAGTGCAGTGTGACATGCATGCCCTCTTTCCCACCATTCGTACTACCCACCTACTTCCCTGGTCATCTCTGGCCACCCAGCACTCATCAATAGCTGCCTGGGTTTGTGAATACTTGAGGATATACCTCACAATCCGGGCCTAGTTACATTACTACTGCATTGGTGCAAAATGTCTGCAGTCCCACTGGTACAGATGACCCTAGCCCATACTCCCCAAGTTGATCTAGGGGCAACTATTCAGCCTCGACTGAGGGAACTGGCACTGGTGCCCCTATAGTCATAGGTTCTACATCATCTGAGGCTACGTTGGGCAGGACCAGGTATGTGGCCCTTCAGGGACCTCCATATCTACTCAGGACTTTTTGGTGGTAGGCACTTAACGCTTTGTGCACACTGACTACAGAGGCTCTTAACATGCTCTAGCACCATTCCCACCAGAGGTCTTAGATCAGGCTCTGACACAGATTCTGAGTTTGTCTCAGAAGATGCTGTTTTTGAGGCTCTGCAGTCTCCTGCTGTTACTTCAGAATTGAGAATGTGCTGGAAATGTTCCCCCTATGAGAGGCCAATAATTAAGTGGGGGTTTATTCCCACTGTGAGTCTACCGGTGACCCCACCTTAGCAGGAATACTACTAGATTGTTAAAAGGTGTGCTTAGCTTTAAGGTTTCCACTGGAAGGTAACTAGGATCTCTAGAATGAATTGGCTGGTTCTGTCCTCCGTTTTGTTGGTAGTGACCTCGAGGAAGATCCATCATTGCAAATTATTTTACACTGTTCTGCCTCCATGAGACAGACAAAGTATGTAGCACTTTGCCCCACTAATCTTCCTAAGTGTAGGAAGTTATGACCTCAACTCCCCCCATCTCCCTGTGCGGGAAATATGAAAACCGCTAGAAAGGGGACAAATCAATCCTAACTGCAGTTTATCTCAGCTGTAACATCTTCCCGAGACAAGAGGAATGCAGAGGGATAGGCAGGTGTTAGCTGCCAAGCTACAGTTTGGATCAGTGTCTATAGGTGGGCAATGGAGGTGAGGCAGGTCGGACGTCATAACTACGCTTACTACATGTACTTTGTCTCATGGGGGGGCAGAAAAGTGATGATAGATCTTTAATGTGTCAGATTGGATTATTTCCCTCCAAAAATATCTCCTGCACTATGGTAGACCCCTATTTCAGGGAGCACATGAAGCAGATGGCTGGAGCCTTATGCTTCAGTTGTGATGGCTTGTTACAAGCGCCTAAGTTGAAGTCATGCATGAGTCTGATGTTCATACAGATGCACAGAGCACTAGGACTGGGCTGCTGGGACACTGCTTGCATTGGAGGGACATCATTTATTGGGCCCTGTACTTGACAATATGATTAGTAATGATGCAGGAGGCCACACAGGACCCCTTCACATGCTCCAAAAGGTTGCACCTTTCTTTTTGTGATGTGATCATTCTTCAATAAAAAGCCTTTTGGACGACATTGGTGATTCATGGTTTGCTGGCAAAGATGAACATTGATTGTGCATCCTTGCAGGTCCTTGAGTAATGTGCTTCTCTGGCTTTTACGGACAGAAAAATTCCTGCAAGACCATAGGCTAATGCCTCTGTTTCACCCTTCAACTGCTCTGTATGATCTCCCTGATGCTACTGAACAGGACATTGCACTTTCCCCAGTCTCCCTGGGGTTCTTTCAACTCTGGACTTCTTGCACACTATATGTTAACTCTGGTTCTGAAGCTGTCACTCAGCCAGGCCTTCACTTCCTACCTAAAGATGATCCCTTACCCTCACGTCATTAGAAGCCACTCGTAGTTCATCCTACCTCTCTGTGTTCCTCCACTCTAGAGGGACTACCTGGCCTACAAGATCAACTCTGACCAGCTCTAGCTGTCCCCTACTTGAGTAAGGACGTACACCCTCAGTGTAACCCAGGCACACTTACCACTTCTTGGGACGATGGCACTGTTGTTCAGATGTATGGATCCTTATAGTCAGCGGCTTCCCCCAGGCCTTAACTCCTTCAAGATCTGGCTGGAGCAGGTTTTGAAGGGTTCTAGAATTTGCAGCAATCTGCCCCCAGTGGGCGAGCAGGTCCAGCTTAAGCCCTGCAAAAAAAGAGGGGTTGTGAAAAGAAATTTACAAAGAAAGCGGCTACATTATGAACAGAATGTGATACTCAGAAAAATTTCCAGCTTAAGCCCTGCCTAAAAAAAAAAAAAAAGGCCCATACATTGCACTGCCTTGACTTTCAGCAGGAAATTCACCTCAGGGTGCCTCCCCTTTCCTATTATTTTATTTTTTTCCTGGCTTGACCAAGTTTCTGGACACCATCTAGGTGTTGCAATTCCCTTACCTCTGGGAAGCAGTGGGAGTTCTCCCTACAGCAGGGGGCTTTGGCTGGTCCCTTTGCTGGATGAGGGAAGATTGGACAGCACTCACACTACTCTTCCTAAGGCCTTGGAAACGGGCTTTTCTTAACTTGTATCATCAAAATGAGGTTTGTGCATCTCCTCTTACACCATGGGTAGAGATCACCACTGGAAGGCCTTGTGCCTCCCTTTGTTGTCAGCAGGTGGAACAATCTAGCTTACCGCTGCAGGAACAACTAATGATAGCATATGTCTGGAAGACCTGTTCACTTGCAAATTGGTCCTTCTCCTTTGGATGACTTGCAGCCTTTTTGGGAAGGTGCTCCAGATACCTTCACTTGCCCTGTCTTTAATCAGGTGAATGATTTTCTGATCTCATCAGTTTAGGACAAATATCTAACTTCCATTCTTACCTACCTTTGTGGGAGGGTTTTCTGTGTACTCTACTCCTATAATGTTGAGTTTATCAAACCCTTCATTTCAGGTTGCACCAATACTGTATATTCTCTCATGTGCCTCAGTTAGTGAGCTTGGTTGCCTGGATAGGAAACCCCCTGTGGTCAGAGACATTCGCTTGCCTTGATCCTAAGGGCTAGGGATGGAAGGCCTGGGACTATCCCATGTAGACTCTCTGGTGTTTCTTGTTTGCACCTGTTTTTTTTTTTTGTTTTGTTTTTTTCAGTCTTGTCACCTGTTTCTTCTAGCTGTTATCCTTAGTGTTTTTCTGTTGACCACTAGAATTTGTTCCACCTGTTTTTGGTAGGTCCTAGTTTGTCAGCTTCATTTCCCTACTCCAGCCTTGTCTGGAGATTAGGTTGATTCTCTGTGCTCTTCCTTGGTCATTTTGGCAGGTTCTGTTATCTGATAGGGGGTTTCCCCTCATCCATTCAGACTCAGGTGTTGGTCCTTCAGGTGCTTCCTGGGCTGCAGGTGGTCTCCAGTCCATTTAGTGGGGCCTGTAGTGGTTTTTGCTGTTTCGCTGAACGTTCAGTTGGACTTCTTTGGATGTCCAATAAGTATCTTAATTCCTGTTTCAATGTACAAGAAAGTACTTGCCACCAAATCAATATCTTTGAGTCAATTGAGGGACACAGGTTCTGCTCCTCTCTGTTTTTGTTCATGCCCCCAGTACAGTTTTGGCACAAAACAGAGGCATACTGGGTAGAGGAGGGGTTATACTGTGGTCTGGCTTACAATTTTGTTTTTGTTTGTCAGTCTACTGTAGGCAACAGTATAACCTGACTGTATTAGAATTACAGTGTCCCTTGATGAACTCTTAAAGTGGAACCTTAGTCAGAAAAATTAAGTTCTGCTTGATCACTTTAGGTAGTTTCCTTTTTCAGGTTTAGCTTTGTAAAATAATATAAAATAAGTGCTCATACTGTTTAAAATCCAGTAATATACTAAATCCAATCTACAAATGTGTAGAGCTGCTCCTTAAACCCTCCATGAATTAATATCTCCTTTACATACCCCATCATCCGTGTAATAAATAATATAGACATAAAAAGCATAAATCATATTAGTATGAATAAATATGAATCACAAGCAATAATTCAATGAAAATTCATAAGGTCCAGTCCATAAATATCCATCCATATCTATCCTTGTTGTATTGAATGTTCAACCACAACACTAGTGCTCTAAACATGACTCTCACTTTTAGGAGAGTAACACCCAAAAGTGCTCAATGTAGACTCTCACCTCCTAATTAGACCACACTTAAATTGGTCTGAAATAGCTTGTTCCAGCTCAAGGAGGATCACACATGTAGCTGCTTAATATGCTATGATTTTCTCCACGGTCACCTCTAAATGCACTGGCCCAGGATCTAGATGCTCAGAATCCTATAATGCCAACTATAGTGTAGTCAAATCAAAATTTATTTGAAAACCATAAAATACACTCACATTTAACCAGAAGTCATCAAGCTTACTGTCAATCATGAAAGTAGTTGGCAATCCCTTCTGTGACATCCAGTATCAGTCACCGTCATCACAGACTCCTTTCTTACATGTCACACCACCTACCAACGTGGCTTCATCAGCGATCCACTGGATCAATGTTCTATCCAAAACTATCCATACCTGGAATTCATCTTATACCTGTTTACTGTTGCTGAATAGCTGCTCTGGCTACTCCTATGTACCTTCCATTGGCTCATGGCTGTTCCATTTGCCCACCAGAGGTTCCCATAGGAAGTATTTCTGTCTGGGTGACTCTCCAGAAAAGGGAACCCCTCCCTAAGCACCAGTGATTGAGCTTTCATGGGGCATCAGCCAGGTATATAGTATACCATATACAGTCAGGTCCATAAATATTGGGACATCGACACAATTCTAACATTTTTGGCTCTATACACCACCACAATGGATTTGAAATGAAATGAACAAAATGTGCTTTAACTGCAGAGTGTCAGCTTTAATTTGAGGGTACATCCAAATCAGGTGAACGGTGTAGGAATTACAACAGTTTGCATATGTGCCTCTCACTTGTTAAGGGACCAAAAGTAATGGGACAATTGGCTTCTCAGCTGTTCCATGGCCAGGTGTGTGATATTCCCTCATTATCCCAATTACAATGAGCAGATAAAAGGTCCAGAGTTCATTTCAAGTGTACTATTTGCATTTGGAATCTGTTGCTGTCAACTCTCAAGATGAGATCCAAAGAGCTGTCACTATCAGTGAAGCAAGCCATCATTAGGCTGAAAAAACAAAACAAACCCATCAGAGAGATAGCAAAAACATTAGGCGTGGCCAAAACAACTGTTTGGAACATTCTTAAAAAGAAGGAACGCACCGGTGAGCTCAGCAACACCAAAAGATCCGGAAGACCACGGAAAACAACTGTAGTGGATGACCAAAGAATTCTTTCCCTGGTGAAGAAAACACCCTTCACAACAGTTGGCCAGATCAAGAACACTTTCCAGGAGGTAGGTGTATGTGTGTCAAAGTCAACAATCAAGAGAAGACTTCACCAGAGTGAATACAGAGGGTTCACCACAAGATGGAAACCATTGGTGAGCTTCAAAAACAGGAAGGCCAGATTAGAGATTGCCAAACGACATCTAAAAAAGCCTTCACAGTTCTGGAACAACATCCTATGGACAGATGAGACCAAGATCAACTTGTACCAGAGTGATGGGAAGAGAAGAGTATGGAGAAGGAAAGGAACTGCTCATGATCCTAAGCATACCACCTCATCAGTGAAGCATGGTGGTGGTAGTGTCATGGCGTGGGCATGTATGGCTGCCAATGGAACTGGTTCTCTTGTATTTATTGATGATGTGACTGCTGACAAAAGCAGCCGGATGAATTCTGAAGTGTTTCGGGCAATATTATCTGCTCATATTCAGCCAAATGCTTCACAACTCATTGGACGCCACTTCACATTGCAGATGGACAATAACCCAAAGCATACTGCAAAAGCAACCAAAGAGTTTTTTAAGGGAAAGAAGTGGAATGTTATGCAATGGTCAAGTCAATCACCTGACCTGAATCCGATTGAGCATGCATTTCACTTGCTGAAGACAAAACTGAAGGGAAAATGCCCCAAGAACAAGCAGGAACTGAAGACTGTTGCAGTAGAGGCCTGGCAGAGCATCACCAGGGATGAAACCCAGCGTCTGGTGATGTCTATGCGTTCCAGACTTCAGGCTGTAATTGACTGGAAAGGATTTGCAACCAAGTATTAAAAAGTGAAAGTTTGATTTATGATTATTATTCTGTCCCATTACTTTTGGTCCCTTTACAAGTGGGAGGCACATGTGCAAACTGTTGTAATTCCTACACTGTTCACCTGATTTGGATGTAAATACCCTCAAATTAAAGCTGACAGTCTGCAGTTAAATCACATCTTGTTCGTTTCATTTCAAATCCATTGTGGTGGTGTATAGAGCCAAAAATGTTAGAATTGTGTCGATGTCCCAATATTTATGGACCTGACTGTACATAGCTACATGGGTCCAGCTTAGATCAATGTAACGAAGTATAAAAAAAAAAAAAGCCATGTCTGCCATTTTTTAAGGTGACAACTACTTCTATACATACAGGATATTGAGTAGTACGTGATTATTTTCAACCCAGGACAGAACATGTGTGCAGGATCAACAGATGGGAAAGAAAAAAAAAATAAATTAAAAAAAAAAACCTAATGCAGCCATCGTATCTAAGGGCTGGCAAGCCTTGATCTTGGGTTTTAATACACTTTGGCCAGTATTGAAATGGTTAAATAAGTAAATACTGCCTACGTTTACCTGCCTTCCTGCCCAGGACAATTTTCAGCTTTGAGTGCTGTCGCACTTTGAATGACAATTGCGTGGTTATGCAACACTACCCCTATGAAAATTAATTTCACACAAAAATAGCTTTCTTTTGGTGGTGTTTAATCACCGTTTTTTTTTAAATATATATATTTCGCTAAATAAAAAAAGACCAGATTTTTTTTTTGAAGAAAAAACATGTTTTTTTTGTCTCGGTTATAAAATTAAATAAAAAAAATAAATGTTCTTCATAAATTTAGGCCAAAATTAATTCTGCTACATTTCTTTGGTGAAAATAACCCAAATCAGTCTGTAGGAAAGTTAGAGTCCACAAACTATGCAATATATATCTGAAAATACCATCAATACTGAGGTGATCGCATGGAATGCAGCAGTTTGGTGAGCTTTCAAAAAGTGCAGCACACCCGCAGAATAGCTTTAATGGCTTAGGCTGGCCATACATTTACAATTTTCTTGAGAATTTTTCTTTAGATTTACCAAAAACCATATACTGTGAGGTCAAACCTAAACAACACGGTACACCTACATATGACCCTCATGTAATGGCCTCACTTTTCGGATCATATTATAAGACTCTCTACAACTGTTTAACCCCAGATCTTCATCCTTCCCTTCGTAAAATGTCATTCGATGCCTTCTTTGAGTCATTCTCTTTTCCGCAGATATCACCCTCTGACCTTTCGGCCCTTAATGCCGATATCTCATCTGAGGAGCTGTTCAATACGATTAAGCAGCTACCTTTTCACAAATCACCGGGACCTGATGGCTTACCTTATTCATATTACAAGACGTTCATAGGCATTTTGGCCCCCCATTTTCTCTCTCTGTTTCATGATCTCTTAAGAGGTGTCCCCCTTCAGGCTGATTGCTCACGTGCATATATTTCCGTTATTCCCAAGCCTGATAAGGATCATTCTATTCCGGACAAATACCGCCCCATTGCCCTGTTGAACTCTGATTACAAAATATTTACTAAGATTTTGGCCAATAGGCTCTCCGGATTCATCTCCAAGCTCATACACAGGGACCAAGTGGGCTTTGTGCCGGCCAGACACGCTGCGGACAATACCAGGAGGTCTATTGACCTGATCGACCTGATTAACCGAACTTCATCCCCTGCTATCTTGCCGAGTTTGGATGCTCAAAATGCTTTTGATCGCCTTAGCTGGTCCTACATGTTTATGGTCTTGGAGAGATATGGTTTCCGGGGCCATTTGTGGTGGCATTGAAGGTCCTTTACTCCTCCCTGTCCTCAGAGGTCAGACTGTCTTTGTTTCTTTCACCTTCTTTCAAGATCTCGAACAGTACTAGTCAGGGTTGCCCACTTTCCCCTTTACTGTTTATCCTCTGCCTAGAGCCTCTGGCCATTGCCATTCGATCTAACCCTGACATACAAGGGATACATTCCCATGGGCGTGAATACAAATTGTCCCTATTTGTAGACGATATCCTTCTAACTCTAACTAGCCCTTGAACCTCTCTTCCAGTTCTTCATAAGACTTTACAATTATTTGGGACCCTGTCAGGCTACAAGGTAAATACATCCAAAACCGAAGCACTCCCACTTCATATTCCACCCAATGTATTATCCTTTCTCCAAGCGTCTTACCAATACCGTTGGTGTACCCACTCAATGAAGTATTTGGGTACCAACCTTACTTCCTCCTACCATTCCATATATGAGGCTAATTTCCCCCCCCCCCCTATTTGTCGCTATTACCCGTTCCTTAAAAGTTTGGGACACCTTACCTATTTCCTTTCTTGGACGTATAAATGTTATAAAAATGACCGTACTGCCTAAACTTTTGTATCTATTTGCAACTCTCCCCATCCCCATCCCTATGTCCAAGCTGCATTCCATCCAAAAATCTCTCTTACGTTTTATTTGGCATAACAAACAACATAGAATTGCACGCACTGTACTCCTTTCTTTGCGCTCTAGGGGAGGCTTAGGAGTGCTGGATATTGTGACCTATTACTATGCCACCCAGCTTCGATTTTTAATCTCCTGGTCCACCAGACGCCCCCCTAACAAATGGACTGAGATTGAAACCTTACAACTTACTCCGACCCATTTATGCTCTCTGCTCTGGGATATGTCAGTGGCGGCCATCGCTTCTCACTTTTACTGGGACCCATGCAATTCTCCTTGTCTATTTGGAGGAGACGCAGGGTTAAATTCACTTTATCCTCCGAGTGCTCCCCTCTGACTAATGTTCTCTTTAATCCCTCCCTTCCGGATAGTTTGTCCTTATACCGAATGCTCCCATGGGCCTCAGCCGATCTTTTCCAACTGTGTCACCTGGTCCATCCCATAACTCTGGAAATTTAAATCATTTTCCAACATCCAAAAAAATACCCACATACCTCCCCAGCACTTCTATGTTTATTTGCAGGTATGCCATTTTTTTTCCACCCTGTCACCCTCATTGACCCTGGAAAAGCCTACACCCTTTGAGCGCCTGTGTATTCAGGGCTCACATCAAAAGGGCACAATCTCCAATTTATATAAGCTCCTGTTGGATGTCCCTCCCTTAACTACTGATACCCATCGCTATATGCGTAAGCAGTCCCAGTGTCTCCGCTGTGACATTGACTTGTTACAGTGGAAGAAAATATGGGAGAACGCATCCAGATCTTCTATGTGTGTAGTTTATAAAGGAAATGCTTACAAAATCATAATGTTATGGTATCGAACCCCTGATGTGCTCCATTCTCATAACCCGAGTGCTTCTCCTGCCTGCTGGCGCTGCGGGAGGGAAACCGGCTCCCCTTTTCACATTTTTTGGGATTGCAGACTTATCACTCCCTTTTGGGAAGAGGTTTTGGCCTTACTACAATTGGTATTACATACCTCTCTCCCTTTTGAGCCTCTTTATTTTTTATTGGGCCTGCCCTTCCCAGCTCTCTCTAGACCAGTGGTTCTCAACCTTCCTAATGCCGCAACCCTTTAATACAGGTCCTCATGTTGTGGTGACCCCCAACCATAAAATTCTTTACCTAGTAATTATATTTCATGAAGTGTTGTTTTACCTCCAATACTGCTGCTTTCAACACCGTAGCTGCATTCAACACCGTAGCTGCATTCTACCCTGTAGCTGCATTCAACGTAGTAGCTGCTTTCTACACAGTAGCGGCTTTCAACACAGTAGCCGCTTTCTACACAGTAGCTGCATTCAACACAGCAGCTGCATTCAACACAGCAGCTGCATTCAACACAGCAGCTGCTTTCTACACAGTAGCTGCTTTCAACACAGTACCTGCTTTCTACACAGTAGCTGCATTCAACACAGCAGCTGCATTCAACACAGCAGCTGCTTTCTACACAGTAGCTGCTTTCAACACAGTAGCCGCTTTCTACACAGCAGCCGCATTCAACACAGCAGCCGCATTCAACACAGCAGCTGCATTCAACACAGTAGCTGCTTTCTACACAGTAGCTGCTTTCAACACAGTAGCTGCTTTCTACACAGTAGCTGCATTCAACGCAGTAGCTGCTTTCTACACAGTAGCTGCTCTTTACACGTCGGAAATATGTGTTTTCTGATGGTCTTAGGCTACCCCTGTGAAAGGGTCGTTCGACCCCCAAAGGGGTAACGACCCACAGGTTGAGAACCACTGCTCTAGACCATTGAGGAGACTCTCCGTGCATATTTTGGCGGAAGCCAGGAGAAGCATTCCTGTGAGCTGGCTCTCCCCTACACCTCCCTCAATGTTGACATTATTTAAGATTATTGCAGATATTAGAAAAATGGAATATCTAACCGCTTCACATGCCGATTCTATAATCTCATATGAAGCAATATGGAACCCGTGGGATGTCTACACCTCTGGTCAACCAGCTTGCCTTGTGCGGACTTGATCATCCTTCCACTGTTGCTCTATTGTCATTGTATATTATTATTCTTTCTACCCATGTTATTATCATCGATGATCCCTTTGTTTTTCTTTACCTTTACCTCTCTTTAAAATGTCATGTATGTACGTATATACATGTAGAAAATTTTATAAAAATGTTAATCACAAAAAAACCTAAACAACACTTTCATTTGTATCCAATTAGGTAGGCCCTTGCACTACATAGTTAAAGGTAAATCAAAAAGAGATTGAACAGAAAATTGTATAGTGTATGGCCAGCCTTAAGAGTCAGCCAAGCTTTTAGGTAAGATGTGTTCTCCAGAGTGAATCCCAATCAATGAAAAAGAACTCTTGCTTGACAATCTCCAATGACCACCAATAGGGTAGATGCATTGCAAAGAGACAATGGGCACACTAATATTGTAATACTGCAAAAACTCTTTAATGTATTAAAACCAGTTCATTATATGCACTCACATTAGACAGGTTAAACATAAGCCTCTATAGTATAAACTTTCCCCATCAGAAAGCTTTAGAACCAAATCAATCATGGCTCCCACATCAAGTGAACGGGCAGCAGTGCGGGAAGGCTCTGACCGGCAGATGTATATTGCCCTCTGAACAAAGATGGCTCCGGAGCGACGCAGATAGCGTGCCCTCCACTCACCGGATGTGACGTCACTAAGCCTCCGTCAGAGCCAGAAATTATGGTTTCGCCCCTCCTCTAGGGTGTTCTCAAACATCGCAAACCACTCCTGTCCTCTTTTTGGCAACGTACCACATGGCAGTGTCACCCTGCATTGCATTGGAGCACCATTAAAAATGATCACAGCACAACCTATTAAGACTTTTAAGTAGGTGTGGAGGAGTTTGTTTTTCCTCTCTAAGATTGATAGATATTGGGAGTTTGGGCACAGAGCGTTAGTGTGATAGCACTGAAAGCTGAAAAGTGACCAGGGCAGGAAGGGGGTAAAAGTGTCCAGACTTGAAGTGGTTAAAAAACGCTTCTAAGCGCAAACACGCATAAGCACGGTATGCAGTTGCGGCTAAACAGACGTTTTTTAACCTATGTTTTCCAGCAGTCAGTTTCCATCGTTCAGAAGTGTTTTTCAAACATCCCGTGTACAATAAAAAAATGGCATTGTGCTGCTACTAATACATTATTACTATAAACTGCATTTAAAAAAAATATACATGTTGCATTACTTTGCATATTTTGTTACTTGTGAATGACCCTAGATTACTGAACAAGGAACCTCAATGACTGATATCCATTTGTGTGTGGGGACTGCTATGACTAGGACCTCAGCTATGCCGTATCTTACTGGAAGACTGACTTCATTCCATACCACTGATTTATATCAAGAATGTGCAGCACACCCTCATTTTATTCAACTTTCTGGCTGTTCAAAAGCATTATAGAAGTTTGTCTAACTCATATGGTTAAAATTTCTTTACTACCTGCTACTGATGGACTGAACACCCCCCCCCCATTCGGTTCACGATCGAACATTCTAACCAAACAAAGGTTTGACAGCAAACTTCGAACGGAGGGGACAAATCACAAAGCGGTATCATACCACATAAGAATGCCCCACAGCTACTAAAATACCGCAGGAGTTATATTATTAACTACTTCCCGACCGCACTATAGCAGAAATACTGCTACAGGGTGGCAGGGCTGTGCAAAATCACGTATATATGTGATTTTGTAGTTCCGGGTAGGGGGCTGCGCGCTCTACCCGCGCCACCATTGCCGGCTACAACTGTCGATCACCGTGTCCTGGCCGTTGATTCCCTGCCGGTGATCGCCGAGTATCACTGACGAGGAAGAGGTCTGTATGTAAACAATACAGATCTCTCCTGTCAGCTCCAGCACGCTGCTTTGTATGGCTCTGCATAGCACAGCACTAGTGCTTACACAGTAAAGCATAGCACACAGTTAACCCTTTGATCGCCCGCAAATGTCAACCCCTTCCTGCCCAGTGTCATTAGGACAGTGTTAGTGCTTTATATTAGCACTGATCACTGTATAAGTGTCATTGGAATGTCAGTGACAGTCAGTCCCCCCCCCCCCAGTGTCAGAATGCCCGCTGCAGTCCCGCTATAAGTCACTGATCGCTGCCATTACTAGTATAAAAAATTAATGAAATAAAAATTCCAGTATATATATTGCCATTTGTAGATGCTATAACTTTCACTTAAACCAATTAATATACACGTACCATAGTAACATTGTACTACTTTGGGAAAGTGATCAGTATGGTTTTTTTTTTGTTTTTTTTTACACAATTTGCTTATAGCAAAGATTTACTTTGCTATAAGCAAGCATTTACCTGAATGACATCAATTCATTCAGGTTTTTTTTTTTTGTGCTTAGCTGTGATTTGGCCACAGCTAATCACATGACATGTGCATGTGACCTGCTGTGACCATTCACAGCTAGGCAGTAGTATACAATGGATGGCATGAATTAAGCCATCCATTGTATACATACTGTCATGTGACCTGCGGTCACAGCAGGTCACATGGTACCGGCAACGGGGGCCGGTACTCAGATCTGTCATCGGCCGTGTTCGAGGTACACGACCGGTGACAGATCACGCCCCTGCACGGCTCTGCAACCGCGCGAACTGCGCATGTGCGGGAGGACGCCAAATGGCGTATACCCCGGAAAGCTGCAGCATTTTTGCGGCCGCCAAACGGCTATAGGCCGGGCGGCTAATGGTTAAAAGTGAAGTCCAGGAATGAGGCAATATGTACCCTTTCAGCGAGGCCTTCCCTGCAGTGCCAGGGATAAATGCTTGTTTTGTCTAGGGGTGCAGGGGTCAGGTTTATTACTTACCCTAGCCCTATTAAACTCTAGTCGCCAGACTCAGGGCGGTCCCTTGGTGTCGAGGATATTATCCTTGCATTGTATGTGAAGAGGCAACCACGGCTCTAAGCACCTTAGCGCCAGTTCCATGAACGAAAGGACCCTCCCGGAGCCAACAATGAGCTATTACTCCTTACCCCTGCACCCCCAGACTAAAAACTCATTTAACCCTTGCAAGTACATAGTGGTCCTGCAAAGATTAACTTTGTCTCAACGTTCAGCCTTAAATGTGTTTGAGGATTGCATGGTGAACTACAAGTGCAACCATTTGATTTGAATGCTCAACAAGTTGACACTTATATGGAAATCTCAGGTGGTTACTTTAAAGCAAAAAGCAAGTACAGTGGTCAGAGATCCACCTGACAATATAATTCATCTGATTTTCTTTCCGGAAGGATGGCGCTACCTTTGTCCAGGAATCATTTAGGGTCACCACCTGCTTCTTGGAATGAGATGCCAGCTCAGAGGTAACACAGTCATATAAATCCTGGTGTCTGTACATTTCTTCACCGTGTTAACAAATATCTGACACAGATCAACCCCTGCTGCATCCTCTCATTTTGGTACTTGCTACAGTTTATTTGTTTCAGGTACTTATATAGTGCCGTCAATTTATGTAGCGCTTTACATGAATATATGTATTGTACATTCACATCAGTCCCTAACCCTCAAGGGTGTACAATCTAAGGTCCCTAACTTACATATACTAGAGACAATTTAGACAGGAGCCAATTCATCTACCAGCATGTCTTTGGAGTGTGGGAGGAAACTGGAGTACCAGGAGGAAACCCACACAGACACAGGGAGAACATGCAAACTCCAGGCAGGTGGTGCCATGCTTGTGATTCGAACCAGTGACCCTAGTACTGCCAGGCAGAAGTGCTCACCATTTAGCCATTGGTACTTATATAGTGCTGTCAATTTACACTGCACTTTACATGTATATTGTACATTCATATCCGTCCCTAACCCTCAAGGGGTGTACAATCTAAGGTCCCTAACTCACATTCATACATACACATACTAGGGACAATTTAGACAGGATCCAATTAATCTAACAGCATGCCTTTGGAGAGTGGGAGGAAACCCACACAGACTCAGGGAGAACATGCAAACTCCAGGCAGGTGGTGCCATGGTTGGGATTTGAACCAACAACCCTAGTACTGCCAGGCAGAAGTGCTAACCATTTAGCCACTGGTACTATTGCTGTCAATATATTCAAATCAGTCCCTAACCCTCAAGGGATGTACAATCTAACTAAGTCCCTAACTCACATTCATACATACACATACTAGGGACAATTTAGACAGGAGCCAATTAACCTACCAGCATGTCTTTGGAGTGTGGGAGAAAACCGGAGTACCTGGAGGAAACCCACGCAGGCACAGGGGGAACATGCAAACTCCAGGCAGGTGGTGCTGTGGTTGGGATTCGAACCAACAACCCTAGTACTGCCAGGCGGAAGTGCTAACCATTTAGCCACTGTGCTGCCCTAGTTACACTGTATAGTCTTGTCACTGGGGGAGGGGGAGACTGAGGAAATGCTTCCTCCTGCATGCAGCAGACTGATGACATCATCTCAGCCTAGGCAAAAGTCACAGATCTGAAGTTCAAGGATACTTTTTTAACAATAGTAGCTGGAGCTTTTTTTGAAATGATAATGTTGTATATTGTGACACGTCAGGAATTTATTTATTTCAAGATACAGAAAGGTCCAATTTATTGACTAGACCTAGCCATTGTTACAGTAGTAGCTGATGTAGATATTACAATGTTTAAAACACACCAGATTATATATGCAAAATGCAGTGCTCAAAAAGCAACCAATCAGATTGTAGTTTAGCGAATCGAGAAATGTTATGTTTTCTGATTAGCTACACTGAACGTTGTGAACCCCAGTACTGTTTGTATGCGTTATTGAGTCATTAATGGTTAAATCGCACACAGACACTTTGATTGGCAAGCAGAATATAAACATAAATTAAATATATATTTTCTGGTGGCAGCAAGCCATTCTCTTTCAACTCACGAAGGCGCGGTCTAACCTTTATCATACATAGGATAAGGGGTGATTTAATATGGTGTTTTTTTTTTTCATTAGAGAAAGTCTGACAGCTGGAAAGGGCATGGAAAAAAGACATCTCAGTGTAGGAGCATTGAAGATTGTATATACAGGTATATAAACATAAAAAAGGCAATGAGAACGTGTGGGAACCCACACTATGGGCAAAATAACCAACAAAAGGAAAAAAATATGAAGATCATTTTTTCTATATGTGTACTTTAAAGGAACCACTGATAACAGAAACTTTTAAAAGTACAAATATTTATTATTCACATTATCTGTCAATTGTTTTATAAATGCTGTGGATAATAAACATATTCTGGATCTATCATAGTTACATAGTTAGTCTGGCTGAAAAAAGACAAAAGTCCATCCAGTTCAACCATTAAAAAAAAGGTATAATCCTACACTCACAGCTGATCCAGAGGAAGGCAAAAAAAAAAACCCCAGCAAAGCATGATCCAATTTGCACCTGCAGGGATAAAAATTCCTTCCTGATCCCCTGAGAGGCAATCAGATATTCCCTGGATCAACTTCAAATATAAATGTTAGTATCCAGTTATATTCTGTGTATCTAAGAAAGAATCCAGGACTTTTTTAAAGCAATCCACTGTATCAATTTTCAATTGATCAATTATTATTTTAAACATTTTGTGGATAATAAATATTTGGTGGGGGTTTTTTTTTCATTTTGATGGATTTTGAAGATCTAGAATGTATTTATGTGGATAATAAATACAATCTGGATCTATCATTTTTTTATATTATGTGAATAATATATTTTTTTATATTTTAAATTAAATAAAAAATATTATCCAGATTTTTTAATAAAAATTAATAGAATAGAATCGTTAATTTGTTTTAAACATGTGAATAATAAATACATTCTGGCTTCATAAATTGTTCTAAACAATACGTATTTTTTTACCGTAATTTTCTGTCTTCAGGGGTATCTTTAAATTACCGTAAATAAAAACATGAAGTTTGGAGGTCTTTAGCTATTGACTCTGCAGACAGTTGGCGACTTCTGCACACTGTGGCCTTCAGCATGCGCTGACCCCACTCTGTCATGTTACGTGGCCTACCACTTGGTGGCTGAGTTGCTGTTGTTCCCAGTTGCTTCCACTTTGTTATAATGCCACTAACAGTTGACCGTGGAATATTTAGTAGCCAGGAAATGTCACGGATGGACTTATTGCACAGGTGACAACCTATCACGGTACCACGCTTGAATTCACTGAGCTCCTGAGAGCGACCCATTCTTTCACAAATGTTTGTAGAAGCAGTCTGCATGCCTAGGGGATGATTTTATACACCTGTGGCCATGGAGGGGATTGGAACACCTGAATCACATGATTTGGAGGGCGGGCCCAATACTGACAATATAGTGTATATTTACAGCTAACGTTGGCTTAACTGCCAGGAATTGAATAATAAAAGTCACCCCTTTTAATACTTTTGGCACTATAGTGTGTGTATATATATATTTCCTTTTTTTTTCAGCGGGAACATGGCGAAACGCACCTCTATCACTGAATATATGTAATGGCGAGGAATGTTGGGGTGTGCTGCAGGGCTTATTGATGGTGGCTGCTGGGGAAATCTATTGTTGTTGGGGGGTTCTATTGTTGCTAGTGAGTCAATGGTTGCTGGACAGCATCTACTGTTGAGGGAGGGGTCTATTTTTTCTGGCTCCTGGAGGGTCTACTGATGCTGGCTGATGAGAGATCTATTGTTGCTAGGGTGGGTCTATTCTTGCTGGGTAATCTATTCTTACTTTGGTGGGTCTATTTTTGCTGAGTAATCTATTGTTGCTGGGGTGGGTCTATTTTTGCTGGGCGATCTGTTGTTGCTGGGGTGGGTCTATTTTTGTTGGGTAATCTATTGTTGCTGGAGTATGTCTATTTTTGCTGGGTAATCTATTGTTGCTGGGGTGGGTCTATTCTTGCTGGGTAATCTATTGTTGCTGGGGTGAGTCTATTTTTTCTGGCTCCTTGAGGGTCTACTGATGCTGGCTGCTGAGAGATCTATTGTTGCTTGGGTGGGTCTATTCTTGCTGGGTAATCTATTGTTGCTGGGGTGGGTCTATTTTTGCTGGGTAATCTATTGTTGCTGGGGTGGGTCTATTTTGGCTGGGTAATCTATTGTTGCTGGGGTGGGTCTATTTTTCTGGGTAATCTATTGTTGCTGGGGTGGGTCTATTTTTGCTGGGTAATCTATTGTTGCTGGGGTGGGTCTATACTTGCTGGGTAATCTATTGTTGCAGGGGTGGGTCTATTTTTGCTGGGTAATCTATTGTTGCTGGGGTGGGTCTATTTTTGCTGGGTAATCTATTGTTGCTGGGGTGGGTCTATTTTTTCTGGCTCTTGGAGGGTCTACTGATGTTGGCTGCTGAGAGAACTATTGTTGCTGGGGTAGGTCTATTCTTGCTGGGTAATCTATTGTTGCTGGGGTGGGTCTATTTTTGCTGGGTAATCTATTGTTGCTGGGGTGGGTCTATTTTTGCTGCGTAATCTATTGTTGCTGGGGTGGGTCTATTTTTGCTGCGTAATCTATTGTTGCTGGGGTGGGTCTATTTTTGCTGGGTAATCTATTGTTGCTGGGGTGGGTCTATACTTGCTGGGTAATCTATTGTTGCTGGGGTGGGTACTATTTTTGCTGGGTAATCTATTGTTGCTGGGGTGGGTACTATTTTTGCTGGGTAATCTATTGTTGCTGGGGTGGGTCTATTTTTTATGGCTCCTGGAGGGTCTACTGATGCTGGCTGCTGAGAGAACTATTGTTGCTGGGGTGGGTCTATTCTTGCTGGGTAATCTATTGTTGCTGGGGTGGGTCTATTTTTGCTGGGTAATCTATTGTTGCTGTGGTGGATCTATTTTTGCTGGGTAATCTATTGTTGCTGGGGTGGGTCTATTTTTGCTTGGTAACCTATTGTTGCTGGGGTGGATCTATTTTTGCTGGGTAATCTATTGTTGCTGGGGTGGGTCTATTTTTGCTGGGGTGGATCTATTTTTGCTGGGTAATCTATTGTTGCTGGGGTGGGTCTATTTTTGCTGGGTAATCTATTGTTGCTGGGGTGGATCTATTTTTGCTGGGTAATCTATTGTTGCTGGGGTGGATCTATTTTTGCTGGGTAATCTATTGTTGCTGGGGTGGGTCTATTTTTGCTGGGGTGGATCTATTTTTGCTGGGAAATCTATTGTTGCTGGGGTGGGTCTATTTTTGCTGGGTAATCTATTGTTGCTATTGGTAGTCTAAAGAGATCTATTTTGCTGCCTATTTTGTTATCGTTAACAAATTCCATAAGAATGACTTGCAATGCCTGTTATGTATTCTCTTAAAGGGATATTACTGGGCAATGGGTAGCGGAGGAGACAAGAGATGGTGCTTGAAGGTGAGTAGGGGGTTGAGACAAGGGGTGACTTGAAAGGGGGGAGTACCTGCACCTATTCTCTGAGTAAAAAAGCCCGGTATATGTGTATATGTATACAGGGCATTGGATAAGGGGGTACCGCTAGTCCTCCCGTACAGGACCCAGGCCAGCAGAGGGGCCCAGGCAGCTGGCTGAATCAGATTTGGGCAGGAAATGTAAGCAGGGCAATTACTGGAATAAATCCCTTGTGTGGCTCTCTCTGCAGCAGCTGAATTCTTCTTCACCCCCCGTTGGCTTACAGCTGCAGCTGAGACCAGTTCCAGTAATTTACCAGCCCCTTCCTTTCCTGAATGAACACAATGCATGATCGGTATCTATTATTCTCTGCGTATATTCATAACGGAAGCATAGTAAACTGTATTTTTTTTCTTTTGGGGGGGGGGGAAGGTTGTTAGGTTGGCCTTATGGGGCCCTGTGGTTTTGGGGGGGCTCTGCCAGGTTGACAGTAAGGGGCCCCATGGTTTCTAATGGCATTCCTGTGTGTGTGTGTGTGTGTGTGTGTGTGTGTGTGTGTGTATATATATATATATATATTTTTTTTTTTTTTTTTTCACAATTAAATAAATTAAATTACATTTTTTAAATGCATGCAGTGTGAGTACTTGAATTTGACCTGCTATCAGCCTCTTTCAGTTCCTGTACAGCAGAGCTCAGGGAGATTTGCTCCGTTTGCTGATTTCCCCTTTTGGCGAATGCATTATGACGTGTATTACATCACTTCCAGGTTCATGTGACTGGTCTGGAGCAGATTAAAAGTAGGTAAGTATGCACCTTTTTTTTAATACAGGTTAGGCATGATAGGTGAAAGGGGGGGGTGGGTGTTGACATTTTTAGGAATAGATATAATTAGGCTTATCACAATTAAAATCTCTGTATATCCCCAAAGAAAAGAAAATCTTTCACCCTTGAAAGTGCAAATATCAAAAAACCTTTTCTTCAAACCTTCACCCAAACCTAATACCCTTCCTTTACTTCAAAATATCCCAAATACAGTTCAAAAATTGTACAAAAACTGTTTGCCAAATGTCCCAAATAAAATCCAAAAAGATCCACCAAATGTCCACACTATTCGATCTTCCAAACGTGATGAAATGTCCAGTTCATCACTTCCAATCCAAGAAACCTCAAAAAAATGAACTAAATATAGTGCATTATCTCTCAAATAATACAATATTCTGTGATACCATGCAAAGCACTCGTGAAACAAACAAAAAAAAAAATAATTATATAGATTTAATAAAAAATAAGAATGTAAATACAAAAATTCTTTGTGACTATCAATCATAAATAAATAAAGTGAATGAAGTGAGTCCACCTGCACACCCCCACTCGTGAAGTGGGTATAATTCACAGCAACCGGACCAGTGATTATAAACAATGATTAAACAGTGTCATCACTCTGACCAGTGAAATTCACAAAAACCACTCTGTTGGGAAGCGCTTTTCTCAAGCAAGCGAACGTTGTCTTGATTAGTCTGTGGAGGCTTTTGTTCCTGGAAAATGTCTTATTTATCTATTTGGAAGTTGCATCCGGCAGAGTGAACAGAGCGGGGAAGCCTACATTTGAGAGATAATGCACTATATTTAGTTCATTTTTTTGAGGTATCTTGGATTGGAAGTGATGAACTGGACATTTCATCACGTTTGGAAGATCGAATAGTGTGGACATTTGGTGGATCATTTTGGACTTTATTTGGGACATCTGGCGAACAATTTTTGTACAATTTTTGAACTGTATTTGGGATATTTTGAAGTAAAGAAAGGGTATTAGGTTTGGGTGAAGGTTTGAAGAAAAGGTTTTTTGATAATTAGGCTTAGCCTTAAAAGTTTTGCTATAAATTATAGTGTATATAAACCCAATCACTAAACTATAAAATCCATTAAAAAAACACATTAATGTCATTTGAAAAGTATTTTTTTTTATCTGCCCCTATTCAGGTACTTCCTGTTATAAGGTGACCACATTCTGGCCAGTAATTTTCCTGCATTGTCACTCTATCACAAGCTCCACCGATGAAGGCTGCATGAGGCCATGCGCAGGCACGTTTCACACTCCTGTCACTGTCTTTGCTGGAGTGAGTGGAAGCAGGAAGTGGTTGCCAAAAGACTGCAATACATTTTGGTGCCGATATGCACCAAAAATGGTGAAAACATTAAAAAAAGCATGACAGTTATTTATTTTATTTATGTGTGTCAGGAAAACTAATGTTGTCCAGTTAGGATTCACTCATGCAATCTCTGTTTTAACCACACGATGGTGCTGTTGGAATTACACAGAACCCAGACAGCATTGCAGCTAGAAAGAGTCCATGGAGGATTCATCCCCTCCACATACAATCATTTGGCGCACTGGAAGACTAGTTGCCGCTTCCCTGGATTCCTACATGGAAGAAAAATATATTTTAAATATATCTTAAAAACACATTCTTAATATATTCTTCCCAAATATATTGACATATTTCAAATACTACAATTTTGTCCGTATTAAAAATATTTATATATATATATATATATATATATATATATATACACACACACACACACACACACACACACACACACACACACACAAACACACATATACTGTATGCTGAAATACATTTTTATTACAAAATATATGAAGAATATTTTTAAAAATAATTTTCAAACATATTGTATGTCTTTGGAAATACCTTTAATCTACATTTTTGGAATGCATTTACAATATGTAAAAATATATGTTAAAATGATATTTCAAATACTACAATTTTGGCCATATTCAATATATTTCAAAAATATATTTCAATATATTTGTGAATATATTATTAAAAATATATTCAGATCACATGGCGAAATATATTTCAAAGTGTAATTTGAAATGCATTTACAAGTATATTTAAAAATCTATGTTTAAATGCAATTGTTTTAGATGTTCAAAAATATCTGGAAAATATATTTAAAATAATATATTTTTAAATATATGCCTTTGGAAAATATATTTTAATTTACATTTTTGGAATATATTTCAAAGTGTAATTTGAAATGCCTTTACAAGTATATTTAAAAATCTATGTTTAAATATATTCTTCCCAAATATATTGACATATTTCAAATACTACAATTTTGTCCGTATTCAATATATATATATATATATATATACACACACACACACAAACACACATATACTGTATGCTGAAATACATTTTTATTACAAAATATATGAAGAATATTTTTAAAAATAAATTTGTCAAATATATTGTATGTCTTTGGAAATACATTTAATCTACATTTTTGGAATGCATTTACAATATGTAAAAATATATGTTAAAATGATATTTCAAATATTACAATTTTGGCCGTATTCAATATATTTCAAAAATATATTTCAATATATTTGTGAATATATTATTAAAAATATATTCAGATCACATGGCGAAATATATTTCAAAGTGTAATTTGAAATGCATTTACAAGTATATTTAAAAATCTATGTTTAAATGAAATTTTTTTAGATGTTCAAAAATATCTGGAAAATATATTTAAAAAAATATATTTTTTAAATATATGCCTTTGGAAAATATATTTTAATTTACATTTTTTGAATATATTTTAAAGTGTAATTTGAATCCATTTACAAGTATATTTAAAAATCTATGCTTAAATGCTTTTTTTTTAGATGTTCAAAAATATCTGGAAAATATATTTAAAAAAATATTTAAAATATTTTTGTGTTGGCCAAAATATTGTAAATATATGTCGCATGTATAATTTGTTTTCTAAATATATTGGAAATATATTTCTCTTCCATATGGGTTTAAAGGGACAATGTACACTAGAGGATCTCCTCTTCATATTTGGTCGGGAAGTCCAACTGTCAGGAGAGTATCCCCAATTCTCCTAAGGTGGCACTCCTCACCATAGTCCCTCCATCAATTTATGTTGCCAAGAAATCAATCCTAGTGATCCTTAGGCATTGGAAGTTAACTCAAGCCCTTACACTTGTAGAATAGTTGGACATAATAAATGACATCATCTGAATGGAACAGATGGCGACCTCAGACCGAGATGCCAATTAAAAATTTCAGTTGCTATGATCTGCATGGATAATATACAAAGATTCTCCAAAATACAAGGATATGATAAACTATTTTCTCCCCCCACCATCCCTCTAATCCAGTGTTTCTCAACCTTTTTTTCAGGCAAGGCACCCTTTAAAATTATTGACAGTCCCGAAGCACCCTTTAACCAGTTGCCGCCCGGCCTTTTGTCCGATGACGGCCGGGCGAACACTTCGTCCCTCCAGGAGGGCGTCATATAAAGTCCACCCTGGATCGTGCATTGGCGAGATCTGTCACCGGCCGTGTCAGATCTGTGTACCAGCCCCATTGCCAGTACCATGTGACCTGCTGTGACCAATCACAATTGACAATTTCTTTTAAAATGTATTTAGTAATTTTCAAAATTATGCAAAGGCAACAATAGTAAACAAATGCAGAATATTCAACAAGGTGGTGGCCACAAAAAAGAAAGAATAAAGCCGGCCATAGACGGTTCGAATCTTGGCTGGTTCAACAGGAACCGGCTAAGATTTGAACCAGGTATGGGCAGGCTGAATGTACCCAAGTTGATCAATCAACCTGGGTACAACCAGCCTGCCAGATTTTAGATTCGATTATTGTTAGCGGCTATTCTAGCCGCTAGCAATAATCACTGTGCTCTCCATTGTGTTCTGGGAGACCATCAACATAGTCAGAATTGAACAAGTACTGTACAGTCAGTGTATGAAAAGATAAACCCACAATAGGTCACAGACAATGAATAAAAACCAGATGGGACATCACAATTCATATAAGGCCACTTCCACACAGGATTAGCTCCATTGCAGTGGGGAATCTGTCTGCTGATCCCCACGAAACAGACAGATGGTTGATCCATATCTGCTCCAATTATGCAGAGCAAAGACAGCCCACTCTCTTCTGTGGGAGGTTGGATGTAACCAGATCACCTGTCCATTTACACCTGACTGCTATCTGATCTGTTCTGCCAGACAGATGAGGAACGGATCACCATTCTTCTGTTTGCACTCCATAGAGGAGACTGGAGGGTCCGATCGGGTCCACCTGAAAATTGGGACCCAATCAGTCTGCTAGTGTGAAAGGGGCCTAAGTCTTCTCATGGAAGGCATGGAGAGTTGAATATGTCACTGGCTTCATACAAAAGTGGAAAAATTGCATGTGCACCCTATAGAGAAATGAAGAAATAACAAGAATCAAGGGGGAGGGCAGCATATGCAAATAAAAACCAACAGCAAAAGGAACAATTAACTGCTATTGTCAATTTTGATGACAAAGTTGAGATCCTGCAGCTGAGACACGTGCTCTGTGGGGTCATTCACCTTCACACTGTTGACCTATGAAACACACAGAGAGTGAGAAAAACTTAGACCATTTCCCTCCAGGGTTCCACCAGAGTTTGCTAGGTATTCCTTTAATAATGAGTAATTTCTGCCTCTTGCATAAATAACTAATGACACCAATTATACTGTATATTTTCTAGCTATATATTTAGGGAGACATTCTTCCCACTGACCACATATGTATATAATGAACATCCTTCCCACCAACCACCATTGTAAGGGCATTTTTCCCACTGACCACCAATGTAAGGAGTATTCCTCCCACCCGCAGCCAATGTAAGGAGTATTCTTCCCACTGACCACTAATGGAAGGAGTATTCCTCCCACCGACCACCAATGTAAGGAATATTCTTCCCACCGACAGCCAATATAAGGATTATTCTTCTCACCGACCACCAATGTAAGGAGTATTCCTCCCACTGACCACCAATGTAAGGAGTATTCTTCCCAGCAACCACAATGTATGGAGTATTCTTCCCACCGACCACCAATGTAAGGAGTATTCTTCCCAGCAACCACAATGTAAGGAGTATTCTTCCCACCGACCGCTACTGTAAGGAGTATTCTTCCCACAGACCACCAATGTAAGGAGTATTCCTCCCACCGACCACCAATGTAAGGAGTATTCTTCCCAGCAACCACAATCTAAGGAGCATTCTTCCCACCGACCGCCAATGTAAGGAGTATTCTTCCCACCGACCACCAATGTAAGGAGTATTCTTCCCACTGACCACCAATGTAAGGAGTATTCCTCCCACCGACCACCAATGTAAGGAGTATTCTTCCCAGCAACCACAATGTAAGGAGTATTCTTCCCACCGACCGCCAATGTAAGGAGTTTTCCTCCCACCGACCGCCAATGTAAGGAGTATTCTTCCCACCGACCACCAATGTAAGGAGTATTCTTCCCACCGACCACCAATGTAAGGGGCATTCTTCCCACCGACCACTAATGTAAGGGCATTCTTCCCACGGACCACCAATGTAAGGGGCATTCTTCCCACCGACCACCAATGTAAGGAGTATTTTTTCCACCGACCACCAATGTAAGGGGCATTCTTCCCACCGACCAGCAATGTAAGGAATATTTTTCCCACTGACCACCAATGTAAGGAGTATTCCTCCCACCGACCACCAATTTAAGGAGTATTCTTCCCAGCAACCACAATGTAAGGAGTATTCTTCCCACCGACCACCAATGTAAGGGGCATTCTTCCCACCGACCATTAATGTAAGGGCATTCTTCCCACCGACCACCAATGTAAGGGGCATTCTTCCCACCGACCACCAATGTAAGGAGTATTTTTTCCACTGACCACCAATGTAAGGGGCATTCTTCCCACCGACCACCAAGATAAGGAGTATTCTTCCCACCGACCACCAATGTAAGGAGCATTCTTCCCACCGACCACCAATGTAAGGAGTATTCTTCCCACTGACCAATGTACGAGGCATTCTTCCCCGCATGTGTCATATACAATTGGCAATACAAGTGAATGGCTGTACATGGCCTCACTCGGGTCAACTTTCTTGTTTTGGGAAAAATGCTGTGCACACAGGTAAACGCCAATTTTTGTGGTGAGGACATAGAAGAGGTTTTCTTCTGATGACTCTTCCATGAAGACCATATTTGTACAAGTATCTCTTTATAGTGGAATAGTGTACCACAACTCCAGTGTCTGCCAGATCTTTCTGGAGGGATCGTGCAGTCAAACGTGGGTTTTGAATTGTTTTTCTCACAATCCTGCGAGCTGTTCTGTCTGATATTTTTCTTGGTCTTCCAGATCTTGCTTTAACTTCCACTGTTCCTGATGACTGCCATTTCTTAATTACATTCCGAACAGAGGATATTGACATCTGAAAACGCTTTGCTATCTTCTTATAGCCTTCTCCAGCTTTGTGAGCGTCAACTTTTTTCAGTTTCAGTTTTCTAGATAACTGCTTAGAAGAACCCATGGTGCTGATTGTTGGGGCAAGGTCAGATGAGTCTGGGCATTTAAAACCTTTGAGATTGACATCACCTGGTCTTCCCAGACGATGATTGAGAACAATCCATGACACTGGCAGGTCTCAGCTTTGCAAAGGGGGCAGTGCATGCTATAAATTCTGCAGGGTGCCCAAACTTTTGCAGACGCCATTTTTTTGTTTTCTGTTATTTTGAAAGTGTAAATGATGGAAATAAAATCTAACTTTTGTTGACATATTATAAGAATGTCTAATCTGTAATTTGATGCCTTTTGGAGATTTTTCCATCTTTCCTTGGCTTCTTTATGCACATTAATACAAATTTTTAGCTGGGGTGCCCAAACGTTCGATCCCCACTGTAGCAGGGGTGGACTGACAACTCATGGGGCCCCCAGGCAATAGGGGATCATGGGGCCCCTGTGTCCTTGCCCAAACTCAAAAAAGCCTATGAAAAAGGTTCCAGGGGCATCTCATGGGGCCCCCTACTGACCCCGGACCCTCGGGCAGTGCCCGAGTTTCCAAATGGTCAGTCCACCACTGGTATGTATTCATGCAAGATTATACAAAAAACAAAAATACATAAAGGGTTTAACAGCAATTACCAGTTGATGATACCAGCACATTCCCAGATGGCTCATGCAAAACATAGGTCAATCGTATCTGGATGAACAGAGGGGGGCCTCCAATAACCATAAATAATGATCATCGATCAAGAAAGGATCTATGTCCACTTGTAGACTTGTAAAACAACAGAATCATCATTCTAGGGCAGTGTTTCTCAACATTTTTTCAGTCAAGGCACCCTTTAAAATTATGGACAGTCCCAAGGCACCCTATAAAATTATGGACAGTCCCAAGGCACCCTATAAAATTATGGACAGTCCAGAGGCACCCCATTCTAAAATGTGAAAAACTATTCTAAGTTTTATATAATGCAGCAACATCCACACACGTAGGATACCCAACATTAAAGGCGATTTATTCTTCCAAAGCAAATACACTTCTGCACACTGGTACTGACTAGTATTCCAATGTTTCACTTCTTCCTCAATTTTACTCCATCACTGAGCTAATGTGACCCCAGTGCTGATGGAGAAGAGCAGGGGAGGGTCAAACTAGGATGCTGTGCAGGCAGTTGACATCCTCCTTATCAACTGATGATTTCATTGGTTGTCAGGACGCTGGCGGCTAGAAAGTCATAATGGTGCACAATGAAAACCTGTGGCTTTCTGCAACTAAAAGGCAGGTTTGATCCACCCGCTGGCTTCTATACAAGGCAGGCTTTTTACACTCACTGGCTTTTTTAGACATTTTTGACCAAGGCACCCCTGAAGAAACCTCAAGGCACCCCAGGATGCCTGGGCACCCTGGTTGAGAAGGACTGTAATAGGGAATCACAAAATACATTGACCAAAAATAGTAATGCAAACCCCCCCATATAAAGTCCCAACTACACCCCTACTCCCCAGTAATTGTGCAACTGTGTGTAGTCTTCCTTAAACATCAGACAAGCAATTAGGAGTCCATGATGCCTGTGAATCACATGACCACATAGACCCAACATGTGACCAAGGAGACTTGTACGACTGCCATACAAGGTCAGTGCTGTTTATGTACATTGTGAATCCTACATCTCCAGTTTAATATCCATATTTACCAAGAGAGTACAGCTGATCATGAAATACGTTCCACAGTTATCTGCTTTCTTTTTAATGGAGCTCCAAAGTAAAAGTGACTTTGTATTGCTTCATTGCAGCTCATAGTTTCTGGCTAAGATAATGAATTGCGGTCAGGTTCATCTGCAGGGTGACCTTCGCCTCATTCTAATTTTATTTTCCTCCCCATCAAGGACAAAGGCCTCCTCCCATCTCCTCTGTATAAGATCATATGGAAGCAGTTACATTAATTTGTACAGCATCCTGACTCCTCATCTGATTTATCAGTTTCCTACAGCAGCTCGGATCCTGCGAGAAAATATTCACATTTCTATGAAGGTTTCAGATTTGGCTCTGCCATTCAAAAGTTCCCTTAGCTCAGTGAAGCTGGGTTCACTTCATTCATGAGCAAGGGGAATTGCTACTTTTTTAAAGGGTCGGTTCTTTTAGTCATCGGTGGAGCCTGGTGGGCTGAGTTATCAACAGGCTTCTTATATGTCTTGGTATTCTAGTAGCAACATTTCCTGCTCTATTGCTGTTCACATGGGAGGTTTTAGTGCACCATCTTGTACTTGTGTGTTCCAACTGGGCGGGGGGGCTCCTAATGGACACAGGAGGTATATGGACCTGGGAACTTAGTGCACAGATCTCACCAATAAAGCCTCCGAAAGATAAAAAAAATTCTCGGGTGGTTTGGGTATTTGAAGTGAACACATCTTAACGGCTCATGTACACTGCAGCTGCTAAACTCACGTTTAGGAGCTGTTCAGCGTTTTTTTTCAGCAGTCCCTGAACTCACCCTAATCTTTTCCTGTGTCCATGTACATATCTTTGTTTACAGTCGTTTACAGGCAGTCGAGTTTACATTTTTTTGAACGAAACAAATTTGCGTTCAGACGTCGATTTTATCAGCGTTTCAAACGCAAAATGCTTGTAAACGTGGCTAAACGCGTCTAAACGTGGCAAAACGTGTTTATAAGCGGTTGTGCTTGAAATTTTTTTTTAACTCTTCCAGTTCCTGATGCTGTCCAGAGCCTTTTTTCATCATGAGAAATGCATGCAAAGAGTTTTCAAGGTACTCAGATGACAAAACACTGAACACAGGATGTTCCTACCAAGCTTGTCACACATTGTAATGAACAATTCACACCTCAGACCTCTCCCACCCTTGGAAACAAAAGATATGTTAATGACCATTCACACCTCAAATTCCTCATGAAGACCCCCTGCCAGGTGACCTTAATGACTCCCCCACCAGACACCTTTCCCACCCTTGGAAACAAAAGATATGTTAATGCCCATTCTCACCTAAAATTCCTCATGGCGACCCCCTGCCAGGTGACCTTACTGACTCCCTCCACCAGACACCTTTCCCACCCTTGGAAACAAAAGAAATGTTAATGAACAACTCACACCTAATTATCTCAACACATACTGCTGTCTCTGCTTCTACTCTATTTATCTGAAACAGTCTGAAATAGTTGATAATTTACCACTTTTCAGTGCATTCTGGGCATTTGGGAGGTCCTCCTGTGCTTATCTTTCAAAAACACTTCTAAACGCAAATGCACATAAACGTGCATACACGTGCAAAAGTGAGCATAAACGTGTTATGCAAACGTGGCTAAACAGACGTTTTTTTAACCTACGTTTTCCAGCAGTCAGTTTCCATCGTTCAGAAACGTCCCGTGTACATGGGGAATTATTGAGTTAAGTGAACTTTCTACATCTCCAAGCCCTTTGGCTGCAGTCACCTCTGCTTTCACATACTCCTGATAGCAATTACTAAGCATTTGGATCTGTCCAACATACCTTGTTCGGATGAATGATTTCAGATTCCAGAGCATGAAATTCAAGAATATTGAAAACTATATTTCATAATTTAGCACCTTCTCTGCCAAGTCTCAGGAAGAGAAAGAAGCCAGATTATTTCTTTTATATCTCAGATTCTTACAACATAAACTGTCTCTTCTCCAACATCTTCAGTGGGGTCTTAAAAAAAAAATTGTGATCAGCAGTTACATAGTTACATAGTTAGTCTGGCTGAATAAAGACAAAACTCCATCCAGTTCAACCATTAAAAAAAAGTTACAATCCTATACCCACAGTTGATCCAGAGGAAGGCAAAAAAACCCAGCAAAGTATGATCCAATTTGCTCCTGCAGGGGAAAAATTCCTTCCTGATCCCCCGAGAGGCAATCAATATTACCTGGATCAACTTTACCTATAAATGTTAGTATCCAGTTATATTCTCATGAAGTATTACTAAGGAAGGCCTCCACTGAACCTTATCCAGACTGGCTAAATAGAACCCAATTCTAGTTTTGGAAAATCAAACTAAAATTGTTTGAAATGCCAAAATAACAAGATAAAATATTAAAAAAGTAAAACTTTTGCTGCAGTATTGACCTTCAATCAGAGCTGTCCCCCACAATTCTTTTTCCTCTCACTTTCTAAACTCTGCTGTACAGGGACTGCAAGAGGCTAAACACCAATTCCAATTCAGATACTTACCCTACAGATACTTGCATTAAAAAAATATGTTTAATGATTTATTCATTAATACAGAACTTCATTAGTTTTTGCCTTTTGACTCTGACTGAAGTTTGGCTTTAAATAGAATTCCAAATAAACATATTAATTGCAAAGAAGCTAGTATATACTTGTCTCTCCTGCTGCCCGTGCTGCCATACACCACTATAATAAAGAGAATTTATCCCCTGAAATCTCTTTAGAATTTGACACTTCCATGAGTGTCAATCTCCTGTGTACCCCATAGAGCTCACTTGTTTCTCCCTCCGACCTCCATGCCATTACTGTATACTATGGTGATGTAAAATTGGCATGAGGAACCACTGAGCACAACGGATGGGACTGGAAATTGACAGTCCCTGAACTGTCAGTTTTTCAGCTGATTTTAAAAAAAGACTGATCAGCTGTGGATGACCTTCTTCATGTCGAGGATCATTACCGGTGAACTTGGGTGTACATTGTCAAACGTCTCTGTGGCAGATTTGCCCAGTTTCACGCAGAATTTCAAGTTTGCTGTTTGTTCCAACTTGCTGTCTATGGTGAAATAGCAGACGTGGTAGCGCACGTGGTCAGAATAGCACCAGTTGCACAGCTCCCAATGTACACAGGACGATGTCTTTTGGCATGCTGACCTATGAAGGTCTTTGCTCCCTGTGACTGTGCGTGTAGCCTTGTGCTGCTATCTGTTGGCATGTAACAAAATTAGTTTCTAAACTTTTTGATACCACCTCTTATATTAATTATGTATTCAATGTTACCCAACTTTTTTTTTTTTATATATCCAATACTGTTGGCTTTTGGGTATTTGGTTCTATATATGACCCTGAGGAGGGAATACTATATGCATGATATGATATGAAGATGTCCTTATGTTTCTCCTAGCCCTGATGAAGGGCTGTTGGCTTTTGGGTATTTGGTTCTATATATGACCCTGAGGAGGGAATACTATATGCATTTTATGATATGAAAATGTCCTTATGTTTCTCCTAGCCCTGATGAAGGTAGAGGTTTCGGAGCTCCGAAACACGCTGGTTACGCTTTTGTTTGTCTCCTTGACTTTTATAGAAATATGAATAAAGTCCTATCTGGACCTTTTATCAGTGGTGTGGCACTCCAATTTACCTTTTTGTTAAATTTAGTATAACGGTAGTCACTTTAACTTTGGGTAAAGTGCAGTGAGTTAGTATAATGGCACATTGGCTTTAACTATTATTATTATTTATTATTATTATATTATACAGTATTTATAAAGCGCCAACAGTTCGCTCAGCGCTGTACATTACAAAGGGAGACAGAACATGCGACAGTCCGAAAACAATACAATGTGATACACGAGGGGTTCAAGGGCCCTGCTCTTTCGAGCTTACAATCTAGGAGGGAGGGGATAGTGGTACAGGAGGAGATAGCTGTGGGGGATGGAGTGGTAGGAAGAGTGGAGGAGGTCGGCAATTAGCAGGGGGTGGGTAGGCTTCCCTGAAGAGGTGGGTTTTCAGGGTGCGCCTAAAGGAGAGGAGAGTAGGTGATAGTCTGATGGCTTGGGGTAGGGAGTTCCAGAGGATGGGTGACACCCTGGAGAAGTCCTGGAGGCGGGCATGGGAGGAGGAGACCAGGGAACTATAAATGTCAGTTAGTATAATGGCAGGGTCACTTTAACTATAGTTAGATTTGCAGTTACTGTAGGTAGCATATCGGCAGGGCTGCTATAAGTATTTTTAAATGGCAGTTATTTAGTATAATGGTTTGCTTTAACTATAGCTAAATGGCAGTTAGTATAATGGCAGGGTCGTTTCAACTACAGTATAATGGCAGGGTTACTTTAACTATAGTTAAATGGCAGATAATATAATGGCAGGGCTGCTATAACTATAGTTGGATGGCAGTTAGGTAAAATAATGACAGGATTGCTATAACTATAGTTAAATGGCTGTTAGTAAGCATAATCAGTGCCATCTTAATAGCATCATGGGCCCTTAGGAAAAGTAATGCATTAGGGGCCTCTAGCAACCACCCCCAATCTATACACCTACTCTCGTGGCAAAGGGGTACAGTACGCGGGAGAATGTTCAGGAGGGCACAATACTGGGATCAAGAGGGCACAGTACAGGTTCCTCTCATGGCAAAGGGGCACAGTAAGGGGGAGAATGTTCAGGAGGGCACAATACTGGGATCGGGAGGGCACAGTACAGGTTCCGGGACACAGTCATCTTGGGACAGCTTAGTAAAAAGCATGACTGTCCTGGCAAATCCGGGACAGTTGTGAAGTATGATGTAATGCAAAATTATCATGGGGCCTCTATGCACCTCTGAGCAGTGCCCATACAGTTGCAAGAAAAAGTATGTGAACCCCTTGGGATTACGTGGAGTTTTGCATGAATTGGGCATAAAATGTGCTCTGAACGTCATCTAAGTCACAACAATAGAAGAACACAGTCTGCTGAACATAATACTACACAAACATTAGATGTTGCCATGGTTTAATTGCACATAACATGTAAACATTCACAGTGCAGGGAGGAAAAAGTATGTGAACCTTTGGACTTAATAACTGGTTGACCCTCCTTTGGCAGCAATAACCTCAACCAAACATTTCCTGTAGTTGCAGATCAGACCTGCACAATGATCTGGAGTCATTTTGGACCACTCCTCTTCACAAAACTGTTTCAGTGTAGCAATATTCTTGGGATGTCTGGTGTGAATCGCTCTCTTAAGGTCATGCCACAGCATTTCAATCGGGTTGAGGTCAGGACTCTGACTGGGCCACTTCAGAAGGCGTATTCTGTGCTGTTGCAGCCATTGTTTTGTTGAATTACTTGTATGCTTTGGGTCATTGTCCTGTTGCATCACCCATCCTCTGCGGAGCTTCAGTTGGCGGACAGATGGTCGTATGCTTTCCTGCAAAATGTCTTGATAAACTCTGGAATTAATTTTCCCACCAATGACAATAATCCGTCCAGGCCCTGAGGCAGCAAAGCAGCCCCAAACCATGATGCTCCCTCCACCATGTTTTACAGTGGGGATGAGGTTTTGATGTTGGTGTGCTGTGCCTTTTTTTCTCCACACATAGTGTTGTGTGTTCTTCCCAAACAACTCAATCTTGGTTTCATCTATCCACAGTATATTTTGCCAGTAGTGCTGTGGAACATCCAGGTGCTCTTTTGCAAACTTCAAACGGGCTGCAATATTCTTTTTGTACAGCAATGGCTTCCTCCGTGGTGTCCTCCCATGTACTCCATTCTTGTTTAATGTTTTCCTTATTGTAGATGTGTCAACAAAAATGTTAGCATGTAACAGAGATTTCTGTAGGTCTTTAGCTGACACTCTGGGATTCTTCTTTACCTCATGCAGCATTCTGCGCTGTGCTCTTGCAGTAATTTTTACAGGACGACCATGACTAGGGAGAGTAGCAACAGTGCTAAACTTTCTCCATTTGTAGACAGTCTGTCTTACCGTGGACACATGAACATCAAGGCTTTTGGAGATACTTTTGTAACCCTTTCCAGCTTCATGCAAGTCAACAATTCTTGATCGTAGGTCTTCTGAGAGCTCTTTTCTGCGAGGCATGGTTCACATTAGACAGTGCTTCTTGAAACCAGTAAACCCAAAACAGGTGTGTGTTTTTTAAGGGCAGGACAGCTGTCAGCAACACATCCAATATCATCACACTGATTGGAGTCAAGGTTGGCTCACTCCTGGCTCCAATTAGCTCTGGGAGAAGTCATTAAGCTAGGACCTCACATACTTTTTCCTCCCTGCACTGTGAATGTTTACATGTTATGTGCAATTAAACCATGGCAACATCTAATGTTTGTGTAGTATTATGTTCAGCAGACTGTGTTCTTCTATTGTTGTGACATAGATGAAGTTCAGAGCACATTTTATGCCCAATTCATGCAAAACTCCACGTAATCCCAAGGGGTTCACATACTTTTTCTTGCAACTGTAGGTGCCCACTCAATAAGACAGCCCAGAACATAATGGCACAGTCATTTTATTCCTAGTTAAATGGCAGTTAGTATAATTGCAGGGTCGCTTCAACTATAGTATAATGGCAGGGTCACTTTAACTATAGTTAAATGGCAGTTAGTATAGTGACAGGGTCACTTAACTATAGTTAAATTTATTTATTTATTTCAGGTACTTATATAGCACCATCAATTTACGCAGCACTTTTACATTCACATCAGTCCCTAACCCTCAAGGGGCGTACATTCTAAGGTCCCTAACTCACATTTATATATACTGTACACATACTAGGGCCAATATAGACAGGAGCCAATTAACCTACCAGCATGTCTTTGGAGTGTGGGAGGAAACCAGAGTACCCACAGGAAACAGGCACAGGGAGAACATGCAAACTCCAGGCAGGTGGTGCCATGGTTGGGATTTGAACCGGCGACCCTAGTACTGCCAGGCAAACGTGCTAACCACTTAACCACTGTGCTAAATGGCAGTTAGTATAATGGCAGAGCTGCTATAACTATAGTTGGATGGTAGTTAGGTTACATAACAGCAGAAGTACTATAACTATAGTTAAATGGCTGTTAGTAAGCATAATCAGGGGCATCTTAATAGCATCATGGGCCCCTGGGAAAAGTAATAGGGGCCTCTACCAGCCACCCCCAATCTATACACCTGCTCTCATGGCAAAGGGGCACAGTACGGGGGAGAATGGTCAGGAGGGCACAGTACAGGTTCCAGGACACAGCCATCCCGGGACAGCTTAGTAAAAAGCATGACTGTCCTGGCAAATCCGGGACAGTTGGCAAATATGATGTAATGTAAAATTATCATGGGGCCTCCATGCACCCCTGGGTAGTGCCCATGGGTGCCCACTCATTAAGACAGCCCAGAGCATAATACAGTCTTTTTAATCCTAGTTAAATGGCAGTTAGTATAATAACAGGGTTACTTTAACTATAGTTAAATTGTAGTTAGTATAATGGCAGGGTCACTTTAACTATGGTTAGATGATGATAAAATAGTATAATGGCGGGTCACTATAACTATAGTTAAATAGCAATTAGTTAGTATAATGTCAGGGTTGGTTTAACTATAGTTAAATGGCAGTTAGAATATTGGCAAGATTGCTATAACTATAATGGAAAGTACAAGCTATAGACTCAAAGAAACGTGCCTCTATCAGCATCCTCTGCACAGGGCAGGAAGATGTCTGTCCTTGTTTTAGCCAGTAGGCACTGGGTCAGCTCATTTCATTTTCCCTTGTGTCCGATCTACTAGAAAATTTTGCAAGCCTATGATGTCCATGACAGATGACAGAGGAAGTCTATTATTCTAGTGCCAAACAAAAATAGCATGTTCTAAAAAAAATGCATCAACAAAGAGGAAAGAGACATCCATTTGAAAACTGAAAACATTCTGAGCGTCCATTCAGTTTTTCCATGACTCAGCTCGGTCTTCTGCTTGTTTATCAGATGTGCTCATAGTAATTTATCTCCTGGCAGGGGACAGTCTAGCGGAATAGACAGGGAAAGCAAATTCTATTTTATGGCGGTTTAATGCTGTAAACAGTGAGTGGTCGGGTCCTGAGCATCTGGAATCCATGACCATAAAGTTTATTTTGGTGAAGGAATTCCTGTTGGGTGTACAAGGTAACGTCTCCAATAAACAATCCAATATTAAAAAAAATGTAAAAAAAAACTCAAAAAGAAAGAAAAAAAAAAGGTTTATATTATTAAACATTCAGCTTTTACAAAGCTGCACTCTAGATTTTGGATATACCAAGGGAGGGCGACACCTCTTCTACATTTCTCATTGTTGGGGAGCACTTCCTTCACTTCCACCAGAGGTCCACCGGGACAGGAAGTGAGGGGATATTTTTATTTTTCAAGCAGGGGCACAGCTCCTGTGAATGGACATGTTTTTATTGGAGTGGAACCTTTCCACACGCATGGACCAAAAATTATTTATTTTTTAAAAATAGTTGGTAATACTAACAAGTGCTTTTTCATCACTGCTTTTCTTATATACTGGCATTTAAAAATTGCAAATGCAATTATTTAAGGTTGGATGAACATTTGAATTTAGTGATTTTCTTTTTAAATCAGCACCAGGGATGGTACTTACATTGAATGAGGTGTCCCTTGTGCTGGCGGCTGCTGTGTTCATTGAAATCTTCACCCCTCTGCCCCCCTAGTTATCCCCACAGCTGTGATCTTCTGGTGCTGCAATGGCTCCACCCAGTCCACAGGCACTAATCAAAAGTCCCGACTATGCTGTTCCCCCCTCCTCCATTCATAGACACTGTTTTATCAGTTCTTGCACTGAAAACGCTCTATGAATAAAGGAGGTGGACCTCTCAGTGCTGGGACAAGGTCATATAGAGCCAAGGGAGAATATGCCACATCATGCCACCCCCCCCAGCACAAATTGTCTACTCCTCAAATTTCCCCTCCGAGAACAAATCCTCTTTCCCCACTCCAAATCCTTCCCTTCCAGCACAAATTCTCATCCCCCAACCCCCCATCCAAGCACAAATTCCATTTCCCCTCCTAACACAACCCCTCCCCTAATCTCCTTGTGGAGTTTGGGCAAGGACACTGGGTCCCCATGGTCCGCCCCTGGTACGTAGCTAATTTAAATAAAGTTGTGCTTTAAGGGCCAGTTCACATCAAAATGTGCGTGTTCCCATGTGTTCCCACACTGTCCGCTTTTGACAGCTCGTTCATTTGAATGGGCTGCAAAATGCACCAAGATGTGGATAAAGTAGTGCAAGCAACACTTTTTCAGAACGCACTGCACCAAACAACATGGTACTTGCGACATGCATCTCACAGGGGCAGTGCGTTCACCTGAAGTGTGGGAAACTTACATCGAACAAATTTTTCCCGCACTGCGATTTAGTGTGAACTGGCACTAAAACTCCACCATGTTGCAGATTTTTGACTGCTATCTGTGTCTGACAGTATCAGGTGTATCAGATGAGATAGTGCCCATGGTTCCTTCTCCCAAAGCTGACCTTGGTTGCTTAGTAGGCTTGCTTATATTAGCTGTTCAGTTATTAATTTCACTGAATATTTGTATACTAGTTTACCCCATAAAGACTAAATCAGAAATCCTTTAACATGCTTAACATTTGCCTAGAAGAATCACAGCAAGATCTACTAAACAGCTGTCTTTTCTACTCTTGTCAGCTTGTTTCTTGGAATCTGAACTTTAGGAACACATGAATTATGGTTTAATTATGCTGGGAGTTTTATTAATGGGTAACACATTGAAAAGTTACTACAGGGCAACAAAACATCAATCTTTTTGAGTGAAAAATAGAACTTTTTTTGTATACAGTATATTATTCAATTATTCAATCAAGAGTTGGTAGGAACAATAAAAGAATCAGACCAGTTTTGCTTGGATCTATGAGGGATGCAGAGACGTTGTTAGATCTTGGCATCCAGTCTTCCATTTAAGGACCCAGGCAGGGGCGGACTGACCATTTGGAAACTCGGGCACTGCTCGAGGGCCTGGGGTCAGTAGGGGGCCCCATGAGATGCCCCTGGTACCTTTTTCATAGGCTTTTTTGAGTTTGGGCAAGGACATAGGGGCCCCATGAGTTGTCAGTCCGCCCCTGGCTGTGTGTAAATAGTCCAACAATAGATAATTAAAAAAAACAATACATGTGCCTTTGTTTATAAAATAATTGTATCAAAGTTCATGTGTTGAATTACATCAAAGTTCATGTGATAAAATTATTTCTCCCATGGTATAAATCATTAATTAACATATCCAGAGATTATCACGCCACCACCTAACACAGTCTCTTAGCAAAGATCTAGACCCCAGGCTTGATCTTCAATGGACCAACAAAAAAACCCCTTTATTTCACTGTGCTTAGAGATACAACACAAATAATATAAATTCCACCAGCTGCACTCATATACATTCAACCATGTGCTTCAACTTATTTTGCCAAAAAATATTGTGCTGTGCATAAATAGTCCATAAATAGTCCAACAATAAATAATTAAACAAAACAATACATGTGCCTTTTTTTTACCAAAGATCTAGACGGCAGGTTATAGGAGGCCTATTCAGGCATGAAGCTGTCTGTGATCCGACTTGAAATATCCACCCCTGTAATGTTCTGATGTTCAGGTCCCCTTGATAACGTCCATTTGGATGAAACATACTTCGGGGAGGAAGAGTCCGTGCTGACGTCATCCTCGCCAGCTGGAGCCAGTACCAGCGGTGTTCTGTGAATACACATCCTGATTTTGTGAGTAGATTCGTTTGGCTCTTATTCAATTGCAGAATAAGTATAAATCAGCACACATATATATATATAAAATCCTCAGAAATCCCTTAAAGTCATATCAATATCCTTCCCCTGAAGTACTAATAAAACATATATTCATTGACTTAAACCCAAAACCCACAATTATAGTGAAAAAATCAAAACCCAAAGAGATTACCCAAAAATAAAAAATATCAAATATATATAAAAGAACAAAAATAAAATAAAGTCCCAATATACAAAGTGCCCAAATAATGTGTCCAAACAAAGATCAATTTCTTGATAGGAAGACGCTTCCTACTCCACTGAAGAAGATGCAAATCAATCACAGGTGCTCTTCAAATACCTCAAAAAACAAAATCTCAACATAGTATATTACCTTTTAAATCCCAGAACTAAAGTGCCACATGTGTATCATGCAAAAAAAACACTCCAGTGTCACAGCACTCATGTGAAAAAAAAAAAAAATAATAATTTTTAAATATCACTGCAAACTATATATAAAGTGCATAATTACCCTAAAACAAACAAATTCCAGCTTGTAATCAACCACATATGTACAGAGTGTCCTTAGAATGGTATCCTCTTGTTCCTCAGGACCTCACAAACAGACCAGGAATCAGTATGTGAATTATAATCATATATAAAATTTATTGTAGCCACTTACATATAAAAACGATAAGATCAGCAAGACAGCATCAAACTCCTCATGTCCAGTATACGATCCCCTTTCTGTGTGTAGAGGGTCTCCCGATCACCAGGTAATTCCCCCTTGCTACTCCTATCCAGCACTATCACTTTGTAGCTCTGGGGGACACCTGAAGTGCACTGTTACTCTCCAGACCTCCAACACACAGGGATTCCAGAATCCAAAATGGCTGCCGCAGCACTTCCGGGAACGTCACGTGCCCTGGACGCGTTTCGTCTCTTCTGGACTTTGTCAACAAGGATCACTTTGCATATTGGGACTTTATTTTATTTTTGTTCTTTTATATATATTTGATATTTTTTATTTTTGGGTAATCTCTTTGGGTTTTGATTTTTTCACTATAATTGTGGGTTTTGGGTTTAAGTCAATGAATATATGTCTTATTCAATTGCGATGCTTCACCATAGAGATTTATCTTAATATTTGAGTGTTATACTAAGAATGAGGAAGGAGATATTATTTATTGTGTTGTATCACTAAGCGCAGTGAAATAAAGGGTTTTTTTTGTTGGTCCATTGAAGACCAAACCTATTTTGACACTTTTTGGTTTACATGTAAAAATAATTATTTTTCTTGCTAGAAATCTACTTAGAAGCCCCAATATATTTTTTAAGCAGAGGCCCTAGAGAATAAAATGGTGGGTTTTTCAATTTTTTATGTCACATAGTATTTGCGAAGCAGATTTTCATTAAAAAAAAATTAAAAATTCACTTTAATGAAGTCTAATGTACAAAATCACAATATAAAATGCAATGGTTTGGTAAAATATAAAAGATGATGTTACACCAAGTAAATAGATTTAAAAAAATGTTCTTAAATCATTAGTAAAACCTCATCTGGAACATGCAGTTCAGTTTTGGGCACCAATTCACAAAAAGAACTGGAAAAAAAGTACAGAGAAGGGCAACCAAACTGATAAGAGGCATGGAGGAGCTCAGCTATGAGGAAAGATTAGAGGAACTGAATTTATTCTCTCTTGAGAAGAGGAGATTAAGGGGGGATATGATCTCCATGTATAATACATAAGGGGGGGATATGATCTCCATGTATAATACATAAGGGGGGATATGATCTCCATGTATAATACATAAGGGAGGATATGATCTCCATGTATAATACATAAGGGGGGATATGATCACCATGTATAATACATAAGGGGGGATATGATCTCCATGTATAATACATAAGGGGGATATGATCTCCATGTATAATACATAAGGGGGGATATGATCTCCATGCATAATACATAAGGGGGGATATGATCTCCATGTATAATACATAAGGGGGGATATGATCACCATGTATAATACATAAGAGGGGATATGTTCTCCATGTATAATACATAAGGGGGGATATGATCTCCATGTATAATACATAAGGGGGATATGATCTCCATGTATAATACATAAGGGGGGATATGATCTCCATGTATAATACATAAGGGGGGATATGATCTCCATGTATAATACATAAGGGGGGATATGATCACCATGTATAATACATAAGGGGGGATATGATCTCCATGTATAATACATAAGGGGGGGTATGATCTCCATGTATAATACATAAGGGGGGGATATGATTTCCATGTATAATACATAAGGGGGATATGATCACCATGTATAATACATAAGGGGGGATATGATCTCCATGTATAATCCATAAGGGGGGATATGATCACCATGTATAATACATAAGGGGGACTATGATCACCATGTATAATACATAAGGGGGGATATGATCAACATGTATAATACATAAGGGGGATATGATCACCATGTATAATACATAAGGGGGGATATGATCTCCATGTATAATACATAAGGGGGGATATGATCTCCATGTATAATACATAAGGGGGGATATGATCACCATGTATAATACATAAGGGGGGATATGATCTCCATGTATAATACATAAGGGGGGGATATGATCTCCATGTATAATACATAAGGGGGGATATGATCTCCATGTATAATACATAAGGGAGGATATGATCTCCATGTATAATACATAAGGGGGGATATGATCACCATGTATAATACATAAGGGGGGATATGATCTCCATGTATAATACATAAGGGGGATATGATCTCCATGTATAATACATAAGGGGGGATATGATCTCCATGCATAATACATAAGGGGGGATATGATCTCCATGTATAATACATAAGGGGGGATATGATCACCATGTATAATACATAAGAGGGGATATGTTCTCCATGTATAATACATAAGGGGGGATATGATCTCCATGTATAATACATAAGGGGGATATGATCTCCATGTATAATACATAAGGGGGGATATGATCTCCATGTATAATACATAAGGGGGGATATGATCTCCATGTATAATACATAAGGGGGGATATGATCACCATGTATAATACATAAGGGGGGATATGATCTCCATGTATAATACATAAGGGGGGGTATGATCTCCATGTATAATACATAAGGGGGGGATATGATTTCCATGTATAATACATAAGGGGGATATGATCACCATGTATAATACATAAGGGGGGATATGATCTCCATGTATAATCCATAAGGGGGGATATGATCACCATGTATAATACATAAGGGGGACTATGATCACCATGTATAATACATAAGGGGGGATATGATCAACATGTATAATACATAAGGGGGATATGATCACCATGTATAATACATAAGGGGGGATATGATCTCCATGTATAATACATAAGGGGGGATATGATCTCCATGTATAATACATAAGGGGGGATATGATCACCATGTATAATACATAAGGGGGGATATGATCTCCATGTATAATACATAAGGGGGGGATATGATCTCCATGTATAATACATAAGGGGGGATATGATCTCCATGTATAATACATAAGGGGGGATATGATCTCCATGTATAATACATAAGGGGGGATATGATCTCCATGTATAATACATAAGGGGGGATATGATCACCATGTATAATACATAAGGGGGATATGATCTCCATGTATAATACATAAGGGGGGATATGATCTCCATGTATAATACATAAGGGGGGATATGATCACCATGTAGAATACATCAGTGGTTCATATAGTGAACTCGGTGTAGAGCTATTCACCCTGAGGTCATCACAGAGGACAAGGGGGCACTCTTTACATCTGGAGGAAAAGAAATGTAATCTCCAAACACGGAAAGGTTTCTTCACAGTGAGAGCTGTGATAATGTGGAATAGACTCCATCAAGAGTTTGTTCTGGCCAGCTCAGTGGATTGCTTTAAAAAAGTCCTGGATTCTTTCTGGGATACACAGAATATAATTGGATACTAAAATTTATAGGTAAAGTTGATCCAGGGAATATCCGATTGCCTCTCGGGGGATCAGGAAGGAATTTCTTTTTCCCGGCGGAAGCAAATTTCATCTTGCTTTGCTGGGGTTTTTTTGCCTTCCTCTGGTTCAAATGTAAGTTGCACATGCTTATGGCAAACTACATACATTATATTATCCACAGACGCCATTTTAAAAGCCTTTATAGGTTACCAGTTTACTGTTACACAGGAGGCCTGGTGCTAGAATTATTGTTCTTGCTCTTATGTTAGCGGGGATACCTTACATATGTGGTGCGATCGTCGTTTATGTACTGACCTTGAACCAATGTGTACTTGCGCCTTTGTGCGCATGCAAGGTGGGACAGAGATGCTTAACTTTTTTTTTATTTACATTTTTTTATTTTTTCACTGTCTCTTTAATCTTTTGTAGACACTTTTATTGTTATCACAAGGAATCCCTTGTGATAGCAATAGGCAGTGACAGGTCCTCTTTACTGAGAGATCCGGGTTCTATTAGACCCCAGATCTGTCATCTGCCCTTAAAAGCATCTTATCAACTCACGATCAGTTTGAACAGATGCTTTCCTAATCCAAAAATGGAATGATTACATTCTGCCCAAACCAGAACTGACGAAACTCATTTCTTTAGGTCTCTTAGACCATAGAGATGATTGGGGCTGTCCCTTGGGTGTCAGCTCTATGATCAGCTGGTTGGACAGCCGGTATCAGACTATTCTGGTCAGTGCATAGCAGTGTAACTACCTTTTCCAAATGTATGCAACAAACCTAACTTAAAATAGTGAAACAGGTTATAGAAGATTGCTGCCGAAAATGTTTGCATCGTTCCTTGAATTGCACTGCCCATGTGCACGTTTGTTTGCTATTGTTCTGAGTGGGTTTTTTCTTTGTTTTAATTGGTGAAGATAGATCCTGGAGATCCTCAACTTCCTTTGAAAAATGTTGGGCTTCTTACATGATGAGGATAAAAATCGTCAATATGGCGTGGTGGGTGCAGCCTGGGTTGAGACAAACTTCCTTGTTGGAAAGTACAGTGTGGTCCAAATCTGCAAGATAAATCCTATGGCTTTAGGAACCGCTGAAGAATCTAATCCAGCACAATGAACACAGTACTTCTAAGAGATCTCTAAACCAGACTAAGTGCAGTGTGTGTAAACATTTTTCAAAGGAAGACAATTAGCAACTCACATAAAGTAAGACAAATTGTGCTTGTCATGGTTCTCATAAAGAATTCTCAGCTGGGGAGGACTCCAAGGAATACATTGGATATGGTCTGGATCAGGGGCGGACTGACCATTTGGAAACTCGGCACTGCCCGAGGGCCCTGGGTCAGAAGGGGGCCCCATGAGATGCCCCTGGTACCTTTTTCATAGGCTTTTTTGAGTTTGGGCAAGGACACAGGGGCCCCATGATCCCCTATTGCCCGGGGGCCCCATGAGTTGTTGATCCGCCCCTGGTCTGGATGGCACCTGCAATAGCTAAGAGAGACAGCAAGGGTGCACCAAACTCAGTGAAGCAAGGTGGAGGGGTGGATATAGCACACACAAATTGGTAACTCGCAGTGTGTGGATGACCTCATGCATTACAGTCATGCATTACATTTCCTCCTCCCACACTCCAAAGACATGCTGGTAGGTGAATTGGCTCCTGTCTAAACTGACCCTAGTATGTGTATGTATGAATGTAAGTTAGGGACCTTAGATTGTACGCTCCTTGAGGGTCAGGGACTGATGTGAATGTACAATATATATACAGTATATATACAGTATATATATATATATATATATATATATATATATGTAAAGCTGCTTAAATTGACGGCGCTATAGAAGTACATGTATAAACTATAAACACGAACAGGAAAGCGAGCGCTAAAAATCCACAGCTGCTGTAACACCGAAAACATAACCAAATAAACCTTCCAAAGTCACTAATAAATAATAGGTGCAGCGCCCAAAACCTGAATATCTCTGAATCTGATATACGTGATAAAGTGCGAATAAATTAAAGTGCTGATGCAAATTTGAAGATATAAAACCAATATGTGAAAACATGAAGGTATAAACCAATATATGAATATATCACTGTCTCAGATGATTGTAAATAATAAATAAGATGACTGTTAGTGTAAATAAAGTGACCAATAACAATTGCACTGATATGTCCATAAAGTGACAAAGTGAACGTGATCACACTATATGGTGTCACAATAAAGTGACTGCTGGTGCTAATAAAGTGACAAACACAATAAATAATTATCAATAGTATGGAAATAAAATGTCCATAAAGTGACAAGTTGGAGATCCGGAAATGTATGATCTCAAAATTGGTGATCCACATGCTATAATCAATGGTTTGGTGATGTGCCAGGTAAGTAGTAGAATTACGCACTCACCAGATGCGTAATATTAATACGCATTTATGGATATAAACTGTGGTCAGCCAGAGGTCCCTTTAAGGATGTCCCTTTAAGCCTGGTCTGGAATCCCCCTCTCTGGGTCATCTGCAGTACCTCTGCTGTCCTTCGTGTAAAGCTCTGGGTTGGTAAGCTCATAAAGAGCCCAAAGAAAGGATGACAATAGCGTGATACTGCTTAAAAGTGCATTTATTCCTTCTATTTGGTATACAATAATACAAAAAGAACTGACCATGAGGGAATCCAATATGGCCGCCGGACCTGCTCGAGGCTTCGGCTGCGTGACGTCACGACGTACAGCTCCTCCCTATAAGTACCTGTAACAATAATAATAATAAGTAATAGTCAACTCCATGGTAACCCCCATTAACCCAGTTGAACACCCCACATCGATAAAAAACTTTGCTATAATTATCTTCTTTCCAGGTGAGTTTGGTCTTGTGACATCACAGCTCCACAGCTCCTCTTCACCTTTTTCCTTCTCCAACAATGGATGGATTCTTAAACTTACCCTATGGAAGATTTACTTTCTGGCCAGGCCATTTTTGTGATACGGCGCTGCGTTACTTTAACTGACAACCGCGGTTTTGCAATGCTGTACATAAATGAAATTTATGCCCTTTATTTCCACAAATTCTTTTGTTGTTATTTTGATCACTTCTGCATTTTTTATTTTTTGCGCTATAAACAAAAAAAGACTGACAATTTTGAAAAAAAATAAAACATTATTTTTGACTTTTTGCTATAAAACATATCCAATAAAAACAATAAAAAAATAAAATTTCTTTATAAATTTAAACCAAAATGTATTCTGCTACATGTCTTTGCTAAAAAAAAAAATCGCAATAACTGTATAAAAATTGGTTTACATGAAAGTTATAGTGTCTACAAATGGTGGTATATTTACTGGAAATTGGTTTTTTTTCATAATAGTAATGGCGGTGATCAGCGACTTATAGCAGGACTGCGGTGGGCATTCTGATACTGGGGGGAACTGACTAACTGCAACTGACATCCCCAGTGACACTAATACCGTGATCAGTTCTAATAAAAAGCATTGACACTGTACTAATGACACTGGGCAGGAAAGGGTTAACATCTGGGGTGATCAAAGGGTTAAGTGTGTGTTAGGGAGTGTTTTTATTATGTACTGTGTCCTGTTTTACTAAGGAGACCTGCTTCTTTCCATGTGTTGTTAACACACAGATCTCTCCCCTCTCAGCTTCGCTAACGATCACCGAGTCCCGGCCAGGAATCACCGGTCGGGACCTGGTGATTGACATCCCTAGGAACTAGTAGCAGCGCGGTTAGGGTGGGCCCCCTACCTGGTAATGCAAATTCATCTATAATTATGTGATTTTGCACAGCGCAGATGCCCTGTAGCAGTACATTTGCTATGTGGTGGTGGGCAAGCGGTTTTCACTTTATGCTGTAGAGAACAGCACCATGTAATGACAAGGTGCCCCTTCCTGCAACATTATCCTATGAGTCCTGGATGGGGGGGGGGTGAAGCCTTGACAGCCTGGGCTCACAGGAAGTGGGTTGAATGGTATTGGGAGTAATTTAGCCAGGAAGAGGGATGGCGCTCCATTCCTGAGCGGGTGAGTCTGTGGGGGACGGTGTCCAGAGATCCAGAGAGGGGGTAAGTGTAGCAGCTGAAACAGGCCTTTTTTTATGTTTTTACAGCTGATGGGGGATCTATTCTTGCTATTTTTGAAGCTATAATTGGGCTTTAATACTCAATGAAGAATGATTAAATCATTTACACACCAAGTTTGTGAATTGGATGTTTTCATAAGAAAATGATTAGATACACTAAGGAATGCAGTAACAATAACTCATGTATCTTAGTGAATTGACCCTGTTGTCCCATAGAAGCACAGTTATGCAGAGCTGTTTCTAAACCTTCTCCTGTTTCCACATAAAGAAGAATTATAGACTCCCCACTGCTCCTCTGCCCTAGTCTTATGATACAGGACAGCTGTATTTAAACAAATCCATGTTTTTGTGTTTTACTCATGTCCTTCTTTGCAGAACACCTGGCATCCATATTGTCTCCCCATGTTGTTTCTGCATCCTTTGAACACAAGTACCCAACAAGAAGATACAACCAAGTTACCGAGAAATGGCAGAATTGAAGCTCCAGAAATGGATATGGTTTGTGCAGCCATTCTAGAGCAAAATGACAGAGAGGCACCTTGCAATGATTGAGGATTCTATTATCTATATCAGAGGTCTTCAAACTATGGGTTTTATCTGGCCCACAGCTGATGTGTGCAGACTGAGAATGCGGATCAGTTGGTTCTTGCTGATGGGTCCCTAAAATAAGGGATACAGATGTACTGGTGGACTCTGATTGGGACAAAGATATAAAGGGGAACTCTTATGTAATCAGAAACTCTGATTGGGACCCTGATATAAGGGAGGGGGGTATGATGTAAGCCGGGACTCTGATGGAGAGACTGATGTAAGGGGCAGTCTGATGGGGACATTGATGTAAGGGTGGACTATGATGGAGACTCTGATGTAAGGGGTATCTCCTAAGGTGGACTCGGATGTAAATGGTGCTCTGTTTGGGACCCTGATGTAAAGGGGGAATTTGATGGGGGCGCTAATGTAATGGTGGACTCGATTAAGACACTGATGTAAGAGGGAACTCTGATGTAAGTGGAGACTCTAATGGGACACTGATGTAAGGGAGGAGGGGAATAATGTAAGCTGGGACTTTGATGGAGACATTGATGTAAGGCAAGGCTCTAATGGGGGCTCTGATGTGAGGGGTGACTCCTAAGGGGGACTTGGATGTAAGTGGAGCTTTGTTTGAGACCCTGATGTAAAGGAGGACTCTGATGAGGACACAGATGTAATGGTGAACTTGATGGGGACACTGATGTAAGAGGAAACTCTGATGTAAGCGAAGACTCTAATCGGACACTGATGTAAGGGGGGGAATTGATAATGTAAGTTGGGACTTTGATGTGGACACTGATGTAAGGGGGAGCTCTGATGGGGACACTGATGTAAGGGTGGGGTGGCTGATTGGGACAGAGATGCAGGGGCGGACTGACAACTCATGGGGCCCCCGGGCAATAGGGAATCATGGGGCCCCTGTGTCCTTGCCCAAACTCAAAAAAGCCTATGAAAAAGGTACCAGGGGCATCTTATGGGGCCCCCTACTGACCTTGGGCCCTCGGGCATTGCCCGAGTTTCCAAATGGTCAGTCCGCCCCTGCACAGATGTAATGGAGGAATCGATGGGTACACTGATGTAAGGGGGAACTCTGACGGGAACATTCATGTAAGGGGTGACTCCTAAGGTGGTCTCAGATGTAAATGGAGCTCTGTTTGGGACCCTGATGTAAATGGGGACTCTGATGGGGACACAGATGTAATGGTGGACTCGATGGGGACACTGATGTAAGGGGTATCTTCTAAGGTGGACTCGGATGTAAATGGTGCTCTGTTTGGGACCCTGATGTAAAGGGGGAATTTGATGGGGGCGCTAATCTAATGGTGGACTCGATTGAGACACTGATGTAAGAGGGAACTCTGATGTAACCAGAGACTCTAATGGGACACTGGTGTAAGGGGAGGGGGAATAATGTAAACTGGGACTTTCATGTAGACACTGATGTAAGGGGCACTCTGATGGGGACACTGATGTAAGGGGGAACTCCTAAAGTGAATTCTGATGTAAGTGGAGCTTTGATAGGGACCCTAATGTAAGGGGGACTTTGCTTTGTTTTACTTAAGTTCTTTCTCTTTTATTCTGAATCATATCATGCTGATCCCAAAACAGATCCAAATAAAACATACTGTATTCATTCATTATTTGTATATTTATAAAACTTTGTAAAATATATGATGTGGTCCTTATACTAAAACCTATGGAGACCCCTGATCTTAATACATAAAATATGTATTATAATAATATTATTATTATTATTATTATTCAGGATTTATATAGCAGCAACAGTTTACAACATAAGGGCAGACAATCTAAGAGGGAGGGTTGAGACATACAAAAGGTAATAACTGTGGGGGATTGGCTGATGGACAAAATAAATGTACAGTTGTTAGGTGGGGGCTGGATAGGCCTCTGTGAAGAGATGAGTTTTCAGGGATCATCTAAAAGTTGACAGAGATGGAGATAGTTGGACACATTGGGGAATGGAGTTCCAGAGGATGGGAGTGGCTCTGGAGAAATCCTGGGGGTGAGCATGGGAGGAGGTGACAAGGGAGCTAGAGAGCAGGAGGTCCTGGGAGGAATGAAGAGAATGATTTGGTTGGTATTTTGAGACCAGGTTAGTTATGTAGCTGGGGGCTGAGTTGTGAATGGCTTTATAAGTTGTTGTAAATATCTTGAATTTTATTCATTGGGCGAGTGGGAGTCATTGGATGGATTGGCAAAGAGGGGTGGACACTGAATGGTTGGTAAGGTGGATAAGTCTTGCGGCAGCATTCATGATGCACTGGAGGAGGGATAGCCTATGCAAAGGGAAGCCAGTGAGAAGGCAGCCAGTGAAAACAGAAACAACGCCTCCTGCGCTCAGAGACCTAGATCAGGAGTGGGTGGATGGATCAACCACTAGGGAAGTTTGTCCACCAACGGATCAAAGGTTGTGCAGCTCTTAACAAAGCTGGGGAAGCCCAACCAATACTGCAAATGAGAACAAAAACGAAAGCGCACCAACCTTACGCATTACCTCAATAAAAGCTGTGATTTTATTAAAGTGAGATATATACTCACAAACGTGGCAGTATAAAAGGCATGTAAAATCCAAGAAAGTGTGAGACAATCTCACTGGGAGGGGAGACTCTCAGAATGAACTACAAACGTAAGAGAGAGTCAACCTGTGTTAAAAGGATAAATTAGTGAACTAAGCAGCTGACACCCTATCCTAAACTTATAGGTGCGATAAATAATAAACAATAAATTGGTGTAGCGCTACAAAAGATAAGTGAATATCTAAATGAAGCAAGACAACAAATGATAAAGTGCATACATATATCAGGTCCCAAATTGGACCTAAAATAAAGTGAAAAACCGCCCAATCCCAAATTGGGATAAATACACTAGAAGCGACAAAGTGAATCCCAAATGGTGAGATAACCATAAATCAAGGTGACTTGTGCTAAAACCCCAAATATATACACATATTATATATATTGAATTTTACTTTATTTTATATGTATGTACTTTATCACTTGTTGTTTCACTTCATTTAGATCTCTGGAGGATCTACGACTAATTTAGGTTTATATATGTTTTTATTGATTATATTTTTTATATGCATTTTCACTTATCCTTTGTAGCGCTACACCAATTTATTGTTGATTATTCTCAGAGTGAACTGACGCATTTTGAAGGGAGATCCCTTCTTCCTCAGAGCTCTGAGAGTCTCCCCTTCTGGTGGGATTTGCAGGTGTCTCCATTTCAGTGTTCCTTTCTTGGATTTTACATGCCTTTTATACTGCCAAGTTTGTGAGTATACATCTAATTTTAATAAAATCACATATTTTATTGAGGTAATGCGCAAGGTTGGTGTGCTTTCTTTTTGTTCTTATTTTGTAGTGAGAAGGGAGCTGCAGTAGTCAAGGCGGGAGATGACTAGGGAGTGAGTTAGAAGCTTTGTGGTGTCATTGGTTAGGAAGGGGCATATCTTGGAGATATTGAGGAGTGTCAGGAATGGACTCACCACTGGTGGTGCTGTGGCTCACTTGCTGTGTGGGCTGCATTACCAGCTCCTACCAGAGGGTGCTTTCAGCAGCCAGGGCCTCACTCCTGCAATCAAGCCATCACCTGAGGCTGATTGCAGGAGGTCTATTTAAGCAGGACCAGGCCTGCAATCAGTGCCTTGGTGTTTGTTTCCCATGAGCCCCTGTACCTGGAATCTTCTGTTGCCGACCTCTGCATTGTGCCTGAGCCTGCTGACCATCTCCTGTTTAACCCCTGGCTTGCCTGACCATCCTTCTGCCTGATCCTCTGTACCGCGCTGCCCGTGAGTTATTGAACCCGGCTTGTGACCCTGACCATTCTCTGCCTGCTCCTCCGGTACCTCGCCACCCGCACGTTGCTGACCTGGCCTGCCTGACTACGCCTTACACCACCCAGATGATCCATCCATCCCACACAGATCTGTCCCTGTTACTAGGTCTGCCAGCCTCTTCACGTCAGGCTCCTTTCCCCACACACCTCTGGCGGTGCTCTCTACCATTGCCGGATGTACTCAGGGGTCGCGACCTGGTCTCAGTCTGCTCCAAGTCCATCCCCACCATCAGGGGCCCTGGTGAATAAGCAGATTGGGATTTAGACCCTGTGCCCTGAGGAACCCCGTGCTGTGGGCTGCTAGAGACGCTGCCAGGCAGTGCTTAACAGTACCAAATGGCCTGCCTGACCATTCCACCTCTCCAGCCCTGACTACACCTGTGTTCCCACACATTTCCGGTCATACCCGGATCCCTAACACGGAGTTTGAGGTGGAAAGCTTTGGACAGTGATTGGATGTGAGGCTGAAAGGACACACCTAGCACCCTGGCATGTGAGAACGGGTTGATGGTTGAGCTGTTGATTTTGACAAAGAAGTCAGTGGAAGGGGCACATAGGGAAGGAAATATTATGAGTTCAGTTTTGGATAGATTAATTTTCAGGAAGTGGTGTGACATCCAGGCTGATATGTCTGTTAGTAGATTAGTGATATGTTTGGAGACTGATGGAGTAAGCTTAGGTGTGGAGAGATAGACTTTGGTGTCATCAGCATAGAAATGGTATTGAAAGCCATGGGAGGAAATCAATCGACCCAGAGAGGAGGTGTAGATTGAGAATAGGAAGGGTCCCAGAACAGAACCTTGGGGAACTCAAACAGAGAAAGGAAGAGGAGAAGGGGAAGTAGAATTGTGACACTGAAGGTATGGTGGGATAGGTAGAATGAGAACCAACGAAGAGCACAGTCACGGAGACCAAAGGTGTAGAGTTTTTTGAGGAGTAGAGAGTGGTCCACTGCGTCAAAGGCAGCAGAGAGGTCCAAAAGTAGAAGTGCAGAATAGTGTCCATTGGTTTTAGTCATTAGTAGATCATTTGTAAGTTTGAGGAGAGCAGTTTCCATGTAGTGCTGAGAGCGAAATCCAGACTGAAGGGGATCAAGAAGGTTATTCTCCGTGAGGTGGTTGCTCAGCTGGTTGTAGACCAGACATTCAAGGAGTTTGGAGGAAAAGGGGAGTAAGGAGATTAACCATAGGTTGTTAACATTGGTGCAGTCTAGTGAGGGCTTTTTAAATATGGGGAGCATTAGAAAAAAGTTTAGCAACCTTGTCTATGGTAGTGGGGCTGAATGCGGGAAGAAGTGATTGTCCCTGTGGATGTGAAGTGTAAAGTAGGGGAGGTATCTGCGCATCTGAGATCTCCTCATGAATAGTATCGATTTTCTTTTTGAAGTGATTAGCAATCTCCTGGCCAGTGAGTGAGTTAGGTGGAGGCAGTGGAGGATGAAGAAGAGAGTTGAAGGTAGAGAAGAGTTCGCGGAGCTTGGATGAAAAGGTGTTAATGAGAGTAATGAAATAGGTCTGCTTGCAGTGTGGAAGCAGGAATAGTATTTCTGGAGGGCAGATTAATATTGGTTGAAGTCTTTCTGAGACTTAGTCTTATGCCACAGATGCTCGAGGGCGCGGCTGTGTTTTTTGAGACCTCTGGTGTCATCTGTTTGCCAAGGTTTTAGGGGTCGGGGCCTGACTGTGTATGTGGTGGGGGGGGCTAGCTTGTCTAGGGAGGATGTTAGTGAACTGTTGTAGACAGAAGTGGCTAGATTTGGGCAGGACAGGGATGATATTTTGTCATAGAGGTGGTCAGTAGTAGAGTAGAGAAGTGTTGAGGCGGCGAAGGTTTCTACGGGTAGCTATTAGGTGGCTGGAAGTAGAGGAGGTGGGAGACAGAGAGAGACTGAAGCTAATAAGGTGATGATCAGAGAGTGGGAGAGGACTGTTGGAGAAGTTGCAATGAGTGCATAGATAGGAAAATACAAGGTCAAGGTCGTTGCCATTGGAGTGGGTAGAAGCCTGCTTTTCACAGTGGTGGAGGAGTACTGTGGATGCTTTGGAAAGCTTCCATCTATGGAGTCCAAGTTCAGTGGGTTGCGACTTCAGAAGTACACAGGAGACTGCTCGGCTCCAGGGGCTTGTTGAAGCACCAAACATGCTGTTTGACCTACCTTATCCAGGCGGTCAACATCTTGTGGTGAGTGGGGCCCTGGAGGGGGAAGTGGAGCACCTAACTCAAGATTTTTGTTGTTAAGAATATCATACCCAAGTCACTTTGAATGTGGAAGGTGTTCTTTAACACCGGGACTTTATTATTATGTTTATGGTTGTACTTGTTTTTATTTGTTCACTGAGAAACCAGTATATGTCATAGGGGTCATATTAATTGCAGTCACAGAATTATTTCATTCATTTGTGTTTGGTTTATAGTACTTTTATATGGTGATAGCACCACTGGGATATCACATTTATTATTGCTATTTCACACTAAATGCAATTTTCAGGTATTTTACTTATCTTCCATATCACAGGGGTTTATTGAGCTCCTGTCAGAGGGAGGTGCATTCAGCTTTTATTCACGGTTTATTATACAATTTATTTATTTATTCTGTACGTTATCGGGCGCATTGTTTTCTTTTTTCACTAAGTGTGGGTTGTGATCACACATTGCAGAGGGAACCATTTATACACTACCACTAGATCCCCAAGTGGCAGCGCAGCAATTTCATTAACAGATTCTCACCCACATCCTTGTGGATATTGCTGGCAGCAGCCCGCTGTGTATATAACCAATTGTCCAATGTGTAGGACCTACAGTTAAATATAACTGTATCCATTGCTTCAGGCCAAAAGATGAGGCTAAATTAAGACGTTTAGAAGTAACAGGAGTGTTAACAATAAAAGGGATGTTGAAGTTGCCAGGAATTATTGTGGGGATTTCACAAGAAGGGTAGCCAGGCAGAGAAGTCATCAAGGAAGGTAGATACCGGTCCAGGGGGCCAGCAGATCACAGCTATTCTTATAGAAACAAGAGAGAATAGATGTATACAATGTGTCTCAGAAAAGGAGAGTGTTAGAGAAGGAGGTGGGTGAAGTGCCTGATAGGTGCTCTGTGGGGCAAGGAGGATTCCTAGTCTACCTCCCTTCCATTCATTGGGTCTGGGAAAGTGAGTCCAGAGAAGGCCACCATAGCAAAGGGAATCAGGGGAAGCAGTGTCAGAATCATGAAGCCAGGTTTCAATAATGGCAAGTAGGTTAATGCAATCACATCCCCCGGACAAGCCATGTGACCCTGTGGCGCAACGCGTTGGGGAGGGACACTGACGTCACCACGTACCCGACTCCTATGCACGGCGAGTACAGGAAGTGTGTGTCCACACGCCGTTCAGGCTGGACACAGTATACACTTAAAGCGATCTGATGTTTTTATATCTGCAAGTGCAAAATTGGCACTAATAAATTTATATGCTTACCAAGGATAAGGCACTATCCCTCTCTTTTTTCCCTTCTGGCATCACGCTGAGTAACAGGGAGAAAGCAAATAACATCTGTTGGAGGGAGGACCTTACCCAGGATCCATTTACAGCAGAATAGTAGGAGCAAAGAGGGGAACCATTCAGTTTGCTACTCATAGAAGAATACACCAAGTAACTTATTTTATTTTGAGCCTCTTTATCTGGAATTATGTGAACAGTAAGTTATAGTGAATAGTCCCACTCCGATGGGATCGCACTTATGATTGTACTTTCACCTACATTGGACAGTTATTAATTATTTATTTATTTTCCAGTATATATATTTTTGATTCATTTATTTATTTATTTAACTTGGATATATTATTAAATTTTTTGAGATATATATATATATATATATATATATATATATATATATATAAATTATTATTTTTTTTTATATTAATGAATTACATTTTTATAATAATGAATTGTACATTTTACATTCTGATTAATTAAGGGTTATAATTTATTATTTAAATATCTAATTATTATTTAAAGATTGATTCTATTTATTTACTCATGGGTACAATATAAGGGCGCGGCACCATTTTTATTTTTAAATTGTCATTTTCAGTACATATAATGAGGATGTAGCTAGGAGCTTGCGAACTTATTCTATACTAAATATTTGTAGTGGCTCACAGGACATTCCTATTTTAAGTAGGTTAAAGGAATTTGTGATAAAGAGGTCGTGGAGGGGGGTGAGTTTGTTACAGACAGAGCAGGCATTTCAGAGGGCACAGGAAAAGGGGAGGCTGGCTTTGGGAAGAAGAGCAATGGAGACCAAGTTCTGTGGATTGCTTCTGCTGCCAGAGGGTGCAGGGTGATGGGAGTGTTGGACACACTTAATTGATGGAGGCCCAGGGATTGAGGATATATCTCCAGAGGTTAGCAGAAGCAGAAGGGCGAGTAATATGGGAGTGTGATTTATATGAGGGGACATGCCTCAGCATCCTGGAGGTTCTATGAGCTTGTGGATTTAGAATTAGTAGGAGTTGGTGAAATAATATCTATTATTTATTTATTTATTACAGGTACATATATAGCACTGTCAATTTCCGCAGCGCTTTACATATATATTGTACATTCACATCAGTCCCTAACCCTCAAGGGGCGTACAATCTAAGGTCCCTAACTCACATTCATACATACACATACTAGGGCCAATTTAGACAGGAGCCAATTAACCTACCAGCATGTCTTTGGAGAGTGGGAGGAAACCGGAGTACATGGAGGAAACCCACGCAGGCACAGGGAGAACATGCAAACTCCAGGCATATTTCTTTATTTTATTTATTCTTAGTATTTATATAGTGCTGACAATTTACATATATACAGTATATTGTACATTCACATCAGTCCCTGCCCTTAACCACTTCAAGTCCGGACACTTTTAACCCCCTTCCTGTCCAGGCCAAGTTTCAAATTTCAGCGCTGTCACACTTTGAATGACATTTGCGCAGTCATGCAACACTGTACCCATATAAATTTTTTGAGACAGATAAAACTTTATTTTGGTGGTCCAAAAGTTTTGAAAAAAAGTGTTTTTATAATAAAATTTTGCAAATAAATAATCTTTCTTCATAAATCTTGGCCACAATGTATTCAGCTATCTTTTTAGTAAAAAAAATTACCCAAATTAGTTTATAACCAAAAATTATAATTTTTAAAAAATTTTTTTTACATTTTTCTTTTAGTTTTTTTTATATTATTTATGTTTTTTTTTTTTACATACTGTCACCCTAGCAGTACAGTGTCATCATAGTGACACTGTACTACTTGTAGGGGGTGATGAAGATTTTTTTTTTTTACACTGATTGCTTTTACAGCCTTTATGGGTGTAAAAGCAATCATTTCTCTTTCTCTCTGGCTGCATTCTTGCAGCCATTGAGAAATACTGTGTGAGCTGTGATTGGTCTCAGCTTGTCACATGGTGCAAGGCTGTTGTGAATAGCCTTGTACCATGTGACCTCTGTGATCATTCACAGATTTCACTAGTAGTAAGCAATGATGTCAGAAGTGACATCTTCCTTACTACTGTTCATGTGATCACTGATTGGCCAATCAGTGATCACATGATCGGGACCTCACACAGAATGGTGAAAAATGTAAATTAGATGCATCTGTCAAATAGGTGCAGAAAAATTGGACCTCAAGTGCCCTGTCCATGATTCCACGCAGCGTGTGCTCCAGCAGGAAGACTAGAGGGATAGTGTCACTGATGCATCCATTGTCGTGGAACACCATCCTTATGGCCTCCTAAAATGGTGACAGGACAGTGCATTCATCCTTTATCAGAAGCCACTGACGTGGCGAAAAGAAGCCAAGCTGCCCTGAGCATTCAAATTGCTGTGCATTCTCCAGCAGCATATAACTGACACTATGATCAAATAATTCTGGTGACTCCTATGTGCATGATGGTGGGGCTATGGAAGGAGCAGCTGTGGTGGACAAGGTGCCTGTGGAATAGGCCGCTGTGGTGGAAGGCAAAATAGTGTGAGCCTGGGTGAAGGAGCATGAGGAGGATGAGGATGGCTTAGTTATCCTCTCCACCACCTCTTCTGAATGTTGTGGCTCAATAATACGGCCAGCAGCAGAAAAAAAGGACAAGCATGCCTTGCCTGCACCATGTCCACGACGACCATTTTTCACTGTGGACACAGAGGCTGCTAGTGGCCATTGGTGTTAGCAGTTAGTAAATCATTAGTGAGTTTTAGTAGGACAGTTGCAGTTGAGTGTAGTGAGTGAAATCAAGACTGTAAAGGGTCCAGAAGGTTGTTGTCAGTGAGGTAGGAGCTCAGGCAATTGTAAACTAGGTGTTCTAAGAGTTTAGAGGAGCAGGGGAATGGGTCTTAAGTTGTTCAGGTTGGTGGGGTCCAGGGAGGGTTTTTTTAAGTATGAGAGTGATGTGTGCATGCTTCAGAGGGGAGGGGAAGGCACCATTAGAGAGGGAAAGATTGAAGATGTGTTTGAGGGAGCATAGGATGGAAGAGGGTGACCGTAGTAGTTGAGGGGACAGGATCCAGGGGCCACATGGTGAGATGGGCTTCTAAGAAAACTTTAGTGATCTCTTGAGTAGTAGCAAGGTCGAAAGAAGAAAGTTTTGAGGGAGGTTTTGTATAAGGTATGCTAAGTGGTATAGATGTCTGTGCAGTGGAAATGCCCCTACAAATTACATCAACCTTGTTTTTGAAATGATTTGCAATCTCGTAAGCAGTGAGTGAGGTACTGGGTGGAGGTGGAGGTGGAGAAAGTAGAGAGTTATAAGTAGAGAAGAGACCACGAGGACTGGATGACAAGGTTTCAATAAGAGTGACAAAGTAGCCTTGTTAGGTGGCATGGAGGGAGGAATTGTATGTTAAGAAAGCAGATTTATATAGAGTGAATGCTTGCTGAGATTTAGTTTTACTCCACAATCGCTCCAGTGCACGACTATGTCGCTTAAGATTTCTGCTGTCGTCAGTCTGCAACGGTTGTAATGGTAGGGGCCTGATGCTTCATGTAGGTAGTGGAGCAAGTGATGTATAGACCTATATTAAAATGCTGTACTATTTAACAACCAAACGTGGTGCTCTGCACTAAGCATTTCATCTAACCCAGCAATGGGCAAACTACGGCCCACGGGCCATATACGGCCCGGCGGACCTTTTAATCCGGCCCGCAGTCAGGGCAGGCAAACAGGGTGTGTGTAGACGGGGCAGCGTGACTAACGTGAGGGGAGCTAGGCTCCTCTCACAGTCCGCCCTGAAGACCGGAACGGCGCGGGAGCACGGCGAGAGGAACGCGCGGAGCAAAGGTAAGTGAATTGACACAGGGGGGACTTGGCTTACTACTTGGGGGGGAATAGTACTGTGGGGGATGAAATACTATATGAGGGATGAATTAATATGGGGGATGAATTACTATATGGGGGATGAATTACTATGGGGGATGAATTACTATATGGGGGATGAATTACTATGGGGGATGAATTACTATATGGGGGATGAATTACTATGGGGGATGAATTACTATGGGGGATGAATTACTATGGGGGATGAATTACTATATGGGGGATGAATTACTATGGGAGATGAATTACTATATGGGGGATGAATTACTATATGGGGGATGAACTACTATATGGCGGATGAATTACTATGGGGGATGAATTACTATATGGGGGATGAATTACTATATGGGGGATGAATTACTATGGGGGATGAATTACTATATGGGGGATGAATTACCATGGGGGATAAATTACTATATGGGGGATGAATTACTATGGGGGATGAATTACTATGGGGGATGAATTACTATATGGGGGATGAATTACTATATGGGGGATGAATTACTATATGGGGGATGAATTACTATGGGGGATGAATTACTATATGGGGGATTAATTACTATGCTTACTATGGGGGAATATTACTATACTTACTATGGATGACACATACACATCATTCATCTACTCTTGGTCCGGCCCCCGGGTCCAATATATGAACCCATTGCGGCCCTCAAGTCAAAAAGTTTGCCCACCCCTGATCTAACCTCTAACTTGTTATTTCGATAAGCCCTATAAAAGAAATGTATTGCAGAAGAAAAACCTTGTGGGCTAACAGGTCATTTTTGTGTATAGATTTTTTGAGATCCATGTACCTTGTGGGGTGGCAGGTCCTCTCTCTGCATACATTATTTTAAAAGATGGCCCTCTTTCTTATTCTAGAAAGTTTGGAGGGATTGACATCAATAGTTCAATGGCAAAAGCTAAGCAAAAAAGTGGCATTCACTCTTTAGTGGTAATTATAGTTATTTACTTTATAGAAAATCTATGAAGCTGCCATCATATGATGGAAGGCTGGCCATGTAACAGCCAAGATCAGTCAACAGACACGCTGTAATCTTGTTAGGCCACATCGGATAGCAGCCTCCTCTGTCTTCTCATCGCAGCAAGGAAATCATATCCTTTGGTCAGCAAATGTGCTCAAGCTGCTTGATTTATTACATTCCAATCTTCAAAGAAACACCACAACAAGCTGTTTTGAAGCTTCAAAGGTTTCCCTGCAGCCTTTCCTCCCAAACATACTGATAGAGACTCCTTAACTTTCATCCTCCACACAGGTTTTCATCCAAATGTCCATCACCCATACAAACCAATGTCAGCCAGGAAAGGCCAGCACAACATTTCTGGGTCATTAACCACTTCCAGACTGGACACTTTCACCCCCTTCCTGACCAGGGCAATTTTCAGCTTTCAGCGCTATCACACTTTGAATGACAATTGCGCTGTCATGCAACACTATACCCAATTGAATTTTTTACCCTTTTTTTGAGACAGATAAATCTTTATTTTGGTGGTATTTATTCACCGCTGGGATTTTTATTTTTTTTTGCTATGTAAATGAAAAGTCCAAACATTTTGAAAAAAAGTGTTTTTTTTATAAAATTTTGCAAATAAATAATATTTCATCATAAATCTTTGCCAAAATTTATTCTGTTATCTTTTTAGTAAAAACAAAATCCAAATTAGTTTATAACCAAAAATTATAATTTTTTAAACTTTTTTTTACATTTTTATTTTATTTTTTTATATTATTATTATTTTTTTTTTACATACTGTCACCCTAGCAGTACAGTGTCACCATGGTGACACTGTACTACTTGTGGGGGGTAATGAAGATTTTTTTTTTTTTTTTACACATTGCTTTCACACCCATATAGGATGTAAAAGCAATCATTTCTCTTTCTCTCTGTGTGCATTCTTGCACTCATTGAGAAGTACTGAGTGAGCTGTGATTGGTCACAGCTTGTCACATGGTACAAGCCTGTTGTGAATAGGCTTGTACCATGTGACCTCTGTGATCATTCACAGATTTCACACGTAGTAAGCAATGATGTCACAAGTGACATCTTGCTTACTACTTTGCATGTGATCACTGACTGGCCAATCAGTGATCACATGATCGGACCTCGTACAGAGGTCCCGTCCGATGATCGGTGTTTCACTGTGTCCAGAGGACACAGCGGGCACCGCATCGCGGTGCTGCGCGCTCCCAGGGAGCGCGCACAAGCAGGGTGCGGAGAGGCCGTTTGTAAACGGCCACCCGACCCTGCATTGCCACCGTCCAGCCATTTATATGCAACGGCCGGTCGGGAAGTGGTTGAAGAACTCTCAGTATAACTATTAAAATTGACCTTGCAGTAACCTTACAAGCAGGGGCGGACTGACAACTCATGGGGCCCCTGGGCAATAGGGGATCATGGGGCCCCTGTGTCCTTGCCCAAACTCAAAAAAGCCTATGAAAAAGGTACCAGGGGCATCTCATGGGGCCCCCTACTGACCCCGGGCCCTCGGGCAGTGCCAGAGTTTCCAAATGGTCAGTCCATCCCTGATTACAAGTTTGCATGAATAAATCCTTGACATGTCACAATATACATCAGTATTTCCAGGGTTGTAACAACAGATAATGGGGCCCCATATCAAAATTTTGATGGGGCCTCCTGGAGACCTCCCTCTTGTTATTGGTCCTAACATACATGATCAATGACAGGTAGCAGGAGAGTAGTCAGCATAGTCATGTCCAAACTGGAACAATGTGACTATGTAAAAATAAACCATGCCTGGAATTTTTAAAAGCCCCACTTCGAGTTTACTTTCCACAAAACCTTTATGCTATGCCATTATCACCTTATAAAGTTATATTTTTTATATATTATAAAATGATAAAAAACAATATGCTCATTTCAATGAACCCTACTGTAGCACTATCCCTTTAGGAGTTGGTGAAGATTTGGGTGCCCTATGGTCCTGGAAAGCCAGGCAACACATTTTCATTAGACTTGAATTCCAGCTTTTATACAGGAGACAGTAAACAGTCCTTGAGCTTGGTTTTTTTAAGTTTTGTTAGAAGTATTTGAACTTGGATGGAGAAAGGGGTATATGGGATGCCCAAGGAACAGTAAACTGAGGACAGCTTCCTGGCAACTATGTACAAGTCTTTTTACAGCAAAGGTTCTTTCTTGGAGAACTCTCCAGCCTATCCTGGTGTACCACCCCCAGACCCCGGATGAATCCTCTTCTCATCCAGCTATATAGAGGAAATCTCTGTGAAGGGGAACCAGTGCATGCCGCTTTAATCTGAAGCGGTCCCCCGGTAAAGAGCTAGTCAGGATTTCCACTAAAATGCCCCTCTCCCCTTGACTGGCCCAGAGGGTGTAGGATTACTCACTCTTCCTTTTTCCTGTGTGCTTTTTGGGTTGGTATCTGCCTTCACGCCCCCCGCTGGGCTGGTCCCTTCCCTGCTGCACAAGCGGTCCTCTCTCAGGGGACCCCTGTGGTACAGTGATCCTCCTTTCTTGCTCCTCGGCCTGTAGGTAGGCCCTTTCCCACTGAGCCCCCTCCCAGGCTCCTGCCTCTCAGCCTGTTTCAAATCTTCCATCCAAACTCTCCTGCCTCTGAGCAGACTCAGTCAATCTTAAGGGCTGTCTTGACCCCATGCCAAGCCTCCTGCCTGGGGATTGGCCATGATCCCTCAAGCGTGCAGACCAGCTCCTCCTCACCCACTAAGTTCTAGAGACTTCTCCAAGTCTCTAGATCAGGAGGGAAGTATCAATGAGCCTCTCAGCCCTGACCTGAATTTGACCCATCTGACTATCACCCAGACTGCTACTCAGCCTTATAATTAAGAAAAATAATTAGCTAGCTCCCCCTAGCTAACTAGAAGGGTGCTACACTACTTTTCAGCTATAAATAGAAATAGATAGGTACCTGTGACTTCATTTTCTTATCATACTTTGTGCCATTTAGTGGCCTAATGTTCCACTCTAAAGCAATGAAAATCAATTGACTAGCACATGAAATAGCGTAAGAACATTTGTTTCCTGCCCCAGTTGCACAAAATTAATGTACATGCACTTTTACTTGACAGGTTTTTTATTGTGGATTTATATATGTTTATTTTATTTTGCTGATTTATATGTTCATGATGATCATATTTTGATCAGCGCAGCCCTTTTCATTCACACCAATGTGTTACCTTTGTCAAAAAATAGCAAACACCTACTAGCACAGGGATCCCCACTTTAGGTTCTCTGAGTATGGAAAGGAGTTGCTGAAAGGTTCAAAGAACCCCTTTACTTTCCCTACAAATAACCCTATTACCACAAAACCCACCACAGAACAGTAGTCCCTGGATGGGGACATCTCAGATGCAGTCATGCTGCTTATGGTCAAATAAAGGCATTTAAAAGTGTTGACGGTTCCAGTCCGCGGCTTGTGCATTATTGTTTCCTTTGAAGCACTTAGCAGAGATTTTATTTAACCAAAGTGCTAGGATTCTTTAAGTGCTTTCAGGTCAGCAACACTGTTCTGGCAAATTTTAAAGATTTGCAGGTAATTAAGTATAAGATGTGGGGACTCCCACTGCATTCTTGTCCAGGGGCCAGTTTCATGGTAGACTTCTACTGATAGAAAGCACTCAGTGTTCAAGACTGTAAGGTATGCATACAATGTGCAATGTCTCCAGCATTACAGATGTAACATATTACTAGATTGCATCTCTTATTTCCCAACATATCAACACAGAGATTCATCTCTCCCAATTCTGCTGTATGTCACTCATGTTCATAACATGTCTCAGTTTCTATGTTACCCTTAAGTTTTTGAGAAGCCCTGACAATGAACTTCTCATATTTGCTCCCTTTTGGCCTGTTAAATATACAATTTAAAGTATTTTGATTTTTTTTTTATTTCAGGTACCTTATAGGGCCATCAATCTATGCAGTGCTTTACACATATACACTATATTGCCAAAAGTATTGGTCGGCCTGCCTTTACATGTACATGAACTTTAATGGCATCCCAGTCTTAGTCCGTAGGGTTCAATATTGAGTTGGCCCCGCCCTTTGCAGCTATAAAAGCTTCAACTCTTCTGGGAAGGCCGTCCACAAGGTTTAGGAGGGTGTCTATGGGAAGGTTTGACCATTCTTCCAGAAGCACATTTGTGAGGTCAGGCACTGATGTCGGATGAGAAGGCCTGGATCGCAGTCTCCACTCCAATTCATCCCAAAGGTGTTCTATGGGGTTGAGGTCAGGACTCTGTACAGGCCAGTCAAGTTCCTCCACACCAAACTCACTCATCCATGTCTTTATGGACCTTGCTTTGTGCACTGGTGCGCAGTCATGTTGGAACAGGAGGGGGCCATCCCCAAACTTTTCCCACAAAGCTGGGAGCATGAAATTGTTCAAAATGTCTTGGTATGCTGACGTTTTAAGAGTTCCCTCCGCTGGAACTAAGGGGCCAAGCCCAACCCCTGAAAAACAACTCCACACCATAATGCAGGTACAATGCAGTCAGGCAAGTACTGTTCTCCTGGCAACCATCAAACCCAGACACGTCCATCAAATTGCCAGACAGAGAAGTGTGATTTGCCACTTCAGAGAACACATCTCAACTTCTCTAGAGTCCAGTGGCAGCATGCTTTACACTACTGCATCCGATGGTTTGCATTGCACTTGGTGATGTAAGGCTTGGATGCAGCTGCTCGGCCATGGAAACCCATTCCATGAAGCTCTCTACACACTGTTGTTGTGCTAATCTGAAGGCCACATGAAATTTGGAGGTCTTTAGCTATTGGCTCTGTGGACAGTTGGTGACTTCTGCACACTGTGCGCTTCAGCATGCTGTTGTTCCCAGTTGCTTCCACTTTGTTATAATATGTTATAATCAGCTGAAGTAGCGTGATTTCAAATCTGCTGGTCAGTGCGATTTCATGTGCAACTTGCGGACATCTGAGCAATTTCATGCAGAGATGTCAATGCAATTCACATATGAAATCGCCAAAAATAGTGCAGGGATATTTTTCAAAATCAGTGCAAGTCGAAGTCACACCAATTTGAACAGTTCCATAGGCACAAATGAGGTGCAACTTGTCATGGGATTTTAAACTGTCAAATCACATGACAATAGCATTGGTGTGAACAGGGGCTTAAATTGATTAAAACATGGATGGAGAAAGTAGAGCAGTGAATGGTGTCAAAAGGGCTGCGTACTTTGTCATTAGGGCAGAGGATGGTGTCAGCAGAGCTGTGGATGTGTCAGTAGGGCAGAGGTTGGGGTCAGTAGAACAGTGGATGTTGTCAGTCAGTAGAGCAGTGGATGTATCAGTAGGACAGAGGTTGGTGTCAGTAGAACATTGGATGGTGTCAGTCAGTAGAGCAATGGATGGTGTCAGTAGGACTGTAGACTTTGTCATTAGGACAGAGGACGGTGTCAGTAGAGCAGTGGGGTGGTGCCAGTAGGGCAGAGATTGGTGTCACTAGGGCAGAGAACGGTGTCAGTTGGTTATTTTTATTTATTTTTTTTTAACAATATTATTTTTTATTTTAGTTTAAAATGTTTTTTGGAGCCAATGAGGACTTTGGTGAAATATCAGGGGTCTAAACAGACTGAGACAAAAAGATTGAGAGAGAGAAAGGGACTAAGGACAGAGATTCCCCAGTCCATTTCTCTGCATCCTCAGCTTCACTATACAGTGAATGAGTGGGAAGTGCTCTGAGCTAAACAGCTTCCTGTTTATTTACAAATTGAATCATAGTAAATATCATTTACTATGCTTCAGTTATGAAAGAATGGTACTGATTACTCACTGTGTTCATTCAGAAAAGAAAGGGTCGGTAAATGATATATTTACCGACCCCTTCCCACACTCTCCATCTTGAAACATCCTCCACAGCTGTTGGCGGGAGAGGAGAGGAGGGAGTTTGCAGCACTGCGGGGGAAAGATGACACATGCTCATGGGAGATGGGGGTGACAGCAGGAGGAATCTGCGCTGCAGGGGGTGATTAGGCTGTGCCTAGGCACATCCAGTGCCCCCCTGCATACACTTATGCTAATCAGCCTTTACTGCAAGGAATAGTGTACAGGAGGTTGGCTGATAGAAGGGTACAGCACGGTGTCTAATGCATTCATGTGCAGCTGCTTGTTCTCTATCCAGTCACAGGCTGGAGTGTGGCTCCTTGACCAAGCTGTATTGAGAAGAGTGAGGTCATGGTCTAGCAATCCTGTGGGACACAAATGATTGGATTAGAAACCTGGCTGAACAGAATTACATATTTTTTGGTAGGTAAGACAGTAATATTTGTTCTTTGAGTCATTTTACAGTAGCTGTTTACTTACGTCCAGGGGCGGACTGACAACTCATGGGGCCCCTGGGCAATAGGGGATCATGGGCCCCTATGTCCTTGCCCAAACTCAAAAAATCCTATGAAAAAGGTACCAGGGGCATCTCATGGGGCCCCCTACTGACCCCGTGCCCTCGGACAGTGCCCAAGTTTCCAAATGATCAGTCCGCCCCTGTTACGTCTCTCTTTCTCAGCCAGGGTCCTCCAGAGGTTGTAAGGGCAGCAAGAAGAAATTTCAGGAAAGCTACCATTGACATTAATATTTTTTTTAGTTATCTGTAAGGGGAACATTCCCCCCACTGAGAAGTGGTTTTGGGGGACCGGTTGCAAGGAGCCTACAAGAGGTTAAAGATAAGGTAAGTAAAAATGCGTTTTAATGGTACCCTAAACTACAACAAGTATTCAATGTGGAAAAAGCCCCACTACTAGGGTAGCTTTGAATTTTGCCTGGAGTTCTCCAACTAAAATACATGAAGATCTAGAGAAGAACGGAACAGATTCCCATTGCTACTACTAACTGTCTGGATTCCATACAACTGTATGTCTCAGAATTACCATTTTATTGTTGTCCACATAAGTCAATGTGTTTAATATTGTCTAGAATCAAATAGATTGTCTCGGTGAATACACCCACTCGGTCTGCTGGCTTGTGCAGATACAGCATGTGCACAGCAGACTCTTCAACCTCTTGTAGACACTACAAATAAATTGATAAAAGAAAGACTTTGAAAGAAAATAAATGGTTGTGCCACCTCCAGTGCTGTCTGAACGATGGAAGAGCTCACAATAACCAGATACAGATGGAGAAGTCAAGAGAGAGCGGTCATTGTACTCTGACTGTCTCTTGTGTGCAAACACCTCTGCTAATCCCATATACAGCATGATGTCTGCAAATACTGACTGATTACAGGGGGATTGTCAGGGGTATCACTGGATTTAGGGGTCTATTTATAAAGTATTTGTTGGAAAAATGTCACACACAGGCTGCACAAATTTTGGCCATAATTTCTGTAATAGATTACTTCCCATGACTGTCAGCTCCATTCATTGGCCAAAATGTGGTATATTTTCTCATTGAGGTATTTCAGAAAATGTTTTGGCCAAAATTTGTGCAGCCTACACAAATGTGTGTGAAATTTGTTCAATTAATGTTTTATTAGCAGACGCCCTTAGGCTCCATGCACACAAGCGTTTTTTTTTAAGCTCAAAAAAGTCTGGATAAAAAGCTCTGCTATTAGCGGTTTTAGTAGCATTTTAGCAGCATTAGTACATTTTTATAGTGCATGTATTTATTATTTATTTCAGGTACTTATATAGCGCCATCAATTTATGCAGCGCTTTACATGTATATTGTACATTCACATCAGTCCCTAACCCTCAAGGGGTATACAATCTAAGGTCCCTAACTCACATTCATACATATACATACTGGGGCCATATTAGACAGGAGCCAATTAACCTACCAGCATGTCTTTGGAGTGTAGGAGGAAGCTGGAGTACCCAGAGGAAACCTTCGCAGGCACAGGGAGAACATGCAAACTCCAGGCAGGTGGCGCCATGGCTGGGATTTGAACCGATGACACTGGTACTGCCAGGTGGAAGTGCTAACCACTGTGCAGCTATATGTAGAGAAAAACAAAAGATAGAAAAAATCCGTTTAACGTTTTAGTAGCGCTTAGGAGCGTTTAGTGTTTTTTTTTCTCTGCTGGAAAAAAGCTCCAAAAAACTCTACAAAACAATCTTTTCTGCTCCAAGACGCTGAAGCTCATAAAATGCTAATAGCCTAAAGTAGTGTGCATGGACACGTAGGATGACACTATTTAGCTGCTAGGAGCAGAAAAAAAATAACAGCTTCTGGGAGCTTAAGAAAACGCTAGTGTGCATGAAGCCTAAAGCACACTGCTCAAAAAAATAAAGGAACACTTTTTAATCAGAGTATAGACTCAAGTCAATTAAACTCCTGGGATATTGATCTGGTCTGTTAAGTATCAGAGGGGGTTGTTATCAGTTTCAGCTGCTTTGGTGTTAGTGAAACTAACAACAAGTGCACTAGATGGGCAACAATGAGACGACCCCCAAAACAGGTGGAGGCCACTGACATTTTTTTCCCTGCTCATCTTTTCTGACTGTTTTTCACTAGTTTTGCATTTGGCTAGGGTCAGTGTCACTACTGGCAGCATGAGGCGATACCTGGACCCTACAAAGGTTGCACTGGCAGCCCAACTCCTCCAGGATGGCACATCAATACGTGCCATTGCCAGAAGGTTTGCTGTCTCTCCCAGCACAGTCTCAAGAGCATGGAGGAGATTCCAGGAGACAGGCAGTTACTCTAGGAGAGCTGGACAGGGCTGTAGAAGGTCCTTAACCCATCAGCAGGACCAGTATTTACTCCTTTCTGCAAGGAGGAACAGGATAAGCACTTCCAGAGCCTTACAAAATGACCTCCAGCAGGCCACTGGTGTGAATGTCTCTGACCAAACAATCAGAAACAGACTTCATCAGGGTGGTCTGAGGGCCCGGCATCCTCTAATGGGCCCTGTGCTCACTGCCCGGCACCATAGAGCTCGATTGGCATTTACCACTGAACACCAGAATTGGCAGGTCCACCACTGGCACCCTGTGCTTTTCACAGATGAGAGCAGGTTCACCCTGAGCACATGTGACAGACATGAAACGGTCTGGAGAAGCCATGGAGAACATTATGCTGCCTGTAACATGGTTCAGCATGACCGTTTTGGTGGTGGGTCAGTGATGGTCTGGGAAGGCATATCCATGGAGGGACGCACAGACCTCTACAGGCTAGACAATGGTATCCTGACTACCATTAGGTATCGGGATGAAATCCTTGGACCCATTGTCAGACCCTATGTTGGTGCTGGGTTCCTCCTGGTGCAATGCTCGGCCTCATGTGGTGAGAGTATGCTGGAAGTTCCTGGAGGATGAAGGAATTGATACCACTGAATGGCCCCCACGCTCGCCTGACCTAAATCCAATAGAACACCTCTGGGATATCATGTTTCGGTCCATCTGATGCCACCAGGTTGCACCTCAGACTGTCCAGGAGCTCAGTGATGCCCTGGTCCAGATCTGGGAGGAAATACCCCAGGACACCATCCATCATCTCATTAGGAGCCTCCCCCGACGTTGTCCGGCATGCATACAAGCATGTGGGGGACATACAAACTATTGAATACCATTCTGAGTTGTTGCAATGAAATTTCAGCAAAATGGACTAGCCTGCCGCATTATATTTTCACTTAGATTTCCAGGTTGTCTTTGAATTCAGTTCTCTGTAGGTCGATCATCTTCATTTCCATCAAACGATGGGGCATCCTTACATTCCTAACACATTACCCATCCATATCAGTATAGATATCCAGCGTGATTGTTTTTCCCCATTGAGATCTGATGTTTTTTCAAAGTGTTCCTTTAATTTTTTTGAGCAGTGTACAACTAAAGGCTGCTGTGCGACAGCCTAATCTAATACATAAGGTATTATATTATATACACAGTGTATTTTTTATGCATATAATTTTTTTCCTAAGCACAACAGCACCCCCTTTCTTTCAATACATTCCCAGAAAGGTACCAACTCCATTGTGAATGCAGAAGCTGCATCATCATTGGTCAACATGAGAATTTTCAAATACAACAGTATTACCTAAATCTACCCTAATATTAGCTTTTGGGGCTCTGTTGCTTTGCACAGTACTGCCAGTCTAAAGCTGTGAACATGAGGTCTGGAATATGCAACAGGTAGCACAACATAGAGACAGCGAGGGCCAGGAGTATGTATTGTATAGCACAACATCCTATGGAGTGCGGTAGTCAGAAGAAAGTAATGTACAGAACAACTTACATAGTGTAGCAGTCTGTTTGTAATGTTCAGTACTTACACAGCGCAATGGTCAGGTGCTTATAATGTTCAGCATCTCTTACAGGGTGCAGTGGTCAGGAGTATGTAATGTTCAGCAGAACTTAAAGTCTGCAACAGTCTGAAGTATGTAACGTACTGCAGACCTTACAGGTGACATGGTCTTGCATATGTAACACACATCCATCACAGCTGTGCAGTCATAAGGATGATTGAAAGTATACCAAGCCTTGCACGATGCAGTGGCCAGGAGTATGAAATGTACAACTCAGCTCATACAGTGCCTGGGCTGTAGGGGATAGGGTTAGGGGTGTACAGGATGCCCAAGGGTATAGACAAACTGAGAACAACTTCCTCAAACTATTTACAAGCCTTCTCTGAAGCACAGTCCCTATTGGAGAGCTAGCCAGGGTCTCCTTAGTGTACCACCCAAGACCCTAGATGAACTTCTCCTCACCCACATCCCTCTAAGGGAACTAGTAAGCCCATATATATATGTGGACTGACCTGCAGGGGGTGGCAACCTTTGAAAAATTCTCGGAAGCCAGAACAAAGAGGATAAAAAGTGTTACTAACCGAGGACCCTGCATTTATTCTATCTGGTCTCCCACAGTACACAGAACATGTAAATGCAATTATTTTAGTAAATATAAATTGTTAAATACATTTTCTCATCAGCAGTCAGGGACACGTATACACATGGTCCACCTGCTTTGGAGTAGTGCCTATATACAGGATCATATTATTGCAGAGCCAACATAGGCCATTGCCTTGTGCAAGAGGCTATCAAGTGCAACTAGCAGGCACACATTATGTTGCTACGTCAGTAACACATATCAGTGTATACTAAAAGGCTCCACATTATTGCCCTGCTTGGCAGTGCCACTAGGTCGGATTCCCATTGTGGCTATCCCGCAGTTTGTACATGCCTGTTAAGTACTTGTGTATGTCACCCCCTCTGACTTCATAAACCTAAAACTGAAGTGCAAGACTGCTGGAGTATTGCCAATATAGAATACTGCTGGAATTTTGTGCCAGTTGAACTGTTATTCTAGTGGGGGATTTCTGTTGTACCGGAATGAGACAGGCAAATGGCATCCTTCTGCCAAACCAGAGTTTGCTTAGAGTGGGGAAGGGTTGCACTCTGTAAAGTTTTTATTGTGGTCTGTTTCCAATTGATAATATTTGCCCTCTGTCTGTACTGGTGACCATTGTCACCTAGAAAGAAAATAAAGGGGATCCAAAATGTTTGAGTTGATCCCAGAACAAGAGGTAAGGGAAAATCCTCCAATGATTTCAATGCACCCATTGACTCAAATGTCACCTTCAGATTATTACTTCTTTCTACATTGATATTATGTGCTGCAACCCAGATCCAGTGAACATTATATTAGTTCAGCACCGGGATCACTCGGAAGAGACAGCGATTACGTAGTTTTCAGTTTAGTCATTTTAGAAGCTAATTTTAAAACTTGAACAAAGTTTATTCATAGACTAATGGTTTATATAAACCTGCGATTTTCTAAGATGGTTTTATCTATTCCAGTTCTGGAGAATGATGATGTTGATAGGAAATATCTAGCAAGCTAAATGACTCATAGAATTTATAAACTCTCATTCATTACGTCTTTGCTGCTCCATCACCAACTAGCAAGTAAATTCATGGTCATCCTGTCCAGACCCAAGCTCTAGGGAGTAGAAAGGGCAGTCATCCGACACATTTCCTTCAGCCGGACAGTCTGGGTCTCAAAGTCCCTGAGCAATACTCATCATCTATCTCAGAGGTCCTCAACAGTGTTTTATTGGGTAATAACAAGGAATGACTTCAACCTACGCCTATAGGTTAAAGGCCAACTACATGCAATTTTTGTTTTTTTGCGGATGCTGATGGATAAAATCACCTCCTACCATCATATACTATATGGCCAAATTATGTGTACATCCCTTCAGTGTGTTCATTGAAGAATACTGTTAAAGCTTAAGTTTACCAAGAATAAAAAATAGCAAATCAGCACAAGGGACATTACATTAGCTTCAGTGAGATTTGTCCCTTGTGCTAGTTTGTCCTCCTTTTACCAAAATCTTCCTTCTCCAATGACCCCACCCCAATCTTCCGGTGTGGAGAGAGTTAATAGAATAAAGGGGATGAGAAAGGCACTCATGAAGAGTGTCTATCTATGCCCGGCCTGCTGCTCTATTTAGCCATTACTACTACTTTCATGAATGAAACAGGATCTATGAATGGTGAATATGAGGATGATTGATAGGTCTGCCACCTTCATTCATAGATTGTGTTCATTCATAGAAGCTGTAGTACCAGCTTCTATGAATGGAGCAGCTGGGCAAAAAGGGTCGGAGTTTTTGGTAACTCTTGATGAGTGACTGTCACAGTCCCTCACTTCTAATAATCCCTGCCACACTGGAAGATTGTAAACCTAGGCTTTAAAAGGTACCACATCCAAAGATTATTTAGAGAAGTGTGCTCTTCCAACCTTGTGGTAACAGTTTGGGGAATGACTGATACCCTGTGTACAAATCCAAATCCATAAAGACATGGTTTGATGAGTTTGGTGTGAAGAACTCAAGTGTCCTGAACAGAACACCTTTGGGACTACTGAGTACATACCAGGTCCTCTCATCCAACATTAGCACCTGACCTCACAAATGTTATTTTGGCTAAGTGGGCACAAAGTTTCAAAGACACACTTCAACATTTTGTGGAAAGCCTCATGGAAGGCTGATATAGTTGTAAACGGGGGACCAACTCTATATATAATGCCCATGGTCTTGGATTGGGATATCCTCCCTACACACAATGTTGTTGACAGTTGATGACACATTCTCATGTAAAATGAAAAACTGAACTGCTGTCCTACTCACCAGTATCATTTGGATGTCCAATCACTGTTTGGACAATTTCATTGGTGACAGAGAGTGCTATGTATTTACCAATGCGTGCCTGATAATATTTTTAGGTTTTTAATGCTGTCTGTGTCCTGCTGGAAAGATGTATCCCCTCTATTTGTCCTGGTGAGCATTCTGACCAAAATAGAAAATGATGGGAAATCCAAAATGTTACAGTTCCCAATAGAACAGGAGATGAGGAGAACATTTTCAAATGGGCTCCCTTGTTCCAGTAAAAACTGTCACAGACCAGACGTTTCTTCACTTTGGAGAGATTCCCTCTCATGTCCTGCTGCTCCTTCAGAACAGGAATATAAATGCAATTCGTGAATAAAACCTTCCCATGGTTTTGTTTGCTAGATTTCAGTTTAAGCAAAATTTTACTCACCTAAAACTGCCATACAGGTCCCTCACCAAAATTGTTCCCAGGTGCTCAGGACGAATAATTCAACGCTGAAAATTTTACCATGTTGGCCAGTCCCTGCTGGCATCATCATCTGTAGATTCTCTTCTGGATCCTGGAGCCAGACAGCCAATAAGAAGTGTACACATCAAGCAGACCGTGATGTGGATACACAAAGAAGGACCGCTGTGACAGGAGTCACTTTGAGTGGGGGGCCCATGGAACCCAGACCACTTTGGAGTGGTGGGGAGACCCCTGTCTCAGCTCCCCATATCCCTCTTATGTGTAAATCACCCTGCACCTATTAGGGGTACAGGGTGATCTGTCCTAGTATTGTGTGGGCTTTGTCTCAGACTGTGTAGACATGTTTTAGGATGTAAGTGGGGTTGTTGATTGTTTAATGTTATGTGACTGCATCCCATTGTTCTATTGCTTGTCTGGCTTGGGAGCAAACTATTATGGGATGTATGGGTTTATGTGTAGTAGCTTAATAGGGGGGGGGGGCGGTGTCACCAGCAGCCCTCCCTCCTGATGGGACTGTCTGCTGGTGTGAAGTTTGAATACCAGTGTATCTCTTGTTACTAAATGTAGATTGCCCCGCCCTGCGAGGACTGTCCCCTGAGTGTATATATCTTGTATCTGTATTCAAATAAAGTAGTCTACTTCCTGGTTTACTTCAAGACGGGTGTCATCTAGTCTTGAATGGTCGGCTGTGGTGTCTGTTGTCAGTGTTCAGATGGGGAAGCGGTATTCTAACGGAAGTACTCAAGAGCATTCTGGGTCTGTTCCGTTACAACCCCGTCTCCTGTGCACAGAAGAAGATTGAGGATTTCATGTGACTATGGATTTAGGTGTGCAAAAGGGGCACTTTGTTGGTTTTTTAAAATATTTTATTTACCAGAAATAAGTTAGAGAGGGGTGGGGAAGGGGAACCTGGAGTTCAGCTTTAAGTGACATCCCCAAAATGAGGTAGAAACAGCAAAAGAGAAACCCCTAAGACCACTTTACTGAAAACAAAATTATTTGGCTTTAGATATACTTTAAGTTGAATATGCACGACCCGGGTAGGGCTGAGAGGGCAGAGATATATTGAACATCAAAATCTAAGGCATTAAACATAAATAATACAATATGACACCAATTATTTTTGCTGGAGTGTTATGGCCACAACGTTTATTAAACAACAAGATATTGACAATATCATAATTTAGACACCAATTCTTGAAAACATACAAGATTTCAAATACAACCGTTAAAGCCACCGACCGGCACGTCCCGTTGTAAACCTCTGCCAGTCACCAGCCATTCACAACCAGCTTGGTGGGTACACACCAGTAATCTTACACCATTATTCACTAGGAATAAACCTTAGTAATTCCTTCATGAACACATAATCTTACATACAGTCATGGCCAAAAATATTGGCACCCCTGCATTTCTGTCACATAATGCACCACTTCGCCCAAATTGTTGCAATTACAAATGTTTAGGCATTCTCATTTTTTTTTATTTTGTTTGTATTGGTATGACACAAAAAAAGGGAGAAAAAAAGCCAAATTTGATACATTCCATGAAACCCCCCAAAATGGAACTGGACAAAATTATTGGCACCCTCAATATAATATTTAGTAGCACACCCCTTGGAAAAAATGTTACACTCCCTGTAACCATCAATGAGTTTGGTACACCTCTCTTCTGGAATTTTGGACCACTCTTCTTTCGCTAACTGCTCCAGGTCTCTCAGATTGGAAGGGTTCCTTTTCCTAACTGCTGTTTTGAGATCTCTCCACAGGAGCTCTACAGGATTGAGATCTGGACTCATTGATGGCCAGTTCAGTACTCTCCAGCACTTTGTCTTAAACCATTTCTGGGGGCTTTTTTACATGTGCATTGGGTCATTGTCCTGCTGTAAGACCCATGACCTCTGAAGGAGATCCAACTTTCTGACATTGGGCCCTACATTGCACCCCAGAATTCATTGGTAGTCTTCAGATTTCATAATGCCATGCACACAATCAAGAAATCCAGAGCTTGAGGCAGCAAAGCAACCCCAAAACATCAGTGAACTTCCACCATGTTTGACTGTACACTTTTCTTTAAAGGCCTCATTACTTTTTCTGAAAAAAGTAGAATGATGAGCGTTACCAAAAAGCTGTAATTGTGTTTCATCTGTCCACAGCACATTCTCCCAAAAGGATTTTGGCTTTCTCAGGTAAGTTGTGGAAAATGCCAATCTGGCTTTTTTATGTTTCTGTGTCAGCAGTGGGGTCCTCCTGGGTTTCCTACCATAGCATCCTTTCATTGAGATGGCACCGTATAGTGCGAGCTGACACAGTTGTACCCTGTGCCTGAAGGTCAGCTTGAATTTGTCTGGAAGTTGATCGAGGTTCTTTATCCACCATTTGAACAATCCTTTTTGCAATCTTTGATCAAGTTTTTCTTTTTCATCCACATCCAGGGCGATTAGCAACAGTGCCATGGGCTATAAGCCTCTTGACAATGTTGAGCACAGTGGACACAGGAACATTAAGATCTGTTAATTAATACAGGTTAGGTTAATTACAAATAACAGGAGCATCACAAACTAGGAATGCAATAGTTTTACAATTTTGAGAAGGTGCCAATAATTTTGTCTAATTCATTTTTGGGGTTTTGCGTGGAATGTGTCGGATTTGGCTTTTTGTTTCTCAATTTCTTTGTGTCATGTCAATACAAACAAAGGAAATAAACATGAAAATGCCTATACATTTGTAATTGCAAAAATTTTCTGAGCGAAGTGGTGCATTGTCTGAAAGCAATACAGGGGTGCCAATATTTTTGGCCATGACTTTATTTGTGATCATTAAGGTTAAACCAGGTGTCCAAACATTACCAACGAGTTTTACATTTTGGCACCATCAGGAACCCACTGCTGCTGTGAAAAAAGTACTACATGCCCAACAAAACTCCTATTCTCTTCCTATATCTCTATTCCCCAAACAAATGCACAGCTAATCATATCCATATTCTCACATTAACCAAGATGGTAAGCAAGTGAGCCAAACTTCTCACCATGCTGTCTGTTCCCCCTCAAGGCTAGGCTATGACAACTTCCTCCCTTCTCCCTAGGTCATATCCCTAAATCATTCCACACCCATTCTTAACCCTTCTCCCGCCTCTCAGCCCACCCTGTCATATGCCCTTTCTTCTATGAACTCAGAGCAACTGTATTTATGCAGTGTGGGGACACTCTTATGGCATTTACACAATGATGTGAATGTACAATATATATGTAAAGCACAACATAATTTGACAGCGCTATATAAGTACCTGAAATAAATAAATGTATAATGTCCCTGTTTGGCTTTATGTGATTTCATTTATGACAAAAGTGGAATAAGACTTTGAATGTGTGACAAAAAATGATAGAGATTTAGACTATTAATAAGAAACACAATGAGCAAAATACTTTACACCTAAGGAAGTTTTAGTAATTGATTTAACCTAATATTCATAAAGTTGGTCAAAATATAAACAAATGTCTCATTCTGTTTCCAGTTGGCATAATTTATTAAAAATGTGTGTCTATATTAGGTCAATGATGTCATCAGCATCTCCTCCCCTTTTGTTACGTGTGGGACGGGCAATACCCAGTGTCAGCTCAGCTGATTGGACCAGAGGCCTGCTTTCATGTGACAGCTTCCTGAGGGTTCGAACAGAACTACATTCAACCTGAACCTTAGCTCATCATTACTCCCTACCCAGGGAATCAAAGTTCAACCAAAGCTGCACAATGGGTGACTATCAGTAGCCCACAGATCACATAACCAATACTTTAGCATCAGTCATCTGATTGCCCACATGGAAGAAAAATATATTTTAAAAATATTCTTCCCAAATACATTACTATTATTATACAGGATTTATATAGCACCAACAGTTTGCTCAGCGCTTTGGTATATATTTGAAATACAAATTTTGGCCGTATTCAATATATTAAAATAAATAAATAATAATAAATTATATATACATACACATACAGTTGTGACCAAAATTATTCAACCCCCAATGCTGTAAAGGGGTTTAGGGACTATAGTGTACATTTGGAATTGTATTCAGAATCAAATCCTACAAGGACGTTGTAACTACCCAAATGCAACTAAAATGACATCAATTGTTTATGTAATACAGTAGTAAATGGTTCTTATGTGGTTTCTTCATTGCCACAATTATTCAACCCCTTAAAGACTACCACTCTGAAGAACAGAGGTTCATACAGGTGCTTTCCATCAGGTATTGAAAACACCTGTGGATGTCACCGAGCAGCAATCAAGCATAATAAGCACCAATTAGGCAGCTTTAAAATGACTGTGATACTCAGCTCCTTCTAGACATTTACTGGTGTGGTTACAAACATGGTGAAGGCAAGAGAATGGTCCAGGAAGACAAGAGAAGAGGTGATTTCTCTTCACAGGAAGGGCAATGGCTATAAGAAGATTGCAAAGATGTTAAACATACCAAGAGACACCTTAGGAAGCATCATTCGCAAATTCAAGGCAAAGGGCACTGTTGAAACGCTACCTGGTCGTGGCAGAAAGAAGATGCTGACTTCGACTGCTGTGCGCTACCTGAAGCGTAGAGTGGAGAGAAGTCCCCGTGTGACTGCTGAGGAACTGAGAAAAGATTTGTCAGATGTGGGTACAGAAGTTTCAGCCCAGACAATAAGACGCACACTGCGTAATGAAGGCCTCCGTGCCAGAACTCCCAGGCGTACCCCCTTGCTGTCTCCAAAGAATAAGAAGAGTCGACTGCAGTATGCCAAAAGCCATGTGGACAAACCACAAAAGTTGTGGGATAGTGTTCTGTGGACTGATGAAACAAAATTAGAACTGTTTGGGCCCATGGATCAACGCTATGTTTGGAGGAGGAAGAACAAGGCCTATGATGAAAAGAACACCTTGCCTACTGTGAAGCATGGTGGAGGGTCAATCATGCTTTGGGGCTGTTTTGCTTCTGCAGGTACAGGGAAGCTTCAGCGTGTGCAAGGTACCATGAATTCTCTTCAGTACCAGGAGATATTGGATGGAAACGTGATGCAGTCCGTCACACACCTGAGGCTTGGGAGACGTTGGACCTTTCAACAGGACAATGATCCCAAGCATACCTCCAAGTCCACTAGAGCATGGTTGCAGAGGAAAGGCTGGAACATTTTGGAGTGGCCATCGCAGTCACCAGACTTAAATCCGATTGAGAACCTCTGGTGGGACTTAAAGAAAGCAGTTGCAGTGCGCAAGCCTAAGAATGTGACTGAACTGGAGGCCTTTGCCCATGAAGAATGGGCGAAGATACCCGTAGATCGCTGCAAGACACTTGTGTCAAGCTATGCTTCACGTTTAAAAGCTGTTATAACTGTAAAAGGATGCTGTACTAAGTACTAAGATTGAATGTCACTTGGGGGTTGAATAAAACTGATAATGCTGTGAGCACAGAAAAGACATTTGTGGTTATTTCATTATAACTGTTATGTTATATTTGTCTGACCTACAAGTGCCTCTTTAATGTAAATGTAAGCAAGATGACTGAATGATCAAAAGCAATGTCAAACTGGCCAAAACACTCAATTTCAGTGGGGGTTGAATAATTTTGGTCACAACTGTATATATATATATTATACATACACGCACTGTATGTTGAAATGTGTTTTTTATTACAAAATATATGAAAAATGTTTAAAAATACATTTTCAAATATACTGTATGTCTTTTTTAAAATACATTTAATCTACATTTTTGGAATTACAAATATATGTAAAAATATATGTTAAAATGACTTTTTTATATATTAAACAAAATCTGAAGAATATCTTTAAAAAACATTTTTAAAAATATTTTTCATAGATTTAGTATTATATATGCATTTCAACATGCAGTGTGTGTGTGTATATATGCGTGTGTGTATATATGTATGTGTATATATATGTGTGTGTGTGTGTATATATGTATGTGTGTAATTATATATATATATATAAACGACCAAAATTGTAGTATTTCAAATATATGTCAATATATTTGGGAAGAATATTTTTAACATATATTTCAAATCTATTTTTCTTCCATGTGGGTGGGCACAAGCAGGATGCAGTATAAAATATTATTACAGAACAAGGGTCAATTTTTCAACTTTTTTTGAAATTAAACAATACCAGCCGATTTTTTTTTCTTCCTCTGACTTTATTTTTGAGCACAGGTCCACTTTACATAGCAGGACTGTAATTGGCATGGAGAGCCGTTCTTGCGCCAGCTTCCTCTTGACCTTTAGCCCCACAGCGGTGGCTGCCTGGTCATCTCTCCTCAATTTAACTCAAAATTTCAAAAGAAGCTATTTTTATAGTGTAATACACTTTAAATGTACCTTGTCACTGCTGACTTAATCCAGACATGGAAATGTATGTCCGCCTTAATAAATCCAATGGCTTTTAAGAAAAAAAATTGAATTATTATTTTGCCTTTGAAGTTACTAACATCTGGTTTTATGTAGCATAATGTTTATTTAAAATATGGGAAGAATCATTGATGTAGAACATTGTACAGCACACATTTTTGTGCAATACCTTTTTTTTTTTTTCGTAAAAAAAAAAAATTATTTTACATGTTAAATATTTTTGTTATTTTAAAGTGATTAGTGCTTATTAGTGTGCCTTCAATAACATAATTGAGTACTGTCTGTAATACTTTTCTTATTTCCACTGAGAGTTAAATGTTTAGGACAAGCTTTCGGAGCCTATAGCCTTCATCTAAGGTCCAAGCAGTACTGTATAAAAGAAGAGGCTAGGTCCCAAAAGTTTGTCCCGTAAAATGCAACTGTTGGCACGGTTATTAAAAATAAAAAAGTATCACGGACAGCAATCAACTATGTTATTTAATACAAAAATTACAAGTAACTTTACATTTTCTATAATATTTGAAACACTTTTCTTGAGAAAATGCTACTCCAGAAATTTTGGGGTGTATTTATTAAAGATGTGATGGCAATTTACCTGACAATTCCCCAAAATTCTTTGGGCAAGGTGTACAATATAACAGCCATTCTAGTACAGCCTAGTACACAGGATCAGAAAATCGTACAAAAATACTGCTTTGAAAGTGATTGTATGATAATCTGATCATTACAAAACAGCTTTTGTCTGAAATTATTAGAAGGGACAAACACAAAAATTCCAGATCGTACGATCTTCATTTATTCAGTACAGTTTTTGTCCAAAAATATAACACAAATACATTGCATCACTTTATCATTTTCTTTCTGTCATACAAGAACTTTTGTACTTTTAGTGACCTTCTTTACTTCCGATATGAGACTAGCGTGCAAAAAAACCCCAGGTGTTTATTTGCCCAATATTCTCATCGTGTGTGTACGGGGCTTTAATCAAGGTTCCTGGAGGCACCAAAGATTGCTATGGGTTTCTTGAGCTGTGACTGTTTGACCTCTAATCTGATGGTGCCTGCATAGTTCTGGGTCCAATACCACTTGACAAAGCCAGTAGCATGACACCAATAATCTTTTTAGCTGTTTGTAAAGGTGATGTCAGGAGCATGTAGCGCTGCTGCTCCATCACAGCTGTTGGTCTTATTCCAGCATCCTGGTTTTGGCTGTGATACATTCTCCCTGCCTGTCTGTCCGCCTGCAAGGTGATTGATGTAGCCAGTCTCTGGGCGGAGACCAAACCTGATTTAAGCCAGCCAAGCCTGCAGTCTCAAGCTTGGGATATTGTGTTTGTAACACGCGTGCCAAGCTGCCTGTTTGTCTGCCCTGTTCCTGTGCCTGGTAGTTTGGATTACCTCGTTGATGACCTTGGATTGGATATAGACTACTCTCTAAACTCTGCCTGCCTTTTGACTACAGATTTGACCCTGACTATTCAGAACCATGCCTGCATTGTACCTGGACTGCCATTGAACCACTTTGCCTGTCTGCCAACCGAAAGTACCTATTTACTGTGTTCAGTTCGTGCCTACTCCGGCATACTTGGTCAGGCACTATAGCATTGTGTATAAGTCCTGGGGGCAACCGAGTACCACTAGGCCTGTTTGTTTTATGGGAAAGGGGACTCTTATAGGTGAAGAACACAGAAGCCAGTTATAGTGCCTGACCACTTGGGAATCGTTACAGGTGGCATTCCATTCATGAACATATGGCCACCACATTGTTCCCACTGACCCCAAGAAGAATTAATTTTAGTAGGGATTCCCTGAGACCTGAAAATTAATTCAAAGATTGCTCTGGGTTAAAATATTGGAGAACACCTGTCCTGTAGGGTCTATATATAAATGTTTTTACTCAAGAGTCATACAACTGTCAGCCAAGATTCTCACATATTTTTACTTAAATTGACTTGGAAAAAAAAGTGTTACTCTTGTTTATGTTATGCAAATCTTAGGTGAAAATATTAATAAAATGACCCCATAGCCAGACAGGCAGTCAGGGCAAAAAAAGAACGCCCTGGACTCTCTTGCGTTGGGTTGGCTGCCTCAGTGTGTCTATGTAGGACATGGATACTGGGAATTATATCAGTTGGAGCTTTGTTTTAGGAGCTGTGGTGGGTCCATATAATTTAGTTTTGTCTAAGCTGGAAATAGGATTTAACCACTTGCCCTCCAGAGGATTTACACCCCCCCCCCTCCTGACCAGGCCATTTTTTGCGTTAAGGCACTACGTTACTTTAATTGATAATTGCGCGGCCATGCAATGCTGCACCTAAATAAAATTTATGTCCTTTTTTTCCCATGAATTGAGCTTTCTTTCGGTGGTATTTGATCACCTGTACGTTTTTTATTTTTTTATTTTTGCGCTATAAAAAGACAATTTTGACAATTTTGAAAAACTTTTTGCTGTTAAACATGTCCAGTAAAAAAATTTAAAAAATCTAATTTTGTCATAAATTTAGGCCAAAATGTATTCTGCTATATGTCTTTGCTAAAAAAAATCTCAATACGTGCAAATTAATTGGTTTACGTGAACGTTATAGCTTTACAAATGGCTGTATAGATAATGGGATTTGTTTTGTTTTTTTCTACTAGTAATGGCAGCGATCAGCGACTTTTAGCAGGACTAACTTGGTGTCACTGACATCTCCAGTGACACCAATACAGTGATCAGTGCTAAAAAAAAGCACTGATACTGTACTAATGGCACTGGGCAGGAAGGGGTTAATATGTGGGTGATCAAAGGGTTAACTGTGTGCCATTTGTGTTTTACTATGGGGCAGGGGGTGTGTTCTTCACTGTAAGCACACTGATCGGGATGGCTGTACTGTGCACAGCCATCCTGAGCATTGTGCTTGAGCTCACAGGGAGGAAGATAGTTTTGTTTTCCTCCCCGTCGGAGATGCTTGATAATCACTTGGCGCCGGTGGGTAATTACCGGCTAGGACCCAGTGATTGACATCTGCGGGCACAAATGGAGGTGTTGGTAGGGCGGCCACATGGCTCGTGCACGCCCCCTACCCGGAAATGCAAAATCACATATATATGTGATTCTGCGCACAGGTACCGCCCTGTACCAGTACATCTGCTATAGGGAGGCCCTTAAGTGGCTTTTAAAGATGATCTCCAGGACCAGCAAATCTCACCTAAATACATTTGTCATGTGTATTATTCTTGAATCTTGGTGAGTTTTGTGTATTTCTTTCACATCTGTACAGTAATCCAGTGTAAAATGTTGCCACTATGCAGGAGCTTCCTGTAATAAAGACCGGTCACTGCTGCTTTCTAGTTGTGCAGGGTGGCTGGTCCTGTCTCCGCCCCCTCCTGTGGTTTCTCCTGTAGTGGCTCTGGCGCCAGAGACCCTCCCACAGCTCTGCTCTCTGCAAGGGCTATGTACAGAACACTGGTGATATCACTGCTACCTTTAATATCTCAATTTGCAAAGGGATTTGGTGAACACAAAGTGGATTAATATTCTCTGTTGCTAATTAGGAATATACAGTTAGGTCCATATATATTTGGACATGGGCACAATTTTAGATTTTTTCAGGTATTTACCAAAACATATTCAAGCTATAGTTATATAAAGGATATGGGCTGAAAGTGCACACTCTCAGGTTTAATTTGAGGGTATGTACATCTAAATTGGCGGAAGGGTACAGGAATTACAGCTCTTAAGAGTAGCCATCCCTCCATTTTCAGGGGCTCAAATGTAATTGGACAAATGAATACAATCATAAATAAAATGTTGATTTGTAATATTTTGTTGAGAATCCTTTACTGGCAATGACTGCCTGAAGTCTGGAACCCATGGACATTACCAAAGACTGGGTTTCCTCCTTTCTGATGCTTTGTCTGAAGTCTGGAACCCATGGACATTACCAAAGACTGGGTTTCCTCCTTTCTGATGCTTTGCCTGAAATCTGGAACCCATTGACATTACCAAAGACTGGGTTTCCTCCTTTCTGATGCTTTGGTAATGTCAATGGGTTCCAGATTTCAGGCAAAGCATCAGAAAGGAGGAAACCCATTCTTTGGTAATGTCAATGGGTTCCAGATTTCAGGCAAAGACTGGGTTTCCTCCTTTCTGATGCTTTTCCTGAAGTCTGGAACCCATGAACATTACCAAAGACTAGGTTTCCCCCTTTCTGAGGCTTTGCTTGAAGTCTGGAACCCATGGACATTACCAAAGACTAGGTTTCCTCCTTTCTGATGCTTTGCCTGAAGGCTGGAACCCATGGACATTACCTCTTTTCTGATGGTTTCCCAGGCTCTAACTGCAGCTGTCTTCAGTTGTTCTTTGTTTGTGGGTCTTTCTGCCTTTAGTTTTGCCTTCAGCAAGTGAAATGCATGCTCAATTGGATTGAGATCAGGTGATTGACTCGGCCATTGCAGAATATTCCACTTCTTTTCCTTCAAAATCTCCTGGCTTTTGCAGTGTGCTTTTAGTGTGCACTTTCAGCCCATATCCATTATATAACTATATCTTGAATATGTTTTGGTAAATACCTGAAAAAAACTAAAATTGTGCCCATGTCCAAATATATATGGACCTAACTATAACAACGGAAATGAAAACTATTGTACCCGGAGTTCAGCTTTAAATAAGGAGAATGTTACAGTAAGCTTGTTAAAATCAGATTATTAACATACCAATAAAGTTAAATACAAAAGCAAATTTACAGGCAGTTATATATTCATTCACATAACTAAATAAAATGTCAGCTTCTTGTTATTCCTAATACAGTGGACTGAGAGGTATTGATTACACAGAAGGTCAGTCATTTTGCTGAAAAGGAGGGAGATCATAGTGAGTAGAGGTATGACTTCATCTGTGTTCTGCTTCTTCAGTGTGCAATCACAGACTCTACAGATGCAGGGAAGTGACCCATCTGTATTTTGCTTTTTAAATAGAGAAACGTCAGGTCACCTATTTATCTGTTTGAAACTGACAGCAACGCATTACAGATGATCACTGGGATCCTAAATGGGATTTACCAAAAAGGCTGTCCTACCTCAGTATTGATGAAATATGAAAGGCTGCTAATATGAAGAACTGAATTCACTGAAAGTAAATCACAGAATGACAGTATCAGCATTCAAGCTTGGATGATGGCTATTCTTTCCTTGTTTTTGCTAGTTAAAGGTTTGTGATCTCTCTCTGACAATGATTAGTGTTGTCCCAAACATAAACTGATAGTCTAGTCCAGGGGGCTCCAAACTTTCTAAATAAAAGGCCAGTTTACTGTCCTTCAGATTTAAATGGGACTAGACTGTGGCCAGTGGGAATTAACAGCAATTCCCTGGTCTTGGTGGTCAGTGAGAGCAAAAATATTAGGTGGTCAGTAGGAGGGGAAATAGTGCCCCATCATTGGTATCTGTGGGAGGGATAGTGTCCCATCATTGGTATTAGTGGGAGGAATAGTCCCCCATCATTGGTATCAGTGGGAGGAATAGTGTCCCATCATTGGTATCAGTGGGAGGAATAGTGTCCCATCATTGGTATCAGTGGGAGGGATAGTGTCCCATCATTGGTGTCAGTGGGAGGAATAGTGTCCCATCATTGGTGTCCATGGGAGGAATAGTGTCCCATCATTGGTGTCAGTGGGAGGAATAGTGTCCCATCATTGGTGTCAGTGGGAGGAATAGTGTCCCATCATTGGTGTCAGTGGGAGGAATAGTGTCCCATCATTGGTGTCAGTGGAAGTAATAGTGCCCTACTGTTGGTGTCAGTGGGAGGAAAAGTGCCCCATAAGTGGTATTAGTGGGAGGAAAAGTGCCCTCTCATTGGTATCAGTGAGAATTACAGTGACCCATCAGTGTCATGGGAAGAAAAGTGCCCCATCATCAGTGTCAGTAGGAGGAATAGTGTCTTGTATCAGTGGAAGGAATAGAGCCAAAACCAAATGGACCTAGCCACAGCTACGGGAGAGATATAAGGAGTTAATTAGTGCACACAAGGACATCCGGGCTTAGACCCCTACTCTGTCACTGGGAGTGGGGTGACAGGAAAGCTGGACTGGTGGAGCGGGGCACAGGCTCAGTGGTATCCCTCTCTAAATACTACATTCGAGAAGACTAGGTGTACTGCTCACTTCTAAGTATGTGGCTCTGTCTTGTTCTCAGCATTAGTGAGCATGAGTTGGCCATGCCCACAACCTGTTCAAGGAAAATATGTGGCTTGCATTGAAAAATACTAGCTGCTAGCTTTCTATGGATGCAATATTGTCAGGAATGGTCTTATCTCTGGTAGTGCTGGGGCTTACCTGCCTTGTGGGCTGCAGTACCAGTGCTGGCCAGCGGGTGCTCTCAGCAGCCAGTGTCTCACTCCTGCAATCAGGCCATCACCTGAGGCTGATTGCAGGAGGTGTATTTAAGCAGGACCAGGCCTGCAGTCAGTGCCTTGGTGTATTGCGCCCTTGTGCCCTGTAGCCTGATCCTGTATCCTGCCTGCCTGACTCTCTGCTTTGATCGTGACTCCGCATGAACTCTGCCTGTACTGACCTCGGCTACTCCTGACCACTCTCCTGCCTGCTCCTTGTACCTTGTCTGCCCATTAGCTACCGACCCAGCCTGCCCAACTATGTTTGGTGTTGTACATATTGTTATCTGTTGGATGTTTGGTTTTGTTTGCACTGTGTTTATGTTTAGCCTTGCACTGTGTTTTATGTATTGTTTAGCCTTTAATAAATTGTATTGTTTTATACTATACCTGAAGTCTGCGTTTCCCTGTGTCGGTCCACACATCTCTGGTCATACCCGGATCCCTGACAAATATATTCCAGGTCATTGACCTGGATCAAGCATGGGGTAAAGAAGGAAAACCCCTCAGCTGAATGCTTTGTTATGGATCAGTGCATAAAAAAATTGCTAAAGTAACTGGATCAACATGTAGTGCCCTCCTAGTTAGCTAGGGGAGCTAGAGTCCCGATTGTCAGAGAGAAGGGCTGAGTAGCAGCCTGGGTGTTATAGTCAGGATGTGAAATTGTGGTCAGGGCTGAGAGGCTCTGCAGGCCAGCCCCTCTGGAATTTCCCCCTGCTCTAGAGCTTTGAAGGAAGGCCTAGAGGCAGTGGGTGGATCTGAGGAGTGGCTATCTTGTACTCTTGAGGGATCCTGGCCAATCCCCAACAGAAGGCTTAGACAACCCTTAAAAGTAAGTGAGCTTGCTCAGCAGCAGGAGAGTTCGGGTGGAAGACAGAGAGGATTATGTGAGGCTGAAGGCAGGAGCCTGGGAGGGGCTCAACTACAGGCAGTGGAGCTGGAAAGAAGGAAAGCTTGGAGCTTTATTGGCCCCCAGAGGAAGGACCACCTGTGCAGCAGGGAAGGAGCGGCCCAGCTAGAAGGCCTGATAGCAGCCACCAACCCATCAGCCAGTACAGGAGAGGATCTGAGTGAGTACCCCTGCACCCCCTGGGTGGATATGGGAAAGGAGCACTCTGGTGGGAAACCAGATTCGCCACCTGCCTGGGACTGTCCATTTCTTAAAGCAACAGGCACCAGACCCCCTGTTCAGGAATACCTCCAGATTTCTGGGTGAAGGAAAAGGATTTCATCAAGGATCTGGGGTGGTACATTAGGAGATGCTGGCTAGCTCTCCAGCAGAGGCTTGTAAATAGTTCCAGGCAGTTGTCCTCAGTTCATCAGTTCCCTTGGGCATCCTGAACACCCCTAACCCAGTTCAAATCTCCTAATACAAAATCACAAAAACAAAGCTTAAGGACTGCTTACTGACTCCTGCATGCAAGTCTGTGTGAAGATGCCTATTGCCAGGCAGTGCAGGACTATATCCGGAATCTTCTTTGCAACTCCTAAAGGGGTGGTGCTACAAGCATGACAGCCAAGCAACTAGCATTTTCAGGAGAAGTCAGCAATGACTGCTTACATATTACTGTTAAATAACAACCCATCTACAGTTGCAAGAAAAAGTATGTGAACCCCTTGGGATTACGTGGAGTTTTGCATGAATTTGGCATAAAATGTGCTCTGAACGTCATCTAAGTCAAAACAATAGAAGAACACAGTCTGCTGAACATAATACTACACAAACATTAGATGTTGCCATGGTTTAATTGCACATAACATGAAAACATTAACAGTGCAGGGAGGAAAAAGTATGTGAACCTTTGGACTTAATAACTGGTTGACCCTCCTTTGGCAGCAATATCCTTAACCAAACGTTTCCTGTAGTTGCAGATCAGACCTGCACAACGATCTGGAGTCATTTTGGACCACTCCTTTTCACAAAACTGTTTCAGTGTAGCAATATTCTTGGGATGTCTGGTGTGAATTGCTCTCTTAAGGTCATGCCACAGCATTTCAATCGGGTTGAGGTCAGGACTCAGACTGGGCCACTCCAGAAGGCGTATTTTGTGCTGTTGCAGCCATTGTTTTGTTGAATTACTTGTATGCTTTGGGTCATTGTCCTGTTGCATCACCCATCCTCTGCGGAGCTTCAGTTGGCGGACAGATGGTCGTACGTTTTCCTTCAAAATGTCTTGATAAACTCTGGATTTCATTTTCCTATCAATGAAAACAATCCGTCCAGGCCCTGAGGCAGCAAAGCAGCCCCAAACCATGATGCTCCCTCCGCCATGTTTTACAGTGGGGATGAGGTTTTGATGTTGGTGTTCTGTGCCTTTTTTTCTCCACACATAGTGTTGTGTGTTCTTCCCAAACAACTCAATCTTGGTTTCATCTGTCCACAGTATATTTTGCCAGTAGTGCAGTGGAACATCCAGGTGCTCTTTTGCAAACTTCAAACGTGCTGCAATATTCTTTTTGGACAGCAATGGCTTCCTCCGTGGTGTCCTCCCATGTACTCCATTCTTGTTTAATGTTTTCCTTATTGTAGATGTGTCAACAAAAATGTTAGCATGTGCCAGAGATTTCTGTAGGTCTTTAGCTGACACTCTGGGATTCTTCTTTACCTCATGCAGCACTCTGCGCTGTGCTCTTGCAGTCATTTTTACAGGATGACCACGCCTAGGGAGAGTAGCAACAGTGCTAAACTTTCTACATTTGTAGACAGTCTGTCTTACCGTGGACACATGAACATCAAGGCTTTTGGAGATACTTTTGTAACCCTTTCCAGCTTCATGCAAGTCAATAATTCTTGATCGTAGGTCTTCTGAGAGCTTTTTTCTGCGAGGCATGGTTCACATCAGACAGTGCTTCTTGAAACCAGTAAACCCAAAACAGGTGTGTGTTTTTTAAGGGCAGGACAGCTGTCAGCAACACGTCCAATATCATCACACTGATTGGAGTCAAGGTTGGCTCACTCCTGGCTCCAATTAGCTCTGGGAGAAGTCATTAAGCTAGGGCCTCACATACTTTTTCCTCCATGCACTGTGAATGTTTACATGTTATGTGCAATTAAACCATGGCAACATCTAATGTTTGTGTAGTATTATGTTCAGCAGACTGTGTTCTTCTATTGTTGTGACTTAGATGACGTTCAGAGCACATTTTATGCCCAATTCATGCAAAACTCCACGTAATCCCAAGGGGTTCACATACTTTTTCTTGCAACTGTATATTAGAAGGGATATATGGCAGGTGAAACTCGAAAAATTATATCATGCAAAAGTTCATTTATTTCAGTAATGCAACTTAAAAGGTGAAACTAATATATGAGATAGACTCATTACATGTAAAGCAAGATAGTTCAAGCCGTGATTTGTCATCATTGTGATGATTATGGCTTACAGCTCATGAAAACCTCAAATCCACAATCTCAGAAAATGAGAATATTGTGAAAAGGTGCAATATTCTCGGCTCAAAGTGTCCCACTCTAATCAGCTAATTAAGCCATAACACCTGCAAAGGGTTCCTGAGCCTTTAAATGGTCTCTCAGTCTGGTTCAGTAGGAATCACAATCATGGGAAAGACTGCTGACTTGACACCATCAGTGACACCCTCCATAAGGAGGAAAAGGTAATTGCAAAAGAAGTTGGATGTTCCCAAAGTGCTGTATCAAAGCACATTAATAGAAAGTTATGTGGAAGGGAAAAGTGTGGAAGGAAAAGGTGCACCAGCAGCAGGGATGACTGCAGCCTGGAGAGGATTGTCAGGAAAAGGCCATTCAAAAGTGTTGGACTTTCACAAGGAGTGGACTGAGGCTGGAGTCAGTGCATCAAGAGCCACCACACACAGACGGATCCTGGACATGGGCTTCAAATGTATTCCTCTTGTTAAGCCACTCCTGAACAACAAACAACATCAGAAGCGTCTTACCTGGGCTAAAGAAAAACAGACCTGGTCTGTTGCTCAGTGGTCCAAAGTCCTCTTTTCTGATGAGAGCAACTTTTGCATCTCATTTGGAAACCAAGGACCCAGAGTATGGAGGAAGAATGGAGAGGCACACACTGCAAGATGCTTGAAGTCCAGTGTGAAGTTTCCACAGTCTGTGTTGATTTGGGGAGCCAGGTCATCTGCTGGTGTTGGTCCACTGTGCTTCATTAAGTCCAGGGTCAACGCAGCCGTCTACCAGGAGATTTTGGAGCACTTCATGCTTTCTTCCGAAGACGAGCTTTATGGGGATGCTGACTTCATTTTCCAGACTTGGCACCTGTCCACACTGCCAAAAGCACCAAAACCTGGTTCAATGACCGTGGGATTACTGTGCTTGATTGGCCAGCAAACTCACCTGACCTTAACCCCATAGAGAATCTATGGGGCATTTCCAAGAGAAAGATGAGAGACATGAGACCGAACAATGCGGAAGAGCTGAAGGCCGCTATTGAAGCATCCTGGTCTTCCATAACACCTCAGCAGTTCCACAGGCTGATAGCTTCCATGCCACGCCACATTGAGGCAGTAATTTCTGCAAAAGGGGCCCAAAGCAAGTACTGAGTACATATGCATGGTTATACTTTTCAGAGGTCCGATATTGTTCTATGTACAATCCTTGTTTTATTGATTGCATGTAATATTCTCATTTTTCTGAGATTGTGGATTTGGGGTTCTCATGAGCTGTAAGCCATAATCATCAAAATTATGACAAATCACAGCTTGAACTATCTTGCTTTGCATGTAATGAGTCTATCTCATATTTCACCATTTAAGTTGCATTACTGAAATAAATGAACTTTTGCATGATATTCTAATTTTTCGAGTTTCACCTGTAGATGTGCAGATGAGTTCGTTGGGTTTGTGATGAAAAGAAGCGGATATTCTCCAGGCCGCACATACACTTCCAGCAATTTTACTGAACAAATATAGAGCCGAAGAGAAAATAAATAGAACAGCCACATATTTATTTAAGAGAACATAGCAAAATGTGTGTGGTTTTTTTTTTTTTTTATTTATGCCCCATCTTGGGAACTAAAAGTGTAACTATGGGAAAAAGAAAAAAACGGCCTATATAGTTCAGCTCCCCACTAGCATTAATACAGAGGTGTAACAATGTCTCGCCCTTGTAATCACATTAAAATTGTAATTCAGCTGCAAAGCATTATACATTCATTTAAAGCCTAATTATAAGCAAAAAAAAGTTTTCCCATGGAGATAGGCTGTGCCCGCACTGCATGGGTCAACTGCTAGTTTTGTCTAGGGGTGAGGAGAAAGCTCTCCCTGCATTTTCCTTTGTTCCATCAGAAAATCGAGCTCCCCCACGATCCAGTAGTGGACTATTCCTGGTCTATGGAGCCTGTTCTGGGCTGGATGATCTCAGGAACCCCACAAGACAGCTAGACAGCAAGAGGGGCAGGAGCCACAGAGACCAGTCTTGTGCAGAGAGGATTGGAGAATTAGGTAAGTATAGCTCCTTTCTCTCTGCTAGACAAAAACAAGTGGTTGACTCGTGCAGTGGGGCAAAAATGAAGGGTTTTTTTTTTCATTTTAAAAATAGACAAACTAGAAATAATAAAAAAAAAAAAAACAGCAGGAAAAATTATAGCTGAGGGGTGAAGGAGTGTAAAGAATTTTGGTTAATTAGGTTAATTGGCTCCTGTCTAAATTGGTCCTAGTATGTGAGAATGTGAGTAGGGAACCTTAGATTGTACACTCCTTGAGGTCACGGACTGATGTGAATGTATAAAAAGCGCAGCATAAATTAATGGTGCTATATAAGCACCCATAATATATATATATACACACACACACTATATTGCCAAAAGTATTGGTCGGCCTGACTTTACACACACTGGAACTTTAATGGCATCCCAGTCTTAGCCCGTAGGATTCAGTATTGAGTTGGCCCCGTCCTTTGCAGCTATGACAGCTTCAGCTCTTCTGGGAAGGCCGTCCACAAGGTTTAGGAGGGTGTCTATGGGAAGGTTTGACCATTCTTCCAGAAGCACATTTGTGAGGTCAGGCACTGATGTCGGATGAGAAGGCCTGGCTCACAGTCTCTGCTCTAATTCATCCCAAAGGGGTTCTATTGGGTTGAGGTCAGAACTGTCAACTTCCTCCACCCCAAACTCGCTCATCCATGTCTTTATGGACCTTGCTTTGTGCACTGGCGTGCAGTCATGTTGGAACAGGAAGAGGTCATCCCCAAACTGTACCCACAAAGTTGGGAGCATGAAATTGTACAAAATGTCTTGGTACGCTGACGCCTTAAGAGTTCCCTTCACTGGAACTAGGGGGCCAAGCCCAACCCCTGAAAAACAACCCCACACCATAATCCCCCCTACACCAAATGTTGCACTTGCCACAATGCAGCCAGGCAAGTACCGTTCTCCTGGCAACTACCAAGCCCAGACACGTCCATCAGATTGCAAGACAGAAGCGTGATTTGTCACTCCAGATAACATGTCTCCACTGCTCTAGAGTCCAGTGGCGGCACGCTTTACACCACTGCATCTGATGCTTTGCCTTGCACTTGGTGATGTAAGGCTTGGATGCAGCTGCTCGGCCATGGAAACCCATTTCATGAAGCTCTCTACACACTGTTGTTGTGCTAATCTGAAGGCCACATGAAGTTTGGAGGTCTTTAGCTATTAACTCTGCAGACAGTTGGCGACTTCTGTGCGCTTCAGCATGTGCTGACCCGGTCTGTCATTTTAGGTGGCCTACCACTTCGTGGCTGAGTTGCTGTTGTTCCCAGTTGCTTCCACTTTGTTATAATCCCACTAACAGTTGACCGTGGAATATTTAGTAGCCAGGAAATGTCTCAGATGGACTTATTGCATAGGTGACAACCTATCACGGGACCACGCTTGGAGTCACTGAGCTCCTGAGAGCGGCCCATTCTTTCACAAATGTTTGTAGAAGCAGTCTGCATGTCTAGGTGCTTGATTTTTTACACCTGTGGCCATGGAGGTGATTGGAACACCTGAAGCCAATGATTTGGAGGGCTGGCCCAATACTGACAATATAGTGTATATTTACAGCTAATAGCAAACAAGGAGTGCAGTGCTAAAGAAAGGTCATCCCTTTTAATTGCACATGAATGACACTACAGGAATGCGATATAACAATATTATAGCCTCTGAACACTGTTCACAAGATATGTTTTACACAGCAGTGGCTGCATCTACTGCTGTTATACAGAGCAGGACCCTTCTCTAATTTTGACAGCTAGAATTTGCCAGCAGTAGCAGCTAGGGGGCGGTAATGGTGGAAAAAACACAGGGTGTAAAGCTAACATCAAAAGGTAATTGGTTGAGGTTTTTTAGGGAATATTATTATTATACAGTATTTATATAGCGCCAAAGGGTATGCTCAGCGCTGTACAGTAGCAGGGGGGACAGAACATGAGACAAGACAGTTAGAATACAATACACAAGGGGTTCGAATGCCCTGCTCTTTTGAGCTTACAATCTAGGAGATATGATGGATGCATGATGACCTCAACCAGTTACATAAGAAATAAATGAAGACTAACCCCAGGTAATACATTTAAAGTGTAATTTCACTTATGCTGTGAGAAAATAAAAGCAATCTTCTTTGGGTGGTCTATGTACATTGCAAGAATTTTAGCAAACTTTGTAGCAGAGTCCTACCCTTTTTTGTTCTGAACTAAAAACTGTTTGTTCTGGTATGTCCAGGGCTGGTGCTTCCACTAGGCAAACTAGGCAGCTGCCTAGGGCACACTGTCACCTGGGAGCGCCTGGGTGCAGCACAGGCCAGCACTCTCTCTGTGTGGGATGCTGCCACACTATGAATGATCCTCCAGCTGAGGGGAGGGGCGGCAGAGGGGAGGAAAAAAGGACAGAGGAAGATATTGGTTGTCTGGGGCCAGTGTAGCAACTGAGCTGCCGGTCCTCCTTCCAGTGTTCCTCTCAGACTCAGTCCCTTACTGTAAGCCAGCTGGCGGTTGCTGGTCACTGTGGAGTTCCAGCCCTTCTCTTCCCATTTATCAGTGGAGGCAAAACTGTGCCTGTAGAGGAAGGTAATGTCGGTCTCTGATGTCTCATGTCTGTGTGAGTGTGACCCGGCCGGCCGTCACATGTACAATGTGTCTGTGAGTGATGACATCATGATCCTACAGCCTGCTCTTCTAGTGCCTGTTTGGCCTGCTGATCTGTGTCAGTGTTGGTGGTGGTGTGTTGTGTCAGATCTGTCACTGTGTGGGATCTCTCAGTTCCGGTGTTCTCTGTGTGTGGGGGCTGGGCTGTCTGCTGTCAGTGTTTTGTCTCCCCCGATTGCCTGGGGAATTCCAGCCTGGGATCTGTCAGAGTGTGGATCCATCATCCTCCACTCACTGCAATTGTCACCCTGCCACTGCCAGCCACAGATGAAGTCCATCCGTGACACTGGTTTTATCTTTAATATTGGTGCTGGTGGCATCTTATGGCACTTATTTTTGCAAATTAAAAGACACATTTAGCTGTTTCATGTTTTGCTGATTTAGTATTTTTCACTGATTTTTAAAAAATGTATTTATAAGGGAGGGTGCCTAGGGCACAAAATAGTCTAGCACTGGCCCTGGGTATGTTCTTGCAAGACTGATTCCTGAATGGCAGGGTCTACATTCATTATAAATACCTGAGCAAATCCCAGTGTTCTCCTAAGGAAAACTGCATTATCTGCATCCCTTTAGAATTATTTAACCACTTCCCTACCATGCTATAGCTGAATGACGACTATAGTGCAGTTGTCCAGTTCTGGGAGGGCGTCATATGACGTCCTCCCAGAACGCCTCCCCCCGGAACGTCCCCAGTGGCACGCACCCGGGCTCTGTCTGTGATCGCGGTGTCCTTTGGTCACAGCTTATCACAAGACATGGTAAAAGGCCAATCACAGCAACCTTTTACCATGTGACCGACTGTGTCCAATCACAGCTCAACACCATGAAAATACACTTACTGATTATCACAGCATGAGGAAAGTACTGCCGACAATCAGCAACTGTCAAAGGAGACATCTGCACTGATAGGGCCCTGATTATCAGTGCATCCCCAAAAGTGTCCATCAGTGCCCAACAGTGCTGTCAATCAGTGCCCAACAGTGCTGCCAATTAGTCCCCTTCAGTGCTACCTATTAGTGTCCATAATTGCCACCTATCAGTGCCCATCAATGCTGCTTTTTCAGTGTCTATAGAAAAAGGGGGGGGGGGGGTAACCGGGACACTGCCAACTATGGAATATAGTGAGAATACCTAGGAAAAAGGGGGGTCAGAAATTATGTAATGAACTAAATACTGGCCTCCATATACATAGAAAAAAATGCCGACTCAGATGGAGATAGCCATGTGGTGTCCTCAGGACCCAAACATAACTGAGGGAAACAAAAAGGGAAAACAATGACAGAGGCACAAGATGCCTAAGTCAAGCGGGTCCAAAAGAGGTCAAACTGCGGCTTGTAATAAGAAAAATGTATAAATCTTTAATTGCAGTAAAAACACGAATCAATACACATGGTAAAACAAAGACAATAATGAAAGGAGAGAGCCTCACCAAATATAAGAGAATGCGATGGTTGTCCAGGGTGACGCCACGCATGCTATAGTCCCAGCACCAAGAAAGGGTTATTGAAAACCCAGATAAAATGGGTGTAAGATGTGGGAATAGGAGGAATGGTGCCAGAGAAAGCTGTAGAATAGAAATCTGGGTCATAAAGTAAATTTGAAACATAGTCCGCTTATATTCTAAACAGTTATCTAGATATCACATGAAAAGTTGATGAATAGTAAGCACGATAATAATAACAAAGCATATGACCAAATAATATGAAAACAAAATGTAAATTCTCTGGAACGTTATAAAGGCTGTAGATGATATAAACCTGGATGGAGATATAAAACCAGGTGCAGCACTATATATCCCATAGAGACCGAATTCAATTTATATTTTCAAGATGGGTTTCACACTAGTGTGTGTAATATAGAGATAGTGTTACTAAAAGAAATCATGGTGGTATAGATGGTGGCTTGATTGCCAAATAAATTACTTCATGCAGCCAAATTTGGAACACTCCAGCAGCCACACAACACACATCTCAATGAGAGATCGATATATTGTAGATCATGAAGTGTAAACACCGATCCCACAGTATCAGCCTAAATGTATACTGTATATATTCCTCCAGCAGTGTATGTTCACCAATAACCTATTCATAGACCAGCATTTATATAGAACTGAACAGATATAAGAAATTAGCTTCAAACCTGCCACCAAATGAACATGGATGCAAGGTGAGTGGCATTCTGTAAACCTTTGTAGTGGTTTTCAGGTGTAAGCAATCATTCCTTAACCATTTGCTGCCCGCCCTATGGCCGAATGGCGGGCGAAAAATGTCATCAGCGTTCTATGGCGTCCTCCCGCACATGCGCAGATTGCGCTCCTGCAGAGCGGCGCGATCTGTCACCGGCCGTGTACCTCGGACACGGCCGATGACAGATCTGAGTATCAGCCCCGTTGCCGGTACCATGTGACCTGCTGTGGCCAATCACAGCAGGTCACATGACAGTTGTATACAATGGATGACTTCATTCATGCCATCCATTGTATACTACTGCCTAGCTGTGAATGGTCACTGCTAATCACATGCACATGTCATGTGATTAGCTGTGGCCAAATCACAGCTAAGCACAAAAAAAAAAAAACCCTGAATGAATCGGTCATTCAGGTAAATGCTTGCTTATAGTAAAGTAATTCTTTGCTAAAAGCAAATTGTGTAAAAAAAATAAATAAATAAATACTGATCACTTCCCCAAAGTAGTACAATGTTACTATGGTAACATTGTACTACTTTGGTCATAGTGAAATATGAAAAAAAAAATCTTAAAAAAAGAAAAAAATTTAATAAAAAAATATATAATTTTTTTTTTTTCCATACTGTCACCAGTCAGTGTCCCTGATCACCGCCATGCCAGTTATATGATGACGCTGTACTGCACTGGTGACAATATGTAAAAAAAAATAGTGAAACTAATTTGTTTCATTTTTTAATTTTACGAAAAATTATGACAAAAAAAAATACAACTTCAAAAAACTCGCCATGCCTCTTATGAAGTACGTCGGACTGTCTACTCTGCAAAAAGGGGTCATTTGGGGGATATCTGTACTGTTCTGACATTCTTGGACCTCAAGAAATGAGATTGGCTGTCAGTACTTCAGGATTGATCAATATTCAGATCTATACCATAGTTTGTGAACTCTATAACTTTCCTACAAACTAAAAAATACATCCTAATTTGGGTTATTTTCACCAAAAGACATGTAGCAGAATACATCTCGGCCTAAATTTATGAAGAACAATTATTGATTTGCAACTTTTATAACAAAGAAAAACTTTTTTTTTTCAAAATTTTTGGTCTTTTTTTGTTAATTTAGCAATAAATAAAAATCCCAACGGTGATTAAATACCACCAAAAGAAAGCTCTAGTTGTGTGAAGAAAATGCTAAAATTTTAGTTTGGGTACAGTGTTGTATGACCGCGCAATTGTCATTCAAAGTGTGAGAGCGCTGAAATCTGGAAACTGGCCTGGGCAGGAAGGTGTAAAATTGCCCGGTATTCGATTGGTTAAATAGATCAAATGATGTTACCCAAATAGGTATTTTCACACGTGGTATACAGCATAGAGTCCTGCTGGTAAGGTTCTATATGGCACCGTCACTGATGTGGACAGTGATGAACTGATCAAGATTTCTGCAGAGTATACAGAGGAGCAGATGAGCCTGCTTGTAAGGATATGTAGGCAGTTGGTGCAAAGTCAGGCAGATGAAGGATAGGCAGAGTATGCAGCAGAGCGGCTGTGCCTAACACAATAGCTGATGGGGTCAGACAAGGTACCGTGAGTGCGTACAATTTAGCTTTACCATCTTGAACTTGCCGGTCCAAGAGACTACGCATGTGCTGGCGTCACCCGGAAGTGCCGTTAAGCTTTTCGCCCACCGAGTCACGTGAGCTTCTTCAGATCGTCAGCCATATTTTTGGAGTCTTTTATATCAGAAGATAGACTAATTCTAACCAATAGTAGAATCGCAACAGATAATAACTAATGATTGGCATAAAAATCAACCAATGACATTCAGATGGGAGTGGTTTACACCAAGGTGAATTATAAAACAATTTAGCAGGGGACAGAAAACGTCTATTTTAATCCTATACATCCACAACAGATTAGATGATCAAAGTTGGAAGAATATGTATCTCCAATATATTAAAAAGAGGAGTAATATGTAGGGATGTATAGGATAAGACACACACAGTAATAGTGACAAATTCCATGAAAAGCGTGAAAAGCAATATGAATAATTGTACTAAAGAGTCTAATAAAATTGCAAATTTACAAATTGCTCAAAAAATACTCCAAAAATCCACAAAAAAAATAATAATAATTTTGTTAATTTGAATTTAGATGATATGTATATCAACTACGGATCCAAAAAGACCTGCAGGCTGCATTGAGACCCAAAGGTGTCATAGATCCTAGTTTAAAAATCCACTCCTTCTCTTTACGGAGTAGAATAGTGTCAAAGTCACCCTGCCTAGGGGGAAGTTTCAGTACATATATGACCTTAGCACGTAAGCCATTTGGAGAGGATCGATGTTTTTGTGCAAAGTGCTCCTCTACTGGGGTGCGATCGGTGTTGTTTAAAATACTACCAATATGTTCCCCAATACTCACTCTAAATGGTCGTTTTGTCTTCCCCACATACATTTTATTGCAAGGGCATGACAGCATGTAGATAACCCGTGTCGTTGCACAGTTAGCAAAGTGTTTGATATGAAAGGATTTGGTACCATGCGCATCCTGGAAAGTATCCATGCATTCCACAAATCTGCAAATGGAGCAGTGGCCACATGGGTACATTCCCTTAAGAGGGGGCAAAGACGTGAGCCAAGTTCTAGAAACTCTGAATGTAGAAGGTTATCCCTTAGGTTTGTAGCCTGCTTGGCCACCAACAAAGGTCGAGGCCCTACTATTGAGGATAGGTCAGGTGTTTGGGTGAGTATGTGCCAGTGTTTTGTGAGTATTATACGTACTGTATTCCATTGCGTACCAAACCTAGTGATTATCCGTGTCGGGGCTGCGTCGTAGGTAAAAAATCAGATGTAATCAATAATTCCTCCCATTTACGTTTGGATGCTTTGGACTGAGATTTCCTAAGATTACTATGGGAATATCCCCTTTCACGGAATCTACAATAAAGGCCTCCTGTTTATAGTCTTCTTGGTCAGTACAATTGTGCCGAAGTCGAAGGAATTGGCCCGTGGGTATGCCCTGGATGAGAGATTTAGGATGATGGCTTTTCGCCATTAGGAGAGTGTTCGCCGCCGTTTCCTTACGGAAAGTTTTCGTAAATAGCCGGCCTGCCCTAACTGAAATTGACAGATCCAGAAAGGAAATTTAGTGTTCATCAAAAATGTATAAGTTTGATATTTCTATTATTATGATTCAATTCCGCCAGAAAGAGGTGGAAATCAGACACATCACCTGTCCAAAGCATCAGCACATCATCGATATAGCGTACCCACATAGACGCATGACTAAAATATAATTTGGACTGGTAGACAACCTGTTCCTCCTACCAGCCCAAATGCAAACATGCAAATGCGGGGGCCCATGGTCTAGGGGGGATTCATGTTTTTACTGCAATTAAAGATTTATCCATTTTTCTTATTACAAGCCACAGTTTGACCTCTTTTGGACCCGCTTGACTTAGGCATCTTGTGCCTCTGTCATTGTTTTCCCTGCTTATCAGTGTCACCTCATCAATACCCATCAATGATGCCCATCAGTGCTGCCTATCAGTACAGCCTCATCAATGCACATCAGTGAAGGGGAAAAATTTGCAAAATTTTATAATAGAAACAAAAAAAACTTTTTTTTTCAAAAATTTTGGTCTTTTTTAATTTATAATGCAAAAAATAAAAAATATAGTGGTGATTAAATTACCACCAAAAGAAAGCTCTATTTGTGTGAAAAAAAGATAACTTTCATATAGCATAACCGTGCAATTGTCATTCAAAGAGCAACAACGCTGAAAGCTGAAAATTGGCTTGGGCAAGAGAGGGGTAAAAGTGTTCAGTAGGCAAGTGGCAGGAGCGGACTGACCATTTGGAAACTCAGGCACTGCCCAAGGGCCCGGGGTCAGTAGGGGGCCCCATGAGATGCCCCTGGTACCTTTTTCATAGGCTTTTTGAGTTTGGGCAAGGACACAGGGGCCCCATGAGTTGTCAGTCAGCCCCTGGCAAGTGGTTGAGATTGTAATGATAATAATTTTTTCGGATATGGAAAACATTTTTCTATCAATAAAAATTAAACAAATTAAAAAAAACAAACTGTACTTAACCTTTAGGCCTGGTTCACATGCAAAAATGCATGCACAGTGTTTTCCATGTATTCCAATGGCCCTAGTACACACCAGTGCAGTCAGTTTCAGTCAGTTTCCAGTGCAGAAAAAAAGTAGATCATGCTGCATTACCATACTGGAACATGGCAAACTGCACCGGAACTGCATGTGGTGTGAACTGTAAGCAAAAACGTATCCAGAATGCTTGCGGAGTGCATTTTTTGTGGTGTGAACTGGCCCTTAAGGAGAATCTCCTTTAACCATTAGCCGCCCGGCCAATAGCTGTTTGGCCGGCAAAATGCTTTAGCTTTCCAGGTGGACGCCATATGGTGTCCTCCCGGGCATGCGCAGTTTGCGCGCTTGCAGAGCCGCGCAGCGGCGCGATCTGTCATTGGCCGTGTACTTCAGACACGGCCGATGACAGATCTGAGTACCGAGCCCCGTTGCCAGTACCATGTGACCTGCTGTGACCAATCACAGCAGGTCACATGACAGTTGTATACAATGGATAGCTTCATTCATGCCATCCATTGTATACTAGTGTCTAGCTGTGAATGGTCACAGCAATCACATGCACATGTCATGTGATTAGCCGTGGCCAAATCACAGCTAAGCACTAAAAAAAAACCCCTGAATGAATCGATGTCATTCAGGTAAATGCTTGCTTATAGCAAAGTAATTATTTGCTGTAAGCAAATTGTGTAAAAAAAAAAAAAAATACTGATCACTTCCCCAAAGTAGTACAATGTTATTATGGTAACATTATACTACTTTGGTCATAGTGAAATATGAAAAAAATTCTTAAAAAAGAAAAAATGTAATAAAAAATAATAAAAAAAAAATAGTTATATATATTTTTTTTTCGTGCTGTCACCAGTCAGTGTCCCTGATCACCGCCATGCCAGTTATATGATGACGCTGTACTGCACTGGTGACAATATGTAGAAAAAAAATTGTGAAAATAATTTTTTTCACTTTCCGAAAAATTATGAAAAAAAATACAACTTCAAAAAACTCGCCATGCCTCTTATGAAGTACGTCGGATTGTCTACTTCGGAAAAAGGGGTCATTTGGGGATATCTGTACTTTCTTGGACCTCAAGAAATTAGATTGGCTGTCAGTACTTCAGGATTGATCAATATTCAGATCTATACCATAGTTTGTGAACTCTATAACTTTCCTACAAACTAAAAAATACATCCTAATTTGGGTTATTTTCACCAAAGACATGTAGCAGAATACATCTCGGCCTAAATTTATGAAGAACAATTATTTATTTGCAAACTTTTCTAACAGAAACAAAGAAAAACGTGTTTTTTTTTTCCAAATTTTCGGTCTTTTTTTGTTAATTTAGCAAAAAATAAAAACCCTGGCAGTGATTAAATACCACCAAAAGAAAGCTCTAGTTGTGTGAAGAAAATGATAAAATTTTAGTTTGGGTACAATGTTGTATGACCGCGCTATTGTCAAAGTGTGAGAGCGCTGAAACCTGAAAAATGGCCTAGGCAGGAAGGGGGTAAAAGTGCCCGGTATGGAAATGGTTAAAATAAAATGCCAATAACATGTTGGGTGATTCCATAAAAAGTCCAACTCTAAGCCACTGTGTAAATTTCCCTGGCGACTCCAAACCCTTTAACAAAGTGCCAATGCTCCATTTTGAACTTGTCTCACCCAATGATAAATGACTTCCACCCAAGGAGAGCGGAACTGCACACAAACTATCAGCCAAGTGACCGTAACGGTGTACAGAACGCCTTCAGGTTGCCATTTTGATTTGAATTTGACAGTTTTAGAAAGTTATAACAGCTTCAGATGGAAATGGAAAGGTAGCTTTTAATAACAATAAATTACAAAATGTTATATGCAATTTTATTAAAAGTGGAATTCCCTTTCATGTTGATTGATGTAAGCACCCCTGGCAGTGTTATATGGTTTAGTCCTTACACCGCAACTGCCACTTTAGCTGTATAACTTGGCCTACATAAGAATGTGACCACAAATATAAATAATGGCCTGTGAAAGAAATGATATGTATATAAGTATTAACCACATTCAGTTACCAAAATACACATCTTGTTCATTAGCAATGTACTCAAGCACATGGTGAGTTAATCTGACTTTTAACAATTAGTAACTTTCTCCTTTTGCCTCCCAGTCTAGATTTAGATTCTGCAATCATAAATGTTTTCTCCACTGGCTTGTGTAGTAATTGGTTGCATGACTGGAAAACATGAAACATTTGGTTCACTTACATAAGATGAGAATCTGTTGTGCAATCCTTGGGAACAGAGCACTGGTTTAATTAAAATGTACTCTTTAATGTGAGGGGAATGCTTTCAATTAGAGGCATCATAGTAACTCACTAATGCATGATGGGATCGTTAAGAGCAAGATCAGAGTCTTGATGAATGACTGGGAGGTTTCCCTCTACATGGTCTGCTTGTCAGGTTCAGAACTGAGTGTGTTGGTTTAATACGTAAAACAATGGTCGTAAAACAATGGTCGGAAGTCCTGGAACAAGAACCTGAACTGGTGTCAACATATGTGTCCTTTAACCACAAGCCTACAGGGCACTTACACCCCCTTCCTGCCCAGGCCAATTTCCAGCTTTCAGTGCTGTTACACTTTGAGTGACAATTCTGCGGTCATGCAACACTGTACCCATATGAAAATGTTATCATTTTTTGTGACAGAGCTTTATTTTGGTTGTATTTAATCACCTCTGGGTTTTTTTTATTTTCTTAAGCAAACCAAAAACCACTGAAACTTTTGAAAAAAAAAGTTTTTTCTTAGTTTTTGTTATAACATTTTGTAAATAAGTGATTTTTCTCCTTCACTGATGTGCTCTGATGATCAGTGTACATGTCTCCTCTGCGGAATGCCGATTACCGGCTCTCTTCTCCTCTCGAGCTGTCAGCGTGACAGCTCAAGGGGAGAGAAATGCCGATAACCGGCATTTACCTACTTACCTGTGATCAGCTGTGATTGGACACAGCTGGTCACATGACCGAGCCGACATCTTCGGCTCTTTCCATGGATCGGTGATCCGCTGTGTCCGAGGGACACCGCACACCGCCCGATCGCTGCGCTGAGCGATCCGGGAGCCACGCAAGTGCGGTTAGAATGGGAGGACGTCATATGATGTCCTCCCAGAACAAGAGAACTGCCTTGCATCCGCCATATTACTATATGGCGGGCAGGAGGTGGTTAACCTCCCTAGCGGTATGATTATTTCAGATTTTTGGTGCTGAAAGCGGTACTTTTTTTGCATGGAAATATGTAGTTTTTTTATTGTAGACCTGTAATTCTTAGGAATAACTCACTGAAATCTGTCCGAACAAGAGTCTAGTAAACATCCCGGGTATGATAAAATTTGAAACACAAAATCATAAATTATAATTTAATAAATAATCATAAAAAATAATAATATAATAATATTACATTTAATTCAATAATATAATCAAACCAAAAACACTGAAATTTGAAATAGAGCGCCAAGTTCGCACATCGCTGAGCAAAGTCGCAAAATTGTTTTCAGTGTCTGATGACGAATTTCTCCACCAATCATTATCACTCAATTCTGCAAGTGGTTCTGATTTACTATCGCTGTTCTCTAGCTGATCTTAACCCGCTTTTGACCTAAAGGGACACTTTTTGGACGCCATGGACTTTTCTCAGTTTCCAGGCAGAAAGAACATTCAAAATGCAGACAGGGGACAGGACAGAGCACTAGGGACAATATGTATGTGAAATGGGCTGAAACAGCAATGTTTTACTATGTAAAATCGTTTTGAAAAAAATGACATTTTTTTAAAATTTTCAAATTTCCCGTACGTCCCGACGTCACAGGGACCGGAACACAGGAGCCAGATGCCGGCATCAGCCGGAGGAGATGGCCGGGGACGCTGCAGGGGACACATCGCGGGAGCGAAGGACAATGTAAGTGCTGCAGGGAATCCCTATGCAGTGCCGCATGGTAAGCGCGAGTGTAGCTCGGGGTTACCGCTTTTGGTACAGAGACTTTACCCCGAGCTACACTCGGGAATACCGTTAGGGAGGTTAATGAATAGGCAGGTGATGGAAGCATTGTCTGTATTGTGAGAATGGGGCAAATGTCAGGGAGGGAGAAAGTTTTAAAAAGGTTGTAGAGCCACCAGAACAGGTAGCTCTAGGGTTGCCACTTCATCCCTTTAAAATCAAAGGTTCTGAGGCTAATTGAATGAAGATAAGGCACTAAGTGAGTTTAATTACCACCTTAATCAGCCACAGAACTTGTGTAAATAATATGTGTTGGGCTTTAAAGGGATGAGGTGGCAACCCTAGGTAGCTCAAGAGTAGATCCAAAACAAAAACAGATGGTTTGCTCCACAAAGGCTGATCCTTCTTAAACTTGAACAGGGTGGTTGTAGGACAAACAAAGTATGTGTCACCAGTACACCAAGGATCATTGAAGTGATAAAGTGCAACATGTTGGCAAGGGCGGACTGACAACTCATAGGCTTTTTTGAGTTTGGGCAGTTTTGTGGTGCGGTTTTAAAGCTTGGCAAATGCCTATCAAACACCTCAAAAATGCCCTTAAGGCGTTTGGGGAGCATTTGGGGACCATTTGAGGAGTGTTAAAAACACTTCCCAAACGCCTGTCTAACGCCTGTCAAACGCTATAGGGGCGTTCGGCAAGAGTTAGAAATTAGTCAAGTGTGAACGAGACCTTAAGGTCCTGCATGGTCCCAACATGCAGGGGCAGACTGACCATTTGGAAACTCAGGCAATGCCCAAGGGCCTGGGGTCAGTAGGGGGCCCCATGAGATGCCCCTGGTACCTTTTTCATAGGCTTTTTTGAGTTTGGGCAAGGACACAGGGGCCCCATGATCCCCTATTGCCCGGGGGCCCCATGAGTTGTCAGTCCGCCCCGGCCATAGTCCTTTTACCCACAGTCCTTCTAATGTCCGCATATAGTATGCTTTGCAGTTCCACTGTAAAGACCCTTGTTAAATTCTGATAATGTTCTGGATTAACCGGCATGTGATCCAAGTTGTCATACGGTGCACTTATGAGTATGTACCACCGACATCGAAAGTTACACAGTGGAACAGAAGCTGAGAGCTCCTTGTTACTGCCCTGTAATCTCTTAAGCCTGTTTCTGACATAGACTGTTTGGCATTTCCTTGAGGGGCCGTAGAGGTCTCAAGGCTTTCATTTCAATACAGTTGTGATTTGTAACACGTGTGCCTATGACGTCTGTGACTCACAGGACCCAGTGAGAGGAGCCGGAGAAGAGGATCATGCGTTTCAAGCTGTGCCAGCAAATGTTAGCATGCTGATTACATGAAGCAGCACCATCTTACTGTCTATGAGGTTTGTAATCCTGGCGATAAACATACCTCCCAGCCTTCTGAGGCGCTCTTTGGTCTTTAAACAAACGACACACTGTTTTCATACCTGTTGGGTAAAGGATACACACATACGTTGCCTCCTAATGTTCCGAGAAGAGATAGAGCAGCCTTTTTTAACCCTTTTTTGGAACCCTTGAAATAATTTTCAGGTTTTGTGGAACCACTACTAACACCCATTTATTGATGGGGGGGGGGGGGGTGTCAGTGGAAATAATTCCCTTTATATGAGTAATCAGTGGGGAGAATGTTACTTACATTGGTGGTCAGTGGGAAGAATGTTACTTACATTGGTGGTCAGTGGGAAGAATGCTCCTTACATTGGTGGTCAGTGGGAAGAATGTTACTTACATTGGTGGTCAGTGGGAAGAATGCTCCTTACATTGGTGGTCAGAGGGAAGAATGCTCCTTACATTGGTGATCAGTGGGAAGAATGTTACTTACATTGGTGGTCAGTGGGAAGAATGCTCCTTACATTGGTGGTCAGTGGGAAGAATGCTCCTTACATTGGTGATCAGAGGGAAGAATGTTACTCACATTGGTGGTCAGTGGGAAGAATGTTACTTACATTGGTGGTCAGTGGGAAGAATGCTCCTTACATTGGTGATCAGTGGGAAGAATGTTACTTACATTGGTGGTCAATGGGAAGAATGCTCCTTATATTGGTGGTCAGTTGGAAGAATGCTCCTTACATTGGTGATCAGTGGGAAGAATGCTCCTTATATTGGTGGCCAGTGGGAAGAATGCTCCTTACATTGATGGTCAGAGGGAAGAATGCTCCTTACATTGGTGATCAGTGGGAAGAATGCTCCTTACATTGGTGATCAGTGGGAAGAATGCTCCTTACATTGGTGATCAGTGGGAAGAATGTTACTTACATTGGTGATCAGAGGGAAGAATGCTCCTTACATTGGTGGTCAGTGGGAAGAATGCTCCTTACATTGGTGATCAGTGGGAAGAATGCTCCTTACATTGGTGATCAGTGGGAAGAATGCTCCTTACATTGGTGGTCAGTGGGAAGAATGCTCCTTATATTGGTGGTCAGTGGGAAGAATGCTCCTTACATTGGTGGTCAGGGGGAAGAATGCTCCTTACATTGGTGGTCAGAGGGAAGAATGCTCCTTACATTGGTGGTCAGTGGGAGAAGGAGGAGGACACACTGAAGGAGCTCTCCCTGAGAACCAGCGTTTTCAAATCTGGGCCTTGCCTGCTAGCTTGGCCCAGGAACCATGCCTGATCCAGGGGGAGGCCCTGGGAGGGATTCCCCTGATGAGACCGGGCCTAGTGAAGAGGAGGAGGTGGAGGACCTGACTGTGGGTCCCGGCCCTGGTGAGAATGTCAGTGTCTTCAGGCAGAAGATTACTGATAGATTTGTGACTATTGGAAGAGCTGAGGAGAAACTTATTGTTTTAAAATCTGAACACAAATCCTTCAGAGCCAAATACTGCCAGGCCTGGAGCAAGAACAGATTGGGAATGAAGCCAGTGCTCCAGCACATGGAGGAGAAAGTAAAGAGACAATCTTTATTATTAGAAAAGTTGAAAGCCAGAAGTGGAGCATTTAAAGAAAAGTTTGATAATGAGAGGAGATTTGCCAGCCAGACATCAGTGAGCTCTGTGGATCAGCAGCCTCAGGCAATGGATGACCCAGCTCCATCTACATCAGCGTCTTTCCCCCCATGTCAGGCTGTGGAATCACCAGTGACAACCAGCCAGGGGGTTGAGGGTGAGTATGGAACCCTGAAGTTCATCCAGCAAATGGAGTCACCCCTGAGAGCAGACAAGTTTGCCTTCACTGATGACCCTGCAGAAGTCCCTGAAGATGGACAGAGGAGGTACAGAGCAGCAAAGCCAAGACTGGTGGAGAGATCCCAGTACACCAAGATGGCTGCTTCCAGCATGCCTGCCCCACCTGCTGTGGTGAGTACTGCGGATGAGGAGCTCTGCAAGCAGCCTGCTGTGGAGGAATCCTCAGCCAACCTGGAGGAAAAATCCCTGGCACAGAGGTCCCCAGACCATCAGGGGAATGTGGATGAACCTGCACCAAGCACCCCACAGATGGAAATTGCTGCTGCTGTTCCTGCTGAGACCAGTAGTCCCTCCAAAGGCAAGATGGCTGCCCCCTGCAGAGAGACTGTTTCACCTGAGCTCCCAGGTGCTCCAGAGCTGATTGATGCTGGTGGGGGAGGGGAGCAGCACACTGCACAACATCGAGAGCAAACAGCACACATGGATGTCTCACTTGTTGCTGTGTCTGAGAATCCAATCCAGTCCTGGGCTGACTGTCCTTTCTTGGAAGAAGAGATGACTGATGGAGCTTCTATGGTTGCAGCAGTGAGTGCGGACATTTCTGAGAACTCTATGACTGTTGAGACTGCTAAAGCAATGGATGTGTTGGTGGTGGGTGGAGGTGAAGGGGTTAATGTTGCTGATAAGACTAAAAATGACATTTCTCCGCCTGCTGAGCAGAGAGAGGATACACCATCCAATCCCAGATCTGTGCAATCGGTATCTGCTAGAGTTGCACCGGATGCTCCTAGACACACAAATGTTTCTGCTGCTGGGAGGATTGGGGGGAGCTATGCTTCTGTTTTGGGGAGTCGCACCAAGGGGGGTGGGGGGAGTGTTGGGAATGCTAATGGTCACAATTTGGGGAGGTTTGGTGGTGGGATGGTTGGTGGGGTCAGGAGAAGGAATGTGGTACAGTTGAAGTGGGAGGGGGAAGGGAACCCACCAGTAAGGGGGAGGGTGGCGGAGTTGATTCTGGAGATGGGGTTTAAAGCCTGTGATGTGTTTGCATTGATCTGCCCAGTCGGCAGCTATGAATACGATTTGTCATTTGTAAAACCTAAAGGCCTGGACCTGTTTTGGGAGAGATATAGGAGGTGCAGGAGCCTTCAGCAGTGGAAAGGTTTGGTGGCAAAGGTTGTTTCCAGACAGCCTTTGATTAAATCGGTGACAATCCTGGTCCGGAATGAATCCATACCAGAGGCTGATTTAGTAGTTTGGCTACGCCGACATGGTGAGGTCCTCACCCCACTGCGGAAGGTCCTGGATGAGCATAGGATATGGACAGGGGCCTGGACAGTGTCAGTGCAATTGAGGGTGCTGGGCAATGTGGTTCAGCATCTTCCCTGCTCAGCCTTTCTGGGGAGGGATAGGCTGACCCTTTTCTATCAAGGGCAGCCTAAAGTTTGTAACAAATGCGGAAAGAAAGGACATTTTGCATCGTCCTGCACCATCAAGAAGTGCTCACTGTGCCAGGATTTTGGCCAAAGAATGCACCGAGATTCAGTGTAATTTGTGCCAGCAGCTGGGTCATCCATACAGTCTGTGCCCAGAGGCACTACACAACCTGCCAGGACTGGAGGCTGAGCTGCAGAGGCTGGATAAAGAGGATGAGGCAGCTGATGCTAGGGAGGAAACTGTTGTTGCCCCTCCTGTGTCTGTTCCGTCTGTTGTGTCAGATTGTGTTTCCCCCAGTAATGTCACTCCTGAGTCTGTCCCTCCTGTTCCTATGGTACGTAGATCCTCCAGACTGGCGGAAGCTGCTGGGGGGGCAGGTTTAGCTGATCTTCCCTCTCGGCCTACTCCACCTCCGGTACCTGTCCCCCGTCAGCGCAAACGTGGTCAGGAGGTTGTGGGGGTGCCGGATGGGGGTGGAGCCGATGGGGCTCAGGGAGGGGTATCCATGTCCCATGTCTCGCCTCCTGCTGGGGGGATTCGGCTGATGAAGGGTGGGAGAGGGTGAAGGAGAAGAGGAAGAAGAAGAAGAGGAGAATGAGAAGAGCTGTCCTCTCTTCCTCAGAATCAGATCCAGGAGGGGTCCCTCTTGGCAATACTTTTTCAGTTTTGTCAGGTGATGAGATGGTATCTGATATATCCATTTCTCTATCATCTATGGATGAGGGGGAGTCATGTACTCTGAAGAGAGCTGTTTCGGGTGATGAGAGTGTGGTAGAGGTTAAGAAACGACTACCCCAATCATCCCGATGGCAGTTCCCACTCTGTTAAAGGTGGCGACCATTAATGTCGCCAGCATTAAATCTGCAAGAGCTCGTGATACGGCCTTATTTTTGCTCAGCGAGTTTGATGCTGAGATTTTATTTTTGCAAGAGACCTGGCTCAATACATTGGCCGATGTCTATCTAGCAAAAAGGGAGTGGAGATGTGGTCCCTCCTTTTGGTCTCTTGCGGCTGAACCTTGCAGCGGTGTTGCGGTCCTTTTTAAAACCAATATGGTAACGTGCCGGCGGGTAATTGAGGTAGAAATGGGGAGATGCATGGTCTTATACGTCTCTGTTAGGGGGCAGGACCTGCGCCTGATCAATATCTATGGACCGCAGTCAAAATGGGGCAGGAAATGCCTCCTCACAAAGATCAAGCCCTTCCTTTTTACATCCCAGCAGGTTGTCTTTGGAGGTGACTTTAACACCATAATTAGGCCTGAAGACAGGAGAGGCTCCATAGACAGGCTGGGTTATGATAGTGTTTTTCTCAGAGATTTGGTTAGACAGGCAGGCCTGGTAGATGTGCACATTAAGCACTGCCCTGGCAGCACGGGGTTCACATTTCAGAGAGGGAATAGTCAGAGCAGGATAGACAGTTTTTTTTTAAAGGAGAACTCTGCTTTCTCGGCTCCTGAGTTGAAGGCGGTGGAGTTCTCTGACCACTGTATGCTGTCTGTGACTCTGAATGCCTCGGGCACTCCACACAGGGGAAGGGGTGTCTGGAAACTGAATTTGGCTCTCCTGGAAGATGTAGAGGTAAGACAATCCTTTGAGGATTTTTTTCAGGCACAGGTTTCTATTCTGGACTTTTGCAGCACTAAGTCAGAGTGGTGGGAGCTTGTGAAACAAAGGGCGATTGGACTTTTCAAGGCCATAAGTAAGAAGAAGCAGCTTGGCATGTATATTGCCTACCAGCATTTGTGGAGGAAGCTTGATCGTCTTGTCTCGTATGGAGGAGATCCAGGGGAGATCTCTGAAGTGAAGCTTCTTCTTAGGAAGTGTCAATACGACCGGCATGCCTCCTTGGTTCTGGAGAGGGATTATGGGAAATATCACTCGCCTGATCCTTACCAGAACTGTAAGCAAGGCATAGCAGTTAAGACGGTCATTGGCCTGAAAGACAGTACGGGTTCCCTGATAAAGTCCAGATCAGGGATCTTGGAGATCTTTGGGTCGTATTATGCAGACCTCCTGGGAAGAAAGGACCTTAGCCGGGACAGGATGGAAAGCTTTCTGGATTCTACTCCAGGATTGGGAAATGGTGCATTGCTTTTGATGAATTTGACAGAACCAATTTCAGCAGATGAGGTAGTTCATGCTATAGACAAGCTGGCTACCAAAAAATCGCCTGGGCCAGATGGATTGACAGCTGAATTTTACAAGTGTTTTAAGTCCATTCTGGCTCCCTTTTTAGCGGAGGTTTTTAACAGCTGTCTAGAAGAGGGTTCGCTCCCTCCCTCCATGAGGCAATCCGCTGTGATTCTTCTGTCAAAGGTAAAGACCCCTCAATGATTGAGAACTGGCGCCCCATCAGTCTTCTCAATGTTGATAGAAAGATCTTGGCAAAGATTCTTTTTTGGCGCTTGTCGTTAGTAGCAGGCGATTTGTTGTCCAGCCATCAGCACTGTTCGGTCCAAGGTAGAAGTACCTTTTCAGCAGTTTTGGCTATCCGGGAGGCTTTGGAACGATGCAGGGCTGCTGGATGGAGAAAGTACTTGCTGGCATTGGATCAGGCAAAAGCTTTTGATCGAGTGAATCATGAATATCTGTGGTTGCTGCTTGGTAGATACGGCCTGCAGGGGAGGTTTATAGATTGGCTGAAGACATTATATAAAGGGGCTGAGAGCTTCACACTTGTTAATGGTTGGGTTGGGCGGCCTTTTGAGGTCGGCTCTGGTGTGCGCCAGGGATGTCCTTTGAGCCCCCTGCTATATGCTTTCACAATCGACTCCTTTGTAAGAAGGCTAGAGGGCGCATCGTTGTGTGGGGTGCCTCTGGGTATTGCTGGTGTGCCACCTTTGAAGGTCGTCGCCTATGCTGATGATGTGTCTGTTATTATCTCTGGGACTGAGGAGGCGCAGGAGGTGGTCTCTGTGATAGGGCAGTACACGGAGGCTTCTGGCTCTAAAGTCAACCATGAAAAGAGTGAAGTTTTCTGGATGGGTGAGGAGGGTGAAAGCTTTGAACTTCCGGATGACTTCCCAGAGCCCCAGCAGGAAATTAAAATTTTGGGCATCAAATTTGGTCCTGGTGACTATGGTCATCGAAACTGGGAAAGCAGGTTGGTAGATGCCAATGCCAAAGTAGCAAGCTGGAAGAGATGGAGGCTTTCCTTGAGAGAGAGGGTTGACTTAATCAAAACTTACCTGATCCCGATCTTTTTATATGTCAGCTTTGTCTGTATCTTGCCGGTATCTCTCTATGCACGGGTCTACAGCTGTTTTTTCCAACTGTTATGGGGAAATAGGCTGAACCTGTCCAGGCGGGAGGGTGGCCTAGGAATGGTCAACCCAATAGTTTTCTTTTCTTTGCTCTTTTTAAAGTACAATCTTGGTAATATGTTAGCAGAGACCCCGCCGGGATGGGTGGGTATTTTTCAGTCTTGGTTTAGGCCTTTTCTGCATTGCTGGGAAGATGGCGGCCCAGTGAAAAGTCTGAGAGTACGACATGGCAAGCTCCCGGCTTATGTTGCCCCATGTCTGAAAATACTTCGGCAGTGGAAGGTGACAGTGGAGGATATCAGGTCCCTTCCCAGGAAGCTTCTGGGGGAGAGAATTTTGGCTTCTGCTTTCAGTGTGTCACTGGCCTTAAAGAATTGCCCAGGCTCCGTAATGAGGGAGGGATTACGTTTAATTAACTTGGAGAGAATCCCTTTGAAGTTTAGGGATCAAGCCTGGCTCGCTTTTCATGGAAGGCTCTATGTGAGAGGGAACCTGAAGCACCGCCCTGTGGATGATCGGGATTGTCCTAGAGCAGAGTGTGTTGGTAAAGTGGAGTCTATGGACCACTTTCTGCTCCTGTGTCCCTTTAACATAGAGGTGTATAAAAGGGTGGGGAGGGTTCTGGGCATCCCCTTTCTCTATCGCATGAGTTATGCAGAGTGGGTGTACAGGGCATTCCCAGCTCGCTGGGACTTTGATTTGGATACACTTTTTCTAGTTAGTATAGTTGTTCGTTACTTCACATGGAATGCACGGTGTCAGATTACCCTACGGAAGAAAGTCCTCCCTGTAGAGGTGGTGGTGCACGATATTCTGGGTGAGGTTGGGAAGATTCGGGGTCTTGAGAAGGGCAGAGAGCCTCGGGCGGTCTGGATAAGGGCGTGGAGGAATATCAGACCTGCCTTTGGTGAACTGTCCATCTCTGGGTGAGGGGGTCTTTCCTTATACTGTTCTTTTCACTCCCGTAGTTTTTGTTGATTAAGATCTTTTTTGAAGAAGGGCTGCATGCATAAGGGGGGCGGGGTGGTTTCTTGACCTCACAGGTTTGATGTCTGGTGTAGTGATGTGAGTGGTAGTATGATTTATTTCCCCAATTATATATATATAAATATTTATTTTTTTATATTCTGTATATTATTTTATGTTTATTGATTGCAAGACTTTTAATAAAGAAAAATTGGGAAGAATGCTCCTTACATTGGTGGTCAGAGGGAAGAATGCTCCTTACATTGGTGGTCAGAGGGAAGAATGCTCCTTACATTGGTGGTCAGAGGGAAGAATGCTCATTACATTGGTCGGTGGGAAGAATGTTACTTACATTGGTGATCAGTGGGAAGAATGCTCCTTACATTGGTGGTCAGTGGGAAGAATGTTACTTACATTGGTGGTCAGTGGGAAAAATGCTCCTTACATTGGTGGTCAGTGGGAAAAATGCTCCTTACATTGGTGGTCAGAGGGAAGAATGCTCCTTACATTGGTGGTCAGGCGGAAGAATGTCCTTTACATTGGTGGTCAGTGGGAAGAATGCTCCTTACATTGGCAATCAGTGGGAAGACTGCCCCTTACATTGGCGATCAGTAGGAAGAATGTTCTTACATTGGTATGGTCAGTGGGAAGAATGTTCCTTATATTGGTGGTCATTGGGAAGAATGCCCCCCTCACAGACAACTAAAAAGACCATTGGTGTCAGTGGTGTTGGTCCCAAATCTATGGAAGCACCATGAAATTGGAGGTCTGTTAAGGATAACATATATAGTCCTACAGAACAGACAGTGCACAGTCCACATGTGTTTATCTCCTGTTTCTCTGCAAACAGGAAACAGGAACTTTTATTTTAGAGAAAAGACATAGACTTTAATCATAGCTACAAACGTTTAAACACCGCCATCTACTGGTTGAAGAATATATCTCTACTGAATACTGTTGTAATTGTACAAAAATACACGAACACTGTATTCCAACACCATCGCTCAACAACTACTCCTTATATTAGTATCATTTCAGTTCTCAGTTCTATAAATCTGTTTCTTGTAAATGATGTTGTCACAGCATCTGCAATCACGGTATTAGCTTTACAATATGTAAGAACAATTACATTTTGTTTAACCACTTTACCTCCCCCCCTTTATGACCAGGCCATTTTTTGCTATATGGCGCTGCTCTACTTTAACCGACAATTGCACAGTCAAGCAACACTGTACACAAATCAAATTTATATAATTTTTTTCACAAAAATAGAGCTTTCTCTTGGTGGTATTTGATCATCACTGGGTTTTTTATTTTTTGCTCTGTAAATGAAAAAAGACTGAAAATAAAACAATATTTTTTACTTTTTGCTATAAAGAATATCCAGGATTTTCCAGGACTATGGAATAAGAGGACCCACCTATCTACCCAATCACTCTGTATGCAATCAGGCAGGCCCTTGCACTACATAGGTGATGGTAGAGCTGAAGGAGATTGTAAAATCAGATTGTATAGTGTATGTGAACTTCACAGAACCTAGAACATAATTCTCCTGTTTTCACTACTACAGCTCTATCCACATAGGCTATTATCTGTTCACTCAGCACACTCTGCCAAATGAATGATCTATACAAGATGAAAGTTAAGGTAGAAAATAGGGCAGCACAGTGGCTAAATGGTTAGCACTCTCGCCTGGCAGTACTTGGGTCGTTGATTCAAATCCCAGCCACGGCACCACCTGCCTGGAGTTTGCATGTTCTCCCTGTGCCTGCGTGGGTTTCCTCCGGGTACTCAAGTTTCCTCCTACACTCCAAAGACATGTTGGTAGGTTAATTGGCTCCTGTCTACGTTGTCCCTAGTATGTGTACGTATAAATGTGAGTTAGGGACCTTAGATTGTACACCACTTGAGGGTTAGGGACTGATGGGAATGTACATTATATATGTGTAAGGCACTGTATAAATTGAGAGCACTAAATAAGTACCTGAAATAAATAGAAAAATAAAAATTAATGTCTGCATTTAGTGAGAACAGTGATCCCCAATTGATTGCTTTTCATTTAATAGTCGTGCACCTGGAAGTGTGTGGGAGGCAAGAGTGGAGATGGTGCAAGGTGTGTGCTAATGAGGTCAGCTGGTCAGTTTCTTCCTGTGTCCTTCCTGAAGTAAGGCAGAAGTAATGGAGAAGCTTTTTGGACAGCCATCTGGACACTGATATAAAGGTAGGTAGAAAAGTGGAAATCTTTTGAATTTCTGCAAAAGAAGTAGATTAATGCTATAACTGTCCATAGGGGAGCTGGAATTTAGTAAAAAAAAGCAAACAATTGTGAACTGATCCTTTACGAAAGGCTGCTGTGATGATATAGTGCTCCACAACTAGGAGCCACCTCTGTTAACAATGTTCTGAAAGTACTTTGTTTTGCATCTGCAGCAAAAGTAGCATTTTTGTAACTTCCTTTTGCCACGAACCGTGCTCTTTACCCACAGATCTTGCCTTCAGAGTTGCATTTGGCCTTAAAAACCCATTTGTAGCTGATTGCACACTTACATAGCTACATAGTTAGTCTGGCTGAAAAAAGACAAAAGTCCATCCAGTTCAATCATTAAAAAAAATAAATAAAAAGTTATAATCCAATACCCATATTTGATCCAGAGGAAGGCAAAAACAAAAACAACAAAGCATGATCCAATTTGCTTCTGCTGGGAAAAAATTCCTTCCTGATCCCCTGAGAGGCAATCGGATATTCCCTGGATCAACTTTACCTATAAATGTTATATCCAGTTATATTCTGTGTATCCAAGAAAGAATCCAGGACTTTTTTTAAAGCAATCCACTGAACTGGCCAGACCCAACTCTCGAGGGAGTCTATTCCACATTTTCACAGCTCTCACTGTAACCTTTCCATGATTGGAGATTAAATGTCTTTTCCTCCAAATGTAAAGAGTGCCACCTTGTCCTCTGTGATGACCTCAGGGTGAATAGCTCTACACTGAGTTCACTATATGAACCACTGATGTATTTATACATGGAGATCATATCCCCCCTTATGTATTACACATGGAGATCATATCCCCCCCTTATGTATTACACATGGAGATCATATCCCCCCTTATGTATTACACATGGAGATCATATCCCCCCTTATGTATTACACATGGAGATCATATCCCCCCTTATGTATTACACATGGAGATCATATCCCCCTTATGTATTACACATGGTGATCATATCCCCCCTTATGTATTACACATGGAGATCATATCCCCCTTATGTATTATACATGGAGATCATATCCCCCCTTATGTATTATACATGTTGATCATATCCCCCCTTATGTATTACACATGGAGATCATATCCCCCCTTATGTATTACACATGGAGATGATATCCCCCCTTATGTATTACACATGGAGATCATATCCCCCTTATGTATTATACATGGAGATCATATCCCCCCTTATGTATTATACATGGAGATCATATCCCCCCTTATGTATTATACATGGAGATCATATCCCCCCTTATGTATTATACATGGAGATCATATCCCCCCTTATGTATTATACATGGAGATCATATCCCCCCTTATGTATTATACATGGAGATCATATCCCCCCTTATGTATTACACATGGAGATCATATCCCCCTTATGTATTACACATGGAGATCATATCCCCCCTTATGTATTACACATGGAGATCATATCCCCCCTTATGTATTACACCTGGAGATCATATCCCCCCTTATGTATTATACCTGGAGATCATATCCCCCCTTATGTATTATACCTGGAGATCATATCCCCCCTTATGTATTATACCTGGAGATCATATCCCCCTTATGTATTATACATGGAGATCATATCCCCCTTTATGTATTATACATGGAGATCATATCCCCCCTTATATATTATATATAGAGATCAAATCCCCCTTATGTATTATACATGGAGATCATATCCCCCTTTATGTATTATACATGGTGATCATATCCCCCCTTATATATTATACATGGAGATCATATCCCCCCTTAATCTCCTCTTCTCAAGAGAGAATAAATTCAATTCCTCTAATCTTTCCTCATAGCTGATCTCCTCCATGTCTCTTATCAGTTTGGTTGCCCTTCTCTGTACTTTCTCCAGTTCCCCAATGTTCTTTTTGTGAATCGGTGCCCAAAACTGAACTGCATATTCCAGATGAGGTCTTACTAATGATTTGTACCGGGGTAAAATGATATCTCTCTCTCTCTGGAGTCTATACTTCTTTTAATACAACAGAGGATTTTGCTCGCTTTAGAAACCGCAGCTTGGCATTGCATGCCATTATTAAGCTTGTGATCTACCAGAACCCCCAGATCCTTCTCCACCATTGATTCCCCCAGTTGTACCCCCCCCAGTATGTATGATGCATATTCTTAGCCCTCAAGTGCAGAACCTTACATTTATCAGTATTAAACCTTATTTGCCACATAGTTGCCTAATTACACAGAGCATTGAGGTCGGCTTGTAAGTTGGAGACATCCTGTAAGGACGTTATTCCACTGCACAGCTTGGTGTCATCTGCAAAGACTGAAATGGGATTTTTAATCCCAGACCTTATATTGTTTATAAATATAGTAAAAAGTAAGGGTCCCAACACTGAACCTTGGGGTACACCACTGATGACCCCAGACCATTCAGAGTATGAATCGTTAACCACTACTCTCTGAATACCATCTTTTAGCCAGTTTTCTATCCATTTACATACAGATTTTTCCAAGCCTGTAGACTTTAATTTACCACTTTACCTAAGTATACCACGTCCATCACCACCCCTCTGTCCAAGTATACCACGTCCACCGCCACCCCTTTGTCCAAAGTTTTGCTCACCTCCTCATACAAAGAAATCAGATTTGTTTGACAACTTCTGTCTTTCATGAATCCATGCTGTCTGTTGCTTATAATATTTTTTTCCAGCAAGAACTCATCTATCTGATCTTTTATTCAATTCTCCAACATCTTCCCAACTATAGAAGTTAAACTAACAGGTCTATAATTACTTGGTAAATATTTTGATCCATTTTTAAATATTGGCACCACATTGGCCTTACACCAATCCAGTGGTACTATGCCAGTCATTAAAGAGTTCCTAAAAATTAGAAACAATGGCTTTGAAATGACAGAGCTCAATTCTTTAAGGACCCGTGGGTGTATGCCATCCAGTCCAGGTGCTTTATTCACCTTTATTCTGTCTAAATATTTCTGGATCATATCAATTGTGAGCCAATGGGGATCATCTGGAGCTGTGTCAATACAATGCTCATTATGGACAAGAGCTCCCCCATGCTCCTTTGTATACACAGAGCTGAAGAAGGTATTTAATAAATTTGCCTTCTCTTTGTCCCCAGTCACCCACTCTAGATTATTTTGTAAAGGGCCTACATGCTCGGACCAGACCTTTTTACTATTAATATATCTGAAGAATTTTTGGGAGGTTGTTCCTGCTATCTTATGCAATCTGTCATTCATTTTCATATTTGCATATTCTGTTATATTCTTTAATGTTTAAACAATGATAGAATTTATTCAATTTTATATTTAATAAAAGCTCTTTTCTCATTATTTATAGCTTTTTTAACTTTGTCTGTAAGCCACATAGGTTTGATTTTTAGCCTTTTAAACTTGTTGCCCATGGGAATATATTTTGCAGTGTTCACATACAGTCTTTTTGAAGAACTCCCTTTTCTGTGTTGTGTTCATCGATGCCAATATTCCCTCCCAGTCTAAGTCTTGGAGAGCAGCTCTCAGCCTTGGAAAATTAGCTCTTTTAAAACTGAGAGTTTTTTTTTCCTATTTGTGCTTGTTGTTTACAGCTAACAATAAATGAAATTATGTTATGGTCACTGCTACCCAGATGTTCTTTTATATTGGCATTCGTAATAAGCTCTGCATGATTTGAGATTACCAGGTCCAGCAGAGCATCATTCCTAGTTGGGGCCTCTTTCCCTTTAACTGTTCCTGCAGTACCATTACTCCAGTAGTTAAAATCCCCCATTATTATCACTGTCCCAGCCCTTGCAGCCCTTTTGATTTGTGCAAGGCGCTGAGTTTCCACCTCCTCATGAACACTGGGAGGCCTATAACAAACTCCAGTGATTTCCTTTGTAGTACGTACTCCCATGTGCAGTTCCACCCATAGTTCTTCAGCCTTATCACACTCTCTTCACTAGGTCCTCTTTCACACTCGCTCTGAGATCACTTCTCACATAGAGACAGACACCACCACCTTTCCTATTTACTCTGTCTCTCCGAAAGAGAACATAGCCAGGAATATTATTGGCCCAGACATGTGAAGAATGAAGCCAAGATTCAGCAATACCATGAGGTAGCTCTGAAAGTGTCCATATCTGCAGTTCACTAAGAGATGCCATCTCTTCATCAGCAGCTCTGATCCACTTTTGTTTCCCATGGGTTGGAAGTCTTTGCATCTCATCCCATGAATCTGGCTCTGGTTTTAATGCTACATGAGCAACATAGGACAAACCTTTGGCTGGGATACCTTTATTGCTTCTGGTGGATTTCCTGATTGAAACCTCTTGTTGCCTAGTTTTTTTATTTTACAATACTTGCATTGCTTGCATTCATTTCTATTTCTGTGTCATGTGACACTGATGTGGAATTTCCCTCAGCTTAAAGCCTTTGTGTTAGTTCATGAAATTGTGTTAGTTCATGAAATTTTGAACAAACTGAAGTTTAATCAACTATTACACTTCTACAGATGGTTACTTTGTGGCTTGGTGTAGAATTCCGTATCCCTTTTGAGATTCACTGCACCCTACAAGTACACCTTCCTTTGTGCAAGCATCCCATTTTGTATGTTTTACTTTTGGGATGTGCTCATAGGCTTTGCTTCCAAAACTTTTTAGATGGTTCAAATTGAGAGCTTTTCCATTCCACAGTTCATATGGTGTCTTCTCAGTTGATTTTTCTGGTAGTTGATTTTGGAGATGGCATGTGGTAATAATTGCCTCCCCCCAGTATGTGGTTGGCATATCTGCCTTAAACAGCATGATTCATCCACTCTCACATAGAGTATGGTTCATTCTTTCTGTAACACCATTTTTTCCAGGTTGTATGGTACAGTAGTAAACATTATGCCACACTTTCTGAGAATCGCCTGTCTGTTATCACCTACATATTCAGTTCCATTGTCTGTGCACTATACACTCTGCAGTTTTACTAATCTGGTGCTTACTTGAGTCAAATACTGTTCACGTTTCTCTGGTACGTTTACTTTTGTTGTGTAACAGATACAATGTAGTATACCTGGAGTAATCATCTATAAAATTGAGAAAATACCTCTTCTTTCCATTGGAACGCAAAGATCTGAATAAATTAAGTCCAGGGTTTTTTTTTTTTTTAGCTCTGCTGTTACTCTGCTTTGGAAAGGCTTTTCTTGTCATTTTTCCTTTTATTCAGCTGGTGCATTTCATTGTTTGGTCACGTGGTCTAATTTTATTCCATTTGCATAGGTAATGTCTTTATTATGTCAGGACTTCTGTGCCCAAGTTTTCTGTGCCATGTGTGAATGAAGTTTAATTATTTCTCCTCCTTGGCATTATTAACCACCTCATTGCAGTTCATTTGTAATTTTAGCCTTTGCAAGTAAGATATTGCCTTTTGTGATGGCACAACTGTCATTTGAAGGGTGTTCTGGCCTGACTCTTTCTTTTCCACGTACCTTCTCTTATTAGTTGAATTTTCATCTTGAATTTCCAAGACTGATAGTCCTGGTTCGTCAGATTTGCAAATTATATTTTTATTATTATTATACAGGATTTATATAACTCCAACAGTTTACACAGCACTACGAGGGCCCTGCTCATGGAGCTTACAATCTAAAGGAAAGCTTGTTGCAGCTATGTTACTGGTCATTTTCTTTTATTCTGTTGCAGTTGTGTTTCTGTTGCTGTATCTTGCACGTATATATGCTGTAGCAGGCTATGACTGGGAATTTTCAACCACTGGGCCCATAGCCTGTTAGAAATTCTGTATATAGCCTTACAGAACAGACAGCACACAGCCCACATGTGTTTATTTGGCTTTTCTCTGTAAACAGGAAACGGGAAACTTTATTATAGGTAAAATACAGAGCTAAACCAAAGATGCAGGTACAAACTTAAAAACACTGCCATCTACTGGCTGAAGAATATATCTTTACTGACTACTGATGTAGTTGTTGTACAAGAATACAGTACATCAACGCTGTATTCCAACAAGGTCAATCAGTCACAGATCGAAGAACTCCATGTAACCTCTGGAATAACCCTTGATTTCCATGGAACCCTGGTTGAGAATGGCTGGGAAAGAGGGGCACCTTTTTAAAAGCAAAATATGTAGGCAAAGGACAACCTCCCCCTCTTTTTTTTTTTTTTTTTTTTTTTTTTTTTTAGTTACGTGGCCCATGAGCCACACACAGTAAATGTTGTGTTCACCATTATTTTTATTTTAGACTGCTGTCACGGATCACCCACAGGCCACACAAACAGCGACCAGCTAACCGAGGCACGCACGTGCGGCCCTGACTGGGGATAAGAGGGAATAAAGGGGATTTAACTTTGAATATATAAAATATAAGATCAGCCATGATGTACTTCCACAGCCCGCACTACCTTTTGGCCACCACCAGAGGGAGACTCCACTCCAATCCAGCTGGTCGACCACACACACTGGCAGATACAAATCTTATATACAATCTGGTGCACTGACTAGAGTTGAGGAGCAGCCTAGCAATTGACACACCCTTCTAGGATTCCTCCAGCTATCCTACAGCTAGAACCCCGGTGTTAATCACTCTTCCACTGTCCACACATCCCCCCCACCAGACACACCACAAAAGGTAGCCTGCCACCACCCAGCAGTTTATCCACAGAATGGTCTGCTGAGACACCCCACACACACAGATCTCCGTCTGGCAGATCTGTTACCTTTTACAATCTGCATGCAATCTGCCCACACACAGTGCAATTGCATACAGATTGGCAATGAGCTTGACCGAGCGTTTAAAGGCACTAAAATACAATCCAAACTAATCTAATCCAATCTAATCTCTCCAATCTAATCTCTCCGAAGATATGAGCCTGTGCTTAGATACACAGAAGTCACTAATTAATTTTAAGATTTAATTTCCCGAAAGTGGGCCGTGCATAAAATATTTACAAAATATAAAAAGTTACAGAAATACAAGAAGACACACAAATGACTATTCGCTATAAAATAAAAGACAGAATAAAACTTTTACCAAGATCTATACTGCGACTGGAGCAAGTCAGGAAAAGTCAGCAATCCGTTAGTCAATCAACCAGCTCCTTACGAATTACAATGTCCCAATGCCTGGGTACTCCATTTATGTGGATATGGACATAGGCAGGACATTAGTCTTCGGCCAATTGACCCTGGGGGGGTGGTCCTGTACCTGACCACAGGATGTTCTGGGTGCTGACCTGCCCAAGTTCAATCGGACCAAGACCGGTTTGAAACACCAAGTCGGGGATTGGATTTCCGACACCGACGCATCAGCCCGATTGCGACAGTACCAAACAAAACTGTTCGACTGTCGCACTTCAGCACCACCTAACCATTTCCTGCATTTTCCTGGCCTTCTATCTAAGCCACAAATATGGTTTTTAGGTGTCGGTGTGATGCACAGAATGCCCTATAAGAAGGAAGTATTTTAATCTCTCTGCAACTAATATTTAGCTTTTATGAGGGATGAAACATACTTCTTTGATGTATGTATATACTTTTAGCTCCCCTGGTCATCTGCAGCTGAACTGTCTGGAGCCATTTCCTTTAAATCGGTTTCCCCAGAAGGTGACAAAACCTTATTAGCCCCAAGGTGTCACATCCAGAGGAAGCTAGGCTTTTCAGACGCTAATTGATGACCATCTGTCTGAGTACCTATGACTGAATACATTTTTAATAACAAGGCATGCAACTAGGTTTACGATTACATATTGCTACTGATCACATCTTATCTACTCAAATCTGTACATTTATGTCACAACTGCTTATTTCAAAATTACTTAATTATTACAAATTAACAAATGAAAATGACAAAATTATAATAATTGTTTAAAATGGTTATTTTGAGCCCCAGACCAATAGCTAAATACACAAATGAAATACATATAACTTTACTTGCCAAACGATTTATACTTTGATCCACATAGTATATAGCACAGTCCACTGTTGATTCATTGATTGCCACACTACAGTGATTGTCTTTTTTCTAAAATAGCCACTCACCACATGTTCGGGGACTTCTCCTTCCCCCCGTTTTTTTGTTTTTTTTTTGTAGTTTTTTTTTGTTGTTGTTGGGTGTCATTTGGGGTGTTCCTTGCAGAATCCCTGCCCCTCCCCCCTCCTGTTGCACAGAGGGGGAGTGGCCAGGGCTCCCACTGCCATTTAGTTCCATATATAAGGATTCTTCCCATGCATTGCACTTTCACCTATTGCTCTGAGGAAGGAAGTTCGACTCCCGAAACGCGTTAGCCCTTTACCCGAGGACCCATGCTGTCCACGACTGGCATCCTTTGACTCTGTTTTTATGACCCTTTTGGCTTGTGAGTATGTTTTGTATTTTTATAATAAATTTCATATTATCACGGTAATGCACGAAGATAGTGCTCCCTGTTTTGATCTTTTCTGCTGGTATCAAGATCTATCAAGAGCGGCACCTCAGCAAGTGCAGGATTCCATTTTGAGTGCAGCAAGAGAGATTTGGGCACCAGTTTCTGGTTACTGTTGGATTTTACACAGCATGGGCCTTCTGAGAAATGGACTTGATCTTTAGCTGATGCAGTTTCACTTTCATTTACATGTCTCCTTCCCATTATGTGACTGGACAGAGTAAGGAGATGCAGCAAACTGATAGGATTGACTCTGTCAGTCTGCTCTCTCCTCCTATCAGCATGCTCTTTGCACTGAAGCTCACCTGATTGGCTCCTTCTGCTGCTTCTCCTTCCCCTTTTCTAAACACAGGGACTGCACAAGTCTGAAATTCAGGTACTTATGCTGCTTGCATTGAACACTATACATTTTATGACGTATCACTGAACACCAAACTGCATTCATTTGTGTTTTTTCTATCTGCCTGGAGTTCATTTAGGAAGTTGAAAGAAGGGTTAATGTAGTATAACTGTTTTGGTAGTTAAATGCAGTTTTTTAAATAGAGAAATATACATCAGACCAAAAAAAAGAAAAAGAGCGCACTTCGGAGGGAGGAGTGAACTGAGGTTATGAATGAGGGACAGTTTAGAGATATAATACTACGCTGCATGTTTTTTTAAAGCAGATCTAAACCCAGCCACTAAAATCTCATATAATTTTTAGCAAGCTTTTGTGTCTCCTTTTCAGTTTTTTTCAATATGAATCTATAATTACCTGGTGATCCTGCCATTAAAGTTCTTTTTCAGGTACTTCCTAGTATGGGATGACAACACTCACCTTCTGTCTCCCCATTCTGTCTCTGAGTTGTCACCTTGTGTTGTCACACATGCCCCTGAAGGAGACTACAAGCAAAGTTTGAGCAGGCATGAGCTACCGTAGCCATGCTTGAGAAAGGAGCGCGCTGATTTATGTCGGACCTGACGCTTGCTCAGAAATGCATCGCACTTGGATGACGTCAGACGGCAACGCAACTGCTCGGAATCCTACAGCGGGCCACCACAGCAGATTACATCCCAGTGATATCCTCCACCTTCACCGCTCCCACCGCTCTACTGTCATATATACCACTGCAACTTTCAAACTTGGCGATGAGGCGGACATGTAGGATTTGAGTGGATAAAAATGTGATCAGTAGCAATATGTAATCGGAGGGACATTCCATCCATTGTCATTAAGGATGTGTATTCAGTCCTTGTCACTGGGGAAATGAGATAGGCAGACAGTCGTCATCAATTAGGCTGAAAATCCTGGCTTCCTGGATGTGACACCTTTTGTGTGTCAATAAGGCTATCACCTTCTGGGAGAAAAGGTTTGGAGGAAATGACAGCAGACAGGGTGTCTGCTGAAATTGAAAGCTCTAAAGGGATCCATACATCAAAAGGGGTATGTTTAATCTCTCATAAAAGCTAAAATATTAGTTGCAGAGAGATGAACATACTCCCTTCTTGTAGGGCATTCTGTGCGCTACATCTGCATATAAAAATCATATTTGTGGCTTGGGGAGAATGCAAGGAAAATGCAGGGAATGGTTAGGTGGCACTGGATCACGACAGTCAAATGGTGTTTGGTACTGTTGCGATCAGGCTGATGCGCTGGTGTTGGAAATCCAATCCCTGACTTGGTGTTCGGGCTGGTCTTAGCCCGATTGAACTTGGGCAGGTCAGCACACAGAACTTCCTGTGGGCGGGTGCAGGAGCAGCCCCCATGGTCGATTGGCCGAGGACTAATGTCCCGCCTACGTCCATATCCCCATAAAAGGAGTACCCGTACACTGGGACATTGGCGATTCGTACGGAGCTGGTTCGATCAACCAACGGATTGCTGATTTTCTGACTTGCTCCAGTCACAGGGTAAAGTTTTACTTCTGTCTTTTATTCCCTTTTCTATTATAGTAATTAGTCATTTGTGTGTCTTCTTATATTTTTTGTATTTCTGTAACTTCTTATATTTTGTACATATTTTATGCACTGCCCACATCGGGAAATTAAATCTTAAAATTAATTAGTGACTTCTGTGTATTTAAGCACGTGCTCATATCTTCAGAGAGATTGGATTGGAGAGATTAGATTGGATTAGATTAAATTGTATTGTATGTTAGTGCCTTTAAACGCTCGGTCAAGCTCATTGCCAATCTGTATGCAATTGCACTGATGGGCAGATTGCGTGCAGATTGTAAAAGGTAACAGATCGGCCAGATGGAGATCTGTGTGTGTGTGTGGGGTGTCTCAATAGACCGTTCTGCGGATAAACTGTTGAGTGGTGGCAGGCTACCTTTTGTGGTGTGTCTGGTGTGGGGGTGTGTGGGCAGTGGAAGAGTGATTGGCACTGAGGAATCCTAGAAGGGTGGGTAATTACTAAGTTGGTCCTCAACTCTAATCAGTGCATCAGATTGTATGTAAGATTTGTATCTGCCAGTGTGTGGTCGTCCAGCTGGATTGGAGGGGAGTCTCCATCTGGTGGTGGTCAAAGGTAGTGCAGGCTGGGAAAGGTATCACGGCTAATCTTATATACGGTTTTATATATTCAAAGGTAGCTCCCTTTTATTCCCTCTTCACCTCCCTTTCACGGCCGCATGTTCATGCCTCGGTTAGCTAGTCGCTGTGGGCATGGCGTGTGGGGGACCCGTGACAGGTTGGTTGTGACACTAAGCATCTATATTAATGATGAGCCTGTAATTTATTAATGAACGTGTGAGTCGCCTGCTTACTTTTTAATCATTAACCACTTGCTTCCCGGGCACTTCTACCCCCTTCCTGCCCAGACCAATTTTCAGCTTTCAGTGCTCTCATACTTTGACAATTGCGCAGTCATGCAGCACTGTACCCAAACTAGCTCTTATATAATTTTTTGGAGACAAATAGAGCTTTCTTTTAGTGGTATTTTGATCACCACTGGGGTCTTTATTTTTTGCTAAACAAACTAAAAAAAGACCAAAAATGTGGAAAAAAAAAAGTTTTCCTTAGTTTATGAAGTTTTGTAAATAAGTAATTTTTCTTCTTCACTGATGGGCGCTGATAGGCTGCACTGATGGGCACTATTAGGTGGCACTGATGGGCAGCACTGATGCGCACTGTTAGACAGCACTGATGAGCAGCACGGATGGGTGGCACTGATTAACTGATGGTCACTGATTGCCAGCACAAATGGGCATTGGTGGACACTATAGGCCACACTGATGGGGCTACATTGATCACCAGGACACTGATGATCAGTGTCCTGAGGATCAGTGTAGATGTCCCCCTGCGAAATGCTGCTTACCGGCTCTCCGCTGACAGCGCGTGAGGAGAGGACTGCCGATAACCGGAATTTCCTATTTACCCAGTGATCAGCTACGATTGGGCACAGCTGGTCACATGGTAAAAGTGGCTGTAATTGATCTGTTCTGTAGCCATGCGATCAGAAATAGTGAATGCAGGGTCCGGGGAGACCAGATATAGTGAATGCAGGGTCCTGGGAGACCAGATATAGTGAATGCAGGGTCCTGGGAGACCAGATATAGTGAATGCTGGGTCTGGAGAAACCAGATCTAGTGAATGCAGGGTCCATGGAGACCGGATATAGTGAATGCAGGGTCCGGGGAGACCAGATATAGTGAATGCAGGGTCCGGGGAGACCAGATATAGTGAATGCAGGGTCCCGGGGAGACCAGATATAGTGAATGCAGGGTCCTGGGAGGCCAGATATAGTGAATGCAGGGTCCGGGGAGACCGGATATAGTGAATGCAGGGTCCGGGGAGACCGGATATAGTGAATGCAGGGTCCGGGGAGACCAAATATAGTGAATGCAGGGTCCGGGGAGACCGGATATAGTGAATACAGGGACCTGGGAGACCGGATATAGTGAATGCAGCGTCCTGGGAGACCAGATATAGTGAATGCAGGGTCCTGGGAGACCAGATATAGTGAATGCAGGGTCCTGGGAGACCAGATATAGTGAATGCGGGGTCCGGGGAGGCCAGATATAGTGAATGCGGGGTCCGGGGAGACCGGATATAGTGAATGCGGGGTCCCGGGAGACCAGATATAGTGGATGCAGGGTCCTGGGAGACCAGATATAGTGAATGCAGGGTCCTGGGTTTAGTAACACTTTAACATTACTTAGCATGCATGCTCCTTATATGAACAATTATATCTGATATTAGATCCACTGCAACAGTATACAAAGTAATGACGGTATTCCCCTTTAAGTGTAGCGCACTCAGACTGTCATCATCCTTGACAGACGCCCAGATGAAGAGTTCCCATGCACACCCCTGGCTCAGCCAAGAGTTTGGCTTGGACAATTCAGTCTTCCAACAGCTGTCAGCTGCCTTGTATTCCCTGTGGCCTGTGTCTGTAGATCAGTGCATCCCCTTGCTCCTCCTGTCACTGGGGCTCTGCGCTCTGCATGCTCCATCACAGCCCCCAGCCAGCAGATCTGGAGCTGTCCATAAAATACGGAAGATTTATACCTTGTTTATACAGTCCGTGATCATCTATAAAGACCACTGACCCCTTTCAAAGGCAGATCACATACTCTTGTAAACTGTGTCTTCTTCCAGGAAAAAGTCATAAAATGGGAAGATATCATTTTCCAGACCCCTGTATTTTATGTACTGGGTTGTTCATCAGCAAGCATAGCAAAGCAAGTCTTAAACACAGTCTTAAAACCATCTTTTAAACCCCAAATCAAAAATGTAATATATTGCAGCATTAGATGTGGTGGCTACAATAGTTTTATTAGAGTGCCCCCACTCTGGATGAAGGAGCACAGGGGGCACCTTTTGGACAGCAGCATTGTCAGATTTAAAATACACTTTAAAATACACTAGCAAATTGAAGCCAAACACAAGCTCACACTTTAAGGGCCAGTTCACACTACATGCATTTCAGTTGCTTTTTTCTACATCCAAAACGCACAGAAAGTAGGTTGTATGGTTGTCAATGCCATAGTTCACATCAGTGCTTGCAGTTCCAGTGTGTTCCAGTTGCAGAAAAAAAGTAGAACATACTGCATTTTTTCTGCGCAGAACTGTACTGGAATGCAGTAAAACGCACCAAAAACGCATTGGAAAGCACAATACCCTATTTAAATTGAAGAAAGAGAAAATGGAAAAAAATTAACTGGAACGCATCATAAATGTACCAGAATGCGTCATAAACGCACATGCAAAAACACATCTGGACTGCGTTTCTATAGTGTGAACTGACCCTTAAAGCCATTACAGCAACAGTTTTTTGTTCTTCTTGGGTTAAAGGTTTTACATAAATAAAAGCTAATCATTGTAAGCACCTCTCTCAGTGGCAAATGGTTTGTCTGATCCCTGTAACTGCTACATGCAAGAGAGCTTGTTTTTTGGAAAAATAACAGACTTGCTGGCTGGATCACCTAAAAACGGGTGGAACATGTAACATGCTTCAAAGGTGAACTTATCCTTTAACTGCTTTCCCGCCACCCTATAGCAGAAATACTGCTACAGGGCGGCATGGCTGCAAAAATCACACACACACATATATATGTGTGTGTATGTGTGTGTATATATATATATATATATATATATATATATATATATATATATATATGTGTGTGTGTATATGTATATATATGTGATTTTGCATTTCCAGGTAGGGGGTGCGCTCCCTACCCTCGCCACCATTGGCAGCCTCAGCTGTTGATCACCGGCGATTCCCCACCAGCACCCAGTCACCGATCGCTGAGTATCACTGACAGGGGAGAGACCTGTGTGTAAACAATACAGATCTCTCCCCTGTCAGCTACTGCACACTGCTTTGTATGAGCCATACAAAGCAGCGTGCTTTCACAGTAAACTGCATACAGTTAACCCTTTGATCGCCCCCAGATGTTAACCCCTTCCTGCCCAGTGTCATTACTACAGTGTCAGTGCTTTTTATCAGCAATGATCACTGTATTAGTGTCACTGGGGATGTTATGGACACCAAGTAAGTTCCCCCCAGTGTCAGAATACCCGCTGCAGTCCCACTATAAGTCGCTGATCATCGCCATTACCAGTAAAAAAAAAAAGTAAATAAATTCCAGTATATATACCGCCATTTGTAAACGCTATAACTTTGACATAAATGAATTAATTTACATGTATTGGGATAAATTTATGACGAAATTTGATTTTTTTAACTCTTTTAACTGGACATATTTAATAACAAAACGTCAAAAATATTGTATTTTTTAGTTCTCAAAATTGTCGGTCTTTTTTTTTTTTTAAAGCGTAAAAAATTAAAACGCACAGGTGATCAAATACCACTGAAAAAAAGCTCAATTCGTGAGAAAAAAAGGGGATGTCGGCGGCCATCTTTACTGTTGTTGCCATTGCCAGATGTGAGTGCAATACTTTTTTGTATATGAAATTTACCCATTTAAATGAACAAGCCAAAAAGAAAGTCCCTAATAGTGCAGTATTTTTTATTAAGAGCCATTCAAGGTGCATTTCCGGTTACTCCTTTTGCCCATTATTGACTGGTCCATTCACACTGGATTGAATATATATCCTGGAACCAGGAGATATGCAGTCGGATGATCACCTGATGTGCTGGCCAGATGATCCCCTAAGTTGCCTTCAGGATACAGATGACCAGGAGTAGTGTAATTTACTCAAATGCGCATAATATTGCGCTTTCTGGTTAGTGCAATATATACTCGTTTTTTTTCCACCCACCGGAGTCACCGAATTCACCTATATGTGTTCTTTTAGACGTTTCACCATTATTGGACGTTGTATATATGTGTTGTCACTATTGCACCTTATGCGTCATATTAACCACTTGAGCTCCAGAGGATTTACCCCCCTTAATGACCAGGCCTCTTTTTGCTACTCGGCGCTGCACTAATTCAACTGATAATTGCGCGGTCATGCAATGCTGCACCCAAACGAAATTTACGTCCTTTTTTCACACAAATAGAGCTTTCTTTCGGTGTAATTTGATCATCTGTGCGCTTTTTATTTTTCACACTATAAACAAAAAAATGCCAAAAATTTTGAAGAAAAACAATATTTTTTACTTTCAGCTATAAAAAATATATAGTAAACTCAAAGTTGGTTATAAATTTAGGCCAAAATGTATTCTGCTCCATGTTTTTGGTAAAAAAAATCCCAATAAGTGTATATTGATTGCTTTGTGTGGAAGTTATAGCGTCTACAAACTATGGTATAGATACTGCAATTTCTGCTACAGCGCTGCGCTAGTTTAACGGACAATTGCGCGGTCATGCAAAACAGTACATAAATGAAATTTACATCCTTTTTTTCCCCACAAATTGAACCTTCTTTGGGTGGTATTTGATCGCCTGTTTGGTTTTTATTTTTTGCGCTATAAAAAAAATGCTGACAATTTTGAGGAAAAAAAACCAATATTTTGGACTTTTTGCTATAAAACATGTCCAGTAAAAAAATGCAAAAATCAAATTTAGTCATAAATTTCTGCCAAAATGCATTCTGCGACATGTCTTTGCTAAAAAAAAAACCCCAATACGTGTAAAATAATTGGTTTACGTGAAAGTTATAGCGTTTACAAATGGCGGGAAAGATACTGGGATTTTTAGGTTTTTTTTTATTCTAATAATGGCGGCGATCAGCGAATTATGGCGGCGATCAGGGACTTACGGCAGCGACCAGCGACTTATGGCGGGACTGCGGTGGACATTCTGACATTGGGGGGTACTGACTTGGGGTCACTGACATCCCCAAAAACACTAATACAGTGATCAGTGCAAAAAAAAACAAAACACTGACACTGTACTAATGACAGTTAAGTTTATTTTGCAGGGAAGGGTTATAGGAGTGAGGGGAGTGTTTTACTAGGGGGCGGGGGTGTGTACTGGGCGGGGCAAGACTGATCGAGAAAGAGAAACTGTTCTTTCTTGATCAGCTCATCCTCGAGCTGACAGGGAAGTGACAGACAGCACAGCTACTGAAGCTGTGCTGACTGTCACTGTTTGCCGCCGATCGCCGGGAGATAGCCGCTAAGGACCGGCTGTGACCCGGCAACTCACATCTGCGGTGGTGATCGGCGGGACAGATAGGGCGGCGGCGCGCCTCGCGCGCGCCCCCTATTTGTTTACAAAACGCACACGTTTTAAAACGTGGTTTTGCCTGCGAGTGCCGTATATCTACAGTGGCTGGGCGGCAAGTGGTTAAGACGCTACCTACACGAATATCATTAGCGCTCCACAGCGCACGTTCTTAATGTCTATCAACTATTAATTATTATTATCATATCTTTTTACTTATTGGTTTATTAGCGCTATATCATAACTGGATAGACTGAGGGCAGGTGAGCCCCTCCTTAAAGGCATGGGATCACTAGATGCCTAAAAAAAAAATAAATAATGAAGCCATTACATCTAAGAATTAGTTAGCTGCAACATAATAAATGTTTGCTTTGGAGTTTAACACCACTTTAATCAATCCAGGTATGCATTCATTTAAACATCCTTAACCGCTTCAAGTCCGGACACTTTTACCTCCTCCTGTCCAGGCCAATTTTCAGCTTTCACTTCTATCACACTTTGACAATTGCGCGGTCATGCAACACTGTACCCATATTAATTTTTTAGCATTTTTTTTAGACAGATAAAACTTTATTTTGGTGGTATCTCTTTGCCACTGAGATTTTTTTTGTTTTGCTATATAAATGAAAGTACAAAAAGTTTGAAAAAAAGTGTTTTTCTTTATAAAAGTTTGCAAATAATCTTTCTTCATAAATCTTGGCCAAAATGTATTCAGTTATCTTTTTAGTAAAAAAAAAAATAACCCAAATTAGTTTATAACCAAAAATTATACTTTTTCTAATTATTTTTACATATTTATTTTATTTTTTTAATAATGTGTATATATATATATGTTTTTTTTAACATACTGTCACCCTAGGAGTACAGTGTCACCATAGAAACACTGTACTACTTGTGGGGGGTGATGATTTTTTTTTTTTTTACACTCATAAAGGCTGTAAAAACAATAATTTCTCCTTCTCTCTGGCTGCATTTTTGCAGCCATTTAGAAATACTGTGAGAGCTGTGATTGGTCAAAGCTTGTCACATGGTACAAGGCTGTTGTGAATAGCCCTGTACCATGTGACTTCTGTGATCATTCACAGATTTCACACGTAGTAAGCAATGATGTCAGAAGTGACATTTTGCTTACACCTATTCATGTGATCACTGATTGGCCAATCAGTGGTCACATGATCAGGACCTCACACATAGGTCCCGTACAATGATCGGTGTTCCCAGGGAGCGCGCACAAGCAGGGAAGTGGGGAGGATGTTTATAAACGGCACCCCGCCCCTGCAGTGCTCCTGTCCGGCCATTTATATACATGGGCCGGACAGGAAGTGGTTAAAGCATATTTTCACTTTTGCTGTCAAATTTGAGAAAACCCTGCTATAGAGATTTTCTGGACAGTCTAGCAGTGTCTTTGTCCCTGCACAGACTGAGCTATCCCTCATTAAAGCAGAACTTCATCTTGCCTACGAAGGTGGCTCCACTCCATCCTCAGGCACCACCATTATGGAGCATGCTCAGAGGTGCCCACGGCATCTTCCCAGCCTTTGGGTCCTGGTAGAGCCCATTGGCACATCTGAGCACAGGCAGGTGATTTTCTGTGTGTGCCCAAAGACAAGGAGGGTTGCAGACTTCTATGGTTGCAGGCTTATGCAGGCCATAGATGGCTCGAAAACCGGCCATTTAAAAAAAAAAAAGAAAAATCGGTCGTTCAATAGGCCGACTTTACCACCAATGGTAAAAAAAAATTGTCTGATTTTCATCCCGTCTACGGCCGGAATTTAATTACTTCTGTCCCTGCAGAGAGCTCTGCTATTATATTTGACATGAAAAATTATTGAGGTTGCAGCAATGTATCCATTTGTATACATTTTGGATACAGATGTTTTTATTCGGATACAAATAGATACATTGTTGTTTTTTTTTTTTTTATAATTTAAATATTTATTCATTTTTCAAGTAAAACAATACACATTTCCATAATGGAAAATATAACATTACAAATTCTTATAAAACACTAATTTCGGATCATTTACATTTTCTCCCCATACCTCCCTTTCTTTCAACCCTCCCACCTCCCACCCCATTACATTATACCCCTGACATCTGTCTGATCGACTTGTATCTCATATCTTCTGGTTACCGAGGTTTGAAAAAGGAAAAGAAAGAGAGAAAAGGCTAAATATTATATTTTCTCCTTTTCCTTATCCTTTCCCCCTTTTTTTCCCCTGCTTTCTTCTTGTCCTCTCTTTCCCTTTTCTTTACACTTACTTACTCAGTACCTTCCTTTACGTTTACTTTGAACTCCTCCCATTTCTCCCATTTCATATGATATGTCACCATCCTATCTTCCTGTATATAATAAAGTTTTTCCAATCTAGCAATCTGGTCCACTCTATTCATCCAATCCTCTTCCCTCGGTGCCTCAACTTTACGCCAAAACTTAGGAATCAGACTTTTTGCTGCATTTAGGTAACACAATATACCCAGTTCTTTATATTTATTTCCAGATAATATTGAATTATGGAAAAGACAGGTTTCAGGGTCCAATCCTATCTCCCATCCAGTGATAATCGTGATTTGATTTATAACTTTTTCCCAATATATTTGTATTTTTGGACATTCCCACCATATGTGATACATCGTGCCCAACCCTCCACATCCTCGCCAACACCAAGGTTGCTTCTCCTCTCTCATTTTGTGCTCTATCACCGGTGTAACATACCACCTTGTCAAACATTTAAAATTCATTTCCACCTCACGCATACTAATATTTTCGTGTACCATTCTATATATTTTCCTCAGTGTGTGCTCTTCCCACTCCACTCCTAAATCCTTTTCCCATTTTTCTATATACTTTAATTTAAACTTACTATCTAAATCCGTGAGAGCTTTATATGCTTTAGCAGTGCTGTGTTTCCCATCACCTCGGTCTTCTAAAAATTTCTCAAATTCATTCCACTCTTTCCTAGTTCTAAGGGGCTTCGTCAATTTCTCCACAAATTGTTTTAATTGATTATACCTCCATATATCTATCCTAGTGAAAATCCTTCCCTCTTCCCTTTTCAAATCCTCCAGTGTTCTTAAGTTTACCCCCTCCATTACATCTCTCAGCTGAGCGTCTTCCTTCATTATCCATCTACCTGAAATTTCCTCTTTACCTGGGGGGAAAAAAATCTGAATTTCTTAGTGACATTAATAGTGAATTAAACTCCCATTTCCTCTGTTTGTGCATTTTATCCCACTCCCTTATTACAATCCTCGTGTATATACTCGTGCTCTCCTCTAATTCTCTGAATTGTGGTGGCTCCCATACACTCCTACCCAAATCCTTTCTACTAAGTGTATTTTCAATTGTGACCCAATGTTTACTTTTTGAGTTATGTGTCCAGTCAAAAATTCTTGCTAAGATAACTGCTCTATGGTATCTTTTAAAGTCCGGTACTCCCAACCCCCCTTTTCCTTTATTTCTGCTTAGCACTTCATATGATATCCTAGGTTTTTTATTTTTCCATATATATTTAGTTACCATTCGCTTAATTGTCCTAAAATACAACTCTGGAAGATTAATGGGAATCATCTGGAATTTATACAGTACTTTTGGGAGAATTACCATTTTTATCAGGTTGATACGACCCAGCCAGGAAGGATTTCCTCCACCCATTTTCCTCAATTCCTCTCTGATTTCATTTAACGTAGGGATATAATTAGCTTTATAAAGATTTTTCTGTGAGGCAGTAAGTTTTACTCCCAGGTACTTTATTTCTCTATCTTTCCATATAAAGGGAAACTCTCTCTGTATATTTTCTTTTTCACTCTTTGGAAGATTTATATTTAATATCTCTGTTTTGCTCGGGTTAATTTTTAGGTTTGACATTTCCCCATATTCCTTCAGTGTTTTCATTAGGTTAGGAAGTGTTATCCTCGGGTTTCCAACATAGAATAATAAATCGTCCGCAAAAGCGGCTATCTTATGTTCTGTCTTTCCAACATTTATTCCCTTTATATTTATATTTTTCCTAATTGTTAATAACAGGGGTTCCAATGATAGAACAAACAGCAGTGCGGAAAGTGGGCATCCCTGTCTAGTTCCATTTGACATAGAAAAGGTCTCCGATCTCTCTCCATTTACCATTACCATCGCGGACGGTCCTTCATATAGCTTTCCAATCCACTTTCTCATCCTACTTCCCAATCCCAGGACCTCCAGTGTGTCCAACATAAAACTCCAGTTAACCCTGTCGAACGCCTTCTCCGCATCGATCGAGAGCAGCACTACTGGATTTTTTTCCTTTTTACTTTTCTGTATAAGCATCAGGGACCTCAACCCATTATCTCGACCCTCTCTTCCTCTAACAAAGCCCACCTGGTCACCATGTATCCAATCTGGCATCAGATCTCCTAACCTATTCGCCAATACTTTTGCATACAACTTCGTGTCTACGTTCAATAGCGATATCGGTCTATAACTTGAACAATGGGTGATATCTTTACCTTCCTTATGTATTAAGACCACCTGTGCCAGAAGGGATTCCTGTCTTATCTCCATCTCTCCCCCCAACTCCTCCATATATCTCTTTAACTTAGGTAACAGTAAATCACTATATTTTTTATAATACCTCACGGTATATCCATCTGGGCCTGGGCTTTTTCCCGTCTTAAAGCTTTTTAATGCTATTTTTAGTTCTTCCTGTGTGATTTCAGATTCTAAGGAGTTTATTAGTTCTTCACTTAATTTTGGTAATCCTGCGTTTCTTAAATATTCCCTTCTTTTTTCAATATTTATCATCATTTTATCTTTATTTATAACATCCTTAGGGGCAATATTATATAATTTACTGTAGTAATCTTTAAATACCTTTGCAATATCTTTGGTTGAATGGACTAACTCTCCCTTGGAGTTTTTTATTTTATCTATATAGTTCCTATTCTTCTTTCTCCTCAAGGCTCTCATCAGATATTTTCCTGGTCTATCTCCCCATCTATATCTTTCCCCAATGATCTTATTAAAAGTTCTCATTTTTTCTTCCTCCATTACTTTCTCTAGTTCTTCCCTCTTTTTTATCACTTTTTGCTCTATCTCTTTCCTTATGTTATTTTTATGTAGGAGTTCCATCTCAGCTATTTCCTTCAAAAGCCCACTAATCTTCTCTCGTCTTTCCCTTTTTTTCTTTGCTCCAATCGCAATAAGGATTCCTCTTACATATGCTTTATGTGCCTCCCACACTGTAGCTAGTGATACATCCCCTGTTTCATTTTCCTCAAAGAACCTCTCTATCTCCTCCCTGATCTTCCGGTCAGTATCTGGGTCCATGAGGAGTGTCTCATTCAACCTCCATGATAGGCCTCCTGACAGTTTCCCTCCCCATCTTAATTCCATTACTACAGGTGCATGGTCCGAGATAGTTATTGCTTCTATTTCTACTTTAACCAAATCCTCAACCAGTCGATGGTCCACCAAAATATAGTCCAATCTAGAGTATGTACTATGTACACTAGAGAAGAAAGTATAATCTCTATCTCTCATGTTGACAATTCTCCAGCTATCCACCAGTTGGCACTCTTTCATCACCGTTTTCAATAATCCCATGGACCTATTTCCCCCTCTCTGTACTCCAGATGTTGTATCCATTTGTGGATCCATACATATGTTAAAGTCTCCCGCCACTATTAGGTATCCCTTTCCAAAATCCATCAATCTTCTCATAACCCCTTTCAAAAACATCTCTGGCTTCCTATTAGGGCAATATATGTTAACAAGCGTACATTCTATGTCATGTAATTTACCCTTCAAAAACAAAAACCTCCCCTCCGGGTCTGTCTTTCTATCTTCCAATTCATACCTAATGTTTTTTGCAAATCCTATAGCTACTCCCTTAGCTCTCTTCACTGGGGAATCTGCATAATACCATGTCGGATGTTGTCTAGACTTTAGCTTAGATGCATTAGATACAGTAGATGCAATAGATACATTGTTGTAACCGCAAGACTTTTCCTATAAAATATAATAGCGGACTGGAATTCTTCTTTCTTCCTTCTTTTTTCTCTTTTCTTCTTTTTCTTCTTGCGGATTTTTTTTTATCGGTTAAACGATCGGCCGATTTGCCCATCATTGCTGGGAAAATCGGACTATTTTCGACCCGTCTATGGCCTGCATAAGTGTGTGCTTGGGAAACCCCTGCATGTGAGCAGAAGGGCGGGGAAACTGACACATGCGCAGATGTGCGACAGGGCCGTCTCAGGACCTGAGCCCTGCAAGAATTGCAGAAGTGCTGCTTTGCAGAACAAATAAAGTGCTTTTAAAAATTAATAAAAAATGAATTTCCAATTGTAAGAGTGGAGGGGGAGGAGGCAGGGCAGCACACCCATTGGGGTAAAGGTCCACTTTAACATACAATGCATACGATTTGTACATTTCTAACCCTTTGTTGGGACAGTGTTCAAATCTAGTTTACAACTGATAATGAAGAACTGCGAGCACAGCACAGACGGGGTTAATTATGCTGAACTTTACTCCACAGCCCCCTCCTATACACCACTAAATAGGGGGAGCAGGCAAGGATGTTTAAGCAAGTAAAAAGCACTTGAAAGGTGCTTCCTCCATCCATGCCACCAGTCCACTGCTTGTGCCTCTTAACCTCCCTAGCGGTATGATTATTTCAGATTTTTGGTGCTGAAAGCGGTACATTATTTTGCATGGAAATATGTTGTTTTTTTATTGTAGGCCTGTAATTTTTTAGGAATAACTCACTGAAATCTGTCCGAACAAGAGTCTAGTAAACATCCCGGGTATGATAAAATTGGAAACACAAAATCATAAATTATAATTTAATAAATAATCATAAAAAATAATATAATAATAATAAATTTAATTCAATAATATAATCAAACCAAAAACCCTAAAAATTTGAAATATATCGCCAAGTTCGCACATCACTGAGCAAAGTCGCAAAATCGTTTTCAGTGTCTGATGAGGAATTCCCCCACGAATCATTATCACTCAATTCTGCAAGTGGTTCTGATTTACTATCGCTGTTCTCTAGCCGGTCTAAAACTGCTTTTGACCTAAAGGGATGCTTTTTGGACGCCATGGACGTTTCTAAGTTTCCAGGCAGAAAGAACAGTAAAAATGCAGGCAGGGCACAGGACAAAGCACTCGGGACAAAATGTATGTGAAATGGTTGAAACAGCAAGGTTTTACTATGTAAAATTCGTTTTGAAAAAAATTTAATTTTTTAAAAATTTTCACATTTCCCACCGCCGGCGGCGCCCGTACGTCCCGACGTCACAGGGACCGGAACACAGAAGCTGGATGCTGGCATCAGCCGGAGGAGATGGCCGGGGACGCTGCAGGGGACACATCGCGGGAGCGCAGGACAAGGTAAGCGCTGCAGGGACTCCCTATGCAGCGCCGCATGGTAAGCCCGAGTGTAGCTCGGGGTTACCGCTTTTGGTACAGAAACCTTACCCCGAGCTACACTCGGGAATACCGCCAGGGAGGTTAAGGGGGCTCTGACCCTGAAAGGTTAATAGCCTTGTGCTGTCTGGGGGCCACCCACAGCCTGGAGCTTTGGGTAGAAGAGAACAGCGCTGAAGCCTGCTGGACCAAGGGATAAGGTAATTAATGCACCTTGGCTCCCTATTCCTCCACCTAATACTAATGAAGGGGCACTATTCCTCCCACCCAGGGCTGGTGCTACGCTATTTTGCACCCTAGGCAAGACCAGCTACTTGTGCCCCCCCAAAAAAAGATAAATAAAAAATTTTAAACATGGTAGAAAGTATTAAATCAACAAAACATGAAACTGCTATATTTCTTTTCATTTGCCAAAATACATGTCCTAAGCTGCCACCAGCACCAATATTAAAGACAAAATCAGTGTCACGGACGGACTGTATCTGTGGCTGGCAGTGGCAGGGTGACAGTTGCAGTGAGCGGAGGATGATGGATCCACACTGACAGATCCCAGGCTGGAATTCCCCAGGCAATGGGGGGAGATAAAACACTGTGACAGACAGCCCAGCCCACACACACAGAGAACATCTGAACTGAGCGATCCCACACACTACCAGATCCGACACAACACACCACCACCAACACTGACACAGATCAGCAGGCCCAGCAGGCACTGGAAGAGTAGGCTTTGGGATCGTGATGATGTCATCACTCACTGACACATTGTACATGTGATGGATGGCCAGCCAGGTCACGCTCACACAGACACGAGACATCAGACATTACCTTCCTCTACAGGCACAGCTCTGCCTCCACTATTGAATGGGAAGAGAAGGGCTGGAACTCCTCAGTGATCAGCAGCTGCCAGCCGGCTTACAGTAAAGGACTGAGTCTGAGAGGAACAGTGGAAGGATCGGCAGCTCAGCTGGCCCCAGACACCGGGCGTCTTCCTCTGTCCTTTCTTCCTCCCCTCTGCCATCCCTCCCATCAGCTAGAGGATCAGTCATGATGTGGTGGCATCACACTCAGAGAGAGTGCTGGCCTGTGCTGAGCCCAGGTGCCCCTAGGTGGCAGTGCTGCCTAATTTGCCTAGTGGAAGCACCTGCCCTGCTCCCACTGACACCAACAATGGAGCACTCTTCCACTGACACCAATGAAGGAGCACTACTCCTCCCATTGACACCATTAATGGAGCACTATTCCTCCCACTGACACCAATGATGGGGCACTATTCCTTCCACTGACACCAACAATGGGGCACTATTCCTTCCACTGACACCAATGGTAAGGCACTATTCTTGCAACTGACAGGAATGATGGCGCACTATTCCTCCACTTAATATTAAAGATGGGACACTATTCTTCCCACTGACATTAATGATGAGGCACTATTCCTCCAACTGACACCAGTGAAGGAGCGCTATTTCTTGCATTGACATCAGTGATGGGGCACTATTCCTCCTACTGACACCAATGATGGGGCGCTATTCCTCCTACTGACACCAATGATGGACCACTATTCATTCCACTGACACCAATGATGGAGCACTGTTCCTCCCGCTGATACCAATAATGAAGCACTATTCTTCCTACTGACACCAACGATGGGGCACTTTTCCTCCCACTGACACCAATGATGGGGCACTATTCTCTCAACTGACACCAAAGATAGAACACTGTTTATTCCTACTGATGCAGGAAATGTTCTACTCCCACCGAGAACAGTCCGATCCCCAGCAGCATATTTACCGTGAGGCAACCAAGATGTTTGCCTTGGGCAGCAATTTTCATGGGGAGCGCCCTCCCCTGGAAGAAGTGGCAGGGACAGGGAACTGGTGAAGAAGCTGCAAACTGCTGGAGGGTGCACGTATGGCCAGCTGCCTCTTGTGCAGGTTAGTTGTTTTAATTGGGTGATCGGGTGTTGGCAGCGGTGGCAGAGGATGGTGGTGATTGGGAGGGCAGATGGTGGGTGATCTTGTGTTGGCAGCAGGGGTGGTGGTAGGTGGCCATGGTGGAGGGTGTTGGGGCAATGATTTGGGGCCTTATAATAATGTGCCACAGTTCAGGTGTTTAGAAAGGCAAGGTTGCAAATCCTGTTGTGATCGTTCATGTCCGATCCTAGATGTCCCCGTTATGGTCATCATGATCATCTCTGGGAGGAGACATTTGCTTCATCACATCTCTGTGCCACTTCCTAATCCCTTCAGTCCTTCAGCATTTTGTATTGTGCTTTTAAGTCAACAGTTCATCTATGGGTCAGCTTTATCCAAAAAGACGGCATTGATGACTTTCCTCTTTGCTTATCCTGTTATTCTCCTACTAGCTAGGATATTCCTTACAATTGTTTTCTTGGGCACAGAACTTAGGGCGCCAGACCTTGCTAATGAATGTTCTGTACAGGAAAAAAGCTTCTTCTCTGTTCCCAAGATTCTTTTTTTCTGTGTTTACCGTTTAGTGTTTTGACAACGTATTCCAGAACAATATATGTAAGCCATTCCTGGCCATTGGTAGTCTACTGCGGATTTTCACAACCAACACTATAGGTGATCCAGTGTAATGTTTAACCCAATTTTTTTTTTAAGTTTGGATAGAATTTAGAAAGGTTATGTCAGAGAAAAATATACAAAAGTTACATATGCAATACATCTCTGCAAAACATGTATAAATGCAAATAATGTTGCCCCCCCAGCCCCTGCAGTGACCTCCAGTCTAGCACATTGCTGTGCAAAACACCTGGCCTCCTGGAGACACCTAGCCGCCTCAAAAGATCACATCCCCCACAGTTGCCCCCAGCTTCCTCCAGAAACCTCATCCCCTACATGGCCACCAAGTCTGCTGCAGAGTCAACTAACCCCCTCCAGAACCTTCATCCACCCAACAGTAACACCCATCCAAAGCTTTCCAGACTTTCAACATGTATGTTGTATTCCCATTCTTTTAATGTGTGAGTATAAAGGTTTTTTTTTTACTGTTGGGGCATGGAACATTTTTAGAAGAATTAACCTGGTTCTGGTCTGACTAAGGTTGAGAACCACTGCTTTAGAACCTTCCAGACATAAGGGGGGCAGGGGGCAGAGAGCTAGAACCCATGTTCGATGGCTCATTTTCCACAGTAATATACTGCCAGAGGTATGCCTTGTCTCAACAGATATTTAAGGGAGCTTCAGGCACTGTACAAGGGCCACCTGGCCAGTGAGGATCTGATGCTCAGAGTGGTCTTCCTGCTTGAGATAATGGTAGGCTTGTCTATTACATCGTTCACCATATACAGCCCAACTACCCCTTCCCCAAAGAGCTGTTCTGTAACCTTCTTATAAAGAACAAACAACCAATCCAGTATTGTTTGCAAAAGAGAACCTTTACTTGTGATTTTGATAGTAGATACATCTCCAGCTATATGGTATTAAAGATTACCGGAGCTGAGTACAACAAGCTCCATGTAATGTTACAGATACTTTCTACTTATTTTGACATTTACAAGGGAATTCCAGGAGGAGAGTTACAGCACCCAATATTTACTTACAGTCTTTCCATGCTTTGGCAGGCAAAATAATTATTCTGCTTCCATTCTCTGCCATTGAAGGGTTGCCCCACGCTTAAAATGCCACGGCATTGTAGTCCAGGAAACAACTTCATCCTTTCAGGAAATGGGTCTTACTCTACCAGCTCTGGACCCAACGACTCCACACTCTCCAAAACTCTTCCCACCACCTGGTATATATCACTTGCGCACCTAGGGTGATGCACAGAGAGGGCTCAGACAAGAAATCTGAACAAAGCATATCCCTCTATAGTATGTGATTGTCTCAATCTAGAGTACTAAGTGTCATTTGTGTTTGTCAAGTGTCTTCTGACAAGTTTTTCTGACACCAAGAAAAAAAATGGTGATGGGGAGGGACCTCCAGCAGATTGACAGCCTCTGCTCTGTTGCCATGTGCCTGGTTGGGGGGGTTATGACCCTTCCCTCCAATCAGCTCTTAGAGCTCTCCTTTACTGATGTAACTTCAGCTCCCCTGCTTTTCGGAGCTGAATGATCCTGTAAATTCTGCACTTTGAATAGATGTAGAGAAAAAATGCTATAGATAAACAGGTACAACTTATGTAGGAGGATTTGTTTCATTTCTGTGTCACCTGAGGCCAGTCACTTCACTGAGTATATGTACAATCACCTTACTTTTGTAACAAAATTATCAATTTCACTAAAATTTGGTCAAAATGTTGCAAATTTTCCCACTTGGAACTATTACCATGAAAAGTGAAAAGGCTCACACTCGTGCGCTGATACACCCAAATTAAAAATAAACAAAGGACAATTGCTGCACCCACTCCCTAAGTGTACTCTCACTTAAAATTGATATAAACCAAGAATGTGTAGTGCACTAACTCCTCATCCAGACATATAAATGAAATAAAATATTCCTCCAGTAATCTTATGCAAGGTAAATCCACTCTCCATTAAAAGTCCAACTCCCAAATCACAGAATGTCTGAATTAGTGCGTTTAACAATCACTTTCCAGAAGACGTGCTTGTGCTCAAGATACTCTCCCTGCTCACCTTTTAAGTTTGAACTACAAATTATAATAGGTCAAATGGGTTTTTACAGAAGTGAATCCTTTTATGTGGCGACGAATCCAGAATTTCTTCACTCAATCACGACTCCAAAAACGTGTATATAAAAATATGAGCAGTTATTATTATTATTATTATTATTATTATACAGGATTTATATAGCGCCAACAGTTTGCTCAGCTCTTTACAAAATAAAGGGAGACAATACAGCAACAATAGTTCAATACAAGAGGGTTAGGAGGGCCCTGATCCTGGGAGCTTACAATCTAGGAGTTAGCGCACTACACATTCTTGGTTTATATTACCATACAAAGTTCAGGTTGAAAGCTAGGAGTACACAGTTATGCTAACTTTAAAGTTAATGAAATCCCTTCAAAGATTAAAAAAACTTTCTCTTTAACACTTCTCTTTTTTTTTGTTATATAGGTCTGGCTCAGGAGCCTGCAGAGTCAGATCTTCTGCTCTGCAATCAGCAATGCTCATGCTTTGGCTCTAACTCTGACTTACCATTGTGGGGGGCGACATAAAAACCCTAACTGAGGAAAACTAATGTGGCTTTATGAGACACTACACCAAAATGAAAATATACTCAAAAATGAAAAATATACTATTTTATTTAACAAGGTTAAAACCAGGGGCGAACTGACAACTTATGGGGCCCCCGGGCAATAGGGGATCATGGGGCCCCTGTGTCCTTACCCAAACTCAAAAAAGCCTATGAAAAAGGTACCAGGGGCATCCCATGGGGCCCCCTACTGACCCCGGGCCATCAGGCAGTGCCCGAGTTTCCAAATAGTCAGTCGACCCCTGGTTAAAACCACAGTTGTGGTAGTGATATTTGAGCAATCACACAGCCCATCATAAAAAGCATGTATGACTTACAACAAACAGGCTTAATACATAATATTACAAGGCATAATCTTGGATAACATAAGAACCATAGTTGACATATTTGCTTCTAAGTAGTACTTCCATTCTTTCTCCGACACGTTTTTTAATACAATAGCCCGCTTCCTCAGGGAGATATAAAATATGATTCTAAAAGTATATAAACAAGGCCAAAAATAGGCATACAGTATGCTAAAGAAAAATAACATTTATAACAAACAGATGTTTACATTTACCCGATGATGACATCAGCAGATTTATAGAAAGCCAATAGGAACCATGAACATAGGATCCAAGAATGAGGCATCCCTCAGTCAGAGGTGCAAAGATGAGCCAAAAGGACAAAACCGCACATCCATATTTAAAGCTGAAAAAGGTCAAAGCATCGAAGTGTTTGTGTCCCAAAACATACAAACTACACCCCTACTCCCCAAGCTGGTTATACACAGCCAAACTATTAATGCGGGACAACAAAAGGCATTCTGTGTATAAAGAAAAATATGGACTGGGTATATATCAAATAGTCATTCCCAAACTACGCGTCTTTCCTGGGAGAGGGTTGAATCAAGGCAGGCTGGAGGCAAGCTTGTCTCGCCTGGCACTAGCTGCCATGTGGGCCTCAGGTGGGCGACCTTAGGGCCTGAAGCTAGAGAGAGTGGCCCTGGTTCTACAGTAAGCTGACTGAGGGGAGCTGCCTGCCAAAGCTCTGTCTGGTATCATTGGAGAGAGAGAATGCCATTCTGTCCTTGGACTTGTGAGTCCAAGGACTGAGGGGAGCTGTCTGCCAAATCTCTGTCTGGTATCACTGGAGAAAGAGAGAGCCATTCTGTCCTTGGACTTGTGAGTCCAAGGACTGAGGGGAGCTGTCTGCCAAATCTCTGTCTGGTATCACTGGAGAAAGAGAGAGCCATTCTGTCCTTGGACTTGTGAGTCTAAGGACTGAGGGGAGCAGTCTGCCAAAGCTCAGTCTGGTATCACTGGAGAGAGAGAATGCCATTCTGTCCTTGGACTTGTGAGTCTAAGGACTGAGGGGAGCAGTCTGCCAAAGCTCTGTCTGGTATCACTGGAGAGAGAGAATGCCATTCTGTCCTTGGACTTGTGAGTCTAAGGACTGAGGGGAGCTGTCTGCCAAAGCTCTGTCTGGTATCACTGGAGAGAGAGAATGCCATTCTGTCCTTGGACTTGTGAGTCTAAGGACTGAGGGGAGCTGTCTGCCAAAGCTCTGTCTGGTATCACTGGAGAGAGAGAATGCCATTCTGTCCTTGGACTTGTGAGTACAGACACTGAGAGATCTTGGGGACTCTATGTACTTTGCTACCCCTCTGATGCTTGATAGTCAGCGTGGGTCTGGGAAAAGGGAACACTGGCTGGTGTTCTGAAGAGCTTGTCCAACGGATGCTACTGCAAAGGACCTTGCTCATTTCTGTTACATTTGGACTGCCATAGTCTACCATAACTGGCCAGTACCTGAAGAGCTCAGCCTTGTAACTACTAGTACCATTAAAGGGACTTTGCTCACCCCTAAACTACTTGTTACTACAATGTAAAGAGAACTCTGCTATCTGCTTTCAGCCAGGACTTCAACACTGCTCAACAAAGAGATCAGCTAGATGTCTTCAGTGTGAATAGTTCTAAATTTCCCATCCCTATCCCCAGTTCTACAATAAACCTCCAAAAACAAAAATATCCTAAACTGGTCATTGAAGATAATGAGTGAAAGAGTATGTGCACCTGGCTGTGGAAAATACTTTGTGCATGGCTGCGGGGCGAAGCAAGGGGAGACCTGGGCAGAGGCGGATTGACAACTCGTGGGGCCCCCGGGCATTTGGGGATCATGGGGCCCCTGTGTCCTCACCCACACTCAACCCACACCCAAAAAAGCCTGTAAAAGGTACTAGGGGCATCTCATGGGGCCCCCTACTGACCCTGGGCCCTCGGGCAGTGCCCGAGTGCACGAATGGTCAGTTCGCCCCTGGACCTGGGCAATATTACAGTCGGTTCTTTTGGGGGTAGTGCGACACATATATAATATAAAAAAGGTTGGTATCCCATTCAGATTTAATGGGTCGCCTTGAAGAACATGCATTAACGTACAAAAAACACATCTTAACATGCATGTGGTAATGCACTTTGTAAAGACCTGAAGGGGCCATGAGAGTTGACCATGAGTCTTGTTCAGTGGTTTGTAGCCAGCAGTGTTAGTAGTGGCAACCAAGATGGTGATTTGTGATAGGTTGTGGTGCATCTTTAGTCTTGTGCTAAGCGTGTGTGTCTATGAATGCTCTGGGATTGGTGGACTCACATTTTCACATGTATTACCTGATAGATTTTATGCGCTTGATCCATTACAGAGATACTATTCAGAATTTCTAAGTAAATATTAGTTGACTGAAAATGCATCTTGAAAACTGCTCTTGCGAAATTGCAATCCACAATCCCTAGACTCCGATGCTCCATGCCAATGATGTGGGACATCTGTAGTGTAATGACTTAAACAAGCAGTCTGAGCAATTATCTTCATTTTTATTTTCTGCCGGTCTATATTTAGCAGAAGAACTTTCCCATGAATCACACAGTCTGTATTGTCTTCTCTTCATCCATTTTTGATGTCAGAGAAAATTTTGAATTCGCAATATGGCTCATGTTTGTCTGGGGCGTCCAACCAAAATAAACATGTCCGCATTTTATAATCAAAGGCTATAGAGATATTTGCAGAGTTTACATTAAAGTGTTCAATGACAAGCTAGTCGGAAGAAAACTGATTTTCTTATGTAAGTTGTTTTATTTTGTGCAGTGTGTGTTAGAATGTTGCTTATGGCATTTATATCTAGAAATAGGAATTCCAGTAGATATACAATGTGTATATACACTGCTCAAAAAAATTAAAGGAACACTGAAAACACATCAGATCTCAATGGGGAAAAATCTCCTGCTGGATATCTATACTGATATAAACTAGGTAATGTGTTAGGAATGTAAGGGTGCCGCATCGTCAGATGGAAATGAAAATGATCGACCTACAGAGGACTGAATTCAAAGACACCCTGAAAATCAAAGTGAAAATGTGATGCAGCAGGCTAGTCCATTTTGCTGAAATTTCATTACAGCAACTCAAAAAGGTCCTCACTAGTTTGTATGGCCCCCACATGCTTGTGTGCATGCCTGACAACATAAGGGCATGCTCCTAATGAGATGACGGATGGTGTCCTGGGGTATTTTCTCCAGGATCGGACCAAAACATGTTCTATTGGATTTAGGTCAGGTGAGCGTGGGGGCCAATCAATGGTATCAATTCTTTCATCCTCCAGGAACTGCCTGCATACTCTCGCCACATGAGGCCGGGCATTGTTGTGCACCAGGAGGAACCCAGGACCCACTGCACCAGTGTAGGATCTTACAATGGATCCAAGGATTTCATCCCAATACCTAATAGCAGTCAGGGTGCCATTGTCTAGCCTGTAGAGGTCTGTGCGTCCCTCCATGGATATGCCTCCCCAGACCATCACTGACCCACCACCAAAATGGTCATGTTGAACAATGTTACAGGCAGAATAACGTTCTCCATGGCTTCTCCAGACCCTTTCACGTCTGTCACATGTGCTCAGGGTGAACCTGCTCTCATCTGTGAAAAGCACAGGGTGCCAGTGGTGGACCTGCCAATTCTGGTGTTCAATGGCAAATGCCAATCAAGCTCTATAGTGCCGGGCAGTGAGCACAGGGCCTACTACAGGACGTTGGGCCCTCAGGCCACCCTCATGACGTCTGTTTCTGATTGGTTAGCGACATTCAAACCAGTGGCCTGCTGGAGGTTATTTTGTAGGGCTCTGGCAGTGTTCATCCTGTTCCTCCTTGTACAAAGGAGCAGGTACCGGTCCTGCTTATGGGTTACGGACCTTCTACGGCCCTGTCCAGCTCTCCTAGAGTAACTGTCTGTCTCCTGGAATCTCCTCCATGCTCTTGAGACTGTGTTGGAAGACACAGCAAATCTTCTGGAAATGGTACGTATTGATGTGCCATCCTGGAGGAATTGGACTCCCTGTGTAACCTCTGTAGGGTCCAGGTATCGCCTCATGCTACCAGTAGTAACACTGACCCTAGCCAAATTCTGAACTAGTCAAAAACAGTCAGAAAAGATGAGTAAGGAAAAAAATGTCAGTGTCCTCCGACTGTAAAACCATTCCTGTTTTGGGGGTCATCTCATTGTTCCCACCTAGTGCATCTGTTGTTCATTTCATTGACACCAAAGCAGCGGAAACTGATTAACAACCCCCTCAGCTACTTAACTGACCAGATCAATATTCCAGGAGTTTAATTGACTTGATGCTAGACTCTGATTAAAAAGTGTTCCTTTAATTTTTTTTAAGCAGTGTAATATATATATATATATATATATATATACAGTCATGGCCGAAATTGTTGGCACCCTTGATATTTCTCCAGGAAATCATGTATTTCTCACGAAACGTATTGCATTAACACATGTTTTGCTATACACATGTTTATTCCCTTTGTGTGTATTGGGACAAAACAAAAAAAGGGAGGAAAGAAAGCAAATTCGACATAATGTCACACAAACCTCCAAAAATGGGCTGGACAAAAGTATTGGCACCCTTTCACAACTGCGGATAAATAAGAATGTTACAAGCATGTGATGCTCCTGTAAACTCACCTGGGGCAAGTAACAGGTGTGGGCAATATAGAAATCACACCTGAAAGCAGATAAAAAGGAGAGACGTTCACTTAACCTTTGCATTGTGTGTCTGTCTGTGCCACACTAAGCATGGACAACAGAAAGAGGAGACGAGAACTGTCTGAGGACCTGAGAACCAAAATTGTGGCAAAATATCAACAATCTCAAGGTTACAAGTCCATCTCCAGAGAACTAGATTTGCCTTTGTCCACAGTGCGCAACATTATCAAGAAGTTTGCAACCCATGGCACTGTAGCTAATCTCCCTGGTCGTGGACGGATGAGGAAAATTGATGAAAGATTGCAACGCAGAATAGTCCGGATGGTGGATAAGCAGCCCCAAACATGTTCCAAAGACATTCAAGCTGTCCTGCAGGCTCAGGGAGCATCAGTGTCAGCGCGAACTATCCGTCGACATTTAAATGAAATGAAACGCTATGGCAGGAGACCCAGGAGGACCCCACTGCTGACACAGAGACATAAAAAAGCAAGACTACAGTTTGCCAAAATGTACTTGAGTAAGCCAAAAGCCTTCTGGGAAAACGTCTTGTGGACAGATGAGACCAAGATAGAGCTTTTCGGTAAAGCACATCATTCTACTGTTTACCGAAAACGGAATGAGGCCTACAAAGAACAAAACACAGTACCTACGGTAAAATATGGTGGAGGTTCAATGATGTTTTGGGGTTGTTTTGCTGCCTCTGGCACTGGGTGCCTTGACTGTGTGCAAGGCATCATGAAATCTGAGGATTACCAAAGGATTTTGGGTCGCACTGTAGGGCCCAGTGTCAGAAAGCTGGGTTTGCGTCCAAGATCCTGGGTCTTCCAGCAGGACAATGACCCCAAACATACGTCAAAAAGCACTCAGAAATGGATGGCAAAGAAGCGCTGGAGAGTTCTGAAGTGGCCAGCAATGAGCCCAGATCTAAATCCCATTGAACACCTGTGGAGAGATCTTAAAATTGCTGTTGGGAAAAGGTGTCCTTCCAATAAGAGAGACCTGGAGCTGTTTGCAAAGGAAGAGTGGTCCAAAATTCCGGGTGAGAGGTGTCAGAAGCTTATTGATGGTTATAGGAAGCGACTGATTTCAGTTATGTTTTCCAAAGGGTGTGCAACCAAATATTAAGTTAAGGGTGCCAATACTTTTGTCCAGCCCATTTTTGGGGTTTTGTGTGACATTATGTCATATTTGCTTTTCTGCCTCTGTTTTATATTTGTTCCAATACATACAAAGGGAATAAACATGTGTATAGCAAAACATGTGTTAATGCAATACCTTTTTTGTGTGAAATACTTGATTTTCAGGAAAAATATCAAGGGTGCCAACAATTTCGGCCATGACTGTATATACAAGGTGATATCTAAATGTTTAGAGACTAGTTTTGTAACACGCCAACAGATGGCTGTACTCATAGGACTTAGGAAGCTCCAACCATCACAAGTCAGTGTGCCAAACGGCATCAGCCTGTGTACATCGGGAGCTGTACAACTGGTGCTATTCTGACCACATGTTACCACGTCTGCTATTTCATCATGGACAGCAAGTTAGAACAAAGAGCAAACATGAAATTCTGTGTGAAATCGGGCAAATCTGCGAAAGAGACATTTGACATGATTCAGTAAGTTTACGGAGATGCAGCAATGAGTCATTTGATGTGTTTTGAGTGGCATGCACGCTTAACCTCCCTGGCGGTGTTCCCTAGTGTAGCTCGGGGTAAAGTTTCAGTACCACAAGCAGTAACCCCGAGCTACACTCGGGAATACCCTGCAGCGTTGCTCCGGGATCTCTTCTTCACTTACCTTGTCCTGCGCTCCCACAATGTCCCCCCTGCAGTGTCCGTGGCAATGTCCTCTGGTGGATACCAGCATCTGTCTTCCGGGTTCCGGTCCCTGCGATGTCAGGACGTACGGGGGACGGAACTGGTGGGAGATTTTAAAAATTTTAAAAGTGACATTCACTAAATACACTAAAATCTCATAGTGAAACATTCCTGTATCAAACCATTTCACATACATTTTGTCCCGAGTGCTTTGTCCTGCACCCTACCTGCATTTTTACTGTTCTTTCTGCCTGGAAACTGAGAAATGTCCATGGCGTCCAAAAAGCATCCCTTTATGTCAAAAGCGGTTTTAGACCGGCTAGAGAACAGCGATAGTAAATCAGAACCACTTGCAGAATTGAGTGATAATGATTTGTGGGGAAATTCCTCATCAGACACTGAAAATGATTTTGCGACTTTACTCAGTGATGAGCGAACTTGGCGCTATATTTAAAATTTCAGTGTTTTTGGTTTGATTATATTATTGAATTAAATTTATTATTATATTATTTTTTTATGATTATTTATTAAATTCTAATTTATGATTTCGTGTTTCAAATTTTTATCATACGCGGGATGTTTACTAGACTCTTGTTCGGACAGATTTCAGTGAGTTATTCCTAAAAATTACAGGCCTATAATAAAAAAAACTACATATTTCCATGAAAAAAATGTACCGCTTTGAGCACAGAAATATGGACATAATCAGACCGCTAGGGAGGTTAAAGAGCAGAAGAACATCACTGGAAGACAAGAGATCAGGAAGACCTTCAAAGAGCTCCACCCCCAAAAATGCCCTCTTAATCCAACTCAAAGTTCATCGTTTTGACAACATTGCGGAGATCCAGCGATTTGCCTAGTTTCATGCAAAGTTTCACGTTTGTTCTAACTTGCTGTCCATGATGAAATAGCAGACACAATAACGCACATGGTCAGAATAGCACCTGTTGCACAGCTCCTGATGTATGTAGGACAATGCCATTTGGCACACTGACCTATGAAGGTTGGAGCTCCCTGTGACTGTGCATACAGCCTTGTGCTGCCATCTGTTGGATTGTTACAAAATATTTTGATATCACCTTGTGTGTGTATATATGTATATATGTGTGTACATATATATATATATATATATATATATATATATATATATATATATATATATATATACACACACACACACACACACACTGATATAAGAGTATGAACACCCACCATGACTCATTGAGGTATGGATTCCACTAGATCTCTGAAGGTATGCTGTGATATCTAGCACAAAACTGTCAGTAGAAGATCCTTTGAGTCCTGTAAGCAGTGAGGTAGGGCCTCCATGGATCGGATTTGTTTTTCTAGCACATCCCACGGATGCTTGGTTGGATTGAGATCTGCAGAATTAATGAAATTGAGGTGTTGACCTGATTTCCTAAGTATAAATGATTCAGTGCTATATCTTCCTAGTGGTAAATGCTCATGTGCCATGAATTTGAGGTTATAATAGTGAAAAAGCCTCAGCACAATCACCCTAAAACAGTGCAAACTAATGAAAGAAAAAAATATCTAAAAGCAGTATATAACTAATGTTAGTACTGCTGCTCACACGTTTTGTGTTCCCACAAAAAAACAAAAAGTAAAAAACGTATTCGTGATTCAGTGCAGTGCAGTGCAATCTTCCTAGCGGTAAATGCTCATGTGCCATGGAATATCACATAAAATCATATAATAAAGTGAATTAAGTGGACATGCGTATATGCTATGCGTTTATGTCTAAACATAGAACACTCATAGAATGTATGTGTTTTATGTCATCACAATATATGTAGAACAATAACTAAACTGAAGCTTATAAGTAGGTATGTTCAGTGGACATACATGTATGCATGTAATTTATTTTCCTCCAGACATAAAGAGTGTCCCCTTGTCCTCTGTATGTTTGCCCTTCTCTGTACTTTCTCCAGTTCCCCAATGTTCTTTTTGTGAATTGGTGCCCAAAACTGAACTGCATATTCCAGATGAGGTGTTACTAATGATTTGTACCGGGGTAATATGATATCTCTCTCTCTCTGGAGTCTATACCTCTTTTAATACGAGAGGATTTTGCTCGCTTTAGAACCCGCAGCTTGGCATTGCATGCCATTATTAAGCTTGTGATCTACCAGAACCCCCAGATCCTTCTCCACCATTGATTCCCCCAGTTGTACCCCCCCTAGTATGTATGATGCATGCATATTCTTACCCCCCAAGTGCAGAACCTTACATTTATCAATATTAAACCTCATTTGCCACATAGTTGCCCAATTACACAGAGCATTGAGGTTGGCTTATAAATTGAAGACATCCTGTGAAGACGTTATTCCACTGCACAGCTTGGTGTCATCTGCAAAGACTGAGATGGTATAGGTAACATATTTAATGCAGTTGTGTGGGGTGTGTACAGTACATAGTGCAGGGATCTGGGGTGTGTAATGTACATAGTGCATGGGATCAGGGTGGTTAATATACATAGTGCAGGTGTCAGACAGAGAGCAGCATGCTCCGTTTTGTTTACATCTCTGGAATAGACATCACGGAGATGTAAGCAATCCAGTAATGACTCAGCATTCAAAGTAGTGGCTTCACTACAGAGCTCAGCAGAGGATATTTTGCAGCGGTAGAGAACAAATGAAGCACTGGCTATACACGGACTTTAACTAAACTATCTGAAAGAAGTACTCATCCTCTGTATTCTTGTATTTTTGTTGTGAGCCTGACAGGGGCGGACTGACAACTCATGGGGCCCCTGGGCAATAGGGGATCATGGGGCCCCTGTGTCCTTGCCCAAACTCAAAAAAGCCTATGAAAAAGGTACCGGGGCATCTCATGGGTCCCCCTACTGACCCCGGGCCCTCGGGCAGTGCCCGAGTTTCCAAATGGTCAGTCCGCCCCTGGAGCCTGATGATTCCACCAATCAATTGTCCTTAGTGGAGATCTACGTAGTTCTGAGGATGTTATACAATATGGCCTGAAGATCTTCTGACAGGAACCCTTGATGAAGAATCTTTACACCTCAAAAGGTTCACAGCTGTATTCAAACATCAAGCTGTGATAGGCACACCTGAATTCTTAAGCACTTTTCTACAACCTTCTTCCCTTGCGTCTGTAATGCTTCTACGCCCGATGGTCAAGTTTATATACTACACCCCACAGGTGTATGTACATAAAGGACGGAAATGCTGATGACATCATTGACCTAATATGTGCATGTGGCTATATTAGGTCAATGATGTCATAAGCATCCCTGACCCCTGCTGTATATGTAGCTGTGGGGCAGGGAATGTCAAAGCTGCAGCCCAATGGAACAGGAATGATGACTTTTGAGTTCAGCTGAACACAACTTCAGACCAAACCAAGGCTTACCACTATTTATGACCGACATAAAACTAACCAAAGCAAGCTGAAAGCATCAGTCAGATACGATTTTTGGTTTGCAAGACAAAGCCTTTCAAATAAAGCAATGTCAATGACATAGGAGATAGTCCGGGAAGATCTTCAAATCTATAGGATGTCCATATGCTGCTGTAGCCTATGATGAGTGTGACATCTGAAAGAACCCCCAGTTATCTATCCCCCTTCAGGCACACCCCTTTCCTTAAGATCCAGCCAATCATGTACAATTTATTTGGATAATTAGAGGAATATGTTGGAGGATTCTACCATGTACCCAGCAGTCAAGAGCCCCTGTTACTATGGCTCAAGAGCTCATATATCTCTTCTCCTTGGGCAACTAAGTAAGTCCAAAAGCTGAAAAATATCCACAATGTAACCTATGCAATGCAGAGCTTTGTAAACTAAGAGCTGGACTGTATATATATTTTCTGAAATATTCTAAGCTGGCATTTCTCCAGTCAGTTCTCTCCACATTTCATGTCAGATATGTATACACAAGAATAAAGGCAGCCCCTCTGGATTGCAGCACATAGGCTCGCCTGTGCCCTGGAAAACTCTGAAACCCATCAAGTTGTCTTATGGTTTGTTAGTATTTCTCTTACACTTCTGGTTGGTTAGGGATCAGAGAGATTAAACTGTGTACATAACTGCAAAGGTTTGTGATGGTCTGGTGGAAGGTGGCTGGATCACGGAATCGCTTCAAAAGGGATATTTCTCTTATAGTAAATAAATGTGGCTGGTTTCCTTTCACTAGCTTGACATTGACTGCACTTTCTAAGATATAAAAAATTCAGGATTTAAAGGGAACCTTTAATTTTACCATACTAGGCCATGTAATTGGTTAAGTGGGCAGTGGGTACTAACTTTTAACACATTTCCCAACCGGCCCATCTGCTGCCAGGTGGCCTGGGACATTTGTATACCTTTCCAATTTGCAGAGATAGTTGAAAAAAACTCAGGACTATGCTTTAACCCACACCCTCAAGCAACAGCAATTGTGCTTAAGAAAATTTTTTTATTAGCATTTACCGGATTTTACAAAATAAAGCAAGTACAATTACAGTAAATTTCAAGACGAGGGTTAGGAAAGCCCAGCTCATAAGAACTTGTAGGTGGGGTGTAGTATGGTGTGGCTGCAATGAGATACACAGTCCCAGCATGACAAATTAACTTGTATTGAAAGAATGCAAAAACAGCTCACAATAAACCTGGTGGGAAGACAGCCCAACCAGGAACAGTCATGGGTCCAAGAGCGTGTAAAAAGCAGGTTTCAGCTGAACTGGCAGTGCCTATTAGGAGGGGCAGAATGGGGCCTGGCCATCTTGTGCCCAAGTGGGAAGATGTCCGAAGAAGATGTGAGCCCTACGCTTTCCCTCCTTGTCAGGAACCTTTCCCTGCCATTAATTCTGTCCCTACCAGATGGGGTACCTGTCCCTACTCTACCAACTTCCAAAAATGCAAACCAAGCCTGAAAGCTGCTAGAGTCACATGGGGTGGTAGCATCCAACCATGTTCCCCTTGACTTCCTCTCCAACTGTATTGCCGCTGCGGAAGAGCACCACCTATAGTGGAGAAAGTAGACTGCACCTGCCTACAAGGTTACAATCTAAAAAGAAGGGCAAGTGATAAAAAAAGGTAATAAATGTGGGTAGATGGGTTGATGGAGAAAGTAAAATTCCAGTTAGGTGGAAGCAGGATAGATTTTCCTGAAGAGATGTATTTTCAATGATCGCCTAAAGGCAGACAGAGTAAGAGGTAGTTACACAGCTTGAGGTAGGGTTTCAGAGGATGGAGAGTTCTTGAACACCAACATGAGTGGAGGTGACAATGGTGGATTATTCATGAATGAGGCACTGAGTTGTGGGGAGGGAGGCTGAGATTCACATGTTTCAGCGTTTCAGCAAGTCCAGAAGTGTCCTGCTCAGGTCTGCTGATTTAGAGTCCAACAAAAGATTCAACATGACCCAGCTTCCACACGAACACCCAAGCCACATGGCATTTTAGCCTCAAGCCCAGAAACCTATGCACATACCCACAGTGGGATATTCTACAGGCAAAGCTTCCCCCAAACTGTAGAATTTATTTCCATGCCATGTTTATCTCATGCCATATTTCTTTTCTGTATGTAGCACCATCCTAGGGAAGCTAGTTACAAAAATTTTAGTTCGAGGCTGAATAGCAGCATGGTGGAATAATCAAAGGGGGTGGAATTTTGGTCAGGGCTGAGAGAGTCTGCAAACCAGTTCTCAGGAACATCCCCCTGATCTAGAGATTTTTAGAAGTCTCTAGAATTCAGTGGGCAGGGCTGTGGAGGAGCTGGATTGCACTCTCAAAAGATACTAGCCAATCTCCAATCTCCAGGAGGCTTGGCATGGGGTCAGGACAGCCCTTAAGAGTGACCAAGCCTGCTCAGCAGCAGGAGAGTTTAGGCTGAAGATGAAGTGAGCAGGATGGTGTGTGGAGCCTGGGAAAGGGTCCAGGAGAGGGGCCTACCTACAGGTGGAGGAGCTGGAAAGGAGGATCTCTCAGACTCATTGTCCACTGAGAGAGGACAGCCTGGGAAGCAGAGGAGGAGTCAGCCCAGGGTAAGGTCTGAAGGCAGTCACCAACTCGCAAGCTTACAGGAGAGACTCAGCGAGTAACCCCACACCCCCTAGGCTGGATCCGGGGAAAGGGCATTTGGGTAGGAAACCTGACTAGCCCCCTTCTGGGACTGCTTCCTTAATTTAAAGTGGAAGCTTCTGGGACCTCTTGGCCAGGGATTTCCTCAGGCTGCTGGGTGAAGAGGAGATTTCATCTGGGGTCTGGGGAGGTATACAAAGAGAGGCTGGAAAAGTATTAAGTTTGATATACCCTATATCAAGACAAATCTACTCTCCAACCTTCTGTGGAAAACATACAAGCATTTTTATCACAAATTTGCTTACCCACGCTTTCAAAATCACAACTAAGTATCTTAAACTCCCCCACCACGATAACTTAAAGAACAAACAAAACCTCTGACCTAGGAACTCTCAATTATTCTAAATTCTTTCCAAAAATTCAAAGCCACCTTAATCAAATGGCTAAGCATGAACTATCCTGGTTTGGCAAACTGGCCGCGTTTAAAATGTTCATATTGCCATAGATTTTATATCTATTTAGATCAATTCCAATCCCAATTAAATCTTCATATCTAACAAAACTACAATCTATGCTTAAAAAATACATCTGGGGAAATATTAGACCTAGATACTCATATAATATGTTAATCAAACACAAAAAAATAGGAGGAATGGGATTTGTTGATATTAGGGACTATTACAAAGCATCATTATTAGACCAACTTAAACATTGGTTTGTAGTGGAAGATGATACAAAATGGGGTGACATTGAAAAAACTCTAGCCTCTACTACAGATTTAAGCGCCATACTACTAGCGAGCTTGTGGCAAAGGATTCCCACTAGTAAAAGAACACCAACTATATGAGCCTCAGTTGAAGCCTGGAAATCCTTAAGCTCCATGCTTATAGATCCTCTCCGCATAAGTCCTCTTCCTATACCTATAACATCCTTCGAAGTCGTAATGTGTAGCATAGATATCTCAAATTAGAAACATAATGGTATACGCACAATACAAGATATTTGTGTTTAAAAATTACATAAAAAATGTTTAATTCCTTTCAAAATAATTTAACATCCTCCCTTCTGAAAAGTCAACTTATACACGCATCATTCGTTGCCTATCGAAACATCCAGTAAAAACAATATATATACCAAAGGATTTTTACAGTTTTATAGCTCCGCTACTCCTAAATCAGGTGGTATCACCCTATTTTAGAACCTTCTACAATGTAAATCAGAATTTAAAAAGACTACTCCTTTAACCTCCCTAGCGGTCTGATTATGTCAATATTTCTGTGCTCAAAGCGGTACATTTTTTTGCATAGAAATATGTAATTTTTTTATTGTAGGCCTGTAATTTTTAGGAATAACTCACTGAAATCTGTCCGAACAAGAGTCTAGTAAACCTCCCGGGTATGATAAAATGTGAAACACAAAATCATAAATTATAATATAATAAATAATCATAAAAAATAATAATATAATAATAAATGTAATTCAATAATGTCATCAAACCAAAAACACTGAAATTTGAAATAGACCTTCAAGTTCGCACATCACTGAGCAAAGTCGCAAAATCGTTTTCAGTGTCTGAGGACGAATTTCCCCCACGAATCATTATCACTCAATTCTGCAAGTGGTTCTGATTTACTATCGCTGTTCTCTAGCTGGTCTAAAACCACTTTTGACCTAAAGGGACGCTTTTTGGACACCATGGACGTTTCTCAGTTTCCAGGCAGAAAGAACAGTAAAAATGCAGGCAGGGCACAGGACAAAGCACTCGGGACAAAATGTATGCGAAATGGTTTGGTACAGTAATGTTTTACTATGTGATTTTAGTGTATTTAGTGAATGTCAGTTTTTAACATTTTTAAATTTCCCACCGTTCCGTCCCCCATATGTCCCGAACGTCCCGATGCTCACAAGGACCGGAAGACGGATGCCAGCATCGGAAGGAGGAGATGGCCCGGGACTCTGCAGGAGGGACATCGCATGAGCGAAGGGCAAGGTAAGTGCTGGAGGGAATCCCAGAGCAACACTGCAGTGTAATCCTGAGTGTAGCTCGGGGTTACCGCTTTTGGTACTGATAGTTAACCCCAAGCTACACTTGGGAATACCGCCAAGGGGGTAATTCAAGTGGGAAAAAGACTTCAAGACTGAAATCTCTAATGAGCAGTGGGAATGTGCATCCGGGAATATGTTTTCAGCTACTAGATGTGTTAACTTTTGGGACCTAACACCTAAAATTTCCACAAGATGGTATCTAACTCCTTACCAAATGGCCAAATTCTCAGAACAACATAGTCTTCAATGCTGGAGACACTGCGGTCAGATTGGTACTCTATTACATATATTATGGACATGTAAAAATATTAGAAGCTATTGGTATAAAGTCTTTCACATGATATTGGAAATTACTGGGATATTAAAACAACCAGATCCTACCCTAGCCATTTTGAATCTAAATATAGATACATATCCAATCCATTATCGGCTCTTAGTGACACATATTCTTCTAGCATCAAGACTTACCATTACTAGACACTGGAAAAAAGACTTAGTCCCTTCTCTAGAAGAAGTCATTGAGCGAGTCCAGACCCACTTTAGCTTACCTAAATGACAGAATTACCAAATTTGACAAAGCTTGGAAACCCTGGTCCTGGTCCGACTGGTTAAGAACTGTAACCTAAGATATTATTATGTTAACCTTTTGTTGGATACTCTAAAATGATTATTCCGTGGAACTAGTAGGACAGTTAGGAATTATTCAATATTTCCTTTTTTTTCTCTTTGTTAAACTTTACTGCAACACCAGGGGCGGACTGACAACTCATGGGGCCCCCGGGCAATAGGGGGTCATGGGGCCCCTGTGTCCTTGCCCAAACTCAAAAAAGCCTATGAAAACGGTACCAGGGGCATCTCATGGGGCCCCCTACTGACCCAAGCCCTCGGGCAGTGCCCGAGTTTCCAAATGGTCAGTCCGCCCCTGTGCAACAGCTATACTGTGATATTGTGTAACTTTTCACTGTCCTATTTTTTTTTTTTTGTGTTTTTTTTTTTTGTTGTTGTAACTATATTTGTAAAACCAAATACAAATTTATTATGGAAAAAAAACTGTTACATTTGGATTTCCCTCACTTTTTTCTTCTGTGAAAATGGTAACCAGGTTAAAAAAAGAGTAAATCTCCCCAGACAGCTATAAAAATCCCGACAACCCTTCCACACTCTATCCAAAACTTGTCTTTAGATATAAGTAAAGTGGAACAGAAATTTATTTCACAAATTGATAACAGGTTAGATTTTTGACACAGGAGAAATATATCCCTTCCAGTTGTCATGAACCCCAACACCAGAAATTAGGCAAAATCTACCCTTGCTTTGACCCCCCCCACACACACATACTGCAGGGGTCTGCTTAGATCTGGGGGGCTGAAGAGGTTGCATTACTTACCCTACCCCCACTCTGGCTGGCTCCAATGTCCCCTTCCTCTCCCTCTGGAACTTGGGGTTGTGGGCATTCCCTTGGCATCAACACATGCAATGCAGGGCTATTAATCCTGAACAGATAGAGGACACAAAAGTGCAACCAAGAGAAGAGGTTTATTGGAACCGATTGCACTGCTGGAGGGACTCTTTTGAGCAAAGAATAAGGTAAAGTGCTTCCAAAGGCAGAAGGTTTTTTACCCTAAAGCACTCTATGCATTAAGGTAAAAAAAACCTTCTGGGTGCAGCTCTCTCCATAGCCCCCCCCCTTTCACTTACCTGCGCCCCTTCTCAATCCAGTGATGTGCATGAGAACAGCGGCTCTCCCAGGTCTCTCTCTCCTCATTGGCTCACACAACAGTGGGGGCCATTTGGCTCTTGCTGTTGTCAATTACAGCCAGTGAGCCAATGAGGAGAGAGTGGGGTGCGGGGCTGAGCTGAGCTCTGTGTGTGAATGGACAATGTCCATTCACAGGAGCCTGCTTGAGTGCCCCCACAGCAAGAAGCTTGTTATTGGAGGCACTTGGCAAGGAGGAGGAGCCAGAACAGCTGGCGGAGGACCCAAAAGGAATTAAATCGGAGCTGCTCTGTGCAAAACCATTGCACTGAGCATTTAAGTATAACATGTTTGTTATTTTTTTAAAAATACAACCTTTAGAATCACTTTAACCCCTTCACGCCGATGTCACACAAATATGCGGCCTCACAGAACTGGGCTTTTTTCCGTAGGGCCGCATATTTGCGTACCTGTATTTGTGCTGGGAGTGCGCTGCACTACCCCTAGACACAGGCCGCACTTCTCGTGAGCGCGACCTTTGTCCAGGTACATCCGCAAGTGCTGGAACTTCCTGTGCCCGTGCTGCGGTTGGCAGGGCTGGGGTGGCATCCGTCTGACGCTGCGGCCCGGAACATCCCTGGAACGTTCGCGGCCCAGAACCTCGCTACCTTCTCCTCTCCGGCCGCGCCGGAGGAGGAGAAGATAGTGGCAGGGGTGGTGAAAGCCGCACCTCTCGTTCTGCGCGGCAGGATGAGAGGTGGAGAGGGGTCATTTGGCAACAAGGAGAGAAATGCAGCTGGAGCCAGGGGATAACAGTGAGGGGGCCAAGATGACAATGGAATTTTGTGGACATTTGGCAAGAGGACCTGGTGGTGGAAATACTTTAATGGAATTTGAGGACATTTAGCAGGGTGGCGTGAAGAGGAAAATACGTTAATTGAATTTGGGCCATTTGGCAGGATGACACGGAGGACATACAGCAGTTAAATTTGGGAACATTTGGCACAAGGAATTAATGAGGGGATTAAAGCAGGAATTAATAATTGGCAGAGCCCCTATACCGTGACACTGCATAAAAGCGGCTAAACGCACATAAACTATGTATGCACACACGGCTAAACTGACCTTTTCTAACGTACGTTTTCTAGCAGTCAGTTTCCATCGTTCAGAAGACTTTTCCAAACGCCCCGTGTACATGAACCCTAACACTGGCAGGGGTGTTGACAGTGGTAAGCTTTAACTTATTCATGAAAAACCTCTATCCCAAAGCAAAAAAAAAACAGTTTGCTGTAACCGATGATATAATGTGAGCTGGAGTTCAGCTTCAATTTGTTACTGTATTTAAATCTGCTACTATATCTAAAACAATGCTCCTCCCCCAGGATGACAAGGCTGCTGTTTGCTGTGCCCCCCTGTGCTCATTCATCCAGAGTGAGGGCACTCTAATACAGGAGGTGTGTTCGTGGCCAGGTGAAAACAAAGGGAAAGAGAGCCTAAAAAAAGAAAACTAATGGAGCCACCACATCTAAGGATTGGTAAGCTGCAATACATCACATTTGTGGTTTTGGGTTTAATACTGCTTTAAATTGAATAAGGTATATTGATGTTTTAAAATAACATCACTTCTTAAGTACAGGCTACAATGTGTCTACAAATACCTTGATTACTTCTGTGTTTTTGGGTGCCTACCTCAACTTAGGTACTGCTCTGCCACAACCCCAGCCACTCTATCACTCAATGAAAGGCCATGATTGGTTGCTGGTGCAGAATGATGTACAACAGGCATTACTAAATAGCTAACTGTGGTCCAGATGTGAACTGAATTACAGTCCCTCCTGAACTGCCGCAGTCATTCCACTTAGAAGCCTGGAGTCTATCTTTCTTGCCTGGTGCCCTGTAGGTCCCGCTCCTGTTTCTTTTCCCTGGCTGCTGCACTGTCATCTTCACAGGACAGGAGAGGCGGCAGGCTGGGAGGTCCTAGGGAGGGCAGGAGCTGCAAACGGGTGGTCTGGGTAGTCCAAGCAACCAATCACAAGCTTGTTAACCAGAAAAGTTCAGCAGCTCTGGCCCTTTGTCCAGACCGACCCTGTGTAATGTACGACTGAGCATGTTGCTGAAAACAATGGTTTGAAGGGGGGTGAAGGTGCTGAGGACACTGCTATGAATGGGGGGGGGGTGAAGGGGACTGAGGACACTGCTATGAATGGGGGGGGGTGAAGGGGACTGAGGACACTGCTATGAATGGGGGGGGGGTGAAGGGGACTGAGGACACTGCTATGAATGGGGGGGGGTGAAGGGGACTGAGGACACTGCTATGAATGGGGGGGGGGGTGAAGGGGACTGAGGACACTGCTATGAATGGGGGGGGGGTGAAGGGGACTGAGAACACTGCTATGAAGGGGGGGGGGGTGAAGGGGACTGAGAACACTGCTATGAATGGGGAGGGGTGAAGGGGACTGAGGACACTGCTATGAAGGGGGGTGAAGGGGGCTGAGAACACTGTTATGGAGTCAGATGAAGGGGGATAAGGACACTGCTATGAATGGGGGGGGTTGAAGGGGACTGAGAACACTGCTATGAAAGGGGGTGAAGGGGGCTGAGGACACTGCTATGAAGGGGGGTGAAGGGGGCTGAGAACACTGCTATGGAGGGGGTGAAGGGGGATAAAGACACTGCTATGGAGGGGGGAGGTGAAGGGGGCTGAGGACACTGCTATGGAGGGGGGTGAAGGGGGATAAGGACACTGCTATGGGGGGGTGAAGGGGGTGAGGACACTGCTATGGAGGGGGGTGAAGGGGGATAAGGACACTGCTATGGGGGGGGGGGTGAAGGGGGCTGAGGACACTGCTATGGAGGGGGGTGAAGGGGGATAAGGACACTTCTATGGAGGGGGGGTGAAAGGGGCTGAGGACACTGCTATGGAGGGGGGTGAAGGTCCCTGAGGACACTGCTATGGAGGGGGGTGAGGGGGGCTGAGGATACTGCTATGGAGGGGGGTGAAGAGGCATAAGGACACTGCTATGAAGGGGGACAAGGACACTGCTATGAAGGGGGGGGGGGGGTAAGGGGGCTGAGGATACTGCTATGGAGGAGGGTGAAGGGGGCTGAGGACACTGCTATGGAGGAGGGTGAAGGGGGCTGAGGACACTGCTATGAAGGGGGGTGAAGAGGGATGAGGACACTGCTATGAAGGGGCCTGAGGACACTGTTATGGAGGGGGGTGAAGGGGGATAAGGACACTGCTATGGAGGGGGGTGAAAGGGGCTGAGGACACTCCTATGAAGGGAGGTGAAGGGGGATAAGGACACTGCTATGAAGGGGGAGTGAAGGGGGATAAGGACACTGCTATGGAGGGGGGTGAAAGGGGCTGAGGACACTCCTATGAAGGGAGGTGAAGGGGGATAAGGACACTGCTATGGAGGGAGGTGAAGGGGGATAAGGACACTGCTATGGAGGGAGGTGAAGGGGGATAAGGACACTGCTATGAAGGGGGGTGAAGGGGGCTGAGGACACTCCTATGAAGGGAGGTGAAGGGGGATAAGGACACTGCTATGAAGGGGGAGTGAAGGGGGATAAGGACACTGCTATGGAGGGGGGTTAAGGGGGCTGAGAACACTGTTATGGAGGGGGGTGAAGGGGGATAAGGACACTGCTATGAAGGGGGGAGAAGGGGGCTAAGGACACTGCTATGGAGGGGGGGTGAAGGGGGATAAGGTCACTGCTATGGAGGAGGTGAAAGGGGCTGAGGACACTGCTATGGAGGGGGGTGAAGGGGGATAAGGTCACTGCTATGAAGGGGGGAGAAGGGGGCTAAGGACACTGCTATGGAGGGGGGGGGGTGAAGGGGGATAAGGTCACTGCTATGGAGGAGGTGAAAGGGGCTGAGGACACTGCTATGGAGGGGGGTGAAGGGGGATAAGGGCACTGTTATGAAGGGGGGTGAAGGGCGGATAAGGACACTGCTATGGAGGGGGTTGAAGGGGGATAAGGACACTGCTATGAAGGGGGGTGAAGGGGGCTTAAGACACAGCTATTAAGGGGGGTGAAGGGGGATAAGGACACTGCTATGAAGGGGGTTGGTGAAGGGGGCTGAGGACATTGCTATGAAGGGGGGATGAAAAAAGCTGGTATGGGGGGGGGGGAGTTTGGTGTAGAGCCTCATTCATTCATGCAGGGAGGTTTCCCGCACCGCTCCTGTGTGATCTCAGGCTTAGTCACTATGACAAGCCTGGGTTTACATAGGAGCTGTGCAGGAAACCACATGTGATTTGGACAGGAATTGCACAACATTCCTGTTCAAATCGCATGCAATTCTTTGCAGTGCGATTTGAGTCCATTAATTGTATTGCACGAGTATGAGTACTTGTATCGGTGCAACCGTTATTATTAGTACTTTAATATAAAGTCAGCAGCCTCTATAAAACAAATGTTACATAATAAAGTAATCGTAAGGAGGATATTTGATCTTTAAAAAAAAAAGTCAAGACCTACAAATACTGTAGCTGCTGACTTGTATTAGAGTGACACTTTCCTTTCCAGAGATCTAGTGCAGTCCTCACCCGAGCCAGTTCTTTGTCAGTCTTCGGGTTCCCAGTACTGCCATGTTGACTTTGGGAAGTTGGGTTTTACTCCTTGCAGCTTCACAGCCAGATTCCCACAGCACATGTGCGAGCCATGCTGTACCCTGTGAATGGTCCAGCGCCCTTCTGGGATTTGTGAAGTGTCCCAGGAGGCTGCAGGCGTGGGCCCAAATGACACTTCCTATGATATCCAAGTGAAACGTTTCCATTACTGTCAGAGAAAGGGGGAGGAATAGAAGCAGGGGATTTTCTGTTTTTAACGGAAGTTTCCCCAACCTGATCTGTATAGTTGATTAATGGATTGCTGTACCCATGCAGGGTGTCTGGAGACTCAGCAGGGGGCTCAGGTTTTAACATGTCCTGGCTATAACCAGACACCTCTGCACTGGGGATTAGGTTTCAGATTGCTGAACTCCATATACAGAATAAAACTGATCATACACCAGTAAAATTGACTCAAATATTTTCATTTTAGAAACGCTCATTTGATAGTTTGATTGGTTAATGGGGTCATATCTACGATTGCTTTTGATGAGAAAATTCAAAGGTGAAGGATCACAATTTTTTTCAATTCTTACCCGAATAAATTATATTCTAACTGTAAATGTGATTTCCACTTGGAAAAAAATTGTACTTATTGTAATGCCCACGTTGTAGACACAAAAGAAACCTGTTTAATACGTCTGGGATTAGGGCTTAGTCAGACAGTCCGCTTGGGACTCTGGAATCCTGCAGACTTTTATGTAAGGGGCAACTTTGAGGACACTGATTTAAGGGGGGAATGAGAGAAGCGCTGATGTGGGGGGACTCTGGTGACCACAGACAACCTTCTGTAGAGTGAATACCTTAAGGTAAGTGGGAACCTTTATATCATTGTCCCTCCTTACCTTAATGTATTCACTTCCCCCTTACATCAGTGACCCCCCTCAGACTGTGGCCTGGCACGGCTGTCACTGACCCCCTCAGGTGCACTGTGCAGGGCTTAGTCAGACAGACTTCTCCGGACTCTGGCTTGGTAGCTCTGGTTTCATCCTATTCTCTCCACAGTCCACACAGGCCCAGAATCCTACAGACTTTGATGTAAGGGGGAACTCTAAGGACAATGATTTAAAGGGAAATGGGGGGAGCATTGATGAGGGGGCACTCTGGTGACCACAGACAACCTTCCACAGAGTGAATACCCTAAGGTAAGGGGGAACCTTTATATCAGTGTCCCCCTACCTTACTGTATTCACTTCCCCCTTACATCCGTGACCCCCTCAGACTGTGGCCTGGCACGGCTGTCACTGACCCCCTCTCAGGTGCACTGTGCAGGGCTTAGTCAGACAGTCTTCTCTGGACTTCGGCTTGGCAGCTCTGGTTTCATCCTATTCTCTCCACAGTCCACACAGGGCTGACTCCTCCAAATCCTGACTCACTCTCCAGGGTCTCTCTCCAGTCCTCCTTTCTGATTTGTAAAAAGTGCCAAGAGGTACTATGACGTCACTTTGCGACTGGTCAGACTTTTCTCTGGCCAGCTGACTTTCGGAACTGTGCATGCCATATATTTTACAGGTGGCCGCTATCCGTAATGGGCATTAACAGACAGTTTGAAAACGGCCCGAAAATGACGGACTGTTGGCAACCCTGGATTGCTGGGACAGACAAAAATGTAATCATTGCTGGCGTTGGTGGCACCTGTGGATTCCTATTTTGTTTACTGTTGGAACTCTGACCCACACTTGCTATATATGCCTTGTTCATCCTTGTCCCGTTTGCTCTATTGTGTGCAGAAACCTCCTCCACAAATGTCCCATACACCTGGTCCCATATGCTCACCCCATGTGTGCTCCTTCTTTCTGTGCTCTTAACCCGTCACAACTATGCTGTACACTTTATGTTGGCCCATTAAATTAAATAATAAATGTAAATATGTATTTTTAAGACATTTGTAGCATGATAAATCTCTGTTCTGGATGCGTCTCTCTCACTAATGCATGTACAAAGATGTACATAAATGTGTGCTGCAAACTTCAACCAATATGCACTATCGATCTTGCCTTCAAATTATTACATAAAACTCTAGATAGACCCCATTCCCGGAATCGTTAATGTTTTATTGCATCTGTATTCCATGTTTTATTGCTGATTTGCGTTCCATTTAAAAAATAAATATTTTGATGTGATCACATTTCCAATAATTGCACATTGTTTCTTCCGTGTCAGGAGGAGACTATTAAGACATTTGTGACAATTTATACCAGCCTTTTTCAACCTTTTCAACGCAGAGGAACCCTTGACTTAACTTTCCGGTCTCAGGGAACCCCTGCTAAAAATGGCTTTATATACAATTCATGATACATTAGTGTGATAGCCAGAGGTCAGAATGCTCCTTATACTAGTGATCAATGGGAAGAATTACCCCCTTACAGATTGCTAAAAAGATCAATGGTGTCAGTGGGAACTTACCTGAGAGGCACAAATTGCTCATTTCTCAAGGAATCCCTGGCAATCTCTGGAGGAACCCTAGTTGAGAAACCTTTATTTATACTATAGACATATACTGTACATTCATTTAAAGCAGTGGTTCTCAACCTTTCTAATGCCGCGACCCCTTAATACAGTTTCTCATGTTGTGGTGACCCCCAACCATAAAATTATTTTTGTTGCTACTTCATAACTGTAATTTTGCAGTGGGAGGACTAGTGCCACATCATTGGTGTCAGTGGAAGGAGTAGTGCCCCATCACTGATGTCAGTGGGAGGAATAGTGCCCCATCGTTGGTGTCACTGGGAGGAATAGTGCCCCATCGTTGGTGTCAGTGGGGGGAATAGTGCCCCATCGTTGGTGTCAGTGGGGGGAATAGTGCCCCATCGTTGGTGTCAGTGGGGGGAATAGTGCCCCATCGTTGGTGTCAGTGGGGGGAATAGTGCCCCATCGTTGGTGTCAGTGGGGGGAATAGTGCCCCATCGTTGGTGTCAGTGGGGGGAATAGTGCCCCATCGTTGGTGTCAGTGGGGGGAATAGTGCCCCATCGTTGGTGTCAGTGGGGGGAATAGTGCCCCATCGTTGGTGTCAGTGGGGGGAATAGTGCCCCATCGTTGGTGTCAGTGGGAGGAATAGTGCCCCATCGTTGGTGTCAGTGGGAGGAATAGTGCCCCATCGTTGGTGTCAGTGGGAGGAATAGTGCCCCATCATTGATGTCAGTGGGAGGAATAGTGCCCCATCATTGGTGTCAGTGGGGGGAATAGTGCCCCATCATTGGTGTCAGTGGGGGGAATAGTGCCCCATCATTGGTGTCAGTGGGGGGAATAGTGCCCCATCATTGGTGTCAGTGGGGGGAATAGTGCCCCATCATTGGTGTCAGTGGGAGGAATAGTGCCCCATCATTGGTGTCAGTGGGAGGAATAGTGCCCCATCATTGATGTCAGTGGGAGGAATAGTGCCCCATCATTGGTGTCAGTGGGAGGAATAGTGCCCCATCATTGGTGTCAGTGGGAGGAATAGTGCCCCATCATTGGTGTCAGTGGGAGGAATAGTGCCCCATCATTGGTGTCAGTGGGGGGAATAGTGTCCCATCATTGGTGTCAGTGGGAGGAATAGTGCCCCATCATTGGTGTCAGTGGGAGGAATAGTGCCCCATCATTGATGTCAGTGTGGTGGAGGGGGAAATAGTGCCCCATTCTTGGTGTCGGTGGGGGGGAGGAATAGTGCCCCATTGTTGGTGTCAGTGGGGGGGAGGAATAGTGCCCCATCGTTGGTGTCAGTGCGGGGGGGGGGAAATAGTGCCCCATCATTGGTGTCAGTGGGGGGAATAGTGCCCCATCATTGGTGTCAGTGGGGGGAATAGTGCCCCATCATTGGTGTCAGTGGGGGGAATAGTGCCCCATCATTGGTGTCAGTGGGGGGAATAGTGCCCCTTCATTGGTGTCAGTGGGGGGAATAGTGCCCCATCATTGGTGTCAGTGGGGGGAATAGTGCCCCATCATTGGTGTCAGTGGGGGGAATAGTGCCCCATCATTGGTGTCAGTGGGGGGAATAGTGCCCCATCATTGGTGTCAGTGGGGGGAATAGTGCCCCATCATTGGTGTCAGTGGGGGGAATAGTGCCCCATCATTGGTGTCAGTGGGGGGAATAGTGCCCCATCATTGGTGTCAGTGGGGGGAATAGTGCCCCATCATTGGTGTCAGTGGGGGGAATAGTGCCCCATCATTGGTGTCAGTGGGGGGAATAGTGCCCCATCATTGGTGTCAGTGGGAGGAATAGTGCCCCATCATTGGTGTCAGTGGGAGGAATAGTGCCCCATCATTGGTGTCAGTGGGAGGAATAGTGCCCCATCATTGGTGTCAGTGGGAGGAATAGTGCCCCATCATTGGTGTCAGTGGGAGGAATAGTGCCCCATCATTGGTGTCAGTGGGGGGAATAGTGCCCCATCATTGGTGTCAGTGGGAGGAATAGTGCCCCATCATTGATGTCAGTGTGGTGGAGGGGGAAATAGTGCCCCATCTTTGGGGTCAGGGGGGGGGAATAGTGCCCCATTCTTGGTGTCGGTGGGGGGGAGGAATAGTGCCCCATCGTTGGTGTCAGTGGGGGGGAGGAATAGTGCCCCATCGTTGGTGTCAGTGCGGGGGGGGGAGGAAATAGTGCCCCATCATTGGTGTCAGTGGGAGAAATAGTGCCCCATTGTTGGTATTAGTCACACAAATGATGAGGCACTATTCCTCCCACTGACACCAATGATACTTACCTTGCTGACCCCTGCTCCAGCCTGGGCTCGCTCTCTCACTTACCTGTCAGCTGTCTTCCTTCTCTGGCCGCTCTCCTCTTCACTTACTCCGGCAGTTCCCTCGATCTTCTTAGATCTACGCGCGCTGCCGCTCGGCTCCTCCTCTCCAAGCTCCACCTCCTCGCCCGTGATTGGCCGCCTGTGTGCCTCTCCTGAGCTACAGTTCCGGTGGCCAATCAGCGGCGAGGAGGCGGAGTTGTTGAGGGATCCCGGAGGTGTGGCCAGGTGACAGGGCAGCGTGTCATCCCGCCCACACATCGACTGAGTCAGAGGAGCGGTGTCTCGGTTCCTAAGACCATCGGAAATATGTGTTTTCCGATGGTCTTAGGTGACCCCTGGGAAATGGTCGTTCGACCCCCAAAGGGGTCGCGACCCCCAGGTTGAGAACCGCTGATTTAAAGAGATGTCAATCAAACCCAAAATAATATAGATGGAGCCTGGTGGGCTGAGTTGGCCCCTGGATATTCTGGGACACTCCAACAGTGAGACCTTACTGCTGTAATTCACAGCACTGTTCTGGGAGTTTCTGGTGTTCCTGACCAACTTTGTGTGTTCCAGCTCCTCCTGTTACATTCTCCATAATATAAAATAATTCAATTAAAGGGTTACTAAATCCACAACAGTAAAATCTGTCTGTGTATGCAGTAAATCATGCTTGTTATACTCACTGTGGAACCAAGGGGTTAATACTCTACATTGTGTAAAAATGCTGTTTGACCCTGACTTCTCTGATCCTCCCCTTCTTCCAGCAATCAGCACTTTCGAGCAGAGGTCAGGGGTTCTGCATCCTCCTAGCGCAGAAAGAAAACTCCTCCTACAAGACTTAACCAGTGCTCTGCTGAACACTGATAGAAGTCACAAGACTGATCCAACTGATGAGAAAAGGTATTTAGCAATTTATATTTACTAAAATAATTGCATTTCCATGTTCTGTGTACTGCGGGAGACCAAATATAGTGAATACAGGGTCCTGAGTTTAGTAACACTTCAATTATAGCAGTTACAGATGGCGTGCAGACCTTGGAACTCCACACAAAGATCTCACCCCAAGTAGAAGAAATTGCAGTAAAATTAGCTTAGAATTGCCTTCAACTCTGCTACACCTGCACCCCCTCATACAGTACATTCTCATTGTCCAATGTCTTTGCTCAGGTACCCAGCCACATTGCAGCATGACAGGTGCATATGCTCCAAAGCAGGTAGGGCTTGGAATGGCCTTCCACTCTGCTACACCCCCATACATTCTTACTGCCCAATGTCTCTGCTTAGACACTTGGCCACATTGCAGCATGGCTGGAGCACAACCTCCAATGGAAAGTCAATATCCTTTTTTCCAGGAATCCCAGACAGCTAACTAAGGTGTCCATTTATGAACCAGCAGTAATAGATCGCTGCTCAGTTCTCCGGCATTCTCAGGAGAACACAGTTCTCCTGTGAATGCCGTTTATGAAGCATATGTAGATCAGTTCTCCAAACGAAGGGAGAACGGTCTACAAATGCTGGAAAACGGCTGATTTTACTATAATCTTGAGAGATTTCAGTAAAAAATCAGTTTACTAAGCAGAGGTAAATTATCTCTGCTTAGTTTGCGGTCCCTCCGATTCTCCAGCTCTGGGCTGGAGAATCTGGAGGGAGAACACAGATCTCCAGAGAAGGGCTGAACATGTTCTCCTGAGTGTTATAAACTGTGAATGACCAGAGAATAGCTGAGATCCTCTGAATCGCAGCTATTCTGTGTGTTATAAACGGACACCTAAATGATTTCCACAAGTTAAAGCTGAATACTGGAAATTAGAGAAAAAAGAAAGGGGCTTGGAATGGCCTTCAGCTCTGCTACACCCCCATACATTCTTACTGTCCAATGTCTCTGCTTAAACACTTGACCACATTGCAGCATGGCTGGAGCACAACCTCCAATGGAAAGTCAATGTCCTTTTTTCCAGGAATCCCAGACAGCTAACTAAATGATTTCCACAACAAGTTAAAGCTGAATACTGGGAATTAGAAAAAAAACCCTTGCAGTGGGGACCCCTTGCAGAGCAAAGGTTAAATGCTTGCTAAGTCTAGGGATGAGGAATGAGCTTTAGCACTTAAGATGTCCCTTGCTCCAGCAGGCTTCCTCCAACCTGTGCAACTAGTCTTCTGAAGTCTCTCTAAGGAATTTCACCCTGACGTCATCACATACAATGTAGGTCCAATAGTCTTGCATTGTACATGAGGATAGTGAGGACCCATTCACTAGAAAAAGCGCTGGAGCAAGGAACAGTACATTAAGTATTACAGATTATTTGCCCCAATATAAACTGATGTATAAAGGACGGGCCTGTCCCCAAAAATTTACAAAAATTTGGCAGCCTTGGCTAGATATAGCAGATTCTTTTTGGGGTGATGTTCCCTTGTCACAACCATTGTCACAGGGTTCTATGGTTTGAGTGGCTGGATTTTACATGCTACTGATTTTCTCTGATTTGTAAGGGAGTTGATGGTGCGGGTGTTTGTGCTTGTTTGTTTGTGACTGTTGTATGTGTTTGGCTGCTTTTGTGTTTTGACTGCTTACCTGTTATGTTATTGTGTTGTCTTGTGATTATCCTTTGTCATATGTATTGGGTTTCTTGCCCAAGATAGTTTGATGTTTGGCTTTTGTTTTGGAGCCCCTTTTCTGTATTATGTACCCTTATTCTTTGATTTTTTTAGTTTGAACTCCTGTTATTATTTGTCTCTTCCTTGTTCTGTTTTTTTTTGTTTGTGTTTCATAAATGCAAAATAAACACCTTTAAAAAAAAAAAAAAGAATTAGATTATTTCTTTATCCTCTAGTCTTAATAAGAATTTTAAAGGGGGCCACTGCAGGGGTATTTTTTGTAATCCCCGGAATTTAGGGCACATGCTATGAGCACATTGTGTTGCCTGCTCTAAACAATGAATTATTTAACAGATTATTTAACAGATTATTCTCTTTACAGAGAATTTCTGTGGTTATCTCATATCTATTTCTGAACCCTATGTGCAGTCCTGCTGTATCTGCCATGGGCTGACTAGAATATTAAACTCAATGAAAGTACCACAAAGCATAAATTACCAATCTGTGTAAATGAGTCTGGGATATCCATACTTAAATACATAAGGATCCCTAGAAATGATCAATACTGAAGGTGTTGAAATTATTTTGGTGAAGCAAAGAACAGTACTTTCCAATGTACAGATGGCTTGAGTTGAGTATTTCCATTGATTTCTGCCAGCTGTCAGCTCTAAATCCCTAAAGTCAAAGGCTTCAAGCACACTGGGCATTTAGTCCCGATGCATGGGGCTCCGGTGTTTAGATGTGGGTGGAAGGCACAGGCACACTGTCCAACCCTACTGCTGGAAGCCTATGAAACTCTATTAGAGGCTGATAGCTGGACAGGGCTGTGACTTCCGCCTGCCCTTTTTCTGTTGAATCTCAGTGCTGCTGATCTCCTACAACCCCTTTTAGAAATGTCCTGTCTACATTTCCTTGTTCCAATGATTATTATTATTATTATACAGTATTTATATAGCGCCAAAGGGTATGCTCAGCGCTGTACAGTAGCAGGGGGACATAACATGAGACAAGACAGTAACAATATACTACACGAGGGGTTCGAGGGCCCTGCTCTTTCAAGCTTACAATCTAGGAGGGAGGGGAAGGTGGCACAGGAGGAGATGGCTGTGGGGGATGGAGTGGTGGGTGGAGTGGAGGAGGTTAATTGTTAGGTGAGGTCGGGTGTTAGGTGAGGTTGGGGTAGGCTTCCCTGAAGAGGAGGGTTTTCAGGGTGCGCCTGAAGGTGAGGAGGGTAGGTGACAGTCTGATGAATTGGGGTAGGGAGTTCCAGAGGATGGGGGAAGTCCTAGAGAAGTCCTGCAATCGGGCATGGGAGGAGGAGACCAGGGAGCTAGAGAGCAGGAGGTCCTGTGAGGAGCGGAGGGCACGGGTAGGGTAGTATCTGGGTATCAGGTCGGTTATGTAGTTCGGGGCGGCATTGTGGATGGCCTTGTAGGTCAGGGTTAGCTTGAACTTGATGCGTTGGGCAATCGGGAGCCAATGAAGGGATTGGCAGAGGGGGGAGGCAGATGTGGAGCACTTGGTGAGGTGGATGAGTCTAGCCGCTGAGTTTAGGATCGACTGGAGTGGGGATAGCGTTTGTTTGGGTAGGCCAGTGAGAAGGGAATTGCAATAGTCCAGGCGTGAGATGATGAGGGTGTGTACGAGTTGTTTGGTGGTGTCTGGGGTGAGGAATGTGCATATCTTGGAGATGTTGCGGAGGTGGAGCCTGCAAGATCTAGATAGCAGTTGGATGTGGGGTAGGAAGGAGAGGTGGGAGTCCATCATGGATCATGCTAACACAATATAAGTTGGCTCTGTCATTTTGGGGCTCAACCACACCAGCAGCTTTGTCCAGTGTAGTCCCAATGCAAGAATAAAGCAGTCAGCCAAGTCCAGTGGCTTCAGTTCACATCAAATCATTTCTATGGTGTGTGCTAAAAAAAATAGGACATTTGTATGCAACACAGTGCGTTCCAACATAATGTAATGCATTACAATGTGCTCTAAAACATTTGGGAAATGGGGACAGAGCTCTGTCATCATAAAAGGAAGTGGCTGAGCAAGGACCTTCATGGCAGGAACACCAGAGATTCTTTTAATGAAAGCTGCAAAATGTAAAAGCTTATATGAGATTTCAGGGACTGCATCTACTGTAAGCTTAGTGGTCCTTTTAAAGTCATCTCTGTCCAAAATTAATATTTCAGGTGTGTGAGGTTGTTGGCAAGTTGAACCACTTTCTGGCTACAGTTTTTTCTCAGGGATTTCAGTTTCAATATATTTCCACCAGGAATCCCAACTCCAGCCAACTACTGTGGCCAGCACAGAAACAAATGTTTGTGTCCCACTGGATTGAATATTCCAGAGCAAACTGGGGGGGGGGGGGTGTTGAAAAACAAGCTATTATGGACAGTTTGTGCCAGTTTAGTCTATGAGAAATGTGATAAATCAGCATATCAACACACTATTGCCCAGCCAAAACTGAAATATCAGCTTTGAATACAGTTACACTTTATGGTACATGTCAAAGGAATGCATTATAACAGCTTCAGGTAAGGTTTGATTATCTTTGGTTCAACCATGTTGGTTGCAGGTAAGACAGCAATAACAGAGTTCTGCATGTGGAATAAATTAAAGATATCCATATACCACCCAAAACGTACTCTCTGTTCCTCACAAGACCTCCTACTCTCTAGTTCCCCGGTCTCCTCCTCCCATGCCCATCTCCAGGGCTTCTTCAGGGCTTCCCCTATCCTCTGGAACTCACTACCCCAATCCATCAGACTGTCACCTACCCTCCTCAACTTTAGGTGCACCCTGAAAACCCATCTCTTCAGGGAAGCCTACACCGCCCTCACCTAATTGCCGATATCCTCCACTCTTCCTACCACTCTATCCCCCACAGCTATTTCCTCCTGTACCACTATCCCCTCCCTCCTAGATTGTAAGCACCAAGGAGCAGGGCCCTCGAACCCTCGTGTATTGTATGGTATTGTTACTGTGTATTGTCTTGCGTACTGTCTCCCATTGTAATGTACAGCGCTGAGCAAACTGTTGGCGCTATATAAATACTGTATAATAATAATAAAAAAAAGAGAACATTCCATGTCAAATGGAAGATCCACTTTTCTAAAAGCTCCCTGCCCCCCAACACAGAAAGCCAGCTGTAAACAGATCACTTGCAAGGGTGATTTCTCCATGCCTCACTGGTGCCTCCTGGGATAGCTGGATGCTCAAAATATGATTAGAATGCAGTCTTGCAACAGACTGGAGTGTATTATTGGAGGATTTTAAGCTCAAAACTCTGTAATGAGGCACAGTGACATCACCTATGCCTCCTGGAAGGGATGTAGCCAGGGCCAAAATAGGAAATATTTTTTCAGGGTGATCTGTTTGTTTACAGATGACTTTTTAAAGCCATTTGTGTTGGGGGGACAATGGGCTGGCAAAAAGGGACCTCCTGTTTTGGCATAGAAGGTTTGTTTTAAAAGAGAATAATCTTTTTCTATCACTAAAAGAAAACACCATAGATATGTGAAATTCCATTAAGGCCCTTTATGCAGAAACTGGAATTTTTTTTGATAGATCTTGAAAAGTTCTAGATTGACTCGATTCAGCCCTTACAAACAAGGTTTGTTGTTTTGTATAATTTCAACATACATAAAGATTAGCCCTTGGTCCAAAATTGTAGGAATTTTAGAAAATAATTTTAATTTTCTTTCTTCAAAAAAATGTTTCCTTTATATTGTTACCTGCCATAGGAAGTACAAAATAAAGTAAAAGGCGTCCAAGAATAACCTTTTTTGCCTCGTCAAGAATAGTCTCACCAACATTGATGAAAATTAGATTTGAAATTGATTTTCTTTGATAGGCGTGTATGAGTGAAAATAAAGAGTAAAACTGTTGATTTTAAAACTGTTTAGACTGTGAAATGTTCATTGAGTCCTGTTGCTTAATTTTCTTATACATTTTGTAAGTCCAACTGAGTGAGAAGTCAGAAACAAAACAAAACCTTTCATGCTAACCCTTTAATTGCTGGTTAAGTTTTTGCCTACAGTAACAAGCCAAAGATCCGATGCCGACTACAGTCACCAATGAAACCAACACCACTGTTAAGATTATTACAGTATTCGTATTTTTTACATCATTTTTTTCACAGTTTTCTAATTTGTTCTGCTCCAGCATAATCTCCTCTTTCTGGCCATTAGAGTTATGGCATGTTGTGGCATCGAGAGCCGTGATAGTTACCGTATTTCTTCGGGCCATATGGATGATCCAACCATTTTCACAGCAACTTAATGGATTCCCAGTCAAAGAAAGAATCCTCAGTGTGTTCTCCAACACAGGAATATTGCTGTCTTTTAGATTACTGAAGCTGTTGTTGCTCAGATCAAGTGTTTCTAATTGACAGTTTCTCTTCCATGTAGGCAACCATGTTAAATGGTTTCCTGACAAGTTCAAATATCTTAATTGGACTAGAAAAGGAAGGTCAACATTCAAATGAACAATAGCATTGTCTTCTAAGTGTAGAACTTCTAGAGAATTTTCTAACCCCTTCAAAGCATTTTTTGCTATAACAAGGCCAAGGTTCCTGGAGACATCTAGAAAAGTCAGTGACGTGCCATAAAATGCACGTTCAGGTACGACTTGTAACATGTTCTCTCTGAGGTTTAAATGTTGCAGAGATGATATGTTGAAAAAAGATATGCACCCCTCCTTTTCCATATTTTGTGTGGGCATTTCTCTGTTCAGACCACATAACTCAACATTATTGTTTTGAAGATTAATATAGACAATGCTGGGTAGTCCTTGGAAGGTTCTAGATTCAGTGAAGTGCAGTTGGTTATTTTGTAGATTAAGTATTTTTAAATTAGGTAGAGAGAGTGCAGCAAGTGACATATTCTGTAAGGAGTTGCCACTTAAGTCAAGTTCTTCCAAAAAGTTCAATGTAACTGTATGTCCAAATGAAAAATATTCAATGCAGTTCTGGCTCAGGTTTAAGAATTTAAGCATTGGCATACTGCTAAAGAAATCTTCTGGTATGGATTTTATATTATTGTAACTTAAGTCTAAATGGGTAAGTGTGAGCAGATTAACCATACTAGTGTTCCTTGATCCTTCTTCTTCCAACCAAGCAAGTTCCACATGAGATGTGTTTTCTTCAAAGCTAATAAGATTCATCGATAAATTTAACGTAATGAGATTGTTAACAGATGGCAAAATAGGAAAATGTACAAGTTTGTTGTCACTTAGGTCAACATGTTTGAGATAGTATTTTTCTTCTGAATCCAACGTGTGGAATGTCTGAATACTGTTTTTGCTGAGGTTGAGGCTTTCAAGCTGACAAAGGTTAAATTTGGATATGCAAGTAATGGAGTTCATAGCTAGATTAATTTTCCTGAGATGCACAAGGTGGTCAAAAGAGCCCTCCTCAATGTCCATGACAATATTATTGCCAAGGTCGATTTCTGACAAAAGAGGGGTTCCTGGAAAGGTTTCTGGGGTAATCATTATGATGCTGTTACCTACTAAAGAAAGGTAGCGAAGGTGAGGAGCATTTTGTAAAAAATACCATGTAATTTCTGTGTACAAACTGTTTCCTGACAGGTCCAACTTTTGCACATTTGGTAAAAGTCCTATTCCTGGTGACTTGTAGTAAACAACCCTGTCCAAGTTGTTGTCAGAAAGATTGATTTCCTTCAAGTGGATCATGTTTGCGAAGCTGTGAGGTTCAATGAAACTTATTTTGTTGCTGCTAAGGTCCAAGATCTCCAGAAAGGAATAAAATGACAAAGGTTTTTCAGTGATGTTCTTCAAGTTGTTCCTTGAAAGGTTGAGGGACCTAATGCCAAGTTGAAGCTCCACTGGAACTTGAGACAGAGACTTGTTCTGACATGATGCTACCATCTTTGTCTGGTTGGAAACAGAAATATGGAACAATTAAAACAACATAACAATGACAGACTGAGTATGACAAGCACTTTCATGCACAAATAAAATAAAACTGGACAATCTGAAGAACTATGAAACTCAAACTTCTTCTGAAATTGCACAATTCTACTGTGACAAGACACATCACATATTCATCCAAATAAAGGACAATTCTACCTTTCTATCATATAACAACATTCTTTTAGCTATGCATTATGGAGGAAAGAAACATGTTTTCCCAAATTAAGATCAGAGATGGGGTCCGGAGAATTTTTGGGTCTAGTAAAGGTTAAAGCTTCCTCAACTCAACATCAGTAGGGTAGCAGTATGTTTTAAATCTAGAACAGTGGTCTCCAAAGTGTAGCCCAGGGGCCACCAGCACAGCCTGCTCTACAGCAACGCACCACCTACTCATCTGCGAGCACGGCCTATTCTTCTGCAAAACACAGCCTGCTCTTCAGCAGAAGTCCAGCCTGCTCTACAGCACTGCTCTCCTGTATCCTGCAACGGAAGACCAGTCAGGCACTCGTGCCCACTCCAAGCTCAGGTGTTCCTGTCACTTTACCAGGGTTCCTGAGCTGGAGGTGTATAAGAAGCGTACCTTCACATCTCAGGCTCCACTACCAGGTACGTTACAGAAGCTCTTCTACATCTAGTTTTTTTTTTTTTCAAACGTTTAAATGACATTGCTCTCCTCTGGAAGTTTTGCTTAATATTTCCCATGCTGTATGTTTGTTCTCTGCATTTTACTCATTAAAATATTAAAACCAGGGCAGTTCTCCTTCCAAACACTCTTTTTAATGTTGTGTTAATCTAAGACGGGCTGATCATCAATGCGTCGTACATCTGGAAGTGGCACAAAAGGACGGGCGAAATCCCCGTGACTAAAGCGGGGGGAGCTTGTGCTAATTGTTGTAGCATTCTGCGAACATCTGTTTCACATGAATGCTCAGCACATGGAAGAAGAGCAGATGTTCTTGCGTAATGCAATCACATGTCTTACAGGGGATTTGACATTTTGCTGCAAAATGTAACAAGAAAAACGACATGCATACAATGTTTTTGCTTGTACAGCGTAAAAAAGCAAACAAAGGCTTATTGGATGCATGTGTAGGAAAAAGTACTAATCCATTTTAGACTGAGGCTAGCCACAAGGTGGCCACGGACTGGCATGGGGGATGTTCCAACTGCCACGATCAGAACATTCTTGTTTGCCTGAGTGTATCTGATTAGTTGAAGAGAAAAGGGAGAAGCATATCCTTATCCAGATTAGGGAGAGAATGTTATTATTATACAGGATTTTTATAGCAACAATAGTTTGGCATTACAATATGAATGGGGACAGTACAATTACAATACAGTTCAATGCAGAAGGAATAGGAGGGCCCTGCTTATAGAGCTTACAATCTAAAGGGGGGGGAGGTGGTACACAAGGTAATAGCTTCAGGAGATGGTATGGTGGTGGTGACTCAAGTAGAGTTTTTAGGTGGATGTGGGGTAGGCATCCCAGAATAAATTAGTTTTCAAGGATCACCTAAAGGTGGACAGGTTAGGAGCTGACCGGACATGCTGTGGTAGGGAGTTCCAGAGGATGAGAGAGGTTATGGAGAAGTCCCAGAGGTGAGCATGGGAGGAGGTGACAAAAAGAAGGGTTAGTATTAGAAGATGCATATAAAGAGGGGTTAGTATTAGAAGATGCATATAAAGATGGTTAGTATTAGAAGATGCATATAAAGAGGGGTAACTATCAGAGGGTGCATATAAAGAGGGACTTGTATTGGTGGACAGGGGTGTATTTACCGCAAGGCAAACAAGGCACTTGCCTAGGGCTTCATTTTTCAGGGGATGAAAGAAGGGACATGCACGCCATAGGAACCAGGTGGGATCTGAGAGAGGCTGCAGGCTGTTTGATGGTGTATGTAGAGCTTGACTCTCGTTCCTGGAGATTTCCAGAGTTGTGAGGATGAGTGTCTATTGCTGGGGGGGAAGGGGGGGTAGTGGAAGGCTCTCCTGAGTGGGGGGCAGGGATGTTAATGGTCAGTGTCAGGCTTTCTCCACAGGAGGGGGGAGAGGGGGTTATGTTGGTTGGTGTCTTTGGGGGCAGACAATTTTTTTGTTGCCTAGGGCAGCACAACATAAATACACCACTGTTGGTGGACACACATAAAGAGGGGCTAGTATCAGGGGGTGCATGTTAAGAGGGGTTAGTATCAGAGGACACATAAAAAGATGGGTTAGGCTACGTTCACACTAGCCTTGTGTGCAGGCGGCAGAGAGGCGTTTGGGAAGCGTTTTTACCGCTTCCCAAATGCCTCTGCCAACTCTGCACATTACAGCACATGGTGCTGTTCTAACGGGAGCGTTTGCGTCGCGTCGCGTTGCGTCGCGGCAAAACGGACGCCTCTGGACGAGTCAGGAGGCTTTGAAGCCTCCTATTCTCGTCTATGGTGCCGCTCCACAAACGCCCGGCCGGCGTTTGCGGTGCGGTTGCGACGCGGTTGCGGGGCGTTTACGGAGCGGTAACACCACTCAAACTGCATTATAGGCGTTTGTGGGGCGTTATTAACGCTCGGCAAACGCCTAGCAACCGCCGCTAAACCGCGCATGCGGCGTTTGCGGAGCGTTTGCCGAGCGTTAAAAACGCTCAGCAAACGCCGGACCAACGCTTGCCAAACGCTATAGGGGCGTTTGGCAAGCGTTGGCAAAACAGCCAAGTGTGAACGAGCCCTTAGTGTCAGAAGGTGCATTTAAAGTGAGGTTAGTATCAGAGGGAACATATATAGAGGGGTTACTAGTATAGTGTGCATATACAGTTGCAAGAAAAAGTATGTGAACCCCTTGGGATTACGTGGAGTTTTGCATGAATTGGGCATAAAATGTGCTCTGAACGTCATCAGAGTCACAACAAAAGAAGAACACAGTCTGCTGAACATAATACTACACAAACATTAGATGTTGCCATGGTTTAATTGCACATAACATGTAAACATTCACAGTGCAGGGAGGAAAAAGTATGTGAACCTTTGGACTTAATAACTGTTTGACCCTCCTTTGGCAGCAATAACCTCAACCAAACGTTTCCTGTAGTTGCAGATCAGACCTGCACAATGATCTGGAGTAATTTTGGACCACTCCTCTTCACAAAACTAATTCAGTGTAGCAATATTCTTGGGATGTCTGGTGTGAATTGCTCTCTTAAGGTCATGCCACAGCATTTCAATCAGGTTGAGGTCAGGACTCTGACTGGGCCACTCCAGAAGGCATATTCTGTGCTGTTGCAGCCATTGTTTTGCTGAATTACTTGTATGCTTTGGGTCATTGTCCTGTTGCATCACCCATCCTCTGCGGAGCTTCAGTTGGTGGACAGATGGTCGTACGTTTTCTTGCAAAATGTCTTGATAAACTCTGGAATTCATTTTCCCATCAATGACAACAATCCTTCCAGGCCCTGAGGCAGCAAAGCAGCCCCAAACCATGATGCTCCCTCCGCCATGTTTTACAGTGGTGATGAGGTTTTAATGTTGGTGTGCTGTGCCTTTTTTTCTCCACACATAGTGTTGTGTGTTCTTCCCAAACAACTCAATCTTGGTTTCATCTGTCCACAGTATATTTTGCCAGTAGTGCTGTGGAACATCCAGGTGCTCTTTTGCAAACTTCAAACGTGCTGCAATATTCTTTTTGGACAGCAATGGCTTCCTCCGTGGTGTCCTCCCATGTACTCCATTCTTGTTTAATGTTTTCCTTATTGTAGATGTGTCAACAAAAATGTTAGCATGTGCCAGAGATTTCTGTAGGTCTTTAGCTGACACTCTGGCATTCTTCTTTACCTCATGCAGCATTCTGCGCTGTGCTCTTGCAGTCATTTTTACAGGACGACAACGCCTAGGGAGAGTAGCAACAGTGCTAAACTTTCTCCATTTGTAGACAGTCTGTCTTACCGTGGACACATGAACATCAAGGCTTTTAGAGATACTTTTGTAACCCTTTCCAGCTTCATGCAAGTCAACAATTCTTGATCGTAGGTCTTCTGAGAGCTCTTTTCTGCGAGGCATGGTTCACATCACACAGTGCTTCTTGAAACCAATAAACCCAAAACAGGTGTGTGTTTTTTAAGGGCAGGACAGCTGTCAGCAACACATCCAATATCATCACACTGATTGGAGTCAAGGTTGGCTCACTCCTGGCTCCAATTAGCTCTGGGAGAAGTCATTAAGCTAGGGCCTCACATACTTTTTCCTCCGTGCACTGTGAATGTTTACATGTTATGTGCAATTAAACCATGGCAACATCTAATGTTTGTGTAGTATTATGTTCAGCAGACTGTGTTCTTCTATTGTTGTGACTTAGATGACGTTCAGAGCACATTTTATGCCCAATTCATGCAAAACTCCACGTAATCCCAAGGGGTTCACATACTTTTTCTTACAACTGTATATAGAGGGGTTTGTACTGGCGGTCACATATGAAAAGAGGTTAGTATTGGCAGTCACATTTAAAGAGGGGTTAGTATCAGGGGGTTCATATAAAGAGGGGTTAGTATCAGGGGGTTCATACAAAGAGGGGTTAGTATTAGGGGGTTCATATAAAGAGGGGTTAGTATCAGGGGGTTCATATAAAGAGGGATTAGTATCAGGGGGTTCATATAAAGAGGGGTTAGTATCAGGGGGTTCATATAAAGAGGGGTTAGTATCAGGGGGTTCATATAAAGAAGTGTTAGTGTTGGGGTGCACATTAAGAGGGGTTAATATCAGAGGGTGCATATAAAGAGTTTTAACTTCCTGGATTCTCCTCACTTCCATTTCTCCACCAAATTCCCTGGAGTACTGCAGAAATGGAAGACAGGAGAATCCACACCCAGAAAAGTCCTTTATCCAAGTGGTATTGACTCTTGGCAATCAAGAATTTACATCAGTTGGTGAGTGGGGATACAAAGGAGGGGAGCACATCACAATCACTGCACCAACAAAGAGTCGTTTGCACGGTTGCACTTTTGTTATTGGATTGCACCTTATTTATGGACTGCATTTATTGCGCTTTATTGAATCTTTAAACACGTGGATAGGAGATGTGTTTTATTTAATATAAGAGCAGCTCTGTTAAATTGTATGTTATGGTATTTGTAGGGTCTGCCCTTTTTAGACAGCAGCAGCCCTAGATTTCATACATTGTTGTAGACATACACAGGTTGTTTTATCGGATGCACATTAGTTGTAGGATTAGCGCTTTGAATGAGGTTGTCACTTTGCAAAGTGAATGTTAGTAAAAAAGGTAAACCTGTGCTCACTCTAGATACCCAATGGCGTAGCAGGAACATAAAACTGCAGGAATAAGGCTAGCATATTTGCTTGAAGCTAATTTACTTAATAAATCAACTCCATTAAGTTTACACCTCGAACCCTTAAACCGCCCAATGTCCTTTCCTTCATACGAGTCCTATTTTCCCAGCTTGCAGTGCGAGAGGTATGCCCCTTTCCACAAGGAATTTCTCCCAGTTGGTTTGGAATCCTGCGATGGATTTAAGTGTTACTTTGTGTTCCAAGCTGAAATATTAATTGCTGTGCTTTGTGTTGTGGGGGGGGGGGGGGGGGGGGCATGGGTTGGCTGAGATTACAGCACATAAAACACATTCCCCCAGTCACTGTCTTCCTTGGGTCTTTGAAGTTCTTCGATGGAGTTTGCCCCATGGGAGCAGCTGCTGGGAGAGAAGCAGCAGTGGCTGAGGAATGGTAAACATTTCCATTAGAAAAAAAAAAATCAAATTCCAACAGCAACACATCCTAATCTACTCTCCGGAGAGATGATTGTGCATTTTCACAGGGAATTAGAATTGCTAGAAGAAGCTGTTAAGTTGAAGATTATACATGGAAGCGACTGGCAGACATATTATTACATTATTTAGATACAGAAAACGTAACAGGTTCACTTTAAAGCCCAACTGAACTTTCAGTTTAAATTAGCTAAATTATTATTATTATTTATTATTATACAGGATTTATATAGCGCCAACAGTTCAATACAAGAGGGTTAGGAGGGCTCTGCTCCTTGGAGCTTACAATCTAAGAGGGAGGGGCTAGTGGTACAAAAGGTAATAACTGTGGGGGATGCACTGGTAGGGGGAATAGAAGTTTCCATTATTAGCTGAGGGCAGGATAGGTTTTCAGAGATCACCTAAAAGTGAGCAGAGTAGGCAATAGTCTGATAAATTGGGGTAGAGCGTTCCAGAGGATGGGAGAAGCTCTCAAGAAGTCCTGGAGATGAGCATGGGAGGAGGAGACAAGGGAGCTAGAGAGCAGGAGGTTGTGTGAGGAGCGGAAAGTACGGTTTGGGTGATATTTGGAGACAAGATTGGTGATGTAATTTGGGGCAGAGTTATAAATGGCTTTATATGTTATTGTTAATGTTTTGAATTTTATCCGTTGGGCAATGGGAAGCCAGTGGAGGGATTGGCAGAGAAGGGTGGCAGATACAGAACGGTTAGTAAGGTGGATGAGTCTGGCAGCAGCATTCATGATAGACTGAAGAAGGGAATAGCCTGCGATGAGGTCGGTCAATGAGGAGGGAGTTACAATAGTCAAGGCGAGAGATAACAAGGGAGTGAATAAGTTGCTTAGTAGTTTCAGAGGTAAATACATTTCATATGTATTAAAAAAAAATGTGTGCAAAGTTTTGCAATTTGTTTTATTTTAAAAACAGTCACAGCCTGTTTAGAAAAGCCTGTCCCCTGGCAGCATGCTGCAAAGTAGAACCTTTGCTCTTTGTGTGGAAACAGTGGTCTTTCTGCAAAGGTCCAACACACCCCTTACTGAGTCAGAGCCAGATCTCTCCAGTCAGCAGAGAGCTTTTCTCATTGCAGAGCTATTAGTCTGATGCAGTAGAGGGTGTGTCAGACCTTTGCAGAGAGACCTCTGTTTCCCTGTGAAGAGCAAGGGTCCCACTTTGCAACTGCTAATAAGGGACAGCTTTTTCTACTCAAGCTGTGGCTTCTTTAGAAAGAGAATAAATTGGTTTAGTTGGGCTTCAATGCCAGCCCTCCCCAACCCTTGCTTTGCTTTCCCGTCCCTTTGTTAAGCTTGTCAAAGAATAAAGAACAACAGCCCTATGTGAACTGTGGCTTGCTCTAGTTGGAGCTTACACAAAGCTGAGGACTCTCTGCTCCTACAGTATTGGGCCAATCACCAAGCACCACATGAAGTGAATCGCTTCTATACTTGAAAGTACTGGGTATCATCTTCATTGTTGGCGGTTGAACAGAACAGTGGGAGAATGAAGGAAAGGTGAATATATGTTGCTGAGGGTACGTGGGGCATTACAGCAGATGTGTTGCTTTGCCCTGCATTGTTTATAGATCAGAGATCTATAGATCAGAGAGATTATAAAGAGGATCTTTACATGAATGTTTGTAGGATCATCAGGTCAAAATAAAGGGAAAAATGTCTAAAAAAAAAAATAATGTAATACAGCCGCTAGATCTATGGACTGGTAAACTGCACCAGATTACATTTTTGTTCTTGGGTTTAGATAGTCTATAACAGTCTTGTTGAGATGCCAAGAGCAGCAGAAGGCCTGAAACATCTTTCCTAAAGAAAATGTTTTCCCAAAGAAGAAAGCATTTCCTAAAGAGAATCAAGGCAAAGTAATGACAATGTTCAAAGTGAATCAATTCAAAGTAATCCAAAAAATATGGGTGATGGCACAACCAGCACTTGCATGAATCCTTTTATTGCAGTGAACTGTGATTCAGATGGAAAACTGAAAAAACTCTTAAACGTTTTACTCATAGGGTGTTGATTTACTAAAGGCAAATAGACTGTCCACTTTGTAAAGTGCAGTTGCACTCTGCAAGTGCAGTTGCTCCAGACCTTCGTAAATGAGGTAAAGCTCCACTTTGCAAAGAATACCCAATCACATGCAAGTATATTAAAAAAACAGAATTTTTGCTTGCACATGATTGGATGATGGAAGTCAGCAGAGGCTCTGCTCATTTACTAAGTTCTTGAGCAATTGCACTTGCAGAGTGCAATGACTATCTGCCTTTCGTATCTCAACCCCACAGAGTCCTAAGGCTCAGTTCCCATACTAGGTGAGTGGTATAGGGTGTTAACTATTGATCCACTTGCATACCACAAGAAGCTTAACTCCAAAGCTGACGTTGCAGTCTGTCCCACTGAAACCTTGGTGTTCTCCTGTCAGTGAGCTTTGAAAGGTCCAAAAACTTCCTCCCTAACTCTTGGAACATATTGACTCTAGCTCAGGGGACCCCCCTTACAGCACTGCCAGCTCACATAACTGCACCTGAGCTCCTCAATGAGCTTTATGGTCACCCTGTTGGTCCAAGATATGTGCACATAAGGATGTCATCATTGTTGGTCCATGATATCCGCACACAAGGATGGCATCATTGTTGGTCCATGATATGCGCACACAAGGATGGCATCATTGTTGGTCCATGATATGCGCACACAAGGATGGCATCATTGTTGGTCCATGATATCCGCACACAAGGATGGCATCATTGTTGGTCCATGATATGCACACACAAGGATGGCATCATTTTTAGTCCATGATATGTGCACACAAGGATGGCATCATTGTTGGTCCATGATATCCGCACACAAGGATGCCATCATTGTTGGTCCATGATATGCACACACAAGGATGACATCATTGTTGGTCCATAAGATGCACACACAAGGATGACATCATTGTTGGTCCATGATATGCACACACAAGGATCACATCATTGTTGGTCCATGATATGCACACACAAGGATGGCATCATTGTTGGTCCATGATATGTGCACACAAGGATGGCATTTTAAAGCGGCTGTTGCCTAACCTTCCAAGCTCTTCTGAAAAAGTCCACAAATTGTGTTGAGGGTCCAAAACTGTTCCAACATTATTTAATAGCAAAAATGATATGTTACATGTAAAATTGTGACGTGATATAAGAAATAGTATGGTTATATCATTCATTGGTGATTTATATTCAAAAGTTTCAAAATATTCAAAAGGGTACATTTTTTATTAACTTACATAGTTCGTTCAAATTTCAGATGCTGGTAGAATAACTCTTCCTCTATAGTAACTCTTCTTCTTCCAAGCAGAAGCAAAGTGCCGTTGTTGAGTTCTAGATGAAGGAGGGGTGCAAGATCTGACATCCACAGAAGGCTACAAAATGTTTACGGAGACAACACCATTGACAACAGTCACCAATGACAATACATTCCTCTTGTCATTGATGTAATCTCCGTAAACATTCTGTAGCCTTCCATGGTTGTTGAACAGCCTGCACCCCTCCTTTGTCAAGAACTCAATTAACAGCACGTTGCTTCTGCTTGAAATCCATTATTTACTTGCAATTAATTGAAGAAGAGTTGCTATAGAGCAGTGGTCTCCAAAGCCCTTTACTTGCTTTTATCCGACCCTTGGGTCATTATTCCCCCACTGTCAGTAACAGTGGGGCATAGTTCCTGACACTGACAATGGAGCACTATTCTTCCCACTGACACCAATGGTGGGGCACTGTTATTCCCACTGACACCAAAGATGGGGCACTATTTCTCCCACTGACACCAACAATGGGACTCGATTCCTCCCACTGACACCATCAATGGGACACTATTCCTCCCAATGACACCACCGATGGGGCACTATTTCTCCAACTGATACCAACAATGGGACACTATTCCTTCCCCTAATACCAAACAGGGGACAATATTTACTCCCACTGGTACTTACTCCCACTGGCCACATTCCAGTCCCCCTAAAGTATGACAGTATGGCCCTTTGCTTAGAAAGTTTGGAGACCCCTGCTATAGAGGAAGAGTCACTCTACATGTCATGGTCAGGGGTCAGGCTCAGAGACCAGTTGCTATAGCAGTAGAGAGGCTCCTACCGACCAGAAGGATAAGTACACAAGCAGGTCAACTTGGTGGATGATGTGGGTTCAGCCTAGGCCGGGGGGTCCAAGCACTAACCAGTCTTCACCAAAACTGCAGATGGTGGAAATGGGTTTTGCTGCATACTAGTGCTAGGTTGCTCCACAGGATCGCTCCATCTCAGGGTGGGGGGTCTAAACACTAAGCAGTCTTCACCAGAGCTCCAGATGGTGGAGATGGGTTTTGCTGCATACTAGTGCTAGGTTGCTCCACCGGATCTCTCCACAAGGAGGTGGATGCAGCAGATGTAGCAGGTAGGGATCAAGCCAGGGGCGGACTGACCATTTGGAAACTCGGGCACTGTCTGAGGGCCCGGGGTCAGTAGGGGGCCCCATGAGATGCCCCTGGTACCTTTTTCATAGGCTTTTTTGAGTTTGGGCAAGGAGGCTACATTAGTTGTCAGTCCGCCCCTGGATCAAGCAGAAGCTTAGTCGAGGAACAAGCCAAAGGTTGGTAATGAGTGGAACTGAAAATACAGAGGGCAGCAGGAGTGAAAGAAGCAAGCTATTGACTGGAGAAGCGCACAATAATCTACCAAAGAGGAAGTGCAGAGAAATGGCTTAAATCAAGAAGTTTATGGGAGTAGAAAAGAGTTTAAGGTTCATCAGAAACAAGAGACAAGGCTAGATTGTCCAAGGGGTTAGACAGGGACCTGCCCAGCCTCTTGGGTGGCACAGTGAAAATAGCTACAGCAAGACACCACAGAGGTTACAGGTTCAGATTCAGACCCTAACACTATCCACATGAGAAATCTGAACAGCCTATGTAAGTTAATAAAAAAAGTTATGCCAACTTTTGCATTACTTTTGGTACATTCCTCATATATGCTTTTATACGTTTTTAACTAATTTCAATAAAGGATGTATCTATTTTTTCAAATATATGATTGGGACACATAAATGTATGGTACCCATTAAGTCCCAATTAGGTTCTCCAACTGATAGAAAAAACAAACAATCAAACAAATAGAAATCCTCCTTTTATAGAACCCTAAACCCACAGTTGTTCCAGAGCAAGTCGAACCCCCCCCCCCCCCTATGAAGCATGGTCCAATTTGCAAGAAAATGCCTAATCTATGGCCAACCAGAATGACAGGTGCACTTAAGGGCCTTTGCCTTGTATTCTGACAACCTTTCAGTATGTTCAAGTGGATCTCTTTCACAGAAATCATGACGTTGGTTTTTTGGGATTCTTGAAGTTAATCAGGCATGACAGCATCTTGGCATTTGTATTCCATGTACAAGTAAATATGTCTTCTACGAAAACGCACTTCATAATTTCTCAGGTCCTGGTGGACAACCGAATTGTTCTGCTCTATAAAAAGCTGCAGCATGCTGTGGAGCCGAACTTCCCAGAGGAAAAACTCCCCTCTCTTCCAGATTCTTGCAATAACTTGGCACCGGTCAGAGTATTGTTATCTGCCCGACTTTCTCCGCTCGGAGATTCTCATCAAGAGGTCGCCGCAGCTATGAATGGATATGTTCTGCCCAGCTTCTCCCCTGCTCACGTCAAACACACTAGATGATGAGCTTACAGGGATTGGGATAACTTCTGTCATTAAAATAATACTTTTTAAATGAAGGCTTGACCGGACAACTGCGTACATCCTAAGGAAAATGGAAAAAAATGATATTTCACTTTTTCCGAGCTATTCTTGGGTGGATCGGAGACAAGCTGAACCGAAAAGGCTGTAAGATGTTCACTGCAACAAGACTCTTTCTTCTATAGCAACTACAATGACCCCAAATTGCCTATTTATTTTTTTCTTTATTATATCTTTTATTACATTTTCATTTCCCAACTGCCTATTTACACGTTTAGTTGTACGTCCAATGAATTTCCAATTCATTTGAAGGATAAGTACACCTTCGGAACACGTTAGATGTTCCACCCATTTTTAGGGTTGAACATGTAACATGCTCCCATAGCTGCAGCTGTGCCTGCCGCCCCCCATCCCTCTGACAGATAGTACAGGGAGAAGTTTCCCGGTACTATCTGTCAAATTTGAAAATACATGGCCGTGCCGGGCTCCGCACACACGGCCGCGTCATTCATTAACGGACTCCCATGCATGAACAAATTGCAAGTCTCAACAGCGTTAGTGGCTGTGGCCTTTTAGTTTTCAATGAACTGTGGAGCGCCGTGGTAGTTCATTGAAGCTTCCTGTTAGTATATCTGCTTGACCGTATATCCCGTACATCCCATACATCCCGTATGGCAAGCAGATATTCTGACAGGTCTGCAGGAGATCTGCATGGCATCAGCAAGTCCTACATGGCATTAGCAAGTCCTTAGTGGCTGTGGGCTTGTAGTTTTCAATGAACTGTGGAGTGCCGTGGTAGTTCATTGAAGCTTCCTGTTAGTATATCTGCTTGACCGTATATCCCATACATCCCGTACATCCCGTATGGCAAGCAGATATTCTGACAGGTCTGCAGGAGACCTGCATGGCATCAGCAAGTCCTACATGGCATTAGCAAGTCCTTAGTGGCTGTGGGCTTGTAGTTTTCAATGAACTGTGGAGCGCCGTGGTAGTTCATTGAAGCTTCCTGTTAGTATATCTGCTTGACCGTATATCCCATACATCCCGTACATCCCGTATGGCAAGCAGATATTCTGACAGGTCTGCAGGAGACCTGCATGGCATCAGCAAGTCCTACATGGCATCAGCAAGTCCTTAGTGGCTGTGGGCTTGTAGTTTTCAATGAACTGTGGAGCGCCATGGTAGTTCATTGAAGCTTCCTGTTAGTATATCTGCTTGACCGTATATCCCGTACATCCCATAAGGCAAGCAGAAATTCTGACAGGTCTGCAGGAGACCTGCATGGCATCAGCAAGTCCTTAGTGGCTGTGGGCTTGTAGTTTTCTATGAACTGTGGAGCGCCGTGGTAGTTCATTGAAGCTTCCTGTTAGTATATCTGCTTGACCATATATCCTGTACATCCTGTACATCCCGTATGGCAAGCAGATATTCTGACAGGTCTGCAGGAGACCTGCATGGCATCAGCAAGTCCTACATGGCATCAGCAAGTCCTTAGTGGCTGTGGGCTTGTAGTTTTCAATGAACTGTAAAGCGCCTTGGTAGGTCATTGAAGCTTCCTGTTAGTATATCTGCTTCACCATGTATCTTGTATGGCAAGCAGATATTCTGACAGGTCTGCAGGAGACCTGCATGGCATCAGCAAGCTACTGATCGCTGGTGCAATACTTTCCAGGCTTCTTTGGGAAAAAAAATTTACCTGAACAAAATGTGCATTTATTATTTTTGACCAAAAGGAGAACTTATCCTTTAAAGTTGAGCTGCGAGTAAAGCCCACATGGAAGAAAAATATATTTTAAATATATTTTAAAAATATTCTTCCCAAATATATTGACATATATTTGAAATACTACAATTTCGGCTGTATTCAATATATATATATATATATATATATATATATATATATATACACATATATACACTGTATGTTGAAATACTTTTTTTTATATATTACAAGATATATGAAAAATATTTTTAAACATACATTGTCAAATATACTGTCTGTCTTTAAAATACATTTAATTGACATTTTTGGAATACATTTACAAATACATGTAAAAACGTGTTTTGTTTTTTTTTATTTAAATGTTTATTAATTTTCAAAAAAAGAAAAAAACAACAATACATATTCCATTTACATTCTCATAAAACCAAACATTCACAATATTTTTCCCTCTTCTCCCATCACCCCTTCCTTCTAACAAAACCTCCCTTTCCCTCCCTCACGACCCCCTCCCCCCAGCAACTATCCATCCTGTGCTTCTCAACCTCCTCCACACAAAAAGCAAGAAGAGTATTCCTATTTATAAAAGTTACCACTTCATCATTTCACCTTCAATCTGAACTCTTCCCATTTTTTCAATTTCACATAATATACCCCAACCTATCTTCCTGCATGTGAAAAAGTTTCTCCATCCTACCAATCTGGTCCACTCTATCTATCCAGTCTTCTTCCTTTGGAACCTCTGCTTTACGCCAAAACTCGGGTATCAAACTTTTTGCTGCATTTAAGTAGTACCATACAGCCGTTTCTTTATATTTATTTACTGAAAGTTCTGTGCTATGAAAAAAGGGTCCAATCTAATGTCTATTTCCGTAATCATCCTAATTTGATGTACAATTATCTTCCAGAATACTTGTATTTTTGGACACTCCCACCATATGTGATACATCGTGCCTATCTCTCCACACCCCCGCCAACACCAAGGTAGTTTCTCCCCACTCATCTTGTGTTCTACACTCGGTGTCTCCTAGATTGTAAGTTCGAAAGAGCAGGGCCCTCGATCCCCTCATGTTTTGCATTGTATTGTTATTGTTCTGTCATATGTTCTGTCCCCCTTTGTAATGTACAGCGCTGAGCGAACTATTGGCGCTTTATAAATACTGTATAATAATAATAATAATAATATACCATCTTATCAAAGATTTATAATTCATTTCCACCTTACGCATACTTATATTCTCGTGAATCAATCTATATATTTTTTTCTGTTTATCCTCCTCTATCTCCACCCCCAAATCTCTTTCCCATTTTGCTATATACCTTAATTTCGTGTCTGTGTCTAACTCAGTGGGAATTTTATATATTTTAGCCGTGCCATGTTTCCCATCTCTTCGTGATTCCAACAACCTCTCAAACAAATTCCAATCTTTTCTAGGTCTCAAAGGCTTCGGAAGATTCCCAACAAAATATTTCAATTGATTATACCTCCACACATCTATCTTAGTGAAAATCTCTCCCTCTTCCTTTTCCAAATCTTTAAGTGATCTCAATTCTACCCCCTTCATTATATCTCTCAACTGGGCGTCCTCCTTCTTAATCCATTTTCCTGAAATTTCCTCTCTACCTGGAGGAAAAAACTCTGATTTCCTCAATGGCATTAAAAATGAGTTGAAATCCCACTTCATCTGCTTGTGCATTTTATCCCACACTCTTAAAACATTTAAAGTATACAAACTCGTGCTCTCTTCTAAACCTCTATACTGTGTTGGCACCCATATAATCTTACTTAAATTATTTCCACTAAGTGAATTTTCAATTGTAACCAGGAGCGGACTGATCATTTGGAAACTCGGGCACTGCCCGAGGGCCCAGGGTCAGTAGAAGGCCCCATGAGATGCCCCTGGTACCTTTTTCATATGCTTTTTTGAGTTTGGGCAAAGACACAGGGGCCCCATGATCCCCTATTGCCCGGGGGCCCCATGAGTTGTCAGTCCGCCCCTGATTGTAACCCAACCTTTCCCTTTTGAATTATGCGTCCAATCAAATATTCTTGCTAAAATTACTGCTTTATAATATCTCTTAAAATCTGGCACTCCCAATCCACCTTTTTCTTTATTTCTACTTAACACTTCATAGGATACTCTAGGTTTTTTATTTCTCCATATATATCTTGTTATCATCTTTTTAATTGTCTTAAAATATACCTCTGGGAGTTTGATAGGAACCATTTGGAATTTGTATAGGATTTTGGGGACAATTACCATTTTTATCAAATTTATGCCTCCTATCCAGGACGGGTTTCCTCCTCCTAATCTCTTTAATTCCTCCCTAATCTCATTTAACAATGATATATAATGTAAAAACATGTGTTAAAATTACTTTTTTATATGTTAAAAAAATCTGAAGAATATATTAAAATATGTATATTTTAAAAAATATTTTTCATATATATTGAATACGGCCAAAATTTTAGTATTTCAAACATGTCAATATATTTGAGAAGAATATTTTTAAAATATATTTAAAATATATTTTTCTTCCATGTGGGGAAAACAGAGGAAATTTATGGTTATTGCTGTATACATTTAAAGTAGATCCCCACGGAATTTTTACATTTAAAACAGGAACATTAGTGGATAGGAACAGGCTAGGTGAATGAATGTATGGACATAGGGAAATCGATCAGTCATGACACTACAAACTGCAGCTACGACATGTGAGCTCATCATTACAAGGTAAGATAAACAAATAACACAGGGAATATAACTATTCTAATTCCTAGTTAAAACATCAAAACAGTCAAAAGTGGACAATGCCTTTAAGCTTCCATTAGGCTTTAAAACAGGACTGACACATACACCAAATTTTTCTGGTTGTCTGGGTCAAGAGATCAGCCAATATACTTATTATATGGCTTTCCAACTTTAAAAAACAGTATTAATAAGAAGCTGTATATAGCGCAGCCTAAGGAAACTATAGAAAAGGTTTTTTTTCTTTAGACTGGGGCCCCTTTAATTTCATTACATAACACCTGGGAACCTCTACTTACATATTGGAACATTACATTTTATTTATATTGTATATGTAATAGTTATTTATTAGTGAAGAAGTTTCAGTATCACATCCTAAAACCCATTACAAAAGCACATTAATATTCTATTCATAATTCGGTTGCCATAGATCAGTAACCAGTCAGTTTCCATGCTATATAGCTATCCTCATGAGGGAAACTGACATAAATGATAGTAGTGTGCCTTGGAATGGGGCTTTAAATCACACAGTAGACAGTATGTGCATTGAATTTCTCATTGCGCTGACAATGAACTGACTAAAGCATGGTTTACATGATCAATCTCATCACTGTGACTTAAAGAATTACTCTAGTAAATAAAAGGTTAAAAAAATATTATCAAAGTGCAAAATCTCTTTTTTTTCAGGTGCGAAATATTTAGATTCTACTGGTCTACTGGTGTGTCCTGTACATGCATTATTCACCCTGAACTGTAAGACCCTCTTACATTAATAAATAGATCAATTAATAATGAATTAGTTCATTAAAATAATAATTATAACAACAACAATAATAATAATAATCATGATAGTGATAATTAGAGATGAGCGAATCGAAGTATCCGAAGTGGAATTCGAGTCGAATATCGGAAAAATTTCGATTCGTGCCGAATCCGAAAAATAGCCTAATTCGGACGCGCGAATCGAAATTTTTCAGAAAATGGCGGCTGACATGTGCGGCGACGGAGCGGGGATGTCTGGGAAGGCGCGCAGACAAGGCGCGCTGACCCATAATGCATTCCTCAACTACATGTGATCGCATCAGCCTATCAGCAGCCAGCCAGCCAGCACTGTGTAATGGTCGAGCTATAAATAGCGGCCATTTTGGAATTCTTCATTTGCCTGCAGTTATTGAACAGAGGCAGACCGCTCTGTACTAGGGACAGGGACAGAGTTAGGGCCACAGAAACGATAATTGGGGACAGAGAAAAGTTACTTAGGGACAGAGAACCATTACTCAGGGACACAGACTTGTTAATGAGGGCCACAGAATCGTTATTTAGGGACAAAGAAACGCTAGTTAGGGCCACAGAATTCATAATCAGGGACAGACAGAATTGTTACTCAGTGCCAGAGAATTGTTACTTAGGGCCACAGAAACGTTATTAGGGCCACAGAATTGTTACTCAGGGACAGACAGAATTGTTACTGAGTGCCAGAGAATTGTTACTCAGGGACAGACAGAATTGTTACTGAGTGCCAGAGAATTGTTACTTAGGGCCACAGAAACTTTAATTAGGGCCACAGAATTTTTACTCAGGGACAGACAGAATTGTTACTGAGTGCCAGAGAATTGTTACTCAGGGACAGACAGAATTGTTACTGAGTGCCAGAGAATTGTTACTTAGGGCCACAGAAACTTTACTTAGGGCCACAGAATTTTTACTCAGGGACAGACAGAATTGTTACTGAGTGCCAGAGAATTGTTACTCAGGGACAGACAGAATTGTTACTGAGTGCCAGAGAATTGTTACTTAGGGCCACAGAAACTTTACTTAGGGCCACAGAATTGTTACTCGCACAGACACAGAATTGTTACTCGCACAGACACAGAATTGTTACTGAAGGCCACAGACCTGTTACTTAGGGCCACAGAATTGTTACTCGCACAGACACAGAATTGTTACTCGCACAGACACAGAACTGTTACTCAGGGCCACAGAACTGTTACTTAGGGACAAAGAAACGCTAGTTAGGGCCACAGAATTCATACTCAGGGACAGACAGAATTGTTACGGAGTGCCAGAGAATTGTTACTCTGGGCCACAGAAACTTTACTTAGGGCCACAGAATTTTTACTCAGGGACAGACAGAATTGTTACTGAGTGCCAGAGAATTGTTACTCAGGGACAGACAGAATTGTTACGGAGTGCCAGAGAATTGTTACTCAGGGCCACAGAAACTTTACTTAGGGCCACAGAATTTTTACTCAGGGACAGACAGAATTGTTACTGAGTGCCAGAGAATTGTTACTCAGGGACAGACAGAATTGTTACGGAGTGCCAGAGAATTGTTACTTAGGGCCACAGAAACTTTACTTAGGGCCACAGAATTGTTACTCGCACAGACACAGAATTGTTACTCGCACAGACACAGAACTGTTACTGAGGGCCACAGAAACTTTACTTAGGGACAAAGAAACGCTAGTTAGGGCCACGGAATTCATACTCAGGGACAGACAGAATTGTTACGGAGTGCCAGAGAATTGTTACTCAGGGCCACAGAAACTTTACTTAGGGCCACAGAATTTTTACTCAGGGACAGACAGAATTGTTACTGAGTGCCAGAGAATTGTTACTCAGGGACAGACAGAATTGTTACGGAGTGTCAGAGAATTGTTACTCAGGGACAGACAGAATTGTTACTGAGTGCCAGAGAATTGTTACTTAGGGCCACAGAAACTTTAATTAGGGCCACAGAATTTTTACTCAGGGACAGACAGAATTGTTACTGAGTGCCAGAGAATTGTTACTCAGGGACAGACAGAATTGTTACTGAGTGCCAGAGAATTGTTACTTAGGGCCACAGAAACTTTACTTAGGGCCACAGAATTTTTACTCAGGGACAGACAGAATTGTTACTGAGTGCCAGAGAATTGTTACTCAGGGACAGACAGAATTGTTACTGAGTGCCAGAGAATTGTTACTCAGGGCCCCAGAAACTTTACTTAGGGCCACAGAATTTTTACTCAGGGACAGACAGAATTGTTACTGAGTGCCAGAGAATTGTTACTCAGGGACAGACAGAATTGTTACTGAGTGCCAGAGAATTGTTACTTAGGGCCACAGAAACTTTACTTAGGGCCACAGAATTGTTACTCGCACAGACACAGAATTGTTACTCGCACAGACACAGAATTGTTACTGAAGGCCACAGAACTGTTACTTAGGGCCACAGAATTGTTACTCGCACAGACACAGAATTGTTACTCGCACAGACACAGAACTGTTACTGAGGGCCACAGAACTGTTACTTAGGGCCACAGAATTGTTACTCGCACAGACACAGAATTGTTACTCAGGGCCACAGAACTGTTACTTAGGGACAAAGAAACGCTAGTTAGGGCCACAGAATTCATACTCAGGGACAGACAGAATTGTTACGGAGTGCCAGAGAATTGTTACTCTGGGCCACAGAAACTGTACTTAGGGTCACAGAATTTTTACTCAGGGACAGACAGAATTGTTACTGAGTGCCAGAGAATTGTTACTCAGGGACAGACAGAATTGTTACGGAGTGCCAGAGAATTGTTACTCAGGGCCACAGAAACTTTACTTAGGGCCACAGAATTTTTACTCAGGGACAGACAGAATTGTTACTGAGTGCCAGAGAATTGTTACTCAGGGACAGACAGAATTGTTACGGAGTGCCAGAGAATTGTTACTTAGGGCCACAGAAACTTTACTTAGGGCCACAGAATTGTTACTCGCACAGACACAGAATTGTTACTCGCACAGACACAGAACTGTTACTGAGGGCCACAGAAACTTTACTTAGGGACAAAGAAATGCTAGTTAGGGCCACGGAATTCACACTCAGGGACAGACAGAATTGTTACGGAGTGCCAGAGAATTGTTACTCAGGGCCACAGAAACTTTACTTAGGGCCACAGAATTTTTACTCAGGGACAGACAGAATTGTTACTGAGTGCCAGAGAATTGTTACTCAGGGACAGACAGAATTGTTACGGAGTGCCAGAGAATTGTTACTCAGGGCCACAGAAACTTTACTTAGGGCCACAGAATTTTTACTCAGGGACAGACAGAATTGTTACTGAGTGCCAGAGAATTGTTACTCAGGGACAGACAGAATTGTTACGGAGTGCCAGAGAATTGTTACTTAGGGCCACAGAAACTTTACTTAGGGCCACAGAATTGTTACTCGCACAGACACAGAATTGTTACTCGCACAGACACAGAACTGTTACTGAGGGCCACAGAAACTTTACTTAGGGACAAAGAAACGCTAGTTAGGGCCACGGAATTCATACTCAGGGACAGACAGAATTGTTACGGAGTGCCAGAGAATTGTTACTCAGGGCCACAGAAACTTTACTTAGGGCCACAGAATTTTTACTCAGGGACAGACAGAATTGTTACTGAGTGCCAGAGAATTGTTACTCAGGGACAGACAGAATTGTTACGGAGTGCCAGAGAATTGTTACTCAGGGACAGACAGAATTGTTACTGAGTGCCAGAGAATTGTTACTTAGGGCCACAGAAACTTTAATTAGGGCCACAGAATTTTTACTCAGGGACAGACAGAATTGTTACTGAGTGCCAGAGAATTGTTACTCAGGGACAGACAGAATTGTTACTGAGTGCCAGAGAATTGTTACTTAGGGCCACAGAAACTTTAATTAGGGCCACAGAATTTTTACTCAGGGACAGACAGAATTGTTACTGAGTGCCAGAGAATTGTTACTCAGGGACAGACAGAATTGTTACGGAGTGCCAGAGAATTGTTACTCAGGGCCACAGAAACTTTACTTAGGGCCAGAGAATTTTTACTCAGGGACAGACAGAATTGTTACTGAGTGCCAGAGAATTGTTACTCAGGGACAGACAGAATTGTTACTGAGTGCCAGATAATTGTTACTCAGGGCCCCAGAAACTTTACTTAGGGCCACAGAATTTTTACTCAGGGACAGACAGAATTGTTACTGAGTGCCAGAGAATTGTTACTCAGGGACAGACAGAATTGTTACTGAGTGCCAGAGAATTGTTACTTAGGGCCACAGAAACTTTACTTAGGGCCACAGAATTGTTACTCGCACAGACACAGAATTGTTACTCGCACAGACACAGAATTGTTACTGAGGGCCACAGAACTGTTACTTGGGGCCACAGAAACATTAATCAGGGACACAGAATTGTTACTGAGGGCCACAGAACTGTTACTTAGGGCCACAGAATTGTTACTCGCACAGACACAGAATTGTTACTCAGGGACACAGAATTGTTACTCAGGGACACATAATCGTTTAATTAAAGAGTATGTCAGACAACATGCAGAGGAGTTGCAGAGGAGGCAATGTTTTAGGAGCGAGCAGACGTGGCAGCAGAGGAAGGGGTCGAGGCAGCACTATTCGCAGCCAGAGGCCAGTGCTCCCGGTGTCATCCAGCGGTCGTGTCTCCACCGACAACCCTGCCGTCGTCGATTGGTTGGCTCGGTCGTCTTCCTCTTCCCAGGTCACCTCTGACACCTACAGCCAACGGTCGGTGGGTACGTCAGACACAATCGTTAGTTGGCATGGCCCGGGACCAAGCCCACTGAAATCACGTGTCCTCTACCTGCCCCTGTCCTTTGGTGTTCCCTCACCTAGCGAAGTATCGCATGCTGTGGGCTCAGCCCCACTGTACAGTGAGGAAGAGCTAACAGAGGGCGGTCAGGAACGGGGGGAGACATCCGCCTTTTCAGCAGCCAGGCGAAGAAGTAGTGGCGAGGAGAGTGGCTCGGTAGCCGGTCTAGAGACAGGTCTGTCTCCTGACCCAGACGCAGCCGAGGGGGCTAGTAGTGAGGCGGAGACCCTACTTGATGATGAGGAGGTTGATCGCACTTGGCAGCCTCGTCGTCATCAGGCAATTTCTTCCGCATCATCAGGAGAAGAGGGTGGCAGCTTGGCAGCGAGCAAAACAGTCGGTGGGTTGCCCAGGAGACAGCAGCAGGGTCGCAGCAGTGTCAGTGGAGCCAAACGGCCACGGAGTAGAGCACCAGCTCCACTGCAGCCTACCACCACGGCCAGTAGTGGTGCCGGTGTGCACGGAGGAAGCAGCAGTCAGCCAGTGAGGAGTATCGGGGGCAAAGTTTCCTACTCGGCGGTGTGGCAATTTTTCGTCAAGCCGCCCGAGGAAGTAAACGTAGCCGTATGTCGACTATGTGGCCAGAAAGTCAAGCATGGCCAGGGGGCCCATGTTGGGACTACAGCGTTGCGGCAGCATATGCAGCGTCGCCATTTGGTGGCCTGGGAAAACCGTGATAAAGATACGGCGGTTCTGCCCGCCCCAGCCCCCGCTCCATCACCCGCTCCGTTACTTGCTCCGTCACCCGACGTCAATCGCCCTCCATCAGCCAGTCAAGGCTCCAACACCTCTGCTGAGGGGAGTTGTCGCTCGTTGGCATCTTCCGCTCGTTCAGATGCTCCTTCTCCTGCTACTCCTCTTCACGGATTCCGTCAGCAGTCTTTCTTGGAATCCGTTTCCAAGAGACAACAGTTTGCGAGCACGCACCCGACGGTGCAAAAGCTGAACGTCCTCCTGTCCAAGTTGCTGGTGCTGCAGTCCCTCCCTTTCCAAGTGGTGGACTCAGCACCTTTCAGAGAAATGATGGCTTGTGCCGCGCCGCGGTGGAGAGTGCCAAGCCGTCATTTCTTCGCCAAAAAGGCAGTGCCAGCCCTGCATTCACATGTAGAAGACATGGTGGGCCAGTCTTTGAGCATGTCGGTCTCTGCCAAAGTGCACGGCAGCGCCGACGTGTGGAGCTGTAACTATGGTCAGGGACAGTACATGTCATTTACGGCCCACTGGGTGAACGTGGTGCCGTCACAGCCGCACCAGCAACTTGGACAGGTCACGCCGCTTTTGCCTCCACGTTTGCACGTCCTTGGTCCGGCAAAGATGTCCGCCTCTACCACCTCTTCTTCCGCCGTGTCCTCAGCCGCCACCCCCGTGCCAAGTCCCATTACCCGACCGGCATATCACATGTGCAGGGCGCAACGGTGTCACGCTGTTCTGCACCTGGTATGCCTTGGCGAACGTAGTCACACAGGGGAGGAACTTCTGAGTGTAATGAACAGAGAAATCGACAGATGGCTGTCTCCGCGCAAACTGAAAATCGGAACCATGTTGACCGACAACGGAAAGAACATGGTGTCTGCTCTGCGTCAAGGAAGGTTGTGCCATGCGCCATGCATGGCTCACGTGTTCAATCTGGTTGTCAAGCGGTTCTTAAAATCCACCATCCCACTGCAAGACATCCTTAAAATGTCACGTAAACTTTGCATGCATTTCAGCCATTCCTACACCGCAAAGCACACCCTCCTTGAGCTGCAGCGGCAGAACGGAATTCCACAGCATCGCCTGATCTGCGACGTTGCAACAAGGTGGAATTCAACCCTACACATGTTAGACCGCCTTTACGAACAGCGAAAGGCCATCACCGATTTCCTGATGTTACAAGCGGATAAAGGTACTCCCCTGTGTAACTTCGATGTCAGCCATTGGCAGCTCATGCGTGACACCTGCCGCTTGCTCAGGCCCTTTGAGGAGGCCACGCTATTCGTGAGTCGGCAGGACTATGGGATGAACGACGTCATTCCTCTGTTGCACGTCCTTGAACAAATGCTGTTAACAATGGCTGGTCAGGGTGCGGTAGACGTGGCGCACAGATCTCAACGCCACATGACCCCTGTGGGGGCAGGACAGGAAGAAGAGGAGGAGGTAGAGGAGGACATTTGTGCTCAGGAATTATTGAGTGAAATGGGTGGTTTTTCCACTCAGCGGACAGGAGTGGAGGAGCAGGAGCATCTGGTAGAGGAGGAGGAGGAGGAGACAGAGGACCCAGACGCACCGTGGCAGTATGCTGTGGAGATGGAGGCAGGGAGTCCCTCGCATTCCTTGGCACAAATGGCCCATAGCATGCTCGGTTGCTTGCGTAGCGACAGCCGAATAATAACCATCAGACAGAGGGATGACTTTTGGCTGTCCACCTTGTTGGACCCTCGCTACCGTTCCAAAATGGTGGCCTTTTTCACACCTGCTGAGAGGGAGGCCAAAATAACGTACTATAAAAACCACCTATGTAGTCAGTTGGTCTCTGCCTTTGTGCGCCAACGTCCATCCTCAGACACTGTGGGCCCTGTGCGCTCGCGTTCCGCTGCCATGGCAGCAGGGGAGGGGTGGGGTGGTAGGAGCAGTGGCAGCTCCACCAGCAGCGGCTGCCTCAGTCTGCAGTCGATGATGAGTAGCTTTCTTCACCAGCGCAGTGAGGAAACTACTAACCAGCCGCAGCAGCAGCAGCAGCATCAGGTGGACCTGGAGCAGGACCTCAAACAACAGGCTTGGGCCTACTTGGACAGCACCCTGCCAACCGAGGTAGACAATCCCCTTGACTACTGGGCAACGAAACTTGACCTTTGGCCCCAACTAGCTGAATTTGCCCTTGAAAGGCTGTCATGCCCGGCCAGTAGCGTGGCATCGGAGCGCGTGTTTAGTGCGGCAGGAGGTATTGTAACTCCGCGGAGGACACGACTGTCCACCCAAAGTGTGGAGAGACTCACGTTTGTGAAAATGAATCAGGCGTGGATTAGTCTGGATTTCAAACCACCAGTTCCTGACACAACTGACTAAATCCGCCATGAATCATGCCTCAAACATGTGCCACTTTGAGGTCTCCTCACACACTGCTGGTGTGTTGAATTTTTTGACATAGGGTGCTGGCAGATTATGGGCCTCCTATAGCTGCTGCCAGGCCCCTAATCTGCCATAGGCCCCTATATACCGCTTCCTCATGCTGCTGCCAGGTCCAGAGTCTCTCATGGGTCCCTGTACGGCCTCCCATTGCTGCTGTCTCTATCGCCACACTCTGCCATGTGCCACTTTCAGGTCTCCTCACACACTGCTGGTGTGTAGAATTTTTTGACATAGGGTGTTGGCAGATTACGGGCCTCCCATTGCTGCTGCCAGGCCCCTAATCTGCCATAGGCCCCTATATACCGCTTCCTCATGCTGCTGCCAGGTCCAGAGTCTGTCATGGGTCCCTGTACGGCCTCCCATTGCTGCTGTCTCCATCGCCACACTCTGCCATGTGCCACTTTCAGGTCTCCTCACACACTGCTGGTGTGTAGAATTTTTTGACATAGGGTGCTGGCAGATTACGGGCCTCCCATAGCTGCTGCCAGGCCCCTAATCTGCCATAGGCCCCTATATACCGCCTCCTCATGCTGCTGCCAGGTCCAGAGTCTGTCATGGGTCCCTGTACGGCCTCCCATTGCTGCTGTCTCCATCGCCACACTCTGCCATGTGCCACTTTCAGGTCTCCTCACACACTGCTGGTGTGTAGAATTTTTTGACATAGGGTGCTGGCAGATTACGGGCCTCCCATAGCTGCTGCCAGGCCCCTAATCTGCCATAGGCCCCTATATACCGCCTCCTCATGCTGCTGCCAGGTCCAGAGTCTGTCATGGGTCCCTGTACGGCCTCCCATTGCTGCTGTCTCCATCGCCACACTCTGCCATGTGCCACTTTCAGGTCTCCTCACACACTGCTGGTGTGTAGAATTTTTTGACATAGGGTGCTGGCAGATTATGGGCCTCCCATAGCTGCTGCCAGGCCCCTAATCTGCCATGGGCCCCTATATACCGCCTCCTCATGCTGCTGCCAGGTCCACAGTGTCTCATGCCATGTGCCACTTTCAGGTCTCCTCACACTGCTGGTGTGTTGAATTTTTTGACATAGGGTGCTGGCAGATTATGGGCCTCCTATAGCTGCTGCCAGGCCCCTAATCTGCCATAGGCCCCTATATACCGCTTCCTCATGCTGCTGCCAGGTCCAGAGTCTGTCATGGGTCCCTGTACGGCCTCCCATTGCTGCTGTCTCCATCGCCACACTCTGCCATGTGCCACTTTCAGGTCTCCTCACACACTGCTGGTGTGTAGAATTTTTTGACATAGGGTGCTGGCAGATTATGGGCCTCCCATAGCTGCTGCCAGGCCCCTAATCTGCCATGGGCCCCTATATACCGCCTCCTCATGCTGCTGCCAGGTCCACAGTGTCTCATGCCATGTGCCACTTTCAGGTCTCCTCACACTGCTGGTGTGTTGAATTTTTTGACATAGGGTGCTGGCAGATTATGGGCCTCCTATAGCTGCTGCCAGGCCCCTAATCTGCCATAGGCCCCTATATACCGCTTCCTCATGCTGCTGCCAGGTCCAGAGTCTGTCATGGGTCCCTGTACGGCCTCCCATTGCTGCTGTCTCCATCGCCACACTCTGCCATGTGCCACTTTCAGGTCTCCTCACACACTGCTGGTGTGTAGAATTTTTTGACATAGGGTGTTGGCAGATTACGGGCCTCCCATTGCTGCTGCCAGGCCCCTAATCTGCCATAGGCCCCTATATACCGCTTCCTCATGCTGCTGCCAGGTCCAGAGTCTGTCATGGGTCCCTGTACGGCCTCCCATTGCTGCTGTCTCCATCGCCACACTCTGCCATGTGCCACTTTCAGGTCTCCTCACACACTGCTGGTGTGTAGAATTTTTTGACATAGGGTGCTGGCAGATTACGGGCCTCCCATAGCTGCTGCCAGGCCCCTAATCTGCCATAGGCCCCTATATACCGCCTCCTCATGCTGCTGCCAGGTCCAGAGTCTGTCATGGGTCCCTGTACGGCCTCCCATTGCTGCTGTCTCCATCGCCACACTCTGCCATGTGCCACTTTCAGGTCTCCTCACACACTGCTGGTGTGTAGAATTTTTTGACATAGGGTGCTGGCAGATTATGGGCCTCCCATAGCTGCTGCCAGGCCCCTAATCTGCCATGGGCCCCTATATACCGCCTCCTCATGCTGCTGCCAGGTCCACAGTGTCTCATGCCATGTGCCACTTTCAGGTCTCCTCACACTGCTGGTGTGTTGAATTTTTTGACATAGGGTGCTGGCAGATTATGGGCCTCCTATAGCTGCTGCCAGGCCCCTAATCTGCCATAGGCCCCTATATACCGCTTCCTCATGCTGCTGCCAGGTCCAGAGTCTGTCATGGGTCCCTGTACGGCCTCCCATTGCTGCTGTCTCCATCGCCACACTCTGCCATGTGCCACTTTCAGGTCTCCTCACACACTGCTGGTGTGTAGAATTTTTTGACATAGGGTGCTGGCAGATTATGGGCCTCCCATAGCTGCTGCCAGGCCCCTAATCTGCCATGGGCCCCTATATACCGCCTCCTCATGCTGCTGCCAGGTCCACAGTGTCTCATGCCATGTGCCACTTTCAGGTCTCCTCACACTGCTGGTGTGTTGAATTTTTTGACATAGGGTGCTGGCAGATTATGGGCCTCCTATAGCTGCTGCCAGGCCCCTAATCTGCCATAGGCCCCTATATACCGCTTCCTCATGCTGCTGCCAGGTCCAGAGTCTGTCATGGGTCCCTGTACGGCCTCCCATTGCTGCTGTCTCCATCGCCACACTCTGCCATGTGCCACTTTCAGGTCTCCTCACACACTGCTGGTGTGTAGAATTTTTTGACATAGGGTGTTGGCAGATTACGGGCCTCCCATTGCTGCTGCCAGGCCCCTAATCTGCCATAGGCCCCTATATACCGCTTCCTCATGCTGCTGCCAGGTCCAGAGTCTCTCATGGGTCCCTGTACGGCCTCCCATTGCTGCTGTCTCCATCGCCACACTCTGCCATGTGCCACTTTCAGGTCTCCTCACACACTGCTGGTGTGTAGAATTTTTTGACATAGGGTGCTGGCAGATTACGGGCCTCCCATAGCTGCTGCCAGGCCCCTAATCTGCCATAGGCCCCTATATACCGCCTCCTCATGCTGCTGCCAGGTCCAGAGTCTGTCATGGGTCCCTGTACGGCCTCCCATTGCTGCTGTCTCCATCGCCACACTCTGCCATGTGCCACTTTCAGGTCTCCTCACACACTGCTGGTGTGTAGAATTTTTTGACATAGGGTGCTGGCAGATTATGGGCCTCCCATAGCTGCTGCCAGGCCCCTAATCTGCCATGGGCCCCTATATACCGCCTCCTCATGCTGCTGCCAGGTCCACAGTGTCTCATGCCATGTGCCACTTTCAGGTCTCCTCACACTGCTGGTGTGTTGAATTTTTTGACATAGGGTGCTGGCAGATTATGGGCCTCCTATAGCTGCTGCCAGGCCCCTAATCTGCCATAGGCCCCTATATACCGCTTCCTCATGCTGCTGCCAGGTCCAGAGTCTCTCATGGGTCCCTGTACGGCCTCCCATTGCTGCTGTCTCCATCGCCACACTCTGCCATGTGCCACTTTCAGGTCTCCTCACACACTGCTGGTGTGTAGAATTTTTTGACATAGGGTGCTGGCAGATTATGGGCCTCCCATAGCTGCTGCCAGGCCCCTAATCTGCCATGGGCCCCTATATACCGCCTCCTCATGCTGCTGCCAGGTCCACAGTGTCTCATGCCATGTGCCACTTTCAGGTCTCCTCACACTGCTGGTGTGTTGAATTTTTTGACATAGGGTGCTGTCAGATTATGGGCCTCCTATAGCTGCTGCCAGGCCCCTAATCTGCCATAGGCCCCTATATACCGCTTCCTCATGCTGCTGCCAGGTCCAGAGTCTCTCATGGGTCCCTGTACGGCCTCCCATTGCTGCTGTCTCCATCGCCACACTCTGCCATGTGCCACTTTCAGGTCTCCTCACACACTGCTGGTGTGTAGAATTTTTTGACATAGGGTGCTGGCAGATTATGGGCCTCCCATAGCTGCTGCCAGGCCCCTAATCTGCCATAGGCCCCTATATACCGCCTCCTCATGCTGCTGCCAGGTCCAGAGTCTGTCATGGGTCCCTGTACGGCCTCCCATTGCTGCTGTCTCCATCGCCACACTCTGCCATGTGCCACTTTCAGGTCTCCTCACACTGCTGGTGTGTAGAATTTTTTGACATAGGGTGCTGGCAGATTACGGGCCTCCCATTGCTGCTGCCAGGCCCCTAATCTGCCATGGGCCCCTATACCGCCTCCTCATGCTGCTGCCAAGTCCAGAGTGTGTCATGGGTCCCTGTACGGCCTCCTATTGCTGCTGTCTCCATAGCCACACTCTGCCATGTGCCACTTTCAGGTCTCCTCACACTGCTGGTGTGTTGAATTTTTTGACATAGGGTGCTGGCAGATTACGGGCCTCCCATTGCTGCTGCCAGGCACGTAATCTGCCATGGGCCCCCGTACCGACTCCTCATGCTGTGACGTTGCAACAAGGTGGAATTCAACCCTACATATGTTAGACCGCCTTTACGAACAGCGAAAGGCCATCACCGATTTCCTGATGTTAAAAGCGGATAAAGGTACTCCCTGTGTAACTTAGATGTCAGCCATTGGCAGCTCATGCGTGACACCTGCGCTTGCTCAGGCCCTTTGAGGAGGCCACGCTATTCGTGAGTCGGCAGGACTATGGGATGAACGACGTCATTCCTCTGTTGCACGTCCTGGAACAAATGCTGTTAACAATGGCTGGTCAGGGTGCGGTAGACGTGGCGCACAGATCTCAACGCCACATGACCCCTGTGGGGGCAGGACAGGAAGAAGAGGAGGAGGTAGAGGAGGACATTGGTGCTCAGGAATTATTGAGTGAAATGGGTGGTTTTTCCACTCAGCGGACAGGAGTGGAGGAGCAGGAGCATCTGGTAGAGGAGGAGGAGGAGGAGACAGAGGACCCAGACGCACCGTGGCAGTATGCTGTGGAGATGGAGGCAGGGAGTCCCTCGCATTCCTTGGCACAAATGGCCCATAGCATGCTCGGTTGCTTGCGTAGCGACAGCCGAATAATAACCATCAGACAGAGGGATGACTTTTGGCTGTCCACCTTGTTGGACCCTCGCTACCGTTCAAAAATGGTGGCCTTTTTCACACCTGCTGAGAGGGAGGCCAAAATAACGTACTATAAAAACCACCTATGTAGTCAGCTGGTCTCTGCCTGTCTGCGCCAACGTCCATCCTCAGACACTGTGGGCCCTGTGCGCTCGCGTTCCGCTGCCATGGCAGCAGGGGAGGGGTGGGGTGGTAGGAGCAGTGGCAGCTCCACCAGCAGCGGCTGCCTCAGTCTGCAGTCGATGATGAGTAGCTTTCTTCACCAGCGCAGTGAGGAAACTACTAACCAGCCGCAGCAGCAGCAGCAGCAGCAGCAGCATCAGGTGGACCTGGAGCAGGACCTCAAACAACAGGCTTAGGCCTACTTGGACAGCACCCTGCCAACCGAGGTAGACAATCCCCTTGACTACTGGGCAACGAAACTTGACCTTTGGCCCCAACTAGCTGAATTTGCCCTTGAAAGGCTGTCATGCCCGGCCAGTAGCGTGGCATCGGAGCGCGTGTTTAGTGCGGCAGGAGGTATTGCAACTCCGCGGAGGACACGACTGTCCACCCAAAGTGTGGAGAGACTGACGTTTGTGAAAATGAATCAGGCGTGGATTAGTCTGGATTTCAAACCACCAGTTCCTGACACAACTGACTAAATCCGCCATGAATCATGCCCCAAACATGTGCCACTTTCAGGTCTCCTCACACTGCTGGTGTGTTCCATTTTTTGTCATAGGGTGCTGGCAGATTACGGGCCTCCCATAGCTGCTGCCAGGCCCCTAATCTGCCATGGGCCCCTATACCGCCTCCTCATGCTGCTGCCAAGTCCAGAGTCTCTCATGGGTCCCTGTACGGCCTCCCATTGCTGCTGTCTCCATCGCCACACTCTGCCATGTGCCACTTTCAGGTCTCACACACTGCTGGTGTGTAGAATTTTTTGACATAGGGTGCTGGCAGATTACGGGCCTCCCATAGCTGCTGCCAGGCCCCTAATCTGCCATAGGCCCCTATATACCGCCTCCTCATGCTGCTGCCAGGTCCAGAGTCTGTCATGGGTCCCTGTACGGCCTCCCATTGCTGCTGTCTCCATCGCCACACTCTGCCATGTGCCACTTTCAGGTCTCCTCACACTGCTGGTGGGTTCCATTTTTTGTCATAGGGTGCTGGCAGATTACGGGCCTCCCATAGCTGCTGCCAGGCCCCTAATCTGCCATGGGCCCCTGTTGTCGCTTGTTGGCATATTCCGCTCGTTCAGATGCTCCTTCTCCTGCTACTCCTCTTCACGGATTCCGTCAGCAGTCTTTCTTGGAATCCGTTTCCAAGAGACAACAGTTTGCGAGCACGCACCAGACGGTGCAGAAACTGAACGTCCTCCTGTCCAAGTTGCTGCTGCCAGGCTCGTAATCTGTCATGCGCCCCTGTACCGCCTCCTCATGCTGCTGCCAGGTCCAGAGTGTGTCATGGGCCCCCGTACCGACTCCAAATGCTGCTGCCAGGCCCGTAATCTGTCATGGGCCCCTGTACCGCCTCCCCATGCTGCTGCCACGTCCAGATTGTGTCATGGGTCCCTGTACGGCCTCCCATTGCTGCTGCCAGGCCTGTAATCTGCCATGGGCCCCCGTACCGACTCCTCATGCTGCTGCCAGGCCCGTAATCTGCCATGGGCCCCTGTACCGCCTCCTCATGCTGCTGCCAGGTCCAGAGTGTGTCATGGGTCCCTGTACGGCCTCCCATTGCTGCTGTCTCTATCGCCACACTCTGCCATGTGCCACTTTCAGGTCTCCTCACACTGCTGGTGGTTTCCATTTTTGTCATAGGGTGCTGTATGGCCTCCCATTGCTGCTGCCTCCACCGCCACACTGTGGCTCCACACTCTGGTTTTGGCCCCGTGACTGGCCAAATGAGTGAAGTGTGCGGTGATTCTAAGATCGACGGCACTCATCTGCATGTCATACTGCCTGACAGTATTATTTCTCTTCCCCAGCAGACTCCAAGTTAAGTCTATTAAGTCTCTCTGAAGCCTAGAAACACCCTTTTTTAAGTTAAATTCACAGCGAATATATTCGACTCGAATCGAAATTTTTCTACGAATTCGCCGAATCAGTCGAATCGAATTTTTGAATACTTCGCTCATCTCTAGTGATAATAATAATAATACTTTCTTCAAAATAAAAAGTATTGAAATGTATTATTAAATATTCACATTTTCTCATGTATGGTCTAAGCCCCTACTATACGTACAGGGCTGCTGTTAGCAACCACGGGGCCCCATACAGCCAACCTGACAGCCCCCCCCCCAAAAAAAAAACCTCTGTTTACTATGCTTTTGTTATGCATGAACACAGGGAGTGATCAATAGCGATCACTCATTGTGTTCATTCAGGAAAGGAAAGGGCTGGTAAATGTAACATATTTACTGGAGCCTTCCCCCACTCTCCATCCTGAAGGATCCTATTGTGTGCTTTCAGCTGGGAAAGAGAGGAGGGAAGCTGGCAGCACATTTTGGGTGGGGACACACAGGGGGGCTTGAGCAGCAGGGAGAAACATATAGTGCACAGGGAGGGAGATGGATGTGGTGGAGGGGCAATTACTGGAGCCAATCCCCTGTATGGCTCTTTCTACAGCAGCTGAAAGCCAGGGGGAGGGAGAGGAGAAGAATCCAGCTTTAAACTGCTGCAGAAAGAGCCATACAGGGGATTGGTTCCAGTAATAGCCCCCAATGCTGTGCTGATCACCCTTCCTGCCCATATCCCATTCACCTAGTTTCCTGGGCTCCCCTGCTGGCCTGGGCCCCGTACAGGAGGACTGGTAGTACCCCCTTATCCACGGCCCTGTATACGTACCAGTGCTGTATACTATATGTCACTATGGGATCCATTCACAAAGAGTAATCTTACTGCATCCAGTATGTGGTAAGATACCACACATTTTTCAAAAAGTTTTTTGGCATGCTGCTAAAATACCGCTTGAGCTATTTTATGAAGGTATTTTAGTAGTGAAAACATGCAGTAACTTAAAGCCTGGTGGTAGCCAATGTATTTATTAACAGTAGTAAATACTGCGTTGTTAAGCAGCGGACGGCCACCGGCGTCTTTAACAACCAGTAACTGTCATGGTTGTCACGTTTCTAACAACCAATGAGTCATCAGCAGTCAGCAGAATTCCCCGCTGACAGCTGAACAGTAAAAAAATAAATAAATTCCTGGCAATTAAAATTTCAGGGAAAAAAAACCCGGAGTGCTCCCCCCCACAATCCATACTAGGCCCTTCGGATCTGATATGGATTTTGAGGGGAACCCCCCCTCCCCAAAATCCATACCAGACCCTTATCCAAGCATGCAGTCCGGCAGGTCAGGAAAAGGGGGGACAAGCGAGCGACCACCCCCCTCTTGAACCATACCAGGCCACATGCCCTCAACATGGGGGGGTGCTTTGGGACAGGGGGCTATTCCCCCCCAAAGCACCTTGTCCCCATGTTGATGGGGACAAGGGCTTCTTCCCTACAACCCTGGAAGGGGGGTGTGTAGGTCTGTGGGAGGGGAGCTTACCGGAATCTGGAAACCCCCTTTAACAAGGGGACCACCAGATCTTGCCACCCCCATGTGAATGAGTATGGGGTACATGGTACCCCACTCAATTACTTAAAAAAAGTGTATTGTAAATAAACACAGGAGGCAGTTTTTGACAAGTCCTTTATTAAAGGATAAGTTCACCACAAAAGATTAAACATGCACCTTTTGTTGCAGGCAAAAAAAAAAGTGTGCATTTATTATTTTTTGTTGCAGGAGCCTGTGAACCATTGCACCAACGAGCAGCAGATCACTGATGCCGTGCAGGTCTCCTGCAGATCTGTCAGTATATCTGCTTGTCCGTACGCGATGTACAGGTAAGCAGATATACTGACAGGAAGACTCATTGAACTTCCACAGCTCCACACCTCCCTGGTAGTTCATTGAGAACTACAATCCCACATCCACTAAGGCTGTTGGGACTTGTAGTTGCTCATTCACAGAACTCAGTGAATGAGTGACCTTCCTGGGCGGACGGAGCACCACACAGCCACTTTTTACAAATTTGACAGCTAGCGGGGGAGCGGGGGCCAGTCAGATCATAACATGTTACTTGTTACACCCTGAACATAGGTGTAACATGCAACTTGTTATGAAAGGTGGGCTTATCCTTTAAAAAAACAAAATCAATGTCTCTATCGGTGTAGATCCATTATCAATCACAAAGCCTGCTGCCACCATTGACCCCCCCCATCCCTAAAGACTCTGCTCCCAATGAAGGTTCTCGCCACCTGACAGCTCCACCACCTCCCGCCGCTAAATAAACAAAGGGGCAGTGCCACCCAGTGATGTCAGCAACCGGGGCAAGCTGGATCGGTGATGTCCCAAGGGGGTGGTGCTACAGTGGGAGCCTTCGTCAGGAGCTGAGTTTTTTTTCCATTGGGTCGGTGATTGACGATGAGTTTACACCGGGGGACTTTTTAAAAAAAATTGTGTTCATTTAATAATGGACTTGTCAAAAACTGCCTCCTGTGTTTTTTTACACAACACCTTTTTTTGGTGAATGAGTACCCCATACTCAGTCACACTGGGGGGGCAGGATCTGGGGGCCCGCTTGCTACAGGGGGCTTCCAGGTACCGATAAGCCCCCTGCCGTGGACCCCTAAAACCGTTGGCCAGGGTTGTGGGTTAAAGGCCCTTGTCCCATCAACGTGGGAACAAGGTGCTTTGGGGTGGGGCAGAGCAGCCCCCCATGCTGAGGGCATGTGGCCTGGTATGGTTCAGGAGGGAGGGGGCACTTGTTGGTCTGCCCCTTTCCTGACCTGCCAGGCTTCATGCTCGAATAAGGGTCTGGTATAGATCTTGGGGGGGCGCATGCCATTTAAAAAAAAAAAATTGGCATGGGGGTTCTCCTCAAAATCCATACCAGACATGAAGGGCCTGGTATGCATTGGGGGGGGGGGGGTGGGAGTCCTAATTTTTTTACTGCCAGCAATTCCTTTTTTTACATTCAACATTCAGCTGACAGCTGATGACTCATCAGTTGTTAGGGACACGACGGCTGCAAGCTTCCTAACGACCAGGACAGTTACCGGTTGTTAAGGATGCCGGCAGCATCCGCTCCTTAACAACCAGTACACATTCCTTAAATTTTGCGTGGAATGTCAGATTTGGCTTTTTTTTTCTCCATTTTTGTGTCCTACCAATACAAAAAAAAAGAAATAAACATGAGAATGCCTAAATATTTGGAATTGCAACAATTTTCTAGACTATCTATCTATCTATCTATCTATCTATCTATCTATCTATCTATCTTCTACCATTATTACTGACTACAAATCCATGACTTTCATTTGAAAGAACTGGAAGAAAATGAACTAGGAAGTTACCTTCCACTTTTCCACATGGCTTTGTTTATCCACAAAGCCATGTGATCACTATGTTGGCATTGACATGGATAATAATGGCTTTCTTGGCAGCTGCCACTGTATTTCTGTTATATATTCTATTTAGGGAGAGAAGAGTAGACAGATCAGACAGCTGTTCTCCTCTTGGAATGCATGATGCATGCATGTTTTAGCCCCCAAGTGCATAACTTTACATTTATCAACATGCCACATAATTGCCGAAAAAAAAAATGTTGCATTTTGAGGTAGGCAAATAAGTTGGAGACATCCTGTAAGGACGGTATTTCACTTCATAGCTTGGTGTCATCTGCAAAGACTGAAATAGTACATTTAATCCTAGACCCTATATCATTTATAAATATGTTAAAAAGTGCATTCTAGGGATAGATGATTGAGACATTTTTACATTTTATGACACCTTCCAAATTGCCTTCAACCAAAATGCCCATGAAAATGATGTCGGCAGCTTTACCTTTCAACAAGGAAGCTAAGTCAAGATGCCAAAACATAGTCCAGTTTACCAACCCTTCACTGGCATCATTTGAACAGGGGTCTCGCTGCTCTCTGCGGACCATGGCTTTTGCTGTAAGATGCAACTAAGAAAATGTCAGGAAAGACCTCCTAGAACAGCTGAACTTTATTTGGGGTTAATCAGAGGCACTTTAAATGATGGCAGGTGTGTACTGACTCCTATTTAACATGATTTTGAATGTGATTGTGTCAGGGATCCTGTCGCCGTGCAGCGGTGCGACGGTGATGGATCCCCTCGAGTTGCAGCGGTGCGAGTGCGCAGATGCGGGAGTGTGTGGCCGCACATGCACAGTAGCGCGGAAAACTCACGCATGCGTAGTAAGCGCACAAGTCACGTCAGGCGGGCTATTTAAACCTGCTTAGTAGTAAAATCACTGCCTTCTGGTCTGCTACGTTCCTGCATAGATTCCTGATCCTGATACCTGTATTCTGCATTACCCGACTAAGAAAGAACTCCGCCTGCACTTACCCGACTAAGAAAGAACTCCGACTGCACTGACCCCAGCTATCCCTGACTGTTCTCTTGCCTGCTCCTTTTGTACGTATCTGCCCACTTGATACTGACCGGGCTTGCCTGACCCTGCTATATTATCCTGCCTGCACCTGCACCTGACCTGCATCTTGTCGGCTACCATATCCACCTACCACTGCACCCACGGCTCTGCATCTGGCCCGCATCCGGATCACCGCCATACCTGTCAGCCACCTCATCCACGCACCGGTGCTCAGTCCCAAGACCCGCATCCTGACTGCCGCCACACCTGCTCGCTGCTGCACCTACGTTCCTGCACCCACACCTGGCTTGTGTCCGGATCTCCTGGGTCCCCAGCTACCTGCAGACAGCTTCAAGATCTACACGGCACTCCTGCCCCTCCTGGCTCTACGCCCCTGTTCCCACTTCCAGGGGCTCTGAGCGGGAGTTGTAAGAGGACGCCCTCTCACCACCTCAGGCTCCCCAACCAGGTACGTGACAGAATGCTTAATTCTGAACACAGATACATCCCCAGTTATAAGAGGGTGTGCACACTTATGCAACCACATTATATTAGTTTTTTGTTTACTCTCCCTCTTAAAAGATTTCAGTTTGTTTTTCAATTGAGTTGTACAGTTTATAGGTCACATTGAAGGTGGAAAAAAATCTGAAAATATTTATCTTTGTCTAATTTTTTTTAAATCACAGGACATTTTAAGAGAGGTGTGTAGATTTTTTATATCCACTGTGTATATATATATATATATAAGTAATATAGGTGGAGTGCACAACGGTGATCAATCACAGTCCATAGCAATCAGGCCCTCCCAAAGGCCATATATAGAAAAAAGAAAATTGGATTGCTGCACATAAAAAACATTTATTGTTGAAAAATCACCATACAAAAGAGTGATCCAAACAAATGGACAAAGCCATACATCACAAACAAATAGTTTTGGGCTATTATGTTAACGCCCTTCTTCAGATCAGAACAGGGGTGTGTAGATTTTTTATATCCACTGTATATCTATATATTTCTATATCTATATATACTGTATCTATCTATCTATCTATCTATCTATCTATCTATCTATCTATCTATCTATCTATCTATCATTATATTATGAATAACAACCACAAAATCTTTTATTATCCAATCAACCTATACTGAATAGTTGTTTTTGCTCTGTTCGAAGCTGACCTTTGAAGTGGACACACATGAATAAATCCCTGACATAACAATATTCAGTCATGACCAGTGTCCTAATGTGTGCTACCACATCTCACACTAATGCACTCGGGATGTGTGTTGTGGTTTGCACCCCAATACAAATGTACAGAGCCCTGCAATGCATTTAGATCAGCGGTTCTCAACCTGTGGATCAAGACCCCTTTGGGGGTCGAACAACCCTTTCACAGGGGTCTCCTAAGACCATCGGAAAATACATATTTCCGATGGTCTTAGGAACCGAGACACCGCTCCTCTATCAGTCTCCAGGCGGGTCCGCCCACATGCAGATACGTCCACATTTCCCTGGACCGCGATGTGTGCGTGGGATGACATGCCGCCCCTGTCATCTGGACACATCCCCGGGATCACTCAACAGCTCCGCCTCCTCGCCAGTGATTGGCCGCTGGAACTGTAGCTCAGGAGAGGCACACAGGCGGCCAATCACCGGCGAGGAGGAGGAGCCGAGCAGCGCGAAGATCAAAGAAGATCGAGCGAGGGAGCGGCCGGAGAAGGAAGACAGCTGACAGGTAAGTGTCTGTAGCATGCAGATGGTGCTGCTGCAGCCAGGTATGCTGGCTGTAGATGGGAGAGGGAGGGAGCAAGCCCAGGCTGGAGCAGGAGTCAGCAAGGTAAGTATCATTGGTGTCAGTAGGAGGAATAGTGCCCCATCATTGGTGTCACTAATACCAATGATGGGGCACTATTCCTCCCACTGACACCAATGATGGGGCACTATTTCCCCCCCCCCCCACTGACACCAACGATGAGGAACTATTCCTCCCCCCACTGACACCAACGATAGGGCACTATTCCTCCCCCACTGACACCAACGATGGGGCACTATTCCTCCCCACACTGACACCAACGATGGGGCACTACCCCCCCCCCACTGACACCAATGATGGGGCACAATTCCCCCCCACACTAGTATCAATGATGGGGCACTATTCCTCCCACTGACACCAATGATGGGGCACTATTTCCTCCCCCCACCCACTGACACCAACGATGGGGAACTATACCTCCCCCCACTGACACCAACGATGGGGCACTATTCCTCCCCTCACTGACACCAACGATGGGGCACTATTCCTCCCCCCACTGACACCAATGATGGGGCACTACCCCCCCCCTGACACCAATGATGGGGCACAATTCCCCCCCACACTAGTATCAATGATGGGGCACTATTCCCCCCCCCCCCCACTGACACCAACAATGTGGCACTATTCCTCCCACTGATACCAATGTTGGGACACTATTCCTCCCATTGATGCCAACGATGTGACATTATTCCTCCCACTGACATTAGTAATGTGGCACTACTCCTCTCACTGACACCAATGATGTGGCACTATTCCTCCCACTGACATCAGTGATGTGGCACTACTCCTCTCACTGACACCAATGATGTGGCACTACTCCTCCCACTGCAAAATTACAGTTATGAAGTAGCAACGAAAATAATTTTATGGTTGGGGGTCACCACAACATGAGGAACTGTATTAAAGGGTCGCGGCATTAGGAAGATTGAGAACCACTGATTTAGACGCAATGCTTGGCCATATACGGGTTATTTTTGTTTTTGGTTTACAAACTGTTTAAAAACTGTTTATTAGAAAAGTTTGTATAAAAGTGGTATACATTACAACAGATAAGTCATTACATAAAAATATGCATTGTAGTATCAAGAAGCATAACAAAATATGTTTGTACAAAGAGACATAATGTTCATTTTGTATAACAAGGAACATAAAATCAGTACAGGACACTAATGCCCCGTACACATGATAAACAAATCATACGAAAAATTTCCCGGAATCACTGATCAAACGATTTTCTCTTTGTTGATGAGCAGGATGTTTTAACCGATAACGATATTTTGAACAAAAAAATCTGGTTGAACAACAGTGAAAAATGTTGTCGTTTCGCATACGAACGACTGATTTTCTATGCGGTGGTATGACGGTCGTACGAAAAAAAATCTATCAAGCGCTATCACGCATGAGCGGAAACAGAAGATGACCCGGATGTTTATGTCCAAGGAATCTTTGTAAACACGAACGAAAAATTCAAATGTTAAAAGTCGATTGGCCTAATGAGATAATGAAAGCAGAATTCTGCAGATTATATTTTATGTATCACTATTTATGTATAAAGGTCATGTAATAAACGATATCATACTCATTGCTGGGAATTGTTGTGTAGATCGCTCGTTCTGGCCGGAAGGGCGTGGCTACAAGGTCACACGCACACCGCATCACTTCCACTTGTACGGAAGACGTCAACACTACGTATTGCCCAACGAACAATTTTTTTTAGATTGGTTAATATGGGCCACGATTTCGACCAACGAACGAACACCTCTCGGTCAACGGATGACCGATCGGTCGATTATCTAATCGTGTATTCCCACCTTTACACAGTGTATAATACAATACTGTTGCGATGCAAAACCGAAACACTGTTGATTTACCAAAATGCAAAAACAAAAAAAAATGGAAACAAACATGGAAAAATATAAAATCATACAAATTGAGGTCTTATTCACTGAGTGTTTTTCTAATAGAAAGCCATGGGTCCCATTTTGCATTAAAGATGTGCATGGTTTTAGTGGTCATATGAAAAAATATTTCAAAAAGCATAACGCAGTCAACTCTATCCACGATATGAGAGAAGGGAACCAAAGGGCTCTTCCAGTAAAAGGCTATAGACCACTGTGTAGCAACACAGATAGTATGGATCAATTGTGTTATTATTATTATTATACAGGCACAAGGACCTGGCATGGATGGCAATCCAAGGGGGGTTGCCTCTCAGGACATTCATGCATGCCAGGAACCTGAGCAGATACAGGCACTGCCCCTTCTGCATCATCCACGAGGAAACGGCTCATCACGTTTTCTGGGAGTGCTCTTTTGCTCAGGACCTGTTGAGGGCCCTGGAACCTGAACTCAAGGACTTTGTGCCACAGACAGCCATCACACACTTTGGGGTGTTGAATGGACTTTTCTGTGGAACTTTTACTCTGGAGGACATTGACAGCACCTGGCAGGTGCTGTGTTGTTTTAAGGACGCTTTATGGTGCGCCAGGAAGCGCCTCATCCACCAGCGGGAGAGGATGTCCATTGAGGACTGCCGCAGACTGATCCTCAGTCTGCTCAGGGACTATACCTTGATGGACTTTAACCCCTTTGCGCCGGCCGCACACAAATGTGCGGCCTCCCGGCGTCTGGGCCTAGACGCCGAGCGGCCGCACATTTGCGTCCATGTAACTAAATACATATGTGCTGAGAGCGCGCGCCCTGCGCGCTCCCAGCACACATGTGTGGTACTCACGGAAAGGTCCCAGTCCGCTCTTTCGAACGGGACCTTTCCCGATCATGTGACCGCCGTGACGCGTCATCACGGCGGTCACATGATTCCTAAACCACGCCCCAACCGCCCCGCCTCCCGGCGTCGGAATCTCTTAAAGTGCCGGGAGGCATCGGCGGGAAAGGGTTAAGGAGGAAGAGGACGTCTGAAGATCTCCCCTTCCCCCTATTCCCCCTTGCGTGTCTTTGTCCCTTCAATAAAGCTTCGGGCCTGTGACCCCTTTCCCCCCCTCACACCCGATGCTTATTGTATATTGTAATAATCGTACCTTGCATGATTTTGTAATGGTAGGAAATGGTTTTTCTAAGCATGCTATGGTCTCGGGGTAAGCAGCGTTATGCATGACGTGTTGGTCTGGGGATTCGTTCGCCACGCACATCGCGTCAGGCATCATACCGCTGAGCGAATGTATTTATTGAATGTATTTATTGTATGTCTGGAACTATATTGCAATGTGGTGCGCTGCGTTGCAGTATAGGGTGAGATGTACCCCGATGACGAGTATCATGTTTTTTTATACTTCTGTAATAAAGTATCTTTTTCAATCAAAATTATTATTATACAGGATTTATATAGCGCCAACATTTCGCTCAGCGCTTTATGTTATAATATGGGGTAAGCCAGGAACTGGTGCAAATAATAAATATATCGATGGAGAGAGATCGACGGGGTCAGCCACCAAACGGGAGACTGTAGAATATATCTTAAGCCATATCGGCCTCAAAACTATGCAATCCCAAAAAATATGTAAGAAAGAGCCCACCTCCGAGCAGCCCCTAAAACAGCTCGCAGAAGAATCCACATACATGTGATAAATTCTAGAGGGGGTTTAATACCAACGAGTTATTACTTTAATAGCTGTTTCCCTTATAGAAATGGAGCGGGTTCATTTATGGAGATTCAATAACATGTTAGACAATTCTACTATACGGGTTATTTTTTAAAGTATTGATACCCCATTTATTATAAAGGGGGTTCCTAATGCAATGTGCCGCATGAAATTGCGGGTATTTCAGCAAACTGTGAACAAGCCCTTCGTTGGCATACTTTCCAATGCTGGTGCACATGCTGCTGAGCAAAACACATTTTTTAGTGTATGTATGGTACACAGGGGCGGACTGACCATGTGGAAACTCGGGCACTGCCCGAGGGCCCGGGGCCAGTAGGGGGCCCCATGAGATGCCCCTGGTACCTTTTTCATAGGCTTTTTTGAGTTTGGGCAAGGACACAGGGGCCCCATGATCCTCTATTGCCCGGGGGCCCCATGAGTTGTCAATCCGCCCCTGGTAGGGGGCTCCATGAAATGCCTCTGGCACCTTTTTTATAGGCTTTTTTGAGTTTGGGCAAGGACAAAGGGGCCCCATGATCCCCTATTGCCCGGGGGCCCCATGAGTTGTCAGTCCGCCCCTGATGGTATATATGCTGCCATAGTTGTGCACATCTCCGCATGCGGCATGACCTCGTAATATATACACAGTAGGATCATGTCTTGCTTGTCTGGCTTGTAAACGCATCCAAGCAGCTGTGACTATTCCTTGGTAGAAAAAAAAAGGCCCACTGACTGCAAACTGATACAGAAGTGTTTGGTGTCTGATTGAGGATTCGCACTCGGAATGCTCTCCTATCATTTACTTCATACCGTTACACAAGGAGATTCCTCTAGGGGGCGGTAGCTCGGGGCGCCTTGCTTCACCACAACCAGTAACAGGATGAGATAATGGAGCATGGCTCTGTTTTGGGAAAAAAAAACAAACATAAAATAATTATTTTTATTATTATTTTTTGATGTTTAGTCAATCCTTGAACAGCAGCATTTAATTCTTCACTTATTTCCTTGGCGCAAGTTTGATACATATTTTTGTAAACATAAAATAATTTTTTAAGCACAGTTTTAAATCTATATTATAATACAAGCCTAAAAGAAATATACGCCATTTTAATATCTGAAAATCTATCTAAAAGTTGATCCTTACGCAGATTTAAAGAGACGCATTAACCACTTAGCTGCGGAAGGTTTCACCCCCTTCCTGACCAGGCCATTTTTTGCTATCTAGCACTGCGCTACTTTAGTTGGCAATTGCAGGGTCATGCAACATTGTACCCAAATGAAATTTATATCATTTTTATCACACCAATAGATCTTTCTTTGGTGGTATTTGATCACCACTGGGTTTTTTTGTTTTTTTTATTATATAAACAAAACAAACCTGAAAATTTTGACCAAAACAAAAAATTTACAAAAAATAAAAAAAAGTAAAAATAAATAAAAAATCAATTTTCTTCATGCATTTTGGCCATAATGTATTCTGCTTGGTAAAAAACCCCAAAACATTCCAATAAGTGTATATTGATTTGTGTGAAAGTTATAGCGACTATAAACTGTGGTACATATACTGGAATTTTTATTTTTTTATTTTTTTTATACTAGTAATGGTGGTGATCAGTGACTATCAGGGACTGTGACAGTGTGGTGGGCATACTGACACGGAGTGGGAGGTAGATAAACTGACTGACACTGACATCACCAGTATCACTGATCGGTGACTGTACTATACACTGTACTAATGACACTGGCTGGGAAAGAGTTAACATCTAGGGGCAAACAAGGGGTTAAGCATGTGCCTAACAAGTGTTCATGTGTGTAATGTGTGCTGCTTTTTACTAAAAAAAACTGTTTGTTTCTTCTCCCTGCTTGGCAGGGAGAAGAAGCAACAAGATCATTCCCTCTGTACAGAACCCTGTGTATTTGTCAACACAGGACTCTATGCTGTGATTGGACACAGCTGATCAGCAGGTCTCGGCCATGAATCATTGGCTGAAATCTGCTGACAAAATCCTGCTGTACCCAATCACAGCAGATGATGAAGTAAACAAATCTTCCGGTTATGGGTAGTACTTTCCTCACTCTGTCACAACATGAGGAAAGTACTGCTGATAACCGGCAAGTGTGAAAAGGGTCATCTACACTGATAATCAGGACACTGATTATCAGTGCTTTGATTATCAGTGCAGCCACAACAGTGACCATCAGTGCTGACTATCAATGCCAATCATTGTCCATCAGTGCTGCCAGTCAGTGCATATCAGTTCCACTTATCAGTGCACTTCAGTGCTGCCTATAAGTGCCCTTCATTGCTGCCTATTAGTGCACTTCAGTGCTGCCTATCAGTGCCCATCATTGTCGCCTATCAGTGCCACATATCAGTACCCATCAGTGAAGCCAATCAGTGCCTATCAGTGCCACCTATAATTGCCCTTCATTGCTGCCTATTAGTGCCCATCAGTGCTGCCTATCAGTGCCACCTATGTGCTGCCTATAAGTGCCCTTCACTGCTGCCTAATAGTGCCCATCGGTGCTGCCTATCAGTGTCACCCCATAAGTACCCATCAGTGCAGCCTATCAGTACCCATCAGTGCAGCCAATCCGTGCCTATCAGTGCCACCTATAATTGCCCTTCATTGCTGCCTATTAGTGCCCATTGGTGCTGCCTATCAGTGCCACCTCATAAGTACCCATCAGTGCAGCCTATCAGTACCCATCAGTGCAGCCAATCCGTGCCTATCAGTGCCACCTATAATTGCCCTTCATTGCTGCCTATTAGTGCCCATCGGTGCTGCCTATCAGTGCCAACTATGTGCTGCCAATAAGTGCCCTTCATTACTGCCTATTAGTGCCCATCAGTGCTGCCTATCAGTGCCACCTATCAGTGCTGCCTATAAGTGCCCTTCACTGCTGCCTATTAGTGCCCATCGGTGCTGCCTATCAGTGCCACCTCATAAGTACCCATCAGTGCAGCCTATCAATACCCATCAGTGCTGCCTATCAGTGTCCATCAGTGCTGCCTATCATTGCCCATCAGTGCAGCTTCATCAGCGCACATCAGTGAAGGAGAAAAATGATTTGTTTGCAAAATTTTATAATAGAAACTAATAAAAACATTTGTTTTTCGTTTGTTCATCAAAAAAAAAAAAACACTGAGTGGTGATTAGATACCGCCAAAAAAAATCTCTATTTGTGTGAAAAAAGTGATACAAATGTCATATGGGTACAATGTTGCATGACCGTGCAATTGTCATTCAGAGTGCAACAGCGCTGAAAGCTGAAAACTGGCCTCGGCAGAAAGGGGGTAAAAGTGCCCGGTAGGCAAGTGGTTAAATAAGGAAAGGTTTAATTTAAACATTTTACTAGCATATGGATGAGGAGGGAAGGAGGAAGCGGGGGGGGGGGGGGAGGGATAGGGGGTGTCAAATATAAGAAATATAAACAGATTCAGAAGGAATAGAAGCAGAATAAACGGCAGCTTTAAACAAAAATGTATACAGATTTTAAAACAACATTAACATGTTAAAGCGTATATGAATGAAGGGTTTTATTTCCTAAATGATTAGCTGGGATGAGTCACGTCATTCAGCTGCCAACCTGACACATCACCTGATCCGCCATGTCCCGGGGGAAATCTGCAGTGCGTGTTTCTTCTATTTATATTCATGTAAAAGAGATAATTGATGAAGAAGATCGTATTATTGTGTATCTATGTTTAGTTTGCAATGATATATTAATTATTTTCTCATTACATACATAGACATAGCAGTCTTACACAATGGCTGCGCTATACTGCTCCTGTCCCCCCCTTCCCCAGTGAAAGTGCATACGAAAAAGCATCTGCGTTGTAGAGAACGCCATCGCAGGGTAGTGTGTTGCATTACAAAAAAGGGTCAAGTCCATTTTTTTTATTATTATTATTTATTACAGGTAACTATATAGCTCCATCAATTTGTGCAGCGCTTTACATACACCGCTGAAAAAAATGCAAGGAGCACTTTGAAAACACATCAGAAATCAATGGGGAAACATCTCCTGCTGGATCTCTATACTGATATGGATGGGTAATGTGTTAGAAATGTAAGGATGCCCCATCGTTTGATGGAAATTAAAATTATCAACCTACAGAGGACTAAATTCAAAGACACCCTAAAAATCAATGAAAAAATTATGCAGCAGGCTAGTCCATTTTGCTGAAATTTCATTGCAGCAACTCAGAATGGTCCTCAGTAGTTTGTATGGCCCCCACGTGCTTGTATGCATGCCTGACAACGTCGGGGCATGCTCCTAATGAGACGACGGATGGTGTCCTGGGGTATTTCCTCCCAGATCTGGACCAGGGCATCACTGAGCTCCTGGATAGTCTGAGGTGCGTCATCGGTTGGACTGAAACATGATATCCCAGAGGTGTTCTATTGGATTTAGGTCAGGCGAGCATGGGGGCCATTCAATGGTATCAATCCCTTCATCCTCCAGGAACTGCCTCAATACTCTTGTCACATGAGGCCAGGCGTTGTCGTGAACCAGGAGGAACCCAGGACCCACTGCACCAGCGTAGGGTCTGACAATGGGTCCAAGGATTTCATCCCGATTCCTCGTGGCAGTCCGGGTGCCATTTTCTAGCCTGTAGAGGTCTGTGCGTCCCTCCATGGATATGTCTCCCCAGACCATCACTGACCCACCACCAAAACGGTCATGCTGAATGATGTTACAGGCAGCAGAATGTTCTCCACGGCTTCTCCAGACCCTTTCACGTCTGTCACATGTGCTGAGGGTGAACCTGCTCTCATCTGTGAAAAGCACAGGGTGCAAGTGGTGGACCTGCCAATTCTGGTGTTCAATGGCAAATGCCAATCAAGCTCTAAGGTGCCAGCAGTGAGCACAGGGCCCACTAGAGGACGTCTGGCCCTCAGGCCACCCTCATGAAATCTGTTTCTGATTGTTTGGTCAGAGACATTCACACCAGTGACCTGCTGGAGGTCATTTTGTAGGGCTCTGGCAGTGCTCATCCTGTTCCTCCTTGCACAAAGAAGCAGATACTGGTCCTGCTGATGGGTTAAGGAACTTCTATGGCCCTGTCCAGCTCTCCTAGAGTAACTGCCTGTCTCCTGGAATCTCCTCCATGCTCTTGAGACTGTGCTGGGAGACACAGCAAACCTTCTGGGAATGGCACGTATTGATATGCCATCTTGGAGGAGTTGGACTGCCTGTGCAAGCTCTGTAGGGTCCAGGTATCACCTCATGCTACCAGTAGTGACACTGACCCTAGCCAAATGCAAAACTAATGAAAAACAGTCAGAAAAAGATGAGTAGGGAAAAAAATGTCAGTGGCCTTCATCTGTAAAACCATTCCTGTTTTGGGGGTCATCTCATTGCTGTCCACCTAGTCCACCTAGTCCACCTGTATTTAATTTCACCAAAGCAGCAGAAACTGATTAACAACCCCCTCGGCTAATTAACTGACCAGATCAATATTCCAGGAGTTTCATTGACTTGATGCTAGACTCTGATTAAAAAGTGTTCCTTTAATTTTTTTGAGCAGTGTGCTTTAGGCTCCATGCACACTAGCGTTTTCTTAAGCTCTCAGAAGCTATTATCAGCATTTTTCTTTCTGCTCCTAGCAGCTAAATAGTGTCCTCCTATGTGTCCATGCACACTACTTTAGGCTATTACCATTTTTTGAGCTTCAGCGTCTAGGAGCAGAAAAAAAATTGTTTTTGTAGAATTTTTTGGAACTTTTTTCCAGCAGAGAAAAAAAAACACTAAACGCTCCTAAGCGCTACTGAAACACTCCTAACAGATTTTTTTTAAACAATGTTCCTTTAATTTTTTTGAGCAGTGTACATACAGTATATTTTACATTCCCATCAGTCCCTAACCCTCAAGGGTTGTACAATCTAAGCTCCCTAACTCACATTCATACATACACATACTAGAGCCAATATAGACAGGAGTCAATTAACCTACCAGCATGTCTTTGGAGTGTGGGAGAAAATTGGAGTATCCAGAGGAAACCCACACAGGCACAGGGAGAACATGCAAACTCCAGGCAGGTTTGGCACTTTGGGGTGCATTGGCATCACATTAATCTTAATAGGCTGCTTTAATGCAACAAACATTAATTTGTGACATAAAATGCAGTTATGCATGTGCAATAATGCACCATGAGAATAGACCTAGACAATCCACTCCATCTGTATAGAATCAGGCCGGCCCTTGCATTGCATAGCTGATGGTAGATGTGTAGGAGTTTGTACAATGAGATTGTCTATTGTATGGTCCCCATTAGAGGATTTCCTCTTCCCTGCCCCTAGGTCAAAAGTGGTTTCCCTGGACAGGAAGTGAGAGAAAACTCAGCTGGGACTAGGATTGCCACCTCATCCCTTTAGAACCAAACACACAGTTTCTGAGGCTATTTTAATGCAGATAAGGCACTAAGTGAGTTTAATTACCATCTCAATCAGCCACAGAACCTGTGTAATTAATATGTGTTCGGGTTTTAAAGTGATGAGGTGGCAACCCTATCTGGGACACAGACAAGCTGCCCTTCTTACAACAATAAAGATCAGCAGCCTCAGGTAATTGATGACCCGGCTTCATCTACCTCTGCGTCTCTCCCCCCATGTCAGTCTGCGGAATCACCAACGGCAACCAGCCAGGGGGTTGAGAGTGAACATGGCACCCTGACCTTCATTCAGCAGATGGATTTAACCCTGAGGGCAGACAAGTTTGCCTTTTTTGATGATCCGTCAGAAGACCCTGACGATGGACAAAGGAGGTACAGACTAGCAAAGCCCGTAATGGTTGAGAAGTCCCAGTACACTAAGATGGCTGCTTCCAGCATGTCTGCTCCACCAGTTGTGGTGGATGGTGTCCTGGCTGAGAAACAGAAAGAGAAGAAGCTCTGCAAACAACCTGCTGTGGAAGATTCTGCTGTGGAGGAACCCTCTGCAGACATGGAAGGAAAATCCCTTGCAGAGATGTCTCGAGACCAGGGGTGGACTGACCATTTGGGAACTCGGGCACTGCCCGAGGGCCCGGAGTCAGTAGGGGGCCCCATGAGATGCCCCTGCTACCTTTCATAGACTTTTTTGGGTGTGGTTTGAGTGTGGGCAAGGACAAAGGGGCCCCATGATCCCCTATTGCCCGGGGGCCCCATGAGTTGTCAGTCTGCCCCTGCTCGAGACCATCAGAGGAATGTGGATGGATCTGCACCAGACACCCCAGGCATGGATTTTGCTGCTCCTGCTTCTAATGAGACCAGTAATCCCTCTACAAGCAAGATGGCTGCCACCTGCAAAGCGTCTGCTTCACCTGAACTTCCCTGTGTTGCACAGCTGATTGGTGCTGGTGGGGGAGGGGCACAGCACAGTGCACCATGTGAAGAGCAAACAGCAAACATGGATGTCTGTGATGTTTCACTTGTTGGTATGTCTGAACAGCACATATGTTCCTGGGCTGAAAGCTCTTTCCTGGAGTAAGAGATGACAGTTGGGAACCCTACCAGTAAGGGGGAGGGTGGCTGAGCTGATTCTGGAGATGGGGTTTAAAGCCTGTGATGTATTTGCTTTGATCTTCCCAGTCGGTAGTTATGACTATGATTTATCGCTTGTAAAACCTGAAGGTCTGGAGATTTTTTTGGGAGCGGTATAGGAAGTGCAGAGGCCTTCAGCAGTGGAGAAGTTTGGTGCCAAAGGTGGTTTCAAGGAAGCCTTTGATAAAATCGGTGACGATCCTGGTTCGTAACAAATCCATACCAGAAGCTGATTTGGTAGTGTGGCTACGCCGATATGTTGAAGTCCTCACTCCACTGCAGAAGGTCCTTGATGAGCATGGGATATGGACAGGGGCCTGGGCAGTATTGCTGCAATTGAGGGTGCTGGGCAATGTGGTTCATCAACTGCCCTTCTCAGCTTTTCTGTGGAGGGATAGGCTGACCATTTTCTATCAGGGTCAGCCTAAGGTTTGTAATAAATGAAGAGAGAAAGGCCACTTTGCATCATCCTGTACCATCAAGAGTGCTCACTGTGCCAGGATTTAGGCCATTTGGCCAAAGAATGCACCCAGATTCGGTGAAATGTGTGCCAGCAGCTTGGTCATCCATATAGTCTGTGCCCAGAGGCACTATACAACCTGCCAGGATTGGAGGCTGAGCTGCAGAGGCTGGATAAAGAAAATGAGGCAGCTGATGCTAAGGAGGAAACTGTTGTTGCCCCTCCTGTGTCTGTTGTGTCAGATTGTGTTTCCCCTAGTAATGTCATCCCTGTACGGTATGTAGATCCTCCAGACTAGCGGAAGCTGCTGGGGAGGCGGGTTTAGCGGATCTTCCCTCTCGGCCTACTCCACCTCTGGTACCTGTCCCACAACAGCGCAAATGTGGTCAGGAGAGTGTGGGGGTGCTGGAGGGGGATGGAGCCGATGGAGCTCAGGGAGTGGTGTCCATGTCCCATGTCTCACCTCCCGCGGAAGGGGATTCAGCTGATGAGGGGTGGAGAGGGTCAAAAGGAAGAGAAAGAAGAAGAGGAGGGTGAGAAGAGCTGTCCTTACTTTTTCAGAATTAGACCCAGGAGGGGTCCCTCTTGGTAACACCTATTCAGTTTTGTTAGGTGATGAGATGGTATCCGATTGATCAATTTCTAAGGATGAGAGGGAGTCACATAGCCTGAAGAGAGCTGTTTCGGGTGATTAGAGTGTGGTAGAGGTTAAGAAACGACTACCCCAATCATCCTGATGGCAGTTCCTGCTCCGTTAAAGGTGGCGACCATTAATGTCTCCAGCATTAAATCTGCAAGAGCTTGTGTTATGGCCTTATTTTTGCTCAGTGAGGTAAATGCTGAGATTTTATTTTTTGCAAGAGACCTTGCTTAATACTTTGGCCGATGTCTACCTAGCAAAAAAGGAGTGGAAATGTGGGCCCTCCTTTTGGTCTCTTGCGGCTGAACCTTGCAGCGGAGTTGCGGTGCTTTTTAAAACCAATATGGTAACATGCCGGCGGGTAATTGAGGTAGAAAGGGAGTGATGCATTGAGGTCCTGCCCCTAAATGCTCCTTACATTGGTGGTCAGTTGGAAGAATGTTCCTTACATTAGTGGCCAGGGAAGAATGCCCCTTACATTGGTGGCCATGGGAAGAATGTCCATTACATTGGTGGTCAGAGGGAAGAATGCCCCTTACATTGGTGGCCATGGGAAGAATGTCCCTTACACTGGGGGTCAGTGGGAAGAATGCCCCTTACATTGGTGGCCATGGGAAGAATGTTCCTTACATTGGTGGTTAGAGGGAAGAATGCCCCTTACATTGGTGGCCATGGGAAGAATGTCCCTTACATTGGGGGTCAGTGGGAAGAATGCCCCTTACATTGGTGGCCATGGGAAGAATGTTCCTTACATTGGTGGTCAGAGGGAAGAATGCCCCTTACATTGGTGGCCATGGGAAGAATGTTCCTTACATTGGTGGTCAGAGGGAAGAATGCTCCTTACATTGGTGGCCATGGGAAGAATGTTCCTTACATTGGTGGTCAGAGGGAAGAATGCCCCTTACATTGATGGCCATGGGAAGAATGTTCCTTACATTAGTGGCCAGAGAAGAATGCCCCTTACATTGGTGGCCAGTGGGAAGAATGCCCTTTTTTCAGTGGTGATCAGTGCTAAGAATGCCACCCTTTAGCCCATTCACACATGTGCATTTTTTTGCTTTTCATTCATTTCAATGGGCTGCCCTACGTACCTCAAATGCAGCAAAGAATCTCACAAATACATTTTTTTATAAAATAAAGTTTATATTGAATCCAACCACAAAGCCAAACAATACAGAGCACTGATATCATCAACAGTCATAAATACCCCAGCCCCATGAGCTGGCTAGGACAATAAAAGGATCTATAATATTTGAGCACAAGCAACACTATACACACCATATACTACAGAATGAACAATCTACCCATAAAGAGAATAGGGATCAAAAAATAGCGCCACCCACTTAAGCTGCAGAAATCTGGCTATGTAGAAGGACCCATTTTTTTCATACCTTTTTGAGCTTTATTCATTGCTCTCTTTTTAACACCATGTGCTTTGCACAATTGTCCATGCAAGAATACGTTTTTTGTTTGGCGCACTTGCGGTGTCATTAGGAATGAATGGCACCACAAGCACGACAAGCATCTTTTTTGCATTTTGTGTACATATGTAAAATTGCTCGATTTTGCACAGTTTGTCATGCTACATTAGTGTGAATGGAGCCTTACAGACAGCTGTAGTGGCGTTGAACCCAGAACTATACAGGCACCATTGGATGGGAGGTCAATCAATCACAGATAAAGGAACCCCTAGAAACCTCTGGAGTGTTCCTGAAGCTCAACAGAACCCTGGCTGAGAATGCATGATATAGACAGCGGTCTCCAATCTGTGGCCTGGGAGCCAGATGCGGCCCTTTGCTTTCTTTTATCTGGCCCTTGGGGCACTATTTCATCTTCTGATACCAACAATAAGGGAACGTTCCAACCACTTACACCAACTATGGGGCCCAATGACACCAAGATGGGGCACAATTCCTCCCTCTGACGCCAGCAATGGAGCACAATTTCTCCCAATGACACCAACAATGGGGCCCAATTACATCAAGGATCAGGCACAATTCCTTCCAATGACACCAACGATGGGACACAATTCCTCGCAATGACACCAATGATAGGGCAGGATTTTTCCCAATGACACCAACAAGATGGCACAATTCCTCCCACTGACACTAGTGATGGGGCATTTGTTTTTCCCACTGACTTCGGCAACTTTTCTAATCCCAATAGCCACAGTCCACCCCCCCCCCCCCATCATACGTTTGAAGGACAGTAAACTGGCCCTTTGTTTAGAAAGTTTGGAGACCCCTGATATAAAACATGAAAGAAGTCATATCAAAATTTACTTCAAGAAAAATAATACAATCGAAACACAAAATATTTGCTGCCCGTAAATAGTCATAACTAAAAAATGTGAATTATTTTCATTTTGTTTATTTGTTTTGTGACCTGGATGTGATCCAAGAGATAAATAAAAAGGGAGGGGGGTGTTATTCATTATGTTGTATTCATAATGAAAGTCATGTTTATCATTTTTTTCCTTTGTTTAATAAACATCCTTTATAGAGTGCTTTTGTTTCAGTATTGTTTTATTTTCCGCTTGCAAAGTTTCTCTTTCTTCTCGCTTATCTTAAAGAGGAACTAAACTGGATCTGAGCACCACAAACTGAAAATGCTATTTAACCACTTGCCGCCCAGCCACTGTAGATATACGGCGGCAGGGCGGCACTCGCAGGCAAAACCACGTTTTAAAACGTGTGTTTTGTAAACAAATAGGGGGCGCGCGCGCGCGTGGCACGCCGCCGCCCTATATGTCCTGCGGATCACCGCCGCAGATGTCAGTCGCCGGGTCACAGCAGCTCCTTAGCGACTATGTCCCGGCGATCGGCGGCAAACAGTGACAGACAGCACAGCTGCAGTAGCTGTGCTGTCTGTCACTTCCCTGTCAGCTGGAGGATGAGCTGATCGAGAAAGAACAGTTTCTCTTTCTCGATCAGCCTTGTCCCGTCCAGTACACCCCCCCGCCCCCTAGTAAAACACTCCCCTCACTCCTATAACCCTTCCCTGAAAAATAAAGTTAACCCCTTCCTCCCCAGTGCCATTAGTACAGTGTCAGTTTTTTTTTTTTTGCACTGATCACTGTATTAGTGTTTTTGGGGATGTCAGTGGCCCCAAGTCAGTACCCCCCAATGTCAGAATGTCCGCCGCAGTCCCGCCATAAGTCGCTGGTCGCTGCCATAAGTCCCTGATCGCTGCCATAATTTGTTGATCGCCGCCATTATTAGTATAAAAAAACCCCTAAAAATCCCAGTATCTTTCCCGCCATTTGTAAACGCTATAACTTTCACGTAAACCAATTAATTTACACGTATTGGGTTTTTTTCTTACCAAAGACATGTCGCAGAATGCATTTTGGCAGAAATTTATGACTAAATTTGATTTTTGCATTTTTTTTTACTGGACATGTTTTATAGCAAAAAGTCCAAAATATTGTTTTTTTTCCTCAAAATTGTCAGCCTTTTTTTTATAGCACAAAAAATAAAAACCGCACAGGCGATCAAATACCACCGAAAGAAAGCCCAATTTGTGGGAAAAAAAAGGATGTAAATTTCCTTTATGAACCATATTGCATGACCGCGCAATTGTCCGTTAAACTAGCGCAGCGCTGTATAGCAGAAAAATGGCGTAAATTGCAGTATTTATACCATAGTTTGTAGACGCTATAACTTTCACACAAAGCAATCAATATACACTTATTGGGATTTTTTTTACCAAAAACATGTAGCAGAATACATTTTGGCCTAAATTTATAACGAACTTTGAGTTTACTATATATTTTTGATAGCTGAAAATAAAAAATATTGTTTTTCTTCAAAATTTTTGGCCTTTTTTTGTTTATAGCGTGAAAAATAAAAAGCGCACAGGTGATCAAATTACACCGAAAGAAAGCTCTACATGTGTGAAAAAAAGGCCGTAAGTTTCATTTGGGTGCAGCATTGCATGACCGCGCAATTATCAGTTGAATTAGTGCAGCGCCGAGTAGCAAAAAGAGGCCTGGTCATTAAGGGGGTAAATCCTCTGGAGCTCAAATGGTTAATTCATTTTAATATTCAAAGCAAACTCCCCCATCCATCCATGTCTCCATGCTTTATTTAGTTGTGAAATCACTTTGCACCCCCCATCCCCCTCAGCATTCTAGCTGTCGCTGTCTTGAGTAAGGACAGATGATTCATGTAGCATTTACTTCCTGAAATCCATCTGCCCTTAGCTCAGGCATGTAGGCCGGATGTTGTGCTTGGCTGAAAAAGACCCTCCTCCCCTCGTAAAGATTCCTGGGATGTACAACATCATTTGCCTAGGCCTGAAAAGCAGGAAGCAACTGAAGAAATGTAAAAAGAAGTTTAAAATAAGTAGCTATCAGGGGCGGACTGACCATTGGGGAACTTCGTCACTGCCCGAGGGCCCAGGGTCAGTAGGAGGCCCCATGAGATGTCCCTGGTACCTTTCATAGGCTTTTTTGGGTGTGCTTTGAGTGTGAGCAAGGATACAGGGGCCCCATGATCCCCTATTGCCTGGGGGCCCCATGAGTTGTCAGTCCGCCCCTGGTAGCTATACTATACCTTCCTATCTACTTGCTAATATTAGCAGCATAAGAATTGATAATAGTCCAGGTTGATTCAGAGAGTATAGTTCCACATTAACCACTTCAAGTCCGGACCCTTTCACCTCCTTCCTGTCCAGGCCAATTTTCAGCTTTCAGTGCTATCACACTTTGAATGACAATTGCACGGTCATGCAACACTGTACCCATATGAAAGTTTTAGCATTTGGTGGTATTTATTCACCATTGGGATTTTTATTTTTTTTGCTATATAAATGAAAAAGTCCAAACATTTTGAAAAAAAGTGTTTTTTCTTATATAATTATGCAAATAAATAATCTTTCTTCATAAATCTTGGCCAAAATTTATTCAATTATCTTTTTAGTAAAAAAAAAAATAACCCAAATTAGTGAACCAATAATTATAATTTTTTTTTTAAAAATTTCATTTTTATTTTATTTATTTATATTATTATTTAAGTGGGGTTTTTTTGTTACATACTGTCCCCCTAGCAGAACAGTGTCACCATAGTGACACTGTACTACTTGTGGGGGGTGATAAAGATTTTTTTTTTTTTTTTTTTTTACACTGATTGCTTTTACACCCATAAAGGCTGTAAAAGCAATCAATTCTCCTTCTCTCTGGCTGCATTCTTGCAGCCATTGAGAAATACTGTGAGAGCTGTGATTGGTCACAGCTTTTCACATGGTACAAGGCTGTTGTGAATAGCCCTGTACCATGTGATCTCTGTGATCATTCACAGATTTCACACGTAGTAAGCAATGATGTCACAAGTGACATCTTGCTTACTACTCTTCATGTGATCAGTCATTGGCCAATCAGTGATCACATGATTGGGACCTCACACAGAGGTCCCGTACAACGATCGGTGTTCCTAAACGGCGCCCAACAAACTATTCACAACAGCCTTGTACCATGTGACCTCTGTGATCATTCACAGATTTCACACGTAGTAAGCAATGATGTCACAAGTGACATCTTGCTTACTACTCTTCATGTGATCAGTGATTGGCCAATCAGTGGTCACATGATCAGGGCCTTAAACAGAGGTCCCGTACAACGATCGATGTTCCACTGTGTCCAGAGGACACAGCGGGCACCGGAATGCGGTGCTGTGTGCTCCCAGGGAGCGTGCACAAGCAGGGGGCAGAGAGGCCGTTTATAAACGGCCACCCGCCTCTGCACTGCTCCCGTCCGGCCGTTTATATACATGGTCCGGACAGGAAGTGGTTAATTGGTAATTCCTGTTCGTACACCAGCTTTCCCTTCCATCTTGTGCAGTTTTACAGGCTCCTACGATGTACAACTGTGCCACAGCGAAAATAGGCTGTAGCTATATGCTAAATATTGGGCATGGCTTACAAAGGGCATGGTAAAATATAGTCTATCCATTATATTATATGTGCTTCTACTATGGAGGCTCTCATAATTTATAGAGTTAGGAAATGCAGAATATCGGGGTGTCGTGAAGAGGCTCTGCAGCTTACGCATGTATTTGCAAATGTGTGCAAACTAAACCCCCGTTTTTAACGTAAACTGTTAGACAGGACAATTCAGTTGGTTGCAGACTGGTCGGTAAGTTGAGCTGGGAATTTTTCTCTTTTATTGTTTGACATGCATCTCCCTACCATGTGCTCCTTGCTGTGAAGACCAGTTATAGATTAGGGCAGTGGACTCCTTGGCTGCCATTGTGCTATGTGCTGGGTGTCCAGTGCACCCCTGTGCCTTTAAGGGGAGGTGGGCTCCCTCCAAGCTCCCCTGTCCTCAGTCTATCCATTATGATACATTTGCTTCTACTATGGAGGATCTCAAAATTATTAGTTAGGAAATACATGAAATAATGGGGTGCCATGAAGAGGCTCTGCAGCTTATGCATGTGTTTGCAAATGTGTGCAAACTCTTAGGACGATTCAGTTGGTTGCAGACTGGTTGGTAAGTTAAACTGGAAATTTTCCTTCTTTATTGTTTAACCTCTTCACACCGGCCGAACGCAAATGTGCGGCCTCCCGACATCTGAGCCTAGATGCTGAGCGGCTGCACATTTGCCTTCTATTAAAAAAGAACATATGTCCTGAGAGCGCGTGCCCTGCGCGCTCCCAGCACACATGTCGGTACTCATGGAAAGTTCCCGATCTCCTCTTTCGATTGGGACCTTTCCCAATTATGTGACTGCCGTGATATGCCGTGACGGCGTGTCACGGCGGTAACATGACCCTAAACCCCGCCCCACCTCCTGAAACCCTTAAAGGACCGGGAAGCGCCGGTGCAAATGGGTTAAAATGTAGTCTAAACCTACTTATATTATACACTGTACATAGTCTGCAGTCTTTGGAACCGCATTGATTACTAGGGGTGAGCGTCTAGTAAATTCAAGAGGGGTTCTAGATTCCAATAAGCCCCCAAATCACAGATCCCCACAACCACCGAGCCAGGGTTGTGAGAAAAGGCCCTTTTTTGCATCATCATGGGGACAAAATACTTTACTTTGCAAAGGTAACCCCCCTACTGCAAAGGTAGCTCCCTTATGTTGAGGGCGGGAGGCTAGTTCACACGCCTGCTAGGTTACACACACCTGCTAGATAAGTGTGTGTCATGGATTTTGGGGTAAACCCATGCTTTTTTGCCTCTTGTTTTTTTTTTGCATGAGAAACCCCTGTGAAATCTATACCAGACCCAGATTTTGATTTTAAATTTGGGGGGACCCCACAGCTATTTTTTTTGAGTGGGGTCCCCCTTGACATCAATAACAAACCCTCATCAAGGATAAGGGTGTGGTATGTATTTTTAGGGGGAAGCCCACATTGGGTTTTTTTTCTCATAAATTTAGCTTTTTTTTTGTAGTATTTGATCACCACTGGTTTTCTATTTTTATATAAATGAAAAAAGACCAACAATTTTGAAAAGAAAATATTTTCTCTTTTCTGTAATAAAATATATCCAATAATAAAAAAAAAATAACGTTTTTTCATAAATTGAATCGAAAGTGTGTTATGCGACATGTCTTCGGTAAAAAAAACAAAACAAAAAACCCAATAAGTGTATAATTATACTGATGTATATAATGTACAGTGAATATATCATGCTGGAACCACATATTTCAGGGTATCCAATGATGATTGTTTTTATCCATGTATAAATAAAGTTATATTTATACGTTGAATGTGTGCCTGCTGCCTTAACGTCCCAAGGGGTATTGGTTGCGTGTTTTGGATGTAAGCATTAGGGGTGCACCAATACCGTTTTTTTATTGGTGAGTACAAATACCAATGATTTCGGTCAAGTACTCACCGATACCAATAAATCTAAACTACGGTATCCAAAACATAAAAAAACAGAAAAACTACCAAGCTGAACCCTTTATCATGTAGGTCTAACTTTCACCCTTGAAAGTGTAAATAATCTCAATATCACCACAATATGCTCAAAACATATTACAATATGAATGCAAAATGTGAAAAACATACAATATACAGAAACCCAAAAAATGATAAATAATAAAAAATAATATAAAAATAAAAAAATTAGTTCATTCGTGTCCAAAATTAAAAGTCATTCCAAACTCTGATTCCAATATGGAAAAAAAATTTTCTCCCAGATCTTTATTGCCGAGCCCTCCAATTGGCTCCCAAAGAAAATGTGAACCTCCAAAAAAAGGAAAACTCATATAGTGCATTAACTTTCTAAAATAAATAAATAAGTAAATACCAATATTATTATTATTATACAGTATTTATAAAGCGCCAATAGTTCACTCAGCGCTGTACATTACAAAGGGGGACAGAACATGTGACAGAACAATACCAATACAATGCAAAACATGAGGGGATCGAGGGCCCGGCTCTTTCGAGCTTACAATCTAGGAGGGAGGGATGGTGGCACAGGAGGAGATAGCTGTGGGGAATGGAGTGGTAGGAAGAGTGGAGGAGGTCGGCAAGTTAGCAGGGAGAGGAGAGTAGGTGATAATCTGATGGGTTGGGGCAGGGAGTTCCAGAGGATGGGTGACACCCTGGAGAAGTCCTGGAGGCAGGCATGGGAGGAGGAGACCAGGGAACTAGAGAGAAGGAGGTCTTGTGAGGAGCAGAGAGTGCGTGTTGGATGGTACTTGGATATTAGATCGGTGATGTAGTTTGGGGCAGTATGGTGGACAGCTTTGTACGTCAGTGTTAGGATTTTGAATTTGATCCGTTGCGCAATCGGAAGCCAATGGAGGGATTGGCAGAGGGGGGTGGCGGAAACGGAGCGATTGGAAAGGTGAATGAGTCTGGCAGCCGTATTCAGGATCGACTGAAGCAGGAATAGCCAGCGGCGAGGCAGGCCAGTGAGGAGGGAGTTGCAGTAGTCGAGTCGTGATATGATGAGGGAGTGGATTCTGGGGTTAGGAACGTGCAAATTTTGGCGATGTTGCGGAGGAGATATATTCAATATTCAAAACAATATGCACTGTGCAACTTCAAAAGATTCAAACGTGACCTTATAAGTGAAAGGTAAACACAGTGTAGCAACCGTGATTGTGAGTCACTCTGTGAGTATAAATAATCCAAGTGACCATTCAGTGTGAACTTCTATAGTGTAAGGAGTAAATACCCTTACCAAAAACAACCATAAAACACGCCTTAATATCGCAAGAGGAATATTCGCCAAACTCCAACGAACTCCTTCCCATCCTAACACTCTTTATGATGTCATCACAGCCTCATATAACCTTCTCCTAGATGTCATCATGGCCTTAATGGAAGTACTCCATAGTACTCACAGCACCCATGCTCCAGTCAGCTGTCTTCCTTCTCCAGCAGCTCTCCTCTTCACTTGAGGTTCACATTTTCTTTGGGAGCCAATTGGAGGGCTCGGCAATAAAGATCCGGGAGAAAAACATTTTTCCATATTGGAATCAGAGTTTGGAATGACTTTTACTTTTGGACACGAGTGAACTAACTTTTTTATTTTTATATTATTTTTTATTATTTATCATTTTTGGGGATTTCTGTATATTGTATGTTTTTCACATTTTGCATTCATATTGTAATATGTTTTGAGCATATTGTGGTGATATTGAGATTACTCAGCGATACTGATTACTGATACTTTGCGGTGCGATTTGCGTTAATGGACACAAATTACACCGCAAAGAATAGCATGCGCAATGAACAGGAATGTGGTTCTTGTCCAAATCTCAATGCTGTTTCCCCACTACTTCTGTGTGAACCCAGGCTTGTCATAGCCCGTGTGCACACAGGACCAGTGCAGGAAACCTCCCTGCAGGCATCCCATGCCAGCAGGTCCTGGCCAATGATTTATAGCTGGCACCTGCTGATCAGCTTAGCGAATCACAGTACAGAGCCCAGTAGTAAGAGAGGAGAGAAAGCAGCAGGAATTTGAAATTCCTGCCACTTTATCTCCTCTCCTTACAGCGATGACAGTTTGGGCTAGACAGCATCTGATTGGTCAGCACCGTCTATGTGACGGTGCTGACCAATCAAAAGCCTTCTAGCCCTGACTGTCATTGCTGCAAGGAATCCTCTCTTACCACTGAGACTCAGCATGGGATGCCTGCATGGAGGTTTCCCGCACCGCTCCTGTGTGAGCTTCGACAAGCTTGGGTTCACACTGGAGAAGTGGAAAAACTGCATGCGATTTCAACAGGAATTGCATTCCTGTTCAAATCACATTCTTTGCAATTGACTCAAATTGTACTGCAAAGTATCAGTTAAGGTATCGGGAGTACTTTTACGAGTATGAGTACGCATGAAAATACTCAGTATCGGCACAGATACCAGTATCGGTGCATCCTAAGTGAGCATGAAAGCAGGTGTCCAGGGAGCTAGAAAGCAGGAGGTCTTGGAAGAATGGAGTGGACAATTTTGGCAAAATTTTTAGATGAGGTTATTGATGTATCTGGGGACAGAGTAGTGGATGACTTTCTATGTTGTTAATATTTCAAATGTTAATCTTTGGGCTTCCACTCTTTCCTACATATCACAGTTCTTCATCCACAATCTCCCTCATTCTACTGAACGTTTCAAATTATTTTCACAGCTCCTATGCTGCTGCTATTTTCAGTTGCGTCCGCCAACCAAAGATACTTGGGAGCCCCGCTGTGACATATTTTCTAAGTAAAATCTGTTTATCTGACATTCACACCAAGCAAGCCAAATGGACGGCCATTTCCTCCAGCATTGCAACAAAAGAAACTTTAGATGTTTTCTTTGTTTTTCAGCCGTACCCATGAAATTTCCTGTTTTTAAATAGCTTTCATTCCTTGTATGCTAAGGAGAAAAAATCTGCAAAAGGAAATTGAAAAAGAGATAGCATCTACCTATTGTTTGCCAGAGGACCAGCCTGACCATGGCAGGGGCCTTCATTGCTGCTATACCAAAATTAGTGTTTTCTAAATTAGTGTGGACAAGCCATAATAGCCCTTAAAATGCAGATCCTCCAGTTTGTCAACTGTGAAAGAGCTCCTAGGATGCATGGGAACACCACTCCCAACAGAACATGTCTTGTAGTGCATTGCTGTTGACCAGCTGACTATGTGATGAGCCTGCTTGGTGGACTGCATGTGGTTTTCTAACTTTGTTTTCAATTGAATTTATGGTAAGCTAAGGATCACAATCTCTGCAATAGACAGCTGTATAGTCCAAATTACTAAATGGAAGGGCAGTTAATTCACATCTGTGAGCCATATGTACAGCCTGGTAGTAGGCAAGTTTAGCCTTTCTTAGCAAAGATACATTGGCTTTAGTGTGGAGTCAGGGGGTGTAAAAAGGGGAAGAAGTGTTCATGTCTAAAAAGGTATGGCGCCTGAGCCCAGCTTGAGGACATGTGAAGGCTTACATGCCGTTTCTCCTTTGGGGGCAGGTGGAGCCTGTTCTCCCATGAATGCAACAGTGAAATACGATGCTGCGCCCCCCTGTATTTGTCAACTACAGAATAGCAACAGTGTATATATTACATTGTGTGTTCAAATATCAGTCCATGCATCAATCCACCATGTGAGAGGTGATCTCAGAGTGAGTGTGAAAGAGGACCTAGTTGGTGGAGAGTGTGACGAGGCTGAAGCATTATGGGTGGAACTGCACATGGGGGTGCGTACTACAAAAGTAATCATTGGAGGTTGTTATAGGCCTCCCAGTATTAATGAGGAGGTGGAGACTCAGCTCCTTGCACAGATGGAAAGGGATGAAAGGGCTGGGACAGTGATAATAATGGGGGATTTTAACTACCCGGAAATTGACTGGAGTAATGGTACTGAAGGAACAGTTTAAGGGCAAAAATGTATACTCCTACTACAGGACAATTTTATGGTACAGTTCATAGAGGCCCCAACTAGGAATGATGCTCTACTGGACCTGGTAATCTCAAACCAAACAGAGCTTATTACAAATGTCCATATAAAAGAACATCTAGGTAGAAGTGACCATAACATGATTTAATTTATTATTAACTGTAAACAGCAAGCACCTATGGGAAAAATAAAAACGCTCAACTTTAAAAGAGCTAATTTTCCAAGGCTGAGAGCTGCTCTCTGAGACTTAGAGTAGGAGGGAATATTGGAATCGATAAACACAACACAAAAATGGGAATTCTTCAAAAAGACTGTATGTAAACACACTGCAAAATATATTCCCATGGGCAACAAGTTTAAAAGGCTAAAAATCAAACCTATGTGGCTTACGGCCAAAGTTAAAAAAGCTATAGATAATAAGAAAAGAGCTTTTATTAATTATAAAAATGAAGGAACACTATCATCGTTTACACATTACAAAGAATATAACAGAATATGCAAAAAGGAAATAAAAATTGAAAACAAATGACAGATTGCAAAAGATAGCAGGACCAACCCCAAAATTTCTTCAAAAATATTAATAGTAAAAAGGTTCGGTCCCAGCATGTAGGCCCTTTAAAAAATAATCTAGAGTGACTGGGGACAAAGAGAAGGCAAATTTATGAATTACCTTCTTCAGCTCTATCTATACAAAGGAGCATGTGGAAGCTCTTGTCCATAATGGGCATTGTATTGACAAAACTCCAGATGATCCACATTGGCTCACAATTGATATGATCCAGAAATATATAGACAAAATAAAGGTGAACAAAGCACCTGGACAAGATGGCATACACCCACGGGTCCTTAAAGAATTGAGCTCTGTCATTTCAAAGCCATTGTTTCTAATTTTTAGGGACTCTTTAATGACTGGCATAGTACCACTGGATTGGGGGTAAGGCCAATGTGGTGCCGATATTTACAAAGGGGTCAAAATCTTTACCAAGTAATTATAGACCTGTTAGTTTAAATTCTATAGTTGGGAAGATACTGGAGAGTTTAATAAAAGACCACATAGATGAGTTCTTGCTGGAAAAAAAATCTAAGCAACAGACAGCATGGATTCATGAAAGACAGAAGTTGTCAAACAAATCTGATTTCTTTTTATGGGGAGGTGAACAAAACCTTGGACAGTGGGGTGATGGTGGACGTGGTATACTGGACAGAGGGGTGGCGGTGGACGTGGTATACTTAGACAGAGAGTTGGTGGTGGATGTGGTATACTTGGACAGAGAGGTGGCGGTGGACATGGTATACTTGGTCAGAGGGGTGGAGGTGGATGTGGTATACTTGGATTTTGTAAAAGCGTTTGACACAGTTCCACACACACGGCTAATGTGTAAGGTAAAGTCTACAGGCTTGGAAAAATCCGTATTTAAATGGATAGAAAACTGGCTAAAAGATCATATTCAGACAGTAGTGGTTAATGATTCATACTCTGAATGATCTAGGGTTGTCAGTGGTGTACCCCAAGGTTCAGTGTTGGGACCCTTAGTTTTTTATATATTTGTAAATTATATAGGGTCTGGGATTATAAATCCCATCTCAGTCTTTGCAGATGACACCAAGCTGTTCAGTAGAATAACGTCCTTACAGGGTGTCTCCAACTTACAAGCCGACTTCAATGCTCTGTTTAATTGGGCAACTTTATGGCAAATGAGGCTTAATGTTGATAAATGTAAGGTTCTGCACTTGGGGGCTAAGAATATGCATGCATCATACATACTGGGGGGGTACAACTGGGGGAATCAATGGTGGAGAAGGATCTGGGAGTTCTGGTAGATCACAAGCTTAATAATGGCATGCAATGCCAAGCTGCGGTTTCTAAAGCAAGCAAAATCCTCTCTTGTATTAAAAGAGGTATAGACTCCAGAGAGAGAGATATCATATTACCCCGGTACAAATCATTAGTAACACCTCATCTGGAATATGCAGTTCAATTTTGGGCACCAATTCACAAAAAGAACATTGGAGAACTGGAGAAAGTGCAGAGAAGGGCAACCAAACAGATAAGAGGCATGGAGGCATGTAAAGGTGTCACAGTTGTACCCCCCCCCCCTCAGCCCTTGCTCTGTCCCTGCTCTATCTCTGCAGTCTCCCAACCCCCCCCCCCCGGCTGCCTAGGTGACTAGGGCGGTCCGACCAGTTTTAAGAAGCTGATGCAGAGCTCCCGAGGTATTCACCGCTGGGTAGCTGACGGAAGGAGCCCGAGAGCTGCGGCCGGGAGCTTTGTAGCCAGGCGAGGCAGTGACCCAAGTCTGCCTAGGACCCCCCTTTTCCCAGAGCTGGGGAAGACTGATTGCTAGACTCCAGAGATCCAGACTCCCACCAAACTCCCTGTTGGATTACTTGCTGCAGAGACTCTCCCTTGGCTCTCGGTGTTGGACTTTAAGTGTGTTGGTCCTTCCGTGTCGCCCTGGACTGCCGTATTCACCCTCCCTGCGAACTCCTCTATTCAGTGACTGTCATCTGTTTGCCTCAATAAAGCTTTGTGCGTTTGCCATCTACTCTGTGTATTCTGTCCTGCCTACGCTCCGTCACAAAAGGAAAAGTTCAAGTTGAAATTGGACTGAGGCTTTTACTATTCTTATGGAAGGAGAGGGCAAGTCTATACTTGGGGAGCAGAGACTTCACTACCAGTTCTGGTTGGGAAATGGATGGCAGCTCAGTAGAGGAGGGTCAGCCTGCCTGGAAGTGGTAAAAAGGGTCACCCTGTAGTACAATGCGCCTGGTAACCTGGGACCCTCATGTCTAATGGGCCAGGGTGTTCAGCAGGACCCCCTGCAGACTAGACCTGGAACTAGTGTAAGCAGAAGGGCTCCTCTTGCATATGTGAACAAGGGTTTCCTGACGTAGCCTGAAAGCAGAGAAGGGTCAGACCTTCCATCACTGAAAATTTTCTGTAGGTGATGTGGCAGGAACTGGCTAAACAACCTGCCCCAAGGGGAAGCTACATACATGTTTCAAGATTTACACTCTCTAATTTGCTTGAGGCGATTGTTACAAAAACAATTGATTAATGTCCGTGATGCTTTTTTTATTTGCATTAACATCCAGATTGTCAGGACTAGCTTTCAGGGTGTGTCCCCTTCTTCAAGGTCCAAGAATTTGAGTACTACTTGGACCTTAAAGAAGGGGCACACTCCAAAAACGTGACTTGAAATTTGGATGTTAGTGCACTAAAAAAAGTATCATGGATAGTACTCAATTTTCTTTGTCACTCCCTAATTTGTAAATTATTTAGCATTCACAGTATATTAAGAAATACTGTAGGTTTAGTATGAGGTTCAGCTTTAGCCCATTGGTTGCTGGAGCCACTTTTTAAATTTTTTGCACACATGTTAAAATGTACATTTTAAGTCTGAAGATTACTTAACAATTATATATTTTGCGAAAAGCAGAGACCCTGTAGAATGGAATAGTGGCAGCTGCAATTTTTTTTTATGTCAAGCAATAATAGTGCTATTGTCTATATTTTCAATAAAAAATACAATTAGGTTTAGTGCACAAAAACACAATAAAATACCACATTTTTGGTAAAATATAAAAGATGAGGTCATGCCAAGTAAATAGATACCAAACATGTCAAGCCTCAAACTTGCATGCTGTGAAATGGCATAAAAACGACTATACCCAAAATTGTCCATAGGCGATGTTTTAAAAGTATTTACAGCTCATTACTTTAGAGTTAATGGTGAATATGAACATTCAGTCTAGATACAGTACCTCCAACGCTGACCTATCATAAGGCACTCAGTGACTGTCAGACAAGGATTTTATACCTGTTCACTTGGACTGCAGTCATCTTTGTCCTTTTCTCTGCAGCGCAGCTCCCTCTCCCAGCAGTGACCCAGCAGCTTTTCAAAGTTCTAAACTCAAATGTAAGTACATAGCAGGGGCTTTGAGAATAAAAAACAGGGGAGTTGAGCTACAAAGTCATTGCTGGGAAGGTGGAGCATGGGGAACTGAGGTGCCGAGTCACTGCTGGGAAAGGGAGCAGTGGGGGATTGAGCTTTTGAGTAACTGCTCCTCCTATGAGGAGCAATGGGGAGCTGAAATGAGTCACTGCTGGGCGTGGAAGCAATAGGGAATTGAGCTGATGAGTTACTGCTCCTCCTATGAGGAGCAATGGGGAGCTGAACTGAGTGAGTCACTGCTGGGCGTGGAAGCAATAAAGAATTGAGCTGATGAGTTACTGCTCCTCCTATGAGGAGCAATGGGGAGCTGAACTGAGTCACTGCTGGGTGTGGAAGCAATAGAGAAATGAGCTGATGAGTTACTGCTCCTCCTATGAGGAGCAATGGGGAGCTGAACTGAGTCACTGCTGGGCGAGGAAGCAATAGAGAATTGAGCTGATGAGTTACTGCTCCTCCTATGAGGAGCAATGGGGAGCTGAACTGAGTCACTGCTGGGCAAGGAAGCAGAGATAGCTAAGCTGTTAAAACTTGGCTATACGTGATTTTCTTTTAATTTTTTTCATTCAGAACGCTGAAACAGACTCTTCCAACCACATAAATGAGGTGGATGGAGGAATGCCCCCCCACCTAGACATTGTACTCTGAAAGCAGCTGATCAGTGGCTGCAGCTGATTGACTGCAGCTGCTGATCAATGGAACATTTTCCAACATATCCCTTTGACAGAAGTCGATTAAACAATTCAATTCTGTTAAGCAGGGAATCCCACACACTAAACTAAATTTGGCTGGTGCCTGCTAGACCAAAGGAATTTGAATAGCTTAAATTACTGTTGGGAGAGGTAGCAGGGGGAGCTGGGTCATTGTTGAGAGAGGGAGCAGGGCAAGCTGGGTTACTGTTGGGATAGGTGTCAGGGGAAACTCGGTCAATGTTGGGAGAGGAAGCAGGGGAAGCTCGATCATTGTTGAGAGAGGGAGCAGGGAAAGCTTGGTCACTGTTGAGAGAGGGAGCAGGGGAAGCTTGCTCACTGTTGGGAGAGGGAGTAAGGGAAGCTGGGTCACTGTTGGGAGAGGGAGTAAGGGAAGCTGGGTCACTTTTGGGAGAGGGAGCGGGGCAAGCTGGGTCACTGCTGTGGGGGAACAGGGGAAGCTGAGTCACTGTCGGGACATTAAGCAGGGGAATCTGAATCACTGTTATGAGGGGGAGCAGAGGAAGCTGACTCAATATTGGGGAGAGTCACAGCTGGAAGGACGGAACAGGGAAAGTTATTATCACTATCTATAGGGGACAACATACTTCAGAACGTCTGTGATATTTGAAGATGAATTGCATCACAGTACCTGCAGCTGTAAAGATCAATGAGATCTTGTTTCAAAGCTCACTTCTCACTTATTCTGAATATATAAGGGGTATATAAGTCAAACTGGGACTTTTAATTTTACAGGTATAAAAAGAGATGCTAGCGTGGCGGTAGTAGTAAATGGCAAGTGTGTCCTATTACTGAAAGGCGGCGCACATGTCGTGGGCCAGTCTGAAGACCATTTAAGATGGCAGACAACAGTGTTAGTGCGTGAATGGAACAGCGTGTGGTAATCTAGTTTTTTGTGAGCGAAGGTGTAAAAACACTCAGATATCTTCAGAAGACTTCAAGCACAGTATGAAGATGAGATGCTCAACTGCAGTAAGACATTTGAAAGGTGTAAAGGTTTCAAAGATGGCTGAACATCCATCAGTGATGATCCCAGCCATGGTGGTTCCCAGCCCACAGCAGTCATTCCTGTGAACATTCAGTGTGTAGAGCGCCTGATCCTGGATAATCAATTCATAACCTGTCGTGAAATCGCACAAGATAAAAATCTTTCTGTGGGGACAGTGAACACAATGATGACGAAGTGAAGCAGGCTGTCCTAGGATGGTTCAGGCATACTGACAAATCTTTCTATGCTGAAGCTTTCCAGGCATTAGTTAAATGCTGGGTCCATAGCCTGGCCACAGGTTCACTTTGATAGAGAGGAGGACTACTCATACAATATTTATTATGCTTTATTTGTAAATCAGTTACATTACGAAGCTGTACGTTAAATGACAAAGGGGTGAAAATGACAACTCTCAGACAAAAGAAGAAAACCATGACAATGGAGGAGAACCCTGCCCGAGAATCCACAGTGCTCTCAGTTTACATTATTAAATGATAAGAATATTGTGTTACTTCTGTGGAATGTCACCTGCCCTTGCCCTCAGGGTTTTGTCACAGTGGCGGTAAAGACCTGTGTGATAGGATTCGATTTCATTGTGGATTTCCCCAACATTTCAGGTGGTTTCCAGCAGGAGTTAACTATGAGAGATAAAAAGGCCATTTAAGTATCAAATGGCGCTCTGCTTTCCAACAAACTGATAAGCAGAATATGCTGGAAACTTTCAGACTAATCCAGTAAAGCAGTGCAAGGGGTCAGGACGCTGTGCAAAGTGCAGCACTCAATCACCATTCAGCCTGATATAGTGTTCTCAGTAAAAATATGGATGATGATTGGTTGATTTGGTTTGCAGGTAACAGCCAGGCAATAGGCATTTTCAGAAGGAGATCCACACTGGATCATATTTCTCAAAAGAAAATGTTTATTTATAATGAGCTTTCCATTTTAAACTGGAAAATAGAAAGCATCAGAACTGGACCCCGATGTAGGCCGGCAGACAGTCTCTGCTCATAAATACAAGTTGCAACCAGGGGCGGACTGACAACTCATGGGGCCCCTGGGCAATAGGGGATCATGGGGCCCCTGTGTCCTTGCCCAAACTCAAAAAAGCCTATGAAAAAGGTACCAGGGGCATCTCATGGGGCCCCCTACTGACCCCGGGCCCTCGGGCCGTGCCCGAGTTTCCAAATGGTCAGTCTGCCCCTGGTTGCAACAAAAATGTCAAAGTAGCTGCACATGATGCAGTTGTCCGAAGCTGGCCTCCCCAGCTTGGTTTCAAGCACACAAGCACGCTTCGCATTAGAGGTAAGAATGGTAGGTTCTTGTTAACAATGAATGAAGATGTGGGAGCTTCTGCTCGCCAACAGAAGATAACATAGTTAAAAACCTAATCACTAAAATCTCATATAAGCTTTAACATATCATTTCAAAAGTTGTTACTTGGTGACGCTGCCATGAAGATCCTTATTCAGACACTAGAGGTTGATTTACTAAAATTTGGTGCAGCTGTGCATGGTAGCCAGGGGCGGGCTGACCATTTGGAAACTCGGGCACTGCCCAAGGGCCCAGGGTCAGTAGGGGGCCCCATGAGATGCCCCTGGTACCTTTTTCATAAGCTTTTCTGAGTTTGGGCAAAGACACAGGGGCCCCATGATCCTCTATTGCCCGGGGGCCCCATGAGTTGACAGTCTGCCCCTGATGGTAGCCAAACATCTTCTAACTCCAGCTTGTTCAATTAAGGGTTGACAATAAAACCTGAAAACTGGTTGGTTTCTAAACAGAGCTGCACTGGCCAGTTTTAGTAAATCAACCCCTTCCTGTCTTGGAATGACAACTGTCTTCCAATTTTCACCCTGTCACATGTGCCCCCGTGAGTCATGCCACCACACAAAGTCCATCACATGGTCCATCGTTGTCACCATCAGAAAACTGGTTCAGTGCAAAGACAAGCAGGCGAATGTTGGACAGCTGTGGATGGTGGAGGGGTACTCTGTCTGACCCCACAGTTAGCCTAACACAACACCTAAGAAGATGGTACAAAGTACTACATGCACTTTGTCCCCTGGGCAGCAGAACACATTAATAATGGACTTTTATACATGGAGTGGCACTTCTGTTTCTTATGCTATATGTAGGAGGAGTGACAATTTAATTCCTGGATTGCCTACGGCGTATCACTCTGGTGGTGCATACAGAAAATTCTTTCTATGATTTGGGACTATTATTTGGCAGAAAAACAAAAATGAGCTTGAATATTTAAAAAAAAAATTATAAAAACTTTATTAGTACAAATTCATATAAAATCAATTGCAGCTCAAACACAAATGTATAGATTTTGCACAGATTGTAAATAGTCAGAAAACACCTTGACCGTAGTAACAAGAATGCCTAAGCACTTGACGCGTTTCTATATAGGACTTTATATTTCTTCTTCAGGAATGCCCATAATTTAGGTTCAAGGATATTTTGTAAGGTAAACACATCATCATCATGGTGGTGAGTCACACAGCCATTCACACTCAAGTGTGTCCTGACACAGGGGCGGACTGACCATTTGGAAACTCGGGCACTGCCCGAGGGCCCAGGGTCAGTAGGGGGCCCCATGAGATGCCCCTGGTACCTTTTTCATAGGCATTTTTGAGTTTGGGCAAGGACACAGGGGCCCCATGATCCCCTATTGCCCGGGGGCCCCATGAGTTGTCAGTCCGCCCCTGTGACCTGACATGTTCTAACTTGCACTCGCCTGGGTTGCAGACCAGGTGACCAAGTCTTTATGGAGAAATAGAAATAAAACATGTGCGTAGCGCTGTTAGTGTAAAATAAGTGACAGGAATCTGGTGCAGCGGATTAACATCAAATTTTGCATGATAATTGGCAAAAGTGAAACTTTAACTCTGTTACAACAGGCTTATAGTAAACAATCCTTGAAAAAATGAAATGTTTTTAAATGGCAGTTTAAGGAGGAGTGGGAAGATGTCCATGATGGTGCAAGAAGTGGGCAGCCAAAAATTCAAAGGACAAATGAAAATGTGGACAGAGTGCTGGTGTAGGTTTTTTATCACAAGGGGATAGTTCACTATGAGTTCATAGAACACGGTACAATGGTCAACAGACGTCGTTACTTGGAAATTCTGAAAGGGTTACAGGAATCTGATCAGAGGAAAAGACCAGAACTCTGGCCTGACAAGTGCATTCTCCACCATGACAATGCTCCTGAACAAACATGCATTTTTACAGTCCATTCTGGGAATTAAATTGTCACACCTCGTACTTTTCCCTATGGACCAACTATAGAGGTTCTAGGACAAAAAAAGCTGCCAGTTGACTTCAATATATCTTTTAAAACATTTTAAGGAACCTAACACACCTCAATATTGGAAGTAAAAATTTCAGCATGTCTTCCAAATGAAAGCCATGGATTTAGACCTACTTAGTAATGATAGATAGATAGACAGATAGATAGATAGATAGATAGATAGATAGATAGATAGATAGATAGATAGATAGATAGATAGATAAACATAGATAGATAGATAGATAGATAGATAGATAGATAGATAGATAGATAGATAGATAGATAGATAGACAGATAGATAGATAGATAGATAGATAGATAGATAGATAGATAGATAGATAGATAGATAGATAGATAGATAAACATAGATAGATAGATAGATAGATAGATAGATAGATAGATAGATAAACATAGATAGATAGATAGATAGATAGATTATAATTATTATACAGGATTTATATAGCGCCAACAGTTTGCTCAGCGCTTTACAATATAACGGGAGACAATACAGCAACAATACAGTTCAATACAAGAGGGATTTGAGGGCCCTGATCCTTGGAGCTTACAATCTAGGAGGGAGGGGCTAGTGGTACAAAAGGTAGTAACTGTGGGGGATGGACTGGTAGGAAGAGTAGAAGATTCCAGTATTAGCTGAGGGCAGGATAGGCTTCCATGAAGAGATAGGTTTTCAGAGATCGCCTAAGAGTGAGCAGAGTAGGCGATAGTCTGATAAATTGGGGTAGAGAGTTCCACAGGATGGGGGAAGCTCTAGAGAAGTCCTGGAGACGAGCATGGGAGGAGGAGACAAGGCAGCTAGAGAGTAGGCGGTAGATAGATAGATAGATAGACAAACTGATATCCTTATAGGTTCCCGCTGTCATATTTCTGGCACAGTTTAGAAAGTGGAAGGACTGGTAGTTTCAGGTTATTCCCATTCTCTAATGCAGCCTGGGGTGCCTTGAGGTTTCTTCAGGGGTGCCTTGGCAAAATGTCTAAAAATTGCCCAAAACTTGTATACAAGCCAGCGGGTGGAACAAGCCTGACTTTTAGTTACACAACGCCACAGGTTTTCATTGTGCACCATTACGACCTTCTAGCCGAAGGTGTCCTGACAACTAATGACATCATCAATTGATAAGGAGGATGTCAGCTGCCTGCACAGCACCCTAGTTTAACCCTTCCCTTCCCCCTCTCTGTCAGTGTTGGGGTCACATTAGCTAAGTGATGGGAGAAAAACTAAGGGAGAAGAGAAACATTGGAATACTAGTCAGTACCAGTGTGCAAAAGTGTATTTGCTTTGGAAGAATAAATCAGTTCTAATGTTGGGTGTCCTACATGTGTGGATGTTGCTGCGTTATATAAAGCTATTAGAATATTTTTCACATTGTAGAATGGGGTGCCCTTTTAAAATAATGGACAGACTTGAGTCACCCTATTTTAGAATGGGGTGCCTCTAGACTGTCCATAATTTTAAAGGGTGCCTCGGGACAGTCAATAACTTTAAAGGGTGCCTTGACTGAAAAAAAATTGAGAAACACTGCTCTAATGCAGCCATTCTAGACCAGGCGTGGAGCCATAGAGTTCCTCTAGAAATTGTTAGGTGTTCCTTGCGCTGTGGCTGATTAATCTCCTATTGGATGGTGCCTCCATAGTTTCAGGATAAGTGCTACTTGACAGTGTCAGCTGTATGAACCCAGTGATCTTGGATGTCTGTAACGGTGGCATTCTTACCAGTAGCCACTAATGTAAGGGACATTTTTCCCACTGACCCCAGTGAACTGGTTTTAGCAAAGGTACCTCAAGACCTGAAAATTATTTCAAGGGTTCCTCCAGGGTAAAAAGGTTGATAAAGGCTGCTCTACTGATTTGGATTTGATATGAATACTAGAAATGGATTCTAATGATTACAGGCAGTACACTATAATATACCGCTTATGAGCAGCTGATAACAGGTGACAACTGTTAGCCAAACTTGTTTTTCCTGAAGTGGGAAGGTGAAAATCACTGCGTGGGTCTGTTTGCTCATTTTAATGAGGACAAATGATGATGATTAATAGGATAACAATAAGATGAGTGTCTTTGAACGTAACGTTTCTTAATGTGTGTTCTATTCTCATGGTGCAGCGTGCCCTCGGGAAGTTTCTGCAGGTTCAGTAGGAGGACACCTGTATGTAACCTGCCTTTACCCGTTGCGTTTATCAATGCCTCATCCCAGCATATTGCTGAAATCAGCACCTTCTCTAAATTTACTGCTGTTTAGATTTCAGTGTAATAAACCTTGTCTGTTCTCCGCAGAAAAACCAACAATACCTTATGGCAGCTGTATTTTTCCCAGGATCAGTGGTGGTGATAAATGATTTTGCCTGAATATACTTCATGGATAAAGGTTCGTGAACGCCAGACCATCACATCTACTGTACAGTGAGGAACAGAAGTACTTGAACACCCTGCGATTTTGCAAGTTCTCCCACTTAGAAATCATGGAGGGGTCTGAAATTCACATTGTAGGTGCATTCCCACTCTGAGAGACAGAATTTAAAAAACAAAATTCAGGAAATTACATTGTATGATTTTTAAAGAATTTATTTATCTTGCACTGCTGGACATAAGTATTTGAACACCTGAGAAAATCAGTGTTAATATTTGGTACAGAAGCCAGATGTTTCCTGTAGTTCCTGACCAGGTTTGCACTGCAACAGGGATTTTGGCCCACTCCTCCACACAGCTCTCCTCTAGATCTGTCAGGTTTCGGGGCTGTCGCTGAGCAACACGGAGTTTCAGCTCCCTCCAAAGATGTTCTATTGGATTTAGGTCTGGAGACTGACTAGGCCACTCCAGAACCTTGATATGCTTCTTACAGAGCCACTCCTTGGTTATCCTGGCTGTGTGCTTCGGTTCATTGTCATGTTGGAAGACCCAGCCACGACCCATCTTCAATGCTCTGACTGAGGGAAGGAGGTTGTTGCTCAAAATCTCACAATAAATGGCCCCATTCATCCTCTCCTTAATACAGTGCAGTCGTCCTGTCCCTTCACAGAAAAGCACCCCCAAAGCATGATGTTACCACCCCCATGCTTCACAGTAGGGATGGTGTTCTTGGGATGCAACTCAACCTTCTTTTTCCTCCAAACACGAGTGAAGTTTAGACCAAAAAGTTCTACTTTGGTCTCATCTGACCACATGACTTTCTCCCATGCCTCCTCTGGATCATCCAGATGGTCACTGGCAAACTTCAGACGGGCCTGGACATGTGATGACTTGAGCAGGGGAACCTTCCGTGCAATGCATGATTTGAAACCATGACGGCGTAGTGTTCTACCGACAGTGACCTTTGAAACTGTGGTCCCAGCTCTCTTCATGTCATTGACCAGCTCCTCCCTTGTAGTTCTGGGCTGATTCCTCACCTTTCTTATCATCAGTGATACCCCACGAGGTGAGATCTTGCATGGAGCCCCAGTCCAAGGGAGACTGACAGTCGTCTTTAGCCTCTTCCATTTTCTAACAATTGCTCCAACAGTTGATCTATTTTCACCAAGCTGCTTGGCAATTGCCCCGTAGCCCTTTCCAGCCTTGTGGAGGTCCACAATTTTGTCTCTGGTGTCTTTTGACAGCTCTTTAGTCTTGCCCATGATAGTAGTTGGCGTCTGACTGACTGTGGGGTGGACAGGTGTCTTTAAAGAGCTCAGACAGGTGCTACTAAATTAGATTAATTAGTGGAGTAGAGGTGGACTTTTTAAAGGCACAGTAACAGGTCTTTGAGAGCCAGAATTCTTGCTGTTACTTAGGTGTTCAAATACTTCTGTTCAGCAGTGCAAGACAAATAAATTCTTTAAAAATGATACAATGTGATTTCCTGATTTTTTTTTTTTAATTCTGTCTCTGAGAGTGGGAATGCACCTACAATGTGAATTTCAGTCCCCTTCATGATTTTTAAGTGGGAGACTTAAAATCGCAGGGTGTTCAACTACTTATGTTCCTCACTATAAATGAGCTTGTTGGACATCCCGTTTCCAAAACTGTGGACATAAATATGGAGTTGTCCTTCCTTGTGGCTATAACAGACTTTGGTCTTCTGGGAAAGCTTTCCATATGATTTTAGGGGGTGTCTGTGGGAATTTGTGTCCATTTACCCAACAGAGCTTCTGTGAGGTCTGATACTGATGGTGGAGGAGAAGACCTCCCACACAGTAGCATTAAAGTCAGTGTCCTGTACAAGCAACTCAAGTTCCTCCACACCAAGCTCATCAAATCATGTCTTTATGAAGCTGGCTTTGTACACAGGGACACAAAAATGCTGGAACAGAAAAGGACGTTCTGGTGGGGAAGAGATGATCTTCAAGGTGGGGTGCCCATTGACCACCATCTTGGCTCCTAGGGTGCCCGCTCCAAATCTGTTCTTCTTCATTTTCTCTTTCCTGCACTTTCTATCTCATCCTGTCAATCCTTAAATTCTGTGTTATCTATTTCTACTTAATAAAGGTTTTCATGTATAATTTACTCCTCTCTTAATTGCTTTGTTACTTCCACTTGTGTACTCAGCATATATTGGAGATTGTTTAAACTTTATCCATCCATTCCAAACGCTATAAAATTTATCATAAGAGTTTCTAATGCTGTGTACCAGATCTTCCATGAGGTGTATTATTAGTCACTATTCAATAGTTGGTGGTTTGCTTGACCTCCAGTGTTTAGGAATCCAACAAGCGTGGTATTACTGAACTTCTATGTTTCCTTTTTGATTTGTCTGTAGCATGGAAAAGGCACTTCCAGGGTCAAAAGGAATTCCAACACCACCTCTTCTATAATTAGGCACTGCCACCATATACTGTATAAAGTGTGTTCCCACTGCATTGGTTGGTCTAATGTTGAAAACTGTCTTTCTTTTTTACTTTCTTTCTTACTTTTTACCTATTTCCTTTCCTTTTCCTTAAAGTAGAATTAAACCCTCAGTTTTTTTTATTTGCTTAACATTTTGAGCGCAATAAAATAAACTACAACTTTCAATATGGCTGACTTCTGCTCTCTTGGTGCTGCTTCCCTGAACTTACAGTCTTCACAGGAAAGAGTTAACAGTGGACAGTGCAGTCTGGAGTCAGTCTGTTAGCTTGGGGAAGGGATGGGGGTGAATCAGGGTGTACTGTGACATCCCAGAATACATGGCTGTGTGTTTTAATTGATGCACACAGCGTAGGGAGACACAACTCTAGTCCCTCTAATTGCCACCCTGGGGCAATTATTATGTGACCAATTTACACTGCAACATAAGCAAAGATTAAAGAAGCTAAATACTCAATAAGTGATGAAAGTGATATTAAAGGCTGAAGGTTTTTTGCCTTCAACTCTGGTTCACACTGATGTGGTGCGGAATTCGCAGCATTTTCTGTGCGAGATTCCACACCGTATCAGAGTCGCACCCCGTTTATACGAACTGCTGCGGGTGTGTATGTTACGTTAACAACACCCCGAAAGCGATCCGCAAAACGCGGTGCGATGTGCAGAATCAGATCACATAGGTGTGAATACCCATGTGATCCGATTCTAGTGTGGAACAAAAAAAGGGTCCTGCACCTTTTTGGTGCGGGTGCGAGTGCGGTGCGATTAGAGCCATACAAAATGTATGGCTCCAATCGCACCGCGCACAATTCGCATAGGAATGCAGTGCGGTCCCTGTGCGAATCACCATATATAAAGTGTGTTCCACTGAATTGGTTGGTCTTTCCTTTTCGTTAAAGTAGAATTAAACCCTCAGTTTTATTTATTTGCTTAACATTTTGAGCGGAATAAAATAAACTACAACTTTCAGCATGGCTGACTTATACCGCGCTGCACAAGTGTGAACCCAGGCTTATGCATTCTATGCATGAAGGTAAAAAACCTTCTGTGTGCAGCGGCCCCCCACAGCCCCCTAATCCTTACCTAATCCTTACCTGAGCCCCCTTCAATCCAGCGATGTTCACGAGAACCTATGCTCAAGGGCGACTCTCCCTCCTCATTGGCTGAGACAGCAGTGGGAGGCCATTGTTTCACACTGCTGTCAATCACAGCCAGCGAGCCAATCAGAAAAGAGCGGGGAGCAGGGCCAAGACGCGGATCTATGTGTCTTATGGATAAGAGCAGCAGCTCAGGAGTGAGCATGCATCAGTGCCCCCAGAGCAAGCCGCTTGCTCGAGAGGGTGGAGCCAGAAACACTGGCGCGGGACCCGACAAGAGGAGAATCAGGGCTGCTCTGGGGAAAACCACTGCACAGAGCAGGCAAGTATGATTTGATTTGAAAAGTAGGCTTTAATACCACTTTAAGTCAGCTGCTGAAAGGACTTAAAACACTTTACTGTAAATGTGGGCAGCACAGAGGCTAAATGGTTAGCACTTCCAGTTGGCAGTACTCGGGTCCTTGGCTCGAATCCCAACCACAGCACCACCTGCCTGGAGTTTGCATGTTATCCCTGTGCCTGCATGGGTTTCCTCCAGGTACTCCAGCTTCCTCCCACACTCCAATGACATGTTGGTAGTTTAATTGGCTCCTGTCTAAATTGGCCCTAGTATGTGAATGTATGAATGTGAGTTAGGGACCTTAGATTGTACACCCCTTGAGGGTTAGGGACTGATGTGAATGTACAATATATATGTAAAGCGCTGCGTAAATTGACAGCGCTATATAAGTACCTGAAATAAATAGATGATGGAGTAAAATAAAACAGTAGTTCTACATGCATTACGTAAAACTGTCTAAGGAGTTCACTATAACACTCACTTTTTGTTTTTGCTTAGATACAGAACTTATAACTTTTTCAACATTGTCATGTAACTAGGATGCTGATTGCAATGTCTATAATCCAGATAGCCACTAGAGGGCATAGTGCATGAATCAAATAAGTACCATCACTATAATCATCTGGCAAATGTCACAGCAATGACTTTGATTACTTACTAGAAGTACACGCTCGTCCACCTTTCAATGCCTCTTCCTGAACTCCTTTGTATGAGGCGCAGTAGTTCTTGGTAAATGTTTGGGTAATGCTACTGACAATGAAAGCTGATCGGCATTAATGACTCCGGTGATTTCCATGTCACGTGTATAGCTGATATCGCTTTCATTTCTCTAGATCGTAGTGGTATCATGCCGCTTGGATTGAATGTACAGATTTATAATGATCTCATAGTGTGGGAGGGAACATGAACTTTCCCCAACCACTGATCACACTTTCAGTAAGCAAGGCAGAGCGGTGTTTTATCTTAGCCAGCCACACATGGAAGGATCACACTGTCTGACCCCACACAGCCTCAGATATTATATGCACCATTTTTAAATCTGAACTCCAGGCAACTGCAAAGTGTCAAAAGCTGGCCATAAATTATACAATTTTCTTGTAAAATTTTCCTTTAGTATATATTATTTATAAAGCGCCAACAGTTTGCTCAGCGCTTTACTATATCAGTCCCTAACCCTCAAGGGGCGTACAATCTAAAGTCCCTAACTTACATACATACACATACTAGGATCAATTTAGACAGGAGCCAATGAATCTACCAGCATGTCTTTGGAGTGTGGGAGGAAACCCACGCAGGCACAGGGAGAACATGATAAACTCCAGGCAAGTGGTGCCATGGCTGGGATTTGAACTAACAATCCTAGTACTGCCAACCATTTAGCCACTGTGCTGCGCGAACAATTAACCCCCCCCGGCGGCATTCCCGAGTGTAGCTTGGGGTTAATTATCAGTGCCAAAAGCGGTAACTCTGAGCTACACTCGGGAATACCCTGCAGCGTTGCTCAGGGATTCCCTCGATCACTTACCTTGTCCTGCACTCCCGCGATGTCCCCCCTGCAGCGTCCACGGCCATCTCCTCCGGCCGATGCCGGCATCTGTCTTCTGGGTTCCGTCCCCTGCAAGCGTCAGGACGTATGGGGGACGGAACTGGCGAGAAATTTGAAAATTTTAAAAAGTGACATTCACTAAATACACTAAAATCACATAGTATAACATTCCTGTATCAAACCATTTCACATACATTTTGTCCCGAGTGCTTTGTCTTGCGCCCTGCCTGCATTTTTACTGCTCTTTCTGCCTGGAAATTGAGAAATGTCCATGGCGTCCAAAAAGCGTCCCTTTAGGTCAAAAGCAGTTTTAGACCAGCTAGAGAACAGCGATAATAAATCAGAACCACTTGCAGAATTGAGTGATAATGATTTGTGGGGAAATTCCTCATCAGACACTGAAAACGATTTTGCGACTTTGCTCAGTGATATGCGAACTTGGCGCTATATTTCAAATTTCAGTGTTTTTGGTTTGATTATATTATTGAATTAAATGTATTATTATTATATTATTATTTTTTATGATTATTTATTAAATTATAATTTATGATTTCGTGTTTCAAATTTTATCCTACCCGGGATGTTTACTAGACTCTTGTTTGGACAGATTTCAGTGAGTTATTCCTAAAAATTACAGGCCTACAATAAAAAAAGACATATTTCCATGCAAAAAAATGTACCGCTTTGAGCACAGAAATACTGACATAATCAGACCACTAGGGAGGTTAAAGCACTTTAAAACAAACTCTCACTGACCTCTGTAGCTTTAGGCATTGTGGAGAAATGTATCTTCAAAGTTTGCAACTGAAATCTCATTTCATCATTTACAATATAAAGGGAGACAATACAGCAACAATACAGTTCAATACAAGAGGGTTAGGAGGGTTCTGATCCTTGGAGCTTACAATCTAAAAGGGAGGGGCTGGTGGTACAAAAGGTAATAACTGTGGGGGATGGACTGGTAGGAGGAATAGAAGATTCTGTTATTATCTGAAGGCAGGATAGGCTTCCCTGAAGAGATAGGTTTTCAGAGATCACCTAAAAGTGGGTAGAGTAGGCAATAGTCGGATAGATTGGGGTAGAGAGTTCCAGAGAGTGGGGGAGGCTATAGAGACGAGCATGGGAGGAGAAGACAGGGGAGCTAGAGAGCAGGAGGTTGTGGGAGGAGTGGAGAGTACGGTTTGGGTGATATTTGGAGACAAGATTGGTGATGTAATTTGGGGCAGAGTTTGAAATGGTTTTATACGTGATTGTAAATGTTTTGAATTTTATTCAAAACATTTAGATTTACTAACACCTGTATAATAGGAGGTCAAACCTAAACACTTTCGTTTTGTATGCAATCAGTCAGGCTCTTGCGCTACACAGTTGAAGGCAAATCTAAAGGGAATTGAATAAGAAAATTGTATAATGTATGGTCCAGCCTTACTTGCTAATTCTGTTTGGCCAATCTTGTGATCCAAGCACCCCTACCAGACAGTGCAGGGAAGTCATGGATGTCCACTATAGTTAAAGTGCAACAGTGACCAGGTTACGGAAGTTAAAGTGGAGTTCCGATCCCGCCACCTCCCCAAAAAAAAAATTAAAAGTCAACAGCTACACATACTGTGGCTGCTGACTTTTAATAGTAGGGTACTTACCTGTCCAGGCATCCAGTGGTGTCCTCAGCTCGTGCCGATTCTTCAGTCAGCTGTCAGGTGCTAGCGCCACCATCTTCACTAAGGGAAACTGGCGGTGAAGCCTTGTGGCTTCACCGCCAGTTTCCTACTGTGAATGCCTGAAGTGCTCTGTGCTTTGTGAATGGGCTGCAGTCCTCTGCAACCTTAAAAAGTATCCCAAAGGGCTGTGGGGGATGCCGAACGCCCGGCTCAGTTTGCCGCAGCGAACTCAGCTGGGAGTGGGAGCAGGTACCTGTGAAAACCAGGTGCCTGCCCCCCGCAAGGGGTGCCAAATGTGGGGGACAGGAGGGCAGAAAAGCACAACTTCCACTTTTGGGTGGAACTCTGCTGTGATGTGTTCAAGCATTCTTTATTTATTACAGATACTTATATAGTGCCAGCAATTTACGCAGTGATTTATATATATATATATATATATACAGTATATTGTACATTCACATCAGTCCCTAACCCTCAAGGGGTGTACAATCTAAGGTCCCTAACTCACATTCATACATACACATACTAGGACAATTTAGACAGGATCCAATTCACCTACCAGCATGTCTTTGGAGTGTGGAAGGAAACTGGGGTACCTAGAGGAAACCCGCACAGGCACAGGGAGAACATGCAAACTCCAAGCAGGTGGTGTCATGGTTGGGTTTTTAAGCAACAACCCGAGTACTGCCAGGCGGAAGTGCTAACCGTTTAGCCTCTGTACTGCCCATATTTAAAGTGTTTTAAGCCCTTTCAGCAGCTGACTTAAAGTGGTATTAAAGTCTATTTTTTTTTTTTTTAACAAACAAATCATACTTGCAGTGGTTTTGCCCAGAGCAGCCCTGATTCTCCTCTTCTCAGGTCCCCGGCCAGCGTTTCTGGCTCCAACCCCTGGAGCAAGCTGCTTGTTCTGGGGGCACTGATGTGTGCTCACTCCCGAGCCGCTGCTCTTATCCATAAGACTCATAGGTCTGTGCCTTGGACCTGCTCCCCGCTCTTTTCTGACTGGCTCGATGGCTGTGATTGACAGCAGCGTGAAACAATGGCCTCCAGCTGCTGTCTCAGCCAATGAGGAGGGAGAATCTCTATTGAGCAGAGGTTCTCGTGAACATCACTGGATCGAAGGGGGCTCAGGTAAGAAGGTTTTTTACCTTCATGCATAGAATGCATGAAGGTAAAAAAACTTCAGCCTTTAATATCACTGTAATCACTTACTAAGTATTTAGCTTCTTTATCTTTTAATCCTTGCTTAAGTTGCAGTGTAAATTGGTCACATAATAATTGCCCCAGGGTGGCTCCTTTCTCTTACAGCATCCTATTGAGTCACCATTCGCAGGGACTAGAGTTGTGTCTCCCTACACTGTGTGAATCAATTAAAACACACAGCCATGTATTCTGGGATGGCAAGGTACACCCTGATTCTCCCCTATCCCTTCCCCAAGCTAACAGACTGACTCCAGACTGCACTGTCCCCTGTTAACTCTTTCCTGTGAAGACTGTAAGTTCAGGGAAGCAGCACCAAGAGAGCAGAAGTCAGCCATATTAAAAGTTGTAGTTTACTGAGAAATGTTTATCTTATTCCGCTCAGTTCAAAAAAAAAAAAAAATTGGACGGTTTAATTCTACTTTAAGGGAATGGAAAGCAAATAGGTAAAAAGTAAGAAAGAGAGTAAAACAGAAAGAAAGTTTTCAACATGCAAAAAAAAAAAGGGAGTGTTATATTGAAATCCTTAGACAGTTTTACTTTATGCATGTAGAACTAATGTTTTACTTTACTCCATCATTTATTTATTTCAGGTACTTGTATACACCAGAGGCGGACTGACCATTTGGAAACTCGGGCACTGCCTGAGGGCCCGGGGTCAGTAGGCGGCCCCATGAGATGCCCCTGGTACCTTTTTCATAGGCTTTTTTGAGTTTGCTCAAGGACACAGGGGCCCCATGATCCCCTATTGCCCGGGGGCCCCATGAGTTGTCAGTCCACCCCTGGTATACACTGTCAATTTACGCAGCACTTTACATATATATTGTACATTCACATCAGTCCCTAACCCTCAAGGGGCGTACAATCTAAGGTCCCTAACTCACATTCATACATACACATACTAGGGACAATTTAGACAGGAGCCAATTCACCTACCAGCATGTCTTTGGAGTGTGGGAGGAAACTGGAGTACCTAGAGGAAACCCACACAGGCACAGGGAGAACATACAAACTCCAGGCAGGTGGTGCTGTGGTTGGGATTTCAACCAACGACCCGAGTACTGCCAGGCGGAAGTGCTAAGCATTTAGCCACTGTGCTGCCTGCATGTAAATGAAGCCATGCTGTAATAGCGAGCCAAACGCTAGGCTTGTGATTACAGGGGGGGATTCTATTCATAAAGCCCATTCAGATGTCATAAAAAAAAGTCATATTCAGGAGGTGATACTGCAGTAAAGGTAAAGAAGCCCTAATGCACTAATGTGCACCAAAAAAGTTGCATGTACTTTTTTTTTTTTTACTAGTCTTACTAAACCCAGGACCCTGCATTCACTATATCTGGTCTCCCAGGACCCTGCATTCACTATATCTGGTCTCCCCAGACCCTGCATTCACTATATCTGGTCTCCCCGGACCCTGCATTCACTATATCTGGTCTCCCAGGACCCTGCATTCACTATATCTGGTCTCCCCGGATCCTGCATTCACTATATCTGGTCTCCCAGGACCCAGCATCCACTATATCTGGACTCCCCGGACCCTGCATTCACTATATCTGGTCTCCCAGGACCCTGCATTCACTATATCTGGTCTCCCCGGACCCTGCATTCACTATATCTGGTCTCCCAGGACCCCGCATTCACTATATCTGGTTTCCCCGGATCCTGCATTCACTATATCTGGTCTCCCAGGACCCTGCATTCACTATATCTGGTCTCCCAGGACCCTGCATTCACTATATCTGGTCTCCCCGGGCCCTGCATTCACTATAGCTGGTCTCCCAGGACCCTGCATTCACTATATCTGGTCTCCCAGGACCCCGCATTCATTATATCTGATCTCCCAGGACCCTGCATTCACTATATCTGGTCTCCCAGGGCCCCGCATTCACTATATCTGGTCTCCCAGGACCCTGCATTTACTATATCTGGTCTCCCAGGACCCCGCATTCACTATATCTGGTCTCCCCGGACCCTGCATTCACTATATCTGGTCTCCCAGGACCCTGAATCCACTATATCTGGTCTCCCAGGACCCTGCATTCACTATATCTGGTCTGCCCGGACCCTGCATTCTCTATATCTGGTCTCCCAGGACCCTGCATTCACTATATCTGGTCTCCCAGGACCCTGCATTCTCTATATCTGGTCTCCCAGGACCCTGCATTCACTATATCTGGTCTTCCCGAACCCTGCATTCACTATATCTGGTCTCCCCGGACCCTGCATTCATTATATCTGCTCTCCCCGGACCCTGCATTCACCATATCCTGTCTCCCCGGACCCTGCGTTCACTATATCTGGTCTCCCAGGACCCTGCATTCACTATATCTGGTCTCCCAGGACCCTGCATTCATTATATCTGGTCTCCCCGGGACCCTGCATTCACTATATCTGGTCTCCCCGGGACCCTGCATTCACTATATCTGGTCTCCCCGGACCCTGCATTCACTATATCCGATCTCCCAGGACCCCGCATTCACTATATCTGGTCTCTCAGGACCCTGCATTCACTATATCCGATCTCCCAGGACCCTGTATTCACTATATCTGATCTCCCAGGACCCTGCATTCATTATACCTGGTCTCCCAGGACCCCGCATTCACTATATCTGGTCTCCTCGGACCCTGCATTCACTATATCTGGACTCCCACGGTACACAGAACATGGAAATGCAATTATTTTAGTAAATATAAACTGCTAAATACCTTTTCTCATCAGCAGTATATAGTAGTCTTGTGACTTCTATAAGTGTCCAGCCGAGCGCTTGTAGGAGGAGTTTTCAGTCCCCTGATTGCCCTATGAGGCTGCATGACTGCTGCCCCTCTGTCTGGACAGTGCTGATTGGCCTTGTGCTGATCACATGCACTCTCCCAAAGAAAGAAAAAAAACCTATCTGGCAATACACACCAAACTGAGCATGTGCAGCTTGCCTCCAAGGCAGCAGATGGATTGGGAACAGTAGAAGTGGGGGAGGATCAGAGAAGACAGGATCAAACATCCCTTTTACACAATGCAGGGGATTAACCCCTTAGGTTCCACAGGGAGTATAACAAGTATGCTTTACAACATATAGAATCCCAACTGTGGCACCACCTGCCTGGAGTTTGCATGTTCTCCCTGTGCCTGCGTGGGTTTCCTCCGGGGACTCCGGTTTCCTCCTACACTCCAAAGACATGCTGGTAGGTTAATTGGCTCCTGTCTAAATTGTCCCTAGTATGTGTATGTATGAATGAGAGTTAGGGACCTTAGATTGTACACCACTTGAGGGTTAGGGACTGATGTGAATGTACAATATATATGTAAAGTGATGGCACTATATAAGTACCTGAAATAAATAAATAAAATATACAGACTGATTTTACTGTTGAGGGTTTAGTAATACTTTAGGGCTCCATGCACACGGGGCGTTATAATAACACTGGTAACGTCATGTTAAAAACGCAAGTTTTTCAGCGTTTTTGCATTAGCATTTTGCCGCCTTTTTTCTGCATTTGCGTTTTTTTTCACAAAAGAAAAATGTTTTTATTTGCTAAAAAAAAGTCCAAAAACGTGGGTTTGCCACTTTTTGACACATTTTTCAGCATTTGAGCGTTTTTACAGCTAAAAAAACTCCTCTAGGACCCCACTAGTCCTGGGTTTTTTTTTCCCAGCCAAAAATACGCCCCTGCCAAAAACCTGCTTCCAGTCTATGTGTGTATGGACACATAGGATAACATGCTGGGGGGTTTACTGGCTGTAGAAAAAAAACACCAAAAGCCAAAAACAGCCGCTGTAAAAACCAGTGTGCATGAGGATTAAATGTATCACACGAAAACGCATGGTAGTGCACAATCCTGCGTTCTGGTATGCAAAAATACACATGCCCTGGCAAAGTGCAATGGGGTGCCATTGAGAATGAATGGTGCCGCAGCACCACAATGGGCAACACATGGGTAAATTGGGCGTGTCCACAGTGCAAAGGTGTAAACCTGACCCAATCGGCTTCTCATTTTGTTTTTTTCGGAGGCTGGCTGCCTGTGTGAATGAGGACCGTTCTGCTCTCACTAAACACGCGTGTCCTGACTCCGCTCACATGACGGCCAGCACAGGCTGTCAGGAGCTGATTGGAAGCTTCCATGCACATTTCCCATTATCTGTGTATTATGTAGAAGGCAGCGTGCCTGAAAAATAACAGGACATGATGAGCCGCACACAGAGCCTCATTCATAGCCGGGCCGCTCTTTATCTAATGCGCTCTATCTGTGTCATCTGCTGAAAACTGTCCAACCGACCCGGCTGATAACTTTTCCTGCAGAAGCCGCATGCTGTGATTGTTATCTCAGCTGAAAAGAGCGAATGTCCAACAGAACTTCCTCTGCATTACTGACAGTCCTTCTAAATGTATCTAAAAAATGTCATCTATTGCAGATTACCAGTCCACAGATTTTAGGTTTGCCTTTGTTGTCACCTGGTGATCCTGCCAGTTACACACTTCCTGTCATACAGTGACAACGCTAGCAGTACTTTATTTATTGAGGAACAGTGTTGTCACTCTAGGGCAGGGCTACAGAACGCCTCCCCACCAGGGGCGGACTGACCATTTGGAAACTCGGGCACTGCCCGAGGGCCCGGGGTCAGTAGGGGGCCCCATGAGATGCCCCTGGTACCTTTTTTATAGGCTTTTTTGAGTTTGGGCAAGGACACAGGGGCCCCATGATCCCCTATTGCCCGGGGGCCCCATGAGTTGTCAGTCCGCCCCTGCTCCCCTCTTCTCCTCTCCTTGACTTAAGATGAAGGTGTTCTGAGAAAACTAAAAAATATTAACTGATAACAGTGCAGCACAGGCAGAGAGCACGGGAAGTTGTCAGCTCACAAGATTTCTGGCAGAATCAACAGGTACTTATTTGGACTTATCAAGCAACATGGGCAGCACAGAGGCTAAATGGTTAGCACTTCCGCCTGGCAGTACTAGGGTCATTGGTTTGAATCCCAACCACGGCACCACCTGCCTGGAGTTTGCATGTTCTCCCTGTGCCTGTGTGAGTTTCCTCCAGGTACTCAGGTTTCCTCCCACACTCCAAAGACATGCTGGTAGGTTAATTGGCTCCTGTATAAATTGGCCCTAGTATGTGTATGTATGAATGTGAGTTAGGGACCTTAGATTGTACGCCCCTTGAGGGTTAGGGACTGATGTGAATGTACAATATATATGTAAAGCGCTGCGTAAATTGATGGCGCTATATAAGTACCTGAAATAATTAAATACAAAATACTTGCAATGGTTTATTTAACAGATATAAAATGGAGCAAAAAGGAGACATTCATTGTTGGGGTATATACACTTTAAGCCTGGGTTCTCAAATGCGGTACCGTATACTGCATGTGATTCGCACAGGAACCGCACCGCGAATTGTGCGTTTTGCGATTGGAGCCATACATTCTGTATGGTTTAAATCGCACCGCACCAAAAAGTTGCAGGACCCTTTTTTTGGTCCGCATTAGAACTGGATTGCATGGGTATTCACACCTATGCGATCCGATTATGCACATCGCACCGCTTTTTGCGGACTGATTTCGGGGGGTTGTTAACTTAACATACACACCTGCGGCGGTTCGCATGAACGGGCTGTGACTGTGATACGGTGCGGAATTCGCACAGAAACCGGTGTGAATTCCGCACCACATGAGTGTGAACCCAGGCTAAATGAGGTCTGAGGAAAAAGCTCCGCCCACCCACGTCATCATGCTCCTACGCTGACGTCACGTCCGCCCCGATGCCATTTGCGTTCCAGACTGGTTCCCTGCAGCGACTGGCCGCTCTAGGATGCCCTTCCAGCTAAAAATCAAACGCAGGGATACCATTTGTCCTCCAATGTCTCCCGGGAGCCCGGACTACGTTTGGTGACATTATCATTTCTTTTTGAGTTGCTAACTGCCATTTTTACCAATAAATTGTACATTTAATGCTGCACTTAGTCCGGCGCCCCTCTTCCTTCTTCTTTTCCACATACAGAGTTCAGCTTTGCTCTGAGGGTGCTGCTACTGATGCCGCCGTTTGCAAATATATTGTCATTGTGAGCACTAATGGTCCCCCACATGGACTTTTTGATGGACCGTATGGACTTTCATGTAGCTTTATTATACCCCTCCAGCTCCAAATTTGTATATATTGGTTAGCTTAACATACACACCCGAAGCGGTGCGCATGAACGGGGTGCGACTGTGATGCGGTTTCCGCACCGCATCAGTGTGAACCCAGGCCAGTTCCCACTACATGCATTTCAGTTGCTTTTTTTCTGCATCCAAAACGCACAGAAAGTAGGTTATACAGTTGTCAATGTCATAGTTCACATCAGTGCTTGCAGTTCCAGTGCGTTCCAGTTGCATAAAAAAAATAGAACATGCTGCATTTTTTTGTGCACAGAACTTTACTGGAATGCGGTAAAAAGCATAAAAAATACACTGGAATGCACATGTCCCTATTTAGGGCCAGTTCACACTACATGCATTTCAGTTGCTTTTTTTCTGCATCCAAAACGCACAGAAAGTAGGTTATATGGTTGTCAATGTCATAGTTCACATCAGTGCTTGCAGTTCTAGTGTGTTCCGGTTACAGAAAAAAAAAGTTGAACAGGTTGCATTTTGTCTTCACAGAACTGCACTGGAACGCAGCAAAATGCACCAAAAACACACTGAAATGCACATGTCCCTATTTAAATTGCAGAAAAAGAGAGAGAGGAAAAAATAAACTGGAATGCATAAAAACGCACCGGAACGCGCCAAAAACACATAAAAAATGCACCACATCTGGACTGCGTTTCTATAGTGTGAACCGGCCCTAAGGACCAGTTCACACTTCATGCCTTTCAGTTGCTTTTTTTCTGCAATCAAAATGCACAGAAAGTAGGTTATATAGTTGTCAATGTCATAGTTCACATCAGTGCTTGCAGTTCCAGTGCGTTCCGGTTGCAGAATAAAAAGTAGAACAGACTGCATTTTTCCTGCACAGAACTGTACTGGAATGGGGTAAAATGCATCAAAAATTCACTGGAGCGCACAGGAACGCACCAAAAATGCATTGGAATGCACATGCCCCTATTTAAATTGAAGAACAAGAGAGGGGAAAAATTAAACTGAAATGCATAAAAAACGCACTGGAATGTGTCAAAAACACATCCAAAAATGTACTGGAACAAATCAAAAACGTGTCAAAAATGTGCATGCAAGAACTCATCCGCAACGTATCTGTACTGCGTTTCTATAGTGTGAAATGGCCCTAAAGGATAACTCCACTTTTATGGGAAAAAAATATCAAATAAAAAACAAAATAGCAAAGACAATTGCTGCCTAATTCGTGTTCTAATTGAGTGTTATTAAAAAGTAGCTTTCCTCTTTCCTATTCAATCCGCAGTGCTGTCATTTCCTCTAAGTTGCTTGCAATGTGGCAACCTGGTGGTGTTCCGTACACAGATGGAGTACAAACGCCCCCCCCCCCCCAGAAATGTCATCTCCTGCTTGTGTGATTGGCTCACTGATTCTTCCAGAAGTCTGCACTAGTCAGATTTTTGACATTAGCAACACAAATGTCCTTTTTTGGCGAGATACACCCAAAGGGAAATCACATCTAAAGGGATGCAGACCCTGCCACTTTCCTCATTAGAGTCCTGCAGGTGCAGCAGTTGCTTGATAATTATAAAATCACTCCCATTCAGCCTGGGTTCATATATATGTGGTGCAGTACACTGCATGTGATTCGCACAGCAACCGCACCGCATTCCTGTGCAAATCACATGCGATTTGTGTGCGGTGCCATATATTTTGTATGGCTCTAATCGCACCGCACCCGCACCAAAAACGGGCCAGCCCCTTTTTTTGGATGCACACTAGAATCAGATCACATGGGTATTCACACCTATGAGATCTGATACTGCACATCGCACTGCGTTTTGCGGACTGCTTTCGGGGTGTTGTTAACTTAACATATACTCCCCCAGCGGTTCGCATGAACGGGGTGCGATTCTGATGCGGTGCGGAATTCGCACACAAAACGCTGCGAATTCCACACCGCATCAGTGTGAACCAGGGCTCACTTTCATTTTGCTCATGGACACAGACAAAATAAGGCAGAGAATTAACATCTAACTCTTCCAGAACCCCACTATGATTAATGACAGATCAATTTTCTCCATTATATCTTGGTGGTGATTGGTCCATCTTCCTACTATATTATGCTGGTGATTGGTCCATCTTCCTACATCATGTCAGTGATGGGTCCAACTTTTCAACTATATCATGCTAGTGATGAGTCAATATTCCTACTCTACTACTCTATTATGCTGGTGATAGGTCCATCTTCCCCACAATATCATGCTGGTGATAGGTCCATCTTCCCCACAATATCATGCTGGTGATGGGTCCATTTTCCCCACAATATCATGCTGGTGATGGATCCATCTTCCCCACAATATCATGCTGGTGATGGGTCCATCTTCCCCACAATATCATGCTGGTGATGGGTCCATCTTCCCCACAATATCATGCTGGTGATGGGCCAATCTTTCCTACTATATCATGCTGGTGATGGGTCCATCTTTCACACTATGCCGTGCTGGTGATGGATCCATCTTCTTCACTATATCATCCTGGAGGTAGGTCCATCTTCACCAATATATCATGTTGCTGATGGATCCATCTTTTCTACTATATCAGGCTGGTGATGAATCCATCATCCCTACTATATCATGTTGGTGATGGGTCCATCTTCTCTACTATATCAGGCTGGTGATGGATCCATCTTCCCTACTGTATCATGATGGTGATGGGTCCATTTTTTATCATGCTAGTGCTTTATATCATGCTAGTGATGAATCAGTCTTCCTACAATATCATGTTGGAGATGGATCTATATCCCCCACTGTATAATGTTAGTGATGGGTCAATCTTCCCTGCTATATCATGCTGGTGATGGGTCCATCTTCCCTGCTATATCACGCTGGTGATGGGTCCATCTTCTCTATTCTATCATGCTGGTGATTGCTCCATCTTCTACACTATATCATACTGGTGAACAGCTCAGATGTTTCAGATGTTGCTTATGGATCCATCTCCCCTACTATATCATGCTGGTGGTGGGTCCATCTTCACCAATATATCATGTTGCTTATGGATCCATATTCCCCACTATATAATGCTAGTGATGGGTCCATCTTCCCTGCTATATCATGCTGGTGATGGGCCCATCTTCCATGCTATATCACGCTGGTGATGGGTCCATCTTCCCTATTCTATCATGCTGGTGATGGGTCCATCTTCTACGCTATATCATACTGGTAAACAGCTCAAATGTTTCAGATGTTGCTTATGGATCCATCTTCCCTACTATATCATGTTGGCGATGGGTCCATCTCTCTACTAGATCATGTTGAGGATGGGACCATCTTTCCTACCATATCATTCTGGTGATGGGTTCATCTTCCCTACTATATCATGCTGGTGATGGGTCTATCTTCCCCGCTATATCTTGCCGGTGATGGGTCCATCTTCCCTATTAAATCATGCTGGTGATAGGTTCATCCTCCCCACTACTGTATGTCATACTGGTGAACAGCTCAGCTCATGTGACAACAGAAGAAAATTCCTACTGTCCTACTATGGAGAAAAAGAAAGCTTTCTTGGAAACTATAATGTCAATTTTGCAACATGGGGAACCATCCATGAACTGTACTTTTAAAATGCTCATAGACCTTTAATGTGATCCACCACATCACACACCCAAAACACAAACATCCAATCTTCTGCAGAGCCTACCCAGATTACATCAATTTTTGAGCTGTAAGACTGAGAATGACTGGTGTTTATGGCAGTTTTACAAGCAGAGATTTGAAGACAACTAATGTCACAGATTAGAACTTTGCAGTATAGAGGAACAAGGGAAAACATAATTTAATATTTATCAAGATTAATGAAAGGAACACTAAAGACAGTTCTTGGTAGAGGAGCACCAGTATATTTTCAATATTTATACCCAACATATACAGTATATCCAGCATGAGTTTTTCTCCTTCCAAACACCACTTTTCCAAACTATCATAAATATTCAGAATGCTGAAAAATAATGTATATCCATGATCATTTTTAGAATTCTGGACTGGTTTGTAGTTCGCTCTCTTGCACCTGATTCAGAAGCGCAAAAAACAACATCTCTACTTGCCCAACATTTATGAATGGCCTTAAAGCTAACCACCAGACTGCATTTCCACAATTGGTGGCCAAGTTCTCTCACTTTTGAATAAAACACACATGGCCACGGATGACGATATGGAAAGGGGTCTGCTAGGTAGACCAAGTATTGTACATGGCCAATTAATTATTCTATGGTAGCAAAATTGACATTAAAATAGTTTTATGTCTAATTCAAAATTTTCTATTTATTGGCCATGGTCTGTTGCTGGTTTGAAAAGATCATAATATTATTTATAGGCAAGCAATGCAAAATATGCATTGATTTGTTTATCTATCTATCTATCTATCTATCTATCTATCTATCTATCTATCTATCTGTAAATCCATAGCTTTCATTTGGAAGAACTGGAAGAAATCCTGTGATTTATAGTTCTACAGCATATCTATCTATCTATCTATCTATCTATCTATCTATCTATCTATCTATCTATCTATCTATCTATCTATGTATCTATCTATCTATCTATCTATCTATCTATCTATCTATCTATCTATCTATCTATCTATCCATCTTCCACCATTATTATTATTATACAGGATTTATATAGCGCCAACAGTTTGCTCAGCACTTTACAATATAACAGGAGACAATACAGCAACAATACAGTTGAATACAAGAGGGATAGGAGGGCCTGATCCTTGGAGCTTACAATCTAGGAGGGAACAACATTAAATTGGTAGTAAATTCCACAGAAAATAAATGGGCCCACTGCAGGTTTAAGTCATAATGTACTACTATGCACAGCATACTAGTACATTATGACAGACATACCTGCAAATGGAGCCCTCCAGTGCAACGATGTCACTGCTCCCCCGGCACTTTGATCCAGGGAATATTCGATTTCCTCTCAGGGGATCAGGAAGGAATTTTTTCCCCTGCAGGAGCAAATTGGATCATGCTTTGCTGTTTTTTTTGCCTTCCTCTGGATCAACTGTGGGTGTAGGATTATAATTTTTTTTTTTTTTTTAATGGTTGAACTGGATGGACTTTTGTCTTTTTTCAGCCAGACTAACTATGTATCTATGTAACTATGTAACTTCCATCTTCTACCGGTCTACCTTTCGAGTTTCGTATCTTTGGCCGCTTTAAAGGCCAGGCAGCAGTGATGTCACTCCCACTCATGTGCATGGGAGTCCCACTGCCGCAGCACAAAAAGCGGGCCATACATGTGGCCTGAGCAACATGTGCTGTATTCACATTAGAGCTGACAGGCAAGGGGGACATTTATGACAGAAGAGGCCTCTGTAGTCTCTTCCGTTAAAAAACCCTGCCTGTTACCAGATGTTAACATTTTAACGTCACTACCACTTTAAGAGTAGCTATACATCCATGACTTTCGTTTGGAAGAACTTGAAGACATGCTAGAATTTATAGTTCTGCCTCATATCTACAGTGTCTATCTATCTATCTATCTATCTATCTATCTATCTATCTATCTATCTATCTATCTATCTATCTATCTATCTATCTATTTTTCTATCTATCTATCTATCTATCTATCTATCTATCTATCTATCTATCTATCCATCCATCTATCTATCTATCTATCTATCTATCTATCTATCTATCTTTCTTTCTTTCTTTCTATTATTACTAAGTAATGCTAAATCCATGACTTTCATTTGGAAGACATGCTGGAAATTGTAGTCTCTTTTTCTTTCTTTCTTTCTTTCTTTCTTTCTTTCTTTCTTTCTTTCTTTCTTTCTTTCTTTCTTTCTTTCTTTCTTTCTTTCTTTCTTTCTTTTTCTCTCTCTCTCTCTAAATCCATGGCTTTGATTTGGAAGAACTGGAAGACATGCTGGAATTTTTAGTTCATCTATCTATCTGTCTGTCTGTCTGTCTGTCTCTTTATCTGTCTACAGTATCTATCTATCTATCTATCTATCTATCTATCTATCTATCTATCTATCTATCTATCTATCTATCTATCTATTTATCTATCTATCTATTACTCTTAGATTGTAAGCTCCAAGGAGCCTAACCCTCTTGTATTGAACTGTATTGTTGCTGTATTGTCTCCCGTTATATTGTAAAGTGCTGAGCAAACTGTTGGCGCGATATAAATCCTGTATAATTATAATTACTAAGTAGGTGTAAATCCATTTGAAAGACATGCTGGAATTTGTCATCTATCTATCTATCTATTTATGTTTTCTCCATATCTATCTGTCTATAATTACTAATCTCATCTCACTCTTTCTCTCCATCTATCCATCCATCTATTTCCATACATTCATCATTCCTTCCTTCACTATCTATCTATCTATCTATCTATCTATCTATCTATCTATCTATCTATCTATCTATCTATCTATCTATATATCTATCTGTTATTACTAAGTAACTCTAAATCCATGGCTTTCATCTGGAAGAATGAGAAGACATGCTGGAATTTGTAGTTCTACAAGATCTAGAAAGCCCTATGACACTATTGAAGAATAATCTGGATCATAACAGAACAACACCAATATTTACACTGGTAATGTGCTCTTCCCACAAGCCTTTCCTCTCAATATCTACAGCAGCAACATCTGCACATAAAACACCAAAACTGTCACTGACAGATCAGTCCAAACCAACAGAACATTCTTACTGGTGAGGATCAAGGATTGGACAAGGTATCACTTCATACAGTTCAGCTGCAGGTTACAATCCTGAATGAAATTTAAAGCTCAGATTTTTTTTTCTCTGCATGTCATGAAAGAAGTAGCTTTGCCTTGTTACCTTATCTAAAGTAGAAGTTGGCCGGGTCCCTTGCTTTGGTATGGAATAATTTTTGACGTTTCTTGGAGTCACTCATCACTGTGGCTGCTGTTCCGAAGTGGGAAGCCGTGACTGGAAAGTTTGCAAACTGAACAGGAACTAAGACATTTTAAGGGAAATATCCTGATATCCTTATATGGGACTCTGCCTGCTTTAATTTATGTTAACTGCAGGATGGGAGCTAGGTCTTAGTGCTAGCAGTGTTATGAGGCTCATAGGAATGGGGGGGGCTGGGGGGCTATGCAAATGAGCAATTTAGGATTGCTACCTCCCCCAAAAATTACAATATTTTTCGAAATCAAGGAACATCTTTCTATCTGTCCGTCTGTCCATCTATCTATCTATCTATCTATCTATCTATCTATCTATCTATCCAATTACTATATATACTCTTAGATTGTAAGCTCCCAGGATCAGGGCCCTCCTATCCCTCTTGTATTGAACTGTATTGTTGCTGTATTGTCTCCTGTTATATTGTAAATCGCTGAGCAAACTGTTGGAGCTATAGAAATCCTGTATAATAATTATATATATATATATATATATATACATATAGATATATATATATATATATATATATGCTGTTATGGAGGGCACCCCACATAATGGGCACAGTAGGTGTCCAGACCAGGAACTCATCAACAGAATCCCCAAGAGATGGAAGAAGCTGTCACAGGCTTTAAAGCTAAACTCCGGTTAAAACTTGTTGCTTATTTGCACTGTAAATATAAATTTATTTATTTCAGGTACTTATATAATGCTCTCAATTTACGCAGTGCTTTACACATATATTGTATATTCACATCAGTCCCTAACCCTCAAGGGGTGTACAATATAAATTGCCTAACTCATATTTATATACACACATTCTAGGGCCAATTTACACATTAGCCAATTAACCTACCAGCATGTCTTTGGGGTGTGGGAGGAAACTGGAGTACCCGGAGGAAACCCATGCAGGCACAGGGAGAACATGCAAACTCTAGGGGGGTGGTGCTGTGGTTGAGATTTGAACCAATGACCCTAGTATTGCCAGATGGAACAGCTAACCATTTAGCCACTGTACTGCCCTGAACTAATGCTAATAAATTGTGTGCCATTTGTGGCTGCTACTGCAATAGGGAAAACATTTATTTTCATTTAGTCTGTACAGTACAGTAAGAGTCAGGGGTGGACTGACCATTTGGAAACTCGGGCACTGCCCGAGGGCCCGAGGTCAGTAGGGGGCCCCATGAGATGCCCCTGGTACCTTTTTCATAGGCTTTTTTGAGTTTGGGCAAGGACACAGGGGCTCCATGATCCCCTATTGCCCGGGGGCCCCTTGAGTTGTCAGTCCGCCCCTGGTAAGAGCTAAATGTCTAACATGGATCAGCCTGTCAAAATGTACTTAGTGAGTCGTCTTGTAAGTCCCCTTCCACCCCTGAAAACCTAAGGTGGAAGAAAATGATCTGCCATTGGCAGAACTGGTTGTGAAAATATGATAGCTGAAGCACAAGATCCAAAATCTATTTGTGTATGTCCGGCATTACACTTCAGTCTGAAGTACACAGATTATTATTTATTATTATACAGGATGTATATTGCGCCAACAGTTTGCACAGCGCTTTACAAAATGAAGGCAGACATTACAGTTACAATACAATTTGGTAGAAGAGGAAACAGAGGGCCCTGGTCTTTAGAGCTTACAATCTAGGAGGAAGGGTTGAGTGATACAAAAGGTAATAGCTGTGGGGGATGAGCTGATGGAGGAAATTAAAGGCAGTTTACTAGTTAGAAGCAGGATAGGCTTCTTTAAAGAGAACAGTTTTGAGGGATTGTATAAATTGGATAGATTAGGAGATAGTCGGACAGATTGGGGTTCCAGATGACAGCAAGTCACTGACTTAGCACCTACTCCATTCAGAAAACATTCTCTTTACAGAATACAAGGCATTCTGTGACTATAGGAGGGGAGATTGTGACTATCATCCGCACCTCCTCCAATCACAGAATGCCTTGTATTCTGGGGGGAAAAAAATGCTAGATGTTTTCTGAATGGAAGAGGTGTAACAGCCTGTTACCATCGATGTACTCCAGCCAGAAGTGTAAAGTTGTCCATGTACTGTACAAAATCCATCTGTTTCCTGCTGGCCCCCTATGTGATAGATAAAAAGTGTTACTACACCGAGGACCCTGCATAAACTCTATCTGGTCTCTCGCAGTACACAGAACATAGAAATGCAATCATTTTAGTAAACATAAACTGATAAATACCTTTTCTCATCAGCAGTATATAGCAGTCTTGTGACTTCTATCAGTGTCCAGCAGAGCACTGGTTAAAGCTTGTAGGTTGAGTTTCCATTCTGCTCTGACTGCCCTGTGAGGCTGCAGGACCCCTGACCCTCTGGATAGTGCTGATTTGCACTGTGTTGATCACATGCACCCTCCCCTCCCCCCCCCCACAAACAAAAACCTCTCTAGCAATACACACCAAACTGAACATGTGCAGAGTGCCCCCAAGGCTTTGTACTATCAGCAGATCAATTGGGGACTGTCGAAGAAGGAGAGGATCAGAGAAGACAGGATCAAACAGCCTTTTTTCACAATGCAGAGGATTAACCCCTTAGGTTCCACAGTGAGTATAACAAGCATGCTTTACTGCATATACAGACTGATTTTACTATTGTGGGTTTGGGAACATTTTAATTGTAAAAAAAAAATACAAAATTAAAGTAAGATCAGAGCTTAGAATCTAAGAGGGAGGGTCAAAGTGATACAAAAGGTAATAACTGGAGGATGAGCTGATAGAGAAAATAAAAGTACAGTTGTTAGGTGGGGGCAGGATGGGCTTCTTTAAAGAGAAGGGTTTCCGGGGATCATCTAAAAGTGAACAGAGTAGGAGAATCGAAGAGAACAATTTGGTTGGTATTTTGGGGCTAGGTTAGTATAGCATGTAACATAGTATAACATATAGAAAATAAAAACACAAAAAAATATTTAGGGCCGGTTCACACTATAGAAACACAGTCCAGATGCGTTCCGGCTGCATTTTTGCATGCACGTTTTTGATGCGTTTAGACGCGTTCCAGTGCATTGTTAATGCATTCCAGTTCATTTTTTCCCGTCTATTTTTTTTCAATTTAAATAGGGACATGTGTGTTCCAGTGCGTTCCGGTGTGCTTTTGATGTGTTTTACCACGTTCCAGTTTTGTGCAGAAGATGCAACCTGTTCAACCTGTTCTACTTTTCTGCAACCAGAACGCACTGGAACTACAAGCACTGATGTGAACTATGATATTGACAACCATATAACGTATTTTCTGTGCGTTTTGGATGCAGAAAAAACTGAAACGCATGTAGTGTGAACTGGTCCTCAAAGTCTCCTACCCGCCACTTACACGCCCATGAGAACAAAAACGCAAGCAATGGATGCGCCAACATAAAAAAAGATTGTGCTACACGCAGGGGCGGACTGAGAACTCATGGGGCCCTCGGGCAATAGGGGATCATGGGGCCCCTGTGTCCTTGCCCAAACTCAAAAAAGCCTATGAAAAAGGTACCAGGGGCATCTCATGGGGGTCCCCTACTGACCCCGGGCCCTCGGGCAGTGCCCGAGTTTCCAAATGGTCAGTCCGCCCCTGGCTACACGTTACACGTGAGAACCTGTGAAAGTTTTTTTCCACTTGCCTACCGAGCACTTTTACCCCCTTCCTTCCCAGGCCAATTTTCAGCTTTCATCGCTGTTGTACTTTGATTGACAATTGCGCGGTCATGCAACACTGTAGCCATATGAAATTTTTATCATTTTTTTCACACAAATAGAGCCACTGGGGGGTTTTATTTTTTGCACTATAAACAAAAAAAGTTGAAAGTGAAAAAAGAAAGTTTTTCTTTGTTTCTATTATAAAATTTTACAAACGGTAATTTTTCTCCTTCACTGATGTGCGTTGATGAGGCTGCACTGATAGCACTGATAGGCAGCACTGATGGGCACTGATGATGTGGTACGGATAGGCAGCACTGATGGGCACTGATAGATTTTAATAATATATTATTGGGCAATATATTGTGTTTATGTGCACTAAAATTACCATTAGTGTTTTATTACGGAAAAGTTGTGTTGGATAAACATGTTCGCTAATAAATGACAATTCCCTAACCTGAAAAATTAATGGGGTTTTAAATGCGCCATACCACAAAATACCAGTCAAATATGTATAGCAATTACAACTTTATTAGTAAAATTTAAACCACCATTGTGGAATGAAAATTGAGCACAGGATACATTCGTCCTAAAAAGCTAGCAATGGTAAAAAAAAGCACAATTGGTATACGTCACTACATAATCAGGCCCTTTGAAGCCTAAATATTATGATTAGGATCATTATTGCGAGTTGATACTTTGCTTTGTTCTTCGACGCGTTTCACGGAACATGGCCTGCTTCTTCAGGAAGACAAAGTATAAACCTCTGAAATTGTACAAAATAGACCAAAGAATAAGAATACATATAGAACATATTGAAGTCATATAACAAATCTAGCACGCTCTATTGACATTTACCCAAGGTGAGATCAATGACTTTGCAGGAGGCCGGGGAAAGAACATGAGCGCTAGGTCTAAATAGAGGCAAAAAGGGGGTCTCTCAATCAACGAATATCGATGTTCGCTAATATCAAGTGGCATAAAAATATTGCTGTCAGTTTTTCCTCCGAAACATGGAAAATATATAACCTGTGTGGGAATTTTTCCCATTTAAAAGCATTCAGCAACAGCCCTGAAGAAGGGAGAGTCTTTTCTCCTGAAACGCGTTGGCTGGATGTTCTTGCCGTTACTCTCATTAAATGCCTCTTAATCTACCATCAAAAGTGCATTCTTTTGGACTTTGGATGCTCCTTCTTTTCGATTATTCCAAGTAAACCTGAGAGACAAGTGGCTAGGTTAGGTTCATTTAAGTCAGCGGGGGTCTTTTTGCATTGTTAAATCCCAAACCAGTACAGGGCTAATTCAGCAATGCACTGTCACCAAACTGACATAAAAAGCTGCGGGGGCATAGGAAGTAATGAAAAAATTGTAATATTACAGACAGACCCTTATTCAGGCATGTAGCCTGGATGGCAAATAAAAAAGAAGGGCAGTGAATATGCCCCCCCCCCCCCGGTCCTGTACCCTACCAGGTCATTTGTTTTCAACATAGGGTGGTGCATTGCAAGGGGCTAGGGGCAGCACAGACTTGTCCCTTTCAAAGCCACCTTGTGCCAGTGTTGAGGGACAAATAGGGGGGCTTTTCCCTAACTTTGTGTCCTCTGAAAAGGAGTGGGGGTTTATGGTGGAATCTGGAAGCCCCCTTTATAATAAGAAAATGACCAGATATCCTCCCCCAAGGGAATGAGTACATGCATTAGTAACTCTTACTCTTTCCTACAAAGGGTTAAATGCGAAAATCCCCAATACCCAATTAAAAATCCTTTACCTATCTCCAATACCCAATTTAACGCAAACACATGCTTACCATGTTTTTAAAATAAAGTTTATTAATGTCCCCCAGAAGTAAATCCAGAATCAGTCATGGTGTCCAGTGATATATCTGTCAATCAAGTCATCCAACCAGGTAATCCGTGTCAATCACTATGACCTGTACAGGCCACTAAATGACAGATTCCTGGCTGTGCTCATTTAAATTTACCGGCCGGGAATCTCAGTTGTTATGATTATTATACAGGATTTATATATCGCCAACAGTTTGCTCAGCGCTTTACAATATAACGGGAGACAATACAGCAACAATACAGTTCAATACAAGAGGATTAGGAGGGCCCTGCTCATTGGAGCTTACAATCTAAGAGGGAGGGGCTAGTGGTACAAAAGGTGTGAACTGTGAGGGATGGACTGGTTGGAAGAGTAGAAGATTCCATTGTTAGCTGAGGGCAGGATAGGCTTCCCTGAAGAGAGAGGTTTTCAGAGATCGCCTAAAAGTGAGCAGAGTAGGCGATAGTCTGATAAATTGGGGTAGAGAGTTCGAGGATGGGGAAGCTCTGGAGAAGTCCTGGAAACGAGCATGGGAGGAGGAGACAAGGGAGCTAGAGAGCAGGAGGTCGTGTGAGGAGCAGAGAGGATGGTTTGGGTGATATTTGGAGACAATATTGGTGATGTAATTTGGGGCAGAGTTATAAATGGCTTTATACGTTATTGATAATGTTTTGAATTTATCCGTTTGGCAATGGGAAGCCAGTGGAGGGATTGGCAGAGAGGGGTGGAGGGCACTGAGTGGAGGTCAGTGGAGGGATTGGCAGAGAGGGGTGGAGGGCACTGAGTGGAGGTCAGTGGAGGGATTGGCAGAGGGGGGTGGCAGATACAGAACGGTTTGTAAGGTGGATGAGTATGGCAGCAGCATTCATGATAGACTGAAGAGGGGATAGCCTGCGATGAGGTAGGCCAATGAGGAGGGAGATACAATAGTCAAGGCGAGAGATAACAAGGGAGTAAATGAGTTGCTTAGTGGTTTCCGAGGTTAGGAACGGGCGTATCTCGGAGATGTTGTGGAGGTGAACTCTACAAGATTTGGACAGTGATTGGATTTGGGGCTGAAAGGACAGATGGGAGTCTAGGATTACACCTAGTATCCTGGCATGAGGGGAGGTACTGATGGTTGTATTGTTGATGGAGAAGTCAGGGGAGGGGGCACAGGCTGGAGGGAATACTAAGAGCTCAGTTCTGGAAACTAAAATAAAAATGTGGTTTTTTTTCTTTTATAAGATCAGCTATCAGTTATAAGGATTTTAGCAAGCATATCCTTTGCATTCTGTTGCAATGAACTCCTACATGCATTGTGTCCCGTTGCACTAAAAAAAAAAAAGCATGTTCTACTTTTTTTTTTGGCAAATGGCAGCTCCTAGTGAAATACATTGACTTTTCAATGTATATGCGCTGGCATACGTTGATCTCGTGCGAACGGACGCTGAAATGGAAACACAGAATTCCAAGAATAACATTTCTCCATTGACACATGGACAGAAACCGAGGATAAAACACATCAGCGGGGTCACTATCCAAAACTAAAAGAAAAACGTGTTGTAATTAGCTTCTTTTTTCTTCTTTAACCACTTTTCTGCCTCCATATAGTAGAACTACTGCTACAGGGCGGCAGGACTGTGCAAAATTACGTATATATACGTGATTTGCATTTCCAAGTAGCGGTCATGTGCTCCGCCCTACCTGCGCCATTATTGGTGGCTAGGGATGTCTATCACCAGGTTCCGACCAGCGATTCCCGACCAGTACTCGGCGACTGCTGGATAAAGCTGACAGGGGAGAGACCTGTGTGTAAACAGCACAGGTCTCTCTTCTGTCAGCAAGGACATGCTGCTTTGTATCTTTCCGCACAGCAGAGAAATACAAAGCAGCAAGATCTCATCTGGAATATGCAGTTCAGTTTTGGGCACCAATTCACAAAAAGAACATTGGGGAACTGGAGAAAGTACAGAGAAGGGCAACCAAACTGATAAGAGGCATGGAGGAGCTCAGCTATGAGGAAAGATTAGAGGAACTGAATGTATTCTCTCTTGAGAAGAGGAGATTAAGGGGGGATAAGATCACCATGTATAATACATAAGGGGGGATATGATCTCCATGTATAATACATAAGGGGGGATATGATCACCATGTATAATACATAAGGGGGGATATGATCACCATGTATAATACATAAGGGGGATATGATCTCCATGTATAATACATAAGGGGGATATGATCTCCATGTATAATACATAAGGGGGGATATGATCTCCATGTATAATACATAAGGGGGGATATGATCACCATGTATAATACATAAGGGGGGATATGATCTCCATGTATAATACATAAGGGGGGATATGATCTCCATGTATAATACATAAGGGGGATATGATCACCATGTATAATACATAAGGGGGGATATGATCTCCATGTATAATACATAAGGGGGATATGATCTCCGTGTATAATACATAAGGGGGGATATGATCACCGTGTATAATACATAAGGGGGGGATATGATCTCCATGTATAATACATAAGGGGTGATATGATCTCCATGTATAATACATAAGGGGGGATATGATCTCCATGTATAATACATAAAGGGGGGATATGATCTCCATGTATAATACATAAGGGGGGATATGATCTCCATGTATAATACATAAGGGGGGATATGATCTCCATGTATAATACATAAAGGGGGGATATGATCTCCATGTATAATACATAAGGGGGGATATGATCTCCATGTATAATACATAAGGGGGGATATGATCACCATGTATAATACATAAGGGGGGGATATGATCTCCATGTATAATACATAAGGGGGGATATGATCACCATGTATAATACATAAGGGGGGGATATGATCTCCATGTATAATACATAAGGGGGGATATGATCACCATGTATAAATACATCAGTGGTTCATATAGTAAACTCGGTGTAGAGTTATTCACCCTGAAGTCATCACAGAGGACAAGGGGGTACTCTTTACATCTGGAGGAAAAATATACAAATACGGAAAGGTTTCTTCACAGTGAGAGCTGTGAAAATGTGGAATAGACTCCCTCAAGAGTTGGTTCTGGCCATCTCAGTGGATTGCTTTAAAAAAGTCCTGGATTCTTTCTTAGATATAGGAATATAACCGGATACTAACATTTATAGGTAAAGTTGATCCAGAGAATATCCGTTTGTCTCTCTGGGGATCAGGAAGTAATTTTTTCCCAGCAGAACCAAACTGTTTCACGCTTTGCTGGGTTTTTTGCCTTCCTGGATCAACTGTGGGTATAGGATTATAACTTTTTTTATTTTTTAATGGTTGAACTGGATGGACTTTTGTCTTTTTTAAGCTAGACCAGGGGCAGACTGACCATTTGGAAACAGAGCAGATGCTGTTATCTTTTGAATGACAGAAACAAGTTCAAGAAAATACAATTAGACTTTTCTCCTAAATGGTAAGGATTTTTCAAATTTTGCCTATCCTGGAGTTCTTCTTTAAAGCTGAACTCTGGGCAATTTTTTTTCCTCCCATGCAGTGGGGCTGTGTGGGTTAATGGGTTATTTGCATGTTTTTTTTTTCTAGGGGATTGGAGAATGAAGATATATTAACCTAATCCTTCACCTGCCCCAATGGCTCCTGACCCGCTCACCCGCACTCTTGTGTAGTGGACTGTTCCTGGTATCATTATACCCATAGATCTACTGGTCCATGCTAGATCATGGGGGAGGGCTGTTTGCCACTGGAGCGGAGGATCGGGTGAGTATAAGCTTTCTGGTTGCCTCTGGACAAAACGAGCAGTTCACCCACATAGCCTGGGCTTTATTAATGCAGTCAGAGGTCGTTATTACTGCTAACAAATATTTATACAGCTCTGTCGTCAGCCACAGTGTTGTACAAAGAAGCAACACAAGGGGTTATTATATGGGGATGTATATTATATACCTATAATATACATCCATAAAAATTTTAATTGACAAGTACATACATACAGGAAGCCATAAACCGTCATAACAAGAAACAACAGTAAAGAGTATTTTACACATATAAGCTTACTACTGAACTGGCCAAAATGTGATAATTGTATGTCCAGCTTAAAAAAAAGTAAGTTGTACATAAAGCAACAGTGTGTGGCGTTAGATGTTGGAGAAGGAAGCGGTGCTGGAACTACAGGAGAAAATCTTGGCCATATCATATGCTTACCAGGAAAGGTATGCAGTATGGGTGCTTCTCGAGATTTTAAAGGTTAAGGTGAACCTCTGTGTAATTTAACAAGTCTGAAGGGATCATTAAAGATGAGTGAACTTTTGCAAAGTTTGATTAGTTGTGGTTCATGCAAACCTTATTTTTTTTTTTTTAAATCAGCAAACCTCCAAAATTAGGAATTTCCACACCAGAAGTTCCATTAAAGCCAATGATAATCCAAACCAGGCTCCAAAAAAATGTGTATTTTAGAGCAGCATATGATGTAACTTTTTTGCAGAATTCTTTGCGAAGCTCCTGGAAGCTCTGTTTGATGAGAAAGGAATATAAAACAGCCTGAGCTGCTTCCTAAGGCTACCACATTTTCTGAAAAAGAAGGATGGGACATGGTACAGGGCGGCAATGACAGTCAAGCTTAGGGTGACCAGGCAACAGCAGAAGCAAACATATAGCAGGAAAAGCCTTTGTAGCAGTGTTTGGTTCCAGAAGCCGTTTGGGAATCTGAACTGACAAAAATTACTTTTCTAGTTTCTAATTTTTTTTAATTTTAATTGCATCTGACAATTACAGTATTAAAGAGATTAACACTGCCACCCTCAGTCTGCAATGGCATCAGGAGTGCCACCTGCAGGATAAAGGCTTATTTTGTCAATGAAGACTCCAGCCTGAATGTGATCACTATAGCTGACTTCATGTTGATCACATGATTGGGAACCATTGTCTAACCATTGTCTAATTAATTCCAGATCATCAGTGGTAATTGGGATTGAAAGCCACCAGGCACTCACCTCCCACTTCTAGGGATTCTACACAATCCCTCTTTTCTCCCCCATCCTGCTGTAGAATAAATTTGGGGCTAATTACATACCTCCATGATGGTATGGCATAGTGGATAGGTGTCTGCCTGTATTTCTCAACATTGAGGACACCATTGATCCTGACCAAATCTCTAACTCCATTTGTAAAAATGCAGCCCCAGCCTGCATATGCTCATTATTGTACCGTTCTTCAGCCCCAAACTGCCTCCTGCTAATTTTGACTCATCAGTCCAGAGCACTTGCTGCCATTTTTCTGCACCCCAGTTCCTATGTTTTCATGCATAGTTGAGTCATTTAGCCTTGTTTCACATCGGAGGTATGGCTTTTTGGCCGCAAGTCTTTCATGAAGACCATTTCTGGCCTGACTTCTCCGTACAGTAGATGGGTATACTGGTTCCTGCCAGTTCTGTGCTGATGACACTGCTGGACATCTTTCCAATGTTGACGGGAACTAAGCATGATGTTGTAGCAATCGTACCCACAGAGAGGGACGCGGTTCAACCATTTTGCTCCAACCTCCATCTTGGCAAAGAATCGTCCATTCTGTGCAAATATATCTTCCTCATCCCCTTCCCTCTCTGCTTATCCACAGTGACATGTGGCCTGAGTGATGAGAAGTGTCACAGGCAGCCAAAGCACAGCAGGAAGCTCCGAGCTATAAAACCCCCAAGGGAGCTGGGGCCTTGCTGTCTAAGAAACTGTGCAATCTGGCACCTCGTAAAAGGATAACCCAAGCCGTCTCCTGAGTTCAAAGACATTCCATAGGAGTAATAAACTAGATACCACTTTTAAAATCCATTTTCCCCCTATGTCTCATATCTTGGAATATGAGAGACTTACATAAAAACCAGGCATATCTTCAGATTGGTCACAATCAGACAAATAGTTTGATATGTCACACTCCTTGGGTGGAATATATAGGAAAGCAGAAAATTACATCTCTTGAACCATTCAAGTATGTATTTCATATTTCATATCTAACTGTTCTGCAGGTGCGTCTGCATATTAATTTACCCGCGGGTGGAATGTTACTTGTGCCTAGGAAAAGTTATGAGCCAAAATATAAGCTAAGAGAGATTTTGGTTCTAGCTTGGTTCTCCACCTAGACACCCCCTCCCCCAAATGAGGCCATTGGTCCTTGGCTTCAGAGACACCCCCTACTGGGGGACCACAAAATAGGCTGTCAGGCCTAAGAGAGAATTTGAAGAATTCTCCCTTTTAACATCAGATCCAACTTGGGAGACGGTGCCCTTTTGCTCTGAAACTTGATCTGCTTAACCCAGGACTTTTGGAAAGTACTCTACCTCTCTAAACTTCTTTCTGTTACCTCTTTGCTGTGTTATTGCTCTCTGTATTTATATGTATATTGGTTACATCTTTTTTCTGTAAATATTGTTATTGCACCCTTTTGACCTTTTAGTAATAAATCTTTCCTTCTAAAAGTGTTGAACTGTTTCTAAAGCTCCTTAATGCAACTTACGAATTCCTGCCTCTGAAAAGCGCTACTATGTGTGTTTAGCCCTCTGTATAACCTGTATGCGGTGACAGTGGTATACAGATGATTATCTAATCATCCTAGTGTTATTGATGATATTGCCGAGTTTCCTCTTTCTCTGTACAAAAAGGATGTGGTGGCAGTGTGAAGGGTTAATTGAGTTATTAACGTGACCCAGTAACAATCGCACTCAGGCTGCCGGTACATCGATTTGTGGTACAGTGAGCTGGAAAATCGTTGTGCAGGGTGCAGCTGGGCATGGCATTGTTACGCACGTGACATCGCGGTTTTAGATTGGCTAGTCCTTCGGTCACGAGTTTGGTGAGAAGGGCAGGGGTCTACGCCGTGATCGTCACAGATGTGTCTTTGCTGCATTAGGTTTCCTTTGCCGACCACTGCATCTACTGTCCTCAACATTGTCGATTTCTTTGTGCTTCTTCAAAACTACTTGTGTCTTCTACAACCTCACCTTCGTAGCAGAGTTTGGTTGTTCCTTACCCATTTTTAAGCCTCATACAAAGCTGTTTCTATTAAGAACTGTGTTTCAACCTACATATGTAATTGATGATCAATAGCACCTGCTGGTAAAATTGGTTAATCATACACCTGACTCTAATCCTATAAAATCCCTGGCTTTGTGCAAGTATACAAAGAGTAAAAGTGTAAGAATTGATGTTGGTTTGAAGCCAAAGGGTAATCACACCAAATCTTGATTTTTTTTTCGATTTTTCTTCTATTCACTCACTTTGCATTTTGTAAATTGATAAAAATAAACAATTAAAATATGTATTTTTGAAAGCATTCTTACTTTACAGCTTTGTCTCGCTGTATTCTTATTGTGTTAATTATTATAGAGTATGGAAAAACCATATAAAAGGTTGTGCTTAGTATCATATTTGGAATTTGAGGAAATTTATGGAGAATCCAGATAGTAGAAAGCTTTGTTAGTCTGAACTTTAAACTGTATTCTTTGTGTAAGTCATTGCCAAAACAACTCAACTTGGCCAAGAACGGGCAAGACTCCACTGTGTTGGGTTAGCCCTTTGTGGTTAGTAGAGCCAGAGATTATCTCATATCGGGAAAGATTCTTTGAGGTGGCTCCTCATGGAATCCTTGTTGGAGGTCATACTACATTTTTACTCACAATGACATCCCAGTTACTCAGACTCATTATTCTTCGAGGAGGTCATTGTCCAAATGCCAGTGACCTGACTTGAGAATGGGAGGTGTACAGAAAGAATAACATTTTGGCTATTACCAAGGAGCCAACAGCTCATTATTAAATACAAGAAACAAGGATACCACTTCTGCACAGTGTTCCACGTTAACACCACATGTTCTGTTGTTGATTTTGGAGCTTTCATCCCACTCTCCTTATCTCTCAATAAAGCCGCTCAGCTCAGATTAGCAAGGGCTGGATGTAATAAAATGCCTTGCAAAACAGTTCACAAATTCAGCTTCTTAGAATACCAGCCAGCTAGTGAATTCCTAAGGTCAGTCATAGAACTGCTAAACGTGAGACATGGGGAGAGGTGGAATTAAAATAGGTCTAAGCACAGACAGGGCCTGCATATAGGCAACTTAAGCAGCTGCCTTAGGGTGCCAGCTTGGGGGGGGGGGGGCAAAATCCAAACCCTCACCAACTTGGGGATTGGGGAGTGGTTAACAGTACCAGAGCAGGGTGGCTGGAGGATGAGGAGTTGGGGCAGCAGGGCTCCCTGTCCTCCCACACTGCTTTGCGGTCTCACATTCCCCACATAATATCCTCGGCCGCCACTTTGTCCTGTCCCATACAGTGGAGCTCATTCCAGTGTCCCCCAAGCCTAGTCACCGCCATCCCTCCCTGTGTGCAGAGCCCTCCGGTGCACACTTCTCCCAGACAATGAAACTCCCACACACTGGTGCTGGCTCCCTGGAAGACACTGCAGACTTGTCTCCCAGCCCTCTGGTTACACAGAGAACAGAGATCTCCCACCAGAGAGTCCATGGAGCAGAGGATGTGGCCTCCAATGCTAATCGCCCTGTCCATGGGTGCTAATGGGAGCCCAGCTGGCCATGGATGAATGCTCAGAGGGAAGTTTTAAACATGACCGTGAAACTCAATGGACTTGCTAGAGGAGCGGTACCAGCCTGGGGTGGCTGAAAGATGAGGGGGAAGTAGGCTCGCAGTATCAACGGAGGGTGGCTTGAAGATGGGAGGGTAGCAGTACCAGAATGGAGGGGTTGAAGAACATTGTTGGTGGTGGGGGGAGGCTAGCAGTACCAGCGTGGGGTGTCTGGGGGTGTCTGGAAGATGGGGGTAGAAAGTAGTACCAGCGTGGGGGAGCTGAAGGACAGGGGTGGTAGTGGGTTGCCAAAATGCACTTTCACCTATGTAGATAAAAATCCTTTCACCGGCTTGTGTATAGACCAGCCTATCTCAAACAGGGTTTCTCCAGAGCAGCCTTTCTCTACCTTTTCAACACAGAGGAACCCTGAAATAACTTTCTTGCCCCATGAAACCCCTACTAATAATTACTATATCTACAACTCATGATACATTAGCGTGATGGTCAGTGGGAAGAATACTCCTTACGCTTGTGGACATTGGAAAGAATCACCCCCTTACAGATAGCTAAAAAGACCAATGGTGTCAGTGGAAATTTATCTCAGAGGGAGAAATTGCTCAAGGAACCCATGGAAACCTCTGGAGGAACCCTAGGTTTCCATGGAACCCTGGTTGAGAATTGCTGCTACAGTTAATGCTACAGGTTCCTTGAAAAGAACATTAGTAGATTGATCTCCTACCTACACTAACCACCAATGTAAGGGGGCACCACAATTTTCACTGTGTGTGTTTCTTTCGTGGACATTTTTTTTTCAAGTCATCATTATAGAGTAAACCCCTTTCTTTCCTTTCTTTCAAAGTCTCTACAACATACTAATCACACTAATGATCCATGAGCTAATAATTCAAATGAAAGTTCCCTGAGAACTGAAAACTGTTTCAAGGGTTCCTACGTGGTGATAGGGTTAAGAAAGCCTGTTGTAGACCAAAGATGTTCATTTTGTACAAGATCATATGATACAGAATATGAAACTAGAATGTTTGGTTTTGAATAGAGTAGTGAAGCTGCAACCACTGACCATTTTTTTTTGCTGTCGTTGTCTCCATTGGGGAAACTTCTTCTCACTTTCCATGTGGATCAGAAAATGTGAAATGTACATATTATTATTATTATTATTATACAGTATTTATAAAGCACCAATAGTTCGCTCAGCGCTGTACATTACAAAGGGGGACAGAACATGTGACAGAACAATACCAATACAATGCAAAACATGAGGGGATCGAGGGCCCTGCTCTTTCGAGCTTACAATCTAGGAGGGAGGGGATGGTGGCACAGGAGGAGAAAGCTGTGGGGGATGGAGTGGTAGGAAGAGTGGAGGAGGTCAGCAAGTTAGCAGGGGGTGGGGTAGGCTTCCCTGAAGAGATGGGTTTTCAGGGTGCGCCTAAAGGAGAGGAGAGTAGGTGATAATCTGATGGGTTGGGGCATGGGTGACACACTGGAGAAGTCCTGGAGGTGGGCATGGGAGGAGGAGACCAGGGAACTAGAGAGAAGGAGGTCTTGTGAGGAGTGGAGAGTGCGTGTTGGGCGGTACTTGGATATTAAGTCAGTGATGTAGTTCGGGGCAGTGTGGTGGACGGCTTTGTATGTCAGTGTTAGGATTTTGAATTTGATCCGTTGCGCAATCGGAAGCCAGTGGAGGGATTGGCAGAGGGGGGTGGCGGAAATGGAGCGGTTGGAAAGGTGAATGAGTCTGGCAGCTGTATTCAGGATCGACTGAAGCGGGTATAGCCAGCGGCGAGGCAGGCCAGTGAGGAGGGAGTTGCAGTAGTCGAGTCGTGATATGATGAGGGAGTGGATGAGCTGTTTAGTGGTTTCTGGGGTTAGGAACGTGCAGATTTTGGCGATGTTGCGGAGGTGGAGTCTGCACGAGTTTGTTAAAGATTGGACTTGGGGCTGGAAGGATAGGTTGGAGTCCAGAATGACACCAAGTACTCTGGCCTGCGGGGTAGGTTTGATGGTAGCGTTGTTCGATGTGATAGAGAAGTCAATGGGGGGTGGTGTCCGGGCTGGGGGGAAGACAAGAAACTCGGTTTTGGAGAGGTTCAGTTTATACATATACATTTAAAGAGTGTAGCAGCCAGGGCAATTAAATGTACAACACGGCATATAGAATGCAGTGTTTTTTGGCGATCTGGACATCAATAGTGTCTACTGGAATCTGACCCAGCACACCAAGCAGGAGAACCAGGGCATGTGCCCCAAGTTGCCAGGTCTATCAAAACTCCTGGGTTGGTCATACGTTGGCAGAAAAGGAAAATGCTCAAGGTCAAAAATCGCAAACAACTTGCCTTTGGTACTCTGGACTCATCCAGAAGTGTTAGGTGAGGTTTTTGGGGTGTCAAAAATTACGTAAACTCATTGTCTTTTTTTCTAATTTTTGAACATAAATATTACAGCTTCAGTAATGTGTTTATTGATGTTTGGGTCCCTCTGGGGAATTTCAACCTTCTGCTTGTCCTGGTTACTATTTCCATTGTGACAGACAATGAATGAAAACTCAAAATGTTATACTGTAGATGTAACCAAGACAGGAGGTCAGGGGAAGTATTTCAATTAGGACAACTACCCCTGGTGATAATTGTCCTAGTTCCCACTAGCCACAGAGCTTACTACCCTTCTGAAAAGTGATCCTGCGTGGATTGCTTTTAGAGGTGGTTGAACAGCAGTTTGCAGGAGTTCAGTAGGCAACCTCCTAAATTATTGTTTTTATTTTTTCTCTGGTGCTTAGCAATACTGGCATGAGGTGAAGTCCCAGTGACTTCAATGAGACTGGCAAACACCACTGCCTGCCAACAGTGGGCAGCACAGTGACTAAATAGTTAGCACTTCCGCCTGGCAGTACCAGGGTCGTTGGCTCGAATCCTAGCCACGGCACCACCTTCCTGGAGTTTGCATGTTCTCCCTGTGCCTGCATGGGTTTTCTCAGAGTACTCTGGTTTCCTCCCACACTCCAAAGACATGCTGATAGGTTATTTGGCTCCTGTCTAAATTGGCCCTGTTATGCATATGTATGCAGGGGCGGACTAACATAATCATAATACTGGGCTCTGTGACTAAATACTCCTCTCAGGGAGTCATGGAAGGATGCCCATAGTGTAGTATTGAAAATTGTACATTTATTGATTAAAAGTATGTTTGTAAACAGAGTAAAGCTAAAACAGCATCAGGGTGTAGAAATGAAACTAACCCTTTAGTAATCAAAGATGGCCTCCGGGCCTCCACGTGGCTCTGGCAGCGTAGCGTCACAACGTCCTGGCCCCTCCTTATGCGTTACGTGCGCACGCACTTCATCCTGAGAGGAGTATTTATTCACAGAGCCCAGTATTATGATCCAGTTACCTTACCAAGAGGAGGAAGACATCCTGTAAGCAGGCAGCTCCCTCTACCCATTCCCTATTAGGGACCTCTGGTTACCTGGATCCAAATAATTCTGTCTGTGGGCCTCTGATGATTACTACCCTGAGGGAGGACCACCTAACCTGACCAGACCTATACCTGATGAGGATATCTCTGGATCTGGATGTGATATATAACGCGTATAATCATTTTACTTCTGCTGAGTGCGCCATTCTGCTATTTCTTACGGAGCACCCCCATTGATTCTACCAGTCACCTGGCACTTTATAATCACACAGACTGTTTACATTGAACTTTGAATTTGTTTCCCCAATTTTTAATATCATTTATTTATCAACATTTATTGTCAATCATATTTCTAGCGCTGCACTGTTTATTCATTCTGCCATATCATAACACACCTACAACAAATGTATAGTTTTTTAATTGAAATCTGTTTATAAAATATAGAGAAAAACTATTAAAAAAATAAAATCTGGTTATTGGCTCCCTCTTCAGAGCAGGAAATATGTAAATCCGAAAGATATCTGAACCCTGTTGAAAAGGAAAGTGAGCAATCTGTAATCAGCGCAGATAATCGACTTATTCAAGTCGCAGTAATTAGTTCCCTCTGTGTGTTAACAAACCTTGCTACTTTGAAGTGTCTTGAGTTACGGGGCCAGATGTGGGGGTCTTGTGGAGCGGGGTGGGGGTCCCAGTATACAAAGCCTTCCCTCATTCTGCCGACCATTTAATTGTTTAATGTATGGAATTCCTCTAGACGATAATACCGCCGGTCTTACGGCTAAACCAGGGAGGAAACCACGTGTAGAGAGGGATCCACTGACGTTCCATGAAAGAATGTTCCTATGGAACTTGAGCGTTTGTTTAACATTTACATTCTATCCTCTCTGTCTCATTTCTGGTTGTGTCATGTGTCAGAAGTCAATGGCTACATTATAATAAAGCAGAACTCCGGCCTTACCATCAGTCTTGATCCTCTCCTGGATTGAAATTGTATAGTGTGATGCGCTGCACACTGTGAGCTTCTCACAGTGTGCATTAGAAGCTGCAGCAGGCCAGAGAGTTCTTGCCTCTTTACCTGGCTGGAGGACATCCAGCATCATCTAGCGCTTTCCTTCACAGCCTGACTGTCCCTGGCCCGCCATTTTCATTCTTTCCAATCATAGAGACCCAGCCTGTCTTATGATGCCCATTCCGCCAGACCGACATCCACCAATCAAGGCATGTTAGTATTGTCTGCCTGTACACTTCTAATAAAGTTTTATTTAAAAAAAAAGGGGGGGTTACCTGTGATGAGATAAACACACATCACACCACCTCCAGCCCAAAATCGGTTTGGGCTTCAGAGTACTGTGAACGGACCTAAATATCAGGATGTATCAACATATTTGTCAAACACAACGTGAAGCAGGGCTGAACTGACCATTTAGGAACTCAGGCACTGCCCGAGGGCCTGGGGTCAGTAGGGGGCCATGAGATACCCCTGGTACCTTTAATAGGCTTTTTTGGGTGTGGTTTGAGTGTGGGCAAGGACATAGGGGCCCCATGATCCCCTATTGCCCGGGGGCCCCATGAGTTCCCCTGACATGACGTTTTACCTTTCATGGCTATTGAGGAATATATTTTGAATGAAAGTGTTTGTACTTGAAGTTCAACTTTAAGGTGTCTTTTAAGGACTCAGTAAGCTTTATATGGCTCCTGAATATTAGGGATACTTTTTTATTTTTATCAAAAAATTTTAACTCTCTCATTTCTTATTTATTTCCTTTTTTTACAAATAAATTTAATACGTGTATATTTATATGTATGATGTAAAAAGATTTATGATTTTTTTGTAAGGTATTTTTTTCGTAAAAGAAAATGTAATAAAATATATCATGGAAAAAAAAATATGTGTATATTTATTTTTTCACTGATATGGCTCTATTGATAAAGTACAGTATATACAGTATATATGTAAAGCTGCGTAAATTAACGACACTATATAAGTACCTGTAATAATAATAATTATAATAATAATAAAGTGTTGGTAAGCCCTGATATGGTGATCACATGTCTATGTTGATAAACAAAGCAAAACCCTAAGGGCCAGTTCACACTACATGCGTTTCAGTTGCTTTTTTTCTGCATCCAAAATGCACAGAAAGTAGGTTACATGGTTGTCAATGTCATAGTTCACATCAGTGCTTGCAGTTCTAGTGCAGATCCATGAAAAAATAGAATATGCTGCATTTTTTTGTGCACAGAACTGTACTGGAACACGGTAAAACGCATCAAAACCGCACCGGAACACACCAAAAATGCACTGGAATGCACATGTCCTTATTTGGGTCAGTTCAAACTACATGCATTTCAGTTTATTTTTTTCTGCAAAACGCACAGAAAGTTGGTTATATGGTTGTCAACAGGGGCGGACTGACCATTTGAGCACTTGGGCACTGCCCGAGGGCCCGGGGCCAGTAGGGGGCTCCATGAGATGCCCCTGGTACCTTTCATTGTCTTTTTCATAGGTTTTTTTGGGTGTGGGCGAGGACACAGGGGCCCCATGATCCCCTATTGCCCAGGGGCCCCATGAGTTGTCAGTCCGCCCCTGGTTGTCAATGTCATAGTTCACATCAGTGCTTGCAGTACAAGTGCAGATTCATGAAAAAATAGAATATGCTGCATTTTTTTGTGCACAGAACTGTACTGGAACGCGGTAAAACGCATCAAAACTGCACCGGAACACACTGGAACGCACCAAAATGCAAGTGCTTGCAGTTCCAGTGCATTCCAGTTGCAGAAAAAAAAGTAGAACAGGCTGCATTTTTCCTGCACAAAACGGTACTGAAATGCAGTAAAACACATAAAAAATACACTGGAATGTGCTGGAACGCACCAAAACACACCAAAAATGCACTGGAGTGTAAATATGCCTATTTAGGGCCAGTTCACACTTCATGCATTTCAGTTGCTTTTTTTCCACATCCAAAATGCACAGAAAGTAGGTTATATGGTTGTCAGTATCATAGTTCACATCAGTGCTTGCAATGCCAGTGCATTCAAGTTGCAAAGAAAAAATAGAACAGGCTGTATTTTTTTGTGCACAGAACTGCACTGAAACGCAGTAAAACACATAAAAAATACACCGGAATGCGCTGGAACACACCAAAACACACCAAAAATGCACTGGAATGTAAATGTCCCTATTTAAGGCCAGTTCACACTACATGCATTTCAGTTGCTTTTTTTCCACATCCAAAATGCACAGAAAGTAGGTTATATGGTTGTCAGTATCATAGTTCACATCAGTGCTTGCAATGCCAGTGCATTCAAGTTGCAAAGAAAAAATAGAACAGGCTGTATTTTTTTGTGCACAGAACTGTACTGAAACGCAGTAAAACACATAAAAAATACACCGGAACACACTGGAACGCACCAAAATGCAAGTGCTTGCAGTTCCAGTGCATTCCAGTTGCAGAAAAAAAAGTAGAACAGGCTGCATTTTTTATGCACAGAACTGTACAGTACTGTACGCAGTAAAATGCATAAAAAACACCCTGAAACGCACTGGAACGCACATGTCCCTATTTATATTGTAGAAAAAGAGGGGAAAAAATGAACTGAAATGCATAAAATATGTACTGGAACATGTAAAAAACGCATCAAAAACACGTCAAAAACATGCATTCGTAACGTGCCAGGACTGCGTTTCTATAGTGTGAACCGGCTCTTAAACTGAAGAAAAATAGGAAAAAATTAACTGGAATGCATAAAAAGCACCAGAACACTCCAAAAACGCGTAAAAAACGCACATGCAAAAATGCATCCAGAACGCATCTGGACTGCGTTTCTATAGTGTGAACCCTAAACCTAAAGCAATCCTAAATTCCATTTTGCAATTTTGGTAGAGAACAAAACAAATTATTTTTTTTTTTTTTATTTTTAGTAACATTTTCCTTAAGCAATCCACACGGTGAGATTTTGAGCTAATATTGAAGAAATTCTGGCAACATTTTTCATGTTCTGCAAAATCATTCCCCTTGAAAAAAGATGAAGCATCCTCTGGTGTACACAGTTTGTAGTGTAGTTGGAGGCTTGTTAGAAGCCTGGGTGTGAGTTAGTATGCTTACTTTAGGACAGGCTGGATGGCTCTACAGGTTAGGCCTCTGGTACCTCCCCCCGTTCTGGGAGCGGAGAGAAGTTTCTATAAGCTGGTGGGTGGAAGCCAGAAGGTGCTGATCTGCATATTTATGGGAATCTGGCCAGTCTCCAGGCAGGAAGCCTGGCAAGGTGACCAAATCAGCCCATAAATATGAGAAAGCCTGGCTAGCAGAGGAGTTGGGTGGAAGATGGAGTGCTGAGGTGTGCTGCTGTGTAGCCTGGGAGGGGACCCCGGGGAAGGGGTACGGCCTCCAGGCTGGAGGCTGGAAGGATGGGAAAAGGAAGCTGATAGAGGGAACTCTACTGCCCTACAGTCCACTGAGGAAGGACAGTCTGTTATCATGGAAAGAAACCAGACCAGCAAAAAGCCTGAAAGCAGTTTACCCAAAGCTACAGGACACAAGGTTTCTTCACAGTAAGAGCTGTGAAAATGTGGAATAGACTCCCTCAAGAGTTGGTTCTGGCCAGCTCAGTGGATTGCTTCAAAAAAGTCCTGGATTGTTTCTTAGATACACAGAATATAACTGGATACAGGGGCGGACTGACAACTCATGGGGCCCCCGGGCAATAGGGGATCATGGGGCCCCTGTGTCCTTGCCCAAACTCAAAAAAGCCTATGAAAAAGGTTCCAGGGGCATCTCATGGGGCCCCCTACTGACCCCAGGCCCTCGGGCAGTGCCCGAGTTTCCAAATGGTCAGTCTGCCCCTAAATGGATACTAACATTTATAGGTAAAGCTGATCCAGGGAATATCCGATTGCTTCTCGGGGAATCAGGAAGGAATTTTTTCCCCTGCAGGAGCAAATTGGATCATGCTTTGCTGGGTTGTTTTTGCCTTCCTCTGGATCAACTGTGGGTATAGGATTATAATTTTTTTTATGATTGAAATGCATGGACCTTTGTTTTTTTTCAGCCAGACTAACTATGTAACTGTGTACCATTTGCATTTCAAGTACGTTCCACTGACACAATTCCAAAATGGCCGGTATTCCACTAATGTATAGTGTATAGTGACTCCCACCACCTCTCATCCCATGTGCTCACCTTCAGATATGGACCTGTGTAAACATCAGGGCAAAATATGTTTCCCAGGATCAATTCTGGGTCTCCCAGGTGATGGTACAACAGGTGATAATCCAAAATAGACTTCCAATGCAATTTGGATCGTGCTTTGCTGGATTTTTTGCCTTCCTCTGGATCAACCATGGGTGTAGGATTATAACTTTTTTTTTTATGGTTGAACTGGACGGACTTTTGTCTTTTTTCAGCCAGACTAACTATGTAAGCACAGTGTGAGTGCCTCTACACCTACAGGAGAGAGGGCTGCTAGGAACTATGCCCAACCCGTTCTCCATGGGGTAGTGCTACACATCTGTTCTAAAATCTCTTGCTCTGGTATACTCTTTAACCCCTTCCCGCCGGCGCCTCCCGGCCCTTTAAGAGTTTCAGAAGCCGGGAGGCGTGGCTGGCAGGGCGTGGTTTAGCGATCATGTGACCGCCGTGACGGTCGGGAAAAGTCCTGATCAGAAGAACAGATCAGGACCTCTCCGTGAGTACCGGACATATGTGCTGGGAGTGTGCAGGGCGTGCGCTCTCAGCACATATGTTTTTTCTTACATGAACGCAAATGTGAGGCCGCTCGGCATCTAGACCCAGAACCTGGCGTAAAGGGGTTAATGACAGCCAGGTGCGTGGGTAGTTTCTATCTGGGGAGATTCACATAGAGGGATGTTCCTCACAGAAACTGTGTTATTGACCCCTTAAAAGACTGATGCCATTCCGGAGGGAGTAGAAAGTCCAGGATCCCAAATTTTTGTACAGAATTCAGGAAATGTGTCCTCAGAATTGCTGTTCTCAAGTCAAATTGGGCATCACATATGACAGGCAGGAGTCTGCTTGTTAGATTTACACACAGGGGCGGACTGACAACTCATGGAGCTCCCGGGCAATAGGGGTTCATGGGGCCCCTGTGTCCTTGCCCAAACTCAAAAAAGCCTACGAAAAAGGTACCAGGGGCATCTCATGGGGCCCTCTACTGACCCCGGGCCCTCGGGCAGTGCCCGAGTTTCCAAATGGTCAGTCCGCCCCTGTTTACACACAATGTGTATAAAACCCCCCACTGAACGTATGGACCTGGCAGCAAAAGAGTAATGCACCTGGCCGCAAATACCCCCCATCTGGCCACTTGCTCCATTATGGGATCAGAACCTGGGTTAATTGCCGCACCAGAAGGTCTGCGCTACATCTTTATAAAGGAAGGAAATCGGTTAGGGAGCAAGAGGATCACTTCAGTCACTCATCACTGTCATAACACAATCTGACTAAACGATTGTTGGGGTCAGTTTGTTGGTTGTTCGCAGCATCCAAAACTGGTACAGTATTAGGTGTTTAACTTCTTGCCTACCGGACACTTTTACAACCTTCTTGCCCAGGCCAATTTTAACCTTTCAGCACTGTTGCGCTTTGAGTGACAATTGCGCGGTCATGCAACACTGTACACATATGAAATGTTTATCTTTTTTTCACACAAATAGAGCTTTCTTTTGGTGGTATTTAATCACCTGTGGGGTTTTATTTTTCGCACTATAAACAAAAAAAAAGCAATAAATGTGAAAAAAAATGTTTTCTTTGTTTCTATTATAACATTTTGCAAACAGGTGATTTTTTTTTCCTTGCTAATTTTTGTTGATGAGGCTGCACTGATAGGCAGCACTGATGGGCACTGATAGGCAGCACTGATGGGCACTGATAGGCAGCACTGATGGGCACTGATAGGCTGCACTGATGAGGCAGCACTGGTGGGCATTGATGAGGAGGCACTGATGATGCTGCAATGATATGCAGCAATGATGGACACTGACAGGTGGCACTGATAGGCAGAACTTATGGGCATCAACAGCGAGGCTCTTTCTGTCCATACACCATACATCAGCATCAGAGGTTGGTCATCAGCTCTGAGGAAAGGGATTCGTCCCCGAAAGGCGTCAGCCATTTGACCGCACTGACAGTGAGAACACCTTGCCTGCCGTTGTGGCCATTGTCATTTTTCTATGCTTTTTAGATACATGCTTTGTCTGTGAGTATGTTTTTATTATCTCATTCCTACAATAAACCTTGGATAATGCACTAGGTGTGTGCGTCACCTGTTTTCTCTCTATGCAGAACTTATGGGCACTGACTTGCGGCACTGACTGACGGCACTGATGGGTGACACTATTGGGCACTGATGGGCACAACTGCTGAGCGGCACTGCTAGGCAGCATTGATGTGTGGCACTGCTGGCCACTAATGGGTGGCACTGCTGGGAACTGGTGGGTGCAGGGGCAGACTGACCATTTGGAAACTCGGGCGCTGCCCGAGAACCCGGGGTCAGTAGGGGGCCCCATGAGATGCCCCTGGTACCTTTTTCATAGGCTTTTTTGAGTTTGGGCAAGAACACAAGGGTCCCATGATCCCCTATTACCCGGGGGCCCCATGAGTTGTCAGTCCGCCCCTGGGTGGGTGGCACTGCTGGCCACTGATGGGTGGTGCTGCTGGGTGGCACTGATGGGCCACTGATTACTAGTGCGAATGTCCTCTGTGACATTTGCTGGTTATTGGCAGTATTTTCCTCAGGTTGCGACAACGTGAGGAAAGTGCTGCCGATAACTGGCAACTGTATTTAGTTTGTGATCTGCTGTGTCATTGGACACAGCTGATCACATGGCAAAAGGCATTTGTGATTGGCCTTTTACCTAGTCATGTGGACCATAGGACCATAGGACACCACGATCACTGACAGCGCTGGGTGTGTGCCACTTGGGGGCACATGGAGGGCACGTTCTGGCTGGACGTCATATGACGCCCTCCTAGAACTGGACAACCGAGCTGTAGCCGTCATTCAGCTGTAGTGTGGTTGTAAAGTGGTTAAAGGTAGATTCTTGATATTAGCATATATCCTCATGTTCAGAATGCTCTGTTCTGTGCCAGAATATTGTATCTGCCTGAAAAGTCTTATAAGGGTTACTCATTATGATTAGGTCTGACCGTCTATGTCTTCTCCTGTGTGGCCATCAAAACATGTTGGGGGTGAATTCAGTTTACTGGAGATAATCAGAATGTGCTTGATTTACTAAAAGTTGGCTCTTTTCAATCCAATCTGGATCAGATCTTTCAGAGATAGTTTTTATTATGGTTTCCAGACCCAGTCTAGTCTCCCCTAATATGGGATCATCTCCCAGAGGACGACCAAAGACCTTGAGCCAAACCAAATTTCATATATCTATTGTCTGTCTTCACCACAACTGTAAAAAGTAAGAAGATTCTGTCTTGAAAAGTTAACTATCTTAAGGTTTATTTACTGGCCTGAATTTAAAGACTTTACAGATTGACTTTAAATATGTTTTCAGCAATTCCTCAATGAATTTGCTGTACTCATTCTTCAGTCAGGATGACATATTATAAAAATAATGACTTGTAATGAATCACAGCTGGACAACCACATACTGGTGTCCCACCCTTCATGAAGGGAGATTAAACATTTCTGGTCGGTTCCATGTATATAATAATCAGCAGCTGCAGTTCAATTATACAGAGATATATGGAGTGGTTGTTAAAGAAGAAGCTATAAAGCAGAATCAAAGTTCATTTCCCAAACCAGATAAGAACATGGTGTAGCAAACTTGCTCATCAGAGATGGACTCGGAGTTCCCATTTTTTTATTAGAAGTATTCCTCAATCCTTTATTCCCTACCCCCTCCCTTCCTGAGAGGCACAGGGACAGATGTGTGTGTGTTTTAAAAGTTGCTGGCAGGCTGGAGCAGCAGGGGGCCCAGCGCTACAAAGCCCCCCCATAGAGACAGCAGACTCTCTGTCCCAAGGCCTGTGTAAACTGTAAAGATAAGATAGTTTTTTCCCTGGACTTGAAAGAAGTTGGAACCTCATAAACCCTACCAGCCAGGTGACAGAAGTTAAATGAACATTCCTCAGGTCAGTTCTCACCTATGTTTCATATCATGGATTATGAAGCTGTCAGTATTAATGCAGAGTCCATCCGACGATCCCACCCAAAACAGGGTATTGGCCAGTTATTCAGAGCCACCCCCCTTGTTGGGGGACTTTAAAAAACACAGGCTGGCAAGCCTAAAAAGTTAATTTTCTCCTAATTTTAACATCGTAACAGCAAGAGATCAAAGACCCTTCCCTCTGCAACTTGGATCTGCTTACCTTAAGGCTGAACATGGCAAGTAACTTAACCTTTTAACTTCTCCCTGTTATCTCTTTGCTGTGCTGAGCTGTTTTCTATATATAATTATATATCTTAGTTACATATTTTTCTGTAAATATTTTATTGCACCTGTTTGACTCTTTTAGTAATAAATATTTCTTTCTGAAAGTGTTGAACTGTTTCTAAAGCACTTAATTGCAATTTACAAATTCCTGCCTTTTGAAGAGACGCTACTGTGTTTGTTTAATCCTCTGCCCAATCGGCCTGCGGTGACCGTATTGGACAGGCGACTTTTCAACCATTACAGTGTATATTGGATAAAGAGAGTTTCCTTTTTCTCTTTACAAAAGAAGGTGGTGGCAGTGTGAAAGGGTTAGTTGTGTAATTAACTCGACCCAGTAACAAGCGCATTCAGACTGCAGGCACTGATTGTAGTCCATTAGCTGGAAAATCGCTGTGTAGGGTGCAGCTGGGTGTGGCCTTGTTATGCACGTCTAAAATCGCGGTTTTAGATCGGCTGGTCCTTCGGTCACAAGTTTGGTGAGAAGGTCTGGGGTCTGACGCCGCGGGCGTGACGTATTGTTGGTCGCGGTCGTGCGATTGTCGCATGTTGAGGGTGGATGTGACACATGGATGTGTACAGTATGTGCAAGGGATAAAGACCTGTCCAACAGACTTATGTTTAGTTTGGAAAATGTTTGCAAGGGTTAGCACCCTTGTCAGGTTTTATGGCTACCTATGACTCTGATTGGGAAATATTCCCTCACATAGGAAGTAATATTACCATCTGGCTCATAAAAATGAGACTTGTTCCCAAGGTTTTTTTAATCGAATTTTGTATCACATTCGAAAACTAAATCAAATTCAAAAACAAATTTAAAATGTAAACATATTGCTGAATATTGCCGATTTCCTTCAAAGACGTGTTAGAATATAGCCATTTGCTGAAATTTAAAATTCAAAAAGAATAGAATAAAACAGAATAGAATACAGTAGAATAGAAAAAATAGAATGGAAAATAAAAGAATAGAATAGAAAATAAAGGAATATAATATAAAAGAAAATAATAGAATGGAATAGAAAATAAAGGAATATAATATAATAGAAAATAATAGAATATAAAATAATAGAATGGAATATAATAAAATAGGAAAAAATGTAATAGAATAGAATGATTATAGTCGTCTTTTGAAATTCAAAAAGAATAAAACAGAATAGAATAGATTCAAATTCAAAATGTAAACATATTGCTGAATATTACCGATTTCCTTCAAAGCCGTGTTAGAATATAGCCATTTGCTGAAATTTGAAATTCAAAAAGAATAGAATAAAACTGAATAGAATACAGTTGAATAGAAAAAGTAGAATGGAAAATAAGAGAATAGAATAGAAAATAAAGGAATATAATATAAAAGAAAACAATAGAATGGAATAGAAAATAAAGGAATATAATAGAATAGAAAATAATAGAATGGAATAGAAAGTAAAGGGATTTAATATAATAGAAAATAATAGAATATAAAATAATAGAATAGAATAGAATAAAATAGGAAAAAATTTAATAGAATAGAATGATTATAGTCGTCTTTTGAAATTCAAAAAGAATAAAACAGAATAGAATAGATTCAAATTCAAAATGTAAACATATTGCTGAATATTGACAATTTCCTTCAAAGACGTGTTAGAATATAGCCATTTGCTGAAATTTGAAATTCAAAAAGAATAGAATAAAACAGAGTAGAATGCAGTAGAATAGAAAAAATAGAATGGAAAATAAAAGAATAGAATAGAAAATAAAGGAATATAATATAAAAGAAAATAATAGAATGGAATAGAAAATAAAGGAATATAATATAATAGAAAATAATAGAATGGAATAGAAAGTAAAGGGATATAATATAATAGAAAATAATAGAATAGAAAATAATAGAATGGAATATAATAAAATAGGAAAAAATTTAATAGAATAGAATGAATATAGTCGTCTTCTGAAATTCAAAAAAAATAAAACAGTATAGAATAGATTCAAATTCAAAATGTAAACATATTGCTGAATATTGCCAATTTCCTTCAAAGACGTGTTAGAATATAGCCAATTGCTGAAATTTGAAATTCAAAAAGAATAGAATAAAACAGAGTAGAATTCAGTAGAATAGAAAAGATAGAATGGAAAATAAAAGAATAGAATAGAAAATAAAGGAATATAATATAAAAGAAAATAATAGAATGGAATAGAAAATAAAGGAATATAATATAATAGAAAATAATAGAATGGAATAGAAAGTAAAGGGATATAATATAATAGAAAATAATAGAATGGAATATAATAAAAGCGGAAAAAATTGAATAGAATAGAATGAATATAGTCGTCTTTTGAAGTTCAAAAAGAATAAAACAGAATAGAATAGAATAAAACAGAATAGAGTACAGTAGAATAGAAAAAATAGAATGGAAAATAAAAGAATAGAATAGAAAATAAAGGAATATAATATAAAAGAAAATAATAGAATGGAATAGAAAATAAAGGAATATAATATAATAGAAAATAATAGAATATAAAATAATAGAATGGAATAGAATACAATAGTAAAAAATAGAATGGAAAATAAAGGAATAAAATAAAAAAGAATGGAGAATAGAAAAGAATAGTATAAAAAATAGAATAGAATACAATAGAAAGAAAGTAACTGTCTTCTGAAATTAACCCCCCCCCCCAGAAATAACAGAACAGAATAACATAGAATAAAAAATAAAGGAATAGAATATAACATAATAGAATAGAGAAGAATAAAATAGAACAGGACAGAAAGAATATAACCATCTTCTAAAATTCAGATTTAAAATAGAATAGAACCTTTACAATGAATTTGGATCGATTCGATATTTTCTAATTTGATTGAATGTAACTAAACGAATTTTGTAATGAATGCAATGAAAAGAAATAGGTAACGTAACAAATTGATCCGAAACAAAACAAGACAATTTTTTTCATTCTGCACATGTCTATCAGGGACAACGGCAGCAGTACAACCCTCACAGTCCTCCTAAGCCTTCTCCACGCTCTCCAAAACTAAAAACACGAACATACTTCATATTGGGATCTATTGCTTCTTTTTAGCGATGGTCTGCATATTCATGTTGAACACACGAACGGTACGGGCGTTCAGCGGGCTATTCGCCCGCCTCACCCCAGAATGCACTGCATCCTGACAGTGCATTTTAATTGGCCAATCACAGGGCATGATGACGTCACAAGGGGGCAGGGATGATGCCGCCCCTTGTGACGTCATCATCCTATTTAAGACCTGTCATCACGTTGCAGCTGTCAGACGGCTTCAGCCAGTATCAAGGGTGCAGCGTTTTTTTGTTTTTCTTTTCTCTTTTTGGGTCAGTGGTGGCAGCGGACATCGTGATTTACGTTGGATATACTTCGGGGGACATTGTTTTATTTTTATTTTTAATAAAGGACTTGTCAAAGACTGTCTCCTGCCTTTTTACACTACACTTTTTGTTTGTGAATGGGTAACCGCAAACCCATTCACATGGAAGGGGGGGTGGGATCAGGGGACCCCCTTGTTAAAGGGGTTTTCCAGATTCCGATAAGCCCCCCACCCACAGACCTCCACAACCACCGGCCAGGGTTGTGGGGAAGAGTCCCTTGTCCCCATCAACATGGCATAAACCTGTCCATATAAGGTCCCACAGTTAACTGTGCATGTCAAAGCACAAACCAAGCCATGAAGTCCAAGGAATTGTCCGTAGACCTCCAAGACAGGATTGTATCAAGGCACAGATCTGGGGAAGGGTACAGAAAACTTTCTGCAGCCTTGAAGGTCCCAATGAGCACAGTGGCCTCCATCATCTGTAAATGGAAGATGTTTGGAACCACCAGGAATCTTCCTAGAGCGGGTCGCCCGACTAAAATGAGCGATCAAGGCAGAAGGGCCTTAGCCAGGGAGGTAACCAAGCACCTGATGGTCACTCTGAAAGAGCTCCATCGTTTCTCTTTGGAAAGAGGAGAATCTTCCAGAAGAACAACCATCTTTGCAGCACTCCACCAATCAGGCCTGTATGGTAGAGTGGCCAGATGGAAGCCACTCCTCAGTAAAAGGCAAATGGCAGCATGCCTTGAGTTTGCCAAAAGTCACCTGAGGGACTCTCAGACCATGAGAAACAAAACTCTCTGGTCTGATGAAACAAAGATTGAACTCTTTGACCTGAATGCCAAGCATCATGCCTGGAGGAAACCAGACACTGCTCACCACCTGGCCAATACCATCCCTACAGTGAAGCATGGTGGTGGCAGCATCATGCTGTGGGGATGTTTTTCAGCAGCAGGAACTGGGAGACTAGTCAGGATCGAAGGAAAGATGAATGCAGCAATGTACAGAGACATACTTGATGAAAACCTGTTCCAGAGCGCTCTGGACCTTAGAATGGGGTGACGGTTCATCTTTCAACAGGACAGCGACCCTAAGCACACAGCCTACATAACAAAGGAGTGGCTATGGGCCAACTCTGTGAATGTCCTGGAGTGGCTCAGCCATAGCCCAGAGTTGAACCCTATTGAACATCTCTGGAGAGATCTGAAAATGGCTGTACACCAACGCTCCCCATCCAACCTGATGGAGCTTCAGAGGTACTGCAAAGAAGAATGGGAGAAATTGCCCAAAAATAGGTGTGCCAAGCTTGTTGCATCATACTCAAAACAACTTGAGGCTGGAATTGGTGTTAACCTCCTTGGCGGTATTCCCGAATGTAGCTCGGGGTAACATTTCAGTACCAAGAGCGGTAACCCCGAGCTACACTCGGGAATACCATGCGGCACTGCTCCGGCATTTGTTCTTCACTTACCTTACCCTGCGCTCCCACGATGTGTCCCCTGCAGCGTCCCCGGCCATCTCCTTCGGCCGATGCCGGCATCTGGCTTCTGTGTCCTGTCCCTGTGACATCGGGACGTACGGGCGCCGCCGCCGGCGGCGGGAAATTTAAACATTTTAAATAATGTCATTTTTTTTTTTTACATTTTACATAGTAAAACATTGCTGTATCAAACCATTTCACATACATTTTGTCCCGAGTGCTTTGTCCTGTGCCCTGCCTGCATTTTTACTGTTCTTTCTACCTGGAAACTGAGGAATGTCCATGGCGTCCAAAAAGCGTCCCTTTAGGTCAAAAGCGGTTTTAGACCAGCTAGAGAACAGCGATAGTAAATCAGAACCACTTGCAGAATTGAGTGATAATGATTCGTGGGGGAAATTCATCATCAGACACTGAAAACAATTCTGCGAATTTGCTCAGTGATGTGCGAACTTGGCGCTATATTTCAAATTTCAGTGTTTTTGGTTTGATTATATTATTGAATTAAATGTATTATTATTATATTATTATTTTTTATAATTATTTATTAAATTATAATTTATGATTTTGTGTTTCAAGTTTTATCATACCCAGGATGTTTACTAGACTCTTGTTCAGACAGATTTCAGTGAGTTATTCCTAAATATTACAGCCTACAATAAAAAAATTACATATTTCCATGCAAAATAATGTACCGCTTTGAGCACAGAAATATGGACATAATCATACCGCTAGGGAGGTTAAGGTGCGGAATTGAGACATCTCAATATCTGGTGTGTGTGAGATAGCACTGGACCACTAGAAGTGAAGGATGATTCAAATGGTTCTACTGTAAAGTGATTTTTTTTCCTCAAAGAGACATATCCATGGTTAAAGTGGTTGTAGGACAGAAGGTTTTTTCCTATGCAGTAAGGTAAAAAAAAGCTTCTGCATGCAGCTTTCCCTGCAGCCTCCTCTAAATACATACCTGAGCCAGATCTTGATCCAGCAATGTGCACGAGAGCCGAAGCTCACTCGGATCTCTCGCTCCTCATTGGCTCAGACACAGCAAAGAGGCATATCCATGGTTAAAGTGGTTGTAGGGCAGAAGGCTTTTTCCTATGCAGTAAGGTAAAAAAAAAAGCTTCTGCATGCAGCTTTCCCTGAAGCGCCCTCTAAAGACATACCTGAGCCAGATCTTGATCCAGCAATGTGCACGAGAGCCGAGGCTCACTCGGATCTCTCACTCCTCATTGGCTCAGATACAGCAGCAGGAGCCATTGACGAGTAGTGGGGGGTGAGGCCAAGAAACAGGGCTTGAGAGTGAGTATGCACAAGTGCCCTCACAGCAAGCGGCTTGCTATGGGAGGCACTCAGCAGGGGGGAAGTGGAGCTCAGAGTGCCAGTGGGGGACCCCAGAGTAGGAGCATCGGAGCTGCTCTGTGTAAAACCATTGCACAGAGCAGGAAGGTATGACATGTTTGTTATTTTAATTTTAAAATAGCCAAGCTTTACAAATACTTTAAGATAAACTATAGGTGGGCCCCATTCTGGTCCGAGGCTGCTCCCTCTCTGATAGTGACTATGGAAGTGCTCTCTAGATGATACATTCTTAGGTGTGTAGAGAGCCTGGTACAAAAGTTAGCTCCAGTACTATTGCTAGGCTGTATTCAGACTGAGCTGTTATCTTTTTTCTGGATTCCGCATGTCTTCCTTAAACCTGGTTGGTTGATTTGTTCTGCCTGTTGTTGGAAGGAAGTTTCAAGGAGCATTGTAGGAAGATTAATCTCTGAATATTTATCCAACCAAATCAATCCCTGAGGTGTTTGTTGAGTGATATGGTCTGGGGAGGTGATAAATATTTGAAATACCCTTTCCAAAACTCTCCCTTGGGGCTTCTCCCTGGGAGGAGGCCTACATGTAGAAATTCTTGACCCTTGTGCTGAGGGCCTATAAAACTAAGTTGGAGCAGAAATCTGGTGGCACTTCTTGGCAAAGATGGGACCTTCTTGCTGGGAGGAGACTGGAGGAGCTAGCTGCTGCCATGATTTCTCAGATGGACCATGTTCACTAACAAATAGAAGCTATATCAATTAGCATTCACTTAGAGGTTGTTGATATAGGACCTGGTGCTGCTGTACCATTATATCCTAATGTTATGTGCTTTATTGGACATCCTGCAACCCTCTCTCCTATTGTTGAGTGTACAATAAATTTACTGGTGTGTTGCTAGGTGCAGTATGATGCGGCGGACAAAGAGCACATGGAGCCCAAGTGCAGTAACAGGAGTATAGTGTACCAAAAGTTCAGATGTACACAACAGGCCTGGTGGAGAGGCAACCCGAGCGTGACCACTTACAAAGTGAAACAGTAAAGAAACAGAAAACTGGAGACACAGAGATGCCGGCAGCCTCCACCACGAGAAGCAGAATGAGGTCTGGCTGATCCATAATTAAAGCAGAGGCTTCCCAGAAAAGTAGGCATAGTTCTTGTGCTTTCCCTACTCCTCCAAAACCTTTCCCTGGCGCTAAGTACTGTCCCTGATACACAGGTGACCTGCCCCTACCACTCACAAAATGCACGCCAAACCTAGGGGCCAGGGCTTAAATAGACTCTGTCTGACCCAACATGGCCACCAAAGTCACATGGGGTGCCAGCATCCAGTCAGATAGCTGCCTATGACTGAGGAAACCATAGAGGAACTAGATTCCTCTCGACTTCCTCCCTAATCTGCATTACTGCTGCGGACGAGTGCCACCTCCAGTGGAGAATTTAAACTGAACCTGCCTACAGGCAGGTGCCCCAATATATATTACCCCATTACAAGTCAAGAATTCAGCCTGAAAGGTGAATGTATCTGGGGGGCTTAAATGGAAGTAAGTGGATAGGCAAATCTATTGGCTCAGCTATTAGGGGGGTCATCACACATGACCCCAGGGGTAGTAGGACTACATTTGTAAAACACACCTTAAAACACTACAGTATACTATTTTATTACATTTTACAAGGTGCGGTTTCCACATCTGTTGTGTACGACATCTTTCCTAGCAACCCTCCAAAGGGCCAAAAGTGGGCTAAACAGGGGTTTAGTTAGCACACATTTGCAAATACATATGTAAGCTACAGAGCCTCCTCACGGCACCCCAGTATTTTGTAGTCCTAACTCTACAAATTTTGAGAGCCCCCATACTAGAGGCACATGTATTTAATGGATACACCAAGAGCAGGTGGACCTGAGGGAGCCCACCCCTCCTTAAAGGTACAGGAGCACACCGGACACCCAGCATGTAGCACAATGGCAGCTAGGGTGTCCAGTGCACCCCCTAACCAACAATTCAACAGTAAAAACAATGGCCACAAGGTGCAATTTTTCTATAACTGGCTTTCACAGGAAGGAAAACATGGAAGGGCGACGCATGTCAAACAACAAAAGATTACCACACCGATTTCGGAAAGAGGGAGCCGGAATCCTAGTGTGCCACCAGAAGCTCAGGTAATGTAGGGATGCAGATGCCACTCAACTGACCCGATGAGTCCAGATAGGTGATGTCACGTACCTGGTTGGGGAGCCTGATGTGGAGAGGAGGCGTCCTCTTATGACTCCCGCTCTGAGCCCCTGATAGTGGGAACAGAGGGCGCAGAGCCAGGAGTGGCACGAGTGCCGGGTAGGTCTGGAGCTGGCAGCAGGTAGCTGAAGACCCAGAAGATCCAGATGCAGGCCAGGTGTGGATGCAGGAACGTAGGTGCAGCAGCAGGCAGGTATGGCGGCAATCAGGATGCAGACTGGGACTGTACACTGTAGCTTGGATGCGGTAGCAGGCAGGTATGGCATTGACCAGGATGCAGGCCAAGTGCAGGACCGTGGGTGCAGTGGCAGGTAAGTATGGCAAACACCAGGATGCAAGCCAGATGCAGGACCGTGGGTGCAGCGGCAGGTAAATATGGCAAACGTCAGGATGCAAGCCAGATGCAGGACCGTGGGTGCATCGGCAGGTAAGTAGATGCAGCAGAGTCAGACAAGCCGGGTCAGTATTAAGTGGACAGATCAAGTACAAGGAAGCAGGCAAGCGGATGGTCAGGGATAGCCGAGGTCGGTGCTGGCGGAGTTCTTTCTTAGTCAGCTCAGATCAGAATACAAGCAGCAGGATCAGGTAATAAGTGCAGGGACGTTGTAGACCAGAAGGCATTGATTGTACTTTATTGCAGGTTTAAATAGCCCGCCTGGTGGTGACGTGAACTCTACTGCGCATGCGCGCACTTCCGCGCTTCTGCGCATGTGCGCCCACATGCTCCCACACGTGCGCACTCGCACCGCCGCAACCCGAAGGGATCTGTCGCCGTCGCACGGCTGCATGGCGACAGGGTCCCTGACAGGTGTATAGGATGGCCTGAGCCGCCACTCTGGCCACACCAACTGACGCATTTCGCCCCACCCACCAGAGCTTGATCACATAAGTCATCCCTACTCAGGACCTACTGGACAGAATTTGGCAGGAAAACAGTATTTGTATATGAATTTAATATGTGTATTTAGCTTTGTACCCAGAGTTTAGTTTTGGCACAAGGTGGGAATTGCAAAGATCGGGCCATATGTTCGCTGAACCGGTTTTAAAGCTGCTCCCTTTATTTATCACAAATCTTCCTCGTCCTTTCTTACAATTATAATTAACATCTTCCTGTAGCCTTACCATAATATCTGTGGATGTTTATAGTATCCCCACGTTCCATTCTCACTCCTGCCTCCAGATCGAACGTGAATAGAAGTTAGGGAATGTCGGTGGTGAGTAATCGCACCCTGAGGAGACTCCAGTCACTGCATACAGAACATATTACAGAACATATTTCAGGAATTAGGCAGACGTATCTTGGGAGTGCAAATGCAACGTACTGTATACAGCATCTACTTTGTGATGGCTAACAGCCTGCCTTGCTCTTGAGGTTTAAAGAGAAACACCACATTTTCACCTAGAAAAAAAAATGTTTCATCAGTATCCATACATTGTAATTAAAGGAATGCTCCACAAAGCAGAACTCAGGCCAGAATAATAGAATTGAACAGTCCTATGACATGAGAAAAGCTTTGTTAGATTTTAACGGACAATCAGCAGACTTGTTACATGAAAAATTAGTGTGTAAATCAATCAGCTGATCTTCATGGTTGATCAATGGGGGCTCACCTATGGGATCTGGAGACTAGGCAGGGAGTACAGGATCATGTGATATATCCAGAGACCGCAGTCCTGGGAATTTAGGCTCAAGTGTGTAATTGCTGAACTCCAGATACAATATAACAGTCCAGAGCAGGGGCGGACTGACCATTTGGAAACTCGGGCACTGCCCAAGGGCCCGGGGTCAGTAGGGGGGCCCCATGAGATGCCCCTGGTACCGTTTTCATAGTCTTTTTTGAGTTTGGGCAAGGACACAGGGGCCCCATGATCCCCTATTGCCCGGAGGCCCCATGAGTTGTCAGTCCACCCCTGGTCCAGAGTTCAGAGAAAAAAGTCAAGGAACACTCAGAATTTATTCCAGTGATAGGCATGGAGTTGTGGCTTCACGGTCTTACTAGCAGAAGTGTAGAAAGAAATTTCAAAATGCAGCCTATAACTGCTGAGACTTGAGGTTCCTCAGTGGAGTTGTGCCACTAGTTGGACACTGAGACTCTTGAGACTTGTCCTTCCGTATTGGCTGTGTGCTGCTATCTGAACACTGGGACTGCTGGACATGTGCAGTTCATTTAGTTTTTGTTACAAATCGAAATTTTGAAAACAAGGATAGAATAAAATAGAATAAAAAATAAAGGAATTGTATAGAAAAGAATAGAATAGAAAATGAAAGAATAAAACAATCGAAAAAAAAACAACAAACAAATAGAAAAGAATAAAAAAAAATAATAAGAGTAAAACAGAACTGAATAGAAAATGAAAGAATAGAATACAAAAAAATAGAATAGAATAGACTACAATAGAAAAAACAATAGCATAGAATAAAATAGAAAAATTATAACCATCTTCCGAAACTCACATTTCGAATAGAATAAATTTGAATTTGAATACGATAGATTACAATGGAATAGAAAAGAATAGAATGGAATATAATAGAATATAAAATATTAGAATAGGATATAAAAGAATAGCATAGAATAGAAAACAGAATAGAATAAAATAGAATGAATATAACAATCTTCTAACATTTATAGAGAATAGAATAGAAAAGACTAGAAAAGAAAAGAATAGAATAGATTAGAAAAGAAAAGAATAGGAAAAAAAATCACAAAATAGATTTAAATAAAATATAACTGTCTTCTGAAATTAGAATTTCGAATAGAATAAATTAACTTTCCAATTGAATAGAATAGAACAGAATAGAAAATAAAATAATAGAAAAGAATAGAATGAAACAGAAAAAACAATAGAATAGAATACACAGAATACAACTATCTTCCCAAATTCGAATTTCGATTAGAATAAATTTGAATTCTAACAGAATAATTCACTTTCAAATCAAATTTAATAGAACAGAAAAGAATAGAATAGAAAATAAAAGAATAGAATATAATAGTAAAGAAAATAATATAATGGATTAGATTAGAAAGGAATAGAATAGAAAATAATAGAATTGAATAGAAAAGAATAGAAAAAAACAATAGAATAGAACAGAATAAAATAGAAAGACTATAACCATCTTCCGAAATTTGAATTTCGAATAGAATAAATTTGAATTCAAATGTCGCTTTGAATTTTCCGAATTCGGTTGAATTTAATTCAATTCGACCAAATTCAGAAAATTTTAATCAAATTCGAAAACGAATAATCGAAACAAAATGAAACAAATTCCAAAAACAAATTAAACAAATTTAACTTAATGCACGTCTACTTGTAGTCCGTATTAGCTGTCTGTCACTATCTGGAAACTGGGACTACTGGGCCTTGTAGTTTCATATTGGCTGCATGGCGCTATCTAGACATTGTGACTGCTGGGACTTGTAGTTTTGAATTGGCTGCATGTTGCTATCTGGACACTGGGACTGCTGGGACTTGTACTTCCATATTGGCTGCATGCTGCATGCTGACATCTAGACATTTGGATTGCAGGGGCTTTTGGTGTCATCCTAAAAAAATTGCTGGTGTTGGTTGAACTTCTGGATTCCTACTTTGTTATTTGTTGGAACTACCCCTGATGGAGCCGCTGGTGAAACTTATTCTCTGATCCTTGCGACCCACTTCTCGAAACCCTCCCTACTGACACACCCAGTTTTTGTTTCTTTCCTTCCTTTGGACAGGAGATTGAACACACACAAATATTTCAACACTTTGTATCTAGCTGCTACAAAGAAACACAAGGGGCATGGAATATGTAATAAATATCAAGACAGCTCTCTTTCCAAAAAATATCTTTTATAATACAAAAGTGCTGAAAAACAACTAGAAAAAACCTGTAATAAAAAAGTGTGGGAAAGTGTCCAAAACTACAATGTGTGGAAAACTATTCGAAGCATGGCATATTAATAATCAATATATATTAGAGTGATTGACATCAACGAAAATATAAAAAAAATATTAATTACAAAGATGTGGGAAAGTGTTCAAAAGAAAAAGGTAAAAAAAAATCAATACATTTGTTAAACAATTAGTGAACCACACGTTGAACCGATGGAGAGAAATGTATTAAGCCCAACCAGGGCAAACAACCAAGGCACTTTATAGCACTCTACCCAAAAAATATCTCTAATGATGCAAAAGTGCTAAAAAAACCATAAAAAAACTTGTAACAAAAAAGTGTCCAAAAGCTGAAATGTGTGGAAAACTATTAAAAAAAATTAAAAATAAAAATTATATTGTAAAGCGCTGAGCAAACTGTTGGCGCTATATACCGTATTTTTCGCTCCATAAGACGCACTTTTTTCCCCCCAAAAAAGGGGGGAAAATGTCAGTGCGTCTTATGGAGCGAATATGGAGCGGCCGGTCCGGTATTTCCACTGCCGCCGTGTCAGAATACCGGGCCGGCCGCTCAGCTCTACAGCGGGACCTTATAGAGATGACTGAATTTGACAGATACCCGCTCCCACTTCCGTGGAGTTGTTCTTTCATCTTACCCGTTCCTCTATCCAGCGGCGCGGTCTTCCCGGCTTCTGTAGTGTGGGCGCTGGGCATGACAGCCGGGTGCCAAGTGCGCATGCGCAAGAAGCGGTGCTTTTTGTGAATGGTAAGGCGGTACCTGGGACACATGACAGATCCCAGAAGCCGCCGGACCAATCACAAAGCGCAAGTGCTTCTCGCCCATGCGCACTGGGCACCCGGCTGTCATGCCGAGCGCCATTACAGAAGCCGGGAAGACAGCGTGCGGCTGGATAGAGGAACAGGTAAGATGAAAGAACAACTCCGCGGAAGTGGGAGCGGGTACCTGTCAAATTCAGGTACCCACTCCCCCTCCTCCCCAAAGGTCAGCAGTCATCTGTACTGTCCGCAGTCTCTGGTCATCTCCTGTACTATCCACAGTCTCTGGTCATCCCTCTACTGTCCGCAGTCTCTGGTCATCCCTGTGCTGTCCGCAGTCTCTGGTCATCCCTGTGCTGTCCGCAGTCTCTGGTCATCCCTGTGCTGTCCGCAGTCTCTGGTCATCCCTGTGCTGTCCGCAGTCTCTGGACATCCCTGTACTGTGTCCGCAGTCTCTGGTCATCCCTGTGCTGTGTCCGCAGTCTCTGGTCATCCCCTGTACTGTGTCCGCAGTCTCTGGTCATCCCTGTACTGTGTCCGCAGTCTCTGGTCATCCCTGTACTGTGTGCGCAGTCTCTGGTCATCCCTGTACTGTGTCCGCAGTCTCTGGTCATCCCTGTACTGTGTCCGCAGTCTCTGGTCATCCCTGTACTGTGTCCGCAGTCTCTGGTCATCCCTGTACTGTGTCCGCAGTCTCTGGTCATCCCTGTACTGTGTCCGCAGTCTCTGGTCATCCCTGTACTGTGTCCGCAGTCTCTGGTCATCCCTGTACTGTGTCCGCAGTCTCTGGTCATCTCCTGTACTATGTCCGCAGTCTCTGGTCATCTCCTGTACTATGTTTGCAGTCTCTGGTCATCTCCTGTACTGTGTCCGCAGTCTCTGGTCATCTCCTGTACTATGTCTGCAGTCTCTGGTCATCTCCTGTACTGTGTCCGCAGTCTCTGGTCATCTCCTGTGCTATGTCTGCAGTCCATTAGTTCAGAATTTTTTTTTCCTGTTTTCTGCCTCTAAAACCTAGGTGCGTCTTATGGTCAGGTGCGTCTTATGGAGCGAAAAATACGGTAAATCCTGTATAATAATAATAATAATAAAAATAATAAAAAATATATATATATATAAAAAAAATAATATATATATATATATATATATACATATATATATATGTATATATATATATTTTTTTTATATATATTTATATATATATTTTTATATATATATATATATATATATATATATATATATTTTTTTTTTTTTTAAATTGATTGACATCAAACCATAAACAAAAGTGCAAGAAATATTGTGAGAAAGTGTACAAAAGAAAAAAGTAAAAAAAGTCAATAAGTTGATGAGACAATAGGTGAGACAATCAGCAAAACAATGGTGAGGTGCTCCATTCTTCAAAATTCTTTATCTTGTATGATGTTAATCCAAGTGAAAATCCATCAACAAATAGATTGAATCCACTCACCAGAGCTCCATGCTGGCAAAATATACACCAGCTATAATGGTTTTGCTCTGGGAGCAATACTCTGTGGCAACGCATTTCAGTTGATGGAAAACCTCTCAATGGCAGTTAATTCATCATATATTCAGAGTAGGACATGGAGGAGAAAGAAGAAGGAATCCACATAGTGTAAAACCATACAAAATCTTTATTCATCCAAATTCATATAAAACCGCACACTGATAAGTGTCACAGCCGACGCTAGCATCTCACACTTAACCATTTGCCGCCCGCCCTATGGCTGAATGGCGGCCGGCAAGTGTTATCAGCGTTCCGGGTGGACGCCATATGGCGTCCTCCCGCACATGCGCAGATTGCGCTCCTGCAGAGCTGCGCAGTGGCGCAATCTGTCACCGGCCGTGTACCTCGGACACGGTCGATGACAGATCTGAGTACCAGCCCCGTTGCCGGTACCATGTGACCTGCTGTGACCAATCACAGCAGGTCACATGACAGTTGTATACAATGGATGGCTTCATTCATGCCATCTATTGTATACTAGTGGCTAGCTGTGAATGGTCACAGCTAATCACATGCACGTGTCATGTGATTAGCTGTGGCCAAATCACAGCTAAGCACAAAAAAACCCCCCTGAATGAATCGATGTCATTCAGGTGAATGCTTGCTTATAGCAAAGTAATTCTTTGCTATAAGCAAATTGTGTAAAAAAAAAAAAAAATACTGATCACTTCCCCAAAGTACTACAATGTTACTATGGTAACATTGTACTACTTTGGTCATAGTGAAATATGAAAAAAAAAAAATCTTGAAAAAAAGAAAAAAAATTAATAAAAAATAATTAAAAAAATATATATTTTTTTTCATACTGTCACCAGTCAGTGTCCCTGATCACCGCCGTGCCAGTTATATGATGATGCTGTACTGCACTGGTGACAATATGTAAAAAAAAAAATTGTGAAACTAATTTTTTTAATTTATTCCGAAAAATTATGACTAAAAAAATACAACTTCAAAAAACTCGCCATGCCTTTCATGAAGTACATCGGACTGTCTACTTTGCAAAAAGGGGTCATTTGGGGATATCTGTACTGTTCTGACATTCTGGGACCTCAAGAAATTAGATTGGCTGTCAGTACTTCAGGATTGATCAATATTCAGATCTATCCCATAGTTTGTGAACTCTATAACTTTCCTACAAACTAAATAATACATCCTAATTTGGGTTATTTTCACCAAAGACATGTAGCAGAATACATCTCGGCCTAAATTTATGAAGAACAATTATTTATTTGCAAACTTTTATAACAGAAACAAAGCAAAACAAGTGTTTTTTTCAAACTGTTTGGTCTTTTTTTGTTAATTTAGCAAAATATAAAAACCCCAGTGGTGATTAAATACCACCAAAAGAAAGCTCTAGTTGTGTGAAGAAAATGATAAAATGTTAGTTTGGGTACAATGTTGTATGACTGCGCAATTGTCATTCAAAGTGTGAGAGCACTGAAACCTGAAAACTGGCCTGGGCAGGAAGGTGTAAAGTTGCCCGGTATTGAATTGGTTAACCTCCCTAGCGGTCTGATTATGTCCATATTTCTGTGCTCAAAGCGGTACATTTTTTGCATGGAAATATGTATTTGTAGGCCTGTAATTCTTAGGAATAACTAATTGAAATCTGTCTGAACAAGAGTCTAGTAAACATCCCGGGTATGATAAAATTTGAAACGCAAAATCATAAATTATAATTTAATAATAATCATAAAAAAATAATATAATAATAATAAATTTAATTCAATAATATAATCAAACCAAAAACACTGAAATTTGAAATATAGCGCCAAGTTCCCACATCACTGAGCAAAGTCGCAGAATCGTTTTCAGTGTCTGATGATGAATTTCCCCCACGAATCATTATCACTCAATTCTGCAAGTGGTTCTAATTTACTATCGCTGTTCTCTAGCTTTTGACCTAAAGGGTTTTTTAAGGGCAGAGCATCACCAGGAATGAAACCCAGCGTCTGGTGATGTCTATGCATTCCAGACTTCAGGCTGTAATTGACTGCAAAGGATTTGCAACCAAGTATTAAAAAGTGAAAGTTTGATTTAGGATTATTATTCTGTCCCATTACTTTTGGTCCCTTAACAAGTGGGAGGCACATATGCAAACTGTTGTAATTCCTACACCGTTCACCTGATTTGGATGTAAATACCCTCAAATTAAAGCTGACAGTCTGCAGTTAAAGCACATCTTGTTCGTTTCATTTCAAATCTATTGTGGTGGTGTATAGAGCCAAAAATGTTAGAATTGTGTCCATGTCCCAATATTTATGGACCTGACTGTATATCCTGAAGTAGTGATATATGGAAGAGAGTCAAGAGTCGAGCATCACAGCCGTACAGGTCTAACTGTACAGGAGAAAGGGAAAGGGATAAATGTCCTGCTCTCAGCTATGTGCCAGATGCTAGGTGTAGTTGGGCAGGTGGCCGGCTCACCAACTCCACTGGAACCCTGAAGAAGCTTGAGGTGAAAGGGGCCCCTCCTCAAGAACAGGTTCCAAGATGGTGGCTGTGATAGTGGAGGTTTGTGTGGAAAAAAGTTATGGGTCTGTAGAATAAGTTGATCTCTAAGTGGCAGGTGAAACAGTTGATGCTATGGAAGCAGCAACCTCCTGGTTACCACTCCGAGCAATGGTTTGCATGAAAACACTCCGGCCCTGACTGCCCAAACTACTACACAGGTCTGCCCACTCCCAAAGGTCAGAACAGCTCAACTTCCACAGGGTAGAAAATATATGTCCCTCCCCTGGCTCCTGGCCATTGGGGTTTGTAGTTCCACGTAGCTGTCATCCCATAACATGGCTGCCACCCTAAACTACATCTCCCAGTACTCCAAGCGCTTTGTATTACAGTCTCTTGGGCTTTGAGTAACTTGGCTCTCCCCCTACTGGTGGGAGGAGAATGTAGCATCAACATAGCAACATATGTCAGGCACCAGGCTACACTTGTTATATTTGTCCCCTTCATTTCAGTTCCTTCTGCCCTACTGTGTGCTGGAAACCCCTCAATAAACTCCCCTGGCACAGTTTTACCAGCAAAAGTGTGGAAGAGGCCTGGTAAACGTGGCCATTGCAGTTGCAGTGCATTACCCCTGTTATAAATTGCCATTTGGCAAAAAAAACCCAAAAAACAGCCATTTGGGATTACTAAGTATTGGGTTTGCAGTTGCGGTGTGGCCCCATTGACTTGAATGGCCATGTGTCCCAGGCCCCCTCTGACTGGATTTTCCACTCCCAGTGGGTTGCCGAGGGGCAATAAAACCTTATTGGGGGGGAGGACTGGAATGGAGGGGACACTTAATAAAATAGGAATACAGAGTTGCCACCATCTTCAGCAATTTTTGACGGCCCATAACACTAAGATAGAATGCTGAAGCCTCTATATTCCATGCAGAATGTGGAATACGCCGCCTGTGCCAAGACCACAGTCGGACGAGCTGTCAATCCAACATCCAAATCAAAAGGTAAGCAACCGGGTGTGCAAAGCACATAAAATCTTCTTTATTCGTTACCCATAGGGATACAAAAGGATCCAATACACAAACTAGTCCTGACGTGTTTCGTCCTTAGATGCACACATCGCTTTTTAGAGGATTGGCTACTGTGAACCTAACCCTTGCAAAAGCATTGTGAATAATAAACAATTGTCATGCGTTTTGTTTTGTTTTTTAGAAAATAGTGGAGTTGATTTACTAAATCTGGAGAGGACAAAATCTGGTGCAGCTCTGCATGGTAGTCAATCAGCTTCTAATTTCAGCTTGTTCAATTAAGCTTTGACAAAAGAAGAACAGAAAGCTGATTGGTTTCTATGCACAGCTGCACCAGATATTGCACTCTCCAGTTTTAATAAATCAGCCCCATGGCTTTTAACTTTTCTGATCCTTTGTTACACCTCAACAATCTCCTCAACCTTTTTCAGCCACTTCTGTCGGCATGCATTCATTCTAGCCTTGGCGTTGCTCTGTACTATCTTCCTTATAGAGATGAAGGACCATACCTGTGTAATGTGTACTGCTGCTGCCACTTGTGGTTCCCAGTAGGGGAGCATATCACAGGGTGACAACACAGGAGCACAACTGGAACATGGTTGTCACCCTATAACAAGATGTACCTAAACAGAGACCTTTGTGGCAGGTATTCTTTTAATGAAAACTGCAGTTTTAATAAGATACATTCATCTATTAAAGATCATATGAGATTTTAGTGACCGGGTTTAGATCTAGTTTATAGCTATTCTCCAGCTCCCTCAATCCAACCCCCTGTTTCCCCACCAGCACCAGCAATGCTCTCTACCCCCCTCTAGCTAATCACTGCAGCAATTACCAAAAAAGCCCCAAATACTTACCTAATCTTGCACTAGTGTGACATGCCAGGTCCAGACTTTTATCTTCTTTACTACAGAGAAGGAGGGATCTTTTTTTGGTGTCACATGATTATGTGGGTGTCATGGATATTTCATACATTGGCTGTCCAGCAGCAAGTACCTGTTAGGCTCTAGATGGCTGCAGCAATGCAATGACATCACAAGAAGGGTGGAAACAGGAACGGTCGAAAGAAGACCTAACGTACAGCTCTGTTTCATATTATGGCTGGAGTTCCACTTCAAGTCTAACGGGTGACCCCTGATAACAAAGAGCACTTCTGTCTGGTACACATCAGTCAGCGAGGCTGAACATCTTTGGGTTATCCAGCTATAACAGAGTCAGACCAGTCAACACATACCCGGTGAAAAATGCTTCCTGCATGGCGGATGAGCTGGTCTGTTTGCAGAGCTCTGGATGAGGAATTTCCTCCAGGAAGTTGCAGAAAGTTTGGCTGAGTAACTCAGATAAAAAATGAGCTCATTCAGGACCCCCCCCCCCCCCAAGCAATCCAATTCCTTTTCCTAATCATTTTATCCCTGCTAATCATCACTTCCCAGAATCTGTGATTTGACCTACTGCTCTTTACAAGCAGCGTGCTTACGTTTCGTCTCCAAAGATCATAGAAAGTGCTGACACTGACAATTGAGCAACACTGCGAGACAATATTATATCATATTATATTATACTATGTTATATTATGTTATATTATATTATGTTATATTATGTTATGTTATATTATGTTATATTATACTATGTTATATTATGTTATATTATACTATGTTATATTATATTATGTTATATTATATTATGTTATATTATGTTATATTATACTATGTTATATTATATTATGTTATATTATACTATGTTATATTATATTATGTTATATTATATTATGTTATATTATGTTATATTATACTATGTTATATTATGTTATGTTATATTATATATTATATTATATAATGTTATATTATACTATACTATGTTATATTATATTATGTTATATGATATTATGTTATATTATATATTATGCTATATTATATTATATTATGTTATATTATGTTATGTTATATTATATTATACTATACTACGTTATATTATATTATATTATGTTATATGATATTATATTATGTTATATTATGTTATATTATATTATATTATATTATGTTATATTATATTATACTATACTATGTTATATTATGTTATATGATATTATATTATATTATGTTATATTATGTTATGTTATATGATATTATGTTATATTATACTATGTTATATTATATTATGTTATGTTATGTTATATTATGTTCTATTATATTATGTTATGTGATATTATGTTATATTATATATTATGTTATATTATGTTATGTTATATTATATTATATATTATATTATGTTATGTTATATTATATTATACTATGTTATATGATATTATGTTATATTATACTATATTATATTATATTATATTATATTATGTTATATTATATTATACTATCTTATATTATATTATGTTATATGATATTATGTTATATTATATATTATGTTATATTATATTATATTACATTATATTATATTATGTTATGTTATGTTATATTATGTTATATTATATTATATATTATGTTATGTTATATTATATAATACTATACTACGTTATATTATATTATATTATACTATACTATGTTATATTATATTATGTTATGTTATGTTATATTATGTTATATTATATTATGTTATGTGATATTATGTTATATTATATATTATGTTATATTATGTTATGTTATATTATATTATATATTATATTATGTTATGTTATATTATATTATACTATGTTATATGATATTATGTTATATTATACTATATTATATTATATTATGTTATATTATATTATATTATACTATCTTATATTATATTATGTTATATGATATTATGTTATATTATATATTATGTTATATTATATTATATTACATTATATTATATTATGTTATGTTATGTTATATTATGTTATATTATATTATATATTATGTTATGTTATATTATATAATACTATACTACGTTATATTATATTATATTATATTATACTATACTACGTTATATTATATTATACTATACTATGTTATATTATATTATGTTATGTTATATTATGTTATATTATATTATATTATATTTGAATTATATATCATACTATACTATATTATGTTATGTTATATTATATTAAATTATACTAGATTGTATTATATTATATTATATTATTTAATATTCATATGTAATTTAAGTTAAAGAGTAGACATGAGCGAATTATTCAAAAATTCGATTCGGCCGATTCGCCGAATTTGCGGGAGAAATTCGATTCGATGCGAATTTATTCGCCGCGAATTTAACTTATTTAAAGGGTTTCTAGGCTTCAGAGAGCCTTTATATTAGTGCAGAACACTGTACCTTTAATTTAAATGCCCTTGGAGTCTGCTGGGGAAGAGAAATAATACTGTCAGTCAGTATGACATGCAGATGAGTGCCGTCGATCTTAGAATCACCGCACACTTCACTCATTTGGGCAGTCACGGGGCACGACGAAGAAGAAGAAGAAGAAGAATGAAAAGAAGAATGAAAAGAAGAAGAAGAAGAATGAAAAGAAGAAGAATGAAAAGAAGAATGAGAAGAAGAATGAAAAGAAGAATTAAAAGAAGAATGAAAAGAAGAATTAAAAGAAGAATGAGAAGAATGAAAAGAAGAAGAAGAAGAATGAAAAGAAGAAAAAGAAGAAAGAAAAGAAGAATGAAAAGAAGAAGAAGAAGAATGAAAAGAAGAAGAAGAAGAATGAAAAGAAGAATGAAAAGAATAAGAAGAAGAATGAAAAGAAGAGGAAGAAGAATGAAAAGAAGAAGAAGAAGAATGAAAAGAAGAATGAAAAGAAGAAGAAGAAGAATGAAAAGAAGAAGAAGAAGAATGAAAAGAAGAATGACAAGAAGAAGAAGAAGAATGAAAAGAAGAAGAAGAAGAATGAAAAGAAGAATGAAAAGAAGAAGAAGAAGAATGAAAAGAAGAAGAAGAAGAATGAAAAGAAGAATGAGAAGAAGAATGAAAAGAAGAATGAAAAGAAGAATGAGAAGAATGAAAAGAAAAATGAAAAGAAGAAGAAGAAGAATGAAAAGAAGAATGAAAAGAAGAATGAGAAGAATGAAAAGAAGAATGAAAAGAAGAAGAAGAAGAATGAAAAGAAGAAGAAGAAGAAGAATGAAAAGAAGAATGAAAAGAAGAAGAAGAAGAATGAAAAGAAGAAGAAGAAGAAGAATGAAAAGAAGAAGAAGAAGAAGAATGAAAAGAAGAAGAAGAATGAAAAGAAGAAGAATGAAAAGAAGAATGAAAAGAAGAAGAAGAAGAAGAATGAAAAGAAGAATGAAAAGAAGAAGAAGAAGAATGAAAAGAAGAAGAAGAAGAATGAAAAGAAGAATGAAAAGAAGAAGAAGAAGAATGAAAAGAAGAAGAAGAATGAAAAGAAGAAGAAGAAGAATGAAAAGAAGAAGAAGAAGAATGAAAAGAAGAATGAAAAGAAGAAGAAGAAGAATGAAAAGAAGAAGAAGAATGAAAAGAAGAATGAAAAGAAGAAGAAGAAGAATGAAAAGAAGAAGAAGAAGAATGAAAAGAAGAAGAAGAAGAATGAAAAGAAGAATGAAAAGAAGAAGAAGAAGAATGAAAAGAAGAAGAAGAAGAATGAAAAGAAGAATGAAAAGAAGAAGAAGAAAAATGAAAAGAAGAAGAAGAATGAAAAGAAGAAGTATTCCAGTACAGCAAAAAGTGTATCTGCAGAGAGCTCCGCTATTTCTGACAGTTCTCTGACAGTTCCTTCACATTTACAGCGGTTGAAACATTGTATCTATTTATTTCCGAATAAAAACATCTGTATCCTAAATGGAAACAAATAGATACAATGTTTCAACCGCTGTAAATGAACTGTCAGAACTGTCAGAAATAGCGGAGCTCTCTGCAGTGACACTTTTGCCGGCTGATCGGGAAAAATTTGATTCGTGCACCCGAAGTTTGCTAAAATTCGGATTCGATGCGAATCAAATTTTTCCTGAAATTCGAAACGAATTCCACTTCGCCAGGTTCGATTCGCTCATCTCTATTAAAGAGTATATTTTCTCTATATCCTTTTTTTAATACAATATCTTAAAGCTGAACTAGACTAATTCTGAGCAATAGCGTTCTTTTTAGCAGACGAAACATGCTCTGGATATTCGTGATGTGGTGGTAATATATTTTTGCTCCTTTTTGGAGAAGAGAAACTGCAATAAAATAAAAAAGACCTGCCTGTTTGTAAAATTTTTAAAGTGTATACAGAGCTGCCCATGCACAGTTCATTGTACATTCTCAGCACACCTTAGGGCCGGATCGAGCGAACTACCTTGTGAAAGCACATGAGATTACATCATTCCAGCCCAGTATAGACTGGCCAAAGATCTCAAACCCAGAAAAAGTCCAGGCAATGCATTGGCACTGTCAAGGGAGCAAGGGGAAGTGAGTTTAATTCTGCTTTAACACAGGATAGAAAAGTTATCTAGCCAAAACGTTTTTCTTAGTGTTGGATAGAGAGATGAATGGTTAGAACCCCTTCAGTGCATAATGGATATTTTAAAAGTCGTTTCAGATCTCAAAAGAAAAATCATAAGTAATAAATACTGTTGCTCATGTTCATTATTTCGACCCTTGGTTAACAGCAAACTTTCCAAACAAAGAGCCAGTTGAATGTCCTTCAGACCATACAGGGGCTGGACTGTGTCCTGTGGGAGTAGAATATGGTTCAGTGTCAGTGGGAGTAAATAAATTACTTAGAACCTGTGGTCAGTGGGAAGAATAATGCCCCATCATTGGTGTCAGTGGGAGGAATAGTGTCCCATTGTTGGTGTCAGTGGAAGGAATAGTTCCCCATCATTGGTATCAGTGGGAAGAATAGTGCTCCATCATTGGTGTCAGTGGGAGGAATAGTGTCCCATTGTTGGTGTCAGTGAGAGGAATAATGCCCCATCATTGGTATTTGTGGGAAGAATAGTGCTCCATCATTGGTGTCAGTGGGAGGAATAGTGCCCATCACTAGTATTAGTGTGGGAGGAACAGTGCCCCATCATTGGTATCTGTAGGAGGAATATTTCCCTATCACTAGTATCAGTCAGAGGAAGTGTCCCATCATTGCTATCAGGGGGAGGAGCAGTGCTCCATCATTATTATTATACAGGATTTATATAGCGCAAACAGTTTGCTCAGCGCTTTACAATATGGGGATAGACAGTACACGAGACAGTACAGTAACAATACGATTCAATACACGAGGGGTTCGAGGGCCCTGCTTCTTGGAGCTTACAGTCTAGGAATAGAATCCCATTGTTGGTGTCAGTAGGAGGAATAGTGCCTCATCATTGGTATCAATGGAAGAAATAGTGCCCCATTGTTGGTATCAGTGGGAGGAATAGTACCCCATCACTGGTATCAATGGAAGGAATAGTGTCCCATTATTGGTGTCAATGGGAGGAATAGTGTCCCATCATTGGTGTCAATGGGAGGAATAGTGTCCCATCATTGATGTCAGTGGGAAGAATAGTGCCCCATCAGTGGAATCAATGGAAGGAATAGTGTCCCATCATTGGTGTCAATGGGAGCAATAGAGCCCCATCATTGGTGTCAATGGAAGGAATAGTGTCCCATCATTGATGTCAGTGGGAAGAATAGTGCCCCATCATTGGTGTCAATGGGAGGAATAGTGTCCCATCATTAGTATCAATGGGAGGAATAGTGTCCCATCATTGGTATTAGTGGGAGGAATAGTGCCCCATCATTGGTATCAGTGTGAGGAATAGTGCTCCATCATTGGTATTATTGGGAGGAGTGCTCCATGATTGGTCTTATTGGGAGGAATAGTGCCCCATCATTGGTATTATTGGAAGGAATAGTGCCCCATAATTGGTATGAGTTGGAGGAATAGTGCCCCATCATTGGTGTCAGTGGGAAGAATAGTGCCCCATCATTGGTATCTGTGGGAGGAATAGTGCCCCATCATTGGTGTCAGTGGGAAGAATAGTGCCCCATCATTGGCATCAATGGGAGGAATAGTGTCCCATCATTTGTATAAATGCGGTAATGGCTGATAAAGGTGAAGGGCTACAGTTTGAAGCCCACTAGTTGACAGTAACAAATATGCCATGAAGATGGAATTCCACTTTACAGCTGCTTGGACCAATCTAAGTATATATATGCCATATGTGTGGGATCCCTGTGGTAGCTGCAAATCACTGTAGTTGGCACCTCTACTCCAGTGATCTCCACTAACGTCTGGGTCCCGTGCTGAGTGTCTGCACTGCTGCACTCTGAACACAGGTGGTGGCTCGTTTGGCAAGTGCACCATTCAGAGAATAATTTTATTGTCTCAATGAATGAATGAATGCAACGTGACATGGAAATTGTAAACATTCTTTATTTTATTTTAAAAAAAAATAATGTTTACAGTGAAATATAACAAAAATAATACTGCTCTTATACATGAAGGAACATCACATAAAGTGCAATGACGACAGATCTTCTACACATGAATAGCAAAAGCTATGGTGTCAATACGAGATCTCGTATGAAGGTTAGTCAAGCATGTTAGAAAAAAGTAAACATTTGAAAAGAATGACGTCACTAACCCTGCCTCCCGACATCATCCAATCAGAGAATGATTTTCATTGAATGAGTAAATGCTAGGTGTTCCCTGAAAGGTACCCGTGCTGAGCAGGCGTCCTCCTGTGTTCAGAATGCAGCAGGACGGCCATTTTGCACGGGACCCCGAAGCCAATGGGGATAGTGGTGTCTAGAGATATGCACAACAGAATCATTTGTTTAGTTTTGGACTTGTTTGTTAAGTTAATAATTTTGTTTCCTCATATCCATTGTTAGAATGATTAATTTTCAGAACGTGTTTCCATTTCGTATATTTGTTATTTTCCAATCTATTTGAAAATTGAATTTCAGAAGATAGCTATATTTGTTCTATTTTATTTTATTCTATTAGCAGTGCTAACCAGTGAACCACTTTGCTGCCCAAACTGCCACCTTCCTCACTATAACTACTATTCTGAAAACTGACATTTACAAGCTTAACAATGGCATGCAATGCCAAGAGGCGGTTTCTAAAGCGAGCAAAATCCTCTCTTGTATTAAAAGAGGTATAGACTCCAGAGAGAGAGAGAGATATCATATTACCCCGGTACAAATCATTAGTAATACCTCCTCTGGAATATGCAGTTCAGTTTTGGGCACCAATTCTAAAAAAGAACATTGGGGAACTGGAGAAAGTACAGAGAAGGGCAACCAAACTGATAAGAGGCATGGAGGAGATCAGCTATGAGGAAAGATTAGAGGAACTGAATTTATTCTCTCTTGAGAAGAGGAGATTAAGGGGAGATATGATCTCCATGTATAATACATAACGGGGGATATGATCACCATGCATAATACATAAGGGGGGGATATGATCACCATGTATAATACATAAGGGGGGATATGATCTCCATGTATAATACATAAGGGGGGATATGATCTCCATGTATAATACATAAGGGGGGATATGATCTCCATGTATAATACATAAGGGGGGATATGATCTCCATGTATAATACATAAGGGGGGATATGATCTCCATGTATAATACATAAGGGGGGATATGATCACCATGTATAATACATAAGGGGGGATATGATCTCCATGTATAATACATAAGGGGGGGATATGATCTCCATGTATAATACATAAGGGGGGACATGATCACCATGTATAATACATAAGGGGGGATATGATCTCCATGTATAATACATAAGGGGGGATATGATCTCCATGTATAATACATAAGGGGGGATATGATCTCCATGTATAATACATAAGGGGGGATATGATCTCCATGTATAATACATAAGGGGGGATATGATCTCCATGTATAATACATAAGGGGGGATATGATCTCCATGTATAATACATAAGGGGGGATATGATCTCCATGTATAATACATAAGGGGGGATATGATCACCATGTATAATACATAAGGGGGGATATGATCTCCATGTATAATACATAAGGGGGGGATATGATCTCCATGTATAATACATAAGGGGGGACATGATCACCATGTATAATACATAAGGGGGGATATGATTTCCATGTATAATACATAAGGGGGGATATGATCTCCATGTAAAATACATAAGGGGGGGGGGATATGATCTCCATGTATAATACATAAGGGGGGGATATGATCACCATGTATAAATACATAAGGAGGGATATGATCTCCATGTATAATACATAAGGGGGATATGATCTCCATGTATAATACATAAGGTGGGATATGATCTCCATGCATATTACATAAGGGGGGATATGATCTCCATGTATAATACATAAGGGGGATATGATCTCCATGTATAATATATAAGGGGATATGATCTCCATGTATAATACATAAGGGGGGATATGATCACCATGTATAATACATAAGGGGGGGTATGATCTCCATGTATAATACATAAGGGGGGATATGATCTCCATGTATAATACATAAGGGGGATATGATCTCCATGTATAATATATAAGGGGATATGATCTCCATGTATAATACATAAGGGGGGATATGATCTCCATGTATAATACATAAGGGGGATATGATCACCATGTATAATACATAAGGGGGGATATGATCTCCATGTATAATACATAAGGGGGGATATGATCTCCATGTATAATACATAAGGGGGGGATATGATCTCCATGTATAAATACATCAGTGGTTCATATAGTGAACTCAGTGTAGAGCTATTCACCCTGAGGTCATCACAGAGGACAAGGGGTCACTCTTTACGTCTGGAGGAAAAGAAATTTAATCTCCAAACACGGAAAGGTTTCTTCACAGTAAGAGCTGTGAAAATGTGGAATAGACTCCCTCAATAGTTGGTTCTGGCCAGCTCAGTGCATTGCTTTAAAAAAGTCCTGGATTCTTTCTTGGATACACAGAATATAACTGGTTACTAACATTGATAGGTAAAGTTGATCCAGGGAATATCCGATTGGCTCTCGGGAGGATCAGGAAGGATTTTTTTTCCCTGCAGGAGCAAATTGGATCATACTTTGCTGTTTTTTTTGGCTTCCTCTGGATCAACTGTTTAAGAAAAAATTCTTAAACCTTTTTTACTTGCAGTCCAGGTCCATCAAATGGTCTTGTTGCCACCATTCATATGATGATGTCATGATGCCACCTCTAGAGGTCTTCAGGATCCAGTGAGGACACCATCAATGGACTCTTCTGACAATCGGCAGCATCCAGGAATATCATGGACAATGCTAGAAAAACCCTCCCATGCTACAGACCAGAAGATACAAGTCCAGGGACCCAGCCTGGTAGTGGATTCAGGTAAGTAAATGGTAATTTTTTTAATGGGTTAGTTAAATGGTGATGGGGTGAGTTTTTTTTATATTGTTCTGTTTAGACCACTGTTAAAAATCGCAGCTCAGAAAATCCATATTGAATAATGTAGGTTGGGTTATGTATTGCCATCAAATGATGTGTGATAATTGTTATTTGCCAGCTGTAGTAGCAGGGAATGCGTGACCCAGGCAGGAAATGATCCCCACTTCCTTTCCGCGTGTCACTGCTGCTTCCTCAGCATTCGAAACACACCTTGGGCAGTGATGACAGCTTTATATACCTTTATTTTAATGTGCATTTAGGTTGTTTTTGCAGATGAGTCAAAGGACTCCTGGGTGAGTTTCCTGCCATGTTGGGGAGGCTGGATGACTTCCTGTGTTGGGGGTCCCGCTGTCACTTTGCTGAAGAAGAGGTAGAATACATTGGATCACTTTTTTTTACCAGTTCTTCTCCACTGTCAATCAAATCTAATATTCACCCACAGAAACAATATTAGGGGGTCCACACTGAATCACCATCGAAAAAGCAATTCCATTATCTGGTCACAGAACAGCAGATTTGATTTACTCGAGGAGTAGAGAATGTCCTCTTTATGAAAAAGATTGCACTATGTACACTCCCTGGCCACTTTATTAGGTATACCTGTTCAATTGATTGGTAACACAAAATTCCTAATCAGCCAATCACATGGCAGCAACTCAATCCATTTAGGCATCTAGATGTGTTATAGATGACTTGCTGCAGTTCAAACCGAGCATCAGAATGGGGAAGAAAGGGGATTTAATTGACTTTCAACATGGCATGGTTGTTGGTGCCAGACAGGCTGGTCTGAGTATTTAAAAAACTGCTGATCTACTGGGATTTTCACGCACAACCATCTCTAGGGTTTATAGGGAATGGTCTGAAAAAAAGGAAATATCCAGTGAGCGGCAGTTGTGTGGACGAAAATACCTTGTTGATGTCAGAGGTCAGAGGAGAATGGGCAGACTGGTTCAAGATGATAGAAAGCAGCAGTAACTCATGGCAATATGGACCAAAATCTCTGAGGAATGTTTCCAACACCTTGTTGAATCTATTCCATGAAGAATTAAAGCAGTTCTGAAGGCAAAATGAGGTCCAACCCGATACTAGCAAGGTGTACCTAAAAAAGTGGCCGGTGAAATTATGTTTTTGCCTTCCGAATAAACTATGGGTATAGGATTCTGTATTATATAAGGTTTTTAGATTTATTTATTGGACCCATTGTTAGACCTTACGCTGGTGCAGTGGGTCCTGGGTTCCTCCTGGTGCACGACAATGCCCGGCCTCATGTGGCAAGAGTATGCAGGCAGTTCCTGGAGGAAGAAGGAATTGCTACCATTGATTGGCCCCCACACTCGCCTGACCTAAATCCAATAGAACACCTCTGGGATATCATGTTTCGGTCCATCTGATGCCGCCAGGTTGCATCTCAGACTGTCCAGTAGCTCAGGGATGCCCTGATCCAGATCTGGGAGGAAATCCCCCAGGACACCATCACCATCATCTCATTAGGAGCCTCCCCCGACGTTGTCAGGCATACATACAAGCACGTGGGAGCCACACAAACTACTGAGGACCATTCTGAGTTGCTGCAATGAAATTTCAGAAAAATAGACTAGCCTGCTGCATTATTTTTTTACTTTGATTTTCAGGGTGTCTTTGAATTCAGTCCTCTGTAGGTTGATCATTTTCATTTCCATCAAACGATGGGGCATTCTTACATTCCTAACACATTACCCATCCATATCAGTATAGATATCCAGCAGGAGATTTTTCCCCATTGAGATGTAATGTGTTTTCATTTTTTTTAGTGTATAATGTGCAGCACAGTGTACAATGTATGACCAACATAATGTACACCAAAGCCCTGAGAGTGTAGACATGTGGGTTATATCAAGTCAAGCACAGGATACAGGGTGAAGTAGTATGGATTATGTAACATATAGCAGAACATACATAATAGAATTGTATGGATTTTCTACTGAACAGCGTAGTGTACAGAATGGAACAACGTGGAGTGCATGATGTACAGCACAATAGACAGAGTGGAGCCATGTGAGATATATAATGTACAGCACAGTGTACAAAGTGGGTGGCTTGGAATATACAACATCTAGCACAGACAGCACATAGTACAATAAAGAAGTATGGCATATATAATGAACAGCACAGTGTACACAGTGGTGGCGTGGAATTAACCATATCTAGTAAAGAGAGCACATAGTACAGAATAAAGAAGTGAGGTATATAAAATGTACAGCACAGTTAACAGTAAGGAGCAGTGTTGACTATATGATGTATAGCAGAGCGACACAGAAAAGCAGTGTGGGCTATATAACGGACTGGACAGTGTACAGAGTGCAACAGAGTGAACAATATTACATTACAACAGAGTAGGGTGCTGTGAAATAGGTAACGTATAGCACAGGTTTCAGAGTGAAATAGCTTGAAGTATACTGTATATTGTACATCACAACATACAGGGATGAGCTGTGCAGAGTATATCATGTACAGTACTCTGTACAAAGCAGCTCAGTGTGGAATATATAATGTACAGCACAGTTTATTTAGTGGAGTGCTGTGAAATTTATAATGTACAGCACGGTGTAAATAGTGGAGTGTTGCAAAGTACAACATGGTTAGATTGTAAGCGCCAAGGAGCAGGACCCTCCTATCCCTCTTGTATTGAACTGTATTGTTGCTGTATTGTCTCCTGTTATATTGTAAAGCGCGGAGCAAATTGTTGGCACTATATAAATCCTGTATAATAATAATAATAATAATAATAAAAAATAGTGACGTTTATCATGTATAGCACAGTGTAGATAGTGAAGTTTATCTTGTATAGTACAGTGTAGATAGTGAAGTTTATCTTGTATAGCACAGTGTAAAAATTAGTGTTGTGAAATGTATAAAATACAGCACCATGTATAGTGTGGAGCAGTGTGAAGCATATAATGTACAATATACATAGTGGTGCATTGGGGAGTATATAATGTACAGCACTATGTCCAAAAGTGGAATGGTGTTGAGTATATCATATATAACACAGAATACAAAGTGCAATATATAACATATAGACCAGTGTTGTGAACTCAAAATAAGAGCATCTTTCTGGCTAAAGTTCATGTTCCAAGTTTCTTGTTCTGCAGAAAAAGTAATTTAAGCTTGGAAGTAAAGTAATATCTGAGGCGTCGAAAGCCATAAGAAAAATATGAAAGCTGGAAGCCAAGAATTCCTAGAAGCCAATAATTCCATTTCCCTATTCTTCCTATGTTTTTGAAAGTCATGCATTTGAAATATAACATTTCCTTCCATCAGCAGATTTGGACAATTTAATTCTCCACCCATAAGCCATATGAAAGACAATCTATTCTGTGTTCATACCAAACCTAACAAAGTCACGTGTATAGATTCTTCAGCTGGATCACGATAACTATGCTAAGCTGTGCTGCTCTGGGGAAATGGTTGTGTAGTGTCTACAAGGGACACCAAATTTTTTAGTTCACTCTGTGTTGCTTTAGGTGCATATAGTATGCTAAAAGCAGCTCTCACTGCATAGATTACCAGGCTGGAGTCCCCCCATATTGTGACCTCATGCTGGAAGTCTTGATGAACCCTCGATGAACACTTGTAACAGTCAATGGGCAGAAACCATGTCACCAGAAAACAGCATGGTCAATACAGTGTAGACCGTCCCACGCTACAGACTGGAAGATAGAAGACCTGGGGTGCTGCTTTTTAAATGATCTGAGATTTAAATACAATTTTAGGCAGATTTTTAAAAAGAAAAAAATATACCATGTGTATGATAGGGGGATTGGAGAGGGAAAGGGGAGCAGAAAAGGGCTTTTTGTCTCCCTGAGCTCTAACCCATAAATGTCATTAATTTGTGTATTTTTTATTATTATAGTTAGGACTATGGATTTATTTTCTACTCCATGTATAAAAATGCAAGTTTGGAACAGCAGTATGCAATAAAATTTTGTGTGAAATTGAGTAAAAGTGCATCAGAAACTTTGGAAATGGTGAGGAAAGCTTATGGAGAAGCTGTGTCATCATCTGCACAAGTGTACCAATGGCACAAGGCCTTCAAGAGGTCTTCAAGAAGAGAAGGTGTTGAAAATGAACAACAATCAGGACGTCCCTCTTCGTAAAAATATGGATGCAGTGAAGTCTTTACTCAACCATGACTCATGTCTCACTATCAGGATGATTGCAGAGGAAATAAGAATTCCAAGTCAATTGCTCTTGAAATCTTGACTCAGGATTTCAACATGAGAAAAGTTTGTGCAAGACTTGTTCCAAAGAACTTATCACCTGATTAGAAGGAACACCATCAACTCATTTGCCAAGACCTGTTGGCCTGTTTGAAAAAAGAGCCTGATATTTTAAGTCAAGTTACCAGGAGAGATGAATCTTGGGTGTTTGGTTACAGTCCTGAGACGAAGAAACAAAGTTCAAAATGGCACACACCCACGTTACCTCCCCCAAGAAAGCTCAAAGGAGCAAATTAAAAGTCGCATCAATGGTCCTTTTTTCTTTTATTCTGAAGGAATTTTTACCTCCCGGTCAAACTGTGAATCAAAGATTTTACCTGGAAGATAGGCTGAACTTGGATCTTTCATCACAGTCACAGTGCTTTGGCTGTCAGAGTTTTTTGCTGAAAAACACATCACGGTGCTTCCCCATCCACCCTACAGCCCCGACTTGGCTCTTTGCAACCTTTTCATATTCCCAAAGATGAAGCAGGGTTTGAAAGGACACCATTTTGGTAGTGTGGATAATGTCCAATGATAGTAAACATTACACTAACCAATTGATTGATCAAATTTAAAAAGTGCACATGGCAAGCTTGATAGAGTGAGAAATGCATTTCAACTTTTATTTTTCAGCTCACACTCTAGCTTTTGTCACTCTGCTGCCTGCTCACACACCTGGGTTCCTATGGCAACTCACTCTACAGCAAGGGCAGAGAAGAGCAGTTAAAAACAAACTGCTCCAACTTGCTCACTTCACTGACAGTTGCCATCTTCAAACGGTTGTAGTTTAAAAATTATAAATCCTACACCGAAGAGCTTTACATTGTGAGAATCACAAGACCCATACCTACATTTTGATGCATAGTATGTATATAATAGTATGTATATAATATTAAAAATGAAGGCACAGTCGCAGTTTAGAAATTGCCCTTCAAATTTGAGGTGGCTAGAGTGGAGTTTCAATGAATGTCAATGGGCGGTGTGAGTTGCAAACAAATGGTCATATTGTGAAAACTATCAGAACTATGGCTTAGCCGTGGACATTTTTAGTGGCAGCGTGGACATTTTTAGTAGCTGAACGTTTTGATATAAGATTTGTGTAGGTGGGCTTGAAAATGAGGGAGTGATGGCAGTTTAGAAATCATGTCCTGATTTTTCAGCTCACACTCTAGCTTTTGTCAACTCCCACTATAGTTTTGAACATTCCGCCATTCATTCCTATGGGACCAACTTCACCACAAAAACACCGATATTTCGTGAACCATTCGGCGAAACGTTCCACAAAGTAATAGCACACCAAATCGGGAACAATCCGCACGTTTCGGTATATTACTGTCTATGTAGTGTAAAAACTGTGGGAGGAGTTAGGGGGGTAAATTTGGCTATAATAATAAGAATATATATGTGAGATAACAGGAAGTGGTCTGCCATGCAAGAACACTTAATTATTTATCTTTATTCATATAACAGCACTGTAGACCCTAACCCATAAATGAGGAAAAAAAAGAAAAAGATTCCTGATGAACAGCCACCATCCCTAGAATATTGGATAAACATATAAGAGGGACCCCTAGGTGGAATGGGACTTTTAAGGCATGACTATATAGACTAAGAATATGAAATCCTTATTTTCCATAACATTTTCACACATATATAAAAAATTATGGCATGCCAAACCATTTACGAAAGATCATATTTTAACATAACATCACCATCAAAAGATATTGTTTGGTTACAGAGATAATTTTGTAAAGATCCGATGCGTTTTGGAGTAATTTTACTCCTTCCTCAGGGAAAAGAAAACTCTGCACAAAGGTGACATAATCTGTGAGATTAAAAACACATTTGTTTAGAACACACAAGATATGTCCATAAAAGATATTTACATAGTGCCAAGTATATGAATATACTCACAACGCAGAGAAGTAAAAAGACATATGGATAAATCTTCAACCGAACTTAAAATCAAAACTCCAGTTTGCAGCCACCTCCCAGCCTGAACACCGGTGGGCTTTGAATACCCGGGACCCCCCCCAAACGGAACACAGGGGCCACCCAGATCACTGCAATAAAGGACTTGGATAGTAAAAAATATTTCCCAAAAGGAAATTCACACAACGGAGAAAAACCACTACATAATCTCTGGAATAAACCCACCATTGTACTTGTGAGCATCTAGATATTTCCAAAAAACTGTTCAGATCTATATAGATGAGACAGAGGGCGTATAGGTATAAATCTTCAAAAATGTATATCCGGTCAAGTCACATGAACCTTTAAAGGCAATATTAATGGGAGAACCAATAAATATATGTATCATTGAACCAACCAGAATGAAAAAAAGAGCATCGATACAAAGACCTAATTTCCAAGAGATGGAAAAAACTTCCTATTGGGTGTAGAAAACTGCATAATGCTCACCATGAAAAACAACGCAATACCGCAATCTAGGGAAGTCCACACTGGCACACAAGGAACAAGAAGTGTCAAATGTGAAAATGCAGACCCCAAATATATAGGAACCACATTAGGAGGTCCATCCAATCATTTAGCAGCGACAAACAGCCTACAGGTGGGCAGACAGGGAAGGGAAATGGTGCCCAAATGCCATTCCCACGCTGCCTCAACGAGGAAAGCTGCCAGGCTCCACGTGCGTCAGTGCGCATCACCACCACGCCACATTGTGCGGAGTGATGTCACGAATTGGCGAACTGCCAAAGAAAACATGGCCTCCGGACCAAAGAGGAGCGGCATAGGCCAGGACCCCAGGCCAAGGTGGCCATGCATTGCTGCACTCACTGTACCAAAGAAAGTCCAGTGGTGCAGCCCCAGTGTGCCGGCGCCGAAAGGGAAGGTCCAGGCACCCGGGTTCAAACCCCATTCGATCCCATAGCTGGAGAGACAGCAAAACAGAGCCATGCATATTATTAATTTGTATAATGCAAGCTATATGTACAATGCATCAGAACTGTACAAAGAGACATACAGAATACAAGGTCAAAAATAAAACAAACCAGAGAGATCTCATACAATTATACAGAATAGAAAAGGATATACATTCTACATATAGGGCATTGATGCAACATCCAAAAAGTATCAAGTATGACAACACAGGTGGGCAGGACACATGGACAAGAGGAGGCTCATTACGTAAGTTTGTTTCTCCAAACCACCAGAGCCAAACCCCTGTAGGAAGGGCCTACCTAAAATTGACCGATTCATTCAAGCCGGGGGGGGAGGTAGCATGTAGATGGAAAATCCATCTAAGCTCCAGCTGCAAACAACAACTCATTCCAGTCACCCCCTCTACGGCTTGGATGTACCCGGTCAAGAATAAGAAGTTACATTTTTGGAAAATGACCATTATGTACCATAAGGACATGGCAGCCCAGAGGTAATTCAGGGTCACCTGTCCACATACTTTTTATGTGTTTGTACGCACATGGCCGTTTGGTACTGTAATCATCCACCTGGCGGTACCTCTGGCAACCCACCGGACAGGATTCCCCAGAGCACGGAGTCTAAGTCCCGGTCTGCTTGTTCACCAGGGCCCCTGATGGTGGGGATGGACTTGGAGCAGACCAGGACCAGGTCGCGACCTCTAAGTACACCCACCCGTGGTAGCGGGATCCACCGGAGATGTCTACAAGAGGAGAGCCTGATGTGAAGAGGCGGAAGGGCCCGAGCAGGATGGATGGATGGAGGGATGGATGGATTCATGGTCAGACAGGCCGGGTCGGCTACTGTGGGAGCAGTGCGGTACAAGGCGGCAGGCAGAGGATAGTCGGGTCACACGCAGGGTCAGTACCAGAAGATCAGATCCAATAGGGGGCATCCAAGAGTCAGGCAAGCCAGGGGTCAGAGCAGGAGAATACAGCACAGTCAGGGGCAATCCGGGTCAGCAACGATCAAATATCAACGAATACAGAAGCAGGGAACACAGGATAGACCAAACGGCAACCAGTGTCAGCGCAGGGCGGATTTAAATACAGCGCCCCGCGCTGTCATATTTGGAAAATGACCATTATGTACCATAAGGACATGGCGCCCAGAGGTAATTCAGGGTCACCTGTCCGCACACTTTTTATGCGTCTGTACGCTTGCCTCCAAAACTCCAACTTTGTCTTGCCCACTTAAAAACAACCACATTCACATAGAAGTAGATATATCACCCTGCAATTTGACAATTGGCAAAATGTTTGGATTTAAAGAGAACCCCATTTGGTAATCTACATTGTTCCTCCGTATACATGTATCTACAATAGTTGCATGCCCCACAACAGAAAGTACCTTTTATTTTGCAAGGATCTCTGGCTAAGTCACCCTTATATTCACTTTGTATGATTCGATCGTTTACAGATGTAGCCCTCCTAAATGTAATTAGAGGGATGGGAGGTACAAATTTGCCTATTAGAGGATCTATGGACAGTAAGTGCCAATATTTCTGAATGATGTTTCTAACTTGGTTATGTTGATTGGAGAATTTCATAATGATTCTGGTCTGACCATCTAATACTTTCTTTTTATGATCTTTGGAAAGGAGATCATTTCTCACATTGCCATCTTAATCACCTGTCTGTAACACGGCTGTGCAACCGTTAAATTGCTACAGGCCAGAGGCGTCCCTAGGGTTGGTGTCACCCGATGTGGTAACGCTTGGTGACACCCCCTCCGACGATCCCCGCAGAATGGATCGATCCCCGCAGGATCGTCAGCATGCAACCTATACGAGGTGACACCGCACCGGCTCCAAGAAAAGGTAAGTTGTAAACAGGGGCAGACTGACAACTCATGGGGCCCCCGGGCAATAGGGGATCATGGGGCCCCTGTGTCCTTGCCCAAACTCAAAAATGCCTATGAAAAAGGTACCAGGGGCATCTCATGGGGCCCCCTACTGACTCCGGGCCCTCGAGCAGTGCCTGAGTTTCCAAATGGTCAGTCTGCCCCTGCACCCACCAGTTCCCAGCAATGCCACCCATTAGTGGCCAGCAGTGCCACACATCAATGCTGCCTAGCAGTGCCGCTCAGCAGTTGTGCCCATCAGTGCCCAATAGTGTCACCCATCAGTGCCGTCAGTCAGTGCCGCAACGCAGTGCCCATATTTTCTGCCTATCAGTGCCACCTGTCAGTGTCCATCATTGCTGCATATCATTGCAGCATCATCAGTGCCTCCTCATCAATGCCCACCAGTGCCGCCTCATCAGTGCAGCCTATCAGTGCCCATCAGTGCTGCCTATCAGTGCCCATCAGTGCTGCCTATCAGTGCCCATCAGTATTGCCAGGTCAGTCCGCCCCTGTCTGGGTACAGTGTTGCATGACCGTGCAATTGCCAGTTAAAGTAGTGCAGTGCTGAATAGCAAAAAATGGCCTGGTCATGAAGGGGGTAAAATCTTCTGGCGCTTAAGTGGTTGAACAACTGTAGCTGTGCCTTCCTCACTCCATCCAATATACAATGTGGTACTTCCTAAATTGAGATGAAGGCTCAGAGATGACACAATCAAGTATAAATCTTGGTGCCTGTGCAGTTTTTGCTGCGTTCACAAAAGTCTGACACAGATCAGTCTCTTCTGCAGCCTCTCACCCTAAGACTTGTTACACAGTCACAATGTTGCAGTCTGATCCCTGGACACGTGGAGACTGAGGAAATGCTTGCCCCAGCCTGCAGCAGACTGATGACGTCAGCCAAGGCAAAGTGACTGCAGTTTATGGATGAATTCTATTGTTTTGTTTTTTAAAGTATACCATTGATGCTATGAATTTATTCCTGCAGAGCTGTACTGTTACTGAATGATTCACAGTAAACAAAGCCCATGTGTTTACAGCTTTACAGTTTTAAAGCTACATTTAATTAACATTTAGTGGCCCTTTAATGTCTGGTAATTCCCGTATAATTCGATAACTTTCTCTGACAACTGGTTTTAATTCTCTCCTTGCTACGTCCAATCTTTGAACACTGATAATACGCCTCCATTTCAGCAGATTACACGATATTACTGGCAGGGGATCACAGCGATGTGTCAGATAGGAGGAGAGAACAGAATACAGCACAGGAGACGCCAGGTTAGGAGGAACTGCCAATTCTGGATTCCTTTTCAGATCCCTCCAGCTAAATGGTTCTTCTTCTCAGCAAAGAAATGCCAGTTAGCCTCTAAGTACCCATGTTGGATTGTCCTGAGTAAAAACATTGGCTGGAATTGCTGTAAATGCCAGCTGCCCGGACGTGGGGCATAGAAACATAGAAAAGTGATGGCAGAAAAAGACCGAATGGTATCAAGTCTGCCCGTTTTTTTATTTTGTTTTGGGTTTGTTTTTGTTTTATTTTTTCTTTTCCTTTTTTTTTTTTGTGTTAACTTTTTTGCATAGATCTATGTTTGTCCCAATCATGTTGAAGCTATTTACTGTTGACTGGCTCACTACCTCTGGCTCTACCTTCAGAAAAGTACTTTGTGAATTCAGTTTTGATGTTTCCTCCAGTTAGTTTAACTGCCTCCCGCCCACCATATAAGGAAATGAGAGGCGCAAGGCGGTTCATATGACGTCCTCCCATTCTAACTGCGCGTGCGCGGCTCCGGGGGGTGCTCAGTGTGGCGATCGGTGGTGCGCTGTGTCCCTCAGATACAGCGGATCACCAATCAACGGAAAGAGTTGAAGACGTCAGCTCGGTCATGTGATCAGCTGTGTCCAATCACAGCTGATCGCATGTAAATAGGGAAATGCTGGTTATCAGCATTTCTCTCCTCACAAGCTGACAGCTTGAGGGGAGAAAAGAGATGAAAATCGGCATTCCGTGGAGGGGACATGTACACTGATCATCAGGGCACTTATGATCAGTGTGCCCTGATGATCAGTGTAGCCCCAACAGTGCCACCTGTCAGTGTCCATCAATGCAACCTGTCAGTGCCCATCAATGCCACATGCCAGTGCCCATCAGTGCCCATCAATGCCACATATCAGTGCCTACCAGTGCACATCAATGTCACATATCAGTGCCTACCAGTGCACATCAATGTCACATATCAGTGCCTACCGGTGCACATCAATGTCACATATCAGTGCCTACCAGTGCACATCAATGTCACATATCAGTGCCTACCGGTGCACATCAATGCTACATATTGGTGCCCATCTGAGCTGCCTTTCAGTGCCACCTATCATTGCCAGTCAGTGCTACTTATCAATGCCAGTCAGTGCCACCTATCAGTGCTGCCAGTCAGTGCCGCCGATCAGTGCCGCCGATCAGTGCCAATCAGTGCCACCTATCAGTGCTGCCAAACAGTGCCGTCTATCAGTGCGCGTCAGTGCCACCTATCAGTGTCCGTCAGTGCTGCCTATCAGTGCCGCCTAACCAAAATCCAAAATCAAGAACACTAGGACATGACCTTAAAGTTCATGTGCGTGTAAAGGCAGGCGTCCCAATACTTTTGTCAATATAGTGTTTGTTTTATCACCCCAACCTTTCACTATTTTTATTACCCGTCTCGCAGAGTAGACAAGCAAAGTAGAAAGACAGGGTACGATGAAAGTTCCTGATCAGTATGTTTGCCACAGGTCTGAACTGGCTTCCTAAAGATGTAAATGGTTGTTTGTAGTCCCCACCAAGGATGCATGTGTCAGGGTGACCACCCAGAAGCACAATTGTGAGACAGTTGTCAGCCCTTAACAGGAAGTGCCTAAACAAAGACCATTCTGGCAGGATTATGAGATGTTAAAATAGAATTGGAGGCAAAAACTTTTTGTTCCTTTTGCATAGAGTAAGGGAGGGTTAGAACCATTGTCAGTTTTTTCTTTTTTTTTGTCATCCGTGTCCCATTGGGGCGATTTCCCTTCACTACCTGTCCCATAGCCAAAACAGGAAAAGAGAAGAAATTCCTCCAAAGTGAGGGAATCCCGGGGTCTCACCCCCTCTATTGTAACCTCTGATCCTGTTCTGGTGACAACCCAAAATGTGGAATTTACTTTCGCTTTTGGTGATAATGGCAAACAGGACAAATAGAGAGGATGGATCTCCTTAACTTGGGCACAGACAGCAATACAAGCCTGACAGGTGTTATGCTGTAATTTCATAGTTGCCAACATTTCAAAAAAGTTTTCAGGGACACCTTTTTTCCTGTGTGTCCAGAAAGCCATTGTAGATGGAGCGTATACTTTAACTGCTTCCCAACCATGCTATAGCAGAAATACGGCTACAGCGCCGTTGTCCAGTTCTGTGATGGCGTCTATGGACTCCCAGAATGCGTCCCCAGCGGCATGCACCTGGCGCTGTTGGTGATCGCTGTGTCCTACGGACACAGCTGATCATGTGATAAGGTAAAAGGCCAATCACAGTGGTCTGTTACCACATGATCAGCTGTGTCCAATGACAGAGAAGATCATAATGTAAATACAGTTGCTGGTTATCGGCTGCACTTTCCTCAAGTTGTCACAGCGTGAGGAAAGTACTGCCGATAACCAGCAAATATGACAGGGGAGATCTGCAGTAATAATCAGGGCACTGCTTATCAGTGCTGCCCAGCAGTGCCACCCAACAGTGCCCAGAAGTGCCACCCATCAGTGCCCAACAGTGTCACCCAGCAGTGCCCAGCAGTGCCACCCATTAGTGCCCAACAGTGTCGCCCATCAGTGCCCAACAGTGTCGCCCATCAGTGCCCAACAGTGTCGCCCATCAGTGTCCAGCAGTGCCACCCATCAGTGCCCAACAGTGTCGCCCAGCAGTGCCCAGCAGTGCCACCCATTAGTGCCCAACAGTGTCACCCATCAGTGCCCAGCAGTGCCAGCCATTAGTGCCCAACAGTGTCGCCCATCATTGCCCAACAGTGTCACCCATCAGTGTCCAGCAGTGCCACCCTTCAGTGCCCAACAGTGTCGCCCATCAGTGCCCAGCAGTGCCACTCATCAGTGCCCAACAGTGTCGCCCAGCAGTGTCACCCATCAGTGCCCAACAGTGTCGCCCATCAGTGCCCAACAGTGTCGCCCAGCAGTGCAACTCTTCAGTGCCCAGCAGTGTCGCCCATCAGTGCTGCCCAGAAATACTGCCCATCCGTGCCCAGCAGTGCCGCCCGTAAGTACAGTCTGTCAGTACCTCCAGTCGGTCCTATCAATCAGTGCTGCCAGTCAGTGCTCATCAGTGCCGTCCATTAGTGCCTCTTATTAGTGCCCACCAGTACCACTTATCAGTGCCCATCAGTGCCACTTATCAGTGCCCTTCATTGCTGCATATTAGTGCACCATCAGTGCCTCATCATCAATGCCCACCAATGCCGCCTCATCAGCGCCCATTAGAGCTGCCTATCAGTGCCCCTCAGTGCTGCCTATTGGTGCAGCCTCATCAATGCACATCAGTGAAGGAGAAAAATTACCTGTTTGCTAATGCTCTTTTATCATTTACAGTCAGGGGCGGACTGACCATTTGGAAACTCAGGCACTGCCCGAGGACCCCGGGGTCAGTAAGGGACCCCATGACATGCCCCTGGTACCTTTTTCATAGGCTTTTTTAAGTTTGGGTAAGGACACAGGGGCCCCATGATCCCCTATTGCCTGGGGGCCCCATAAGTTGTCAGTCCACCCCTGTCTACAGTGCAAAAAATAAAAACCCCAGTGGTGATTAAATACCACCAAAAGAAAGCTCTATTTGTGTGAATAAAATGATAAAGATGTCATATGGGTACAGTGTTGCATGACCGCGCAATTGCCGTCAAAGTGCAGCAGCACTGAAAGCTGAAAATTGGCCTGTGCAGGAAGGGAGTAAAAGTGCCCAGTAGGCAATTGTTTAATTAGTGTCGGGGTATCCATTTATTATGAGCGTAGTTCTACAAGAAGCATATCATTAACATATAACATATAACATTTACTGTTTAACTTTTGTAACATGTGGCAAATGGCGGGGAGAGACGCTGCTGTAATGCTGGTGATCACATCACTAGGGCACCCAATGGGAGATTCAGGGTATGTTCCCTGGTGCCCCGGGCTAGCAATGCTACTGCATGTATCTATTATTATTGTCACTAGCAGTCAGGGGCGGACTGACAACTCATGGGGCCCCCAGGCAATAGGGGATCATGGGGCCCCTATGTCCTTGCCCAAACTCAAAAAAAACTATGAAAAAGGTACCAGGGGCATCTCATGGGGCCCCCTACTGACCCCGGGCCCTCGGCAGTGCCCAAGTTTCCAAATGGTCAGTCTGCCGCTGCTAGCAGTGCTGCAACAAGGTCATCTAGAGCCCAGGGTAAACATGCCAAATTGTCCCCTGTCATCAAAAATCTCCCCCCCCCAAAAAAAAACAACTGATCACTATTTACACTTCAAATTTCCCCTCCTGTCACAAATACCCCCCAATCAAGCACAACCCGCCCCCCCCAAAAAAAAATTCCCCTCTCAACACATTCAATCCTCCCGTACAATATTCCTTTTTCTAGCACAAACCTTCCAAATCCCCCCCCTTTCTAGCACAAATCGTCTACCCCCATATCCCTCCTCCCCACAAAAATCCCCTCCAGACCACCATTCCTACAATACCTTCGCAAACCTCCCCTGCTAGGCCAATTCTTATCCCCTGCCGCCCCCCCAAATTCCCCCTCCAAACACAAATTCCCTCCCTCATCGTGGTGCCCCCCCAACACAGTGCCCAGGGCAGTCGCCCCTTCTGCCCACCCTTTGTCCTGGCCCTGGTCACTAGGAGATTAGGATGCTATTGAGATGTCTTCATATTATGTATGTGACAATATGTATTGTATCTGTACTTTTATATGAATTCAATGGTAATGTGAACATACAGATATTTATTCGGATTTACTGGAATATCTTATTATAAACTATATTAACCCACTTGCCCTCCAGAGGATTTACTCCCCTTCCTGGCCAGCCCATTTTTCGCTATACGGCACTGCGTTACTTTAACTGACAATTGCGCGGTCATGCAACGCTGCACTCAAATGAAATGTATGTCCTTTTTTCCCACAAATGGATATTTCTTTTGGTGGTATTTGATCACCTCTGCGGTTTTAAATTTTTTGCGCTATAAACAAAAAAAAGACAGACTGTAAGAGGAAAAGACGAGGAAGCCCGGGCAGATGCGCCAATGCTCAATATGGTCGTGCCAATGAGCACCAAGAAGTGCGCATGCGCATAGGTGGGCGGCACGTAATCACGCATTCCTGTGCACGAAAATGCACTAGCACACGCAGGGTGCATTAACCGCTGACAGTCAGTGGCCTTTATAAGGACTGCATCTTTGCTCAGTGATTGCTGGATTATTGTCAGCCCCTCTCTTTCCTGTGTTTAGCGCTGATTACCCATTACCGACCCGGGTTCCGGCGATTGCCGGCAAACACTAACAGGGAGCACAGCTGCATTGTTTTCAATGCAGCTCTCCTCCCTGTCAGTTCCCAGCTCACTGTTCCGGAGAGCAGAGCTTAGTTTTCTGGGACTGCCTGTAACCGTGATGTACACACCCCCGCCCACTAGTGAAACACTCCCCTAACACAGTTAACCCTTTGATTGTCTTTTAATGTTAACCCCTTCCTCCCCAGTGTCATTAGTACAGCGTCAGTGCTTTTTTTTGCACTGATCACTGTATTGGTGTCACTGGGGATGTCACTGACCCCAAGTCAGTTCCCTCCCAGTGTCAGAATGTCCGCCGCAGTCCCGCTATAAGTCGCTGTTCACCGCTATTATTAGTATAAAAAAAAAATAAAAATCCAGTATCTATACCGCCATTTGTAAACGCTATAACCAATTAATTTACACGTAGTGGGATTTTTTTTTAGCAAAGACATGGAGCAGAATACATTTTGGCTGAAATTTATGGCGAAATTTGATTTTTAAATTTTTTTACTGGACATGTTTTATAGCAAAAAGTCCAAAATATTGGTTTTTTTCCTCAAAATTGTCAGTCTTTTTTTTTTTATAGCGCAAAACTTAAAAACGCACAGGCAGTCAAATACCACCGAAAGAAAGCTCAATTCGTGGGGAAAAAATTATGTAAATTTAATTTTGGTGCAGCGTTGCATGACCGTGCAATTTTCAGTTAAAGTGACGCAGCGCCGTAACACAATCCGCTTCTGTAAAGTGTACCATAGCAAAAGGCCAATGTTTTTTTCTGTATGTGGAAGAGGATAGATCAGGAAGGCGCTTCTAAGTGCAGGATATCTAGAAGAATCTTTAATATTGATGGTTAAAAATACTTACAAATTCATAGTTAAAACAGGCCTAATAAAGAAGAAAGAGCTCTGCGCATGCTCCGAAACGCGTCACCGTTCCACGCACGTTCCTAACCCACGTCACTTCCGGTTGCAGTCTCCTGGACAGCGTGCGCTCCAGCGATCCTGGAACTTGCATCGGCCATCTTGGACATCTGATCCTCAGCTCCCCAGCTCCCCCTGCAGCTGCTGGCCGGCACAGCGGGTTCTTGCATGGTGGATTGAGCCTCTGCGCTCTGACGATTTTATTGAGTCTGTTTTAACTACGAGTTTGTAAGCGTTTCTAACCGTCATTGCCTCTGCGCTCTGACGATTTTATTGAGTCTGTTTTAACTACGAGTTTGTAAGCGTTTCTAACCGTCATTGTTAACTCCTTGACGCCGATCGCACGAAAATATGCGGCCTCTCAGCGTCTGTACCTTGATGCGTGCAATTAGAAATGACATATGTGCTGAGAGCGCGCGCCCTGCGCACTCCCAGCACATATGCTCGCGACTCCCGGAAAGGTCCCGATCTCCCTTTTGATCGGGACCTTTTCTGATCATGTGACAGCGAATCATGGCGGTCACATGACCCTAAAACCTGCCCAGCCTCCTGGGTTCTGAAACTCTTAAAGGGCCGGGAGGCAGACTGACAACTCATGGGGCCCCCGGGCAATGGGGAATCATGGGGCCCCTGTGTCCTTGCCCAAACTCAAAAAAGCCTATGAAAAAGGTACCGGGGCATCTCATGAGGTCCCCTACTGACCCCGGGCCCTCGGGCAGTGTCAGAGTTTCCAAATGGTCAGTCAACCCCCCCCCCCCACCACAGCAAGAGAAAAGACACTCACCCTGAGAACAAGAGTCAGGCTCTGCATACACTAACAAGCAGCACGCAGCCTCTCTGATTGCACCTGGTCCTCATGCTGTGTGTGTCCCTTCTTTCCGGGGCATGGTGCTGCCTCCCTGAAAAATGCCGCCCTAGGCAAATGCCTTGTTTGCCTTGTGGTAAATACACCCCTACCTATACTAATCCTCTAAATGTTTTTTTTCGACTTTGGATAGAGTGGACAGGGAGAACACCTGTCAGGTTTTTATTGCTGTCATCCTTTCTATTTGTCTTGTTTTTATCAATGAATGTTATAACAAAAAATAAAAAATCCCACATTATGGGTTGTCACCAGAACAGGAATAGAGGGGAAATCTTCCAATGGGGGCATTAGTTCTGGTGACAACCAGGGATTCTGTCACATTGAAGGGATTTTCTCTCACTTGCTGTTTTGGATATGGGACAGGAAGTGACGGGAATTCTCCGCAATGGGATACGGATGGCAAGAACCCCAAAACAAAACAAAAAAAACCCCTCAGAATTGACGTAATTGACATGCTGCCTTTAGTTCTACTTTTATTGAATGTGTTAGAATGCAATAGATCCATTCCACTTGTCCTCACCCCTGGAAGCAATCATGAATGGCTGTGGATCACAATATTCTATGTACTCTGCTGGACTTTTCTTAGTTGAAGCAGTATTCTACAATTCATGTTCCCTAGATGGATGGTGCTGCCTGAAAAGGTTCTGCTGCCCTCATGTGGTGGACAGTTATATAGATCAAAAAAGAAATTCATTTATTAAAAAATTATTATTATTATTATTATACAGGATTTATATTATTATACAGGATTTGTATTATTATTATACAGGATTTATATTATTATTATTATTATTATTATTATACAGGATTTATATAGCGCCAACAGTTTGCTCAGCGCTGTACAATATAACGGGAGACAATACAGCAACAATACAGTTCAATACAAGAGGGATAAGAGGGCCCTGCTCCTTGGAGCTTACAATCTAAGAGGGAGGGGCTAGTGGTACAAAAGGTAATGACTGTGAGTCTGTGAGGGATGGACTGGTAGAAGGAATAGAAGATTCCATTATTAGCTGAAGGCAGGATAGGCTTCCCTGAAGAGACAGGTTTTCAGAGATCGCCAAAAAGGGGGCAGAGTAGGCGATAGTCTGATAGATTGGGGTAGAGAGTTCCAGAAGATGGGGGAGGCTCTGGAGAAGTCCTGGAGATGAGCATGGGAGGAGGAGACAAGGGAGCTAGAGAGCAGGAGGTCGTGCGAGGAGCGGAGAGTACGGTTTGGTTGATATTTGGAGACAAGATCGGTGATGTAATTTGGGGCAGAGTTTGAAATGGTTTTATAAGTGATTGTTAATGTTTTGAATTTTATTGAAAACATTTAGATTTACTAACACCTGTATAATAGGAGGTCAAACCTAAACACTTTCGATTTGTATGCAATCAGTCAGATTATAAATGGCTTTATATGTTATTGTTAATGTTTTGAATTTTATCCGTTGGGCAATGGGAAGCCAGTGGAGGGATTGGCAGAGAGGGGTGTAGGCCAGTGGAGGGATTGGCAGAGAGGGGTGGAGGACATGGAGTGGAGACCAGTGGAGGGATTGGCAGAGAGGGGTTGAGGCCAGTGGAGGGATTGGCAGAGAGGGGTTGAGGCCAGTGGAGGGATTGGCAGAGAGGGGTGGAGGACATGGAGTGGAGACCAGTGGAGGGATTGGCAGAGAGGGGTGGAGGACACTGAGTGGAGGCCAGTGGAGGGATTGGCAGAGAGGGGTGGAGGACACTGAGTGGAGGCCAGTGGAGGGATTGGCAGAGAGGGGTGGCAGATACAGAACGGTTAGTAAGGTGGATGAGTCTGGCAGCAGCATTCATGATAGACTGAAGAGGGGATAGCCTGCGATGAGGTCGGCCAATGAGGAGGGAGTTACAATAGTCAAGGCGAGATATAACAAGGGAGTGAATAAGTTGCTTAGTGGTTTCCGAGGTTAGGAACGGGCGTATCTTTGTGATGTTGCGGAGGTAAATTTACTGTATATCTGTCATTTTATCACATATTCCAAAAACAAGACTTTTCTTCAGTCCAGGACAGTAAGCAGGACCATGCAAAGCATTCCTCCATGCCTACCAAAGATCCAACTGCACATTATGGTGTACAGTACCGATAAATGCCTCCATGATATCAATATTGGGTTTTTCTGGATACAAAGTTGAACCCCACCATTGACTCATGTGTCTTGCCAGTGCACATGTAGGCAGGACCTAGGCCCAAAGATACCCAATCAGGGAGAGACACACAGTTTTTTAAGTTTTTGTATCTTGTATATTATGGCAGTATGGATAATTTCATAGTTACATAGTTGGTAAGGTTGAATAAAGACAGCAGTCCATCCAGGTCTACCTGTGTAGGTGCGTGTTTTTGTTAATACCATTTCCCATATCCCTTTATATTGCATTTGCTAAGATGTCCATCTAAAGCCAGCCATACACGGGTCAAATTCCGAAATAATTTTTTCTCGAAAATCTTTTTGAAGAATTTTCATTAAAATTTCCCACCATTAGTGGATCACAGAAACGGCTGATTTTCTAGCGACCATTGAATTCGAGTGATCTGGCATGTTGGAATTTTTTTTCAGAAACAAAAGAATTTAGAATCAATGATGGAAGAGTCGTGCGAGAAATTCAATCGAAAAAAGAAAAGAGCTGTGGCCTGGAAAGAAAAGAAAATTCTTGCCCACGAAAATTCTTTTCTGTAGCAGCATGTGAAATTGATAGCTTGGTTGGTCGAATTTCAAAATCAATGGTGGCACCATTTATTTACAAAACGTACGAAATGTCCTATTTTCTAAAGAAAATTTGTTCGGAGTTTGACCCGTGTATGGCATGCATTAGAGTTTGTATCAAGACTTCCCATTGACGCCACCGGTTGTGGAAGGGAGTTCCACTTCCCTACTGCTCTAACAGTAAAGAACCCCCTATGCAGCTCTTCAATGAGAGGCCATGTGTTTTCTTAAAGTGGTGGTCAAGTTTTTTTTTTTATCTTTTACTTACAGGTAAGCCTATAATAAGGCATACCAGTAGATACAGAAAATATCTCCTAAATGTGCACCATTACTTTACTGCGTCACTCGTTATTTACGTCACTCCCACGTTGTATGGATGGGAGCAGGGGCAAACTGACAACTCATGGGGCCCCCGGGCAATAGGGGATCATGGGGCCCCTATGTCCTTGCCCAAACTCAAAAAAGCCTATGAAAAAGGTACCAGGGGCATCTCATGGGGCCCCCTACTGACCCGGGCCCTCAGGCAGTGCCCGAGTTTCCAAATGGTCAGTTCGCCCCTGGACAGGAGTGATGTCATCATGGTTTGGCCAGCCAAACAGCCGCAGCCTGCGAACCTAGAAGGAAGACCAGATGAAGATAGAAGCCCAGGGAAGCCAAGACAGCACTCAGCTGGAGGGCTTCATTTTCAGGTAAGTCTTTCTTAACCACTTGCCCTCCTGAGGATTTACCCCCCTTTCTGACCAGGCCATTTTTTTGCTTTATGGCGCTGCGTTACTTTAACTGAAAATTGCGCGGTCATGCAATGCTGCACCCAAATTAAATTTACGTCCTTTTTTTATCCACAAATTGAGCTTTCGTTCTGTGATAATTGATCGCCTCTGTGTTTTTTATTTTTTGTGCTATAAAAAGACCGACAATTTTAAGAAAAAAAAACAATATTTTTGACTTTTTGCTATTGAACATATCCAGTAATAAAAATTACACATTGAAATTTCATTATAAATTTAGGCCAAAATGTATTCTGCTCCATGTCTTTGCTAAAAAAAAAATCCCAATACGTGTAAATTAATTGGTTTACGTGAAAGTTATAGCGTTTACAAATTGCAATATACAGTAGATATAAGGGGATTTTTTTTTTTATATTTATTTATACTAATAATGGCGGCGATCAGCGACTTATAGCGGGACTGCAGCGGACATTCTGACACTGGGGGGAACTGACTTGGTGTCACTGATATCCCCAGTGACACCAATACAGTGATTAGTGCTAAAAAAAAAAGCACTGACAATATACTAATGGCACTGGGCAGGAAGGGGTTAACATAAGGGGCGATCAAAGGGTTAACTGTGTGTTGGGAGTGTTTTACTTGGGCGGCGATGTGTTGGTGCTTCACTGTAAGCACACTGCTCTGGATGACTGTTCTGTGCACAGCCATCCAGAGCAGTGTGGCCAAGCCGACAGGGAGGAGGACTGTTAGTAAAGAAAGCAGTCCTCCTCCCCGTCGGAGATCCTTGGTAATCTCCGGGCGCAAGCAGGTAGTCACCGGCCGGAACCCGGTGACTGACAGTCGCGAACAGTGTCAGGGGTAGGGCGTGCACGGCTCGCACGTGCCCCCTACCCGGAAATGCGAAATCACGTATATATACATGATTTTGCACACCCCTGCTGCAATAGCAGTGTATCTGTGGTTATTGTGCTGGTATGCGATGCACATTAGCACATTGTGCACTTAACTTGAATTTTTTTGTTTTATTTTCTGCAGTTTACTAAAAGCTCCCTGAAGCTGAATAGTTTTTTTTTTCCCTACGCTAGAATCACCATATGGTATGTTTATGTATGGTATGGTATGTTTATATCACTATCATGTCTCCTCTCAAGCATCTCTTCTCAGACTGAACATGCGACAGTACGAAAACAATACAATGTGATACACGAGGGGTTCGAGGGCCCTGCTCTTTCGAGCTTACAATCTAGGAGGGAGGGGATAGTGGTACAGGAGGAGATAGCTGTGGGGAATGGAGTGGTAGGAAGAGTGAAGGAGGTCGGCAATTAGCAGGAGGTGGGGTAGGCTTCCCTGAAGAGGTGGGTTTTCAGGGTGCGCCTAAATGAGAGGAGAGTAGGTGATAGTCTGATGGATTGGGGTAGGGACTTCCAGAGGATAGGTGATGTTCTGGAGAAATCCTGGAGGCGGGTATGGGAGGAGGAGACCAGGGAACTAGAGAGAAGGAGGTCTTGTGAGGAGCGGAGTGTGCGTTTGGGTGGTACTTGGATATTAGTCGGTGATGTAGTTTGGGGCAGTATGATGGACAGCTTTGTATGTCAGTGTTAGGATTTTGAATTTGATCCGTTGTACAATCGGAAGTCAGTGGAGGGATTGGCAGAGGGGGGTGGCGGAAATGGAGCGGTTGGTAAGGTGAATGAGTCTGGCTGTCGTGTTCAGGATCGACTAAAGCGGGGATAGCCTGTGGCAGGGCAGGCCAGTGAGGAGGGAGTTGCAGTAATCAAGTCGTGATATGATGAGGGAGTGGATGAGCTGTTAAGTGGTTTCTGGGGGCCGCCGTAGGCCACAAATCACGGAGCTGGGTGCTGGTTGCTGTAGGGTGCTGGGTGGCCTGGGATTGTCCCAGGGCTAATGGGGAAGGCCCCAAGGAGGCAGGCAGGTCAGCGGAGGCCGGGGGGCGGAGTGGTGGCGATCCGGGCCGATGACCGGCGTTCTGGGTCAGCCGCGGCAAAAATTGAGGCAGCGGCTTCGGGGGCCGCTGTAGGCCACAAGTCCCGGATCTCCGGGATTTGGCCGAAAATGGCCCAGCACCCTCCCTGGGTGCTTGTCGGGGGCCGCAGGGTCGTGGGGGCCCCACCAGGGTCCACTGCAGCCCGAATGGCAGCAGATTGGGACTTGGGACTCAGGAGCACTCCCTCACATGCCTTACGCCAATCCAGTGGTACTATGCCAGTCATTAAAGAGTCCCAAAAAATTAGATACAATGGCTTTGAAATGACAGAGCTGAAGGTGTTCCTTGGTTTGATGTTACATGAGAGCTGACGACTGCAAGGGCAGCCCCCTTTTCTTGTCAGTAAGGGGGGTGTGGACAGAAATTACTTGACCAATTAAGTGGCTGAGGAGTGGCCATGGGATGTCACTATGTTTATGACTGAACCATGGCCCTCCCTTATACCGATATTATTTTCTTAAAAAATGTACCGGTTGCATTCTGGAAACTGGTAGATTATTTTTCACTATTGAATTTGGTGCCCAGGGATGCCAAAGTCTCTCAGATAGGCCTGTCATCCAGAAGGTAGGAGATGGCTACCTCACCTTTGGTATACTATAGCTTAGTTATGCATGACCTTGATTTTTTCAGTATGATATTCTCCATTAAATTATACAGTATACTTAATATTAATGTGCCTTGGTCCTGTCTGATTTTATGAATTGTGTGTAGATTTTTAAAAATTGTGAGTTAGACAGGGGTCTCAAGAAAGGTTATTTTTAAGGCGGCTGGAATATATTGATTGGAAGGGCTTGTATCCATGGCATTTATACCAGGAGAAGAGGTTGAGTTGGAAATGCATCAAGCATTTGTAGCAGAAGGCTCAGGTTTATCTACTGAAGATGAGGACATTAAAATTAAGTTTCAGGAACATAAAAAGCTTGTCATTAAACGTCTTAATCGGAAATGGGATGTATGCTTCTTGGAAGCCTACATTAGACAAAGTATTATTCCACGTGGTTTGAGAAGTAAGGTAGTCCCAGCTGAACATTTACATAATGAAAGGTTTCTAGAGAAATGGAAAGTGCTATGCATAGAACATGGGATTAATGGTATGAAACTTATAGTTGAGGAGGAAAAATTACAACTTGAAGAATTAGATCAAGCTATCAGTAAAAGTGTATCTGGATTAGATCCCTTTAAAAATCAGGAGAACTTTGAAAGATATAATGAACAACTTAAAAAGGAAGTTGAAAAAGTACAAAAAAATCTTAGAACTACTAAACAAACTAAATTTAGACGCGACCTTAAAGATTGGGAAACAGGTGAGATATTTGATCTCACTACAAAAAGAAGTAGAAGTCGATCTAAACGAAGAGTATTTCGTTCACGCTCTAGATCAATGGGGGAAACCATGTCTAGTGAAAGTGAGTCTGAAAATCTAGGGAAATCTGTTTCTTTTTTAGACCAACAAGATGGAGAACCTCCTCGCACCAATCAATTACAGATGGGAAGAGGATCCAAAAAGAAAGTAGAGGAATCCTTAAAAAACAAACATCAGGAAGACAAGGGCAGAACAAGAAGTCAGAGGAGGTAGTAGATGGAAGTATTCATGATAAAAAGGTAATCAATTTGGCTAATTTTCCACTCAAAAGGGAACATGTCTCTTTACTAAATAAGGGTATATCCTTTTCACCAGTGACCCCCATGGATGAGTTCGAGGTATTTAAAGATGTCAATTTATTTTTAAGAAAAGTTTTCTTGAGAATGATACATGGTAATCCCACTATTTTGGAGGATATGGCCTCTGACTCATCCATGGAGGATCGCAAGATGCTCGATGTGTTGATATCTCTCATGGAGGAAAGTGAGGATGGTGATGAGAACGAAATAGATCTGGATAATCACAGCAATGTGATTAGAAAAGTCGATCTGAATATTAGATCGACAAAAATGCCGAAAATACGTTCCAACATGAGGATTTCGACATTTCTAGATTTTGTTGCTGACGATCTTAAAAATCTTGAGTGGAAAATGCCAATTGGTGATAATCTTACAAAAAAAGAAATAAAAGCCCTCAAAGAATTAAAAGAGACTAAGAATATTGTAATTAAGAGAAGTGACAAAGGGGGTAATGTAGTTATTTTAAATGAACAAAACTACGTTAAAGAGGTGAAGCGCCTACTAAGTGATCCATCTACATATAGGAAAGTAGCCACTAATCCTTTTCATGTGGTGGCGAAAAAATTTAATTCCATCTTAACATTGGGAAAAGAAGTGGGTCTGTTAACCAAAAAAGAGTATGAATATCTGAGAACTGAAGAATTTAACTATCCTACCTTTTATATTATCCCTAAAATACATAAAAATCAAGAAAATCCTCCGGGTAGACCGATTGTCTCTGCCATTAATGGTCCCCTAGATAAAACAGGGAAATATATAGATCTGTTTCTCAAAGATATGGTTTCTAATCTCCCCTCTTATGTAAGAGATACTAAAGATGTGTTGGCCAAGATTGAAAATATGATTATTAATGAAAATTCCATTCTAGTGGGAATAGATGTGGAATCACTTTACACTTCTATCCCACATGAATGTGGTGTGAGATCGGCTTCTTACTTCCTTGATAAAACATACCCTACTTTAGGAGGACAGAATGAATTTATTAGTGAGTTGTTGGACTTTGCATTACGACATAACTTTTTTCAATTTAATAATACCTTTTATCAACAGACTAAAGGTACTAGTATGGGAGCACCGTGGGCCCCGGCCTACGCATGTCTACATTTGGGTTTCTGGGAGGAGCAGGTTGTCTTCAGATCATCAAGGTTTCTTGTTAATGTCCAGATTCGATTAAGATATATAGATGATGTGTTCCTTGTATGGAGAGGAACATCTGAGGAATTAAAACTATTCATGGAGGAGTTAAATCAAAACTCCTTTAACATTGGACTTAAATATTTATCTGATGAAAGGTGTATTTCCTTTCTGGACTTGGAAATTAGACTTGAAGACGGAAGACTCCTCACAAAAACGTATAGGAAACCAACTGCTGCCAACACCCTATTAGAGGCCAGAAGCTACCATCCACGTTCACTGATTTCAGGGATTCCAGTGGGACAGTTTTTGAGATGTCAGAGAAATTGTTCGAACATTAATGACTTTAGGATGGAGGCCCAGGACCTCTATAGAAGATTTAGGGAAAGGGGATATTCTCACTCTCAAATTAGAAAGGCTCGGAGACGGGCATATCAAACTGACCGTAAGGATTTATTATCTCCCAAAAAGGATGAGAAGGTTAAATTAAGTGAGCAACCTGTCAGAATGATAACCCAATTTGGAGCCCAATGGCAAGATGTAAAACAAATATTAGAAAAGCATTGGAAGATTTTAACTCAATGTCCCAAATTGAATAAGATTGTAGGTGAACGCCCTCAAATGGTAGCTAGAAGAGCACCAAATCTTGGTGATCTCCTTATTCATTCTGACTATCAACCGTTAAAACAAACAACATGGTTAAAATCACGTACTAAGGGGATGTTTAAATGTGGAAAATGTCAAATTTGTAAATATGTGGACCGCACGGATTCCTTTTATGACTCAGGAAATAACACTCATTATAAAATTCAAAGTCTTATAAATTGCTCCACAGTGAGAGTGCTATATATTTTGACCTGTCCATGTAAAAAGATGGATATTGGTAAGACCAAAAGACAACTTAAAGTACGAATAGGTGAACATCTTAGAGATATTAGATCAAATGATCCTGAAAGCAACCTTGCTCAACATTATGCTAAATATCATGGAGGTAAACTGGATGGCACAAAAGTGAAAGGTTTCTATGCATTGCACTTTCCTCAAAGGAGAGGTGATTTTGACAGAGAACTGCTAAAAAAGGAGAAATATTGGATATATAAACTTGATACAATGTACCCAAAGGGGTTAAATGTGGAATGTGATCTCCAAGTATTTTTGGATAAATAGATTTACATAGTTATGTATCCTTATGTTGCCATGCGTCAGTTGATCTATGGCATTTTTCTGTCTTCACTAATGGGTGAATTATATGTCAAAGAATGAAGGTAAACCTTTTGGCATCTGGGAAATATTGATGACCTGATGATATAAACCTGAATATAGGTCTAAAAATGTAAAAGGACCGATTGCTGAGCTAACTATGTTCTTCCCTCTTAATAATAATGATACCATTAAATGGGTATTTGAAGTCTAGGTATCTTTGGCAATATAATCCACAGTGAGATTCGTTAATTAACATTGCCATCTTGTGGTGGCTTTGTGGTAATTCATACTGTACTTTTAGGAACTGTTGACTTAATGAATAGGCCTGGTGATTCCTTCACTAAACATCGCCATCTCTTGGTGAAAGTATGGTAATTTTCCAATTGATTAGTATATACATTTATGGTTTTTTTGATTTGTGTATGCATTGTTGAAATTGTCAAGCCTTTCCTCTCTCTGATATTTCCAGTCGCTTGTTCTTTTAAATGAATTTAATAATGACCAGCAGCTGTGCTAAGTATTTAGCCCCTTTTTTTTTTCCAATGGGAATAACTGCAAGTTAATTTTTGCATAAATGGGTGGGTCTTAACCCACTATAAATAGAAAATTGGAATGCAGGAATCTCATTGGTCCTGACGAAGCTGAGTGAGATACGCCCATCGGCGAAACGCGTTGACGTCATACGTCAGATACGTCACTTCCGGTCATGCGCACTAGGTGGAACGCACGCTGACCTACAAGGAGGAAGCCATCTTCACATGCCATGAGGCAGGCTTAAGCAGCACAGGCGCCGAGAAGAGGCTGGAACCCGCGGTATATCGGCTGATGTCAGCGGTTGTTCCCTGGCCTCTCTGGCCTTGTTAGGCAGTACCTATGAAGGACATCTTTTCCTCTCCTACTATCCATTGCGCAGGTGGTGAGTGGACTGTTACAGGACACTAGTTATATGGTCCTTTGTGATCGATATAACCTATACATCTTACATAGAGTAAAGCTCTTCCAGTGACTTTCCACATATTGTTTGTTTCACTACAGGATGGGGACATCATGGTGCTTTTCATAGGAAACAGGATATACCACGTGTATCTCAACAGGCAGAAGATTTATTGGGATCTGTCTTGTTTTCCTTACAGAAAGTGGTGTGTAGTCCACATATAGTGGTGAAGAAACCATTTCAAGCAGTGCTCTGCTATTTGCATCTATCCTTCCATCCTGGTAACAAATGGGGCTTATTCTCATTTAAGAGCCCTAAGGAAACAGTCGCTTATATTACAGATGAATGGGCCCCAACCACATGTGCCGGCATAGGAGTGTACTGCATTTTATATATGACATTCATTTTTTCTTGTCTTCTATAGGCCTAGAGGCATGTTTCTCTTTTTGACGCACACTGTGCTTGCTGTACTGCATACATGTGATATTTTATATCTATAGTGTAATGTTTTGACACTCCCTGCTTGGGATATAACCATTTTGGTAGTAGCATATGTCTACACATTTACAACATGTTACATGGTATACCTATGGTATAATTTTTGCATACACCTCCTGTGGGAAGTGTTCACCTGTGAACCAGTGCTACAAAGACTTTAGGCTCTATTAGTCACTGTATTTGTTCCACAATTATTTGGACCGGTCTTGGCGTCATTTTATATGGTTTTAGGTTTGTGTGTATTGTCTCATACTGAGGTGATGGTAAACCAGGGCGATTGCCCAAATGTCAAACTTGTATATGTAATAAAGCATAATTTTTGGAAATTTTTCTGATTGTCACACTCTGTTCATAATGTAGCCACTTTCTCTGTGAATTTCTTTTCACAACCCCCCTTTTTTGTGCATGTCTTTTTTGGCTACTGAATGGAGGCCATCTATTGGGTGATATGGTAATTTATTATACAACCTCTAAATAACTATCTTTAACTAATGTCTCAAGAAAGGTTGCCTCAAGCCTGGCTGTCTTTACGATACCCGTTAGCCATGGGTAAGACATTTTACTGCATGTTGTATATTCCTCATGGGTTTGATTGCCCATTGTTGATAGAACTGAAGAATTTTGTGACTTTTTTACAATGGGTCAGAAGAAAGTGATAATCTGTAGATGTTTATGGTTAGCAGAAATTAACAGACATCCTGCCAGAGGCTCAATTACATATTTACAGCTCTGGTAAAGGCCTGTGTATTGGTGTCTGCTGTCCCTAAGTTAAGATAGCAGGGTCTTTGAAAAGTGACTAAATTAACAGGCTGCTGCTATGTGCACTATTCTACAAAACCTTCATGACTAAACTATGATTCCTGAACAACATGCCCGCCAGACACAGCTTTTTGTGTACCCATTACATGATATCATTACAACAAGTTGCATATGAAGATACTTAAATCTAATTTAAGAAACTTTGATTTTCATTATTAATTTTTAAGTGCTGCAGTTACTGCTTTGGATTAGATAAAATTTGGGGAAGTTTAGGAGGTCTGGGGGCTTTGCAAGAAAAGTGCAGTACTGTAAAATAAAGCCTAATCAATACTATATTATAGTATAGTATATTGCAAACATTTGAGCAAATTTTATTGCAACTTTGTAACTACTTTTACTTTGAAGCTGTATCGAAGAGCAGAATTCTGACTGTGAATCTCAGAATTTTGACTTTTAATCTCAGACTTCTGACTTTGAAAATCAGAATTCTGACTTTGAAGCTTAGAATTTTGCTTAATACATTTTAGGATGGTCCCAAGGTTTATTCTTAGAACTCTGACTCTGGTACTCAGCATTCTGACAACCTGATTTAATCTCCGATATCTGACTTTTAATCTTAGTCTTCTGACTGAAAATCGGAACTCTGAGTTTCATTCTCAGTATTCTGAATTTGAAACTCAGACTTCTGACTTTGAAAATCAGAATTCTGACCTTGAAACTCAGAATTGTATTTAATACATTTTAGGATGGTCCCTAAAGTTTTATTCTCACAATTCTGACTTTGATAATCAGAATTCTGATTTTGAAACTCTGAATTCTGACTTTGAATCTCAGAATTCTAAATTAAAAAAAAAAAATAAAATTTTGACTTTTGAAAAATTTTGTTTAATAAATTTTAGGATTCTCAGAATTCTGATTTTCAACTCAGTGTTCTGACTTTAAATCTCAGCATTCTGAATTAAAAAAAAACTCAGAATTCTGACTTTGAAACTAAAAATTTTGTTTAATACATTTTATGATGGCCACAGGGCTCTTTTGTAGAAGCTGTTACTAAAACCCCTTTGACTTAATTTTTTAAATGAGAGATTCTGTAAAGAGAAAAAGCTTGTAAGTTAGTGTAGCAAAAACTGCTACAGGACTAGCAAAATTTAGGGGTAGATACATCACTATTGAGATTCTAAGGAGTCCAAGGAGTGCAGAGATTGGAGGGTGGAGGGGGGTGTTTTTTTATTTTATTTTTTTACTGATAGATTTTTTCAGCAACAAATTTTCAGGTTCATAAAATTCTCTATTCTCTGTATTTATTTAGCCAAATGACGACACAAAATGTTACCAAATCTTAACCAAAGTATATTTATTTACAGAAATATATTGTACAAACCTAAAAATATTGCACATATAAAAATATATAGTATGGTCTAGTACTAACTGCCGTCTATATAATCATGGAATGTATGCTTTATAATCAACTACATACTGCATTACAACACACATAAAGATCCCATTGGGCCATCAAGTAGGCATATTTACATCAAACTTTGCCCCAATCAATTACGTACACACATAAAGTTTGTTTTCGTTATTCTGAATAGTCAAAACTATAACTGCTATTTGTTTTGGTAGAATTGCACACAGATTAGCTACTTATTCTGCAAATTCTTCAAATTCTGAAAACTGCTATATTTTAATTTAATGTTACTTATATTTCTAATTAACCTAATGAACCTTGCTACACATGTTCGACCGTCGAATAAAATTGTGTTGAATACAAAGGAGTGTTTTATGTATAACCCTATAATCTTATCGTATTATATTGTTAACCATCCACTTCAGTTTGTCAAAAAACAAAACAGGGATATCAATTAACTAATTAATTGATTACTAATTATTATTAAATAATAAATATTATTAATTATCAAATGCTAGTAACAAGGGTTCACAGCTTAAAATGCTATAATGTGTCAATGTAATGCAAAATAATGCAAGGGATTTTTTTGCCTTGATTATGTATTAAAGATACACTGTCATTGGCCATTCAAGGTAGTAACAGTGTGAAAAGGAACCCCGATCTTCCCATAAAAATCCCTCACTGCTCCTTCCTCTAATGCAGTCAGCGCAATATACCTGGGGTTTTCCAGTGCTCTTTGGTATGGAGAAGTGCTGGGGTCTAGCGAATACTGTCACATGACAAAGATGGTAACACCACCGTTCTCTCTAGGCCCCAATACCAGCTGACACTGGAGATTTTAATGCCTGCTGGAGCTCACTTCCTGTCCTGAAGATACAGCAGTGAGTGAGAATTTATTTTTCCAAATTTAGGTAAATCCTCTCTATAACAGAGACACGCACAGCAATAAAAGTGTGACTGGGGTTCTAATAATTTAACAATATCCAAAACCTATAAAAAAAAAAAAGTTTAAGATCCACCTTAAATTCCCCATGCAAATAATTAGGTATTTGAAGATACAACAATCAGGAAGGTTCCAGCACTCTTTTTTTTTACATAAGTATTTACTTGTAGTGCCGTTTTATTAAAGAACAGCAATAAAAATAAATTACTGTGACAAATGGGAGTGCTAATTTAAGGCAAAAGCAAAGCTAGGTAATATTTTTCAGAAGACAAATGTTTAATGAAGAGGTAACACTTCATTTAAGTTATATATTTAAAACTTACACTATGTACAGTTTTGGTTGAACCCATTAAAATCTAAATATGTTCAAGTTGTATTATTTTGGATAATCTTTTTTTTTATATTTTTAAAAGGATTCTTTACTAACTATGATGTATTATTTACCTACTAATTGCACATTTGTGTTTCCAAAATAATTGTGGTAAAAATTAGATGGTCAGAACTGGAAAAATAAAACCTAACATTAATGTTTGTAAAATTTTAGAATTCAGTATTAAAGTGACATTCATTTTCAATTTATAAGTATATTGTCATGTTAGACAAGAAAACAGAAAATCTGATGTGTTAAGGATTTTCTCTTTGTTTTTAATACAGTGAATACTAGATATTGATAAAAACATAATTTCCAGCAATATGTCTGAGAGCTAATTTTCTGTGGCCAAGCAATTAAGGTAAACCTAACATTTGAAAAAAATAGCAACAGCAAATAATCAAAAGAACCATTTTAAAAGTGATATAATAATGTTATAAGCTGTTTGTTCAAAAATTTTTATACTATTTTAATAATATGTTGAGGTAACATATATGTTTAATATTATTCCAGAAGGTATAATTTATTGGATTTGAATGACTCTGTGTTTCTATATATAAACAATTGAGTACTGTCCGTGATACTTTTTTTATTAGCACTAACATACAATTTTGAGGACAAGCTTTCGGGGTATGTCCCCGAAAACATTTTATATATACATGTTTGTATATATAAAATGTTAATATAACTAGCTAAAAGTCTTTTCCTCAATACTTTAGTGTTTATGCGCACACAAACCAAAGTGAGCTATTTTTTAAATCATACCTTATTTTGCGTAATATTTCGCTTTTTATACTGTATGCTTTTCTATTATACTCCCCTTTTCCGGCTCTCCTGAAAGAGCCATCATTAACCGAGTAATACATTCTTTAGTTATGCAGTAGACTTGAATGACAGACATAAAGCTGCATTATTTTAACTATGTCTCCACTCCATTGTGATTTTCTTTGCTTTTCTCTAAGAATTGCTTTTTTGTTTTTTTATTTTTTTTTCTCATTTTATTTGGGTTTGGTCCATAAAGTACAAAAATATGTGTAGTTGTCTTTAAGGTAAGCTATAGTATATTTTTCAACATGTAATAACTGTAATATCTGACTAAATGTCTTTTTTGATATAACTTTTCCAGGCTCATGCATTCCCCATATAGGAATATTTTCTTTTTACCAAGGAGAATCAACTTTTGAATTCTTATGGGTGGTAATCAGTGCCCTAAATTAAGGCTCCATAGCAAAAAGAAAATACTCTTTTTGTAGAAGAGATATTGTAGCGGGCAGCTTGGGGTACCACTTTCAGTTTCATTTAAGTTCACTTCAATTACTTTTAACAGAAGCCCTTTAAAGACTGTTGAGCAGAGCCAACTTAATCATAGTGTCGTACACTGTGCCAATTTTTTCCGCATCCTAACGTATTGGCAGAAATCATCTATATGGGTGGCCCAGCTTCCCCTCACCTGCCTGAAATCCTTTGATTGAAGCCAAGCTGAAAATGTTCATCTAAACATTGCCTAATGCAGGCCATAGATGGGGAGAAAAACGGCAGATTTTTCTTTTAAAAAACGAAAAATCGGTCGTTCAAGCGGCCGACGTTACCATCAATGGTAAAAAAAAATCGGCCGATTTTCATCCCTTCTACAGCCGGCAAAAAGTGTCCCTGCAGAGAGCTCCGCTATTTCTGACAGTTCTCTGACAGTTCCTTCACATTTACAGCGGTTGAAACATTGTATCTATTTGTTTCCATTTAGGATACAGATGTTTTTATTCGGAAACAAATAGATACATTGTTGCAACCGTTGTAAATGTCAAAGAACTGTCAGAGAACTGTCAGAAATAGCGGAGCTCTCTGCAGAGACACTTTTTGCTGTACTGGAATTCTTCTTATTTTCATCCTACTTCTTCTTCTTCTTCTTCATCCTCATCCTCTTCTTCTTCTTCTTCTTCATCCTCATCCTACTCTTCTTCTTCTTCTTCCTCATCCTCTTCTTCTTCTTCTTCCTCATCCTCTTCTTCATCCTCATCCTCTTCTTCTTCTTCCTCATCCTCTTCTTCTTCCTCATCCTCTTCTTCTTCATCATCCTCATCCTCTTCTTCTTCTTCATCCTCTTCTTCTTCTTCCTCATCCTCTTCTTCTTCATCCTCATCCTCTTCTTCTTCTTCCTCATCCTCTTCTTCATCCTCATCCTCTTCTTCTTCTTCATCCTCATCCTCTTCTTCTTCTTCTTCATCATCCTCATCCTCATCCTCTTCATCCTCATCCTCTTCTTCTTCTTCATCCTCATCCTCTTCTTCTTCTTCTTCTTCATCCTCTTCTTCTTCTTCTTCTTCCTCTTCCTCATCCTCTTCTTCTTCTTCTTCATCCTCATCCTCTTCTTCTTCCTCATCCTCTTCTTCATCCTCTTCCTCTTCTTCCTCTTGCAGGTCACTGCTCATGCGCAGATTTTTTTATCGGCAAAAAATCGGCCGATTTGCCCACTATTGCCGCGAAAATCGGCCGATCGGCAAAATCGGCCAATTTTTTTCCAACTTTACAGAAAAAAAAAACGGCCAAAATACCGGAAAACGGCCGACCAAATAGCCCACTAACGATCCGAAAATCGGCCGATTTTATTTTCGGCCGAAAAATCGGCCGATTTTTGACCCATCTATGGCCTGCATTAATCCAATCAGAGGCAGCTGCTGCTTGGGAGGCTGTCAGAATATAATAATAGGCACAGTGGGAGATACACCTATCCACGCTGTATAGTCCACGGGCTGATTAAAATCTAACAGTGTATGGCCTGCTTTAAACTTACAGACAGTATTTTTTAGTCTGGACCAACCCACATTGAAGAAAAATATATTTGAGATATATTTTAAAAATGGTCTTCCTAAATATATTGCCATATATTTGAAATGCTGCAATTTTGGCCATATTCGATATATTAAAAAAAATAATAATATATATATATATATGTGTGTGTGAGTGTGTATATATATATATATATATCATGTTGAAATGCGTTTTTATTACAAATTATATGAAAAATATTTTTAAAATATACTGTACGTCTTTAAAAATACAAATCTACATTTTTGGAATGCATTTAAAAATATGTGTTACAATGACTTTTTTATATGTTAAAAAAAATCTGAAGCATATATTTAAAAAATATATATTTTTAAAATATATTCTTCAGATTTTTTTTTACATATAAAAGTCATTTTAACATATATTTTTACATATATTTGTAAATGCATTCCAAAAATGAGCATTTGTATTTTTAAAGACATACAGTATATGTGAAATGTATTTTTAAAATATTTTTCATATATTTTGTAATACAAACGCATTTCAACATGCAGTGTGTGTATGTATATATATATATATATATATATATATGTATGTATATATGTATAATATATATATATATATATATATATGTGTGTGTGTATGTATATATATATATATGTTTGTTGAAATATATTGAATATGGCCAAAGATGTAGCATTTCAAATATATGACAATATATTTGGGAAGCATATTTTTAAAATATATTTCAAATATATTTTTCTTCCATACGGGAACCTGACCCAATTGGAGTTGATTTGCTAAAGGCAAATAGGCTGTTCACTTTGCAGGGGAATTGTGCTGAAAAATCACTGCAAAGAATACCCAATCATGTTCAAGGAAAATTAAAAAAATAAATGTTTTGCTTGCACATGATTAGAATGATAGCAGTCAGCAAAGGCTCATCTCATAAACTAATCTCTTGGGAAAATTCCATTCCAAAGGGCGCAGCCTATTTGCCTTTTGTAAATCGACCACATAGACTTGTATCGAGAGAGCAGGACAATGAAGTACAATCATTGTGCAGCACTATTATGCAGGGAGTATGTAATGAGCAAATATAACTGCCCCATAAACATATGTATTTACATACTATACATAGAAACAACCTTTTTAAAACATTGACACTTAATATGATTATATACAGATAATTAATCACATTTACATATATACCTAAAAAGCTGTATAAAAAAACTATAGCTTCCATTTAAAATGAATCTGCACTAAAATGCAAGGTTTGTTTAATACCAGTAGCCCAGAACCCTGTAATCCTTGAACATAAAAAAAAAACCGAGGACAAAAATGAATGTACAAAGGATCATACATTGGGGGGTCCACTAGTGAACAAGCAGACCTTGTGTTTTAGTGCAAGGCTCACTTTAAGTAGTATATTATTTTATGTCTTTACATTCTTTACTTTAATTTTTTAATTACGGAGTTTTGCTTTTCTGCTTCCAGTGCTTGTTCTATTAGTTGTTTTTTATCTCTCCCTTTTTCTTGGTCTTTCCTTGCACAGTATTTAATACAGAACATCAAACATTTAAGTCGGCCTGGGATCCATTGGAACAAGCAATTTAATTTAACATGTCCTAAACAAGCCCTAAAAGATATACATGAACTTTTTGGGGTCATGATGCCCAGAGAAAAGTCGTGAACTTGAGGGGAGCATTGACACTCCGTACAGTTTCTTGTGGATGACCACCATTGTAACACAGCAGTGTGTACAAACTTAGCATTAGAAAACACTCTACAATGCAACTACATTATCTGTGAAGTCATCTTGTCCAGCCTCAATACCGAGACTTGAGAGACTTCCTCAATTTCATCCATCCAACTGTTAAATCTTCTGCCTTAGAGAGTCCTCGTTCGTTGCAAGAAACTTTTCAGTAACGGAGTCCTCTAAAATGAAAACATCCTTCTCCAGAGAATTCAGAGGCGGCCCGTTACAAAAGTCCTACAAATGATGCTTTTTTGGCCAAAGATATACTTTTCCTGGCTTTCCAGAAGATAGATTTAATTTCCCTGTTTACCATTTCCTGCCAGTCCTCCCTAGAAAAAAAAATACAAAAGAAACAATTGAAAAAAGAAAAACAGTTAAACTTTAAAAGATAATTTTAATTATCAAATTATTAATTGTACCAAATTGTATTGTAACTGTAATGTTTACCTTCATTTTGTAAAGCGCTGCGCAAAATGTTGGCGCTATATAAATCCTGTATAATAATAATACTGTATATAAACCCCAAATCTATCCTTAGCATGTTTGACATACTAAGTCTCACTGTATACACTGTACCATTTTGAATATTTTGCAAAGTTTCTTACCTGGAGATCCTGCCAGTAACAGCACTTCATGTTGCAGGCTGACCACCCTAAGTTGCTGCTTTGCAATCAGCAGCAGTGTTGTCAGCCTGCCACATATGTTCCTTCAGTTGACAGTTAGGCTGCCTATAAGGTCTGCAGTAGGCTGGCACAGACCTGATAGACAGTCCAATGGTCAACCAAAGAAGTTGTAATAAGTTTCTGAATTATAGCAGTTCACAGCACATATACTCTTCACAAAGGACTATGATTTTACTGTCCATGGGAGTAGCCATTTTGGATTCCTCCAGGACAGCAGGTGCTAAATGACAAATATTAAAAATCTCATAGGATAGCTCCTTTAATACTTAACGTGTCATTAAACCCACATCATGAAAAAACTATCAAATGCTGTATTACACGCTGTTCATACTCATTCACTATGGGATTCTGCAAAAAAACTGGTTAATCCTGCTGTTCTCTGTCTCCCCCTTCTGTCCATGTCCCCAATTCAGTTGGGGATTTTGCAAAGCAGTGTTGGCAGCCAGTGCACATGCTCAGTTTTCAGTGAGTTTCTATGCTTAGCATTTCCTCCCTATCATATCTTTAAAGTCACACATGTGGGCATATACACAATGGTAAATGACCGAGCACTCTCTCCTCCTCCATGCCCACTAACCAGCTAAACACAGTGGGAGTGGGATATTACATGTTGATTGATGGAGGCTTTACTTCCTTGTTATTCCAAGACATGGGCTGGAGGGGAGTGACAATCTGTGGGTGGCAGAAATCCGCCTACACACTGTTATTGCCAAAAAATAATAAAGATTTTATTTCAAATATATAACACAACAGTTTATTGATATTAATTATTTATTTTTACTCTGTATCCCAAAGGGGACAGACTAAAACATTTAATGTGAAAATGGCTTAATGTAGCTTAACGTGTAATAAACTGCCTAAATCTCAATCAATTGACTTGAAACTTTGCACAGCCTAAGTTCTCAATGTCCCAAACATGTCCTAGAAGTTTCATAGATTTCGGCCTTCCACAAAGAAAATGGGGGACATTAAGCTTGTTTTTTGGGGAGCTTAATGTGGCTTAACGTACAAAAAAGAGCTTAGATGTTGACCAATCTCCCCCAAACTTTACACATTAGAAGACTCTATCTATGTCAACATATTCTGAAACTTTCAGATCATTTGGTAAATCACACCAAAAGTTATTCACATTAAGCTATATATTACAGTGCTAAAACATTTAATGTGAACAGCTTAATGTAAAATGAGCTTAACGTACCATAATGTGCCTAAATATCAATCTATTGACTTGAAACTTTGCACAGAGCAAGTTCTAAATGTCCCAAACATGTCCTAGAAGTTTCATAGATTTCAGCCTTCCACAAAGAAAATGGGGGACATTAAGCTTGTTTTTTGGGGGAGCTTAATGTGGCTTAACGTACAAAAAAAAGCTTAGATATTGACCAATCTCCCCCAAACTTTACACATTAGAAGATTCTATCTATGTCAACATATTCTGAAACTTTCAGATCATTTGGTAAATCACACCAAAAGTTATTCACATTAACCTATATTTTACAGTGCTAAAACATTTACCGTATTTTTCGCTCCATAAGACGCACTTTTTTTCCCCCAAAAAAGGGGGGAAAATGTCAGTGCATCTTATGGAGCGAATATGGAGCGGCCGGTCCGGTATTTCCACCGCTGCCGTGTCAGAATACCGGGCCGGCCGCTCAGCTCTGCAGTGGGACCTTACCTGTCCCTCTATCCAGCAGCGCGCTGTCTTCCCGGCTTCTGTAGTGTGCGTGACAGCCGGGTCCCAAGTGCGCATGCGCAAGAAGCAGTGCTCTTTGTGAATGGTAAGGCGGTACCTGGGACACATGACAGATCCCAGAAGCCGCCGGACCAATCACAAAGCGCAGCGCTTCTCGCGCATGCGCACTGGGCATCCGGCTGTCCGCCGAGCGCCCACACTACAGAAGCCGGGAAGACAGCGCGCGGCTGGATAGAGGAACAGGTAAGATAAAAAAAAACTGCGGAAGTAAGAGCGGGTACCTGTCAAATTCAGGTACCCGCTCCCCCTCCCTCCCCAAAGGTCAGCAGTCATCTGTACTGTCCACAGTCTCTGGTCATCCCTGTACTGTCTGCAGTCTCTGGTCATCTCCTGTACTGTCCGCAGTCTCTGGTCATCTCCTGTGCTGTCCGCAGTCACTGGTCATCCCTGTGCTGTCCGCAGTCACTGGTCATCCCTGTACTGTCCGCAGTCACTGGTCATCCCTGTACTGTCCGCAGTCACTGGTCATCTCCTGTACTATGTCCGCAGTCTCTGGTCATCCCTGTACTGTGTCCGCAGTCTCTGGTCATCCCTGTGCTGTCCGCAGTCTCTGGTCATCTCCTGTACTATGTCCGCAGTCTCTGGTCATCTCCTGTACTGTGTCCGCAGTCACTGGTCATCTCCTGTACTGTGTCCGCAGTCACTGGTCATCCCTGTACTGTGTCCGCAGTCTCTGGTCATCTCCTGTACTGTCCGCAGTCACTGGTCATCCCTGTACTGTCCGCAGTCACTGGTCATCCCTGTACTGTCCGCAGTCTCTGGTCATCCCTGTACTGTGTCCGCAGTCACTGGTCATCTCCTGTACTGTGTCCGCAGTCACTGGTCATCCCTGTACTGTGTCCGCAGTCTCTGGTCATCTCCTGTACTGTCCGCAGTCACTGGTCATCCCTGTACTGTCCGCAGTCACTGGTCATCCCTGTACTGTCCACAGTCTCTGGTCATCCCTGTACTGTCCGCAGTCTCTGGTCATCTCCTCTACTATGTCTGCAGTCCATTAGTTCAGAATTTTTTTTTTCCTGTTTTCTGCCTCTAAAACCTAGGTGCGTCTTATGGTCAGGTGCGTCTTATGGAGCGAAAAATACGGTAATGTGAACAGCTTAATGTAAAAAGAGCTTAACGTACCATAATGTGCCTAAATATCAATCTATTGACTTGAAACTTTGCACAGCCTAAGTTCTCAATGTCTCAAACATGTCCTAGAAGTTTCATAGATTTCGGCCTTCCACAAAGAAAATGGGGGACATTAAGCTTGTTTTTTGAGGAGCTTAATGTGGCTTAACGTACAAAAAAGAGCTTAGATGTTGACCAATCTCCCCCAAACTTTACACATTAGAAGACTCTATCTATGTCAACATATTCTGAAACTTTCAGATCATTTGGTAAATCACACCAAAAGTTATTCACATTAAGCTATATTTTACAGTGCTAAAACATTTAATGTGAACAGCTTAATGTAAAAAGAGCTTAACGTACCATAATGTGCCTAAATATCAATCTATTGACTTTAAACTTTGCACAACCCAAGTTCTCAATGTCCCAAACATGTCCTAGAAGTTTCATAGATTTTGATTTTTCACAAAGCAAGTGAGTGACATTAAGCTTGTGTAGCCCCTACCACCTTGTGTAGTGGGCGTTGCGTGGGACAGCCAATGGGGGAATATTATGAGTGTGTGTTTGTGGCTCATCAGCCAATCACTGGGGGTTTCTTGGCTTGTGGTGCATGCTTGGGAAGTGCATACTTTCATGTTCCAAATACCTGTCAATATCGGCACAAAACCTTCTGGCTTCTGCTAGAAAGCTGAACATGAAGAGGAACTTCATCTTTCAGCATGACAACGACCCAAAGCATACATCCAAATCAATAATGGCATGGCTTCACCAGAAGAAGATGAAAGTTTTGGAATGGCCCAGCCAGAGCCCAGACCTGAATCCAATTGAAAATCTGTGGGGTGATCTGAAGAGGGCTGTGCACAGGAGATACCTTCGCAATCTGACAGAAAGTTTGGGGGAGATTGGTCAACATCTAAGCTTTTTTTTGTACGTTAAGCCACATTAAGCTCCCCAAAAAACAAGCTTAATGTCCCCCATTTTCTTTGTGGAAGACTGAAATCTATGAAACTTCTAGGACATGTTTGGGACATTGAGAACTTGCTCTGTGCAAAGTTTCAAGTCATTAGATTGATATTTAGGCACATTATGGTACGTTAAGCTCTTTTTACATTAAGCTGTTCACATTAAATGTTTTAGCACTGTAAAATATAGCTTAATGTGAATAACTTTTGGTGTGATTTACCAAATGACCTGAAATTTTCAGAATATGTTGACATAGATAGAGTCTTCCAATTTGTAAAGTTTGGAGGAAATTGGTGAACATCTAAGATCTTTTATGTACGTTAAGCCACATTAAGCTCCCCCAAAAAAGGTTTAATGTCCCCCATTTTCTTTGTGGAAGGCCGAAATCTATGAAACTTCTAGGACATGTTTGGGAAGTTGGGAACTTGCTCTGTGCAAAGTTTCAAGTCAATTGATTGAGATTTAGGCAGTTTATTACACATTAAGCTACATTAAGCCATTTTCACATTAAATGTTTTAGTCTGTCCCATCCCAAAGGCTGTTTTTGTTTTCTTTTTTGAACATGTGACCAGCAGCAGAGGACTATAAGCTCCTCCTGCTTACATCTCCCTGAAGACAGGCTATGAAAGAGCTGAGTCATGTGACAGCTATATTTCAATTTTGAAAAAGGTACTTAGATGTTTTTATTTATTAAAATAATTACAGCGCCATCATCCACATACAGAAAGAGAAGGGACAATGTAAATTAAACAGTGTGTGTTTAATGTCACTTTAACTATGTCTCGAGCAGATTTGCATGCTTCAAGGGCTTTTTAATATTTGTTTCTATATTGCTTAAATCCCAGCCAATGGAGCTAGCAGGTCAGCCAGAGGGAGCAACTTAAACGCACAATGCTCTTAATGGGAAATTTCAGATTTGCTCTTCAGGGGCTGTGCCCTGTTTTATAATGGAGCATTTTTTTCATGCTGGTTATAACTGGTATTCTTTTGCTGTCCATAGACTGGCTATAGGTTCCAGAAAATTGATGGTATCTCAAAAGTAGATAAATGTGTATTGTTTCATATCGAAATGAATTTTGGACGAAAATTAGATTTTTGGAGATTCAGATGTATACGACTCTCTGAATGGACGTAGTAACTGATGTCAACAAAAAGTTATAACAAAATAATGAATTTAAATATTAGGGTACTTACCTGTTCAGGGATCCAGCGGTGTCCTCACCCCCAGCCGATTCTTCAGTTGGCTATCGAGTGCTGGTGCCGCCATCTTAACTTAGGGAAACCAACAGTGAAGCGTTGTTGATTCACAGCCACTTTCCTACTGCACTGCGCTTTGTGAATGGGCCGCAGTGTTTTGGGACCTGTGAAGTGTCCCAGAGGGCAGTGGAGGGAAGAAGGGGAGGGGGGGTGAACTGAGCCAGAGGTGGGAGCAGGTACTTGTCAAACCATTACCAAGCAAAATGTTAGTGCCATGTTTTTATATTTTGTCATTTATTATGAGATGGTCTTAAACTGTTTATATAAATGTAATATTTTTATACAGCTAATATAATTACCAGGAAGTGGAGAGCTTGAGGTTGGTTTAATACTTTGCTGTGAAAAGCCTATCAAGTGAGTGGCAGGAAATCAAAAATGTTTTCTTTTTTGTTGTAAGAAATCAAATTACACACATAGCTGAAGAACTCATTTGGCAGTTAGGCTGAACAGGCCACTAGCAGTTATGTCGGCAGCGATGGAGCTTCTTATATAAAGTCCAGCATGCTTTGCAAGCTGAACCTTGAGTGCACCCTGCAATAAATATCTGTTTATAACATGAAGATGTTATAAAAGAAAGAAGCATTTACAAGATCAGTTTGCAAACTTTAAAACACTGAAAAAAGGAAAGTTGACAGAAAACTATTATAATCTAACTTAGACCTCCCACTCCTGCCAGAGGTTCTCTGTTTGGTAGAGCTTGACTGTGACTCCTTTACGCCAACCCTCTCTATCAGGGTGGGTGGGTGATCTCCCCCATATCAATGTCTAAAGGCTATTGGTGCTTACCTTCTGAGATAGTGATCATTTTATTCATGGGAACATTTGAGGCCACTGTTCATTTAATACAATATTTTTTTAATACATACATTTGAGAAACTTTGGAAGAATTACTTAAGCACTCTTTATTTGGCCCCTTCCACATGGGGCAGACTCCACCTGGAGTCCACTTGCTTAAGCAGAGCAGACATAGCCACAGCCCACCCTCCTCTATGGGCAGTCAGATGTAAACGGACCACCTGTCCATTTACACCTGAGTGACATCCGATTAGATCCCCATCTGCCTGTTTTTCAGATAGGATTGGATGTATGCACACCGGTCCATAGAGGAGAATGGAAGGTCCAAGGTTTAAGAACCCTTCATAGCTATGCCCCCCAGCTGCCACCTCCAGGTTGAAGGTCTGTTGTTGGACTTCAAAACCAAACAGGTAGTCCTTCGACATGGATATCTTTTATAAGGACCGGTGTTGATGGGCTTTTGTCAGAACTACTTCTCTCCTCCAGATATAAGTTTATAGGAGTACAAAAGCAGCTTGAAACAGGTCAAATGCAGCTCAGAAGGAGATCAACTGCAGGTCAAATGCATCAGCAATTAAATCTGAATGATCTAGATAGGAATGAGCGAACTAGGCAAAGTTCTCTTCAAAGGAAGTTTGGCAAACCCAGCGTCATAGCACCAAAACCCTTTTTAAGTCTATGGGAACTGAAACTTGTTATTTGCAAGCTTTTCTCAAAAAAAAAAAAAAAAAAAGGACAAGGGTAGCTGGGCACTGCCATGGAGGATATGTACCAATAGCAAAAAAAATAAAAAATTACTGTTTCTACATGGAGAGAGTTCTTCAAAGTAGAATACCAGGTTGAACCTAACTAGTCTTACAAATGCTGCCTTCCATTTCCTAACACCTATGCTGACTAATCTGTGTAAAAATGGGAAAAAGGTTTACCTTCCAACATGACAATGACCCAAAGCACACAGCAAAAATGACAACACAGTGGTTGAAGGAGAAAAAGGTGAATGTTCTTGCATGGCCTAGTCAGAGCCCAGACCACCCCAAAATTTGAAAATCTGTGTAATGACTTGAAGACTGCAGTCCACAAATGGTCACCATCAAATTTAACTGAACATGAGCAGTTCTGCAAAGAAGAGTGGGCAAATTTTGCAAAGTCTAGACCTGCAAAGTTAGTAGAGACATATCACAACAGACTAAAGGCTGTAATTAAAGCAAAAGGTGGTTCAACAAAATACTGACACAAGGAGTGATCCTTTTAACAACTCGGTAATTCTGTTTTTCATTTTTTCATTTTTTTTCTGACATGTTGGTGTTATATCTTTTACTTGGATGTTATAAGTTTCATTGAGTAAATACAGCTGAAAAAATAAAAACTGTTTGTGTTGCTTTACAGCCTGAAATGAAGACAATGTGATTATGGTATAGGGGGTGATTCCTTTCTATACCCACTGTATGTGACATTGAAGCTCAGTAAGTTACCGTATTTTTCGCTCCATAAGACGCACTTTTTTCCCCCCAAAAAAGGGGGGAAAATGTCAGTGCGTCTTATGGAGCGAATATGGAGCGGCCGGTCCGGTATTTCCACCGCCGCCGTGTCAGAATACCGGGCTGGCCGCTCAGCTCTGCAGTGGGACCTTACCTGTTCCTCTATCCAGCGGCGCACTGTCTTCCTGGCTTCTGTAGTGTGCGTGACAGCCGGGTCCCAAGTGCGCATGCGCAAGAAGCGGTGCTCTTTGTGAATGGTAAGGCGGTACCTGGGACACATGACAGATCCCAGAAGCCGCCGGACCAATCACAAAGCGCAGCGCTTCTCGCTCATGCGCACTGGGCATCCAGCTGTCCGCCAAGCGCTCACACTACAGAAGCCGGGTAGACAGCGCGCGGCTGGATAGAGGAACAGGTAAGATCAAAGAACAACTCCGCGGACGTAAGAGTGGGTACCTGTCAAATTCAGGTACCCGCTCCCCCTCCCTCCCCAAAGGTCTGCAGTCTCTGGTCATCCCTGTACTGTCCGCAGACTCTGGTCATCCCTGTACTGTCCGCAGTCTCTGGTCATCTCCTGTACTGTCCGCAGTCTCTGGTCATCCCTGTACTGTCAGCAGTCTCTGTTCATCTCCTCTACTATGTCCGCAGTCTCTGGTCATCTCCTGTACTATGTCTGCAGTCCATTAGTTCAGAATTTTTTTTTTCCTGTTTTCTGCCTCTAAAACCTAGGTGCGTCTTATGGTCAGGTGCGTCTTATGGAGCGAAAAATACGGTAGGTCCAATGGGGTTGATTTACTAAAGGACTAAACCTGTATTCACTTCCATCAGCCAGTGATGTGCAAAGGAAATTTGCTTTTCTTTTAACTTTCTTTCCACACAATTGGGTGTTCAAAGTGGGAACAGGTTCACTTTCGCATAATTAGTCTGGGAATGTTTTGTTTAAGGAGAAACTCAAGCAGGAGGGTAATTCACGTTGAGTGCTTGTAGGCATGCATGCATGCAAAAGTAAATAAAAAAAAAAACCAATGAATAAAAATGGTGGATTCTAGATGGTATACACTGACATACACACACAACAACCAGACATAATTCGTTTTGCCTCTTCCTCATACCTCTGCCTCCTTTTTAGAAAGCATCTTTTCAGCTTTCCTCCTTTTGAACTCTGCAATTTCCTCCGCTGTTAAACCATGGGCATTACACCTGTAGACATATATATGTAATTAGTAGAGTGACTTTGTCCCTGGAACAAGGAGAAAAATGACCTCATAGGCACATCTTTTTTTTTTTTTTTACATAAAAATTTTAGTCCTAAAATATGAACACATGTGGAGGGTTGTATACAATTTGGATCCAAATCTGTCTGGAAATTTTTCCCTTCCAAAAGAAATATATGAATGTGGTTTCTGAATGCTCTCTAAGAACAAGCAATGTGATTCCTAATCAACAGTATCCATTATGATGAGGTCATAACCAGGGGCGGATTAACCATTCAAGCTTTTGGGCACTGTCCGAGGGCCTGGGGTCAGTAGGGGGCCCCATGAGAATCCCCTGGTACCTTTCATTGGCTTTTTCATAGGCTTTTTTGGGTGTGGGCGAGGACACAGGGGCCCCATGATCCCCTATTGTCCGGGGGCCCCATGAGTTGTCAGTCCACCCCTGGTCATAACTCTGTATTAGATAAGGTGTCTCCAAAGTACGACCCATTTTAGACTGGCCCAGCATAGCTCAGGACAAGGTAGCATTACCACTGCTAGGGTACTGTAGTGAGCAAGTGAAATGGGCCCTGTGTCGAAGGGCTTTGGCTTGTGTTGAAGCGTGACATCCATTTGAGATGCTTTTGAGATCTTTTAGAATTCATTAGGTGCAATTGACCTGCTGAAGACCTACTGCTGACCTACATTTCACCTGCTTCCCCTTGCATTCCTGTAGCATTGCATGGAAATGCAAAACTGATTTAAAGCAACAAAACCCCTGCCAAACAGGCCCTAAGGCAGGCCAAAGTCAGGGCAAATTCCTTTTCTGCAACCAAAAATCCATCCCGCCGAACCATTGTGCTCTCCTGTGGGAGGAGGGGTCAGATGAAGCTGTCCCTGCAGGTAGAAGACAGTAACTATTGCTAACAGCTGTAACAGCCACTAGCGATAATCACATGTAAAATCTGGTAAGCTGGTTGTACACAAGTATCAATCGATCACTTGGGTACATTAAGCCTGCCCATATTTGGTTCAAACCTTTGCCGAGATTTGAACCAGCTTTACTGTAACATAAAGTGGAAGTCCAGTCAAATCCTATTTAAACTTAAACTTGCTCCCACCCCTGTTCTAAGACCTCTGCTAATTATCCTGTAAAGGAAAAACGTCTATGCTTACCTATTCTGAGAATGCTCCCCCGTGTGATTTCCACAGTGGCCTGTTTCAGTGAAGAGGAGAGGTTGCCGACAATGGCTGCATTGCCTTTGCAGTGACTTCACCCATAGACTTACTATGGGGCATCCATTGTTAGCTGTACCTCCTCTACAGTGAAGCTAGCTCTGGGAACCGATCATATGACCAGACCTCAGAATAATTTAAGTATAGACATCATTAATTTACAGGGAGCAGGTTCAAACTGATCAGTGAGTTATGCACCTAGAATATTTTACTCCCAGCGCAGATCATTTTAACACCACCTGATGTATACAACAAAATTATTTAGAGTACTATTTAGAGTAGTATAGTAATGAAGGGTACTGCTCCCTACCCTCAATTTTTACATGCCTATATTATGGTCATACTGAAACCAGGGAAAAAATCCTTCCCTCGCTCACAAGTACAGACCTATTGCCCTACTTTACTCTGACTATAAAATATTTACTAAAATCCTAGCCAACAGACTCACTAGAATGCTTCCCAAGCCTATACGTAAAGATCAAGATGGATTTGTCCCTACCAGACATGCTGTTGATAAACGTAGATGTACCATTGACCTCATTGACTTAATAAATAATACTAAATGGTCAACCTTTATTCCGAGCCTAGATGCTCAGAAAGCTTTTGATAGACGTAGCTGGCCATTCATGTTTGCTGCTCTTTCTCGTTATGGGTTTGCTGGCCCCTTTTTTGAGGCACTTCATACCCTGTATTCCCGACCTTCCTCTCAGGTACGGCTCTCTTCTTTTCTGTTGCAATCATTCTCCCTGAGCAATATTACCAGGCAAGTTTGTCCTCTATCCCCTTTTTACTTTTTATTTTATGTTTAAAACCTCTTGCTGAAGCCATTCACTCACATATACATTGGATGCTCTTGCGACAGGGAGAATACAGCTTCAAACTTACAAACTATCTATTATTATTATACAGGATTTATATAGCACCAACAGTTTGTGCAGCGCTTTACAAGAAAGGGAGACAGTACAATTGCAATACATTTCAGTACAGAGGGAATAGGAGGGCCCTGCTCGTCTATTAACAGCTAAAACCAATGGACACTATTCCGTATTCTTACTCCTGGACCTCTCTGCTGCCTTCGACACACACCCTCCTCCTCAAAGAAACTCCACTTCTTTGGTCTTGGTGACTGTACTCTTCACTGATTCTCATCCTACCTATCTCATCGTACCTACAGTGTCACTCCTCTTCCTTGCTTCGTCGGGGTTCTCCAAGGTTCTATTCTGGGACCTCTTCAATTCTCGATCTACACCTCCTCCCTGGATCAGTTTATAGCCTCCTATGACTTTAAATACCATTTCTATGCTCATGACACCCAAATCTATCTTTCTACCCCTCAGCTCACAACATCAGTCCCCTAATGCATCACTAACTCACTAACTGACATATCAGTCTGGATGTCACATTTCCTCAAACCCAATCTATCCATAACAAAGCTCATAATATTTCCTCCTCCATGTGCCTCTTCTCCTGACTTTATCAAGATTGACAGCTCAGCTAGCAACCCGTTTCCGCATGCCAAGATACTGGGTATAATCCTGGACTCTGAACTATCCTTTCAGCCCAACATCCAATCAATGTCCAAAGCATGCTGCCTCAATCTCCACAACATCTCTAAAATTAGCCCCTTTCTAACCAATGACACCAGAAAGCTGCTAATTCACTGCTGGGTCATCTCTTGCCTCAACTACCGCAACTCCCTCCTGATCGGCTTACCTGTACATAGGCTATCCCTCCTTCATCATGAATGATGATGTCCATCATGAATGCTGCTGCCAGACTCATTCACCTTACCAACTGGTCAGTATCTGCTACTCCTCTCTGCCAATCTCTCCACTGGTCAACCAACTAATTAAATTCCAAATGCTAACAACAACTTACAAAGCCATCCACAACCCCCAGCTACATCCCTAACTTATTCTCAAAATATCAACAAAATCATTCTGTTCATTCCTCCCAAGACCTCCTGCTCTCTATCTCCCTTGTCACCTCCTCACATGTCCATCTTGAGGACTTCTCTCGAGCCTCTCCCATTCTATGGAACGCCCTACCCCAATCTATCTGGCTACTTTGTACACTTTTAGGCGATCCCTGAAAGCTCTTCTCTTCAGAGAAGCCTATCCTGCCCTCACCTAACAACTTTACTTTTATTTTCTCCATCAGCTCTTCCCCCAGAGTTATTGCCTTTTGTATCACTTGACTCTTCCTCTTAGTTTGTAAGCTCGAATGAGCAGAGCCTTCCGATTTCTCGAGTATTGAATTATATTGTAACTGTACTGTCTGCCCTCATGTAAAGCACTGCACAAACTGTTGGTGTATATATAAATTGGTGCTATATAAATCCTGTACAATATTAATAATAATAATTGAACCAGTAGAACTAGATTGCTATAGGGAGCCCAATCCAGCTGCTAAAAACGTTGTCCAAAGTTTTTTCTTTAAATTTAGATTGATGCTGATAACATTTTGAAAATGGTCACTTCATCACAAATAATTTCCTGGTGCAAAATGGCAGCATAGAATGTAGGCAGAGTCACAACCATTGTATGCTGCCACGAAGATGCACCAGGAAAGGAAAATGACAGAAAGGTGAGTATACAAGTTTTCATAAATCAGTATGATTTAAATCCAAAATACACACTCTATATTATTGTAATGCAGTCAGACTGCATATACAGTAATAAATCTGCAGCTACAAAAAGGCTCCTGTATGATAGTCTGAACAAGTACCAAATCCAGTTATTATGTGATACACAAGCTTTATAAAGTAAACAAACCAATTACTCCTTTTGTCTCATACGCTCCCCCTCCCAGACACTGCAGCTCACAGTGGGAGGGTTTCAGTAACAAAGACAGTCCTGTCAATCCAGAAAGCAGTGGGCTGGACTAGGTGTGGCCAGGAGCTACAGACTTGTGAATCAACAGTGTCAAATTAGAAACAAACTCTCCTGTGCTCTGAGACCCAAAAGGGGTGGATAGATGAAACCAGAACTTGAAAAATTCAACCACCAGTGCATATGGGGTTGTGCAGCTCCAAACAAGGCTGGGGAAGCCCGACTAATACTGTGAAGCGAAACAAAACAAAAAGCACACCTACCTTGTGCATTACCTCAGTAGACCAAAATGTTATTAAATACAGAATAATACTCACAAACAACAAAGTATTTCAAGCCCTCAAAGGAACTTTAGAATAATAAAGCCTGCGCGAGTCCCATCATAGGGGTGGACACTCAGGGCACAGTTGACGCGTTTCGAAGGGAGTCCCTTCTTCCTCAGAGCTTAACTAAACAATGAGTGCTCTCTCCCATATATACTCTAGAACTAGAGCAGGACCCTGCCCTTTTGGGATGGGACATCTCAGGCTGGGAGGAGGGGTCAAGGTGTCAGTACTTTGTTGTTTGTGAGTATTATTCTGTATTTCATAAAATTTTGGTCTACTGAGGTAATGCGCAAGGTTGGTGCGCTTTTTGTCGTGAATCAACAGTGACAATGCTGACAGCCATGCCCCATGCAACATCCTTTTATCTCACTGTATTGCAAGCCTGAACATACAATAATAAGAGCATGACAGGGGTTCTAATACGATTTTATCTAAAACTAAGATTAAAATTCTTTTGCCTATAGATCACTGGGGGGATTGGAAATCTCTGGACTGGGAGGTGAGCACAACCACTTAACCCTTTCAATTCAAAGGCTGTGGGCTAAAGTGTACCATACAAAGTGTACCATGCTGCCCCAATGATTGGTGGGCATGGTGGAAGAGAAGTGTTTCTAAGGCTACGTTCACACTAGCCTTGTGTGCAGGCGGCAGAGAGGCGTTTGGGAAGCGTTTTTACCGCTTCCCAAACGCCTCTGCCAACTCTGCACATTACAGCACATGGTGCTGTTGTAACAGGAGCGTTTGCGTCGCGTCGCGTTGCGTCGCGGCAAAACGGACGCCTCTGGTCGAGTCAGGAGGCTTTGAAGCCTCCTATTCTCGTCTATGGTGCCGCTCCGCAAACGCCCGGCCGGCGTTTGCGGTGCGGTTGCGACGCGGTTGCGGGGCGTTTGCGGAGCGGTAACACCACTCAAATGCATTATAGGCGTTTGTGGGGCGTTATTAACGCTCGGCAAACGCCTAGCAACCGCCGCTAAACCGCGCATGCGGCGTTTGCGGAGCATTTGCCGAGCGTTAAAAACGCTCCGCAAACACCGGACCAACGCTTGCCAAACGCTATAGGGGCGTTTGGCAAGCGTTGGCAAAACAGCCTAGTGTGAACGAGCCCTAAAAGACATTGAGGGGAATTTATCAAAAATAAGGCAGCCAGAATCTGGGGCATCCAATCAGCTTCTATTTTTCAAAGCAATAAGCTTCAATTAAAGAAAGGAAAGAAACAGCATAAAAAAATTAAAGAACATTAATAGCAATAAAAAAATTAAAGCACACCTGCATGATCACATGCAAATGCGAACATGCACGTAGGTCCTACATGCATATGGAAACAGTAATAGTGCCACACATGTGCGCTATCACTGCGAATGTCAGAAGGGTGGGAGCCATAATTCTTGTACTAGACCTTCTAAACTGGTAACCTGTAAAGGCTTTTAAAGCATTGCCTATGGATAATTGAATGCACTGTAGTTTGCCGCTATTCCATGGGCATGCAACATTTTAAAGCATGACATGTTAGGTATCTATTTACACAGTGTAACATCGCCCTTTATATTTGATTAAAAAATGGGTACTATATTGTGTTTGGATAAACTAAAATTTATTATATGTATCTGTTCCTAACCATTAAAAATGGCCACGCAAATATCGTGCAACATAAAAAATTGTGACAACAATTTTATTATCCAGGGTCTCTGCCTAACAAATATTTACTAAGTAATTTTCTAGCAAAAAAATGCTGATTTTTACATGTATATAAGAAATGTCAGGATTGGCCTGTGTGGCAAGTGGTTATTACGCTTTATTAACCCCTAGGTGCTGAGCGTATGCAATTTAGCAGCCCCACTAGACTGGGCTTTTTTCCATGGGGCTGCTAATTTGCATACCTGTGTTTTTACTAGAAGTGTGCCACACGGTGCGCTCCCAGCACAAAGACCAGGGTGTCAGTGAGAGCCCGGGACCCAGAACTCCCAACTCCAGCTCACATGATCACTGTGAAAGCCTCTGATTGGATATCACAGTGATCAGTCACTGTGAAGCCCTCCCCCCTTGTTTTCTCTTTTTGAATGGAGGAGAAAGATACCTTGTATCTCTCTCTGTCCTTTCAGAGAGAAAAAAATATTTGTAAAAAAATACACTGCTCAAAAAAATTAAAGGAACACTTTTTAATCAGAGTATAGCATCAAGTAAATTAAACTCCAGGGATATTGATCTGGTCAGTTACGTAGCAGAGGGGGTTGTTAATCGGTTTCAGCTGCTTTGGTGTTCATGAAATTAACAACAGGTGCACTAAATGGGCAACAATGAGACAACCCCCAAAACAGGAATGGTTGTACAGGTGAAGGCCACTGACATTTGTTTTCCCTACTCATCTTTTCTGACTGTTTTTCACTAGTTTTGCATTTGGCTAGGGTCAGTGTCACTACTGGTAGCATGGGGCCATACCTGGACCCTACAGAGGTTGCACAGGCAGTCCAACTCCTCCAGGATGGCACATCAATACGTACCATTGCCAGAAGGTTTGCTGTGTCTTCCAGCACAGTCTCAAGAGCATGGAGGAGATTCCAGGAGACAGGCAGTTACTCTAGGAGAGCTGGACAAGGCCGTAGAAGGTGTGTCTCCCAGTACAGTCTCAAGAGCATGGAGGAGATTCCAGGAGACAGGCAGTTACTCTAGGAGAGCTGGACAGGGCCGTAGAAGGTCCTTAACCCATCAACAGGACCGGTATCTGCTCCTTTGTACAAGGAGGAACAGGATGAGCACTGCCAGAGCCCTACAAAATGACCTCCAGCAGGCCACTGGTGTGAATGTCTCTGACCAAACAATCAGAAACAGACTTCATGAGGGTGGCCTGAGGGCACAACATCCTCTAGTGGGCCCTGTGTTCACTGCCTGGCACCATAGAGCTCAATTGGCATTTGCCATTAAACACCAGAATTGTCAGGTCCACCACTTGCACCCTATGCTTTTCACAGATGAGAGTAGGTTCACCTGAGCACATGTGACAGACGTGAAAGGGTCTTGAGAAGAGAACGTTCTGCTGCCTGTAACATCATTCAGCATGACTGTTGGGGAGGCATATCCATAGAGGGATACACAGACCTCTACAGGCTAGACAATGGCACCCTGACTGCCATTAGGTATCGGGATAAAATCCTTGGACTCATTGTCAGACCCAACGCTGGTGCAGTGGCTCCTGGGTTTCTCCTGGTGCACGACAATGCCCGGCCTCATGTGGCGAGAGTATGCAGGCAGTTCCTGGAGGATGAAGGAATTGATACCATTGAATGGCCCCCACGCTCACCTGACCTAAATCCAATAGAACACCTCTGGGATATCATGTTTCGGTCCATCTGATGCCGCCAGGTTGTACCTCAGACTGTCCAGGAGCTCAGTGATGCCCTGGGCCAGATCTGGGAGGAAATACCCCAGGACACCATCCATCGTCTCATTAGGAGCCTCCCCCGACGTTGTCAGGCATGCATACAAGCACATGGGGGCCATACAAACTACTGAGTACCTATGAATGAAAATGAAATGAAATTTCAGCAAAATGGACTAGCCTGCTGCATCATTTCTTCACTTTGATTTTCGGGGTGTCTTTGAATTCAGTCCTCTGTAGGTTGATCATTTTCATTTCCATCAAACGATGGGGCATCCTTATGTCCCTAACACATTGCCCCGTCCATATCAGTATAGATATCCAGCATAATATTTTTCCCCATTGAGATTAGATGTGTTTTCAAAGTGTTCCATATATATATATACAGTTGTGTCCAAAATTATTCAACCCCCAATGCTGTAAAGGGGTTTAGGGACTATAGTGTACATTTGGAATTGTATTCAGAATCAAATCCTACAAGGACGTTGTAACTACCCAAATGCAACTAAAATGACATCAATTGTTTATGTAATACAGTAGTAAATGGTTCTTATGTGGTTTCTTCATTGCCACAATTATTCAACCCCTTAAAGACTACCACTCTGAAGAACAGAGGTTCATACAGGTGCTTTCCATCAGGTATTGAAAACACCTGTGGATGTCACCGAGCAGCAATCAAGCATAATAAGCACCAATTAGGCAGCTTTAAAATGACTGTGATACTCAGCTCCTTCTAGACATTTACTGGTGTGGTTACAAACATGGTGAAGGCAAGAGAATGGTCCAGGAAGACAAGAGAAGAGGTGATTTCTCTTCACAGGAAGGGCAATGGCTATAAGAAGATTGCAAAGATGTTAAACATACCAAGAGACACCTTAGGAAGCATCATTCGCAAATTCAAGGCAAAGGGCACTGTTGAAACGCTACCTGGTCGTGGCAGAAAGAAGATGCTGACTTCGACTGCTGTGCGCTACCTGAAGCGTAGAGTGGAGAGAAGTCCCCGTGTGACTGCTGAGGAACTGAGAAAAGATTTGTCAGATGTGGGTACAGAAGTTTCAGCCCAGACAATAAGACGCACACTGCGTAATGAAGGCCTCCGTGCCAGAACTCCCAGGCGTACCCCCTTGCTGTCTCCAAAGAATAAGAAGAGTCGACTGCAGTATGCCAAAAGCCATGTGGACAAACCACAAAAGTTGTGGGATAGTGTTCTGTGGACTGATGAAACAAAATTAGAACTGTTTGGGCCCATGGATCAACGCTATGTTTGGAGGAGGAAGAACAAGGCCTATGATGAAAAGAACACCTTGCCTACTGTGAAGCATGGTGGAGGGTCAATCATGCTTTGGGGCTGTTTTGCTTCTGCAGGTACAGGGAAGCTTCAGCGTGTGCAAGGTACCATGAATTCTCTTCAGTACCAGGAGATATTGGATGGAAACGTGATGCAGTCCGTCACACACCTGAGGCTTGGGAGACGTTGGACCTTTCAACAGGACAATGATCCCAAGCATACCTCCAAGTCCACTAGAGCATGGTTGCAGAGGAAAGGCTGGAACATTTTGGAGTGGCCATCGCAGTCACCAGACTTAAATCCGATTGAGAACCTCTGGTGGGACTTAAAGAAAGCAGTTGCAGTGCGCAAGCCTAAGAATGTGACTGAACTGGAGGCCTTTGCCCATGAAGAATGGGCGAAGATACCCGTAGATCGCTGCAAGACACTTGTGTCAAGCTATGCTTCACGTTTAAAAGCTGTTATAACTGTAAAAGGATGCTGTACTAAGTACTAAGATTGAATGTCACTTGGGGGTTGAATAAAACTGATAATGCTGTGAGCACAGAAAAGACATTTGTGGTTATTTCATTATAACTGTTATGTTATATTTGTCTGACCTACAAGTGCCTCTTTAATGTAAATGTAAGCAAGATGACTGAATGATCAAAAGCAATGTCAAACTGGCCAAAACACTCAATTTCAGTGGGGGTTGAATAATTTTGGACACAACTGTATATATATATATATATATATATATATATAATAAAAAAATAAAATAATAATAAAAAAAAAAAATAGATCAAAGGTTTATCTAGGTCAGTGCCAGAGTTAGTGTTTGGGTCAAGGTCAGTGTCAAAGGTCAAGGCCAGGGTCAGTAGTTTTTTTTTTTGTCAGGATTTTTGTTTTTAAATTAGTATCAATGTCAGTTACTGGCAAGATAAAAAAAGCAAAATGCACACTATAGTTTCTGTGCCGTATTATGGGTACAAACAACAACTAACACACACACATGTGGTATTGCTGCAATCGTCAGGAGCAGGGGAAATTATTTTGTGTTGTTTTTTGGTGTTGGGTTATGGTAGTAGCAAGAAATATAAAACTAAATTTAAAAAAATGTTTTTTAACCTCCTTAGCAGTATTCCCGAGTGTAGCTCGGGGTAAAATTTGAGTACCAAGAGCGGTAACCCCGAGCTACACTCGGGCTTACCATGCGGCGTTGTTCAGGGATTCCCTGCAGCACTTACCTTGTCCTTCGCTCCCACGATGTGTCCCCTGCAGCGTCCCTGGCCATCTCCTCCGGCTGATGCCGGCATCCGGCTTCCGTGTTCCGGTCCCTGTGACGTCGGGACATACGGGCACCGAAACCGGCGGCAAATTTGAAATTTTTTAAAAATGTCATTTTATAAAAAATGATTATTACATAGTAAAACATTGCTGTTTCAATGCATTTCACATACATTTTGTCCCGAGTGCTTTGTCCTGTGCCCTGCCTGCATTTTGACTGTTCTTTCTGCCTGGAAACTTAGAAAAGTCCATGGTGTCCAAAAAGCGTCCCTTTATGTCAAAATCGGTTTTAGACCGGCTAGAGAACAGCGATAGTAAATCAGAACCACTTGCAGAATTGAGTGATAATGATTCGTGGGGGAAATTCGTCATCAGACACTGAAAACGATTTTGCGACTTTGCTCAGCGATGTGCGAATTTGCCTCTGTATTTCAAATTTCAGTGTTTTTGGTTTGATGACATTATTGAATTAAATGTATTATTATTATATTATTATTTTTTATGATTATTTATTAAATTATAATTTATGATTTCGTGGTTCAAATTTTATCGTACCCGGGATGTTTACTAGACTCTTGTTCGTACAGATTTCAGTGAGTTATTCCTAAAAATTACAGCCTACAATAAAAAACCACATATTTCCATGCAAAAAAATGGTACCGCATTCAGCACAAAAAATCGGAAATAATCATACCGCCGAGGAGGTTAAATATCATGGGTCAGTTTTCCTTTGATAATGAAAAAAAAATCATTACAATTTACCACCAATTTGTCCTGAAAAAAAACAAGGCAAAATCCACCTGGATGTACAAAGTAGTTGTGATGATATGTACAGTTTTGCTAACACATGTCAACGTTGCAACATTGTGCTTTGGCTTTAAGATTTGTTTTCCCCTTAGGCGTGAAGGGGATAATCATGACTTAACCCTGTTTCTCTCTAACTCTCTGCAATGTAGGGATACCCACATCACACGTTTTACCGCAACTTCATCAATATTCAGGAGAAGTTCATTCTTCTAGATTATTCTGACTGCATATTAACAGTCCGGTGTTTGTTATTTACATGTCCTGCAGTTCTGCAAGTTCCCTGTTTTACAGAACTGTTTCTCTTATTATGCTGGTCACTAGATTTATTTTGTCTACAGTTATATTTTTTTTTTCCCTTTACATCTTTTCAGTTCCAATTATCAAGTTTAGAACGCTGCAAGCGGTTTTCATTGTGCTGAGATATTACCCTATTAAAGACAATTTATGGCGCCCCATAAAAGCGAAGCCTTGAAGACGCAGACATTAATCAACATCTGCCGCACGTTTTTATGACAACATATAAGTTAGGCATACATTGGCTAAAGACGGTGCTTTATATGCAAAGCAAACAGCGGGGGAAGAAGCCATAACGCTATTATGTATAATCACATTTATAGGTGCAGGATCATGAATTTAAAATCTTTTTCACTAACACAAATAAGTTTGTAAAAATATAACAAAAGCATAAAACAGACTAAACAGATTTAAAGAGAATGTGCAGGGTTTTGTTTTTTTTTTGCTACTGTATTTAATGCACCGAGCCTCAATGACTTATTTTAGATGGTTTCCTTATTTTATATCGTGATCATTTTCACAACAAAATGTTTGAAGTGTATGTAAAGCGAAAACATCCTTGAGCTCTTTCACACTGGAATCAATGCTTACTTCCTCTAAGAAACGATCTGCGGTGGATCTCTTTTCAGAGAACGGTATGTCAGCAGCTGGAGGAATTTCAGGAGGCGCTACTGCCACCTCTTCATTTCTGTTTTATTAACCATTTTATTTTTGCTTGCGGTTGTGGTGCCCACAATCTCAATGGGTGAGTTTGTCAGGCAGTGCCACCTGACAAACTCTGCAACCCATGTTAAAAATGTAGTGGCGAAGCAAAATATTGCCACTTCAGCCTGTGTACAGACCTGTCAGGATGTAAGATTAGTATTCATTTAGGCAACTCAGCCACTACTTTTACTGTCCCCCAGCCGCCTGTATGAGAGAGCCTTTATTTTGCTATAGAGAGAGTAGGGAACAATTGTAACCTCTATTATTTTACCTACTATGTTGCCTCCCAACCACCCCTTACCCCAAAGCCTCCCCCATGCAAACCTTTTTCCTGAAGTCTTTTTGCTTGTCTGATGGCATCACAGCCAGCTTCTACTCCTTCCAGTGTCATTCTTTCAATATGCTTCCTTACCGCTTGGCAAGTGCTCTCTGAAGAGTGATCCAAATGATGTCCTGACAAAATCCTTGATTTTTTTAATGATTTTTTTAATTTTACATTTTTTTTAAATTTTTTTTAGAATGTTATTACTTCTTTATCTATTTTATTTTTTATATCTTTTTAACTGCCCTGTTGGGGTGCCTTTGGTGAAATATTCAGGTGTCTAAACAGACTCCTGATGTCTCACATTTGAGGTAGAGAAAGGGTCAAAGAAAGATAACATAGGTTCATCAGACTCTTTCTCTGCAGCACTGGACAGTAGATGAATGGGAAGCGCTCCAGGCTTCATTCACAAACTGGTCAGGCAGGCATGGCTATGACACCCACCCTTGTGCAGTGAAGAAAGGATCTATAATATTCTGTTAGACAGTGCTTTTTTTTCTTCTTAGAGAATAGTTGCAGGTACCCCCGCCCCCAAGTACAAGTCACCCCCTACCCACCTCTGAGCATCATCCCTTGGTCCCACCCCTATGCACCTCCCAGTACTGCCCCTTTTAGAGCAAACAGAACCAAGTATCATTTTGTCATTTGCATGGAATTTGTTAATGATCACAAGAAAAGTAATAAAATAGATCCCCTGCAGCCAACAACAATACACCCCTCGCAACAGTTATCCCCCAGCAAAAATAGATCCCTCCCTAGGAGCAACAGACCCCCCAGAAACAAAACAACCCCCAGCAACAATAGATCTGCCAGCAGCCAGCATTAATAGACCCTTCAGCAGCTAACAACAATAGACCCCTCCCTCAATGGTAGATCCCTCCCAGCAACAATAGACCCCGGCTTCAATAACAGATTCACTCCCCCAATAACAATAGATTCCAAGGAGCTAACATCAATGGACCCCCAAGCACACTCAAGCACCCCTTGTAAATAAATAAATTCAGCGCTGGAGGTGCCGAAACTGCGTTCCTCCATGTTCCCGCTGAAAAAAAGCCTCTCTGCTGGAGATTTGGTCATAACCATCCTCACTATACGGAGTCACAAATACAGTACTTGTTTCTTTCGTATGGACATGCATTACATCTGGGACTGTCCTATATACTGACCTGTGCTTTTATAACCCCCAATATCTGCAAAAACTTCTGCTTGTTTAATTGGTATGCAAGGGAGGATATGCTTGGGCTATTATTAGCTATTCCACCATGAGCTGAGCCAACACCATGGTACTTTACTTTACTGTCCTCCTCCAGACCATGCTGCCAGAATACTGTTTGGGGCATCACCAGTTGAATGTTCTACCACTGGATTTTACTGGGAGGCTTCTGCTAACTGCAACTTTTTTGTTAGTATTTATATAAGAGAGGACCCCGGGTGGAGCGCACGCGCCCCCTACCTGGAAATGCGAAATCACGTATATATACACGTGATTTTGCGCACCCGTGCCACCCTGTAGCAGTATATCTGCTATAGGGCGGTCGGGAAGCGGTTAAAATCACAATAAAAACCAAACACATCCTGCTCTGTCCATTCCTGTGGTAATGTGAAAAACAATGCATACAAACAGTGTGTACATATATGGACCAGAAAGGGCTCAGGAGAAACTCCAACTCAAAAAATTGTATGGAAATGCAATGGCCCCAATAAGTCAATCCATTGCATTTGGAAACCATCCACTGGGCTATAAGGAAACAATAGAGTCCAGGGGTCCTCTCTTGTATAAATAACTGACCATAAAGTCCCAATAAGCAGAAACCTCCCAGGAAAATCCAGTGTTGAAATATTCAGCTGGTGATGCCCCAAACAGTATTCAGGCAGTGTGGTCTAGAGGAGGACACATATAGAATATAAAGTCCCATGGCATTGACAGCATGTGATATACCATCAGCTCCATGCTCTCTATGGAAATCAATAGCAGGATACACCCAAGCAGGGACGGAGTGATCATTTGGAAACTCGGGCACTGCCCGAGGTCAGTAGGGGGCCCCATGAGATGCCCCTGGTACGTTTTTCACAGGCTTTTTTGAGTTTAGGCAAGGACAGAGGGGCCCCATGTTCCCCTATTGCCCGGGGGCCCCATAGGTTGTCAGTCCGCCCCTGCACCCAACGTCCTTTCATTCAAAGGTACATCCTCAGGGACTTGCCTGACCATGCAGACCACAGGCTGAGCTTTCAGAAAACAGGCAGAATGATGTGGGTGTTTCTCTGTTCTGAGGAAGACCGGGCACTGGATCGAGGAGAAAGTCTGGACAGCGCTGGGGTGTGGAGAAGGTAAGTGAATATTGCCACTATTTTTTATTAAACATATTGAAAATAAAATGGTGTTCTATTTTATATATTTATTATATTTATTATAATGTTGACATTGGCCTGTTATTTTTGCAAATCCTGTACCAGTCTAATTTGCCTTATAAAAGTGAGTGTTACAGTGGTTGAGGCAAATGATAGAACCTTTCAGGGGTGCTTACAATGGTCAGCTTTTATTTATATACAGTAGTTTAAACCTTTCTTCCACAAGGAAATTAAAAATGATCATGTGATCATTTAAAGTGTTAACTGGCATTGGACTTTAATTTACTGTCTGTTAATTAAAGCAGAACTAAATCCGCAATACTTGCTTCTTCTATGGTCCATGTTCCCTCGCCGGCATCTTCTACCGGCTTCTTCGGGTCTTGCATGCGGCCGTCTTCATTGTCAGGTAGTTTAATTTTAGCTTTAGGTTTGTTTATACTGTAGAAGAGAAGTTGCATGTCTCTTCTGCAATAAAGAGCTTGACTGCCCACAGTTGGAGACCTTTTAGGACTACAAGTGCATCTAAGACTACTCTGTCCACAGGTGACAATACTGCTGCACCATGTCAACAAGTGGATATTGGAGAAATTCAGCTGGCCATAGGTGGATTGAAATTCGGCTGGTTTAACAGGCAGCAGGGTTCAAGCCATCTATGGCCATTCCAGTTTGAGAGGAGCCGATCGAATGAAGCAGTGTCCTAAGCAGGTGTCCCCTTCTCAGCTCCTTATGAGGCCCTTAGTGCAGTAGGCACCTTGGCAGTTTGAACAGTGGTTTCTGGTCTTTGTGATCCTTCCCTTAGGGGGAATAGTTACATAGTTAGTCTGGCTGAAAAAAGGCAAAAGTTCATCCAGTTCAGCCATTAAAAAAAATAATAATAATAATAATACTATACACAAAGTTGATCCAGAGGAAGGCAAAAAAACCCCAATAAAGCATGATCCAATTTGCTCTTGCAGGGGCAAAAATTCCTTCCTGATCCCCCGAGAGACATTCGGATATTCCCTGGATCAACTTTACCTATGAATGTTAGTATCCAGTTATATTCTGTGTATCGAAGAAAGAATCCAGGACTTTTTTAAAACAATCCACTGAGCTGGTCAGAAGTAATGGAACCCTCCCTGACTTAGCCTAGGAATTCTGATCAGACCAGAGCCACCAGTCCACTGATTACAGCAGAGCCAAACTAAATGTACCAAGCAGCCTGCCTAAGAGAGAGACAGCATTGCCTTCTAGCTGTGGTACCAGGACTTCCCATCTGTTGCTGAAACAAAATCAAGTTGGGCTGAGTACCTCCGCCATTGTATTTTATCAATGAATACAAGGCTTCCTCTGAATGGCTGGTGTGGATATTGTGATGTCATCTGTTCACCTGACTCAGAACCAATCAGAGAAAGCCTTGTATGTATTCTTAAATTCACAAAGCTTCCTGTGAATTGTTGAGAAGTGATCAGCCTAAATAGATTTTGTTTTGGCAGTAGATGAGAAGTCCCCATACTGCTGCCTCAACAGATGCAACAATTTATAAGGTGCTGACAATGAGCACATCTATTATTAACAAAAAATTGTTTGTTTGGGCTAGCTTGGCTCAGCAAACTATTTACAGTGATAACAAAGCTGGAGTTCTGCTTTAATTGGCTCCTGCAAAAGCACTTTAACGAGTACAATTGTACGTACATTTAAAGAGTGAACCATTAATCACAAACTGATGGCTGGTGACTGATGACCGGTAGCAGCCCATTTTGTTCAATCGACTCCCTGCTTCAAAGTGAAAGTGAAGTGGCGACTCTATAGCCGCTGATCACACCTAGATTGTAAGCTCGAAAGAGCAGGGCCCTCAATCCCCTCATGTTTTGCATTGTATTGGTATTGTTCTGTCACATGTTCTGTCCCCCTTTGTAATGTACAGCGCTGAGCGAACTATTGGCGCTTTATAAATACTGTATAATAATAATAATAATAGAATGGGTAGCGTGGTGCCCTATGGACCAATGACTAAAATACAAGTTGCCAAATTGATAACATTTTGTCAAAATATTCTAAAAGTGATTGCGGCATTTTTTCTGAATTGACTTTCACATACAAACATTTCAACATTACAATACTTCTATGGTAAATTTAGCAGACTTTTAAAGGAGCAAAAAAAAAAAAAGAAAGCTAATATCACATGAATTATGATTACTGATGTTGTTGTCATCTCTTATATCCAGTTAAATATGACATACTGCAAATGTTTTTTTATAACTACCATTTACAGCCAGACAGCTGGAAGCTTCAAGGAACCATTCCTTTTAAAATGGTTGTAAACCTTAGACATGAAATATGAACAAAGCATTTCCCTCTACAGTGTGTCTCAATCCAGAATTCCAGAACATAAAGTGTCATTTCTGTCTGCTGCCTCGTTCCTCTGCTATCTGTATGAGTCACTTCTGATAAGTTTTCCTGACACCAAGAGAAAAAGGTGACAGGGAGGGAGCTCAGCACACAGCCTGTGATTGACAGCCTCAGCTCTGTTCCAGTGAACTGTGTGAAGGGGGTCCCTTCCCTCCAATCAAATCTCATTTAGCATAATGTTAGACTCCAGCTCCCTGCTTTCTGAAAGCTCAGACAAGCTGTATAAATTTTGGACTTTGAACGGCTGTAGCAAAGAGAGGGCTGCAGATAAACAGGTACAACTTATGTAGGAGGATTTGTTTCATCTCTGTGTATCACCTGAGGTCAGTCACTCCACTGGGTACATGTACTGCTTTACAACTACTGTAAATAGGCCTGAATAGAGGGGAGATCAGATTGCACACACACTGTACTTTGGCTTACAAAGCAGAGACACAACCAGAGGCGGACTGACCATTTGGAAACTTGGCACTGCCCGAGGGCCCGGGGTCAGTAGGGAGCCCCATGAGATGCCCCTGGTATCTTTTTCATAGGCTTTTTTGAGTTTGGGCAAGGACATAGGGGCCCCATGATCCCCTATTGCCTGGGGGCCCCATGAGTTGTCAGTCCACCCCTGGACACAACCCTCCAAGCTGAGCTCAAGCAAACTTTTGTTTAAGTTTTAAACTGAATGGAGAAGGCACAGAACCTCTGTTAGTCATGTCAGAAGAACACATGATGTGAAATCCTTCCAGTTAAGACACAGACTGTGTCAGAACAGCTGAAAGTGTTAGAACCTCTGTCAGGCTATTATTACTGTCTGCGTCTTTCTGCCCCAGTGATCGCTCCTCTCTTTTTCCCCATTGTCACAGACACAGGAAATGAGGTGAAATCTCCCCAACAGGGTCGCAGGCAGCAGCACTCATCCCAAGTCTATCCAAAACAAAAAAAAGTTTTGAATAGAATTGGGCTTGACAGACTGATTCACAGACAATTTGCAAACTGCCTTAGATGCATCTTTTATCAAAGCCCATTCAAAGTCACAGAAATTGATATTCAGTCATAAGACATAAGTACAAACAACCAATATTTTTTAAGCCCTGGTTCACATCTGTGCGGTCATGCGGGCTGGAATTTGCGCAAGCACGAGAACCGATTCATCTGAATGGATTGCCGTGCCCAGGGACACGCAGAATAGGATTCTCTGCACTACTGTGGAGATCGCAGTCCGCAGGGGAACTGAGATTACCAGTACGGTTTGCGATTTCCAGTGCGGGCTGCGTACCATTAGAATGAATGGCACCCGCCCGCGGGTCCCGCATTCCTCTATGTGGTTAGTGCGGTTGCAGGCATTTGTGTGGGTCCCGCAGTGGCACCACCTGCACAATTATGAACAGAGGGTCAAGTCTTTCTTGCACTTTCCTATTATATCAGTTGCACAGCGTGTTTAAATACAACTGCACAGTTCAATAGGCACAAGGGTCTGACCACGCTTCCCAGTGTACTTTGTAATCTTAGAGACCTGGTCAGGCATGCCCCTTCTTTTCCTCAACACTGGAGGTTGATTTACTAAAACTGGTGCACATAGAATCTGGGGCAGCTGGACACAGTAACCAAACAGCTTCCAGGTTTTATTGTCAGAAAAAACAAGGGGGAGCCTCTAAGTGCAGTATTAGGAAGTAATTTAATGATCCATACATAGAACACTCACATATGTGAAGAGAATTAAAAGCCTTGAATTAGATGAGGACCATAGCCGATGGTGTATTGGTGTCCAGGGTCAGGTGGAGCCTAAACCGATATGAACATCCACGTTCCACGGGAGGCACCGGCTCCCAGGGATGGAGAAGACCGCGGAACCAGAAGTGACGTCAGGAAACAGTTTTCCCTGACATCACTTCCGGTTTCGAAGTCTTCATCTCTGGGAGCCGGTGCCGTCCGTGGAACGCGGCTGCCCATCTTGGTTTAGGCTCCACCTGACCCTGGACGCCGACGCCAATACACAATCAGCAGAGTGGCTAACAGAATGGATATGGTCCTCTTCTAATTCAAGGCTTTTAATTCTCTTCACAGTGTTCTATGTATGGATCATTAAATTACTTCCTAATACTGCACTTACTGTAGAGGCACCCCCTTGTGTTTTCTTTCATTTCTGAAGAGATACATTCCAGTCTCTTGGTGGAGCTGCCTTTAAGAGTTTTCTATGGGTTTTTAAATTATTTATGGACTTTATATGGACTTATCACGTTTTATTGCCTATTGGTTATATTCCACGTTTTTTACTTTAGGTTTGCGCCATATGCTTATTGTATATTTGCTCAGGTTTTATTGTCAAAGCTTAACTGAACAATCTGAATTTAGAAGATGATTGGTTAATATGCACATCTCCCCCTAGATGTCACTTTTGAAAAAGTGGTGTGTCTGATAATCTATGGCAGCATAGAGCACTGGAGTGACAGAGCAAGGAATGCATTTCCACTAAAAGAAAATACATTTCAAATAACACAAAAAAACAGCGCAAAAATTAAATAAATAAAAATAATCACAAATAAATAAATGTCCGTGCAAAAATATATATATAATATTTCAAACATAAGTCCTTATTTTCCCAAAAGGATTTTCAAAACAATGTTCCAAAATGTGCTTCCACCTAATCACCACGTGAAAAATAATATTGACCGCACTCACCAGATGACAATACATTTCAAGCCTATTTCCAAGCAAAAAAAAAAAAATCCTAAACATTATAAAATTGCAAAAAATTGTTCTACTTGCTAAAAATTGCCTTGTTACGTATGCCCCTCTCTTATGGGAGATCACACCATGATACACACCATACCAAATAAAACAGATAAATGTGAACTCGGTAAATTTCACATTTACAATGTGTTAGTTTTAAGCAAAAGTGTAAAATCTATTTTATATAAAAAAAATAGATCCTTCTTTGTGACTGGCTGTACATAAAAATGCATGCTGGTTTTACCGTTCAAGTTGTGAATATGGTGAAATACCTACCCCGGCTTTACATCTGGCGGCCTTGGTAAAGGTTTGCTAAAGCCATCTTTTCCAACTAGCCAATAGGTTTCTTCTACTCCTTTTCCCTAAATAAGAACAAAACGATTAGCTTATGTTAAGCAAGGAAGGAAATAAACTCTCCCACTCCTGACCCACAATGGCAGGGGCAAGATCCTTCAATGGGTTGCATTTAAAGTATGCAGTCCCACAAAACTAGACAACACAATACAAAATGCTGCATGTCATGCTTTACTATGAAGTAGGGTTTCCAAACGTTCTAAAATAAGGGCCAGTTTACTGTCATTTAGATGTTAGGGAACCAGATTGTGCCCAGTGGGAGTAAAAAAATGCCCCATCTTTGGTATCAGTGGGAGGAATAGTGCCACATTGTTGGTGTCAGTGGGAGGAATAGTGCCCTATCATTGGTGTCAGTGGGAGGAATAGTGCCCCATTGTTGGTATCAGTGAAAGGAATAGTGCCCCGTTATTGGTATCAGCAGGAGGAATAGTGCCCCATCATTGGTATCAGTGGGAGGAATAGTGCCCCATCACTGGTATCAGTGGAAGGAATAGTGCCCCATCATTGGTATCAGCAGGAGGAATAGTGCCACATTGTTGGTGTCAGTAGGAGGATTTGTGTCCCATCATTGGTGTCAGTGGGAGAAATAGTTCCCCGTTGTTGGTATCAATGGAAGAAATAGTGCCCCATTGTTGGTATCAGTGGAAGAACTAGTGCTCCATCATTGCTATCAGTGGAAGGAATAGTGCCCCATTGTTGGTATCATTGGAAGGAATATTGACCCATTGTTGGTATCAGTGGGAGGAACAGTGTCCCATTGTTCGTATCAGTGGGAGCAATAGTGCCCCCAGTTTACTGTCCTTCAGATTTAAATGGGGCTAGAGTGTGGCCAGTGGGAATAAACAGCAATTCCCTGGTCTTGGTGGTCAGTGAGAGTAAAAATATTAGGTGGTCAGTAGGAGGAAAAATAGTGCCCCATCATTGGTATTAGTGGGAGGAATAGTGCTCCATTATTGGTATTTGTGGGAAGAATAGTGCCCCATCATTGGTATCAGTGGCAGGAATAGTGTTCCATCATTGGTATCAGTGGGAGGAATAGTGTTCCATTATTGGTATCATTGGGAGGAATAGTGTTTCCCGCTCCCTCAACCTCTTAGCGATCACGGAAACCTGGATCCAGCCCACTGACTCTACCTCCCCTGCTGCACTCTCCTACGGAGGTCTCACCTGGACCCACTCACCCAGGCCTAACGGTCGCAAAGGTGGTGGGGTTGGTCTGCTCCTGTCACCGCAGAGCACCTTCCGAGTCCTCCCAAACCCCCCCTCCCTATCCTTCTCCTCCTTCGAGGCCCACTGCGTCCGACTATTCTCCCCAACCCCCCTGAAGATTGCTGTGATATACCGGCCTCCTGGATCCATACCCCGCTTCCTGGATGACTTCTCCTCCTGGCTACCCTTCTTCCTCTCCTCTGAGCTACCCACCATCATCCTTGGGGATTTCAACATCCCTGTCAACCTCGACAACCCAGACACAGCCCGTCTCCTCCACCTAACCTCCTCCTTTGCACTTGCACAGTGCATACAATCCACCACCCACTCCGACGGAAATATCCTGGACCTTGTCTTCTCCAACCGCTGCGCTCCCCACAACCTCACTAACACCCCCTTCCCTCTCTCTGACCACAACCTGATCACCTTCTCTATCTCCTCGTCCTCCAACGCCTACCCCTCCAAATGTCACACTACTACCAGCCGTAACCTCCGCAACCTTAACCCTGCCTCCCTCCACTCTGCAGCTGATCAACTCCACGACCGCATCCTCCCCCTGTCCTGCCCCGACTTGGCTTTGACCGCCTACAACAATGCGCTCTCAACAGTCCTTGACTCACTAGCGCCTTTAACCACACGCAAAATCAGACCCCGACCGCTCCAGCCCTGGCAGACTGATCACACCAAAACCCTCAAACGACAAAGTTGTGCCCTGGAGCGACTATGGCGCAAAACCAAATCCCAACAAGCCTTCACCCGCTACAAATCTGCCTTCCACACCTACACCTCCTCCCTCCATGCTGCCAAACAGGCCTACTTCTTGACCCTCATCAAGGCCCTCTCCTCCAATCCTCGCCGACTCTTCTCTACCTTCAACTCTCTACTCTCGCCACCCCCACCTCCACCCAGCACCTCACTCACTGCCCTTGAGATTGCCAATCACTTCAAAAACAAGATTGACACAATTCGCAAGGACATTGCCGCAACTCACACACCCTCTCAAACCGTCCCCTCTCACACAACTACCCCCTTATCCCCCCTCCCCCTCGACATAACCCGCAGGGACTTCGTCGCTGCTCAAACTCTCTCCAACCCCCTTCACCCTCACTCAGCTACCCCCTCATCACCCCTCTCCCACGGCCCCACCACTGCTCTGACCTCCTCTTCCACCCCACCCTACATTCCTCATACTGAAGCTCCCCCCACACTCCGCACCTTTGACCTTACTACCACCGAGGAAGTCTCCAAGATCCTCTCTGATGCCCGCCTCACCACCTGCCCTCTCGACCCTATCCCCTCACAACTCCTACGACCTTCCTCCTCCTCCATCCTACGCTCCCTCACCCACATCTTCAATCTCTCTCTCTCCTCAGGCACTTTCCCCTCCCCTCTGAAACATGCACGCATCACCCCCATACTTAAAAAGCCCTCCCTGGACCCCAATGACCCGAACAACCTCAGACCCATCTCCCTGCTCCCATTTACATCTAAACTCCTCGAGCGCCTAGTCTACACCCGCCTATGCTCTCACCTCAACGACAACAACCTCCTCGATCCCCTACAGTCCGGCTTCCGTCCCCTACACTCCACCGAAACTGCCTTACTCAAACTCTCCAACGACCTGCTAACCACCAAAGCTAATGGCCACTATTCAGTGCTCCTACTCCTTGACCTCTCTGCGGCCTTCGACACAGTCGACCACCCCCTCCTCCTCAAAAAACTACACTCCCTCGGCCTCAGAGATTCTGCTCTCTCCTGGCTCTCATCCTACCTGTCACAACGCTCCTTCAGCGTTACCTATAATGCTACCACCTCCCCCTCACTCCCCCTCTCTGTTGGGGTCCCTCAAGGCTCTGTCCTTGGGCCCCTTCTCTTCTCCATCTATACCTCCTCCCTTGGCCAACTCATACACTCTCACGGCTTCAACTACCACCTCTATGCCGACGACACACAAATCTATCTCTCAACCCCCCACCTCACCCCCTTGGTCTCAGCCCGAATCACACACCTACTGAGCGACATATCAGACTGGATGTCGCTCCACTTCCTTAAATTGAACCTCTCCAAAACCGAGTTTCTTGTCTTCCCCCCAGCCCGGACACCACCCCCCATTGATTTCTTCGTCACATCCAACAACGCCAATATCAAACCCGCTCTGCAGGCCAGAGTACTGGGTGTCATTCTGGACTCCAACCTATCCTTCCAGCCCCAAGTCCAATCTTTAACAAACTCGTGCAGACTCCACCTCCGCAACATCGCCAAAATCCGCACGTTCCTAACCCCAGAAACCACTAAACAGCTCATCCACTCTCTCATCATATCACGACTCGACTACTGCAACTCCCTCCTCACTGGCCTGCCTCGCCGCTGGCTATCCCCGCTTCAGTCCATCCTGAATACGGCTGCCAGACTCATTCACCTTTCCAACCGCTCTGTCTCCGCCACCCCCCTCTGCCAATCCCTCCACTGGCTTCCGATTGCGCAACGGATCAAATTCAAAATCCTAACGCTGACGTACAAAGCTGTCCACCATACTGCCTCGAACTACATCACTGACCTAATATCCAAGTACCGCCCAGCACGCACACTCCGCTCCTCACAAGACCTCCTTCTCTCTAGTTCCCTGGTCTCCTCCTCCCATGCCCGCCTCCAGGACTTCTCCAGGGTGTCACCCATCCTCTGGAACTCCCTGACCCAACCCATCAGATTATCACCTACTCTCCTCTCCTTTAGGCGCACCCTGAAAACCCATCTCTTCAGGGAAGCCTACCCCACCCCCTGCTAACTTGCCGACCTCCTCCACTCTTCCTACCACTCCATCCCCCACAGCTATCTCCTCCTGTGCCACCATCCCCTCCCTCCTAGATTGTAAGCTCGAAAGAGCAGGGCCCTCGAACCCCTCGTGTATCACATTGTATTGGTATTGTTCTGTCACATGTTCTGTCCCCCTTTGTAATGTACAGCGCTGAGCGAACTATCGGCGCTTTATAAATACTGTATAATAATAAAATAATAATAATAGTGCCCCATCATTGGTATCAGTGGAAGGAATAGTACCCCATCATTGGTATCAGCAGGAGGAATAGTGCCCCATTGTTGGTATCATTGGAAGGAATATTGCCCCATCGTTGGTATCAATGGGAGGAATAGTGCCCCATTGTTGGTACAGTGGGAGAAAAATATGCGTCTTTGTTTTTAGTTTGCTATGTGTTTTCAGTCTCATACAGTAAGTCAGTTTGTAGAATTTCCATCACACTATTATGTATACTCTGTTTTATTTTCTCAGAGAATAATTGCAGGTACTCCCCCCTTCTGAGTCACCCTTGTCTCCGCTTCTTACCCACTTCTGAGCACTGTCCTTTGGTTCCACTCCCTACCCACCTCCCAATACCACCCCTTTTAGACAATACAGAACCAAGTATCATTTTGTAGTGCTGAGCAAGTTGTATGGAATTTGATGAAGTAGAACTTCACTCTCTCCATCAACACTGACTATTTTTAATCCTTATACTGCTAGCATTAGTAAATAGATAGGAAGCATATCATATTTACTTTGTTTCAGTTTTTTTTTTGTTTTACATTTCTTCAGTTACCTCCTGGTTTCCAGGCCTACAAAATGGTGTCATACATCCCAGGAGTCTTTAGGAGGAGAGGAGGAGGGGCTTTCTCAGCTAAATCTGCATGCCTGAGCTAAGGGTAGATGGATTCCAGGAAGTAAATGTTACATGAATCATCTGCCCTTCTTCAAGATGGTCCCATCTAGAAAGGCTAGGGGATGTTTTATAAAGTGAATCATGGAGACATGGAAGGATGGAGTAGCTTGCTTCAAATAGGAAAAATTAATTAAATAGTTTTTTTGGTTTCTGGTGCTCAGATGCAGTGTAGTTTCACTTTAATGATAACAAGAAAAGCAGTAAAAAGCAGTAAAATAGATCTCCTACAGCCAACAACATCAGATTCCACCCAGCAACAAAGACCATTCAGCACACCCCAGAACCTCTTGCCATTACATATATTCAGTGCTGGTGGTTTTGGAGCTGCGTTCCCCCACAATCCAAACACGTTACAAAAAATGAACTGATTGTGACAGACCCAACCGGTACAGGGCCTTTTGGAGGGGACTGCAGGCTAGCCTCTTACCTACTGACCATGGGCCTTGGCATCTGAGTGGGTTCTATTCTTTGGGAGTTGTGTGCCTGGGGGGACCTTTGGAGTAGTTTTACTTCAAATTCAAGTCCATGTCTCCCCAAAACACACACTCCGATACAGATTTGGGGTCTCTGTGCCCAAACCGGCATTGACTGCTTCAACTCCCCCTCCTAGACTCAGAGACTCTAAACTTATGTTAATATAAGCAGCTCAGAACAACCTAATACTGAGGTATCTTGCTGTAATCTGTTTACTAAGGTGTGATGTGTTTACTGTTGTGTATTTGACCCATTGTTAATTGAGTTAGTTGAATCACATATTGTTTCTATCTGTTGGCCTGTCCTCCTGGAGTTTCCTACATGATGGGATTAGTCTGGTGTCAACTTGACTTCATTACCTAATCAGTGTAGAATGTTTATCCCAGTGTGTAATATTTGTTTTACTGCTCATGTGCGGACTGCCCCTGTTTCTGAAGGACTGTATTTCTGTTCAATAGAGAGTTCCAGGTGCACCTAAGTTAGTTTTGTCTAGACTTTGTGTGCGATACCCAGCTATAATACCTTGGTCCTGTGTCCCAACGACAAGAAAGCAGTTCTCTAATGGAGGCACTAAGGCTGGGTGCCAGGCAGTCCATGACACTTATCCTTTAAATTTGTCAGATCAACCAGTGATATGTTATATGGCCAAAGGTTGTGGACACCTGACCATCGCACCCATCATATGCACAAATGTATGCCAATGTTATCAAGAGGGAAACTAAAATAATAAAGACAATATATTATTTGTTTAATTGTAGCAACCTGGGCTATGAAGGGACTTTGAAGGAAGACTGGTAGAGGAATGTTCTAAGTATTTCAAAATGTGAAGGCCTTGGATTTTAATGGTTGCAGTTACCTTTAATTCTGTTTTTCCTCTAAGTTCTATTTTATAGTTTTCTGGTAGAGTGCGGAGTGTGGCCACTGTGCTTTGGTTGACATGAATTCTGTAAGCTGTGACGGGATAAAAAAAAGACATGTCACAAACTATAATCATGGATATTACATACTGGAGTAAATATCGTGAATTTAGATTTTATACAGATAGAGGAGGACTTTTTACCCATTACCAGCAGTCCCTCATTTGGAACCAAATCCCTGTTCTGGCCATACACTGCTCACATTTTGGACGGTTGTTAATGAACAAGCTGTGATTTGCTCTGTGGGTGGCTCTGTCCACCTTTCTCCTGACATGCTTTGATCGACAAATCTAAAGAGCCTTTTGAAACATTTTCGGCTGAACACTGGCACCATCAAATCAGATACAGCCACCATTTGGGTATTTGGAGTATTATCAGGAGTTTTCTCGGACTGTACTGTCAATGCAATAAGGTGTCTATTGCTTTTATTAATATTATTATACAGGATGTATATAGCGCCAACAGTTTGCGCATTGCTTTACAAAATGAAAGTAGACATTACAGTTACAATACAATTTGGTACAAGAGGAAAATGAGGGCCCGGCTCGTTAGAGCTTACAATCTAGGAGGAAGGGTTGAGTGATACAAACGTTAAAAGCTGGGGGGGGTGAGCTGATGGAGGAAATTAAAGGCAGTGTACTAGTTAGAAACAGGATAGGCTTCTTTAAAGAGAAAGGTTTTCAGGGATCGTCTAAAGGTGGATAGATTAGGAGACAGCTAGACAGATTGGGTTAGGGAGTTCCATAGGATGGGAGAAGCTTGGGAGAAGTCTTGGAGGCAAGCGAGGGAGGAGGTGATACAGGAACTAGAGAGCAAAGGTCTTGGGAGGATCGAAGAGAGCGGTTTGATTGATATTTTGAGTCCATGTTGGTGATGTAGCTGGGGGCAGGGTTGTGGATGGCTTTGTAAGCTGTTGTTAGTATTTTGAATTTTATTTGTTGGGCGAGTGGAAGCCAGTGGAGGGATTGGCAGAGATTTTTTTATCAATGATCAATGGAATAACAACAGAGAAGTCAGAATTTTGTGAGCAGTTTAAGTCGTTTGGGTCTCTACGGGGTTGATTTACTAAAACTGGAGGGTGCAAAACCTGGTGCCGCTGTACATAGAAGCCAATCAGCTTCCAGGTTTTATTGTCAAGGCTTAGTTAAACAAGCTGAAGTTAGAAACTGATTGGCTACCAAGCTTTTTAGTAAACCCCCCCTTTTATGTAAGCCAGCTCCTTGCAAGTGCACCATTACTGTTCAGTAATTTGATTAGAGAACTTGATTTTACAGAAAAATTACAGATTTCACCTTCATCGACATTAGCCCCACATTTTGCTATGAAGACTCCTTAGGCTTGAAAAAAAAATCACATGGTTTTCTTTCCTAAGCTTATCACAGATGGATTGTTTAATTTTTTTATTCAGCTAACGAGCTGATCGAAAAAACTAACAGTTTCTTTTATCCACATGTGAATGGAGGAATCCCCCCTGCAGGGACGCTATATTCTTACAGCAAATCCCAAAGCTTTTAGAATACACTAATCGGCCCATTATTTTTTTGTGCTGTTTATTATTACATATTATATCTTAGTGGTATTGCACTGAACAGCGGCATCGTTTAGCAGATTTAGATATACATATTTTTTATATATTATTTCTACACGTAGGAGCGTGGGTGATTTGTTGTATTTGAATCAGCCCATTGTCTGCAGCCACTGGTCGACAAAAGTTTTGTAGCTTGTCTGTTCCACAGAAGTGAATCTAACAGTCGACTTCTGTCGAACGGGGATGGTCATACACAGATCAAATTTATTTTTTTTTGGAGAGGTCTGTACTGAGTTTTACAGTGCATCATTTGCATTCCTCAAGATAGTGAGGTATTTTTGTCTGGATATGGTGATGTATGGGGCTTATCCATGAGAAGCTGACATTTAAACCTGAGGATGAGTGTACCCGTATTACATATCTGTAGCAAGATAGATTATACTATCCAATTAGATTTGTCCGTGGGGTAACTCCATTTCCTTAATAGAGATTATATATTCAAGCTGATAGGTTTATGATCAAACTACAGTGCCACTTTGTATGCCGTCACTTCATCTAAAACGATATTGTATTTGATTTGGTCTGGTGTTATTAACCATTTGGATGTAAGGTAAATAATTGCAATGGTATCCAGCAGGGGCGGACTGACAACTCATGGGGCCCCCAGGCAATAGGGGATCATGGGGCCCCTGTGTCCTTGCCCAAATTTAAAAAATCCTATGAAAAAGGTACCAGGGGCATCTCATGGGGCCCCCTACTGACCCCGGGCCCTCAGGCAGTGCCCGAGTTCCCAAATGGTTAGTCCGCCCCTGGTATCCAGTCATATTGTTGTGCACAGTACATTCCACTCCAATAGGCATTAATTACAGCTGAGAATATATTTTGTATATATTTTAGATTCATCAATTGGCCAGATGTTGCGTAGGGAAACACGCCCTTGTCCAGCGTAGATTTGTTATTTGCCAAAGATGATGATTTACAATTAGGGCTTAGTTCAAATTTCGATCTAGCATTAGAAAGTCATGTGATCATGTCAGCGCTAATACCTTGAACAATGGCTTTGTTGACAACAGAGCCGACCATAACCCTAACTCTACAGGTGGCCATAGTTGGATCAAAATTAGTCTGGTTCAGCAGGGAGGGGCTGAATATTGTTCCATGTGTGGCCTATGACACTCAACGGAAGTTGATCTATCGACTGACTTCTGTTGAACAGACCAGTTGGAAAAAAGCTGCTCAATCTGCAGCTGCACCCAATGGCTGCAGCACTGATCCATGTTTTCTGACAGTGGAGGACTCCCCCTGCAGTCACAATACAATAGCGCAGCGGGGAGGATTCCTTTATCCACCTCAAATGTGTGGATAGGGAAATTTGTTCAGTTTTTTTTTTCATTCAGCCCGCTGGCTAAATGAAAAAAGGTGAGCCATATGCGGCCAGTTTAAGGGCTCATTCACATCGCAACATACATATGCAAGCACAGAAAATGCATGTTTATTCACGCACATTAACGCATGCTGAAAAGTGGTTTTCAATGCATTGAACTGTGTATTACTGCATGTTAAACTGTGTTTTTAAATGCAGTTTTTCTGTATAGGCAACATCAAGGGTCAAAATACAATTTGTTTTCTTGTATTTTGATAGGCATGTTGTATTGCTTTGATTTGTTTTGGCACACAGCAAGTCTGCATTATTCCTTAATGCACATCAATGCACTTTATAGTGTGAACAGGGAACATTGAGATCAAATGGTTTTTCAGTGTCCTTGCAATCAGCCCCAGTTGATCAATGCAGATCAATACACTTGATGTAAACAAGCACCTAACCCTAACCACTTGACCTCCGGAAGATTTTCCCCCCTTTATGAGCAGGCCATTTTTTTGCGATACAGAGCTATGTTACTTTAACTGACAATTACGCGGTCATGCAATACTGTACATAAATGAATTTTATGTCATTTTTTCCGAAAATTAGAGCTGTCTTTTAGTGGTATTTGATCACTTGATCACTTCTGCATTTTTTTATTTTTTGCACTATAAATGAAAAAAACAACATTTAAAAAAAAAAAAAAAACAGTATTTTTTACGTTCTGCTATAAATCATATCCAATAAATAAATTGAAAAAAAATCTAATTTCTTCATAAATTTAGGCCAAAATGTATTCTGCTACATATTTTTAGTAAAAATAAATCCCAATAAGCGTATATTGATTGGTTTGCACAAAAGTTATAGTGTCTACAAATGGCGGTATATATACTGGAATTTTCTTTAAACTAGTAACATATAGCGGGATTTTGATATTGCGGTGGACAGTATGACTGTATGTTAACCACTTCATGTCCGGACACTTTTACCCCCTTCCTGTCCAGGCCAATTTTCAGCTTTCAGTGCTGTCGCACTTTGAATGACAAATGCGTGGTCATGCAACACTGTGCCCATACGATTTTTTTAGCATTTTTTTGAGACAGATACAACTTTCTTTTGGTGGTATTTATTCACAACTGGGATTTTTTTTTTGCTATATAAATGAAAAAGTCCAAAAATTTTGAACAAAAGTGTTTTTCTTATAACATTTTGCAAATAAATAATACTTCATAAATCTTGGCCAAAATTTAATTTTACATTTTTATTTTATTTTTTATATTATTATTTATGTTTTTTTTTTTAACATACTGTCACCCTAGCAGTACAGTGTCACCATAGTGATACTGTACTACTTGTGGGGGTGATGAAGATCTCTTTTTTTTTTTACACAGAAATAAAGGCTGTAAAAGCAATTATTTCTCCTTCTCTCTGGATGCATTCTTGCAGCGATTGAGAAATACTGTGAGAGCTGTGATTGGTCACAGTTTGTCACATGGTATAAGGCTGTTGTGAATATCCTTGTACCATGTGACCTCTGTGATCATTCACAGATTTCAAAGGTAGTAAGCAATGATGTCAAAGTGACATCTTGCTTACACCTATTCATGTGATCACTGATTGGCCAATCAGTGAACACATGATCGGGACTTCACACAGAGGTCCCGTACAGCGATCAGGAGGACACAGCGGGCACCGGATCGTGGTGCCGCGCACTCCCAGGGAGCACGTACAAGCCAAAATGGTGGACGCCATTTATGAATGGCAACCCGCCCCTGCACTGCCACCATCCGGCCATTTATATACAGCGGCCGGACAGGAAGTGGTTAATTACACTGGCTGGGAAGGGGTTAAACATCTAGGGCGTTCAAAGGGTTACTTGTGTGCCTAGCAGTGTTTTTGTGTACAGTGTGTGCTGTTTTTACTAGACAATCTGCTAGATTTTGTTCCCTGAATAAAATCTAGCAGATTGTTGTTGACATAACACAGCTCTGCCTTGTTTATATGGCTTTGTTCTGTCAGTCTTCTTTGAGATCAACAGGTGCCCACACTCATCCATTGTCCGGCACCTGTTGATCGGCTTCTGTTGTGTCCAATCACGGCAGGAGCAGCGCTCTGGCAGAAAGTGCTTGCCCCTCAGTGGCGGAAGTGCAAAATCACATTTACATACGTGATTTTGCACAGAATGTCGGCCCTGTAGCAGTAAATCTGCTATAGGGCGGACCTCAAGTGGCTAACTATAACCCTAATCCTTTGTTTATAAACAAAATCATGTGATCCAAGTGCCAGAGCTGAAGGTTGATCAATGGCTAAAGCAGACCATACATTATTCAATTTTCTTTCCTTCCACCAGGGGTGGAAATACAACCAGCCTACATATAGATGGGTCCAAATTCAACTGGTTCCTGCTGAACCAGCTGAATTTCAATCTGTCTATGGCTGCCTTTACTGGTGGTTAACAAAGCCATATCAGTGACAGCTGTATCTGTATCTCTGTCTATGTGCCAGCTCTGTATATATAATAACAGTAGGTGGGATAATCATTATGACTTACGCAATCCTGTGGATTCCATTCGTGAAGCCGTATTCACTGTGTCTCCAAACAGACAGTAACGAGGCATAGTAAGGCCCACAACTCCAGCTACACATGGCCCTTTAAGAACAAAAAAAAAGTTGTGATATTGAAATTTTAAAGCTAATTTCTATTATTGGTGGGCAACCATAAGGCTGCATCAGTAAAGAGAAAACATGGCCTCCTCCAAGTACATCAAAACACAAGTACAGCCAGACTCTGCCACTATGTGGCATATTGGAAGAACATTACAATAGATGAAATTTCAATAACTACAATCTCATATTTATTTTATTTCAGGTACTTATATAGCACTGTCAATTTATGCAGCACTTTACATATATATATATATATATAAATATATATAGTAGTGGTGCACCGAAGTGAAAATTCTGATGCCGAAACTGAAAATTCAAGATGCACTTGGCCGAAAACCGGAACCGCAATGTGCAGTTTTTAAACAATAATATATATCTTTTATTAAAAAAAACACTTTGATTAAAAAAACAAAACAAAACACAATATATACCCCAATCTTTTGGTAAAATATGAAAGAGGATGTTATGGCGAGTAAATAGATACCCAACATGTCATGCTTTAAAATTGTGCACGCTCGTGGAATGGTGTCAAACTGCGGTACTTAAAAATCTCCATGGGTGATGCTTTAAAAATGTTTACAGGTTAGCAGTGTAAAGTTACAGAGGAGGTCTAGTGCTAGAATTATTGCTCTTGCTCTGACGTTTGTGGCGATACCTCACATGTGTGGTTTGAACACAGTTTACAAATGAGGGCATGGCCTACATATGCGTTCACCACTACGTGTGAGCATGGGGGGACGGAGGCACATTAAACTTTTTTTTTTTTTTTATTTTATTTTTTTTTTTTTTTTGCACTGTCCCTTTAAAAAAAATGTTAATCACTTTATTCTTATCACAAGGAATGCATATATCCCTTGTGCTAGATATAATTAGTGACAGGTCCTGTTTATGGAGAGATATGGGGTCAATAAAACCCCACATCTCTTCTCTGCAATGCAAAGCATTAGATCGAAAAAAGCATTGATTATTATTATTAATATACAGGATTTATATAGCGCCAACAGTTTGCTCAGCGCTTTACAATATAAGGGAGACAATACAGCAACAATACAGTTCAACACAAGAGGGATTTGAGGGCCCTGCTGCTTGGAGCTTACAATCTAAGGAGGGGCTAGTGGTACAAAAGGTAGTAACTGTGGGGGATGGACTGGTTGGAAGAGTAGAAGATTCCAGTGTTAGCTGAGGGCAGGATAGGCTTCCCTGAAGAGAAAGATTTTCAGAGATCGCCTAAAAGTGAGCAGAGTAGCCAACAGTCTGATAAATTGGGGTAGAGCGTTCCAGAGGATGGGGTAAGCTCTGGAGAAGTCCTTGAGATGAGCATGGGAGGAAGAAACAAGGGAGCTAGAGAGTAGGAGGTCGTGCGAGGAGTGGAGAGTACGGTTTGAGTGATATTTGGAGACAAGATTGGTGATGTAATTTGGGGCAGAGTTATAAATGGCTTTATACGTAATTATTAATGTTTTGAATTTTATCCGTTGGGCAATGGGAAGCCAGTGGAGGGATTGGCAGAGAGGGGTGGAGGACACTGAGTGGAGGTCAGTGGAGGGATTGGCAGAGAGGGGTGGCAGATTCAGAACGGTTAGTAAGGTGGATGAGTCTGGCAGCAGCATTCATGATGGACTGAAGAGGGGATAGCCTGCGATGAGGTCGGCCAATGAGGAGGGAGTTACAGTAGTCAAGACGAGAGATATGAAGGGAGTGAATAAGTTGCTTAGTGGTTTCCGAGGTTAGGAACGGTCGTATCTTGGAGATGTTGCGGAGGTGAAGTCTACAAGATTTGGACAGGGATTGGATTTAGGGGTGAAAGGACAGATGGGAGTCTAGGATTACACCTAGTACTCTGGCATGAGGTGAGGGACTAATGATTGTGTTATTGATCTTGATGGAGAAGTCAGGGGAGGGGGCACGGGCTGGGGGAAAAACTAAGAGCTCAGTTTTGGAAAGATTGAGTTTGCGGAAGTGGAGTGACATCCATGCCGATATGTCATTGATCTAGTGTTTTCAATAAAAAAATGTCTGGAAACGGAAGTGACATAACTCCCGTCCTCCAAGGGCATAGAGATGAGTGGAGGCCATCTTTCCTTCACTAATCTCTATGCCCAGCGCTGGGATCGTTCAATGGTTTCTGAGGTAAGTCTCAGAACTACCAAGCGGTGGCCAGTGGCGAGCAGGTGGCGGCAAGGGGTGGCTTTTTTTGGCACCTGTATTGGTGCTTTTTTTCATATCTGCCAACGACCGACAGGGTTGTTTTTGGCCAAAACGTTTCGGCCAACGAAATTTCGGTGCATCTCTAATATATAGTTAATTCACATCACTCTCTAACCCTCAAGGGGTGTACAATCTAAGGTCCCTAACTCACATTCATACATACACATACTAGGGACAATTTATACAGGAGTCAATTCACCTACCGGCATGTCTTTGGAGTGTGGAAGGAAACCGGAGTACCCAGAGGAAACCCATGCAGACCATATAAACTCCAGGCAGGTGGAGCCATGGTTGGGATTCAAACCAATGACCCTAGTACTGCCAGGAGGAAGTGCTAACCATTTAGCCACTGTGCTGCCATATGATCTTTATCATATCAATGTAAATTGTAATATTTTTAAATTGGCATGTAAATCCGTGATACTTGTGAGCTACTATGGTATATGTGCATAAATATCTTATTAAGTGAGTGAAATGTAAATTATTAAATGTAAATGAGTAAATAAATGCATAAAAAAACATAAGTGGGTCGTCAACACCTCACACATACTCATACAAGTGTGTCACTATAATCAGAAATAAATATGCAAAACGTGTCGCGCTCCACTAATATTAAATATGATATTTACACTGAAATATAAAGAGACCCCCTAGAGGAAAAAGGGATTACTCCATCCATCCATCCGGCTCCAGGAAAGCAGGCCTCTGGGAAACAGTGAGACCCCCTGCTGGAAAAAGGCAAACACTCCACTCATCCATCTATCCATCTAGGACAGGGATATATATGTCCACTCATCCCTAAGTCCTTTTAAAGCAGTGGTTCTCAACCTTTCTAACGCCGCGACCCCTTAATACAGTTCCTCATGTTGTGGTGACCCCCAACCATAAAATTATTTTCGTTGCTACTTCAGAACTGTAATTTTGCAGTGGGAGGAATAGTGCCCCATCATTGGTATCAGTGGGAGGAATAGTGCCCCATCATTGGTATCAGTGGGAGGAATAGTGCCCCATCATTGGTGTCAGTGGGAGGAATAGTGTCCCGCCATTGGTGTCAGCGGGAGGAATAGTGCCCCATCATTGGTATCAGTGGGAGGAATAGTGCTCCATCATTGGTGTCAATGGGAGGAATAGTGCCCCATCATTGGTATCAGTGGGAGGAATAGTGTCCCATCATTGGTGTCAGTGGGAGGAATAGTGTCCCATCATTGGTGCCAGTGGGAGGAATAGTGCCCCATCATTGGTGTCAGTGGGAGGAATAGTGTCCCGCCATTGGTGTCAGCGGGAGGAATAGTGCCCCATCATTGGTATCAGCGGGAGGAATAGTGCTCCATCATTGGTGTCAGTGGGAGGAATAGTGTCCCATCATTGGTGTCAGTGGGAGGAATAGTGTCCCATCATTGGTGTCAGTGGGAGGAATAGTGCCCCATCGTTGGTGTCAGTGGGGGGAGGAATAGTGCCCCATCGTTGGTGTCAGTGGGGGGAGGAATAGTGCCCCATCGTTGGTGTCAGTGGGGGGAGGAATAGTGCCCCATCGTTGGTGTCAGTGGGGGGAGGAATAGTGCCCCATCGTTGGTGTCAGTGGGGGGAGGAATAGTGCCCCATCGTTGGTGTCAGTGGGGGGAGGAATAGTGCCCCATCGTTGGTGTCAGTGGGGGGAGGAATAGTGCCCCATCGTTGGTGTCAGTGGGGGGAGGAATAGTGCCCCATCGTTGGAGTCAGTGGGGGGAGGAATAGTGCCCCATCGTTGGTGTCAGTGGGGGGAGGAATAGTGCCCCATCGTTGGTGTCAGTGGGGGGAGGAATAGTGCCCCATCGTTGGTGTCAGTGGGGGGAGGAATAGTGCCTATCGTTGGTGTCAGGGGGGGGAGGAATAGTGCCTATCATTGGTGTCAGTAGGGGGAGGAATAGTGCCTATCATTGGTGCCAGTGGGAGGAATAGTGCCCCATCGTTGGTGTCAGTGGGGGGAGGAATAGTGCCCCATCGTTGGTGTCAGTGGGGGGAGGAATAGTGCCCCATCGTTGGTGTCAGTGGGGGGAGGAATAGTGCCCCATCGTTGGTGTCAGTGGGGGGAGGAATAGTGCCCCATCGTTGGTGTCAGTGGGGGGAGGAATAGTGCCCCATCGTTGGTGTCAGTGGGGGGAGGAATAGTGCCCCATCGTTGGTGTCAGTGGGGGGAGGAATAGTGCCCCATCGTTGGTGTCAGTGGGGGGAGGAATAGTGCCCCATCGTTGGTGTCAGTGGGGGGAGGAATAGTGCCCCATCGTTGGTGTCAGTGGGAGGAATAGTGCCCCATCGTTGGTGTCAGTGGGAGGAATAGTGCCTATCATTGGTGTCAGTGGGGGGAGGAATAGTGCCCCATCGTTGGTGTCAGTGGGGGGAGGAATAGTGCCCCATCGTTGGTGTCAGTGGGGGGAGGAATAGTGCCCCATCGTTGGTATTAGTGACACAAATGATGGGGCACTATTCCTCCCACTGACACCAATGATACTTACCTTGCTGACCCCTGCTCCAGCCTGGGCTCGCTCTCTCCCTCTCCCATCTACAGCCTGCAGAAGCAAAATTTGCACTTACCTGTCAGCTGTCTTCCTTCTCTGGCCTCTCTCCTCTTCACTCGGTCCTGCAGCTCCCTCGATCTTCTTCGATCTGCGCGCTCTGCCGCTCGGCTCCTCCTCTCCAAGCTCCACCTCCTCGCCGGTGATTGGCCGCCTGTGTGCCTCTCCTGAGCTACAGTTCCGGTGGCCAATCAGCGGCGAGGAGGCGGAGCTGTTGAGTGATCCCGGAGGTGTGGCCAGGTTACAGGGGCAGCATATCATCCCGCCCACAGATCGCGAGACAGAGCAGTGGTGTCTCGGTTCCTAAGACCATCGGAAATATGTTTTCCGATGGTCTTAGGCGACCCCTGGGAAATGGTCGTTCGACCCCCAAAGGGGTCGCGACCCCCAGGTTGAGAACCGCTGTTTTAAAGGGACACAAGCTGTATTTGACCTCACTTAACGGTTTGGTCATATACGTCAGATATATATAGATATATATAGATATATATATATATACATGCATACATATACTTCACAAAGGTGAAGGAGCACACAAGTTTTTGTGGACTTTTTTATATAACATTTTTTATATATAACATTTTTTTTACATTATTTTTAGATTTCATATTATTTATTTTTCACTAGTGAATAACACAAGTCACGGATTGTTTCTGTAAATAAGCACGCAGGATTGCAATTTAAAGCTGGACTCTCTTTTGCTACTTAAATCATTTTAGATGATATATATTAATCCGATGTTTATATTTCAGTGTAAATATCATATTTAATATTATTGGAGCGCGACACGTTTTTCATATTTATTTCTGATTTTTAAATTGGCACCTTTAACAAAAATAATACCTAGAAAACTTGCCATGAAGATCCTAGTTCAAATACTTTCTGTTATGGGGTGACAACGCTCTGCCTTTATCTCCAAATTGCTTTTCTGTGTTGTCATGTTCACTTCCAGTGAAGACAAGAAGCAGAGGTGTTGATGCTCACTGCAAAGGTATGGTCTATCAGGAAGCTACCTTGAGAGATCTCACGCAGGTTCATGTAAATAGGAAGTGGCTGCAAAGAGGCCACAAGAGATCTGCAGCTCTGAGATGTAAAGAGAAAACTTACCATAGCTCCCCTTTTTTTTCCTGAGTGGCCTGGGGTGTGTCAAAGTCTTCTTCAGCCTGTCATCCCACAAATGCTCCATATCCTACCCCGATGTCACCACGGCTCTGTGCTGCTGGTTGCCAAATGTCAAATGGCAGCACAGAGGATATGGATGCAGCAGCAGCAGAGAGTAATCCCGATAAACATATCACAAACCCAGGGGCGGACTGACAACTTAAGGGGCCCCCAGGCAATAGGGGATCACGGGGCTCCTGTGTCCTTGCCCACACTCAAAGGACACCCAAAAAAGCCTATAAAAGGTACCAGGGGCATTTCATGGGGCCCCCTAATGACCCTGGGCCCTCGGGCAGTGCCCGAGTGCTCGAATGGTCAGTCCGCTCCTGCACAAACCCATATCCTTTGGTACATTTATTATTTTTATTCCCCTTCCATTAATAGACATGGTGACAGTATCTCATTAAAATGTGTCTCCAGCAGTTCTGTACAGAATGGGGAAGGGTTAGACCCTCCATCGGGTGTTCATCACAGTCTGTGTCCCTGCTGGGGAGATTCAGCCCCTCTATTTGTCCTTGGGGCCATTGTTGCTGAGACTGAAATTGAGGAAAAATCCAATATTAGTTGAGTTGTCACCGGAACAAATTCCAGTGGGGACACGTGTTGCAATGACAGCTGTCAAAAGCTAGGTTCACGCTAGCCAATGCTCTGAAAAGCTAAGTAGACTCTGAATGCATTTTTTTTTTTGCAAATGGCAATTTATAATAATAGGGCTAATGCAACGCAACAGCAAGCTAAGTGTTTGGCTTGCGCTTAAAGGGTAACTCCACTTTCGTGGGAAGAAAAATTAGCAAATTAAAAAAAACATATTATAGCATTTATAATTGCGACTCAAGTCTTATTGTAATGAAATGTTTTTAACCACTTTCCCTTCTGAGGATTTCCCCCCTTCCTGACCAGGCCATTTTTTGCGTTACGGCATTGCGATACTTTAACTGACAATTACGCGGTCATGCAACTCTGCACCGAAATGAAATTGATGTCCTTTTTTTCCCACGAATAGAGCTTTCTTTCAATGGTATTTTATTGCCTGTACGTTTTTTATTTTTTGCACTATAAAAACAAAAACCCGACAATTTTGCAAAAAAAACAATATTTTTGACTTTTTGCTATTAAACATGTCCAGTAAAAATTTTTTTTAAAAATCGAATTGCGTCATAAATTTAGGCCAAAATGTATTCTGCGACATGTCTTTGCTACAAAAAAATCCCAATACATGCAAATTAATTGGTTTACATGAAAGTTATAGCGTTTACAAATGGCGGTATAGATACTGGAATTTTTTTTTTTTTTGTTTAATTTTTACTAGTAATGGCGGTGATCAGCGACTTATAGCGGGACTGCTGTGGGAATTCTGACACTGGGGAGAACTGACTTGGTGTCACTGACATCCCCAGTGCTGATATCAGTGCTGATAAAAAGCATTGGCACTGTACTGGCACTTTTTCTACTAGTAATGGTGGTGATCAGCGACTTATAGCGGGACTGCAACAAACATTCTGACACTGGGGGGGAACTGACTTGGTGTCACCAGGGGCGGACTGACAACTCATGGGGCACCTGGGCAATAGGGGATCATGGGGCCCCTGTGTCCTTGCACAAACTCAAAAAAGCCTATGAAAAAGGTACTAGGGGCATCTCATGGGGCCCCCTACTGACCCCGGGCCCTCGGGCAGTGCCTGAGTTTCCAAATGGTCAGTCCGCCCCTGGATGTCACTGACATCCCCAGTGACTCCAATACAGAGATTAGTGCTAAAAAACAGCACTGACACTGTATTAATGACACTGGACAGGATGGGGTTAACATGAGGGGCTATCAAAGTGTTAACTGTGTACAGGGAGTGTTTTACTAGGGGGCAGTGTGTTGGTGCTTCACTGTAATCACACTGCTCTGGATGGTTGTGCTGCGCACGGGGGGGGGGGGGGGGTGATAAAACCACAGCTCAGCCACTTGTTTTTACTAAGTAGGATTATCAACATTAGATAGATAACATAAATTAATACACGTATATATAAAATAATAAATAAATAAATGGACTGTAAGTAGCTTGTAAATGCTCATTACTGAAAAGCTGGGAAGAACAACATGAAACAAGCTGGATGAATGTTTCTCAGACAGGATCCCAATCAAGGTTAGATTTGAAGATATACATGGTTTGGACATAACATTATGACCACTCTCAAGTAAAGTATAAAACATCATCTTGTTACAATGCCATTTGAAAGTGGGTGGGATATATTAAGCAGCAAGTGAACATGTTGTCCCTGAAGTTGATGTGTTGAATGCTGAGAAAATGAGCAAACGTAAGGATTTGAGTGACTTTCACAAGGGCCAAATTGTAATGGCTAGACGGCTTGGTCAAAGCAACTCCAAAATTGCAGTTCTTATGGGGTGTTCTCAGCCTGTAGTGGTCAGGACCGACCAACAGTGGTCCAAGGAAGGAGAACCGGTGAATCGATGACAGGGTCATGGGTGGCTCATTAACCATTTCAATACCGGGCAATTTTACCCCCTTCCTGCCCAGGCCATTTTTAAGGTTTCAGCGCTCTCACACTTTGAATGACAATTGCGCGGTCATACAACATTGTACCCAAACTAAAATTTTATCATTTTCTTCACACAACTAGAGCTTTCTTTTGGTGGTATTTAATCACCACTGGGGTTTTTATTTTTTGCTAAATTAACAAAAAAAGACCAAAAATTTTGAAAAAAAAACCCACGTTTTTCTTTGTTTCTGTTATAAAAGTTTACAAATAAATAATTGTTCTTCATAAATTTAGGCCGAGATGTATTCTGCTACATGTCTTTGGTGAAAATAACCCAAATTAGGATGTATTTTTTAGTTTGTAGGAAAGTTATAGAGTTCACAAACTATGGTATAGATCTGAAAATTGATCAATCCTGAAGTACTGACAGCCAATCTCATTTCTTGAGGTCCAAGAATGTCAGAACAGTACAGATATCCCCCAAATGACCCCTTTTTGCAGAGTAGACAGTCCGACGTACTTCATAAGAGGCATGGCGAGTTTTTTGAAGTTGTATTTTTTTTGTGATAATTTTTCGGAAAATGAAAAAAATTAGTTTCACTATTTTTTTTTACATACTGTCAGCAGTGCAGTACAGCGTCATCATATAATTGGCATGGCGGTGAACAGGGACACTGACTGATGACAGCATGAAAAAAAAAAATATATATATTTTTTTAATTTGTTTTAATTTTTTTATTATTTTTAATTTTTTATTACATTTTTTAAAAAAAATTTTAAGGTTTTATTTTCATATTTTACTATGACCAAAGTAGTACAATGTTACCATAGTAACATTGTACTACTTTGGGGAAGTGATCAGTATTTTTTTTTTTACACAAACGGCTATAGGTTGGGCGGCTATTGGTTAATGCATGTGGGGAGCAAAGTTCTGTTCCAATAGAGGAGCTACTATAGCCCAGATTGCTGAAAAAGTTAATGCTGTTTCTGATAGGAAGGTGTCAGAAAACACAGGACATCGCAGTTTGCTGTGTATGGGGTTGTGTAGCCACAGACTGGTCAGGGTGTCCATTCTGACCCATGTCTACAGCCAAAAGCGCCCACAATGGACACGTGAGCATCAGAACCACGGAACAGTGGGAGAAGGTGGCCTAGTCTGATGAATTGAAGAATGGATTGCAGAACAAAACAATGAGTTTGAGGTTTTGATTTGGCCTCCAAATTCTCCAGATCTCAATCCAGTTGTGCATCTGTGGGATGTACTGGAAAAACAAGTCTAATCCATGGAGGCCCCACCTTGCAACTTACAGGACCTAAAGGATCTGCTACTGACAGCTTGGTTCCAGATACCACAGCATACCTTCAGGGATCTAGTGGAGTCCATGCCTCGATGGGTTATGGTGGGTGGTCATAATGTTATGGCTGATCGGTGTATAAGAAATCAAAGCCCAGCACAGCCTGACACTATACCTCTATCAGCTACTGAAGGGGTGCAGTTTACAGGGGAAAATAAAAATGAAAATGACCTTCAAAAGAAGGATGTTTGATCCTATCCATGGATTGGATCTGGGGATTGGGGAGCATAATGGATCGGAGTCCTCAATCCGCAGATCCGAACCATCCTGTGGGGATCGTCAGCATGCAACCTATACAGGGTGACCCCGGACCCGCTCCACGAAAAGGTAAGTTGTAAAGAAAGCCGACAAACCCCGCATCCATCGTCGACTTGCTTTACAACTTACCTTTTCGTGGAGCGGGTCCGGTGTCACCCCGTGCGGTCGGTGTCACCCAGTGCAGTTCGCACCCCCCCACCTGCCTTGGGACACCACTAGCTCTATGTTTGGGATCAAACATCCTTCTTTTGAAGGTCATTTTCATTTTTATTTTCCCCTGTAAACTGCAGCCCTGCAGTAGCTGATAGAGGTATAGTGTCAGGCTGTGCTGGGCATGGATTTCTTATACACCGATCAGCCATAACATTATGACCACCCACCATAACCCATCGAGGCATGGACTCCACTAGACCCCTGAAGATATGCTGTAATTGTAAAGAAAGCCGACGACCCCCGCAGAATGGATTGGATCTGCGGATTGAGCATAATGGATCGGAGTTCGATCCATTATGCTCAATCCACAGATCCGATCTATTCTGCGGGGATCTTTGGAGGGGGTGTCACCAAGTGTTACCGCACCGGGTGACACCAACCCTAGGGACGCCCCTGCATAGAGCTGTACTGAAAAACAGAATGGAGGTGTGGATACCTGAGTGCAGACCTATCCTAATCCTGACCGGTACATCAGGCATGTGCCTCATCTGGAAGCTGCCCACAGAACTCAGGATATCTAGTGACATGTTGGCGATCTCTGCCGCGTGCCTGTTTCCGTTCCTCTTGGGAAGACCTGATGCCACCATATAAGCATCACCGATTGTTTCCACCTGTGAAGAGACAAGTTATTATGATGGGATAACATGAGGAAATTAACCCCTTCACGCCTTAGGGTTAAAACAAATCGAAATGCCTAAGCACAATTTTGCAATGTTGACATGTGAATTATACCGCGTTTTTTTCAGGACAAATTGGGCTTTCATTTGGTGGTAAATGGTAATGGATATCTCCTGATTTTTTTTTATTATCAAAGGAACACTGGCCCAAAATAGTAAAAAAAAACTAATATTTTTTTATTTAGCTGCGTGTTTCTTGTTACTAACATAACCTACCACCACAGAACAACCCAAAATAAATTCTTCAGCTCTTGACAATCGCAGCGATACCATATATGTGTATGTTATTTGTTGTTTGTACCTGTAGTGAAGCCCAGAAACAATAGTGCGCGTTTTGTTTTTGGGTTTTTTTTTACCTAAAACACACTGACACAAATTTTTTTTTTAAATCCTGACCTTTGACCCTGACCCAACCACTTACCATGGTACTGAACTAGATCAAACCTTGATCTAGGTATTTTTTCTATATTTTTTCTTTTATTTTTTAATATTTATTTAATTTTATTTTTTATACAAATCTTTTTTTTTTCCCCTCTATGCCAGGAGTTAGAGATATACAATGTATCTATCTCCTCCATTCATAGAGAGAGAAAAAAACAAAGGGTTGGGCTGTACAGTGACTGATCAGAGCCAATCAGAGGCTATCACAGCAATCATGTGACCCAGAATCGGGAGTCTCGGGTCCCGATCATTAGAACGGGACCCGGTGCTCTCAGTGACACCGCGGTCTTTGTGCTGGGAACGCGCTGTGCGGCGTGCTCCCAGCACAAAGACAGGTACACAAATCTGCAGCCCCACGGAAAAAAGCCCAGTTCTGTGATGCCGCATATTTGTGTTACATCAGCATCAAGGGGTTAAGCAGCACAGTGGCTAAATGGTTAGCACTTCCACCTAGCAGTACAAGGGTTGTTGGTTCAAATCCCAACCATGGCACCACCTGCCTGGAGTTTGCATGTTGTGCTTGCATGGGTTTCCTCCGGGTGCTCCAGTTTCCTCCCACACTCTAAAGACATGCTGGTAGGTGAATTGGCTCCTGTCTAAATTGTCCCTAGTATGTGTATGTATGAATGTGAGTTAGGGACCTTAGATTGTACGCCCCTTGAGGGTTAGGGACCTTAGATTGTACGCCCCTTGAGGGTTAGGGACTGATGTGAATGTACAATATATATGTAGAGTGCTGCAAAAATTGATGGTGCTATATAAGAACCTGAAATAAATAAAGAACAATTTGCCTCTGTCTATTTCTTTGCCCCATACTTAATAAAGTGTATGGCTGGGCACAGAAGGTTTGAATTTTGGCTATTCAGCCCATGAGAGACAGAGAAAATCAGTCAATTCCTCCATCCACGCTCAACATGGTGGAAGTATTCAGGTAACCGTGGCTTCCATGGTTGTTGACACTGACATCTGATAGGATGCCGTCACTATTTGGCTGATAATTTTCTGCAGGACCATCCATGATTTGAATTTTAGCAAGAATTGGTTGAAATTTGAGTCACTAATGGGGGTCTGATGCGGGCTTTATCGTTACCTTAAAGTGGTTGTGAACCTCAGACATGAAATATGAACAAACCATACCCCTCCATAGTGTGTACTTGTCTCAATTAGGAACACTAAGTATAATTCCCGTCTGCTGCTTTGTTCCTCTGTAATCAGCATGAATCACTTCTGACAGGTTTTCCTGACACCAAGAGAAAATTGGTGACAGGGGAGGGACCTCAAGCAGATTGACAGCCTTAGCTCTGCTCCTGTGAGCTGTGTTGAGGGGCGGGGGTGTGGTTCTTCCCTCCAATCAGCTCTGCAGAGTGTAACTTCAGCTCTCCACCCCTTTTTTTTGACAGCTCTACAAACTTTCTAAATTCAGCACTTTCAATGGATGTAGAAAAGAGAATACTGCAGATAAACAGGTACAACCTATATAGGAGGATTTGTTCCATCTCTGTGTATCACCTGAGGCCAGTCACTTCACTGGGTTTATTTTATTTATTTCAGGTACTTATATAGCGCCGTCAATTTACGCAGCACTTTACATATATATTGTACATTCACATCAGTCCCTAACCCTCAAGGGGTGTACAATCTAAGGTCCCTAACTTACATTCATATACAAGGACCAATTTAGACAGGATCCAATTAACCTACCAGCATGTTTTTGGAGTGTGGGAGGAAACTGGAGTACCCAGAGGAAACCCACGCAGGCACAGGGAGAACATGCAAACTCCAGGCAGGAGGTGCTGTGGCTGGGATTTGCACCAACACCTAGTGGAAGTGCTAACCATTTAGCCACAGTGCTGCCCACAACCATTACAACCATTTTAAAACTTTAGTGTTGGATAGTGTGAAGAATGATCAAAGCTGCCTAAATTTTCTTTTTCCTAGTTCCTCCCCACCTCCCCATCAACACACTAATTTCATTATTAACACTTTTCCCTTTTCATGATTTTCATTTTAGACATCATTACTGGGACTCTTCTCTATGCAATGCAGGCAGACCATGGCTGGTTGAAGCGGGCAGCAGGGTGTTATACATTAGTGATGGGCCGAACACCCCTCTGTTCGGTTTGTGGTCGAACATTAGAACCTAACAAAAGTTTGACCGCGAACTTTGAACAGCATTTCCGTCCTTTATGTACATACACCTGTGGGGTGTAGTATATAAACTTGACCATCGGGCGTAGAAGCATTACAGACGCAAGGGAAGAAGGTTGTAGAAAAGTGCTTAAGAATTCAGGTGTGCCTATCACAGCTTGATGTTTGAATACAGCTGTGAACCTTTTGAGGTGTAAAGATTCTTCATCAAGGGTTCCTGTCAGAAGATCTTCAGGCCATATTGTATAACATCCTCAGAACTACGTAGATCTCCACTAAGGACAATTGATTGGTGGAATCATCAGGCTCCAGGGGCGGACTGACCATTTGGAAACTCGGGCACTGCCCGAGGGCCTGGGGTCAGTAGGGGGCCCCATGAGATGCCCCTGGTACCTTTTTCATAGGCTTTTTTGAGTTTGTGCAAGGACACAGGGGCCCCATGATCCCCTATTGCCCAGGGGCCACATGAGTTGTCAGTCCGCCCCTGATTAAGTCAACCGATATTTTAGTAGTGAAACATTCTTTATTGTTTCTGCTGTCAGTGGGGTTCCCCGCTGACAGATGAATGTAAAAGAATTTCCGGCATTGCCCAGCAATTACATTTTTTTTTTTAAACGTGTGGGGTCCCCCCCCCCTCACCTATACCAAGCCCTTAGGATCTTGTATGGATTTTGAGGGGAACCCCTACATAAATTTTTTTTTTAAAAAGGAGTGGGGGTCCACCCCAAAATCCAGACCCTTATGCAGCCCGACATGTCAGAAAAGGGGGGGGGGGTGAGCGCCCCTCCCCCAGAACCATACCAGGCTACATGCTCTCAATATGGGGGGGGCTTTGGGGCAGGGGAGGCTCCTCCCCCCTAAAGTACCTTGTCCCCATGTTGATGGGGACAAGGGCCTCTTCCCCACAACTGTGGCTGGTGGTTGTGGGGTCTGTGGGTGGAAGGCTTATCGGAAACTGGAGGCACCCTTTAACAAGGGGGCCCCCAGATCCCGCCCCCCCCATGTGAATGAATATGGGGTACATGGTACCGCTACTCATTCACAAAAAGAAAAAGCGTAGTAAAAAAATGACGGGAGACAGTCTTTGACAAGTCCTTTATTAAAATCAAAAATAAAAAAATATCCCTTGAAGTAGATCCAATGTCAATCACAATGCCCACTGCCACCGCCCACTTGTGACATAATCATGCGCTCTGATTGGCCAGAGCATTGCACCTGATCTGTCAGGGCACCGTACATTGTGGGGTGCAGTGGGCAAACAGCCCGCCCAACGACCTTATGTGTTCGTGTTCGCCGAACACACAAATGGCCGATTTTCAAGTTGAACTTATGCCCAATACTATTGTACGTAGCTTCCTGAAAATAGGAAGCTGTTGTAACGCCTACATGTGAGGCTGAGCCTCCACAATTTAACCACTTGCCATCCAGCCGCTGTATATAAACGGCCGGACGGTGGCAGTCCAGGGGCAGGTTGCCGTTCATAAACGGCGCCCGCCATTTTGGAGTGTGCGCACTCCCTGGGAACGTGCAGCACCACGATCCGGTGCCCGCTGTGTCCTCCGGGCACAGTGGAACACCAATCATCGTACGGGACCTCTGTGCGAGGTCCCGATCATGTGATTACTGCTTAGCCAATCAGCGATCACATGCAGAGTAGTAAGAAAGATGTCACTTCTGAAATCATTGCTTACTACGTGTGAGGTCCCAATCATGTGATCACTGATTGGCCAATCAGTGATCACATGAATAGTAGTAAGAAAGATGTCATTTCTGACATCATTGCTTACTACGTGTGAAATCTGTGAATGATCACAGAGGTCACATGGTACAAGACTATTCAAAACACCTTTTACCATGTGACAAGCTGTGACCAATCACAGCTCACACAGTATTTCTCAATGGCTGCAAGAATGCAGCCAGAGAGAAGGTTAAATCATTACTTTTACAGCCTTTATGGGTGTAAAAGCAATCAGTGTAATAAAAAAGAAAAAAATCTTCAACTCCCCCAGAAGTAGTACAGTGTCACCATGGTGACACTGTACTGCTAGGGTGACAGTATGTAGAAAAAAACCATAAATAATAATATAAAAAATAAAATAAAAATGTAAAAAAAAATTTTTTAAATAGAATTTTTGGTTATAAACTAATTTGGGTTATTTGTTTTTTTACTAAAAAGATAACTGAATAAATTTTGGCCAAGATTTATAATGAAATATTATTTATTTGCAAACTTTTATAAGAAAAACATTTTTTTTCAACATTTTTGGACTTTATATCGTTTGTATCGTTTATATAGCAAAAAAATAAGAATTCCAGTGGTGAATAAATACCACCAAAATAAAGCTTCATCTGTCTCAAAAAAATGATAAAAAAATTATATGGGTACAGTGTTGCATGACTGCGCGATTGTCATTCAAAATGTGATAGCACTGAAAGCTGAAAATTGGCCTGCACAGGAAGGGGGCGAAAGTGTCCAGACTGGAAGTGGTTAAAGAACTGAAATTCAATGAAAAAAAAGGGTAGAGCCAGGGACAGTCAGGCTGGGGAGGAAAGCTCTAGATGATGCTGGACGTCTTCCAGCCAGGAATTGAGGCGGGCTCTACCTGACTTGCTGCAGCTTTTAATGCACATTGTGAGAAGCTCACAGTATGCACTGAAATCAGAGCAAGCACCTTTAGTAGAGGAGAGGATCCTGTGCAACTGTGCAAGACTGAAGGGAAGGCTGCTGTTTGGCTTCCATTGAACAGAATGCCATTTATTTCAATACCTGCCCGGGTGCCAAATCTTCCCCATTCTCTTCCAAACTAAAACAAAGAACATTTCGGCTAGACACAAGTTCAATGGAGATGCCACTTGTGGTCTGACTGCTGCTGCCCTCTCTACTGCCTGAGGTCACACACTGGGGTGGATTTACTAAAGACAAATAGACTGTGCACTCTGAAAGTGCAGTTGCTCCAGGGGAGGAGAAGCTTCACTTTACAAATACCCAATCACGTGCAAGCAAAATGAAAAAAACAAACAAACAAGAAACAGCATGTGACTGGATGATGGAAGTCAACTGAGCTTCCACTTTGAAGCAACTGCACTAAGGCTGGATTCACACCTATGCAGGTTGCGTTTAAGCCGTTTCTGCATTGCATTTTGTTCGTTGTGTTTCTGCCGCATTTTTGCTGTGTTTTGTGGTTTTTTTTTTCATTTTTGTAAATTTTTCATGTTGCTAGGCAGATTTAAAAACACTAAACAAATCAAAAACGTGGCAAAGACGCAGCAAAAACACAATACATGCTTTTCTGCAGCGTTTCCATGGAAGTCTATAGAACCAAAAATGCATATTTTGCGTTCAAAAAAGTCCCTGACCCTTTCCAAACAATGCACGGGGTGAAAACGCACAAATGTGAACATGTCCCATAGGAAATCATGTTAAATGGACTGTACTGCGTTTCTGCACAACACTGCAGAAAACGCTTAGGTGTGAACTTGGGGTTACAGGGGTTGATTTACTAAAGACAAATAGACTGTGCACTCTGAAAGTGCAGGTACTCCAGGGGAGGGGAAACTTCACTTTACAAATACCCAATCACATGCAAGCAAAATATATAAAAAAATAAACAGCAATTTTACTTGCACGTGATTGGATGAGGGAAGTCAGATGAGCTTCCCCTTTGGAGCAATTCCACTAAGGCTAGGTTCACACCTATGCAGGTTGCGTTTGAGCCGTTTCTGCCGTGTTTTTGATGCGTTTTACTTTTTTTTATTTTTTTTAAATTTCTTGTTGCTAGGCAGGTTAAAAACACAAAACAAATCAAAAACGTGGCAAAAACGCAGCACATGCTTTTCTGCAGCATTTCCATGGAAGTCTATAGAACCAAAAATGCAAATTTTGCATTCAAAAAGTCCCTGACCCTTTCCAAACAATGCACCTGGTGAAAACGCACAAATGTGAACATGTCCCATAGGAAATCATGTTAAATGGACTGTACTGCGTTTCTGCACAACGATGCAGAAAACGCTTAGGTGTGAACCTAGGGTTACAGGGGTTGATTTACTAAAGACAAATAGGCTGTGCACTTTGCAAATGCAGTTGCTTCAGAGATTAGTAAATGAGATTAACCTTCGTTTTGCAAAAACCCAATCAGGACAATAAAAAAAACACCATTTTGGCTTGCACGTGATTGGACGATGGAAGTCAGCAGAGCTTTCCCTTATTTACTAAACCCTGGAGCAAGTGCACTTATAGTGCACAGTCTATTTTACATAGTTACATAGTTAGTCTGGCTGAAAAAAGACAAAAGTCCATCAATCCACTAGAAAGCAGGGTATAGTAGTTGAGCCTGTAGCCAGTGATACCTTGAGCAGCCCAAAAAAACTACACCCTGCTCCACTGATTACAGAGGAGCTACATAGTTAGATAGTTAGTCTGGCTGAAAAAAAAACAAGTCCATCCGGTTCAACCATTAAAAAAAAAAAGTTATAATCCTATACCCACAGTTGATCCAGAGGAAGGCAAAAAACCCAGCAAAGTACGATCCAATTTACTCCTGCTGGGAAAAAAATTCCTTCCTGATACCCCGAGAGGCAATCGGTTATTCCCTGGCAGGGGCGGACTGACAACTCATGGGGCCCCGGGTAATAGAGGATCATGGGGCCCCTGTGTCCTTGCCCAAACTCAAAAAAGCCTATGAAAAAGGTAGCAGGGGCATCTCATGGGGCCCCCTACTGACCCCGGGCCCTTGGGCAGTGCCCGAGTTTCCAAATGGTCTGTCCTCCCGTTTCCCTGGATCAACTTTACCTGTAAATGTTAGTATCCAGTTATATTTACCTTTATTAAATCCACCCCACTGTCTCCCAGCTCCTCTGTTTGCATAAGAGCTTTAAACCATTGAAAGGTATTTAAAAAAAAAAAAATGGAAACCCTTGTCTGAAAAAGAAAAACCCCTTGTAAAACGTAAAAATGTAACCCCTTACCTTGTAAACGTCGTGATTGCCCAGAACCGCATCGAACAGAGTATAAAGGTCGTTGAGAAGGTCGACCACTTCAATGGGCTCACTGAGTGCAGAGATCGTGGTGAACCCAACAATATCACTGAAGTAGATGGTGACTTGATCGAAGTATTCTGGCTCCACCGTGCCTCCTGTTTTAAGAGCTTCCGCCACAGACCTAAACAAAACCACAAGCAATTATTTGAAGCTTTAAAGCTGAACTCCGGGCAAACAGCCAGATACACAGATGAATTGCATGCTGTATGTGAGAGCGGCTCTACCTGCCAAAGGATTTGTACACTGATCAGCCATACTTTTATGACCACCCACCTAATATTGGGTAGGCAGTGCTGGGACAAGAGCATCTATAGCCCAGGGCGAACATGCCAAAATGCATCCCCATCCCCAAGATGTATGAGCTTTATGTGCTAGAAAAAAATCCACCCCCCCTCCAAAAAAAACAAAAAACAAGCACTAATCTGCATGCTTACCCCTAAGCATACATTTCCCCTCCTCTCAGTTCAAATCTGCCCCACTCCCTGCTGAAACCCCCCTCGCAGCACAAAGCTTTGCCCCCCCATTCCCCCTCCCAGCTCAAATCCTCTCTCACCCCAAATCCCCCCACACCCCAAAAAATAAAATCACCCCCTCTTAGCACGAATCTTCTACCCCTAAAATTTCCCCTCCAAGTACAAATGCTCTTCTCCCCACTCAAAATCCTTCCCCCAGCAGCACAAATCCCCCCCTCCAATCCCTCCTCCTAGAATAAATACCCCCAATTTCATCCCTACTAGCACAAATCTCCCTCCCAAAAAAAAAAATCACCCCCTCTTAGCACGAATCTTCTACCCCTAAAATTTCCCCTCCAAGTATAAATGCTCTTTGCCCCACTCAAAATCCCCCCACCCAGCAGCACAAATCCTCCCCCCTCCAATCCTTTTATCCCTACTAGCACAAATCCCCCCCCCAAAAAAATCACCCCCTCTTAGCACGAATCTTCTACCCCTAAAATTTCCCCTCCAAGTACAAATGCTCTTCCCCCAACTCAAAATCCTTCCCCCAGCAGCACAAATCCCCCCCTCCAATCCCTCCTCCTAGAACAAATACCCCCAATTTCATCCCTACTAGCACAAATCCCCCCCCCCCAAAAAAAAAATATCACCCCCTCTTTCTACCCCTAAAATTTCCTCTCCAAGTACAAATGCTCTTTGCCCCACTCAAAATTCCCCCCCCCCCCCCCCAGCAGCACAAATCCCCCCTCCAATCCCTCCTCCTAGAACAAATACCCCCAATTTCATCCCTACTAGCACAAATCCCCCCCCCCCCAAAAAAATTACCCCTTTACCCCTCTTAGCACGAATCTTCTACCCCTAAAATTTCCCCTCAAAGTACAAATGCTCTTCGCCCCACTCAAAATCCCTCCCCCAGCAGCACAAATTCCCCCCTCCAATCCCTCCTCCTAGAACAAATACCCCCAATTTCATCCCTACTAGCACACCCCCCCCCAAAAAAAAACATCACCCCCTCTTAGCACAAATCTTCTACCCCTAAAATTTCCCCTCCAAGTACAAATGCTCTTTGCCCCACTCAAAATCCCTCCCCCCCCCAGCAGCACAAATCCCCCCTCCAATCCCTCCTCCTAGAACAAATACCCCCACTTTCATACCTACTAGCACAAATCCCCCCCCCCCACCAAAAAAAAAAATTCCCCTTCTAGCAAAAATCCCCTTCCCCCCTCTACTATTTCACCCCTTCTAGCACAAACCTATCACATACCACCAAATCCTCTTTCCCCATCCCCCCTTTCAACACAAATTCTTCCAAATCACCATTTCTAGCACCCCCCTCCCAACTTCCCCTTCTAGAACAATTCTTACCCCTGCCGCCCCCTAAATTCCCCCTCCCAACATAAACCACTTCCTGCCAATCTCCTTACGGCGCCCCTTCCCCCAACTGACATGATACCACAGTGCCCAGGGCAGCTGTCCCTCCTGCCCACCCCTCTGAGTAGGTCCCCCTTTTGCCACCAGAATGGCCCTGACTCATTGGACATCACTAGACCTCTGAAGGTATGCTGTGCTAACTGGCACCAAACCTAAATAGTAAAATCAGTTTGGACTTTACAGACATCCCAAGGATCACAACCAACTTCAAATATAATAGTTTTATTTGATAACAATCATAAAATCATAATAAGAATAGCAAAAGGTGTGTCTTCCAGAAGTAGTGAAAAGAAAAACTCCCTTCTGTATACTAGCATAGTATGGGATGCCTATAAAGTCTAAATTCATTTTGCTATTCATATGGGATTTGGTGCCCCGTAGTTTCTCCAATTTTGGACCTCTAGGTTTCCACCCACTAGAGACCCCCTTTCTTAAAACAAACGTTTCTCTGTATCTGGCACCAAGCCATCGGTAGCAGATCCTTTAAGTCCTGTAAGTTGGGGTCTCCATGGATCAGGCTTGTTTTCCCAGCACATCCCACAGATCCTTGATTGACTTGAGATGTGGAGAATTTGGAGGCCAAGTCAACACTTCGAACTCAATGTTGTGTTCTTCAAAACATTCTTGAACCATTTTTGCAGTGTGGCAGGGTGCATTATCCGACTGAAAGAGGCCGCTGCTAGTTGAGGCACAGTGGTGCAGGCTTTAGGGCCCATATCCCAACCATGGCATCACCTGCCTGGAGTTTGCATGTTCTCCCTGTGCCTGCGCGGGTTTCCTCCAGGTACTCCGGTTTCCTCCCACACTCCAAAGACATGCTGGTAGGTAATTTGGCTCCTGTCTAAAATTGTCCCTAGTATGTGTATGTATGAATGTAAGTTAGGGACCTTAGATTGTACACTCCTTGAGGGTTAGGGACTGATGTGAATGTACAATATATATGTAAAGCGCTGTGTAAATTTACGGCACTATATAAGTACCTGTAATAAAGAAATAAATAAATATCACATTCAGCGAGCAGTACCTCCACCAAATGTGACCCACTAAAGCACAAGTGTCAAACTGGCGGCCCTCCAGCTGTTGCCAAACTACAAGTCCCATGAGGCATTGCAACATTGATAGTTACAAGCATGACTCCCAAACATAGAGACACGATGGGACTTGTAGTTTCACAACAGCTGGAGGGCCACCAGTTTGACACCCCTGCAGTAAAGTAATTGGGGTTGTGCCACAAACACCCTGCCGCCATGCACATTGCACATAGTTGTGGAATGGTGGTTCAGCCTTTTGGGGGTTAAAAGCGGTGGTGAGTAGACAACATATCACCTCCCAGCTGCCTGTCAAACACCCTCTGAAAAGTTTTCTACTTCCTAAATCTACAGGGCAACACAAGTGTAAATGAACCCTTACACACCACTGCCTGACATAGTTTGGAGAGGTGACTGTTACCTTCAGCAGTTAGTGTTAGTTCACCTTTACAGAAATAATGAAAAAAGCAACATTGGACACCCTCCTCACCACACCCCCCCCCCCATCCCGTTGTACTTACCTCTGGAGCTGCTTAGCTGTCAGTAATCCCACAGCCAGTCCAGCGATTCTGGGATTTGGGGGCTCATTTCTACTTACAGTAGGGGGGTGGTAAAAATAGACAGCTGAGTTGTAGTTTTACGGCTCACCTTAAGCTGAAAAGGCACCTGGACAGGGTTGTATATATGCCACAGCGGCGCTAAAATGTAAAAACCCTTGTTATATTCTGCAGGCAATTCACGTGAATGGGGCTGAACCGCAACCACCTTGCAACAGTTTAGGTTGCTCCGACACAATGCATATAGTTGTGGTGCAACGATGCAGGCTTTAGTATTAACCAGACTGAAAACTCATGGGGCCCCCGGGCAATGAGGGATCATGGGCCCCTGTGTTCTTGCCCAAACTCAAAAAAGCCTATGAAAAAGGTAGCAGGGGCATCTCATGGGGCCCCCTACTGACCCCGGGCCCTCGGGCAGTTCCCGAGTTTCCAAATGGTCAGTCCGCCCCTGTTATTAACATATTAGGTGTTATTTACTAAAGCTGGAGAGTGCAAAATTGAGTGAAACTTTGCACAGAAACCAATCAGCTTCCAGGTTTTATTGTCAAAGCTTAATTAAACAAGCTGAAGTTAGAAGCTGATTGGTTACCATGCAGAGCTGCAGCAGATTCTGAGTGCACCATTAATAATAAACCTCTTCATTGCCTTCTTACCGTCAGGCAAACATAGCTAGATCACTTTTCAGAGGGGCAGCAAGGTCTGCTGCAAGTGCAAACTTAGCTTTAGTACATTAAGGGCCACACCATTTTTAATCTGCACCAATGTATTCCAATGGCTCTAGTTCACACCAGTGCAGTGGATTCCAGTGCAGTCAATTTGCAAATGCACTGCATTTTTTCTGTATGGAATGCACCAGGAAAACACATAAAAAATGCACTGGGATGCATCAAAAATGCACTGGAATGCATATGTCCTGAAATGAGATGAAGAAAAAAAAGAGGGGGAAAAAATGCATGTAAACGCATAAAAAAACTCCCTGAATGCAGAAATTGTGGTGAAAACCAGCCCTAAACCAGATTCTACTATCTTACATGCTAGCAATAATAATTTCACACAGGTAATACTCACGGAGGTAGCATTTGGGAGAGAAGTTTTTCTGTTTTTTGTTTTTCCACCTCCAGTTCCTCTGTTCTTTCTCGAATTAAATCTTCTAAGTTACTGGAGTACTGTTCCAGCATCCTCAGCATGGAGTCAATAATGTTGGTTTTCTTGCCTTTGTTGATGGTTTTAAACTGTAAGTAAAGCAGAAGCTGGCTGTTAGATCAGAACCAGGTATCTAATGCTTCCTAAAAGTTACAGCTGGCACCTCATTTTTGAGGTTTTCCTTAGTGGTTGCCAATGGAGCTGATAAAGAAAATCCTGCTGGCTCCTGGATTGAACAAACTGAATTCCATATTAATGTGTCCACCCTGTGTTCGATGCTGTAGCCTGTCCAAAGTATAAGGGATTTTAGTCTTGAATCAAACTTCTTGAACTGTAGCTATTATAAAGAATGCTTATATATTTTTTCATTTTTCCTTCCACTATAGTGGGCAACTACGGTCCCATTTTATGAATAACGGAAAGCCTCCTCAAAGCAGGACAATGGGAAGCTGGTTGCAGGGTTGAATGTGTAATACTGGAATCATTATAAAGAAATAAAACCCAAGATTAACCAACTGTCTAGGTTACCCTGATAAAGGGGAATTTGTGTATGACCTCCGAAACGCATTGGTTTTCACCTCTTGATAGACCCAGCGCTCAAGTTCTTTCTTTCCATATATTCAGGACAAAGACTGCCAGACAACTTTGTTGAGCAAGGTCCAAATTGCAATTATGCAAAAACTAAAAAACTGAGGGTTAACCAACTACCAGGCTGCTCCCGCACATTAATGCTAAACCCTGTTGAAGGGGAATTTGTCTATGACCCCCCCAAACACAATGGCTTTCAACTCTTGATAGACCTGGCCCTCACGTCTTTTCTTTCCATATATTAAGGACAAAGTCACAGGGTCTATTTGAAGCCCTCTCGCTGAGCACCTTTTACTCACCTTTACAATGCTCCCACCCAGGGGCGGACTGACCATTTGCAAACTCGGACACTGCCCGAGGACACTGCAACCAAATAATGGCAAGATGTCCACACTGAGTGAGGGCGGTATCCCTCTTACACCTGATGCCCAGAACTGAACTGATATTAGAGGACTCCAGAGAGAAGATAAGAGAAGGTAAGAGACCTCTTGTGTTAGGCTGAGAACAATGAATAAACTCCAGTTGATATCTGCAGGGACTAGGGTATAGTCTCTGATGCCTCCGCTCAAAGAGCTCACTGATCAATGCCAAAGTTGTTTCTGGCTAATAGTGTACCCTATAATACCAGTGTGCTCTCTAAACCTGTGAGCCTATACCAGAGGCGTCAAACTCAATTTCATCGGGGGGCCTCATCATCATTATGTTTGCCCTCAAAGAGCCAGTTGTATCTGTAAGAATAGGTGTCCAGAGCATCTCACCTCACCCCCTTATATCAGATATCAAGAGCCCCCCACCATGAGAAGTCAAGAGTCCCCCACCCTTACCTTGTGCTGCTGCTGGGAAGAAGCTGGGGGTGAAGCTGGAAAGCAAAAAGTCCAGGGTCTGGAGGAGGATCAGAGGAGGGATGGAGTCTGCTGAATAATGAGACCAGGGGAGTCGGAGATGAGGGGGTGCACAAAGAGGCACAGGAACTGTAGGAGGAGTTCTGCCCTCCTCCCTGCTGCTGATTGCTGAGACAAGGTGAGGGTGGAGACGAGGCTGGTGCCTCAGCTGCAAGGCCAACATGAAATGGCCTGGAGGGCCGGATACGGCCCACGGGCCTTGTGTTTGACACATGTGGCCTATACTGTAATTGGAGAATATATTTCAATAAAAGATGTAAATAATCTGAGGCAGGCTAATGATTCTACGCTACAAGTTATGTTACATTGTACGGCCTCTGGCTCATTATCGGAAAGGTCTTTAGGCTCAATCTTTTTCTAAACTAAATAAGTCCTTCCCTACCTATCGACTAACACATAACATTTGGGTCAAGGTCAAGCAGCTGCAGCAGGTTACTGGTCACACTGTATTTAGTCCCATATGGAACAATGCGGCATTACCAGAACTGGCCAAGCTACAATATGCCTAAGTGGAAATCCTACGAGATAACTCATTTGAAACATATATGCGACAGTGGTCAACTCATATAGTTTGATACATTGAAGTCCAGGTATAATTTACCATCTACAATGTTATTTTATTATATGAAGTTAAAACATGCAGTTGCCGCTCAAGGCCCGTCAGCCTTATGGCACTCCTCCCCCATCCCCATTTTCAATTATGTGCACTCAGCTACAACTACTAAAGGGATTATTTCTCGCTACTATATGATCACCACATGAAATTATTCCATATCTCTAAAATCACCACGTGAATATTCAAGAGAATTCTTCAATTGTGCCGTGTTCCCCTATTAGGTGTGCACTCACCAATAATAATTGCCTTCCATTCTCATGGTTGGCTTTTGTGCGTTTGTATATATAATCCTCCAAAGGACAGATATTTTCTCAGGACACAACACGAGTTCTTCCAAGAATGGCCCAAATTCTCCAGTGTATTAATACCTCTGACGGATACTTTCCACAAACATCACATAAAAAATAAAAAGTAGAGACCCGACATGGTGCAGTACCACTTAAAACCATTTATTCGCTGCCCGAGAATATTACTTACAAGACATACTGTATGAATAAATCATGCCCCGAGATATGAGTATATCGGTAATATCAGAGAAGGAAGACCGCACAATGCTCTCACCACTGCTGGTCCTCGCTCTTGGACAATCTCGCCTCACTTTCGGTTCCAATGTTCGTCACTTTCTGTTGCCGCTTAACCAATCCTTGACGTGTTTCGTCACTTCTGGACTTAATTTAGTGTTTCAGACTAACCTATCTCTAGACCCCAAACAATGTCTTTTAGATATTTCAGATAATGTTACCCAAGATACATTTATACTAGAAGCCATCTCCAAGGTCCTGTTCCAGGCACGCAAGGCTATTCTTGTGTGTTGGAAATCAGAAACTCCCCCTACTATGGAGGATTGGAGGCAGAATATAGGAACCATCTTACGATACGATCGTTTAATTTATCAACATCGTGGGTGCCCAGGTAAATTTGAGAAACTCTGGGAAGCATGGCTGGCCACTCCGGGTTTAGCCCCATTGGATTTGATAATGCATAGGCTGTTGTAATTATATGTTCATGATGTGCTCTGCCTGTTGTGTTCACCTCGATTATCATGTAGGGAGATCTATCTGCTGTATTTTCCACTGGTCCACTGCTGGAGGGGAACATCTACTGCTCTGTGTGTGTGGGGTTCCAAATGTGCCTTTACTGCATAATAATACCACAATCTTGTTGTACTTTTTTGTTCATTGGACAACTGGTAACACTGGAAATTTTCTTTTAGTACTTTTGTTCTTTTTGTTAATGGCTGATTCTTTCATAATATGTTATATATCGTACTGCATTCTGTACTATGTATGCCTTAAACATTAATAAATAATATTTTTGATTTAAAAAAAAAAAAAAATAAGCTGAGGCAGATGTGAGATGATTTTCCCAACATGCCATCTAAAGCCCTCTGGGCATCCATCACTACTCCAGAGGCAGCCCTTACATGTTGACATTAGTCAACATTAGCCACAACCATTGTTATCTGTACAAAAAATAGTGTGGAGCAAACAACTTTGAAAGAGGTCTTGTGCTCACTGAACAGGTAGTTAATGGGGTTGATGGAGGGTGGAGGGGTAAGTCAGGATTATCAGGTAGGAATACAGGTTAACGTTCTTAAAGGGAGTGGTAGGGGCTCACAGAAAAGAAAGGCCAGTCTTGTGTTTGAACACCCAAACAAATTTGCCAAGTTGGGTGAAGATGTTGAGGTGGAAAACTCAGATGTGACAGCTCTAAGTGTTACTGCTACCCCTAACATCCAGGAGAGCAGCCCATCTAGTAGATGTGGTGAGGGTAATGCAGGAAGGCCTAGAGAGTTGGAGGTAATTGGGTATTTTATAATTAGGACTGATAATTTCTCAACAGGATCGCCTCAGCTAAATGGTTTGCTATCTCCCTGGTTCTAGGCTTTGGCATATGGTTGACCAGATTGAAAAATTACTAGGAGGAGCTGGGCATGACCCAGCAGTCTTCGTCCATGTTGGGACGAATGACAGAATGTATGGAAGATGGTGGATAATTACCAATCTATTTAAAGAACTAGGCTGAAAGTTGAAGGGAAAGACTTCCAATGTTATATTCTCTGAAATATTGCCTGTGCTATGTGCAACACAAAAAAAAGAAGGGAGAGCTTAGAGAGCTAAATGTATGGCTTTAGACCTGGTGTAAGAGGGAAGTATTAGGGTTTCTAGAGCATTGGGTTGACTTTTCATTGGGGTGCAACCTATGTGCTAAAGGTGGTTTGCACCTAATGGGAAAGAGGTCTGCTGTGCTTTGGGAGAGGTTTATGGGAAAACTGGAGCAGTATTTATACAAGGACTGAGAGGGAAGAGAGAATTAGAAAATAAAAGTGTCAGACAAGTCAGAAAACTGGCTAAAGGGATGTATTCAGAGAGAAGTGATTAATGATTCATACTGGTCTAATGTTATTAGTGATGTACCCCAAGCAGGGGCGAACTGACCATTCGAGCACTCGAGCACTGCCCGAGGGCCCGGGGTCAGGAGGGGGCCCTATGAAATGCCCCTGGTACCTTTTTATGGGCTTTTTTGGGTGTGCTTTGAGTAAGGACACAGGAGCCCCATGATCCCCAATTGCCAGGGGCCCCCATGAGTTATCAGTCTGCCCCTGACCCCAAGGTACAGTGTTGGGACACTTACTTTTTAACCAATTTATAAATGATATAGAGTCTAGGATTAAAAGTGCTATTTCACAATTAGGGGAGCCAATGGTGTAGAAGGAGCTGGGGTTTCTGGTAGATCATACACTTAATATTAGCATGCAATGCAAAGGTGCAGTTTCTAAAGCTAGCAAAATACTTGTATTAAAATAGGCATAGACTACAGAGAGAGATAGGCATAATTTTTCCCCTGATCAAATCAATAGTAAGACCTCATCTAAAATGTGCTGTTCAGTTTTGAGCACCTGTTTGCAAAAAGGATATAGAAGAACTGGAGAAAGTGCAGAGAAGGACAACCAAACTGATAAGAGGCGTGGAGGAGCTCAGCTATGAAGAAGGATTAGCTGAACTGAATTTATTCTCTTTTGAGAAGAGGAGATTAAGGCCCAGTTCGCATTAGCACAGTCTGTGCAGCCCGCACTTTCACGGGAACGGTAGCCCATTCATTTGAATGGGCTGCTATGCCCACATTTTGCGCAAGGACGTGCATGCACCTTTTCCAAAACGCATCTGCACGGAAAAACCATAAAGACCTTGCGGTTTCTTTGCAGTTCCCGCACCCGCGATCTCTGCAAGATGAGATGTGTGAGGGTGCCCTTCAGAATTAATGGCCCCCATGTTAACCAGGGTAAGGGGGGATATGATACATTTGTATTATAATACAAGTGGTCCAAATAGTGAACTTGGTGTAGAGTTATTCACTTTCAGGTCATTACAGAGGATAAGGGAGCACTTTTTACATCTTGAGGAAAAAAAATGTAACCTCTCTGTACAGAAAAGTTTCTTCATCGTAAGAGATGTGAAAATGGGGGGTGGGGTTTTTCGGGTGGGTGGGAATAGGTGTATGGGGGGGGGGGAAGGAATAGAAACAAAGATAGAAATGGATATAATTCGCTGATTTTGTATGTTATAAGAGAGTTATGATGGAAAATGTACTTTATATGGAAAATGAATAAATATTTAAATTCAAAAAAAAAAAAGAGATGTGAAAATGTGGACTACACTCCCCCAAGAACTAGCTCTGACTAGGTCAGCAGATCGTTTTAAAAAAGAGCTGGATGCTTTCCCAAATGCACATAATATAACTGGATACTAACATTTAGAGGTAATAACGGCAGGGGCAGTTGACCCAGAGAATATCTGATTGCCTCTCGGGGGATCAGTAAGGATTTTATTCCACTGCTGAAGTAAATTGGATCATGTTTTTTTGAGGTTTTTTGCTTTTCTCTGGCTCATCTGTGGGTATAGGATTGTGTATATTGAGGCTTTCTATATTTTATTTTTATTGGTTGATATAGATGGACTTTTTCCACCTATGTAACTATGTAAAATATTTAGGTACATATCTGGAATTCAGGAGGGCCCCAATTTATAACAGTTGCTAATGTCCCCAAAAGTTTATGTGTACTGGTCTTTCCATGGGCCTGTCCAATCCTGGGTGATTTGGAAATGTGCCTTAATTCATCACTCTTGCATGTATATATTTCAATGCACAAAAAGGGCTACTTGTATCATCTTTGTAATTTATGTACAATGCAAGTTACAATATATCCTTTGAAAAGAGAATAAATCACCAACCTGATCAAAGATTTCATCGAAGGTTGGCCTTCTTTCTGGTAGTTCACTCCAGCACTGCTTCATAAGTTGAATGCACTCCAGTGGGGCTTGATCAGGGGCCACTGTAGGTCGACATAACGGAGGTGGCTTTTTGACCTTTCTAATGATTTCTGGAATAGAAAACGTACAAAATGTAGTACATCACTGCAGAAAAATGTCTTCTCTAAAAGGTTCCTAACAACTTTGCTGTAGTAAAGTCTTTTACTATGTTATTCATCAGTTAATGCTGAATATTTGGAGTTTCAGAGACACCCTTTATGGGCTAACTTAAATTAATTCACTCCCTGGTTATCTCTCGCCTTGACTACTGCAACTCCATCCTCATTGGCTTACCTTTACATAGGCTATCCCCCCTCCAGTCCATCATGAATGCTGCTGCCAGACTCATCCACCTTACCAACCATTCAGTGTCTGCTACCCCTCTCTGCCAATCCCTCCACTGGCTTCCACTCACCCATCGAATAAAATTGAAAGTACTAACAACAACTTACAAAGCCATTCACAACTCTGCCCCACCTACATCACCAACCTGGTCTCAAATTAGCAACCAAACTGCTCTCTAGTTCCCATGTCACCTCCTCTCCCGCTCGCCTCCAGGACTTCTCCCGAGCTTCTCCAATCCTATGGAACTCCCTACCTTAATCTGTCTGACTATCTCCTAATCTATCCACCTTTAGACAATCACTGAAAGCCTTTCTCTTTAAAGATGCCTATCCTGCTTCTAACTAGTAAACTGCCATTTATTTCCTCCATCAGCTCATCCCCCACAGCTATTACCTTTTGTATCACTCAACCCCTCCTCCTAGATTGTAAACTCTAACGTGCAGGGTCCTCTGTTTCCTCTTGTATTGTAACTGTAATGTCTGCCTTCATTTTGTAAAGCACTACACAAATCCTGTATAATAATAATAATAATAATAACAATAATTAATAAAGTTGAAAGCATATTAGGTTTCTTCCTCAGGCATTACACAATTCTGTGCCCAAGGAAGGAACCCAGTGAGTGCCAAAAGCTTGCATCTTTTGAGCTGAATTCCACTGCATAGCTACATTGGTCCATCTTGATGACAACTGGAGACATCCTGTAAGGATGTTTTTCCACTACAAAGCTTGGTGTAAGTATGTATATTCCATACCCGACTTATCCCCCATGGAAGCTGGAAATCATTGTAGTAGGAGCTGATACTACAGTTATCACCACTAGCTTTCATGTCCCATGCCAAACTGCTTTCCTGATGCTTACTGAACAAAGGAGGTTGCTCGATTAGCATAGGCACCATTTGAAGAACATTTTCTCAGTGAATGAAACTTATTTCTAATTGGAGTAGGTGGAGAGATGGATGGTGATGTCATGATCTCCACCTTCTTCAATCAGAGAATACTTTGCATTCGCTGAGAAAATGGAACATGTTCTCAGAATGGCACCTGTGCTGAGCGAGCAACCTACTGTGTTCACAATGTAGTAGAGAAGCTGCTTGGCACGGGACCCAGAAGCTAGTGGAGATCACTATAGTTCACTAAACAGTGATTTTCACCTTCCGCAGGGATTGGCCAGGTACTAAACATCAACAGGAGAATGGTGAGAAGCAGTTCCAAAAATTTAATAATTTTGGAAGGTCAGTACAGGTACAGCACTGGTAACCCTGCCAATCCACGATAATTAATTTATAATGTGCCAATGGTCCCAGGTCTAGTTGTACAAAGACCACCATGTATACTCCTTGGATGAAGATAGTGTGGCCCATAGAACACAATAGGAGAGATATAGTGAAACTGGTGCAGGCAGAATCTGGTGCAGCTGTGCATAGTAACCAATTAGCTTCCAGGTTTTATTGTCAAAGCTTAATTAAAGCTGAAGTTAGAAGGTGATTGGCTACCATGCAGAGCTGCACTAGATTCTGAGTGCACTAGTTTTCGTAAATCCCACCCAATGTTACACCTCCCTCCCCATTCTCATGACAAAAGAATCTCTTACCCTCTGCTGAAAGTCCTGACATACAGTATGGTGGACCTCGGACAACCACTTCTTGCAATATAATAGCAAAACTAAAGACATCTCCTTTAAATGTTCCTCTCCTGGCCAGAGTTTGATCTCGAAGTAGCTCTGGTGCTGTCCAAAATAGTTCTGTATGAAAGAATACAGTCATGTAATTTAGAATATACCATATATAGAGCAGAAATTTAAGGATATCTAAATAAAAGGAATATTCCTTATTTTAATAAGGCCTCTTCTAGGTAGTAGCATCTCCCTACCAGGGGCAGACTGACAACTCATGGGGCCCCCGGGCAATAGGGGATGATGGGGCCCCTGTGTCCTTGCCTAAACTCAAAAAAGCCTATGAAAAAGGGGCCAGGGGCATCTCATGGGGCCCCCTACTGACCCCGGGCCCTCGGGAAGTGCCCGAGTTTCCAAATGGTCAGTCCGCCCCTGCTCCCCACTGCTGTCCAGCTAAAGATCGACATAATTGTTCCAGTTGAAAATAAAAATGTTTGGATATTTTTCTTTTATTTTCCCCTAGTGATTCTGCCTGTCACACACTTTTTTGTGATAACGCTCAACGCTTACTGTATCTATGCAGGAACAGCAATGTCACCCTGGAACAGGGACTATTTTAGATCTACAGAACACCTCTCCCTATCTGCATAACATAAGGGGAAGAGTACTTTAGTTCACAAACAGGACAAGGCAGGACTGATTACACTGCTTGAGATAGCACTGTAGAGTGCACAGGACGGCACTGCAATTCTGGCAGAATCAACAGGTATTTTTTTACACTTATCGAACAGATATAATAAAATACCTTCAACATTATGTTAAATAGATCAAAAGGGAGCACTCTGGAGAGGGTCATTGTTAGGGTTTACATACTCTAAGTTTTCCATAGACCTGGTAATAGCAAATATTTCTGTGAAGCTTTTATTGCTAAATAAAAATAAGGTGCATGTGAGCCACTGTAATTCTATATTCCAATAATATATTATATTGCTGAGATTCTCTGGCGCTAATACACACACTCTTATTATGTGCAATATGCAAATAATTATATTCCAATAGTGCCGTGCTCCTCTTATATGTGCTTTAAAAAAATCATATAACTAAATAGTGAATAATAATAATTGAACAGGTGATATATCACATAAATCAATACATGTAGTGATTATTCTACAGTCCTTAAAATAGTGCTCCTCTTGAGTGAAAGTGCTTCTCTGAGGAAAATGGGTCATTCCAGACATTGTTCAGAAAAACAGCGTACCTTGATTAAAAAGTTGATTGGAGAGGGGAAAACATATAAAGAAGTGCAGAAAATGATAGGCTGCTCAGCTAAAATGATCGCAAATGCTTTAAAATGGCAACCAAAACCTGAAAGATGTGGAAGAAACCGAAAAACTACCATTCCAATGGATAGTAGAATAGCCAAAATGGCGCGGACTCAGCCAATAATCAGCTCCAGGAAGATGAAAGAAGGTGTAAAGTTCCCTGTGAGGACTGTTACAATTAGAAGACGCCTATGTGAAGCCAAGCTATCTGCAAGAAGCCCCCGCAAAGTCCCACTGTTGGAAAAAAGACGTGCCGAAGGGGTTACAATTTGCCAAAGAGCACATTGACTGGCCTAAAGAGAAATGGCGCAACATTTTGTGGACTGATGAAAGTAAGATTGTTCTTTTTGGGTCTAGTGGCCGGAGACAGTTTGTCAGACGACCCCCAAACACTGAATTCAATCCACAGTACACTGTGAAGACCGTGAAGCATGGTGGTGCAAGCATCATGATATGGGGATGTTTCTCATACTACGGTGTTGGGCCTATTTATCGCATACCAGGGATCATGGATCAGTTTGAATACATCAGAATACTTTAAGAGGTCATGCTGCCTTATGCTGAAGAGGAAATGCCCTTGAAATGGGTGTTCCAACAAGACAACGACCCCAAACACACCAGTAAACGTGCAACATCTTGGTTCCAGACCAACAAGATTGACGTTATGGAGTGGCCAGCCCAATCCCCGGATCTTAATCCTATAGAAAACTTGTGGGGTGACATCAAAAATGCAGTTTCTGAGGCAAAACCAAGAAATAGAGAAGAACTGTGGAATGTAGTCCAATCATCCTGGGCTGGAATACCTGATCACAGGGGCCAGAAGTTGGGTGACTCCATGCAACACAGATGTACAGCAGTTCTCAGAAACAGTGCGACTACAACCAAATATTCATTAAGTGATTCAAAGGAAAGCAAAATCTTCAAACATTTTTCAGTTTATATAGTGAATGTTTGAGTTTGTAAAGAAGAATACAAACACTGCTATTTTTTGAACCGTCTAATATTCACTTTTCTTTTAAAGATTTTTTTAGAGGAACAACACAAATTTGATCTCTTTTTCTTCATGTTTTGATTTGGAATAGAATGTGTCGTGTTCCCAATGCATTTGTGTGTATGGAAATAAAAGCTATTAGAAGGATTTTCAGCTTTATTTACTTTTTTCAACACACTGCTATTATTTTGAACACAACAGTATATGCATATTTATATGAACATTTATATGTAAATTAGGGCATAACAGGATTAGTGTTCCTTCAGGGATCACAATCACAGTATTTCTAGAACTCTGTCTGAAAATGTTTTTGTGATATCTTTTAATTATTGGTGTGAATAAAAACTTTTTTCATTTTATTGAGGTTGTGTATTTGCCTTTTTTTTGGGGCTATGTTTGGTATCTTAAAATCCTTTTTTTTTTTTATTTTTTGCCATTTATGCTTAACTTGGATGTGGTGCCAACTGAGCAAACTATATCCCCTATATGTTTATTAAAGCAGGGGGGGGGGATAATTCAACACCCCTGATCTAAACCTTCCCCACAGTACTAACAAAGGTGTTTTGTTTAGTCTCTTCTCCCAGGTTCTAGGAAGAAAGGTAAAATCTTCTTACAACCCTTATCAAAAAACAAAAGTTTTGGCTAGAAGTGTGCTGTAAGGGAAGAAACCTGTCAGTGGTACTAGGTCAGCAATGGGCAAACTACGGCCCGCGGGCCGTATACGGCCCGGCGGACCTTTTAATCCGGCCCGCGGGGCATGGCAAACATTGGCTGTCAGAATGTGTGTAGGCAGGGCAGCGTGAGGACCGTGAGGGGAGCTAGGCTCCTCTCACAGTCCGCCCTGAAGACCGGAACGGCGTGGGAACACGGCGAGAGGAACGCGCGGAGCAAAGGTAAGTGAATTGACACAGGGGGGACTTGGCTTACTACTTGGGGGGGAATAGTACTGTGGGGCATGAAATACTATATGAGGGATGAATTAATATGGGGGATGAATTAATATGGGGAATGAATTACTATAGGGGGGATGAATTACTATAGGGGGGATGAATTACTATGGGGGATGAATTACTATGGGGGATGAATTACTATATGGGGGATGAATTACTATATGGGGGATGAATTACTATGGGTGATGAATTACTATATGGGGGATGAATTACTATGGGGGATGAATTACTATGGGGGATGAATTACTATGGGGGATGAATTACTATATGGGGGATGAATTACTATATGGGGGATGAATTACTATATGGGGGATGAATTACTATGGGGGATGAATTACTATATGGGGGATGAATTACTATGGGGGATGAATTACTATATGGGGGATGAATTACTATATGGGGGATGAATTACTATGAGGGATGAGTTACTATATGGGGGATGAATTACTATGGGGGATGAATTACTATATGGGGGATGAATTACTATGGGGGATGAATTACTATGGGGGATGAATTACTATATGGGGGATGAATTACTATATGGGGGATGAATTACTATGGGGGATGAATTACTATATGGGGGATTAATTACTATGCTTACTATGGGGGAATATTACTATACTTACTATGGATGACACATACACATCATTCATCTACTCTTGGTCCGGCCCCCGGGTCCAATATATGAACCCATTGCGGCCCTCAAGTCAAAAAGTTTTCCCACCCCTGTACTAGGTGTAAGATGATCCATGTTCCAACAATAAAAAAAATAAACAAAAATTACTGATAATTAACAAGTGCACAATTAATGACAAATCACACCAAAAAAACACCTGGTGCTGGAACCAAAATTTTTAAGGATGAATTATAATTGACCTTATTGTTTTGTGGTTGCCCATGGGATCGTCTTTTTCCATGCATTGTTCCCTATTGGTAAGGCCTTTCCTTCCATGAGATAAGGTGGAATTTTTTTTTTCTGATGGTACCCTTTAAGGCAAGCATTAAAAAAATTCCTTATACAGGCACCATTGCTGCCCAAAAGATGTTTGAGCTTGTAAATGTTGCAGCAACATGGCTATCACTTGCCATGTACTTGCTTGGAAATTAGATTTTGGAAAGTAGAAATTGGTTAAAATTGCTGGTGGATTATTATGGTTGTCTGTCCCTCTATAGAGATTTTCTCTTCTTTTTTTCCCATTTATCCTTGTTACTGTGACAGAAAGTGAAAAAGCAATCAAGCTGACCATTACCAACTACAAACTGAAGACCAGAGTATTTTGCAGTGCGCTTTATAGGGCATGGGGTCTTAAAACAAAGTGACACTTCACCGTCCTTCAGATCTTGGGGAAGAAGAGCCAGTGGGTGTACAAAAATGACATAATAACATAGGAGGAGGAATAGTGTCCCATCATGGATTTTACTGGAAGAATTGGTATCAGTGGGAGGGATGGTGTTCCATTATTGGTGTTAGCGGAAGAAGTAGTGTCCCACTGTTATTGTCTGTTGGAGGGATTATACCCCATCGTTGATGTCAATGAGAAGAATACTGTCCCCTTGGTGTCAGTGGGAGGAATAGCGTCCACTTAGTTGGTGTCAGTGGGAGAAACAGTGTCCCAAGGGCCACTTCAAGGCAAACAAAGTACTGCATCTGGGCTGCAGTTTGGAGACCACTGGTATAGCATGAAAGTTATTTTGACTCGGGTGAAAGTGTTAATCTTGTACATCAATCTTTCCATATTTTTTATTGTGTATTTTGTTTTCTCACCTCCAGGACGAGAAGGCTGCCGTGGAGATTTTTGGCTCTCCAAAATTTCATTATATCCGTAATCAGTAATCTTCAAGACAAATCTGCCATCCACCACACAGTTACGGGATTTTAGGCGTCCATGTTGAAAGTCACGATGGTGTAAATATCGCATACCCTGTGTCAACATTGGAATAAAGAAAGGAAATATGATAAATGACTAAAGCCTCACTTGGAGGTTCCCACAGACCATGGATCCATGGAGTTATACAAATCCCCACATATTCCCTATACACAACATCTTTCATGGTGCTGGAGTAAGACACCCAGCAAAGCTTACCTGAGCCTGTGTGGAATACTTACACAGCTGGATGCTTTAAATGGCTTGCAAGTGTTGTGCAAACCTTGTGGTTGATCCTGCTGTTAACCCAGGTTCTGATCCGTTAATAGAGCACGCAGCCCAGCATAGGGTATTTTCAGCCAGGTGCATTAAACCCCACTCAGTCCTCAAACAGTAATCAAGCAGATTGTGTTCTTTTTTTTAATTGTTTTATTTGTTTTGTAGAACTAAAATAGGGATTGGGAAAAGCTTTGGGATGCCCAGAACTAAGCAACTTGAATGAGGACACTCAATGAAGTAGTTAACCAAAGTAAAGCAGAGTTTTTGACACAAAAGGTAGCAACAGCTTTAGCACAAGGGGGCTTCCTCTAACGATGCGCCCCTGGCAGCAGGTCTGGAAAAGTCCCTATATCATCCAGGTCTTCTTAAGGCCTCTTCTAAACCCAAGAAAAAATTTAATATATTGCATTTTTGCTGTCCTTAGATGTGTTGGTTGCATTAGTTTTTATTTCAGACTATCTTCAATTATTTTGACCTGCTAATCCTGCCAGCAACACACTTCCTACCCTAGGGTAGCTATTCTCAATCACTCCATTGTATCTATGGAGAAAGCTATGGTAGTCATCTAGGTAGGACTTGAAAAATGTCTGCATTTCTTCATCTCCATTACATAGGGGATGTGTAGATTAGTACTTTACAGAAGGAAGATAACATTCAGTTCATCTTATAGGAAGTGATAAGGACAATGTATTTCTGGCCAGATATACAGGTATTGTATGCACTTGCTAAAACTGTACTTAGCCCAAAAAATTAAAATGAATGCAGCCACTACATCTAAGGACTGATAAGCTGCAAAATATTATATTTTGTCCTTCAGTTTAGATCTTCTTAAGTCAAAGGGCCTGCAATATTGGAAAGGGCATGAGTGCAGAAGGTCAGGTTGTTTTAAAGGATTTACAACACAATGCTTTTCTAAGCACCTATAGTACATATACAGAAATATCTGACTTGTATCCATATTCCAGTGGATTTTTAAAATGTGGGGTGGCACTGTTTTGGAAGTATATACATATTGACCCTCTAAAACTTGGTCTTGGTCTAGAAGTTGGGGTGACTTTTCAGTGCTACACAAGTCATAGTGATAAGGAATGAATTCAGTGCAGTAATTACCTTGATCAAATCAAGGAGCAATGAAGATTTAAACATCCAGTCTAATTTGACATCATCGTTTCTGAGCAGATCCTCCAAACTTCCTCTAGAACAATGCTCCGTCACAATGGCAAAGATTCCACAGTCAGAGAAAAAGCCCAGAAAAGGGTTAACATTCTCATTTCTCAGATCCTTCATCTGGAAACAGTGGAGAAACAGCTGGTTAATGGCACGCTAAATTCTGAAACACAGTTTGGCTAATTGTGTCCAGCACTCAGCCAGAATTAAATCCAGTGACCAATGTATGCCAACCATGCCATAGTGATGAATATTTGCTAACAGATGGCACAAGTGAGCAGCTAAACACAACAAGCCTGAAAAACCCATCAGAGGACATGCAGGTAATGAGGTCAGGGAGGAAGTTACCGGCAGACTGCAGGCAGGAAGAATACCCTCCTACCCCTTGCTTCAGGTTTTTTAACAGGTTTATGGCAGTAGTTCTGTCCTGTATCACTGTTCCCATTTGAGAAATTTTCTTTCCATTTGTAGCACCCCTTTGTAGACCCCTGTCGGGCCCCACAGATTTATCCCAGGTTCTCTTCCAAAGAACTCAAGGACCAGGCAGGGAATGTCTTTTTTGGATGTAATGCTCATTGAACTTGGATATGGTGCAGGGATAGCTTTAGGATACTCCAAATGTTAGTGTACAAAGTAGTAGAGGGCACTCTGCCTTAAAGCGATACTAAAGGTTCAGTTTTTCTTTTTTTAAATAACAAACATGTTATACTTACCTGCTTTGTGTTGTGGTTTTGCACAGAGCAGCCCAGATCCTCCTTTTATCGGGTCCCACGCGCTCCTGGCTCTTCCTGTCGGGTGACCCCATTGCAAGCAGCTTGCTATGGAGACACCAGAGCAGGCGCTCTCCCAACCCACTGCTCCATGTGTCCATTCACACACGGAGCCTCGGCTCAGCCCCGCCCCTCTGTCTCCTCATTGGCTCACTGGCTGTAATTGACAGCCAATGAGGTGGCAGAGACCCTGGACAGCTGTGGTTCTTGTGCATATCGCAGGATTGCGATGGGGATCAGGTAAGTATTAGGGGGGCTGGGGGAAATGCTGCACACAGAAGGTTTTTTACCTTCATGCATAGAATGCATGAATGTGAAAAACATTGATCCTGTACAACCACTTTAATTCTACTCTTCCAAATAGCTCCCCAAAAGGAGGACAAGCGGTTCAGGGACTCCATGCACAAGAATGGTCCCAGTTCAGCAATACTGGAAAAGATACTCAAAGAGTTAAAGCAGCACCAGTCACTAGAATCTCACACTCTGGGTCTATACTCACAATGTCCCTGAGTAATTGGATGCCTCCGTCTAATACAGACCAGACACTTCTCTGGTGACCTTCCAGGTTGGACCTTCACCTCCTTTGACTTGAGTTCAGCTCCTCTCAGAAAGCCCCCCAGCTCCCACTGATCTGGGACCTCAATGAACTCCTGCAGACTTCATCTATTCTACCCAGAAAGGCAGCAGCCCTCCAATCTGGGGGTTTCTCCCCCTGCACAAGAACCCTGCTGCTCCAAGCCCCAGACTATTTATGCACTCCTCAGCCTTTTACTGGACATCCTCCCACCAAGGATTTGCTGAGACCAAAGGAATATTAAGCCCAGGGTCTGCCTCTTCCAAACCTCTACACTCTAGAATCCACTAGAAGGCAGGGTATAGTAGTTGAGCCTGTAGACAGTGATACCTTGAGCAGCCCAAAAAAATTATACCCTGCTACACTGATTACAGAGGAGCTACATAGTTACATAGTTAGTCTGGCTGAAAAAAGACAAAAGTCCATCCAGTTCAACCATTAAAAAAAAAGAAGTTATAATCTTATACCCACAGTTTATCCAGAGGAAGGCAAAAAAAAACAGCCAAGCATGATCCAATTTGCTCCTGCTGGGAAAACAATTCCTTCCAGATCCCCCGAGAGGGAATCAGATATTCCCTGGATCAACTTTACCTATAAATGTTAGTAACCAGTTATATTCTGTGTATCCAAGCTAAAGAACTAAGTTTCCCCTAACCTCTCTAACAACCTTTCCTAGGAGGGTGCTACACATATTTTAACACACATGGGGAGGACATTCCCCATTAACTAATGCACAGGACTTTTTAACCAATAAAAAAGGGAATAAGGTTCAGTATCTGTACAGAACAGATAACCAAAAATTTGCTGGAGATTCACCTAGTCCACTATCACTGTCCCCTATTTTAGTCTCCTTCTTAAAACATGGATGAAGGATATATAGTATCAGAATGTATTATCAGAATGTATCAGAATGCAGGGGACCTCATATTTGCAGTACTCTAGTTCAGGGGCGGACTGACCATTTGGAAACTCGGGCACTGCCCAAGGGCCCGGGGTCAGTAGGGGGCCCTATGAGATGCCCCTCGTACCTTTTTCATAGGCTTTTTTGAGTTTGGGCAAGGACACAGGGGCCCCATGATCCCCTATTGCCCTGGGGCCCCATGAGTTGTCAGTCCGCCCCTGCTCTAGTTATAGGGACAACAGCCAATTGCTGTTATCCTCAATTGGGTCTGTGAATCTTTTCAATCTTAAAGCATTTCTAAAGCCAAAACATGTTTTAATCATTTTAGATTGCGAAACGAATGGGTATACCCCTGTCATTTTTTTTTTTTCCTTTTTGCATCTCATTGAGATTTCCCTTCCTTTCCTATCCTGAACACACAATGACAGGAAGTGAGAGGATATCTCTCCAATGTGAGTGAACCTTCTTAGATGGTTGTTACTGGAACAGGTATGCCATTGGATAATTCTCCTTCTAGTCCAGTTCTGATGCCGACCTAAACGTTTGGATTTTCTCTTGAAAGTTTGTTTTGTCCTGGTGCCCACTGACATCCCAAACTAAGAACTGGAATGGCTAATTACTTTCCTTGGGACAATAACAAAATGAGCAATGGACACATGACAACTCTGATTTTATTTCATGATCAACTGATATTTTTTTCACATTTATCAAACAATCATAACAAACAATTTTAACTACATTTAAAGAACCGAAATGGAGAAAATAGGTTTATTGTTAGGGTACACATACACTTTAAAACCCAACCCTGGGCTGGAAGAAATAGAAAAACCCTTGCAGCTAACTCTTCTCCACTATAGCCAAAACAATGCAAAAAAGTGTTGGCTGCAGCTCTACTTTATGTAGGAAGCACACATTATTATCCTATGATATAAAATGACAGAATAGTGTACAAAATGCAGCTCTTACTTTCCGTAGCGTGCTGGTTGTGCTCTGCCGCAGCTCGTGGTAGGGCCCAGGCTCAAATTTCTTCAGCCACACCCAGTCTCCCTGTAAAATAATTTCATAGTCGTAATACATTAAAGATGTAGCCAGAGAATACGTAATACGTTGAACCTTGAAGGATACCTTGCTTCACCATCTTGAACTTTTTGGCAAATGCGACATTCAGGTGAAAAAGTCAGCTTTGTATCTATAGCTCTATTGGTAGCCGAGCAAATACAGTAGTAAAGGAAGTCGAGTCTTCGTCAAACCAATAGCTATGTCATGAAGTGTCCCAGACCCGCTTACTTGGCAAGAAATGTCCCAGGCACATTCCTCTCAGGGTAAAGTTCTTGTCTCTAGATCAGCCTTTCTTAACCTCTTTACCCCAGAGGAACTCTTAAAAAAATGTTCAGGTCTCAGGAAAACCCTGTTTAAACTAATTAATCGGGGTCAGTGGGAAAAATGCCTGCTACATTGTAGACCTCGGAACCTTGGTTGAGAATGGTTGATCAAGATTAGGGGTCTCCAAACATTTGAAACAAAGGGCCAGTGTACTGTCCTCCAGGCTTTAAGGCTGTCCTTCAGGCTTTAAGGGGTCTGCACTGTACCCAGTAGGAGTAAACAATGCCCCATATTTGGTCTTAGGGGGAGAAATAATTGGTGTCAGTAGGAGGAATAGTGACCCATCATTGGTGTCAGTAGAAGGAATTTTTGCCCCATCGTTGATGTCAGTAGGAGGAATAGTGTCCCATCAATGATGTCAGTGGGAGGAATAGTGTCCCATCGTTGGTGTCAGTGAGAGTAATAGTGTCCCATCATTGATGTCATGGAAGGAATAGTGTCCTTTTGTTGATGTCAGTGGAAGTAATAGCACCCCATTGTTGGTGTCAGTGGCAGGAATAATGCCTCAAGATATAGGCAAGCAAAGGGCCGCATCCGGCCATTGGGCCGCAGTTTGGACACTAGTGCTCTAGATGTTTAGTCACTTTTCTTCAGATTTTAAATGATTTATTGCACATTTGTATGGAGAAATAGGAAGAGGGGTGGAGGGTACACTGTATACGTGTAGGTTCTACTTAAAACACAGTCTTTGATATTTTGTATGTATTTCCAACTCTCTGATTCAGCTTCTAAAAGGGTTATATTGGTTGGGCACTTAAAGTTTAAGATGGATCTTTGAAAACTTAAGTAACTCAGTCTTAGAACTCAAGGTTGGAAAGCATGGAAAGGTTCCTGTATTGCTTTCCATCTCACTTGGACACTCACCACCTCCATGTGGGGGACAACTGTAGTCTGTTCCTCAAGGCCTAACAACAGCACTCCACAGGGACCATTATCTTCAGGGTTTCATTCCGGGGGAAGAAATCCCTGGTTCCCAGGCCCTAAAGCCTAGGTCAATGCTCTCAGAGTACAACACTTGAGGTAGACCTTGTGCTAGGAAGTGACTCATGTGTAATATTTCTCCCAGCATGCATCAGCAGCTCCAAAAGTCTGTTGATTGACCAGTTATTAATCATTCTATTAGTATTAAATGCTCAATGTTTTCAAACAAATAATATTCTAATCTATTAGTCAAACAGTATATTATTTATATATTATAACCTTTTTGTGATAGAATTAAATAAAATACTAATATTCAAATTAAATAATATATATCATATATACTCAATAATAATAATAATATACTCAAAACATATAAAAAAAATTTTCAAAAAATTGAAAAGAAAGAAAAAAAAAAAAAAAAAAAAAAAAGGTCCAATGAAAAACAGTGTCCCAATAAAAAAACAGTGTCCAAAATAAAAGTCCCAAATTTTCAAACTTTATCATCCAATAGGAAGGAATCCTATTTCATCCCGTGATACCTCAAAGAAAAATAAAAAATAGATACTCTAGTGCATTACCTTTATAAAACAATATATATTCACTCAGTGCAGAAACACAAAAATTGTGCAAAAACTATATATATATATCTCGTGCACATATAAATTAACTGTGACCACTCCGTGAACACTGCAACACTGTGAATCCACCGACACCAATAGTATTACATACTATTACCCTCTGTATCTATATAATCAGCATTCAATCAGAGATCTTCTATTTCCTCTCCAAAGAAATTTTCCAAGGTCCTCAAAAGACAAGAAGGGTCTCAAGACTCATGTTCAAGGTATAGGTAAAAGATTTTAATAGCCACTTACATTAAAATTCCACATATCCAGCTCCAAACATGGCTCCTATGCGAGTTCTGCCAAACAAATGCAGTAAGCCATGTGTGAACAACCAACAAAATGGCCGCGGCGACACTTCCGGTCTGCGTACGTGCGTCTCGACGTCACACCCTAACGCGTTTCGTCACTTCCGGACTTCGTCTGACGAAAGTCCGGAAGTGCCGAAACGCGTTAGGGTGTGACGTCGAGACGCACGTACGCAGACCGGAAGTGTCGCCGCGGCCATTTTGTTGGTTGTTCACACATGGCTTACTGCATTTGTTTGGCAGAACTCGCATAGGAGCCATGTTTGGAGCTGGATATGTGGAATTTTAATGTAAGTGGCTATTAAAATCTTTTACCTATACCTTGAACATGAGTCTTGAGACCCTTCTTGTCTTTTGAGGACCTTGGAAAATTTCTTTGGAGAGGAAATAGAAGATCTCTGATTGAATGCTGATTATATAGATACAGAGGGTAATAGTATGTAATACTATTGGTGTCGGTGGATTCACAGTGTTGCAGTGTTCACGGAGTGGTCACAGTTAATTTATATGTGCACGAGATATATATATATAGTTTTTGCACAATTTTTGTGTTTCTGCACTGAGTGAATATATATTGTTTTATAAAGGTAATGCACTAGAGTATCTATTTTTTATTTTTCTTTGAGGTATCACGGGATGAAATAGGATTCCTTCCTATTGGATGATAAAGTTTGAAAATTTGGGACTTTTATTTTGGACACTGTTTTTTTATTGGGACACTGTTTTTCATTGGACCTTTTTTTTTTTCTTTCTTTTCAATTTTTTGAAAAAATTTTTTTTATATGTTTTGAGTATATTATTATTATTATTGAGTATATATGATATATATTATTTAATTTGAATATTAGTATTTTATTTAATTCTATCACAAAAAGGTTATAATATATGATTATTGCACTTTCTAGGGAGAAAGTATGACTTTTTGAGGAATTTTGGGGTGGAGGAGGTTATACACTTATTTATTAGTATATTATTTAGCTAATAAATGTTCCTAACCTTCATTGCTGTCAGTTACAGGTTCTTAAGTACAAATTTCTGTCGGGGAGAGTGCACATTCTGTACCAAATCAGAAACAGCACAGGTACCAGCAGCTTGGAGGAGGGAAGCGGTGGGAGAAGGGGAATGGCTTGCTATCCTAAGGTTTTGGGGCTGTGTGTTTGAGTTGACACAGAGTTGTTTTCGGTCACATCATCAGCTCTAGTTCTGGACTGGACGCATGCATGCAAGGGCGGCTCTCTCGAGGGGCAGGTGAATCAAGGTGGAAAGACAAGTTTCATTCATTAAGAAGCAGGACAGTAGATATTGCTAAAATAATTAAGGCTTTAATATCACTTTAGCAGAATGTTTTTTCTAGTGAACCCTTCTGGAGCAAGCCCAACACACCAACTGACTAAGATGATATACGCCATGTATAGAGAAGGCTAGCCAGCACACGATTAAGCTGGCAAAAACTCTCTAACAGGTCAAAAAAATATAAAAGGGAATTTGGAAAAATACCACATCCATGCATTTAAAACCAGTTAGTAGGACTGTGATCTCTGCTTGAACTGAATTCAAAAGGCTCAAAAGTTAAAAAAATGTATTTATCCTTCCGTGTTAGCAAAGACGTTCTAATGCACATATGTCAAACGCAAGGCCCGTGGGCAAAATCCAGCCCACCACGCTATTTCATGTGGCCCTCACACCTCTCCTGCAGCTGCAGCACCCTTCCCCTTTCCACCCCCACCTTGTCTCATCAATTGGCAGCAGAGAGGATGACAGAACCCCTCCACCAGACTCTGTGCTTCTCCGTGCAGCCATGGAGAGACTTGTCTCTATTTGCACCATCTATGGCTGGCTTAAGACTGAGACCTGAGTGTTGATCACTGATCACTCTGTTCAGCGAGCAGACAGCCCGTCACTGTCAGTCATCAACTCTCTGCTCTGCCCCTTCAGTGGTGGACTCTTCAAGGGCGGGAGCAAATGGCTCAGCCTCTCAGCGATGCACTGAGAAGCTGTGCCAGCAGACGGACAGGCATCTGGATGAATCCCGATGGACCCCTTTAGAGTCTGAACTGAATTCCCCCTTGTTACCTTTGCTCTGTCCCACTTAAGGCCCCTAGTGTTATTTTATGCTTTTTTTACATATATTTTTCTCTGATGTCTATTGGATCTGCTTAGTCTTTGGTCTTCCCCCAGAGGTGGGTAGTCCTGATGTACGTAAATGTAGAGAGTAGTGCTGACATGATGACAGCAGTGCGCATTCCTTCCATATTACACTGTGATTACAGGGAGCCAGGTTTTTCCTTAACCACTTGACAACCGGGCTATAGCTGAATGATGGCTATAGCGTGATTGACCAGTTCTGGGAAGACGTCATATGACATCCTCCTAGAACGCTCCCCCACGCAGCCCCAGTGGAGCAAACCCAGCACTGTCTGTGATCGCTGTGTCCTATGGACACAGCTGATCCCATGACATAGTAAAAGACCAATCACAACGGCCTTTTACCACGTGATCAGCTGTGTGCAATGACACAGCCGATCACAAAGTAAATACAGTTGCAGGTTATCAGCAGTACTTTCCTCACACTGTCACATCATGAGGAAAATACTGCCAATAACCAGCAAGTGTCATAGAGGACATCTACACTGATAATCAGGGCACTGATTATCAGTGCCCTCATTTTCAGTTTAGTCCCAAAAATGCCCAGCAGTGGAACCCATCAGTGCCGCACATCAGTGCCGCCAGTCAGTGCATATCAGTGCCGCCAGTCAGCGCCTATCAGTGCCCATCATTGCTGTCTATCAGTGCCCATCAGTGCTGCCTATCAGTGCAGCATCATCAGTGCCTCCTCAATTCCCACCAGTGCTGCCTCATCAGTGCTGCCTATCAGTGCACATCAGTGCTGCCTATTAGTGACTCCTCATCAATTCCCACCAGTGCCGCCTCATCAGTGCCGCCTCTCAGTGCCCATCAGTGCTGCCTCTCAGTGCAGCCTCATCAATGCACATCAGTGAAGGAGAAACAAAGCAAAACTTTTTTTTCAAATTTTGTTTGCTCTTTTTTCATTTATAGTGCAAACAATAAAAAACCCAGCGGCGATTAAATACCACTAAAAGAAAGCTCTATTTGTGTGAAAAAAATGATTAAAATTTCTTATGGGTACAGTGTTGCATGACCACGCAATTGTCATTCAAAGTACAACAGCACCGAAAGCTGAAAACTGGCCTGGGCAGGAAGGGGGTAAAAGTGTCCGGTAGGCAAGTGGTTAAACTTCTAATCGCTCAGCTTCACTCAACCCAGGAAATTGCATCCTTTCAACCAAAAGGTTATTTGTGAGGTCATGTACTGAAATCGGATGAGAAGACCTGCTCGCAATCAGTGTTTCAATTTATCCCAAAGGTGTTCAAAAAGCTTGGGTTCCTTGCAGAAACATCCACATTTCTCCATACCAAACTCATCAAACCATGTCTTTATGAAGCTGATTTTCTGTGCATTTCATAATGGAACAATAAAGAACCTTTCTCAAACTGTTACCACCTGACCATCACAAGTATAAGAAACTGTAAGACATTGCATTTCAAAGCAATGGGAATTATTATGGAGTTGCCCCCCTTGTAGATAAAACAGCCTCTACACTTCTGGAAAGACTTTCCACTAAATGTAACTTTTAAGTGTGTCTTTGGGAATGTGTGCCCATTTATCCATGAGAGTATTTTTGAGGTATTGATGTTGAACTGGAAGAGACCACAGATGTTTAGTTGGGTTGAAGTCAGAACTCTCTACAGGCCACTTGAGTTCCTCCACACCAAACTCGTCCTGATAGAGCTGGTTTTGAGGTCAGGGCTCTGTGCAGACCACTCGAGTTCCTCCACACCAAACTCATTATACTATGTCTTTATGCAACTGGCTTAGGAGTACAATCATGCTGGAATAGTAAAGGACCTTCAGCAGATGGTAGCCACAAGATTGGATGTACACAGTTGTCTGCAATGTCTTGCATGCTGTAGCAATAACTACTGTAAATACCTGAACTTAATAATTTAGAGGAGTGCATACATATATTAGGTGTGATGGTCAGATGTCCACCAGTTTTTGACATATAGGGGGGGGATTTACTGAAACTGGAGCGTGCAGTATCTGAATAGAAAACAATCAGCTTCCAGGTTTTATTGTCAAAGCGTAATTGAACAAGTAGAAATTAGAAGCTGATTAACTACCAAACACAGCTGCACCAGATACTGAGCGCTCCACTTTTAGTAAATTTAACCCATAGTGTATAGTCGGGTACTCTTCATTACACAGGTCAGTTACAATGCTAGCAATGCCCCTGGATAATAGATGGCAAAATGTGGCAGAGAACAATGATGAAATGGCAACCAAGTGTTCAGGAACACCTTAGATGCTTTCTGGTTTCTGGCTCCAGCCTCATAACATACAGTAAGGAGAGAACATATATGACGCAATAGCAGTGAGCATCAAAAAAAATGGCCAGTATGCTTCTGTGGTCCTCTTTGTTCTGTGTCACACACCATTCAGAAGGTTTTATTAGAATTTAAATGTGTGAACCCCTGTAGAACACAAAGCAGTGCTCCCCAGTGGCTCTCCTCGCTACCAAAAAATACTACAGGAGTACTGACAACCCACTTTAAGATTTTGGTTACCTCATAAACGGCCACATTGGAATTCTCATAGTGGTCCTCTTTGTTCTGTGTCACACACCATCCAGAAGGTTTTATTAGAATTTAAATGTGTGAACCCCCGTAGAACACAAAGCAGTGCTCCCCAGTGGCTCTCCTCGCTACCAGAAAATACTACAGGAGTACTGACAACCCACTTTAGGATTTTGGTTACCTCATAAACGGCCACATTGGAATTCTCATAGTTGGCTGCTGCACTTTTTGTAGACAGGGAACGAGCTATGGATTTCAAACTCCTGCAGTCTGAGACGCTTTTGGTATCACTCAAGTTATCGATATTAATTTTCTGTGAAAGATAATATGTTATGTTAAAGGAAGTTTGCAACAACAAAAAAAAACCTTTGCTTAAGGCATGAGACCAAACATACTAAAAACAAATAGCTTGTGGTTTTACATACACTTTAGGATACTATGAGATAACAAAATATCACAATTATTATTATTACTAACAATATTATAATTTTTATAGCCATTGTTGAAACGGTAGAAAATGCTAAACATTTTACTGCGAAGCTGGCTTTATATCATGTTGCGTTCTCATTAGTATCTCTTAGGATTTGGCCCCATTTCACAGTCAACTTACTGGGAGAAAACTTCAACTTAATACCCCTGTAATGCAAGTGACATATGACAACTTTATAATCCTTGTTCTATTTATTAACAGTAAAAGTAGAAAAACAGTGAATGGGAAGAGTGTACTGGAGTAAGCTTATACAGCCAGATATACATCTGAAACAAAGGCCAACAGGGTGTGCCAAAATGTAGGCAGGGGCAGTCTACAGTCTCTACTGCAGATGGCGCTCATTTGTAACGGCAATGCAGTTGGAGGAGGAAATCAAGAGAAACTGGATTTCTCTATGATTTCCTTGGTTCCCTGGAGCAGGAATCCAGTTGGATATGATAGATCTTGGTGACCCTGGTGGCCACCTTGGATCATGTAGATTCTTTTTAAGTCCCTGCCCCCAGGTTTTGGTGCGTATTTAGTGCATGGCTAGTGTAGGGACCGGATACCCATCTGTCAAGGACAGCACTAGCGCTAGGAAGAGGTTTCAGAAGAGCAGGGAAAGTTTAGGACCTACAGCTGCAATTTGAGGAAGATCTCCTTTGGGGTTGGACAGCACTGCTGACTCTCCACTCCCAGTCAGGTGAGCTTCCCGGTGTACTGTTTTCCATGTTTTAAAATACATAGTTTTCTGCAATCTGGGACTCTGTGTGCTTTCTGAGGCCTCACCACGATGCACCAGCCCAACAAGGACAGTCCTTGAAAGGCTAGCGGCTCATACAAGATATGGAAAATGTTTGTAGACATCACATTTCAAATCCATGTGCATTAATATAGGGCTGGCCTCACTTGTAACCTCCACTCTTCCGGAAAGACTTCCACAAGATTTTTAAGAGTTTCATTCAGCCATATAAGCATTTGTTGGGTCAGGTAATAATGTTGGACAAGAAGAGACCAAAGGTGTTCCTAAAGGAGGGCTGAGGTCAGGGCTCTGTATAGGACACTTGAGTTCCCCTATACCAAACTCATCAAACCATGTCTTTATAGAGATGGCCTTGTGCACAAGGGCACAGTCATGCTTTAGATCTTTCCCAAACTGTTACCACAAAGATGGAAGTGTACATTGTCTAAAAGGTCTTTGCATACTGTAGCATTAATCATACCCTTTACTAAAAATGCCCTGAAAATGATAATTTGGTGGGGTGTCCACATATTTAAGACCATATTGTGTATTTTTACCAAGCCCTGAATAGAGCCAGGCAGAGATTGGTGTAGTTATGTGAACTGGACCAAGTTCATAGTGTAGCATGCCTCTAGTTAGCTAGGGGGAGCTAGATACGTTTTCAGTCAGAGGCTGAGTAGCAGCGTGATATGAGTCAGCCTGGGATGAGTCAGCCAGGTATTTTTCAGGTCAGGGCTGAGGGCTCTGCAGATCAGTTCCCTGATACCTCCCCCTGCTCTAGAGACTTACAAATTTTCTAGAAGGCTGTGGGTGGGGGTGAGGAGGGGCTGATCTGCATACTCAGGGGACTCTGGCCAATCACCAAGTAGCCAAGTAGGAGGCTTGGCATGGGGCCAGGGCAGCCTTTTTAAATATGACTGAGCCTATTCAACAGGAGGTGTAGTGTCGAGTGGAATATGGAGTGAAGGCTGGAGTGTAGAGCCTGTGAGGGGACCCAGGAGAGGGGCCTACCTGCAGGCAGGAGCTGGAAAGGAGGATCTCTCACCCTCAACTGTCTCCTGAGAGAGGACAAGAGGTATCCAAAGATTTTAAACACAAATTGTGCTTGTCTCCACCAATATCCCACCAAATGTTTTCTTTATCCTCCTTTTAGAAGTAAAAATAAAGTAAATCTGATCTATTGCCCCAACACAAGCTAATATTTTTGTGTTAATATCAAAAGATAATAATATGTACAAAAACCTGGCAGACTCAAAACAGAGTCAATTTAAAACAAATCACACTTTACCTGAATCAGCAGGGCACTCATGGGTAATCTATTGTTGTGAATTATTTTTATATTCATCTCCCACAAAAGTAACATTCAGCAATTAAAGAGAGAATCCCTATATATATTTATAGGAGCTCCTTAAAACCCAGAATGTCTAAGTCTGCTCTATAATATGGACTTAGTGTGGGATACAAAATTGACTATTCATGTTTACCCATCCAGCATTTACTGCTTACAAATCCTTTCACATCTCACCTTCATACTCAGTTTGGGGTTGATGAATGTCAGGTCATCCAGGGACAATAATATTTTGTTTGGCCCTTTTACCAGTTGTATCTGAAGGAGACTGTGCCTGAAACAATAAAAAAAATTATTTGTGAGATACAGTACGTAGCTAATCAGCATCGCTCCCAACTGTCGCTGATTTAGAGGGACTGTCCCTGATTTGGAACAAAGTCCCTCTGTCCCTCATTCCTCCTCATTTGTCCATCATTTTGGTCTGATTTCTAAAGTTGTATATAAAATGCATTTTTTATCTTTCACAAAGTGTGCTAAACCTTTCATCCAATTTCTATATTGCTGCATTTGTACATTTCAAAAGCCAGTAAAACAGAATAGTAGTTGTAAAAAAAAAGCACTTGTGGGTTTAACTAATCATTCTTTTACTATAATTCTCCTTTAAGGGGGCGTGACAGGGGGGGTGTCCTATGACTACATACTTTTACTAATAGGTGTCCATCATTCCCACCTCAAAAGGTTGGGAGGTATTCCACATGGAAGAAAAATATATTTGAAATATATTTTAAAAATATTCTTCCCAAATATATTGACATATATTAGAAATGGTACAATTTTGGCCATATTCAATATATTTAAAAAAAATAAAATAAAATATATATATATATATATATATATATATAATTTTTAAAAATACCGTATTTTTCGCTCCATAAGATGCACCTGACCTGACCTAGGTTTTAGAGGTGAAAAAAAATATTCTGAACCAATGGACTGCAGACACAGTACAGGAGATGACCAGAGACTGCGGACATGGTACAGGAGATGACCAGAGACTGCGGACATAGTACAGGGAATGACCAGATACTGCGGATGTTGGTTATGTGTTAGAGAAGACACTGGTAGTGATAGCAGAATTCAGACTTTACTTGTGTGGCTTAAGTTACAAACATACAGAGCACATTTCTCAGCAGACAGATTACAGACACATTACTTCCTGAAGATGATAGAGAGGAGGGAGGAACAAACAAGTTTTCAGATATACACAACTAGTAACCTTTAGTGTATAGTGCCATCTACTGGTCAAGTGATATTAACACACAATACTATATATAGTACATTATAGTACATGCTGTTGCATTCCCAACACCCCTTCTCAAAGGCATGTGCATAATTATATGACATTTAGTCTCTTTTGTAGAAAACAATAACGTTCCCTTGGCAAAGGTTTGGTGAGTGCATCTGCAATCATCTCCTTTGATGGGCAGTACTGGATGTCGATAACCCCTTGTTCTTGCATGTCTCTGAGCAGATGATATCTTACATCAATGTGCTTGGTTCTTGCGTTAATCTTCTCAGAGTCTGTAAGCTTTATGCATCCCTGATTGTCTTCAAAGATGGGTGTGGGTTGTGACATATTCAGTCCCATGTCTAGTAGAAGTTGACGAATCCAAATGGCTTCTTGACATGCATGTGCTGCTGCTATGTATTCCGCTTCAGTTGAAGAGAGTGCAACAGTCACTTGTTTCCGACTAGACCAGCTTATGGTTCCTTGTCCATACTGGAAGATGTAACCACTTGTAGATTTGCGGTCAGTGGTGTCTCCAGCCCAATCGGCGTCCACATATCCAATCAGTTTTGGGTTTGATGATGCTGAAAGTCACAGCTTCATCCGATTTGTTCCCTTTAGGTACTGCATTACCCTCTTTACTGCATTGCAGTCGCGTTGACACGGCGTTGCGACTTTCCTGCAAAGTATTCCCACTGCTAGGGCGATGTCTGGTCTTGTCACGGTGGCGATGTATAGCAATTTTCCGATTGCCCTGCGGTAATAATCATTGTTAGGTAACAAGTTTTCTGTTCCATTGTTTTTTAGATAATCTGGTTCCATTGGTGTTTTTGCTTCCTTTGCATCTTGCATGTGAAACTGTTCTAACATTTCTGTAATTTTCTGACTTTGGTTAAGAAGATAGCTTCCATCCTCTTTCCGCTCTATTTGAATTCCTAGATAGTGAGTAATGTTCCCCAACTCTTTAATTTCAAAATTTTGTTTCGGTTTGTGAACTATTTGGTCATAGTCCCCTTCTTGTTCAAAACACGTCAAGATGTCATCGACGTATATTAGGATGTATGTCCATTTGTTCTCTTGATTCTTTGAATACAGACATGGATCTGCTTTACTTTTTGAGAACCCTTCTTTTCTGAGTATTTCGTTCACTTTTTCATTCCATGCTCTCGCTGCTTGCTTGCGCCCATAGATGCTCTTTTGCAGTTTGCAAACAAGGTTCTTTTCTTTCTCAAATCCTGGTGGCTGTTCCATGTACAGATCCTCCTTGATGTCTCCATACAAAAAGGCAGTTTTGACATCTAGATGCTTTACTTGCATTCCCTTTCCGGCAGCAATACTAAGGAGTGTTCTTATGGTAGAATGTTTCACAACTGGAGCAAATGTCTCATCGTAATCTTCTCCAAATTTCTGGGAGTATCCCTTGGCAACTAATCTTGCTTTGTATCTATGGATGTTTCCTTCTGCATCATATTTTACTTTAAAAGTCCATTTGCTTCCGATGGTTTTGCGACCAGGAGGGAGTTCTGTTAGTGACCAAGTTTTATTTTCTTGAAGTGATTTTATTTCTTCTTCAGCTGCTTTTCTCCACTGATTGGCTTCCCTTCTCGGCAAAGTTTCTATGTCTTCCCAGGATGTAGGCTCCTGTGTTTGATGTGTTTTAGCAGCGTATGATAACCTGTGGGGTGGTATCCCTTTTGTCATTCGAGAGGATCTTCTGATTTCTTGTTGTTCAGTGGGTTCTATGGGCTCGTTGATTGTAAGTTCCACTTCTTCTTGTTCTGGCTCTTGTCCTGCTTCGCATGGGTCAGTGTCTCTTGCCGATTCAGCGCGTAAATCCTCTCCACATTTTTCAAGAATTGTATTATCTGGTGCTTCACTTTCATCAAAATAAACACTGCGGCTTACTGTGACCTTGTTGGTCTTTGGACAAAGGATTCTATATTCCTTACTCTGCTCACTGTAGCCAACCAGAATGCCTTCTATGGCTTTGTTCTCCAACTTGGAGCATTTCTGACTTGGAATGTGGGCATATGCTTTACAGCCAAACACTCTGATGTGTCCTACTGTCAAGGTCCTACCTTTTCCCAGAGGTTATGTTACTCCATGTGCTGGCATCCATCTTGGATTTCTGCTGAGCATGGTGGGAAGCTTTTATGCCTTCAGGTCTCTGAGGTCCATCCCCCAGAGGGGTGTGAGTACATATAAGCCTGTGATCCGCACATGCTCTTTGCACTTGTGTCTTTGTCTTGCTACAGCTCTGTGTATATGCTCGTGACTCTTCTGGTATTCTGACTCGGCTTGTGACTAAGACCATTCTCTGTGTTTTCCTTCGATCTGACCTTCCGTTGCTGAACCCGGCCCGTGACCTGTGATTCTCTGTCTACTGTTCTGTACTGTTTTGTCCTGTTGTTGTCGACTCGGCTTGCTTGACTACGCTATTGTCATTCTCACCAGCTACACGCCATTGGCAGCGGCCATTACCGCAGCCGGGGTGTCTCGGGGGCCGCGACCTGGTTCCTGGCTGCAACAAGTCCATCCCCACCATCAGGGGCCCTGGTGAAGGGCAGCCTGGGACTTAGACTCCGCGCCCTGAGGGACTTCGGTCTGTTGGTGGTGGTTGTCGTCAGCCAGTGCGTTACCCTGCCACTAGGCCTACCTGTCCATTCCACAGCCCTGCCTGACATTACACAAGTGCCATGAATCCTGACGGTGCAGGTACGCCTTCACTTCCAATGTTGGTCGCCAGACTGGATCAACAGGATCTCCTGTTGGATCAGTTCGCTCAGGCGTTGCAAACTCTGTTGGCACGCACCGCGCACCTTACTCCTGCTGTTATTAGGCCGGTTGTCACTCCGGTGGTCGCTCCCGCTGCTGTTCCGCTTGTTGCGCATACCGCCATGACTGCTGCGGCACCCGCGGCGCCCAGAGGTATGACTGGTTCAGCCCCTCTTCCACAGCGCTTTGGGGGTGAGCCGAGTCAGTGTCGTGGGTTCCTCAACCAGGTGGGGATTTACTTCGAATTAATACCCCACGCTTTTCCGACTGAGAGGTCAAAGGTGGGTTTCCTAATATCGCTACTCTCAGACAAGGCCTTGGCCTGGGCGAATCCCTTATGGGAGAGGAATGACCCAGTGATTCACGAGTTTTCCGGTTTTGTCGATGCCTTCCGTAGGGTATTCGACGTACCGGCTCGCTCCGCCTCGGCTGCCAAGCTGCTCATGTCTATGCATCAGGGTTCACGGACCGTTGCCGAGTACGCCATAGAGTTTCGTACCCTGGCAGCAGAGGTGGGTTGGAACAATGAGGCTCTGGTGGCTACGTTTTCTCAGGGTCTTTCTGATGCATTGAAGGACGAGATCGCTGCCAAGGAATTGCCTGTGGAGCTGGAATTTCCTTCCTGATCCTGATTGATACCAGGCTCAGGGAGAGGCCTTCACTCAAGGAACGCCTGCGGAGGCCTTCCAATCGACTGGCACCTGCGTTTTCTGTCCCACCCATTCCTCCCTCTCCTCCCACGCCTCCTGGGGATAGATTGTCTGGTGGTGAGCCCATGCAGCTGGGGTTTGCTCGCCTTTCCGAGGGAGAGCGGGCCGCTCGGCGTCGGGAGGGTCGCTGCCTGTACTGTGGTCTTGGTGGGCACTTTCGGCAGTCCTGTCCGGTCCGTCCGGGAAACGCTCGCACCTGAGATCCTGTCGGGGACAGATCTTGGGTGGAGTCTCCTCGTCCCCGGCGTTCTGCAGAGATAAGCCACTGATCACTGTTGTCCTCTCTTGGGCGGAGGGCTCGGTGACGGCCCAGGCGTTGGTAGATTCTGGGGCCGGCGGGTTGTTTATGGACAGCTCGTTTGCTGCCCAGCACTCCATTCCCCTGCAGGCTCGAGTTACCCCATTGGTTCTCGAGGCAATAGATGGCAGGCCCCTGCAACCACCGCAGGTTACCCACGAGACTATGCCAGTTGAGGTAGCTATTGGGGCTGTTCACAGGGAGTTGGCCTGTTTCCAGGTGATTTCTTCTCCACACTATTCGGTGGTTTTGGGGTATCCCTGGCTCCAGATGCACAATCCAACCTTCAATTGGCAAACTGCTGAGATTCTCTCGTGGTCTCCACAGTGTGGGGCCGGGTGCATCCGTGGGCCGGTTAAGGTGTTGTGTGCCTCCTCGGACTCTGCGTTGCCTGCTGATTATGGGGAGTACCAGGACGTGTTTGATAAGGTACGCGCTGGTGCCTTACCTGCTCATCGTCCTTACGACTGCGTCATATCCTTGCAACCCGGTGCCACTCCTCCACGTGGCAGGGTGTATCCTCTCTCGGTTGCGGAGAATAAGGCCATGGAGGAATACGTTGCGGATGCGCTTTCCCAGGGGCACATTCGTAAGTCTACTTCCCCAGCAGGAGCGGGCTTTTTCTTTGTTAAGAAGAAGGGTGGTGAATTGAGGCCTTGCATTGATTATAGGGGTCTCAATCGAATCACCACTAAGAATGCATACCCGATTCCCTTGATTACTGAGTTGTTCGACCGCCTTAAGGGGGCAACAGTCTTTACCAAACTTGACCTTAGGGCGGCGTACAACCTCGTACGGATCAAACAGGGGGATGAGTGGAAGACCGTGTTTAACACCAGAACCGGTCACTACGAATACCTGGTGATGCCCTTCGGGTTGTGTAACGCGCCCGCAGTTTTTCAGGAATTCATAAATGATGTCCTTCGTGACTTGTTGCAGCAGTGCGTAGTGGTTTACCTGGATGACATCCTGGTTTACTCTACCTCCATGGAGTCCCATATCCAGGATGTCAAGCGGGTGCTGCAACGATTACGGGAGAACGAACTCTTTTGTAAGCTCGAGAAGTGCGAGTTCCATCGATCCCAAGTTGCCTTTTTAGGCTACATCATTTCTGCGGAGGGATTCTCCATGGACCCTCAAAAGGTTTCGGCGGTTCTGCAGTGGCCTCGTCCCAATGGTCTTCGGCCCATTCAGCGCTTTTTGGGTTTTGCCAACTACTATCGGAAGTTCATCAGGAACTTCTCCACGCTGGCAAAGCCTCTCTCAGACCTAACCAAGAAGGGCAGTAATCCTCACGAGTGGCCATCCGAGGCCATCGTAGCTTTCGAGGCTCTGAAATCCGCCTTCGCTTCGGCTCCGATACTGTCTCATCCCAATCCTGGATTGCCCTTGGTCCTTGAGGTCGATGAATCCGAGACAGGAGTAGGCGCTCTCCTGTCTCAATGTCGGGCACCCGATGGACCCCTACTTCCCTGTGGGTTCTACTCCAGGAAGCTTTCCTCTGCAGAGTGCAACTACCATATTGGAGATAGGGAGTTGTTGGCAATCATTCTGGCTCTCAAGGAATGGAGGCACCTGCTCGAGGGCTCCGCGGTTCCGGTCCTCATTCTTACCGATCATAAGAACCTGACTTATCTTTCGGAGGCCAAAAGATTGACACCCCGTCAGGCCAGATGGGCCTTGTTCTTGTCGCGGTTCAACTATGTGGTCTCCTATTTGCCTGGTTCCAAGAATGTCAGGGCTGATGCATTATCGAGGCAATACTCTGAGTTGTCCAGGGAGGACTCTGAGCCAACCTCGGTCATACCTCCGGATCAGATCCTGGCTGCCATTCGCACCAGTCTGACTTCTCCCCTTGGGGAGCAGATTTTGGCGGCTCAAACTGACGCTCCTCCCGAGAGACCAGAGGGTAGATGTTTTGTACCCGAGGGGTTGCGTACCCGTCTGCTGCGTACTTACCATAACTCCAAAACTGCCGGGCATCCGGGGAGGAACCAGTTGTCTTGGGTCGTCTCTCGGTTGTTCTGGTGGCCAACTCTCCGTGCCGACATTGCCTCTTATGTAGCGGCATGTTCGATCTGTGCCCAGAATAAATCTCCACGGCATCTTCCAATGGGTCTTCTGCAACCCATTCTCAATGGGGAGCGTCCTTGGTCACACCTGGGCATGGACTTTATTGTAGACCTCCCTGTGTCTCGGGGTCATACGGTCATTCTCATGGTCGTCGATCGTTTTTCCAAAATGTGCCATTGTATTCCACTCAGGAAGTTACCAACAGCGCAAGAACTGGCCACGGTCTTTTCCAGGGAGATTTTTCGCCTGCATGGGTTGCCCAAGGTGATTGTCTCGGACCGTGGGAGTCAGTTTGTGTCCAGATTCTGGCGCGCCTTCTGCTCCCAGTTGGGTATTAGCCTGGGATGCGGATCTCCAATACCTTTCATGTATCACTGTTGAAACCTCTGATCTGCAATCGCTTCACTGCCTCTCTGCCTCGGCCCCGTTCCATTCGGGTTGACGGTCATGAGGAGTATGAGGTGAGTCGGATCCTGGACTCTCGATTGGTGCGCGGTCGATTACAGTTCCTGGTTCATTGGCGCGGTTATGGTCCCGAGGAGCATTCCTGGGTTCCTTCTGCGGATGTCCATGCTCCTGCCCTCTTCCGCGCTTTTCATACCCGCTTTCCTCAGAAACCTTTTGTTGAGCCGCGGAGGGGGAGGGGCCCTTGAGGAGGAGGTACTGTCAAGGTCCTACCTTTTCCCAGAGGTTATGTTACTCCATGTGCTGGCATCCATCTTGGATTTCTGCTGAGCATGGTTGGAAGCTTTTATGCCTTCAGGTCTCTGAGGTCCATCCCCCAGAGGGGTGTGGCTGAGTACATATAAGCCTGTGATCCGCACATGCTCTTTGCACTTGTGTCTTTGTCTTGCTACAGCTCTGTGTATATGCTCGTGACTCTTCTGGTATTCTGACTCGGCTTGTGACTAAGACCATTCTCTGTGTTTTCCTTCGATCTGACCTTCCGTTGCTGAACCCGGCCCGTGACCTGTGATTCTCTGTCTACTGTTCTGTACTGTTTTGTCCTGTTGTTGTCGACTCGGCTTGCCTGACTACGCTATTGTCATTCTCACCAGCTACACGCCATTGGCGGCGGCCATTACCGCAGCCGGGGTGTCTCGGGGGCCGCGACCTGGTTCCTGGCTGCGTCAAGTCTATCCCCACCATCAGGGGCCCTGGTGAAGGGCAGCCTGGGACTTAGACTCCACGCCCTGAGGGACTTCGGTCTGTTGGTGGTGGTTGTCGTCAGCCAGTGCGTTACCCTGCCACTAGGCCTACCTGTCCGTTCCACAGCCCTGCCTGACACCTACATTAGGTTTTGATCCATTCCACATTTCATATGGTGTACTCTCAATAACTTTTGATGGGAGCCTGTTTTGTAGGTATGTTGCAGTCATTATTGCTTCTCCCCAGTATTTGTTAGGTAAGCCAGCGTCTGTAATCATACATCTTGTCATTTCTACAAGAGTGCGATTCTTTCTTTCCGCTACACCGTTTTGCTCAGGAGTGTATGGTACAGTTGTTTGGTGTATAATACCTTGTTTCTTTAGGTATGATTCCATCTCTTTATTCATATATTCCCCTCCATTGTCAGTGCGTATTATTCCAGGTTTCCTTTGAAACTTGTTGCTTGTCATAGCTACAAACTCTTGAAATTTTTCTAATGTCTCACTTTTGTGCTTCATTAGATACGTTATTGTGTACCGGGAATAATCATTGATGAAAGTCAGCAAATACCTGTTCCCGCCAGGTGTGATGGTTTTCATTGGTCCGCACACATCACTGTGTATCAGTTCCATGGGTTTAATGGTTTTACTCTGACTGGTCTGTGGAAGAGAGGTTCGGGTGGCCTTTGCTTTGATGCAACACGTGCACTTGCTGAGTGTGTGGCAAGGCAATATTTTCATGTCTTCTGATAGACCTCTCTTTGCAAAGTCCTTTATAGCTTCTGGGTTTCGATGCCCCAATATTCTATGCCACAGATGGATGCACTTGTCATGTGGGTTATGAGTTGCCGCATTAGCCTTCTCACTTTCAGTGACGAGTTTGTACAGATGTTCATTTAATCTTCCTCTTGCTAAAATTTGCTTTCCATTTTGAATTGTGCATTCATTACCTCTGAACTGGACAGTGAGTCCATTGCTTGCAAGGGTTGTAACTGATAGGAGGCTTCCTTCTAGGCTTGGAACATATAGAACATTCTTTACAAGGATGCTCTGCTTGCCCCCTGATGGTGTTTTGCAGTTCAGAAATCCCTTACCTTTACCTTCCGCTGTAATACTTTTCCCATTTGCTAGGAAGACTTTATCTTTTACACTAAAATCAATTTCTGTGAAGAATGTCTCATCGCTTGTCATGTGACTTGTTGCCCCTGAATCAATGTACCATCCATGTGAGGTACTATTCTGAGTCACTTTAAAAGTACCACTCCATGATGCACTTTTATTTTCTTTCATGACCGCTTTAGCTCTTTCTCTTGTGGGTAGCTCCCGCTTTCGCTGCTCAGCTTTCCAGATTGAACAGTTCTTTTTCAGGTGACCGGCCTTTTTGCAGCAAAAACACACCCTGGTTTCTTTGCTTTGTCTTATGCCTTCATGCACCTTCAGAGCTGCCTCTGGTCTCTCGTTCTCTTCACTATGCAAATTTTCCTTTCTTCTGCTGTATTCATCAATTAATTTTCCCTTAACATATTCTAGTGTCAGTTCAGTTTCCGGTCTAGTTTCTAGAGCATTTATAAGGGCACTGTATGATTCTGGAAGGCTGCACAGAAGTATTGACAGAACACGGTTGCTTTTTAAATCTTCACCTATTGCACCCAGCTGGTCCACAACTTCTAGCATAGCATTTACATGTTCACCCATTTCCTGCCCTTTTTCCAGCCTCATCTTATACAGTTTGCGTAGCAGATATAGTTTACTGTTTAGGTTTGCACGTTCATGCAGTCTTTGTAATGCAGTCCACATACCTTTAGCTGTGCTTTCTTTCCTGATATGAATGAGTTGATCGTCCTCCACTAACAGGCTTATGACTGCTTTTGCTTGCCTGTTTTTTCTGTCCCATTCTTCCGGGTTGTCATTGGGTCTGTATCTAGTACCTGCCACAAGTCATCTTTGGATAACAGCATTTCAAGCTTCAACTTCCATAGCTGGTAGTTGGTATTGTTGAGCTTTGCTATTGTAAACTTCATATCTGAAGCACTTGCTATCTTTCAGTGAATTGGATTGTAAATGCAGCACTTACTTGCTTGTAGTTTTCCTTTTTTTTCAGTGTCTGGAGCTGGGCCCATAACCTGTTGGTTATGTGTTATAGAAGACACTGGTAGTGATAGCAGAATTCAGACTTTACTTGTGTGGCTTAAGTTACAAACATACAGAGCACATTGCAGCAGACATATTACAGACTCATTACTTCCTGAAGATGATAGAGAGGAGGGAGGAACAAACAAGTTTTCAGATATACACAACTAGTAACCTTTAGTGTATAGTGCCATCTACTGGTCAAGTGATATTAACACACAATACTATATATAGTACATTATAGTACATGCTGTTGTATTCCCAACAGCGGACACAGCACAGGGAATGACCAGACACTGCAGACACAGTACAGGAGATGACCAGAGACTGCGGACACAGTACAGGAGATGACCAGAGACTGCGGACACGCTACAGGAGATGACCAGAGACTGCGGACACAGTACAGGAGATGACCAGAGACTGCAGACACAGTACAGGAGATGACCAGAGACTGCGGACACAGTACAGGAGATGACCAGAGACTGCAGACACAGTACAGGAGATGACCAGAGACTGCGGACACAGTACAGGAGATGACCAGAGTCTGCAGACATAGTACAGGAGATGACCAGAGACTGCGGACACAGTACAGGGGATGACCAGAGACTGCGGACATAGTACAGGAGATGACCAGAGACTGCAGACACAGTACAGGAGATGACCAGAGACTGCGGACACAGTACAGGAGATGACCAGAGACTGCGGACACAGTACAGGAGATGACCAGAGACTGCGGACATAGTACAGGAGATGACCAGAGACTGCGGACATAGTACAGGAGATGACCAGAGTCTGCAGACATAGTACAGGAGATGACCAGAGACTGCAGACACAGTACAGGGGATGACCAGAGACTGCGGACATAGTACAGGAGATGACCAGAGACTGCAGACACAGTACAGGAGATGACCAGAGACTGCGGACATAGTACAGGAGATGACCAGAGTCTGCGGACATAGTACAGGAGATGACCAGAGACTGCAGACATAGTACAGGGAATGACCAGAGTCTGTGGACATAGTACAGGGAATGACCAGAGTCTGCGGACATAGTACAGGGAAATACCAGAGACTGCGGACACAGTACAGGAGATGACCAGAGACTGCGGAGATAGTACAGGAGATGACCAGAGACTGCGGACATAGTACAGATGACCAGAGACTGTAGACATACAGGGGATGACCAGAGACTGCAGACAGTACAGGGTATGACCAGAGACTGCAGACAGTACAGGGGATGGCCAAGAGACTGTGGACCTTTGGGGAGGGAGGGGGAGCGGGTACCTGAAGTTGTCCTTTGTTTAGTGTGGGCATGCTGGCTTCTTCCCGCGCCAGCTTCTGTGACAGCTGGGTGCCCACTGTGCATGCGCGAGAAGCGCTGCACTTTGTGAATGGCCCGGCGCCTTCTGGGACCTGTCATGTGTCCTAGAAGTCGCCGGACAATTCACAAAGCGCAGCGCTTCTCGCGCATGCGCAGTGGGCACCCGGCTGTCACAGAAGCCGGCACGGGAAGACTACAGCGCTGGACAGAGGAACAGGTAAGGTCCTGCAGGAGAGAAGAGCTGAGCGGCCGGCCCGGTATTCTGACATGGTGGCGGCGGTGGAAATACCGGACCGGCTGCTCCATATTCGCTCCATAAGACGCACTGACATTTTCCCTACTTTTCTGGTCTTTAAAAATACAAATCTGCATTTTTGGAATGCATTTACAAATGTATGTAAAAATATATGTTAAAATGACTTTTTTATATGTAAAAAAAAAATCTGAAGATTATATTTAAAAAACATATTTTTTAAAATATTTTTCATATATTTAGTAATATATAAAAAGTGCATTTCAACATACAGTATATAAATAAATATATATATATATATATATATATACATAGTTTACATATATATATATATATATATTTATTGAAATCTAGTTTTAAATATATTGAATATGGCCAAAATTGTAGCGTTTCTAATATATGTCAATATATTTGGGAAGATATTTTAAAAATATATTTCAAATATATTTTTCTTCCATATGGGATGAATCAGCAGTGCTGCCTCTTGAAATGTCATGCTGGGAGTTGTAACTCTACAAACTCTACTTAATAGGCTCATACGATGCCCAGATGGTGCATCACCACAATGGGTACCAGAAGTCTTTCCATGCTCTTGATGTAATCACCATGCAGTGATTCTGTATGGTACTCTGACTTGTGATTTTCAATGAGGATCACATCTTCTAGTCATCACAGTAAACTTGAGATTGAAACCTCATTTTGGTGTGGTTGTCCTCATCACCTTATGAATAGCTATGCTTCTTGTGGTCCCCCCTTAAACTTTTTGTTTTTTAAATTTTGGATAGAGTGGAAAGGAATTAGAACACCTCTCAGTTTTTATTGCTGTCCTCCTGCTAGGGAGACTCGACCTCTTTATTTGCCTCTTTTAGGCCTTTTTAAGCCTTTTGGGCGTTTGCCCAGCTCTTCTAAACACCTTTCTCATGGCAGGAGAAAAGCAATGCAAATACATTTAGGAGCATTTAGATGCATTTAGGGGCATCAAGTTATTGGCGTTCATTCATTTAATTGACCATAATAATAATTTATTCTGGGCATTGATGTGAATGAATGCTCAAACACTAAATACACCTAGTGTTTAGGCTCATTTACACGCTTTAGACGTTTTTTTCTCCACAAACATTCCTCTCCTGAACGCACAAGTGATGGGGTTTTTTCTGCCTCTAATTGCCTGTAAATGTGTGAAATGTGTGAATGGACATTTAAGTCTCGTTCACACTATACGTACAGAAAATGTAAACTGATGAACAGATTTCATAAAAACACCCCCCCCCCCAAAAAAAAAAACCCCAAAAAAACAGAAAAATGGGCAGACTCAACAGACCACTCAAGCTTTTTCTGCCACCACTTTTCTACGTTTCTAACATGGAGGGGCGTTTACACGCAAAAAAAAACCCGTCAATCACCCAGCATTTTTGACTCCCAGTGCACATGAGGCCTTACTGTTATTACCAAAAGGGAAATTTAAAATTTTGGGTTATCACAAGAACAATAATAGAGGGGAAATCTTTGAGTGGGGACACTAATTCTGGTGACCTTGGTGACAACCAGAGATTCCTTTACTTTGGAGGGATTTTCTTTCAACTACTGTTTTGTCTATGAAACAGAAAGTGAGGGCAACCCCCCCCCCCCCCTCAAAGTGACAGGGGTTATAACAAGGCCTTACTCTATCCAAAATACAATTTTGCTTTAAATCAGGGGTCTCCAAACTTTTTAAGTATAGGGCCAGTTTACGGTTCTTCAGACCTTAGGGGGGCCAGTGGAATTAGAAATGAATAAGCGACAGTGGGAGTGAGAAAATTCCCAGGCTTGGTAGTCAGTAGGAGTAAAAAATACATTGTGTCTGTGGTTAGGAGGAGGGATAATGCCCCATTAATGGTATTGGTGGGAGGAATAGTGCCCCATCATTGGTGTAAGTGGAAGAAATAGTGCCCCATCATTGGTGTAAGTGGAAGAAATAGTGCTCCATCATTGGTTTAAGTGGGAGGAATAGTGCCCCATCATTGGTGTAAGAAGAAAAAATAGTGATCCATCATTGCTTTAAGTGGGAGGAATAGTGCCCCATTTTTGGTTTCAGTGGAAGAAACAGTATCCCATTGTTGGTGTCAGTGGGAAAAATTATGCCCTACTACTGGTGTCAGTGGAAGGAATGGTGCCTCAATCTTGTTGACAGTGGGAGGAATAGTGCCTTGTGTCAGTGGGATGAACAGTGACCCAAGGGCCAGAAAAAGGCAAGCAAAGGGCCACATCTGGCCCACGGGCCACAGTTTGGAGACCACTGCTTTAAATGAATAGATTATCATGAGCAGTTTTGCTCACTGCCCAGCAAACATGGCAGTAACTGGGGAAACTGAAGGTAAACAGTCTTTAGACACCTCTAGTGCCTTTTTATGTCTCCAAATCTCTCTTGTGCCAAAGAGGTCCCTCATTATTTAAAGGCAATTTAAAGCCTCTAGTTTCAAGGGTGATAAAGAGGAATTTCTAAGGCAAGCTGGAATGTTAGATGTTTTAAAAGAAATGTAATAGATCTTTTAACAGCTGGGTAGCAAAATTTCTCCTGCATCCTTCTAGGTCTAGGGAGCTCCGGATAGAGTAGGAAGGTCTATGCAGGACTTTTACATGGTTTTACTAAGCTCCTGAAGACAGAGCAATGTGCTGTCTACCTAAAGCTCTGTGGGCAGAGTATTCCTGACGGGTATCCCTGATGGGGCTATCAACAGTGCCAGCATCCAAGCAGATACAGTATAGTAACTGTGACAACGCTACTGTGATTTCACTGCAGAAGGAATGATGTTGTCAGCCTATCTAAGGAAATGCCTATCCAAAAATATAAAGTGAAAGTAAATAATTCAGGATCAAATATGCAAAAACACCCACAAGAAATACTTACATGAAATACATTAAACTGCCCTAAATACACCCCATAAAAACATCAACATCCTCTAAATAGTTACAGAAAAAACAAGTAAATCTTGCTTTTTCAACATTTTTTCCAAAGCAGCTCAGTTATGAAATTAAGAGATTCCACTTCATGAATTTTAGCTGATCTGCAATTTCATACTGAAATCAGCTTTGATTAAATTGTTCTTCTAGATGTGAAATGCAATGTGCAGTAACCAATAACATAACCGGCTTACACCATTTACTAATCTTGATCTCATTTCAGTGAACTAAAACCTGATTGGTGTTTATGGATTACGATTTTTAGATTTTTTTTTGGATAACAAATATCCCAAATAACAGGCCAGAAGCCTTTAAATGTTATAGCATATGCTTGTGAAGTAATTAACCACTTCAGCCCCAAACCATTTCTGGCACTTTCTGTTTACTTTTTAAATCAGTATTTTTTGCTAAAAAATGTATTAAAACCCCCAAATATTATATTTTTTTTTAAAGCAGAGGCACTAGAGAATAAATTGGTGGTTTCTGCATTTTTTTTTATATGACACAGTATTTGCACAGTGGTTTTTCAAATGCAATTTTTGGGAAAAAATACAAGTGTTGAATTTTATTGCAAAAAAACACAATGCATAAACCAATTTTGTAAAATATAAAAGATGATGTTACACCGAGTAAATAGATACCAAACATGACAAACAACATACATTTTACTATTTATAGGCAATGCTTTAAAAGCCTGTAGATTTACAGAGGAGGTCTGGTGCTAGAATTATTGCCCATGATCTGACGATCATGGCGATACCTCACATGTGTAGGACGATGGCTATTTGCGAGCGTGCGTGCATGACTGATGCATTTGTTCGCCTTTGACTTCTTGTCACAAAGAATGTAAACATCCCCTGTGACAGCAATAGACAAGTAACAGGTATTTTTTATGGAGGGATCTGGGGTCTATAAGACCCAAAATCCCTCCTCTGCACTTGAAAGCATTGAGAACACCAAGATCAGTGTTTTTGATTGCTTTCAGGTAATAACGAGTAATAATATGTTATAAAAAATTATTGCAAAGCAATGTCTTAAAAAGGTTAAAGAAGAGATTTTTAGAATGACAGGGGTTCTGCATCCTCCTACAGCAGAATGAAAACTCCTCCTACAAGCTTTAACCCGTGCTCTGCTGGACACTGATAGAATTCACAAGACTGATATATACTGCTGATGAGAAAAGGTATTTAGCAATTTATATTTACTAAAATAATTGCACTTCCATGTTCTGTGTACTGTGGTAGACCAGATATAGTGAATGCAGGGTCCTGGGAGACCAGATATAGTGAATGCAGGGTCCGGGGAGACCAGATATAGTGAATGTAGGGTCCGGGGAGACCAGATATAGTGAATGCAGGGTCTGGGGAGACCAGATATAGTGAATGCAGGGTCCTGGGAGACCAGATATAGTGAATGTAGGGTCCGGGGAGACCGGATATAGTGAATGCAGGGTCCAGGGAGACCAGATATAGTGAATGCAGGGTCCTGGGAGACCGGATATAGTGAATGCAGGGTCCAGGGAGACCGGATATAGTGAATGCAGGGTCCAGGGAGACCAGATATAGTGAATGCAGGGTCCGGGGAGACCGGATATAGTGAATGCAGGGTCCAGGGAGACCAGATATAGTGAATGCAGGGTCTGGGGAGACCAGATATAGTGAATGCAGGGTCCTGGGAGACCAGATATAGTGAATGTAGGGTCCGGGGAGACCAGATATAGTGAATGCAGGGTCCTGGGAGACCAGATATAGTGAATGTAGGGTCCGGGGAGACCAGATATAGTGAATGCAGGGTCCTGGGAGACCGGATATAGTGAATGCAGGGTCCGAGGAGACCAGATATAGTGAATGCAGGGTCCGGGGAGACCGGATATAGTGAATGCAGGGTCCGGGGAGACCAGATATAGTGAATGCAGGGTCCGGGGAGACCGGATATAGTGAATGCAGGGTCCGGGGAGACCGGATATAGTGAATGCAGGGTACGGGGAGACCAGATATAGTGAATGCAGGGTCCTGGGAGACCAGATATAGTGAATGCGCGGTCCTGGGAGATCAGATATAGTGAATGCAGGGTCCGGGGAGACCAGATATAGTGAATGCAGGGTCTGGGTTTAGGAACACTTTAAAAGGAAAAGTAATGCAACCATCATGTCTAAGGACTAGTATCTGCAAAACATTGCAATTTTCTTCTTGGGTTTACATACACTTTAAAAGGATATACAATAATCCTAGATTGTAAGCTCCAAGGAGCAGGGCCCTCAAATCCCTCTTGTATTGATCTGTATTGTTACTGTATTGTCTCCCACTATAATGTAAAGTGCTGAGCAAACCATTGGCGCTATATAAATCCTGTATAATAATAATTATAATAGAAAATTCTCAAATATTTTCAGCACAGACATGAAATAAAAACCGTATGTTTCCATAATTGTGTAAAATCAAGAAATGGGAAAATACATCAACAGGAAAAATAGAAAACCATCAGCATCTTTATCTTCTACTTTAATATGAGATATGAAATATTTTTATTTGTTTTTTGTGTCAGTCATGGCAACAGGAACCAATGTCCCATGCTTCAATGCTTGAATAAAACATAAAAAACGATACATAATAAAATGTATGACTCTTTCTGCTGACGCAACACCTTACAAGCAACAACCGCTTAACCTTTGCACCAACCTCAATTATATCACCATGTCAAAGGATTTTGAACACATTAAACAAAGAGCACAAATTAAATTCTAGAGATTATTTCAAGATGCAGCTTGGGAGCCGCAGGAAAAATATCCCCTGGCCGGGCTGAGCCAAGCTTCCAGCTGTCAGTGATGTCATCTAAGCAAAGCCCATGGGACATAAACTTCACACCAGACCCAATTACCAGAGATCTGGGCTACAAAACCGAAAAATACTCCCATGTCAATATTACATTTGCTTCATATATACATTTAGTTATATAGTACATGAGATGTTGCCGAATACTGAACATAAACCAATGTAAGCTATTATATTTTCTAAGTGGTAACAGATAAATATATAGATAGCTTGAATGTTATGGTGAACATGTGTTACATGTTATGTTGAAATACATTTTTTTTTTCAGTTTGAATAAAGTAGAGAAGTGTTACCCCTGGTTCACATCTGTGCGGGTGGTGCCGCTGCGGATCCACATGAAAATTCGTGCAGCCGCACCACCCGCACAGAGAAATGCGGACCCGCGGATGGGTGCCATTACTTCTAATGGCACGACGCCCGCACTGGAACATGCAACCATATTGGGAACCGAGGTTCCCGTGTGGGCTGCGTTTTCCAAAGAAGTGCAGGGACTTCTTCCCTGTGTGTCACAGGCATGGGAGTCCATTCAAATGAATGGGCTCTCGTGCCCATGCAAAACGTGGCGCGCACGGCCACATAGATGTGAGATGGGTAAAAGTATATGTCCTGACCAGGGGCGGACTGACAACTCATGGGGCCCCCAGGCAATAGGGGATCATGTGGCCCCTGTGTCCTTGCCCAAACTCAAAAAAGCCTATGAAAAAGGTACGGGGGGCATCTCATGGGGCCCCCTACTGACCCCGGGCCCTCGGGCAGTGCCCGAGTTTCCAAATGGTCAGTCCGCCCCTGGTCCGGACACAATAATTTAAAAAAAATATATTCAGCTGCAGCCGTGATCCTGGTATAACCGCTTCCATCCTAGGCCATAAACAGTATATATACACAGCCTAAGAACGGGAAGTAGATCATTTGCAATAGTGTGTTGCATGTGTGATGGAACACAATATGAATTGGCTCTTGAGCCGGGGTTCACACTTCTGCGGTGCGGTATATCGCATGTGATTCGCACAGAGAACGGCACCGCATTCCTGTGCAAATCACATGCAAATTCTGTGCGGTGCGATTTGAGCCATACAGCTCCTTTTTTGGGTCGGCACTAGGATCACATGGGTATTCACACCTATGCGATCCGCTTCTGCACATCGCACTGCGTTATGCGAACCGATTTTGAGGTGTTGTTAACTTAACATACACACCCGTAGCGGATCGCATGAACAGTCTGCAATTGTGATAGAGTGTGGAATTTGCACAGAAACCGGTGTAAATTCTGCACCGCATTAGTGTAAACCCAGGGCTAAAGGCCTCTAACTGCAAGTACAAAAATGCTGCAAGTCTTTATATGTGGTGGCCTCATTGGTTCTTTTTTTAGGCTTTTTTCTCTATATTTTGACCTGTCAAATTGCAAATAACAAGCTTCTCTTCCTTGGGTGACTTCATTCACTCATCCACTGTATCTATGGAGGAAGCCATGTACAGTTGCAAGAAAAAGTATGTGAACCCCTTGGGATTACTTGGAGTTTTGCATGAATTGGGCATAAAATGTGCTCTGAACGTCATCTAAGTCACAATAATAGAAGAACACAGTCTGCTGAACATAATACTACACAAACATTAGATATTACCATGTTTAATTGCACATAACATGTAAACATTCACAGTGCAGGGAGGACAAAGTATGTGAACCTTTGGATTTAATAACTGGTTGACCCTCCTTTGGCAGCAATAACCTCAACCAAATGTCTCCTGTAGTTGCAGATCAGACCTGCACAAGGATCTGGAGTAATTTTGGCCCACTCCTCTTCACAAAACTGTTTCAGTGTAGCAATATTCTTGGGATGACTGGTGTGAATCGCTCTCTTAAGGTCATGCCACAGCATTTCAATCGGGTTGAGGTCAGAACTCTGACTGGGCCACTCCAGAAGGCGTATTCTGTGCTGTTGCAGCCATTGTTTTGTTGAATTACTTGTATGCTTTGGGTCATTGTCCTGTTGCATCACCCATCCTCTGCGGAGCTTCAGTTGGCAGACAGATGGTCGTATGTTTTCTTGCAAAATGTCTTGATAAACTCTGGAATTCATTTTCCCATCAATGACAACAATCCGTCCAGGCCCTGAGGCAGCAAAGCAGCCCCAAACCATGATGCTCCCTCCGCCATGTTTTACAGTGGGGATGAGGTTTTGATGTTGGTGTGCTGTGCCTTTTTTTCTCCACACATAGTGTTGTGTGTTCTTCCCAAACAACTCAATCTTGGTTTCATCTGTCCACAGTATATTTTGCCGCTAGTGCTGTGGAACATCCAGGTGCTCTTTTGCAAACTTCAAACGTGCTGCAATATTCTTTTTTGGACAGCAATGGCTTCCTCCGTGGTGTCCTCCCATGTACTCCATTCTTGTTTAATGTTTTCCTTATTGTAGATGTGTCAACAAAAATGTTAGCATGTGCCAGAGATTTCTGTAGGTCTTTAGCTGACACTCTGGGATTTTTCTTTACCTCATGCAGCATTCTGTGCTGTGCTCTTGCAGTCATTTTTACAGGACGACCACGCCTAGGGAGAGTAGCAACAGTGCTATACTTTCTCCATTTGTAGACAGTCTGTCTTACCGTGGACACATGAACATCAGGTTTTTGGAGATACTTTTGTAACCCTTTCCAGCTTCATGCATGCAACAATTCTTGATCGTAGGTCTTCTGAGAGCTCTTTTCTGCGAGGCATGGTTCACATCAGACAGTGCTTCTTGAAACCAGTAAATCCAAAACAGGTGTGTGTTTTTTAAGGGCAGGACAGCTGTCAGCAACACATCCAATATCATCACACTGATTGGAGTCAAGGTTGGCTCACTCCTGGCTCCAATTAGCTCTGGGAGAAGTCATTAAGCTAGGGCCTCACATACTTTTTCCTTTCTGCACTGTGAATGTTTACATGTTATGTGCAATTAAACCATGGCAACATCTAAAATTTGTGTAGTATTATGTTCAGCAGACTGTGTTCTTCTATTGTTGTGACTTAGATGACGTTTGGAGCACATTTTATGCCCAATTCATGCAAAACTCCACGTAATCCCAAGGGGTTCACATACTTTTTCTTGCAACTGTATGTCACCCTAGGCAGGGCGGGCAACAAACATATCTGACTTTTTTTCCCCTATTATATGGGAGATGGAGAGATTTGTTTACAGAAGGAAGATAACATTGTTGTATGCTCCCAGATGTCCCTGATTTCAAGGGACTGTCCCTGATTTGGAACAAAGTCCCTCTGTCCCTCTTTCCTCCTCATTTGTCCCTAATTTTGGTGTGATCTATAGTTGTATATAAAATGCATTAGTTATCTTCCAAAAAGTGTTTCATAGTGCTAAAGCTTTCATCCAAATTCTAAATTGCTGCACTTGTAAACTTCAATAAGTAGTATAAAGGAGAAAAGTGGTTTAACCACTTGCCGCCCGGCCTATGGTCAAATGACGGCTGGGCGAACGCTTCGTCTCTCCGGGAGGGCGTCATATGACATCCTTCCCAGATCGTGCTGTCTGTGTGCCCGCAGGGCTGCGCTATGGCGAGATCTGTCACCGGCCGTGTACCTCGGACAAGGCCGATGACAGATCTGTGTACCGGCCCCATTGCCAGTACCATGTGACCTGCTGTGACCAATCACAGCAGGTCACATGACAGTTGTATACAATGGATGGCTTTCTTTCATGCCATCCATTGTATACAACTGTGTCTAGCTGTGAATGGTTGCAGCGATCACATGCACAGGCTGGGCCAATCACAGCCCATATGTGTTATGTTATTAGCCGTGGCCAATCACAGGTAATCACAACAAAAAAACCTGAATGAATCGATTTCATTCAGTTAAATGCTTGCTTATAGCAAAGAAATACTTTGCTATAAGCAATCAAATTGTGTAAAATATAAAATACTGATCACTTCCCCAAAGTAGTACAATGTTAATATGGTAACATTATACTACTTTGGTCATAGTGCAATATGAAAAACAAAATCTTAAAAAAAAGAGAAAAAATGTATTAAAAAATAAAAAATTTAAAAAAATTATCTTTTTTTTTCATACTGTCACCAGTCAGTGTCCCTGATCACCACCACACCAGTTATATGATGACGTTGTACTGCACTGGTGACAGTATGTAAAAAAAAAATTGTGAAAATAATTTATATAATTTCTTCAGTTTCCGAAAAATAAAAAAATTACAACTTCAAAAAACTTGCCATGCCTCTTATGAAATACGTCGGACTGTCTACTTTGCAAAAAGGGGTCATTTAGGGGATATCTGTACTGTTCAGACATTTGTGAGCCTCAAGAAATTAGATTGGCCGTCAGTACTTCCGGATTGATCAATTTTCAGATATATCCCATAGTTTGTGAACTCTGTAACTTTTTTACAGACTAAATAATAAATAATGATTTGGGTTATTTTCACCAAAGACATGTAGCAGAATACATCTCGGCCTGAATTTATGAAGAACAATTATTTATTTGTAAACTTTTATAACAGAAACAAAGAAAATGTGGGTTTCTTTTTTTTTTCAAAATTCTCGGTATTGTTTTGTTAATTTAGCAAAAACTAAAAACCTCAGTGGTGATTAAATACCACCAAAGAAAATCTCTAGTTGTGTGAACAAAATTATAACATTTTAGTTTGGGTACAGTGTTGCAAGACTGTGCAATTGTCATTCAAAGTGTGAGAGCGCTGAAACCTGAAAATTGGCCTGGGCAAGAAGGGGGTGAAAGTGCTCGGTTAACTAATATATATATATATATATATATATATATATATATATATATTTATTATTATTATTATTTTTTTTTTTTAATTCTCCTTTAAGGCAGCGTGGCAGGGGGCTTGTCCTTTTGCCTACATACTTTTGCTAATAGGTGTCCCTCATTCCCATCTTAAAAAGTTGGGAGCTATGTTATGCTTCCAATTCAAATCAGGGATTTAAAACAACACTGCATTTTTGGCAAGATCAATGGGTATTCACTGTACTTTTTAGTCTCGAAAATTAAAAAAATAAACTAATGCAGCCACCACATCCAGCAACTGGTAAGCTGCTCTATATTAAATTTCTATTATTGGGTTTGATTGTCCTTTATGGTTTAGGCAGGAATGATGGATGAGGACAGATGAGGAATGAAATAAGAAGGAATAGGATAAAGTAGATGGGTGGTAAGAAGAAGGTGACACATACCGAGTATTGGTCTCTACCTAAGTAGAAGACCTCTGTATTGTTACCTGATAAGATAGGAGACCCCAACACCACAGAGAGCCAAGGCAAACACCAGACCAAACACCAAGATGACAATTGATGGTTCAATACCTAGAAAAAGGAAGAAGTTTCAGTTATTACATACATAATATCAAGCTTAGGAGCCTTCATAGAAAATGTTATTTTACTTATTTTTATTTTATTTTATTGATTTGAATCAGGTTTATGCTGAGTGCCAAGTTTGCATGAACACAATCCAGAGAGAACAGCAAAGTGTTGTCTAGGCTCCTTGTCACTCACGTCTCTGTAATAGGCTATGACTGTTGCCCTGCCTACTTTCTTCTTCCTAAATTCCTGTGCAGAACCCTCAAGGTAATACTAGTCCTCATTCACACCTGTTTTGTCAGTTATTCCCAAAGCACAACAATGTTTAAGTTCAAGAATCCCATTAATCTCAATGGGCCTGTTCACACATGAACATTGTGTTACTTGTCACCAGTGGTGTGAAGCTTTAAAAAATTTAAAGTACATGAGCTATTTGGGGCAGAATCACAAGTTTTGGCGTTATAGACTTTAATGGGAGCGCCTGAAAAACACTTGAAAAACATGTTTTTTCAGGCCCTCCCATTTAAAAGTCTAAGGGGCCACAAATGTATGATCCTGCTCCTGTGGTCATGTGAGCGCAGTCACAAACACGCAAATAAAAAAAACCTCTACAATTTAAATCGCCCGGCTATGCTCACATTAAATGTGAATGGAGGTTGAAAATAGAAAACTAGCAATTCTATTTTAATATTGTATTAATGTATGTCATATTAAACTGGCTAGCAATTTATTGCAGTTTACACTGCTAGCAGTGGTTTCATGGTATTGCTGTACTGTGCTGTATATTTGTCATACTATTTAACCAGGACACCTTTTGTGATTCACAAAAAAGTGAGAAATGCCACTAAGGAGTCTTAGGCTCCATGCACACGGGGTGTTTTAATAATGTTGGTAACATTAGCTGTGTAAAGTCACGTTAAAAAAGTGAGTTTTTCAGCATTTTTGAATTAGCGTTTTGCTGTGTTTTTTCGAGTTTGCTTTTTTTAGTGTTTCGTTTTGCTCAAAAAAGTCCAAAAACACAGGTTTGCCGCATTTTACTACGTTTTACCATGTTTTTCCGCATTAGAGCGTTTTTACAGCTAAAAAACTCCTCTAGAAACCCATTGTTTCTGGGGGTTTTTTCCAGTCAAAAAACACCCCTGCCAAAAAAACGCTGATTACAGTCTATGGACACATAGGATGACATGCTGGGGAGTTTACTGGCTGCAAGAAAAAATGCCAAAAGCCAAAAACAGCCGCTGTAAAAACATCAAGTGAGCATGAGGACTCAATCTTTAAAGATAAATTAAAGGTAGTTTTTCTAAAAATATTACTAGCAGATATGTTTTATGGCAGAAGAGACTCTGCATGTGCCTTCCACCATAGAAGCTCTTTCCTTGCCTGTTATCAACCTTTTCCTTATTGTACATTGACTGCCGCACAGTTACATAGTTGGTGAGGTTGGATAAAGACATCAGTCCATCCAGTTCAACCTGTGTAGGTGTGTGTATCTGTGTGTTTAACCACTCGCCTCCCGGGCACTAATACCCCCTTCTTTACCAGGCCAATTTTCAGCTTTCAGCGCAGTTGCACTTTGATTGACAATTGCGCAGTCATGCAAGATTGTACCCATATGACATTTTTATCATTTTTTTCTCACAAATAGAGCTTTCTTTTGGTGGTATTTAATCTCCGCTGGGCACTTTACTATTTGTGCTATAAACAAAAACATTGCAAAAAATTTGAAAGAAAAAAAAAGAAGTTTCTTTGTTTCTATTATAAAATTTTTCAAACAGGTAATTTTTCTCCTTCACTGATGTGCGTTGATGAGGCTGCACTGATGGGTACTGATAGGCGGCACTGATGGGCACTGATTGGCAGCACTAATGAGGTGGCATGGATAGGCGGCACCGATAGGCAGCACTAATGAGGTGTCACGGATAGGCGGCACTGATAGGTGGCACTGATAGACAACACTGATAGGTGGCACTAACTGGCATCACTGCTGGGCACTGACTGGTGCCACTGCTAGGCACTGACTGGCACAACTGCTGGGCACTGACTGGCACAACCGCTGGGTACTGACTGGCACAACCTCTGGGCACTGACTGGTGGCACTGACTGGCAGCACTGCTGAGCTGCACTGGTGGGCACAGGTGGGTGGCACTGGTGGGCACAGGTGGGTGGCACTGGTGGGTGGGCACAGGCGGGTGGCACTGCTGGGCACAGGTAGGTGGCACTTCTGGGCACAGGTGTGTGGCACTGCTGGGTGGCACAGGTGGGCGCACTGCTGGGCACAGGTGGGTGCACTGCTGGGCACAGGTGGGCGCATTGCTGGGCACAAGTAGGTGGAACTGGTGGGTGGCACTGCTGGGCACTGATCATCAGGGCACTGATCATCAGTGCCCTGATGATCGGTGCCGATCCCTGCTCTGACAACTGCCGGTTCTCGGCAGTACTTTCCTCACGCTCTGACAGCGTGAGGAAAGTGCAGCCGAGAACCGGCAATTGAATTTCCCGGTGATCAGCATGTCATTGGACACGGCTGATCACGTGGTAAAAGGCAACTGTGATTGGCCTTTTACCACATCACGTGATCAGCTGTGTCCGTAGGACAGAGCGATCACGGAGATTACCAGGTGCGCGCCCCCGGGGGGGTGCAGGAGAGTGCGTTCTGGGAGGACGTCATATGACGCCCTCCCAGAACTGGCCGGCCGCAGTGTAGCCGTCATTCGGTTATCTGTGGTGGGCAAGTAGCTAATACATAATTGAAAATAACGTGCAGCACTACAAAACGTGAAAGTTCAATATCAAAAATAATTACATGGTGAAAAACATAAGTGATAATCACATAAAAGTCCCAAAGAAATTGCTTTTGAATAAAATATCCTTCCTCCTGTGATCACCTCGTGCTCCAACCACAGAAATGTGCACAATTCCTCCAGCAGATGTCTGCTCACCTCCAGCAGTGCGACCTCACATATACTATGCTCAGTCTAACCGCATTTTTGGTCCCAAAATGGACTCTGAAGATCAACTTGATGAGTGATGGATCCCAATAGCTTGCTCCAAAAGCACCCCTCATTGGCAGTATTCCTCATAAATAAAAAACTCATATAGGTCACAGGTACAAAATGTTACAAAGATGCATCCGTGTTTTCAAACGCCACAACCTGCAGATTATCCACCGAGCATCTGACACCTTGAATGATAATTCAATTACAACAAGTCAAAGAGATAATTACTGCATGTGGTAGCTATCTCCATCATCTGTGTGTTTATTTCAATATCAATTCCCATATCTCTGTATATTACATTCACTAGGATACCCATCAAAGGGTTTTGTTAAACTATTTACACTTCCCGCTGACATCACCGATTGTGGAATGGAGTTCCGCATCCTTACCACTCTAACCCCTGGTTCACATATATGCGGCTGTGTGGGCTGTGTTTTGCAAAGGCATGAGAGCCCATTCATTTGAATGGACTCCCGTGCCCATGACACGCAGGGAAGAAGTCCCTGCACTTCTGTGGAAAACGCAGCCCGCATGGGAACCTTGGTTCCCAGTACAGTTGCGTTTTCCAGTGCGGGCGGTGTGCCATTAGAATTAATGGCACACGCCCGTGGGTCCGCATTTCTCTGTGCAGGTGGTGTGGCTGCACGGATTTTCGTGTGGATCCGCAATGGCACCACCCGCACAGATGTGAACCTAGGGTAACAGTAAAGAACCCCCTTTGCAGTTCAAGTGCGCAGCTCAGGGTAAAATCCTGTCATCTGTAATAAAGCAACTCCCATTTACATGTGCAGGATTTACGTAATTTGTTGCTGGCCAATGCAGAAGACTCCAGAGTCAGAAGGACATTGGGAGAGGAAGGCAGTGGGTACTAAGCGATATCATATCACGACTTGAGTACTGCAACTCCCTCCTTACTGGCCTGCCTTGCCGCTGGCTTTCGCCGCTTCAGTCGCTCCTGAATACGGCTGCCAGACTCACTCACCTTTCCAACCGCTCCGTTTACGCCACCCCCCTCTGCCAATCCCTCCACTGGCTTCCGATTGCGCAACGGATCAAATTCAAAATCCTAACACTGACATACAAAGCTGTCCACCATACTGCCCCGTAGTACATCACTGACCTAATATCCAAGTACCGCCCAGCACGCACACTCCGCTCCTCACAAGACCTCCTTCTCTCTAGTTCCCTGGTCTCCTCCTCCCATGCCCGCCTCCAGGACTTCTCCAGGGTGTCACCCATCCTCTGGAACTCCCTGCCCCAACCCATCAGATTATCACCTACTCTCCTCTCCTTTAGGCGCACCCTGAAAATCCACCTCTTCAGGGAAGCCTACCCCACCCCCTGCTAATTCCCGACCTCCTTCACTCTTCCTACCACTCCATCCCCCACAGCTTTCTCCTCCTGTGCCACCATCCCCTCCCTCCTAGATTGTAAGCTCGAAAGAGCAGGAACCTCAATCCCCTCATGTATCGCACTGTATTGGTATTGTTCTGTTACATGTTCTGTCCCCCATTGTAATGTACAGCGCTGAGCGAACTATTGGCGCTTTATAAATACTGTATAATAATAATAATAATAAGGGGGAGCATAAGCCTAATATCACTGGAAAAAGGGACACTTTAGAAGGTAAGTGTACCATATTGCGCAAATATGCTGTGGAAACGTACACATTATGACAAGGGCTATGAAGTTCACAATTAAGCTGATTTCTGCTTTAAAGTGACTGTTTCCTATGCAGGGCAAAGCAGGAGGGTCAGTTTACCAATTACCACCTCTCTCCCCAGAAACATTTACTACCCTTTTTTTGCTTTCCCATCAGTCTCATTATACAGAGCAGCAGCCTTTTTAACCTCTTCAACACACAGGATCCCTTGAAATAACTTTTCAGTCTCAGGGAACCCCTGCTAAAAATTACCATATCTACAACTCATGATACATTAGTGTGATGGTCACTGGGAAGAATGCTCCTTACACTGGCAGCTGTTGGGAAGAATTATCCCCTTACAGATAGCTAAAAAGATCAATGGTGCCAGTGAAAACTTATATGAGAGACAGAAATTGCTCATTGCTCAAGGAACCCCTAGCAACCTCTGTAGGAACCCTAGAGTTCCATGGAACCCTGTTTGTGAAACACTGATGCAGAATACGAAAGTGAGCACACTGTGTGAACTATATTTTCACATATTTTTGTGTAAATACACTGCTAAAAAAATTAAAGGAACACTTTTTAATCAAGAGTCTAGCATCAAATCAATGAAACTCCTCGGGTATTGATCTCATAAGTTAAGTAGCATAGGGGGTTGTTAATCAGTTTCAGCTGTTTTGGTGTTAATGAAATTAACAACTGGTGCACTAGATGGGCAACACTGAGATGGTCCCCAAAACAGGAATGGTTTTACAAGTGGTGGCCACTGACATTTTTTCCCTACTCATCTTTTCTGACTGTTTTTCTCTATTTTTTTGCATTTGGCTATGGTCAGTGTCACTACTGGCAGCATGAGATGATACCTAGACCCTACAGAGGTTGCACAGGTAGTCCAACTCCTCCAGGAAGGCACATGAATACGTGCCATTGCCAGAAGGTTTGCTGTGTCTCCCAGGACATTCTCATGAGCATGGAGGAGATTCCAGGAGACAAGCAGTTACTCTAGGAGAGCTGGACAGGGCCGTAGAAGGTCCTTAACCCATCAGCAGGACCGGTATCTGCTCCTTTGTGCAAGGAGGAACAGGATGAGCACTGCCAGAGCCCTACAAAATGACCTCCAGCAGGCCACTGGTGTGAATGTCTCTGACCAATCAGAAACAGACTTCATGAGGGTGGCCTGAGGGCCAGACGTCCTCTAGTGGGCCCTGTACTCACTGCCTGGGACCATAGAGCTCGACTGGCATTTTCCATTGAACACCAGAATTGGCAGGTCCACCACTGGCGCCCTGTGCTTTTCACAGATAAGAGCAGGTTCACCCTGAGCACATGTAACAGACGTGAAAGGGTCTGGAGAAGCCGTGGAGAACATTATGCTGCCTGTAACATCATTCAGCATGACTGTTTTGGTGGTGGGTCAGAGATGGTCTTGGGAGGCATATCCATGGAGGGACACACAGATCTTTACATGCTAGACATTGGCACCCTGATTGTCATTAGGTATCGGGATGAAATCCTTGGACCCATAGTCAGACCCTACATGGGTGCAGTGGGTCCTGGGTTCCTCCTGGTGCACGACAATGCCTGGCCTCATGTGGTGAGAGTATGCAGGCAGTTCCTGGAGGATGAAGGAATTGATACCATTGACTGGTCCCCAGACTCGCTTGACCTAAATTTAATAGAACACCTCTGGGATATCATGTTTCAGTCCATCTGCATCCGATGCCCCCAGGTTGCACCTCAGACTGTCCAGGAACTCAGTAATGCCCTGGTCCAGATCTGGGAGGAAATACCACAGGACACCATCCATCGTCTCATTAGGAGCATGCCCCGACATTGTCAGGCATGCATACAAGCACGTGGGGACCATACAAACTGCTGAGTACCATTTTGAGTTGCTGCAACAAAATTTCAGCAAAGTGGACTAGCCTGCTGCATCATTTTTTCACTTTGATTTTCAGGGTATCTTTGAATTGATAGTTTTAATTTCCATCAAACGATGGGGCATCCTTACGTTCCTAACACATTACCCAGTCAAATAAGTATAGAAATCCAGCATGATATTTTTTCCCATTGAGAGGTGATGTGTTTTCAGTGTTCCTTTAATTTTTTTCAGCAGTTTATATATTATTAGAAAATGTACATTTTTGTAAATATTACACCAGTCCACCTTCCATAGCCTTCCTAATATAAACTAGCCTTCAAACCCCTACCCAGCTGCTTAGTAACTTCACACATCAGTGTGTTCCCTTTTGGGCTTGGGCCTAAGAGGACGGTGCTTTATGTTATCTCCTTACAGGCCTTTGGGGCCTAGGGGTTGAAAGAGGCAGGACTCCTTGTAAGTGTTCTTGAAGATACTGGGTATTGGAGGAAACAGTGGGGTTGATTTGCTAAAGGCAAATAAACTGTGCACTTTGCAAAGTGCAGTTGAACTCTGCAGTTGCGCCAGAGCTTAGTAAATGAACAGAAGCTCTGTTGACTTCCATCACCCAATCATGAGCAAGCAAAAATCCTGTTTTTTTTTTTAATTTGCCTTGCGGCCTTTGTGGCCTTTGTGGCTGTCAGCGTGTAGTTCTCAATGAACTACCACAGCGTTGTAGAGTGCTATGGTAGTTCATTGAGTCTTCCTGTCAGACTGTATCTGCTTGCCCATATATCCCGTACACTGACAGTTTACAGGAGTCCTGCATGACACCAACGATCTGGTGATTGCTGGTGCAATGCTTTCCAGGCTTAATAAAAAGAAAAAATTGTAAATACACCTTTTTTTTAACATGCAAAAAAAAAATAATGGCCATTTATTTATTTATTTTTAAAAGTGAACTTATCCTTTAAAGTGGATAATGCCTAAAGGTGCTCCTTGGATATTGGGACTCCTTGGATATGTGGCTAGGCTGTAAAAAAGTCACACATGTGGTATCGCCATACTCAGGAGAAGTAGTAGAATCTGCTTTGGGGTATAATGGCAAGTATGCCTATGACGTGTGTGAGAAATAACTTGTTAATATGACATTTTTGTGAATTTATTTAATTTCTTCATTTTTCAAAGAATTGTGGCATAAAATTACAACTTCAAAAAACTCACCATGCCTCTTACTAAATACCTTGGACTTTTCCAAAAAGAGATAATTTGGGGCATATTTGTACTGTCCTGGCATGTTAGGGCCTCAAGAAATGACATAAGCCATCAGTACATCAGTGATCAATTTTTTCAATAATAGGTACCATTGTTTGTAGACTCAATAACTTTGTACACAGACCAAATAATATACACTGATTTGGGTTATTTTTACCAAAGAAATGTAGCAGTATAAATCCCAGTCGGGGAAAGGTTTACACAGTTGCCAATAAGCAACTAGTATGGATGTCATGCCAAATACAAGATTCTGTGTGTGCAATCTTTTTATGTTTGTTTTAGTCTTTGCTTATTAAAGGTAATTGCACTATGAGCTTGTGCGCTCTCTCTTTTATTTTTTAGTTAACCCCTATTGCTGCTAGAGTCCCACAAACACTACCCTGTGGAATCTTACCCATAACAACAAGTAATGTTCTTAAGCAAGGAACATACATCCTACATGTATTATTACCAAAATTAGTGTGTGCTGCAAATTGCCTCCGGCATTGCTTCTGTTTCTTCTTGCTGGAGGCTGCCATTTTGCTGAAGCCCAGAGCCCCTGAACAGCAGTAAATCATAAAGCGGAACTAAACCCATCAATTTAAAGGATAAGTTCGCCTTTTAGAAAAAAAAAATAATAAATGCACATTTTTTGCAGGTAAAAATTGTGCATGTATTATTTTGTTGGCAGGAGCCTATAAACCATTGCACCAGCAATCAGCGGATCACTGGTGCCATGCAGGTCTCCTGCAGATCTGTCAGTATATCGACTTGCCCGTACGGGATGTACAAGCAAGCAGATATACTGACAGGAAAAATGAATGAGCTTCAAAGCGCCATGGTAGATCATTGAGGGGTAGTTCACAGATGGCTAGGAATGAGTGATGTGGCAGTGTGGTCCACTAGCTGTCAAAGTTGGGATCGGGGGGGGGGGGGGAGGCGAGGGCTGGTTTGATTGTAACATGTTGCATGCTACACCCTGAATATGGGTGCAACATGTAACACGTTACGAAAGGTGAACTTATCCTTTAATGGTTTCATATAAACAGTTACTGTACATTCCTGGAATGCCAGGATCAGGGGCGGACTGACAACCCATGGGGCCCCCGGGCAATAGGGGGTCATGGGGCCCCTGTGTCCTTGCCGAAAATCAAAAAAGCCTATGAAAAAGGTACCAGGGGCATCTCATGGGGCCCCCTACTGACCCCGGGCCCTCGGGCAGTGCCCGAGTTTCCAAATGGTCAGTCCGCCCCTGGCCAGGATTGCCATCTGTCACATTTGCTTGTGTCTGCAACCAAACTGTCAAACCATCAAATGACTGGTGTCATGACTGACTACATGTGCAGCACCATGGCAGTTGCAGATCAACCAGAAGCAGCTTTCTTGGCTGTAAAGGATAGGAGGGTTTAATTCTGCTTTAAGGCTGTCAGCAGATTGGCTTCTACAATTCCCGCAGTGTCTAAAAATAAAGAGCAACTGAGCATGTGCAGAGCTGGGTAAGGCAGTGTATTACTGGATTTTAAACAGTATAGGCACTTATTTTTTAATTTTTTACAAAGATATACCGGCAAAAGGGGCCAGCCTGGGGTGATCTAGCAGGACTAGAGTTCCACTTTAACCTGTTCCTGTCTGGCCCATGGCTATAAACGACCTAACAGGAGCGTTGCCGATGCGGGGGGACGTTGCTAAATGTCTCCCCGCATCCAATGCCTGAGCGAGCTCCCTGGGAGGGTGCAGAGCCACGATCTGTGCCCACTGTGTCCACTGGACATAGCAGAACACAGATCGATGTACGGCACCTCTGTGTGAGGTCCAAATTCATGTGATCAGTGATTGGCCAATCAGTGATCACATGAACAGTAGTAAACAAGATGTCACTTCCTGACATCATTGTTAACTACGTGTGAAATCTGTGAATGATCACCGAGGTCACAACCTTGTACCATGTGACAAGCTGTGACCAATCACAGCTCTAACAGTATTTCTCAATGGCTGCAGGAATGCATCCAGAGAGAAGGAAAAATTATTAATTTACAGCATTTATGAGTGTAAAAGCAATCAGTGTAAAAAAAAAAAAAAAAGAAATCTTCATCACCCCCCCCTGTACTGCTAGGGTGACAGTATGTAAAAAAAACAAATACATAAATAATAATATTTATATATAAAATAAAAATGTGAAAACAATTTTTTTAACAATTAAAAATTATTTTAATAAACTGATTTTTTTTTTTACCAAAAAGATAGCTGAACACATTTTGGCCAATATTTATGAAGAAAGATTATTTATTTTCAAAATTGTATAAGGAAAACACTTTTTTTTCAAAATGTTTAGTGTTTTTCATTGATATAGCAAAACAATAAAAATCCCAGTGGTGAATAAATATCACCAAAAGAAAGTTTTATTGGTCTCAAAAAATGCTAAAAATTTCATTTGGGTGCAGTGTTGCATGACTGCGCAATTGTCATTCTAAGTGTGATAGCGCTGAAAGCAGAAAATTGGCCTGGACTGGAAGGGGGTGAAGGTATCCGGACTTAAAGTGGTAACAAAGCTAAACTAACTAAAGTTCCACTGTAAGTCTAGGTTCACACCTATGCACGTTGCATTTGAGGCGCTTCTGCATTGCGTTTTGCATTTTTGCACTTGCTTTTTTTATGTGTTTTGCATTTTTTTTTCTTGTTTCTAGGCAGATTTTAAATGCAAACACTTCAAAAACGTGGCAAAAATGCAATACATACTTTTCTACAGCGCTCCCATTGAAGTCTATAGAACCAAAAACTCAATGTTTTGCGTTCAAAAAAGTCCCCGACCCTTTCCAAAAAAACGCACTGGGTGAAAACGCGGAGATGTGAACCTGTCGCATAAGAAATCATGTTAAATGGACTGTACTGCGTTTCTGAAAAACGCTGCAGAAAACATTTAGGTGTGAATTTAGGGTAAGGCCTCATTCACACCATGTGCGGAGACATGAGTTTTCATGCAGGCGCTCTACAAGGGCACAAAGAGATCAATTCTCTCTCTGCCCTATTCACACCACAACATTGGTATCACATGCAGGTTTTTTTCTGCGCAGAAATCTGCAACGTGTATAAAACTAATTGAAACACGTATGAAAACTGATGTAAACTAATGTCTCTGCAAGTGAAATCTGCGCTTTTTTTCCATCGTTTTTTCTGCAAACGAAGCCTATATCCAGGGGTGGACTGACAACTCATGGGGCCCCTGGGCAATGGGGATCATGGGGTCCCTGTGTCCTTGCCCAAACAAAAAAGCCTATGAAAAAGGTACCAGGGGCATCTCATGGGGCCCCATACTGACCCCGGGCCCTCGGGCAGTGCCCGAGTTTCCAAATGGTCAGTCCGCCCCTGCCTTCATCTCAACAAAACAACCAATTTGGCCCTGACTAACAGTTTGCATAAAAACAGAGGGGGTTTGTTTGCACAGATTTGCAAATACATGCGTAAGCCACAGTCCCATGTCAAGGGTCCTCTATACACTGTGGACCTAACTAAAATTTCCAAAGCCTCCCTAGTAGGAGTACATGTATCAGTGGATAGGTTAAGGGCAGGTGTGCCCGGAGGAGCCCATTCCTCCTTAACCACATGGCAACCACGCATGATGGCTACAGCAAGGTTGTCCAGTTGTGGGAGGGCGTCATATGACGTCCTCCCAGAACGCGCCCTCCCACGCCCCCAGTGGTATGCACCCGGTGATCTCTGTGCCCCCCATCAGTGCCATCCAGCAGTGCCACCCATTAGTGCCCAGCAGTGCCACCAGTCAGTGCTGCCCAGCAGTGCCCAGCAGTGCCACCTATCAGTGCCCATCATTGCTGCATATCAGTGCAGCATCATCAGTGCCTCCTTATCAATGTTTAGCCTTCATTCAGAAGGGCAGTGACACTCATTTTGTGTGTAAGCTCTGTTGGTCATTATGGCTGCTTCCGCCCTGAGTGGCATAGGTGGTCTATAGAAGTGGATGCAGACGCATCAGCTACATGGACACAGCCGCCTGTGGAAATATGACATGTATGCAGTACCAGGTGCACAGATCTAAATGTACAGTGCCTACATTCAGATCTGTGCAACCGCTCCTGAATCCATTTCAAATTTTTGCACGGGGCTGTGTCCCAGCAGTCCCTGTGTCCCAGCAGTCATTGTCTGCATCTACCCCTATAGGCTGCCTATGCGCAGCTGTGTCTATGAGGCAGGTCCAATAACAAATGGGGCCTGCATTCAGAACGATTGTCAACGCCTGTGTGAATGAAGGCTTACTAGTCCAGATGTGCTAGACACATGGCTGAGTCCTTCTTGGAAACAGGAGAACAGAGACAGGAAATTATATCATGACTAGAAAGAATATTTTATAACAATATCACTTAGTGGCATACCTACTACACCTATTACTACTACTGCTATCCCAATATTATTCATGAGAGTGGTTGTTATACCTATATGTCTGTATACAAACACATTTGTGTTTAATAAATTCACTTCCAGAGCTACAGAGACAACTCAAGATTTTCACTGCCAGATCTCTATAACGTGTGTATGTTACCCAATGGCATACCTCCCAATTGAGAATTAAATTTACCTCCCAATTCAGAATTAAACATACCTCCGAATTGAGTACCTCCCAACCGAGGATCAAACATACCTCCCAATTGAGTACCTCCCAACCGAGGATCAAACATACCTCCCAATTGAGTACCTCCCAACCGAGGATCAAACATACCTCCCAATTGAGTACCTCCCAACCGAGGATCAAACATACCTTCCAAATGAATACCTCCCAACTAAGAAGTAACCACTTAAAGTGTTACTAAACCCACTACAGTCAAATCAGTCTGTATATGCAGTAAATCATGCTTGTTATACTCACTGCCGTACCTAAGGGGTTAATCCTCCGCATTGTGCATAAACGCTGTTTGATTCTGTCTTCTGTGATCCTCCACTTCTTCTACTGTCCCAAAACCATCTCCTGATAGAACAGAGCCTTGGGATCAAGCTGCACATGCTTAGTGTGGTGCGTATTGCTAGAGAGTTTTTTTTCCTTTCTTGGGAGAGTGCATGTGATAGCACAGGGCTAATCAGCACTGTCCAGACAGAGGTCAGGGGTCCTGCATCCTCTAAGAAGAAAATGAAAACTTCTCCTGTAAGCTTTAACCAGTGTTCTGCTGGACACTGATAGAAGTCACAAGACTGCTCTAACTGCTAATGAGAAAAGGTATTTAGCAGTTTATATTTACTAAAAGAATTGCATTTCCATGTTCTGTGATTATTATTTATTTCAGGTACTTATATAGCGCTGTCAATTTACACAGTGCTTTATATATATATTGTACATTCACATCAGTCCCTAACCCTCATGGGGTGTACAATCTAAGGTCCCTAACTTACATTCATAGATACACATACTAGGGCCAATTAAGACAGGATCCAGTTCAGGGGCAGACTGACCATTTGGAAACTTGGGCACTACCCGAGGGCCTAGTGTCAGTAGGGGGCCCCATGCGATGCCCCTGGTACCTGTTTCATAGGCTTTTTTGAGTTTGGGCAAGGACACAGGGGCCCCATGATCCCCTACTGCCCAGGGGCACCATGAGTTGTCAGTCCACCCCCGATCCAGTTAACCTACCAGCATGTACACATACTAGGGACAATTTAGACAGGAGCCAGTTAACCTACCAGCATGTCTTTGGAGTGTGGGAGGAAACCGGAGTACCCGGAGGAAACCCACGCAGGCACAGGGAGAACATGCAAACGCCAGGCAGGTGGTGCCGTGGTTGGGATTTGAACCAATGACCCTAGTACTGCCAGGCGGAAGTGCTAACCATTTAGAAACTGTGCTGCCCATACTGTTAGAGAACAGATATAGTGAATGCAGGGTCCGGGTTTAGTAACACTTTAGGTACCAGACCTATTGTGACGCTTTTCTCTTACATGTAAAACACAGTGACTTTTTACTAGAAATTTACTTAGAACCCTCAAACTTTATATATTTTTAAGCAGAGGCCCTAGACAATAAAATGGTGACCCTTGCAATTTTTTTATGTCGCAATGTATTTGCACAGCAGTTTTTCAAGTGCTTTTACACTTTAATTAATCTAAAATAAAACACAATATATGACCAAGTTTTTTTGTAAAATATAAAAGATGCTTACGCTAAGTAAATAGATACCCAACATATCATGCTTTAAAATTTTGCACGCTAGTGGAATGACACCAAACTACGGTATCTAAAAATCTCCATAGGTGACATTTAAACATTTTTTAAAGGTTACCAGTTTAGAGTTACAGAGAAGGTCTGGTGCTAGAATTATTGCTCTCGCTCAGAGGATCACAGCGATATTTCACATGTGTGGAACAAACACTGTTCACATATGTGGGCATGACCTATGTATGCGTTCACCACTGCGCGCATTGGGGGACTTTCAATTTTTTTTGGATTATTATTATTTATTTTATTACATTTTTAACCATTTCAATACCGGGCAATTTTACCCCTTCCTGCCCAGGCCAGGTTTCAGGTTTCAGCGCTCTCACACTTTGAATGACAATTGTGCGGTCATACAACACTGTACCCAAACTAAAATTTTATCATTTTCTTCACACAACTAGAGCTTTCTTTTGATGGTATTTAATCACCGCCGGGGTTTTTATTTTTTGCTAAATTAACAAAAAAAGACCAAAAATGTTGAAAAAAACACGTTTTTCTTTCTTTCTGTTATAAAAGTTTACAAATAAATAATTGTTCTTCATAAATTTAGGCCGAGATGTATTCTGCTACATGTCTTTGGTGAAAATAACCCAAATTAGGATGTATTATTTAGTTTGTAGGAAAGTTATAGAGTTCACAAACTATGGTATAGATCTGAATATTGATCAATCCTGAAGTACTGACAGCCAATCTAATTTCTTGAGGTCCAAGAATGTCAAAACAGTACAGATATTCCCCAAATGACCCCTTTTTGCAGAGTAGACAGTCCGACGTACTTCATAAGAGGCATGGCGAGTTTTTTGAAGTTGTATTTTTTTTGTCATAATTTTTCGGAAAATGAAAAAATTAAAAAAATTATTTTCACAATTTTTTTTTTACATACTGTCACCAGTGCAGTACAGCGTCATCATATAACTGGCATGGAGGTGAACAGGGACACTGACTGGTGACAGTATGAAAAAAAAATATATATATATATTTTTTTTTATTTTGTTTTATTTTGTTATTATTTTTAATTTTTTATTACATTTTTTTTATTTTTTTTAAGATTTTTTTTTCATATTTTACTATGACCAAAGTAGTATAATGTTACATTATAGAAACATAGTAACATTGTACTACTTTGGGGAAGTGATCAGTATTTTTTTTTTTTTTTTTTTTACACAATTTGCTTATAGCAAAGAATTACTTTTTTTTTTTTGTGCTTAGCTGTGATTTGGCCACAGCTAATCACATGACATGTGCATGTGACCTGCTGTGACCATTCACAGCTAGACACTAGTATACAATGGATGGCATGAATGAAGCCATCCATTGTATACAACTGTCATGTGACCTGCATGTCGGGGGCCGGTACCCAGATCTGTCATCGGCCGTGTCCGAGGTACACGGCTGGTGACAGATCGCGCCGCTGAGCATGTGCGGGAGGACGCCAAATGGCGTACACCCAGGAAAGCTAAAGAATTTTTGCGGCCGCCAAACGGCTATAGGCCGGGCGGTTAATGGTTAAAAAGGTTTACACTTTTCCTTTAAAAAAATTATTTGTCACTTCTATTCCTATCACAAGGAATGTAAACATCTCTTGTGATAGAAATAAGCAGGTACAGGTCCTCTTTATGAAGAGATCTGAGGTCAATAAGAACACAAAGGAAAGATTACATTGAAAAAACATTGATTTAATGCTTAAAAATTTTTTTTACATTGATCTGGAACTGGAAGTGATGTCATCACATTGCTCCAGTCCTCCTAGGCCAGTGGTGGGCAACCTTTTTTTTTAACTGAGCCAAATCTCGCCAAAACCACGATTGAAATTTATTTTGAGAGCCACATTTTTAAAACTGAAAATACATCCCCCATATAGTAATTCATCCCCCATAGTAATTCATCCCCCATATAGTAATTCATCCCCCATAGTAATTCATCCCCCATATAGTAATTCATCCCCCATAGTAATTCATCCCCCATATAGTAATTCATCCCCCATAGTAATTCATCCCCCATATAGTAATTCATCCCCCATAGTAATTCATCCCCCATAGTAATTCATCCCCCATATAGTAATTCATCCCCCATAGTAATTCATCCCCCATATAGTAATTCATCCCCCATAGTAATTAATCCCCCATATAGTAATTCATCCCCCATAGTAATTCACCCCCCCTATAGTAATTCATCCCCCATAGTAATTCATCCCCCCTATAGTAATTCATCCCCCATATAGTAATTCATCCCCCATATAGTAATTAATCCCCCATAGTAATTCATCCCCCATATAGTAATTCATCCCCCATATAGTAATTCATCCCCCATAGTAATTCATCCCCCATATAGTAATTCATCCCCCATAGTAATTCATCCCCCATATAGTAATTCATCCCCCCTATAGTAATTCATCCCCCATATAGTAATTCATCCCCCATAGTAATTCATCCCCCATATAGTAATTCATCCCCCATAGTAATTCATCCCCCCTATAGTAATTCATCCCCCATATAGTAATTCATCCCCCATAGTAATTCATCCCCCATATAGTAATTCATCCCCCATATAGTAATTCATCCCCCATAGTAATTCATCCCCCCTATAGTAATTCATCCCCCATAGTAATTCATCCCCCCTATAGTAATTCATCCCCCATAGTAATTCATCCCCCATAGTAATTCATCCCCCATATAGTAATTCATCCCCCATATAGTAATTCATCCCCCATAGTAATTTATCCCCCCTATAGTAATTTATCCCCCATAGTAATTCATCCCCCATAGTAATTCATCCCCCATATAGTAATTCATCCCCCATAGTAATTCATCCCCCATAGTAATTCATCCCCTATAGTAATTCATCCCCCATATAGTAATTCATCCCCCCCTATAGTAATTCATCCCCCCTATAGTAATTCATTCCCCATATTGTGTCAATTCACTTATCTTTGCTCCGCGCGTTCCTCTCGCCGTGTTCCCGCGCCGTTCCGGTCTTCAGGGCGGACTGTGAGAGGAGAGGAGTTCGTCACGCTGCCCCGCCTACATCCTGACAGCCAATGTTTGCCACGCTCCGCGGGATTAAAAGATCCTCCGGGCCGTATACGCTGCAGAGTCCTGACTTTTGGGGCGGCCGCCCGAGAGGAGGGAGGGGAGCGGGCGCCCGGCACACAGAAGAGCCGCATTAAAATGTGTAAAGAGCCGCATGTGGCTCGCGAGCCGCGGCTTGCCGACCACTGTCCTAGGCCATAGAGATGAGCGGAGGCCACCAACATTGGATTGGTTCCTTGGCTTTCAGACTTTTCAGCTGAGAATTAAAACTACCTCCCAGTTGAATGCATCCCAACTAAGAATAAATCATACCTCCAAGTCAAATACCTCCCAACTGCGAATCAACATACCTTCCAATTGAGTACTTCCCAACCAAGAATCAAACATATCTCTCAGTTAAACAAGTCCTAACCGAGGATCAAACATATCTTGCAATTGAATACCACCCAACTAAGAATTAGGTGAAGCAGAGCTACGGCAGGTGACGTCATCGCGCACTGGGATGCAGCAGTTATCTTGTTGGTTGAAAACATTATACTGAGATTGTTGATATGCTGATTGTATTACTTTTTATATGTACATGGATTACTTTGAATGAGTAGTTTTATATTTGGTTTACTACACTATGAGATGGATTTCTCTTCTCTGGCTGACATCTTTTGAGATTAATCTTGCCAATCTGGTTGGTTCGATCTGTAAACCTATGAACGTGAAATTTGGGAGAGAACCTGGTAGAGAGTTCATCTGTGAAGTTCCTTCTGGTTCTATACAGTGCTGGTTGACCATTTGTTTAAGGGTGGTCAATATGCTTTGGTAAAAGACCGTGTGTTTGGTTTGGTGAAGGGTTTTCTCCCTATAGCCATCATTCTTTGAGCACCAGCGTCCATTGACCAGCCTACCAAGGCTTTCTAGGTGGACTTTGTTGCACTCTTTCAGCTGAATTACACCTTGAAGGTTTTTTTTAAGGAAATCTGCAATCTATTCTATTCTATTTTGCTTTATTCTATTCCTTTCTATTCTAGTCCTTTATTTTCTATTCTAGTTCCTTTATTTCCTATTGTATTTTTTTTCTATTCTGTTTTATTCTATTTTCTGTTTTATTCTATTCTTTTTGAAATACGAATTTCGGAAGATGGCTGTATTCATTCTATTTTTTTCTATTCTATTCAAATTGATTCTATTTTTTTTCTTTTCTATTGTATTTCTGTTCTGTTCTATTCCTTTTATTTTCTATTCTAGTTTATGCTTTTCTTTGTTGGAGGGACTTTCCAAATTACCTGTTTGCGTTTTATTTAAGTATGCTTGAAATGTTATGGTGGATCATCTGCTATTATCAGCGCTGCACTGTTTTTTATGTTTGTGTTATATTGTGCTAGCTGCTTGATTCTATTTTATATAAAGTTTTAGCCCGAGCGCAATTATTTTTGGTGTTAGATTTTAAAAAAATAAACATACTTCCTAGTTGGATGCCCCCAACTGAGAATCAAACATACGTCCCAGTTGTGTACCTCCCAGTCGAAAATCAAACATACCTCCCAACTGAGAACGGGAAAAAATTACACCTTTTAGAACAAAGTATCCCGACAAAGGACATATCCCTGGAACACTCTCATTTACGTGAACCATGCAGAATATTTATACTGGCTTTTAAAAATAACAAATGCAAACATTTAGAGGTTGGATGGGAGAATGAGTGCAGTATAACAGCCTTAGGGCTCATTCACAGGGGATCAAGAGCTATTGGTTTGAGAATCCAGAGCAGCTTAAGCTAATCAATGGAAATGCAGGTATGTGTGGCGGCCCCGAATACTCAGGCCGCACACCATTCTCTGTATGCCTGCCCTCCTCCCATGCTCATCTCCAGGACTTCTCCAGAGCTTCCCCCTCCTCTGGAACTCTCTACCCCAATTTATCAGACTATCGCCTACTCTGCTCACTTTTAGGCGATCTCTGAAAACCTATCTCTTCAGGGAAGCCTATCCTGCCCTCAGCTAATAACGGAATCTTCTACTCTTCCAACCAGTCCATCCCCCACAGTTACTACCATTTGTACCACTAGCCCCATCTCCTAGATTGTAAGCTCCAAGGAGCAGGGCCTTCCTATCCCTCTTGTATTGAACTGTATTGTTGCTGTATTGTCTCCCATCATAATGTAAAGCGCTGAGCAAACTGTTGGCGCTATATAAATCCTGTATAACAATAATAATAACATAGATGTTTGCGTGCGTACATACAGCTTCTGCAGCCACATTTACTAACATGGGCTTCCTGCATGCAACTTCACACTGCTCTGGATGCGTACCCAAACAAGACTTGCACACTGTACGGACATCGGGGCCTGTGTGAACAAACCCTTGTTAAACAGTATAGTTTTGTATTTTGTGGAAGGCTATACACAGGGGCGGACTGACAACTCATGGGGCCCCCGGGCAATAGGGGATCATGGGGCCCCTGTGTCCTAGCCCACACTCAAAAAAGCCTATGAAAAAGGTACCAGGGGCATCTCATGGGGCCCCCTACTGACCCCGGGCCCTCGGGCAGTGCCCGAGTTTCCAAATGGTCAGTCCGCCCCTGGGTGGACTAGATGAAAGTTGAACTCCAGCTAATACTTTACACTAGCTCGTCCATCACCTCATCCCATGCCCGCCGCCAAGACTTCTCCAGAGCCTCTCCCATCCTCTGGAACACCCTGTCTGGATCTATCCTACTCTGTCCACCTTTAGGCGATCCTTGAAAACTCATCTATTTAGGGAAACTTATCCCGCCTCAACCTGAAAACTGAAATGTTACTTTATTATTATTATTATTATTATTATTATTATTATTATACAGTATTTATAAAGCGCCAATAGTTTACTCAGTGCTGTACATTACAGAGGGGGACAGAACATGTGACAGAACAATAACAATACAATGCAAAACATGAGGGGATCGAGGGCCCTGCTCCTTGGAGCTTACAATCTTACAATCTTTATCATCTTATCCCTCACTGTTGTTACAAAAGAATAAACAGAATTGGCGCTTGGAGGGAACCAGAAGTACGGAGATTCTAATGTGAGTGTATACAGCAAATAAAATAACAAACAATGCAGATAAACGGTAACATATAAGGCATAGAGTCCAAAAATCCAAAGGACCTAGGTAGGGTATGACAGGTGAAGACAGCTCTCCATAGAGCCAAGCAGTACTCTGCAGGAGATAAAACCGAACAGAAGGGGACGTCAATCTGAGTGTAGAAAGTTAATACATTTTTTAACTACATATGTTTGCGAGTAGTTTTTACACCTTTTGATACCAATAAATTATTAACCCTCTAGGGTCGTTGGTTCAAATCCCAGCCACGGCACCACCTGCCTGGAATTTGCATGTTCTCCCTGTGCCTGCGTGGGTTTCCTCCGGGTACTCTGGTTTCCTTCCACACTCCAAAGACATGCTGGTAGGTGAATTGGCTCCTGTCTAAATTGTCCCTAGTATGTGTATGTATGAATGTGAGTTAGGGACCTTAGATTGTACGCCCCTTGAGGGTTAGGGACTGATGTGAATGTACAATATATATGTGTAAAAGGCTGCGTAAATTGACGGCTCTATATAAGTACCTGAAATAAATAAGTAAACCCTCTACACTCAGATTGGTGCCCCCTTCTGTTCGATTTTTTTCCCTCACTTTTGTCATCTTTTAGCATCAAATTCCCCTCTCTTATAGATTATAAACTCTCTCCAGCAGGGCCCTACTGAACCTCTTGTATTGAATTGTATTATAACTGTATTCTGCTGTTATAGAGAATTCTAGAGACTCTGCTATGTAGCCACACGTTACCCCGATTGAGCTACTGACCCCGGGCTCTCGGGCAGTGCCCGAGTTTCCAAATGGTCAGTCCGCCCCTGCTCTGAACTGTTATATTGTACCTGGAGTTCAGCAATTACACACTTGAGCTTAAATTCCCAGGACTGCGGTCTCTGGATATGTCACATGATCCTGTACTCCCTGCCTAGTCTATAGATCCCCTAGGTGAGCCCCCATTGATCAACCATGAAGAACAAATGGTCAGTCCGCCCCTGCAGACTACAAAAACTAACCAGACAGAGGTTTTCACTTTTTTCTACTCTATGCAAAATGAACAGCAAGTTTTGGCTTCACATATAATTTAAAGCCCTTGCACAATGGGCCGACTTTCTGCAGTGTGGTCCTCCCAGTGTTTTAGGGCGATTGGGAGGGACAGATGCATCATCCAGCCCCGCTGCCTGCCGCATGTCAGAGTCTATGGCAGCCTGTAGCAGGACAGGGCTCAATTCTGTACTGAGTGGTGCCCACGTATAGGGCCCCATAGGACCCAGCAGGACGTTAGAGGAATTCTCATAAAGGGAATTCCCCCACTTGTCCCAATTTTCCTGTATCTTTTTTTCTAAGGACAACTCCAAAAATCTGGATTTCCCCATTACTTTTTTGCTGTTGACAGTGTTCTGAAACTCCCCAATGGGGACACGGACAGCAATTAAACATTGACTCGAGTCTAACCCTTCCCTACGTCATCTAAAACTAAAAACGAAGGTGTTTTCTAGAGATCCACAGACTTTCTCATGCTTTCAGTTGGATTCTGTTATTAGAATAAAAAATAAAAATACAGTGTGCCCTGCAAAGAATTAAATAATATGTTCCTTTCCCCTGCAGATCACCACTGTACTGTACTTGAATCCCAGGTGCCATTTTTAAAGGGCAAAGGGACATGAGTTATTTATCTCATGTCACATACAAATCACATTTACTGATATAATCTTAACTGTTAGATGGTTATCTTTTGGACTAAAAATCTGGAGGTAAATGTTGCATAAAAGACTACAAGAAGTTTTTTTCCAAAATTTTAAAAAATGTTTCCAAAAAAACTAAGAAATAACAGAAAAAAAGTCCTGTGGAGACTGAGATTGAGCTCTGCAGTCACTTTTGCAGCAGTTTTTTTTATTTCAGGTCACAATCCTGCGCAATGGCCTTTCGCCTCTTTCGGTCAGTTGACCATGTCGACCGCGCTTATGCTTGTCAGGCAACATTTTCCCGGAAACTATATATGCCATTATAACATTTGATACAGTACTTGACGGCACATAAATTGGCAACTTCCGTCACAGAGGCACCAACTAAGGGGCACCAACAATTCGTCCTCTTTGAAGCTCAGCAAGCTCTGACATGACTCCGTATGACTAGCAGAGTACCCTCTCCTCTCTGTCTTTCTTTAGTCTTCTGGTCTCAGTTTGACTGAACCACGCTCTACCACTGCTGGCCACGTGACCAACGATGCCCCGCCCACCTCCCCTGCTTGCCAAACATAGGAAACTGCAGTTGAGAGAAGGCTTAGGAGGAGCCTGTTTGTTTTGCCACCTCCCCTCATTGCTAAACAAAAATACAGCAGAGCGGGCAGCTGGGGGCAGCCAGACCCCTGATGGTGCCACCTCTTTGATGGGTGTCACCAGGGTGCAGTGCGCACCTCCTGCACCCCCATAGCAACGCCACTGAGATATATATATATATCTACATATATATAGATATATATATCTTCCAAATTAAAGCCCCATCTGTCCCAAGAATTAATATATAAAATGTTCAGGTACAAATGGTATGTTAAAGTGGTTTTAAAGCCTTAAGGTTTTTTAGCTTAATGCCCAGCTCCCCCTTTATTCTTGCCCCCCCCCCACTTTATTCTTACCTGAGCTCAATCCGATCCAGAGATATGACCAAGAGCAGTGGCTCGTGCCACTGTCTACAACCTCACTGAGCAGATTGATATCATCGGGAGGAGTCATTGGCATCCACTGCTTTAAAACAAATGCTATGATGAGGGAGTGGGGGGGTGGGGCTGAGCCACCCGCTGTGTGTCAATAGGCACAGACAGGGCAGCTCGGGAGCGAGCCTGCACGGGTGCTCCCGTGGAGGAGGATCAGTCTGCTCTGTGCAAAACCATGCACAGAGCATGTAAGTATAACATGTTTATTATTTTAATTTAAAAAATGAAGGTTACTTATTATTATTATTATTATACAGGATTTATATAGCGCCAACAGTTTGCTCAGCGCTTTACAATATAACGGGAGACAATACAGCAACAATACAGTTCAATACAAGAGGGATAGGAGGGCCCTGCTCCTTGGAGCCTACAATCTAGGAAGCTACAAATGCTAAACGTATATTGTGTGAAACTGAGACATCTCTGAAATAAAAAAAAATGCTCTCAGACTCAGGGAGAACAACAGAAAATAATGTCTGGGGATTCATGTAGAAATAATCCATCAGTCCTCAAATTCAAACACTTCTGGAAGCATTGGATCACTGCCCCCCCCCCGCCCCTCCCCATCCTTCCCCCCATTGCACACAGTGGTTCCTCCCACCAGTCACTATACAGTACGTTCATAACATAAAACCTATTTTTTATAATAGTCTGTGTCCCCATTGAGAAGATTTACCCGCACTTCTTGTCTTGTCTGACACCCTTCAACTAAACTGGAACTAAAGAGTACAACTCATAAATAAAAACCGGTCAAAGGTTCTAAGCTTTAACTTTTCTAACTGCAAAAATGATTGCTGTCTGTGTTCCCACTGGGGAGATCATCCTTCACTTTTTGTTCTATCTTCCATCAAATAGGAAATGAAGGGGAATTTCCCAAACATGATTATAGCAGTAAAATTGGACAAATGTTCTGACTCTTTACCACTGTATTCATTACAAAAACAAGGCTGGAATTGAGAATTTAACACTTAAAGTGGAAGTAAACCCACTTTTGTATCATTTACCTGCAGGTAATCTTATAGGAAAACTTGCCTGTAGGTAAAATGAATATCTCCTAAACGTACACCGTTTAGGAGATAATCACTCTTTTTGTGCGCTGGCGCATGCGTCTGAAGGAATGGCATACCCGTGCTGTTCCCTCAGAGCATTGTACCATGTCCTGAGAAAGTGACATCAGTGCGGCCCGGCCAGTCAGGCGGCCAGGACTCGTGAACTCGGAAGGAAGACTAGGTGAAGATGAAAGCCTCTGCAGCGAGGACACCACACAGCTGGAGGGCTTCACTTTAAAATTAGTCCTGCATAATGTGCTAGAATGTGATGCATATTAGCACATTATCACATTACCTTCCAGGGGATTTGTTTATATTATTTCTCTAGCTGCGGTTTACTCGGGGGTGTATTTACCAAAAGGCAAACAAGGCATTTGCCTAGGGTGGCATTTTTCAGGGGGGCAGCACTGCCCATTGGAAGAAGTGATGGAAAAAGGGACACAGATGGCATGGGGACCTGGTGGGTTCCAAGAGAGGCTGCGGGTTTCATGATGGTGTATGCACAACCCGACTCTCATTCCTAGGGATGTCCAGAGCTGTGAAGGAAGGTTAGTGTCTTTTTCTCTCTTGCCATAGGGGGATGGTGGCAGGTGTATGGGGGGCAGTGGTAGTGGAAGGCTAACTCAGGTGAGGAGCTGGGGTGTTGTTGGTCAATGTCAGTTTCTCTCTGTGGGGGGGGGGGCAACTTTTGTGTTGCCTAGGGCAGCAAAAAACCTAAATACACCACTGGGTTTACTACCACTAATTCCAGAGTCGATCTAACTAAGCTTAAATCTGCTCCAACCCCCCTCCTAACTCCTATAACAACTACCATGTAGAAGGGAGATGCCAATACTTACCTATTCTCAGGGTGCTCCGGTCCAGTCGCATGATCTCCCCAGTGGGAGAGAAGAGAGAGCCAACAACAGATGCAGAGCCTGGGTTGTGACATCATCCATAGGCATACCATTGGGCATCCTTTGTCAGCTGTTCCTCCACTACAATGGAAGCCCATCATGTAACCAGACCAGAGCATCCTGCGAATAGTTAAGTACAGGCATATTCCTTCTGCAGGGTAGTTACAATAGGAGTTTGGGGTGGGAGCAGGTTTAAGCACAGTTAGATTGATCCTGGAATTTTAACCATTTCTTGTCCATGATTTTTTGGCCAGGCCAAATGTTTCATTTCTGATAGTTTTCATACAAGCATCTGGGGCTTCATCTGGTAATTTGAATTTAAAAATACCCCAACTATACTTTTTACAAGAAACTGAAAAATGGAGCAAAAAATACAGCTATAGTTTAAAGCGTTTTGTATTGTATTTTGTATTCCAAATTTAGTAAATAATTTTTTTCTCCTATTTATCCTGAGCAGTCGAACCCCAAATATGTATAGGCTTTGATAAAGTAAACAAAGATGTATTATTTTAGATTCCACATGTTAGACATTTTTCAGTACTGTAATTCATCAATGATTTAAGATAAATAAATAATCAATTAATTTATCAATTGCTACCTACCAACTAACTAACTAATCAACCAACCAGCTAACCAAATTTAACTTAAAGCACAACTAAAGGCCAAACAGGTACCAAATCCAGTTACTATGGGATATACAAGCCCCATAAAGTAAAAAAAAATGTCCTTTACCTTCCCACCCGTGTTCCTATCTGTGTCTCCCACACTCCCCCTCCCAGACACTGCAGCTCATAGTGGGAGGGTTTCAGTAACAGATGCAGTGCTGTCAATGTAGAAAGCAGTGGGTGGGACTAGGTGTGGCCCAAAGCTGATTGACAGGCTACAGGTTTGTGAATCAACAATAAGAAAGATAGCCACACTTTCGTCAACATCTTCTCATTACACTGTAGTGCAAAAAGGCACAGCTTACATGAGACTGAAAACTCTGCTCTGAGTTCAAAAGCAGTGTAGCATCGTTGCCACGCTATCACAGGAGACTGCATTAGGTGGATATAAATACCTGGATCAACACAGGGGAATAAAAGAAAATTTACAGTATAAATAAGTAGTGCAGCACATATCTTTAATGGGAGGCCAATGTTCTACTTTAAAGTTGAATTCCAGGAAACCAGCACTGTAAAAAGTGCAGGCACACTATGAGTTGAGCCCAAGAAGGTGTATGACATCTCCTGAACTTATCTGTTATTTTTTTATTTCTGAAAGATGTATGGCTTTACTGGAGCATACACTAACACTTGGGGCTGTGAGAGAGGAAAGAGAGGCACACAGAGCAGCTATGCCCACCCCTCCCCTCTGCTACCCATTCAAAGAAGCCTTTGTATTTTGTAAATGGGTTCACATAATACAAAGGCTTCTGTGACTGGGCAGGAGGAGAGGAGGGGCCAGCATAGCAGCTGCACCTACCGTAATGTTAAAGATGTCATCATCATCAGGCACCCGGAAATGCAGCGATAGCCAGAGTGCAATAAAACTGTTGTTTTGTAAATAATAGTGATAAGGTCAGCAGATATCATGCAGCTCTTTGGACTTATTTTCTACAAAGTAGCTGAATTCCTGCAATTCAGCTTTTAATATATTAGTGTTTTAATACATTTATTCGTCTTGTTTTTTTTCTTCTGTTAACACAGTATCTTGAGTTTGAGGAGATGCAACGTGATACCATATTTGCTTAGTCAGGGTGATCATATGATCGCTAACTACTCAGAGCTGTTTGCTATTATGCTGCCAGATATCCTAGTGGCAATGTGTTGGATTTTCTTGGGGCAGGTTAGGTTTTCACTTTTGTTTGTCCAACTCTAAGGTTCATGCACATTGGGGTTTTTCTTTAAATTAGGTATGCCTTCAACACATAAAGAGTTTATTGATGCACACTGCGCCAAGACAAACGTATTTGCAACCTGCATTGTCAGTCATAGTTATTGATGCAGCCCTTTATCTCTTACGTAGGTGTCCTTGCTGGCAATAGGTCTTTTGCAGGACAGCAGTGGGAATTAAAAACACTATTTTGAGGTATGTAATAGCACCCAATGGTCACGTTTACACAACCTATACTGTAACAATGAAACAGAATAATGTGCTGATTCCAGCTGACACTCCCCTCAGACGACGTGCGGGTGCACGAAACGCGTAAGAGGGAGCCAGTAACGCCGTGACGTCACGCCGCCAGTGCAACGAGGTGCTCTGGCGGCCATCTTTTAGCTCTGGACGGTTAGTCCACATGGTTTTACATGCCCTGCTGTTTGTTTTTTTCCTGGATTTTGTGCAATAAATGTTTACAAAGTTACTACACTATGGGAATCCTTTTGCTTTGACTCCCCCGAGGAGTTTTTGATTCACAGCTGTCCTAAGATCCAGAGAGGGAGCCTCCACTAGATACAGAGGACTGCACCCACCTATCCCATAAAAGGGAACTCTGGAAGACCTTGATATCAGTGAATCCATACCTCAGAATCCATCCACCCATAGAGGAAAGGCTTAGGATTCCTGCCATCATCCCATGATGACCATTTGATGACATCATATAATTACTAAACGCACATTTACATGCGCTTTCTGGTGAGTGCGCATAGCTTATACACCTATATGCACATCTACCTGGATCCACCGAATCTAGGAAGATGCATGATTATTGAGCACTTGAGTCATCTGATGAACTTTTATCAGCAATCAGTGTTTTTTTGAATGTATTTTATGTATATCTATTAACTTATAGAATATTTCTTTGATCTTAGTGCCGCAAATTATTCTGTTTCATTTATTGGAGGTTTTGCTTGGTTACCTTGGGCTTGGCTGCTTTTTAAGTATCTTTAGGCGCTCACATTTACCCTTATTTTCTATATTGTAAAAATATTGCACAATCAAATGATATAAAAGTAATTTACCTCCAATGCAGAGTGTGTCTGGGTCAAACCAACAGCTGGAATCTGCAGTGGGCGGAGTCCCGCCTGGAAACCGTATAGTCTTTCCTAAAAAGCGCACTAAATTGGTGCCAACTTCCACTGAGTAGGTTGGGAAGAGCTGGTTCATTTTCCCATCAGTATCTAAGACTACAAAGCTACTGAGCCCATTCCCCTTGCCATCGGTATATAACATATGGGTGAATCCGGGGTAGTCCAAGTTTTTGGTGTATTCCACAAGATTAGTTCCCGACATCCAGGCCCCTTGTTTCCAGGCGCTGCTCATGGCTTTGGCCAGTAAGTACATGGAATTATAGATGGTTCCAAACAGCGGTGAGACCTGTTGAATCAAATTGATTGGTCAGTCTAATATTAAATGAAATGCATTCCAGTTTTTCTGTGTAGCTTTTAGAAGCAAGAATTAATCTGCGATACTGTAAGTATATTAGCAGTAGAATGTTTTTGTCAGCTTTAAAAGAAAAGAAGAAACACATAATTCATCGGTAAACATTATGAGTAACCCTTTACATCTTTGCACCTCTTGAGATTATTACAGTTGGGTAGGCTGTGGACTGGGAGGGAAGTGGAAAGGAGATACATCAGGATCCCTCATGTAGAGGCAAATTAAACATCTTGAACCACATGCCACCATTTAGCTACATGTGGAGAACTCTGAAATTATATAAGGGCACCTCTGCTGTCACTGGAGAAGGCAGGGAACTGACACAAGAAGGCCAGACGAGCTTCTAAATGTAGACAATAGAAATCATGATGTTCAAATGCCTACCATTGACATAAGATTGCTATGTAATCCAATAGAAAACATATAATTCGTATGGGTACATGATCATTATGTGCTGTCTTTGTATGACCTACTGGCCAAGACCACATCATCCTCTCAGTAGATCCTAAAACAACAACTGTATCCTAGTATGGTGAATCGTTTTAATGTTCAAGTATGTTTTGATGTGTCTTGTGCTAGAACCATTTTGCATGTGCACTACAAATACAAGGAGAGTTCAAGTCAAACTGGGACTTTTAATTTTACAGGTATAAAAAGGTATAAAAAGGGAATGTACTACACACTAGTAAGTGGCAAGTGTGTCTTATTACTGATAGGCGGCGCACATGTCGCGGGCCAGTCCAGAGACCGGTAATTAAGGTGGCAGACAACAGTGTTAGTGTATGCATGGAACAGCGTGTAGTGAACCCACGTAAAACCCGTGGATGAAGACTTCAAACACAGTCTGGTGATGACATCTTCAGCCACAGTAAGACATTTGAATGGAGTAAATGATTCAAAGATGGCCGTACGTCCATCAGTGACGACCCCGGCCATGGTGGTTCCCAGCCCACAGCAGTAATTCCTGTGAACATTCAGCGCATGGAACCCTGATCCTGGATAATCGACGCATAACCTGTCGTGAAATTGCACAAGAGACAAATCTTCTGTGGTAATAGTGAACACAATCATTCACGAACATTTGCATTATCAAAACGTTAGTGGGTACCAGGGGTACCAAGACAGCTTTCTGCTTGTGACCACATCCCCCTTACAGCCCAGACCTCACTCTGTGTGATTTCCACCTGTTTGGAGCATTCCTCGGAGGTCAACATTTCAGCACTGATGATGAAGTGAAGCAGGCTGTCCTAGGATGGTTCATGCATACTGACACATCTTTCTATGCCAAAGCTTTCCAGGCATCAGTTAACCAGTTGTCCTCTTGAGGATTTACCCCCTGTCCTGACCAGGTCATTTTTTGCATTACAGCGCTGCATTAATTTAACTGACAGTTGCACGGTCCTGCAACGCTGTACCGAAATGAAATTTATGTTTTTTTTCCCCCCGCAAATTGAGCTTTCTTTTGGTGGTATTTGATCGCCTGTGTTTTTTATTTTTTGTGCTATAAAAAAAAAAGGCTGACAATTTTGAGAAAAAAAATTGGAGTGCTGTCCGTGATACTTTTTTATTTGCACTAACATACAATTTTGAGGACAAGCTTTCGGGGAGTGTCCCCTTCTTCAAGGTCCAAGCGGTACTATATCACAGGAGAAAAAAATGTCCAGTAAAAAAATTTTAAAAATCTAATTTCGTCATAAATTTAGGACAAAATGTATCCTGCTCCATGTCTTTGCTGAAAAAAAAATCCCAATATGTGTAAATGAATTGGTTTACATGAAAGTTATAGCATTTACAAATGGCGGTATATATACTGGGATTAATGGCAGTGATCAGCGACTTATAGCAGGACTGCGGCAGACATTCTGACACTGCGAGGGAAATGACTTGGTGTTAGTGACATCCCCATTGACATCAATACAGTGATCAGTGCTTAAAAAAAAGCACTGACACTGTACTAATGGCACTGGGCAGGAAGGGGTTAACACGAGGGGCGATCAAAGGGTTAACTGTGTGCTGTTTTACGAAGTGCTATGTCCATGTGCTTTACTGTAAGCACACTGCTTTGGATGGCTGTGCTCTCCACAGCCATCCAAAGCAGTGTGCACAAGCTGACAGGGAGGAGAACTGTTTTGTTTACAAACAATTCTCCCCGTCGGAGTTGCTTGGCAATCACTGGACGCCGCCGAATAATCACCGTCGGAGACCCGGTGATTGATAGCCGCGGTCTGCTATATTTATGCTATAGGGCAATAGGGAAGTGGTGAAATACGGAATAAGTATATAAATGTAGCAGAGGCGTATGTGGAAAAATAAATGCAGTTTCTGCTCCATGAAATTTGTTCTTTTATTATATAAACTCAATAGTCCCGGTCTGACTTGGACGCCCCTCGTACATGCTTCCATTAGTGGAAGTAATGAGAATGGTCCAGCCCTGAGGCCCAAATGTATTTGCACTTAGGGTTGTATTATCAAAAAAGGAACTCTTGGACCAGAGACTTGGACAGCAGGAGTGGGAAGTCTCCACATTTACAAATTGTGACTTTTTCATTTTTCTTCTGTCTACCTCTAGATGGAAGAGGTGTAGAACTGTAGGGGAGCAGGGTGCAATAGATGTGAAGAGGAGTCAGAAGGCTTTAGAATTTAAGAATAGTAAACCATCTCTTCTTTTTGTGTTTGATGATCTGTCCAGTTAAAAAAACAGCCCTGTATATAAATCAGAGCAATGGCTATGCCTAATAGCTTATTGCACCTTGTACAATTGGTTGCAATCAATAATCTGTGCTAATTAGCAAGTGATCTGTTGACATTGAAATGTGCCAAAGAGCATACCCTGTAAAAGAACAGTGTAAATACTTCCCAGTTTCCCATTTTACCAAGCTCTGTTTCAACCCTGAGAACTCATCTCCTGAAACTGAGTTCTCACTGGATCCTCCTGCTGACCTTCAGGTCACTACAGTATACAGCAGTGATATGGGGGTCAGCAGGAGGATCTATGGAGAGCTGGAAACTGACACTCCCAAAAGCATCAGTTTCTCAGCAGACATTAAGAGACCAAACCACAGCAATGAAGCTCGGTTTAGTGGTGTAGGCATTGGGAAAGGTAAGTATTTTCACCCCACTTTTACATGTTTCAAAATTGAAGGGCACAGTACAAGTTTAAGAGCACAGTAAGTTGGTTACTTACTTGCTGTGGCTCCAGATTGGTTTTTATTTCCCCCTTCTCTTTGAACTCGGCAAAAACATCATAAAATGACTTTTCCTCGTAGTCCATGGTGATGGTCAGCACAGCATCATAGGCCGCCTGCAGCTTGCTGTTCTTGTCAAAGATAGGGTACGAATTGTTTTTATATGGAAGGCTGTAAAGTAAAGTGTCGTAGGGTACAAAGACATATCTTCCATCGGTCAGTCCCATTTCATGCGCTTTGATTAGAAAGATGGCTTGTTCTTCCCCTCCAATGAAGACAGAATGCATGCACATAATGATGACTAAAACATAAAAACAACACGAAAGGTTAACAATGATCTGTGCAAAGGAAGAATCACAAATATGAGGACGAAAAGGATGGGCCGACAACACTAAAGGTGAACTCAGGGTCGAAAAGCTGAAATGTATGCATGTGAAAAGTTTAACTTGCAAAAATATATTTTATTCTGGGCAGCGTATTTTGCGATTTACACACCCGTTAGGAAAATGGTACCAGCCTGCATAGCTGGAATAAAGCAAAAGTACTTGTGCACACGCATGTGCATGGTTTTGCACATAGAATTGTGCACAGTGGCATTCCTGCATCTTGACTCTGAACCCGTTACTGGCCAGACTTGCTCTTTGACTCAACCGATAGACTTGTTTGGAACTGCACAGCCCATCTGACATAACTAAGCCCATCGACACAGGTCCTAATGCAGATATAGGTCAAGGTCCTAAGAACGTCCTCTTTTTTCCCTTTCCATTGATAAAACAGAAAGTGTTGCTTTCTTCAAAAGTTACAATAAAAATCTGGGATTCTGACCATTTCCCCAAAACACTCCCAACACACATGCATTGATAAGCACCTCAAAACACATGGTAGTGTGTTATTGTCCATTCTAGGTTGGTGCATTGGCAGCTCAATAATGTGTATGGGCGGATTTCATGCAATACATATTAACCTCCCTGGCGGTATTCCCCAGTGTAGCTCGGGGTAAAGTTTCAGTACCAAAAGCGGTAACCCCGAGCTACACTCGGGAATACCTTGCAGCATTGCTCCGGGATCTCTTCTGCACTTACCTTGTCCTTCGCTCCCGCGATGTCCCTCCTGCAGTGTCCCCGGCAATGTCCTCCGACCTATGCCGGCATCTGTCTTCCGGGTTCTGTTCCCTGCGACGTCGGGACGTATGGGGGATGGAACAGCGGGAAATTTAAAAATGTGAAAAAGTGACATTCACTAAATACACTAAAATCACATAGTAAAACATTACTGTATCAAACCATTTCACATACATTTTGTCCCGAGTGCTTTGTCCTGTGCCCTGCCTGCATTTTTACTGTTCTTTCTGCCTGGAAACTGAGAAACGTCCATGGCGTCCAAAAAGCGTCCCTTTAGGTCAAAATCGGTTTTAGACCGGCTAGAGAACAGTGATAGTAAATCAGAACCACTTGCAGAATTGAGTGATAATGATTCGTGGGGGAAATTCCTCATCAGACACTGAAAACGATTTTGCGACTTTGCTCAGTGATGTGCGAACTTGGCGCTATATTTCAAATTTCAGTGTTTTCGGTTTGATTATATTATTGAATTAAATGTTTTATTATTATATTATTATTTTTTATGATTATTTATTAAATTATAATTTATGATTTCTTGTTTCAAATTTTATCCTACCCGGGATGTTTACTAGACTCTTGTTCGGACAGATTTCAGTGAGTTATTCCTAAAAATTACAGGCCTACAATTAATTAAATACATATTTCCATGCAAAAAAATGTACCGCTTTGAGCACAGAAATACTGACATAATCAGACCGCTAGGGAGGCTACTGCATGTTAACGCAACATAACAAAACATGAAGGTGTACACGGGCCCTTCATGAATCTTGGAAGGTCATGCAAATTACATAAATTTAGGTTTGCCTAAGGTTGTGAAGTATGATCATCAAAAGAGAAAGCTGGATTCCTTCATGTCAGGGATCCTACAAAATTCCCTGAATCCAGACTATAGATGTGATTTTTGTGTTTAGTTGTTACTTGTGAACCAGACTGATTTTTTTTAGAAAAAAAAAAAGTTTCATAGGGATACTTTCCAATGGCTAAATCATTTTATAACATATTCTATGTTTTATGGTACATTTATGGTTTATGGTAACCTTTCTTCAGGCAAAGGTTATTGAACTATATCCTGAAAAGCTATTCTCAGAAATTAATGTGCAAATGAAGTTTCTGAATGTAGCATCTTACTGGGTCATTTCCAAAATTATTTCCAATATTAAAGTGCCAGGGGTACACACCCCCTGTCACTTCATCAATGGTAGCTGAAGATTTTGTGAGAATTTAAGTTTGGGGGAAATATTTTATAATCATTTTATAACATATTCTGTGTTTTATGGTACATTTATGGTTTATGGTAACCTTTCTTCAGGCAAAGGTTATTGAACTATTTCCTGAAAAACTATTCTCAGAAATTAATGTGCAAATGAAGTTTCTGAATGTAGCATCTTACTGGGTCATTTACAAAAATATTTCCAATATCAAAGTGCCAGGGGTACACACCCCCTGTCACTTCATCAATGGTAGCTGAAGATTTTGTGAGAATTTAAGTTTTGGGGGAAATATTTTTCTTTATCAAACACATTTTGTTACTGGAAAGTCAAGTAATCAAATGCTCAGGTGTTTAAACACAGACACTACTGATTGGTTTATAAGACGGACTCACTGTAGAGGTTAAAACAAGTCCCAGTGAGTACAGGTCTAAGTGGCCTTAGAGTCTGGAATATTTTGTGTCATGGTATGTGCATGCATGCTCAGTAATAGGTCATTGCAATACATCCAGGTATTTATCACCTCTCATAGGGATCACAGTACTCCCCATGGCAATGGCTTCATCTGTTTTCCCTGAATGGACAGCACAGTCCCTAAAAAAACAGTTAATTGTTAAGTATAACCATTAGTTCCTACCTGATTGGTGGTAGGGAGGAGAGGCAGGAGTGCCTGCTACCCTTCCTTAGGAAGATTTTCTGCCCATCCAATATATTCCTTGTTAATGGGTTCTTGACAAGCCATAGGCAATTATCAAAATAACAGGCTGCACACCGAAGATGTTCTACTCCAGCCACGGTTTATTGCAATGATGGCACACTGCGCACTCCCATTGAAAGCCATGCCCCTGACATGTTTCATCCACAATGAGATTTAATCATGTGTGCTATCATTGCAATAAACCTTTGCTACAGTTGATTGGCTTTGGTGTGTGATCTGCTATTTGGATAATGGACTACAGTGGTGCAAGAGCGGACTCCAGGGCCTTGGCATCCCTGCTGATTTCAGGGAATGAAGGAGGGAAAAAGCTAGCCTGTAAATGGTAAAATGGTTTAAGTTCATCTAAAAATCAAGGGCTATGAATTGTCTTGAGATGACAGTGTATACAACATGGTGTAGCCACCAATTAACCAGCAAAGAAGCAGTTCCTAGCTACCCTACCAGCAGCACAGTGGCTAAGTGGTTAGCACTTCCATCTAGCAGCACTAAGGTCATCAGTTTGAATCCCAACCACAGCACCACCTGCCTGGAGTTTTCCTGTTCTCCTGCTAGTAAGTTAATTTTCTCATGTCTAAATTGTCCCCAGTATGTATGAATGTGAATTAGGGACCTTAGATTGTAAGCTCCTTGAGGGCAGGGACTGATGTGAAGTGCTGTGTAAATTAACGGTGCTATATAAGTACCAATAAAAAATAATTAATAATTTGAAACATGTAATCAAAGCCAATATAAAGTATAATGAGGAGCCAGGACCACATACATGTTGGATTATCCACGTAGGATTTCTGATGACTGTGTAGCTGTCTTTGTAAGTCCTTGGTGACCAACTTTGGATGATCTGGGTGCACAGTTCTCAGGCAGAAATTGATTGTTATATGTTGCATGCTATATATTGTACTCACCCCTTTAATCTCGTAAGGAAGTGGCAATAACTGTCCACAAAATGCGTCAAGTAACTCCCTCCGCTCTGCACATTGAATATCTTTGGATATTCATGTATAAACACATAATACATTGCATATCGTATGTACTCTCCAGCGCCTCAGGATATGCACAGCCAAAAGGGAAGCCAAGGGAACCAGGACAGCGACAACCAAAGGAAATGCTTCAGGGGTGCAGCCCTCCTCAGATGGGGAAATCAGCCACTGGATAGAGAGAAAACAGGTGGCGCACACACCTAGTGCATTATCCAAGGTTTATTGTAGGAGTGAAAGAATAATAAAAACATAAAAACATACTCACAGACGAAGTATGTATCTAAAAAGCATAGAAAAATTACAATGCATCAACAGCAAGGCTCCTACTTTCCATTCATCACACATCTGCATCAGAGGCTGGTCTTCAGCTCTGAGGAAAGGGATTTGTCCCCGAAACGCATCAGCCATTTGACCGCACTGACAGTGAGAACACCTTGCCTGCCGTTGTGGCCATTGTCATTTTTCTATGCTTTTTAGATACATGCTTCATCTGTGAGTATGTTTTTATTATTCTTTCACTCCTACAATAAACCTTGGATAATGCTCTAGGTGTGTGCGCCACCTGTTTTCTCTCTACATAATACATTGCAGGAAGGGTTCATATATAAAAGGGATGGAACAATCTAGGATGTGTGAGCTGACTGTGCTAGCCTTATTATCTTAAGACAACATTTTATGGAGAATAAATACATGTATGAATTTTATACATATAGTGTTTTGTATTGGCACGTGAGAAGTCCTATGTTAATATATGGTTCCTTTTTGGCTGGTGGACAGCAAAGACTCCCTTCTCATAACCAACAGTCAACATGTTATTTGTTAATTGGAACTGTTAATAGTTTTTGGTGGTTATATAAAGGGCTTATGTGGCCATTTAAACCCATGGCATGAGTTGGTGTGTTTTACTAGGGATTTTATCAAAGGACAGCAATTAACATATCCATCAGTTCATCTACCATATACACTTGGACTTATAAAGTGCCAAAGTGCCTTGGAAGTGGGAAGACATAACCTATTTTGTAAAATGTCTGACAGGCATCAGCCTCCAGAAAGCAGAAAGGAGTAATTATATGGGCTACACTAAGGGGCGGACTGACAACTCATGGGGCCCCCGGGCAATAGGGGATCATGGGGCCCCTGTGTCCTTGCCCAAACTCAAAAAAGCCTATGAAAAAGGTACCAGGGGCATCTCATGGGGCCCCCTACTGACCCCGGGCCCTCGGGAAGTGCCCGAGTTTCCAAATGGTCAGTCCGCCCCTGGCTACACTTGGTCTAACCATGACAGCACCAGGGAGCTAAATTATACTGTAACTTCTGTTGGCCACTAATTATCTGCTGTATGATCATGTTAAACTTGGTAAAGAACAAAGCTGGGTTTTTACATCCCTTCCTCCATACTGTTATCTGATGTAAGAGCATCTAATAAGCTCATTAGGCTAACTGGAACGTAAGCTAAACCTGAGAAGAGAAAAAAGAGCTCAGATGCTAAACGATACCCTCACAATTTTTCATATGAAGTGAAAGGAGCCCTTTTTTTTAAGTTGAAGCCATGCAGAAATAACAGTACTGTAATTGTTGCAACTGTATATTCTTTTAAAAAAATATGCAAAGTAGATGTGAACCCTAACATTTAGCTACTAAGACACTGTGTACTATGATTATTTTTTTTCATCCTCTTTTGCATTTCACTGTTGCTGATCTCCTATCAGGGGCGGACTGACCATACCATTTGGAAACTTGGGCACTGCCCGAGGGCTCGGGGTCAGTAGGGGGCCCCATGAGATGCCCCTGGTACCTTTTTCATAGGCTTTTTTTGAGTTTGGGCAAGGACACAGGGGCCCCATGATCCCCTATTGCCCAGGGGCCCCATGAGTTGTCAGTCCGCCCCTGTCTCCTATGGACTCTTTTGCAGAAACCTCCTGTCTACATGTACTCCAACAATAGTTGCATGGCATTTCTCAGGGTGGACTGTCAAGGACTTTCATGGCAAGATCACCTGGTATTATTTTATTAAAAGCTGCAAATGTAAAAAATGGTTAGTAATTGGGTTAATATACAACAATCAGCCATAATAATTATGACCACCCACCTAATCTTGAGTAGGTCCCACCGTAACAGTCCTGACCTGTCGAGGCATGAACTCCATTAGACATCTGAAGTTATGCCATAGTATCTGGCACCAAGGCATCAGTAGCAGATTCTTCAAGTCTTGTGAATTGCGAATTGAGGCCTTCATGGATCAGACTTGTTTTTCCAGTACATCCCACAGATGCTCCATTGGATTGAGATGTGGATAATTTAGAGGCCAAATCAACACCTTGAAGATACCTTCTGCCATTGCTCAGTGGTCTAGTTCTGATGCTCACATGCCCATTGAGGCATTTTTGGCTGTGTCAGCATGGGCAACCTCACAGGTCTAGACAATATGGCAGTGTGACAAGAGCACCCCTACCTGAAAATAGAAGGTTACTAAATGATCCACGTGGAGTAATATGAATTCAAAAAATTCAGACAATACTTTATTTGATCACTTAGATCATACGGAGGTTAAACATGAGCACGGTGAACATGTCAAACAATTAAAATCATGTTTAAAATGCACTAGGCGTCTTCATTGTAGGGTCATTTTGGCAAGTAGGGCACCATATATGGCGATGTAGGGTAGTGGTGAGGTAATACTCCTAGATTTCCATGGATTTCCAGCCTATATTGGAGTAGGCCATGTATACAGCAGATATATTCCCAATATACGTCAGGAACCTCCTGGTATGTGAGAGCTGGAACACAGATAGTACACAATATATGTATGAGAATATAGGAGTTAAATCACCTCCATGCCTCACCACACCTCCCTCTCCACCAAAAAATGGACACTTCAATTACCTTCTCAGTTGTAAGACTGTCATACCCGCTTCTCAAATATAGGGACCTCCTGGGTAACCACCCCAAGTGAAACAATGTCCACAGTACCAAATGATTCTGGGGATATATATAAAAATGAATATAAGTATATAAATTACAGGCATCAAGTGAACCCTGAAAACAAAGAACATATTATGGGTATATTACCATCAATGAAGATCAAGAAGACACCCGTCGACTTGAAATAAGATCAGGTCCTTGATGCTTGTACAGAGGTGCATATGGGGGTGGGAAGCCAGGTAGTCACAGTACGTAAATTCCAGACACATATACTGTGTATGCAGCAAGCCGTGAGAACCTGAGTCTATATACCCAATGGAGGGTTTCCAAAAATTACTCAATCAGAGAGAATTGAAGCGGTTTCATTAGGATATGGCTATGTCACAGCATACAATGCCTAAATAGGGTAGCGTGTATATATGTATATACAAGTTATCCTCATAAAGAGGATTTCAAAACATTCCCCGTGTGCACAGGGTAAATTGGGCCCACATAAGATACCTTCTAAACTCCATATATGCTCTATGAATCTAAACAGCTATAAGCTTAAATAACTTGCCACCGGTGGAAGATATATTCCCCTAGGGGATTGCCGTTTGCAGACCGCTGTAATAGTAGCCTTATGGTAGTTTTTCAGAGGGCCTCGTGCCTTACTAGCAAGGAACTGTGACACCGCCGTTCCTTCCCACCTCGTGGACGCCACACCCTATGAAGACGCCGAGCGTAGTGACGTCAATACGTTTACGCATTTCGTCCGCCAATCACCGCAGACTTCGTCAGAACTGGGAGGGGACTTCCATCCTTTGCCTTATATGGTGCACTAATTGCATACCAAAGAGTCTCCACCTCGCCATCTTGTGTTGAAAGAGTATCACTACATTTGAAATATCCAAAGTGAACTAAAACACACATACTAAATTTAAATTGACTGCTGGAAATAAAAAAGGAGGGATCATATTGCTGTAAATCAGATCATCTTCAAAGAGGATAATGGAGAGAAACTATTATTGTAGTAATTATCATTCAAATAGGGAGATATCAAGATAAGGTTCAGATTCCCAATTATAATATCAATCTAGTTATTATAAGAATTTGAATATATAATGTGAATGGAAATAATCACATAGTTAGATTCATATTTTGTCCAAATGGACCAAAATTTCATTCCCATATATAGTTCCCCAATACAGGTTATAACTCAAGATATATTAAAGGTTCCAAAAAATTCAATTAAAAAAAAACCCAAAATTGAGTTCTGTATTTAGTCCATATGGGACAAGTGCACCCAGGGTATAGATCCAGAACTTTTCTTTTCGTAGGAGGACCTTATCAAAGTCCCCCCGACGAGCTGAAATATTCAGCAGGAAAATCCCTTTCACTTTTAGACCTTCTTTTTTACCCCCATGTACTTCTTTAAAGTGTTGTGCCAGTGGATTCTCTTTCTCTCCCTTTCTTATATTCCTATTTTCGTTTCTGATATCTCTCAGATGTTCACCAATCCTAGTCCTAAGATTCCTTTTCGTTTTTCCTATATACATCTTCTTACATGGACACTCTATCATGTATATTATTCTGCTGCTAGAGCAATTAATAAAACTTCGTATCTGGAATGCCTTGGATTTATCATTGTTAAAGAACTGATTGGACTTATGTACAAATGGACAAATATGGCAGTGGCCACAAGGGAACATACCACATAGGCCAGTCCTCCTAGTTAACCAATTTCTTTGTGGTGCCCTCTGAAACTCTGATTGTACTAGTATATCATTTAAGTTCCGAGCTCTTTTTGCTACCATTTGGGGACTCTCCCCCACCACTCTTGCTATCTGTGGATTTTGAGTTAGTAAGTACCAATGAGAGTCCAGGGCCTTCTTAACCTCACCCCATTGTTGTCCAAATTTAGTTATGAATCTCACTGGTTGATTTACCGAATTCGCCCCTACCTTAGTTTTTGGTTTATTTATAAGCTCATCTCTTGTTTTACCAAGGGCTCTTCTTTTTGCTCTTCTTAGGGTTCTATGTGAGTAACCTCTTTCTCTAAACCTCTTGTAGAGCTGAATAGATTCATTTCTATATTCAGCTTCTTCTGTACAGTTCCTTTTTATTCTCTGAAACTGACCAATGGGTATTCCCTGTTTTAAACTCCTTGGATGATAGCTATTAGCATGTAAAAGTGTATTGGCCGCTGTTTCCTTTCTAAACGTTTTAGTGACTAATTTGTTTCCGTGGACAGAGATTGATAGATCTAAAAATGTTATTACCTCTCTATCAGCTGTGTAAGTAAGTTTGATATTCCTATCATTCTCATTTAGGAATTCCATGAATTTTTCTAGGTCATCTATACCTCCGTCCCAAACCATCAGGACATCATCAATGTATCGCAGCCATTTTATTGCATGTTGCTTATAGGGAGTGGAGGGATAAACCGACTCCTCTTCCCACAGCCCTAGATGTAAACATGCAAATGCCGGGGCCCAGGGTGCTCCCATGGAAGTGCCACATACAGTTGTGTCCAAAATTATTCAACCCCCAATGCTGTAAAGGGGTTTAGGGACTATAGTGTACATTTGGAATTGTATTCAGAATCAAATCCTACAAGGACGTTGTAACTACCCAAATGCAACTAAAATGACATCAATTGTTTATGTAATACAGTAGTAAATGGTTCTTATGTGGTTTCTTCATTGCCACAATTATTCAACCCCTTAAAGACTACCACTCTGAAGAACAGAGGTTCATACAGGTGCTTTCCATCAGGTATTGAAAACACCTGTGGATGTCACCGAGCAGCAATCAAGCATAATAAGCACCAATTAGGCAGCTTTAAAATGACTGTGATACTCAGCTCCTTCTAGACATTTACTGGTGTGGTTACAAACATGGTGAAGGCAAGAGAATGGTCCAGGAAGACAAGAGAAGAGGTGATTTCTCTTCACAGGAAGGGCAATGGCTATAAGAAGATTGCAAAGATGTTAAACATACCAAGAGACACCTTAGGAAGCATCATTCGCAAATTCAAGGCAAAGGGCACTGTTGAAACGCTACCTGGTCGTGGCAGAAAGAAGATGCTGACTTCGACTGCTGTGCGCTACCTGAAGCGTAGAGTGGAGAGAAGTCCCCGTGTGACTGCTGAGGAACTGAGAAAAGATTTGTCAGATGTGGGTACAGAAGTTTCAGCCCAGACAATAAGACGCACACTGCGTAATGAAGGCCTCCGTGCCAGAACTCCCAGGCGTACCCCCTTGCTGTCTCCAAAGAATAAGAAGAGTCGACTGCAGTATGCCAAAAGCCATGTGGACAAACCACAAAAGTTGTGGGATAGTGTTCTGTGGACTGATGAAACAAAATTAGAACTGTTTGGGCCCATGGATCAACGCTATGTTTGGAGGAGGAAGAACAAGGCCTATGATGAAAAGAACACCTTGCCTACTGTGAAGCATGGTGGAGGGTCAATCATGCTTTGGGGCTGTTTTGCTTCTGCAGGTACAGGGAAGCTTCAGCGTGTGCAAGGTACCATGAATTCTCTTCAGTACCAGGAGATATTGGATGGAAACGTGATGCAGTCCGTCACACACCTGAGGCTTGGGAGACGTTGGACCTTTCAACAGGACAATGATCCCAAGCATACCTCCAAGTCCACTAGAGCATGGTTGCAGAGGAAAGGCTGGAACATTTTGGAGTGGCCATCGCAGTCACCAGACTTAAATCCGATTGAGAACCTCTGGTGGGACTTAAAGAAAGCAGTTGCAGTGCGCAAGCCTAAGAATGTGACTGAACTGGAGGCCTTTGCCCATGAAGAATGGGCGAAGATACCCGTAGATCGCTGCAAGACACTTGTGTCAAGCTATGCTTCACGTTTAAAAGCTGTTATAACTGTAAAAGGATGCTGTACTAAGTACTAAGATTGAATGTCACTTGGGGGTTGAATAAAACTGATAATGCTGTGAGCACAGAAAAGACATTTGTGGTTATTTCATTATAACTGTTATGTTATATTTGTCTGACCTACAAGTGCCTCTTTAATGTAAATGTAAGCAAGATGACTGAATGATCAAAAGCAATGTCAAACTGGCCAAAACACTCAATTTCAGTGGGGGTTGAATAATTTTGGACACAACTGTATTTGCTGGTAAAAGGACCCCAGAAACTGGAAGCAGTTATGTGTCAGCATAAATTCCAACAGCTCTGATATAAATTCATTTTGAGCCTCCATTTCAAGGAAATATGTCTCCAAAAAGTGGGCCACAGCTCTCCGTCCCCAAATGTGTGGAATAGAGGTATATAATGATTCCACATCAATGCCCACCAGAAGTGCATCCTTTGGTACTTTTACATTTAGAATCTTTTTCAGTACATCTCCCGTATCCCTCACATAGGATCTGAGTTCCAAGACCAGGTCCTTAATTAGATCATCTACAAATTTACCTATTGGTTCCAACGGACCTCCGATAGCCGATACTATAGGGCGTCCCGGTGGTTGAGTAGGATTTTTATGTATTTTTGGAATTACATAAAAGGTGGGAATGTTATAAGCATCAACTGTCACCATGTCACACTCCTGTTTAGTTAATAAGTTTGCTTCACGTGCCAGTTCCACTTTTTTATTTAGGGCAACCACAAGTTTGGGGAAAGGATTATTCTGTAGTTTACGATATGTATCCGGGCTCTTCAGCTGTCTAAGTACCTCCTTTTCATATTCCACACTCTCTAGTAATACTACATTTCCCCCTTTATCACTTTTTTTAATCACAATGTTTTTAGCATTCTTAAGTTCCCTAAGGGCTGTTCTTTCACCTCTAGTAAGGTTATCGGTGTTCCTCAATGGACAACAATGGGGTGAGGTTAAGAAGGCCCTGGACTCTCATTGGTACTTACTAACTCAAAATCCACAGATAGCAAGAGTGGTGGGGGAGAGTCCCCAAATGGTAGCAAAAAGAGCTCGGAACTTAAATGATATACTAGTACAATCAGAGTTTCAGAGGGCACCACAAAGAAATTGGTTAACTAGGAGGACTGGCCTATGTGGTATGTTCCCTTGTGGCCACTGCCAAATTTGTCCATTTGTACATAAGTCCAATCAGTTCTTTAACAATGATAAATCCAAGGCATTCCAGATACGAAGTTTTATTAATTGCTCTAGCAGCAGAATAATATACATGATAGAGTGTCCATGTAAGAAGATGTATATAGGAAAAACGAAAAGGAATCTTAGGACTAGGATTGGTGAACATCTGAGAGATATCAGAAACGAAAATAGGAATATAAGAAAGGGAGAGAAAGAGAATCCACTGGCACAACACTTTAAAGAAGTACATGGGGGTAAAAAAGAAGGTCTAAAAGTGAAAGGGATTTTCCTGCTGAATATTTCAGCTCGTCGGGGGGACTTTGATAAGGTCCTCCTACGAAAAGAAAAGTTCTGGATCTATACCCTGGGTGCACTTGTCCCATATGGACTAAATACAGAACTCAATTTTGGGTTTTTTTTTAATTGAATTTTTTGGAACCTTTAATATATCTTGAGTTATAACCTGTATTGGGGAACTATATATGGGAATGAAATTTTGGTCCATTTGGACAAAATATGAATCTAACTATGTGATTATTTCCATTCCCATTATATATTCAAATTCTTATAATAACTAGATTGATATTATAATTGGGAATCTGAACCTTATCTTGATATCTCCCTATTTGAATGATAATTACTACAATAATAGTTTCTCTCCATTATCCTCTTTGAAGATGATCTGATTTACAGCAATATGGTCCCTCCTTTTTTATTTCCAGCAGTCAATTTAAATTTAGTATGTGTGTTTTAGTTCACTTTGGATATTTCAAATGTAGTGATACTCTTTCAACACAAGATGGCGAGGTGGAGACTCTTTGGTATGCAATTAGTGCAACATATAAGGCAAAGGATGGAAGTCCCCTCCCAGTTCTGACGAAGTCTGCGGTGATTGGCGGACGAAACGCGTCAACGTATTGACGTCACTACGCTCGGCGTCTTCATAGGGTGTGGCGTCCACGAGGTGGGAAGGAACGGCGGTGTCACAGTTCCTTGCTAGTAAGGCACGAGGCCCTCTAAAAACTACCATAAGGCTACTATTACAGCGGTCTGCAAACGGCAATCCCCTAGGGGAATATATCTTCCACCGGTGGCAAGTTATTTAAGCTTATAGCTGTTTAGATTCATAGAGCATATATGGAGTTTAGAAGGTATCTTATGTGGGCCCAATTTACCCTGTGCACACGGGGAATGTTTTGAAATCCTCTTTATGAGGATAACTTGTATATACATATATACACGCTACCCTATTTAGGCATTGTATGCTGTGACATAGCCATATCCTAATGAAACCGCTTCAATTCTCTCTGATTGAGTAATTTTTGGAAACCCTCCATTGGGTATATAGACTCAGGTTCTCACGGCCTGCTGCATACACAGTATATGTGTCTGGAATTTACGTACTGTGACTACCTGGCTTCCCACCCCCATATGCACCTCTGTACAAGCATCAAGGACCTGATCTTATTTCAAGTCGACGGGTGTCTTCTTGATCTTCATTGATGGTAATATACCCATATTATGTTCTTTGTTTTCAGGGTTCACTTGATGCCTGTGATTTATATACTTATATTCATTTTTATATATATCCCCAGAATCATTTGGTACTGTGGACATTGTTTCACTTGGGGTGGTTACCCAGGAGGTCCCTATATTTGAGAAGCGGGTATGACAGTCTTACAACTGAGAAGGTAATTGAAGTGTCCATTTTTTGGTGGAGAGGGAGGTGTGGTGAGGCCTGGAGGTGATTTAACTCCTATATTCTCATACATATATTGTGTACTATCTGTGTTCCAGCTCTCACATACCAGGAGGTTCCTGACGTATATTGGGAATATATCTGCTGTATACATGGCCTACTCCAATATAGGCTGGAAATCCATGGAAATCTAGGAGTATTACCTCACCACTACCCTACATCGCCATATATGGTGCCCTACTTGCCAAAATGACCCTACAATGAAGACGCCTAGTGCATTTTAAACATGATTTTAATTGTTTGACATGTTCACCGTGCTCATGTTTAACCTCCGTATGATCTAAGTGATCAAATAAAGTATTGTCTGAATTTTTTGAATTCATATTACTCCGCGTGGATCATTTAGTAACCTCCTATTTTCAGGTAGGGGTGCTCTTGTCACACTGCCATATTGTCTAGTATGCATTTTTTTGGGTTTATGGATCCACACTTATACAAGTGAGTCGGAGATATGATAATGACACTAGCTATTCGTGTCATTTTAGGTGGCTTGTTTCTGCTCTATTTTTGTGACAACCTCACAGGTCTGCAGCTACGCAGCCCCATACACCATTAACTGAGCGTTCTGACACCTTTCTATCAGAAACCAGCATTCATTATTCCAGTAATTTGAGCTACAGTAGCTCTTCTATTAAATCTGCTTAAATTAAAGCTCTTGGCCTGGGACTCAGGAAGACAAAAGACAAACCTGAGAAAGCTATGGATGTGGAGATGTAAGAGAAAGGAAAAGCGCCTGAGGTAGAGTCAACTGTGGACCTGTACCGGCTGACATCCGAGGAATACATCTTATATGGTTCAAAGGCGTATTGGCCCTTGTGGTCAGTGCGGGGAGGTGAGGAGGCACTCAAACCATTTTTAGGATTGTGGCACCAGTGGCACTCTCACGGCTTTTAAAGGATCACAGTTTTTGTGTGAAGTGGACTGTAAAATATTCACTTTTATCACTTGTTGCAGTATATCATCCTTTTGCATGGTTTTTGTGTGCAACCATCACAAGCATTTAGTCACGTTTCCCCATTAGGGGATATGCAATCGGTTTGTCTTTGTATGCATGATTATTTGTAAGCATTTATACCCCTATGTATTAGTTTAGTTTCTATCCATGTATATACATTTATGCATAGTGGCATTTGTTTAGCGCTACACCAATTTTTCTTATTTTTACATATGCACTTTTTGGTTAAAAGGAGGGTGTTGGCAGCTTAGTGTTTTTATTCATCTGAAGCGCAGGAGGTTTTAATATATTTATTTCAAGCCACATAAACCTATTGCCCATTCATGAAATATGGGTGTCAACACTTTTGTGAATGAGGTTTTTTGTTTAAAAAAAAAAAAAAAAAAGTCCCACAATGCACATCCATCATCAATCATGTCATCCAGAAATGAAGATCCACATCAATCTTTATGAAAACCGCTCACTGAAAGAAAGAAATCCTGCCAGCTGAGGGATATGTCTTATCCTGTCACTGACTTGTGCTGAATGACATTTCCAAGAGTATTGCTGCTAAAAGTATAAAAAGAGGCAAAGCCTCCCAGGTAATATCATTGACCGGATGACGTCACCCACCACTTCCCTAGAAACCACTGACAGAAAGGAAGCTGTCATATATAGTGGCAGTAAAAATACTACTACTATATACTGTATGATGCTTGGCTCTGAGAAGGGGGCATAAGATTTGTAGAGAGAAGTCACAAGACTCTTCAAAGTTCAAGAATGATGGAATAAGCTCAATTTTGTCTGCCCTATGCACATTACGTGAAAAACACCTAAAAAAATGGGGGCAGGAAAGCTTGACAACTGTGTGGGTAAACAGCCCTGAATGCACACTGTCAGCATTTGGGGCTGCTCACATACATCCACACACCTGTCACCAGAGCCAGTGCTAGGCTATTTTGCGCCCTAGGCAAAACCAGCTACCTGTACCCCCCCAAAAAAGAAAAACTGGCCCCCTATAGTGGTGGGGGTGTCAGGTGACCCCCTATGGTGATGGTGTCAGGTGGCCATCTTAACAGTGCAGGATATAGAAGTAATCCTTGGTGTGATCTGGAGGTTGCAGTGACCGGTTGGAAGGAAAGAAGAGTTCTGACCCGCTGACCTGACACTGACAGCTCCAGCACAGCTGGCTCTGGCCGCTCACACATACAGGCTCCTGATCCTTGTAGCCTGGGAGGAGGAGAAGAGGGGGGACCCCAGACACACATCACCCTGCACTGCCACCATACAAATCCTCTAGTGACCGGCACAGGACCTCTACATTGCCTGGCATCCATGACTGGAAGAGAAGGCCAGGCCTGACACACCCGCCATGGGGGAAGACAACACTGTGAGTGCCAAGCCCCAGACATCTATACTGTACAGCTCTCCGGGTGTGAAAGGTAACTGTGGCCCTCCTGCTACTGACATCAGCACCTGTGATTGGTCAGCCAGACTTAACTGTGAATGGTGGCAACAAGGGCAGGGATCATCTTCCTATCAGTGTACATGTGCTGTGTGGGTTCTGTCCTTCTATAACAGGCGTGTGTGCGCCCCAGGCAGCAATGCGCCCCAGGCAGCTGCCTATTTTGCCTAGTGATAGCGCTGGCCCAGCATGTCACCCACACGCTCTTATCTGTGGGGGCTGGGGTGTAGAGAGGTATGGAGGATAAGAGGGTCCAAACCTGCTTCTTAGCATCTCCAGCATGGATATCACTTGTACAGAGCAAATGCACCTTGTACATTCCACACATTTGACCCCTGCACTTTGAAAATTACTTACTCCTGACACCTGAACTTTGTAAATGACATACAGTACGTCTGACCCCTGCGCTCTGAATGCAGGCTCACATTTTAAGTCCCTCCCACCATTAGTGCAAATCACTACACCAACAATCCGCCTTGCCACGACGACCTCCTTACCTTTTTCCTCTGCCTGCCCAAATATTCCTCCAAATTTTTACACCTCATTGAGAGGAGAGGGTATTGATGGTATTGATTACCGCCACCCCCCCCTTCCCTTTCCGCTACCCCCTTTAGCTGCAGAGGCAGCAGCAGGGGATGTACACATCTTTGCTTTGCTTCGTGGCTGTGGCAGGGATTGTATTCCTTGTCAATTTCAAGTGAATGGCGCTGCTCTGTAAGTATCCCACAACTACATGCAATTCACTTAATTGTGGTTCACTAGTGCGGGGTTCAAAGGGTTAAAGGAGGTGTCAAGGAGGCAATACAATCCTTCCGCACCACCTACCCAATGCTGTCTGTAGAGTGATCCAAACGTGAATCACTCCTCAGAGAGCAAAGCTAGCGTGAACGAGCTCCTGGACTGACATCCCTTCTCACTCTAGCATAGGAAGTGTGTTACTGGAAGAATCCCCAGGTGAAAAAAAGGTGGAAAAAAAGGCAAAAAAGCCTGAAAAAAGAAAATGCAGTCACCACATCTAAGGATTAGTAAGTTGAGATAAATTAAAGTTTTGTACTTGGATTTAGATGTGCTTTGGGTATAAATATAATTATGAATGAATTAAAAAACTGAAGGGTATCAAAAAATAGACTAGATACAAACAGGGGCGGACTGACCGTTCGAGCACTCAGGCACTGCCCGAGGGCCCGGGGTCAGTAGGGGGACCCATGAAATGCCCCTGGTACCTTTTTATAGGCTTTTTTGGGTGTGCTTTGAGTGTGGGCAAGGACATAGGGGCCCCATGATACCCTATTGCCCAGGGGCCCCATGAGTTGTCAGTCCGCCCCTGGATACAAATTAACAATTTGAATCCAGTTAACCACCTTACTCCATGTTTATCTTATTATGAAGGAATACACAATGAAATCCAATTTTGCCCATGAGTTATCAGACATTAATACATTCGAAAAAACATCTTTTTAGAGCTAACTCCGGACTCAGAGCTGCAATGCTTGTTTATTCACTGTCAATCCTTTTAACATACAAGCTCATTTTAGATTTCTTGGTACTGGGAATATTTATTATTTCCTCTTTTTTTCTTTTTTTTTATATAACCGCACAAGAGCACGACTGTCAAAAAATAAGAAACGTTACCTTTTGCGGATTGACAGAGAGGCATAGGAGAGCAAAAGGAATGGCATTTTTAGTCAAAGGTTACAGTGAAGTCATCAATCTTTTCCGGGTGTCTAGTTTTTCAGCTTATCAGTTACAAAAGTTCATGGCATAATTTGTGCTCGCTCCATATTAATTCAGTATCAGCTATACTGTTAGCATAAATAGGGCTAAAGAATATGACCAAGGCTCTGGTTGATATGCTTTGCATCCTAGACAACAAAAATGAGGGGAGAGGTAACCTTAGGTGGGAAAAACTCAGAACGTAAAATATTCTATAGAAAAGATAATGATGAAATGTAGGTAGGGCAGGTTATATAGATGTGCCCCCCCCCCCCCCAGTTAGGCTGTTAGGAAAATCTAGTTTGGCTCCAATGTAGTGAGTGGAGTGGTTGTTGATTAACTGGGTCTGCTCAGAATCCCTAGGCTGAGAGTTTGGCTACTTCCTCCTGCCTCTGGAAGAATCTTCTAGAACATAAGGAGAGAGATTCACATGATCAGCTGAATATTTATTATACCCTGGGCAATCCCTCAAAGGGGGCATCCAGAGGGTGAATATATAGAAAAAGAAAACATTTCCATCATACTATGATAATCTAATGATCTAGTGATATCTCCGTCTCACTACTTATAGAGTGTGGATTATAAACCCATAAACGCTTAAGAAAACAAAATGGCGGTTGACTAGTGCAAAGCCTGCCAAGGAGTGGTTAATAATTAATCCTATGCGGAGTAATATATCACTATATTGGTGAATGCAATATTGTGTTTATTTGATCTCATGGATCATGGAAAGGTAGACATGGACATGGTGAACATAGTACAATCCAGGGTGGATAAAAATCAATGATTTTTTTTAAAAAATCAAACAAATCTGATTTTTTTTAAATAAAATGCTTTTTGAGGAAAATATATTACCATCCAAAGGTTATTCCATCATGAAATAAAGATTAGTTTTTTAATTATGTAGAATAAGGCTGTATATGTTTAATTGTTTTGGTAAATAAATTCCATGAATCCATTCACAATGTCATGCTCTTCCAGAGGTTTTTGTAAGATTATTGGGCAGTTTCTCTGCCTACAAGATATTATCACAGATGCTCGGTTTATTTTTGCAGTTCTCAAAACTGAATTTGACTCAGCGGAGATCACATGCCTCTTCTTCACAGCAAAAATGTTATAACATGAACAGAGTTAAGAAAAAGACCTTCATCCTAACTTCTACAAACCTATGAATACAGAATCAACCCCTTCAGTGCTAAGTTTCAAGAAGTTCAGTGAATAGAATAGAAACAATATTTTTCTGATTGTTTGGAGTGGAATAGATCTGCACAAGAAGAAAGTGAAACTAAGTGTGAGGAGGAAGGGGCTGACAGTCTACGTTTCTTAAAATATATATATTTTGTTTAGCCAAATTAGTTACCAAACATGGATGTTTAAGCAAATCACATATGCTGGAATGTTATTGTTTCAGATGAATAAATCTATTTAAATTGTTAATATTAAGGTAATGATTATTTTTCTCCTTCCTAAGTACAACAGAAAAGTTGTCCAAATACGAATGATTAACCTATTAAACTGGGGATAAAAAAAACTAATATGAAAAGTTGTTATTCTAAAAATCTTCATCTACTTGCATATTAAAGTTATACCAGCAAGAATTAGTCTTTATGTAGAAAACTAGGATTTAAATCAAGCCTTACTGACTAATGATTTAAATCGTGATTTAAATCAATTTGATTTAAATCAAATCCACCCTGGTACAATCATAAAGATAAAATCAAAGAGTTAAAAATAAAAAACCGTTCGGCGTCGTCCATTGAGCTGCATAAACAATATAGTTAGCGATAAATTCGAGATCATGGTAATTCTTCTATATTCATTAATTGAAAATCCAGAGGGTGACTGGGGAGGTGATAAAGAGAAGGGAAGTCTGACCATATTGTTCTTTCCTTAGCATTTGCAGTGCTATGGGCCAGAAGAGGACATCTGAAAAAAGGGGAGATCTGCTGAAGAACACCGTTTTAGAGTCCTCACCATTTTCCTCATTAAGGAGGTGCCTGTGGAGACTAGTTGGCAGACAGCTCCTGTGAGTAAAGACCTTACTGAGGTCTGATAGATGTGTAGAAGACCAGCTGCTAATAGCTTCTCCATGGTCTACAGCTGTGGGGCCTCAGATATGCCAACCATCCTCAGCTACCTACAGAGAAGCTGTTACTGGTAGACCAGAGAGAAGCTTGTACTTTTGCTGTTGTTGCTTATCTTTCTGGAGTATCCCGTGACCCCAAACCCTGTTCCTACTGTTCTGCTGCATTAAATCCTAAAAAGACATCTCCCTAGACTGTGATGTAATTATCAGTGTGCTGGTCTGATAGGTGGCCTCTGTACTACTTAGGAAGAACCTGTCTGTTTCAAGCAGCCCCTTTGGAGGTGAGCACTACAATAAATCTGAACTCCAGATAGACAGAAAAGACACAAATGAATGTAGTTCTGTAATCTTTTTTTACGTCATTTAGGGATCTATTTACCCCTAATTAAAAATTTGAGAATCTTGGGGGAAAAGCTGTGTGAATTTTGTATGAAAAAACATTTATAAATAGCGTGAAAAAAATCAATAGGTTGTCACCAGAATTAGTGACTCCATTGGAGGATTTCCCCTCTATTCCTAATCTGGTGACAACCCAAAATGTGGGATTTTCCTTCACTTTCACTCTCATTGATAATAATAAACAGGTCGAGGGGGGCATGGCCGCTGTAGCACGGGATGGCCACATAGTCCGTGAGCTCCAGGAACCGAAGCAGATCACAGCGGCAGAGGACAGCGGAGAGCGTACCTCTCACCACTGACAGCTGTGAAAGAGTGCCGGGAACCGATCAGTTGACATGGGGAAGCAGAAGATCAAAGAGGGACCCCGCAAACTGATGGAGTTTTTCTCTCCGGCGGGTGGCCCCTCCCCTCAAAATGGCGCCGGTCCCAGCACTTCTCCCTCTGTGCAGTCACATACAGCAGAGGAGAGGACTCCTGCCCATATAAGCCATCAAAGCCCTGCACAATCTGTGGGCACTACACCAACCAGCAGCCCCCAAAAGGCAAAGCAGCTCTGTTCCCCAGACCCCCACCTACTAGATGAACAAGCTAATGAGTCCATATCCAATAATACTACCAGAGAGTTTATTGAGCATCTAGAACAGTGGTTCTCAACCTTCCTAATGCCGTGACCATTTAATACAGTCCCTCATGTTGTGGTGACCCCCAACCATAAAATTATTTACCCAGTAATTATAATTCATGAGTGTCGTTTTACCTCCAATACTGCTGCTTTCAACACAGTAGCTGCTTTCAACACAGCAGCTGCTTTCTACACAGTAGCTGCTCTTTACACATCGGAAATATGTGTTTTCTGATGGTCTTAGGGGACCCCTGTGAAAGGGTCGTTCGACCCCCAAAGGGGTCACGACCCACAGGTTGAGAACCACTGATCTAGAAGATTACCCTGCTGAAACTCTGCCTTTGACAACGTCAGTCATGAAGGATATGCTTGTTACCCTTAAAGGGTCTTTACACAAGGATATGATGAGTTTTGTGTCACAAGTAAACGCTGAGGTTGAGAGTCTGGGGGAGCGTGTCAACCATGTGGAATCTAAAATGGGTGAGTTTGCGTCCGCTCACAATGACTTAGTGGATGTTCACGATAATAATAAACAGGTCAAATATAGAGGGTGAGTCTCCATAACAGGGGCACCATGTGTTTTGGCATGTGCAAAAACTCATGTATTAGTAAATGCATGGAGGCACCATAACAATTAATGGCAATGTATTTCTGTGCATGTCGGGGAATTTTTCCCAACCCACACTACTGTGAACCTAGCTTCAAAGGGGACCTTTTAACAAATTTACAAATATGCATAAATAAATTCCTGACATTTCACAATATACTGCAGACTCGTGAGCTCAGCCCTCACTAACCTTGTGGCTCTAAGCACTGTGGAGAAATTTATCCTTAAAATTCACAACAGAAGCAATGAAAATGCAGACCCTCTCCTCTTGCTTCCTCTGGCAGCACAGACGTGATAATAGTGTATATAAACAGTAGGCTGTAAGCTGATTTGAAACTGATTGCAACCCAACTTCAAAGTCTTTGTTGTAATATTTGAGGATGAATTGCTCCACAATGCCTACAGATATCATCGAGGACTTACTTCAAAGCTCATTTACTGCTTGTTAAGAATTTGTAAATACTACAATCTCCATAACCTGGCCACTGGTTCACTTTTACTTCTTGTCAACCATATAATGCATATGTACAGCAGCAGATAGGGTGGGCCTTAATGCCCATACATTGTACATAGGCATCCATGGTGGCTGAGTCTCCTGGACTGAGTATGCACTTCCTGTGTACTCCCAGCACAGTGGCCAAGCTGTCACAGTCAACTCCTGGTCTCTGTTTCTGATCAAGAGTTAGCAGGATGAACTCCAGGATCGTGTGACCACTGTGAAAGCCAATCACAATGATTAGGGGATCAGGACGTCCACCCTACCTCCAAGCATTAAGACCCAGTTAAAGGACCACTGAAGGGGTTAAGTTAGTTTGTTTGATCGTCCTTTGTACCTTTGGTGGCATAGACAATCAATTAAGACAAGCATAAATAAATAAAAAATAAATCATAACACCCAGTAGGACAGTGATTACAATGGGATGGTGTGAACACTGCTGGGATGATAAAAAAAAGCAACAAAAAAACATATATTTATATATATACAGTACATCAGTATATATAATTTTCTTACCTCTGAGATCATGTGTGTCTTTTATAGCTGTCAATGTATCTATAATACCTTGTTCTCCATTGCCCATATTTGTGACAATGCCAATGGGAAGTCCTTGATTTCTTAGTGCACTAGCTATCTTCCTTCCAGTGTCCACCCAGATGTCCTCATTGGAAGACACCACCCCAACATGAGCCCATCTAAAATACTTCATAAAATGAAACAAAACTTTGGTTGGAGTTGGCATAGTCCTGGCAAATGTTGGAAAGCTATCTCTCATATCCAGCTCATGGTTAATGCAAGCCCAGGAAAAAACAGCTTTGTCCCAGTTTTTCCCTAAAAGCGAAGCAGCGTCGCAGTATCCAGGGTTCTGCGGACCTATAAATGCAGCAGAGAATTTATCAAAGTTTGCAAATTCCATTAACGCTTTGGAGGTTTCACAGTTTTCCTCCAGAACTTTATAATCCATGGAGTGACCCAGCTGTAGCGATGAGTCATTGTTGATTTTGGTCACTGCTAACCCAGCAGCCAATTCTGGCAAGGCCTTAGAGAAAAGGGGGTCGCACTTCCATGGACCAACCACACCCACTGTAAAGTTGACACTCTGCACACCCCAAGGTTTCATGAGTAATCCCATTAGAATAAAACAAAGAAGCACATGAAGTGGGAACGTCCTTAAAGCTCTCTGGATTGGTAGATGATTGGAATCTTGGAGTCTTGATTTCTTCCACAAGAAGTCTCCAAGATGTGGACAACGATAAAACATTGTAGCTTGTTACGGCCACGCTAAAGTCCTTCACAGGCCATGAATCTACAGAATTACCTGTCAAAAAAGAAAGAACAAAATGAATAATACATAAAAAATGAGATAAACCGAATAAAAATATTTTCTTTTTTTTTTAAAGAGCAACAAAGCACATACAGTATATTTTTTTACAAAATAATGAAGGGCAAAAACCATGGTACCATGTTGTACTGTACATGCTGTTAAAGTGTTACTAAACTCACAACAGGAAAATCAGTCTGTATATGCAGTAAAGCATGCTTGTTATACTCACTGTGGAAGTTAAAGGGTTACTCATCAGCATTATGTAAAAAGGCTTATCTTCTCTGATCCTCCCCTTCTTCCACAGTCCCCAATCCATCTGCTGATATTACAAAACCTAGGAGACACTGCACATGCTCAGTTTGTGTATTGCTAGATAATTTTTCCAATATTTTTGGAGGGTGCATGGCACAGGGCCAATCAGCACTGTCCAGGCAGAGGGTCAGGGGTCATGCAGCCTCATAGGACAGTCAGAGGAGAATGAAAACTCCTCCCACAAGATTAATCAGTGCTCAGCTACACACTGATAGAAGTCACAAGACTGCTATATACTGCTGAAGAGAAAAGGTATTTAGTAGTTTATATTTACTAAAATAATTGCACTTCCATGTTCTGTGTACTGTGGGAGACCAGATATAGTGAATACAGGGTCCTGGGAGACCAGATATAGTGAATGCAGGGTCCGGGGAAACCAGATATAGTGAATGCGGGGTCCTAGGAGACCAGATATAGTGAATGCAGGGTCCTAGGAGACCAGATATAGTGAATGCAGGGTCCTGAGAGACCAGACATAGTGAATGCAGAGTCCTGGGAGACCGGATATAGTGAATGCAGGGTCCGGGGAGACCAGATATAGTGAATGCAGGGTCCTGGGAGACCAGATATAGTGAATGCAGGGTCCAGGGAGACCAGATATAGTGAATGCAGGGTCCTGGGAGATCAGATATAGTGAATGCGGGGTCCTATGAGATCAGATATAGTGAATGCAGGGTCCTGGGAGACCAGATATAGTGAATGCGGGGTCCCGGGAGACCAGATATAGTGAATGCAGGGCCCTGGATTTAGCAACACTTTAACCAAACTGACTGTGATAATTTATGTTTTAGGGGTTGTTTTTTTAATTTTTTTTATGTTATTCCGTACTTTTCCCTATATGATTACCTTCAAAGTCAGTTATCAAAGCAATCTGATTTCTTTTAGGTGAAAAATTATCAAATTAAATGTTTAACTAGTTCAGCTATCGTACCTGTATACTCCTTATAGATCAGAGCAATTTTTACATATTTGGTATGGGTCTATTGATTTGGCAGTAACTTTGTCATTACTTAAAAGAAGTATTAAACCCAAAACTAAAAAATTATTAAATTGCCGCTCACCAATTCATAGATGTGGTGGAAGCATTAGTTTTCTCTAGGCCTTTCTCCTTTATTTTCAACTGGTGATCCTGCCAGTTCTGTTTTACAATCACAGTTCAGTTACCATGAGCATACAACTTAGTGAAATCTGCAGGTTGAAGAAGAAAATTCTCTACAAGTTAGAGAAGATTCATGGAAAGAAAAAGAACCTTTACATATTACATAAAAAATCTTTAAAAGAGAAGTGTAGGATTTTTTTTTTTTTTTTTTTTGTGCCCATTCATACTTTCCTTGGTGGATGCATCATCGGTCTAATGCTGCATCTGTCCCCCCTTGGCTCTAAGGGTGATAGCTCAGCGATCACATGATCACTGATCGCTGAGTTCTCACAGCCGCTGTGAGCAGAGAGAGGGACTGTCAGTCACTGCTCTCTGCTCTGCCCCCTCTCCTGCGCTCACTTTAGCACCTGGGTTGTAGAGGGGGAGGGAGTGGCTGGCTGATCGCTAAGAGGCTGAGTCGCTCCAGTGTCTAGGGTGGATCCCGACTTTGAAGTCGGGATCTTTCCCCAGCCTGTACCGGCTGAGTGATGTCAGCTGACAGCGGGCAGAAGGAACTACATTCCTGTGTTTCATAGAACAAGAACAGCCAAAAGAGATTTGGCTGTACTTCTCCTTTAAAGAGGAACAATGTAGCTGCCAGTTTTTACCAGTGTGACTTACCAGTGCCTGGAGTCCACCACTGTCCTCCCACAGCTGGTTCTTCTTAGGAAGATTTTATTTATTTCAGGTACTTATATAGCACCATCAATTTACGCAGCGCTTTTACATATATATTGTACATTCACATCAGCCCCTAACCCTCAAGGGGTGTACAATCTAAGGTCCCTAACTCACATTCATACATACACCTACTAGGGCCAATTTAGACAGGAGCCAATTAACCTACCAGCATGTCTTTGGAGTGTGGGAGTAAACCAAAGTACCCAGAGGAAACCCATTCAGGCTCAAGGAGAACATGCAAACTCCAGGCAGGTGGTGCCATGGTTGGGATTTGAACTGGCGACCCTAGTACTGCCAGGCAGAAGTGCTAACCACTTAGCCACTGTGCTGCCCAGGAAGATGCATGAGATCTGTGGGACTACAGCTGCATGGGACATCTCAGAGAAGGGTTGAGGGTATGGACAGAGGGCATGCCTAAACCCACGTCATTCTCACCTAGATGAGAATTAAAGAAGTGGGAGCGAGTACCAGTCAAAAAACATCTACGGTGTTGAGTGCAGGGGTGGGGAGGAGGAATAGCTGCACTTTCACTTTTGACTGAAGGTCCGCTTTAACGAGTATCTGAATCCAAAAACATTAGGTGTGGTGCTTGCATTCGTTTTTTTTTTAGGCTATTTTCTTTTATTTTAACCTGGCGATCCTGCCAAAAGCATGCTTACTAGGCGACAAGATTCACATGTTATACTGTTTCTATAGTGTTGTCACCTCTGGTTTGCATTCACTTTAAGGTGAAGTTGTAGTTTGTCCATGCAGGGCAAAGCAACAGGTGAGGTTTAATGTTGACCTCTTTCCTATATTGTGACGTGAGTTACTTTGGGTGGGGGGCCCATGGAACCCAGCTCACCCCTGTCTCAGCTCCCCATATCCCTCTCATGTGTAAATCACCCTGTGTCTGTTAGGGGTACAGGGTGATCTGTCCTAATATTGTGTGGGCTTTGTTTCAGACTGTGTAGATATGTTTAGGAGATAGGTGGGGTGGGGGTTGTTGATTGTTTAATGTTATGTGGCTGCATCCCATTGTTCTATTGCTTGGCTTGGGAGCAAACTATTATGGAATGTCTGTGTTTATGTGTATTAGCTTAGTGGGGGTGGGGGGTCTCCAGCCGTCCTCCCTCCTGATGGGACTGTCTGCTAGTATGAAGTTTGAATACCTGTGTGTCTCTTGTTACTAAATGTAGATTGCCCCGCCCTGTGTCATTAAGCAGGGAGGGGGGATTGTCCCCTGAGTGTATATATCTTGTATCTGTGTTAAAGAGTTCCATGTTCAGACAGACTGGAGTCGTCTAGTCTTGTATGGTCGGCTGTGGTGTCTATTGTCGATGTTCGGACGGGGAAGCGGTATACTAATGGAAGTACGCAGTCTGGGTCGGTTCTGTTACATTTATAATCTCACATTCACTGCAGCCCCCCCTATTTAATAAGTAATCTCTTCAAAAAGGGTAATGTTTCCATAATGTCCTTGCACACATTATCCTTATAGTTACTAAATAAAACAAAATATAATTACAATGCCATTCCTGCCCAGTGTGTGAGAGATGAAATGGTTAACCCAACTGCTTTGGTCCCATTGAACTTGCTGAAAAATCCCTATTAAATCAGAATGAACACAAGAGCAGAATATCAGAGATGTCAAGATTATATTTTAATTTGTTTCAGGGGTTGGAAACACTGAGTCAGCACATTTTAGATTAAAAGTATGTTAACATCGAAGACAAGCAATTTATCACAGGGATTAATGAGCAAAATACAGTATATATTATACAGTACTGTCTTCCCTGTCATTATTTAGTACTGGCCTTTGTATTTAGGTTCTGGGGATGACAAATACTTTAACAGTCCATTCGAATTACTGTGCTATGGTAAACCTCAAGGTCCTGCTAGGTGTCAAAGCATGTGTCCAATCATTGCACATCACAAAGTTCTTGCCCTGTGTGTTGGCGAGCTCCCTTGGCAAAAAAGAGTTATGTGTGTTTTTGGGTGCATTGACAACCCACTGAAAGCAAATTAGGGCCTACGTCCTCTTCTAGATTTTTAGATTTCTTTTTATATTATGGAGAATACAATAGGAGGAGAGGGAACATCTCAAGGTGGACAGCACTATCCAAAAGCAAAAAGAAGACAGACACAAGGCCAGGATAGGGTTGCCACCTCATCCCTATAAAATGGAACACATATTAATTACACAGGTTCTGTGGTTGATTAAGGTGTTAATTAACATCACCTAGTGCCTTATCCACATTATATTTGCCTTAGAACCTCTGTAATTAATATGTATTCAGTTTTAAAGGGATGAGGTGGGACTGGATCCCAGCCATTGCTGAGAGTGTCTACTGAGCTCATGACTCCAGCTTAGGGTTGCCACCTCATCCCTTTAAACCCAAACACATTTTCATTTCACAGGTTCTGTGGCTACTTAAGGTGGTAATTAAACTTGCTTAGTGCCTTATCTGCATTAAATCAGCCTCAGAACCTGTATAATTTATAAGTGTTTAGGTTTAAAGGGATGAGGTGGCAACCCTAGGCCAGGAAGTATAGTGGGAGATCTCACCATTTGATTACCAATATGTACTCACCGGCTACTTTGTTAGGTACACCTGTTCAATTGCTTGGTAACTCAAATTGCTAATCAGCCAATCACATGGCAGCAACTCAATGCATTTAGGCATCTAGACGTGGTGAAGACGACCTGCTGAAGTTCAAACTGAGCACCAGAATGGGCAAGAAAGGGGATTTAAGTGACTTTGAATGTGGCATGGTTGTTGGTGCCAGACGGGCTGCTCTGAGTATTTCAAAAACTTCTGATCTACTGAGATTTTCAAGCAGAATAATCTCTAGGGTTTACAGAGAATGGTCCAGAAAAAAAGAAAATATCCAGTGAGTGGCAGTTGTGTGGACGAAATGCCTTGTTGATGTCAGAGGTCAGAGGAGAATAGGCAGACTGGATCCCAGCCATTGCTGAGAGTGTCTATTGAGCCACAAATCCTTTCAGGAACCAAGGGGGGTGCCACTGAAGACCTGAATTGGGAGTACACAGGGAGACCCTGTCTGCCGGAATCAGAATTGCATTCTATGCTTGAAGGACTTTGTGAGTGCTGGCCCAGACGGGGAAAGAATTTCAGAGACTGTTTGCTTTTATCACCCCTATTTCTCCAAGTACAAGGCTTGCCTGGCCTAGTATATTGCTTTATGTGATCCAGTGCTGTCCACTTAATGTCCCACTGCTTAAAGAGTAACTGCACTTTGTTGAAAAAAATACATTCCCCTCCGGTTGTACATTGCAGAGTTTTTTTAACAAATATTAGTACAGATTCCTACCTTTCGGTATTATGAAGAAATAGCTGTTTATTTGTCTGTGTCCACGTGCACAGTGAATGTGTATAGAAGTGGTTTCATAATTATCTATCAGCTGCTGCATCTGCAGAGGTCTAATGAGGAAATTTGCCAAATCTGCATCCTTTAGGGCCAGTCCACACTATAGAAATGCAGTCCAGATGTGTTCCGGATGCGTTTTCGCATGCATGTTTTTGATGTGTTCCAGTGTATTTTTGATGCTTTCCGGTTTCCTCTCTCTTTTTCTTCAATTCACATAGGGACATGTGCATTCCAGAGAATTTTTGGTGTGTTCTGGTGCATTTTTTATGCGTTTTAACATGTTCCAGTCCCGTTCTGTGCAGGAAAAAATGCAGCCTGTTCTACTTTTTTCTCTGCAACTGCAACACACTGGAACTGCAAGCACTGGTGTGAACTATGACATTGACAACCATATAACCTACTGTCTGTGCGTTTTGGATGCAGAAATAAAGCAACTGAAACGCATGTAGTGTGAACTGGCCCTTAGACATGATTTCATTTGGAAATATCTCACCAAAAATTACATTTTTGTTGAAGGGGATGCCCAAAATGTGACTTTTTATCTTAGTGCAGACTTCTGGGAAAATCAGTAAGCCAATCACACAAGCAGGAAATTATATTTCTGGGGGGCATTTGTACACCATCTGTGTACAGAACACCTCCAGGTAACCATATTGCATTGTATTTTACAGGAAATTGCAGCGCTACAGATTGAAAAGAAAAGGTAATTCTTAAAAACATTCGATTACAATATAACTTGTAGTGCAATTGTATACACTATATTACTTTTTTTGTTTGCTAATTTTAGTTTTCACGAAAGTGGAGTTACCCTTTAAGGGATTGTTCAACAGAGCTACTACAAGGCAGAATGTCCTTATTGTTCCAGTTAGTAATGTGGAATATCCAAGTAGCTACAGCAATAAAAAAGGCAACCCTTCTGTACTGTATTTCTTGAGTCAGTGTGTAAAGATGCTGTTTGCATCTTTACACACTATATATACATTCAGTCGTATCCGACCCTTGGCAATTGCATGAACCGTCACTCGTAAGCGACTTTTTCCATGAATTCTCTTAGCAATTATTTTACAGGGTAGGTTGCCAGGTCTTTCCCCAACCCCTACCATGCAGGAGATCCCGCATGGCAAAGGATGAGATATATATATATATATATATATATATATATATATATATATATATATACAGTAAAACCTTGGATTTCAAGCATAATTAGCTCCGGAAACATGCTTGTAATCCAAAGCACTCAGTATAAAGTAAAAATAAAAAAAAATAACACTTTACCCTTAAAAAGATATGTGGCTAGTGTGAGGAAAACAAGAGAGGAGAGGAGGAGGGTTATTGTTTAGGACGTCAATCACTAACAGGATAACTGCTATCTGTTGGCTCAGTGGAATCTTTTTCTTTTTGTGTGACTTTAACAAGGAACCTATCCAATGACACTTGCTTTTGCCTCCTTTTGAGCATTTGGCGGAAATGTGACATTGCATTGTCGTTAAACAGATTTATCATTCACACTGCTACAGCCTTATTCGTGTGTTGCTTTTCTACAAAATTTTGCACTGTTTCCCACATTTTGCACATCTCCCTAATCTCATTTGAAGTGAGGGATTCCTCTGTCTTTTTATCCTCCTCTTCAGACGAGATCTCCATAACTTCTTGCTGTTACTCGCGATGCAGATCCATCAGTTCGTCAGTGGTCAGCTCCTGGCCATGTTCCTCCACCAGCTCTTGAATGTTGTATTCATTCACCTCCAGTCCCATGGTCTTTCCCAAGGACACAATTTCATCGACAACTGGTGGCTCCTGTTCCTGAGAAAACCCCTCAAAGTCATGTTCAAGAGCACAATCAGGCCACAGTTTTTTCCAAGCAGAATTTAGGGTTCTCTTGGTGACCCCATCCCAGGCTTTATCGATAATCTTGAGGTAGTTCACAATGTGGAAATGAATTTTCCAAAACTCTCGGAGGGTAAGGTTTGTTCCTTCGTTCACCTCGAAGCATAACTGAAATAGTGCTTTGGTTTAAATCGTTTTAAAGTTGGAAATTACCTGCTGATTGATGGGCTTGAGTAGTGGAGTGGTGTTAGGAGGAAGGAACTTGACCTTAATGAACTCAAATTTCTCCAGTAATTTGTCATCAAGGCCTGGAGGATGAGCAGGAGCATTATCCATTACCAGCAAGACTTTGAGTGGCAGATTCTTTTCTAAAAGGTATTTCTTCACTGTAGGACCAAAGACCTTGTTGATACATTCTACGAGCAAGATATGAGTGACCCAAGCCTTGCTGCTGGACCTCCACATAACGTTTAACTGGCTCTTCTGCACCTTGCATTTCTTGAAGGCTCGAGGATTATCGGAATGATATACAAGCAGGGGCTTGATTTTCAAATCCCCGTTTGCACAAAACAAGAGAGTTAGATGGTCTTTCATGGGCTTGTGACCAGGCATTGCATTCTCTTCTTCTGTAATGTAGGTCCTCTTTGGCATCCTTTTCCAGAAAGCCCCATCTCATCACAGTTAAAAACTTGCTGTGGCAAGTAACACTCGGAAACCATGAGCTGCTGGAACTCGGCAGTGAACGCCTCAGCTGCTTTAGCGTCCAAACTAGCAGCCTCTCACAACACTGTGGATGCCACTTCTTCTCTTAAAGTTATCAAACCATCCCCTGCTCGCCTTGAAGCCTTCTTCATTTTCTGTCGATGTACGTGGCAGTTTACTTACAAGGTCAGCGTACAAGGTCTTTGCCTTCTCACAGATATTGTTCTTGGACACAGTATCACCTGCTAGTTGCTTCTCATTTATCCAGACGAGAAGCAACTTTTCTATATTTCCAGAGCACGTGGCCCTTGCTTTGATACTCTCGAGACTCCTTTTGCTGCATCTAGCTCCCTTATTTCTTCTTTAATATTGTGCAAATTGTCAATGTAGACTTATTATACAATCTTGCGATGTCGGCCACTCGCATACCTCGTTCGTGCTTCTCGATGATTTCTTTTTTAACTTCCACCATCATTATTTCCTTCTTCTTACTGCCTTCCTTTTCTACCTTTTTTTTTTTTTATCTTAATCTGGGCCATTGTTGCAGTACAGAGGTGAGTGAGGCACACCAACTGAGACCGGGAAACGATTCCCCACGATCCCGCAGCGAGAAAGAGAGAGGAGAACCATCAGTTGTTACGGACGTTTTTACTACTCATATTGCAAGACCCCATTCATTTATAAAGTTAAAATTTATAAAAATTTTTGATCGTCTTGCAAAACACTCACAGACCAAGTTACTTGCAATACAAAGTTTTACTGTATATATATATATATATACATATATATATATATATATATATATATATATATATATATATATTTTATTGGGTATTATGGGAAACATCCTTAAGATAGATTTTAGAGAGATAGATAGATAGATAGATAATATATAGATAGATAGATAGATAGATAGATAGATAGATAGATAGATTTGATCTACGGAACAAAGCGTATTCACATCACTTTCCTAATCCAGAGGTATTGACCAGTCTTAGTTTTGGATCATCTGGAAACATTTTCCTAATAGTTTCTACATACAGGAAGATAGGAGATGATGTAGAACATGTTACATCTCAATTAACTCAATGGAACATAAGCATCTTATACTCTTCGCTTTGTCAGCACTAAGCACACAGGATTTACTGGAGAGTCTCACCAGTTACATATGAAGAACAAATCTCTGTCTACCTTATACTTTACTCAATGACAGACAGAGGCCTCGTGAAGGAAGGACAGTCTGTACAGCTACCAGAATCAGGGTTCCTGCATATAAAACATGAATGATGGATTCTTATTGGTTGCTTTGCCAGTGAAAACCTCACACAGTTCCCATCCCAGGGCACACAGGCACTTAAGGGAATTTATTAAGGGGGTAAACAAGTGCATTTGCCTTGGGCCTGCAAAGACCAAGTGGTTAATATTTGTTCATTGTATGGTTTAGTTCAACTTATCTGTATACTACATGGAATCTTCTCTACAATGGGACACATAAGGGACACATAAGGGAGGCCATACACAGATCAAATGTGGGCCGATTCCTGCTGAATTACCCTAAATTTGAGCTGCGGGTGGCCCTTTTGGCACACCTCTGCTCAAGAACAGTTGATCTTCCAATCAACTTTTGTCAAAGGAGCTGGTCAGAAAAGTTTCTGCTGAGCATTTCCTGCATCCAATCAGATGCAAGCATTTTCTGGGCAGTCAGAAGCAATACAATAGCTGTGAATTCCTCAATCCTTGGCAGGGGTTCCACGAGAAGTCCCAAGGCGTTTCGCCACAATCTGCCCGTCAGTTGCAGGCAGCTGACAGATTGCATCCCCTTATTTCCCCGGCATGCAGAGCTGCACCAAGAAGTTATTGGTAGTCCTGTTGTACCGTACTGTTCCCTGCTTGCCCCTCCTGTCCATCCCAGGGGCCTATAAGTGACATTACATGGAATGGAAGAGAAAGGAGGGGCCAGCGGAGAACAGCGCGCTACAACAGAACTCCCAGCAGCTTCACAGTGCAGCTCTGCATGAGACAGAACTGCATCACTACTGTACAGTATACTACTTTCTCCCCTTACTGTGCCCAGCTACTAATTCCCCCTATATAATGTGCCCTGCAGTCTCCATATATTGTGCCTTGCTGCCCCCCCCCCCAAGCAATGTGCCCTGATGTGCCCAATGTATTGTGCCTCGCTGCCCCCCCCCCCATGTGATGTGCCCTAGTGCTCCCCCCCATGTAATGTGCCCTGTGACCTCCTATGTAATGTGCCCTAGTGCTCCTCCCCATGTAATGTGCCCTGTGACCTCCCATGTAATGTGCCCTACTGTCCACCATGTAATATGCCCTGCTGCTCCCCCCTGTCTTATGTGCCCTGCTGCCCCATGTAACGTTCCCTGCTGTCCCCCATGTAACGTTTTCTGCTGCCACCCCGTGTAATGTGCCGTACTTTCCCCCCATGTAATATGCCCTGCTGCTTCCCCCTATCTTATGTGCCCTGCTGCTCCCCATGTAATGTTCCCTACTGTCCCTCATGTAATGTTGCCTGCTGCCACCCTATGTAATGTGCCCTGCTGCTCCCCCCCATGAAATGTTACCTGCTGCTCCCCACCCCATGTAACGTTCCCTGCTGTTCCCCATGTAATGTTCCCTGCTGCCACCCCATGTAATGTGCCCTGCTGCCCCCCATGTAATGTTCCCTGCTGCCACCCCATGTAATATGCCCTGCTGCCCCCCCAAGTAATGTTCCCTGCTGCCCCCCATGTAATGTGCCCCTCTTCCCCCCCTGTAATGGGCCCTGCTGCCTCCAATTTAATGCATCCTGCTGACCCCTTGTGCTCTCCCCTGCTGACCTCCTGTGCTCTCCCCTGCTTACTTCCTGTGCTCTTTCCTGCTGACCTCCTGTGCTCTTCCCTGCTGATCTCCTGTGCTCTCCCCTGCTGATTCCTGTGCTCTTTCCTGCTGACCTCCTGTGCTCTTCCCTGCTGACTTCCTGTGCTCTTTACTGCTGACCTCCTGTGCTCTTCCCTGCTGATCTCCTGTGCTCTCCCCTGCTGACTTCCTGTGCACTTCCCTGCTGACCTCCTGGGCTCTTCCCTGCTGACTTCCTGTGCTCTCCCCTGCTGACTTCCTCTGCTCTTCCCTGCTGACTTCCTGTGCTCTCCCCTGCTGACTTCCTGTGCTCTTCCCTGCTGACTTCCTGTGCCCTTATATTTTACCTTTATACTGTATTTTGTATAATCACAGTCACGGCTGGTTATCGTTAAAGTGTACTGTATGTATAGCAAATTTATTTTTTTTTTTTGTGAAGTGAGGGGAGATCTTCCAATGAGAGCACAGATCTTGGTGAGTCCTGTCTAAGAGGGGAATCAAAATCACTCTGTAGGGATCTTGTCTGACTTCCTGTTGCATCTCTGGGACAAGAATTGAAGAAGAAAATCTCCCCAACAGGACACAAACAAAAGAACAAACTGCCAGGGATTGAACACATTGAGCACTGTAAGACCCGGTCACACTGGGCGTGACTTTGCATGCGATTTGCATGCCATACAACTTGCAAATCGCATAGAAAGTTGCACCCTATTGTCCGCAATTACATCAGTTATATCGATGCGGTTCCGACTTCGTCAATTTCTAAAGCAGTACATGCACTACTTTTGGTACGATTTCTATAGACATCTGTGTCAGATGTCTTGCAAATCGCACGGCATGTCATCCAACCTTGAGATCGACTGTAAGTCACATGATTTCAAAGTCGGGATTGGTGTGACCGGGGTGTAAATCTAAAACCATACGTGCACTTTAACAACTTGCCCTCCAGATGATTTACCTCCCTTCCTGACCAGGCCATTTTTTGCGTTACGGAGCTGCATTACTTTAACTGACAATTGTGCGGTCATGCAACGCTGCACTCAAATGAAATTTATGTCCTTATTTCCCACTAATTAAGCTTTCTTTCCGTGGTATCTGATCACCTGTGCGCAGGGGCGGACTGACCATTTGGAAACTTGGGCACTGCCCGAGGGCCCAGGGTCAGTAGGGGGCCCCATGAGATGACCCCGGTACCTTTTTCATAGGCTTTTTTTAGTTTGAGCAAGGACACAGGGGCCCCATGATCCCCTATTGCCCGGGGGCCCCATGAGTTGTCAGTCCGCCCCTGCCTGTGCGTTTTTATTTTTTGCACAATAAAAAAAAAAGACCAACAATTTTGAGAAAAGAACAATATTTTTTACTTTTTGCTATTAAACAGGTCCAGTAAAAATTGTAAAACATCAAATTTCGTCATAAATTTAGGCCAAAATGTATTCAGAATACATTTTGGCCTAAATTTATGACGAAATTTGATGTTTTACAATTTTTACTGAACCCATAGCCCTTCTGCACATGCTCAGTGTAGTGTCTATTGCTAGAGAGTTTTTTTTTCTTTCTTTGGCACAGGGCCAATCAGTACTGTCTAGACCAGGGGTGGGCAAACTTTTTGACTTGAGGGCCGCAATGGGTTCATATATTGGACCCGGGGGCCGGACCAAGAGTAGATGAATGATGTGTATGTGTCATCCATAGTAAGTATAGTAATATTCCCCCATAGTAAGCATAGTAATTAATCCCCCATATAGTAATTCATCCCCCATATAGTAATTCATCCCCCATAGTAATTCATCCCCCATATAGTAATTCATCCCCCATAGTAATTCATCCCCCATATAGTAATTCATCCCCCATATAGTAATTCATCCCCCATAGTAATTCATCCCCCATATAGTAATTCATCCCCCCTATAGTAATTCATCCCCCATATAGTAATTCATCCCCCCTATAGTAATTCATCCCCCATATAGTAATTCATCCCCCATAGTAATTCACCCCCCATATAGTAATTCATCCCCCATAGTAATTCATCCCCCATAGTAATTCATCCCCCATATAGTAATTCATCCCCCATAGTAATTCATCCCCCATATAGTAATTCATCCCCCATATAGTAATTCATCCCCCATAGTAATTCATCCCCCATATAGTAATTCATCCCCCATAGTAATTCATCCCCCATATAGTAATTCATCCCCTATAGTAATTCATCCCCCATATAGTAATTCATCCCCCATATAGTAATTCATCCCCCATAGTAATTCATCCCCCATATAGTAATTCATCCCCCATATAGTAATTCATCCCCCATAGTAATTCATCCCCCATAGTAATTCATCCCCCATAGTAATTCATCCCCCATATAGTAATTCATCCCCCATAGTAATTCATCCCCCATATAGTAATTCATCCCCCATAGTAATTCATCCTCCATATAGTAATTCATCCCCCATATAGTAATTCATCCCCCATAGTAATTCATCCCCCATAGTAATTCATCCCCCATATAGTAATTCATCCCTCATATAGTAATTCATCCCCCATATAGTAATTCATCCCCTATAGTAATTCATCCCCCATAGTAATTCATCCCCCATAGTAATTCATCCCCCATATAGTAATTCATCCCTCATATAGTAATTCATCCCCCATATAGTAATTCATCCCCTATAGTAATTCATCCCCCATATAGTAATTCATCCCACATAGTAATTCACCCCCCATATAGTAATTCATCCCCCATAGTAATTCATCCCCCATATAGTAATTCATCCCCCCTATAGTAATTCATCCCCCATAGTAATTCATCCCCCATAGTAATTCATCCCCCATATAGTAATTTATCCCCCATATAGTAATTCATCCCTCATATAGTAATTCATCCCCCATATAGTAATTCATCCCCAATAGTAATTCATCCCCCATATAGTAATTCATCCCTCATATAGTAATTCATCCCCCAAATAGTAATTCATCCCTCATATAGTAATTCATCCCCATATAGTAATTCATCCCCCATAGTAATTCATCCCCCATATAGTAATTCATCCCCCATAGTAATTCATCCCCCATATAGTAATTCATCCCCCATAGTAATTCATCCCCCATATAGTAATTCATCCCCCATAGTAATTCATCCCCCATAGTAATTCATCCCCCATATAGTAATTCATCCCTCATATAGTAATTCATCCCCCATATAGTAATTCATCCCCCATATAGTAATTCATCCCCCATAGTAATTCATCCCCCAATATAGTAATTCATCCCCCATAGTAATTCATCCCCCATATAGTAATTCATCCCCCCTATAGTAATTCATCCCCCATAGTAATTCATCCCCCATAGTAATTCATCCCCCATATAGTAATTTATCCCCCATATAGTAATGCATCCCCCATATAGTAATTCATCCCCCATATAGTAATTCATCCCCCATAGTAATTCATCCCCCATATAGTAATTCATCCCCCATAGTAATTCATCCCCCATAGTAATTCATCCCCCATAGTAATTCATCCCCCATATAGTAATTCATCCCCCATAGTAATTCATCCCCCATATAGTAATTCATCCCCCATAGTAATTCATCCCCCATATAGTAATTCATCCCCCATAGTAATTCATCCCCCATATAGTAATTCATCCCTCATATAGTAATTCATCCCCCATAGTAATTCATCCCCCATAGTAATTCATCCCCCATATAGTAATTCATCCCCCATAGTAATTCATCCCCCATAGTAATTCATCCCCCATATAGTAATTCATCCCCCATAGTAATTCATCCCCCATATAGTAATTCATCCCCCATATAGTAATTCATCCCCCATAGCAATTCATCCCCCATATAGTAATTCATCCCCATAGTAATACATCCCCCATATAGTAATTCATCACCCATATAGTAATTCATCCCCCATATAGTAATTCATCCCCCATAGTAACTCATCCCCCATATAGTAATTCATCCCCCATAGTAATTCATCCCCCATAGTAATTCATCCCCCATATAGTAATTCATCCCCCATAGTAATTCATCCCCCATATAGTAATTCATCCCCCATAGTAATTCATCCCCCATATAGTAATTCATCCACCATAGTAATTCATCCCCCATATAGTAATTCATCCCACATATAGTAATTCATCCCCCATATAGTAATTCATCCCCCCATAGTAATTCATCCCCCATATAGTAATTCATCCCCCATATAGTAATTCATCCCCCATAGTAATTCATCCCCCATATAGTAATTCATCCCCGATATAGTAATTCATCCCCCATATAGTAATTCATCCCCCATAGTAATTCATCCCCCATATAGTAATTCATCCCCCATAGTAATTCATCCCCCATATAGTAATTCATCCCCTATAGTAATTCATCCCCCATATAGTAATTCATCCCCCATATAGTAATTCATCCCCCATAGTAATTCATCCCCCATAGTAATTCATCCCCCATATAGTAATTCATCCCCCATAGTAATTCATCCCCCATATAGTAATTCATCCCCCATAGTAATTCATCCCCCATATAGTAATTCATCCCCCATAGTAATACATCCCCCATATAGTAATTCATCCCCCACATAGTAATTCATCCCCCATATAGTAATTCATCCCCCATAGTAATTCATCCCCCATATAGTAATTCATCCCCCATAGTAATTCATCCCCCATAGTAATTCATCCCCCATATAGTAATTCATCCCCCATAGTAATTCATCCCCCATATAGTAATTCATCCCCATAGTAATTCATCCCCCATATAGTAATTCATCCCCATAGTAATTCATCCCCCATATAGTAATTCATCCCCCATAGTAATTCATCCCCCATATAGTAATTCATCCCCCATAGTAATTCATCCCCCATAGTAATTCATCCCCCATATAGTAATTCATCCCCCATATAGTAATTCATCCCCCATAGTAATTCATCCCCCATATAGTAATTCATCCCCCATAGTAATTCATCCCCCATATAGTAATTCATCCCCCATAGTAATTCATCCCCCATATAGTAATTCATCCCCCATAGTAATACATCCCCCATATAGTAATTCATCCCCCATAGTAATTCATCCCCCATATAGTAATTCATCCCCCATATAATAATTCATCCCCCCTATAGTAATTAATCACCCATATAGTAATTCATCCCCCATATAGTACTTCATCCCCCATATAGTAATTCATCCCCATATAGTAATTCATCCCCCATATAGTAATTCATCCCCCCTATAGTAATTCATCCCCCATAGTAATTCATCCCCCATAGTAATTCATCCCCCATAGTAATTCATCCCCCATATAGTAATTCATCCCCCATAGTAATTCATCCCCCATATAGTAATTCATCCCCCATATTAATTCATCCCCCATATTAAGTCCCCAAGTCCCCCCTGTGTCAGTTCACTTACCTTTGCTCCTCGCGTTCCTCTCGCCGTGTTCCCGCGCCATTCAGGTGTAGCATGAAAATCTGTCTCCTATGAGGATCTGTCCCCCTCGACGTATCTGCGCATGTGCCAGTTTCAGGCATTAGCAGCCGATCGGCGATCTCTGGCACATGCGCAGATACGTTGAGGGGGACAGATCCTCATAGGAGACAGATTTTCATGCTACACCGTTCTTCAGGGCGGACTGTGAGAGGAGCCTAGCGGGAGCCTAGCTCCGTGGGCCGGATTAAAAGGTCCGCCGGGCCGTATACGGCCCGCGGGCCGTAGTTTGCCCATTGCTGGTCTAGACAAAGTTCAGCGGTCCTGCATCTTCATAGAACAGAAAGAAAACTCCTCCTACAAGCTTTAACCAGTGTTCTGCTGAAGTCACAAGACTGCCATATACTGCTGATGAGAAAAGGTATTTAGCAGTTTATATTTACTAAAATACTTGCATTTCCATGTTGTGTGTACTGTGGGAGATCAGATATAGTGAATGCAGGGTCCTGGGAGACCGGATATAGTGAATGCAGGGTCTGGGGAGACCGGATATAGTGAATGCAAGGTTCGGGGAGACCAGATATAGTGAATGCAAGATCATGGGAGACCAGATATAGTGAATGCAAGGTCCGGGGAGACCAGATATACTGAATGCAAAGTCCGGGGAAACCGGATATAGTGAATGCAGGTTCCTGGGAGACCAGATATAGTGAATGCAGGGTCCTGGGAGACACGATATACAGTGAATGCAGGGTCCGTGGAGACCAGATATAGTGAATGCAGGTTCCGCGGAGACCAGATATAGTGAATGCAGGGTCCAGGGAGACCAGATATAGTGAACGCGGGGTCCTGAGAGACCAGATATAGTGAACGCAGGGTCCTGGGAGACCAGATATAGTGAATGCAGGGTCCGCGGAGACCAGATATAGTGGACGCAGGGTCCATGGAGACCAGATATAGTGAACACGGGGTCCTGGGAGACCGTATATAGTGAAATAGTGAACGCAGGGTCCGGGGAGACCAGATATAGTGAATGCAGGGTCCGGGGAGACCGGATATAGTGAACGCAGGGTCCTGGGAGACCGGATATAGTGAACACAGGGTCCGGGGAGACCGGATATAGTGAATGCAGGGTCCGGGGAGACCAGATATAGTGAACGCAGGATCCTGGGAGACCGGATATAGTGAACGCAGGGTCCTGGGAGACCATATATAGTGAATGCAGGGTCCAGAGAGACCAGATATAGTGAATGCAGGGTCCTGGGAGACACGATATATAGTAATTTCAGGGTCCGTGGAGACCAGATATAGTGAATGCAGGGTCAGCGGAGACCAGATATAGTGAATGCAGGGTCCAGGGAGACCAGATATAGTGAATGCGGGGTCCTGGGAGATGAGATATAGTGAATGCGAGGTCCTGGGAGATGGGATGTAGTGAATGCAGGGTCCTGGGAGACCGGATATACTGAATGCAAAGTCCGAGGAGACCAGATATAGTGAATGCAGGTTCCTGGGAGACCAGATATAGTGAATGCAGGGTCCTGGGAGACACAATATATAGTGAATGCAGTGTCCTGGGAGACCAGATATATATTGAATGCGGGGTCCGGGGAGACCAGATATAGTGAATGCAGGGTCCGCGGAGAACAGATAAAGTGAATGCAGGGTCCAGGGAGACCAGATATAGTGAACGCAGGGTCCTGGGAGACCAGATATAGTGAGCGCAGGGCCCTGGAAGACCGGATATAGTGAATGCGGGGTCCGTGGAGACCGGATATAGTGAATGCGGGGTCCTGGGAGACCGGATATAGTGAATGCAGGGTCCGGGGAGACCAGATATAGTGAATGCGGGGTCCTGGGAGGCCGGATATAGTGAATGCGGGGTCCTGGGAGACCGGATATAGTAAATGCGGGGTCCTGGGAGACCGGATATAGTGAATGCAGGGTCCTGGGAGACCAGATATAGTGAATGCAGGATCCTGGGAGACCGGATATAGTGAACGCAGGGTCTTGGGAGACCAGATATAGTGAATGCAGAGTCCTGGGAGACCAGATATAGTGAATGTACCATGCTATTTAAAGGGTTGGTACCTAAAAAGTGTCTGTGCAGATGAGGGACATCTGTCGATGAAAACAACCTGTGCAGCTTTTCACAAAAATGAAAGCTGCCCTTGCTATAGGTCTAGGCCATCTATGTACGTCATGAAGCCTGAGTGAAAAACTCCCAGAGATGGCATCATCGTGTCCTGCCTTGTTGCTAGGCTGTTGCTAAGAGACTCCCAGCTGGTACAGTTCACCTCCATCACCGCAGGCGTGAATTCTTTCCCCGATTCAAAACCCCTCTCATGCTCTTTCTCTTCCCTGATGCAGTTGCTCTGAGCTCGGCATTTGAATGCTCACTTCTGTAATGGTGGAGGTGAACAGTAATAGATAGGAGTCTCTTAGCAACGTCCAGGGAGTTTTTCAGTCAGGCGTGAATAGAGATACGTAAATGGCCTACACCTAAAGCAACTTTAATCAGAGCTGCACAGTGATTTTATCTACAGACCCCCCTTACCTGCATAGGCAGTTTTTTTTAGTAAAGGTGAAGCCCTTTAGGGCTAGTTCACACTAGATGCAGTCCAGTGCGTTTTTTTCTACATCATAAATGTCTGCACAGCGTTTTCCATGTATTCCAGTGGTCCTAGTTCACACCAGTGTAGTCAGTTCCAGTGAGTTTCTGGTGCAGGAAAAAAAAGTAGAACATGCAGCATTTTTTCTGCACAGAACCACACTGGAACATGGCAAATCTGCACCGGAACTGCGTGTGGTGTGAACTGTAATCAAAAATGTATCCGGAATGCATCTGAAGTGCATTTTTCACACTGAACTGGCCCTTAGGCCTGGTTCACACTACATGCATTTCAGTTGCGTTTTTTCTCCATCCAAAATGCACAGAAAGTAGGTTATATGGTTGTCAGCCCTGGTTCACACTGATGCTGTGTGGATTTTGAAGTGTTTTCAGTGGGAATTCCACACCGCATTAGAATCGCACCCCGTTCATGCGAACCGCTGCGGGTGTGTATGTTAAGTTAACAACACCCCGAAAGCGGTCCACAAAACGCGGTGCGATGTGCAGAATTGGATTGCATAGGTGTGAATACCCTGATTCCAGTGTGGACCAAAAAAAGGGTCCTGCAGGTTATTGGTGCTGGTGCTGGTGCGGTGCGATTAGAGACATAAAAAATGTGAGGTTCCAATCGCAGCGCACACAAATCGCATGTGATTTGAACAGGAATGCGGAGCGGTTCCTGTGCGAATCACATGTGATGTACCGCATCGCATATATGTGAACACAGGCTCAGTGTCATAGTTCACATCAGTGCTTGCAGCTCCAGTGCGTTCCGGTTGCAGAAAAAGAAAGTAGAGCAGGCTGCATTTTTTTATGCACAGAGCTGTACTGGAACACAGTAAAACGCATCAAAAACGCACCAAAACACACCAAAAACGCACCAGAACGCATGGCATTATTTAAATTAAAGAAAATGAGAGAGGAAAAAATGAACTGGAATGCATAAAAAAACATACTGGAATGCGTAAAAACGCATCACAAAATGCGTCAAATACACGCATGTAAAAACGCATCCGGAACGCATCTGAATTGCGTTTCTATAGTGTGAACCAGACCTTAATCATATATTTAACAGGTCAAAAGGGAGCATTTACAAGAAATTAATTGTTAGGGTTTAGATGGATCTCCACTGTGGGGGAAAAAAACAATTAAAAGCAGTTACAAATCCTGACTTTTCATAACAGAACACTCACCTGTCCAGGGATCCAGTGCCGTCCTCACCTGGGCTAGTTCTTCACAAGCCTTCAGGTACCCGGCACCGCCATCTTAGTTGTGGGCAGCCAGTCGTGCTGCTTGCAGCTTCACAGCCTACTGTCTACAATGCATGCGCTTTGCTTTGTCCCAGAAGACTGAAGAGAGGGAGGGATAGAGGTGATCTGAGCAGAAGTGGGCGGTTACCTGTCCGCTCCCCCCTCCTCTACCCGAAAAAAAGGTGGGAAGGAGAAGTGAAAGTGAAACATTCTCTTTTGGGTGAAGCTCCGCTTTACGGCCCAGCGGGGTCTTGTATGGCTCCCTGATGGTAGGTTGTTACCATGGCAGCACTTGTGACCCTGTTCCTAACGTGATGGAACCCTGGCTTCACCCCGTGGCTTTTTCATATGGGGGGGGGTTGGGCAGAGAATACATTAGCCGTGATGTTATTCAGAATGGAAATTAATAAAAGGTTGTAACGGGCAAACCCCCCCCCCCCCCCCCCCCATAGCAACCATCAATATATCTGCCAGATTTGGCTTTGATCAACTTAAAACTGATTGGTTGGCTGCCTGGGTTACAAATATTTTCAGTTTCAGCCATGGTCTTCATACTTTATTCAGTAGTCCTGTTTACGCCGTATATACATACATATATACAGTATATATATACACACTATGTTACCAAAAGTATTGGGCCAGCCCTCCAAATCATTGGATTCATAGGTGTTCCAATCACCTCCGCTGACAGCTGAAACATTAACCACCTCCTGCCCGCCATATAGTAATATGGCGGACGCAAGGTGGTTCTCTCGTTCTGGGAGGACGTCATATAACAGTGGGACACAGCGGATCACTGATCAACGGAAAGAGATGAAGATATCGGCTCGGTCAGGTGATCAGCTGTGTCCAATCACAGCTGATCTCATGTAAATAGGGAAATGTCGGTTATTGGCATTTCTCTCCCCACGAGCTGTCATGCTGTCACGCTGACAGAGGAGAGGAGAGCCGGTAATCAGCATTCCTCAGAGGGGACATGTACACTGATCATCAGGGCACTGATGATCAGTGTGCCCTGATGATCAGTGTAGCCCCAGCAGTGCCACCTGTCAGTGTCCATCAGTGCCAGCTTTCAGTGCTCATCAGTGTCATGTGCCAGTGCCCATCAGTGCCACATCAATGCCACATATCAGTGCCCATCTGAGATGCCATTCAGTGTCACCCATCAGTGCCAGTCAGTGCCACCTATCAATGCTGCCAATCAGTGCCGCCTATCAGTGCCAGTCAGTGCCACCTATCAGTGTGCATCAGTGCCGCCTATCAGTGCCAGTCAGTGCTGCTTATCACTGCCGCATAACAGTGCCAATCAGTGCCACCTAACAGTGCCAGTCAGTGCCGCCTATCAGTCCCAGTCAGTGCCACCTATCAGTGTCACCTATCAGTTTTGTCTATCAGTGCCATATATGACTGCTGCCTTTCAGTGCCCATCAGTGATGCCTGTCAATGCCCATCAGTGCCACCTACCAGTGCCTCCCCATCAGTGCCACCTATTAGTGTACATCAGTGCAGCCTATCAGTGCCCATCACTGCAGCCTCATTAGCGCACATCAGTGAAGGAGAAAAATCACTTATTTACAAAATTTTATAACAAAAACTAAGAAAAAATGGGTTTTTTTTCAACATTTTCAAAATTTTCAGTGGTTTTTGGTTTGTTTAAGAAAAAATAAAAAACCCAGAGGTGATTAAATACCACCAAAAGAAAGCTCTATCTGTCACAAAAAAATGATAAAAATTTCATATGGGTACAGTGTTGCATGACCGCACAATTGTCATTCAAAGTGTGACAGCACTGAAAGCTGGAAATTGGCCTGGGCAGGAAGGGGGTATAAGTGCCCGGTAGGCAAGTGGTTAAAGAATGTTTTTAGCAGCTGTGCATACTCAGATACCACTTATGCCCCATACACACGATGAGAATATTGGCCATTTTTTTTCACCTGCTAGTCTCACATCGAAAGTGAAAAGGTTACTAAAGATACAAAAAATCTCCTATGAAAGAAAAGAATTTCAAAAATGCTGTCATGTATTGCATTGTATTTGTATTGTACTTTCAGATGGCTGCTGTACTGATTAAATGAAAATCGTACGATCTGGTATCGTACGAGAAAAATTGTCGTGATCAGCTCTCGAAAGCTAACGATCCAATTGTCGGACAATCGGTCCTCATATGAAAATTTTCGTACGATTTTCTTATAGTGTGTACGAAGCGTAAGTGAATTGTCCCCTCTGTTCAAACTTCGCGGTCGAACCTAACAAAATTTGACTGCGAACTTTGAACAGGGGAGTGTTCGGCCCATCACTAAATAAATGAATTATCAAATGAAAAAATGAAATAAATCCTTGCTCCTATCCCAGTATATATATATACACACATATACACACTATATTGCTAAAAGTATTGGTGCAGCCCTCCAAATCATGTGATTCAGGTGTTCCAATCCCCTCCATGGCCACAGGTGTATAACATCAAGCCCCTAGGCATGCAGACTGCTTCTACAAACATTTGTGAAAGAATGGGTCGCTCTCAGGAGCTCAGTGACTCCAAGCGTGGTCCCGTGATAGGTTGTCACCTGTGCAATAAGTCCATCCGTGACATTTCCTGGCTACTAAATATTCGACGTCAACTGTTAGTGGGATTATAACAAAGTGGAAGCAACTGGGAACAACAGCAACTCAGCCACCAAGTGGTAGGTCACGTAAAATGACAGAGTGGGGTCAGCGCATGCTGAAGTGCACAGTGCGCAGAAGTCACCAACTGTCTGCAGAGTCAATAGCTAAAGACCTCCAAACTTCATGTGACCTTCAGATTAGCACAACAACAGTGTGTAGAGAGCTTCATGGAATGGGTTTCCATGGCCGAGCAGCTGCATCCAAGTCTTACATCACCAAGTGCAATGCAAAGCATCAGATGCCGTGATGTAAAGTGCGCTTTACTCTGGAGCATTGGAGACATGTTCTCTGGAGTGACCAATCACGCTTCTCTGTCTGGCAATCCAATGGATGTGACTGGGTTTGGCGGTTGCCAGGAGAACGGTACTTGCCAGACTGCATTGTGCTAAGTGTAAAGTTTGGTGGAGGAGGGATTATGGTGCGGGGTTGTTTTTCAGGGGTTGGGCTTGGCCCCCTAGTTCCAGTGAAGGGAAATCTTAAGGCATCAGCATTTTGGACAATTTCATGCTCCCAGCTTTGTGGGAACAGTTTGGGGATGGACCCTTCTTGTTCCAACATGACTGCGCACCAGTGCACAAAGCAAGGTCCAGAAAGACATGGATGAGCGAGTTTGGGGTGGAGGAATTTGACAGTTCTGACCTCAACCCAATAGAACACCTTTGGGATGAATTAGAGCGGAGACTGCGATCCAGGCCTTCTCATCAAACATCAGTGCCTGACCTCACAAATGGGCTTCTGGAAGAATGGTCAAACCTTCCCATAGACACCCTCCTAAACCTTGTGGACGGCCTTCCCAGAAGAGTTGAAGCTGTTATAGCTGCAAAGGGCGGGGCCAACTCAATATTGAACTCTACGGACTAAGACTGGGATGTCATTAACTAGCTGCCGACCGCAGATAGCCGAATGACGGCTGCACTGCGGCCGGCCAGTTCTGAGCGGACGTCATATGACGTCCTCCCAGAACACGCTCTCCTGCGCGCCCCAGGGGGCGCGCACCCGGCGATCTCAGTGATCGCTGTGTCCTACGGACACAGCTGATCACGTGATGTGGTAAAAGGCCAATCACAGCGGCCTTTTACCACGTGATCAGCGGTGTCCAATGACACGCTGATCAGAGGGAAATGCAAGTGCCGGTTCTCGGCTGCACTTTCCTCACGCTGTCAGATCGTGAGGAAAGTACTGCCGAGAACCGGCAGTTGTCAGAGCGGGGATCGGCACCGATCATCAGGGCACTGATGATCAGTGCCCTGATGATCGGTGCCCAGCAGTGCCACCCGCAAGTTCCGCCCACCTGTGCCCAGCAGTGCGCCCACTAGCTCCGCCCACCTGTGCCCAGCAGATCACCCACCTGTGCCCAGCAGTGTACCAACCTGTGCCACTCTGCAGCGTCACACACCTGTGCCCAGAAGTGCCACCTACCTGTGCCCAGCAGTGCCACCCACCTGTGCCCACCCACCTGTGCCCACCAGTGCCAACCACCACTGCTGTCCACCAGTGCCACCCACCAGTGCAGCCCAGCAGTGCTGCCAGTCAGTGCCACCAGTCAGTGCCCAGCGGTTGTGCCAGTCAGTGCCGCCAGTCAGTGCCCAGCAGTGATGCCAGTCAGTGCCGTCTATCAGTACCCATCATCAGTGTCACCTATCAGTGCTGCATATTAGTGCCGCCTATCCGTGACACCTCATTAGTGCTGTCTATCAGTGCCGCCTATCCGTGCCACCTCATTAGTGCTGCCTATCAGTGCCCATCAGTGCCGCCTATCAGTGCCCATCAGTGCTGCCTCATCAACGCACATCAGTGAAGGAGAAAAATTACCTGTTTGAAAAATGTTAAAATAGAAACAAAGAAACTTTTTTTTTTTTCAAATTTTTTGCACTTTTTTTATTTATAGCGCAAAAAGTAAAGCGCCCAGTGGCAATTAAATACCACCAAAAGAAAGCTCTATTTGTGAGAAAAAAATGATCAAAATTTCATATGGGTACAATGTTGCATGACCGCGCAATTGTCAATCAAAGTGCGGCAGCGCTGAAAGCTGGAAATTGGCCTGGTAAATAAGGGGGTATAAGTGCCTGGTAGGCAAGTGGTTAAAGTTCATGTGCGTGTAAAGGCCGGCCGACCAATACTTTTGTCAATGTAGTGTATATATACAGTGTATATTAGTGGCGCACCAAAATGTAAATTCTTGACCGGAACTGAAACTGAAAATTCAGGATGCACTTGGCCAAAAACCAAAACCAACAGTTTTTTTAAAATATATTATTTATATATAATTGTATATTTTAATTAATATCATGAATTTAAATGAGTATGAATTCTGAAAATACAATCTAGTAATGTAAAATAACTATTACTGAAACTAACACACAAAAATTGCACAGAAAAAAAAAAAATTAAATAGAGGCCTTTTTAAATTGCGGTCAATAGGGGGCATTTTTGTATTGAAGTCAATGGGACTCCATTTTGCACTGAAGTCAATAGGGGGTGTTTTTGCATTGAAGTCAATAGGATGTGATTTTGCACTGAAGCCAATGGGACGCAATTTTGCATCAAAGTCAATAGGGGGTGTTTCTGCATTGAAATCAATGGGAAACATTTTTGCATTGAAATCAATGGGACAGGATTTTGAATTGAAGTCAATAGGGGGCAATTTTGAAGTGAATGGGATATATTTTGCATTGACGTCAATTACCATTATTGTCACTTTTTTTTTTATCAGCAAAACACAGATAACCTTAATTTTGGATGATAATTTTTGGCAGCTGATATATCAGTGCATCACTAATATTTATATATACACAAGCTGCTTGGTGACTCTTTTCCAGACAGTACTCTTCCCAGAAAGTGATCCTATCTTCCTTTCAGACAGGTCCTCTTGTAAACTGAGAATGCTGTTCTAACACTGAGAGGATCCATTTACAATTAGGCCTCATTCACAAGGGAAATGACATACGTGCAATTCTATGCATTTATTTGCGTTCATAGGACAGTTCTAAATGCATATAAATGGTGTCATGCACATTGTCTGTTTACTTATGTCTGGGTGTATTCCCTTTAACCACTTGCCCTCCAGAGGATTTACCCCCTTTCCTGAACAGGCCATTTTTTGCGTTACAGCGCTGCGTTACTTTAACTGACAATTGCGCGGTCATGCAACGCTGCACCAAAATTAAATTTATGTTCTTTTTTCCCACAAATTTAGCTTTCTTTCGGTGCTATTTGATCGCCTGTGTGGTTTTTATTTTTTGCGTTATAAAAAAAAGGCCGACAATTTTGAGAAAAAAACAATATTTTTGACTTTTTGCTATTAAACATGTTCAGTAAAAATTTTTTAAAAATCTCATTTGGTCATAAATTTACACCAAAATGTATTCTGCTCCATGTCTTTGCTAAAAAAAAAAATTCCCAATACGTGTAAATTAATTGGTTTGCGTGAAAGTTATAGCGTTTACAAATGGCGGTATATATATATTGGGATTTTTTTAAATTTCTACTAGCGATTAGCGACTTATAGCGGGACTGCGGCGGGCATTCTGACACTGGGGGGGAACTAACATGCCTCTCGGGGGATCAGGAAGGAATTTTTTCCCCTGCAGGAGCAAATTTTTTTTGCCTTTCTCTAGATCAACTGTGGGTATATTATTATTATTATACAGGACTTATATAGCATCAACAGTTTGCTCAGCGCTTTACATTATGGAGGGAGACAATACAGTAACAATACAGTTCAATACAAGAGGGATTAGAGGGCCCTGCTCCTTGGAGCTTACAATCTAGGAGGGAGGGGCTAGTGGTACAAGAGGTAATTAGCTGTGGGGGATGGAGTGGTAGGAGGAGTAGTTGATTCCAGTATTAGCTGGGGTCGGGATAGGCTTCCCTGAAGAGATGGGTTTTCAGAGTGCGCCTAAAGGTGAGCAGAGTAGGTGATAGCCTGATAGCTTGGGGTAGGAAGTTCCAGAGGATGGGTGAAGCCCTTGAGAAATCCTGGAGACGAGCATGGGAGGAGGAGACAAGGGAGCTAAAGAGTAGGAGGTCTTGCGAGGAGCGGAGTGTACGGACTGGGTGATATTTAGAGACAAGGTCGGTGATGTAATTAGGGGCAGAGTTATGAATGGCTTTATACGCCAGTGTTAGCGTTTTGAATTTTATCCGTTCGGCAATGGGAAGCCAGTGAAGGGATTGGTAGAGAGAGGTGGCAGATACAGAACGGTTAGTAAGGTGGATGAGTCTGGCAGCAGCATTCATGATGGACTGGAGTGGGGATAGCCTGCGATGAGGTCGGCCAATGAGGAGGGAGTTACAATAGTCGAGGCGTGATATAATAAGGGAGTGAATGAGTTGCTTAGTGGTTTCCGAGGTAAGGAACGGGCGTATCTTGTCCTGTGGTTGAACTGAATGGACTTTTGTCTTTTTTCAGCCAAACTATGTAACTATGTAACTAATGGCACTGGGCAGGAAAGGGTTAACATAAGGGGCGATCAAAGGGTTAACTGTGTGCTGGGAATGTTTTATTAGGGGGCGGTGTGTGTAAATCACTGTAAGCACACTGCTCTGGATGGCTGTGTTGTGCACAGCCACCCAGAGCAGTGTGCCCGAGCTGACTGGGAGGAGGACTGTTGGTAAACAAAGCAGACCTCCTCCCCTTTGGAGATCCGTGAAAATCACCGGATGCCAGCGAGTAATTACCAGCCAGAAACTGGTGATTGTCAGCCGCGGTCGCGAATATATCGCGTATATAATCACGTATATATACGTGATTTTGTGCACCACTGCTGCCCTGTATTTCTGCTATAGGGTGGTTGGCAAGCGGTTAATTACATTTAGAAAAAAAACAAATCGTTGCATCCAGGGGTAGATTAGATACTCTGAACGCATCTAAATGATGTGACCGCCTGAGTATGGAGGGAAATGCATAAATGCAAAATAAACACTATACTTCACAAATTAATATCTCCTGTGTCTAAAGGGTTAGTTCACCTTTACCAGAAAACTGCCTATGCAGATAAGCAGTGTCTGTAGATAAAAACAAACTGGGCAGCTCTGACTAAAGTTGAATAATGTCCTTACTATAGGTGTAGGCCATTTTTGTACCTCATGGAGCCTGACTGGAAAACTGCAAGGACGTTGCTAAAGTGAGGCCTAGTCATTACTGTTCATCTCCTCCATCACAGGAGTGAGCTCTCAGATGCTGAGGTCAGAGCTACTGCATCGGGGGAGAGAAAGTGCATGTGAAGGACTTTGATTCAGAGAAAGAGCTCACTCCTGTGATGGTGTAGGTGAGCAGTAATGGCTAGGCCTCACTTAGCAACATCCTAGCAACATCCTGGGAGTATTCCATTCAGACTTCATGAGGTACCTTGTTATAGTGACTTCAAGCTTGGTTTCACACAGGAGTGGTGTGGAAAACCACATGTGATTCGGACAGGAATTGAACTGCCTTCCTGTTTAAATCACATGCGATTTCCCGCACCACTCCTGTGTGAAACCAAGCTTGAAGTCACTATAACAAGCCTGGATTCACACAGGAGTGGTGGAGGAAGCCATATGGGATTTGGACAAGAATCCCACTGTATTTTTGTTTAACCACTTCAAGTCCAGACACTTTTACCCCCTTCCTGTCCAGGCCAATTTCCAGCTTTCAGCGCTATCACACTTTGAATGACAATTGCGCGGTCATGCAACACAGTACCCATATGAATTTTTTAGCATTTTTTTTGAGACAGATAAACCTTTATTTTGGTGGTATTTATTCACCACTGGGATTTTTATTTATTTTTTGCTATATAAATGAATACGTCCAAACATTTTTTAAAAAAAGTGTTTTTCTTATAAAACGTTGCAAATAAATAATCTTTCTTTATAAATCTTGGCCAAAATTGATTCCGTTAACTTTTTAGTAAAAAAAAAACAAAAAAAAAAAAACAAATTAGATTATAACCAAAAATTATAATTTTTCTATTTTTTTTTTACATTTTTGTTTTACTTTATATTATTATTTATGTTTTTTTAACATACTGTTACCCTAGCAGTACAGTGTCACCATAGTGACACTGTACTACTTGTGGGGGGTAATAAAGATTTTTTTTTTTTTTACACTGATACCCATAAAGTCTGTAAAAGCAATCATTTCTCCTTCTCTCTGGCTGCATTCTTGCAGCCATTGAGAAATACTGTGTGAGCTGTGATTGGTCACAGCTTGTCACATGGTACAAGGCTGTTGTGAATAGTCTTGTACCATGTGACCTCTATGATCATTTACAGATTTCACAAGTAGTAAGCAATGATGTCAGAAGTGACATCTTGCTTAGTACTATTCATGTGATCACTGATTGGCTAATCAGTGATCACATGATCGGGACCTCACACAGAGGTCCCGTACAATGATCGGTGTTCCGCACTCCCAGGGAGTGCGCAGAATCAAAAATGGCGGGCGCCGTTTATGAAGGGCAACCTGTTGGGAATACAACAGCATGTACTATATAGTATTGTGTGTTAATATCACTTGACCAGTAGATGGCACTGTACACTAAAGGTTACTAGTTGTGCATATGTGTAAAACTTGTTGGTTCTCTCTTCCTCTCTATCTCTTCCACAAGTAAGATGTCTGCTGAAATGTGCTTTATATGTTTGCAACTTAAGCCACACAAGTAAAGTCATAGTTCTGCCTCATCACTACCAGTGTCTTCTCTAACACATAACCAACACAACCCACCCCTGCACTGCCACCGTCCGGCCGTTTATATACAGCGGCTGGATGGGAAGTGGTTAATGCAGCCCCAATATCCCTGCACACACCCCATATAAAAAGCACAGCGTAGGGTGAGCATGTGTATGTAAACTGTGCCACACATGTGAGGTAGCATCGCAAATGTTTAATGAGCTGTAAAAGGCTTTTAAAGCATCACCTATAGAGAATTTTGGACACCATAGTTTTTTTTTTGCGATTCCACGAGCGTGCGCAGTTTTAAGACTTGACATGTTAGGTATCTATTTACTCAATGCAACCCCATATTCTATATCTTACAAAAAAATTGTGTTTTTTTTTTGCACTAAAATTAATTTTAGTGTATTTTTTCCAGAAAATATGTGATTGATAAATAACTGCACAAATATTGTGCAACATACAAAAATTGCAACTACCACCATTTTATTCTCCAGGGTGTCTGCTTTTGAAAATATATTTAGTTTTGGGGGGTTTACAGTAATTTCTATCCAAAATGCAGATTTTAAAGTGTGCAAAAATTGAAAAATTTGCCGTGGTAGACAAGATAGAGACCAGGCAGCTTTAGTTTAACCACTTCCCGTCCGGCTCTTGTATATAAACGGCCAGACGGGTGCAGTGCAGGGGCGGTTGGCCGTTTATAAACGTCCTCCTCACTCCCTGCTTGTGTGCGCTCCCTGGGAGCGTGCAGCACCACGATCCAGTGCCCACTGTGTCCTCTGGGCACACTGGAACACCCATCGTTGTACGGGACCTCTGTGTGAGGTTCTGATCATGTGATCACTGATTGGCCAATCAGTGATCACATGAAGAGTAGTAAGCAAGATGTCACTTCTGACATCCTTGCTTACTACGTGTGAAATCTGTGCATGATCACAGAGGTCACATGGTACAAGACTATTCACAACAGCCTTGACCCATGTGACAAGCTGTGACCAATCACAGCTCACACAGTATTTCTCAATGGCTGCAAGAATGCAGCCAGAGAGAAGGAGAAATTATTGCTGTTACTGCCTTTATGGGTGTAAAAGCAATCAGTGTAAAAAAAAAATATATATATATTCATCACCCCCCACAAGTAGTACAGTGTCACTATGATGACACTGTACTGCTAGGGTGACAGTATGTTTTAAAAAAAAAAACATAAATAATAATATAAAAAATAAAATAAAAATGTAAAAAAAATTTAGAAAAATTATAATTTTTGGTTATAAACTAATTTTTTTTCCAAAAAGATAACTGAATACATTTTGGCCAAGATTTATGATGAAAGATTATTTATTTGCTAAATTTTATTTGAAAAACACTTTTTTCAAAATTTTTGGACATTTTCATTTATATAGTAAAAAAAATAAAAATCCCAGTGGTGAATAAATACCACCAAAATAAAGTTTTATCTGTGTCAAAAAAATGCTAAAAAATTCATATGGGTACAGTGTTGCATGACTGCGCAATTGTCATTCAAAGTGTGATAGCACTGAAAGCTGAAAATTGGTCTGTGCAGGAAAGGGGGTAAAAGTGTCCAGATTTTAAGTGGTTAAACAAGAACTGTATTTACTGAATACATTGGTAAAGAACATCTTGAGGTAGTAAATGGCATTTTAAGTACAGAACTGTCCATAGGATGCCTTGCAATACATTGGACTGTGCTGATCAGCTGGCTGTGGTATCCCCTTCCTGTGGTGCTGCCTGATGGTGCAAACAACACCAGCCCTCCGAATGCCCTTACCATGTTTGTGTTGGTCGAACACACAAACGGCCGATGTTCAAGTTGAACTTATCTTCGACTCGAACATCAAGCCCAACCAGGGGCGGACTGATAACTCATGGGGCCCCCAGGCAATAGGGGATCATGGGGCCCCTGTGTCCTTGCCCAAACTCAAAAAAGCCTATGAAAAAGGTACCAGGGGCATCTCATGGGGCCCCCTACTGACCCCGGGCCCTCGGGCAGTACCCAAGTTTCCAAATGGTCAGTCCGCCCCTGCTCTTAAATATGCACTGTATAGCATGAGCTATAAAGGAACAGTATAGCAGTGCTGTTCCTTCAGAGCACATGCGCCAGAGTGACGTCATCGCGGCTCGGCCAGTAAGACGGCCGAATCTTGCAAACCTGGAAGGAAGACCAGGTGAAGATAGAAGCCTCTGCAGCGATGACAGCATGCTGCTCGAGGGCTTTGTTTTAGGGTAGATTCTTCATAATATGCTGGTATGTGATGCACACTAGCACATTGTGACATTACCTTGTAGGGGGGAAACTTTTTTTTGTGTTTTTTACTTACTTTTTGTGTGGTTTACTACCACTATGAAACCAAAAGCAAGCATTTATTATATTGCAGCTTGAGATTCTTAGATGTGATGGCTGCTTTCGTTTTCTTCTATTTATTTTTACCTGGTGATCTGGTTTTTCAAAAGAACAAGCTCTCCTACAAATGTATTAGTACAGGGTTGAGACAAACCATTTGCTACTGACAGCAGTGCTTGCGATGATCAGAATTTTATTCAATCATGTAAAACCTTTCCCCCCCGCGCTTCCCGGTCACATCAAGCTTGACTTTGAAATCATGCGACTTACAGTGAAGATGCCAGTTTCATTTGACACAGATGTCTATGCAAATCCCACCAAAAGTAGTGCATGTATTATTATTATTATTATACAGGATTTATATAGCGCCAACAGTTTGCTCAGCGCTGTACATTATAGTGGGGGACAATACAGTAACAATACAGTTCAATACAAGAGGGATAGGAGGGCCCTGATCCTTGGAGCTTACAATCTAGGAGGGAGGGGTTAATGGTACAATAGGTAGTCACTGTGGGGGATGGAGTGGTTGGAAGAGTAGAGGATTCCAGTATTAGCAGGGGGCGGAGTAGGCTTCCCTGAAGAGATATGTTTTCAGTGATCGCCTAAAAGTCAGCAGAGTAGGCGATAGTCTGATAGATTGGGGTAGGGAGTTCCAGAGGATGGGGGAAGCCCTGAAGAAGTCCTGGAGACGAGCATGGGAAGAGGAGACAAGGGAGCTAGAGAGTAGGAGGTCTTGCGAGGAGCGGAGAGTATGGTTTGGGTGATAAGTACTTTAGAAATCGGTGCAGCTCCGGTCAAGTTGGAACCACACCGATATGACTGCTCTAATTGCGGACAATGGGGTGCAACTTGGCATTTGCAAGTCGCATGGCATGCAAATCGTATGCCCAAGTCACACCCAATGTGACCGGAGTGTTATTCCAAAAGGAAAAAAAACTGTTTGATGTGACTGATTCTAAAGTGTGAGCTGGGGTTTGACTTCAATGTGTTATATATAAATCTGCTAGTACATCTAACGCTCTCCTTCCCCCATCCTGACAATGTTGCTGTCCGAATGTGAGTCCCTGTTGCTCCTTCATCCAGTGTGGGGGCGCTCTAATACAGGAGGTGTGTTACTGGCTAGAGCACAAGGTGAAAACAGAGAGAAAAAAGCCTAAAAAAAGAAAACTAATGCAGCCACTACAGCTAATGATTGGTAAGCTGAAATCTAGTACATTTTGGTTCTAACTGCTTTAGTATCGCTTTAATCTAAGTAGACTTTGTGTAGGAGCAAAGATCTACTCTCTGCAGCTGCTTCAGCTGTCAACATTTGACCAATACCATATTTACAGGCGTTCCCTAACCGTAGCCCAGAGTGGACAAAATTGGACTAGTCTTACCCCTGCGGGGCTTCCAGAGCTTGGCAAACAATCATTAAAGTGGAACTAAAATTACCGGTAAACCTTTTTTTTCCCATTTTGGATAGGATAAGAGAGGGTTGTAACCCCGTCATTTTTTTTTGCCAGTGAAATGGCAAAAAACGAAGGTGCCAAAAAATGTTTAATGCTTTAAAAGGCTTTACCGGTTTTAATTTTAGATTTAAAATGAATATGAAGCATGATTTCAGGCAGTCATGCTACCAGTATATTAAACATTTTAATTATGTTTTTATCCATTTTAACATTTAGGCTTTTTTACCTGTTGAATATTTTAAGCTCTTCACCACCGCACTGTAGCTGAAAGACAGTTACAGCGCGATCGTCCCTGGCGCACCCTGTGATCGCGGTAAAGGGCCAATCACAGTAGCCCTTTACCATGTGATTAGCTGTGTCCAGTCACAGATAATCACATTGTAAACAGACTTACCAGTTTTCAGCACTTCTTTCCTCACACGCTGCCACAGCGTGAGGAGAGGAGAGTCGGTAACGGACAATACTGACAGGGGGCATTTACACTGATAATTAGGGCATTGGTCATCAGTGCCCTGATTATCAGTGGAGCCCCATCAGTGCCCATCAGTGCTGCCTATCAGTGCCCATCTGTACTGCCTATCAGGCGTTATTACCTGTCGAATATTTTAAGTTCTTCACCACTGCACTGTAGCCAAAAGACAGCTATAGCGCGGTCATCCCTGGGGTGAGTATCTGGCGCACCCTGTGATCACGGTAAAGGGCCAATCACGGTAAACACTTACCGTGTGATTAGCAGTGTCCAATCACAGATAATCACATTGTAAGCAGACTCACCAGTTATCAACAGTTCTTTCCTCACACGCGTGAGGAGAGGAGAGTCGGCAACCGGCAAAACTGACAGGGGGCATTTACATTGATAATCAGGGCACTGATCATCAGTGCCCTGATTATCATTGGAGCCTCATCAGTACCCATCTGTGCTGCCTATCAGGCTTTATTACCTGCTGAAAATTTTAAGTTCTTCACCACCGCACTGTAGCCAAAAAACAGCTACAGCGCGGTCATCCCTGGGGTGCGTATCTGGCGCACCCTGTGATCACGGTAAAGGGCCAATCACGGTAAACACTTACCGTGTGATTAGCAGTGTCCAATCACAGATAATCACATTGTAAACAGACTTACCAGTTATCAACAGTTCTTTCCTCACACGTGTGAGGAGAGTCGAGTCGGTAAACGGCAATTCTGACAGGGGGTATTTACATTGATAATCAGTGTCCTGATAATCAGTGAAGCTCCATCAGTGCCCATCAGTGCCCATCTGTGCTGCCTATCAGTGCCCATTAGTGCCACCTATGACTTCGTGCCCATCAGTACCTATCAGTGCTGCCTCATCAGTGCCCATCAGTGCAGCCTATCAGTGTCCATCCATGCACTGATAGGCTGAAAAGGAGAAAAACTACTTATTAGCAACATTTTACAACAGAAACTAAGACAAACTTGACAATTCAAAACTTTCTTCCGTTTGTTTAGCAAAAAATAAAAAAAATGGTGATTAAATACCACCAAAACAAATTTCTATCTGTCTTAAAAAATAATGAATTTTTTCCAAATTTTCAGTCCTTTTTTGTTCACAAAGTTCTATTTGTGTGAAAAAATTATAAAAACGTCATATGGGTACAGTGTTGCATGACCGCGCAATTGTCATTAACAATGTGACAGCGCTGAAAGCTGAAAATTGGCCTGGGCAGGAAGGGGGTGAAAGTGCTCAGTAGGCAAGTGGTTAAAGAGGCTCCTTCACTATTTTTCCGGTCTTGAATCTTATTTACATGGACCACTGTGTTGACAAATACAGCCCACTTCTCAATTACTCCTTCAGCTTTGAATTTTTAATGGTGCTTAGTGATTATTCATTAATGTGCTTGCAAAAAAAAAAAGAGCTCCGGAACCCACTGCCATCAGCATACAAATACCATAATAAGAAAATAATAGAATATTTAATCATCTAAAAATGAGCTATTATACTATTTGAGCAATAGGTCCTGCGGTTTTCCTGGGCTATCGCATATGATTACAGCTATAACCCAACAGAAGTCCTTTGCTCATATTCATAAATATAAATACATAACTGGGAAGCGTTTTCATTTTCCTGATATTTTTGTGAAAATTAGGAGATTTCCACAAAATGTTGCCGTTTTGTCAACTCGCATCAAAGTGGCAAAAAAAATTATCTTACTTTTCAGTGGTTTTTAAAGGTGCAATAGACTTTAAATGACTCCTGAGGGTTTGGCCATTGGCTTTGATGAAGAGGGGATCGCCCCTCGAAACGCATCCGCCATTTGAGGGTCTTCTCATGCTTTGGGAGCTGACTTGGTGACGTGAAAGCTTTGGATATTGATATGCCATTGGCCACACAGTCGTTTGTGAGTATATATCTCTTTTTAACTCAACAAAGCTAACTCTCAGGTAATGCACTAGGCCGGTACGCCCTCTGTTTCCTTGTTTTTTGCATTGGAAAAACGTTGCCTGGTCTGATGAGTCTAGATTTCTCTAGAGATGGTTGTGTGTGAAAATCCCAGTAGATCAACAGTTTTTAAAATACTCAGAGCAGCCCGTCTGGCACTAACAACCATGCCATGTTCTAAGTCACCTAAATCTCTTTTCTTCCCCATTCTGATACTCGGTTTGAACTTCAGCAAGTCGTATTCACCACATCTACATGCCTAAATGCATTGAGTTGCTGCCATGTGATAGGCTGGTTAGCAATTTGTGTTACCAAGTAAATGAACAGGTGTACCTAATAAAGTGTCTGTTTAATATATATATATATATATATATGTGTGTGTGTGTGTGTGTGTGTGTATATATATAAATATATATATATACAGTTGTGTTCAAAATAATAGCAGTCAGACATCACTAACCGGATCAATCACTGTTTTTGGTAGAAATGATACTTCTACATGGCAAATAATTTACTAGCAGGTGTAGTAGAGTAATAGAAATCCAACAGACCCAACAGTCATGACATGCATGCTGCTGATTCTGTGTAATTGAATCACTCATTGAAAGGGGCATGTTCAAAATAATAGCAGTGTGGAGTTCTATTAGTGAGGTCATTCATTCTTTGAAAAACAGGTGGCAATTATTGCCCTTATTTAAGGAAGGAAGGCAGCAAATGTTGTACATGCTGGTTACAGTGCATTTCTCTCTGAAATTCTGAGGAAAATGGGTCGTTCCAGACATTGTTCAGAAGAACAGCGTACCTTGATTAAAAGTTGATTGGAGAACGGAAAACATATAAAGAAGTGCAGAAAATGATAGGCTGCTCAGCTAAAATGATTGCAAATGCTTTAAAATGGCAACCAAAACCTGAAAGACGTGGAAGAAAGCAAAAAACTACCATTCGAATGGATAGAATAGCCAAAATGACAAGGACTCAGCCAACAATCAGCTCCAGGAAGATGAAAGAAGGTGTAAAGTTCCCTGTGAGTACTGTTACAATTAGAAGACGCCTATGTGAAGCCAAGCTATCTGCAAGAAGCCCCCGCAAAGTCCCACTGTTGGAAAAAAGACGTACTGAAGAGGTTACAATTTGCCAAAGAGCACATTGACTGGCCTAAAGAGAAATGGCGCAACATTTTGTGGACTGATGAAAGTAAGATTGTTCTTTTTGGGTCTAGTGGCTGGAGACAGTTTTTCAGATGACCCCCAAACACTGAATTCAAGCCACAGTACACTGTGAAGATAGTGAAGCATGGTGGTGCAAGCATCATGATATGGGGATGTTTCTCATACTATGGTGTTGGGCCTATTTATCGCATACCAGGGATCATGGATCAGTTTGAATATAACAGAATACTTGAAGAGGTCATGCTGCCTTATGCTGAACAGAAAATGCCCTTGAAATGGGTGTTCCAACAAGACAACGACCCCAAACACACCAGTAAACGTGCAACATCTTGGTTCCAGACCAACAAGATTGACGTTATGGAGTGGCCAGCCCAATCCCCGGATCTTAATCCAATAGAAAACTTGTGGGGTGACATCAAAAATGCAGTTTCTGAGGCAAAACCAAGAAATAGACAAGAACTGTGGAATGTAGTCTAATCATCCTGGGCTGGAATACCTGATCACAGGTGCCAGAAGTTGGGGGACTCCATGCAAAACAGATGTACAGCAGTTCTCAGAAACAGTGCGACTACAACCAAATATTCATGAAGTGATTCAAAGGAAAGCAAAATCTTCAAACATTTTTCAGTTTATATAGTGAATGTTTGAGCTTGTAAAGAAGAATACAAACACTGCGATTTTTTTGAACCGTCTAATATTCACTTTTCTTCAATATTTTTAGAGGAACAACACAAATTTGATATATTTTTCTTCATGTTTTGATTTGGAATAGAATGTGTAGTGTTCCCAATGCATTTGTGTGGATGGAAATAAAAGCTATTAGAAGGATTTTGATCTTTATTCACTTTTTTCAACACACTGCTATTATTTTGAACACAACTGTACATATATATGTATGTGGTATTAAAGGAACATTTTGTCATAAGGAGTCATTTCTAATGTATACTTAGGAATGTTCAGCCATAGAATTAAAAGATAATTTTGGAATGTGGCCTAGGAGGGTAAATTATATTAAGTGATTTCTGTGTATTAATTTATTTATATATAGATTTTAAATATAATTTGAAAGTGCGTGTTTTTGGACAGACTATGGAATAGTTACTTTTTTTCCCTCTTCTGTGTCCCATCTGTCTCCCTTTACTTCCGCTGTCAGAGACACAACAGGAAGTAAGAGGAAATCTCTCCAAACCTAGGGGATATTCACGCAAACTCAGGAATGTTCTCACTTCCTCTGTACCAGGGACAATGGTTACCATGGGCAATGTGAGAGTGAATCTCCCCTATGTTGCTATACAGACAGGAATAGCAACCTGATGGGTTCTATCCTTTCCACATTCAATTCATAACAAATAAAGTTTTGGATTTACATATGTTTTATACCTTAGGAAGGTTTTCTTCAGCTGAGTTGCTGGGACTGCTTCCTTACAGCATTAGATCTTGAATTCATTTACCCCCTTGAACCTTGTATAAGTTGAGTTTCCATGTTCTCCTGGTATCCTGGTTTCAATCCACCATTAAAAGCAGAGTGGGAGGTTAATCATCTTATATGAAATTGGCCCTAGTGCATGTGACCATGGTATAGGCATTAGAGTTGAACCTTCTATAGTGCACTGACTGAGGTAATGATACCATGTACACTGTGAAACGCTATAGACCAGGGTTTCTGAACAAGGGTTCCATGGACCTCTAGGGTTCCTCCAAGGGTTGCTGGGGATTCTTTGAGCAATGCTCTCAGATAAATTCCCACTGACACCACTGATTTTTTTTAGCTATCTGTAAGGGGATAATTCTTCCCAATGACCACAAGTACAAGGAGCATTCTTCCCACTGACCATCACACTAATGTATCATACGTTTTAGATAAAGAAACTTTTGGAAAGGGGTTCCCTAAGACCAGAAAGTTATATCAAGGGTTACTCTGTCTTGACAAGATTGAGAAAGGCTGCTATGTCCTCTTTACATGAATTAATTGGGCAGCTAAATGGTTAGCACTTCTGCCTGGCAGTACTAGGGTCATTGGTTCAAATCCCAGCCACAGCACCACCTGCCTAGAGTTTGCACGTTCTCCCTGTGCCTGCTTGGGTTTACTCCGGTTTCCTCCCACACTTCAAAGACATGCTGGTAGGTTAAATTGGATCCTGTCTAAATTGGCCCTAATATGTATGAATGTGAGTTAGTGACCTTAGATTGTACACCCCTTGAGGGTTAGGGACTGATGTGAATGTACAATATACATGTGTAAAGCACTGTGTAAATTGACGACGCTATATAAGTACTGAAATAAATACATAAATAATTAATAGATATTCTACTAACAGGATCTAGGGTGATCTTATAAAAATCAATCTCTTCATCGGCTAATATTAAATCTCGATCCTATAGTTGCAATTCTATATTTTCAAAAACACCGGAAAGACTACTAAATCCATAATTAAATCAAGCTGTTAATATTCACTCCTAATTAAGCTGGAATTCTTAATATCACAAACAATTTAAATAATTCATTAAAAAAACAGGCTATATAATATCCATTGATTCACACCAGTTTACCAAACATCAGCAAATAAATACAATTTTATACATTTTTTGCTTAGTTTCTGACGAAATGCCAATCAATATTTATACCTTAGCAAAATATATAAACCAAGCAAGTGAATTTTATAACTCATTCATAATTATTTTAAAGTGGTTAAAAGATCGGTACACTGTCACACAATTTCGGATTGGGTTAACTTACCAATCAAGGGCCCATTATGAATTTTGTAGGTAGGACATATTAGGTAAAGTGCAGAACAGAGCAGCCTCAATCCAACATTGATGTCTTCTCGGTCTCCTCGAGGGACCAAACTTTCAGCACCACGGACAACTCTGTGCAAATTTAGTCATAGATCCTTTTGTCCAAGCAACGTTCCCTTTCATGTCCTTAACCAATGAGTATTCCGCAGCTTCAGGAACCAAACATGAAGCCCTGGTCCTTTCTCCGGTGTCCTGTATCCACTCAATGTCTTATCTTCTTTATCTTCAATTAAGTTGTCAGCAAATTCCATAACAAAGGGTCATTGCTCCAGCCACGAAAGGAAGTGCACCAGAACCAAAGCAACATTGCAAAAATATATATTTCTCAATATGAAAAAGTTAATAACGATCTGCATTAAAAAAATATTCTATTTCACCGCGTCTTCCAAAATGTACTGTGGTGGTGAAATTTTTTCGACTGTTCTTAATTCGTTCCAGCCTGGGAGAATCCCACTAAGTGATGAAAGCCGATTTGTTTTGATGTTTGTCTAATTCCCAGTTCCAATTGTTTCATAATTCAAATAAAATGTTGAAATGTATCTGCTGCCGTTTTCATAAGTGTAACCTCTAGGTCAGGCACACGGCTTACTTGGAGCTGTGAGTGTGTTTAATCCCTGCTTTGTGTAGGAAGCTCCATAAGAAGATTGTTGATGCTGTGTGTCTCTCACACCTTAAACTCTTCCCTGCTGTACGTATTCCTCCCTATTGCTCGATGAGCCTCATACAAAGCATCAGAACTGGGTTTGGAGGAACAGATGTGCACTCTACAGACACAGCCACAAAGAGACTACTGGGAGGTGATCAGTGATGGAAAACCATAATCATTGCAGAAGTCATTGTTTTATAGTAAAAAACATTACACACGAGGCATTTAAATAAATTAATTAGAGCTGAACAAACACAAGGACAGCTATTATGACTAAACCATCTGAAAAGTTCTAATTTTGGTTCTTCTTTTTTTTGGTCTTTTTGAACTTGATAGAAATATGACATATGTTAATAAAGAATAAAAGGTATTATATTTCTTTTTAAAAAATTGTTCTTTTTAAATGAATTTGTGCTTATAAAAAAACTGTGAACATTATAATTTTATAGGGATTTTTTAAGTACCCAAGGACTGCACGACAATTTTTATCCAAAAGTACAAAATACACATGATCTAAAATCAAAACATAGACTTTTTTTCCCCAATAATTGTTATTAGAAAGGAGGAAGGAATAATTATTGGAATACAAAAAAAGTCTATTTTTTAATTTTAGATCATGTGTTTTTTGGGTTACAAATTGTTGTGTAGTCCTTGGGTACCTCAAAAGTCCTTATTAAACAATAATGTTCACAATTCTGACACATTCCAAATGTGGTACTCTGCTATCTAGTCTATCAACACTCCATCAAAATTCTGCTCCTAAAAAACAGTATTAAATAAGTTCACCTTTTAACAAAAAATAACAAATGCACGTTTTTTTGCAGGTAAAAGTACAAAATACACATGATCTAAAATCAAAACATAAACTTTTTTTCCCCAAGAATTATTATTATTAGAAAGGAGGAAGGAATAATTATTGGAATGAAAAAAAAGTCTATGTTTTGATTTTAAATCATGTGTTTTTTTGGGTTAGAAATTGTTGTGTAGTTCTTGGGTACCTCAAAAGTCCTTATTAGCCACTTCACTACGGGGCACTTTTACCCCCTTCCTGTCCAGGCCAATTTTCAACTTTCAACGCTGTCATGCTTTGAATGACAATTGCGCGGTCATGCAACACTGTACCCATATAACATTTTGATAATTTTTTCACACAAATAGAACAATTGTGACAGCTAGCGGGGGGAAAAGATTCCACCACTAGCTGTCAAAACAGGGGATTGCCGGGAAGCGGGGACTGGTCCTTTCGTAACATGTTACATCTTGAATATGAGTGTAACATGTAACATGTTACAAAAGGTGAACTTATCCTTTAAAGTAGTATTAAACCCTCAGCAATTTTAACCACTTCAAGTCCAGACACTTTTACTCCCTTCCTGTCCAGGCCAATTTTCAGCTTTCAGTGCTATAACACTTTGAATGACAATTGCGCGGTCATGCAACACTGTACCCATATTAATTTTTTAGCATCTTTTGAGACAGATAAAACTTTTGGTGGTATTTATTCATCACTGGGATTTTTATTTTTTTTGCTATATAAATTAAAAAGTCAAACAATTTTGAAAAACAGTGTTTTTCTTAAAATTTTTTTATTTTTTTTGATATATAAATTAAAAGTCCAAACATTTGGCAAATAAATAATCTTTCTTCATAAATCTTGGCCAAAATGTATTCAGTTATCTTTTTAGTAAAAAAAAAAAAAATAACCCAAATTAGTTTATAACCCAAAATTATAATTTTTCAAATTTTTTTTACATTTTTGTTATATTATTTATGTATTTTTTTTTACATACCATCACCCTAGCAGTACAGTACTGTACTACTTGTGGGGGGTGATGAAGATTTTTTTTTTTTACACTGATTGCTTTTACACCCATAAAGGCTGTAAAAGCAATCATTTCTCCTTCTCTCTGGCTGCATTCTTGCAGCCATTGAGAAATACTGTGTGAGCTGTGATTGGTCACAGCTTGCCACATGGTACAGGGCTGTTGTGAATAGCCTTGTACCATGTGACCTCTGTGATCATTCACAGATTTCACACATAGTAAGCAATGATGTCAGAAGTTACATCTTGCTTACTACTCTTTATGTGATCACTGATTGGCCAATCAGTGATCACATGATCGGGACCTCACACAGAGGTCTCATACAAAGATTGGTGTTCTGCTGTGTCCTCCGGACCCAGAAGGCACCGGATCGTGGTGCCCCGCACTCCTAGGGAGCGCGCACAAGCAGGGAAGTGGGAGGATGTTTAGAAACGGCCACCCGCCCCTGCACTGCTCCTGTCTGGCCGTTTATATACATGGGCTTAACTGGAAGTGGTTAATTTAACACACTGAACACAAAAAATAAACATTCCCCAATAATTATTTGTTAGAATTCTTACCCCAGCAGTTTACAACTTTTCGTACTGCTGGTTCCTGCTCTCTCAGTGCTGCTTCCCTGAAATTCTGGTCTTAACATGTAAGAGCTAACAGCGGACAGTGCAATCTCCAGTTTATCTGTTAGTTTGGAGGAGGGAGGAACAGGGGAGTGTCTTGCCATCCTACGTTATGGGGCTGTGTGTTGCTATTGATGCACAAAATTTAGGGAAACACAGCACTAGTCCCTGCATGCAAGGGTGGCTCCATAGGATGTTTCAAGAGAAAGGAGCCACCCTGAAACAGGAAACCTGGGGCTCCATGGTTCCATTTTAAACAACATCATAAGCAAGAATTAAAAGATGAAGAAGCTCAGAAATTGAATAAATCAGTTGTTAAAAGTGCTTAAAAAACCCAGGAGTTTAATATAACTTTAAGGAAGACTTTTACATGACAGCAATTATCATTTGTACCTTTTGGCTTCTGCAGTTCCTCATAGAGTGACTAAACAAATCTTTATAGAGTGACTAAACAAATCCTCATAGAGTGATTAAACAAAAGGAAAAAGACACAAAATTAAAGACCAACTCTGGGAAAAAAAAGAAAGAAATACCCTCTCCCACCAACCCCATCTACCGGATCACTGGCATTTAAAAAAAAATATTTAATTGTCTTTTTACTTACCTAAAGCCGCAATTATCTAACATTCAGGTCCTGAGTCCTTTCCTCCTCTGTTTACATTCAGCAGGGTCCTTCTTCGGGTGTCCATGACACTGCATGCATGACATGAACAATTCCTATTGGTGGCAGGAACACTTCTGGCCAGCAGGATCTTCTCACAGGAATGAGGACTACATGGGGGCAGTGAGAGTGCCCATAAACATAAGTATTGGACTAAATTCAACGATCCAGGTGTCAGGAAATTAGCATTACAGGGGATGGAAACTGTTTGAAACAGCATATTGCTGGGTGACTTGACAAGATGCGGTTGAAGTAAGAACATCTGAGAAAGTTACCTAATGACCATTGCACAGTTCAGTTTTGATTTTTGCCTAGAGTTGGGTTTCAAGATACATTAGGTAGCCAAAACCACAAGTAAGGGATGAACCTTTTCCTTACTCTGGAAAACAAGGTTGATGTTCAGGGTCCCAAACTCATTGCTGTCTTTGGAGGCCAGCAAATCTCCCTGGGCCAACTCAACCCCAAAGGCAGAAAGGAAGACATCTCACAGCCCTCTTAGAGAAAATATGCCAGGACAGGAAGTCACCACCAGAGCCTCTGTCCATTCAGCTATAGAAATCTGCACTCCATGCTTTCCAGACTAAGGTCCTTGAGCCCTTATCACTCTAGGATGGGCCAGAGCAAGAACATACAACATCTCCTATAACAGGTTTAGGGAGCCAACTTCACTGTGATTTAGGCACACCCTGGACACACAGGCCACACATCTCCAACAATGGGCAATAGGTAACATTCCTGATGGGTTGGAATCTGTAGCTGATATCCAGACAATCCTCCACAACTTCATAGGGCTCTTCCGCAGACATCATAACATACATGTGGGCATGCAAGTGGTAATGTCCCATCCCCCCTTTGTTCCTTTAACATTGTTCAGAAGACAAACCTTCTCCCCTTGGCACCAGTCCTATAGAATTCGGTCCCGTCCTGTTTGTGTTGTGTAGTGGACATGGCAAGGGATTAATTATTTCCTCACTTTGCTCAAGTGACCCTCCTGACTTTCTGCAATTGCTTTGCATGGGCTCCCCTGACTTTCTATAACTATTGGAGTGGCAAGGCATAGTCTTCATTTCTAGAAACTCTGGTAAAGATCCAGTGTAGCATAACTGAGAATGCAGATTTAATGTACAACCCTTTTGCCTAACAACTTTGTGTCCCGCGTTGTCCCCAACTCAAATGTATGCATGAGAGTAATTCCCTGTTAAAGTAAATAACGGACATCCACACAAGGTCTTGACTATGATGCCAAATTTAACAGTATAATTTTAAGAGAGCAGTTGCAACCTCTTATGCAGGTGCCGTGACAATACACATGGACATACAAGTGGTAGTGTCTCTCCATCTCCCCTTTGCTCTTCTAATACCTTTTACAGGGAACACCACCACCCCCCTTGACACCAGTCACATCCAATAGGATCACCATGCCAGATACAATCCAAGAGCTTTCCTGAGCTACTCTGTATGGGGACAACTAGAGATGAGCGAATCGAACATGACGAAGTGGAATTCGTTTCGAAGATTTGGAAAAATTCGAGTCGCGACGAATCCGAAGATTAGCAAACTTCGGATGCACGAATCGAATTTTCCCAAAAATGGCGGCGACATGTGTGGCGACAGGAGAAAATGGACAGAGAAGATGGGGCAGGGATCTCTGGGAAGGCGCGCAGACAAGGCGCGCTGACCCATAATGCATTCATGAGTCATGAATCATGACATGTGATCGCATTAGCCAATCAGCAGCCAGCCAGCCAGCACTGTGTAATGGTGGAGCTATAAATCGCGGCCATCTTCGAATTCTCTATTAGCCTCCGGTCATTCAAGAGAGACAGACCTCTGTGTATTGAGGGACAGAGTTAGGGCCACAGAGACTTTAGGGCCACAGAATCGTTACTCAGGGACACAGAATTGTTACTCAGGGACACAGAATTGTTACTCAGGGACACAGAATCGTTACTCAGGGACACAGAATCGTTACTCAGGGACACAGAATCGTTACTTAGGGACACAGATTGTTACTCAGGGACACAGAATCGTTACTCAGGGACACAGAATCGTTACTCAGGGACACAGAATCGTTACTCAGGGACACAGAATCGTTACTCAGGGACACAGAATTGTTACTCAGGGACACAGAATCGTTACTCAGGGACACAGAATCGTTACTTATTGTACGTTCAAAGAGTTAGATCCATTTACACGCCGGCTGGCGGTAATATTTTTTGGGTGATTAGTGCATTCCAGTGACACAAACGTACAGTTTCCAGCCAACGGCAAGCTGCAATTGAGCGATTGTGTACAATAAACTGACTTTCTGCTTCACAACCACTATTGTACGTTCAAAGAGTTAGATCCATTTACACGCCGGGTGGCGGTAATATTTTTTGGGTCATTAGTGCATTCCAGTGACATAAACGTACAGTTTCCAGCCAACGGCAAGCTGCAATTGACCAATTGTGCTAAATAAACTGACTTTCTGCTTCACAACCACTATTGTACGTTCAAAGAGTTAGATCCATTTACACGCTGGGTGGCGGTAATATTTTTTGGGTGATTAGTGCTTTCCAGTGACATAAACGTACAGTTTCCAGCCAACGGCAAGCTGCAATTGACCGATTGTGCTAAATAAACTGACTTTCTGCTTCACAACCACTATTGTACGTTCAAAGAGTTAGATCCATTTACACGCCGGGTGGCGGTAATATTTTTTGGATGATTAGTGCATTCCAGTGACATAAACGTACAGTTTCCAGCCAACGGCAAGCTGCAATTGACCGATTGTGCTAAATAAACTGACTTTCTGCTTCACAACCACTATTGTACGTTCAAAGAGTTAAATGCATATACACGCCGGGTGGCGGTAATATTTTTTGGGTGATTAGTGCATTCCAGTGACATAAACGTACAGTTTCCAGCCAACGGCAAGCTGCAATTGACCGATTGTGCTAAATAAACTGACTTTCTGCTTCACAACCACTATTGTACGTTCAAAGAGTTAAATCCATATACACGCCGGGTGGCGGTAATATTTTTTGGGTCATTAGTGCATTCCAGTGACATAAACGTACAGTTTCCAGCCAACGGCAAGCTGCAATTGACCGATTGTGCTAAATAAACTGACTTTCTGCTTCACAACCACTATTGTACGTTCAAAGAGTTAGAACCATTTACACGCCGGGTGGCGGTAATATTTTTTGGGTGATTAGTGCTTTCCAGTGACATAAACGTACAGTTTCCAGCCAACGGCAAGCTGCAATTGACCGATTGTGCTAAATAAACTGACTTTCTGCTTCACAACCACTATTGTACGTTCAAAGAGTTAGATCCATTTACACGCCGGGTGGCGGTAATATTTTTTGGGTGATTAGTGCATTCCAGTGACATAAACGTACAGTTTCCAGCCAACGGCAAGCTGCAATTGACCGATTGTGCTAAATAAACTGACTTTCTGCTTCACAACCACTATTGTACGTTCAAAGAGTTAAATCCGGTTTTATTTTTGGGGTGCTTATTGAATTAAAGAGTATATCAGACAACACGCAGAGGAGTGGCAGAGGAGGCAATGTTTCAGGAGCGAGCAGACGTGGCAGCAGAGGAAGGGGTCGAGGCAGCACTAGTCGCAGCCAGAGGCCAGTGCTCCCGGTGTCATCCAGCGGTCGTGTCTCCACCGACAACCCTGCCGTCATCGATTGGTTGACTTGGTCGTCTTCCTCTTCCCAGGTCACCTCTGACACCTACAGCCAACGGTCGGTGGGTACGTCAGACACAACCGTTAGTTGGCATGGCCCGGGAGCAAGCCCACTGAAATCACGTGTCCTCGACCTGCCCCTGTCCTTTGCTGTTCCCTCACCAAGCGAAGTATCGTATGCTGTGGGCTCAGCCCCACTGTACAGTGAGGAAGAGCTAACAGAGGGCGGTCAGGAACGGGGGGAGACATCCGCCTCTTCAGCAGCCAGGCGAAGAAGTACTGGCGAGGAGAGTGGCTCGGTAGCCGGTCTAGAGACAGGTCTGTCTCCTGACCCACACGCAGCCGAGGGGGCTAGTAGTGACGCGGAGACCCTAATTGATGATGATGAGGCTGATCGCACTTGGCAGCCTCGTCGTCATCAGGCTATTGCTTCCGCATCATCAGGAGAAGAGGGTGCCAGCTTGCCAGCGAGCAAAACAGTCGGTGGGTTGCCCAGGAGGCAGCAGGGTCGCAGCAGTGTCAGTGGAGGCAAACGGCCACGGAGTAGAGCACCAGCTCCACTGCAGCCTACCACCACGGCCAGTAGTGGTGCCGGTGTGCACGGAGGAAGTAGCAGTCAGCCAGTGAGGAGTAGCGGGGGCAAAGTTTCCTACTCGGCGGTGTGGCAATTTTTCGTGAAGCCGCCCGAGGAAGTAAACGTAGCCGTATGTCGACTATGTGGCCAGAAAGTCAAGCGTGGCCAGGGGGCCCATGTTGGGACTACAGCGTTGCATCAGCATATGCAGCGTCGCCATTCGGTGGCCTGGGAAAACCGTGATAAAGATACGGCGGTTCTGCCTGCCCCAGCCCCCGCTCCATCACCCGCTCCGTTACTTGCTCCGTCACCCGACGTCGTCAATCGCCCTCTATCAGCCAGTCAAGGCTCCAACACCTCTGCTGAGGGGAGTTGTCGCTCGTTGGCATCTTCCGCTCGTTCAGATGCTCCTTCTCCTGCTACTCCTCTTCACGGATTCCGTCAGCAGTCTTTCTTGGAATCCGTTTCCAAGAGACAACAGTTTGCGAGCACGCACCCGACGGTGCAGAAGCTGAACGTCCTCCTGTCCAAGTTGCTGGTGCTGCAGTCCCTCCCTTTCCAAGTGGTGGACTCAGCACCTTTCCGAGAAATGATGGCTTGTGCCGAGCTGCGGTGGAGAGTGCCAAGCCGGCATTTCTTCGCCAAAAAGGCAGTGCCAGCCCTGCATTCACATGTAGAAGAGATGGTGGGCCAGTCTTTGAGCATGTCGGTCTCTGCCAAAGTGCACGGCAGCGCCGACGTGTGGAGCTGTAACTACGGTCAGGGACAGTACATGTCACATGGCACAGCTGCACCAGCAACTTGGACAGGTCACGCCGCTTTTGCCTCCACGTTTGCACGTCCTTGGTCCGCAAAGATGTCCGCCTCTACCACCTCTTCTTCCGCCGTGTCCTCAGCCGCCACCCCCGTGCCAAGTCCCATTACCTGACCGGCATATCACATGTGCAGGGCGCAACGGTGTCACGCTGTGCTGCACCTGGTATGCCTTGGCGAACGTAGTCACACAGGGGAGGAACTTCTGAGTGTAATGAACAGAGAAATCGACAGATGGCTGTCTCCGCACAAACTGAAAATCGGAACCATGTTGACCGACAACGGAAAGAACATGGTGTGTGCTCTGCGTCAAGGAAGGTTGTGCCATGCGCCATGCATGGCTCACGTGTTCAATCTGGTTGTCAAGCGGTTCCTAAAATCCACCATCCCACTGCAAGACATCCTTAAAATGTCACGTAAACTTTGCATGCATTTCAGCCATTCCTACACCGCAAAGCACACCCTCCTTGAGCTGCAGCGGCAGAACGGAATTCCACAGCATCGCCTGATCTGCGACGTTGCAACAAGGTGGAATTCAACCCTACATATGTTAGACCGCCTTTACGAACAGCGAAAGGCCATCACCGATTTCCTGATGTTACAAGCGGATAAAGGTACTCCCCTGTGTAACTTAGATGTCAGCCATTGGCAGCTCATGCGTGACACCTGCCGCTTGCTCAGGCCCTTTGAGGAGGCCACGCTATTCGTGAGTCGGCAGGACTATGGGATGAACGACGTCATTCCTCTGTTGCACGTCCTGGAACAAATGCTGTTAACAATGGCTGGTCAGGGTGCGGTAGACGTGGCGCACAGATCTCAACGCCACATGACCCCTGTGGGGGCAGGACAGGAAGAAGAGGAGGAGGTAGAGGAGGACATTGGTGCTCAGGAATTATTGAGTGAAATGGGTGGTTTTTCCACTCAGCGGACAGGAGTGGAGGAGCAGGAGCATCTGGTAGAGGAGGAGGAGGAGACAGAGGACCCAGACGCACCGTGGCAGTATGCTGTGGAGATGGAGGCAGGCAGTCCCTTGCATTCCTTGGCACAAATGGCCCATAGCATGCTCGGTTGCTTGCGTAGCGACAGCCAAATAATAACCATCAGACAGAGGGATGACTTTTGGCTGTCCACCTTGTTGGACCCTCGCTACCCTTCAAAAATGGTGGCCTTTTTCACACCTGCTGAGAGGGAGGCCAAAATAAAGTACTATAAAAACCACCTATGTAGTCAGTTGGTCTCTGCCTTTCTGCGCCAACGTCCATCCTCAGACACTGTGGGCCCTGTGCGCTCGTGTTCCGCTGCCATGGCAGCAGGGGAGGGGTGGGGTGGTAGGAGCAGTGGCAGCTCCACCAGCAGCGGCTGCCTCAGTCTGCAGTCGATGATGAGTAGCTTTCTTCACCAGCGCAGTGAGTAAACTACTAACCAGCCGCAGCAGCAGCAGCATCAGGTGGACCTGGAGCAGGACCTCAAACAACAGGCTTGGGCCTACTTGGACAGCACCCTGCCAACCGAGGTAGACAATCCCCTTGATTACTGGGCAACAAAACTTGACCTTTGGCCCCAACTAGCTGAATTTGCCCTTGAAAGGCTGTCATGCCCGGCCAGTAGCGTGGCATCGGAGCGCGTGTTTAGTGCGGCAGGAGGTATTGTAACTCCGCGGAGGACACGACTGTCCACCCAAAGTGTGGAGAGACTCACGTTTGTGAAAATGAATCAGGCGTGGATTAGTCTGGATTTCAAACCACCAGTTCCTGACACAACTGACTAAATCCGCCATGAATCATGCCCCAAACATGTTATTAGGGACAAATAGGCCGCTGTCTTTACAACTTTATAATTCCATGCAGTATATAGCCCTATCGGCCACTTTCTGGCATCCAGTTGCTGTAGCCCCCATCACCACACTGTGTCACGGGCCCCTGTACCGCCTTCTCATACTGCTGCCAGATCCATCCTCTGCCATGTGCGTCTTTGTCGTCTGCTCACGCTGCTGGGTTCCAGTTTTAAACCTAGGCCTGTGTATGGCTTCCGAATACTGCTGCATCCACCGCCACCCTGCGCCATGTGTCTCTGTCGTCTGCTCACGCTGCTGACGGCTTCCGCTTTTTAACCGAGGCCTGTGTTTGGCTTCCGAATACTGCTGCATCCACCGCCACCCTGCGCCATGTGTCTCTGTCATCTGCTCACGCTGCTGACGGCTTCCGCTTTTTAACCGAGGCCTGTGTTTGGCTTCCGAATACTGCTGCCTCCACCGCCACCCTGCGCCATGTGCCACTTTCAGGTCTCCTTACACTGTTGGTGGGTTTCATTTTGTGATAGGGTGCTGTATGGCCTTCCATTGCTGCTGCCTCCACCGCCACCCTGCGCCATGTGCCTCTGTCGTCTGCTCACGCTGCTGACGGCTTCCGCTTTTTAACCGAGGCCTGTGTTTGGCTTCCGAATACTGCTGCATCCACCGCCACCCTGCGCCATGTGCCTCTGTCGTCTGCTCACGCTGCTGACGGCTTCCGCTTTTTAACCGAGGCCTGTGTTTGGCTTCCGAATACTGCTGCCTCCACCGCCACCCTGCGCCATGTGCCACTTTCAGGTCTCCTTACACTGTTGGTGGGTTCCATTTTATGATAGGGTGCTGTATGGCCTTCCATTGCTGCCTCCACCGCCACCCTGCGCCATGTGCCTCTGTCGTCTGCTCACGCTGCTGACGGCTTCCGCTTTTTAACCGAGGCCTGTGTTTGGCTTCCGAATACTGCTGCATCCACCGCCACCCTGCGCCATGTGTCTCTGTCGTCTGCTCACGCTGCTGACGGCTTCCGCTTTTTAACCGAGGCCTGTGTTTGGCTTCCGAATACTGCTGCATCCACCGCCACCCTGCGCCATGTGTCTCTGTCGTCTGCTCACGCTGCTGACGGCTTCCGCTTTTTAACTGAGGCCTGTGTTTGGCTTCCGAATACTGCTGCATCCACTGCCACCCTGCGCCATGTGTCTCTGTCGTCTGCTCACGCTGCTGACGGCTTCCGCTTGTTAACCGAGGCCTGTGTTTGGCTTCCGAATACTGCTGCCTCCACCGCCACCCTGCGCCATGTGCCACTTTCAGGTCTCCTTACACTGTTGGTGGGTTCCATTTTGTGATAGGGTGCTGTATAGCCTTCCATTGCTGCTGCCTCCACCGCCACCCTGCGCCATGTGCCTCTGTCGTCTGCTCACGCTGCTGATGGCTTCCACTTTTTAAACTAGTCCTGTGTATGTCTTCCGAATACTGCTGCCTCCACCGCCACCCTGCGCCATGTGCCACTTTCAGGTCTCCTTACACTGTTGGTGGGTTCCATTTTGTGATAGGGTGCTGTATGACCTTCCATTACTGCTGCCTCCACCGCCACCCTGCGCCATGTGCCTCTGTCGTCTGCTCACGCTGCTGACGGCTTCCGCTTTTTAACCGAGGCCTGTGTTTGGCTTCCGAATACTGCTGCATCCACCGCCACCCTGCGCCATGTGTCTCTGTCGTCTGCTCACGCTGCTGACGGCTTCCGCTTTTTAACCTAGGCCTGTGTATGGCCTTCAATTGAAGCTGCTTCTGCTCCGCCACTCTGCCATTGGACTCTTGATAGTCGTCTCCCCACGCTGCTGCTGGGGGGACTTTTTAACATAGGCCTCTGTATGGCCTTCAATTTTAGCTGCTTACGCTCCGCCACTCTGCCATGGGCCCCTGTACCGCCTCCTCATGCTGCTGCCAGGCCCGTAATCTGCCATGGGCCCCCGTACCAACTCCTCATGCTGCTGGCAGGCCCGTAATCTGTCATGGGCCCCTGTACCGCCTCCTCATGCTGCTGCCAGGTCCAGAGTGTGTCATGGGTCCCTGTACGGCCTCCCATTGCTGCTGTCTCCATCGCCACACTCTGCCATGTGCCACTTTCAGGTCTCCTCACACTGCTGGTGGGTTCCATTTTGTCATAGGGTGCTGTATGGCCTCCCATTGCTGCTGCCTCCACCGCCACACTGTGGCTCCACACTCTGGTTTTGGCCCCGTGACTGCCCAAATGAGTGAAGTGTGCGGTGATTCTAAGATCGACGGCACTCATCTGCATGTCATACTGACTGACAGTATTATTTCTCTTCCCCAGCAGACTCCAAGGGCATTTAAATTAAAAGTACAGTGTTCTGCACTAATATAAAGGCTCTCTGAAGCCTAGAAACACCCTTTTTATAAGTTAAATTCGCAGCGAATATATTCGCCTCGAATTGAATTTATTCCGCGAATTCGGCGAATCAGCCGAATCGAATTTTTGAATAATTCGCTCATCTCTAGGGACAACCACTACAGACCCCAGCGTTGTGCCCTCCAGTACTGTTTTCTCCCGGCCCCGCTGTACTGTGCTGTGCTCTACTGGCCCCTCTATACTGTTCCCTCTTGACCCCCCTATACTGTACTCTCCTGGCCCCCCCCATACTGTTCCCTTCTGACCCCTCTATACTGTTCCCTACTGGCCCCCCTATACTGTACTCTCCTGGCCCCCCATACTGTTCCCTTCTGGCCTTCCTATACTGTTTCCTCCTGGCCCTCCTATACTGTTCCCTCCTGCCCCCCCCATACTGTTCCCTCAGGGCCCTTCTATACTGTTCCCTCCAACCCCCCTATACTGTTCCCTCCTGGCCCCCCTATACTTCCCCCCCAGTACTGTTCCCTCCTGCTCCCCTCACAATGCCTCTTATTAACCACGTACCTTGGACTGTCTACTTTCCAAAAAGGGGTCATTTGGGGGGTATGTGTACTGTCCTGGCATTTTCGGGCCAAGAAATGAAATCAGCTGTCAGTGCATCAGGATTGATCAATTTTCAGATATATATACCATAGTTTGTAGACTTTCACACAGACTAAATAATATACACTGAATACACAGAATACATTGTAGCCTAACTTTATGAAGAAAAATTATTAATTGGCAACATTTTGTAACAGAAACAAAGCAAAAAAGTTTTTTGCACAATTTTTGTTCTTTTTTCATTTATTTAGCAAACAATGAAAACCCCAGTGACGATTAAATACCACCAAAAAAATGTCTATTTGTGTGAAAAAAATTATACACATTTCATTTGGATGAAGTGTTTTCATTTGGATACAGTGTTGCATGACCGAGCAATTGTCATTCAAAATGTGACAGCGCTAAAATCTGAAAATTGGCCTGGGCAGGAAGGGGATGAAAGTGTCCAGCATTGAAGTGGTTAAAGTAGAGTTTCATCCTAACTTTAACTATGCTTAAATATGTCCCCTCCTGATTCCTATGCTGCCTAACCTGTGTGAAAAAAAATGTGTTTGCTTAGCTATTTATAGTCTGCTCTGATCCAGTCACATGATCTCCCCTGTTTTAGTAAGCAGCAGCTGCAGGGAGAAGAGGGAGCACTGAACAAAAGCTGGAATTCCTGGAACTGTGATGTCATCCATAGGCTCCCAAGGCCCAACCGTTGCCGATTCTCCCTTTAATTTTGAGCAAGATCAGAAATGACCTGTTACTCTTGCCAGAAATGCTGTGTCCTTGTCACTTTCTGTGAGATGAACTGGTATATCAAGTAATATTATTTTCCTTCCAAGCTATCTCCAGTAAACTACTGACTCCCCCACCTCCCATATAATGGAGATGAAGAGAGAAATGTGTTTGTAGCCCTATTCTTTGATGACAACCATGGCTCCCTCTATAGATACATTGGAGGAGTGAGCGTAGCCACCCCAGGACAGGAAGTATGTTATTTGCAGGATCACTAGGTGAAAATAAAGAAAAAAATGGAAACTAATTTAGCCAACAAACCTAAGGACTGGTAAGCTGAAATATACACTCACCAACCTCTTAAATAAGTACACCTGTTCAATGCTTGGTAACAAAAATTGCTAATAAGTAATATCAATTATCATCTTATGTATCATAAGTCAATCACATGGCAGCAACTCAATGCATTGAGGCATCTAGACGTAGAGAAGACGACATGCTGAAGTTCAAACCGAACATCTGAATGGGGAAGAAAGGGGATTGAAGTGACTTTGAACATGGCATGGTTGTTGGTGCCAGATGTGTTGGTCTGAGTATTTCAAAAACTGCTGATCTACTGGGATTTCCATGCATAATTATCGCTAGGGTTTACTGAGAATGGTCCGAAAAAAGAGAAAATATCCAGTGAGCGGCAGTTGTGTGCATCAAAATGCCTTGCTGATGTCAGAGGAGAATGGGCAGACTGGTTGCTGCGACATTCAGATAGTAGGGTCAGAATTTGGCGTAAACAACATGAACGCATGGATCCATCCTGTCTTGTATCAATGGTTCAGGCTGGTGGTGGTGTACTGGTGGGGGGGAGATTTTCTTGGCACTAGCAAGATGTATCTAATAAAGTGGCCAGTGAGTGAATATTTTTTTGGGGGGGTGGATTAGCTTTAAAGAGGGACAACAGAAAAAAAAGGACAGAGGTACAAAGCCATTCACAACACTGCCCCTAGCTACATCACCAACCTCATCCGTAGATATCATCCAAATCACCCGCTACGCTCCTCCCAAGACATCTTCCTCTCTAGCTACCTCGTCACCTCCTCCCATGCTTGCCTCCAGGACTTCTCCAGAGCCTCTCCCATCATCTGGAACTCCCTACCCCAGTATGTCCGATCAGTCCCCACCAGGTCTGCCTTTAGGTGATCTTTGAAAACTCACTTACTCAGGGAAGCCTACCCTACCTCTACCTAAGACGTGTATTTGAGCCACCTCCATTAGATCATCCCCTGCTGCTATTACCTTTTGTACCACCCCCTTCCTTTAGATTGTAAGCTCCACGAGCAGGGCCCTCCTATTCCTTCTGTACTGAAATGTATTGTAATTGTACTGTCTCCCTTTATTTTGTAAAGTGCTGCGCAAACTGTTGCTGCTATATAAATCCTGTATAATAATAAAAATAATAATATTTTGGCTAAAAAAAAAGACAGTTTTCAGCAGAGGATACTTTAATAGTTTGATCCAGTATGGTGGAGAAACATTAATACTATTTATAAAATTCTTTATCACAACCCTACTTTATAATAATATGTTTGAGAAAAAAATTAAAGCTGAACTCCGGGATAAACAAATATTGTCTAAATACAAGAGTCAAGTGTATTCTTTGGTTTGGTGTGCTTTGTGTATTTTTTCAAGATCTGTCCAGTGTGGAACTTTACCTCTACAGGAACATCCTGTAATACAGACCGGTCACTGATGCTCTCCCTCATTGTGCAGGGTGACTGGTCTTGTCTCTGCCCCCTTCTCTAGTTTCCTGCAGGCAGCCTGTAGTGGGTAGGGCCTGATGGGTCCCTCCTACAGCTCTGTTCTCTGCACAGGCTACACACAAAGTGGATATACACTGCTCAAAAAAATGAAAGGCACACTTTTTAATCAGAGTATAGCATCGAGTCAATTTAATTCTTGGGATATCAAGTTCAGCTGCTTTGGTGTTAATGAAATTAACAACAGGTGCACTAGATGGGCAACAATGATTCGACCCCCAAAACAGGAATGGTTTTACAGGTGGAGGCCACTGACATTTTTTCCTACTCATCCTTCTTGTTCTTCACTAGTTTTGCATTTGGCTAGGGTCAGTATCACTACTGGTAGCATGAGGCGATACCTGGACCCTACAGAGGTTGTACAAGCAGTCCAACACCTCCAGGATGGCACATCAATACGTACCATTGCCAGAAGGTTTGCTGTGTCTCTCATCACAGTCTCAAGAGCATGGATGAGATTCCAGGAGACAGGCAGTTACTCTAGGAGAGCTGCACAGGACCGTAGAAGGTCCTTAACCCATCAGCAGGACCAGTATCTGCTCCTTTGTGCAAGGAGGAACAGGATGAACACTGCCTACAAAATGACCTCCAGCAGACCACTGGTGTGACTGTCTCTGACCAAACAATCAGAAACAGACTTCATGAGGGTGGCCTGAGGGCCTGACATCCTCTAGTGCAGTGGTTCTCAACCTTTCTAACGCCGCGACCCCTTAATACAGTTCCTCATGTTGTGGTGACCCCCAACCATAAAATTATTTTCGTTGCTACTTCATAACTGTAATTTTGCAGTAGGAGGAATAGTGCCACGTCATTGGTGTTAGTGGGAGGAATAGTGCCCCATCATTGGTATCAGTGGGAGGAATAGTGCCCCGTCATTGGTGTCAGTGGGAGGAATAGTGCCCCGTCATTGGTGTCAGTGGGAGGAATAGTGCCCCGTCATTGGTGTCAGTGGGAGGAATAGAGCCCCATCATTGGTGTCAGTGGGAGGAATAGTGCCCCATCATTGGTGTCAGTGGGAGGAATAGTGTCCCATCATCGGTATCAGTGGGAGGAATAGTGCCCCATCATTGGTGTCAGTGGGAGGAATAGTGTCCCATCATTGGTATCAGTGGGAGGAATAGTGCTCCATCATTGGTATCAGTGGGAGGAATAGTGCCCCATCATTGGTGTCAGTGGGAGGAATAGTGCCCCATCATTGGTGTCAGTGGGAGGAATAGTGCCCCATCATTGGTATCAGTGGGAGGAATAGTGTCCCATCATTGGTATCAGTGGGAGGAATAGTGTCCCATCATTGGTATCAGTGGGAGGAATAGTGCCCCATAATTGGTATCAGTGGGAGGAATAGTGCCTCATCATTGGTGTCAGTAGGAGGAATAGTGCCCCATCATTGGTGTCAGTGGAAGGAATAGTGCTCCATCATTGGTATCAGTGGGAGGAATAGTGCCCCATCATTGGTGTCGGTGGGAGGAATAGTGCCCCATCATAGGTGTCAGTGGGAGGAGGAATAGTGTCCCATCATCGGTATCAATGGGAGGAATAGTGCCCCATCATTGGTATCAGTGGGAGGAATAGTGCCCCATCATAGGTGTCAGTGGGAGGAGGAATAGTGCCCCATCATTGGTGTCAGTGGGGGGAGGAATAGTGCCCCATCATAGGTGCCAGTGGGGGGAATAGTGCCCCATCATTGGTATCAGTGGGGGGAGGAATAGTGCCCCATCATAGGTGTCAGTGGGGGGAGGAATAGTGCCCCATCCTTGGTGTCAGTGGGGGGAGGAATAGTGCCCCATCCTTGGTGTCAGTGGGGGGAGGAATAGTGCCCCATCCTTGGTGTCAGTGGGGGGAGGAATAGTGCCCCATCCTTGGTGTCAGTGGGGGGAGGAATAGTGCCCCATCCTTGGTGTCAGTGGGGGGAGGAATAGTGCCCCATCATTGGTATCAGTGGGGGGAGGAATAGTGCCCCATCATAGGTGTCAGTGGGGGGAGGAATAGTGCCCCATCCTTGGTGTCAGTGGGGGGAGGAATAGTGCCCCATCCTTGGTGTCAGTGGGGGGAGGAATAGTGCCCCATCCTTGGTGTCAGTGGGGGGAGGAATAGTGCCCCATCCTTGGTGTCAGTGGGGGGAGGAATAGTGCCCCATCCTTGGTGTCAGTGGGGGGAGGAATAGTGCCCCATCCTTGGTGTCAGTGGGGGGAGGAATAGTGCCCCATCCTTGGTGTCAGTGGGGGGAGGAATACTGCCCCATCCTTGGTGTCAGTGGGGGGAGGAATTGTGCCCCATCCTTGGTGTCAGTGGGGGGAGGAATTGTGCCCCATCGTTGGTGTCAGTGGGGGGAGGAATCGTGCCCCATCCTTGGTGTCAGTGGGGGGAGGAATTGTGCCCCATCGTTGGTGTCAGTGGGGGAGGAATAGTGCCCCATCGTTGGTGTCAGTGGGAGGAATAGTGTCCCATCGTTGGTGTCAGTGGGAGGAATAGTGCCCCATTATTGGTATTAGTGACACCAATGATGGGGCACTATTCCCACTGACACCAATGATACTTACCTTGCAGACCCCTGCTCCAGCCTGGGCTCGCTCGCTCCCTCCCTCTCCCATGGTACCGACACTTACCTGTCAGCTGTCTTCCTTCTCCGGCCGCTCTCCTCCTCTTCACTCGCTCGATCTTCGCGGTGCCGCTCGGCTCCTCCTCTCCAAGCTCCACCTCCTTGCCAGTGATTGGCCGCCTGTGTGCCTCTCCTGAGCTACAGTGCCGGCGGCCAATCACAGGCGAGGATTGATCTCGAGGTGTGTCCAGATGACAGGGGCGGCATGTCATCCCGCCCACACCTGGAGACGGCGGCGGCGAGGAGCGGTGTCTCGGTTCCTAAGACCATCGGAAATATGTGTTTTCCGATGGTCTTAGGCGACCCCTGTGGAAGCGTCGTTCTACCCCCAAAGGGGTCGCGACCCCCAGGTTGAGAACCGCTGCTCTAGTGGGTCCTATGCTCACTGCCCGGGACCATAGAGCTTGACTGGCATTTGCCATTGAACACCAAAATTGGCAGATCCACCACTGGCACCCTGTGCTTTTCACAGATGAGAGCAGGTTCACCCTGAGCACATGTGACAGACATGAAAGGGTCTGCAGAGGCCGTGAAAAATGTTATGCTGCCTGTTACATGGTTCAGCATGACCGTTTTGTTGGTGGGTCAGTGATGGTCTGGGGAGGCATATTCCTGGAGGGACACACAGACCTCTACAGGCTAAACAATGGCACCCTGACTGCCATTAGGTATCGGGATGAAATCCTTGGACCCATTGTCAGACCCTACACTGGTGCAGTGGGTCCCGGGTTCCTCCTGGTGCATGACAATGGCCGGCCCCATGTGGTGAGAGTATGCAGGCAGTTCCTGGAGGATGAAGGAATTGATATCATTGAATGGCCCCCACGCTCACCTGACCTAAATCCAATAGAACACCTCTGGGATATCATGCTTTGGTTCATCCGACGTTGCCAGGTTGCACCCTGGTCCAGATCTGGGCGGTAATACCCCAGGACACCATCTGTTGTCTCATTAGGAGCATGCCCCGACATTGTCAGGCATGCATACAAGCACGTGGGGCCCATACTGAGCACCATTTTGAGTTGCTGCAATGAAATTTCTGCAAAATCGACTAGCCTGCTACCTCATTTTTTCACTTTGATTTACGGGGTGTTTTTGAATTCAGTCCTCTGTAGGTTGATAATTGTCATTTCCATCAAATGATGGGGCACCCTTACATTCCTAACACATTACCCATCCATATCAGTATAGATATCCAGCATTAGATTTTTTGCCATTGAGATCTGATGTGTTTTAAGGTGTTCCTTTCATTTTTTTGAGCAGTGTGTGTGTATATATATATATACTTTCTGGCTTCTGAGAAGTATATTTAACTAAATGTTTTTGTGCCAAGAGTTAATCTTTAAAAAAGATGGAATGACAATTATTTTTTCTTACTTGAAAATTTGCAGGAGTGTGCTGCAGAGATTGGGATAAATCCTGAGCGTAATAGGCCTTCTCCAGGGACACCTATGCTGATGACAAAGCTTCATTTGCTAAGGAGTGAATTATGAGAAGTCAGCAGAAAAACACATGGGGAGTTCATTAAGGATTTATCCACACATCTTAATCACCTGAACAGCCAGACGAAACTTTCTGTTGCATTACAGAGAGATAAGTCAGCAATCTTACATGGTGATGCTTTGATCCCATTTCATACGTCCTTCCTTCATTGCTAACAATTTACTTTGATAGAGAAATGCTGACTGAAGAATGGAAAGTAAAACTTCACTAGATTAAAGGGTCAGTCCATCCAAAGCTGATAGTTTAGTTTTAATAGATACTTCAAAGTTCCCGACAGTTTGATATATCATCCAGGGGTTACGGCATTTCTGTCTCATTCTCTCGGCAGAATTGTCAAAGCAGAACTTTAGAATTTCAACACCCCCAGCCCCTTATGTAATCACTTCTTTTTTTACCAAGGCACGTTTATAAACATCCTGGTGGTCAAGGGGCTAAAGCTCATGGCTCCAGCTTAGGGTTGCCACTTCATCCCTTCCCACATGGAAGAAAAATATATTTGAAATATATTTTAAAACTATTCTTCCCATATATATTGACATATATTTGAAATGCTACAATTTTGGCCAAATTCAATATATTTCAAAATATATTTCAATAAATATATGTTGAAATGCGTTTTTATTACAAAATATATGAAAAATATTTTTAAAAATACATTTCAAATATATTTTATGTCTTTAAAAATACAAATCTAAATTTTTAGAACGCATTTACAAATATATGTAAAAATATATGTTAAAATTACTTTTTTATATGTTTTTTTAAAAAAATCTGAAGAAATATATTTAAAAAATATATTTTTTAAAAATATATTCTTTTAAAAAATATTCTTCAGATTTTTGTTAACATATAAAAAAGTAGTTTTAACATAATATTTTTACATATATTTGTAATTGCATTCCAAAAATGTAGATTTGTATCTTTAAAGACATACAGTATATTTGAAATGTATTTTTAAAAATATTGTTCATATATTTTGTAATAAAAATGCATTTCAACATACAGTGTGTGTATATATATATATATATATATATATATATATTGAAATATATTGAATATGGCCAAAATTGTAGCATTTCAAATATATGTCAATATATTTGGGAAGAATATTTTTAAAATATATTTCAAATATATTTTTCTTCCATATGGGTTTACACCCAAATATATATTAATTCCACAGGTTCTGTGGCTACTTAAGGAGGTAATTAAACTCACTTAGTGCCTTATCTGCATTAAATTAGCCTCAGAACCTGTATAATTAATAAGTGTTCGAGTTCAAAGGGATGAAGTGGAAACCATACTCCAGATACAGCCAGAAGCTTGGTATTGATCTTTTCAGCCAACTCCCAGCTGCCATATAAAAGTGATCGGGCAGAATTGCTTTACAGTACATCAGGAGTCCTGATCCCCTTCACTCCTACCTGTGTCTGCCCATGGAGTTTCCTGAGTTCTCCAGTCCCTCCAAGGAGCCTTGGACCACAGTAGACAGCTTCAGGATGCATCCATTTCCCAGTTCTCTTTTGCAATGAATGAAAGATTTCAGCAATTCCGGGTTCTCTGCTGTCATTCCTCTGCTACTGTAGCTGAGAAAGCAGCTAATCAAGCAGGTACTGTGCTTGATTAGCTGCAGTGGAGGGCAGGGGAGACATTGGGGTTTATTTACTAAAACTGGAGAGTGCAAAATTAGGCGCAGCCATGGTTTTTGCGAGGGTTTAAAAAAAATGGAGTTCTACTGCCAGCAGCCTTTCAAAAGACACCCATGTCTCCATAAAAAAGGATCTGTCACCTACCCAATGCTATCACATAGGGGTGTTTTAGCCAGTCTTCTTTTCTCTACGTCCATTCAAAGTGCACAATTTATACATCTTATCTGAGCTTTTAGAAAAAAAAGGGGTGGAGAACTGAAATTACACACTGCAGAGTTCAGTTAAGAGAGCTCTGAGAGCTGAATGGAGGGAAGAGACATACCCCCTTCACACAGTTTACAAGAACAGAGCTGATACTGTCAATCAGGTTATGTGCTGGAGATTCCTCCCTTGTCACATTTTTCTCTTCATCAGAATTGATTCATGCTGATAGCAGAGGAACAAAGCAACAGACAGAAATGACACTTAGGCTGCATTCACACTTTGTAGCAATTTGTAGTTTTAAGCTCCAAAAACTTTTATTTCATTGTGTTTGTATGCACTAAAATTCATAGTTTTTTTCTGAATGTTTGTGTTTGATAAACAGTTGTGCAAATATTGGGCAACAAAAAAATTACCACTGCCACCATTTTATTTTTTAGGGCCTCTGTTTCAGAAAATATATAATTGTTTTGGGTTTTAAAGTAATTTCTAGCAAACAATGCTGAGGGTTTTTTTTTATTCCCTGGTATACAAGTGGTTAAAATCCCACACATACCTTGTTTCCTGCAGTCTTCTATTTGGTCCAGTGACATCATGCCAGCTTTCTCCTCTTTCTCTGGTGGTGGAACAGGGTGGGCATTCCTTCAGGACTTAGCAGTGCTCACGTAATGAGATAGCCACTCAGTCCTGGAATACTGCGAGCCCAGCCTCCATAATGCACCCTTCAACTGGGCAAGGGGTCGTGTAAATGATAGACATGTAAGCAGGTTAGAATTAGTTTGGTAGGTGCTGTCCTGGACAGAAGGTTAGTGGTTAATGTTCTCACTACCCACTGCACCTGAGAGAAGTGGGTGGCCTGTAGCCTGTACCCTTGGTCTAGAGTTTGAAAGATCTACTGTGAGAGAAGGCCGGTTCCCTTCTCCGGCCTTGGCCGAATCCTCAGAACCCTGAAGATAAGGACAGCTGGGAAAGGTGTAGGAATGGCGCAACTATCTTAAAGACTTGGGGTTCGCCCCAAAGAGACCTACTTCTGGAACTTGCCTCTGCTGGTTGTCGCAAACACACGGACTCACCTCTGCAGGAATGCTGGGACAGTACATAGCTTGATTAGGATAGGGAACTAGGAACTTAGGAAATTGGACTGTTCTGTTGAAGTTCTGTTGGACTTTGTAATGTCGCACTTTACTCAGTACATCCGTAGAGTGTACCTGTTATAGTTTGAATGGCCTTAACCGCGAGGGAGATGTTGTCAGCACTCGCTGTATCACATTTCTTCTCCCATAGCAATTGGAATGGAACTGCACTGCATAGGTCTTTATCCTGTATAGAGGTATGGAATTTAAGAGAGGTTCCATGCTGCTACCCAGATCGGTAGTGGGAACGCTGGGTAGGTGGCTGTGGTCAGTGTTTGGCACGGCCCACCTAATTGCAAGCTACAGTGGGAAGAACAATTGCACTGGGACCAGAGAGTAACTGGAGAACAGTTGTTGTGTAAGAGTGCATGGTGTACGGTTCTATCTAAGAGTAGAGGCCCACCTTAGAGTTGAGTATTTCCTGATGGCAACCTCAGCCTTGTCCCAAGCCATTGGTGAAAACAGCAGTAAAGCAAAGGTACCCCAAGACCCTGTGCAAGGTGTGGGGGGGGGGGGGGTGGTAGGCCTCTCATGTTTCCCAGACTTGGAGCTTGTTAATTGGAGTTAATTAGAAAACATGGAGGATATGACAAACAACCACTATCCTGCTGCTCCCTCTTGCAACATGCATGCTGGGAAAGGTTATAAATATTTGGGGTATCCTTCTGGTGGCTCTCTTGCCTCCCAGACTTTGACCCGCTGCCTGTAGATGACATGTGCTTGAAGAATGAAGGCCTGAGTTTAAGGCCTGTAGGCTTGCACTGCCTTGCTGCAGAAGGAGCAAAGCTGGAAGCCTGATGAAAGCACTAGGGAGCAACTTCATCTGCTGAAAGGGTGTCAGGAGAAGCTGGGCACAAGCTTGGACATGGCAGAATGTCTGGTGGCTCATCCTGGGGTTTGTGTTCTGCACAGTCAGAAGAACAGAGCGTTGATCTGGTTTAAAAGTTCTTTTCTGTATTGGCTGTAAGTATAATTACTGTCCTTTTGAGTATTCTTTGTGTCCTAATCCTTCTCTCCCCAGATTTTTCAAATTAAACTCTTTTAACCTTTTAAAAAGTCTTCACACCCAACAACATGTTAAAGATCCAGCCCAAATGTCAACCCACCAAGCCACTTGAGGGGCCTCTACCTGCCTCTGTAGTACAAACTACAGTCCTACATTCTGGATATATAGTAAATTGTAGATCAGCAAGTGTTTGCATATAGTCTGCCTGTTTATACCAATGCTGGATGAGATCATTTACGGAGCATTATAACTAGAAATGATAACCAAGACTGTTAATTACGTGAAATTCAAGTTGCAGTGATTTTAGAAATCCCTTCATCAGTTTTTATGACAAGAAATAAAGTTTTAGATTTTAATCGTTTATTCATCACACTAGGTAATTAATTTAATCCCCTCTATCATTCAGTTTATATGCAGGCTATAGTGCTGTGGTTTTTTACTTTGTTGCAGATTATTAGAGATGAGCGAATTATTCAAAAATTCGATTCGGCTGATTCGCCGAATTTCAGGAAGAAATTCGATTCGATGCGAATTAATTCGCTACGAAGTTAACTTATAAAAAGGGTTTCTAGGCTTCAGAGAGCCTTTAAATTAGTGCAGAACACTGTACCTTTAATTTAAATGCCCTTGGAGATGAGGAAGGAGAAGGAGAAGGAGAAGGATGAGAAGAAGGAGAAGGATGAGAAGAAGGAGAAGGATGAGAAGAAGGAGAAGGAGAAGGATGAGAAGAAGGAGAAGGATGAGAAGAAGGAGAAGGATGAGAAGAAGGAGAAGGAGAAGGAGAAGGAGAAGGATGAGAAGGAGGATGAGAAGAAGGAGAAGGATGAGAAGAAGAAGGATGAGAAGAAGGAGAAGGATGAGAAGAAGGAGAAGGAGAAGGATGAGAAGAAGGAGAAGGATGAGAAGAAGGAGAAGGATGAGAAGAAGGATGAGAAGAAGGAGAAGGATGAGAAGAAGGACAGTTCTGTGACAGTTTCTGTCTATTTCTGACAGTTCTGTGACATTCACTCCATACAGCGGTTTCAACCGCTGTATGGAGTGAATGTCACAGAACTGTCAGAAATAGCCTATTTCTGACAGTTCTGGGACATTCACTCCATACAGCGGTTGAAACATTGTATCTATTTGTTTCCATAAATGGATCCATTTATGGAAACAAATAGATACAATGTTTCAACCGCTGTATGGAGTGAATGTCACAGAACTGTCAGAAATAGCGGAGCTCTGCAGATACACTTAGAGGAGCTCTGCAGATACACTTTTTGCCGGCTTGGAATTATTCTTATTTTCATCCTACTTCTTCTTCTTCTTCTTCTTCATCATCCTCATCCTCTTCTTCTTCTTCTGAGGATGAGGATGAGGATGAAGAAGAAGAAGAAGAAGTAGGATGAAAATAAGATTAATTCCAAGCCGGAAAAAAGTGTATCTGCAGAGCTCCTCTAAGTGTATCTGCAGAGCTCCTCTAAGTGTATCTGCAGAATAGAGGAGCTCTGCAGATACACTTTTTGCCGGCTTGGAATTATTCTTATTTTCATCCTACTTCTTCTTCTTCTTCTTCTTCATCCTCATCCTCTTCTTCTTCTTCTGAGGATGAGGATGAGGATGAAGAAGAAGAAGAAGTAGGATGAAAATAAGATTAATTCCAAGCCGGCAAAAAGTGTATCTGCAGAGCTCCTCTAAGTGTATCTGCAGAGCTCCTCTAAGTGTATCTGCAGAATAGAGGAGCTCTGCAGATACACTTTTTGCCGGCTTGGAATTATTCTTATTTTCATCCTACTTCTTCTTCTTCTTCTTCATCCTCATCCTCAGAAGAAGAAGAAGAGGATGAGGATGAGGATGAAGAGGAAGAAGAAGAAGAAGTAGGATGAAAATAAGAATAATTCCAAGCCGGCAAAAAGTGTATCTGCAGAGCTCCTCTATTCTGCAGATACACTTAGAGGAGATCTGCAGATACACTTTTTGCCGGCTTGGAATTATTCTTATTTTCATCATACTTCTTCTTCTTCATCCTCATCCTCATCCTCTTCTTCTTCTTCTGAGGATGAGGATGAGGATGAAGAAGAAGAAGAAGAAGAAGTAGGATGAAAATAAGATTAATTCCAAGCCGGCAAAAAGTGTATCTGCAGAGCTCCTCTAAGTGTATGTGCAGAGCTCCTCTAAGTGTATCTGCAGAATAGAGGAGCTCTGCAGATACACTTTTTGCCGGCTTGGAATTTTCTTATTTTCATCCTACTTCTTCTTCTTCTTCATCATCCTCATCCTCATCCTCTTCTTCTTCTGAGGATGAGGATGAGGATGAAGAAGAAGAAGAAGTAGGATGAAAATAAGATTAATTCCAAGCCGGCAAAAAGTGTATCTGCAGAGCTCCTCTAAGTGTATCTGCAGAGCTCCTCTAAGTGTATCTGCAGAATAGAGGAGCTCTGCAGATACACTTTTTGCCGGCTTGGAATTCTTCTTATTTTCATCCTACTTCTTCTTCTTCTTCTTCTTTATCCTCATCCTCATCTTCTTCTTCTGAGGATGAGGATGAAGAAGAAGAAGAAGAAGTAGGATGAAAATAAGAATTCCAAACCGGCAAAAAGTGTATGTGCAGAGTTCCTCTATTTCTGACAGTTCTCTGACAGCTTCTTCACATGTACAGCGGTTGAAACATCTGTATCCTAAATGGAAACTAATAGATACAATGTTTCAACCGCTGTACATGTGAAGGAACTGTCAGAGAAATGTCAGAAATAGCGGAGCTCTCTGCAGGGACACTTTTGCCGGCTGATCGGGAAAAATCCGATTCGCGCACCCGAAGTAGGCAAATATTCGGATTCGACGCGAATCGAATTTTTCCTGAAATTCATATCGAATTCCGGTTCGCCTGGTTCGATTCGCTCATCTCTACAGATTATCTCCAGAATTCTCTGCACTTAAAGATAAATTCTGGAGAAAATAAAAAATAAACGCTATGTGCTAAATGAATCCCATAACCTTACTTACCTATTCCCTTCCTGTAGATTCCTTCTATGCTATAAGACTAGCCCCCAAAGCCTCTCCTCTAAGGTGATCTGTTGGTGGCAGGCACCCTGATATCATCAAATGTAATGCTGGGCTAATAGCCATAAATTGTTTGTGAGGGTGCCATTACACACGGTGCATCAAGCAGAAGAGTTGAGCACTGGCTGGGGGAAGAAAGGAAGGACAACAAGGGATAAGGTAAGTAAAAGTCTTTTTCGCTGGTTCCCTAGGAATAAATCAGTGATTGCACACATAGGGCTCACCTCCACTCTGCACTATTACAATGACAAAGGAAATCGAAGCCAACCCTGAGACCTGCATCCCATTTCACAACACAAACATGTTTCACTCCTTGCTACATTCCAAGACAAAAGGCTGCTGGTTACATCAACACCGCACACCTTTACGTCTTCATCACCAATGCACCAAAACACAGGAACACTGTTGGGAATAATGCTGAACAGCATGCAATTCCCGGATGCAAATTCTCACGCCAACATGCTTACATTGAAAAATTGCAGGAATGAACCCATCAGACAAATACGGAACCTCCAGCATCTCAGCCCAATATCCAGCGATATGGTTTGTTCCCTGTGACCCCAAACATGGAACTATGCAGCTGCTGAAGATTCCAGTGATGACAAAAGATGGGATGAGGTGCAGGAATGGGGGGAAGGCGGTCTGAACTGGAGTTCCAGTCAGATGGGGGCCTTGGGCAGGAGTGGCAGAGGGGTGAGATGAGGAGATGGATAGGAATGGGTGACCATAAAATAGTCAGTAGCTTATTCCTTCTGACTTTTGCACAATGAGAAAACGGTTGGCATGGATCAGAAAATTTCGGCACTTCAAGATTTATATTTTTGGTGCTTATTTTCCTGGAAAGTGTCATTGTTTAATAGCTAATCTAGTATTAAGGATTAAGTTAAAGTAGAATTTCAATTTACACCTAACTAGCCTTAATTGTCCCCTCCTAACACCCATGCTGACTAACATATGTAAAAAAGATTTATGTACCTACCCATTTTCAGGCTGCTCTGGTACGTGGATGGACTGCCTCCTAAATGACTGACAGCTAATGCTCTATGGCCTATTGAAAAGCAAACCACTGCAGAATGATTTTCAGAGGGTGGTAGGCACTGCTGTCCTTGTGAAAGAGCCCAATCAGAAACAAAGACAACAACACAGCTAAAAACGACAACCCCTATTACTTGAAAGACATACAGTTGTTACAAGTCAGTGCACATCTATACACAGAAACAAGGTTTCTAATACACTAAACATACAACATGTGCCCCTCATTAGTCTTGGTCTAAAAAAATACTAAATATACAAAAAAGCGTAAAAACAAAAGGTGAAGCATACATTGGTGATCAGTCAAGAAGGGACAACTTATATTGATGGTCATTTAGAGAGACAATGTCCCCTAATATTGGTGATCAGTGAAGATGGACAACAATATATTGGTGGTCAGATGGAGAAACAATGTCCCCTTACAATGGTGATCAGTCAAGAAGAACCACCTTATAATGGTGGTTGGTGGGAAGAAGAATTCCCCCCTTACATTGGTGATCAGTGAGCAAGGGCAAACATATAACGGTGGTCAGTTGGAGAAACAATGCCCCCTTGGTCTGGTGATCAATGAAGGAGGACAACAATATATTGGTGGTCAGTTGGAAAAGCAATGCCCCTTACTTTTGTAATCAGTGAAGAAGAACCACTGTATATTGATGGTCAGTGGAGAAACAATGCCCCCTTACATTGGTGATCAGAGAAGTAGGGCATCTTATATTGCTGGTTGGTGGTAAGAAGAGAGGAAAGGCTTCACTGATCCTATGCTCCTGGCTCTTCTCATTGACATTGGCCACTTAACTATGCAGGCACCATCCGGCAGGAGATCAATTCCCTTCTACTCATTATTCAAGGAACCTCTAGCAACCTCCTGAGGAACGTTAGTTCAAGAAAGACTGAGTTAGAACCTCACTGTGACAAAACATGATGGAAAATCCAAACTTTTACAGTTGTCACCAAAAGAGAAGTATGGTTATCTTTTAACAGTTGTTCCAATGAAATCTGTTGAACTGGAATTCCCCCACACTTTGGGATGATTTCCAATAAATTCCTTTTGTACAAGGAAAATCACCCCAACAGGAGCATAGAGAGCACTAAGACCATGACAGAGGTTCTAAACCTTCCCTTTATTGTATCTATAGAAAAAAATGTCTGGGATGGAATTCCACTTTAAGGGGTTGTCCATACCAGCAACATAGGGTATCACTGCCCAACACAGACCCATGGCAAGGATGAGAAAATATGCTTTATTTAGTATGGCTTCAGTTGCGTTGGTGTTCCCTGAAAAAAGTAAGGTTGGGCATAGCATGTTCTGATGCACTGTAATGCATTGCGATGCACTGCTGCACATAAGAATTACATATAAGTTGGGGGAAACAAAACAATGCATTGCAACACACGTTCACAATGCACCCCAGCATGTATGTTGCAAATGAGCCCTAATAGAGTTCATTTTCCTTAAACATGGAAAAATTCAGGACTGCTGTATTTTTTCTTACCTTTTCCTGAGTATGTATTGGACCTCTTTGATCGCTGGCTCTTCAAGGATGCTGAAACAGACCTGAATAGACCTTTATCTGGCTTGTGATTCTCGTATGAGGTAGGCTTTGGTCTGAATGGCAAAACTGTGTGCCACAGGTGCATCGGGGGACTGCCATCAAATCACACACTGTGTACCAAACAAGATATCATAGAGGAACTATCCTGCAGTGTAATTACTTAGAATACCAGAGAGACTTTGCATTGGAAAAGCAGATGAGCAGAATAAGAAAGACTCGTATATGCATCATTATTTCTAATAACCAGGGCTTTTTTTTCAGTGAGAACGCAAGGTAACGCAGTTTTGGCACCTCCAGTACCAAATGTATGTAATGGCAAGGTGTGCTGGGATGTGCTGGAGGGTCTAGTCATGCCAGCTGCTGGGGGATCTATTGTCATTAGTGGAAATCTATTTTTGCATTGGGGTCTATTGTTGCTGGGGCGGGGGTCTTATGTTGCTGGGGGGTCAGTTGTTGCTGGGAAGGATCTCTTGTTGAGGGAGGAGCCTATTGTTCCTTAAAGCAGAGTTCCACTCAACCTATCAAAAAATAAAAGCCAGCAGCTACAAAAACTGTAGCTGCTGACTGTTAAAAAACATCCACTTACCTGTTCCTCGGTCCCATGGCGTGTCCCCCACAGCTCGTTTCACCGGCCGTCCTGTACTCCAGGAGGCCGGCATCTTCAGTGTGGACATCCGGCTGTGATAGCTTGTGAGTAGCGCTGCGCTTCCTGAATGGTCCTGTAGTCTTCTGAGACCTGTCACGTGTCCTAAAAGACTACAGGGAGGGAGGAAGGACACCTTCCGCTTCTGATCGCCTAGGTGGGGAGGACCGAAAGTGGGAGCGGATACCTGTCAAATTCGGGTACCCGCTCCCCAAAGGTGCAAATCCTTAATGTGGAGCAGGGGAGCATCCTTAAAGCTGAACATCCCCTTTTGGGTGGAGCTCCGCTTTAATTCCCAATTGCTTAGCACCAAAAATGATACTTGGTTCTCTATTCTCTAAAAGGGGCAGTACTGAGAGGTAGGTAGGGGGTGGAAACAAGGGATGGTGCTTGGAGGTAGGTAGGGGCAGATACAAGGGGTGACTCAAATGGTGGGGAGTTCCTGCATCTATTCTCTGAGAAAAAAGCTCTACTTATAATTGTTTATCAGATTTTTATTTCTGTTTCCCTGTTGCAGATTTCTGTTTGGTGAATCTGTTGTCAGCAGGACAGGTAGGGTAAATTTCTCTAAAGCTGTCCATGCATCAATTTTCATTTTCAGAATATTCAAAGGATGTTTTTATAGTTAGAAAACTGACGTTCATTTTTGACTGCAGTGATGAGGAAATTCGAAGGCTCAGGTTGAAAAATGTTTCTTGGTTCTACATTAATTCAATAATTCAATAGTTTTTTTTGCCTTCCTCTGGATCAACTGTGGGTATAGGATTATAACTTTTTTTTTTAATGGTTGTGGATGGACTTTTGTCTTTTTTCAGCCAGACTAACTATATAACTAAGTAACAGTGAATGTGGTTTTTGGTTAAGGAAATTGGAATAATGTCCATGGCAATACATCACTTATTGAAATTGAACTTTAAATATGGAAACATTGGCATGGCCATCAAATGAAATATTATATGACATTTGCCAAGTCCATGATGGTACTATCAAATGACTGAAGAAAGATTTTTGTATGAATGTTCAAACGAAATTCTACAGGTGTATGGCCAGCTTAAAGTGGTAGTAAACTCTGCATTTTGATTTTACCTACAGGTACGCTTATAATAAAGTTTTCCTGTATTTAAAATGCATATCTCCTAAATGTGTACTGTTTAGGAGATATTCTAGCAAACATCATTCAGTGACATCACCACACTTAGTAGACTAGAAGTGAGATACAATGTGGAAATGAATACACAATTTTAGATTTCAGCTATAGATACACTTTAACAGACACCCAGATATCAGTAAATACCTGCCAGAAGTTCTAAAGCTCAACATACAACATTGTACACTTGTAAATTTTAATTGGAAAATTTTCATTTCTGGAACGTTTGATCGTTTCTCTGATAGCTAATGGAGACAATCTGAGATTCATTCATTTTCATCCGCAGTAATGAGAAAGTCTGAAGGCTCCAGCTGGGAAAGTTTTTGAAATTCTTATCTAAACAAATGAAATTCTAACAACGAATTTGGTTTTTGGTCAAGAAAAATCAAAAATACTTTAGTGCTTATGAGCAAAACATCGCTGATTGAGGGTTGCAATTCAAAGCATTGACATGGCCATCAAATGAAATATACAAAATTTGTTGAGTCCATGAAAACTGTGCCTTAAAGTACAGTATTTTTTTTTTACCTTTTTAAAATTTTGTTGCAATTTTCTATGTCACGTGGTATTTACACAGTGTTTTTGTTTTTGGGGGGGGGGTAATAAATACACTTTAACAAATTTTAGTGCACACAAATACACACAAAAATATGATACCCATTTTGTTGATAAAATCTAAATCATGATGTTTCGCTGAATAAATAGATACCAACAATTTCATGCTTTATAAGTGCACATGCCCATGAAACAGCGACTTACTACATACATGTAATTATCCATACGTGATGTTTTACAGCGAGCCTTTACAGGTTACCAGTTTAGAGTTACACTGGAGGTCTGGTGCTAGAAATATTGTTCTCACTCTGATGTTTGCCAGTGATACCTCAACATATGTGGTGTGATCACTGTTTACGTATGCGTGAGGGACTGACCCATGTGTTCTCTTTTGCGTGCAAGCATGGGGGACCGGGGCCCTTTAAAACTTTTTTTTTTATTTTGTTATTCATTTAATTTTTTTATTTTTACACTGTACCTTTACATTTTATTAAAGATCAACTTTCTTGCTATCACAAAGGATGAACAACATCCCCTGTGATAGCATGGACAGTGACAGGTACCCTTTGCTGAGACAACTGGGGTCTGTTAGACCCCAGATCTCTACTCTGCCCTTAAAAGCAGCCAATCAATCCAAGATTGGTTTGATTTGATGCTTTCCGAAGCCAGTAATGGCTTCTTTACATCCAGTGAAACGGTACAGATGATCAGTGACATTACAAGGGATTTTTTTAAAATAAAAACTGCAGATTATAATATTGAAATTTATGCTGAAGTTACCCGTACAAGTTAAAGATTGGATTAAATTTTAATCATTGTGTCTGCATGTACTTCAATTGTTATAGTACTCCTTATATCTAGTTGATGACATCTCTAATCATCCCTACACAACACAGGCTCCACTTTTTTTTCGTTTTTGTATTGAATAGTGTGTATCCTCATATCCATCTATTACAGTGGTTCTCAACCTGTGGGTCGCGACCCCTTTGGGGGTTGAACGACCCTTTCACAGGGGTCGCCTAAGACCATCAGAAAACACATATTTCCGATGTGTAAAGAGCAGCTACTGTGTAGAAAGCAGCTGCTGTGTTGAAAGCAGCTACTCTGTTAAAAGTAGCTACTGTGTTGAAAGCAGCAGTATTGGAGGTAAAACGACACTCATGAATTATAATTACTGGGTAAATAATTTTATGGTTGGGGGTCACCACAACATGAGGAACTGTATTAAAGGGTCACAGCATTAGGAAGGTTGAGAACCACTGATCTATTAGATATGAGGGTGCCCAGTAACCATTTCAGTTACCCTTCGAGAACCTGAATCCAGCACCTGGGTTGTTCTTGTGTTTTGAGCAATATAAGCTGGACAAGGGTTCTAAATCTTCTCTACTTTATCCAGAGAAAAAAAAATTGTTTTAGCTATACAAACACTTGAAGGAGTCAGGGGCTACCTCCAAAGCATGCCTGTTATTAACTCCAGGCAAACCCCTTAAGACACAGGTGAAATATCCATGAAAGTTTTATCTGCCAAAGGATTTGTTACTGATAAGCTCATTCCTCTAATCTCTCCTACCTTCAGTACACCCCTTTGCAGTGCAGCATAAGTAATTGGCTCCTTGTGCTGCTTCTCCTTCCCCCATGCTGAGCTCTGCTGTACTGTGACTGCAAGAGGTTGATACCAACTCAACGTCAGTTACTTGCAATGATTGCATAAAAAAAAATAAAAATAATTTGAGCATGTATTAGTGAATACGTAGCTGTACTTATTTATGTCATTTATAAGAGGGCTGCATCAAAAGTAATGGAAAAGTGGGCATAACTTTTTCAGTAACTTGCATAGGTCATTCAAATATCACAGGTTGGTAGAGTAACTCTTTCTCTTATAACTCTTCTTCACCTTTCTCATTACAGGTAAATAATGGATTCCGAGCAGAAGTAATGTGTTGTCATTGAGTTCTTGTCAAAGGAGGGGTGCAGGTTGTCCAACATCCACAGAAGGCTACAGAATGTTTACAGAGATGATACCGTTGACAATTGTCACCAATAACAAGACACTGTCATTGATGTCATCTCTGTAAACACTCTTCATTGATGTCATCTCTGTAAACACTCTGTAGCCTTCTGTGGATGTCATACAGCCTGCACCCCTCCTTCATCAAGAACTCTATGGGGTTGATTTATTAAAGGCATGTAGACTGTGCACTTTGCAGTTGCTCTGTGCACTTTGCAGTTGCTTCAGAACTTAGTAAATGAGAGGAAGCTCTGCTGACATCTTTCATCCAATCATGTGCAATCACAAATTCAGTTTTCTTTTATTTTCTTTGCACATGATCGGATATTCTTTGCAAAGTGAAGCTTTACTTCATTTATGAAGCTCTGGAGCAACTACACTTGCAGAGTGCAACTGTGCACAGTCTATTTGCCTTTAGTAAATCAACACCATTGACGGCACATTGTATATGCTTGGAATCCAATATTTAACTGCAATGAAAAAGAAGAAGAAGAGTTACTATAATAAAAGAGTTTATCTACCAACATGTGAAATCTGGACCGCCTATGTAAGTTAATAAAAAAGTTATGTCCACTTTTGCATCACTTTCAGTACAGCCATCACATCTGCCTGGAGTCCAGCTTTAAAATACAATTGACTCAGAATAATTATAGTTCCCAGTGAATATATTTCCCTATACCAAATGAATCAGGCTGGTTGCAGTTCTGGTGATATCTGGATGTGCAGCTAACATAGACCTCAGTGGCTCCCCAGGATCATTCCACAGATGGAGACCTTTTTTTGCATGTGGTATGAAGTCCCCGGATTGCAACACAGCAGGGGCGATCTGATTTGATGGAGTGCCAGATGTTACAATCTCCAACAATAAGCTCCGCTTCCTCCTTTTACATGATCTTGGCTGGCGATGATTGTTTTTCTCCTTTAGGCTGATGAAAGGATAAAGCTTCATTAACCCCTAACATGTTGATTTGGGTTATAATAGAGAGTAGAAGTAGGGCAAATGCCAGATGTCAGTGGTCAAGAAAGCAAAGCTGGCTCTTCAGTCACTGTGTTCTATGTATTATGTGTTGCTATTTTTATGTTGTTCATATGACTAAGGTCGAAAGAACTGTTCCAATGCACACAAAATTTTCTTAAAGGGTGAGTCCTCCCACATCATGGGACTTTCAGGTGTACAATTTCTGGTACCTGCAAAACAGAAAGACAAAATGACTTGTGCATTGTTGCACAGTACTAAAATCAAGTGGCTTTGATCTTGACTAAAAGACTAAATTCAGGTTGCCCCTCAGCACTTTGAGTTAAAAAAAATATGCATATATCGGTCTTGAGTTCACTTGACATTATATTTTAGCTTGTCTTCCTCCAGTGGTGGGTTTAAATGCTGCAGAGAATGGTACTCATGGAATTAAATATTGCCAATCACTGCAGCGTTCTCCTGTGATTTCAGGGTGGCTTGATGACCCCTAGGGGGAGGTCCTTAAGCAGGAACTTCTTTTGGGCATGTTAAAATGAAATACTGTAGCTGCAGGTTTGAAACAGGTACTTATCAACCCAAGAAGTCCAGAACCTATCACAACCCCCTGATGAAGCCACGTGACCGGTGGCGTAACGTGTAGGGGTGGGGCTACGACGTCACTCGGAAGGAATCGGATCATTCGGCAGATGGCAAGTATATGACTCGGCGGCCGGCAAAAGGCTTTATGATATATGAGCGCAATTTTTGATAATTTTAAATGTGAGTGCATTACCCGGATGGTGGGAATAAAAATGTTTTAAAGGATAAAGCACTATGTCATCACTTTCTTTTTACATGCGGAGAAATGTCTAAAGAGGATAAATAGGTGGTTTATCACAGCTGAAGGAGGGATGAATCCCTGCAGGGATAGTTAACCCATAGATGATATCTGCATTAATCCAAAGGGAAGGACCCTTCAATCTACCCATAAAGAGCTAATTCTGGCTGGTTCCAAGGAAGGTGAACCACAAGTGTGTATAGCCTAATTGTAGGCAACAAAGGAGGTGAGCATACATCTTCACTAATTGGAGGATTCACAAAAAGTCACAAATTGAAGAGCAATAATCACCAAGTCACTATTATTGGACTTTTATTTTTATTGATGGGACTATTAATTATATGAAATTGATTAGATGATTTAATAACTTTTTAAATTGGTTATATATTTATATATTGTTTTTTAGTTTAAGGGGAATCACATTTTTTTTGTTATTAAGGAGCGCAACATATAATGGTGAGGTACTTATCAACCCAAGAAGTCCAGAACAGTCTTACCTGCAGCTAATAATTTGTAGGACTTCGAGTCTTTGGTGCCACCATCTTGGTTTTCAGAGCTAGCTGTCACTTCCTGGTGCCTCACACCCAGCTTCTGACTCCACATGGGTGAGAACAAGGGAAACAGGGAGAGTGGTCCTGTAGCATCTTAGGATGTGTGATGTGTATCCCAAAAGACTGTGATATGAAAGGGGGGGCTCTGAAGTGACAACATCCTTGAGGAAGTGGGAATGGGTACCAGCAAAATATTGTAATTGCTGCCCATAAAAAAGGAAGTTGTGATTTAGAGGCTGGGGGAAGGAGATAATGAGGGTAACTTTGGTTTCAGGTGAAGGTCTTCTTTAAAGTGTACCCAAAGCTATTTTGGTTATACTTCTCCTAAGGATCACAGGAGTGCAGTTCTTTCTCTCAGCCCAAGCCAGCCCCTGCTGCCCACTTCATAGCCCACCAGTGAGTGATGGAGGGGAAGAGCAGAGAGCTGGCGACTGACAGCCACCAGCTCTCTGCTCAGAATGGAGGGGGAGAACTGAGTGATCAGCTGTGTTTGATCCCTCAGTTCTTGGTTTACAGCCAGCAGGAGACAGCAGCAGCTTGGATCGATGCCACAGCCATCTAGGTGAGTATGATTTTTTCTAGAGGTGGGGATCCCATACCTCTCTTTTAATGGCCAGGACAGACAGGAAGTGGGATAAATAAAACAGGACATCGTTCATGGGGGAGCATTACAACATGCAGAGTGAGAGTACTACAAGGTAAATATTGTATTCTGATGAAAGTATGTGGTTAATACCAGTAATAATATTATTGACCATATATATTCCTTTTTTTTAATTACTTTAGTTTCTTTATCTATAGTTGTCTCTACATGCTGGCCAAGCTGTTCCTCAAAAATTACAATTGTAGGAATAGAGACAGAGACCAATCATATAACACAGCTTTGTTTTCAACAGTCAGCATTTATTCATATGGTTTGAATCTTTTCTTGAAAAAAAAAATCCAAAAAAACTATTGCTTTAAGGCTACATTCACACAGGCGGCCAGGAGCAAAGTTTTCTGAGTTCAGAGACAACTAAATGTCACTTCTGATCACAGGAACACTCTGTGCTATGACCACATACAAACTGGCCAATTACAGACAACGTACAGCCATTCATTACTATGGGTGGCTGTATGCTACAACTGTGTCACCCTAGTAGTACACCCACAATTTACATTGTATGGCCTTGTGTGCCGTGCACATGAAGCCTTACTATTAAACTGTAAATTATTGTATTAGCTATACATAGCAGAAGGAACATAAATACGTAGGTGATACCTTCAAACTATTTAGGACTACCCTTTCTGTGGGGTGACAGCGCCATTGTAATTTCACCGCATAATGAACATCACAGTCACCCTGTTAAAGGAAGTGGAAATCAATGAATGTACTGGCAGAATAAACAGGTTAGCTACTATGTGGCAGACTGCATTATATTTGACACCCCAATGCACTAAGGCAGGGGTCTCCAAACTATGGCCCTCCAGCTGTTGAAGTACTACAAGTCCCATCATGCCTCTGAGAGTCTTGCCTGTGGCTGTCAGAGTCTTGCAGAGGACTCAGAGGCCTCATTAGACTTGCAGTTCCTCAACATCCGGAGGGTCATAATTTGGAGACCCCTACACTAAGGCAACATACATGTATTGCTGCATGCTACAATGCACAAAAATGCACTATAGTGCATTGCCTTACAAAGAAGGGCTGTGATGTGAGGAGAGGGGGAACTGTGATGTGTGTGTGTGTGGGGGGGAAGGGGGGGGGGCTGTGATCGCAAGAGGGACTGTGATTTAAGGAGGTGGAACTGTGATGTGAGGGGGGGGCTGTGATAGCAAGAGGGGCTGTGATTTAAAGAGGTGGAACTGTGATGTGAGGGGGGCTGTGATAGCAAGAGGGGCTGTGATTTAAGGAGGTGGAACTGTGATGTGAGGGGGGGCTGTGATAGCAAGAGGGGCTGTGATTTAAGGAGGTGGAACTGTGATGTGAGGGGGGGCTGTGATAGCAAGAGGGGCTGTGATTTAAGGAGTGAGAGCTCTGATGTGAGGAGGGGGGTTGTAATTGCAAAGGGGGACTGTCATGTGAGGAAGGGGGAGCTATGAAGTGAGGGGCTGGTGGTCTGTAATTGCAAAGGGGGCTGTCTTGTTAAAGGGGCTCTGTGATGTGAAAGAGGGGACTGAGGACACTGATGTAAAGGGGGCTGTGATGTAAGGGGGGGGCAGGGCTGTGATGTGAAAGAGGGGACTGTGGGCACTGATATAAAGGGGAAGGCGGAGCTGTGATATGAAGAACCTGAATCATAAAGCAAAAATGAGATTCGGACCTCTGCAGGAAGAACATTTTACTGACCGGACCTCCGTGAATTTTAATTCGGTACATATATATATACATGTAGCGCCCTCTAGTTTGCTACTAGTGTAGTGTAGTGTAGGTAAACTTATTGTGTATGACTCATGGTAACTGTGTGAGTCTGTGAAGGTCGGGTTAATGCTGGTCAAGCTGGATGGCTTAACAGGTTGGGACCAGGGGCGGACTGACCATTTGGAAACTGGGGCACTGCCTGAGGGCCCGGGGCCTGTAGGGGGTCCCATGAGATGCCCCTGGTACTTTTTTCATAGGCTTTTTTGAGCTTAGGCAAGGACACAGGGGCCCCATGATCCCCTATTGCCCGGGGGCCCCATGAGTTGTCAGTCCGCCCCTGGTTGGGGCTCTATCACCTCCACCTGGTTCTGGAGGACCATAGAACCTGCCAAAAGCTAGTGGGCAGAAGAGGTGAAGACCTAATATGCATGTGTATGGGAGTTTGACCAGTCCCATGTTTGGAGGCCCTGGTAGAGTGGTGAGACAACCCATAAATATGGGATACTCAGGCCGGCAAGGGGACTCGGGTAGAAGATGGAGGGCTGAAGAGACTGTTGGTAGTCTGCAAGAGGTTTCCCTAGGCCTGGGGTGGCTGACCTTCAAGCTGGGCTCGGGCTGACTCAGGAGGGTCCATTCAGCAGTATGGCATGAACAGGATCAAGGCCTGGAGCAATGAGAGCAAGGAGGACAGAGTGAGTACATCAGCACACCCAGGGATTCACAAGGACAGAGACTGTAACAAGCTTTAAAAGAACAGTGCTGTGCTTAAACCTTTATCTGAGAGATCTTCAGACCAGCCAAGAGGGCTGGTAGTGTCTGCAGGCTGTGGTGCTGGAAGCGGTTCTACAAGGGAGAAGAGAATTTCTGCATGTGATTTACAAGAAGCTAAATTGATTTTCAGAAGGTCTGTGAGTTCCTTGCCCGTAAGGGGCTGTTGCTACTGATCCACAATGACTGGCTGCTTTCAAGGAAAAGAACAGTCCAGGATCTGTTTCTGTAACTAGGAATGAAGTTGTCCCTATGCATTTATTCAGCCAAGTTGGATATCCCATAATCCCTATTACCCTATCCAAGTAATTTTCCCTAATAAAATAACAAAAATCAAATTCACTGACTGTTCATTGACTGTGGATGCAAGTGTGAAAAATGCATGTTGTCTGGCTGTGCAGAGCTTAGTTGTCCCTAGAAACACAGCAGCCCTCATGAGGGTAGCACTACATATATATGTGTTAAGGCATCCAGATGTTCTAAATGATATTGGGGAAACCTTGCTGACCATACCCACTGTACTTGGGGATGGGACAGGGGCAGAGCAGGAAGTGGGAATAAGAGCGACATGCAAAGCACGCCACACCAAATGTTGAATGTGGTCAAATTGTGCTAACAGTGAGTGGGGCTTAAAGGGCTGTGGTTTAATAACACCTGAGCCTACTTTGCTCTGGTTCAAGAGTGCAGGCCCAGATGTTGCAGGTCACCATCACAAGAAACGGCAAGGCGACAAATAATCTATATCCGCACATCCCCCAATGAATTCTTCACAGGCCAAGAGGGGAAGAACTGGGAATACCACCCAATATCGGCATATATCATCATCAATAACCCCAAACACCTGTGCTGTTCCCCTCCTGCTTCAGGCCAATTACAGAAATGTTGCTAAGATGGGTCAAACTGCAGCCGCCTGGACCAGGGGTGCCATTATTAAAGATGGAAAGAAATTGAGGACACATTGTTTCAACTGGGGAATTTTTTTTTCCTAGAGAAAGACTCCTAAAATCGAGGACTATCGTCAGAAACAGGGGACATCTGGTCATCTGTAGAAACAAATGGCAACCACCCCAACCTATAACTAGCCTTTGCAGCAAGGAGCACATGGAAGGGCAACACGTGTCAAAAGACAAACCAAAATTCCCAGTCCACTTACCAGCCAGCCTGCAAAAAAACACATTTTCTGGTCTAACAGTTCATGTTAAAACAAGGGGTTTAGTTTGCACACATTTGCAATTATATGCGTAAGCTGTAGTAGCTACATCATGGCACCCCTGTGTACTGCAGTCCTAATGCTATATTTTTGAGAGTCTCCCAAGTTATATATATAATGGATAGATTAAGAGAACATATGCCTGGAGGGAGCCCACCTCTCCTTAAAAGGTACAGAGATGATTTTAAAGGTACAGGAGCATCAGGGCATCCAAATATACACCATATTGCCAAAAGTATTGGGACGCCTGCCTTTACACACACATGAAATTTTATTGACATCCCAGTCTTAGTCCATAGGGTTCAATATTGAGTTGGCCCCGCCCTTTGCAGCTATAACAGCTTCAACTCTTCTGGGAAGGCTGTCCACAAGGTTTAGGAGGGAGTCTATTCATATATTTGACTATTCTTCCAGAAGCACATTTGTGAGGTCAGGCACTGATGTCAGACGAGAAGGTCTGGCTCTCAGTCTCCACTCTAATTCATACCAAAGGTATTCTGTCTGGTTGAGGTCAGAACTCTGTGCAGGCCAGTCAAGTTTCTCCACCCCAAACTCGCTCATCCATGTCTTTATAGACCTTGCTTTGTGCACTGGTGTGCAGTCATGTTCAGGGGCGGACTGACAACTTATGGGGCCCCCGGGCAATAGGGGATCATGGGAAAAGACCCCTGTGTCTTTGCCCAAACTCAAAAAAGCCTATGAAAAAGGTACCAGGGGCATCTCATGGGGCCTCCTACTGACCCCGGGCCCTCGGGCAGCGCCCGAGTTTCCAAATGGCCAGTCCGCCGCTGGTCATGTTGGAACAAGAAGGGGCCATCCCCAAACTGTTCCCACAAAGGTGGGAGCATGTACCAAAATGTCTTGGTATGCTGATGCCTTAAGATTTCCCTTCACTGGAACTAAGGGGCCAAGGCCAACCCCTGAAAAACAACCCCACATAATCCCCCCTCCACCAAACTTTACACTTGGCACAATGCAGTCTGGCAAGTACCATTCTCCTGGCAACTGCCAAACCCGAACACGTCTATTGGATTGCCAGACAGAGAAGCGTGATTGGTCACTCCAGAGAACACGTCTCCACTGCTCTAGAGTCCAGTGGTGGCGTGCTTTACACCACTTCATCTGACACTTTACATTGCACTTGGTGATGTAAGGCTTGGATGCAGCTGCTCGGCCACGGAAACCCATGAAGCTCTCTACACACTGTTGTTATGCTAATCTGAAGGCCACACCAAGTCTTGAGGTCTTTAGCTATTGACTTTGCAGACAGTTGACAACTTCTGTGTACTGTGCGCTTCAGCATGTGCTGACCCCACTCTGTCATTTCATGTGGGCTACCACGTTGTGGCTGAGTTGCTGTTGTTCCCAGTGTTTTCTACTTTGTTATAATACCACTAACAGTTGACCGTGGAATATTTAGTAGCCAGGAAATGTCACGGATGGACTTATTGCACAGGTGACAATCTATCACGGTACCACGGTTGAATTCACTGAGCTCCTGAGAGCGACCCATTCTTTCACAAATGTTTGTAGAAGCAGTCTGCATGCCTAGGGGCTTGATGTTATACACCTATGGTCATGAAGGTGATTGGAGCACCTAAATCCAATGATTTGGAGGGATGGCCCAATACTTTTGGCAATATAGTGTATGTTTCATGTTTGGATTTGAGTGTAGACATTTCTTTCTAACATATTGCAAATGGTTTTAACTGTGTGAAAAGAAACGTGTAATTCTAAACAGATCAGAGAGATGTATAGTATATTAACTTGAATCAAAGTATGTAAATGTACCAATTCATCTGATCAGATCATTAGTAGTGAATGCTATTAGCAGCTCACTCACACATTCAATATAATAAAATCTTTGAATCTTTCAGTACAGCAATCCTTTAAACACTATCTGTGAAATCAGACTGGGACTCGGGAAGGTCATGGGGTAACGATAAGAGGGATGAGCGCAGCTCCTGTAAGTACAGCAATAGAATAAATTGTTCTCTATGAGATTCTTCTACTTTACTGCAACAGCCGTAATGAGTATCCAGGGACAGGCTGCCTCTGCAGGATATAATTCAATTAGTCCTCTGAAACCAGTCTGTTAATTTCTCACAAACAGCTTGTTAGAACCTTTTAAGTCTGATGACCACATTAGTCTACAGCACTGTTCAAACCCTATTATTGTATATACTGCTTCGCGCCAGTAGATGGGTTTATTATCTGTATAGAAGGACACAGGGATGTGACTAAGAATGATGTGAGCAGGTGGTCTGTACCAGGTTCCTCCAATAAGATGACCTTTGGTGTGCAGAAAATTGGGTGATCCCAGACTTCCCTACTGTGTCCAATATCAGCATAGTAAGCTTCCCTCTATAGCTATCTCTATATAGATTCAACAGACTGTCTCTATAACTGGGCAGACTCCATTCATATACTGTAGTATAGACAAGAATTATCTGTAACTGGGCAATCATTTTTTCTGAAATCTGGGAACTCTCTCTGTACCTTAGAAATCTCTCTGGGCATTCTGTCTCTATAACTGAGCACTCTCCCTGTACCTGAACGCTCTCTCTGCTCTTTATCTTGGCAATCGCTCTCTCTATAACTGAGCACTCTGTTTGTATGTAGGGCCCTTCTAGTTAGTTAGGGGGAGCTGGCTAGGTTTTCTAGAGAGGAAGCAGCCTGGGCATGAGTCAGCCAGGTCACCTTTGGGTCAGGGCTGAGGGCTCTGAAGACCAGTTCCCTGATACATACTCCTGCTCTAGAGAGCTGAGAAGTTTCTACAAGGCAGTGGATGAGGGTGAGGAGGGGCTTATCTGCACACTTAAGAGACTCTGGCCAATCCCCAGGCAGGAGGCTTGGCATGGGGTCAGGGCAGCCCGTAAGTGTGACTGAGCCTGCTCAGCAGCAGGACAGTTCAGGTGGAAGATGGAGTGAGAAATTGGGATGCAGTTGTCTGGGAGGGGGCCTATCTTCAGGTTAGACTCAGAAAGGGGATCACTTGACCTCACTGGTCCCCAGATAGAGGACCACCTGTAGTGCCAAGGAAGGAGCCTACACAGCAGAAGGCCTGAAGGCAGCCACCAACCCAACAAGCCTGCAGGCGAGGACAGTGATTAATCCTACACCCCTTGGGCAGATAAGGGGGAGGGCATTCTGGTGGGAAACCTGATTATCCCCCACCTGGGACTGTGTATTTAAAGTGACAGATTCTGGGACCCCTTGCTCAAGGATTCCCTCAGTACAGCTGGATGAGCAGAGGATTCAGCTGGGGTCTGGGGTGGTACACCAGGAGAGCTGGAGAGCTCTCTAAGAAGAGATCTACTATGGAGACTTGAACATGGTTGTCCGTGGTCATCCCATACATCCCTCAAAACAATCCATGTTCAATACCTCTAATAAAACCTAAAAAAACCTAAAACAATCAAGCTCAAGGACTGTTTACTGTCTCCAGAATGCAAGTCTGAGAAAAAATGTGTGTTGCCTGGCTGTGCAGGACTGTAGGGGGACCCAATAACTTCAGCGACTCCAAGGAGGGTAGTGCTACATGTACCGTAGCAATCTCTCTGTATCTGGGCAATATCTCTCTATAACTCAGCACTCCATCTGTGCCTGAGTGCTCTCTCTGTACAGGAGCACCAGGCCCGGATTGGAACAAAATTAGGTCCTGGCAATTTAGACTGAGCATCCCAATTTTTTTTAACCAAATTACAAAAAATGACAACTATTGGTTTCTCTACTGTATGTCTTTTAGTTATATTTAGCCTGCTTCAGTGTAATTTGTCAGTCATTTGAAATTATGTAAATAATTTAGTATATGGGAGGTATGGGCACACAATTTCTGAAGGGCAAGAAGATCAATGAACTATGAGAGTGCTCACCAGTACATAGATGGGACTTGTACTCCGTTGTAGTCTATTCATTCACAGATTGCTGTGAATGAATGGCGTGGCTGTGTGGGCTGAGCCCCGCACAGCTGCACTATTTTTATATTGTGATAGCGGGTGCAAGTAGAATTTTGTACGTTTGCCCACTTACAAAGAAATGAAGGGTCTATAATTTTTATCCTAGGTGTATTTTAAATCATAGAGACAGAATATCAACCAAAAATCTTGAAAAAAAACACGATACAAATGTTATAACAGTTTAAGTTCAGTGAGCAAATAAAGTATTTGATCCCCAAGCAAAACATGACTTAGTATGTGTGGAGAAACCCTTGTTGGCAAGCACAGAGGTAAGACATTTCTTGTAGTTGGTTACCAGATTTGCACACATCTCAGGAGGGATTTTGGTCCACTCTTCTTTTTTTTTGGTCCACAGATCTTCTCTAAATCCTTAAGGTTTCTTCGCAGTTGCTTGGCCACTCAAAGTTTCATCTCCCTCCAGAAATTTTCTATAGGTTTAAGGTCTGGAGACTGCTTCTTCTTGAACCACTCCTTTGTTGCCTTTGGAGGTATGTTTTGGGTCATTGTCATGCTGGAAGACCCATCCACGTACCATCTTCAGTGTTCTGGCTGAGGGAAGAAGGCTCTCATCCAAGATTTTACAATACGTGGCCCGTCCATTGGCCCCTCAATGCGGCATAGTTGGTCTGTACCTTTAGCAGAGAAACAGCCCCAAAGCAGAATGTTTCCACCTGCTTGACTGTAGGGATAGTGTTCTTCGGGTCATAGTCAGTAATTTGCTTCCTCCAAACACGGCAAGTCAAGTTAATGCCAAAGAGCTCAATTTTGGTCTCATCTGACCACAGCACTTTCTACCAGTTCTTCTCTAAATCATTTATATGTTCATTGGCAAACTTCATACTGGCCTGTACATGTGTCTTCTTGAAGAGGGGGACCTTGCAGGCGATACAGGATTTCAATCCATGGTGACATATTGTGCTATCAATGGTTTGTTTGGTGACTGTGGTCCCAACTGCCTTGAGATCATTCACAAGCTTCTCCTGTGTAGTGCTGGGCTGATCCCTCACCTTTCTCATGATCACCCTTGCCCCATCCTTACCCCATGGAGCTCCAGACCAAGTGCAATTGATGGTTATTTTGTATCTCTTCCATTTGCAAATAATCATTCCAACAGTTGTATCCTTCTCACAAAGCTTCTTTCTGATGGTCTTGTAGCCCATTCCAGCCTTGTGCAGGTCTACAATCTTGTCCGTAACGTACTTTGACAGCTCTTTGGTCTTGCCCATGATGGATGGGGCGGTTTGACTCTTGAAATTTTGAGAGCCCCCATAGTAGAGGCACATGGATTTAATGGTGAGGCGGTGCACTGGACACCTTGGCTGCCATTGTGCTACATGCTGGGTGTCCAGTCCACTCCTATACCTTTAAAGAGGGGTGGGCTCCCTCAGGTCCACCTGCCCTTGGTCTATCCATTAAATACATGTGCCTCTACTATGGGGGCTCTCACAATTTGTAGAGTTAGGAACTACAGAATATCGGGGCGCTGTGATTAGGCTCGGTAGCTTAAGCATGTATTTGCAAATGTGTGCTAACTGAACCCCTGTTTTTAACGCATACTGTAAGACAAGTTAATTTGGTTTGTTTGCAAGCTGGCTGCGAAGCTGAGCTGGGATTTTTCTCTTTTGTTGTTTGCCATGCGTTGCCCTTCCATGTGCTCCTTGCTGTGAAGGCCAGTTATAGACTGGGGCAGTGGACATTTTTTGTAATCTCTCTCTATACCTGGGCACTCTCTCTGTACCAGAGTGCACTCTCTGTATCTGGGCAGTCTCTCTATAACTGAGCACTCTCTCTGTACTTGAGCACTTTCTCTTTAGTTGGATAATCTCTCTTTATAACTGAGCACTCTCTGTACCTGAGCACTCTCTCTGCACCTTAACAAACTATCTCTGTAACTGAGTGCTCTCTCTATATCTGGGAATCTCTCTCTGCAACTGAGTACTCTCTCTGTATCTGGGCAATCTCTCTCTATAACTGAGCACTCTCCATGTATCTGAGCACTCTCTGCAACGGAGCACTCTCTATGTACCTGAATGCTCTCGCTTTAGCTGGGAAATCTCTCTCCCTAACTGAGCAATCTATCTGTAACTGTCACTTTCTTTTTATTATAGACAGTCTTTCTCTGTAACTGGGCAGTCTCTTTATGTGTAATTTAGACCATACTGCTCTGCAGTTAGGACGGTCTCTTAATTTTCAATTTGGGAGCTTTCTCATAGGTGCTTGGCGGCAGCTAATCCTATGGTAACTCACTCTACAGCAAGTGCAGAGAAGAGCGGTTAAAAACAAACTGCTCCAAATTGCTCACTTCACTGGTGGTTGCCATCTTCAAACGGTTGTAGTTTAAAAATTATAAATCCTACACCGAAGAGCTTTATATTGTGAGATTCACAAGACTCAGATCTACATTTTGATGCATAGTCTGTCTCTGAAATATTAGAAATGAAGGCACAGTCGCAGTTTAGAAATTGCCCTTCAATTTTGAGGTGGCTAGAGTGGAGTTTCAGTGAATGTCAATGGGCGACGTGAGTTGCAAACAAATGGTCATATTGTGAAAACTATCAGGACTATGGCTTAGCCATGGACATTTTTGGTGACAGCAGGGATAGTTGAACGTTTTGATATAAGATTTGTGTAGGTGGGCTTGAAAATGAGGGAGTGATGGCAGTTTAGAAATCATGTCCTGATTTTTCAGCTCCCACTCTAGCTTTTGTCAGCTCCCACTCTAGTTTTGAACATTCCGCCATTCATTCCTATGGGACCAATTTCACTACAAAAACGGCGATATTTTGTGAACCATTCGGCCAAACGTTCAACAAAATAATAGCACACCAATCGGGAACAATTCACACGTTTCGGTATATTACTGTCTATGTAGTGTAAAAACTGTGGGAGGAGTTAGGGTGGTAAATTTGGCTATAATAATAAAAATATATATGTGAGATAACAGGAAGTGGTCTGGCCATGAAAGAACACTTAATCATTAAATCGCCAAAATGCTACTTCAGTATGCATCAAACTGTCCAAATACTAATTCTACAGTATATATATCAAAGTCTCCAAATAGACTATTTGTCCATGTGGTAAAAGATGATGCCCACTTGTGAGCTCAAATATAAATTGCAAATAGAGGTAAGTTGGTTAATATTCCACCACCATAGCACATTAGAATCTGTGTTCCAAAACCATCAACGGTACAAACGCAGGCTTACAAACGGTACATATAACACAAGATATGAGCTGAGTGCAGATAATATGGTAGCCGCTAGCACAAAAGGCAAGGCAACAAACCCACAGTAATCAATTCAAATGTGAGTGCAACGCTAAAGCATAAGTGACAAATGCAATCATAAAGTGCTTATGTGAATAGAAGTGTTCATACAATATTCCAGTGAAATAAATCAAATAAAACATCTCAGATCACATAGAAACCCTGTTTTATTTATTTTGTGACATTGACATTCATTTTTATACCCCATATGAGTTTTCATCTGGGTTGAATTTATCACCTTTTTCACACTCTCACATCATCACCCCCCTTCTTTTTATGAAGCATATCTTGGTAATAGGTTTTCTTTATATGCCTCTTTGCAGAGAATGATTCTGCCCTTTTAGTACGTCTTTATAATGATCGTTTGTTCACAGCAGTTTTCTCCCTGTTTACATCGCTCCTTAGCAGTACATATGTCATCAAGTTTGTACTGCGGGATCATGGCTCCTGCTATTCTGTGGTCACTTCTTGTCTCCAACAAAATTTAGATGGTGCCCTGCAGGCTATTTAAACAGAGTCTATCCATGACGTTGGCTAGCAAGCGTGCCCCTGAAGACGTGCATGCGCACAAAATGTGTTGGGTGAAGCCTTACATGCTGACGTCACGCCGCCATGGCCGGAGCGGTCATTTTTGTTTGCTTTTATGCATTTAACTCTTTGCTGTATCCACGTGAATTGCTTTTAACTATTTACAATAAATACTACATTATATTGTCATATCTTCAGCTCTTGTGGTGAACTTCTCCCCCTAGGACGGGTGTCGGCAACCCGCGGCTCCGGAGCCGCATGCGGCTCTTTTTCACACTGCCCACCAGGTGACAGGCAATAGGGTCGGCAAGCCGCGGCTCTTTTAATGCAGCTCTTCTGTGTGCCGGGCGCCCGCTGGCAAACATTGGCTGTCAGGATGTAGGCGGGGCAGCGTGACGAACTCCTCTCCTCTCACAGTCCGCCCTGAAGACCAGAACGGCGCAGGAACACAGCGAGAGGAACGCGCGGAGCAAAGGTAAGTGAATTGACACAATATGGGGAATTAATTACTATAGGGGGGATGAATTACTATATGGGGGATGAATTACTATGGGGGATGAATTACTATATGGGGGATGAATTACTATGGGGGATGAATTACTATATGGGGGATGAATTACTATATGGGGGATGAATTACTATGGGGGATGAATTACTATATGGGGGATGAATTATTATAGGGGGGATGAATTACTATATGGGGGATGAATTATTATAGGGGGGATGAATTACTCTAGGGGGGATGAATTACTATAGGGGGGATGAATTACTATGGGGGATGAATTACTATGGGGGATGAATTACTATAGGGGGGATGAATTACTATGGGGGATGAATTACTATATGGGGGATGAATTACTATATGGGGTATGTATTTTCAGTTTTAAAAATGTTTCTCTCAAAATAAATTTCAATTGTGGTTTTGGCGAGATTTGGCTCAGTTGAAAAAAAAGGTTGCCCACCACTGGACCTAAGGCTATGATTGTGATTATGACGATACACTGTGGCCCTGATTAACCCTTTGCTTACTGGGCCCTTAAACCCCCTTCATGACCAGAGCGCTTTTTGCAATATATGCAGTGTCGGATTTGTTTTAAATGTTGCAATGGTTTTGCGGCTCCCAGTCTTTTTTTCCCTCTCGGAAACGGGTCCAAGTGGCTCTTTATGTCTTAAAGGTTGCAGACCCCTGCCCTAGGAGGATCCTTTGCTGGTTTTCCATAACCATGACCCTGGAGAAGTGCGGTCCCTATTTATGGCTTCCTGAGACCCCCCATAAGGATCAGCATTAATGCTATTATACAAGTAGCGTTCTGGTGAGTGCACATCCATATAAGGTTTGATATCTCCTGATAGAACAGAGGTTTGGAGACACTCTGCACATGCTCAGTTTGGTGTATATTGCTAGAGATTTTCTTTTTTGTCTTGGGAGAGTGCATGTGATCAGCATAGGGCCAATCAGCACTGTCCAGACAGAGGTCAGTGGTTCTTCATCCTCCTAGAGAATGAAACCTACAAGCTTTAACCAGTGCTCTGCTGAACACTGATAGAAGTCACAAGACTGCTATATACTGCTGATGAGAAAAGGCTCACTGGACTGGTGAGTCATTGTCCTTCAGAATCCTGGTGGAGGGAGAGAGACGGGAGTCTCACATAAATAAAGAAGGAGAGGAGCTGCTGGTCTGGTGTGGAATAAGGATCCAGGGTGATCCTGCAAGCCTGCTGGCCCTTAGTGGTCACCAGGAGGAGGTGAGGAGGCAATCTAGCCACCTGTAGGAGAGGAGTTTTTTGGCACAAATCACTATTTTTATCACTACACATCGCATGATTTGGATATCACTTGAAGGACTGAGTGTTCTAAGAATATTCAAGAATTGAAATATATGTTTTAGCACATTTTTTTGGCACTTTAGCACGTTGGTCACTTTATACAGGATTTAATTATATATGATCACTGTATGGTATGCTTGTTATGTAACAACATAACCTGGGGATACTAGGTTTATTGTTGAAATCACTTGAGGTATTTATTTTTATCAATATATATATATTTTTTTTGGATATACTGCAATTAATTCACTATATGAATTGGTCACATATTTATTTGGTCACGTAGTACAAATGGTTATGTTTATATACATATATTTATGTATTCATTTTTAGAGCGCCACACTATTTATTAATTTATGTTTACACTGTATTAGGTATCAGCAGGAGAGTGCTGGCAGCTTTTTAGGTTTAGCTCCTTTTACCATTTATAGCGCAGGAGGAATATTGATCATATAAGGTGCTGGATTCCTATGTTGGATCATGAGCACTCTTGAGCATCCCAGCTGGTATTGCTGCACCTTGTAGTTCCATGAACACCGGGCATTGCTGTGACCTGTAGTGTCACGGACTATGTATAATCACCATTATTGCTAAATAAGCACACATATATCACTTGGCACTTCTGTGACCTGCAGTTTAGAGTTTTGTATGATTTTACCAACGGTACATGACTAACTAAACTAACTAAAGAGAAATCATATAGAGATCATGGAATGCATACATCAGAACCATATCATTCTCGCTGATTTTCTTCCATGACATCAAGGATCCTCATAGAAATCCTCCTTCAGTCACCATCCATGCGGCTCTCGAGAAGGAATATGAAAGCAACATCCCACATAGTGTAAAATTCTCCAAACAATATTTTTTAGATAAACATTGTACTTACAAGCAAATAAAACCAGTTGCGCAATAAGAAAACTTTCCAACTGGCATACACAGCAAATCCACCTTCACTTACAGGAACACGGGAATGCAGTGACGTCAGCACGTAGCTCCACCTACGCGTTTCTTCACAACTGACTTCCTCCATGGCACGAAAGTATGTAATATGGTCAATCTCACTCTTTCACTAGGCATTCTCTCTGATATTGGGCAGTCTTTGTAATTTGGCCAGTAACCCTCTGTCACTAGGCAGTCTTTCTGGTATTGGGTAGTCTTTGTAATTTGGCCAATCTCCCCTTGTCACTAGGCAGTCTTTCTGGTATTGGGTAGTCTTTGTAATTTGGCCAATCTCCCCTTGTCGCTAGGCAGTCTTTCTGGTATTGGGCAGTCTTTGTAATTTGGCCAGTAACCCTCTTTCGCTAGGCAGTCTTTCTGGTATTGGGTAGTCTTTGTAATTTGACCAATAACCCTCTGTCACTAGGCAGTCTTTGTGGTATTGGGTAGTCTTTGTAAGTTGGCCAATAACCCTCTGTCACTAGGCAGTCTTTCTGGTATTGGGCAGTCTTTGTAAGTTGGCCAATAACCCTCTGTCACTAGGCAGTCTTTCTGGTATTGGGTAGTCTTTGTAATTTGGCCAATCTCCCCTTGTCGATAGGCAGTCTTTCTGGTATTGGGCAGTCTTTGTAAGTTGGCCAATAACCCTCTGTCACTAGGCAGTCTTTCTGGTATTGGGCAGCCTTTGTAAGTTGGCCAATAACCCTCTGTCGATAGGCAGTCTTTCTGGTATTGGGTAGTCTTTGTAATTTGGCCAATCTCCCCTTGTCGCTAGGCAGTCTTTCTGGTATTGGGTAGTCTTTGTCATTTGGCCAATAACCCTCTGTCGTTAGGCAGTCCCTCTGGTATTGGGCAGTCTCTGCTAACGTTGACCAGTGTGTTTTGGTGATGGTGGGTGGGGGGGCAGTCCCCCTGTCAAAACACAATAGTTCAGGGGGGGGATTGCTGTATTAACATCACATAGTTAGTACAGCAAGCTTTAGTCACTAGGCAGTTTCTCTGGTATTGGGCAATCTTTGTAATTTGGCCAATCTCCCTCTGTATTAACCTCCCTGGAGGTATTCCTGAGTGTAGCTCGGGGTAAAGTTTCAGTACCAGAAGCGGTAACCCCGAGCTACACTCGGGAATACGCTGCAGCGTTGCTCCGGGATCTCTTCTGCACTTACCTTGTCCTTTGCTCCCACGATGTCCCCCCTGCAGCGTCCCCGGCCATCTCTTCCCGGCCGATGCCGGCATCCATCTTCCGGGTTCTGTTCCCTGCGACGTTGGGACATACGGGACGTACGGGGAATGTAACCGCCGGGAAATGTAGAAATTGTAAAAAGTGACATTCACTAAATACACTAAAATCACATAGTATAACATTCCTGTATCAAACCATTTCACATACATTTTGTCCCGAGTGCTTTGTCCTGTGCCCTGCCTTTCTGCCTGGAAACTGAGAAACGTCCATGGCGTCCAAAAAGCGTCCCTTTAGGTCAAAAGTGGTTTTAGACCAGCTAGAGAACAGCGATAGTAAATTAGAACCACTTGCAGAATTGAGTGATAATGATTAGTAGGGAAATTCATCATCAGACACTGAAAACGATTTTGCGACTTTGCTCAGTGATATGCGAACTTGGCGCTATATTTCAAATTTCAGTGTTTTTGGTTTGATTATATTATTTAGTTAAATGTATTATTATTATTATTATTATATTATTATTTTTTATGATTATTTATTAAATTATAATTTATGATTTCGTGTTTCAAATTTTATCATCCCCGGGATGTTTACTAGACTCTTGTTCGGACAGATTTCAATGAGTGATTCCTAAGAATTACAGGCCTACAATAAAAAAATGACATATTTCCATGCAAAAAAATGTACCACTTTGAGCACAGAAATACTGACATAATCAGACCACTAGGGAGGCTACGGAAGTCTCTTTACTATTAGGCAGTCTTCTATATAAAACATGCAGCAACATCTGGTAATACAGTAACTCTCTTTAGTAATAGGGCAGTGGTAAAATTGTTTTTTTGTTATTGGTGCATACTTTGCAGGTCGTATTGACCACACCTGGGATTCCTCAAGTTGACCAGTTGAATGATCACAGGTGTGGCCTACAGAACCTTTCCTGGGATCTGGCCCTTCTACTGTTTCTTCAGCTGAGTGTGTTGTTTGCATCTTTGAACACTATATAATGGGCATAGGCAGCTGCAGTTTTTATTTCACTCTGAGTATTTGCTAGGACTTGTCATCCAATATCAATAAATATCACTCATGCTCGGTTTCAGACACCCAACTCCGGTATCGGTTTAAAGGTATTGGAGTTATCTTTTTCTCTCCTTGTGGGAAAGTGTCTATGCCGATTATACTCACCCACCTGACCTATATCTTATAAGCTGCTAACATTAAGCAGCTCAGCCTGATTACGTATAAGTCCTGTTCTACGGAATATTCAAACGCAAGATTGCTATCGTTCGTAAACACAATCAAAGCTCTTTCCCTCCATCAATGTTTTGCTGCTAATTAGTCCGAGGTGAGGTGTCTACTCTGCATTATCTTTACACAATTAATTACGAAGGGCGACGTGTTTGAACAAGAGACAGCTTCCGATGTCCCGCTGAAGCCCATGGGAAGCAGCTTCCCGATTGGGTATCTATAAAAAGACTTGCAATGGAGATTTGAGGGATTTGTGGAGACAAAAGTTCACTGGCTGAGAATTGGGAAGACACGCCACCAGACGGGGACAGAAAGTAACAAGTTTTGTGAATTAGACAATTGTGTCAATAAACTATGAGGCTATTATAACCAAGTTGTGCATGTATCTAGCAGCAATTCTCTTGTCGAAACGTCCAGTTTATGTACCTAAACATACAGCTTCTATTCCTTCACATGTAGTAGTTATTTAATTTTTTTTTATCTAGAGATGTTTTTATTCCTATCTGCATATAACTATATCTGGGGTTACAGATATTTAATGGCATGGTATACATAATTAATTTGAATGTCTTTGCCATCGGAGCCTATAAAACCTAATTTGTATTTATTGTGAAATAAAAATTCTTTAAAATCCTTTGCCATTATTGTTTAATTTGTATGTTTTTTCTTTATTCACCCTTTATCTTAGGCCCTTACCTATGTTTTTAGGGTTATAAGTAATGTTTACTGTAATGAGTGTGGAATACATTTCTAATTTGCATGTCTACCCAATTAGTGTTCATAGGACCTAACTTCTATTTATTGTGAAGAAAAAAAAACCTTTAAAATCATTTTGTCATTAATGTCTAATATAGTTTTTTGTTTTATTTACCCTTAATATATGGCCCTTACCTCTGTATCTTGGTTTACGAATATTTCATTCGTTTACTGAAATGAGTGTGAAATACATTGCAAACTTGCATGTCTACCCCATTAGTATTAGAGTTCAACTAATCTATTTTTTTTATATTGTGAAATAAAAATCTTTTAAAATCCTTTGTCATTATTGTTTAATTTGCAGTGGGGAATAACAATTCTGTAAAATCCTCTGTCATTATTGTTTATTGTGTATTTTTCTTCCTTTACCCTTACCCTTTTTTTTTTTTGCACCACTTATATTGCACCCTCACATATGTTTTTATGGTTACAATTATTTAACCACCACCTATATGTTTTTGGATGGGAAGGGTGATTGCACGGTCTTCATTTTCTCCAGCCCGTGATCCTGCACATTGTAAAAGTGATCAGAGCAGCTATAGAGCCGCTGGCTTACTCTTACAGGTGCTGGAAGGCCATCCCCCGATTATCTGAGCCATGCCACACAAAGGGGCAGGACTCCATGGCAAAGAGGCATCTTTAGTTAACTATTCTTGTTATATTTTCTAACATTACTACCTGTATCTGTCATTACATATTTAATTGTTAACTATTTGCATAATCTCTCTTTGCACATATCAAATACAACCCCAAAAACGTAAACTATCATGTATCTGTGATAAAATATTAGGCCAGAAGCCTGTTTGGACCTAGCAGAAACATCCTGAAGCTTTCCTTCCTGGTCGATGGTGGAGAGCCAGGGGAAGAAGTCCTATTGGATGGGGATGGAGGCTGCCCTCAGAAGATCAAGGTACTGTCTTTGAAGGGATGCGTAGAGGCACCCACTACCTGGTCATGGAGATCTGCTGCCGATGATTGTCTGATGGTCCTTATTTTTGCAATACACTGTGGTCCACAATCTCTATATGCACTCTGACAGCAGGAGTGTGGTTGGAGTGTGGACAACAAGTCACAGGAGGAATCAGAAAGTCCTAACCTTCTTGCTCTGTGAGTCTTTAGCAAATAAAACATCTTGAAAAGACAAAATGTGACTGGCGCCCGATGTTATTTCAATCCTGCACTACTACAATGAACAATAATGTTAGTCCACCCCTGTGCTGGTGGTTTTCCTTCCTGCTGGGCAGTTGCTACATGTTCATATTTTGCACATCTGCAGACACGCCATAGGTCTATAGGACCCTGCAGAGACCTGTGGCGTGACTGCGCATGCCCAAAATCATGTTAGCCCCAACAAACACAAACATGCACAAAGTCTGTTAGGTCCCATGGAATGGCAGAGATATCTACGCATGTGTACAAACATGCTGCAGGTTTCTGCGACTGCCCTGTAGACAGTGTTTGAGCATGCACAACATGTTGATCCAAAATGGGAGCAGAGCCCCAAAGAATAAACTTTGGACTTTAGGAGGACAACACTGGATTCCATGAACTAGTAAATATTTAGTTTTTCTTTTCTATACAAGAACAATTACCAGGTAATAAAAATAACATTTTAGCAGAGAAGGGTAAAGTTCCTCTTTAAGAATCTGGTCACACCATGGAGGTGTGACAGTGCAAGATCTTTTTTTTGTGCTTTTCCATTAATGTCAATGGGCTGCCCTACTTTATCTGTCATGATGTACAGTTGCAAGAAAAAGTATGTGAACCCCCTGGGATTACATGGAGTTTTGCATGAATTGGGCATAAAATGTGCTCTGAACGTCATCTAAGTCACAACAATAGAAGAACACAGTCTGCTGAACATAATACTACACAAACATTAGATGTTGCCATGGTTTAATTGCACATAACATGTAAACATTCACAGTGCAGGGAGGAAAAAGTATGTGAGGCCCTAGTTTAATGACTTCTCCCAGAGCTAATTGGAGCCAGGAGTGAGCCAACCTTGACTCCAATCAGTGTGATGATATTGGATGTGCTGCTGACAGCTGTCCCGCCCTTAAAAAACACACACCTGTTTTGGGTTTACTGGTTTCAAGAAGCACTGTCTGATGTGAACCATGCCTCACAGAAAAGTGCTCTCAGAAGACCTACGATCAAGAATTGTTGACTTGCATGAAGCTGGAAAGGGTTACAAAAGTATCTCCAAAAGCCTTGATGTTCATGTGTCCACGGTAAGACAGACTGTCTACAAATGGAGAAAGTTTAGCACTGTTGCTACTCTCCCTAGGCGTGGTCGTCCTGTAAAAATGACTGCAAGAGCACAGCGCAGAATGCTGCATGAGGTAAAGAAGAATCCCAGAGTGTCAGCTAAAGACCTACAGAAATCTCTGGCACATGCGAACATTTTTGTTGATACATCTACAATAAGAAAAACATTAAACAAGAATGGAGTACATGGGAGGACACCACGGAGGAAGCCATTGCTGTCCAAAAAGAATATTGAAGCACGTTTGAAGTTTGTAAAAGAGCACCTGGATGTTCCACAGCACTACTGGCAAAATATACTGTGGACAGATAAAACCAAGATTGAGTTGTTTGGGAAGAACACACAACACTATGTGTGGAGAAAAAAAGGCACAGCACACCAACATCAAAACCTCATCCCCACTGTAAAACATGGCGGAGGGAGCATCATGGTTTGGGGCTGCTGTGCTGCCTCAGGGCCTGGACGGATTGTTGTCATTGATGGGAAAATGAATTCCAGAGTTTATCAAGACATTTTGCAGGAAAATGTACGACCATCTGTCCGCCAACTGAAGCTCCGCAGAGGATGGGTGATGCAACAAGACAATGACCCAAAGCATACAAGTAATTCAACAAAACAATGGCTGCAACAGCACAGAATACGCCTTCTGGAGTGGCCCTGTCAGAGTCCTGACCTCAACCCGATTGAAATGCTGTGGCATGACCTTAAGAGAGCGATTCACACCAGACATCCTAAGAATATTGCTACACTGAAACAGTTTTGTGAAGAGGAGTGGTCCAAAATTACTCCAGATCGTTGTGCAGGTCTGATCTGCAACTACAGGAAACGTTTGGTTGAGGCTATTGCTGCCAAAGGAGGGTCAACCAGTTATTAAGTCCAAAGGTTCCTCCCTGCACTGTGAATGTTTACATGTTATGTGCAATTAAACCATGGCAACATCTTATGTTTGTGTAGTATTATGTTCAGCAGACTGTGTTCTTCTATTGTTGTGACTTAGATGATGTTCAGAGCACATTTTATGCCCAATTCATGGAAAACTCCACGTAATCCCAAGGGGTTCACATACTTTTTCTTGCAACTGTATAAATTGGGCTAAAATATAACTAAAGGCAAAACTTTTTTAAATAAGAGTGGGGAAGCATTAGAATCCCTGTCAGGTTTTATTGCTGTCAGTGCCCCCATTAAGGAGAATCATCCTCAATTTGTCCTTGTGACCATTATCAGTAAGAGTGAAAGTGAAAGAAAAATTGAAATTTTGTATCATAACCAGAACAGGACTAGAGGAGAAATCTTCCAATGGGGACACTAGTTTTGGTGACAATCAGGGATTCCTTCACTTTTTTTTCCATAATAAATTTTTATTTGGTTTTACAAATATAGTTACAACAACAAAGAAAACTAAAAATAAAATAGGACAGTGAAAAGCTACACAATATCACAGTATAGGTGCTGCGTTAAAGTTTAACAAAGAGAAAAAAGGAAATATTAAATAATTCCTAACAATCCTACTAGTTCCACGAAATAATCATTTTAGAGTATCCAAAAAAAGGTTAAACATAATAATATCTTTGGTTACAGTTCTGAACCAGTCGGACCAGGACCAGGGTTTCCAAGCTCTGTCAAATTTGGTAATTCTATGGTTTAGGTAAGCTAAAGATTTCTCATAGATGAAGTGGGTCTGGACTCGCTCAATGACGTCTTTTAGAGAAGGGGCTAAGTCATTTTTCCAGTGTCTAGGGATTCCTTCACGTTTGAGGGATTTCCTTCCACTTCCTGATTTGGCTATGGGACAGGAAGTGGAAGGGAATCTCCCCAATGGGACACAAATGGGGAAAAAAAGTGACAGGGGTTATATCCCTCCCTTATACTATCCAAAATGAAAAGAAAAGGTTTTCCTTTAGTTTTACTTTAACTCCACCTGCCTCCTTCCTTCCTTGGCATAGAAATAGTTTATTTTCTTCCTTGCTATTTCACTCAAAATTGTTCTACAATTGTTCAACTTGTTCTATAACCACAAGATATTCTACATGCCATCCACACCAGTGCTTCATAAGCTTCTGTGACGTCCTTGACTGCTTGGTCAGTGCTTAGTAATTGGCTGTCATAGCACCAGGCAGTCTATCAGAGGGTGACCTGGGTGTGGGCTGTTGATTCAACAGCAGATGTTCTGGATGACCGCTGTCATTGGCTGTTTGTCTGACCTGAAACCTGTTTTTCATTTTCATACTCATTATTTTATCCATGATCTCTCCTACAGGGAGTTACTGGAAAAATCACAGTCTGATCGGTAACATATGTTCACCCGCAAGAGGATATCAAAGCTACAGTGCTGCTGGAGAAATAAAATCTCTGCTTATTGAGGGTCCATTTAGACCCATTTGTGTACGTAGAGGGGCATTTCTTTTGTGCGTTGACATGCTTTATTGATGTGCATGTTTTCAATTAATTTTTAATGATTAGACTTGCAGCCCTAGACTAAGGCTACTTAATACCTGTTGCCAATGCTCTAAAGTGGTTGTAAAACTCTGAAACGAAAAATGAACAACGCATATTTATCTATAGTGTGCAGTTGTCTCAGTCTAAGGCACCTACAGTTAATCCAGAGGAAGGCAAAAAAAACAGCAAAGTATGATCCAATTTGCTCCTGCAGGGGAACAAAATCTTTCCTGATCCCCCGAGAGGCAATCGGATATTCCCTGGATCAACTTTACCTATAAATTTTAGTATCCAGTTATATTCTGTGTGTCCAAGAAAGAATCCAGGACTTTTTTAAAGCAATCCACTGAGCTGGCCAGAACCAACTCTTGAGGGAGTCTGTTCCACATTTTCACAGCTCTCACTGTGAAGAAACCTTTCCGTATTTGGAGATTTCATTTCTTTTCCTCCAGACGTAAAGAGTTCCTCCATGTCCTCTGTGATGACCTCAGGGTGAATAGCTCTACACCGAGTTCACTATATGAACCACTGATGTATTCTACATGGTGATCATATCCCCCCTTATGTATTATACATGGAGATCATATCCCCCCTTATGTATTACACATGGAGATCATATCCCCCCTTATGTATTATACATGGAGATCATATCCCCCCTTATGTATTACACATGGAGATCATATCCCCCTTTATGTATTACACATGGAGATCATATCCCCCCTTATGTATTACACATGTTGATCATATCCCCCCTTATGTATTACACATGGAGATCATATCCCCCCTTATGTATTACACATGGAGATCATATCCCCCCTTATGTATTATACATGGAGATCATATCTCCCTTATATATTATACATGGAGATCATATCCCCCCTTATGTATTATACATGGAGATCATATCCCCCCTTATGTATTATACATGGTGATCATATCCCCCTTATGTATTATACATGGAGATCATATCCCCCCTTATGTATTATACATGGAGATCATATCCCCCCTTATGTATTATACATGGTGATCATATCCCCCTTATATATTATACATGGAGATCATATCCCCCCTTATGTATTATACATGGAGATCATATCCCCCCTTATGTATTATACATGGTGATCTTATCCCCCTTATGTATTATACATGGAGATCATATCCCCCCTTATGTATTATACATGGTGATCATATCCCCCTTATATATTATACATGGAGATCATATCCCCCCTTATGTATTATACATGGAGATCATATCCCCCCTTATGTATTATACATGGTGATCATATCCCCCCTTATGTATTATACATGGTGATCGTATCCCCCCTTATGTATTATACATGGTGATCATATCCCCCCTTATGTATTATACATGGTGATAGTATCCCCCCTTATGTATTATACATGGTGATCATATCCCCCCTTATGTATTATACATGGTGATCATATCCCATATCATATCCCCCCTTATGTATTATACATGGTGATCATATCCCCCCTTATGTATTATACATGGTGATCATATCCCCCCTTATGTATTATACATGGAGATCATATCCTCCCTTATGTATTATACATGGAGATAATATCCCCCCTATATGTATTATACATGGAGATCATATCCCCCCTTATGTATTATACATGGTGATCGTATCCCCCCTTATGTATTATACATGGAGATCGTATCCCCCCCTTATGTATTATACATGGAGATCGTATCCCCCCCTTATGTATTATACATGGAGATCGTATCCCCCCATATGTATTATACATGGAGATCATATCCCCCCTTATGTATTATACATGGAGATCACATCCCCCCCTTATGTATTATACATGGAGATCACATCCCCCCCTTATTTATTATACATGGAGATCATATCCCCCCTTATGTATTATACATGGTGATCATATCCCCCCTTATGTATTATACATGGTGATCATATCCCCCTTATGTATTATACATGGAGATTATAGCCCCCCTTATGTATTATACATGGTTGATCATATCCCCCCTTAATCTCCTCTTCTCATGAGAGAATAAATTCAGTTCCTCTAATCTTTCCTCATAGCTGATCTCCTCCATGCCTCTTATCAGTTTGGTTGCCCTTCCCTGTACTTTCTCCAGTTCCCCAATGTTCTTTTTGTGAATTGGTGCCCAAAACTGAACTGCATATTCCAGATGAGGCATTACTAATGATTTGTACCGGGGTAATATGATATCTCTCTCTCTGGAGTCTATACCTCTTTTAATACAAGAGAGGATTTTGCTCACTTTAGAACCCACAGCTTGGCATTGCATGCCATTATTAAGCTTGTGATCTACCAGAACTCACAGATCCTTCTCCACCATTGATTCCTTGGTCAGGTTATGCTGACACCAGACAATCCTGGGGAGCCCCCAGCACACAGCAGGTGATTGACAGCCTCAGCTGTGCATGCTTCCCTATGACACTGTGTAGGTATGTCCATTCCCTCCACTCAGGTTGCAGATTATACTCAGCTGCCTGCTCTATGCTGTGCATTATGTGACATCAGATCCCCACCTCCCATCTTTTGAAGCATGTACATGTAAATGGTGTGTAAAATGTGTGTTTTAGAAGGCTGTAGAGGAGATGGTCTGCAGATAGATAGGTACAACTTAAGTAGGAGGACTTGTTTCATCTCTGTGTATCAACTAAGGCCAATCACTTCACTAGGTATATGTAAGGGTTTACATGCACTTTTATAGTGCAAGTTCACCTTTACAGAAAAAGGTGACCTCACACTAGACCCTCTACCCATCCCCCTCAATCCCGCTGTACCAGTGTCCCAGATCCCCCGCATTTATGTGCTGGGATGCTGCTTCACCAGGCCAAGGATTCAAAATCCACGTGGCTTAAACTCCTATCCATACCTCTCAGCGTGTACGGACAAGAGGCTTTCTAGTTGGTCAGCACCGTCACATGGGCGGCACTAACCAATCAGAATCTGTGTATCCTGTCTTGTCAGCGCTGCAAGGAGAAAAAGCCAGGGAGATTTTAAATCCTCGGACAGGTGAAGTGGCATCCCAGTGCCTGACAGCATGGGATTGTGGGACACGGGTGCAGCGGGACCAAGGGGATGGGTGGGGGGTCCAGTGTAAGATCACTTTTTCACATTTTCTGTAAAGTTAAACTTACACTTTAAACATGTTACCTATAGCGTTTGGCAAGCGTTGGTCCAGCGTTTGCGGAGCGTTTTTTAACGCTCCGCAAACGCCGCATGCGCGGTTTAGTGGCGGTTGCTAGGCGTTTGCCAAGCGTTAATAACGCCCCACAAACGCCTATAATACAGTTTGAGTGGTGTTACCGCTCCGCAAACGGCCGGGCGTTTGCGGAGCAGCACCATAGACGAGAATAGGAGTCTTCAAAGCCTCCTGACTCGACCAGAGGCGTCCGTTTTGCCACAACGCAAACACTCCCGTTAGAACAGCATCATGTGCTGTAATGTGCAGAATTGGCAGAGGCGTTTGGGAAGTGGTAAAAACGCTTCCCAAACGCCTCTCTGACGCCTGCACACAAGGCTAGTGTGAACGTAGCCTAACATGTCCTAAATAAAAGTGCAACACCATTTTATTTGTTTTGTTTCTTTGTGCTAGTGGTGTCTAGGTCTAGGGTGTTTGCAGTTTTTTTTAATAGTCCTATCTATACCTATAGCAGCACAGAAAGTTTTTCCTATTAACAGAATAAACTAGTTTTAAAAAAAATCATCATACAAAATTATGATTTATTGAGAAAATGTATTGAGGATAATGCATCCTGCAGCCAATACATGTTGGTCTGTCCTTTTAAGACAGCTGTAATATTGTGGTTTTCCAATGACAATGGGCACCAAGACAAATAATGAGGATGAACCTCCCCAGCAGGGACACAGAAAGCAATAACAACCTGAGAGGAGTTCTACCCCTTCCATCCTCTACCCAAAACTAAGAGAAAAGTAGTACCTTTGATTATGTTGTAACTTCCAACGTGACTTTCTTTCAGTGGAGGTCCAGCAGAGGGCAGTCCAGACACACAGAAACAATGGCTGGCAAGTGTGGTTGAGAAAGTGCGTGGTGGAGCTGAAAACATCACTTTTAATAAACAGCAAGACTGCGTGAACTTGTTTGTCAGAAGCATCTGTTCCTGGGAGGATATCATAGCAGAAAATTACAGTGTGTATACCAAGCTGCATTAGTTCACCGTAAACTTGAATAGAGGTCACCAACACAAAGGTGCGCATGGAAAGGGATCCAGCCAGCGATCTCATATACACAGCATGGGTGGGTAAGCGATCAAGGTACACTATATGGCCAAGAGTTTGTCGACATCCCTGCAAATGATAGAGCTCAAGTGTTTCCAGAGGATACTGTTAATATTACAGCTTGCAAAGACATCTCGTAGACTAAGGATGCTCAAACTTTTGAAGAGCTTGGCCAGGGGTGTCAAACTGGCAGCCCTCCAGCTGTTGCAAAACTACAAGTTCCATCATGCCTCTGCCTTTGGGAGTCATGCTTGCAACTGTCAATCCTGCAATGCCTCGTGGGACTTGTAGTTTGGCAACAGCTGGACGGCCGCCAGTTTGACACCCTAGAGCTAGGGCCACTTAAAGTGGAGCTCCACCCAAAAGGGGAAGTTCCGCTTTAAGGACTGCTCCCCATTAAGGATTGGTACCTTTGGGGGGAGCGGGTACCCGAATTTGACAGATACCCGCTCCCACTTCCGGTCCGATCGCTTAGGCGACCGGAAGTGGAAGATGTCCTCCCTCCCTGTAGTCTTTTGGGACACGAGACAGGTCCCAGAAGACTACAGGACCATTAATGAAGCGCAGCTCTTCTCATGCATGCGCAGTGGGTACCCGGCTGTGAAGCCGCAAGCTATCACAGTCGGATGCCCACACTGAAGATGCCGGCCTCCTGGAATACAGGACAGCCGGTGAAACAGGGGGAATGAATAAAGAGAAAAGGCAATTCATAGTGTAGTATTTAAAATCTAATTTGATAAATTTATTTAGGTTCCATGTACATCAGTAAATAAGTTAACCAGCATGGTAAAACAAGATGTTTCTAACCAACAAGATGGCTGCCGTCCCTCCAGAGCGCGATGACGTCCAAGGCTCCACCCATGCTGGTTATCTTATATACTGATGTACGTGGAACTTAAATAGATTTATCAAATTAGATTTTAAATATTACACTATGAGTTGCCTTTTCTCTTTATTCATTCCCTGACCATCGGATGGGAGTTTCTGCCATTTGGAGATCATTGAAGGTGGAGAAGTTACTTTTCATTCTGAAAGGGATCTTTATTGAAGATCGATTGCTGTATTGATGTTATATCACACTGCACATGTTGACCGGCTTTGTATAGTCAAATTGTCTGGTAAGAGGCCAATTTGTTTCTGGTGCATGGTGACGGTTTTTGGATCGAACTTTTCCCTTTCTGCACCTGCTTCCATTCATTTGGGAACTTGTATGGACTTTATTTAAAGTGACATAAGATTATTATATAACTAGCATTGCATTTTCTTCATTTACATCATAATATTGCCTTTATACGTGCAAGTTGCTTTTATTTATCTATTTTTGTTGTTTTAAAATCTGAGCGCAAGTGTTGGTTCATAAAATCCAAATCTGACCTCACAAATGCTCGTTTAGCCAAATGGGCACAAAATTCCCAGATACATTCTCCAAAATCATGTGGAAGGTTTTTCCAGAAGAGTAGAGGGTGTTACAGTGAAATACTCCATATCACTAGCATTGGTTTTGGTGTAGGATGCTCAGCAAGTTCATATATATAGGACACCTGTAGCCCATATTTATTGTGCTGCCACCTATGACCATGGATCCTTCTTGGCAAGTGGCAATCCATTCCAAACTGTTTGTTAATGTATTTATATTAGATGGAGATGCTTTGAGGAGGTAGGTGTGAAAGAACTAGAGTGGCCTGCACACAGCCCTGACATCAACACTACTGAACACCTTTGGGGTGACTTGAAACACTGATTGCATATCAGGTCTTCTCACCCAACATCAAGACCTGACCTCACAAATGCTCTTTTAGATAAATGGACATGAATCAGAAAAACTCCAAAATCATATGGAAGGTCTTCCCAGAATGGTGGAGGACGTTATATCACAACTCGATATCAATACCCCTGGTTTTGAAGTAGAATATTCAACAAGTTCATATAGATATGGTGCACCCGTACTTCACAATTATTGCACTGCCACGTATGACCACAGATCCTTCATTGCAAGGTGAAAATCCATCCCAAACCGTTTCTCTATATTGAAGAGAAATCAGAAGAGTTCCATCATTTTGAAGGTGCTTTGCCTTGGAATTAGCAGTACATTCTAGAGTTAAATGGTTACGGTAGAACTTTTTTCTTTTTATATGGAGTAAAGGAGGATTATAACCACTGTCATCTCTGTCCCATTCACTTTCTGTTCTAGAACACTTATCATGTAACCATCACCTTTGTATTGGATTTTTAGTATGTAGTACATAAGAATCTTTATGTTGACATTCAGTGGCAATCCAGTGTAGCACCCTCCTAGTTTAGCTAGAGGAAGCTATAATCCTGATTGTCAGTGAGGAAGGCTGAGTAGCAGCCTGGGGGGTATAGCCAGAAGGTCAAATTGTAGTCAGGGCTGAGAGGCTCTGCAGGCCAGCCTCTCTGGAATTTCCCCCTGCTCTGGTGCTTTTGGAGGAAGGCCCTAGAGGCAGTGGGTGGATCTGAGGAGTGGCTGGCTGCACCTTTGAGGGATCTTAGCCAATCCCCAATAAGAGGTTAGCAAGGGGCTGAACACCCTTAAAAGTGTTGGAGCCTGCTCAGTAGCAGAAGACTGGAGGTTGAAGAGAGAGTTCAGGTGGAAAACAGAGAGGAGGCTGCGAGGATCCCCAGTGGGATGGAGCCTACCTGCTGGCCTAGAGCTGGAATGGCGGAAAGCTCAGAGCTCACCGGCCCCCTGAGAGAGGGCCACCTGTATGGCAGGGAAGGAGCGGCCAGGCTGATAGGCCTGGTAGCAGACACTGACCCACAAGTGGTACAGGAGAGGATCTGAGTGAATACACCTACACCCGCTGGGCGGATAAGGGAAGGAGCACTCTGGTGGAAAACCAGATTAGCCGCCTACCAGTGACTGTTCAATTCTTAAAGTGACAGGAACCAGATCCCCTGTTCAGGGATATCTCCATATAGATGGGTGAAGAGGAGAAGTTGATTTAGGGTTTGGGATGGTACACTAAGGAGACCCTGGCTAGCTCTCCAACACAGACTGGTCTGCAGAGAAGGCTTGTAAATAAATCCAGGAAGTTGTTCTCAGTTTATCAGTACCCTTGGGAATCCTGTACACCCCTAACTCTATCCCAGTTCAAAATCCCCTAAATAAAACAACAAAAACCAAAGCTCAAGGACTGATTTCTGACTCTGGATGCAAGCTTTTGTAGACATGCGTGATGCCTGGCTGTGCAGGTCTATAGGAGGACCCAAATCTCCCAGCAAATCCTAAGGGGGTAGTGCTACACCAGTGTAACTACAATATGGTATTATTGCATTTCTGAGATGGCATATTCTAGTTTACCTGTATGTGTGGGCTAGCAAAGATTGCAAAATCTAGATAAAACCCCTCTCCAGTCTTTCTCATGTTCTCTCAGTTATCAGCTGGACACAAGGCCTAGAAGAACATTGGGAGAGATTTACTAAAACTGGAGCACACAGAATCTGGTGCAGCTGTGCATAGTAACTAATCATCTAATTTTAGCTTGTTCAATTAAGCTTTGGCAATTAAACCTAAAGGATGGTGGGTTACTATGCAGAGCTGCACCAGATTCTGTGTGCACCAGTGTTAGTAAATCCCCCCAGAGTCTCTTTACACATTGATTTGATCAGTGAGCATCCATGTACTGCATTTTACTAAGTAAAACTAAATTGGTTTAAACTGCCGTGACTTATTAGCGAGTGAAACTGTCTGTGGATGGCGCTTATTTAGCAGGTGACCATACTGGCTGGATAGACTGAAATCTAAAGGAGGTATGTCAGTATGCATAAAGTAGTGCTTGAAACAGAACATTTCCCGCCACATAGCTAAAACAGGAAGTAAGAGGAAACCCCTCCAAAGTGAGGGAATCCCTGGTTGACACCAGAACTAGTGTCCCCATGGAAAAATTTCTTCACGTTCTGGTGACAACCCAAATTTGGGGATTTTCTTTTATTTTCACTATTGGCTATAAGGATAAACTTAATAAATGTATTTATTTATTTCAGGTACTTATATAGCTCTGTCAATTTACACAGCATTTTACATATATATATATATTGTACATTCACATCAGTCCCTAACCCTCAAGGGGCACACAGTCTAAGGTCCCTAACTCACATTCATACATTCACATGCTAGGGACAAATTTTTGACAGGATACAATTAGCCTACCTGCATGTCTTTGGAGTGTGAGAAGAAACCAGAGTACCTGGAGGAAACACACACAGGCACAGGGAGAACATGCAAACTCCAGGTAGGTGGTGCTGTGGTTGGGATTTGAACCAATGACCCTAGTACTGCCAGGTGGAAGTGCTAACCATTTAGCCACTGTGCTTCCCATATAGAAGGGGTGAATCTCCCTAAAGGGAGCACCTGATAGGTGTTCTCCACTCTATCCAAAACTAAAGAAAAAGTGTTGCAATTAGTTAAACTATAAGGATCCAGCACTGGATGGGATCTTTAGCTATGGCTAAGAACAGCATGCTCTAACTTGTTCCCTTTTATATACAATGTGCCATCGAGCAAAACTCGAATATGGGCTGCCTTCATTATCAGCAATATTCAGGACCTAAATCGAATTGATTTATAAGAAGCTAATTCTTTGGATAGAGGACTGATTGATTAGTGAATGCTGCCTTGCATGTGGAACTTGTAGCTTCACAATGACCTTCATAAATTATTTAAAGAAAAGTAGGCAAGATGCCCAGTTTCTGCCCAAATGTTAAACTTCTTACATAATCAGATTTAAAAGACACATGTCTATTGATTTCAAAGAAACAGAAATACTTTACATCCTCAGAACACTAAGGGCCCATTTATATTGCTGCAGTAAAGTAATACAAAACTCCGGTTTTTAAAAAGAAAGTTTCTGTTCCAGTTTTTTGTCCTGAATTTAGAAAAGTCCCTTCTATTGCTCTTAGCCTCCTCCAAATTCCTGCAATGATCTGACATCCTATTAGAGGGTGGCCTCTCTCTGGTTCTGTGGTCCAACTGTATGTAGATTTGCAGAAACCCTCTTTTGCTCTCTCCCAAGAACTGTCCCTTCAGCCATAGGACATGAAATGGACACCACTGGGACATCATCAGCAATGTCCCAGGTCAGGACAGCCTTGATAGCAGTGAACCAGGGGTTAAAAGCTGCAGCGGTCACTAGGATCTAGACATGTGCGGTTCGTTTCATTCCAAATCGATATTCAAATGTATCCAAATTTCCGAATTACAATAGTAAGGAATTTAAACAAATCCAAAATATCTAGACAAACTTTTTTCTAAAATTCGAATCCAAATCGAATTTGAAAACGATATTGAATTGGAAAACTAAATCAAATTTGAAAACAAAAATAGACTATAATAGAATAGAAAATAAAGAATTAAAATAGAGAAGATTAGAATAGAAAATAAAAGAATAGAATAGAAAAGAATAGAAAATAAAGGCATAGAATAGAAAGGAATAGAGTAAAACAGAAGAGAATATAAAATAAAATAACAGAATAAAATAAAATAGAAAATAAAGGAATAGAATACAAAATAATATATTGTAATAAAAATGAAAAGAATAGAAAAAAATAAATTAAAATAAAATAGAATACAGCGGTCTTCCGAAATTCAAATTTCAAAAAGAATAGCGCAAAACAGAACAGAATAGAAAATAAAAGAATAGAATACAATAACGTAAAATAGAAAATAATAGAACAGAATAGAAAAGAAAACAATAGAACAGAATAGAATAAAAAAAATAGACTAAAATAGAAAGAATGTAACCGTCTTCCGAAATTCAAATTACAAATAGAATACATTCGGATTTGAATGCCGATTGGATACTTTTCAAATTTGATTTGATTTTTCAGAATTTGTTCGAACTGAATTCAGTTTGACCGAATTTGGAAAATTCAAATCGAATTTGACAATGAATAAATTAAATGGAACTAAACAAATTCTGAAAACAAATGAAATGAAATGAACTACATGAAATTATTTGAATAATGAAATGAAACAAAACATTTTTTTGTTCTGCACATGTCTACTAGGATCCTTGTCTCAGTTCTGTACTCACAGTGTCCCTGGGACTTGGATGTCTCCCTCCAGACTGAAGAAATCAGCCTCCTTAGTGAAACTCTCAGTCCGGATCTTCAATGAAACCCTTATTTAGAGCTCAAAGAATTTGCAGCAGAATAGGCCCCCCAGCTTTCCACTGCTGGGACCTCAATGAGACTAACAGGATCTTCAGCTAGATTGCCAGGAAGGGCAGCAGCCCTACTGGCTGGGAACCTCTCCTAGGGAGAAGAATACTTCTGCTCCAAGCCTCAAATTATTTATATCCTCTCCCAGCCACCAACAGGGCACCCTCCCCCAGGGATTGGCTGGGACCACATAAATATTTGTAACACCCTGCTATTATTCAGACTGCAGGATGTTAAAAGAGACACAATGAGGCAGTGTCCTGCAACTCAATGGCATACAGACTCTGGTGAAAAACTTTATGGACTGACCACAGGACAGCATATTAAAAGACTACATTTCCCAGAGGAGCTGGCATGTTGCTGGAGGCAGATATAGCCCGGGAAACCAGAGGTAGGAAGTGAGATGGGAGAGGTGAAAGGTGGGTGTGAGAAGATATATTATATATATGATATTTCTGCCAGGTAATGCACCACTTCGCCCAGAACATTGATGCAATTACAAATATTTAGGCATTCTCATGTTTTTTTTTCTTTTGTTTGTATTGGTATGAAAAAAAGTGGAGAGACAAAAAGCCAAATCTAACACATTCCACCCAAAAACGGACTGGACAAAATTATTGGCACCTTCTCAAAATTGTAAGAAACAATTGCATTCTAAGTTTGGGATGCTCCTGTAATTTGTAATTAAACTCACCTGTATCAATTAACAGGTGCTAACAATATAGAAATCACTCAGAACCAGTTAAAATGGACTCAACCTTTCTGTTGTGTGTCTCTGTGTGCCACATGGAGCATGGAGAAGAGAAAGAGCAGTGAAGAAAAGTATTTGAGAATAAAAATTGTGAAAAAGCATGGACAATCTCAAGGTTACAAGTCCATCACCAGAGTTCTTAATGTTCCTGTGTCCACTGTGCGCAACATTGTCAAGAACATTACAGCTCATGGCACTGCAGCTAATCTCCCTGGACGTGAATGAAAGAGAAAAATTAATCAAAGATTGCAACAAAGGATAAGTCTAATGGTGGATAAAGAACCTCAATCAACTTCCAGACAAATTCAAGCTGACCTTCAGGCACAGTATACAACTGTGTCAACACCCACTATACATCGCCATCTGAATGAACAGGGCCGCTATGGTAGGAGATCCAGGAGGACTCCACTGCTGACACAGAAACATAAAAAAGCCAGATTGGAGTTTGCCAAAACTTACCTGAGGAAGCCAAAATCCTTTTGGGAGAATGTGCTGTGGACAGACGAAACAAAATTGCAGCTAGTATAGACTTCAGGCAGAGTTCAAGCATGCTAGAATCTGTATAGTGAAAGGTAAGTGAGTAGATCTATCTATTCAGTTTTTTCCAACCCTTGGTGATTGCATGAACCATCACTTGGAAGCAACTTTTTTCCATGAATTCTCTTAGCAATTATTTTACAGGGTAGGTTACCAGGTCTTTCCCCAACCCCTACCATGCAGGAGATCCCACATGGCCAGGGATGAAACTAGGACAATTTAGACAGGAGCCAATTAACCTACCAGCATGTCTTTGGAGTATAGGAGGAAACCCACGCAAACACAGGGAGAACATACAAACTCCATGCAGGAGGCAACATGGTTGGGAATTGAACCCATGACCCAATTACTCCAAGGTAGAAGTGCTAACCACTAAGCCATTGTGCCGCCCACAGTATGTGATAACATTTTCTAATTTTAGCTGCTTATTACTTAGGCTTAGTGGTGCATCAAACTGCATTGTATGCAATGGCTAGATGGGAGTCATGACTACATCGGAGTAGCATCAATTTTAATAACACATTATTTTATTCCTTTGCCCAGGACACTGATACTGATTTTTGTGCCTTGCCTTCACTTCCTAAATGTAAGTCCACGAGTGGCTGTTCCCTAATAAGCCTTGACACTCTGGTGATGAGACGAGACTGTACTAGACCTGTCAGGCTCAATACTGCTGAATATCCAGCTAATTAGCGCCCAATTCCAGGAACTAGTCCAGCGACTGCTAAGAATGCGCTAATAGTCTGAGGATACCTGACCGGCGCTTGTGGTTAGATTGTAATGGTTAGAGAACAGGGAAGCACTTCAGAGTTTTGACATCTCTTTTCTGCTGTGTTAGCAAAAACACTGCAAGGTCTTCTGTGGTCGATCAAATTTCTGCCTTATATCTTATACAGGGAACTCGTGTTGATCTTTATTTAGGGCACATTTACACGTTAAAGCCCAACTCCAAGCTCTATGGTCCCCTCTACAAGTGGTACAGTGCTTAGTGTGATATACTTTAAATTCTATTTACCTTTTTTGATGTCTTCTGGATGGTCACGACATGCCTGGTCCTCCTTCTCCCCTGCTCTTCTCCAGTGGTGTGTGGTCCTCAGACATCCATGAAGTCAGTGCTGTTGTCTGCATCAATAAACTATGAATAAAGTGTGTTGTAGTGACAACCCCTCCAAAGGCCGAGTCATATTGCCCTTCATTCATAGTAAGTTCTTAGTCTTTTGGGTTGAATAATACTGGAAGTGGGTAAAGAGGTTGTTAAAACCACAGTGAAGTCTTCATTAAATCAGTAGTTTTATTGCACACACAAAATCAGTGATTTGTGGCTGCACAGGGCCAAAGACATGCATATGTCTATGCCTTTATAAACAAACACTTTTTGGACCCCCAGATATTGTTTTTTTATTAAATTGCCAAATGGGGTGCAACTTCATTTACATTAATGTCCATGAGATGTGGCCTATACACGTTTCAGAAGGAAGGAGATTGCGGTGCTGACATAGTGTATTTTTACAAGGGGGATGTCTGACTGTTCGTTAATGCAGAAGGGCAGTGTGTTCAAGAGTTGCTGAAAGTAGCTTGCAATGGGGCTAGAGAGTTGTTGGCTGTAGCTTTGTATTGGGGTGATGAGTGCTGCTGGCTGTAGCTCCTCAATGGAGTGGGGAGAGTTTCTGGCTGTAGCTCTGCAATAGGACAAGGAGAGGTGGTGGCTGTAGATTTGCAATGGGGTGGGGAGAGTTGCTGAAAGTAGCTTGCAATGGGGCTGGGAGAGTTGTTGGCTGTAGCTTTGTATTGGGGTGATGAGTGCTGCTGGCTGTAGCTCCTCAATGGAGTGGGGAGAGTTTCTGGCTCTAGCTCTGCAATAGGACAAGGAGAGGTGGTGGCTGTAGATTTGCAATGGGGTGGGGAGAGTTGCTGAAAGTAGCTCGCAATGGGGCTGGGAGAGTTGTTGGTTGTAGCTTTGTATTGGGGTGGTGAGTGCTGCTGGCTGTAGCTCAATGGAGTGAGGAGAGTATCTGGCTGTAGTTCTGCAATGGGACAAGGAGAGGTGGTGGCTGTAGCTTTGTAGTGGGGTGGTGAGTGCTGTTGGTTGTAGCTCCTCAATAGGATGGAGAGAGTTCCTGGATGTAGCTCTGCACTGGGGTGGGAAGAGTTTCTGAATGCAGATTTGCAATGGGGTGGGGAGAGTTGCTGGCTGTCGCTCTGAAATAGGGTGTGAAGAGTTACAGTCTGTAGCTGTGCAATGGGGTGGGCAGAGGTGTTGCCTGTAACTCTGAAGGGGGTGGGAAGAATTGCTGACTGTAGATCTGCAGTGGGGTTGGGGGAGTTGCTGCCTGTAGCTCTGCAATGGGGGAGGGAGAGTTGTTGGCTGTAGCTTTGTAGTGGGGTGGTGAGTACTGTTGGCTGTAGCTCTGAAATGGGTTGTAAAGAATTGCTGTATGTAGCTCTGCAATGGGGTGGGGAGAGTTGCTGGCTGTAGCTGTGCAATGGGGTGGGATAAATTACTGGCTGTAGCTCTGCAATGAGAAAGAGAGATTTGGTGGCTGTAGCTTTGCACTGGGGTTTGCAGAGTTGCAGGCTGTAGGTCTGCAATGGAATAGGGGGAGATGTTGGCTGCAGCTCTTTAATTGGATGGAGAGAATTGCTGGCTGTGGGTCTGTAATGAAGTGGGGAGAGTTGCTGGCTGTAGTTCTTCAATGAAACATGGAAAGTTGTTGGCTGTAGCTTTGCAACAGGGTTTAGAGTTGCTGACTTTAGCTCTGCAGTGGAGCAAAGAGAGTTGCTGATTGTAGCTTTGCAATGGGCAGGGAGAGTTGCTGGCTGTATCTCTGCAATGGGGTGGGATGAATTACTTGCTGTAGCTCTGCAATGGGGCAAGGAGAGTTGCTGTCTTTAGCTCTGCAATGGGGCAAGGAGAGTTGCTGTTTTTAGCTCTGCAATGGGCAGGGAGAGTTGCTGACTGTAGCTTTTCAATGGGTTGGGAAGAACTACTGGCTGTGGCTTTGCAATGGAAAAGGGAGAGTTGATGGTTGTAGCTCTGCAATGGGGTGGGGAATGTTGTTGACCGTAGCTCTGCATTGGGGTGGGAAGAGTTATTGGCTCTAGTTTGGTAAGGGGACGGGGGAGATTGCTGGCAGTTTGACAGTAGGGGGGAGGAGAGTGCTGCTGGTTAGCTGTAACTGTACAAAGGGGAAATTAATTACTTTAATATGATTAGATTACTATAGCATGCGAGTAAAAGCTCAGTATCATCCACCTCTTTATACACACTTACTGTGTATTTTGGTCATACACTCCTGTGGCAGAAAAACAACTACAAAAAGTTGTACCACTCTATGTGGGTACCTCCTTGCAGCAAAGAGGGCCATGGGGACTGGCTTGTTCCTTCTCGGTATGTCTGGGAGGTCTGCGGAAAAAAAATCGGATTGGTACTCTGAATATAAAACCTGTGAGCAGGTTCCCAGCTCAAACTGGGAAGACTGGACTACCCTAGGTAACACAAAAGTCGGCAACACCAACATTTCCCGTGGAGAGAGCCTAACACCTACCAACACGCCCCCGCCCACCCACACTGTGGAGACAGCATAACACTGACCAGCAACCCCCTAAATGAGAGAGCCTGACACTGACCAACAGCCCCCCACACACACACACCGCAGAGAGAGAATAACACCAACCAGCAACCAACCCCCCCAAAGGAGAGAGCCTGACACCAACCAACACCACCACCCCCAGTCGAGAGCCTTCCACTACCACCGCCTCCCCCATACACCCACCGCCACCCCCTCCTATCCCTGGAAAGAGAGAGAAAGAAACTCACCTTCGCAGCCCCGGTCATCCCCAGGAATGAGAGTCGGGCTCTGCATACACCATCAAGCAGACCGCAGGCTCTCATGGATCCCATCTGATCCCCATGAAGCATGTGTTCCTTCTTCCAGGGGGCAATGCTGCCCCCCTGAAAAATGCAACCCTAGGCAAATAGACCCCTGCCTGGAGAGCATACCTCCCATATGTGTGTTAAGTCCGCATGCTTTTCCACTAATGGTTCCCTTTAAGGCACATTTATTTATTAGCTATTTATTTCAGGTACTTATATAGCACTGTCAATTTATGCAGTGCTTTACATATATATTGTACATTCACATCAGTCCCTAACCCTCAAGGGGTGTACAGTCTAAGGTCCCTAACTTACATTCATACATACACATACTGGGGACAATTTAGACAGGATCTAATGAACCTACCAGCATGTCTTTGGAGTGTAGGAGGAAACCGGAGTACCTGGAGGAAACCCACACAGGCAGAACATGCAAACTCCAGGCAGGTGGAGCTGTGGCTGTGATTTGAACCAGCGACCCTAGTACTGCCAGGCAGAAGTACTAACCATTTAGCCACTGTGCTGCCCACATTAATTGTATGTGCTGATAAAACACTCAGAATAACTGACTCTTCAATCCCCTTTAACATAAATGAGTCAGGAAAACCCCTTGACATGAAAGCGCCGACGTCTTCAGCTTCAGTCGCCAATTCCTGGCTTATATTATACAAAACTTCCTTTTGTGAACCAGCTACAGATGCAGAGAATGAAAAAAAAGCCTGCGTACAAGAGTCCAGTAAATTCTATTTCAGTTTCCAAGAACTTTCATCTAGAGTTCACCGAATTGGAAAAGATTATCAATTGCAGACGTGGGTTGGGGATTAAAGAAAAGCATTTCAAAAATCGGACCTTTGATGGCGACAGAATAAAAATAGCGCTTTGCTACGAGATAGAGCAACGGTGTCATGAAAGCCAAAAGGAAAGAGGGCCCTTTCATTCCTCAATTCTCTTTTAACATATCAGTTTCAGATATGAAAGGAAAAATAATATTTCCTGCCAGCATGATGTTCAGACCAAGGACAATTTTTTTAATAAGAATTTTCACGATTATTCTATGAAGGGATCAAAGTCAATGCTTTGATTAGAAGAGAGCTACTTAATGGCTTATGTTTCAGTGTAGAAAGGAATACACAGTTCAAGTGAGTTTTATTTCATTTGTTATTTCTGTTAAGTTATAATTATCCAATTTAAAGTGGACCTTTTAACAAATGTATACATCTAAATGGACTGATTCCTCAAATGTCACAATATTCAGCCACGGAATCATAGATCAAAAAAAGCTCTTTTATTATTAAAGCTGAAATTTGAGAAAACAAAACCTCCACCCTTGTAGTTTGGCTACACCCATGTTACTTGGGCTAAATCAGGGGTGCTCAACCTTCTGAAGAGTGAGGGCCACTTAGGGATTTGTAAACCGTTCATGGGCCACAATTAAATGGAAGGCTTCAGAATTTCGATTTTTTTTATTTTGAATAGCATAATGAACAATTTCCATCTACCGCCTTGCAGGAGGAAAATTAAGAGGATTGGTTCCTGTATATGTCACCCCGCCACCCCTCCTGTTCAAAGTGTAAAACAGAATGTGAGATGGAGGCCACCCGAGGTTGGAGAGAGTGTGGTAAAAAAAAGTATCAACTATGGGGTTTTACCACCCCCTACACTGCAAATATAAACAAGCTCTTACTGTCCTGAGCCACCTATACAGTTGCAAGAAAAAGTATGTGAACCCCTTGGGATTACGTGGCGTTTTGCATGAATTGGGCATAAAATGTGCTCTGAACGTCATCTAAGTCACAACAATAGAAGAACACAGTCTGCTGAACATAATACTACACAAACATTAGATGTTGCCATGGTTTAATTGCACATAACATGTAAACATTCACAGTGCAGGGAGGAAAAAGTATGTGAGGTCCTAGCTTAATGACTTCTCCCAGAGCTAATTGGAGCCAGGAGTGAGCCAACCTTGACTCCAATCAGTGTGATGATATTGGTTGTGTTGCTGACAGCTGTCCTGCCCTTAAAAAACACACACCTGTTTTGGGTTTACTGGTTTCAAGAAGCACTGTCTGATGTGAACCATGCCTCGCAGAAAAGAGCTCTCAGAAGACCTACGATCAAGAATTGTTGACTTGCATGAAGCTGGAAAGGGTTACAAAAGTATCTCCAAAAGCCTTGATGTTAGATGTTGCCATGGTTTAATTGCACATAACATGTAAACATTCACAGTGCAGGGAGGAAATAGTATATCCGATTGCCTCTCGGGGGATCAGGAAGGAATTTTTTCCCCTGCAGGAGCAAATTGGATCACGCTTTGCTGGGTTTTTTGCCTTCCTCTGGATCAACTGTGGGTATAGGATTATAACTTTTTTTTTATTTTTTAATGGTTGAACTGGATGGACATTTGTCTTTTTTAAGCCAGACCAGGGGCGGACTGACCATTTGGAAACTCGGGCAGTGCCCAAGGGCCCAAGGTCAGTAGGGGGCCCCACGAGATGCCCCTGGTACCTTTTTTATAGGCTTTTTTGAGTTTGGGCAAGGACACAGGGGCCCCCTGATCCCCTATTGCCCGGGGGCCCCATGAGTTGTCAGTCCGTCCCTGAGCCAGACTAACTATGTAACTATATATGTAACTATGTCTCACTAGTAAAACACAGCACACAGTTAACCCTTCGATCGCCCCAGATGTTAACCCCATCCTGCCCAGTGTCATTAGTACAATGTCAATGCTTTTTATTAGTTTTTTATTAGCACTGATCACTGTATTGGTGTCATTGGGATGTCAGTGGCAGTCAGTTCCCCCCAGTGTCAGAATGCCTGCCGCAGTCTTGCTATAAGTCGCTGATCACCGCCATTAATAGCATAAAAAAATAACAAAAAATAACACAAAATTCCAGTATATATAGTAAGTCTGCTTTCACACTGATGTCCTGTGCTTTGCCCACACCCCGGGAGCAGTGCAGTGCACCTGGGGCTTTCCTGCTGGTTAGCTGTGCTTTGCCATTGACTTCTCTTATATCTTGTTGATGTGGTGCACTTCTGAAAAGTGCATCAAAACTCCTGCATTCAATTTGAGGTGGAGGGCCACATCAGAGGGCTCAGTGAGCCACTTTATTAGGTATACCTGTTCAATTGCTTGGTAACACATATTGCTAATCAGCCAATCACATGGAAGCAACTCAATGCATTTATACATCTAGATGTGGTGAAGACGACTTACTGAAGTTCAAACCGAGCATCAGAATGGGGAAGAAAGGGGATTTAAGTGACTTTGAATGTGGCATGGTTGTTTTGTTGGCACCAGATTGGCTGGTCTCAGTATTTCAAAAACCACTGATCTACTGGGATTTTCGTGCACAACCATCTCTAGGGTTTATATAGAATGGTCTGAAAAAGAGAAAATATCCAGTGAGCACCAGTTGCGTGGACGAAAATGCCTTGTTGATGTCAGAAGTCAGAGGAGAATGGGCAGACTGGTTTGAGATGATAGAAAGGCAACAGTAACTCAAACAGTAACTCAAATAACTCCTTATTACAACCAGTGCTGAACTCAGCGGCTAGACTCATCCACCTCACCAACCGCTCCACCTCTGCCACCCCCCTCTGCCTCTCCCTCCACTGGCTCCCAATTGCCCAATGCATCAAATTTAAACTTCTACCCCTGACCTACAAAGCCGTTCACAACACTGCCCCTGACTACCTCACCAACCTGATCCCCAAGTACCGCCCTACCCGTACCCTTCGCTCCTCACTGGACCTCCTTCTATCCTGCTCCCTGGTCTCCTCCTCCCATGCACGACTGCAAGACTTCTTCAGGTCCTCCCCCATCCTCTGGAACTCACTGCCCCAATCCATCAGACTGTCGCCTTCCCTCCTCACATTCAGGCGCTCCCTCAAAACCCATCTCTTCAGGGAAGCCTACCCCACCCTCACCTAACGGCCATTCTCCCTCTTTTCTCCCACCCCTCATTCCCCTCAGCCACTTCCTACTGTACCATTACCCCCTCCCTCCTAGATTGTAAGCTCGAAAGAGTAGGGCCCTCTTACCCTTCGTACGCTGTTTGTTATTGTTGTACTGTGCCATGTATTGTTCCCCCCCCCATTGTACAGCGCTGAGCAAACCCTTTGGCGCTATATAAACTCGATGTAATAATAATAATAATAATAATGCAGAATACCATATCTGACCGCACAACACGAACCTTGAAGCAGATAGGCTACCGAAGCAGAAGACCAGACTGGGGGCCACTCCTGTCAGCTAAGAACAGGAAACAGAGGCTCACCAAAATTGGACAACAGACGTTTGGAAAACGTTGCCTGATCTGATAAGTCTCGATTTCCCTAGAGATGGTTGTGCGTGAAAATCTCAGTAGATCAGCGGTTTTAGAAATACTCAGACCACCAACAACCATGCCATGTTCAAGGTCACTTAAATCCCCTTTCTTCCCCATTCTGATGCTCGATTTGAACTTCAGCAAGTCGTCTTCACCACATCTACATGCCTAAATGCATTTAGTTGCTGCCATGTGATTGGCTGATTAGCAATTAGTGTTACCAAGAAATTGAACAGGTGTACCTACCCTAATGAAGTGGCCAGTGAGTGTATATGTGTGTGATGTCATACAGGGGGCATACTGTTTGAAGGTGGGGGGGTAGAAGGATGGGGGTAATGCCACTCTGCTGCTTAAAGTAAGCTGCTAAGTGGGGTTATTCGGAGGACTTATTTCCAACCTTCTAATAACACTTCACTTTATTTAAAAATGGAGCCCATTCTGCCACCTCACTTGGTGCTAGAAGAGCTGATTGTCTATTATTCACTCAAGCTTGGCTTGCCTAATTTCTACATTTAAGGAACATACCACAAATTTCAATTGCACATACTCTTAAAGCTGACCTGCCATGGCACACAGAAGGTCCGCATTATTGCCAACTCCCCTCCCCCCTTCCCCAACATAAATGACTTTAAAAAGCCTTTTGTAAACAAACTGAACACCAAAAATAATTTTTAAAAATACTTACCTTGGCCCCAACTTCTGATGCTTCTGAGAGGTGGGGTGACAGCACAGTGCCTCCCAGGAAAAGCCAAAAACTTAAAATCCCAGAATAATGGCAAAGAGTTGTTTACGGATGACTTTTCAAAGCAATATTTGTCAGAGGGCAATAAAGCAGACCTTCCCTTTGCCATGAAAGGTTTCCATTGAAAGTGTAAATCTAAATCCATTAAAAAAACATTTATATTTTGCAGCCTATCAGTCCTTAGATGTAGTAGATGTAGTTTTTTTCCTTTTTTAACATGATAATCCTGAAAAAAAAACCCACACTTCCTGTCCTTTCACAGCTAGGCTGTCTTTTCCACTGTATTTTTTGAGGCCATCATGGTTGACTTGCCATATACACTGGCCAAAATTTTTTAGGGTTTCTCCATAAGTTGCTTTCAGTTCCCTGAGCAATAAGTGATTGGTCCCCCTGGAATAATTAACCACAGACACCAAGGGGTCGATTTACTAAAACTTGAAAGTTAAAAATCTGGTGAAACTCTGCATAGAAACGAATTAGCTTCCAGGTTTAATTGAAAAAGCTGAAGGTAGAAGCTGATTGGCTACCATGCACAGCTGCACCAGATTTTACACTCTCCAGATTTAGTAAATCAACCTCCAACAGTCTTTTTAGCTATCTGTAAGGTGGATCCTAGACTCAGAGACTCTATAAAGATTATGTGGACCGACTATGTGGTTTCACTCTGCCCAACTAATGCATGTTTAGACCAGGTGGAGGTCTGGGATCTGGCTAGTCAACGTTTGAGGGGGGAGAAATGTGACAGAACTAACCAGGAATAGTCTTTAAGGCAGATCAAAGTAAATAGTCCTTCAAAAATATCACAGAAATGGAAATATGACAATAACAAATTCCTGGGTGAATGTGGGCAGAGAAGGTCCTTGGCAGCAAGTGTCCATGACAGTGACATTTTCAAAGGACTATTTACTTTGATCTGCCCAAAAGACTATTCCTGGTTGGGTCTGTCACAATGGACATTCTTCCCAGTGACCACCAATCTAAGAACGTCCTTCTCCATTGACCACCAATAAAAGAAGGCATTTCACTGACTACCAATTAAAGAAGTCCCTTTACGGCTGACCAACAGTGTAAGGAGGCACATCACTGACCACAAATGTAACAGGACATTTCTTAGCTGGCCATTTTGTGGCCATTATTATTATTTCTTTTAACTCATCATTATTAATGAAAATAATTTTGTGGTATAGACCAGCTCTGCATATCAAATATGGTTCGTGCTTCACTTTCCTTATTTTTTATTGATTCTTATATCAAGAGCTTGCTATTCATACAAATGTACCGTGACATATATATATGGATAGATATGGTAATTGTTAGCAGGCATTCCCTGAGATCTGGCATTTATTTCAAGAGTGTAAAAAGATTGAGAAAGGCTGGAATAGGGAAATCTTCCCAATGTGAGGGGAGTTCTCCTCTTAGAAAGCTAAAACCAGAACAGGTGTCCTCGGTGGAAGATTTCTCTTTACCTCTTTTTCTGGTAACGACTGTAAAATGTTGGGTTGTCCATCAATTTCTCTCTCTGAGACAATGGCCACCAACAAATTGAGGGGGTGAATCACCCCAGCAGCAATGCAAAGGGGTTAATTTACTAAAGACAACTGGACTGTGCACTTTGCAAAGTTCAGTTGCACCCTGCAAGTGCAGTTGCTCCAGAGCTTAGTTAATGAGCAGAAGCTCTGTTGACTTCCATCATCCAATCATGTGCAAGCAAAAATACTGTTTTTATTTTCTTTGCACGTGATTGGGTGAAGCTATACCTCATTGACTAAGCTCTAGTGCGACTGCACTTGCAGTGCACAGTCTATTTGCCTTTAGTAAATCACCCCAAATTCTTCCCCATTCAAAAAAGTTTGGGCTTTGCATACACTTTAGGAAAACTTAAAAAGGAAAGCAGGAAGAGGGCTTTTGCTGACCATTATCAACAAAGGGTCAAAGAACTGAAACAATACAATTGTTTTCCTGACTTGGCCCCTAGCCTTCCAGAATGTGTACCTGAAAAAAAAAAAACAGAAATCTCAGACCAGAACTCAAAATGCACTTAACTTCTCCTGGCTAGGAACTTGAAGCATGGGGTTAGAGTTTCCCAAAAGAAGAATTTTCTGAGGAATAAGAAAATAGGAAAGTAAGAAGAAAGATTGAGGGGTAGGCAAAGGGGATGTCAGGAGCTGTAAGAATCTCATGGGGTAAAATCCATCATCTCATAGACTACGAAGTTAAGTTAATGGTAAAATATGGGTTTTGTCTGCTTGTATACAACCCCTTCTTGTATTATGCAATGAGATAACAACGTAAAAATCATTTTGCTTGTTTTTTTAAATGGTAGACCACTTGTCAGAGTCTATGAGAGTGGATTTTGGTATAGTGGAATTAAATGTTGAGTAACTCCAAGAATAGGACATCCTTTTTCTATCTAGTAAGCATGGATCAGTTTTTAGAATGCCTTTAGCCACTAGCCTTCCAGGCACTTTTACCCCCTTCCTGCCCAGGCCAATTTCCAGCTTTCATTGCTGTCTCACTTCGAATGACAATACACGGTCATGCAATACTGTACCCTTATGAAATTTTTATCTTTTTTTTTCACACAAATTGAGATTTCTTTTGGTGCTATTTAATCACCACTGGGTTTTTTATGTTTTCCACTATAAATGAAAAAAGAAAACAATTTTGAAAACAAAAAAGTTTTTCTTTGTTTCTATTATAAAATTTTGAAAACAGGTAATTGTTCTCCTTCATTGATGTGCATTGATGAGGTTGCAGTGATAGGCAGCACTGATGGGCACTTATAAGCAGCACTGATATGCACTGATGAGGTGGCACTGATAGGCTTCATAGATGAATTGGCACTGATGAGGTGGCACTGGTGGGCATTAAGAGACTCTACAGCTAGGAGGCTCTGATGAGGCTGCACTGATATGCAACACTGATGGGCACTGATAGGCAGCACTGATGGGCACTGATAGGCAGCACTGAAGGTGTCCCCATGACAACTCTCCTGAAATCATAAGCTTTACTTCCCTCCAGTGCAGCCATAAAGTTATATCAGGAGTATTCATTCCACACATACAGACCAAACAAAAATGTCACTACTTCTAACACTGAAAAGTTCTCCTTTCTACAAACTGTTGCTACATTTGAACATACTGTATATGTCAATATGACTCCACAGCTAGAGGTATCAACTCAACAATATACAATTTGCTATTAGCAAGCTAGACTACAAAAAGTCTTGTATATGTGAAACATTAGGAGGAGGATGTTGGAGGCAATCTGGACCACAAGGACTGGAATCAAATCTGAAAAACTACACCAATCCTGGCCAGAAGATGCTCCGGGTAGTGCAGGTCTGTAAGGAGTGCACAGCTGGAATCTGTGCAGCAGACAGACCGGAGGCTGGCAGATGTAGGATGTTAAAGCATGGTCAGGCAGGCAAGAGTTGGCAACAACTGTACAAAATCAGAAGCAGAGTTGGAGCCAGGACAGAGTCAGTATCAAGAGGACAGTGGAGGTAGAAGACCAGCACGCAGAAGACAAGGTTGGGTCACAAGCTGGGGTCAGCAATGGAGTATCCACTATTCCTATTCACGCTAACGTATGTGCAAACGACCATCAGTGTACACATGATGATCAACATATGGCTCTTACTCTGTATGTGGGTGCTTGAATTATGTTATACTCACTAATGTATCTTCACACATGGCTAGGCTCATGATTCTCCTGACAGCCATGTTCTTCTGACATCATGAGGGGTGCCAGCTGTATCTTCTAGGTTTTGCAGTGGCTCTTTGATGATGTTCATTCACTGCATTATAAGGAATAGAGGGTGGGCTGCAAAAACCATGAAAAGACTGCTTGCACCCTCTGATGACATGGCGTAGCGCATGCATGGTAGAGTCAGAGGAGGTGGGCAGAAGATGAATGGGGAAGGTTGATGGAGTAGATTGATGGGTTGGTTGATAGGAAGGGTGAAAGTCCACTCTACTGTACTTCTTTAGAGCTGCAAAGACAAATTAGTAATTAGTAATGTAGCTTGTAGCAGATTGAACCACAGTCCAGTGGGAAGACACAGCCATCCAACACTTCCAGGTGTGTCGGATGCTAAAGATTCTACTGGTGGCTTTATCAAAAGCTGGCAGTACTGTACTTTCCAATGCTGCATTTGCTTACAGTTTTTTTATCTACTGACAATGTCCCTTCTTAAAAATAACTAGAATAAGGTTGGATAAATGTCCAGTGGAATATAAACACCTTTAGTAGGTGATTAGTACATATTTCTATACAGAAATCTTCACTATACATGTACAATTAATTTCCTTCCAAATCAAAATTTGGACACACTTTTTAAATATTTGGAAATTCGGATGTATCCAAATTCCGAATCACAATAGTAACGAATGTAATCGAGTCCTCCGAAATAATGAAACAAAATTCTTCGGAAATACCTGAATTCGATTTGAATTTGGAAATTAATAAGAAATATAAACATATTGCAACTCTTAGATGTGAAAAATTTGGCAGCCACATTCAAACAAAAAAAAAATCAAATTTGAATGCTGATTAAAATTTTTTGAGTTCAGCCAAACTGAATTCAAATCGACCGAGTTCAGAAAATTCAAATCGAATTTGAAAACTAATAAACGAAACAAAACTAAATGAATTCCAAAAATGAATTTAATGAATTTAACTAAACAAAATTAGTTAATTAAATAATCGAAACAAAACAAATTCTTTCAATCTGCACATGTCTAATTTTCACCAGAGCTAAACGAAGGACATCTAAAGGAAGAATGGGGAAAAGAGGGATTTGGTTTCAAAAGAGGGACACTTGGGAGCTATGGTTTTCCTGTGCATTGATGCAATATACCATAACGCCATCAGAGATAACCTTGACTATTTTCAGGCAACAACATGCAAAATACTTTAATACAGAGAAAAACATAATTTGTATTAAAAAAAATGCAACAATACAGAAAAATGCATGCCATAATGCAAAATAAATGTATATGCAGTGTCACAACGCAATTCGGGAATTCAGACAAAACTAATAGCCCTATATCAAATTTTGCGGATACATTTCTCACAAGATTTACATGTATTTTCTGTACTTGAAAACACGTCTAGGGACTTTTAAGCTGCAATATGTTACATATTTGTTATTGGGACTAGAGATCCTTTAATGAAATACCCACTATCATTCTTGGAGATTTTAACATCCCCATTAATGTGAACAACCCGGCTACATCCCAGCTCTTCAACCTTACCTCATCTTTTGCCTTAACACAATGGACACAGTCCTCCTCTAACTCTGATGGGAATACATTAGACCCTGTTTCCTTCCATCTTTGCACTCCCTACAACCTCACAAACACCCCTTTCCTCTCTCTGATCGTAATCTCATCACCTTCACAGTGTCCTCGTCTTCAAACACCTATCCCTCCAAGCAGCAAACAATTACCCGCAGAAACCTTCACAACTGAAACCCTTCTCTTTTCCACTCTGCAACTGACCAACTCTATGACAGAATCTCTCCAGTGTCCTGCCCTGACCTGGCCACTGCTATCGACAACAGTTCACTTTCATCCACACTAGACTCACTTGCTCCTCTAACTACTCGAAGTATCAGGCCCCGACCATTACAACCTTGGCAGACTGACAACACCAGAAATCTAAAGAGACATAGCCATGCATTGGAGCGATTGCGGTGTAAAACCAAATCTCACCAAGCATGCACCCTATATAAATCTACTTTCTTAACATACAATTCCTCCCTCCATGCTGCCAAACAAGCCTACTTTGTCACTCTTATTAATACCTTGACATCCAGTCCTCTTTGTCTCTTCTCTACTTTTAACTCTCTACTTTCTCCACCTCCACCCAGTAACTCACTCACTGCTTACGAGATTTCAAACCATTTCAAAAACAAGATCGATGTAATTTGTAGGGGCATTTCCACTGCATAGACATCCATCCCACTTAGCATACCTTATACTAAACCTCCCTCAACACTTTCCTCTTTGACCTAGCTATTACCGAAGAGGTCACTAAGGTTTTCTCAGAAGCCTGTCTCACCACTTGCCCCCCTGGATCCTGTCCCCTCTCAACTACCACAGTCACCCTCTTCTTATGTCCTATGCTCCCTCACATCTTCAATCCCTCCCTCTCTAATGGTGCCTTCCCCTCCCTTCTAAAGCATGCACACATCACTCCCATACTTAAAAAGCTCTCGCTGGACCCCACCAACCTGAACAACTTAAGACCCAGCTCCCTGCTCTTTTACCTCTAAACATCTTAGTAATGGCTTAGTCTACAATTGCCTGCGCTCCTACCTTATTGACAACAACCTTCTTGACCCTTTACAGTCTGGCTTTCCCTCACTACACTCCACTGAAACTGCCCTACTAAAACTGACTAATGATCTACTATCTGCTAAAACCAATGGCCAGTACTCTATACTCTTACTACTTGACCTCTCTGCAGCTTTTGATACTGTTGACCATCCCTTCCTCCTCAGAAAACTCCACTCTCTTGGCCTCCGAGACTTTGCTCTGTCCTGGTTCTCCCCCTACCTATGGCAGCGCTCCTTCAGCATTACCTAAAACTCTGTCTTCTCCTCTCCACTCCCTCTTTCTGTAGGGGTCCCTCAACGTTCTGTCCTTGGACACCTTCTCTTCTCCATCTACACCTCCTCCCTTGGTCACTTGATAAACTCCCATGGCTTTAAGTACCATCTCTATGCTGAAGACACACTAATTTATCTTTTTACTCCTCACCTCACCCCTTCAGTCTCCTCTCACATTACTAACCTACTAAGTGACATATCAGTATGGATGTCACTCCACTTCCTCAAACTCAATCTTTCTAAAACTGAGCTCATACTATTCCCCCCAGCCCGTGCCCCCTCCCCTTCTCCATTAAGATCAATAATACAACCATCAGTCCCTCCCCTCATGCCAGGGTACTAAGTGTAATCCTTGACTCTCATCTGTCCTTTCAGCCCCAAATCCAATAACTGTCCAAATCTTGTAGACTTCACCTCCACATCTCTAAGATACGCCCATTCTTAACCTCTGAAACTACTAAGCAATTTATTCGCTCCCTGGTTATCTCTCACCTTGACTATTTTAACTCCCTCCTCATTGGCCTACCTAGTCGCAGGCTATCCCCTTTTCAGTCTATTATGAATGCTGCTGCCAGACTCATTCACCTTACTAACCATTCCATATCTGCCACCCCTCTCTGCCAATTTCTCCACTGGCTTCCCGTTGCCCAATGAATAAAATTCAAAACATTAACAATAACATATAAAGCCATTTATAACTCTGCTCCAAGTTACATCACCAAACTTGTCTCCAAATATCACCCAAACAGTACTCTCCGCTCCTCCCACGGCCTCCTGCTTTCTAGCTGCCTTATCTCCTCCTCCCATGCTCATCTCCAGGACTTCTCTAGAGCCTTCCTTCATCCACTAGAACTCTCTATCAGACTATCACCTACTCTGCCCACTTTTAGGCAATCTCTAAAAAACCTATCTCTTCAGGGAAGCCTATCCTTCCTTCAGCTAATAACGGAATCTTCTATTCCTATCAGTTCATCCCCCACAGTTATTACCTTTTGTACCACCAGCCCCTCCCTCTTAGATTGTAAGCTCCAAGGAGCAGGACCCTCATATCCCTCTTGTATTGAACTGTATTGTTGCTGTATTGTCTCCCTTTATATTGTAAAGTGCTGAGCAAACTGTTGGAGCTATATAAATCCTGTATAATAATATTAATAATGAGATGTCCAAAAAGCTCTTATAATGGTGATGGCCAAGTGTTCTTCTACAGCAGTGTTTTCCAAACTGCAGGCCATGGGCTGGATGTGGCCCTTTGCTTGCCTTTATTTGGCCCTTAGGTTACCATGTCATCCACAGACACCAATGATGGGGCACCATTCCTCCCACTGATACCAACAATGGGGCACTATTCCTTACACTAAAACGAATTAAGGGGTACTTTATAATCCTACTGGTCACAGTCTGGCCCCGCTAAAGTCTCAAGGACAGTAAACTTGCCCTTTGTTCAGAAAGTTTGGAGAACCCTGCTTTACAGCAAACTGAAGCTGTCCATAATTTCTTGACCTTACAGTGCAGGAGAGGTTATGGGTCTCTCTTAGGCTCTGGTTATTGTTGGCTTGTGGCTGATGCTAGGAATTGTTCCTATCAATGAAATGGGAAACTTCAGTGACCTAAGTTATGAATAATTATGTATATCATCCTGGCCAACCACTAGGAGGTTTATTATCAGTGGTGCAGGCTGGGACTCAGTTGTATGTCTGATCCACTTGAGCATAATGCCTGAAAATGTTGATATATGATTGGACAGAGGCCTAGGTTAGAGGCCTAAAGTGAGATCAAAACAATATGGAGGAATGTCAGTTTAAATGGGTTATGAAATAATTTGGGCAGTAGCTTGGTCCTCAACTAAACTGTGGTGACCTCTCTCAAAGGAGTCAGCAGCTGGTCCATTCAGTGTTTTGCAGTTATATGTCTGATCCTCTTTGGACCTACTGCCTGAGGAGGATGACCATATGATTAGATAGAAGCCTAGGTTTGAGGCCTAAAGTGTTGAGTAAGGGGATCAGAGCACCATAGAAGAATGTCAGCCTAAATGGGTACCAGAGAAGCTGAGTAGAATTTTGGACCTCAACTGAAGTGTGGTGATCTCGCCCAAAGGAATCAGTAGCTGAACCATTCAGTATTTTGCAGTTGTATATATGATCCTCTGGGGCCTGCTGTCTGAAGAGGTTGACCATGTAATTGGACAGATGCCTAGGCTTGAAGGGATTGAAGCACCTTGGAGGAACATAAGCTTAAATGAGGTACCAGAGAAGCTGGATAGAAGCTTTGTTCGTAGTTGAAATGTTGTGATCTCTCCCAAAGGAGTCTGTTTTCACAGAGTACCATGTTGGCTTAAGTGTCCTTTATCTGAGAAGGCTTTAAGTATGTTTTGTCCTTCTTCTGGAGTATCTCACGTCCATGGGTGTTCTCTGGCCAAATCTGGGAGTTTGAATTATAGCTAATAAACTCCTTGTTTGTTTTGAAATGTGACTGGCACTCTTCTGTACAAATTACTCCAGAACTGTCACAGATCCTAAAGTGAAATGCTAGCCTACCATGCCTCTAAGATCCCTAATATGTCATTGAGGGTCAGGGGGTGCTATAAATGTACCTGAAAATGCTGTAGAATGTGTCAGAGCCAAAGAAACACATAAAATAAATCAGTAAAACAAAGATGACTACAAGAGCTTCTCAATTCTATATCTTGGCTGATTGGGACTGTACAGGCCCGTCTACTTGGGAGTAGTCCCTTCATAGACCTCCCTGGGTTACCTACTGAATACTGATACAATGATATAGAACTTCGGCCAAGGTGAGATGAGTACTGTGCTTTCCCCAGGATATACGTTACAGCATATATTAAGGAACCAGGAAAACTAGTGTGCTACTTCTGCTAACTAAATAACTAAACCAGAACTAACCTCAAATATAAAGTAATGTGTAATATAATGATATACAGTTGCAAGAAAAAGTATGTGAACCCCTTGGGATTACGTGGAGTTTTGCATGAATCGGGCATAAAATGTGCTCTGAACGTCATCTAAGTCACAACAATAGAAGAACACAGTCTGCTGAACATAATACTACACAAACCTTAGATGTTGCCATGGTTTAATTGCACATAACATGTAAACATTCACAGTGCAGGAGGAAAAAGTATGTGAGGCCCTAGCTTAATGACTTCTCCCAGAGCCAGGAGTGAGCCAACCTTGACTCCAATCAGTGTGATGATATTGGATGTGTTGCTGACAGCTGTCCTGCCCTTAAAAAACACACACCTGTTTTGGGTTTACTGGTTTCAAGAAGCACTGTCTGATGTGAACCATGCCTCGCAGAAAAGAGCTCTCAGAAGACCTACGATCAAGAATTGTTGACTTGCATGAAGCTGGAAAGGGTTACAAAAGTATCTCCAAAAGCCTTGATGTTCATGTGTCCACGGTAAGACAGACTGTCTACAAATGGAGAAAGTTTAGCACTGTTGCTACTCTCCCTAGGCGTGGTTGTCCTTTAATAAGGAAAGATATTTTATCCCTACTATGGTAAGTATATTTTATTTGGAGTATCTAGATCTTTAGCTGATGGACTACTATAGGACCAGACAAGGTGAACAGGTGGAGCAACTGATGCTGATGGTCTGTGGAACTAAGCACTATTTGACCTGTGTGGTCTTATTCTAAGGATGTTAGGCCACCTAAGAGCACAGTGGTTGTTTGCACAGAGATTATTTACACAGAGCACTTGTTGATTTGGAGTGTTTCTACACATACTACATGACGAAGAATTTTGGGGATTGCAGTGTCCATTATAGACTATTTATACAGACTTTTTCACTTGGATGTTTCTTCCTTTTTTTATTTTTTATTTTTTTTTTATTTTAGTATGTGTTTGCTTATTTTAGGATTTGTTTATTCACACTGTTTGTTTTTTGCACGGTCTTCATCATATGCTATGTCAGCCTTTCTCAACCAGGGTGGCTTGATGTTTCTTCAGGGGTGCCTTGGCAAAATGTCTAAAAATTGCATAAAACTTATATACAAGCCAGCGGGTGGATCAAGCCTGCCTTTTATTTACACAAAGCCACAGGTTTTCATTATGCTCCATTACGACCTTCTAGCCGCCAGCCTCCTGACAACCAATGACATCATCAGTTGATAAGGAGGATGTTGGCTGCCTTCACAGCATCCTAGTTTGACCCTCCCCTGCCCCTCTCCATCAGTGCTAGGGTCACATTAGCTCAGTGGTGGAAAAAAACTGAGGGATAAGAGAAAAAATACTGGAATATTACTTAGTGCGCAAAAGTGTATTTGCTTTGGAAGAATAAATCACCTCTAATGTTGAGTGTCCTGCATGTGTGGATGTTGCTGCGTTATATAAAACTATTAGAATAGTTTTTCACATTTTAGAATGGGGTACCTTCAAACTGTCCATAATTTTTAAGGGTGCCTCAGGACTGTCCAAAATTTTATAGGGTGCCTTGACTGAAAAACAGGTTGAGAAACACTGTGCTATATGATTATAGTTAGAGTGTCAGCACTACACACTTTATTGGTTTAATGTTACAGCATATCATTTACATTTTATCCTTCCCTTAAATTGTGGTATCTCAAATTATACGGGTATCATTCCACTGTCATTATACTTTCAAGCCATTATATTCCTGGGAAAGATGTAAGACACAAGAGCTCTTTTTATAAGAATGACCAGTTCTAGTTATTGTAAAACGTATCAGCACTCGCAGCTTGTCTGTTTTTTTTTTTTTCCGGTGCCAGCTCTGAGATCTGAACTCATTCAAAGTTTTCACAAAAGTTTTTGAGCTGTTCTTGTAAAGTTTCTCCTTTCTGTCAGCACTATAATTTCCTGTCCCTTTACAAAGCAGCAAGCACTGTTCTCTTCACATATCTCATTAACATAAGTCTTTCCTAATCGTTTCAAACCCTCTCGCTGACATTTGAGTCGGCAAAGCCGGTCAATTATCCCGCGGTCACATATTAAGTGGATTTAGGTCCTGGCGGATGCTGTGCTGTTACCGGTGACCTTGGTTTCACACTTTTTTGAGTTGAATTATTTTATATATTTTTATTATAATTCATTTTTGGGGCCTCATGATAAATTAACCATAGAGCAGAACTCCGGCTTTTTCTTCCATTTTGCACAGTTGTACCGGCTCCTCTCCTTACTGAAATTGCTTACTCTGATTGCACTCTACACTGTGAACTTCTCGCAATGTGCATTAGAAGCTGCAACAAGTCAGACAGAGCCCACTCCTAGCTGGAGGTCGTCCAACATCATCTAGTACTTTCCTCTCTAGTTTGACTGTCCCTGGCCTGCCCCTTCCATTCATTAGATTTCAGTTCTTTCAGTTGGGGAGGCTCAGCATCACATATGGGCATTACCTAAGGCAGTCTACATGTAAAAACAGCCTTTCTAGGAAGGCCTACTCCTCCTGACACCCATCCATTAAGGCATTTTTATATTTGGATGAGAAGAGTACTGAGGCAGGGTGCTGTGCTGTTTTCAAGCTGCTATGTACAACATCCTATAGCCGGAGAGAAACCCAGACTGTGTGTGCTATATGTCCGCATCTGTCCCAGCAAATCATGTACAACTATAAACATAATATGTAGTCATGGACTTTTGGTGGACATATAGAGTACCATAAAACTATTTTATTATGTACTATTAAAAATATACTACACAACATGAAAAATTACCCTCCATATAGGGGTTCACAACATGCATAGATTCCGATTAACATTCACATGTGGACTCGCTTTTCTGGAATCCTTCTTTAACCTCTTGGCACCGGCCGAACGCAAATGTGCGGCCTCCCGGCATCTGGGCCTAGACGCCGAGCCGCTGCACATTTGCGTTCTATTAAAAAAAAAACATATGTGCTGAGAGCACGCACCCTGCGCGCTCCCAGCACACACGTTCAGTACTCACAGAAAGGTCCCGATCTCCTCTTTCGATTGAGAACTTCCCCGATCATGTGACCACTGTGACAGCGAATCATGGTGGTCACATGACCCTAAAAACCCGCCGTGCCTCCCAGCTTCTGAAACCCTTAAAGGGCCGGGAGGCGCTGGCGCCAAGGGGTTAAGAGCACATGTGACAGCACCAGTGCACCGGAACCCACTCCTAATCTTTAACAGAGTAATATCAGCCAGTAGGGTAGACTGAAGTTCATAGCATGTGCATGTTGCCCATAGAGGTGCAAATGAGTAAGCCAAGGTGAAGCCACAGCCTCTCGGGTGGGAAATTCAGGTACATTCAGTAAACAGCCAATGGTCTTGTACATATAATCTTAAAAGAGAAGGACCAACTGCCCAATGGGAAACCATCCAGACCCAATGTAAGTAATTCGCTATAAAGACATTATGGTAGTCAAAGTAGTCTAGGCACATAAAGTATATTCCAAAGAAGGGGTTATTGATAAGTATCTTAGAAACAAGCACAGTTCACATCAATCCAGCTGATCCATCGAAACAGGCAACCCCATTGGAAGATTTCCCTCTATTCATGTTCTGGTGACAACTCAAAATTTTGGATTTCCCATCACTTTCGATATCAGTAACAATGGGCAAATATAGACTGTGAATCCCTCCAGTGTGACACAGACAGCAATAAAAACCTGACAGGGGATCTAATCTTCTCTCAGAAACTGAAAACAAAATTGCCTCTAGACAGATTTTCTTAATTTATTTTTTAACATAAAGCCTACCTCCATCCAATTTTTTTGGGGTGGATGGGAAAGAGTTTGATTTTTTGCTTAGGCTTGCTTCAAGAGGAACTTCACTCAGGGGTAATTTTTTTAAAACCTTCCTTAAAGCAAATCCAGCACTGATCTGCTGCACACCGGATCCTGCCCCGCCATCTTCCTCTCTGATGTCATCTGGAACCAGCTGTCTTTCCCTGGTTCAGGCAGCGAGACCTCTAATGACGTACCACGTGGTCCACCCTCCATCAAAGATAGGTCTGCCATGGGATATGTGATGTGGGTATCTCAGAAGGCTAAAGCAGAAAGGCACAAGCCATTTTCAACTAGGTGAGGTTGGAGGAAGGGCCAGGGTGAACCATGAATTTCCAAAAAAAAGAACAAAAATGTTTTTAAAGCTGGGTTTTTCTGTTGCAGGGGGTGGGGGAAGCTGCAGTGGCTCAAAGTTGTTTTGCAGAGTGAAGGCCTGCTTTTAAGACCCTAATGCCCCATTCATTCTAATTAATGGGAAAAAGTGTTCCAAGAGAAGAGAACCTGTCACATGAGTCATGTGATAGTATTTTCCTCTTATGTCCTTCTAGCGGGGCTATGCAGATAACACACTGCAGAATATTGCAGGCTGTTTCCAGCAACATCCTGCAGTTTGCTGAGAGGACCACCACTCTCTGGTAAAAAGGGGCCCGTTTATCTGCAAAGTCAGGCAACCCTGAAGAAGAGGTCCTGCATGGCTCAAAACATTGCAATTACACAAAATGTGATATGATTACTGCAGTAAATGTTTGGGCTATATGTTATGGACCTTTGGTGTGCTGGTGTCATATACTCTTGTCTAGGCAATCCTATAGGTCATACACTGGGACTTGAGGTTCTGCACAGGTCCACACATACCTTCAACAGCAGTAGTGATAGCATTGGCTTGGTTTTCCTGATCCTGATTTACCAAGAGTTTTTTCTCTGTTCTGATTGGTAGCTACTCTCGTTATGTCTACACTGTTATCACATATCTGTTCCCATTGTGCCCTGGAGTTGAATCGTACTCCTGTCATCATGTTCCTTGGCCAAAGGAGTCCCAAAAACCCCTACATAGGGCCTTCATAAGACAGAGTTCCGATTGCTTTCCCTGTCTGTTTTCAATATTAGGTGTGATATCTGAGATTCATATATACAAGAGATTAGAGCATTGCAGATAATCACGAGGAGCACTCCCTTGGAACTAGCATGTTACCTCGCTCTCCAATCCTCCTTGTTTGGCTCATTCCCCAAAATTTGTAAGAGCACAGCTGGTGTCAATTAATATGACAGCTGCTGCCAAACTTCTAGAAGAGAGAGCAGATGAAAGTGTCATGCTTTTCTTCATGTTTTAGAACAGCCACATACATCTACACCAGGGTGGAATCTGTGGAGACCCTTTGCTGTTCAGCTCATTCGTGCATGGAGATAGGAGAATTCCTTGGTGCAGTCTGCTCTTCGTCACGAGTGCCATGATTTTATACTTTGGACTGCAGCCTACAAACATGAGGATTTTCCAACAATGGAAAGTGTTGAACATATTTAAAGCGGTTTGTTAATTTTTGGCTCCTGAAAAGCAGTGTGGTTGTTTTTAGAGTAGGACTTTGCACACCAGAAATTTCAATCCATGCATTTCAGCACAAACAGCCTCAGTTGCATGTGTAATACACATAAAAAAACTGCAGGAAAAAAAGTAATAGTTAGCCAGGCAACTAGCATTTTCAGAAAGATATTGGCAATGGCAGCCTCCGTGTTTCATGAACTAAATTAGAAACAGAAAAATAAAAGATGTAACCACAGCTTGTTTCTTAGTTTACTTCTTTAATGACACAGTCAGCAGCAATTCATTCCTAATAGGATAGGTGAATCTGTAGTTTCAATCAGAAACACTGTGCCTAAAAGCAAGAAGTTTCTACTGTGCTGTCTTTAGCTAACTCATTGGGCTCTGGGAATTATTATTATACAGTATTTATAAAGCGCCAATAGTTCGCTCAGCACTGTACATTACAAAGGGGGACAGAACATGTGACAGAACAATACCAATACAATGCAAAACATGAGGGGATTGAGGGCCCTGCTCTTTCGAGCTTACAATCTAGGAGGGAGGGGAATCCTTCCTCGTGTATAAAAGGTTTATTTAAAACAAAAAGATCTTATCAAAAAAAAGATTTTATTAGCAATTACCAATTTAATAGTGGCATTGCTCAAAGAGGACTTCTGACTTCACATTATCTGCCTCAAGGGTCAAGGCCAAAAAAAGTCTAGCAGGAGATGTTATCTTCTATGAACAATAAAGTGTACTGAAGAGAACAGAAAAAATAAAGGAATCAGTGCAGTATGGCAGTTTATGTATTTCAAAATTAAAAAATAAATATAATTCTTGCTCTTTCTGACACCAATCCAATAGGAAGGAGGGAAATTTTCCTCCATTACTTATTGTACTTGAAACTTGTGAAATAAACAGAATATACAAAAATATCTGCAATGAAACATAGACAGCAGTTCAAGAGACACTGTCACTTTGGTCAGTTGTGGTCCCCCCCAAGTCACCTCTCCATTTTACGAGAGCACTTGCTCCATTTCTGTAATAGAGGGCATGGGAGAGCAGGTGACTTCCCCCCACATGACAATGCTCCCAGCTGAGTGACCAATCACCAGGCCTGAACGCTGTTGCATGGGTGGACAGTGGTATCATCCATAATCCAACACTGGAACTTACCCAAGAGTTTGCCATGATTGGGTAGCTGACAGCATCTGTTCAAGTGTTCATCCACACAGATGGCAGCCTGTGATATAAAGCAATCCATGTGTAAGCAGGTCCCTAGCTGGCCACCAGCAATGACCATGGCGGCCCAGCACAACTCCCTTTGTCTTCTTGAAACATGAATGAGATGGGGGTGTCATACACTTGAATTATGGAGGAACTCTGGCTACTCACATAAACCAGCGCTGAGGCCTGCTTCCAAGAACATTTTGAGGTTTCTTCAATAAACGCTTGTCCACATGGTCAGCCTATTTAGATGGTTTGCTTTAGTATAGATGGTGCATAGCAGTTCTTTCCTCCTTCCTTCAATTTCCATAATCTTAGGTAACTCTGATGTCAACCAGGGGGTACCATGCAGCCTTGCCAGATTCAGTCCCAAATAACTATCCTTAGACAAAGACCCTTCTTTCTCAAAAGTGCCCTAGGGCCTACTCCAGAGAGAAATTTTCTCTAAAGTCTTTGTAGCTTTACACGTTACAATGCCAAGTTCCCATCCAACCCAACTTCCTTCGTGCATGGCAGTAAACAGTATATATATATAAATATATATATATAACATCGCCAAAATATGCCCATTCCTAACCCCAGAAACTAGTAAGCAGCTCATCCACTCCCTCATCATATCACGACTCGATTACTGCAACTCCCTCCTCACTGGCCTGCCTCACAACAGGCTATCCCCACTTCAGTCGATCCTGAATACGGCGGCCAGACTCATCCACCTTACCAACCGCTCCGTTTCCGCCACCCCCCTCTGCCAATCCCTCCACTGGCTTCCGATTGCGCAACGGATCAAATTCAAACTACTAACACTGACGTACAATGCTGTCCATAATTCTGCCCCAAACTACATCACCGACTTAATATCCAAATACCACCCAAAATAAACTCTCCGCTCTTCACAAGACCTCCTTCCCTATAGTTCCCTGATCTCCTCCTCCCATGCCCGCCTCCGGGACTTCTCCAGGGCATTACCCATCCTCTGGAACTCCCTACCCCAATCTTTCAGACTATCACCCACTCTCCACTCCTTTAGGTGCACCCTAAAAACCCACCTTTTCAGGGAAGCCTACCCCACCCTCTGCTGTCGATCTCCTCCACTCTTCCTACCACTCCATCCCCCACAGCTTTTCCTCCTGTACCACTATCCTCTCCCTCCTAGATTGTAAGCTCCAAGGAGCAGGGCCCTCGAAACCCCTCGTGTATCACACTGTATTGTTATTGTACTGTCTCATGAATTGTCTCCCATTGTAATGTACAGCGCTGAGCGAACTGTTGGCGCTATATAAATACTGTATAATAATAATAATATATATATATATATATATATACTGTATGTAAAAAGATCACTCCCCCCCAAACCATATAGTTTACAAATAAAAGTGCCTTAACCCCCTGCCTACACATGGTTGATCGCTTTATAAGTGGAGGCGATACATTATTATTATTATACAGTATTTATAAAGCGCCAATAGTTCGCTCAGCGTTGTACATTACAACAGAACATGTGACAGAACAGTAACAATACAATGCAAAACATGAGGGGATCGAGGGCCCTGCTCTTTTGAGCTTACAATCTAGGAGGGAGGGGTTGGTGGCACAGGAGGAGAAAGCTTGTGGGGGATGGAGTGGTAGGAAGAGTGGAGGTCGTCGGCAAGTTAGCAGGAGGTGGGGTAGGCTTCCCTGAAGAGGTGGGTTTTCAGGGTGCGCCTAAAGGAGAGGAGAGTAGGTGATAATCTGATGGGTAGGGGCAGAGAGTTCCAGAGGATGGGTGACACCCTGGAGAAGTCCTGGAGGCGGGCATGGGAGGAGACTATGGAACTAGAGAGAAGGAGGTCTTGTGAGGAGTGAGCGTGCTGGGTGGTACTTGGATATTAGGTCAGTGATGTAATTCGGGGCAGTATGGTGGACGGCTTTGTACGTCAGTGTTAGGAATTTGATTCGTTGCGCAATCGGACGCCAGTGGAGGGATTGGCAGAGGGGGGTGGCGGAGATGGAGCGGTTGGAAAGGTGAATGGGTCTGGCAGCCGTATTCAGGATCGACTGAAGCGGGGATAGTCTGTGGTGAGGGATGCCAGTAAGGAGGGAGTTGCAGTAATCGAGTTGTGATATGATGAGGGAATGGATGAGCTGTTTAGTGGTTTCTGGGGTTAGGAACGTGCGGATTTTGGCGATGTTGCGGAGGTGGAGTCTGCACGAGTTTGTTAAAGATTGGACTTGGGGCTGGAAGAATAGGTTGGAGTCCAGAATGACACCAAGTACTCTAGTCTGCGGGGCGGGTTTAATGGTGGCGTTGTTGGACACGATGGAGAAGTCAATGGGGGGTGGGGTCCGGGTTGGGGGGAAGACAAGAAACTTGGTTTTGGAGAGGTTCAATTTAAGGAAGTGGAGCGACATCCAGTCTGATATGTCGCTCAATAGGTGTGTGATTCGGGCGGAGACCGAGGTGGTGAGGTGGGGGGCTAAGAGATAGATTCGTGTGTCATCGGCATATTGGTGGTAGTTGAACATCACTTCCTTACTTATTTTCACCCTAAAAAGCCTGCACCACTGAACCACAATTGCGTGCTCCATTCAAGTGCCCATCCTTTTCCTCATTCACTTTCTGCATTTTAACATCTGCTAACTGATACTAGTTTCCTAACTTATGGGGTAAAAATAGACTATGGTGGAGGAGATGTTATGGAGAATGTGTGGTCAACTTTGCCTTTGTTACAGGTGTAGCCGCTGAGATCCTCAGTTTTCTATGGCAATGTCAAAGGTTTCCCCATGATCTCAGCTTATAAACAATCTCCAATACAAGAGCCATCCATGCAGAGCCTAGCAGATGGGAGCGAGCTCTGTCTTCCCTCCGCAGATGGTACATTTGTTATTGATCTTGTTTTCCACCACCAATTTGATTTCCTATGCGCTGTCCTTGAGGTAAACACACATAACATTACCAAGAAAATGTTACTGTAAAATAATGACTCATTTCTGTATGTTTCATATAAAATCTCATAGAACTCTCCAGCTCTAAAAGGAAAACCTGTAAAGACGGCTATGACCTGATGTTTGTGAAGCTACCATCCACTGCTAGACACTACTATTGACCAATCCTTGGAAGTGGCGTTAGTTCTGAACATGCATGTCAATGATGCTGCAGATGTGGGCTCTACCGGAGAACTCCTTCATAACAAGAGGTCATTGACATCCTGACCAAATTTTAGTAATGTTTTTTAACCACTTGCCTACTGGACACTTTTACCCCCTCCCTGCCCAGACCAATTTTCAGCTTTTAGCTCTGTCACACTTTTAATGACAATTGCGCAATCATGCAACACTGTACCCATATGACATTTTTATATTTTTTACATACTAGAGCTTTCTTTTATTGGTATTTAATCACCACTGGGTTTTTTACTTTTTGCTATATGAACAAAAAAAGACATTTTTAAATAAAAAACATTTTCCACTGTTATAAAACATATCCAATAAAAAAAAAATCAAATTTCTTCATATATTTAGGCCAAAATGTATTCTGCTACATGTTTTTGGTAAAAAAAAAAATTTCAATAATTTAGAAAATTTTGAAATAAACACATTTTTTTGTTTCTGTTATAAAATTTTGCAAATAAATTATCTTTCTTCAAAAAAATTTAGCCCAAAATGTATTATGCTACATTTCAAATCAATGTTTATTATTTAGTTGGTAGAAAAGTTATAGAGTCTATAAACTATGGTATATCCTGATGTAGTGACAGCCTCATTTCTTGAGGCCCAAAAATGCAAGGACAGTACAAATACCCCCCAAATAACCCCCAAAAAAGTAGACAGTTTGAAGTATTAAGTAAGAGAAGAGGCAGGGCGAGTTTTATGAAGTTGTAATTTTTTCTCAAAATTATTTGGAGAATGAAGAAATAAAATAAAATGTTTAAAAAAATTTTTTAACATACTGTCACCAATGCCGTACAGCGTCATGATATAACTGGTATAGCAGTGATCACTGGGATACTAACTGGCGACAGTATGTAAAAAAAGTTTATAATTTTTTCTATTTATTTTTTATTTTTTTATTACATTTCTAAATTTTTTTTAGTGATTTTTTTACACCTGTGATCAGAGCAATGCAGTGTCACCAGAGTAGCATTGTATTACTCTGGGCAAGTAATCAGGATTTTTTTTTTACACATTACGATTGCTTATACTAGTGAATTTCACTGGCATGAACAACTATTTTTACTTAATGAAACTGGTTAATTCAGTGTGTATTGTTGTGATAAGCTGTGGTTGGCCATAGCAAATCACATGGTACAGATCAGCTGTGATTGGCCCTCTCTGTACCATGTGATCACTGTGACCAATCACAGCTAGCAACACAATTGTAAGCAATGAATGACATGACAGGAAGCCATTCATTGTTTACAATTGTCATGTGATCTGCTGGGATTGGTAACAGCAATGGGCCGGTACAGTGATCAGTTATCGGCTGTGTCTGGTGATCAACGCTGGTGACAGATCGCGCAGCAGCAAGGCATGTTCCGGGTAGATGTCATATGACGTCCGCCCGGAATGACCAAAGTCCCACATGGTCATCATATTACAGTAATCTGGGCGGGAATTGGGTAAAGGCACAGTGTTAGCTGACGTAGGCCTAGTGGCAGTGCTTTCTTGCCCCCAGCAAGGTATACATACCAATCCACCCCACCAACACAAGAGTTCACCAAAGTAGTCTCCAGTATTGGACTGCTTACCTGGATGGATAATGTCACTGCTCCTCAAACAGTATTCTGGCTCTGACTATTGACCATTCAGGCCAGGTCACATTATTTCCCATACAGGGAAGTCATTAGAACGACAGAGTTTGGGATCCAACAGAGCAGGGAGGTGGCAAATGAGGGTGGAAGGGTGAGTCAACCTTGTTGGGAAGACGGTTGCTAACTTGGGGGTTAATTTAATAAAGGCAAATAGGCTATTCATTTTGCAAGGGAATTTTCCCTTAGCTTAGGGAATGTGGTGAAATTTCAGTTTGCAAAGAAAACTCAATTACAATTAAACAAAAATTTATTTTCTCTTGCACTTGGGACAGGGTGTCGGATGCTTGTTAGAGCACCGCATCGGCTGAACCTGTAGTATCCTCGTCACTACAATGAGGGGATCTAAACATCCATCCATCTGCTCACATTGCTGCTTGTTGGGGTTTTCGGGGAGAGACTGAGGGGGCCCCTTCTACCAGGGACACCTACAGCAATACCTTGGGAACTGGTGAGAGGGCTATCAGCTCATTAATTACACAGAAGAGACTAAGTTGCAGAGCAGAACGCCAAGTACACCCAGCATTTACTGCATTTATACTAGACCTATACTGCACCCCTATCAACTCTATACCACCGCTATACTGAACTGTCACCACACCTAACCCACCTTTACCCAGCATCTACATTGCGCCCATGCAAAAACTATGCCACCAACACTTCTTAAAGACCCCCAACAATAGCTAGCAGAAGAAACATCTTTAAGCGATATTAAAACGGTTGTAAAGGCTCAAGGTTTTTACCTCCTGTGTACAGCAGTGCCCCCAGCCTCCCATTACTTACCTGAGCCCCACCAAGATCCAGTGATGTGCAAGACAGCCCTAGCTGTCCCTGGTCTCTGCCTCCTCATTGGCTGTGAAAGCAAGCATGAGCCATTGGTTCCCATTACTGTCAATCACAGCCAGTCAGCCAATGAAAAGAGAGAGGGGGCAGGCCAAGCCGCGACTCCATGTGTGAATGGACACACGGAGCAGCGGCTTGGAAACACGTCTGCTCGGGTGCCCCCTTAGTAAGCTGCTTGCTATGGGGGCACCTGACAGAAAGGAGCAGCCAGGAGCTCCAGCAGGGGACCCGAGAAGAGGAGGATCCAGGCTGCTCTGTGCAAAACCACTGCACACAGCAGGTAAGAATAGATATGTTTGTTATTCTACAATAAATAAAGAACCTTTAGTATCACTCTCAAGCATGTGTTTAAGCGCGTTTAGCCATTGGCCATTGGTTCCCATTACTGTCAATCACAGCCAGTCAGCCAATGAAGAGAGAGAGGGGGCAGGCCAAGCCATGGCTCCATGAGTGAATGGACACACGGAGCAGCGGCTTGGGAACACATCTGCTCGGGTGCCCCCTTAGTAAGTTGCTTGCTATGGGAGGACCTGACAGAAAGGAGCAGCCAGGAGCTCCAGCAGGGGACCGGAGAAGAGGAGGATCCAGGCTGCTCTGTGCAAAACCACTGCACACAGCAGGTAAGTATAGATATGTTTGTTATTCTACAATAAATAAAGAACCTTTAGTATCACTCTCAAGCACGTGTTTAAGCGCGTTTAGCCATTGGCCATTGGTTCCCATTACTGTCAATCACAGCCAGTCAGCCAATGAGGAGAGAGAGGGGGCAGGCCAAGCCATGGCTCCATGAGTGAATTGACACATGGAGCAGTGGGTGCCCCCATAGCAAGCTGCTTGCTATGGAGGCACCCAACAGAAAGGAGGAGCTGGGAGAGCCTGTGGAGTACCCGAGAAGATGAGGATCAGGATTCTCTTTGTAAAACCACTGCACACAGCAGGTAAGTATAGACAGGTTTGATATTTAAAAAAAAAAAAAAGAACCTTTAGTATTGCTTTAAAGGTTTGACTTTTTTTTTTTAACAATGGTTTTGCACAGAGCAGCCCCGATCCTCTTCTTCTTGGGTCCCCCGCTGGAGTTCCTTCCTCCTCCCCCTTGACCGATGCCCCCAATAGCAAGCCGCTTCCTATGAGGGCACTGGTACGTGCTCACTCTCAAGCCCTGCTCTATGCATCCACAAGACATATAGAGCTGCAGCTCGGACCCGCCACCGGCTCTCCCCTCAATGGTTCCCACTGCTGTCTCAGCCGATGAGGAGAGGGAGTCCTGGGACAGCTGAGACTCCCGTGCACTTGGTCGAGAGGGGCTTAGGTGAGTATAGGGGGGGGGGGCCTGTGGGGGAAGCAGCACACAGAAGGTTTTTTTAATTCATGCACAGAATGCATGAATGACTGTATCTGCCATATAACCTGCCCACAAATCCCATCCCATGTTCTCTCACCTATTCCTCACACCATAGACTCTGAGAGTGATTACCAGATGGTTGTAGGCCAAGCATAGCCACCATTAGTGCACTCTGGCAGTATATCTCCAGAGGTTTATAGTTCAACTCTTTTACTGCCACTGGTGCACTTCAGGTGGCATTGTTACTGTTTATGATGATCTAATTACTCGCCACCAGTTGCCCCACTCTACCTTACCCTACCCTACCCTTACCCTGCCCCGCCCCTAAACACACCTTCGTAAATTATCTCATGAAATGACACTGTCACATTACATTAGGGTCCCCCCACATTACATCAGGGTCCCCACCCACATGGAAGAGAAATATATTTCCAATATATTTTAAAAAAAAAATGATATATGTGACATACACAGTGAGGAACAGAAGTATTTGAACACCCTGCAATTTTGCAAGTTCTCCCACTTAGAAATCATGGAGGGGTCTGAAATTCACATTGTAGGTACATTCCCACTCTGAGAGACAGAATTAAAAAAAAATTCAGGAAATCACATTGTATGATTTGTAAAGAATGTGTTTGTCTTGCACTGCTGAACAGAAGTATTTGAACACCTGAGAAAATCAGTGTTAATATTTGGTACAGGAGCCTTTGTTTGCAATTACAGAGGTCAGACGTTTCCGGTAGTCCTTGACCAGGTTTGCACTGCAACAGGGATTTTGGCCCACTCCTCCACACAGATCTCCTCTAGATCTGTCAGGTTTCGGGGCTGTCGCTGAGCAACACGAAGTTTCAGCTCCCTCCAAAGATGTTCTATTGGATTTAGGTCTGGAGACTGGCTAGGCCACTCCAGAACCTTGATATGCTTCTTACGGAGCCACTCCTTGGTTATCCTGGCTGTGTGCTTCGGGTCGTTGTCATGTTGGAAGACCCAGCCACGACCCATCTTCAATGCTCTGACTGAGGGAAGGAGGTTGTTGCTCAAAATCTCACAATAAATGGCCCCCCATTATCCTCTCCTTAATACAGTGCAGTCGTCCTGTCCCCTTTGCAGAAAAGCACCCCCAAAGCATGATGTTACCACCCCCATGCTTCACAGTAGGGATGATGTTGTTGGGATGCAACCATCCTTCTTTTTCCTCCAAACACGAGTGAAGTTTAGACCAAAAAGTTCTACTTTGGTCTCATCTGGCCACATGACTTTCTCCCATGCCTCCTCTGGATCATCCAGATGGTCATTGGCAAACTTCAGATGGGCCTGGACATGTGATGACTTGAGCAGGGGAACCTTCCGTGCAATGCATGATTTGAAACCATGACGGCGTAGTATTCTACCGACAGTGACCTTTGAAACTGTGGTCCCAGCTCTCTTCATGTCATTGACCAGCTCCTCTTGTAGTTCTGGGCTGATTCCTCACCTTTCTTATCATCAGTGATACCCCACGAGGTGAGATCTTGCATGGAGCCCCAGTCTGAGGGAGACTGACAGTCATCTTTAGCCTCTTCCATTTTCTAACAATTGCTCTAACAGTTGATCTATTTTCACCAAGCTGCTTGGCAATTGCCCCGTAGCCCTTTCCAGCCTTATGGAGGTCCACAATTTTGTCTCTGGTGTCTTTTGACAGCTCTTTAGTCTTGCCCATGGTAGTAGTTGGCGTCTGACTGACTGTGGGATGGACAGGTGTCTTTAAAGAGCTCAGACAGGTGCTACTAAGTTAGATTAATGAGTGGAGTAGAGGTGGACTTTTTAAAAGGCACAGTAACAGGTCTTTGAGAGACAGAATTCTTGCTGTTTCTTAGGTGTTCAAATACTTATGTTCAGCAGTGCAAGACAAATAAATTCTTTAAAAATCATACAATGTGATTTCCTGATTTATTTTTTTTAAATTCTGTCACTCAGAGTGGGAATGCACCTACAATGTGAATTTCAGACCCCTCCATGATTTCTAAGTGGGAGAACTTGCAAAATCGCAGGGTGTCCAAATACTTCTGTTCCTCACTGTATTTACAATGTATTGGCCTACGCCAATATATTTTAACATGTTTTTTAAAAAATGTGAATTTAACCACTTGCCCTCCTGAGGATTTACCCCCCTTAATGGCCAGGCCTTTTTTTGCCGTTTGGCGCTGCACTAATTCAACTGATAATTGCGCGGTCATGCAATACTGTACCCAAACGAAATTTATGTCCTTTTTTTCCCACAAATAGAGATTTCTTTTGGTGGTATTTGATCACCTGTGCGCTTTTTATTTTTTGCGCTATAAACAAAAAAAAACACGAAAATTTTGAAAAAAACGATATTTTCTACTTTCAGCTATAAAAAAATATATCGTAAACTCAAAGTTAGTCATAAATTTAGGCCAAAATGTATTCTGCTGCATGTTTATGGTAAAAAAATCCCAATAAGTGTATATTGATTGCTTTGTGTGAAAGTTATAGCGTCTACAAACTATGGTATGGTAATTTATGCCTTTCTTTGCTGTACAGCGCTGCTCTAGTTTAACTGACAATTCCGCGGTCATGCAATGCTGTACATAAATGAAATTTACGTCCTTTTGGCCACTAAATTTACAGGTACCTAGTGCGACTCACGGGAAAAAGAGCGCCTGGCTGTCAGGGACTGCTTGAACCGCTACAAAAAGTTTACCGACAAGTGCTAACAGAGATCAGGCTTGATTCTGTAAACACTGCGGTTTTGTGTGTAATGTATCAAGTGACAGTTATCTACTGACACTGCACTTGCTGGGGGAGAAGGGGGGGCGTAGGAGCTAAACGCAGGTGCTGGCAGGTGTCGGGGCTGATCCCGCTAATGCTGCATTTTGGGGACGCTATTGTAATGTGAATGCTGGTATAGCGCTGATCTGATCACAGAGATTGATCCAATCAGACACTATACTAGCAATGGAGGTTTTACGTGCAAGTGAGCGTGTTACTGGCAATCAAGGGGTCAAATGTGATTACTTGTGTACTGGCGGCAATCTGACACTATCTGGGAGGGGCGCTAACTGACACTAACACTATTGAAAGTCGCCAGTGACACTAATACAGTAATCAGTAAAAATCTGTTCACTGTAATCAATGACACTGGTGACAGGGCAGTGAAGGGGTTAACCAGGGGGGGGGCGATCAAGGGGTTAAATGGGATTACTGGTGTACTAGCGGGCAAACTGGCGCTATCTGGGAGGGGTGCTAACACTATCGGAAGTCACCAGCGACACTGATACAGTGATCAGTAAGAATCTGTTCACTGTAACCAATGACATTGGTGACAGGGCAGTGAAGGGGTTAACTGGGGGGGGGGGCGATCAGGGGGTTAAATGTGTCCTAGGTGTGTTCTAACTGTAAGTGTAGTGCTTTGTACTCACAATTCTTCTGTCTTATCTTTTTCAAATATATATCACTATATTCGGGAAGTATATTTTTCAAATATATTTAAAATATATTTTTCTTCCACGTGGGCAGAGTCCCCCCGACATTATATCAGAGTCCCCAGAGTCCCCACACATTACATTGGGGTTCCCAGAGTCCGCCCGCATTACATCAGAGTCCCCAGAGTCCCCACACATTACATCGGGGTCCCCAGAGTCCCCCCAGATTACATCAGAATTTCCAGAGTCCCCCCCACATTACATCAGGGTCCCCAGAGTCCCCCATATTACATCAGAATCCCCATAGTCCCCACACATTACATCAGGGTCCCCAGAGTCCCCCCAGATTACATCAGAATCCCCAGAGCTCCCCCACATTACATCAGGGTCCCCAGAGTCCCCCATATTACATCAGAATCCCCATAGTTCCCCCACATTACATCAGGGTCCCCAGTGTCCCCCTAAACATTCCATCATACTTAGACTATGCTCCACACACAACCATAACCTCTCACTACCAAACCATAACTCTACCAAGCATATCCTACCTACTATCCAACCCAGCAGTACCTCAAATGTCCCATCCTCTACCACCCAGAATAACCACATCATCCTGAACCTGCCCAAACCACCCATACATGTATGCTTACACATGCACACACAGACACATGTACACAACACACACACATACATACACACACATACAGACACATGTACATACACACATACAGACACATGTACACACACAGACACATGTACATACACACACATACAGACACATGTACATATACACACACATACAGACACATGTACACACACATACAGACACATATACATACACACACATACAGACACATGTACACACATACAGACTCATGTACATATGCACACATACAGACTCCTGTACATATGCGCACATGCAGACACATATACACACACAGACACATGTACATACACACACATGTAGACGCATGTACAAACACACAGACACATGTACATATACACACACAGACAGACATGTGTACAAATACAGACACCTGTACACACAGACACATGTACACACATACAGACACATATACATACACATCCAGACACATGTACACACACACAGATACATGTACATACACACACACATACAGACACATGTACATACACACACACATACAGACACATGTACAATTACAGATCTATGTACACACACACATACAGACACATGTACACACACATACAGACACATGTATACACATACAGACACATGTACACACAGACACACATACAAACACATGTACACAGCCCTATAAAAGGTTGCAGTACATTACCTTCCCACACAGAGCCAGGTACTGCACTCTAGGGGGAGGCAGAGAGTATAACACACACTCCACCTTTGCTTTCATTCTGCTCAGTGTATTGAGCAGCTTAACGGCTCCCAGTGCCAGTGATGGAGGTGGTCCTGAGTCCCAAGCCTGCTCAACAAGACAGCCCTGCGGGACACACTCGCCTCACCTTATTTCAACTCGCCGAATGCGAGCAGGCGAGTGGAAGTTTTGAGGCCTGTACTAAAGTGTATTAATGCCATTTTTTAAAATATTACTCTTTATCCCTGCATGCTTGTTACTAACTTTGACAATATATTAAGTTTGTTGTTTTTACAAATGAATTTGGTGCGTGTGTCTCTTTGAAATAACTTTGCTGCTGGGTACTTTGAGTTACTGACCATGATTTCCTGTGATACTGTGTGTTTGTGTACTCAGTCTGGTATGTCAGAGGGGCTGAGGACTTTGAGGAAGGTTGAGGCCAGGAATAGGGGACTTATCTCAACTACTTGCCGCCTGCCCTGTAGCAATTTTACTTTTGCAGGGCAGCTGCTCTGTGCAGAATCATGTGTATATACCTGATTCTGCATTTCTGGGTAGGGGGTACACACGTGCATGCCATTCTACCTGCACTGTCATTGGCTCCTGTAGGTGTCAATCACTGGGTCCCCGCTACCGATTCGTGGCCACGACTCGGTGATCAGCGAAGCAGCTGACAGGAGAGAGATTTGTGAGTGTAAGCAACAAAAATCTCTCTCCTGTCAGCAGGGATGTGCTGGTTTATATCTCTCTGCAAAACACATCCCCTGATAAAGCACTACACAGTACTCAGTTAAATCACTCCCTAACACACAGTTAACCCTTTGATCACCCAGATGTTAGCCCCTTCCTGCCCAGTGTCATTGGTACATTGTAAGTACTTTTTATTAGCTCTGATCACTGTATTAATGTCACTCTAGATGTCAGTGGCAGTAAGTTCCCACTCAGTGTCACTCAAGTTTCAGAATGCCCGCCGTACTATGGCAGTCCCGCTAAGTCGATGATCACCGCCATTACTAATATAAATAAATAAATAAAAAGTATATATACCACCATTTGTAGACGCTATAACTTTCACATAAACCAATTAATATTATTTATTTTATTTTTTTTACCACAGACGTTGCAGATTACATTTTGGCCTACATTTATGAAGACATTTTATTATTTTATTATGTTTTTATTGGATATGTTATATAGCAAAAAGTTAAAACAATATATTTTTTATTTCAGTCTTTTTTTATTTATAGCGCACAAAACCCCCCAGTGATTATCAAAATCCTCCAAAAGAAAGCTCTATGTGTGTGAAACAAAATTATATAAATTTTGTTTGTGTGCAGTGTTGCATGACTGCGCAATTTTCAGATAAAGTAGCACAGTGCCATATAGCAAAAATGGCCTGGTCATGAAGGGGCCCAGAGGGCAAGTGGTTAAACTGCGGATGAGCATCACAGCCCTGCCGGATCATGCATCTGTTTGTCAGTGGGGTTCTTCCGTGGTTGGAAACACTGCAATTTTGTCAGCAGGTCCCAGGGCCAATGATTCATGTCTTGGCCAATTATCCCAGGCCAATGAGTCCTACTGATTGGCTGTGTCCAATCACAGCACAGAGCCCTGTGTTTACAAACACATATACTTATTGGGATTTTGTTTTAGCACAGACATGTAGCAGAATACATATTGGCCAAAATTTCTGAAGAAATTAGATTTTTTTAATTTTTTTGATTGGATATGTTTTATAACAGAACGTAGAAATTATTTTTTTTTTATTTCCAAATTTTGTCTTTTTTTTTCATATAGCAAAAATTAAAAAAAAAACAGTGGTGATCAAATACCACCAAAAGAGAGATCAAAGCAAAACATGCTCCGGTCCTAAAGGGGATAAAACCTTCTGGAGGTCAAGTGGTTAACCAGCTGCTTCTTCAAGGGTAGGGAGAGTCGTTATTAAACTATACAAGACCTGACACCCATAGAAATATACTATATTATGTAGACTAATATTGATTGATAGGAAACTGTACAGAAAACAAAACAAAACATGGGAACCTCCTGTTGACATTATGAAGGATCATTTTTCTCATGGTGATATAAGTGCTGACTCGGATAAACTATAGAAATAAAAATGTTTTCATGAAGGAATGTTGATTTTCTGGAATCATACTGGGGTTATCTTACTGTGCGTATTATGTTACTAACAGTGCTTGTTTTTCTGGTTCATACTAGTCTGGGACAGGTCACACATATTACAATGCCCTATACAAAGGGAACTTTAAGCATTTCAAATGAAGAAAGTGGGCTGCAGAATAATTACATACTTGTACTCTGGAAGATTTACCCCCCTTCGCCACCAGGCCATTTTTTGCTCTACGGTGCTGCGCTACTGTTCTGACTCAACTACTAGACCATAAACTATGTCTTGTACGACGTGGTGTTGAATCTATCTCTTGGATCGGGTCAGACAGTTTAACTCAATGAATAAATTTACACGCTGAGGAAGTCAGATGAGGAAAACCATTTGAATGTTCTGTTTAATGGAGGATAATCATAGGTAGAAAAACGTTGGAACGTGACTTGGCACTTGAGACGCATGGCAGGACTCTGCTAGAGCTCCAGGGAGAAATCAGCTCTAAAGCGACTAGCAGTACACAGCAGGGTGATCATGGGCAGGATCGTTAAACCCACTTCACACAATCGCCCGCATCGTTCGCATTCCGGGTCCTCAGCGCACCAGATCCAGGATCTTTTCCAAAGTAGAGGCAAACAGAGGAGTAGCCCTGCTGGGGGTAAGATGGTGCCTATACACCAAGAGGAGGTTCGCAGTGAGGAGTCCCTGCCAGCTTCTGAGGATCTGGTAGGAGAGGACAATTGCTCCGATCCACCACTCACATACTCTGAAATGACACAGATCACTGCAAATCTTAAGAGATTGTTTACATCTGCAATTACTGATTTAAAGGAAGATCTCCTATCACTCTCTGAGAAATTGATAACATTGCAGAAGGCTGGTGCTTACAGGACAGGGCAATATCTAGGCTAGAAAAGGTTTCTGATACACATGCCACACACTTGATTAATGTGAATCGCCACCTTGAAGATTTAGATAACAGAGGGAGACGGAATAACATCAGAGTAAGAGGCGTCCCTGAATCTGTCTGCTGAACAACTTCTGTCAGCCTTACAATCTATTTTTAACAATCTTTTAGAGAGACTTGCAGACACTGTCATTGATTTTGAGAAAGCACACAGAGCCCTTAGGCCAAGGGGGGCAGATGGTTCCCCACCAGTGACATTATTTGCTGTATTGCCAATTTCCCACTGAAGGAAGAAATCCTCAAAAAAGTCAAAATTATCTCAATACTTTTAACGGTGATGAACTTGCCCTCTTTCAGGCCTTATCTCTTATTACTTTGGAAAACAGAAGAGTACTGGCCGTTATGCAGGAGAAGGGGATTCCTTACAGATGGCGGTTTCCTTTTGCTTTGCAAGCTACCCAAAATGGCAAACTATCTGTTGATACTGCCTGCAAATATCTGGGGTTTCTATGATGATCACCAACTTCCGTACGTAGAACTACCGGAATGGTATGAGTAATTTCGACTTCCATCAGCAGTTCCCGCCACTGAACCTACACCTCCGTAAACCCCTTCTAAATCACAGTATAGGAAAACCAGTCACCAGAAGCAGGCGGGTCCAGGCTCAAGCTTATCCTCACAAAAATCTAAGCAGTTCCGAGCTAGAAAATATTTAGATGATACCTGACTGTGATTAGTTGATTTTATCCTTTTTTTCCCTCCTTTACTGTCCTTGTTGCTCTTTTCAGTCCATGGTTATTTCCGGATGGAAGGGGCATTGAGGGCTCGCATATAGGGAGAGGCCTTTCCTATGGCTAACCACCGTGCTCTTGCTTCCCTTGCTGTGTGTTTGTTCGGGCTCCTTGTATTTGTGTCTGTTATAGTTTGCCTAATTGATGGCTGTGTGTTTAATTAACCAGGTGATACTATTTTACTCTGATTATGACCTGACCTCCGGAATGTTCCTCATTGATGGCTCTCAGGGCTCACATGGCCTACTAGTTATGTGTCCATTGGCACCTTGTTTGAATATGTTGCACTTGTATAAGGTATATTTCTAATGATTGCTAATGATCTTTGGTTCCAATCTGATTTCTATGATATCGTCCTTGCAGTTACCTGAATCCTGCATTTAATACGTGTGTTGTTGGCTTTGAGTTAAGACCTCCCTATACATACAGTTGCAAGAAAAAGTATGTGAACCCCTTGGGATTACGTGGAGTTTTGCATGAATTGGGCATAAAATGTGCTCTAAACATCATCTAAGTCACAACAATAGAAGAACACAGTCTGCTGAACATAACACTACACAAACATTAGATGTTGCCATGGTTTAATTGCACATAACATGTAAACATTCACAGTGCAGGGAGGAAAAAGTATGTGAGGCCCTAGCTTAATGACTTCTCCCAGAGCTAATTGGAGCCAGGAGTGAGCCAACCTTGACTCCTATCAGTGTGATGATATTGGATGTGTTGCTGACAGCTGTCCTGCCCTTAAAAAACACACACCTGTTTTGGGTTTACTGGTTTCAAGAAGCACTGTCTGATGTGAACCATGCCTTGCAGAAAACAGCTCTCAGAAGACCTACGATCAAGAACTGTTGACTTGCATGAAGCTGGAAAGGGTTACAAAAGTATCTCCAAAAGCCTTGATGTTCATGTGTCCACGGTAAGACAGACTGTCTACAAATGGAGAAAGTTTAGCACTGTTGCTACTCTCCCTAGGCGTGGTCGTCCTGTAAAATGACTGCAAGAGCACAGCGCAGAATGCTGCATGAGGTAAAGAAGAATCCCAGAGTGTCAGCTAAAGACCTACAGAAATTTCTGGCACATGCTAACATTTTTGTTGACACATCTACAATAAGGAAAACATTAAACAAGAATGGAGTACATGGGAGGACACCACGGAGGAAGCCATTGCTGTGCAAAAAGAATATTGCAGCACGTTTGAAGTTTGTAAAAGAGCACCTGGATGTTCCACAGCACTACTGGCAAAATATACTGTGGACAGATGAAACCAAGATTGAGTTGTTTGGGAAGAACACACAACACTATGTGTGGAGAAAAAAAGGCACAGCACACCAACATCAAAACCTCATCCCCACTGTAAAACATGGCGGAGGGAGCATCATGGTTTGGGGCTACTTTGCTGCCTCAGGGCCTGAACAGATTGTTGTCATTGATGGTAAAATGAATTCCAGAGTTTAACAAGACATTTTGCAGGAAAACGTACGACCATCTGTCCACCAACTGAAGCTCCGCAGAGGATGGGTGATGTAACAGGACAATGACCCAAAGCATACAAATAATTCAACAAAACAATGGCTGCAACAGCACAGAATACGCCTTCTGGAGTGGCCCAGTCACAGTCCTGACTTCAACCCGATTGAAATGCTGTGGCATGACCTTAAGAGAGTGATTCACACCAGACATCCCAAGAATATTGCTACACTGAAACAGTTTTGTGAAGAGGAGTGGTCCAAAATTACTCCAGATCGTTGTGCAGGTCTGATCTGCAACTACAGGAAATGTTTGGTTGAGGTTATTGCTGCCAAAGGAGGGTCAACCAGTTATTAAGTCCAAAGGTTCACATACTTTTTCCTCCCTGCACTGTGAATGTTTACATGTTATGTGCAATTAAACCATGGCAACATCTAATGTTTGTGTAGTATTATGTTCAGCAGACTGTGTTCTTCTATTGTTGTGACTTAGATGACATTCAGAGCACATTTTATGCTCAATTCATGAAAAACTCCACGTAATCCCAAGGGGTTCACATACTTTTTCTTGCAACTGTAGTTGTCATTTGCTTATTATTATCTTTGCCGTGCCTAGGGAAATTTTTTACCATTGGCATTATCTTTCATTATTGAAATGCTTAATAGCCCCTTCCATTAGCCCCGCAATTTGGCAGAGTACCACTTTGAGTTTAATATCACAACCTCTAGTATCCCTGCCTACTTCTGCTGATACGTATTTAACCTTATGATACGGTACTATTGCTTTAGCCAAGACTAAGGGGGCTACCATATTGATCAGTAGGGAGGCACAAATCTTGATTACAGAACAATCAATTGAACCAAAGGGTAGATACGACTTCTTGAAAGGTTCATGGGTGGGTACACTGATCACTTTGGCCAATGTCTATCTCCCCAACTCAGCACACATCTCCTTCTGTCAGCACATTGTGGATGAGCTCAAAGGATTTGTAGTTGGCTGTTTGATTCTAGAGGGAGATTTTATTATTCCACTTAATCCTGCTTTTGACACGTCCACTGGGACAACTTGTATCACATATAAAAATCTCAAAAAGGTTAAGCTACTTTTGAGATCCTTATTGCTGATTGATGCTTGGAGATCACCTAACCCCACTGGCCGTGACTGCACTTGCTATTCCCCACTACACAACCAATATACCAGGATTGATTACCTTTTTTATTTCACAAAGAGACCTCCCTTTGCTGACTGACGCTAAGATTGGTATACAATCTCTTTCAGACCATGCCCCAATATCACTTAGTTTGACTCTCCAAGGTAAGACAGCTAAGACGTATAACTGGAGACTTAACCCGGCATTGTTGACTGATGTGGAAATTTTGACCTATATCACCAATACTATTAAGCAATATTTTTATATCAACAGGGTCATGAAAACTTCTCCTATTAGCATGTGGGAGGCACACAAATGTGCTGATTGCGGTGTGTTTATTAAATGGGGTGCCAGACGGAAAAGGGAGCAGTCTAGGAGAATTGCGGAAATTTCTGCAAAGATAGCGAAACTTGAATCCCAGCATAAACTATCCCTTGCGAATTCTATGGCAGCTGAGCTTCAGAAGGCACGGTTGGGACTACAGGCCATCTTAGACACCAACTATAAGCGTTCTTTAGTTTACAAAAAGCGAGTCTACTATGAGGGAGCAAACAAAAGTGGGCGTTTCTTGGCCAGGGCCTTGCAAGAGGCTAAACTAAATGAAAATATTCATGGAGTGAGGAACTCGAAAGGTACTTTGGAACATGACAGTAAAGTGATTGCCTCGTTGTTTCTGCAATATTACACCACTTTGTATCATTTACCCCCCATTCACACCCCCAAAGAACTTAAGGGAGAGAAATTTGACTTAACCACTTCCCATCCGGCCCATGTATATATATGGCCCGACGGGAGCAGTGCAGGAGCAGGTTGCCATTCATAAACAGTTCCCGCCATTTTGCACTCCCTGGGAGCGCGCGGCACCGTGATCTGGTGCCCGCTGTGTCCTCCAGACACCGATCGCTGTACGGGTCCTCTGTGTGAGGTCCCAATCATGTGATCACTGATTGGCCAATTAGTGATCACATGAATCGTAGTAAGCAAGATGTCACTTGCTGACATCATTGCTTACTACTAGTGAAATCTGTAAATGATCACAGAGGTCACATGGTAGAAGGTTATTCACAACAGCCTTGTACCATGTGATAAGCTGTGAACAATCACAGCTCTCACAGTATTTCTCAATGGCTGCAAGAATGCAGTCAGAGAGAAGGAGAAATGATTGCCTTTACAGCCTTTACAGTGGTGAATAAATACCACCAAAAAGTTTTATCTATCTCAAAAAAATGCTAAAAAATTAATATGGGTACAGTGTTTCATGACTGCGCAATTGTCATTCAAAGTGTGACAGCTCTGAAAGCTGGAAATTGGCATGGACTGGAAGGGGGTGAAAGTGTCCGGACTTGAAGTGGTTAATTAACGATTTTCTTAGGAAAAGTGAATTGCCTTCCCTAAACCGTTCAGACGTCAAACTGCTAGAATGCCCTATTGGGGAGATGGAATTGGCTAATCCTATTAAAAGTTTGAAACTGGGAAAAAGCACAGGCTCAGACAGATAGCAACATTGACCATAAGGAAGGAATGAGAGCCGCTGAATTCTACCTTAGAAATGATAGCTCTTTAACCACAACACATATTGACTTCATCATGAGTTTGCTAGAATTCGCAATGAATAAGAACTATATGTGGTTTGACAACAAATACTTTTTGCAGATTAAGGGCGTGGCGATGGGGGCCAAATTTGCCCCCAGCCTCGCCAACTTGTTTAGGAGGCTCCAGGGACTGGCTAGAACTGGTCTTCTAGAAAAGATATATTGACGATGTTCTTCTTCTATGGGATGGCAGTGAACAATCCCTCATTAACTTTATTGGTACTTTAAATTTTAATGACAGTAACATTAAGTTCACATATAATTACAGTACTTTGGAGGTCAATTTCCTAGATCTTACCTTGATGAATAAGAATGGTAGAATCACTACTAAATCTTATTTTAAGTCATCAGATCGCAATAGTTATATACCCCTGGATAGCTGCCATCACCCCAACTGGCTTGCCAATATCCCCAAGGGGCAGTTTTTAAGATCAAGAAGAAACTGTACTGACGTAGATGACTTTCATTTACAAGCCTCGATTCTAAGAGACAGGTTCCTGGAAAAAGGCTACAATAATGACACTTTGGTGAATACCATTATATCAATGGGCAATATGAACCAGGAAGAACTACTTGGCACTAACCCCAAAGAGGCTGAAAACATTATATGCCCTTTTATTACAACATTTTCTATGCAGCATAGATCCATACGGCATATAATTAAGAAAAACTGGGGTATATTAAAGGCGGACCCAGTACTAAGAAAAATTTTACCAGAAGTTATTTTTCATAGACCAGCTACTTTGCGAGATAAGATCTCACCTAATATCATTATTCCACCTGCCAAATCCCTCCCTTTATTTAATATGAAGGGATTTTATCCCTGTAACAAGTGTATCGCCAGTACAACTAATGGGATTAGAAAGAAAAAGATTAATACTTACCACTCTGACCAAACTAACAAGACATACTGTACGATATCGACAAATTTGTCTGCTGCAACAGCAAATTTGTAGTATATTTATTAGAATGTCCATGCTCCAGGCAATATGTGGGTCAAACTACAAGAAGGCTGAGGGATCGTCTCCGTGAACATTTTTATAACATCAAAAAAGGCTATAAGGAGCATTCCCTGTCCTTACACTATAGACGATACCACAATAGAGATCCTTTGTCACACTGGAAAGGGACACATAAAACCAGGGCAGTCTCTCAGTTGGAGACTAAATACATTTTTGAGTTAGGCACTCTACACCCTGCAGGACTCAACATTGAACTGGATCTGAATTGTTTTATAGACAATAGTTTTATATGTCATATCCTCTGGTTATTATCATTTTTTATTTAACTTTTACTGTCAGTCCTAGTGTATCATAGAATGAATTATACTAGTATATGTCTGTCTTCCAAATGTACTACTTTTATGATATTTAATATGTATGAGTTTAGTAATTCCATTTTATTCATTTTGTGCGGAATCATGCCTAATAGTTGGATGTCTTTCATACCTAATATTACTTATCACATATTTAATGTAATTTTACCTATCGTTCTTTATAAGTGTCTGATGAACAAGACAATAAGCCGTTATATACACATTACTGCGATAACTGGTATTTTAATGTATTCATTTTTGTCCGGATATTATTAACTTAACTAATTTAGATCTTTTTTTCTAGACAAGTTTTTTTTATATATAATAATTTTTATATATAATAATTTTTTACAATATTAATATTTTTATTTTATTAATTTGACACCCGCACTTTATGGCAATTTATTGCACTAACTAGTTAATGTACATATGTGTATGATGACGCATGAGCGCACGCCAATATACACCTTTAGGCTTCAGTGATTAACACGTATGCGCCAAGATATATTTCCGATTTGTAAAAACACCATTGGCAAAATGGCGCTTATGCGCGCGCTAACAACCATGGGCTTCAATAAAATGGTGCCGGCTCAACGCGCATGCGCCATTGCGCCTATATAAACACGTCAGTTTCGTCATGGCATCAATCGGTTCCATCCTCTGATGAAGTGTGTGCGCAAGTAATGCGTAAGGAGGGGCCAGGACGTTGTGACGCTACGCGGAGGCCCGGCGGCCATCTTTGATTTTCTAAGGGTTAGTTTCACTCCTATACCCTGATGCTGTTTTTAGCTCCTGCTTGTTTGCAAACATATTTTTAACCAATAAACATACAATTTTCAATACTACACTATGGGCATCCTTCCCTGACTCCCCGAGAGGAGTATTTATTCACAGAGCCCTTGCCAAGAGGAGGAAGACTTGCTGTTAGCAGACAGCTCCATCCATTCCCTAAACAGGAACCTCTGGCTATCTGGATTCGATTAATCCTGACTTCTGGGCACCTGATGATGACCACTCTGAGGGAGGACTACAATATTTGACCAGACCTATACCCGATGAGGATACTTCTGGATATAATATATAACGCGTATTATTATTATACTTCTGGTGAGTGCCCAATTCTACTATTACTCACGAATCACCATTGAGTCTACCAGTCACTTGGCACTTTACAACTGCACAGACTGTTCATATTGAATAATATTTCAATCATTGCGAATACATTTTGTCAATTTTTAGTGCTGCACTATTTATTCTTTCAGACAGATTGCTGTCACAGTATTATAAGACTTTTAGCTATCTACACTCTACACCTCTACTTCAGACATTCAACTCTTTGATCACGCCACAGCCTATACCTCCTTCTTTTTCTCTTGCACATATCACAGTCATTCTCAAAAAGGACAAAGACCCTGCTGAATGTACAAGTTACACACCTATTTCCCTACTTAAAGCAGTGTTCCAGCCTTTTAATAAATTTTTTTCTAAAGGCACCAACGTGAGAGTGGCAGCTTAGGTGATGCAAGTTGACATCACCTATGCTTGTAATCCTTTGCTTTACTCATAATAAAAATAAAATTACTTACTGCACCCTCATATTGTGAACGCTGTCATCTTAAGTGTGGGCACCTGAAGCTCGCTCAGACATTCTTCTGGGAAATTGTGCAACTGGCTACCTAGCATGCACTTCCCGTTCTCACAGTGTGAAGAAGGCGTGGCACTTTCTCACGACCTGCACAGTGTGAAGAAGGAACGATCTTGCACCTGCGAAGTGTGAAGAAATCCCCGCTATTGCATCACTTCCGGTCTCATAATAACATGAGATTTTGGTATTAGGCATTCCCTAGGACTGCTGGGATAGATGATGTCGATATCCAAGATGATGTAATCGCCTAGGTGGCCGGGACAGGAAGTGGAGACAGAAATGATCAATTAATGGTATTTAGGAAAATTATATATATATATATATATATATATATATATATATATATTGCCAAAACAGACTGTGAAAATGTCTTTCATGGGAGAAACAAAAAAGGCTTGAACTCCACTTTAACACTGATATAAAATTGCTTGCAAAAATACTGGCCAACCGGCTTAGACCTTATCTATCTGATATCATTGAAGTCGGTTTTATGTCGGGTAGGGAAGCCCGTGATAATATTGACAAGGCCCTTAACCTACTTCATAGGGCGAGTGCTGAGGGCTTCGAGGGTCTTCTCCTCTCTACCGATGCGGAGAAGGCTTTCGATCACGTGTCTTGGGACTTTATGTTCGCCACGTGTGCTTATATTGGGCTGGAACCTAACATGTTCAATTGGATCACTGCTTTGTACCAGAATCCAAGGGCTAAGATTAAGATTAATGGCGCGCTCTCTGAAACAATAACTATTAAGAATTGTAACGAGACAGGGTTGTCCTCCATCTCCCCTTCTGTTCATTCTCACTCTTGAACCCTTCATAAGGCTGATACAGCAAAATGAGGTGATTCATGGATTTCAAATCAACAATGAGACTTTCAAAACTGCGGCATACACGGATGACCTGTTATTTTTCATATCTCAACCTCAAATTTCTGTACATAAACTCCTGAGCTTATTCAACCACTATCTTTTTCTCTCAAACTTGAAAATAAATTACACTAAATCAGAGGCATTGAATCTAACAGTAAGCTCATCCTACCTAGCCCTCATTAAGAGAAACTGCTCTTTCAGGTGGGTCCCTACAGCCCTTAAATATCTGGGCATTTGGCTTACTCCAAATTTAGATAACTTGTACACACAAAACTTTGTCCCCTTACTATGCAATATTCAGAAAGATCTCAAAATTTGGCACGCAAAAACGTTCTCTTGGTTTGGTCGGGCAGCCATCATTAAAATTAATATTCTTCCTTGGATACTATATTGTATGAACACTCTCCCGATTAGGCTCCCATCATTCTTTTTTAAGAAGTTACAACAGGCTCAAAGAGCCTTTGTGTGGGCCAATAAAAAAACACGCATTTGATTTCAACTCATCACGTGCACCAAAAGCTCTGGAGGTATGGGCCTGCCAGATTTTAAAAAGTATTACTATGCTATTCACATCACCAGAATCATAGACTAGAATTGTCATGCCAAGCATAAACATTGAGCTTCTCTTGAAAACTCTTATACTTCAGCTCCTTTAGGATTTTCACCATGACTGTGAAACTCTACCTATCCAAAGCGTTTGCTAGCGCACCCTTTAATTGGTGCAACACTAGAAGCGTTTCATGATCTTGCAAGGGTTGTGGGTTTTGTTAGTTCTCCCAGTCCTCTCGCTCCTATTGCTGATAACCCAGAGTTTCCCCCAGGGCAGGTGACTTGAGTGATTCCAGTGCATGAGTCAGGCTTATCTCTGTTGGTAAAAATCAAAAAATGCAGCGCTGAAATTAAAATTGGGGAAATGACCATAAACAGTGCATGTTCATCAAGCTTGTCAGTTCATAGTGTAAATAAATATAAGAAGTCCTTTAATCAAAAGGTACTTATAAACTGTAGAATTTCACAATGTTGTGGTTAGAGATGAGCGAAGTATTCAAAAATTCGATTCGGCTGATTCGGCGAATTCGAGGAATAAATTCGATTCGATGCGAATATATTCGCTGCGAATTTAACTTATAAAAAGGGTGTTTCTAGGCTTCAGAGAGCCTTTATATTAGTGCAGAACACTGTACCTTTAATTTAAATGCCCTTGGAGTCTGCTGGGGAAGAGAAATAATACTGTCAGTCAGTATGACATGCAGATGAGTGCCGTCGATCTTAGAATCACCGCACACTTCACTCATTTGGGCAGTCACGGGGCCAAAACCAGAGTGTGGAGCCACAGTGTGGCGGTGGAGGCAGCAGCAATGGGAGGCCATACAGCACCCTATGACAAAATGGAACCCACCAGCAGTGTGAGGAGACCTGAAAGTGGCACATGGCAGAGTGTGGCGATGGAGACAGCAGCAATGGGAGGCCGTACAGGGACCCATGAGAGACTCTGGACCTGGCAGCAGCATGAGGAGGCGGTACGGGGGCCCATGGCAGATTACGGGCCTGGCAGCAGCAATGGGAGGCAAGTAATCTGCCAGCACCCTATGACAAAATGGAACCCACCAGCAGTGTGAGGAGACCTGAAAGTGACACATGGCAGAGTGTGGCGATGGAGACAGCAGCAATGGGAGGCCGTACAAGGACCCATGAGAGACTCTGGACCTGGCAGCAGCATGAGGAGGCGGTACGGGGGCCCATGGCAGATTACGGGCCTGGCAGCAGCAATGGGAGGCCCGTAATCTGCCAGCACCCTATGACAAAATGGAACACACCAGCAGTGTGAGGAGACCTGAAAGTGGCAAATGGCAGAGTGTGGCGATGGAGACAGCAGCAATGGGAGGCCGTACAGGGACCCATGAGAGACTCTGGACCTGGCAGCAGCATGAGGAGGCGGTACGGGGGCCCATGGCAGATTACGGGCCTGGCAGCAGCAATGGGAGGCCCGTAATCTGCCAGCACCCTATGACAAAATGGAACCCACCAGCAGTGTGAGGAGACCTGAAAGTGGCACATGGCAGAGTGTGGCGATGGAGACAGCAGCAATGCGAGGCCGTACAGGGACCCATGAGAGACTCTGGACCTGGCAGCAGCATGAGGAGGCAGTACGGGGGCCCATGGCAGATTACGGGCCTGGCAGCAGCAATGGGAGGCCCGTAATCTGCCAGCACCCTATGACAAAATGGAACCCACCAGCAGTGTGAGGAGACCTGAAAGTGGCACATGGCAGAGTGTGGCGATGGAGACAGCAGCAATGGGAGGCCGTACAGGGACCCATGAGAGACTCTGGACCTGGCAGCAGCATGAGGAGGCGGTACAGGGGCCCATGGCAGATTACGGGCCTGGCAGCAGCAATGGGAGGCCCGTAATCTGCCAGCACCCTATGACAAATTGGAACCCACCAGCAGTGTGAGGAGACCTGAAAGTGGCACATGGCAGAGTGTGGCGATGGAGACAGCAGCAATGGGAGGCCGTACAGGGACCCATGAGAGACTCTGGACCTGGCAGCAGCATGAGGAGGCGGTACGGGGGCCCATGGCAGATTACGGGCCTGGCAGCAGCAATGGGAGGCCCGTAATCTGCCAGCACCCTATGACAAAATGGAACCCACCAGCAGTGTGAGGAGACCTGAAAGTGGCACATGGCAGAGTGTGGCGATGGAGACAGCAGCAATGGGAGGCCGTACAGGGACCCATGAGAGACTCTGGACCTGGCAGCAGCATGAGGAGGCGGTACGGGGGCCCATGGCAGATTACGGGCCTGGCAGCAGCAATGGGAGGCCCGTAATCTGCCAGCACCCTATGACAAAATGGAACACACCAGCAGTGTGAGGAGACCTGAAAGTGGCAAATGGCAGAGTGTGGCGATGGAGACAGCAGCAATGGGAGGCCGTACAGGGACCCATGAGAGACTCTGGACCTGGCAGCAGCATGAGGAGGCGGTACGGGGGCCCATGGCAGATTACGGGCCTGGCAGCAGCAATGGGAGGCCCGTAATCTGCCAGCACCCTATGACAAAATGGAACCCACCAGCAGTGTGAGGAGACCTGAAAGTGGCACATGGCAGAGTGTGGCGATGGAGACAGCAGCAATGCGAGGCCGTACAGGGACCCATGAGAGACTCTGGACCTGGCAGCAGCATGAGGAGGCAGTACGGGGGCCCATGGCAGATTACGGGCCTGGCAGCAGCAATGGGAGGCCCGTAATCTGCCAGCACCCTATGACAAAATGGAACCCACCAGCAGTGTGAGGAGACCTGAAAGTGGCACATGGCAGAGTGTGGCGATGGTGACAGCAGCAATGGGAGGCCGTACAGGGACCCATGAGAGACTCTGGACCTGGCAGCAGCATGAGGAGGCGGTACAGGGGCCCATGGCAGATTACGGGCCTGGCAGCAGCAATGGGAGGCCCGTAATCTGCCAGCACCCTATGACAAAATGGAACCCACCAGCAGTGTGAGGAGACCTGAAAGTGGCAAATGGCAGAGTGTGGCGATGGAGACAGCAGCAATGGGAGGCTGTACAGGGACCCATGAGAGACTCTGGACCTGGCAGCAGCATGAGGAGGCGGTACGGGGGCCCATGGCAGATTACGGGCCTGGCAGCAGCAATGGGAGGCCCGTAATCTGCCAGCACCCTATGACAAAATGGAACCCACCAGCAGTGTGAGGAGACCTGAAAGTGGCACATGGCAGAGTGTGGCGATGGAGACAGCAGCAATGGGAGGCCGTACAGGGACCCATGAGAGACTCTGGACCTGGCAGCAGCATGAGGAGGCGGTACGGGGGCCCATGGCAGATTACGGGCCTGGCAGCAGCAATGGGAGGCCCGTAATCTGCCAGCACCCTATGACAAAATGGAACACACCAGCAGTGTGAGGAGACCTGAAAGTGGCACATGGCAGAGTGTGGCGATGGAGACAGCAGCAATGGGAGGCCGTACAGGGACCCATGAGAGACTCTGGACCTGGCAGCAGCATGAGGAGGCGGTACGGGGGCCCATGGCAGATTACGGGCCTGGCAGCAGCAATGGGAGGCCCGTAATCTGCCAGCACCCTATGACAAAACGGAACACACCAGCAGTGTGAGGAGACCTGAAAGTGGCACATGGCAGAGTGTGGCGATGGAGACAGCAGCAATGGGAGGCCGTACAGGGACCCATGAGAGACTCTGGACCTGGCAGCAGCATGAGGAGGCGGTACGGGGGCCCATGGCAGATTACGGGCCTGGCAGCAATAATGGGAGGCCCGTAATCTGCCAGCACCCTATGACAAAATGGAACACACCAGCAGTGTGAGGAGACCTGAAAGTGGCACATGGCAGAGTGTGGCGATGGAGACAGCAGCAATGGGAGGCCGTACAGGGACTCATGACACACTCTGGACCTGGCAGCAGCAAGAGGAGGCGGTACAGGGGCCCATGGCAGAGTGGCGAAGCGTAAGCAGCTTAAAGAGGGCGATTGACGTCGGGTGACGGAGCAAGGGGCTGGGGCAGGCAGAACCGCCGTATCTTTATCACGGTTTTCCCAGGCCACCGAATGGCGACGCTGCATATGCTGACGCAACGCTGTAGTCCCAACATGGGCCCCCTGGCCACGCTTGACTTTCTGGCCACATAGTCGACATACGGCTACGTTTACTTCCTCGGGCGGCTTGACAAAAAATTGCCACACCGCCGAGTAGGAAACTTTGCCCCCGCTACTCCTCACTGGCTGACTGCTACTTCCTCCGTGCACACCGGCACCACTACTGGCCGTGGTGGTAGGCTGCAGTGGAGCTGGTGCTCTACTCTGTGGCCGTTTGGCTCCACTGACACTGCTGCAACCCTGCTGCCTCCTGGGCAACCCACCGACTGTTTTGCTCGCTGGCAAGCTGGCACCCTCTTCTCCTGATGATGCGGAAGCAATAGCCTGATGACGACGAGGCTGCCAAGTGCGATCAGCCTCATCATCATCAATTAGGGTCTCCGCCTCACTACTAGCCCCCTCGGCTGCGTGTGGGTCAGGAGACAGACCTGTCTCTAGACCGGCTACCGAGCCACTCTCCTCGCCAGTACTTCTTCGCCTGGCTGCTGAAGAGGCGGATGTCTCCCCCCATTCCTGACCGCCCTCTGTTAGCTCTTCCTCACTGTACAGTGGGGCTGAGCCCACAGCATGCGATACTTCGCTTGGTGAGGGAACACCAAAGGACAGGGGCAGGTAGAGGACACGTGATTTCAGTGGGCTTGCTCCCGGGCCATGCCAACTAACGGTTGTGTCTGACGTACCCACCGACCGTTGGCTGTAGGTGTCAGAGGTGACCTGGGAAGAGGAAGACGACCGAGCCAACCAATCGATGACGGCAGGGTTGTCGGTGGAGACACGACCGCTGGATGACACCGGGAGCACTGGCCTCTGGCTGCGACTAGTGCTGCCTCGACCCCTTCCTCTGCTGCCACGTCTGCTCGCTCCTAAAACATTGCCTCCTCTGCCACTCCTCTGCGTGTTGTCTGACATACTCTTTAATTCAACGATTCTGTGTCCCTGAGTAACAATTCTGTGTCCCTCAGTAACAATTCTGTGTCTGTCCCTGAGTAACAATTCTGTGTCCCTGAGTAACAATTCTGTGTCCCTGAGTAACAATTCTGTGTCCCTCAGTAACAATTCTGTGTCCCTCAGTAACAATTCTGTGTCCCTCAGTAACAATTCTGTGTCTGTCCCTGAGTAACAATTCTGTGTCCCTCAGTAACAATTCTGTGTCCCTCAGTAACAATTCTGTGTCCCTCAGTAACAATTCTGTGTCCCTCAGTAACAATTCTGTGTCTGTCCCTGAGTAACAATTCTGTGTCCCTCAGTAACAATTCTGTGTCCCTGAGTAACAATTCTGTGTCCCTCAGTAACAATTCTGTGTCTGTCCCTGAGTAACAATTCTGTGCCCCTGAGTAACAATTCTGTGTCCCTGAGTAACAATTCTGTGTCCCTCAGTAACAATTCTGTGTCCCTCAGTAACAATTCTGTGTCCCTCAGTAACAATTCTGTGTCTGCCCCTGAGTAACATTTCTGTGTCCCTGAGTAACAATTTTGTGTCCCTGAGTAACAATTCTGTGTCCCTCAGTAACAATTCTGTGTCTGTCCCTGAGTAACAATTCTGTGTCCCTGAGTAACAATTCTGTGTCCCTGAGTAACAATTCTGTGTTCCTCAGTAACAATTCTGTGTATGTCCCTGAGTAACAATTCTGTGTCTGTCCCTGAGTAACAATTCTGTGTCCCTCAGTAACAATTCTGTGTCCCTCAGTAACAATTCTGTGTCTGTCCCTGAGTAACAATTCTGTGTCCCTGAGTAACAATTCTGTGTCCCTCAGTAACAATTCTGTGTCTGTCCCTGAGTAACAATTCTGTGCCCCTGAGTAACAATTCTGTGTCCCTGAGTAACAATTCTGTGTCCCTCAGTAACAATTCTGTGTCCCTCAGTAACAATTCTGTGTCTGTCCCTGAGTAACAATTCTGTGTCCCTCAGTAACAATTCTGTGTCCCTGAGTAACAATTCTGTGTCCCTGAGTAACAATTCTGTGTCCCTCAGTAACAATTCTGTGTCTGTCCCTGAGTAACAATTCTGTGTCCCTCAGTAACAATTCTGTGTCCCTCAGTAAAAATTCTGTGTATGTCCCTGAGTAACAATTCTGTGTCCCTGAGTAACAATTCTGTTTCCCTCAGTAACAATTCTGTGTCCCTCAGTAACAATTCTGTGTCTGTCCCTGAGTAACAATTCTGTGTCCCTGAGTAACAATTCTGTGTCCCTGAGTAACAATTCTGTGTCCCTCAGTAACAATTCTGTGTCCCTCAGTAACAATTCTGTGTCTGTCCCTGAGTAACAATTCTGTGTCCCTGAGTAACAATTCTGTGTCCCTCAGTAACAATTCTGTGTCTGTCCCTGAGTAACAATTCTGTGCCCCTGAGTAACAATTCTGTGTCCCTGAGTAACAATTCTGTGTCCCTCAGTAAAAATTCTGTGTCCCTCAGTAACAATTCTGTTTCCCTCAGTAACAATTCTGTGTCTGTCCCTGAGTAACAATTCTGTGTCCCTCAGTAACAATTCTGTGTCCCTGAGTAACAATTCTGTGTCCCTGAGTAACAATTCTGTGTCCCTCAGTAACAATTCTGTGTCTGTCCCTGAGTAACAATTCTGTGTCCCTCAGTAACAATTCTGTGTCCCTCAGTAACAATTCTGTGTCTGTCCCTGAGTAACAATTCTGTGTCCCTGAGTAACAATTCTGTGTCCCTCAGTAACAATTCTGTGTCCCTCAGTAACAATTCTGTGTCCCTCAGTAACAATTCTGTGTCTGTCCCTGAGTAACAATTCTGTGTCTGTCCCCGAGTAACAATTCTGTGTCCGTCCCTGAGTAACAATTCTGTGTCCCTCAGTAACAATTCTGTGTCCCTCAGTAACAATTCTGTGTCCCTCAGTAACAATTCTGTGTCTGTCCCTGAGTAACAATTCTGTGTCTGTCCCTGAGTAACAATTCTGTGTCTGTCCCTGAGTAACAATTCTGTGTCCCTAAGTAACGGTTCTGTGTCCCTAAGTAACGGTTCTGTGTCCCTAAGTAACGATTGTGTGTCCCTAAGTAACGGTTCTGTGTCCCTAAGTAACGGTTCTGTGTCCCTAAGTAACGATTCTGTGGCCCTAACTCTGTCCCTCAATACAGACAGGTCTGTCTCTCTTGAATGACTGGAGGCTAATGGAGAATTCTAAAATTGCCGCAATTTATAGCTCGACCATTACACAGTGCTGGCTGGCTGGCTGCTGATTGGCTAATGCGATCACATGTCATGAATGAATGCATTATGGGTCAGCGCGCCTTGTCTGCGCACCTTCCCAGAGATCCCCGCTCCGTCGCCGCACATGTCGCCGCCATTTTTGGAAAATTTTCGATTCGCGCATCCGAAGTCTGCTAAAATCAAAATTTTACTAATATTCGAAACGAATTCCACTTCGCCAAGTTCGATTCGCTCATCTATAGTTGTGGTAAACCTCTGGCTGTTCTGTGAGGTGATAGTACAATAATGCACTTACCAGAAGTACATACAAACTGAGCGTTGTATGTAAATACTCCACATGGACATCAGGATCTGGTTATCAGAATGGCGTCATCTAGGGCTGCAGCAGACTCCCAGGGATGGTGTCACTCACTCATGGGGGTCATCATAGGCTCACCAGAAGGGTCCAACGCCGTCCAGAATCCTGGGACTCCTCCACCTTGGGTGGCTCAGAACATAACGAGCCAGGGAGGCAAAATAGTGCTAATAGCGTGATACCGTTTATTAAAGATCAAAAATATTGTTGCAAACTGTAGAACACTCACATGCAATACAGCAAAAAAGGCTTAACAGACATAGCCTCACAAATCGATGTTCTGGATGAAGTATAGCGTCATTTGAACAAGCAGACTCCATTTTCTAGAGGCCAACGATCTGCAAATCCACAGTAACATACATCACCAATAATGTTCACAATTATCGCAAATATATAACTAACAAGCCCCACCTTCTCTGGCTCCAAGATGTCCGCGGCGTGTGACGTCATTTCGCGCACGCGCGATCATCATGAGGTGCGGATTGACTGCGGATATGCTTTAGCCAGTGGAGTACATCTAGGTACACACTGGCTACAATACGGCCGCAGTCGCGTCTGGCAGCACGTGGCGCTACTGCGCACGCGCGGCCTCATACATTTAAGGAGAGTCAGATTGAGAGGATTTACCCCTTTGATAACGTGCGGTTCGCACGAAACGTGTCAGGGGAATCCCTTTATTTGACGCTATACTTCATCCAGAACATCGATTTGTGAGGCTATGTCTGTTAAGCCTTTTTTGCTGTATTGCATGTGAGTGTTCTACAGTTTGCAACAATATTTTTGATCTTTAATAAACGGTATCACGCTATTAGCACTATTTTGCCTCCCTGGCTCGTTATGTTCTGAGCCACCCAAGTTGGAGGAGTCCCAGGATTCTGGACGGCGGTGGACCCTTCTGGTGAGCCTATGATGACCCCATGAGTGAGTGACACCATCCCTGGGAGTCTGCTGCAGCCCTAGATGACGCCATTCTGATAACCAGATCCTGATGTCCATGTGGAGTATTTACATACAACGCTCAGTTTGTATGTACTTCTGGTAAGTGCATTATTTTACTATCACCTCACGGAACAGCCAGAAGTTTACCACAACATTGTGAAATTCTACAGTTTATAAGTACCTTTTGATTACAGGACTTCTTATATTTATTTACACTATGAACTGACAAGCTTGATGAACATGCACTGTTTATGGTCATTCCACAATTTTAATTTCAGCGCTGCATTTTTTGATTTTTATTTACTACGGAGGTCCTGAGGTATACCTTTTATGCTAGCGGCTTTGTATTATCACATCAACTTTTTTATAAGGTTATATCTATATTTATTTGCGCTCGTTCATGTATACCTATGTTATCTCTGTTGGTGACTCATTGTCTCAACGTGGGGGAGTTAAGTCCAAAGGAAATATTCAGAAGGGTTTCTATCCCATATTGGACTTATTTTCAAATTCACAATTACTTCACTGACCACAGATGGAGAGAAGCTCTTTCCAGGCCTCTCACAACCCTAGAAACGCTTTGACCTATTCATGGCTTCAAAGCAATCACTCTGACCCCCCCTGACAATTTTCAAACAGGTTGGGAATCTGCTCCTCAGGTAGTGTTCTCTGATGATCAATGGAGAAAAGCCTGTATTTTTGCTCACAAATGCTCCATCAGCACTAGGACTCAAGAAAAATCCTACTCCAGATAGGTTAAAGAGGTTGTTCCCACAGACATCAGGCTTATGTTGGCACTGTAAATCAGCTGAGGGCTCCCTGTTCTATGTTTGGTGGCAATGTCCACGCTTGTACCATTTTGGGATAAAGTGCGTGAGTTGATTTACACTATTACTTAGACTGCATTACCCTTAACCCCTGTTAACCCCTGAATGTTGTCACCTCCATATTTCTGAGTGCTCGTTGAAATCGTACAAGCAATCCTTGGCTTGGCACCTATTGAATGCGGCTATGTCCTTAATCCCCAGGCATTGGAAGACCACTCATACCCCCTTGATTCAAGATTGGATAAGAGAGGTCAATGTCATTCAGGAATTAGAAAGGACATTGACTATGACCGATGACATGGTTTCCAGATTTCACAAATTATGGACCAGTTGGTATGCTTTCACCTTCTCTGAAACATATAAGGGGCTGATGGGCAAGCAGCATTTCTCTTCTTTGGTGTGCATACCATGCTGGTGGATTCTGGGCACATCTTGCGGAGTTGGATCTCTTCTTACAACTGCTGTTTTCTTTCTTTCTCTACTAAATTTTCATTCTTCTGTGCATGCACTTTATCATGTCAAATTTAATGTTTGTACCTGCAACTTGTAAGCATTTCAATATGTAAATGCCTCATGTAGACCAATGATTGGATTGTACTACTAAGTTTTCTCAGAAACCAACATTTGTTACTAAGTACTACATGACTTCATAACATGCAAAGCTTTTCTATAGCTCAATGATGTTTATATGTTCTGCTTTTTATAAATAAACGGCAATTGTTTAAAAAAAAAAAATGTTAATGTAAGCCTCATGAATAGATGCATATAGGTAGACAGGATACAGTGGAATGATTACAGAGAGATGCAGGGGGGGAGGGGTATACACAAATATGGTAAAAGAAAGAGCTCAGCTTATACAGGAGAAGACATCTTAAAGACACAGAATAATGATAAACAAGTGATGGTCAAAGAGAAATAATAACATATCAAATAGTGTAACACAACACTCCCCATCTGAAATCTTTAGATTTTATAACTTCAAAATATATGTATTCAATAAGTCCAATTATGATGAATGTCTTGAAACCTGTAACAAGAAACATGCAACAAGCAAACATAATTTCAACTGGATGGCAGAACACGTAGTATTCCAACATGGGACATCTTCAGAGAATACAAAGTTCCAAGTAAAAAACCTGGGGTTAGCAGCAATGTAATCCCCGCCATGCCAATAGCATGGCAGAGTAGTTGCATAAGCCAGTCACCTGGCAAAAGGAATACTAACTCTGTAATTGGTCAAACAAATGTTCGTGTTGATACTCCCTTGGTTACCTTGACCTCTACCTTTCAGATCTTGTCATCATCATTGGGCATAACTTTAGTAATAAGACCCATAGGCCATTCATTCCGACAAACTTCTTTGTCCTTTAGGAGAATGAGATTTCCAACCTTGAGATTAGGCTTAGATTTCCCTATACGACCACCAACTCCCAGTAGCTGATTGGCGTCAACTATAGGGTTTAGACTGAAGATTGAACTCTTTTTGGACAATTCAGTTCCATTTCTGATTCTCTCAAATTACTCCTGATAAACCTTTTGTTGCACACAATAGATAATCACCTCTTCTGCGCATGCAATATCTGCTGCTGTGGGGCATCCAGAACAAATGTTCCAGCCATGACACTGATGTAGAGTTCTTCGCAAAGCAATGAGCAATGTGAATTAGGCAAGCAAGAACTCCTACAGCAGATGACCAGGTAGAAAAACGCTCAAAACGGTGGGACTGCAGTTTCTGTTTTGTACTCACAGAAGTGTAGAGTGAGATGTTCACAGTTTTTATTTCCTTATCATCTTCAGGACTTACTAGTCCATAGGTGTCATCAGTAGGGAGTGAGTAGGAGTTCTCACACAAAAACCTTGGAGGCGGAAGCCATAAGCTGTTCTGAAGAGCTGCTGATGACACTGCTCTGGTCCCACGGTCAGGTGGGTTGAGTTCAGTGGGAACGTAATGCCATTGACTTGGTAGAGAGAACCTCTTTACATGTTCTACCCTGTTGCTGACATACATGTAAAACTGTTTTGTTTGGTTGTATATATAACCAAATACTACCTTACTGTCTGCATAAAAGGTGAAAAAATCAATTCTAGTGTTCATAACACTTTGTATGACTTTGGCAATTTTCACAGCAAGCACAGCCACACAGAGTTCAAGTCTTGGTATGGTGCAGGTTTGGGAGTGAGTTTTGCCTTGCCTAGAACAAAACTACAGTGTGATTCTCCATTAATCCCAGAGGTCTTTAACCACATGCCGTCCAGCCACTGTAGAAATACGGCGACAGGACGGCACGGCTGGGCAAAACCATGTTTTAAAACGTGTGTTTTCAAAACAGGTAGGAGGCGCTCCGCCGCCCTACCTGTCCCGCCGATCATGGCAGCGGATGTCAGTCGCCGGGTCACAGCCGGTCGTTACCGGCTGTGTCCCAGCGATTAGCGGCAATCAGTGACAGAGAGCACAGCTGCAGTAGCTGTGATTTCTGTCAGTTCCCTGACAGCTCCTGACACGCTGATCGGGACAGAAGAGTTTATCTGTCTGGATCAGTGTGTCTCCGTGCAGTACACCCACCCGCCCCTAGTAAAACACTCCCCTCACACAGTTAACCCTTTCACGGAATAATAAAGTTAACCCCTTCCTCCCCAGTGCCATTAGTACAGTGTCAGTGGTTTTTTTTTTGCACTGATCACTGTATTGGTGTCACTGGGGATGTCAGTGACCCCAAGTCAGTTCCGCCCCAGTGTCAGAATGTCCGCCGCAGTCCTGCAGTCACGCAGTCCTGCCATTGTCACTGATCGCCGCCATTATTAGTATAAAAAAAAAATTAAAAATCCCAGTATCTTTCCCGCCATTTGTAAACGCTATAACTTTCATGTAAACCAATTAATTTACACGTATTGGGTTTTTTGTAGCAAAGACATGTCACAAAATGCATTTTGGCAGAATTTTTGACTAAATTTCATTTTTACATTTTTTTTTACTGGACATGTTTTATAGCAAAAAGTCCAAAATATTGTTTTTTTTCCTCAAAATTGTCAGCCTCTTTTTTATAGCGCAAAAAATAAAAAACGCACAGGCGATCAAATACCACCGAAAGAAAGCTCAATTTGTGGGAAAAAAAAGAATGTAAATTTAATTTATGTACCATATTGCATGACCGCGCAATTGTCCGTTAAACTAGCGCAGCGCTGTATAGCAAAAAAATGGCGTAAATTGCAGTATCTATACCATAGTTTGTAGATGCTATAACTTTCACACAAAGCAATCAATATACACTTATTGGGATTTTTTTTACCAAAAACATGGAGCAGAATACATTTTGGCCTAAATTTATAACTAACTTTGAGTTTACTATATATTTTATATAGCTGAAAGTAAAAAATATCGATTTTCTTTAAAATTTTTGGTCTTTTTTTGTTTATAGCGTGAAAAATAAAAAGCGCACAGGTGATAAAATACCACCGAAAGAAAGCTCTATTTGTGTGAAAAAAAGGACGTAAATTTTGTTTGGAAATGACCGCGCAATTATCAGTTGAATTAGTGCAGCGCCGAGTAGCAAAAAGAGGCCTGGTCATTAACCTCCTTAGCGGTTTTCCCGAGTGTAGCTCGGGGTAAAATTTCTATACCACAAGTGGTAACCCCGAGCTACACTCGGGCTTACCATGCGGCACTGCTCTGGGGGTCCCTGCAGCACTTACCTTGTCCTTCGCTCCCACGATGTGTCCCCTGCAGCGTCCCCGGCCATCTCCTCCGGCCGATGCCGGCATCCGGCTTCTGTGTTCCGGTCCCCGTGACGTCGGGACGTACGGGCGCCGCCGGCGGCGGGAAATTTAAAAAATTTAAAAAATGTCATTTTTTTTTTTTTCAATTTTAAATAGTAAAACATTGCTGTTTCATCCCATTTCACATACATATTGTCCCGAGTGCTTTGTCCTGTGCCCTGCTTGCATTTTGTCTGTTCTTTCTGCCTGGAAACTTAGAAAAGTCCATGGCGTCCAAAAAGCGTCCCTTTACGTCAAAAGCGGTTTTAGACCGGCTAGAGAACAGCGATAGTAAATCAGAACCACTTGCAGAATTGAGTGATAATGATTCGTGGGGAAATTTTCCTAAAAATTACAGCCTACAATAAAAAACTATTTCCATGCGAAAAAATGGTACCGCTTTCAGCACAAAAAATCGGAAGGAATCATACCGCCAAGGAGGTTAAGGGGGGTAAATCCTCAGGAGGGCAAGTAGTTAAATAGGCTACTGCAGCAATAGTTTCAACTGATGCACTGATGAGAAAATATGAATCTCTCTAGGGTCAGCAGTTGAAATGGAAATTGGCACATAGCACATAGTGAAATCTGAAATTTTTCTAATGACCTGAAAGAACATCTCCACCTTTACAACTTGTGTTGTTTCTCACTAGGTAAATAAATATCCCAGTCTATGTTCTCAGTAGATAACTGTATTACCAGGATCTTACCTTGAATAGTGACTGGAGCAATGAAACCCAGTTTTTTAGACTAGTGGCATAGTCAACAGAGTGAAAAGCATTAATAAGTTGTTGGCTGTTAGATATAATTTTGTGAAGTCTAAGGTTTGCTACAGACAGCATTTCCTTTGTTCTGATGAGAAGATTGATTGCTTCTTTAGCAGTTGGAAAAGATTTGAGTGTGTCGTCAATGTAGAAGTTTCTTTCCACAAATTGGCAGGTATCAGACCCATATTCCTTTTCTCCAGCCTGAGCCATTCTCCTTAGCCCGTAAGTTGCCACTGCAGGAGAAGGACTGTTACTGAAGACATGTACCTTCATTCGATAGTCTATCACTTCCTTTTTTCATGTCATTGTCTTTGTTCCATAGAAACCTGAGGTAGTCTCTGTTGTCTTCTTTGACAATGAAGCAGTGAAACATTTGTTGAATGTCGGCCATTACTGCTATGGGCTCTTGTCTGAAGCGGATCAGGACTCCTATTAGACTGTTGTTCAAGTTGGGTCCAGTAAGGAGCATGTTGTTTAGAGAAACACCTTTATGCTGAGAGCTGGAATCAAAGACAACTCTGATTTGGTCTGGTTTTCATGGGTGATACACGCCAAAGGATGGAAGGTACCAGCATTATTCTCCCTCCTTTCATGGGGGTGTAGGCTCTGCATGATCTCTGTCAAATATATTTTGCATAAAGTCCACAAAGTGCCTTTGCATCTCTGGTTTCCTGCTTAAGTTTCGGTTTAAGGAGGAGAATCTACGTATGGACTGCTTCAAGTTATTGGGCAATCTCACTCTTGGGAGACGAAAAGGTAGGGGTGCTACCCAGTTATTGGAGTCATCCTGAAAGAACTTATTGTCTATTACTCTGATAAATTCTTTGTTTTCCATTGAAGGAGCCAGTGTATCATCTTCACTGGTTGTATTAAACACTGTAGAGCCGAGGTCGTTGTCATGGGGAGAGAAATGACTTGTGTCACCATTTGCTGTCTATCTTCTCTTTCACCCAGTAGTGATGTTGTCATGGCTCATAATAAATGTTTCAGCCATTTGGCAGAATATTTGTCTTTAACCTCCTTAGCGGTATTCCCGAGTGTAGCTCGGGGTAACATTTCAGTACCAAAAGCGGTAACCCCGAGCTACACTCGGGAATACCATGCGGCACTGCTCCGGCATGTGTTCTTCACTTACCTTACCTTGCGCTCCCACGATGTGTCCCCTGCAACGTCCCCGGCCATCTCCTCCGGCCGATGCCAGCATCCGGCTTCTGTGTCCTGTCCCTGTGACGTCGGGACGTACGGGCGCCGCCGCCGCAGGCGGCGGGAAATTTAAAAATTTTAAAAAATGTCATTTTTTTTTTTTTACATTTTACATAGTAAAACATTGCTGTCTCAACCAATTTCACATACATTTTGTCCCGAGTGCTTTGTCCGGCGCCCTGCCTGCATTTTGTCTGTTCTTTCTGCCTGGAAACTCAGAAAAGTCCATGGCGTCCAAAAAGTGTCTCTTTACGTCAAAAGCGGGTTTAGATCAGCTAGAGAACAGCGATAGTAAATCAGAACCACTTGCAGAATTGAGTGATAATGATTCGTGGGGGAAATTCGTCATCAGACACTGAAAACGATTCTGCGACTGAGCTCAGCAATGTGCGAACTTGGCGCTATATTTCAAATTTCAGTGTTTTTGGTTTGATTATATTATTGAATTAAATTTTTTATTATTTTTATATTATTTTTATGAATATTTATTAAATTATAATTTATGATTTTGTGTTTCAAATTTTATCATACCCGGGATGTTTACTAGACTCTTGTTCGGACAGATTTCAGTGAGTTTTTCCTAAAAATTACAGGCCTACAATTAAAAAAATACATATTTCCATGCAAAAAAATGGTACCGCTTTCAGCACCAAAAATCTGAAATAATCATACCGCCAGGGAGGTTAATACTGAAACATTGGTAGGTCTCTTCATTTTGCCTATACAGACGTTGCCTTTGATGACCCAACATAGATCTGTATGCTGGGCAGTTGGGGCATCTGGGGCTCTACTGACTTGTCTGTGTACCTTGTGAACCCTTAGAATGTCTCTTCCTAACAGAAGAAGGATCTGAGCATCTTTGTCAAGCAGTGGTATCCCACTTGTTATTACCTTCAGGTGAGAGTGATGGAAGGCAGCAGCTGGTGTAGAGATTTCTTCCCTGTTAGCAGGTATCTGGTTGCACTCAATAAGTGTAGGTAGGAGTAATTGCAGGTTACCTTTGAGAAGAGATACCATGAGTCCTTCTTCCAAAAACCTCTGTACTTCCAGTACAGGTACCCAAGATGTAAGGATGAGCTTCACCCTTTATTTCAAATAGATCAAACAGTTCGGATCTTGCAAGTGATCTATTGCTCTGATCATCTGAGATTGCATACACCTCTAGAGTCTTTTCTGGTTGATCTTTTTAGTATATGTTCACCAGGCATAGCTTAGCACACGACTTATCACAGTGGTCTTCCCCATAAACGTCAGTGCAGGATGAAGAAATTATGGTGGAATCAGGCACTTGATCTGTATTCTCCCTGCCTTACCTTGACCTGGGAGGAGAGTTGTGCAGAGCTGGGCTCAAGTGGATGGAGGGCTTGCACATGTTCTTCTGAGCCACACTTTATGAGCTTGATGGACATATTACAGTCCTTAGCAAATTGTATTTGATAGAAGCACAACACTTGAAACATACCCAAAATGTCTTTAAAAGCTCCTTACGCTCTTCAAGAGGCTTCTTGTGAATGGGACGGTTAGGGTTTTCAATCTTCCTACTCTGTTTATTTGCAGCCACAACTTTGGTGGTAGTGGGGAGGATGTCAGTCTTTTTCACGGATACTGGGCCTCTACGGTTCCTATAGTTGGCCTGAAGACTGGTACGCTTAGGAAAGGATGAAGAGAGACTGTACTAACTGTAGGAAAAACTTGGGTCGTTCTTGGTCTCTGCAATGTTCCTGATGAATTTGCAGAAGAAAGAGAATGGAGGGAAGGAAACATTGTTCTGTTTTTTGTATGATGACCCTAGTTACCATTTTTCTTGCAAACCATACGGGAGCTTGGAGACGATTGTGTTGACCCCTCTAGCAGTGCCCAGGTAAGTTTTGGGTCTGCCTTGGCTAGCTGAAGCTCACGGAGAAGGTCACTCAGTCTCTGTAACTCCTTGTTGTCCTTACCAGATATCTTTGGGAACGTTTCCAGACGCATGAACAGAGCATTTTCTATAGCTTCTGGACTGCCATAACTTTGCTCTAATCAATCCCATGCAGCTGTGAGGCCTACTGTAGCATTGTCCATGAAAACTGATCTTACTGGCCTAACACGTGCAGCAGATAAAGGATCAAGCCATCTGATCAGCAGATCCAATTCTTCAGCAGCTGTAATACCAAGATCATTGATTGCAGTTCTGAAAGCACATTTCCAACTTCTGTAGTTTTCAGGTTGGTCATCAAAACTTGTAAGACCAGTTTTTGTGAGCTCTCTGCGAAGTATGTACCTTGCAAACTCTGCTGTCTCAGTTGTCTCCAACTTTATGCAAGATGTTGTTGGCTGAATGGTGCTGATTGCGCTATCTTTGTTATAAGACACAGGGAAATATGGTGCAGCAGATGCATTTAAGCAAGCTTCTTGAAATCAGTTGCTCCAATGGTACGTTTATTTGAGGCTGCACTGGTGACAGGAGATTGATGACTTGCTTGCAGCTTGCTCTGATGCTCTGTGACATATGAAGGAAGGTTAGGTAGATAGGCAGGAAAGGTGTTGGATTGATTTTGCATGCAGGAAGCTGCTGGAACCTCTTTAACTTGATGCTGAAAAGAAGTCTCTATGTTGTCAGGAGCATTGGAGTTGATAGAGTGTACACTGCAGTGACTTATAACATAGTCTGTAGCAGGGGTGGACTGACCATTTAGGCACTTGGGCACTGCCCGAGGGCCCAGGGTCAGTAGGGGGCCCCATGAGATGCCCCTGGTACCTTTCATAGGCTTTTTTGGGTGTGGTTTGAGTGTTGACGAGATCACGGGCCCCATAATTTCCTATTGCCCGGGGGCCCCATGAGTTGTCAGTCTGCCCCTGGTCTGTAATGCATTTGAGGGAATCTTCCATATCCACTATGTTTAGGTTAATGCTGTCTTTCTCACTTGCACTTCTGTCTGCACTGATAGCTTGTTCTAGGACCCATAGTTCTGCCATAGCTGTATCATGTTTACACTGTTCGTTTAAGATTTCTATTGCTGCTCTTTGGCGTGCTGACTGAGTTTCCAACTCTGCTCTATTTTGTGCATATGGGGCCTGTACCTTGCTGGCTTCCACTTCAACGCGGGCACTAATAAGTCGCTCAATGAATGTAGAGCGTCTTGAACTATGGGATTTAGAGGACGTTTTAGAATGTCTTGCAGAAATGGATCTGTGAGATGCAGTATCTTGTAGCAGCTTTATCTTTGCTTCTGCCTTTAATTTGGTTTGCTGGATAAAACTGTCTCTTTATAGATTAAGAACCTGGAAGCTGTTTAATTCCTGCAACAAATCTTCCGTGTTCATACTTTGTAAAACATTATTGAATGTGTTGCTGGTAAACTGATAAAGCCCATATGAGGCATAAAGTTGTTGGATGGTGCCCTCTAGTGACCGTACCGCGTGTTCAACAGACAATGTGTTAGATTGAGTAGCAACTTTTTCCCATAATAACTTCAAGCTAGTTGTTAGTTCAGTTCTTAAAGTTTTATAATTTTCCATCATATAAGTTTTTAACTGAGCGTTTGGGTAACACAGCTGGATCAGAGACTTGTGCTTGGTTCGCTTTGTGTGACATCTCTGCACAGATGGAACCCTTGTAACTCATGTTGACACAAGCAAATAGTGACTGAGAGATAGGCAAGCAGAAATAAATCTATAAGTCACCCAGGAATCTTGTAATTAGTCTGTAACTCTGTTTTTTCTACTGTTCTGACTCAACTACAAAACCATAAACTTTATCTCCAGTGATGTGTACAGCTATACGATGTGGTCTTGAATCTATCTCTTGCATTGGGTCAGACAGTTTAACTCAATGAATAAACTCACATGTTGAGGATGCCAGATGAGGAAAACCATTTGAATGTTTCGTTTAATGGAGGATAATCATAGGTAGAAAAACATTAATGGAAAGATGCATACAGGTAGACAGGATACAGTGGAATGACTACAGAGAGAGGCAGGGGGGAGGGGTATACACAAGTACGGTAAGAGAAAGAGCTCAACTTAGACAGGAGAAGACAGCTTAAAGACACAGAGCAATGATAAACAAGTGATGGTCACAGAGAAATAATAATAAATCAAATAGTATAACACAACAGCTACTTTACCTGACAATTCCGCGGTCATGCAAAACTGCACACAAATTAACTTTATGTAATTTTTTCACACAAATAGAGCTCTCTTTTAATGGTATTTGATCACCATTGTGTTCTTTTTAATTTTTTTCACTATAAATGAAAAAAAGAGCAAAAATTTTAAAAAAAAAATATTTTTTACTTTTTGCTATAAAACATACTCAATAAAAATGTAAAAAAATCTAATTTATTCATAAATTTAGGTCAAAATGTATTCTGCTGCATGTCTTTGGTAAAAAGAATTCCCAATAAGTGTATATTAACATTATATTATTATTAAATGATATTATTTTTTTTAATACTAGTAATAGCGGCGCTCAGCGACTTATAGCAGAACTGCAATGGTACGGCACATTATGACGCTAATTGATACTGAATGGAAACTGGCTAACTGCCACTGACACTAATACAGTGATCAGTTCTAATAAAATCTTTGATTGTTCCAGATGTTAACCCCCTTCCTGCCCAGTGTACTAATTGACACTCGGCAGGAAGGGGGTTAACATCTGGAGCAATCAAAGGGTTAACTGTGTGTTATGCAATGTTATTGGTATGCCCTGTGTGCTGTTTTACTAGGGGATGTGCTGCTTTTTAGTCCTCATGCACACTAGACGGTTTTCCAGCTTCTGTTTTTGATGTTTTTTTTCTATAGCCAGTAAACTCCCCAGCATGTTATCCTATGTGCCCATGTACACATAGACTGTAATCAACGTATTTTGGCAGGGACATTTTTTGGCTGGAAAAAAACAGGACTAGTGGGTTTCTAGAGGAGTTTTTTTAGCTGTAAAATTCTCTAACGCTGCAAAACGTGGTAAAATGTGGTAAATTGTGGCAAACCAGCGTTTTTGGACTTTTTTATGACTACAAAAAAACCTAAAAATGCTAAAAAAGGCAAACGTGAAAAAACACAGCAAAACGCTAATACAAAAATGCTAAAAATGCAGAGAAACTCACGTTTTGAATGTGATTTTGCACAGCTAACATTACCAGCATTATTAAAGTATGTCCAGTGTGCATGGAGCCTTATCTCTCTGCTTTGTAGGGAGATACAAACCGGGATTTCCCCACTGACAGGAGAGAAATCTATGTTATTTACTTTCACAGATCTCTCTCCTGTCATTTGTTCCACCGATTGCCAGGTCCCAGCCATGGATCACTGTCCGGGACCCGGTGATTGACATGTACAGGAGCCATGACAGTGCAGGTAGGTGGGCGCGCGCCCCCGCCTACCTGGAAAAGCAGAATCACATATATACTGTACTGTATACGTGATTCTGCACCGAGCGACTGCCCTGTAGCAGTAAAGCTGGTATAGGGAGGTCGGCAACTGCTTAAAGTTGTAAAGGCTCAAGGTTATTTAACTTCATGCATTCTATGACATTCAGACTTTGAAGATGTCACCGGTGTGCATCCCGCTTGTAGGCAGGTACAGTTAGCCTTCCCATCTGTATGTGGTTCTGTGCTATTATTACATGGAAGGGGGGTTTCATAAGGGAAGAGACCCCTTAGAGATTCCATACAGTGGCTCAAGAGTAGAAGTGGTCTGATTGGACACTGAACCCTCCTCAAGATACTTTGGTGGCCATTTTGGGTGAGGGAACCTTTTAAATAAGAGAACGTCACTTTGGCATGCTTCTGAGCAGTGTATGGATAAGGACAGAGACCCACTTGTAAGTTACAATGTAAAGCATAAGGTTCCTAATGAGAAGGGACAGGGAAAGGCAGGCTTCTTGGACGTTGCTAATATTCCAGTGTTTGAAACAGAGACGTGCAGCCAGTGAGAAGTGCTGCTTCATACTAGATACATTTTCTTAACCTTTTCTCGCCAACTGTACGCAAATATGCAGCCTCTCAGCGGCTAGGCCTTGACGCCGAGTGGCCGTATATTTGGGTACCACTTGGAAACAAACATGTGCTGAGAGTGCGCACCCTGCGTGCTCCCAGCACATGTGTCGGTGTCCCATGGAAAGGTCCCGATCTCTCCTTGCGATCGGGACCTTTCCGACCATGTGACTACCAATCACGGCGGTCACATGACCCTAAACCCTGCCCGCCTCCCGGCATCAGAAACCCTACAAAAGGGCTGGTTAAAAGGGTTAGGAGCGCACCCCTCTAGCTGAAGCCATCTTCTAATAATGCAGTTGGTAAATGCAGTACTGTACAATTCTGCACCATTTTGCAAATATTGATGTAGCATCCTCCTAGATAGGTGCTAAGTTTATATAGATTTAGTATGTGTTTTGATAGGTAAATTTAGTTGCCACACTGTAGCCAGGGTAGCTGTGATTGTTTGTTAGGTAAAAGCATAGTTTGCTCACTGTACTAAATTAAGCTGCCATCTTCAAGTCAGGTCTTCTTGGTGTGCTCAGCTGCTACCAGTCTGATAGCTCCCTCTGCATCCAGAGAGCTTGAGAAGGTGGGTGATAGGCAGATGGCGGCATGAATGTTGATACAGCCCTGGCCTATCCCAGAAAGGCAGGCTCTGATGGCATGATGGGAGACTGTATTTGTTTGGTGAGCGCACTGAGGGATATACACTGTATATTGGGATCTTTTTCTGGAGAGGATTAGTCCAGCCTGGAGGAGCATGCTGCCCTCCCAGGCATTGATGTTATGTCTACTGTCGTGAAGCCTCAGGTGGGCAACCTGAGGACCTAAGTGCTGAGGTTCTGGAACTAAAGAGAGCTAGGGTGGAGGGCTATCTGCTGATGATATAGTCTGGTATCTCTGTAGTAAGGTGTTGCCTGGGAGTTGGAAGGAGGCAACCAGCTGTCCTTGGACCTTGAGTGAGTACATATTCTTCTGAAAGTTCTTGGGGACCTTTGTGCTTTTGCCACCACTCTGGTGCTATAGAGTCAGCTGAGGATCTAGTTAAAGGGGACACTGTCTGGTGTCTTGAAGAGCTCTGTCCAGATAATCTTATAATTAAAGGGACTCTGCTCTCAGGGCTCTAAGAAAGGAAGTTACAGTTAACTATTACTGCTACTTTAAAGCCAAAGTCCACTTTATTATAGCTTGTCCTGAAGAAAGTCCTCAACTGTATGTAGTTCTTGCCTTGTCTTCCACCTAATTCCCTCAACCCTATCCAAGTTCTCCAAAAATAAAAAAAACACAAAGACAACATATAATTATTTTTAAATAAATAATTAATTAAAAATCCTTTTTACCACTTTAATTATTTAATTAACTCAATTAATGTAAGGAGTTGTAACCCTTACATATACCCAGTGACTGACCCCTAGACTGGTCATTGAAGAAACATGTGAATGAGCCTGTGTGCCTGGCTGCGGGGTGAAGATTGTGGGGAAACCTGGACAGCATTGCTGCTGCTCCTACGGAAGCCATTTGTACTGAAGATCATATACTTCCTGGTGCTGCACAATAATAAGGATCCATATAAAAGAACTGTGTTGATCCAAAGTGTGTGGCTGCATGACTCCCTTCTTATGGTACTGAGCTTAGGCCCCACTTACTTGTTTTCTTCAAGTTCAGTGTGGAGTGATGGCGGGCTATGGCACCTGGCTGGTCCACAAGATCATAGACAAATAGCGGTGGGATGTGCTGTGATCATCTAACATTAGTTTCCAATTATGATTAGGAACCAACAACTGCTCCAGCCTGCCACAGTTGTTCAATTGCACAAAAAACCCTTCAGCCTGCAGGTGGCTCTGCAGTCTGAATATGGCAGTGTGATTCTGTTTAATATTGTAATTGTCTATTACAGTTTTAAATTAAATCGGAATTCCTCAATTTCTCATATAATATACATGGCGTACTAGTACATTATGGCAGGCTTACCTGCCAAACAACCCCCTCCAGCACTGCGCTGTCAGCTTTTCTGCTGGTCACAGGCACTTCCATCTTCGCCTGGTCTTCCTTCTGGGTTCAAACATTTCAGCCACTTGATTGGCTGGGCCACGATGACATCACACCCACGCATTCGCACTGGAGTCACAACATTAAAGCACAATGAGGTGCCGTGAATATATGCTGAGCTGTGCATGCGTAGCTCAGTGCACATTAACACTGGCAGGTAGAGAGAAGCATTTATGACAGAAGAGACCGAAAAGGTCCCATCGGTCATAAAAATCCTTTTTACCACTTTAATTATTTAATTAACTCAATTAATGTAAGGAGTTGTAACCCTTACATATACCCAGTGACTGACTTCAGGTGATACACAGAAATTAAACATATTCTGCTACATCAGTTGTACCTGTTTCTTGTCAGCATTCTCTTCTCTACATCCATTCAAAGTGCTCAACTCATAAAGGTTGTCTGAAGGTTCTGAAAAAAGGGGGCAGAGAGCTAAAATTACACACTGCAGAGCTCAGTGAGGAGAGCTCTGAGAGCTGATTGGAGGGAAGAGGACACACCCCTTCCATATAGCTCACAGGAACAGAGCTGAGGCTGTCAATCTGCCATTTTTATCTTGGTGTCTGGAAAATGTGTCAGAAATGATTCATGTGTATAGCAGAGGAACATACCAGCAGAAAGAAATGGCACTTAGTGCCCCTAATTGAGACAAGTACACACTATAGACGGATATGCGTTGTTCATTCTTTTGAGATAGATAGAGCTTTCTTTTGGTAGTATTTGATCACTACTGGGTTTTTTTGCTATATAAATTAAAAAAGACTGAACATTTAAAAATAAAATTATTTTGTTTATTTTTTGTTGTAAAATGTTGCAAATAAATATTTTTTCTTCACAAATTTCAGCTAAAATGTATTCTGCTACATTTTTTGGGTAAAATAACCCAGCAGAGTGTATATTACTCAGTCTGTGTGAAAGCTGTAGAATCTACAAACTTTAGGATATATATTTGAAAATTGATTAGTTGAGACCCTAAAATGCCAAGCGCTGGTATGATGTATGGCAGTGATCAGGATGTTAGCATGGGGTATGGCGGTGATCAGGACACTGGTATGGAGTATTGTGGTGATCAGATCACTGGTATGGGGTATGGCAGTGATCAGGACGCTGGTATGGCATATGGGGTGATCAGAATGCTGGTATGGGGTATGGTGGTGACCAAGATGCTGGTATAGGGAATGGCAGTGATCATGATGCTAGTATGGGGTATGGTGGTGACCAAGATGCTGGTATAGGGAATGGCAGTGATCATGATGCTGGTATGCGGTATGGGGGTGATCAGGATGCTGCTATTAGGTATGGGGGTGATCAGCACGCTGGTGTGGGGTATAAGAGTGATCAGAATGCTGGTATGGAGTATGGTGGTGATCAGGATGCTGGTATGGGGTATAGCGATGCCCAGGGCACTAATATGGTGTCTAGAGATTATCAGGGTGCTGGTATGGCATATGGAGTGATCAGGATGCTGGTATGGGGTATTGCGGTGACCAGGGTGCTGATATGGGCATGGCAGTGATCACAATGCTGGTATGCGGTATGGGGGTGATCAGCACGCTGGTATGGGGTATGTGGGTTATCAGCATGCTGGTATGGGGTATGAGAGTGATCAGAATGCTGGTATGGTATGGAGTATGGTGGTGATCAGGACACTGGTGTGGGGTATAGCGATAACCAGGGCACTGGTATGGTGTCTGGTGATGATCAGGGTGCTGGTATGGCATATGGCGGTGATCAGGGCATTGGCTTGGGATTTGGCGGTGATCAGGGCGCTGATATGGTGGCAATCAGGACATTGGTATGGTGTATGGTGGTGTCAGGGGCGGACTGACCATTTGGAAACTCGGGCACTGCCTGAGGGCCCGGGGTCAGTAGGGGGCCCCATGAGATGCCCATGGTACTTTTTTCATAGGCTTTTTTGGGCAAGGACATAGAGGCCCCATGATCCCCTATTGCCCGGGGGCCCCATGAGTTGTCAGTCCGCCCCTGGGTGGTGTTTTTGTCTGCACTGTAACAGGTGACGGGCTGGCTGCAATATTTATTATGCCTACACTGGGGCCATTATCTGGGACACTGGGGTGGCTGGCACTGCAGTCTGTGAATGTACAAGCAGCCTGACAGGCAAGGCTTCCCATCCGCAGCCACCCATAGCCTATAGACGGCTATAAAGGAAGAGGTTAAATGATAATTTTTCCCATTTCCTCCAGTTTGTCAGCATTATTTATTTATTTTATTTATTACAGGTACTTATATAGCGCCATCAATTTACTCAGCACTTTACATGTATATTGTACATTCACATCAGTCCCTAACCCTCAAGGGGCGTACAATCTAAGGTCCCTAACTCACATTCATACATGCACATACTAGGGCCAAGGAGAACATGCAAACTCCAGGCAGGTGTTATATATGAAGGAGTTGTCACCGTAGGACAGTACCACACATCATCTCTTCCTCTCCTCTTATTCATAACATATAGAGGAGTTCTTTTGTTCACAAACAGAGCTGGGAATATGGGAATAATGATAGCTGATAGCAGTGACATAGAGCATAGGAGGTTGTTAGCTCTCTGGTTCTCTGGAAGGATCAACAGGTTTGGTTTTCTTTCACAATTGTTAAGTAAATATAACAAAACCCTTCCCACTGTATATTTAATACGCTAAGAACAAGCAAATAAGGGAAGTTTATTGGGTGTACATACAATTTAAAGAGAGACTTCACCCTGAAATGGGGAAATCAAAATTTAGCAGCCACAAGTACTGTATCTGCTGACTTTTAAGAAAGGAATATTTACCAGCCCATGCAGTCCAGCACTGCATTCTATACAGTTCTTCTACCAGAGCTTCTCCTATTCCATGCCACCTTCTTGGCTTTAGGAGCCAACTGTCCCTTCCTAATCAAAGGTGTAACTAGAACCTTCAGGGTTACGCTGGTATGGGATATGGGGGTGATCAGTATGCTGGTATGGGATATGGGGGTGATCAGTATGCTGGTATGGGATATGTGGGTGATCAGTACGCTGGTATGGGATATGGGGGTGATCAGTATGCTGGTATGGGATATGGGGTGATCAGTACGCTGGTATGGGATATGGGGGTGATCAGTACGCTGGTATGGGATATGTGGGTGATCAGTACGCTGGTATGGGATATGGGGGTGATCAGTACGCTGGTATGGGATATGTGGGTGATCAGTACGCTGGTATGGGATATGGGGGTGATCAGTACGGTGGTATGGGATATGGGGGTGATCAGTACGCTGGTATGGGATATGTGGGTGATCAATACACTGGTATGGGATATGTGGGTGATCAGTACGCTGGTATGGGATATGGGGGTGATCAGTATGGTGGTATGGGATATGGGGGTGATCAGTACGCTGGTATGGGATATGGGGGTGATCAGTATGGTGGTATGGGATATGGGGGTGATCAGTACGCTGGTATGGGATATGGGGGTGATTAGTACGCTGGTATGGGATATGTGGGTGATCAGTACACTGCTATGGGGTAGGGGGGTGATCAGCACGCTGGTCACCTAATCAGAGGTGTAACTAGAACCTTCAAGGTTACACTGGTATGGGTGTGATCAGCACGCTGGTATGGAGTATGGGGGTGATCAGCATGCTGGTCACCTAATCAGAGGTGGAACTAGAACCTTCAGGGCCTCGGTGCAAGAAACCATGAGGGGCCTCACTGACCACAGGGGGCCCTTTCCATTGGTCCCAGGGCCCTTTACTCCCATTGTGTGGCCCTTTATAAGCCCCAGTGCACACTGCTGTGACTCATCATGAGACTTGCGATAAGTGGGGGAGATTTACTAAAACTGGAGCACTCAGAATCTGGTGCAGCTGTGCATGGTAGCCAATCAGCTTCTAACTTCAGATTGTTCAATTAAGCTTTGATAATAAAAATCTGCAAACTGATTTCTATGCACCAAATTTTGCAGTTTTAGTAAATCTCTCCCACATATGGTCGCATGACAAGTCAAAACACATCCATTTCAATGGGTGCTGACTCAAGTAGCGGCAACAAAAAAAAACCCCTACTACTTTTCTGCAACTTTGGTGTGATTTGAGTGCCATAAACTGCAATGTTAAAGCACAAAAGTCACCAGGAAGTCGCAAGGAAATTGCAAACTAGCAGGTTGCACAACTTTAGGGTCGCAGCAGTGTGAACCGAAGTCTTGCAGTCCTGAAGCATAGTCCCCCTTGCTGAGGTCTTGAGACCCCCCCACACTGTGACGGAACACCAGGGCCCAGTCCAGGGGTGGATTGACAACTCATGGGGCCCCCGGGCAATAGGGGATCATGGGGCCCCTGTGTCCTTGCCCAAACTCAAAAAAGACTATGAAAAAGGTACCAGGGGCATCTCATGGGGCCCCTTACTGACCCCCTGGGCAATAGGGGATCATGGGGCCCCTATGTCCTTGCCCAAACTCAAAAAAGCCTATGAAAAAGTTACCAGGGGTATCTCATGGGGCCCCCTACTGACCCCGGGCCCTCGGGCAATGCCCGGGTTTCCAAATGGTCAGTCCGCCCCTGGCCCAGTCACAAGTGCAACCTTGATAAGCCCCCCACTGTTCCTAATGACTAATGAGGTGAAAATCTGCCATGAAACTGGTCTTGTAGCCTCCCAGGATGTGTGACAGTATCTTGAGGCCCCCCACTGTGATGGAGCACCAGGGTCCAGTTGCAAGTGTGACCTTTGCAGCCCTGGTAAGTCCCACACTGTTCCTAATGACTCACAATGGCCCCATACTGGGTATGTGTGAGGTGAGAGTCTGCCATGAGACTGGTCTTGTAGCCTCCCAGGATGTATGACCTTATCCCAAGAGGCTGCAGGTGGGGGATGAAGCACCATCATCCTTGCCTAGTTGAGGAATGGGGAAGTGGAAGCAGGTACCACCAAAAACTTCCTACCCAAAAAAAATGAATACTGTGATTTTGTAACAAACTGGATGAAGGAAAATTATGGGGGACTTTTTATTTTCAGGTGAAGGTCTGCTTTAAGATTTTTTTATATTTTTCGGTGGATACGTCTTCTTGAAGGACCTGCATGATCATTATGGAACACTTGTACTCGAAACCCATCTTGTAATTGCAACTTGTTGTGTACCTTGTGTTTAGAATGTTTCTTATTCCTTTGGAGTGTATCCTGACGTGCTGGAAGGTTCGTGAATTTTGATGAATATTGACAGCCAAAGGAGAATGCATTCCATTTTTCCATTGCCTGACATGGAAGGAAACAGAAATAATTGCCTAGGCAATAATAAAAATTTGAAACATAAATTGAAAGACTCAGGAGTATCGACATTAGTAATAACACTATAAATCATTACTGAATACTAGGGCTATAGGAACACAAGACTGAGCTGGTATACTTTCTAAGCGCTAACACAGAAGGCCTATTTGCATGCATATTTCAAGTATTGCACCAAACAATAGAAAAAAAACACAACAATAGAATAAGCTACATTATATAAAAGTCGCTGGTAACTGCAAAAGGTTATCAGTCTATCAAAGTACATGTAAAGCCTTCTTTTTTTTTCTTTTTTTTAATACTTGGAACTGAAATCAAAAAGTGATTTGCATGTAAGCTGTGCCTAGGCAGTACCCTGAAAATTAAATTTTTTGCCCCGAATGCATTCTTGGAGAATAGCACTGCAGTCCCTGGTACCTACATTTTGCATGCACACTGTGCATTTAACCACATGCCGCCCAGCCACTGTATAAATACGGCGGCAGGGCGGCATGGCTGGGCAAAAGCGCATTTTAAAACGTGTGTTTTGTAAACAGATAGGGGGCGCGCACGAGGCGTGCCGCCGCCCTACCTGTCCTGCCGATCACAGCCGCGAGTGTCAGTCGCCGGGTCACATCCGGTCGTTACCGGCTATGTCCTGGCGATCGGCGGCAATCGCTGACAGAGAGCACAGCTGCAGTAGCTGTGCTTTCTGTCAGTTCCCTGACAGCTCCTGACATGCTGATCAGGACAGAAAAGTTTCTCTCTCTCGATCAGCGGTGTCCTGTGCAGTACACACCCCCGCCCCCTAGTAAAACACCCCCCCTCACACAGTTAACCCTTTCCCTGAATAATAAACTTAAACCCTTCCTCCCCAGTGCCATTAGTACAGTGTCAGTGTTTTTTTTTTGCACTGATCACTGTGTTGGTGTCACTGGGGATGTCAGTGACCCCAAGTCAGTACCCCCCAATGTCAGAATGTCCGCCGAAGTCCCGCTATAAGTCATTGATCGCCGCCATAAGTCACTGATCGCCGCCATTATTAGTATAAAAAAAAACTAAAAATCGCAGTATCTTTCCCGCCATTTGTAAACACTATAACTTTCACGTAAACCAATTAATTTACACGTATTGTTTTGTTTTTTTTTTTAAGCAAAGACATGTCGCAGAATGCATTTTGGCAGACATTTATGACTAAATTTGATTTTTAAATTTTTTTTTACTGGACATGTTTTATAGCAAAAAGTCCAAAATATTGTTTTTTTTCCTCAAAATTGTCAGCCTTTTTTTTATAGCGCAAAAAATAAAAACCGCACAGGCAATCAAATACCACCGAAAGAAAGCTCAATTTGTGGGGAAAAAAAGGAAGTGAATTTCATTTATGTACCGTATTGCATGACCGCGCAATTGTCCGTTAAACTAGCGCAGTGCTGTATAGCAAAAAAATGGCGTAAATTGCAGTATCTATACCATAGTTTGTAGACGCTATAACTTTCACACAAAGCAATCAATATACACTTATTGGGATTTTTTTTTTTACCAAAAACATGGAGCAGAATACATTTTGGCCTAAATTTATAACCAACTTTGAGTTTACTATATATTTTTTATAGCTGAAAGTAAAAAATATTGTTTTTCTTCAAACTTTTTGGCCTTTTTTTGTTTATAGCGTGAAAAATAAAAAGTGCACAGGTGATCAAATACCACCGAAAGAAAGCTCTATTTGTGTGAAAAAAAGGACGTAAATTTCGTTTGGGTGCAGCATTGCATGACCGCGCAATTATCAGTTGAATTAGTGCAGCCCCGAGTAGCAAAAAGAGGCCTGGTCATTAAGGGGGGTAAATCCTCAGGAGGGAAAGTGGTTAACAACGCTGGTAGCATTAGCTGTGTAAAATCGCCATAAAAACGCAAGTTTTTTTTTAGCATTTTTGCATTACTGTTAAGCTGCGTTTTTCAGCATTTGCCTTTTTTTGCGCTATTTACACAAAAAATAAATTAAAATTTTTGCTCAAAAAAATGGCCAAGAACACCGGTTTGCCGTGTTTTACTGTGTTTTACCGAGATTTCAGCGTTAGAGCGTTTTTACAGCTAAAAAATTCCCCTAGAAAGCCACTAGTTCTGGGGGGTTTTTCCCAGCCAAAAAACGTTGATTACAGTCTATGTGTGTATGGACACATAGGATAACATGCTGGGGGGGGGGGTACTGGTTGTAGAAAAAACACCAAAAGCCAAAAACCGCCGCTTTAAAAATGTCCGGTGCGCAGGAGTATAAACATGTTATACTTGCCTATTCTGGGGTCCCTGCTGGCAATTTTGGCTCCTCCTCTTTGACTTCTGTCTGGTGTCTCATTTCTCTGCTATCTACATAAGTCACTTCTGACAAGTTATGCCAACACCACTGAATCTAAGGGATCGGGGAGCTCCACCACACAGCCTGTAATTGACAGCCTCAGCTGTGCACAACAGAGAAATACAGAGCAGCATGTTTCCCTAGTAAATCACACACAGCACACACAGTAAAACAGCACACAGTTAACCCTTTGATCACCCTGCATGTTAACCCCTTCCTGCCCAGTACCATTAGCACACACAGTAAAACAGCACACAGTTAACCCTTTGATCACCCCGCATGTTAACCCCTTCCTGCCCAGTGCCATTAGCACACAGCACACACAGTAAAACAGCACACAGTTAACCCTTGATCACCCCACATGTTAACCCCTTCCTGCCCAGTACCATTTTTGCTTTTTAATAGCACTGATCACTGTATTGGTGTCACTGGGGATGTCAGTGGCAGTTAGTCAGTTCCCCCCCAATGTCACAATGCCCGTCGCAGTCCCACTATAAGTCGCTGATCGCCGCCATTACTAGTATAAAAAAATAAAAATTCCAGTATCTATGCCACCATTTGTAGACACCATAACTTTCACGTAAACCAATTAATTTGCACGTGTTGGTATTTTTTTTGCAAATACATGTCGCAGAATACATTTTGGCCTAAATTTATGAAGAAATGTTATTTCTATTTTTTTTTTTGCTGGATATGTTTTATAGCAAAAAGTCAAAAATATTGTTTTTCTTTCAAAAATTTTGGTCTTTTTTTGTTTATAGCGCAAAAAATAAAAAACACAGATGTGATCAAATACCACTGAAAGAAAGCTCCATTTATGGGGAATTTCTGTACAGCGTTGCATGACCACAAAATTGTCAGTTAAAATAATGCAGCGCTGTATTGCAAAAAATGGCCGGTCAGTAAGGGGGGTAAATCGCAGTTTCCTTCCGGGTTCAAGGTTTGCACTCCCCCCTTGCTGTGATTGAACACAGCAGGACTTAGGACCAATTCACACTGACTTGTGCTAAAATTGGTACTTGTCTGTTAATTCACCGGATTTATTTATATATATATATATAAATAAATATATATATATATATATGTTTTATTTAAATATATCACAAATATATATATTTATTTATATACAGTGGGGCAAAAAAGTATTTAGTCAGCCACCAATTGTGCAAGTTCTCCCACTTAAAAAGATGAGAGAGGCCTGTAATTGGCATCATAGGTAGACCTCAACTATGAGAAACCAAATGAGAAAAAAAATCCAGACAATCACATTGGCTGATTTGGAAAGAATTTATTTGCAAATTATGGTGGAAAATAAGTATTTGGTCACCTACAAACAAGCAAGATTTCTGGCTCTCACAGACCTGTACCTTCTTCTTTAAGAGGCTCCTCTGTCCTGCACTCATTATCTGTATCAATGGCACCTGTTTGAGGTTGTGGACAGGTGTCTTTTATACTGATAACAAGTTCAAACAGTCACACTCCAAACTCCACTATGGTGAAGACCAAAGAGCTGTCGAAGGACACCAGAAACAAAATTGTAGACCTGCACCAGGCTGGGAAGACTGAATCTGCAATAGGTAAGCAGCTTGGTGTGAACAAATCAACTGTGGGAGCAATAATTAGAAAATGGAAGACATACAAGACCACTGATAATCTCCCTCGATCTCGGGCTCCACGCAAGATCTCACCCCGTGGGGTCAAAATGATCACAAGAACGGTTAGCAAAAATCCCAGGACCACACGGGGGGACCTAGTGAATGACCTGCAGAGATCTGGGACCAACGTAACAAAGGCTACCATCAGTAACACACTATGCCGCCAGGGACTCAGATCCTGCAGTGCCAGACGTGTCCCCCTGCTTAAGCCAGTACATGTCCGGGCCCATCTGAGGTTTGCTAGAGAGCATTTGGATGATCCAGAAGAGGATTGGGAGAATGTTATATGGTCAGATGAAACCAAAATAGAACTGTTTGGTAGAAACACAACTCGTCGTGTTTGGAGGAGAGAGAATACTGAGTTGCATCCAAAGAACACCATACTGCATTTTCACAGGATATCCTGTGCATTGTGACATCTGTTTACATTCGCTTGCATCCGCTTACATCCGTTGCGTTGCGCTACAATGCATACATGTTGCATTTTAGCGCAACGCAGATTAACGCAGCATTATGAGGTGAATAGGACACACTGAAAATTATAGTTTTTCGGATGTCCTTCCGTTGATCTGTATTTTAGGCTTTGGTCACATGGAATCCGACTTTGAAATCGTGCAACTTCACTTGAATTCACATGATTTCAAAGTCGGATGTCAGTGCGACTTCAGGTGTGACTTGGAAGACATCTGTGGGACTTCATGCACAGATGTCTATGCAACTCGCACCTGAACCTGCAAAAAAGTAGTGCAGGAACTACTATGTGGGAGTTGTACCGATTTGACCACTTCCATTGTGGACAATAGAAATGATCAAATCGCATGACAATTCACACTGGTGGGACCAGGGACTTACAGCTGCGCAGATCAACGCACAGGGGTGAATTGGCCCTTAGTCCTGATTGGCTGTGTTCAATCACAGCCTAGAACCCGATGCCGACAAGCAAAACAGGGCTCTGTACAGAGGGATCGATCTTTAGTATAAAGCAGCATGCATTACACATAGGGGTTTATTTACTAAAGCTGGAGAGTCCAAAATCAGACTCACTTCTGCATAGAAACCAATCAGCTTCTAACCTCAGCTTGTTCAATGAAGCTTTGGCAATGAAACCTGGAAGCTGATTGGTTTCTATGCAGAAGGGAGTCTGATTTTGGACTCTCCAGCTTTAGTAAATAAACCCCACAGTGTCATCAGTACAGTGACACTGTATAGTATTAGCACTGATCACTGCATTAGTGTCACTGGTGTCAGTGTCAGTTACACAGTGCACAAAGCAAGGTCCATAAATACATGGATGAACGAGTTTAGGGTGGAGGAACTTGAATGGCACTGCAAGTGTAAAGTTTGGTGGAGGCAGAATTATGGTGTGGGGTTGTTTTTCAGGGGTTGGGCTTGGCCTCCTAGTTCCAGTGAAGGGAACTCTTAAGGCGTCAGCATACCAAGACATTTTAGACAATTTCATGCTCCCAACTTTGTGGGAAGAATTTGGGGATGGCCCCTTCCTATTCCAACATGGCTGCACACCAGTGCACAAAGCAAGGTCCATAAAGACATGGATGAGTGAGTTTGGGGTGGAGGAACTTGACTGTCCTGCACAGAGACCTGACCTCAACCCCATAGAACACCTTTAGGATGAATTAGAGCAGAGACTGCGAGCCAGGCCTCCTCCCCCGACATCAGTGCCTGACCTCACAAATGTGCTTCTGGAAGAATGGTCAAACATTCCCATAGACACCCTCCTAAACCTTGTGGACGGCCTTCCCAGAAGAGTTGAAGCTGTTATAGCTGCAAAGGGCGGGGCCAACTCAATATTGAACCCTACGGACTGAGGATGGGATGCTATTAAAGTTCCTGTGCATGGAAAGGCAGGCCGACCAATACTTTTGGCGATATAGTGTGTGTTGGGGGGATGGTGTCCACTTGTTTGCACACACAGTACTTCTACCCACATATAAACAGGTATATTTTATTTCCTTCCACTGGGTTTTTTTTTGGGCGGGGGGGGGGGTGGTAGGCCTATACTTGTTATATATATACCATTGTTTGTAGATGCTATAACTTTCATTCAAACCAATTATTATACGCTTATTGGGATTTGTTTTTAACTAAAGACATGTAGCAGAATACATATTGGCCTACATTTATTAAGACATTTGATTTTTTTTTCTTTTTTAGGGGATATGTTTTATAGCAGAAAATCAAAAAATATTGTTTGTTTTTTTTCAAAATTTAATTTAATTTATTAAATTAAATTTAATATCATTTCAATTATATAATAAAAAATAAAAAACCCAGTAGCGATCAAATACCAACAAATAAAAGTTCTATTTGTGTGAAAAAATTATATAAGTATCATTTGTGGAGAGCGTTGCATGACTGCGCTACTGCTAGATAAAGAAGCGCAGTGCGAATAGTAAAAAAATGGCCTGGTCATAAAGGGAGCCTAAAGTGTTACTAAACCCAGGACCCTGCATTCACTATATCTGGTCTCCCCGGACCCTGCATTCACTATATCTGGTCTTCCAGGACCCTGCATTCACTATATCTGGTCTCCCCGGACCCTGCATTCACTATATCTGGTCTCCCAGGACCCTGCATTCACTATATCTGGTCTCCCAGGACCCTGCATTCACTATATCTGGTTTCCCAGGACCCTGCATTCACTATATCTGGTCTCCCCGGACCCCGCATTCACTATATCTGGTTTCCCAGGACCCTGCATTCACTATATCCGGTCTCCCAGGACCCTGCATTCACTATATCCGGTCTCCCCGGACCCTGCATTCACTATATCTGATCTCCCAGGATCCTGCATTCACTATATCCGGTCTCCCAGGACCCTGCATTCACTATATCCGGTCTCCCCGGACCCTGCATTCACTATATCTGGTCTCCCAGGACCCTGCATTCACTATATCTGGTCTCCCAGGACCCTGCATTCACTATATCCGGTCTCCCCGGACCCTGCATTCACTATATCCGGTCTCCCAGGACCCTGCATTCACTATATCTGGTTTCCCAGGACCCTGCATTCACTATATCTGGTCTCCCAGGACCCTGCATTCACTATATCTGGTCTCCCAGGACCCTGCATTCACTACATCTGGTCTCCCTGGACCCTGCATTCACTATATCTGGTCTCCCAGGACCCTGCATTCACTATATCTGGTATCCCACAATACACAGAACATAGAAGTGCAATTATTTTAGTAAATATAAACTGCTAAATAACTTTCTCATCAGCAGTTGAATCAGTCTTGTGACTTCTATCAGTGTCCAGCTGGGCACTGGTTAAAGCTTGTAGTAGGAGTTTTCTTTCTGCTCTAGGAGGATGCAGGACCCCTGACCTCTGTCTGGACAGTGCTGATTGACCCTGTGCTGATCACATGCACACTACCAAGACAAAAAAAAACGTCTCTACCAATATACATTCCACACTGAGAATGTGCAGAGTGACTCCTAGGGCTCTGCGCTATCTGCAGTTGGATTGGAGACATTAAAAGAAGGGGAGGATCAGAGAAGACAGCATCAAACAGCATTTTTACACAATGCAGAGGATTAACCCCTTAGATTCCACAGTGAGTATAACATGCATGCTTTACTGCATTTACAGACTGATTTTACTGTTGTGGGTTTAGTAACACTTTAGGTGGTTAAGAATACATTGGGTATTGGGTGGTATGATGAACAAATTAGCACAGCTATTACATAGAAGACATTATTTTACTTTTGCTGTTACTCCACCCCTGAATATGCTATAAAAATGCTGACTTTCTGAATGAATCATCCATAATCTTTATGTATGAGATGATTAAACTTGATGTTTTAGGTCTAGTGGAGGATCTACGACTGCCCTATAGGCTTTACACAATCTATTTTAACATCTTAGAAATCTGTCAAAAGCAAGTATGAGTCAGATGGCAAGGTTTCAGATAAAAGGCTCCCTCTATCAGATCCTGGCTTGACACTTCATTAGGCAGAATACACCAGTACAAAACTGTGAACAGGAAACGACTTCTTGTGGCTCTACAATGGAACATGACAGATAGGAGTCAATGGAGATCCAGCCTAATTAGAATGTTATACAAATTTAATTTTTTAAAAGTGTCACAGCAGGGGCCTTCTAATAGAAAATCGTGTTCATAGAGAAACATAGAAAAGGGAAGTCTTATATTATTAACTCTGACTCGTGATGGGTGAATCTGCCCTGGTACAAATCTGATTTAAAGTTCAAATAATTTTTTAATTATTACAGGTACTTATATAGCGCCAGCAATTTACGCAGCACTTTACATATATATTGTACGTTCACATCAGTCCCTAACCCTCAAGGGGCGTACAACCTAAGGTCCCTAACTCACATTCATACATACACTAAGGGGCGTATTTATCACAAGGCAAACAAGGCATTTGCCTAGGGTGGCATTTTTTAGGGAGGCAGCACTACCCCCTGGAAGAAGGGACATGTGCGGCATGAGGACCAGGTGGGATCCGAGAGAGGCTGCGGGCTGCTTGATGGTGTATGCAGAGCCTAACTGCCATTCCCAGGGATGTCCAGAGCTGTGAAGGTGAGTATCTCTCTCTCTGTTGCCGTGGGGGGGAAGGTGATAATGGAAGGCTCTCTCGAGTGGTGGTGGGGATGGGGCAGAAGTGTTGTTGGTTACCATCAGGCTCTCCCTGCAGGGGGGGGGGATTTGGTCGGTGTGAGGCTCACTGGAGGGGGGGTACGATTTTTGTGTTGCCTAGGGCACCATAAAACCTAAATACACCACAGCATACACATACTAGGGACAATTTACCTACCAGCATGTATTTGGAGTGTGGGAGGAAACCAGAGTACCCAGAGGAAACCCATGCAAGCAAAGGGAGAACATGCAGACTACAGGCAGGTTGTGCTGTGAACCAACAACCCTAGTACTGCCAGGCAGAAGTGCTAACCATGTAGCCACTGTGTTGCCCAATCAAGTCCAAACTACAGTTAGGTCCTTATATATTTGGACACAGACACAATATTCGTTTTTTTTCAGGTATTTACCAACATATATTCAAGCTATAGTTATATAATGGATATGAGCTGAAAGTGCACACTCTCAGGTTAAATTTGAGGGTATGTAAATCCAAAGTGGAGGAAGGGTTTAGGAATTACAGCTCTGAAGAGTAGCCACCCCCCCTTTTTCAAGGGACCAAAAGTAATTGGACAATTAAATCAAAAGCTGTTTCATGGCCAGTTGTGGGCTACTCCTCCATTATTTCTTCAACAATTAAGCAGGTAAAAGGTCTGGAGTTGATTCTAAATGTGGTATTTGCATTTGGAAACTATTGCTGTGAACCTACAGTAATTAGTAGTTATGCTATGTATCCTGCAAAAATTTCTATGAAAACCTATTGAAAGTGAACACTTAGGTCAAATCCAAACATCATCCCTAAAAGTATAGCCCAATTCTGGGAAATGGGGGGATTACAACTCTACTGACTACCAGTATCAGGTAGGCATCTGCACCCCATGCCTATGAATAATGGTAGCTTCTGAACCCCACTGACCACCAATGCTGGCAAAGGCGGTGAGGAAATTTCACCCCACTGACCAACGATATCAGGGGAGATTTGTTCCCCGGCTGGCTACCAAGACTGGATGGGGGGAATTAAACTCCACTGCCAATAATAGGGATGATTGTACTAGAGACCACCAAAGCTGGGGAAGAGGGTAAGGCTGTTTAAGCTCCACTGACCACCAATGCTGTGGAAGAAGGAGGATTTCAACCTCAATTACATCCTGGTGTGCAGCACAGGTCTTCTCTATGCCAAGATGATCCTCATTCTCAGGTTCAAAAATTGAAAGGTATGGATTTTGATTGTCTTCTGCAAGCAGATATATTTTGAACGTACAATATTATCAGGTACTTTTAAATCTTCAGTTTTCATTCAGCTTCAGTGGTGAGCTACAAAAACATGTTGCAAAATGACTATCAGATTGACCAAAAAAGAAAATGAAGTTCGCTGAAGTAAAATGAAACCTTGGAGCTAGTGACAACTCTAATTACTATAATAGGAAGGTATGTCTTTTGTTTGTCCTCTGCAAGTAAATGCATTTTGGATGTACAATGTTATCAGGTATCTCTTTCAAGAGGACTTTTACATCTTTAGTTTCCATTCAGCTTCAGTGGTGATCTACAAAAATGTAAGAGGCGTTGCAAATGGCAATTAGATTTTTCAAAATAGAAAATCAGGTTTGCTAAAATAAGATGATACCATGGAGTTGGTCACAACTCTAATTATAATAATTAATATATTAATAACACTGTTTTAGATGCACTCTTTTGACTGTTTGAAGTACAAGCAAGATTTTAATTTTAGAACATATAACCTAAAAATTTGGAATAAAGAAACGTGCTTACATTTTGCAGAACTAATGCCTTACATCCAATTATTTCCTGACCACTTATTTGATTTTATTCTGTCTGATTATAAATTGTAAAGACTTTACAAGAGATAAAAGTGAATTTGTACGAATCAAGAACCAACCAACCAGGATCATAAATGGTGAATCATGGACCCAAGTAGCCCTTTGTCCCAGGAGTAGTTTGCTTTCCCAAGTGCCAAGTAAAAACAGTGGCACACTGTAATGAAGAACACACAAGAACATGGCAGAGTACATACAAGCAGGCATGGCACATTTTATTGGGAGGCAAAAGAACAAATGCAAGGAAATTAACTCATACTGCTCAGTGAATTGTCCTTAACCACTTGAGCTCCTGAGGATTTACCCCCCTTAATGACCAGGCCTCTTTTTGCTACTCGGGGCTGCACTAATTCAACTGATAATTGCGCGGTCATGCAATGCTGCACCCAAACGAAATTTACGTCCTTTCTTTCACACAAATAGAGCTTTCTTTCGGTGGTATTTGATCATCTGTGCGCTTTTTATTTTTCACGCTATAAACAAAAAAATGCCAAAAATTTTAAAGAAAAACAATATTTTTTACTTTCAGCTATAAAAAATATATAGTAAACTCAAAGTTATAAATTTAGGCCAAAATGTATTCTGCTACATGTTTTTGGTAAAAAAAATCCCAATGAGTGTATATTGATTGCTTTGTGTGGAAGTTATAGCGTCTACAAACTATGGTATAAATACTGCAACTTACGCCATTTTTCTGCTATGCAGCGCTGCGCTAGTTTAACGGACAATTGCGCAGTCATGCAATATGGTACATGAATGAAATTTACATCGTTTTTTTCCCCACAAATTGAGCTTTCTTTCGGTGGTATTTGATCGCCTGTGCGGTTTTTATTTTTTGCGCTATAAAAAAAAAGGCTGACAATTTTGAGGAAAAAAAAACAATATTTTGGACTTTTTGCTATAAAACATGTCCAGTAAAAAAAATGCAAAAATCAAATTTAGTCATAAATTTCTGCCAAAATGCATTCTGCGACATGTCTTTGCTAAAAAAAAAAAAACAATACGTGTAAATTAATTGGTTTACGTGAAAGTTATAGCGTTTACAAATGGCGGGAAAGATACTGGGAGTTTTTTTTATACTAATATTGGCGGCGATCAGTGAATTATGGCGATCAGTGACTTATGGCAGCGACCAGAGACTTATGGCAGGACTGCGGGACTGCGGCGGACATTCTGACATTGGGGGGTACTGACTTGGGGTCACTGACATCCCCAAAAACACTAATACAGTGATCAGTGCAAAAAGAAAAACACTGACACTGTACTAATGGCAATGGGGAGGAAGGGGTTAACTTTATTTTGCAGGGAAGGGTTATCTGTGTGAGGGGAGTGTTTTACTAGGGGGCGGGGGGTGTACTGCACTGGACACCGCTGATCGAGATAGAGAAACTCTTCTGTCTTAATCAGCTCCTCCTGACAAGGAAGTGACAGACAGCACAGCTACTGCAGCTGTGCTCTCTGTCACTGTTTACCGCCGATCGCTGGGAAACAGCCGCTAAGGACCGGCTGTGACCCGGCGACTTACATCCGCGCGGTGATCGGCGGAAGAGATAGGGCGGCGGCGCGCCTGGCGCGCGCCCCCTATTTGTTTGCAAAACACACGTTTTAAAACGTGGTTTTGCCTGCCAGTGGCGCCCTGCCGCCGTATATCTACAGTGGCTGGGCGGCAAGTGGTTAAAGTGTATGTTGAAGCTGCATTCCATGAATGTGTCAAACACAACCCCAGAAAAGTAGCCCCTCTGCACTGTAAGGGTTAATCAGTATGTCTAGATGTGAATAGATAAGGAGAAACACTTTAAGTTGGCCACTGGTAGAATTTTGTTTGAAATGGTTTTGTTTTAAGAAATTGTGTTTGATTTTCCTAATGGTTAATGGGGTCAAATCAATGTTATGTTTTGCCAATAAAGAGAAGAAAATTCAAAGGATGGAAATTTTTTCTCATATTAATTAAACTGGTTGTAAAGGCAGAAGGTTTTTTTACCTTCATACATTCTGTGCATGAAGGTATAAAAACCCTCTGAGTGCATCCCTCCCCTTATACTTACCTGAGCCCAATCCTGATCCAGCGAATTGAAAGAGACTGTCTCGGCTCTCTCCCTCTCATTGGCTCAAATATAGCAGTGGGAGCCATTGGCTGTCAATCATAGCCAGTGAGGAGGGAGCAGGACAAGGAGCCGAGCCACGCTCTGTGTCTTTTTGACACACAGATGCAGCTCATGAGCACGCGTGCATGAATGCCCCCTATAGCAAGCAGTTTTCTATGGTTGGCACTTAGCAGGGGGGGAGGGGCCAGGAGCGCCGGTAGGGGAATAAGAATAGAAGGATTGGGTCTGCTCTACAAAAACTTTACACAGAGCAGATAAATATGACTTGTTTGTAAATATTAAAAAATGAACATTTAGAATCACATTCATTTCTAAAATTGTTTTGTTTTGATCTAAGAATTTTTGTACAAATACCTGTATATTGAATATTCGTTTCAAAATCTACTAGTGTATGGCCAGCTTCACTTCTGACTCCAGCAGCCTCCCCCGATCCCCTACAACCTCCCATGCTTATCCTCAGCACATGCAATGCAGGGCTAACCAAGGCTGGTTCTGGTGCTTCAGAAAGAGGAGGAGAGCACCAAAGTCGGCTGGAGAGAAGAGTCAGGTATGTAACAATGCCATTTCAGCTTCCCCTAAACCAGTGTTTCTCAACTCCAGTCCTCATGGACCCCCAACAGGTCATGCTTTCAGGATTTCCATTATTTTGCACAGGTGATTTGATCAGTTTCACTGCCTTAGTAATTACCACAGCTGTTTCATCTGAGGGAAATCCTGAAAACATGACCTGTTGGGGGTCCATGAGGACTGGAGTTGAGAAACACTGCCCTAAACTAACTATTGTTTGTTAGGTAAAAGCATAATTTACTCACTGTGCTCAGTGAAGCTGATTGCTGCTAGTCAGTGTGTTCAGCTGCTGCCAATCCGATAGCTTGCTCTAGTTTCTGGATGATAGGTGTGGAGCTATGCAGATGGCAACATGAATATTGATACAGCCTATCCCAGAGAGGCAGTCTCTGATGGCAGGCTGGGAGACTGTATATATTCGAGGAGCACACTGGGCTCAGGGTCTTTTCTTAGAGAGGATTAGTCCATCTTGGAAGGGGCATGCTGCCCCTTCAGGCATGGCTGCTATGTCTGCTGTTGTGAGGCCTCAGGTGGGCAACCTGAGTGCCTGAATGCTGAGACCCAGGTACTGCTGAAAGTTGACTGAGGTGCTGTCTACTGAAGATCTGGTCTGGTATCAAAGAAGAAGGCAACCAGCTGTCCTTGGGCCTTGTGAGTACAGACACTGCTGAAGGATCTTAGAGACGTTTGTGCTACTAATACCCCTCTGGAAATAGAGAGTCAGCTTTGGGTCTAGTTAAAGGGGACACCGACGGGTGTCCTGAAGAACTTTGTTCATCTAATCTCACTCCTTAAGGATCTTAGAGACTTTTGTGCTACTAATACCCCTCTGGAAATAGAGAGTCAGCTTTGGGTCTAGTTAAAGGGGACACCGATAGGTGTCCTGAAGAACTTTGTCCATCTAATCTCACTCCTTAAGGATCTTAGAGACTTTTGTGCTACTAATACCCCTCTGGAAATAGAGCGTCAGCTTTGGGTCTTGTTAAAGGGGATTCCAGCTGGTGTCCTGAAGAACTTTTTCCATCTAATCTACTTGAAGGGACTCTGCTCTTGTGGCTATAAGAAAGGGATTTATAGCTAACTACTACTGCTACTACTACTACTATTACCTTAAAGCTGAAGTCTACTGTTTGCTAAAAGCACAGACTTTATTAAAGCTTGTCGTGAAGAATACCTAAGTTCTCAAGTGCACATAGTTCTTGTTTTTTGGAGTATCCTACCTAATTCCATCAAACCTATCCAAGTTCTCCCAAAAAAAAAAGCAACAAAAACAATACCCCTAGACTGGTCATTGAAGAAACGTGTGAATGAGCCTATGTGGCTGACTGCAGGACAAAACTGGTGGGGGGGGGACCTGAACAGTATTCCTGCGGCTCCTACAGGAGTACTCCTACACAGATATTGACTGAGCAGAAAGAAAAGCTCACTCATCTAAAGATAGCCATTTTTTAAATGTCATGCAGGGCAACTTCATGAGTGAATTAGTTAATGCCCCAACTAGAATTAATGAGTTTCTAGATCCAGGTCTTTTTTTCAGTAGGAATGTGGGAGAACGCAGTTCCAGCACTAAATGTACATTGTACAAAAGTCCATCCAGTTCAACCATTAAAAAAAAAAAAGTTATAATCCTATACCCACCATTGATCTGGAGGAAGGCAAAAAAAAACCCAGCAAAACATGATCCAATTTGCTCCTGCAGGGGAAAAAAAATCCTTCCTGATCCCCCGAGAGGCAATCGGATATTCCCTGGATCAACTTTACCTATAAATATTAGTATCCCCCTTATGTATTTTACATGGAGATCATATCCCCCTTATGTATTATACATGGAGATCATATCCCCCCTTATGTATTATACATGGAGATCATATCCCCCCTTATGTATTATACATGGAGATCATATCCCCCCTTATGTATTATACATGGTGATCATATCCCCCCTTATGTATTATACATGGAGATCATATCCCCCCTTATGTATTATACATGGAGATCATATCCCCCCTTATGTATTATACATGGAGATCATATCTCCCCTTATGTATTATACATGGAGATCATATCCCCCCTTATGTATTATACATGCAGATCATATAACCCATTATATATTATACATGGAGATCATATCCCCCCTTAATCTCCTCTTCTCAAGAAGAATACATTCAGTTCCTCTAATCTTTCCTCATAGCTGAGCTATGAGGACAGTACAGTATGTAAAAGCAACGATGCACTGGGGTGTACTGGAGGGTCTATTGATGCTGGCTGCTGGGAGATCTATAGTTGCTGGAAGGGATCTATTTTTGCATTGGGGTCTATTTTTGCTGGTGGGGATCTATTATTGCTAGGGGGGACTTATTCTACTGTTGAGGGAGAGTTTATTGATGCTGGCTGTTGGAGGGTCTATTGATGCTAGCTGCTGGGAGATCTATTGTAGCTGCTGGAGGTCTATTGTTGCTGGAGCGCTATTTTTTTGTGGGGTGTCTATTATTGTGTAGGGGGATCAATTGTTGTTGGGAGTGGGGCTTATTGATGCTGTTGGGGGTCTGTTGTTGCTGGCTGCGGGAGATCTATTTTACTGCTTCTTTTAACCTCTCTAGCGGTCTGATTATGTCCATATTTCTGTGCTGAAAGTGGTACATTTTTTTGCATGGAAATATGTTGTTTTTTATTGTAGGCCTGTAATTCTTAGGAATAACTCACTTAAATCTGTCCGAACAAGAGTCTAGGAAACATTCCGGATGTGATAAAACTTGAAACACGAAATCATAAATTATAATTTAATAAATAATCATAAAAATAATAATAATATAATAATAAATTTAATTCAATAATATAATCAAACCAAAAACACTGAAATGTGAAATATAGCGCCAAGTTCTCACATCACTGATAAAAGTCGCAAAATCGTTTTCAGTGTCTGATAACGAATTTCCCCCACGAATCATTATCACTCAATTCTGCAAGTGGTTCTAATTTACTATCGCTGTTCTCTAGCCGGTCTAAAACCGATTTTGACCTAAAGGGACGCTTTTTGGACACCATGGACGTTTCTCAGTTTCCAGGCAGAAAGAACGGTACAAATGCAGGCAGGGCACAGGACAAAGCACTCGGGACAAAACGTATGTGAAATGGTTTGATACAGGAATGTTTTACTATGTGATTTTAGTGTATTTAGTGAATGTCACTTTTTGTCATTTTCAAATTTCCCGCCGTTCCATCCCCCGTACATCCCGACGCTCACAGGGAACGGAACCCAGATGACAGATGCCGGCATCCGCCGGATTACATTGCTGGGGACACTGCAGGAGGGACATCGCGGGAGTGCAGGACAAGGTAAGTTATCAAGGGATCCCGGAGCAGCTCCGCATGGTAGCTTGGGGTTACCGCTTGTGGTACTGAAACTTTACCCCGAGCTACACTCAGGAATACCGCCAGGGAGGTTAATATCATTAACACATTTCATACCCATTACTTAGCACTACAAAATGTTGCTTGGTTTTGCATTCTCTAATAGGGGTGATACTAGGAGTTGGGTAGGGGGTGGAACCAAGGGATGGTGCTCAGAGGTGGGTAGGGGGCAGAGACAAGAGGGAGATTCAGAAGGAGGGAGTTCCTGCACCTATTCTGTGGGAAAAAAAGCCCTGGCTAGATCTATTAATTACAAATAACACAGATCTGATTGCAGATGTGGAAATACAGGACAACATGGGAACCAACAATCACGATAATTACATTCAATGAAAATCATAGAAAAAGGAGGCACAAGAGTATTGTAAGAACACTAAATTTCAAAAGAGCCAACTTTTCTGCTACAGGATATCAAAGGAGATCACTTTCTAGAAACATTGAACATTGAGGAAAAATGGAAGCACTTTTGGAACATATTAAATAAAGGTATTATCCAGTGTATTCCAATGGGCAACAATATAAAAGTGATAAAGTTGAACTTGGGTGGCTAAGCTTTAACATAAAAAGACATATTAAAGAGAAAAAAATGTTCTTTAAAAAATGTAAGGCCGAGGGGTCATTATCAGCATTACAACTCTACAAGAAATGCAATAAGTGTGAGCGCAATCAGAGCAATCAAGGCAGCTAAAATAGACTACAAAAGGCACATAGCAGAGGAGCGTAAAAAAATCAGAATTTTTTCTTACATTTATTAATAATAAAAATGCGAGGTCAGATCATATTGGCCAAAGGATGATTAAGTTAGTTACAAGTGACTAGGAGAGGACAAATGTAATAAAGGCATTCTTCTCCTCAGTTTTTACAAAGGAAAAGGAGGGGTATAGTAATCAAGACTATTAGCATCATTAGTAAGGCATCAATGAATGTACTCTTGTGGCTAGCAGAAGCCAGAGTACGAAAAAGACTTGAAAGTCGTAATGCAAACACATCACCAGGAAATGACTTACGCCTGAGATTCCTTAACCGCTTCCTGTCCACCCTATAGCAGATACTGCTACAGGGCAGCACGGGTGCACCACATCACGTATATATCATGTATATTTTGTATTTCCGGGTAGGGAGAACACACGAGACGCACATGCGCCTTACCCGCGCCGTCATTCGCAGCCGTAGCTGTCAATCTCCAGGTCCTGGCCGGTGATTACTCGCCGGCACCTGGTGATTTCTGACAATCTCCAACAGGGAGGAGAACTAGTTTGTTTACTAACACCCCCCTAGTAAAAAAAACACAGTTAACCCTTTGATCGCCCCTCATGTTAACCCGTTCCTGCCCAGTGCCATTAGTACAGTGTCATTGCTTTTTTTTAGCACTGATCACTGTATTGGTGTCACTGGGGATGTCAGAGGGGGGCTACAGCATTTGGACATCTAGCCACCGCTGGTGGCCATCCTAAATTTTCCGGTCAGTATTGTTTGCTTTGGTTTCTACCTACCTAAATTTGGAATAAAGTTCACCTATGCAGTATCACACTATGTGATGTCCCTTATTGGGCTCTCTTTATGAGCGCCACCCTCCGCAGTGCCTATCCTAAAGGGAGACCCCGGATGTGTGGGATTGTCTGAAGATCCCTGGAGCCCTGTCATAACGGATGACCAAAGGATGTTAGCGAGTGCAGCCTGACCAGAATGCAGATGACCTAGATGTATCTGTTGATAGAGGAAACTTCTTTCATGCGTATTTTAAATGCACTTCTGGTGAGTGCGCATTCCACTTATTTATTTATCTTCACCTTTGGATCACATATTTTCACCGGTAGACGGGACCCTGCAAGATTCCTATATCACATTCCTTGTGATTTGGACACTATTTTGAATTTTGATCAATAATTTTATATTACACATTGTGCTCTAGATAACTAATTTGCACATTGTATATATCTTAATTTCTGTTCTTATTTCTTGTTGATATTTGCATGACATTACCCTTACTCCTAGCGCTGCACCTTTATTATTTCTATAAGTCAGTGCCCGCCAGTGTCAGAATGCCCGACGCAGTCTCACAATCCCGCTATAAGTCGCTGATTGCCGCCATTACTAGTAAAAAAAATTCCAGTATCTATACCACCATTTGTAAACGCTAAAACTTTCACGTAAACCATTTCATTTACACGGATTGGGATTTTTTTTTAGCAAAGACATGTAGCAGAATACATTTTGGCATAAATTTATGACAAAATTAAATTTTTTACATTTTTTTACTGGACATGTTTAATAGCAAAAAGTCAAAAATAATGTTTTTTTTCCTCAAAATTGTCAGCTTTTTTTTTTATAGCTCAAAAAATAACAAACGCACAGGCAATCAAGTACCACCGAAAGAAAGCTCAGTATGTGGGAAAAAAAGGACGTAAATTTCATTTGGGTGCAGCATTGCATGACCGCGCAATTGTCAGTCAAAGTAACTCAGCGCCGTAGTGCAATAAATGGCCTGGTCAGGAAGGGGGTAAATCCTCAGGAGGGCAAGTGGTTAAAGAACTCAGGTTCAGGACAGATATAGCATTTTTACGGACAGCTAACTGACAGGAATAGTACCATCTGAATGCCAAAAGACCAAGGTGGTATTAATATTTTTAAAAGGGCAGAGATGTATTCCTGGTAACTACAGGCCAGTCAGTCTAACATCGATAGTGTGTAAACTATTGGAGAAGATAATAATGGACTATACGCAATAATTTGCTAATGAAAACAGTTTAATTAGTAGTAATGGATTTAAGAAAGGTCATTCTTGCCAAACCAACCCACTCTATGAGGAAGGGAGCTGCCATCTAGATAAAGGAAGGCCTGTGGATGTGGTATATCTGGATTTTGCAAAAGCATTCAATACAGTCCCCATAAATGCTTAATTTGCAAATTGAGGTCTGAAGGCATGGACCGTAAAGTTTGCATCTGATAGAAAACTTGTTACAAGGACATGTCCAAAAGGAGGTGATAAATAGCGCATACTTAAAATAGTATGGAGTGGTAAATGGGGTACCTCCAGGCTGTGTCCTGGGACCAATTCTGTTTAACCTCTTCACGCCGACCATACACAAATATGCAGCCACTTGGCGGCTGGGCCTTGACACCGAGTGGTTATTTGCGTACCATTTGTAAACAAACATGTCCTGAGAGAGAGCGCCCTGCACACTCTCAGCACAAGTGTCGGCATCCCACAGAAAGGTCCCGATCTCTCCTTGCGATCGGGACCTTTCCGATCAAATGACTGCCATGACAGCCAATCATGGCGGTCACATGACCCTAAACCCCGCACCGCCTCCCAGCATCAGAAACCCCTTAAAGGGACAGGAGGTGCCAGTGTGAAGGGGTTAAATTTTTAATTAATGACATGGAGCAAGGTTTCTTAACTAGGGTTCCTCCAGAGATTGCTAGGGATGCCTTGAGCAATGAGCAATTTTTGCCTCTCAGGTAAGTTCCCACTGACACCATTGATCATTTTAGCAATCTGTAAGGGGGTAATTCTTCCCAATGTCCACAAGTGTAAGGAACATTCTTGCCTCTGACTATCACACTAATGTATCATGAATTGTAGATAAAGTAATTTTTAGCAGGGCTTCCCTGAGACCAGAAAGTTATATCAAGGGTTCCTCTGCGTTGAAAAGGTTGAGAAAGGCTGACATAGAGGTTGGTATAAGAAGCTCAAATCTCAGTGTTTGCCGATGATACAGAGCTAAGTAGGGCAATAACTTCAAAACAGGATATTGAAACTCAATATTCAACCTCAATAAAATAAAGGGGTTGGCAACTACATGGCAAATGAGGTTAAATGTTGAAAAATGTAAAGTAATGCACTTGGGGGCTAAAAATATGAACGCAAATTACTCGCTAGGGGGAGAACCTCTGAGGGAATCTAGGATGGAAAAAGATCTGGGAATCCTAGTGGATCACAGACTCAGCAAGGCTGGCAGAATATTAGCATGCATAAAAAAGGGTATTTACACAAGAGGCAAAACTATAATTCTACCACTTTACAAAACTCTGATCCAGCCACATCTGGAATCTCGAATTACAAAAATAACAAATTTAAACAAATCTGAAATAACTAAATGAAATTCAGCCGACATTCGATTAGAAAACAAATTCGAAAACAAAATCAAGCAAACATTCGAAAACAAATTTAAAATGGAGCTCCACCCAACAGGGGAAGTTACGCTTTAATCCCCCTGACGGTATTCCCGAGTGTAGCTCGGGGTAAAGTTTCAGTACCACAAGCGGTAACCCCGAGCTACACTCGGGCTTACCATGCGGCGTTGCTCCAGGATCTCTTCTTCACTTACCTTGTCTTGTGCTCCCGCGATGTCCCCCCTGCAGTGTCCCCGGCAATGTCCTCTGGCCGATGCCGGTATCTGTCTTCTGGGTTCCGTCCCCTGCGAGCGCTGGGACGTACGAGGGACGGAACGGCGGGAAATTTAAAAATGTGAAAAAGTGACATTCACTAAATACACTAAAATCTCATAGTAAAACATTACTGTATCAAACCATTTCACATACATTTTGTCCCGAGTGCTTTGTCCTGTGCCCTGCCTGCATTTTTACTGTTCTTTCTGCCTGGAAACTGAGAAACGTCCATGGCGTCCAAAAAGCGTCCCTTTAGGTCAAAAGCGGTTTTAGACCAGCTAGAGAACAGCGATAGTAAATTAGAACCACTTGCAGAATTGAGTGATAATGATTCGTGGGGGAAATTCGTCATCAGACACTGAAAACGATTTTGCAACTTTGCTCAGTGATGTGCGAACTTGACGCTATATTTCAAATGTCAGTGTTTTTGGTTTGATTATTTTATTGAATTACATTTATTATTATTATATTATTAGTTTTTATGATTATTTATTAAATTATAATTTATGATTTCATGTTTCAAGTTTTATCATACCCGGGATGTTTAATAGACTCTTGTTCGGACAGATTTCAGTGAGTTATTCCTAAAAATTACAGGCCTACAATAAAAAAACAACATATTTCCAGGCAAAAAAATGTACCGCTTTCAGCACAGAAATACTGACATAATCAGACCACTAGGGAGGTTAAGGACTGGTCCCCCGCTCCTCGTTTGCACCTTTGGGGAGCGGGGGGAGAAGGTACCCGAAATTGACAGGTACCCGCTCCCACTTCCCCTGCGTTCGCCTAGGCGATCGGATGCGGAAATTCTCCTCCCTCCCTGTAGTCTTCTGGGACAACTGACAGATCCCAGAAGACTACGGGACCATTCACAAAGCGCAGCGCTTCTTGCGCAGTGGGCAGTGAAGCCACAAGCTGTCACAGCCGGGTGCCCACGCTGAAGATGCCAGCGCTGGGAACATCGGGCGGCCGGTGAAACCGGCTGCAGGGGGGACCGCAGGATTGAGGGACAGGTAAGTGTGTGTTTTTTAAAAGTCAGCAGCTGCAGTTTTTGTACAGTTTATATAGCTGCTGACTTTTATTTATTTCATTTTTTTTTCACTGGAATTCTGCTTTAAACTTGAATATGAGAACAAGAATACCATTAGAAAATCAAATGTATATTCTTGAAACGAAAATGCTCGAATGAAAATCTATACGTATATGGCCAGCTTAATGATTAGAAAATCAAATTAATATTCTTGAAACTAATATTTTCGGGAGAAAATCTACATGTGTATGGCCAGCCTTAAGCCCCGTACACTCGATGAGAATATCGGACGAACGATCGTTTTTTTTCGCCTGCTAGTCTCAGATCGAAAGTGAAAAGTGAAAAGGTTACTAAAGATACAAACATTCTCATATGAAAGAAAATAATTTGGAAAGTGGTGTCATGTATTTGTATTGTATTTTTGGACGACAAGTGTACTGAATAAACTAAAATCATACAATCTGGTATCGTACGAGAAACATTTTCATGCTTGTCCCTTCGAATATTGTCGCACGAATTGTCATGATCAGCTTTAGAAAGCTGTGTACTCTTTTAACGTTTTAAGAATTTGGGAATGGGATGGGCTTTTAATTCACAGTTAATGCCACTAAGGAACACAGAATATTTTGCCCCTGGGAAGGAAAATATCACAGGGAAATTGATTATAAAACAGGATGCGCAATTGAGAGACATAATGGTGGATCGTGAATTGGGATCATTTAGAGAGCTGGAGAAGAAAAAGGGAGAAGTCTTTAACAGAATGGATGGGCTACGATACCACCAATTGAAACATTTCTTTGGGAGCCTCCCAAAACCGATGAGAACCAGAAAAGAGTGGAACCCAATGGAAAGATTATTAGAAGCACGGGGGGATGGGAAACAAGGAATTGCAAAAATATATAAGATATTTACTGAGTTAGACACTGGCACAAAATTGGTATATATAGAGAAATGGGAAAGGGATATGGGAAGGGAAATAGATGAGGAGGAGCAGATGAAAATGTTTAGACTAATTCACGAAAATATTAGTATGCGGGAAGTAGAAGTAAATTATAAATGTTTGGTAAGATGGCACATTACACCAAAAGTAGAGCACAAACTGAATGGGGAGATTTCACCACTGTGTTGGAGAGGGTGTGGAGAGGTAGGCACGCTGTATCATATATGGCGGGAGTGTTCAAGAATACAAGAGTTTTGGCAAAAAATAGTCCATTTAGTAAGGAAAATCGCCGAAAATATCAGAATAGACCCTGAACTATGTCTTTTCCATATCACAAAGTTTCCAGTGAGATTATATAAGGATCTGGGGATCTGGCACTTTTTGACTGCAGCGAAGAGCTTGATACCTAGGTTTTGGAAAAAAAAGGAGGTGCCAACAGAGGAGGATTGGATGAATAGAGTGAATCAGATCTGTGGGACGGAAAACTGTATTATATGCATATAGATACGATGGAGATATATAAAGTGGAACAAATGGTAAGAGTATAGAGAAAAAGTGAAATATAACACCCTTAGAAATGGATTTTGGAAATAAAAGAAATGTTTTGTGTAGTGGAGAAGAGGGAAAACGCAGAGTGGGGGGCAGATGAGGGGTGGGAATGGGAGGGGGGGAAGAGAGAGGGACGGGGAGTGGGATCTAGATAAATTATGTTAATGAGAAGATATCCTTCAGATGTCTTTTCTTTTTTTTATTAACTGAAAAAGGTGAATGTGATTTGTATTTATTTGGTTGAAAAATTAATAAACATTTATAAAAAAAAAAAAAAAAAAAAAGAAAGCTGTGTACTAACGATCCGATTATCGGATGATCGGTCCTCATCCAAAAATTGTAGTCCGATTTTCTTATTGTGTGTACGGGGCATTAAGCTGGCCATACACATGTAGATTTTCGAGAATATCCGAAAATGAATTCAATGAATGGCCAAATGTGGTTCGAAAATTGATTTTTGCTTTTTGACATTAAATTTTAAAATGAATGTAATTTCTGAACGATCACCACACACACTGGGCAAAAATTCTTTTGATCGAGAAAAGATTTACTTCCTGCCCCTTCAAATTTTTCTGTCACTGCCGTTGAAAACAAACATTGATTTGACCCCACTAACGGTTAGAAAATCAAACAAATATTCTTGAAATGACTATTCTCAGATGAAAATCTACAAGTGTATGGCCAGCTTTGCTTTTCGAATTCGGTTGAATTTTTTCAAATTTGGTTGAAATCTTTTCGATTTTGAATGACGTTTCAAATTTTGGTGAATCTATTTTGAATTTGGTCGAACCAATTTCAAATGTGAACGACTTTTTGAATTTGGCCCAAATCTTTTTGAATTAAATTCCCAGAGGGTATAATGATGTAGAGCAGGGGTGTCAAACTGGTTTTCCTCTAGCTGCTGCAAAACTACAAATCCCATCATGCTTCTGCCTTTGGGTGTCGTGCTTGTAACTCTCAGCCATGCAATGCCTCATGGGAATTGTAGTTTGGCAATAGCTGGAGGGCTGCCAGTTTGACACCCGTGATGTAGAGAGTGAGGATCAGGTCTGCACATCTGCAGCATTTTTCATCAAATTCCAATTATGAAAATAAAACATAAACCACAGAGGGGGGCACAAGGGGGAAGGACGAAAGTGGGGGGGGGGGCAAGTGGCATAGCCTGAAGTTGTGCTTTAACGCCTGGCTTGCACACGAAAACAACATTCTCAACATTATTAGCACCAGGCTTTAATCAAGCGTGCTAATCAACACCATTGCTGCTCCTTCCCTAAGCCCTTGTTCTCAATGGATGTGATTTAGCATGCGATTTGCATCCCTTGCGACTTGCAAATTGCATGCCAAGTCGTACCCTATTGTCTGCAATTGGTGCGGACATATTGGTGCTCACCGATTTCAAAAGTAGTACATGCACTATTTTTGGCACGATTTGCATCTGTATCAGATGTCTTGCAAATCGGTGGGTCACCCAACTTTTAAACCGCCCACTAAGAGTAATTTGGAGGGATATGATGTCAATTTAGAAAAGCCAAATGCACTCTGGCTTTTACCCTCCGTTCACATCAAGCCCGACTTTGAAATTGTGTGAAATCACAAGATTTCAAAGTCGGGCTTGATGTGAATGGAGGGTAAAAGCCAGAGTGCATTTGGCTTTGCTAAATTGACATCATATCCCTCCAAATTACTCTTAGTGGGTGGATGACCCATGTGTCCTGTTGGCTTGACTGTCAGTTTTAAAGCTAAATTCCATTCTGTATGTCAGGAACTATGAGAAAAAACTAATAGATGTCAGGAGCGTGTAGAGCTCCTTCTCCATCACAGCTGCTGGTCTCATTCCAGCATCCTGGTTTTGGCTGTGATATGTTCTCCCTGTCTGTCTGTCCACCTGCAAGGTGATGGATGTGGCCAGTCTCTGGGTGGAGAACAAACCTGATTTAAGCCAGCCAAGCCTGCAGTCACATGCTTGTGGTATTGCATTTGTAACACATGCTCCAAGCTCCCTGTTGTCTGCCCTGACTGCCAGTTTGGATTCCCTCGTTGATGAACTCGGATCGGATCGGGCAACCGAGTACTAGTAGGCCTGCTTGCCTTATGGGAAAGGGGGCTGATATAAGTTAAGAACACAGAAGCTAGCTATGGTGTTTGACCACCTGCATTAGGGGTAAGCGTAACAATCATTTTTAAAACATTTTTTTCCTGTAGTTAATCCAAATTAGTTATTTTTACATTTCTTTTTAACTACTTTTTCTCCTATAAATGTAGCTAATTTCTTTTTACTGTCCATTTTTTTACCATTGACATATGCTTTATGCTAAGGGGGGAGCGCTGGGCATGATGTATATTTGTTTTTCCCTAGAACAGAGCTAGAATGCAAAAAAAATGTTAACAATTTGCTATGCTTGGCTAAATACAGGGGCAGCAAAAAATGTTTTTGCATTTCACCAGAATGATGAATGAGTGTTTGTATTTGTGAAAACAAAGGCCATTTTTAATTATCTTTATCATGAGCTAATTCTACTGTAAACAGTTGACTGCTACATAAAAACATTTTTCAGAGGGTGACGGCTCTATTAGTGATACACTCTCCCTGTCTGTCTGTCCACCTGCAAGGTGATGGATGCGGCCAGTCTCTGGGTGGAGAAGAATCCTGATTTAAGCCTGCCAAGCCTGCAGTCTCATACTTGTGATATTGCATTTGCAACGCATGCTCCAAGCTCCCTGTTGTCTGCCCTGCCTGCCAGTTTGGATTCCCTCGTTGATGAACTCGGATCGGATCGGGCAACCGAGTACTAGTAGGCCTGCTTTCCTTATGGGAAAGGGGGCTGATATAAGTGAAGAACACAGAAGCTAGCTATAGTGTCCGACTACCTGCATTAGGGGTAAGCGTGACAATCATTTTTAAAACATTTTTTTCCTTTAGTTAATCCAAATTAGTTCTTTTTACATTTCTTTTTAACTACTTTTTCTCCTTTAAATTTGGCTAATTTCTTTTTACTGTCCATTTTTTTACCATTGACATATACTTATGCTAAGGGGGGAGCGCTGGGCATGATGTATATTTTTTTTCCTAGAACAGAGCTAGAATGTAAAAATAAGGTTAACAATTTGCTAAGCTTGACTAAATACAGGGGCAGCAAAAAATGTTATTGCGTTTCACCCGAATGATGAATGAGTGTTTGTATTTGTGAAAACAAAGGCCATTTTTAATTATCTTTATCATGAGCTAATTCTACTGTAAACAGTTGACTGCTACATAAAAAATTTTTTCAGAGGGTGACGGCTCTATTAGTGATACACTCTCCCTGTCTGTCTGTCCACCTGCAAGGTGATTGATGTGGCCAGTCTCTGGGTGGAGAAGAAACCTAATTTGAGCCAGCCAAGCCTGCAGTCTCATGCTTGTGATATTGCGTTTGTAACGCATGATCCAAGCTCCCTGTTGTCTGCCCTGCCTGCCAGTGTGGATTCCTTCATTGATGACCTCGGATCGGGCAACCAAGTACTGGTAGGCCTGCTTGCTTTATGGGAAAGAGGGCTGATATAAGTGAAGAACACAGAAGCTAGCTATAGTGTCTGACCACCTGCATTAGGGGTAAGCATGACAATAATTTTTTAAAACATTTTTTTCCTTTAGTTAATCCAAATTAGTTCTTTTTACATTTCTTTTTAACTACTTTTTCTCCTTTAAAATTTAGCTAATTTATTTTTTACTGTCCAATTTTTTTACCAATGACATATGCCTTATGCTAAGGGGGGAGCGCTGGGCATGATGTATATTTTTTTCCCTAGAACAGAGCTAGAATGTAAAAACAAGGTTAACAATTCGCTACGCTTGACTAAATACAGGGGCAGCAAAAAATGTTTTTGCGTTTCACCAGAATGATGAATGAGTGTTTGTATTTGTGAAAACAAAGGCCATTTTTAATTATCTTTATCATGAGCTAATTCTACTGTAAACAGTTGACTGCTACATAAAAAATTTTTCAGAGTGTGACGGCTCTATTAGTGATACACTCTCCCTGTCTGTCTGTCCACCTGCAAGGTGATTGATGTGGCCAGTCTCCGGGTGGAGAAGAAACCTGATTTAAGCCAGCCAAGCCTGCAGTCTCATGCTTGTGATATTGCGTTTGTAACGCATGCTCCAAGCTCCCTGTTGTCTGCCCTGCCTGCCAGTGTGGATTCCCTCATTGATGACCTCGGATCAGGCAACCAAGTACTGGTAGGCCTGCTTGCTTTATGGGAAAGAGGGCTGATATAAATGAAGAACACAGAAGCTAGCTATAGTGTCTGACCACCTGCATTAGGGGTAAGCATGACAATAATTTTTTAAAACATTTTTTTCCTTTAGTTAATCCAAATTAGTTCTTTTTACATTTCTTTTTAACGACTTTTTCTCCTTTAAATTTAGCTAATTTCTTTTTTACTGTCCAATTTTTTTACCAATGACATATGCCTTATGCTAAGGGGGGAGCGCTGGGCATGATGTATATTTTTTCCCTAGAACAGAGCTAGAATGTAAAAACAAGGTTAACAATTTGCTACGCTTGACTAAATACAGGGGCAGCAAAAAATGTTTTTGCGTTTCACCAGAATGATGAATGAGTGTTTGTATTTGTGAAAACAAAGGCCATTTTTAATTATCTTTATCATGAGCTAATTCTACTGTAAACAGTTGACTGCTACATAAAAAATTTTTCAGAGTGTGACGGCTCTATTAGTGATACACTCTCCCTGTCTGTCTGTCCATCTGCAAGGTGATTGATGTGGCCAGTCTCTGGGTGGAGAAGAAACCTGATTTAAGCCAGCCAAGCCTGCAGTCTCATGCTTGTGATATTGCGTTTGTAACGCATGCTCCAAGCTCCCTGTTGTCTGCCCTGCCTGCCAGTGTGGATTCCCTCATTGATGACCTCGGATCAGGCAACCAAGTACTGGTAGGCCTGCTTGCTTTATGGGAAAGAGGGCTGATATAAATGAAGAACACAGAAGCTAGCTATAGTGTCTGACCACCTGCATTAGGGGTAAGCATGACAATAATTTTTTAAAACATTTTTTTCCTTTAGTTAATCCAAATTAGTTCTTTTTACATTTCTTTTTAACGACTTTTTCTCCTTTAAATTTAGCTAATTTCTTTTTTACTGTCCATTTTTTTTACCAATGACATATGCCTTATGCTAAGGGAGGAGCAGTGGGCATGATGTATATTTTTTTTCCTAGAACAGAGCTAGAATGTAAAAACAAGGTTAACAATTTGCTACGCTTGACTAAATACAGGGGCAGCAAAAAATGTTTTTGCATTTCACCAGAATGATGAATGAGTGTTTGTATTTGTGAAAATAAAGACCATTTTTAATTAGCGATCATGAGCTAATTTTACTGTAAACAGTTGACTGCTACATAAAAAATATATACAGAGGGTGACGGCTCTATTAGTGTCTCCTTTATGTAACAGCCTCCTGGGAAATTACTCATATCAGCTTCATTATATTGCTTATTTTTGTATGTAAAAAAATTCTCTCTTCTGAGGACCAGGGAATACGTAATGTAATGGAATTTGGAGCCTTGTGAAAAATATTTTTATAGTCATAATTTAATAAACATGGAAGAGTGGGCCTCAAGGAAGACCCAGAACAGCTAACTGATAAAGAGTGGAGCTGAAATCCTCTAGGAAGAGAAGCCTGTAGCTGAGCAGAGTGAAAGGATATCTAAACCCAATAAAAATAAATATATCACAGTTTCCCTGTCTTTAGATGTGATGGTTGCATTAATTTTATTTTTTTCAGGCTAAGAATATGTAGCACTACCCCCTTGGGAGTCGCTAGAGATTTGGGTCCCCTTATAGTCTTGCACAGCCAGGAAATACGCATTTCCTTCTAGATTTGCACTCCAGACAGTAAACAATCCTTGCACTTGTTTTGTTTTTATTTTATTAGGCAATTGAGAACTTTGATGGGGATGAGGAATACATAGGATGTCCAAGGAACTGTAAAAGTGAGGACAACTTCCTAGAACTATGTAGAAATAGTCAGAAGGGTTTTCTCCTCTCTTCTCGGAGAGCTAGCCAGGCTCTTCTTATATACCTCCTCAGACCCCAGGTAAAATCTCCTCTTCATCCAGCTGCCTTAGGGAATCCCTGGCCAAGCTGGCACCTTAAATGAAAGCAGTGCCAGATGGGGGTCAGGTGTCCCACACGAATGCCCTTTCCCCTTATCTGGCCCATGGGGTGTGGGGTTACTCACTCAGTCTCTCCTGCAAACTTGTGGGTTGGTGGCTGCCTTCAGGCCTTATGATGGGCTGGCTCCTTCCCTGCTTCCCAGGTTGTCCTCTCTCAGGGGATGATGAGGCTGCGAGATTCTCCCTAGCAGCTCCTCTGCCTGTAGGTAGGCCCTCTCTCCTGGACCCCCTCCCAGGCTCCACACTTCATCCTGCTCACTCCATCTTCCACCTGAACTCTCCTGCTACTGTGAGGGAGCGAGGAGCCAGACACGCAAGGAGGTGCAATTAAAGGTAGGTTTATTTATACAAAAACAAGACAAGAGTCTATGCAAGTCCGACAGTAACAGCGGATGACTTGGTAGGACTGAAGTACTCCTGCTGAGGTCGTCTTCCAGGATAATCCAGTCGAGAACCAGCGGGAATCGTAGCCACAGCTGGGGTCAGAAGCCAGGAAGAATGGTCACCAGAGCCGGGGTCAGAAGCCAGGAAGAATGGTCGCCAGAGCCGGGTTCAGAAGCCAGGAGGAATGGTCGCCAGAGTCGGGGTCAGAAGCCAGGAGGAGTCTTTGCCAAAGCTGAGTCGGTATCCAGGAGAGCAATGGGTTAACTGAGCAGGAGCTTGCTGCTGTGCAACAGACAGGACACAAATGCAATGGACAGCTACAAACAGCAGACTTAAATGTGATAAGCCGCCACCTCCTGAGAGGAGCCGCAGAGGGCTGAAAGCATAAAGGATCCCACAATGCTTTGCAGACACATAAGATGGATGCCAGCACATGGAGCAGCACATGGAGCAGCAAAAGCCCTGAGGAAAGGTAGGACCTTGACAGCTACTAAGGGCTGTCCTGACCCCATGCCAAGCTTCCTGCTTGGGGATTTGTCTAGATATCTTGAGAATGCAGACTAGCTACTCCTCACCCCCGCCCACTGAATTATAGAGACTTCTCCAAGTCTCTAGATTGGGATAGGAAAAAGAGGAAAAAGGGGGTGGAGAGCTGAAAGTACATTCATGAGAGCTTAGTGAGGAGAACTCTGAGAGCTGATGGAAGGGAAGAGACACTCCTCTCTCCATACCTCCATACAGCTCAAAGAAACAGAGCTGAAGCTGTCAATCTGCTGAAGGTCCCTCCTCTGTCACCATTTTTCTCTTGGTGTCAGGAAAATTTGTCAGAACTGATTCATGATGATAGTAGAGGAATGAAGCAGCAGACAGAAAATACACTTAGTGCTGTTGATTGAGACACACTATAGAGGCATATGTTTTGTTCATATTTCATGTCTGAGGTTTACAACCACTTTAATGGCCCTGTAAACTATGTTTTATGAAAATGTTTCTTTTTGGGTTTTCCTGCCTCGTAATGTCCTCTGTGAACTACTGAGCCTCTCCTTTTCTCCCTCACTTATGATTGTTTTGAATGAGCAATTCATGTTAATTACATGTGCACTGCTTTATGTACACTACAAATTTCATACTCCATCTTGGGAGCAAGCAAGGGAGGTTGGCTACATTCCTACATACAATGGTGTAGGCATTTGCAGTCTACTTTCTCCACTGCAGGTGGTCATGAACTGGATAGGAAGTCAGGAGGAGCATTCTAATCTATGGCTTCCTGGGTCACTGGGGAAGCTATCCAGTTGAAAGCTGCTGCCCCATGTGACTCTGGTGGCCATCTTGGGTCAGGCAGAGTCTATTTAAGACCCTGGCTCCTGGACTTAGCCACATTTCTTCAAGTGGATAGTTATCCATTTGACAGGAACAGTCAATAGCAGTAGGGGAAGGTACTACATGAGTAGGTAAAGGATAGGGGCATGCCATCCTTCCTGAAATCCTCCGATTTGGGTACAGACTTGCCATGCCACATTATGCCCTCCAAGACAGACGCTGTCAACACATCCAAGACCTGGTCCGGTGTCTTTCCGCTATGTTGTTTGTGAAGTTTGAACTCTGACTTTAATACAAGTTCCGCTTCCTGCAACTGGGCTCTATGTGTGTTTACTGCTGCTGCAGCATGTTGCACCTCCCCACAGTTGGACCATGGAGAATGGCCATAGCCACCCTCAGATCACAGCAACAAAAAAAAGAATTTGGAGGTTTGAAGGAGACTGAGAGCAATAAACCAAAGTTTAGTTTCAGTTTAAGGAGACTTGAAGACTTCAGGGGTCATCTCTGCAATCTGTTGAAGCTGATCAAGCACAGAATGTCAGTTTATTCCTTGGCCAGAGAGGCATAGTTCTACATCTCTGGACTCTGAAGTGCTCAGAGCTGAGCACTTCTGCGTTCATACTACCCAGGGGTGATTAGCAAGCAGAACACTGATCTCCTGTCTTACTCCATCCTCACACCCTCTATGGAGGTCCCAGGCACCCAGAAGGAACAAGTGGGGCTAGGACACAAAACTTGAAAAAATGAAAAAAAAAAAATAGATTACAAAAAATAACAGGACCAACCCCAAAAATACTTCAAATATATTAATAGTAAAAAGGTCCGGACCAAGTATGTAGGCCCTTTACAGAATAATCTAGAGTGGGTGACTGGGGACAAAGAAGGCAAATTTATTGAATCCCTTCTTCAGCTCTGTGTATACAGAGGAGCATGGGGGAGCTCTTGTCCATAATGGGCATGGTACTGACACAGCTCCAGATGCTCCACATTGGCTCACAATTGATATGATCCAAAATATTTAGACAGAATAAAGGTGAATAAAGCCCCTGGACTGGATGGCATACACCCACGGGTCCTTAAAGAATTGAGCTCTGTCATTTCAAAGCCATTGTTTCTCATTTTTAGGGACTTTTTAATGACTGGCATAGTACCACTGAATTGGCGTAATGCCAATGTGGTGCCAATATTTAAAAAGGGGTCAAAATCTTTACCAAGTAATTATAGACCTGTTAGTTTAACTTCTATAGTTGGGAAGATACTGGAGAGTTTAATAAAAGACCACATAGATGAGTTATTGCTGGAAAAAAATATTTTAAGCAACAGACAGCATGGATTCATGAAAGACAGAAGTTGTCAAACAAATCTGATTTCTTTTTATGAGGAGGTGAGCAAAACCTTGGACAGAGGGGTGGCAGTGGACGTGGTATACTTGGACAGAGGGGTGGCGGTGGACGTGGTATACTTGGACAGAGGGGTGGTGGTGGACGTGGTATACTTGGACAGAGGGATGGCGGTGGGCGTGGTATACTTGGACAAAGGGGTGGCGGTGGACGTGGTATACTTGGATTTTATAAAAGTGTTTGATACAGTTCCCCACACATGACTAATGTGTAAGGTAAAGTCTACAGGCTTGGAAAAATCCGTATGTAAAGGAATAGAAAACTGGCTAAAAGATCATATTCAAAGAGTAGTGGTTGATGATTCATACTCTGAATGGTCTAGGGTTGTCAGTGGTGTACCCCAAGGTTCAGTGTTGGGACCCTTACTTTTTAATATATTCATAAATGATATAGGGTCTGAGATTAATATTTCCCATTTCAGTCTTTGCAGATGACACCAAGCTGTGCAGTGGAATAACGTCCTTACAGGATGTCTCCAACTTACAAGCCGACCTCAATGCTCTGTGTAATTGGGCAACTATGTGGCAAATGAGGTTTAATGTTGATAAATGTAAGGTTCTGCACTTGGGGGCTAAGAATATGCATGCATCATACATACAAGGGGGGGTACAACTGGGGGAATCAATGGTGGAGAAGGATCTGGGGGTTCTGGTAGATCACAAGCTTAATAATGACATGCAATGCCAAGCTGCGGTTTCTAAAGCGAGCAAAATCCTCTCTTGTATTAAAAGAGGTATAGACTCCAGAGAGAGAGATATCATATTTCCCCGGTACAAATCATTAGTAATACCTCATCTGGAATATGCAGTTCAGTTTTGGGCACCAATTCACAAAAATAACATTGGGGAACTGGAGAAAGTACAGAGAAGGGCAACCAAACTGATAAGAGGCATGGAGGAGCTCAGCTATGAGGAAAGATTAGAGGAACTGAAGTTATTATCTCTTGAGAAGAGGAGATTAAGGGGGATATGATCAACATTTACAGGTGAAAGGAGTGCCATGAGAAGTGTATTTCCAGAAAACTTTTGTGCCTGGAGTTTAGCTTTAGGCCTCATTAGTTTTACTACAGCAGCACACTGTCAGTGACCTCTTCCCATATCCTTTACAGGCTCATAAACTGATTTACAATTGATAGAAGGTTAACCTCTGAGAAGTTTAACAATGTATTAACTCTTATAGACATTAACTGATGAGCACCTGCCAAAACGCATTTCATCAGAGAGGTCAAATGAGTTCTAGGCAATATTTGATTGAACAAAGCAATGTTATTATCAGATAATCAGAACAGAATGTCGGCCAAACAGATACACTTTTGCTTATTTATGCTTGATCAGCAGAACTGTGACCTTATGCCTATTAATCACACAGCTGCTGTCTTCAAGCTTTTAAAAAGTTTGCAAATTACCTCTGAAGTTTAATTTGAGACTATTAAATGCTCATTTGTTGGCTTTATAAGGTGAAGATGTATTAATAGGGTGATTAATGCTGGCCACAGACATTCGAGGACGGTCAGACGCGGAGGTGAAATCCAAGTGTCGGCAGATGTCTTTTGGCACAGGATTGGCCATAAACAGGATGGACACCTATATCTGATGAATGTTCATTTTCTTAAAAGTAACTAAAGCTAAGAACAATACCACCATATGATGAATATCGCCATATGTGGTGGAATATCAGAAAAAAACTCAAAACTAAACCCTTGAAGGTACCATCCAAGGGAGTTCAATATCAATAAAAACGTATATAGGGAGGAAAGTACATACTGTACAACGAAATTTTCAATGTACCTCCAGGGATCATAACCAGCACAAAAAACTCCACAAAAGTTACATAAAAAATAAAATCTTCCAAAATCTATTGTTTGTATACATTAAAAACATTATGGGGTTTATTTACTAAAGCTGGAGAGTCCAAAATCAGACTCCCTTCTGCATAGAAACCAATCAGCTTCCAGGTTTCATTGCCAAAGCTTCATTGAACAAGCTGAGGTTAGAAGCTGATTGGTTTCTATGCAGAAGGGAGTCTGATTTTGGACTCTCCAGCTTCAGTAAATAAACCCCTATGTGTCAAAAAATAAATAAAATGGTAAACCTGTCCCTGTAGAGAATGAATAGAAAGTCGACAATCATATAAATTTCCACCTAGTAAAACTAGGGTCGTAGGCAGGAGCGGACTGACAACTCATGGGGCCCCCGGGCAATAGGGGATCATGGGGCCCCTGTGTCCTTGCCCAAACTCAAAAAAGCCTATGAAAAAGGTACCAGGGGCATCTCATGGGGCCCCCTACTGACCCCGGGCCCTCGGGCAGTGCCCGAGTTTCCAAACGGTCAGTCCGCCACTGGTCGTAGGTTCAAATCCCAACCATGGCACTACCTGCCTGGAGTTTGCATGTTCTCCTTGTCCCTGCATGTGTTTCCTCCAGAAACTCCAGTTTCTTTCCACACTCTAAAGACATGCTGGTAGGTTAATTGGTTCCTGTCTTAATTGGCCCTAGTATTATTATTATACAGGATTTATATAGCGCCAACAGTTTGCGCTTTACAATATAAGGGAGACAGTGCAATTACAACACATTTCAGTACAGAAGGAATATGAGGGCCCGGCTCCTGGAGCTTACAATCTAAAGGAAGGGGGAGGTGATACAAAAGGTGATAGCTGTGGGGGATGATCTGGTGGAGGTGATTCATATACAGATTTTAGGTGGAGGTGGGGTAGGCTTCCCTGAATAAGTGAGTTTTCAAAGATCGCCTAAAGGCAGACAGGGTGGGGGCTGACCGGACATACTGCGGTAGGGAGTTCCAGAGGATGGGGGAGGCTCTGGAGAAGTTCTTGTATGTGTATGTATGAATGTAAGTTAGATTGTGTGCTCATTGAGGGTTAGGGACTGCTGTGAATGAATAATATATGTAAAGCACTGCGTAAATATAAGTACCTGTAATAAATAAATACATTTTAACAATGCGCTACATCAACATGTTTCATGATATCTAATCTAAGCCTGAAGAAGCAATTAGATATCAGGAAAAGCGTCGATATAGAGTGCTGTTGAAATGTATGTGATTGTAGACAGTTGAAACTCAGTCTTTATGGAGACTGGTTTACTATATAGTTATTTTATTGACATATAATGTTTTTAACCACTTGCCTACCGGGCACTTATACCCCCTTATTTACCAGGCCAATTTTCAGCTTTCAGCGCTGCCGCACTTTGATTGACAATTGCGCGGTCATGCAACATTGTACCCATATGAAATTTTGATCATTTTTTTCTAACAAATAGAGATTTCTTTTGGTGGTATTTAATCGCCACTGGGCGCTTTACTTTTTGCGTTATAAATAAAAAAAGTGCAAAAAATTTGAAAAAAAAAAAAGTTTCTTTGTTTCTATTATAAAATTTTTCAAACAGGTAATTTTTCTCCTTCACTGATGTGCGTTGATGAGGCAGCACTGATGGGCACTGATAGGCGGCACTGATGGGCACTGATAGGCGGCACTAAAGGGCACTGATAGGCAGTACTAATGAGGTGGCACGGATAGGCGGCACTGATAGACAGCACTAATGAGGTGTCACGGATAGGCGGCACTAATATGCAGCACTGATAGGCGGCACTGATAGGTGACACTGATGATGGGTACTGATAGACGGCACTGACTGGCATCACTGCTGGGCACTGACTGGCGGCACTGACTGGCACAACCGCTGCGCAGCAGCACTGCTGGGCTGCACTGGTGGGTGGGCACAGGTGGGTGGCACTGGTGGGCACAGGTGGGTGGGCACAGGTGGGTGGCACTGCTGGGCACAGGTAGGTGGCACATCTGGGCACAGGTGTGTGACACTGCAGAGTGGCACAGGTGGGTGCACTGCTGGGCACAGGTGGGTGCACTGCTGGGCACAGGTGGGTGATCTGCTGGGCACCGGTGGGCGGAGCTAGTGGGCGCACTGCTGGGCACAGGTGGGCGGAACTTGCGGGTGGCACTGCTGGGCACCGATCATCAGGGCACTGATCATCAGTGCCCTGATGATCGGTGCCGATCCCCGCTCTGACAACTGCCGGTTCTCGGCAGTACTTTCCTCACGATCTGACAGCGTGAGGAAAGTGCAGCCGAGAACCGGCACTTGCATTTCCCTCTGATCAGCGTGTCATTGGACACCACTGATCACGTGGTAAAAGGCCGCTGTGATTGGCCTTTTACCACATCACGTGATCAGCTGTGTCCGTAGGACACAGCGATCACGGAGATCGCCGGGTGTGCGCCCCCTGGGGCGCGCAGGAGAGCGCGTTCTGGGAGGACGTCATATGACGTCCACTCAGAACTGGCCGGTTGCAGTGCAGCCGTCATTCAGCTATCTGCGGTCGGCAACTAGTTAATTTATACATACAATAAATGGGCAGCGGTTGTGCCAGTCAGTGCCGCCAGTCAGTGCCCAGCAGTGATGCCAGTCAGTGCCGTCTATCAGTACCCATCATCAGTGTCACCTATCAGTGCCGCCTATCAGTGCTGCATATTAGTGCCGCCTATCCGTGACACCTCATTAGTGCTGTCTATCAGTGCCGCCTATCCGTGCCACCTCATTAGTACTGCCTATCAGTGCCCTTTAGTGCTGCCTCATCAACGCACATCAGTGAAGGAGAAAAATTACCTGTTTGAAAAATTTTATAATAGAAACAAAGAAACTTTTTTTTTTTTCAAATTTTTTGCATTTTTTTTATTTATAGCGCAAAAAGTAAAGCGCCCAGTGGCGATTAAATACCACCAAAAGAAATCTCTATTTGTGAGAAAAAAATGATCAAAATTTCATATGGGTACAATGTTGCATGACCGCGCAATTGTCAATCAAAGTGCGGCAGCGCTGAAAGCTGAAAATTGGCCTGGTAAATAAGGGGGTATAAGTGCCTGGTAGGCAAGTGGTTAAAAACATTATATGTCAATAAAATAACTATATAGTAAACCAGTCTCCATAAAGACTGAGTTTCAACTGTCTACAATCACATACATTTCAACAGCACTCTATATCGACGCTTTTCCTGATATCTAATTGCTTCTTCAGGCTTAGATTAGATATCATGAAACATGTTGATGTAGCGCATTGTTAAAATGTATTTATTTATTTATTTATTACAGGTACTTATATTTACGCAGTGCTTTACATATATTATTCATTCACAGCAGTCCCTAACCCTCAATGAGCACACAATCTAACTTACATTCATACATACACATACAAGGACTTCTCCAGAGCCTCCCCATCCTCTGGAACTCCCTACCGCAGTATGTCCGGTCAGCCCCCACCCTGTCTGCCTTTAGGCGATCTTTGAAAACTCACTTATTCAGGGAAGCCTACCCCACCTCCACCTAAGAACTGTACATGAATCACCTCCGCCAGATCATCCCCCGCAGCTATCACCTTTTGTATCACCTCCCCCTTCCTTTAGATTGTAAGCTCCAGGAGCCGGGCCCTCATATTCCTTCTGTACAGAAATGTGTTGTAATTGCACTGTCTCCCTTATATTGTAAAGTGCAAACTGTTGGCGCTATATAAATCCTGTATAATAATAATACTAGGGCCAATTAAGACAGGAACCAATTAACCTACCAGCATGTCTTTAGAGTGTGGAAAGAAACTGGAGTACCTGGAGGAAACACATGCAGGAACAAGGAGAACATGCAAACTCCAGGCAGGTAGTGCCATGGTTGGGATTTGAACCTACGACCAGTGGCAGACTGACCATTTGGACACTCGGGTACTGCCCGAGGGCCCGGGGTCAGTAGGAGGCCCCATGAGATGCCCCTGGTACCTTTTTCATAGGCTTTTTTGAGTTTGGGCAAGGACACAGGGGCCCCATGATCCCCTATTGCCCAGGGGCCCCATGAGTTGTCAGTCCGCCCCTGGTTGTTACCCTTTTGAAAGGAACTATTGTGGTCTTATCATTTTGTTCCAATAGGGACTACTCCTTTATAACTAAATGTTCTGTCACCATCCTCAGAAACCTTGTTACCATTTCAAAAGGAGCTGGTGTAAACTCTTATCATTCCATAGACTACTCTTGGACATGGTCTTGTGTTCAAGGGTAAGCAGGTACAATAGAGAGAGAAGACTAGATAGAGGGCCTAGCTCAGGGGCGGACTGACCATTTGGAAACTCGGGCACTGCCCGAGGGCCCGGGGTCAGTAGGGGTGTAAATAAATCTAAATTATGATTCGGCACTTATATTGATGGCAAGCTTGCAAAATATTTGATTTTTATGATTAGTCATAATTAATATTAATATGTGTGAATGGTCTTTTGACAAATTGTAGTATTACTATTCTTCAATTATAGCTGAGACCAAAAGATATACAAGTTAGCTGAGACAGCTATACCAGCTGAAAGCTGAGTATACTATATTTAGGCTGTTAGTATATGTCAAGGTTATTAGGAGGACTCATTACATTAGGTATTTTAATAGTATATGTGTGTACTTAGTATACGTTTCTAACATTGATACATATATAGTTTAGTGATTATACATTGATATGTTCTTAAGCTATATTATTCTTTAAATATATAGCTGAGGGTTACATACATATGTTCCTGTCCATCAAAAACATTATGTGAGTGTCGTCCCCTCCCTTCTATGCCATACAAGGTATTAAGATCACTAACTATGACGTAAATTTGCCTCATAAAAGACCATGAGACAACGGACAAGGACAGACTCACACTTATACGCTAACACGACACTCTTGCATACATACATGTCTGAGAAGTTGCAACAGGTGCAGACTACAATATCGTCACGTCCGGCTTCTTCTTCACAAAGACCCGAGGACAGGCATCCATGAAAGACAGAATCGCACATGGCAAGGACAGCCATGACAGATAATGGTGACTTTGTCTTTAAACGTTTGCTTGTTATTTTTACAGTAGTTTTATCTACATGGAACTGTTCATAATACGCTTTACATTGTTATTTTACACCATTGTGTGATAGAATAAAATCACACTTCATTTTTTATTTCAATGGCTCTTTCATTCATAATCGCCTCAAGACACTAGAAGAAGTATTATATGTGTCTAAAAATCCAACAAGGGGTGCCCCATGAGATGTCCCTGGTACCTTTTTCATAGGCTTTTTTAAGTTTGGGCAAGGACACAGGGGCCCCATGATCCCCTATTGCCCGGGGGCCCCATGAGTTGTCAGTCCGCCCCTGGCCTAGCTAGATAGACAGACCATCCTTCAGTAAATCTGTTACCCTTTCAAAAGGAACTAGTGTGGTCTTTTAATTCTATTCCAATGGGGTACTACTCCTCTGTGATTAAATGTTCTGTCACCGTCTCTCAGGAAAGTTGTTACTCTTTAAAAAGGAACTGGTGTAGAATCGTATCATTCCACACCAGTGGTAGACTACTCTTGGACAAGGGCTTGTGCTCGGGAGTAAGAGGGTATGTAGTTGGTAGATAGAGGACCTAGCCTGGGGTGTTCCAGAGTGGTAATGTCCTGGTGTTCCACCCTGTCGGGCATGAGATCCCTGGAAAACACACGCAAAGGAACCATGGAGTGCCACCAAGTTCACCCAAATCAACCAGGTTCACCCAAATCAACCAGGAAGGGTTTACCTCTACACTGCATTCACTCCCGTTACACTATACCTCTACTGCAAATACAGAGTTACACAGTGAGGAACAAATGTTTTCAGCAGTGAATTCTAAGGTGTCACCTTGATAACAAACTTGTTTTGCAGAAAGGAGTAAATCGGAATTCATTAGGAGACTTTCAGTAAACTTGGTGGATGGTGTTCCTCTGTTCTTGATCTCAGTAGAATGCTTTCTGAATTGTAAAGGAGACAAAACACTGAATTTATATTCATGGGACAAGATAATAACGCTTCAGAATATTTCCCTTATGAGTGCTGCAAAAAGGAAGTTTTGCATAGATGAAGTGCGGTAGTAAATTACATCAGGCAGACCTAGATTTCCAATGCAAATTGGCTAAAATAAAAAATATTGCAGTTAAATAGTTTGAAAAAGTTAGCCCACCCAAAACAGATGTTTCAGTTATGGATGGCTAAATTACCCATCAACCTTTTTACAGCAAGATCTTTACACAAGAGATATCAGTAGGGTTGCCACCTCATCACTTTAAACCCGAACACATATTAATTACACAGGTTCTGTGGCTGACTAAGGTGGTAATTAACTACTTCCCGTCCGACCCATGTACATAAACGGCTGGACAGGAGCAGTGCAGGAGCTGGTTGCCGTTTATAAACGGCGTCCGCATTCACAGCCTGTGCGCACTCCCTGGGTGCGCGCGCCACCGCGATCTGGTGCCCACTGTGTCCTCCAAACACAGCAGAACACCGATCGCTTTACAGGAGCTCTGTGTGAGTTCCCAATTCATGTGATCACTGATTGGCCAATCAGTGATCACATGAATAGCAGTAAGCAAGATGTCACTTCCTGACATAATTGCTTACTACTTGTGAAATCTGTGAATAATCACAGAGGTCACATGGTACAAGGCTATTCACAACAGCCTTGTACCATGTGAAGCAAAAATTATTGCTTTTACAGCCTTTATGGGTGTAAAAGCAATGTAAACAAAACAAAAATCTTCATCACCCCCACAAGTAGTACAGTGTCACTGCTAGGGTGGCAGTATGTTAAAAAAAAACCACATAAATGATAATATTAAAAAATAAAATAAAAACGTAAAAAAAAATTTGAAAAATTATAATTTTTGGTTATAAAATAATTTGTGTTATTTTTTTTTACTAAAAAGATAACTGAATACATTTTGGCCAAGAGTTATGAAGAAAGATTATTTATTTGCAACATTTTATAAGAAAAACACTTTTTTTCAAAATTTTGGGACTTTTTCATTTATATAGCAAAAAAATAAAAATCCCAGTGGTGAATAAATACCACCAAAATAAAGTTTTATCTGTCTCAAAAAAATGCTAAAAAATTCATACAGTGTTGCATGACTGCGCAATTGTTCAAAGTGTGATAGCACTGAAAGCTGGAAATTGGCCTGGACTGGACTGGAGTGAAAGTGTCCGGACTTGAAGTGGATAAACTCACTTAGTGCCTTATCACCTTAAAATTAGCCTCAGAACCTGTGTAAGTAATATGTGTTCAGTTTTAAAGGGATGAGGTGGCAACCCTAATGAGTGTCTTTCTTAGAAAAACCATAGCAGATAGATAGGGGTGGGAACTCGAGGGTGGAAGAATCCAAGACGTGGGTGGCAAATGGACATTATTTAATGCAGAACTCCAGCTTTAAATAACAGGATAAAATGAAAAGGCCTTCAAAAGATAACATGTCAAAGACAACCTTTGCTACAATGTTCACCTTCATTGCTTTAACCCCTTCCGGCCCTTTAAGAGTTTCAGAAGCCGGGAGGCGGGGTGGGGTTTTAGGGTCATGTGATTCGCTGTCACGGCGGTCACATGATCGGAAAAGGTCCCGATCGCAAGGAGAGATCAGGACCTTTCCGTGAGTCACGGACATATGTGTTGGGAGCTTGCAGGGCTCGTGCTCTCAGCACATTTTCAAATGATACGCAAATATGCGGCCATTCGGCGCCAAGGCCCAGACACCGAGAGGCCACATATTTGCATGCGCTCGCCATCTAGGGGTTAAAATACTTTTTTTCTGCCAAAAGATACCCTTAGTCTGATGGCCAGCTTCATTCAACCCATTCTTCTGATTTCAGGTCAACCTGGGACTGGACAGTGAATAGAGAAAAAGCACAATGATGAGCTCATCTCTCTATCACTCCGCTTTCTCCTCCTAATGTAGATGGCTCTTTGTGCTGCTTCTTCTTGTTGTTCAGCAGGGCAACAGAACAGATTCACTTAAATTGCAGTTCCACCAGCAACACTTATTCACCTTACCTTAACCATTTCCATACCGGGCAATTTTACACCTTCCTGCCCAGGCCATTTTTCACATTTCAGCACTCTCACACTTTGAATGACAATTGCGCAGTCATGCAACATTGTACCCAAACTAAAATTTTATCATTTTCTTCACACAACTACAGCTTTCTTTTGGTGGTATTTAATCACCGCTGGGGTTTTTATTTTTTGCTAAATTAACAAAAAAAGACCGAAAATTTTGAAAAAAAACACGTTTTTCTTAGTTTCTGTTATAAAAGTTTGTAAATAAATAATTGTTCTTCATAAATTTAGGCCGAGATGTATTCTGCTACATGTCTTTGGTGAAAATAACCCAAATTAGGATGTATTTTTTAGTTTGTAGGAAAGTTATAGAGTTCACAAACTATGGTATAGATCTGAAAATTGATCAATCCTGAAGTACTGACAGCCAATCTAATTTCTTGAGGTCCAAGAATGTCAGAACAGTACAGATATCCCCCAAATGACCCCTTTTTGCAGAGTAGACAGTCCGACGTACTTCATAAGAGGAATGGCGAGTTTTTTGAAGTTGTATTTTTATTGTCATAATTTTTCGGAAAATTAAAAACTTAAAAAAAATTATTTTCACTATTTTTTTTTTTACATATTGTCACCAGTGCAGTACAGCGTCATCATATAACTGGCATGGCGGTGATCAGGGACACTGACTGGTGACAGTATGAAAAAAAAATATACATATATATATATTTTTTTAATTTTTTTATTATTTTAAATTTTTTATTACATTTTTGTTTATTTTTTTTAAGATTTTTTTTTCATATTGTACTATGACCAAAGTAGTACAATGTTACCATAGTAACATTGTACTACTTTGGGGAAGTGATCAGTATTTTTTTTTTTTTTTACACAATTTGCTTATAGCAAAGAATTACTTTGCTATAAGCAAGCATTTACCAGAATGAATTCGATTCATTCAGGGTTTGTTTTTTTTTTTTTTTTGTGCTTAACTGTGATTTGGCCACAGCTAATCACATGACATGTGCATGTGACCTGCTGTGACCATTCACAGCTAGGCACTAGTATACAATGGATGGCATGAATGAATCCATCCATCTGCAACCGCACGAACTGCCAAATGGCGTGCCGCCGGAAAGGTGAAGCATTTTTGCCACCGCCAAACGGCTATAGGCCGGGCGGCTAATGGTTAACTACCCTATTCCCCCTCTCATTTTGTAGGATAAAGAAAATGAAAGGTTCTTCAATGTATGGAAGAGAATATGTTTTGCTGCCCTTCTTTCCATGCATCACTGCTGTTGTGACCTCATGCAGAGATTCATCTCTGACCCCTGGTCCACATCTATGAGGCTGTGCAGGCTGCATTTTGCTCGAGCACAAGAGCCCATTCATTTGAATGGACTCCCGTGCCTCGTGACACGCAGAGAAGAAGTCCCTGCACTTTGGCGAACGCAGCCCGCAGGAGAACCTCGGTTCCCAGTACGGTTGCGTTTCCCAGTGCTGGCGGTGTGCCATTAGAACTAATGGCACCCGCCTGTGGGTCTGCAATTCTACGTGCGGGTGGTGCGGCTGCACGGATTTTCGTGCGGATCCGCACCTGCACCACCCGCACAGATGTGAACCCAGGGTTAACTCTCAGCAGCTGAACAGAGCAGCAGGAGAGCAAAAGGAAGTGGGGCTGGTGGGGCCAGCATTAAAACAGCATTAAACCCAAAACCAAAAATGTAATATATTGCGGCTTAACGATCATTAGATGCAATGGCTGCATTCGTTTTCTTTTTTTTAGGCTTTTTTCTCTCTGTTTTTACCTGGTGATCTGGCCAGTAACCTACTTTCTGTATTAGAGTGCCTCCACTTTGGATGAAGAAGCCAAACTCTAGGTAATACTTTATAATCAGTTACAGCTGTTTTTTTTTCCTTTTGGGATAAAAAGATTTTACATAAATAAATAAAAGCTGATTGTTGTAAGCACCCCTGTCAGTTGTAAATGTTTTGTCTCATCCCTGTAATGACTATATCTGCAGGACAGCTTGTTCTTTTGAAAAACAACAAACTTAATGGCAGGATCACCAGTGAAAATAAAAGAGAGAAATTCTAAAAGAAGAAAACAAATGCAGCCATCGCATCTAAGAATTGGTAAGCTGCAATATAAGAAATGTTTACTTTTGGGTTTAATATCACTTTAAAATGAGCTTGTTACACAGGTTCAGCTACAGATTTACCGCGAGGCAAACAAGGCGTTTGCCTAGGCCAGCAATTTTCAGGGGGCGACGTCGCCGCTCTGGAAGAAGTGTCAGGGACGGGGACCTGGTGAGGAGGCTGCGCTCTGCTGGAGGGTGAGGGGATGGCTGACTACTTCTTTTACAGGTTAGTGCTTTTCATATGGTGATAGCGGTGGTGGCGATGGGGGGGGGGCAGATGGCAAGTGATTGGGTGTGTTGTTGATGGTGGTGGGGGGGTGGTGGTTGCTTGATTGGCGGTCCTTGTCAGTGTCTGTGATGGAGCTGGAGGACATATTGGTGTACTAGGAGGAGGAGGTTGGAGTGGGTCTCTGCTCTGGCGGCCTCCATCTACCAGGAAATGCAGCTGGTAGTGGCTATGCTGCAGTGCCTGGAGGCAGCCTATACAGAGAGACACCAGCTGGAGCTACTGAGAGAGGACAACGAGCAGCTCATCACCCAGTACAAGCAGGAGAAGGCGCTGAGGAAGTATGCTCTGGAGGTACTGATCCGTAATACACCTCCCCCACTAAACAGTTAAGTAGTGGGGGAGGTGTATTATAGATGTGTATGTAGTTGGGGGAGGTGTATTGTAGGTTAGGGGTTTTAGTCTTAACCTCTGACCTACAATGCACCTCCCCAACTACATACAGATCCATGATACACCTCCCCCACTACTCTGACCTACAGTACACCTACCCCAGTATCTACCTACAGTACACCTCCACAAGGGCGGACTGACCATTTGGAAACTGGGGCACTGCCCGAGGGCCCGGGGTCAGTAGGGGGCCCCATGAGATGCCCCTGGTACCTTTTTCATAGGCTTTTTTGAGTTTGGGCAAGGACACAGGGGCCCCATGATCCCCTATTGCCCGGGGGCCCCATGAGTTGTCAGTCCACCCCTGGTGCTCACAGTGTAAAGCACACACACAGCACACAGTAAAACACTCCCAGCACACAGTTAACCCTTTGATCACCCCACATGTTAACCCTTTCCAACCCAGTGCTATTAGTACAGTGTCAGTGCTTTTTATTAGCACTGATCACTGTATTGGTGTCACTGGGGATGTCAGCGACACCAAGTCAGTCCCCCCCCCCCAGTGTCAGAATGTCCGCCGCAGTCCCGCTATAAATCGCTGATCGTCGCCATTACTAGTAAAAAAAAACAAACCTGCCATGTACATAGATCACCTAGAGGGGAATGTTTTTTTCTCAACAAAAGTGGAGTTACTCTCTCACATGCATGCAGGAATGCACCGCAGGCCACCGCAAAGTCGTGAAACTTGTCTAACACTCATCGATGCGATTATCTTGTTATTAGATCAGATTATTTTACGACGCTCACCTCACATGCCTATAGACTGTACTGAGGTGATCATTTCCCTTTAAGTGTTTTTTCTGCTCCATGTACCCTTGTATATCGCACTGATTATATATGGAGCTTGGAAATTGAATTGCTCTTTGAGCACCATAAAATAGACGGATCAGTTATGCTTTGTAATACAAACAAGCCCATAACGAAGACATCACTCAGCATCCCTAATTTACAATGACAGTAAACCATCCGCCATTATTTTATTATTAAGAGCTTACACATATAATTAATGTCACATTTGTAATATTTATTAATGAAATGGATCTTTTCTTCTTTCACATCAATGAATTGCAACAGTGTTTTCTGCGGAGAGATAAAGCCCGTGTTGCTGCTCATTTCGGTGTCACTGTGTGTCTGATTAAATTAACAGATGTTCAGCCTCTTCATTCTGCACGTCTGGTTGTAAATCAATGGCAAGCCCTAATATCATCCCTTTATGAGCTCAACATCTTATTGTCAGTGTGATATATGTGTGGAAGAAATAAATGTAAGATTTTGATTTACTGTAAAAAAGTAAGGTTTTGGAGGACATGAAAAATGAATTGCTGGCTGTCTGACTGTATCCAAGAATAGGCAGATATGAGGTGCTGGGCTCAGATCTTTCATCATCAACTGAGCTGAGGGATATGGTGAAATATCTTTGGTAACTCTAAAACAAGGTGAGGAGTACTCTTGTAGGTAGGGGTTAGGGGTTAGGCCTCTGTATAGTTATGGTGTGCAGGGGTGGACTGACAACTCATGGGGCCCCCGGGCAATAGGGTGCCCCTGTGTCCTTGCCCAAACTCAAAAAAGCCTATGAAAAAGGTACCAGGGGCATCTCATGCTGCCCCCTACTGACCCCGGGCCCTCAGGTAGTGCCCCAGTTTCCAAATGGTCAGTCTGTCCCTGGGGGTGTGTCATCTTGGTGGGTCACCCTGTTGCCCATATAATGTCTGGTTGGGGTGGAGCCACTGAGAAGTGTGGGAAGGATTGATCTCAGATGGAGGCCATGCAAGTTGAAGAAACGTTAAGTAGAGGCCCTTATGGAGAAGAAATCGAATGCTCCTGTAAGAAGGGATCTAAATGTACGTAGCGCTGCCCCCGTAGGAGCCCCTCTTACACACCAGGTTGAGTGTACAATATCAAAGGGAATCACTGAAAGTAATACTCATGTAGCACCCTCCTAGATATCTAGGAAGAACTAGATTCTAAATTGTTAATCAGAGGCTGAGTAGCAGCCTGTGGTAATAGTCAGCGGGAGGCCAAATTCTGGTCAGAGCTGAGAGGCTCTGCAGACCAGCTCTCTGGGACTTTCCCCTGCTCTAGGGGTTTGGAGAAAACTCTAGAAGCAGTGGGAGGAGGTGAGGAGTGGCTGGTCTGCACTTATGAGGGATCCTGACCAGTCCCCAACAGGAGGCTTGGCATGGGATCGGGGCAGCCCTTAAGAGTGAGAGAGCCTGCTCAGCAGCAGGCGAGTTCTGGTGGAAGATGGAGAGGTGAGTGGCAGGAGTGCAGGAGCCTGAGAGAGGGCCCAGATGGGAAGGGGCTCACCTACAGAGAGGTGCTGGAAAGGAGGAAACCTCAGGACCTCATTGACCCCCCAAAGTGAGGATCACCTATGCAGCATGAAAGGAGCGGCCCAGCAGAAGGAATTAGAGCAGCCACCAACCTAGCAGCAGCTCATAGGAGAAGGACTGAGTGAGTAGTCTTGCACTCCCTGGGCCTGTAAAGGGAAGGAGCACTCTGGTGGGAAACTGGATTAGGTACTACCCGGTATTGTCTTCTTTTAAAGTGACAGGCACTGGATCCCTGTCCAGGGATTCACCCAGAACAGCTGTAATAGGGGTATCTAGGGTCTGGGGTGGTAATACAGAAAATGCTGGCTAGTTCTCCAAGAAGGATTTGTTCTTTTGCTGCTAAAAGAAAATTTCACATAGTTCAGGAAGATTGTCCTCTGTTGCCACACCCCTGGGCATCCCATACACCCTACTCTATCCAAGTTCTAAGGCTCCACTCACACCAATGCATTTTTTAGTGCTTTTTGCAGAAACGCACTACAGTCCATTTAACATGGCTTCCAATGGAACATGTTCAAATCTATGCTTTTTAGAGCTGCTGGATTTTTGGAAAGGGTCAGGGACGTTTTTAAATGCAAAAAGCAGCGTTTTTGCTACAATAGAATTCAATGTAGAATCTGCTGAAATGCATGGTAGTGTGTTTTTCCAGCGATTTTGCCACATTTTGCATTTTGCATTTTTATTCTGCCTAGCAAAAAAAAATCCACTTTAAAAAAAAAAGGTGAACAAAACACAAAATGCTGTAAAAACACATCACAAACGCGGCAAAAACGCTTGTAGAAAAACGCAAAATGAACTGCGAAAAGCACTGGAAAACGGACAAAAAGCAAACTGCACAACTGTTAACGGACTCTTATTCCCTTACAATCCCATACAATCCAAAAACAAGCTCAATGACTGGTTACTGTCTCCTGGGTGCAAGTCTGGATGGGAGGATGCGTATTGCCTAGCTGTGCAGGACTATAGGGGGACCCAAACTTCAGTGACTCCTAGGGGGGTAGGGCTACACTTAGTAAAAGTAAGTCTATATCAAAGAAAACAGGCACCAAAGCAGGTAGTAAAGACAAACTTAATATATTGTCACCGAATATGGTTGAATAATAGTAAGGACTAGGCATAAGATGACATTTGGGGGTTTATTTACTAAAGCTGGAGAGTCCAAAATCAGACTCCCTTCTGCATAGAAACCAATCAGCTTCTAACCTCAGCTTGTTCAATGAATCTTTGGCAATGAAACCTGGAAGCTGATTGGTTTCTATGCAGAAGTGAGTCTGATTTTGGACTCTCCAGCTTTAGTCAATAAACCCCTTGGCGTCCAGATCAGCATAAACAGTTCCAAGGCCACTTCCAGTGCAGCAGTGAGCAGTAACAAAGTTTAATCTACTGCTGGAACTATAATGCCAGAGCGTATTTTTGGTTGGGTGCTTGTCCTAGACTGACTGGGTATGCACTGTCCAAAAGAAAAGGACAGTATCAAACTGATATGAACTTACTTGATCAAGAATTAATATTACTTAATAATAAATATGAATCGGTGAAGAATCATATGCAATACGGGGGTAAATATCAGGAAGTTAAGGACTATGTAGCAAAGATTAATAAAGAAGTTATCTCCAAAGCAGCACAAATTATCTAAGGACCGTTCAGCTTTTATAGAGGGATATGTCTACCATTGGGCCAATCCAACATATAATCGTGGACTACCGAGACAGGGTAATTCTAACTTCTCCTTTAACAGGAATGTAAATGATGATGGTACTGAGTCAGACTCCTCTTCTTCTGCTCAACAATTACCATAAGATAACCATACACATGGGCCTTATAATGCCTTTCTTGGCCCACGTAAAATAAATTACTATGGGGGGTGGGTACGTCCCTTCTCATACTCCTAAAAGACGACCCCATGAATTTCAACAGTTTGTCCTGGGTTCACCTTATGCCCCAGGTGCTCAGGTCACAACGAGCAATGGGAATTCTTGTACTGGCACTGAAACACACAATAGTCACCTAGGTCAGGTGGCTATACAGGCTTTGCAAATTATCATTTCACAATCTGGGAATCCTAATTCACAACCCATTCCGAACACTTCTAGGATGGCTATCCCTACGACACCTTCTCCATATACAGTTAGCTCACAACCACCAACTTCTTCCACTCAATCACAGACTGTTTTTTTACCAGTAATTCCTTCACAAATGCTTATGAGACAGGCAACTCTGGATCCTTATTTAAGACACAACAATTCACAGCCTCCAGTACATCCACCTCTTTTGGGACTACCACCGATCCTGAATTGAGTATTATTAATCTTATCATCTTACTAGTTATGAATTGAAGGTTCTCCAATATGGTCTCAGCTTCTGCCCTACAACCCAACTGGATTGGTACGAAACAATCAAAGATCTTTATCTATTCACCAAGAATCTTACATTCAAATTCCTGTTTGACTCTAATAGATAAAGATTGAGACAGGACAAAGAACTTACTGAGCATATTAAGCACTTCACTATGGACGACGTATGTGCGTTGCGTGATTTGATGTTATTATTAGAGGAGAACAATAACTCTAGCGATGATAATGGTGACAATGCCAATATGAGCTGTGAAGCTCAGGAGAACCTGACCAAAACATTTAAGCGTAAATCTCAGAATTTCCCAGACTTAACGATTAACACCAATATTTGGGCTTTCTTAACTACTATAAGTGACATTAAACGCATGGGTTTACCATCTACTATGAGGAATCTCAATAATAGGCAGCAACAAGCCATTGTTAGACTCCAGAATCATCCTGATTTAATTATCAAACCTTCTGATAAAGGAGGTAAGATTGTTTTGATGACACAATTGAAATATGAAAAAATGTGTAATGATATACTACGTAATACAGATTGGTGCCGTCCCATTTTGGCAGATTTGTGGCCCAATTTAATTTAGAGTATTAAGATCTAATTAATGCGGCCTATTTGGAAACATTGATTGATAAAGATACCTATGATTTTCTCAAGCCAACAAACCCCCGTGATCCTACGTTTTATGCGTTACCCAAAGTTCGTAAAAACCCCATGACTCCACCACGACGACCTATTGTCTTGGGAATAGAAAACGCCAGTAGATTCATCGATTTTTTTTCTTTTGCCCCATGTTGTATGGCTACCATTTTATATCAATGACACTCTAGATTTTTTTAAACATATTGAGGGAATATCTGTGCCTTCCGACGCCTTGCTGGTGACTTTAGATGTGGAGGCCCTGTACTCTAGCATTCCTCATGAGCAGGGCATAAGAACTGTACGGACGTTCCTATCTGAACAGGAATGATCCAAATGGGAATTCAACGAGTTCCTACTGAGACTCCTGTTTTTTATTTTGACACACAATTGGTTTGTATTCAAAGGGTCCCACTACCTCCAGGTGCAGGGCGTGGCTATGGGCACTTGTTGTGCCCTGGCCTATGCCACTTTGCACCTGGGGAGGTGGGAATGAGGCCTTTTTTCTGATGAAGTTATGGGCAATTATCTTGATCATGCGTTATGTTGGTATAGATATATATCGATGATATTGTCATTATCTGGACAGATTTTGTCAAAACACTTAAGGTCTTTGTGGACAAGTTGAATGTTAACCATTTTGACTTAAAATTTACACTTAATTACCATGAGTCTACTATCACCTTTTTGGATTTAAAAATTTGCAAAGTTCATAATAATTGTCTAGCAGCTGCCCTTTATTGTAAAACAACAGTTGGCAATACGATCTTGCATGCTGCCAGTGCCCATCCTCCTGCATTAGTACGGAGTATTCCATATGCACAATACTTTTGTATTAGATGTAATTGCACCCATAATAGGGATTTTAAGATCCAGGCTAACAAACTACGTCAATGTCTTTTGTTGAGAGGATATTCTAAATCACTGTTATGCAAAGCATACAATAGAGCATTGGGAAAATCCAGAACTTCCCTCCTGTATCGACCTATTAGGCATGGGACTTCTTAGCAGAGGGTGAAATTCATTACCAAATTCTCATCTCAACACCAGGCCCTACATGGGATTTTACAGAACCATTTGCATTTGTTGTTAGATAATTCCACTGTGAAGAACTACATTGGTAACTATCCAGAAATTGTATGTAGGAAATCCACATCTCTATGTGACAAACTAGCAAAGAGCCATGATGAGCCTCATCCAACATATACTAAAGTGCATTCTGCAGGGATGTTTAAATGTAACCAATGTAATTTGTGCCCCTGGATCAATTCAGGCAAATGATTCACCCTACCCAATGAGGAGACTTTCCGCCCTAAATTCTGTGCGGATTTCAACACAGAAGGCATGGTATATCTTATGACCTGCAAATGTTGGGCCTTTTATGTTGGTGAGACCATCAGGAAGTTACGACTCAGATTAAATGACCATATCTATTATTCTGTTAAGGGCAAAATGATTACCCCAGTAAGTAGGCAGCTTGACCTTTATCACAGATTTTTCACCACTATGGCTTCATTTATGGTATTGAAAGTAATTCCCAAGGACCCCAGAGGGGGTAACTTGGATAAATGCATATTGCAAAAAGGAGCGTTTTGGATTGAACATTTAATTCCACACGCCCGTCAGGCATTAATGAATCGTTATCCTACAAACCATTTTTGTAACCTATACCCAGTGGTCCTATGTATCTGATTAAGATGTTCATTACAATAAGTCCAACTATGGATGTAGTTATGTACTGTATGTACAACTCTGTACCTGCCCAAGTGTTTTCATATGTTAACGCATTGGTCTGTGATATAACTGAACCAGCATTACTGTATTGAACTGTTACTATTTTAATGATTCTGAAATATACTTATTGTTATTTGTTATATTTGAATGTAGGGGCGGACTGACAACTCATGGGGCCCCCGGGCAATAGGGGATCATGGGACCCCTGTGTCCTTGCCCAAACTCAAAAAAGCCTATGAAAAAGGTACCAGGGGCATCTCATGGGGCCCCCTACTGACCCCGGGCCCTCGGGCAATGCCGGAGTTTCCAAATGGTCAGTCCGCCCCTGTTTGAATGACATGTTATGCATCTGCATGGGGTTGTGAAGGGTGGGCGGTTGGTCCCTGTGTGGTTGGCCCAGTGATCAATGGGCAGCTCGTAGCACTGCGGCCGTGGCCCTTGTGCTGCCGGTCGGGGACTCAGCTGCAGTGTTCTATGGGCACCACCTGTGTCAGTGGTGGCTGCCCAATATGGCCACCGGGTGTCACCCACTGGCGCCCTCCCAACCATCTGTCTTGTGGTGGTGTGTGATGCTCATGAGCGCCCGTTTATGGCCGGGCTCAGTGACGACACGCACCGTAGGTGGTGGTGTTTCAGGCTCTGAGGCGATCCTGAGGCCTCTGTATTCAGCACATCTTCCATATCTTCATATAGGTACAGTAGATCTATCATTTGCTTCAATGAGACTGAGTCAAATGTTAACAACTGTGGTCGGCTTAAGAGGTTTTATATATATATATATATGGTAAACACACAAAGCTTTATTGAACTATGGAAGGCACTCAATCAGGGGCAGTTCATGGCACCCTGCAACATGCGGCTTATAGGGACACTCACGGTAAGCGGGCTCACGGGGACTCAGTGGGATCTTGGCTGTGGGGCCTGACCTCAGCACAACCCCCACACAGCTTACTAGGGACAACATCAAGCTCACGGGGACTCATCGGGACCTTGACTATGGGGTCTGACCTCAGCACAGCTCCCACACAGCTTTCTAGGGACAACATCAGGCTCACGTGGACTCAGCGAGACCTTGGGTGTGGGGTCTGACCTCAGCACAGCTCCCACACAGCTTTCTAGGGACAACATCAGGCTCACAGGGACTCAGCGGGACCTTGGCTGTGGGGTTTGACCTCAGCACAGCTCCCACACAGCTTTCTAGCGACAACATCAGGCTCACGGGGACTCAACAGGACCTTGGCTGTGGAGTCTGGCCTCAGCACAGCTCCCACACAGATTTATAGGGACAACATTAGGCTCACGGGGACTCAACGGGACTTTGACTATGGTGTCTGCCCTCAGCACAGCTCCCACACAGCTTTCTAGGGACAACATCAGGCTCACGGGGACTCAGCGGGACCTTGGCTGTGGTGTCTGACCTCAGCACAACTCCCAAACAGCTTTCTAGGGACAACATCAGGCTCACGGGGACTCAGCGGGACCTTGGCTGTGGGGTCTGACCTCAGCACAACTCCCACTCAGCTTTCTAGGGACAACATCAGGCTCACAGGGACTCAGCGGGACCTTGGCTGTGGGGTCTGACCTCAGCACAGCTCCCACACAGCTTTCTAGGGACAACATCAGGCTCACGGGAACTCAGCGGGACATTGGCTGTGGGGCCTGACCTCAGCACAGCTCCCACACAGCTCTCTAGGGACAACATCAGGCTCATGGGGACTCAGCGGGACCTTGGCTGTGGGGCCTGGCCTCAGCACAGCTTCCACACAGCTCTTCAGGGACAACATCAGGCTCACTGGGACTCAGCGGGACCATGGCTGTGGGGGCTTGCCTCAGCACAGTTCCCATACAGATTTCTAGGGACAACATCAGGCTCACGGGGACTCAGCGGGACCTTGGCTGTGGGGTCTGACCTCAGCACAGCTCCCACACAGCTTTCTAGGGACAACATCAGGCTCACGGGGACTCAGCGGGACCTTGGTGATGGGATCTGGTTCGGGTAGCCATGGGGCACTTCAAACAAGGCTAGTCTGAGCACACAATAGGGACAGGTTATGGCAAGGGTAGTCTGAGCACACAATAGGGGCAGTTCATGGCAAGGGTAGTCTGAGCACACAATAGGGGCAGTTCATGGCAAGGGTAGTCTGAGCACACAATAAGGGCAGTTCATGGCAAGGGTAGTCTGAGCACACAATAGGGGCAGTCCAGGGCACTCCGCAACATGCGGCTTGTAGGGACACTCACAGTAGGCGGCTTGCAGACACTCAGCAGCAGGCGGCTTGTAGGGACACTCAGCAACGGACAGCTTCCAGGGACACTCCCAGAGGTCAGCTTCCAGGAACACTCAGCAACGGACAGCGGCCCTCACAGCGGTCAGCTTTCCAGGGACAGCAGCGGTCAGCGGACCGAGATCCTCACAGCGGCCATCTTTCCAGGGACAGCAGCGATCAGCAGGCAGGGGCCCTCCCAGCAACCAGCTTTCCAGGGACAGCAGCGGTCAGTAGACAGGGGCCCTCACAGCAGCCAGCTTTCTGGGGACAGCAGTGATCAGCAGACAGGGGCGGCTTCCCAGGGACCCAGCGACCAGCAGACAGGGGCAGCTTCCCAGGGACCCAGAGATCAACAGACAGGGGCAGCTTCCCAGGGACCCAGCGATCAGCCGGTAGGGACACAGCAGGCTTCAGCAGGTAGGGACACAGCAGGCTTGCAGGGGCTCAGCAGGGTCTTGGCTGTTGGGCCTGGCCTCAGCACAGACCCCGCACAGCACCCTGTCCCGAGCAGGAACGAGCACACACACACACGGACAGGGCGTTGGGTCCTGCGCTGGCCTTTTAAGCCACGCAGGATGCTTCCCGGGTTGCCCCGCCAACGGCCGGCCCAGCGCCGCATTGCCGGGCATTGAGGAACGCCCCCTTGACATGGGCCGCACTCTCGAGAGCATGGCCTTTGTCTGTCTGCGAGTGCAGGTGTGGGAAACTCCTGTGCCTGCACTGCAGTCGCCGGGGCCGTGCGTGGCCCAGAACGTCCCTGTGCGAGACTCACTCCTCTCACTGCAGGGGACCATATTCCTCCCTCTGGCTGCTCTGGATGGGGTAAGATGAGTGAAAGGGAGGTGACAAGAGTCACACCTCTCATCCTGGGCAGCCCAGCTTCAAAGGGCTGTGACAGGATGAGAGGGGGGGAGAAGGTGAGCCGGAGGGGAACATCACAGCATCTGGCACCCCGTGACATGTATGTTGTAAGTATTTCATAGGATGTTGTTTTGTTTATTAATGCGATTTTATATTTTCCATTTAGAAATCTTCTTATAGCTCTTGAAGAAGCGGTATAATCATGAAACATGTTGAGCCATTTCTATCATCTTGTTTCAAAGAGCACCCCTTTTTGAAGTTGTGGGGTTGACCAACAATATATGAATCTGCATTGATTTTCTTGTATGTTACAGGGTTAGGATATATTCTGAAACAATCTAATATATGTACAGTATGTACTATATACGGTATGTTTGCACATGTTTAATAAAGCGTTAATATTACAAATTATTGCCTACAAAGTCCATGAGCTATTTTCTTTATTTGTAATTAGTTAATATTAGGACAAGGCACTTTGGAGTTTTTATTGTCTCCCCACAGTAACCACCCTGTGTTGGCAGCATTCATTTCCAATCTATAACAAATGAAAAGGAGGACGGTAGCAAAGGGGGTAGGGGAACAAATGGGGGCTTGCAGATAATTAATACACAAGCTGAATTCCTCCCCTTTACAAATTGTCCCTCTTTGTCAAGGTATGTAAAGTGTGTCTACAATTAAAAACAGCAATATAATTTAATGCAGTTTACCAATCCTTAGATATGGTGATTGAATTAGTTTTCTTTTTAGTTTTTTTTTAATCCTGATGATCCATCTATTAACTGCATGCCGCCCAGCCACTGTACATATACGGCGGCAGGGCGGCACTCGCAGGCAAAACCACATTTTAAACTGTGTGTTTTGTAAACAAATAGGGGGCGCGCGCGAGGTGCGCCGCCGCCCTATCTGTCCCGCCGATCACCGCTGCAGATGTGAGTCGCCGGGTCACAGCCGTTCCTTAGCGGATGTTTCCCGGCGATCGGCGGCAAACAGTGACAGAGAGCACAGCTGCAGTAGCTGTGCTGTCTGTCACTTCCCTGTCAGCTCGAGGATGAGCTGATCGAGAAAGAACAGTTTCTCTTTCTCGATCAGCCTTGTCCCGTCCAGTACACACCCCCCCCCCCCTAGTAAAACACTCCCCTCACTCCTGTAACCCTTCCCTGCAAAATAAAGTTAACCCCTTCCTCCCCATTGCCATTAGTACAGTGTCAGTGTTTTTTTTTTTGCACTGATCACTGTATTAGTGTTTTTGGGGATGTCAGTGACCCCAAGTCAGTACCCCCCCAATGTCAGAACGTCCGCCGCAGTCCCGCAGTCCCGCCATAAGTCGCTGGTCGCTGCCATAAGTCCCTGATCGCCGCCATAATTCGCTGATCACCGCCATTATTAGTATAAAAAAAAACCTAAAAATCCCAGTATCTTTCCCGCCATTTGTAAACGCTATAACTTTCACGTAAACCAATTAATTTACACATATTGGGTTTTTTTTTTTAGCAAAGACATGTCGCAGAATGCATTTTGGCAGAAATTTATGACTAAATTTGATTTTTGCATTTCTTTTTTACTGGACATGTTTTATAGCAAAAAGTCCAAAATATTGTTTTTTTTTCCTCAAAATTGTCAGCCTTTTATTATAGCGCAAAAAAAAAAACCGCACAGGCGATCAAATACCACCGAAAGAAAGTTCAATTTGTGGGGAAAAAAAGGATGTAAATTTCATTTATGTACCGTATTGCTTGACCGCCCAATTGTCCGTTAAACTAGCGCAGTGCTGTATAGCAGAAAAATGGCGTAAATTGCAGTATTTATACCATAGTTTGTAGACGCTATAACTTCTACACAAAGCAATCAATATATACTTTTTGGGATTTTTTTTACCATAAACATGGAGCAGAATACATTTTGGCCTAAATTTATAACCAACTTTGAGTTTACTATATATTTTTTATAGCTGAAAATAAAACATATTGTTTTTCTTCAAAATTTTTGGCCTTTTTTTGGTTTATAGCGTGAAAAATAAAAAGCGCACAGGTGATCAAATTACACAGAAAGAAAGCTCTATTTGTGTGAAAAAAAGGACGTAAATTTCGTTTGGGTGCAGCATTGCATGACCGCGCAATTATCAGTTGAATTAGTGCAGCGCCGAGTAGCGAAAAGTGGCCTGGTCATTAAGGGGGGTAAATCCTCTGGAGCTCAAGTGGTTAACACACTTCTTGTCCTATGGTAGCTTCTCTTACCACCAGCCGCCATGGCTAACAGCATGGGGTGGCACAGAGGCTTAGTGGTTATCACTTCTGCCTTGGAGTACTATGGTTGCTCATACCGTCTAACCTTTTGAGATGAGAATGAGGGACACCTATCAGCAAATAGGCATAGGACACCCCCCAACCCCCCCCCCCACCAAAGGAAGAATTATACGAAAAAGAAAATTAGCTAAACCCACAAGTGCTTTTATTTAACCACTACTTTTTCCTTTATATTGGCTTTTGAAGTTAATAAATGCAACAATTTAGATATTGGATGAAAGGTTTAGCACTGGGAAATACTTCTTCAAAGATTAATAGTGCATTTTATATACAACTAAATAAATCAGACCAAAATGAGGGACAAATGAAGGACGGTCCCTTGAAATCAGGGACAGTTTCTCAAAATCACGGACAGTTGGGAGGTAGTGATGGCCAACCCCCCCCCCCCCCCCCCCACCCCCGTGTTCAGTTCGCGGTCCAACGTTCGAACCTAATGAATGTTCGACCGTGAACTTCGAGCTCAATGAAATTCTATGAGACTCTAACTTGTAAATTCAAAAGAGCCCATTTTGAAGGCTTATATGCAAATTATTGGTTATAAAAGGGTTATGGGGACTCGGGTACTGCCCTGAGGGACATGAATCAGTGAAAAAATAAAATTCAAAAAGTACATTTTAAAAAGTGTAGTCATTTTTCATTGCTTAAAGTAAAAAAAAAATGAAAAATTCATTTAAGTATCATGCCTGGGGGGTCCCCTTAAACTACCTGTACATCTGTGCAATGTAAATGACCTGCTGCAGCAGGACTGACATGTTTTTTTAAATTATATTTTTATTTAAAAAAAAAAACACAACAACGTGGGGGCCCCCCTTAATCGATACCAGATCTTTTAGGTCTGGTAGGAAGGTTAGGAGGGACCCCACAGCAAAAATAGTTTTTTAAAAAAGTGCGTGGGGTTCCCCCTAAAAGCCATACCAGGCCGTTCAGGCCTGGTAGGACATTTAAGTGGAATTCCACCTCCCAAAAATGGTGGGGAAAGCGTGTGGGTTCCCCCTTAAATTCCTTACAGACCTATGATCTGAGTACAGGCTTGGCAGGGCAGGAAAGGGGTGGGGGGGGACTGAGCAGCCCCCCCCCCCCTGCAGCTTACCAGGCTACATGCCCTCAGCATTGGGACAGTGTCCTCATGCCAATCAAGGCCTCTTCCCCACAACCCTGGCCTAGTAGTTGTGGGGGTCTGTGGGCAGGGGGGCTCATTAACGTCAGGGTACCTGATGCTGTTCCCCCCCCCCTTGTGAATGAGTAAGGGGTACTTCAATAAAAAATAAAGACACCAGACTTTTGAAAAGTTCCTTTAATTGAGCAAAAAAACAACAGTTTTTGACAAGTTCTTTAATAAAAAAAAAAGCCAAAAAATGGTTCCATCGTTGTAATGCATCTTCAATCACAGTCTCCAGCATTGTCACAATTATGCTGACTCACTGAAATAAAGAAAAACCCGAAACCTGCTGACCTGCCCACACCCTCCGAGCTCTCTGCACAATCTGACATTTGCTGGTCAGATGTAAGCAAATGGGCGGAGCTAGCGGTCATGTCACTGATAGCACCACCCAATTGCTCTGCGACTGGTCAAAGCATTGCACCTGACATGTGGTCAGGTGAATTGCTTTGGCCAATCATGGCTCTCACAATGCACTGTGAGATTGCAGATGGATACTCTCCATCCCAATATACAAATACCAGAGGATACCCTCCAACCCAATACAAATGTCCTATAATATATCCCACCTGCCCCAGAGGAAACCACCCCATACACATACACCAGTCCATTCCCTTCTGATTGCATCCCTCCTCCCCAATATACCCCCTGATCACCCCACCCTCACAAGCAAACTTCCAGATCACACCCCCCAGATATCCCCACATTTTTTACACCTCCCAAGATAACCTCACGCTGATCACACCCCCCAGATATCCCCACCCTTATTACAGCCCTAGATATCACCCCCCCATACCTCCACCCTGATCACACACCCCAGATACTCCTACCCTGATCATACCTCAGATACCCCCACCCACTCTAATCACACACCCCAGATACCCCCACCCTGATCACACCTCCAGATACTCCCCCGTTCTGATCACACCTCCAGATCCCCCCCAGATCCTTCCACTATGATCACACCTCCAGATCACCCTCAGGTCCCTCCACTCTGATCACACCTCCAGATCATCCACCAGATCCCTTCACTCTGAACACGCCTCCAGATCCCCCCCCCCCCCAAATCTCTCAACTTTAACCACAGTTTGAGATCCCTACCAGATTTGTTCACTCTGATCACACGTCCAGAACCCCCCCAGATCCCTCCACTCTGTTTACACCTCCAGATTCCCCCCCCAGATCCCTTCACTCTGATCACACCTCAAGATCACCCACCAGAACCCCCCACTCTGATCACACCCCCAGATTCCCCCCATCCCTCCACTCTGATCACACCTCCACATCCATCACCAGATCCCTCCACTCTGATCACACCCACAGATCCCCCCCATCCCTCCACTCTGATCACACCCCCAGATCACTCCACTCTGATCACACCTCCAGATCATCCACCAGATCCCTTCGCTCTGAACACACCTCCAGATCCCCCCCCAAGATCTCTCAACTCTGACCACACCTTGAGATCCCTACCAGATCTGTTCACTCTGATCACACCTCCAGATCCCCCCAGATCCCTCCACTCTGTTTACACCTCCAGATCCCCCCCCCCCCAAGGTCCCTTCACTCTGATCACACCTCAAGATAACCCACCAGAACCCTACACTCTGATCACGCCCCCAGATCCCCCCCATCCCTCTACTCTGATCACACCCCCCAGATGCAGGTGTGTGTTGAGTGTGTGTGTGATGAGTGAGGGGGCACTCATCACACACACACAATCCTCCCACTTCTCACTGATCCTGCAGCAAGAGGAACAGGATTGTTAGCTGTGTCCCGCACAGGCAGGAAAAGATCAAGGATTGGGATCCTTGCACCACTCCACCCACATCTGCATGCTTGGATCTGTTCTCTCTGCTTTTTCAGAGACAGCAACTAAACAACAGGTAAGCTAATACCTCCATGCAGTCAAACCTAGTTTGCCTGCTGGAGGGACAGGTACTTTAAAAATCCAAATCCCCAGCAAGTGGCTGGGGATTTAGATTTTACTGCCCCCCCCCCCCATTCTGCGGCCCTAATGCAGCTGCCTGGGCTGCCATTTGGTGGCACCAGCCCTGCTTACAATCTAAGGTCTCTATCTCATCTACACACATACAATGTACATATACTAGGAAAAATTTTAACAAGACCTAATTACCCGACCAGCATGTCTTTGGATTGTTGAAGGAACCCAGAGTATCCAGAGGAAACCCACATGAGCACAAGGAGAACATGCAAACTGCATGCAGATAGTGATTAGTAGGACATTTTGCATTTCATCCTCAGGGCCTTGTAAATTTAAGAAATTACATTTTCACCATATCACTTTTGTTCCGTTCTGTAAGGCCTCAAGGAGAACTTTATTGTTTTTGTTTAATAGGCTTCACGTAGAGGGTCTTTAAACATCGTAGAGAAAAGTTGCCTCTGAGGCTTTACACTCCCCCAGGAAGCCAAACTAGAGTCTTTTTGTAATCCAAATAGCATTAGGCCCTGAAATAATATTGCATGTTTGTATTCATAACCAGAAAGTTTTATTTACCATCTGTTATAAGTTTAGGTTTAAATGAGAACCATAAAATTGTCTGTCTTACATAAATACATCATAGAAGCTATATTACCATGTAAAATAAACACTTTTTTTTAAATACCTGAGGCTAGAGTGGGATGCTGAGATATCGATTCAGCTAATGTCAGCATTTTCTTATGTACAATTAAATTACATTTTGTTATTTTAGGTGGGTTGGAGAAACCTTCCTGTGTATAGCTGGGCAGCACAGCAAATGAAGATACACTGAGAATTCAGATGACATCAAACGATACCCGATACATCGTTTAATGAGGGGCATTTGAATCTGGATTGTCCATCACATATTTACAAACATCCAAGGTGATTTGTGGTGATTGGATGTTCACTGTGGATTTCTGATTTGTTCTGCTTAGTGAACGGACCTTCACTGTGAACTATTTAAGTCCATTGGACCCCCCAACTCTCTATATGTGGGTTCCTTGGAGGAACCTTACCCTGACCCATTGGTATCTAGCCTGTGACCAAGCAGAATCCAAAGGGAATCCCACTTTTACTAAGTTGAAAAGGGTTCAAGTATTGTAAGATTTTTTTCCCCTGTACCATGTGTAGCACCCGTCTAGATATCCAGGGGGAGCTAGTTGTTTTATTTTATTTTATAGAGAGAGGCTGGGTAGCAGCCTGGTATGAGTCAGCCTGAGTGTGAGTCAGCGAGGTCAATTTAGGTCAGGATGAGGGTTCTGTAGATCAGTTTCCTGACTCCTCTCCCTGCTCTAGAGACTTGAAATGTTTCTAGAAGGCAGCGGGCGTGGGTGAGGAAGGGCAGATCTGCATACCTAATCCGCAGGCATGGGGTCAGGACATCCTTTAAATAAGACTGAGCCTGCTCAGCAGCAGGAGAGTTCAGGTAGAAGATGAAGTGAGAGCCTGGGATGCAGAAGTCTTGGGGGTGGCAGTAGGAATAGGGCTACCTCCAGGCTGAAGCAGGATCTCTCAACCTAGTAGTCACCTGAGAGAGTACAACCTGTGTAACAGGGAAGGAGCCAGCACAGCAGAAGGCCTGAAGGCAGCTACCAACCCAAAAAGCTCATAGGAGAGGAAAAATGGGTAGTCCTACACAACCTGGGCTGGATAAGGGGAAAAGGCATTCGGGTGGGAAACCTGACTAGCCCCCATCTGGGACTGTTGATTTGTAAGAGAAAGATTCTGGGTCAGGGAATCACCCAGTACAGCTGGGTGAGGAGATGATTCATCTGGGGTTTGGTACATCAGGAGAGGCAGGAGAGTTCTTCAGGGAGAAACCCTATTGCTCTATAGAGACATACATAGTTGCTAAGGAGTTGTCCTCAGTTGCAGTTCCCTTGGGCATCCGATACACCCCTCAACCCCATCCAAGTTCAATAGCCCTAATAAAACTAACAAGCAAAACCAAGCTCAAGCACTGTTTACTGTCTCCAGAATCCAAGTCTGCATGTTGCCTGGCTGTGTAGGACTATAGGGGAACACAAATCTTCAGCAACTCCTATGGGGGTAGTGCTACACATGTTATGGAATATGCCTAATTAAAGTAGAACTAAAGCAAAACATCTTTCTTCATTTTGTATAGAGTAAGGGAGGATTATAACCCCTGTCAGGTTTTTTTTTGGTAATCTGTGTGTCCATTGGGGATATTTTCCTTCACTTCCAGTCCAATAGCCAAAACAGGAAGAGAAAGGAAATCCCTGCAAATTAAAGATGTCCCTTGTGGCCCCTGGGTCAACAGAATTAGTGTCCCCATTGAAAGATTTCCTCTCAATTACTTCACTGCGGACAACCCAAAATCTGGGAATTTCTTTTACTTTCATCTTCAGTGATCATGGTCAGGGGCGGACTGACAACTCATGGAGCCCCCGGGCAATAGGGGATCATGGGGCCCCTGTGTCCTTGCCCAAACTCAAAAAAGCCTATGAAAAAGGTACCAGGGGCATCTCATGGGGCCCCCTACTGACCCCGGGGCCCTCGGGCAGTGCCGGAGTTTCCAAATGATCAGTCCGCCCCTGATCATGGTAAAGAAGATGAATAGAGAGGATGAATATCACTAACGGGAGCACAGACAGCAATAAGAACCTAATAGGTGTGCTATTCCCTCTACAATCCAAAACTAAAAAAAATATTTGCCTTTAGGTATACTTTAAGGAAAATCTATAGTTCCTTATTAGGACAACACCTAGTAAGGGAATATTGGGTGCGTGACATCACAGGTGCCAGAGAATCCCTCTTTGAATCCTTGCACCCTTTGAAAGTCAATAAAAGACGAATCGCCATTGGATTTCTTGCATACCAGAGAACCATTGACCTTTTCATTAAACATTTTAGTACAAAAACAATCAAGGTGTTCTGATTGCTGTTAGTGTCTCACCTAAATACAGGGTGGCTTTGTGGTTAGCACTTCTGCCTTGTAGCAGTAAGGTCCTCAGGTTCAATCCCAACAACGACCCTCCATGCATGGAGTTTGCTTTGTACTTCAGTGGGTTTGCTCCCACACTCCAAAGTCATGCTGGTCAGTTTCATTTACTCCAATCAAGAATAATTTTCAGGTGGCATGGTAAGGAGTGTTATTGCTCTGAACATGTGTAATGATGAGCATTCCACTCAGTCTCTCATATATGTATAATGTTCAGGGGTCCCCAAAAATGTCAATTAGACAGTCAAAGTATGAGAAGCCACATGATTGCATGAAGTGTTTGCCCAGCCAGTCCCAGAGTCTAGTAGACTTAAGGGGAAATGTAAGAAAAATGAGTTAAATACAGTGGATATAAAAAGTCTACATACCCCAGTTAAAATGTCGGGTTTCTGTGATGTAAAAAAATGAGACAAAATAAATAATTTCTGAACCTTTTCCACCTTTAATGTAACCTATAAACTGTACAACTCAGTTGAACAACAAACTGAAATCTTTTAGGTGGAGGGAAGTAATAATAAAAAGATAATATAATATGGTTGCATAAGTGTGCACACCCTTAAACTAATACTTTGTTGAAGCACCTTTTGATTTGATTCCAGCACTCAGTCTTTTTGGGTATGAGTCTATCAGCATGGCACATCTTGACTTGGCAATATTTGCCCACTCTTCCTTGCAAAAACACTCCAAAAATCTCAGATTGTGAGGCCATCTCCTGTGCACAGCCCTCTTCAGATCACCCCACAGATTTTCCATAGGATTCAGATCTGGGCTCTGGCTGGGCTACTCCAAAACTTTCATCTTCTTCTGGTGAAGCCATTCCTTTGTTGATTTGTATGTATGCTTTGGGTCGTTGTCATGCTGAAAGATGAAGTTCCTCTTCATGTTCAGCTTTCTAGCAGAAGCCTGAAGGTTTTGTCCCAATATTGACTGGTATTTGGAACTGTTCATGATTCCCTCTACCTTGACTAAGGCCCCAGTTCCAGCTGAAGAAAAACAGCCCCAAAGCATGATGCTGCCACCACCATGCTTCACTGTGGGTATGGTGTTCTTTTGGTGATGTGCAGTGTTGTTTTTGTGCCAAACATATCTTTTTTAATTATGGCCAAAAAGTTCAACCTTGGTTTCATCAGACCAGAGCACGTTTTCCCACATGCTTTTGGGAGACTTCAGATGTGTTTTTGCAAAATGTATCTGGGCTTGGATGTTTTCTGTCTTGCCACTCTACCCCATAGCCCAGACATATGAAGAATTCTGGAGATTGTTGTCACGTGTACCACACAGCCAGTACTTGCCAGATATTCCTGCAGCTCCTTTAATGTTGCTGTAGGCCTCCCAGACCAGTTTTTTCTTCTCATCTTTTCATCAATTTTGGAGGGACGTCCAGTTCTTGGTAATGTCACTGTTGCGCCATATTTTCTCCACTTGATGATGACTTTCTTCACTGTGTTCCATGGTATATCTAATGCCTTGGAAATTCTTTTGTACTCTTCTCCTGACTGATACCTCTTAACAATGAGATCCCTCTGATGCTTGGAAGCTCTCTGCGGACCATGGCTTTTGCTGTAGGATGCGACTAAGAAAATGACAGAAAATGACAGAAAATAGTTACTAGAACAGCTGAACTTTATTTGGGGTTAATCAGAGGCACTTTAAATGATGGCAGGTTAGTACTTACTCCAATTTAACATGATTTTGAATGTGATTGTTCACTTCTGAACACAGCTACATCCCCAGCTATAAAAGGGTGTACACACTTATGCAGCCACAAAACCAGCACAAGACATACTGGAAAGCATGGTTCTACAGAATGGACTTCTCTTCTCCACCAAAAGACATGACCTTATTTCAGGAAGACTCTGGTTGATACACACTCATGATTGCTAAGTTACCCCCATCTGCCCATGGGGCAGGAGGGAAGTTACTCTTTTGATATCTGACCTTCTCTACTTCCTCCACAGTCTTACCTCCTATTCTGATTCCTCATGACTCGGTCTACCTTATCCCACACACCCACAACCCTTTACCCTATCCCCCCTTTCCTATTCCTACCCCTCCCTTTATAGTCTGTAAGCAGGTGCAGTCTGTTTTCTCCACTGTAGGTGGCACTTGACCTGAGTGGTGCCATAGCTGGAGAGGAAGTCAAGGGAAACAGAGTCTCTTTATGGTTTCCTGGGTCTTGGAGGCAGCATTCTGGTTGGCTACGCTGCATTCAAGTGACTCCTGGATCAACCAAGTGACTCTTGGGTCAGCAGAGCCATTATATGACCCTGCCCTTAAGCTTTGGCATGCATTTGCAAAGTGGCTAGTGTAGGCAGCGAGACCCCACCTGTTAGGGAAAGTGATTAGCGGCAAGGAAAGGTTCCAGACAAGAAGGGACAGGCTAGGGATTCGCTATCCTGCAAGAAAGCTTCCCCTTTGGGACCAGACCAGCCAGGTCTCACTCCGCCCTCTAAAACAGACACTGTCAGCACATCTCCTCACGCTGCATCTCTGCATTTGAACTGAATTGTGAGTGTTTCTCTATCAGTGCTCTCCCACATGGGGGGGTTTGTAGTTTGGCATTCTTTTTGTTACAAGTTCCACTTTTTATTGCAACTGGACTCTGTCTTTATTGTTGCTGCTCCATGCTGCATCTTCCCACAAGTACTCCCACATTAACTTCCCTCACTTGAATCCCTCCTACACCACACCCCAACACTTGTCTTGATATTGAGAAAAAATCCAGACTTGTGGTTTATTCCCCCTTTCTATGATACAAACAGTTATAGAAGTTCAGACCATAGTTAGACTAACTGATGGACAAAAGACAAGACCCTTCTCATGATGTTTAACCCCTTCCGCCTAAGGGTAAAACAAATCTAAATACCTAAGCACAATTTGCAACATTGACATGTGTTAATAAAACTGTACATATCATCACAACTACTTTGTACATCCAGGTGAATTATACCTTGTTTTTTTCAGGACTAATTGGGCTTTCATTTGGTGGTAAATGGTAATGGATATCTCCTTTTTTTTATTATTAAAGGAAAACTGGCCCAAAACAGTACAAAAAAATCATTTTTTTATTTAGCTGTCTATTTCTTGTTACTACCATAACCTACCACCAAAGAACAATGCAAAATAAATTCTCCAGCTCTTTACGATCGCAGCAATACCATATATGTGTATGTTATTTGTTGTTTGTACCCGTAGTACAGCCCAGAAACAATAGCGCACATTTTGTTTTTGTCTCTTTTTACCTAAAACACACTGACACTGACATTGACACTAACTGACACTGATACCATTTTTTTTTTAAAAATCCTGACCTTTGACCCTGACCTTTTGACCTTGACCTTTGACCCTGACCTTGACCTAAACACTAACCCTGTCACTGAACTAGATCAAACCTTGATCTAGGTATTTTTTCATTTTTTCTTTTCTTTTTTAATATTTATTTATTTATTTATTTTTCTTTTTTTTCTTTTTAGAATTTTTTTTTTCCCTCTATGCCAGGAGTTAGAGAGATCTATAATCTCCATTCATAGAGAGAGAAAAAAAAAGGGGGCCGGTCTGTACATTGACTGATCACTGTGATAGTCAATCAGAGGCTATCACAGCGACCCATGTGACCCGGAATCGGGAGTCCCAGGTCCCGATCGTTATAACAGAACCCGGTGCTCTCAGTGACACCGTGGTCTTTGTGCTGGGAGAACACCATGGGGCGCACTCCTAGCACAAAGACATTTACGCAAATATGCGGCCCCATGGAAAAAAGCCCAGTTCTGTGAGGCTGCATATTTGTGTTACATCTCCATCAAGGGGTTAATGTTTTTATGGTCAAAATATACAGTAAATACTTGATCTGTTACTTGTGATGTGTGCTTTGTATGAACACTTTATATTCTTTATTGTATGTAGCACTACCCCCTTAGGAGTCGCTAGAGTTTTGGGTCCCCCTATACTCCCGCACAGCCAGGCAACATGCATTTCCTTCACACAGACTTGCATCCAAGAGACAGTTACCAGTTCTTGGGCTTTGCTTTGAAGTTTTATTAGGAGAATTGAACTTGGATGGGATAAGATTTATGGGATGCCTGAGGGAAAAGCGACAGAGGACAAACTCCCTGGAACAATATTCAGGTCTTTATAGCAAAAATGTATCTTCTGGATAACTAGCTAGCATCTCTTGTAGTACCATACCAGACCCTAGATGAATCCTTTCCTCATCCAGCTGTACTGGTTGAATCCCTGGGCAGGGGATCCAGTGCCTACCACTGCAGTCCCGTGTAGCAGGTAATCCAGTTTTCCACCATAGTGCTCCTTCCTCTTACTGGCCCAGGGGGTGCAGGTCTACTCACTCAGTCCTTCTCCTATGGTGCTGATGGGTCAGTGGCTGCTACCAGGCCTTCTAGCTGGGCCGCTCCTTCCCTACTGCATAGGTGTTCCTCGCTTTGGGGGCCGGTGAAGTCCCAAGCTTTCCTCCTTCCAAGATCCTCCCCCTGTAGGTGAGCCCCATTCCATCTGGGCCCCCTCCCAGGCTCCTGCTCTCCAGCCTCACTTCTCCATCGTCCACCCGAACTCTCCTGCTGCTGAGCAGGCTCGGTCACTCTTAAGGGCTGTCCTGGCCCCTTGCCAAGCCTCCTGTTGGGTATTGGTCAGGATCCCTCAAGAGTGTAGACCAGCTACTCCTCACCTCCTTCCACTACTTCTAGAACTTTCTCCAAATTTCTAGTGCAGGGGGAAGTCTCAGAGAGCTAGTCTGCAGAGCCTCTCAAGTCTGACCCAAATTTAACCCTGCTAGCTATCACACCCAGGTTGCTACTCAGCCCTCCTCACTAACAATTGAAACTTTAGCTTCTCCTGGCTGACTAGGAGGGTGTAACATGGACACTGAACCTTTGTACATTTCTCTGTGTTCTATATATAAAAGAATTTTAAAAATTGTTTTAGCCTGATAGAATAAACGAGTGTAACCATGTCTGTGGACTAGTGAGCTGAAATATAATATTAAATGCATTTAAATGTATTATTATATTTTAATTTATTTTTGTAATACTATTTTTGGTTTTTTAAGTAAGTGCTCTGGCAAGATTTGGTGAGGGGAAATGTATTGTAGGGGATAGAACATTTACCAGCTATATTGTTCTTACTGGTTCTTAGTGCATTAGGAGTCTCACACAAAAAACCTACCAGTGGCAGGCTACTGGTGCAGAAAACAAAAGAATTTTTGACAATGTGTGCAAAACACCCTCTTTATAGTAATCATGAAATAGGAAAAGCATGGTTAATGAAAACAAACGTCAACTTTAATCTTGTCATCATACTATAGCATTCAAAATCACAATTCTGTATGAAAATGGTAATTTGTAAGATTTCTTCTACTTTTTCCCAACACTGGAACACTGGTTATCCCCTAGCTGTCATTGTTGTCAGAGTCCCCATTGGAATTTAGTGCCTTTATAATGGCCACATGGTCCCTTTAAATTCCATAAACACAATACATTTTCATATATTCATCATTATGTATCTACTCTGCATTTCATTGCAATTCTCTGAGTATGCAGATGGCGTAGTATAAATATAATTATTTTTTATGGAGCCGTCAGCACTATTTTAAACCACTTTTTCTGAGATTTAGCATCCATCACGAATCATAAAACTTTATTCTCCTTTTCTCCATTCCTGCGTGGTACACCATATTCCCTGTGTCAATTTACAGCAAATATTCCAATGATTGAAAGGTGGTGAATGCCATTGTGTCAGAACATCTCATTTTATTTTCCTTTTAGAGGTTATTGCTTGTTTATTGCGAATACTTAAAAAACACATTGCTCTCTTTATGCAGTATGGTTACAGCTGTGACACTTACTTGATAAAAAAAATGCATTATTTGTAAATGTGTGATTCGCTGAGTAATGACTAAAAACAACCACATGCACAAATGTCTATTGAAGTTTTGCCTAAGGTAAAAGTTAAAGCTGTGTGAAACCCAAAACCAAAAATACAGTACTCAGCATAAATGAGTACGCCCCTTTTGAAAAGTAAGATTTTATTCAAGATATCAATGAACACAAGAACAATTTCCAAAATTTGGACAATACTGAGTTTTATAGAACATTTGTTTAGCTCATTACATAAATGTAAGGGTAATAATGTAACTTAGATTACAAAATCTTCAGTTTTACTCAAATTAGTTGATGCAAAAATGAATACACTCCATAGCAAAAACTACTCCATCTAGTATTTTGTATGACCTCCATGATTTGTAAGGACAGCCCCAAGTCTTCTAGGCATGAAATGAACAAGTTGGCAACATATTGCAACATCTATCTTTTTCCATTCTTCAAGAACGTCCTCTTTTAGAGCCTTGATGCTGGATGGAAAGTGATGCTCAACTTGTCTCTTCAGAATCCCCCATAGGTGTTTGATTGGGTTCAGATCAGGAGACATGCTTGGCCACTGAAACACTGTCACCCTGTTCTTCTTCAGAAATGCAACAGTGGCCTTAGATATGTGTTTTGGATCATTGTCATATTGAAAAAGTGCAGGAGGACCAAGGGCACAGAGTGATGGTAGCATCTTCTCTTTCAATATAGAGCAGTACATCTGTGAATTCATGACACCATCAATGAAATGCAGCTCCGCGACACCAGCAGCACTCATGTAGCCCCACAGAAAGACACAGCCACCACCATGTTTCACTGTAGGCATCATGCAGTTTTCTTTGTACTCCTCACAGTTTTGAAGCCATTAGTTCCAAAAACATGTATCTTGGTCTCATCACTCCAAAGTACAGAGTCCCAGTAGTCTTCATTTTCAGCATAGGCCCTGGAAAATTTTAGGCTGGTTTTTTTGTGCATGGGCTTTAGGAGAGGCTTCCTTCGTGGATCACACCCATGCATGCCATTCCTCTGCAGTGTATGCCATATTGTGGCACGAGAAACAATCACCCCAAGTTTGGATTTCTACTAACTGCAGTGAACTTGCATGGTGGTTTTCTTCAACCCTTCTCATCAGAAGCTGCTCCTGTCGAGGTGTTAACTTATGTGGATGGCCTGGACGTCTCTGTGAGATGGTTGCAGTTCCATCTTTGCTAAATTTTTGTATCACTTTGCTACAGTATTCTGACTGATAGTAGCTTTGCTAAGCTTCTTGTAGCCTTCACCTTTCTTGTATAAAGAAATTATCTTTCTCAGACTTTGTGACATTTCTCTTCCATGTGGCTCCATTACTTTCAGTATTAAATTGGAGGGGTATTCTTTGTTAAGTAACACCCTTTTATAATCACCTGTCTGCTGGACACCTGTTTAATGAATAATTAGACTCACCAGTAGTTGAATTTTTGGTAATTAGGATTTTGTTGTCTAAAATGTAGCTTTGCTCCTAAGACTTTCATTGGGGTGTGTTCATGATCTTGAATGAATTTGTTAAGAAAAATACTTTTTCGTGTGTGCAAATTAACAAATCTTTGCAATCAATGGCCCGCATTTGTGGGAGTATTTTGTAGTATAGTGTCCCATAGAAAATGTTGATTTGAAAAGGAAAGGTTTTCTAACAAATCTGTTGGGGTGGACTAATTTATGCTGAGCACTGTATGTTATGTTTCAGCTTACCAATCAATAAATGTGGTGTTTGCATACGTTTTCTTTTCTTTGGCTTTCTTCGCTCTATTGCCACCTGGTGATATGGCCAGCAATACACTTCTGGCATTAGTGAGACACAATTCTGGACGAATGAGCACATGAGGCACAACAGACAGCAGCATTTTCATTCGGGGGGTAGGGTAGTATTAAACATATTAGCAGATTTAAATTCACTAAACAAACTTAAGCCAAACTGCATGTCTCACTTTATAATCAGTTACAGCCAAAGTTTTTTTTTCCTTTTGGGATAAAGTTTTGCATGAATACATAAAAGCGGATCGCTTTCATCACCCCTGCTAGTGTTAAGTGGCTTGTCTCCAAGTAAACTGATACATTCTGCTGGGGAGCTTGAGCTTCTTAAAAACAACAGACTTTCTTACTGGATAACCAGAATTGGTAAGCTAAAATAGAATGAATGTTTGCTTTAGGGTTTAATACCTATGTAAAGCTAACATTTGCTATTTAATAGGGAACATTTAGAAAATATACTCATACTATGCAGTGCTTTGAATGTACCCTTTGTCTGACAACTCATGGGGCCCCCGGGCAATAGGGGATCATGGGGCCCCTGTATCCTTGCCCAAACTCAAAAAAGGCTATGAAAAAGGTACCAGGGGCATCTCATGGGGCCCCCTAATGACCCCCGGCCCTCGGACAGTGCCCAATTTTCCAAATGGTCAGTCCGCCCCTGCCTTTGTCTATATTCTATGCACATCCTGGTACGTGAGTGTGCCCAGGCACTTCAGTATCTACATCCTCATAACTATATACAGTATCTGCAGTATGAATTCTAAGCCACTGTTGCTCCTGACTGCTAGTCTCAGATTTGGGGTGAGATTTTGTGATGTCACTACTGTGATGCTTGCTGTTCTCCTTGCTGGAGGCTCTGACATGAGGAAGCAAAGCCCTGCCTCTACCAAGATGCTGCCTCCATACAGAGACACAGTACAGAATACGGCATGGTAAGTCAGTAATGGGGAAAAGATCAGCAGCAAGAAGATCACAAGCAATACTGGCTACTAATCATGTGTCCTCTGCCTGCCATTTTGTGGGCATGGCTTTCAGGGGGCAATTCTTCTTTAAAGTAAAGTTAAAGTTTTACTAAACCCACAACAGTAAAATCAGTCTGTATATGCAGGAAACGTGCTTCTTATCCTCACTGTGGAACCTAAGGGGTTAATCCTCCACATTGTGTAAAAAGGCTGTTTGCTCCTATCTTCTCTGATTCTCCCTTTCTTTTGCTGTCCCCAATCCATCTGCAGTCAAGAGCAGCAGTGGCAAGTCTGCGCGTGCTCTGTTTGGTATGTATTGCTAGAGAGTGTTTTGTTTTTTTTTTTTGGGAGGGTGCATGTGATCGGCACAGGGCCAATCAGCACTGTCCAGACAGAGGCTCAGGGGTCATGCAGCCTCATAGAACAGTCAGAGGAGAATGAAAACTCCTCCTACAAGATTAACTAGTGCTTGGCTGCACACTGATAGAAGTCACAAGAACGTTGTATACTGCTGATGAGAAAAGGTATTTAGCAGTTTATATTTACTAAAATAATTGCATTTCCATGCTCTGTGTACTATGGAAGACTGGATACAGTGAATGCAGGGTCCTTGATTTAGTGACACTTTAGGTTTGGTCAACTAAAATACCAGCATTAATGTGCATACACTAAAGCCACCACTTTTTTGGATGGAGTATTGAAGGGTTGGAACCCTTATCTGGGTTTTTTTTTATTGCTCTTTGTGGAAGGAGGGGGGTGGGGGGTGTTGGGGTTATTTTCCTTTATTTTTCACTTTCTGCCCCAGAGGGGAAATCCTTAGTTAAACAGTTATCACTGGAACAGATGTTCACATTGAAAGATTTAATATCACCTCCTCTATTTTGACAAATTTACTACTGTATTTCATTCTCAAGGGTCACAGGACAAATAGGGTGAATTTCCCCAGCAAGGATTCAGACTGGAATAACAACAAATATCCCAATCTAACCCCTCCCAATCTATTCAACTACAACAAAAAAGTACACTATAAGTGAACCGGCAAATTGATGCCTTTGATCCTTTACTGGTTCACTGCCACCAATGGCCCAATGTTCAGTGACTGGAAAATTCTGAGTTAATGAGCCAAGAGGTAAGTGTGACCTTTTTCGACTTAGTAAAGGATAAGAATTCTTAAAATGTTTATTTGTTCCCAATTTATACCATGAGGGCTTGAAAACAATGGATATGTCCAAATTATATTTCCTGCTAAGAATGGTTAACCCTGTTGCTTATACCATAAACATAAGATTGTCATTTATGTGTTAAGTCTTACAACAACCTAGTACCTATGACAGGCTTATTATACTCATCAGTTACTCAAACACACGAAAATGGCTACATAAATAAAATTTGGACCCATAGAGGTGCCCACACAGACAAACCTCTTCATGAATATTAAAATCCAAGCCATCGTCAGCAGCCGACTGGCGGTAGCCTCTAGTAGTCCACTGGCCAGAGTCCTTCAGGGCGCGGAGTCTAAGTCTCAGTCTGCTGGTTCACCAGAGCCCCTGATGGTGGGGATGGACTTGAAGCAGCCCGAATCCAGGTCACGACCCCTCGAGAAACACCAGCTGTGGTAGAGGCGGATGCCAATGGCGTGGAGCAGGTAAGAGCCAAATGTGAAGAAGTATGCGTGGTCAAACAGGCCGGGTTGGTAACAGCGGAGCAGGCAGTACAGAGCGGTAGGCAAAAGAATAACAGGTCACAAGCCGGGTTCAGTAACAGGAGGTCAGGCAATCAGGATCAGGCAGAGAGTAGTCAGGACGAGCCAGGGGTCAGAGCAGGAGAAGACAGCAGTATCAGGAGCAGGCTGGGTCGGCAACAAGGTAATCAGGAACACAGGAGTAATCAGGAAGACAGGAACAGGGAACAAGACCATAAGGCAATTTGGAGATGCACAGGGCTAGTTTAAATAGGGCGCCCTGTGCTCTCATTGGTGCGTCCGTTATCGCGAGTGCGCATGCGCGGCCGCGATCGCCTAAGACTCAGTGCTCACCGGCTAGGACGAGTCGGCGATCTGCCGAGCGGCCCGGGATCCCTGACAGCCATGCACCAGAATGTAAATTCTAACATACCTGGAGAGGTCTAGATCTGGTCTGGCCGTTTCACGCAACCACACCTTCCTATTGGTCACTGAGACTATCTATTACAGTGATAAGCCAATAGAGAAGAGCAGGAAGACATACACCAGCTCTCAATATGACCAAGAAATGGCTCTTTGGTTTTGAGGTCTCTGCAACACTAATATGCTTTGGAAGAAGTTACTAGCAAGCCTTACAGCACAGCAAAACAAGCAATACCATCATTAAATTGCAGTATATTATATAGTCCTTTAAAGATGTATGTTTACCCTTTTCATTTCAACATTTTTATTGTATTTCGGCAATGCAATAAAGAATACTTAGCAGTATTACTGTAACTTCCAGCCAATAGGATCCAATGGGTACATTCCATCAAAGATACAGTGCAAGGAGCAATAACATTTGACCGATATCTATTTCTAGAATTATAATATTACTGTCCATCAATAAAACCCTATATCTCTCATTGATAAAGCAAAGTCAATAATAAAGCTTTACATATAAATAAATGTCAGCTCTTGTCACTGCAAATAATTGTGTATGGTCCAGGACCATGGTCACTATTCCATAATATAGAATTGCATAAAGAAAAAAAAAAAGAAGAGAAGAATAATAATATTAGTATGAAAGGCCAAAACGTCTGATGTAAATGGATACAGCCAACATGAAAAAGAACTCCAGGTCCAACATGAAAAAGAACTCCAGGTCCATCTCCAATTAACCTTCAGGGAATCAAAGAAAAAAAGAACAAGTAAAAGTGCCAGCCTGCCTCCCCCAAAATTATATACTACAAAAAATCTTTTATTTAGCTTCCTGACCATAAGCTTCCTGACCATGACCCTTTCTTCCAACCCTTTAGTAGCCATAACTGTATCAAACAAAGAGCCTTGTAGTGGTTTGCATTTCCCTTAAGTTATTCCTAGTTCTTATTTTATTGAGAATTTTTGTGATACAAAAACAAGCAAAAGTACATACAAAGAAAGAAGGAGGCAAGTCAAGCGAAGGCAAAAGTTTACAAAATGGGTTGTCGTACATTAAGAAGCAAAAGAGAGATAATACAATATTTCAAAACAGTAGACTAAACAAGAAAATATTGCATCTTCAAGACGTGACAGATAGGTTCACAAGGAAAAACATTATAAGATAAAGGGTGTAACATAATAGAAGACTAGCAATTGTCCAACTGTAGAAAGTATCCACCTTCCAGCACACCCCGACACCATTCTATCTCTGGCCCTGGTTCACAGATTCCTCTACAGACTGATATCTACCCTGACATTTTGCTATAGACTACTCCTGCTGTCTGTCAACTGTCTTTGGTCCATTGGAGTGCCCTCCATCTTGCTGCTTCCCTCATCGTAGAGTATCCCTTCCTTTTTTCTTAACATGGATTGGCTGGAGACATTCTACATGCAGATATTCTACATCCAGAATATATAGCTTTGTTTAATAAGTCCTGGGGATAAGAGAAGGAGGCTGCTAAAGATGAAGCTAAACCTGCCCACTATTGACTCTGAATGGTGTGTCTGCTTCTGGATCTTAGAAGAGCGCAGAGCAGAAAAACCAGAGAAATCAAGAAAGAACCAAAAATACAGCAAAAAGTACAACCGACTATATTCGCAAAACAATAATAGGTTCCTGTAGTGCTGTTGTTAGATAATGGCCTCATGCACATTGGACTTTTTCAGCTACCTCCAGGGGCATTTGCCTTTTTGTTCCTGCCCCCAGGATGTGTCTATGCACATATAGGGGTTGATTTACTAAAGCTGGAGAGTGCAAAATCTGGTGCAGCTGTGCATGGTAGCCAATCAGCTTCTAACATCAGCTTGTTCAGTTAGGCTTTGAAAAAAAAAACTGGAAGCTGATTTCCATGCAGAGCTGCACAAGATTTTGCACTGTCCAGCTTTAGCAAATCAACCCCATAGGCTTTAAAAGGAGCTTAGCGTAGGGATGCACTGATACCAGTTTTTTAAGACGGAGTACGAGTACCGATACGTTTTCTCAAGTACTCACCGATACCAATTACCGATAAGTATGTTTAGTATCAAGTAATGTCATGTGACAGATTTAGTAGTAGCCCAGTAGTGTATGAACTTATATATTCATATAATGGGGGAGAGGGTGGGATGAGTGGCAGTGTTGTGGGGGATGGCATAAGTGGCAGTGCTGGTGGGGGAGATGAGATGAATGGCAGTACTGGTGGGGGGGATGGGATCAGCCAGTGGCTGTACTGGGGGGCCAGGGGATGAGATCAGTTGCAGCTGTGGTGAAAGGGCTTGGGTTCAGTCAGTGGTATTGCTGGGTGGAGAAGGGATCAGTCATCACTGGCCGTGACACTCACTGTCTCCGGAGTCTGGCTCTCTCCACATGTCTGTCGGTAGGCAGTAGCACAGCAGTGATAACAATTCAGAGATAAGGAGTTAGTGGGTCTCCTCACAGCTGCCAACAGAGAACTCATCTAGCTCCTCCCCTTCATAGGTCAGCTGACCTTTAGTGTACGTCCCCCCAGCCCCAATGGTCATGCCATGAACTCAATGGGTGACCGCGGAGAGGCTGGGTAAGTGGAATAAGCTCAAGGGGCAGCTGTTTTGGCCCCACCAGCTCTTGTTAAAACATGCAGCCCTGGCCCACTGGGCAAATGCCCGGTGTGCCCAATGGCCAGCCCAGGCCTGCTTGAAGGTATCAGTTCTAGTATCGGAGCATTTGCACGAGTGCAAGTACTCGTGCAAATGCTTTATATTGGCATTGATACCAGCCACAACCTGAGCAGCTGGGAAAGAGACAATTTTTGCGGTAGGGAAGGCCACCAACTCATCACATTAACAGGAGAGGACAGAGTGAGTACTACTACAAGCCTGGGCCAGATAAAGGGAGAAGGCAGTAAGGTGCAAGACCCAACTCATTTTTATCTGGGACTACTTCATTGTTAGCTCTTGAGACCCCTTGCCCAGGAATACCCTCAAGGCAGCTTGGTGAAGTAGAGGATTCATCCGGGGTCTGAGGAAGTACAGGGGATTTCAGTGCACCTTAAAGAGACAGCACTATTTTTTCTGACCCACACTTTTTTATAGTGTTTGTTGCTATAAAGTTCATCCTTAAGTTTTACAGTTCCTTGAGAACCCCATATACCCCTAGATCTTTTGCATCTATTGACTCTCCCTTTTAGATTGTAAGCTCTAAGAATCAGGGCCCTCTGTTTCCTACTGTATTGAATTGTACTGTCTGCCTTAATGTTGTAGAACGCTGTACAAACTGTTGGCACTATATAAATCCTGAACAAGAATAATAATAATAGACCCCATCCAAGTTGTTAACCCCTCAATAAAAACAACTGAAAACCAGCTCAAGGACTGTCTACTGACTCCAAGCATGCAAATTGTGGAAAATGCGTGTTGCCTGGCTGTGCAGGGCATAAGGGGACCCACAACAAATTCAGTTGCCGCTAAGGGGGTAGTGCTACATTAATTTGCTGGCTTCCTCTGCAATGAATGGCTATGCAGGCGACAAGGATTTGGTCACGTCCAGTTTCAGGTCAGTCATTCCCTGGCTGCTGTGGCCAGAGTCACAGCTAATCAAGTAAGATGTATGCTTGATTATCTGCAGTGGAGGACAGGGAAGATATTGGGGTTCTAATGTACTCCGAATATTTTTATAAAGAGAACCTGTCATATGCCCGTGCTATAACATAGGGAGCATGTTAGAGCCCCATGAGAAATCAATAAAGTTAAAAGAAAGGAAAAGAGGTATAAAAAAAAAAGTTATAATAATGTAGCACCCTCCTAGTTAGCTAGACTTCAATTGTTAGCTAGGAGGGCTGAGTAACAGCCTAGGTGTGATAGCTAGCAGGGGTCAAATTGTGGTCAGAGCTAAAAGGCTCTGCAGACCAGCCCTCTGAAATTTTCCCCTGCTCTAGAACTTTGGAGAAATGTCTAGAAGCAGTCGGTGGATCTGAGGAGTGGCTGATCTGCACATTTGAGGGAGCCTGGCCAATCCCCAACAGGAGGCTTGGCAAGGGGCCAGGACAACCTTTAAAAGTTAAGGTGAGTTTGGGTGGAAGGCAGAGAGGATGGGAAGCTGAATGCAGGAGACTGGGAGGGGGCCAAGTTGGAGAGAGGGGCTCACCTACAGTGGAGCAGCGGAGTTTGGAAGGAAGAAAGCTCAGACCCTCATCGGTCCCCTGAGTGAGAACCACCTACTGTATGCAGAAGGGAAGGAGCGGCCCTGCTAGAAGGCATGGTAGCAGCCACCAACCCACCAGCAGCACAGGAGAAGCACTGAGTGAGTAAGCCTGCACCCCCTGGGCCAGAGAGGGGAAGGAGCACTCTGGTGGGAAACCCGATTAACCAGCTACTGAGACTGTCTCATTTTCTTAAAGTGACAGGCACCGGATCCCCTTGCCCAGGGATTCCTCCAGACAGCTTGGTAAAGAAGAGGATTTATCTGGGGTCTGGGGTGGTACAACAGGGGATGCTGGCTAGCTCTCCAAAAGAGACTGTTTTGATGTAGAGACGTGTAAATATTTCCAGGACGTTTCTCAGTTCCATTGGGCGTCCCATACACCCTTTACCCCATCCAAGTTAAAATTCCCCTAATAAAATCCAAAAACCCAAGTTTAAGGACTGGTTGTGGACTCCTGGATGCAAGTCTGTGACAAATGCGTGTTGCCCAGCTGTGCAGGACTATAGGGGGACCCAAATACTCAGCAACTCCTAAGGGATTAGTGTTACAATAATATTATTAAACTAATTAAAAAACTTAAAACCAACCCCGTTGATCGGCACATACGTGCAAATGCAAACACACAAACAGCTTGGAAACAGCAATTCAGGTTCATGGCAATACCCAACACATGTGGAACAGAGTGAGAGCAGTAATTTTACTGCTTACATTCATGGTTCACTCCAAACTAATAACCTGTAAAGGCTTTTAAAGCACCGCACATTAAAAATTTGGGGCACCTTAGTTTTTCACATGCGCAGTGGTAAACCTTGGCATGTTTTGTGTCTCTTTACTTGACACAACCCTATCTTTTATATTTTACCAAAAAAATTACTATTACATTGTGTTTGTGCTCACTATTGCCACTATATTATTTTACATGGTCTCTGATTTCAGATAAATATACAGTTCTTCGGGGGGTTTAAGCAATTTTGTAGCAAAAAATGCAGATTTTAAGATAGTTACATAGTTAGTCTGGCTGAAAAGAGACAAAAGTCCATCCAATTCAACCGTTAAAAAAAGTTATAATCCTATACCCACAGTTGATCCAGAGGAAGGCAAAAAAACCCAGCAAAGCATTATCCAATTTGCTCCTGCAGGGCAAAAAAATTCCTTCTTGATCCCCTGAGAGGCAATCGTACATTTCCTGGATCAACTTTACCTATAAATGTTAGTATCCAGTTATATTCTGTGTATCCAAGAACAAATCCAGACCTGCAATCCACTGCGCTGGCCAGAACCAACTCTTGAGGGAGTATATTCCACATTTTCACAGCTCTTACTGTGAAGAAACCTTTCCGTGTTTGGAGATTACATTTCTTTTCCTCCAGATGTAAAGAGTTCCCCCTTGTCCTCTATGGTGATGACCTCAGGGTGAATAACTCTACACCGAGTTCACTATATGAACCACTGATGTATTTATACATGGAGATCACATCCCCCCTTATGTATTATACATGGAGATCACATCCCCCCTTATGTATTATACATGGAGATCATATCCCCCCTTATGTATTATACATGGAGATCATATCCCTCCTTATGTATTATACATGGAGATCATATCCCCCCTTATGTATTATACATGGAGATCATATCCCCCCTTATGTATTATACATGGTGATCATATCCCCCCTTATGTATTACACATGGAGATCATATCCCCCCTTATGTATTATACATGGAGGTCATATCCCCCCTTATGTATTATACATGGTGATCATATCCCCCCTTATGTATTATACATGGAGATCATATCCCCCCTTATGTATTATACATGGTGATCATATCCCCCCTTATGTATTATACATGGAGATCATATCCCCCTTATGTATTATACATGGAGATCATATCCCCCCTTAGGTATTATACATGGTGATCATATCCCCCCTTATGTATTACACATGGAGATCATATCCCCCCTTATGTATTATACATGGAGGTCATATCCCCCCTTATGTATTATACATGGTGATCATATCCCCCCTTATGTATTATACATTGAGATCACATCCCCCCTTATGTATTATACATGGAGATCATATCCCCCCTTATGTATTATACATGGTGATCATATCCCCCCTTATGTATTACACATTATTATTATTATTATTATTATACAGTATTTATAAAGCGCCAATAGTTCGCTCAGCGCTGTACATTACAGAGGGGGACAGAACATGTGACAGAACAATACCAATACAATGCAAAACATGAGGGGATCGAGGGCCCTGCTCTTTCGAGCTTACAATCTAGGAGGGAGGGGATGGTGGCACAGGAGGAGATAGCTGTGGGGGATGGAGTGGTAGGTAGAGTGGAGGAGGTCGGCAAGTTAGCAAGGGGCGGGGTAGGCTTCCCTGAAGAGATGGGTTTTCAGGGTGTGCCTAAAGGAGAGGAGAGTAGGTGATAATCTGATGGGTTGGGGCAGGGAGTTCCAGAGATAGATTCCACATGGAGATCATATCCCCCCTTATGTATTATACATGGAGATCATATCCCCCCTTATGTATTATACATGGAGATCATATCCCCCCTTATGTATTATACATGGAGATCATATCCCCCCTTATGTATTATACATGGTGATCATATCCCCCCTTATGTATTACACATGGAGATCATATCCCCCCCTTATGTATTATACATGGAGATCATATCCCCCTTATGTATTATACATGGAGATCATATCCCCCCTTATGTATTATACATGGTGATCATATCCCCCCTTATGTATTATACATGGTGATCATATCCCCCTTATGTATTATACATGGAGATCATATCCCCCCTTATGTATTATACATAGAGATCATATCCCCCCTTATGTATTATACATGGTGATCATATCCCCCCTTATGTATTACACATGGAGATCATATCCCCCCTTATGTATTATACATGGAGGTCATATCCCCCTTATGTATTATACATGGAGATCATATCCCCCCTTATGTATTATACATGGTGATCATATCCCCCCTTATGTATTATACATGGAGGTCATATCCCCCTTATGTATTATACATGGAGATCATATCCCCCCTTATGTATTATACATAGAGATCATATCCCCCCTTATGTATTACACATTATTATTATTATTATACAGTATTTATAAAGCGCCAATAGTTCGCTCAGCGCTGTACATTACAGAGGGGGACAGAACATGTGACAGAACAATACCAATACAATGCAAAACATGAGGGGATCGAGGGCCCTGCTCTTTCGAGCTTACAATCTAGGAGGGAGGGGATGGTGGCACAGGAGGAGATAGCTGTGGGGGATGGAGTGGTAGGAAGAGTGGAGGAGGTCGGCAAGTTAGCAAGGGGCGGGGTAGGCTTCCCTGAAGAGATGGGTTTTCAGGGTGTGCCTAAAGGAGAGGAGAGTAGGTGATAATCTGATGGGTTGGGGCAGGGAGTTCCAGAGATAGATTCCACAAGGAGATCATATCCCCCCTTATGTATTATACATGGAGATCATATCCCCCCTTATGTATTATACATGGAGATCATATCCCCCCTTATGTATTATACATGGAGATCATATCCCCCCTTATGTATTATACATGGTGATCATATCCCCCCTTATGTATTACACATGGAGATCATATCCCCCCTTATGTATTATACATGGAGGTCATATCCCCCTTATGTATTATACATGGAGATCATATCCCCCCTTATGTATTATACATGGTGATCATATCCCCTCTTATGTATTATACATGGAGATCATATCCCCCCTTATGTATTATACATAGAGATCATATCCCCCCTTATGTATTATACATGGTGATCATATCCCCCCTTATGTATTACACATGGAGATCATATCCCCCCTTATGTATTATACATGGAGGTCATATCCCCCTTATGTATTATACATGGAGATCATATCCCCCCTTATGTATTATACATGGTGATCATATCCCCCCTTATGTATTATACATGGAGGTCATATCCCCCTTATGTATTATACATGGAGATCATATCCCCCCTTATGTATTATACATAGAGATCATATCCCCCCTTATGTATTATACATGGTGATCATATCCCCCCTTATGTATTATACATGGAGATCATATCCCCCCTTATGTATTATACATGGTGATCATATCCCCCCTTATGTATTATACATGGAGATCATATCCCCCCTTATGTATTATACATGGAGATCATATCCCCCTTATGTATTATACATGGAGATCATATCCCCCCTTAGGTATTATACATGGTGATCATATCCCCCCTTATGTATTACACATGGAGATCATATCCCCCCTTATGTATTATACATGGAGGTCATATCCCCCCTTATGTATTATACATGGTGATCATATCCCCCCTTATGTATTATACATGGAGATCACATCCCCCCTTATGTATTATACATGGTGATCATATCCCCCTTATGTATTATACATGGAGATCATATCCCCCTTATGTATTATACATGGAGATCATATCCCCCCTTATGTATTATACATGGAGATCATATCCCCCCTTATGTATTATACATGGAGATCATATCCCCCCTTATGTATTATACATGGTGATCATATCCCCCCTTATGTATTACACATTATTATTATTATTATTATACAGTATTTATAAAGCGCCAATAGTTCGCTCAGCTCTGTACATTACAGAGGGGGACAGAACATGTGACAGAACAATACCAATACAATGCAAAACATGAGGGGATCGAGGGCCCTGCTCTTTCGAGCTTACAATCTAGGAGGGAGGGGATGGTGGCACAGGAGGAGATAGCTGTGGGGGATGGAGTGGTAGGAAGAGTGGAGGAGGTCGGCAAGTTAGCAAGGGGCGGGGTAGGCTTCCCTGAAGAGATGGGTTTTCAGGGTGTGCCTAAAGGAGAGGAGAGTAGGTGATAATCTGATGGGTTGGGGCAGGGAGTTCCAGAGATGGATTCCACATGGAGATCATATCCCCCCTTATGTATTATACATGGAGGTCATATCCCCCTTATGTATTATACATGGAGATCATATCCCCCCTTATGTATTATACATGGTGATCATATCCCCCTTATGTATTATACATGGTGATCATATTCCCCTTATGTATTATACATGGAGATCATATCCCCCTTATGTATTATACATGGAGATCATATCCCCCTTATGTATTATACATGGTGATCATATCCCCCCTTATGTATTATACATGGAGATCATATCCCCCCTTATGTATTATACATAGAGATCATATCCCCCCTTATGTATTATACATGGTGATCATATCCCCCCTTATGTATTACACATGGAGATCATATCCCCCCTTATGTATTATACATGGAGGTCATATCCCCCTTATGTATTATACATGGAGATCATATCCCCCCTTATGTATTATACATGGTGATCATATCCCCCCTTATGTATTATACATGGAGGTCATATCCCCCTTATGTATTATACATGGAGATCATATCCCCCCTTATGTATTATACATAGAGATCATATCCCCCCTTATGTATTATACATGGTGATCATATCCCCCCTTATGTATTATACATGGAGATCATATCCCCCCTTATGTATTATACATGGTGATCATATCCCCCCTTATGTATTATACATGGAGATCATATCCCCCCTTATGTATTATACATGGAGATCATATCCCCCTTAGGTATTATACATGGTGATCATATCCCCCCTTATGTATTATACATGGTGATCATATCCCCCCTTATGTATTATACATGGAGATCATATCCCCCCCTTATGTATTATACATGGTGATCATATCCCCCTTATGTATTATACATGGAGATCATATCCCCCTTATGTATTATACATGGAGATCATATCCCCCCTTATGTATTATACATGGAGATCATATCCCCCCTTATGTATTATACATGGAGATCATATCCCCCCTTATGTATTATACATGGTGATCATATCCCCCCTTATGTATTACACATTATTATTATTATTATTATACAGTATTTATAAAGCGCCAATAGTTCGCTCAGCGCTGTACATTACAGAGGGGGACAGAACATGTGACAGAACAATACCAATACAATGCAAAACATGAGGGGATCGAGGGCCCTGCTCTTTCGAGCTTACAATCTAGGAGGGAGGGGATGGTGGCACAGGAGGAGATAGCTGTGGGGGATGGAGTGGTAGGAGGAGTGGAGGAGGTCGGCAAGTTAGCAAGGGGCGGGGTAGGCTTCCCTGAAGAGATGGGTTTTCAGGGTGTGCCTAAAGGAGAGGAGAGTAGGTGATAATCTGATGGGTTGGGGCAGGGAGTTCCAGAGATGGATTCCACATGGAGATCATATCCCCCCTTATGTATTATACATGGAGGTCATATCCCCCTTATGTATTATACATGGAGATCATATCCCCCCTTATGTATTATACATGGTGATCATATCCCCCTTATGTATTATACATGGTGATCATATTCCCCTTATGTATTATACATGGAGATCATATCCCCCCTTATGTATTATACATGGAGATCATATCCCCCTTATGTATTATACATGGAGATCATATCCCCCCTTATGTATACTACATGGAGATCATATCCCCCCTTATGTATTATACATGGAGATCATATCCCCCCTTATGTATTATACATGGAGATCATATCCCCCTTATGTATTATACATGGTGATCATATCCCCCCTTATGTATTATACATGGAGATCATATCCCCCCCTTATGTATTATACATGGTGATCATATCCCCCCTTATGTATTAAACATGGAGATCATATCCCCCCTTATGTATTTTACATGGTGATCATATCCCCCCTTATGTATTATACATGGTGATCATATCCCCCCTTATGTATTATACATGGAGATCATATCCCCCCCTTATGTATTATACATGGTGATTATATCCCCCCTTATGTATTATACATGGTGATCATATCCCCCCTTATGTATTATACATGGAGATCATATCCCCCCTTATGTATTATACATGGAGATCATATCCCCCCTTATGTATTATACATGGAGATCATATCCCCCCTTATGTATTATACATGGAGATCATATCCCCCCTTATGTATTATACATGGAGATCATATCCCCCCTTATGTATTATACATGGAGATCATATCCCCCCTTATGTATTATACATGGAGGTCATATCCCCCTTATGTATTATACATGGAGATGTGATGTGATGTGTTTGAAAAACTAAAAAACTTCAAATGGTTAACCAGACCACTGAGTGGGACTCTATCTTGTATAAAGAGAGGCAGTGCTCCAATAGGCATAAAGCCTGTATAGCCCAGGGTGGGCAACTCAATAGCTAGGTGTAGAGATGAGGTTGGGCTTTCTCCAAACTCATGTCTATCCAAACTTCACGCTATTTTCTAGTCCATTCAGCTGCAGGCAGGGTCATTCCGCACCCTGCAGCACATGTAAATAAAGAGGTGGCGTGCTGGTGTCGTTACTGTCCTTATATGGACACACAAGGCCAGTGCTTCCACTAGGCAAACTAGGCAGACTCCTAGGGCGCACTGCCATCTAGAGGCGCCTGGGTGCAGCACAGGCAGGCACTCTCTGTGTGTGGCCTATAGACCTCTTGTATGAATTTCTCTGCAGAGTCCCCCTCTCTTCGTACACAGGGAATGATGAGGGAATGATGGTATCTTTTCTCTGCATACAGGGGCGGACTGACAACTCATGGGGCCCCCGGGCAATAGGGGATCATGGGGCCCCTGCGTCCTCACCCCCACACCCAAAAAAGTCAATGAAAGGTACCAGGGCATCTCATGGGGCCCCCTACTGACCCCGGGCCCTCGGGCAGTGCTTGAGTGCTCAAATGGTCAGTCGGCCCCTGTCTGCATAATTGCCTCACAGCCTGTCCACACACATGACCATTTAGTACAGATATACATATAGTGGTCAGCATAAATGAGTACGCCCCTTTTGAAAAGTAAAATTTGAATTAATATCTCAAATGAACACAAGAACAATTTCTAAAATTTTGACAAAACTGACTTTTATAGAACATAAAAGTAAGGTTAATAATATAAGCAGTGGTGTATTTGGCTTTTGTGCTGCCCTAGGCAACACTAAAGTTGGGCCCCCTCAACCCCCCCCCCCACCAGCACAACACCCCTTCCCCCAGCTCCCACTAAACTTAGGCACTCCCTCCCAGCCCCCACTGCCACCAAAATTGGGTGCCCCCAACCCCCGCAGGGCCCTGCCTCCGCCACTCTCTGCCAAAACCAAACAAAACACCCCCTCACCCCCACAAAGAGAGATAGTTAGCCAAGCACCAACCTTAACCTCTCCAGAGCCAAGCCCAGTGTTTTCCTTCCTTGTGAAGGAAGCGTACACCCTCCAGCAGTGTGCAGTCTCCCCAGATGCCATGGCGGTCCTCACCAGCTCCTTAGGTGCCTTCACTGGAAATTGCTACTCTAGGCAAATGTCTTGTTTGCCTCACAATAAATACGCTGCTGAATATAACTTAGATTACAAAATCTTTAGTTTTACTCAAATTAGTTGATGCAAAAATGAATACACCCCACAACGAAAACTACTACAATTTGTCTCTTCAGAATCCCCCATAGTTGTTTGATTGGGTTCAGATCAGGAGACATACTAAAATACTTCTTCAGAAATGCAACAGTGTGTGTTTGGGATCATTGTCATGCTGGAAAAGTGCAGGATGACCAAGAGCATGGAGTGATGATAGCATCTTCTCTTTCAATATAGAGCCATACATCTGTGAAGAGGTGTAGTGCTGGAAAGCCACCTGTCCTCACTAAGAGCCGAAGCCTGGACTCCACATCCTGGCAGGAGCCATCAGTGGTGAGCTGAGCCTTGGAGGATTGGGGGTCATGGAAGTGACAGGAGGGGGGCGGACAATAGTCGGGGTAAGGGAAATGGATACTGATTGATTGTGTGGGAAGCAGGGGCAGACTGACAACTCATGGGGCCCCCGGGTAATAGGGGATCATGGGGCCCCTGTGTCCTTGTCCAAACTCAAAAAAGCCTATGAAAAAGGTACCAGGGGCATCTCATAGGACCCCCTACTGACCCCGGGCCCTCGGGCAGTGCCCGAGTTTCCAAATGGTCAGTCTGCCTCTGGTGGGAAGCCACCACGTCATGTATGATCCTTCAGCTGAGGGGAACTGTGGCAGAGGGGGAGGAAGAAAGGACAGAGGAAGATGCCGGGTGTCTGGGGCCAGTGTAGCAACTGTGCTGCCACTCCATCCAGTGTTCCTCTCAGACTCAGTCCAGCTGGTGGCTGCTGATCACTGTGGAGTTTTGAAACTCTGTCTCTTTTTTTTGCTTTATTTCTCTGTCCGATTGGTAAATACAGGTAATTTATATTTGGCTAATATATATTTTGTCTTTAATATTGGTAATGGTGACATCTTGTGGTACTTATTTTTGCAAATTAAAAGAAATTTAGCAGTTTCATGCTTTGTTTATTTAATATTTTCTACTGTTTTTAAACATTTTTATTTATTTATTCATTTATTTATTGGGGGGGGGGTGCAAGTAGCTGGTCTTGCCTAGGGCACAAAATAGTCTGGCACCGGCCCTGTGGACACATTCCTATATTTAGTTTATAGAAGGGGGTGGTGTTTCAGATCTAATGAAGAATCTTTGCTCCATCTCCACCTTCCAGACAATATTAATCACTTGTTGGCCAGTTTATGATACCAGTATAGAGTTGGGCATACACCAGTAGACTTTCATAGGTACATAATTGAAAAGTTACAATAAAGACACAGGTCCATTGAGTTCAACCCATACACTGGTATTGGCGTTGTTATGAATTTCTTTCGAAAAAATTGTGTTCTCTGAACATTCGTTGCATTGATTGATAGTAAATTGGGTGAAATTGATGATGATTTTCAACTGCAGTGAATATATAAATTTGAAGCAGAATAATAGAATGTTTTTCACAGGCCTGTTTCACAAGGGACGCCCGTCACCCCTAAGTGGATCCATTTGCTCAGCGGGGTATCTGCCCACTGATCCCCCACTGAGCAAGCGGATGACAGGTCCGTGTACTCTCTGCTTATGCAGAGCAGACATGGACACAGACTGCTGTCCTCTACAGGCTGTCCTCTAGGGGTTGTCCATTTCCATCCAGTTGTCATCTGATCCGATCCACCAGACAGATGGGGAATGTATCCCCATCCTTCTTTTTTTTGCAGACAGGATCAGACTGAACGCATTTGAGTGTAAACGGACACATGTTCGTTTATACCTGCCACTCTATAGAGAGCAACGGAGTGTCCAATTGGGTCCATTTGAAAAACAGACAGGCGGACCAGATCGTTTTGCTAATGTGAAAGGGGCTTTAAATGAAAGAAATTATCATGCAAACATTCTTGTATTGTTCTAAATGGGAACAAGACCTTGGCTCTGCTCCATCCCCGGCAGATTGAAATTGATGTGGGAGGCCTTGTTTAAATCATCCTGCAATATACTCTTCCTCAAAAACTCCTTCAAGGTCATGTCCCGGTGGTATTTTACATGGCAAAGGATTGCCAAATGTCTCCCTATGCATTTAGTGAACTGTTTCCGGGGCTGCCAAGACTTGGGTGACATGAAGCACATATGGTGGATTTGCCCTAAAGTGTGGAGGCTCTGGATATGGGTCAATGAGGTCCTTCATATCAATCTGTCTGTTTCAGATGCCACTCTCCAGGAATGCACCTTCATAACACACATTTTTATGGCAATGAAGAAAAACTCTTACATCATATCAGGGGCAGCAGATTTTTTTACGTTGCCTAGGGCAGCACTAAACCTAAATACACTACTGCCTTGAACAGAGTAAATATAAACGTAGCGTTACAATTTACGTAAGTAATGTTCAGGGGAGGACTGACAACTCATGGGGCCCCCGGGCAATAGGGGATCATGGGGCCCCTGTGTCCTTGACTACACTCAAAACACACCCAAAAAAGCCTATAAAAGGTAGCAGGGGCATTTCATGGGGCCCCCTACTGACCCTGGGCCCTCAGGCAGTGCCCGAGTGCTCTAATGGTCAGTCCGCCCCTGGTAATGTTACATTGTATCTCTAGGACTTAGTTTACATATATATGACACCTTTGCTGCTGTCCCTCAAAGAGCCCTCCTGTAGTGATGTCATGGGTGCGTCACTTCCCTTATATAGGCAAGGTTGGGAGGAGTCCTAGTACAGTTGGAGCATGGGAGCCAAACACCCCACACCTCTGCATATGTAGCCAGCAAGTGGAGGCCCAGAGCTGAAGGCCAGGGAGAGGTTGACCTACACCCAAAAGAGCCAGCTGTAGACATCCTGACCCTTATGGAGGTGGCTGCTAGGTGCAAGTGCAGTTAGCTAGTCTTCCACTAGGTGGCTCTGTTTCAGAATATTGTCTGGTTACAGAAAACATTGTCATCAGGTGCTAGGCCCCCATTAGTTGGAGCCCTCCTATAGTGATGTCATGGGTGCATCAGTACCCATATATAAGGCAAGTTGGGAGGAGCACCAGTGCATTTTGGGCATGGGAGCCAAACACCCCACACCTTTGCATATGTAGCCACAAATGAAGGCTCTGGCCAGGGTTGGAAGCTCGGGAGAGGTTGACATGCACCCAGAAGAGCCAGTTGTAGACTTCCTGACCCTTTTGAAGTTGGGGGCTAGGGATGGGTTGCAAAAGGCCTTTAAGACCAGGCCAAGAGTTCCCTGGAGTGAACCTATCCCCTTGGAGAGATGTACCTATGGAGGAGATGACTACAGAGAGAGCACAGTCCTGTGAGTGCTAATGACCCCATTGGAGAGTCTGTTTAAGGGAAGATGGCTTAGTAAAATTGCTGCGTGATGCTTTCACATGTGACTGCTGCAGAATGTCCACTAAATGTGATTGGCAATGTACTGTCAAGCAACCCTTGATAGTATGTTGATGTGATGTGACTGTTTGTGCCATCTTCTAAGTTCCATCAGCAAAGTGCAGCAACCCTATCATTGTGTGGACATTCCTTCCTTTGGGGATACAAAGATTAACAGCCATGAATGTCAGGAGGAAATCACTGACATGAAGTAGGCACAAGATGGTGGAGGTTTGACGACTCAAGCAGGAGGATCACTGTTCTAACAGAAGATGGACAGAGACTTGTGCTCTTAGTGCCAGTACTAGCCAATCGCAAGTCCCCTCTTACATGAGTACAGCACCTTTGCTGCTTTTGCTACTTAAGGGGAGCGGTCAGGAAGCAGTAAAAACAAGGCTCAACTGCCTATTTTTACTTCCCCAATTTGAAAAGAGCACTACATCCCTTGTCTGAGCGGTGTTTGTAAACGCTGTCTCAGAAGGTACATTTTTTTGCCAGCGGCATCTGTAATAGCTGTTGTGTTTACACAGGAACTGCTGGTAAAGGTGCACAGACATTAAAAGCTCAATTTCTTATATTGCTGACAACCAGGGGCGGACTGACCATTTGAGCACTCGGGCACCGCCCGAGGGCCCGGGGTCAGTAGGGGGCCCCATGAGATGCCCCTGGTACCTTTCATTGGCTGTTTCATAGGCTTTTTTGGGTGTGGGTGAGGACACAGGGGCCCCATGATCCCCTATTGCCCGGGGGCCCCATGAGTTGTCAGTCTGCCCTTGCTGACAACTCAAAATTATGCCAAGAAATAACTTTGGCACAGGATGTGACAATGTTACAGGGAGATCTGGACACAATGGGAGGATGGGCAGAGACCAGGCAGATGAGATTTAATATTGAAAAATGCAAAGTTATGCATTTGGGTTCTAAACATTTCCAGGCAAGATAGTCATTAGGATGGTTTACAAGGGGAGAATGTTCAGCGATTCTAAGCATAGGTATCTAATTCTATAAATATATAAATACCGTATAATGATCATATTATTTTCATATCAGACATTAAAATAATATGTTTTTTTTTTTTACTCATCCCACAACTGTCACGGTTTTGTTAGTTCAGAACAATTATGGTGAAGCAGGACCGGGAAATTACCATCCCGATATTTCTATTCTTCAATGTATTGGCAGTAATTCCAATGCGAGAACGTATTATAAGTAAGATCTAATACGTTTAGAGGTGAAGAAAGATTTATCTCCTGGAACCCTGCCTGAACACTTTTGGCCGCTGCCGATGGCTATCATGATTTATTGCAGTGAGGTAATGAAATGAGCTCATTAACTGAATGTCAACATCGGTTAGATGGGAGGGTCAATAGGAAGGAAAGGGAAACCGTCACTCACCTTCATAGTGGAGTGGCCGCCATTTTGCATGCTGGAAAGTCTAAAGACTGCATCACACAGAAAGGGATTGCCTGGGATGATTTTTGCTTTCTGTTTTAACGCCTATCTTCTCCTCTGATTCCTTTAATCCAATATGAGTGCTAGCTCTGCTGCCGACAACCTGGTTGTTCATTCTCCCAATTGCAATTATTAAAGGGACTCTCTTCCCACATCTTGCACTGTCTACATTAAACACATGGTGGTCTGTAAAAATGGTACACTATATGGCCAAAAGTTGGCGAATCATGACACCTACAATACTTTAATAACCAAATATGTGAGTTCAGGCGTTTCTAGTGAGGGGTACTAATAATGTTACAGCATATTAAATTGTTTTAGGCAATTGTGCATCTCCAACTTTTTGGTATCAATTTGGTGAAGGTCCTTTTCTGTTACAGCATGGCTGTACCCCTATGTACAAATCCAGCTCCACAAAGACATGTCAGTATACTTGGAAACAATGTGCTCTGCTACAGGGTGTAGACTCCTCTTTCCCTTCTGCTCTCATGAACCACCAAACACCCCCCACAATAGGGAACAGGGGGGCCCTAATGCTTTTTAGGCCACCAAACGAGCTTAAAACTGAGTTCCAGTCAAACTGTGAAAAACTAAAAGTCAGTAGCTACAAAAACTGTAGCTGCTAATTTTTAAAAAACAGACACTCACCTGTCCTCCGATCCCGTGGTGTGTCCCCCCTCCCCCCCCCCGCAGCCCGTTTCACCAGCCATCCTGTGTTCTCGGCGCCGGCATCTTCAGTGTGGGCACCCAACTGTTACAGCTTGCGGCTTCCTTGCGGCGCTGTGCTTCCCGAATGGTCCCATAGTCTTCTGGGAACTGTCACGTGGCCCAGAATACTACAGGGAAGGAGGAGGACAACTTCTGCTTCTGATTGCCTAGATAATCGCAACGGAAGTGGGAATGAGTACCTGTCAATTTTGGGTACCCGACCCCCCCGGTCCCCAAAAGGTACCAATCCTTAATGGGGAGTGGGAGACCACTTTTTGAAGCCGAACTTCCCCTTTTGGGCGGAACTCCGTTTTAAAGTAGAAGTCCAGGTAAATACATGGGTTTTAATATAAAGTTGGCATCCACTCCTCAGGAGCGAGTCTGTGGGAATTTTTGCCCATTCAGCAAACAAAGTATTTGGGAGCTCAGACATTGGATGAGAAGACCTGGCTCCAATTCATCCCAAAGGTGTTCAGTAGGGTTGAAGTTAGGGCTCTCAGCAGGCCACTCAAGTTACCAAACTCATCAAACCATGGCTTTATGGATCCAACACTTTGGTCCTACACAAAAGGGGAAGGGAGACACCCACCAAAAAAGCCAATATAAGTTTATTAAAGCAAAAGGATACACTGACAAATCCACCGGGTGCAGTAGCTCAGGAATAGGTGCGTTGAAACATTAATCCTCTACAGGGTAGTTAGTATACAGCTTAGAATGGGATGGGTGCTGGTTTAAGTTTAGATTTGACCAGACTTCTATTTTAACAATAGAGCGCTCGTGTCAGGAATGGACTTGCCAATGGTGGTGGGACTCACCTGCCTTTTGGGCTGCAGTACCAGGGCTGGCCAGCGGGTGCTCTCAGCAACCAGAAGCTCACTCCTGCAGTCAGCCATCACCTGAGGCTGATTGCAGGAGGTGTATTTAAGGAATGGCCAGACCTGCAGTCAGTGCCTTGGTGTATGTTTCCCATGAGCCCCTGTACCTGCATCCTGTCTGCTTCCTGCCTGATTCCTGATTCTGCTTGATCCTGACCCTGAATGAACTCCGCCTGTCCTGACCTCGGCTATTCCTGACCACTCTCCAGCCTGCTCCTTTGGTACCTTGTCTGCCTGATTGTTCCTGAGCTGGCCCATCTGACTACGCTCTGCCTACTCCTTTGTGTGTTCTCTGCCCGATGATTCCTGACCCGGCCCGCTTGACCGCTCCACCTCACCAGCCCTGACTGCTCTTATCTGTGTACATTCCGTTATCAGTTGGAGGTTTGGTTTTGTTATTATTATTATTATTATACAGTATTTATAAAGCGCCAATAGTTCGCTCAGCGCTGTACATTACAGAGGGGGACAGAACATGTGACAGAACAATACCAATACAATGCAAAACATGAGGGGATTGAGGGCCCTGCTCTTTCGAGCTTACAATCTAGGAGATATTGTTATATTGTGTGTTATATTTGTGTATAACCCTTAATAAATTATATTGTTACACCATACTTGAGCCTGCATTTCCCTGTGTCAGTTCACGCATCTCTGGTCTTACCGGGAGCCCTGACAGCTTGCCTAGAGATCCCCTAGAAATCTCTCCTTTGGGGGAGTGAAAAGCATTACTGTTGCTACTGTACTACATAGATTTGTTAATGCATCCTTCTACTTTACTAAACTTAGAGTATATTTGCTTTTATAGTAGACATCTCCCTTCCATTTTTGTGGAGGATCAAAGTGTTGGGTCCATAAAGACATCCCACCGTGCGATGGCTGACCATAGAGCTGATCAGAGACAAGAACGGCTCTGATCATCTCTATAATGTAAGAAACCAGAAGCAATGAGCATTCATCACTTCCGGTATCGCTGGTTGTAAACAAACCCTTAGTGGTTTGAAAAAAACATCAGATAATACCGATCTTGGTATGATCCGAAATTTTTAATGGTAGAGGAGAGATGTTGAATCTAATAGACCCAAGATCTCTCAGTAAAGAGTACCTGTAACTGCCTATTGCTATCACTGGAGATATTTATAGTCCCTTTGATAACAAAAAAGTAATTTAAAAATATTTAAAGGGATAATGTAAAAAAAATTTTAAAAATCATAAACAAAATGTTTAAATGCCCCGTCCTGCCATGCTTTTGCGCAAAAGTGAACACATGCATAAACAGCAATCGCACAATATGAGGTATCTCCGGGAATGTTAGATCGAGGGGAGTGATTCTAGCACCAGACCTCCTATAGGCTTTTAAAGCATTGCCTATGGATAATAAAATTTACATTGTTTGTCGTGGTTGCACAGGCATGCGCAATTTTAAAGTTTTATATCTATTTACTTGGCATAACATTATCTTTTATATTTTAGCAAACAATTGGGTATTATATTGTGCTTTTATACATTCAAATTTAAAAAAGTATATTCTTTCCAAAAAAAACTGCTGCGCAAATATCATGTGACATAAAAATTGCAACACCCACTATTTTATTCTTTAGGGTCTCTGCTTTAAAAATATACCTGTATAATGTTTGAGGATTCTAATTAATTTTCTAGCAAAAAAATACTGATTTTTACAAAAAGTGTCAGAAAAGGCCTGGTCTTAAAAGTAAAGGAATACAAGAACAGACTGTGAAATAAATATTAAATACAAAAACACCAAATTAACTAACTGAAACTAAAGAAAAAGAAAAAATTTAAAATACACTCTCCAAAAAAAACCAACCTTCTAAATAAACAAAGAGTACTCTTTTGTTCGAGCAAGTTTTAGCTTAGTAGTTAAAAAAGCAAAATTGAGAGTTTCAGTTTTAGTGACATTTTTCCAATGGCAAAAATCTGTAATTTTGCAGTAAAGTTAGCTTTGCCAAAAACACCCCACTTATCCCTACAAGAAACACAAAATGTGAAAGTCTTGTGAAACATTACAACAGTATCTTATTGTTTCCCCTATAAAGCAAAATTAAACTCTGCTAGGAGGTAGGAATTTAAATAAAAAAAAACAAAAAACATTCCTCCACTTTCCTTTAGCATGGCACACGTACCAACAGTTGTACTCTCGACTCATTGGTGACATCTGTAAGGCTGGCCATTACTTTCCACTATTCATTCAACTATTATCACATTAGATGGTTACATACATTCTATTGCCAAAAGTATTGGTCGGCCGGCCTTTACACGCACATGAACTTTAATGCACTGGCTTCCGATTGCGCAACGGATCAAGTTCAAAATCCTAACACTGACGTACAAAGCTGTCCATAATACTGCCCCAAACTACATCACCGACCTAATATCCAAGTACCACTCTACACACACTCTCCGCTCCTCACAAGACCTCCTTCTCTCTAGTTCCCTGGTCTCCTCCCTCCATGCCCGCCTCCAGGACTTTTCCAGGGTGTCACCCATCCTCTGGAACTCCCTGCCCCAACCCATCAGATTATCACCTACTCTCCTCTCCTTTAGGCGTACCCTGAAAACCCACCTCTTCAGGGAAGCCTACCCCACCCCCTGCTAACTTGCTGACCTCCTCCACTCTTCCTACCACTCCATCCTCCACAGCTTTCTCCTCCTGTGCCACCATCCCCTCCCTCCTAGATTGTAAGCTCGAAAGAGCAGGGTCCTTGATCCCCTCATGTTTTCCATTGTATTGTATTGTTATTGTTCTGTCACATGTTCTGTCCCCCATTGTAATGTACAGCGCTGAGCGAACTATTGGCGCTTTATTAAAACTGTATAATAATAATAATAATAATAATGGCATCCCAGTCCTTAGTCCGTAGGGTTCAATATTGAGTTGGCCCCGCCCTTTGCAGCTATAACAGCTTCAACTCTTCTGGGAAGGCTGTCCACAAGGTTTAGGAGGGTGTCTATGGGAAGGTTGGACCATTCTTCCAGAAGCACATTTGTGAGGTCAGGCACTGATGTCGGGGGAGGAGCGCAGTCTCCGCTCTAATTCATCCCAAAGGGGTTCTATGGGGTTGAGGTCAGGACTCTGTGCAGGCCAGTCAAGTTCATCCACCCCAAACTCACTCATCCATGTCTTTATGGACCTTGCTTTGTGCACTGGTGCACAGTCATGTTGGAACAGGAAGGGGCCATCCCCAAACTGTTCCCACAAAGTTGGGAGCATGAAATTGTCCAAAATGTATTGTTATGCTGATGCCTTAAGATTTCCCTTCACTGGAACTAGGGAGCCAAGCCGAACCCCTGAAAAACAACCCCACACCATAATCCCCCCTCCACCAAACTTTACACTGCACAATGCAGTCAGGCAAGTACCGTTCTCCTGGCAACCGCCAAACCCAGACATATCTATCAGATTGACAGAGAAGCATGACTGGTCACTCCAGAGAACACGTGTCCACTTCTCTAGAGTCCAGTGGCGGCGTGCTTTACACCACAGCATCTGACACTTTGCATTGCACTTGGTGATGTAAGGCTTGGATGCAGCTGCTCAGCCATGGAAACCCATTCCATGAAGCTCTCTACGCACTGTTGTTGTGCTAATCTGAAGGCCACATGAAGTTTGGAGGTCTTTAGCTATTGACTCTGCAGACAGTTGGTGACTTCTGCGCACTGTGCGCTTCAGCATGTGCTGACCCCACTCTGTCATGTGACGTGGCCTACCACTTGGTGGCTGAGGTGCTGTTGTTCCCAGTTGCTTCCATTTTGTTATAATAATACTAACAGTTGACCGTGGAATATTTAGTAGCCAGGAAATTTAATGGGTGGACTTATTGCACAGGCGGTACCACGTTTGAATCCACTGAGCTCCTGAGAGCGACCCATTCTTTCACAAATGTTTGTAGAAGCAGTCCGCATGCCTCGGAGCTTGATTTTATACACCTGTGGCCATGGAGGTGATTGGATGTCCCAGTACTTTTGGCAATACAGTGTAGCTGGTGGTAGATCTAAAGGAGATTGTGCAAACAGATTGTACGGTGTATGGCCAGCTTAAGATGCCGGGAATGGACCAGGTGGTGAGAACAATGTAGCTCCTATGTGCATAAGCAGGACTGACTATAAGTGAGTTGAGCAAGCCCTCCTGTTTGGGGCCTGGGCCCCATCAATTCAGCAGAGGTGCCCAGGGGCAAGGAAGCAACTCTTTAATTATGTTGTACTTTGGACGCATGCACAGTAATCCCATGGCCTGTGACTTCCACCATTTCAATAAAGCTTTGGGCCCCATCAGTCCAACGGCAGGGGCCAGGGACAGAAAAGGCGCTATTGACTAATTTTGGGAGCAGGCAGAGTAATCCTTCATGCCACAAATTCTGACAATGAAATTCTGGCCTCTTTTTTATCAATCTGACCAGGCAGGACAGAATAGGGTTACCACCTCATCCCTTTAAAACTGAACAAATTAATTGCACAGGTTCTGAGGCTATTTTAATGCAGATAAGGCACCAAGTGAGTTTAATTAACACCTTAATCAGCCACAGAACCTGTATAATTAATCTGTGTTCGGTTTTTAAGGGATGAGGTGGCAACCCTACTATGCAAGGAAAGGCAGGCAGTATGGGGCCCCCTGATTTCTCATAGCATGAGCAGAACTTACATCTTCACTGAACACCCAATGACCAAAGAAAGGTAGCCGTGCATCCTGAAAGAATGGGGAGCAGAAACAGTGGTGGGCACAGCAATGACAGGAGCCTCAACTCATCATCATTGAAGTCCATCCACTTCAACCAATAATAACAAAAAAAAAGTTACAATCCTATAGCCACCATTGATCCAGAGGAAGGCAAAAAAACCCCAGCAAGGGATGATCCAATTTGCTCCTGCAGAAGAAAAAATTCCTTCCTGATCCCCCGAGAGGCAATCGGATATTCCCTGGATCAAATATACCTATAAATGTTATATCCAGTTATATTCTGTGTATCCAAGAAAGAATCCAGGACTTTTTTAAAGCAATCCACTGAGCTGGCCAGAACCAACTCTTGAGGGAGTCTATTCCACATTTTCATAGCTCTCACTGTGAAGAAGCCTTTCCGTGTTTGGAGATTAAACATGCTGGGGAGTTTACTGGCTGTAAAAAAAAAATGTCAAAAGCCAAAAACAGCAGCTGTAAAAACATCCAGTGTGCATGAGGACTAACCCCTGGTTCACATATGTGTAGTCCAGGGGTGGACTGACCATTTGGAAACTCGGGCACTGCCCAAGGGCCCAGGGACAGTAGGGGGCCCCATGAGATGCCCCTGGTACCTTTTTCATAGGTTTTTTTGAGTTTGGGCAAAGACACAGGGACCCCATGATCCCCTATTGCCCAGGGGCCCCATGAGTTGTCAGTCCGCCCCTGGTGTAGTCCTGCAGGCCAAGATTTGCACAGGCACGAGAGCCCATTCATTTGAATGGACTCCCATCTCCCCGTGACACGCAGGGAAGAAGTCCCTGCGCTACTTGGGAAGTCACAGTCCACACAGGAACCGAGCTTCCCAGTATGCTTGTGATCTCCAGTGCGGGCAGCTTGCCATTAGAATTAATAGCACCCGCCTGCAGATCCCGCATTTCTCTGTGTGGGCGGTGCGGCTGCAGGTATTTGTGCAGGTCCCACAGTGGCACCACCCACACAGATGTGAACCGAGGGTAAGACTTGACATGTTGGGTATCTATATACTCGTCTTATCTTTTGTATGTTACCTAAAACTGTGTAATATATTGTGTATGCTCTAAAATTAAAGTGTTGCTAAACCCAGGACCCTGCATTCACTATATCCGCTCTCCCCGGACCCTGCATTCACTATATTCAGTCTCCCCGGACCCTGTATTAACTATATCTGATCTCCCAGGACCCTGCATTCACTATATCTGGTCTCCCCGGACCCTGCATTCACTATATCTGGTCTCCCAGGACCCTGCATTCATTATATCTGGACTCCCAGGACCCTGCATTCACTATATCCGCTCTCCACGGACCCTGCATTCACTATATCCGGTCTCCCAGGACCCTGCATTCACTATATCCGGTCTCCCCAGACCCTGCATTCACTATATCTGGTCTCCCCAGACCCTGCATTCACTATATCTGGTCTCCCCGGACCCTGCATTCACTATATCTGGTCTCCCCGGACCCTGCATTCACTATATCTGGTCTCCCCGGACCCTGCATTCATTATATCTGGACTCCCAGGACCCTGCATTCACTATATCCGCTCTCCACGGACCCTGCATTCACTATATCCGGTCTCCCAGGACCCTGCATTCACAATATCTGGTCTCCCCGGACCCTGCATTCACTATATCTGGTCTCCCAGGACCCTGCATTCACTATATCTGGTCTCCCAGGACCCTGCATTCATTATATCTGGACTCCCAGGACCCTGCATTCACTATATCCGCTCTCCCTGGACCCCGCATTCACTATATCTGGTCTCCCAGGACCCTGCATTCACAATATCTGGTCTCCCAGGACCCTGCATTCACTATATCTGGTCTCCCCGGACCCTGCATTCACTATATTCGGTCTCCCCGGACCCTGTATTAACTATATCTGATCTCCCAGGACCCTGCATTCACTATAGCTGGTCTCCCAGGACCCCACATTCACTATATCTGGTCTCCCCGGACCCTGCATTCACTATATCTGGTCTCCCAGGACCCTGCATTCACTATATCTGGTCTCCCAGGACCCTGCATTCACTATATCCGCTCTCCACGGACCGTGCATTCACTATATCCGTCTCCCAGGACCCTACATTCACTATATCTGGTCTCCCAGGACCCTGCATTCATTATATCTGGTCTCCCCGGACCCTGCATTCACTATATCTGGTCTCCCCGGACCCTGCATTCATTATATCTGGACTCCCAGGACCCTGCATTCACTATATCCGCTCTCCACGGACCCTGCATTCATTATATCCGGTCTCCCAGGATCCTGCATTCACAATATCTGGTCTCCCAGGACCCTGCATTCACTATATCTGGTCTACCCGGACCCTGCATTCACTATATCTGGTCTCCCAGGACCCTGCATTCACTATATCTTGTCTCCCAGGACCCTGCATTCATTATATCTGGACTCCCAGGACCCTGCATTCACTATATCCGCTTCCCCGGACCCCGCATTCACAATATCTGGTCTCCCAGGACCCTGCATTCACTATATCTGGTCTCCCAGGACCCTGCATTCACTATATCTGGTCTCCCCGGACCCTGCATTCACTATATCCGGTCTCCCAGGACCCTGCATTCACTATATCTGGTCTCCCAGGACCCTGCATTCACTATATCTGGTCTCCCAGGACCCCACATTCACTATATCTGGTCTCCCAGGACCCTGCATTCACTATATCTGGTCTCCCCGGACCCTGCATTCCCTAAATCTGGTCTCCCAGGACCCTGCATTCATTATATCTGGTCTCCCAGGACCCTGCATTCACTATATCTGGTCTCCCAGGACCCTGCATTCCCTAAATCTGGTCTCCCAGGACCCCGCATTCACTATATCTGGTCTCCCCGGACCCTGCATTCATTATATCTGGACTCCCAGGACCCTGCATTCACTATTTCCGCTCTCCCCGGACCCTACATTCACTATATCCGGTCTCCCAGGACCCTGCATTCACTATATTAGGTCTCCCCGGACCCTGCATTCACTATATCTGGTCTCCCCAGACCCTGCATTCCCTAAATCTGGTCTCCCAGGACCCTGCATTCATTATATCTGGTCTCCCAGGACCCTGCATTCACTATATCCGGTCTCCCAGGACCCTGCATTCACTATATCTGGTCTCCCAGGACCCTGCATCCACTATATCTGGTCTCCCCGGACCCTGCATTCATTATGTCTGGACTTCCAGGACCCTGCATTCCCTAAATCTGGTCTCCCAGGACCCTGCATTCATTATATCCAGTCTCCCAGGACCCTGCATTCACTATATCTGGTCTCCCAGGACCCTGCATTCACTATATCTGGTATCCCAGGACCCTGCATTCACTATATCTGGTCTCCCTGGACCCTGCATTCAATATATCTGGTATCCCCGGACATTGCATTCACTATATCTGGTCTCCCCGGACCCTGCATTCACTATATCTGGTCTCTCCGGACCCAGCATCCACTATATCTGGTCTCCCAGGACCCTGCATTCACAATATCTGGTCTCCCAGGACCCTGCATTCACTATATCTGATCTCCCAGGACCCTGCATTCACTATATCTGGTCTTCCAGGACCCCGCATTCATTATATCTGGACTCCCAGGACCCTGCATTCACTATATCCGCTCTCCCGGGACCCTGCATTCACTATATCTGGTATCCCTGGACATTGCATTCACTATATCTGGTCTCCCTGAACCCTGCATTCACTATATCTGGTCTCCCAGGACCCTGCATTCACTATATCTGGTCTCCCATAGTACACGCAACATGGAAATGCAATTTTAGTAAATATAAACTGCTAAATACCTTTTTTCATCAGCAGTATTTAGCAGTCATGTGACTTCTACCAGTGTCCAGCAGAGCACTGGTTAAAGCTTGTAGGAGGAGTTTTCATTCTGCTCTAGGAGGATGCCGGACCCCTGACTTCTGTCTGGACAGTGCTGATTTGCCCTGTGCTGATCACATACACTCTCCCAAGAGGACAAAAAAACTCTTTAGCAATACACACTAAACTGAGCATGTGCAGAGTGACTCCACACCATACGTCTTATCAGGAGATAAGAGGGGGACACTGGAAGAAGGGGAGCATCAGAGAAGACAGGATCAATCAGCCCTTTTACACAATGCAGAGGACAGGGGCGGACTGACAACTCATGGGGCCCCCGGGCAATAGGGGATCTTGGGGCCCCTGTGTCCTTGCCCAAACTGAAAAAAGCCTATGAAAAAGGTACCAGGGGCATCTTATGGGGCCCCCTACTGACCCCGGGCCCTCGGGCAGTGCCCGAGTTTCCAAATGGTCAGTCCGCCCCTGGCAGAGGATTAACCCCTTAGGTTCCACAGAGAGTATAACAAGCATGCTTTACTGTATATACAGACTGATTGTACTGTTGTGGGTTTAGTAACACTTTAAGTAATCTAAGGTGTGTGCAGACACAAAACAAACACAAGAAAGAGCCCAAACAACTCTGGTAGCGAAAGGATTGAGTAAGCAAATTCAACCACTTGCCCTCCAGAGGATTTCCCCCCCTTCCTGACCAGGCCATTTTTTGTGGTACAGCGCTGCGTTACTTTAACTGACAATTGCACGGTCATGCAACGCTGCACCCAAATGAAATGTATTTCCTTTTTTTCTCTAAATAGAGCTTTCTTTTGGTGGTATTTGATCACCTGTGTTTTTTTTTTATTTTTTGCGCTATAAAAAGACTAACAATTTTGAAAAAAAAAACAATATTTTTGACTTTTTGCTATAAAACATGTTCAGTAAAAAAAAAAAATCAAATTTCGTCAAAAAATTAAGGCCAAACTGTATTCTGTGACATATCTTTGCTAAAAAAAAATCCCAATATGTGTAAATTAATTGGTTTACGTGAAAGTTATACCGTCTACAAATGGTGGTATATACTGTATATTGAAATTTTTATTTTTTTATTTATTTTTTACTAGTAATGGCGATGATCAGCGACTTATAGCGGGACTGCGGCGGGCATTCTGACACTGGGGGGGGGAAACAGACTGCCACTGACATCCCCAATGACACTAATACAGTGATCAGTGCTAATAAAAAGCACTGACACTGTACTAATGACACTGGGCAGGAAGGGGTTAACATCTGTGGTGATAAAAGGGTTAACAGTGTGCTGTTTTACATGATGTGTTTAGTGTGTTTTACTAGGGAGACATACTGCTGTGTATTTCTCTGAGAAATACACAGCAGCATGTCCTTGCTGGAAGGCGAGAGACTGCTGTTTACACACAGGTCTCTCCTCTGACAGCTCCACGTGGCGGTTGCTGGGTGCCAGCGGGGAATCCATCTCCCAGGACCCGGTGATTGATATCCGTAACCGCCAATGGCGGCGTGGGTAGGGCAGAGTGCACGCCCGCACCCCCTACCCAGAAATACAAATCATGTATATATACGTGATTTGCGCAGCCCTGCCGCCTGTAGCAGTAGTTCTACTATTGTGGCAGGAAAGCGGTTAATGATTGATTTGCGTCTTTTATATCTCCCTGGAATTCAGCTTTGTGTATGGATGAACCTACTCAACAGTGAATAAAAAGAACTTTCCGAACATCAGTTTGTGTCAATATTAGAAATAACTGTTAATATTAACTCTAAAGGATGAGGAAAGGTTATCGCAGAGCACGCCCGGGAACATAACAGCATGGCAAATATTGATACGAGCGCAGATAGCAGAGCATTGCTTACCAGTACACACAGCGTGAATAATGCTCACGAGTCGACATGAGAGGAGTTCTTTTCCTGCCGTATTAAAGACGTTGATGGGTGTGAGTGCAACGGTCAGTTTAAATCAACTGAATAGACTCCAGGTGCGCCCACATGGAAGAAAAATATATTTGAAAATATATTTTTAAAATACTCTTCCCGAATATATTGCCATATATTTGGAATACTACAATTTTGGCCATATGCAATATATTTCAAAATATATTTCAATAAAAAAATAAATAAATAAATAAATAAATATATATATATATATATATATATATATATATATATACACCGTATGTTGCAATGCATTTTTATTACAAAATATCTAAAAAATAATATACAAAATAAATTTTCAAATATACTGTATGTGATTAGCCTAGTCTGTATCATGTGATCACTGTGACCAATCACACCGCAGCATGGCCCCGCGAGGCACGATCTGGGAGGACGTCATATGATGTCCACCCAGTGCCTACCTGGCACTTTCACCCCCTTCCTGCCCAGGCCAATTTTCAGCTTCCACTTTGAATGACAATTGCGCGGTCATGCAACATTGTACTCATATGAAATTTTTATCATTTTTAGATAGAGCTGTCTTTTGTTGGTATTTAATCACCCCTGGGTTTTATATTTTTTGATAAATAAACCAAAAACAACAGAAAATTTTGAAAAAAAAAGTTTTTTTCTTAGTTTATGTTATAAAATTTTGTAAATGAGTAATTTTTCTATTGATGTGCGCTAATGAGGCTGCAGTGATGGGCACTGATAGGCTGCATCAGGGGAGGACTGACCATTTGGAAACTCAAGCACTGCCAGAGGGCCCGGGGTCAGTAGGGGGCCCCATTAGATGCCCCTGGTACCTTTTACATAGGCTTTTATGAGTTTGGGCAAGGACACAGGGGCCCCATGATCCCTTATTGCCTGGGGGCACCATGAGTTGTCAGTCCGCCCCTGCGCCGCACTGATGGGCACTGATGAGGAGGCACTGGTAGGTGGCACTGATGGGCATTGACAGGCATCACTGGTGGGCATTCACAGGCATCACTGATGGGCACTGAAAGGCAGTACTCATATATATGGCACTGATAGGAGGCACTAACTGGCACTGTTACGTGGCACTGACTGGAACTGTTAGGTGGCACTGACGGGCACTGATAGGCAGCACTGATGGGCACAGATAGGCGGTACTGATTGGCAGCACTCATAGGCAGCACTAACTGGCACTGATAGGTGGCACTGACTGGCACTGATAGTTGGCACTGAAAGGCAGCTCAGGCACTGATGTGTGGCATTGATGTGCACTGGTAGGTACTGATATGTGGCATTGATGTGGCATTGATGGGCACTGACAGGTGGTATTGATGGACACTGACAGGTGGCACTGATGGGGCTACACTGATCATCAGGGTACTGATCATCAGTGCCCTGATGATCGGTGTAGATGTCCCCTCTGAAGAATGCTGATTACCGGCTCTCCTCTCCTCTGTCAGTGTGACAGCTCGTGAGGAGAGGTATGCCGATAACCGGCATTTCCTTGATTACATGCGATCACAGCTGATCACATGACAGAGCCGAAGTCATCAGCTCTTTCCGCTGATCGGTGATCCGTTGTGTCCCAGGGACACAGCGCACCACCGATCGCCACTCTGCGTGCCCCCGGGGGCACGCACGCGCGGTTAGATTGGGAGGACCTCATATGACCACCTCTCACAACAAGAAAACCACCTTGCGCATGTCATTTCCTTGTATGGCGGGCGGGAGGCAGTTAAAAATACAAATCTACATTCTTGAAATGCATTTACAAATATATATAAAATATGTTAAAATTACTTTTTTATATGTTAAATAATACAGCTACAGCCATCAGCAGGTTCACAGCCAAAATCATTGGTTATGAGCCTGCTGACAAACTTGTGCTGTGTCTAGCCACAGCACAAGCAGCAGGGGGCGCACATGCCTGTAAACCCAGAAGTTCTCCTGCAACATACCTGTACATTGCGAGTTGTAAAAGTTCAACTGCTGTTAGGCAAGTGCTTAAGAAAAAAAAAAAAGCTGGCTGAAAAATCTTGACAGTTGTCATTGCATAACAGGACGTGCCTGAACCCTTGTCAGAATTCTTGGAAATTTATTTTTTTCCACAGCACACAAATATATATAAAATCATGTATATAAATTGTATATCTTTCTTTTATATTGCCAAAAGTATTGGTCGGCCTGCCTTTACACACACATGACCTTTAATGGCCTCCCAGTCTTAGTCCGTAGGGTTCAATATTGAGTTGGCCCCGCCCTTTGCAGCTATAACAGCTTCAACTCTTCTGGGAAGGCCGTCCACAAGGTTTAGGAGGGTGTCTATGGGAAGGTTTGACCATTCTTCCAGAAGCGCATTTTGAGGTCAGGCACTGATGTCGGGGGAGGAGGCCTGGATAGGAGTCTCCGGTCTAATTTATATTTATATATATATATATATATATATATATATATATATATATATATATACATATATATTCAAATCATTGGATTCAGGTGCTTCAATCACCTCCATGCCACAGGTGTATAGAATCAAGCACCTAGGCATGCAGACTGCTTCTGCAAACATTTGTGAAAGAATGGGTCGCTCTCAGGAGCTCAGTGAATTCAAGTGTGGTCCCGTGATAGGTTGTCACCTGTGCAATAAGTCCATCCGTGACATTTCCTGGCTACTAAATATTCCATGGTCAACTGTTAGTGATAGTATAACAAAGTGGAAGCAACTGGGAACAAAGTCATCAACTGTCTGCAGAGTCAGTAGCTAAAGACCTCCAAACTTCATGTGGCCTTCAGATTAGCACAACAACAGTGTGTAGAGAGTTTCATGGAATGGGTTTCCATGGCCGAGCAGCTGCATCCAAGCCTTACATCACCAAGTGCAATTCAAAGCGTCGGATGCAGTGGTGTAAAGCACGCCACCACTGGATTCTAGAGCAGTGGAGACGTGTTCTCTGGAATGACCAATCACATTTCTCTGTCTGGAAATCCAATGCACTTGTCTCAGTTTGGCGGTTGCCAGAAGAATGGTACTTGCCTAACTGCATTGTGCCAAGTGTGAAGTTTGGTGGAGGGGGGATTATGGTGTGGGATGGTTTTTCAGGGGTTGGGCTTGGCCCCCTAGTTCCAGTGAAGGGAACTCTTAAGACGTCAGCATACCAAGACATTTGGACAATTTCATGCTCTCAACTTTGTGGGAACAGTTTGGGGATGGCCCCTTCCTGTTCCAACATGACTGCACACCAGTGCACAAGAAAGGTCCATGAAGACGTGGATGAGCGAGTTTGGGGTGGAGGAACGTGACTAACCTGCACAGAGTCCTGACCTCAACCCAAAAAGAACACCTTTGGGATGAATTAGAGTGAAGACTGCAAGCCAGGCCTCCTCCCCCGACATCAGTGCCTGACCTCACAAATGTGCTTCTGGAAGAATGGTCCAACCTTTCCATAGACACCCTCCTAAACCTTGTGGACGGCCTTCCCAGAAGAGTTGAAGCTGTTATAGCTGCAAAGGGCGGGGCCAACTCAATATTGAACCCTACGTTCTAAGGCTGGGATGTCATTAAAGTTCATGTGCGTGGAAAGGCCGGCCGACCAATACTTTTGGCAATATACCGTGTTTCCCTGAAAATAAGACAGTGTCTTATATTAATTTTAGGTGAAAAAAATACACTAGGGCTTATTTTCGGGTAGGTCTTAGTTTATTGATGTCTCCACCAGCTCCACAAAAAGGTAAGTTTTAAAGCAAGCCCCCTCCCCTCTCTCTCTGCCCTCTTCCCCCCCCCCCCCCCCCCCGCCCCTCTCTCTGCCTTCTCTCTCTCCCCCTACCTACAACATGAAGCTGCAGTGCTGTCACCAGAGTCGGAGGATTACACACTGACCTGCTGCATACTCTGCCCGACCCTCCAGCACTCCGACTTCAGCACCCGTGGCAGGGATGTGGACCCGCCCTCTGCTGAAACTCTGAGGAGGAGAGGTGTCCAAAGTGCCTGCCTCACTGTCCGTCCCCTCAATGCCTGCTTATTTCAGAAGCGGCACATACAGGGATGGACTGAGCCTCTCATGGGGCCCTGCAGTGACCCCGGGTCCTCGGGCAGTGCCCGAATGGTCAGTCCACCCCTGGTGGAGATAGGTCTTATTTTTGGGGGAGTGCTTATATTAGCAGTACGTCAAAAAGTGCCGCTATGTCTTACTTTTGGGGTAGGTCTTACTTTCGGGAAACACGGTAGTATATATATATATATATATATATATATATGCAAATCTATACAAATATATAAACACAGTAATTCTAAATACCTGAAGGTGGGTGGTTGAAACTGATACTCCAACTACGCCATTTTGTTGAGAGCAAAGGAAATCCGATTGGCTGCACTCCAAACAATCCACTTTATTGAACCAGGATAAAACCAATACAGACAGAGGAAATACAGCGCTGACTTCTTTCTTTCTTTTTCTTTCTTTCTTTCTTTCTTTCTTTCTTTCTTTCTTTCTTTCTTTCTTTCTTTCTTTCTTTCTTTCTTTCTTTCTTTCTTTCTTTCTTTTTCTTTCTTTCTTTCTTTCTTTCCCTCTAAGTATCTTTGTTTTGGTTGGGTAATCTGCTTGGCAATGATAATGTATTCAGTTCAGCATCATAAAAAGTTTACTGTCAGTAGATTGCAAAGTTTATTAGAAGGGAGGAAAAAAAACGATATTATTAGCCTTCCCCTCCCATAGAAATCTGGTGCCCCTCTGCTCCAGGGACCAGGGAGAGCTCAGCTCTGTGGTAAAAGGGTCTTTGTTAACCAGACAGTTGATGAAAACAATTAAGTTAATGAATTCACTTTCCCGACCATCAGTGATAATACCGGGGTTAGTGTGTAGTAATAAGGTCAGAAGGAAACTTTGCATTCACAGAATTCACTTCTAACATAACTTACTCCTAAACCACTTTTTTATTTTACCTATAGCTTGTTTCCTGGAGATGCCTCCATCATTCTACAAGTAAATAATGAAGAATGCATGTATTGACCAAACTTTAATTTATTTGTTTTAGATAGGGGAAGTTGGTACATGTTTTTTTTGTTTTTTGATTTTTTTTTTTTTCTGGTGAACTGTCAAAGAGGAACATTCCTCACAATTTGGTGGGTTTTCCTCCCACTGCCTGTTTTTTTCTCTCCAAGATAGGAAGGGAAAGAGACTAACCCTAATAGGACACAGAAAGAAAATAAATGACACAGGTCCTGCAACCAATTCCTACTCTATGAAAAATGGCTGTAGGTAAACCTTTTGCACTTTTTAAAAGTTAAAGTATAATCTGTTCAGGGTACGTGGTCCAACCAATGAATTGTCAACCATCTCAAAATGATCTCAAAGGAGCCAAGAAGAAAATTGCATTTGCTCGTGGCCCCAAGCCCAAAGCCCATTGAGGCAGGTTCTTTTACATCTAAGCTTCTTTTAATATATAAAGACATAGCAAACAAGTTTGCAAATGTAAACTGTTTCTCCTGCTGTCCCCTGAGAGGAATCCTAAACCTCTGCCAGATTACATTGCCCTGATGACGCCTGGAAAAAAGCATCTGTGAGGATATCCTAGCAAGATCATAGCCTCCAATCTCCTTAGGGATAACCAAGCTCACTCAAGGAATGATGGCTCTCTCACAAATAAAGAATGCTGCTCTGCTTCTCCTCCCTCCACCATCAGGAATTAATTATGTGGCACTTTTGAGAAGCCAAACACTAATATCTGAAAGGCAAATTGCCAAAAGCTCCCAATGAAAATACCTCGGCTTTCACACAGGCATCACAAAAAAAATCCCCATAATGTATCTACACTCACCAGCCACTTTATGAGGTACACCTGTTCAATTGCTTGGTAACACAAACAGCCAATCGCATGGCAGCAACTCAATGCATTGAGGCATCTAGACGTAGTGAAAATGACTTGCTGAAATTCAAGCTGAGCATCTGAATGAGGAAGAAAGGGGATTAAAGTGACTTTGAACATGGGATGGTTGTTGGTACCAGACGGGCTGGTCTGAGTATTTAAAAAACCGCTGATCTACTGGGATTTTCATGCACAACCATCTCTAGGGTTTACATAGAATGGTCCGAAAAAGAGAAAATGTTCAGGGAGCAGCAGTTGTGTGGACAAAAATGCCTTGTTGATGTCAGAGGAGAATGGGCAGACTGGTTGCTGCGACATTCAGATGGTAGGGTAGGAATTTGGCGTAAACAACATGAAAGCATGGATCCATCCTGCCTTGTAGCAACGGTTCAGGCTGGTGGTGGTAGTGCAATGGTGTGGGGGATATTTTCTTGGCAAGCAAGCAAGGTGTATCTAATAAAGTGGCCAGTGAGTGTACATCGCAGAAGAGGGTTCATGAGGGAGGAAAGGGGAAAAAACACCATATTTCCCCAAATCCTAGGGAGGAAACAAGAGTCTCCAACCCTGGAGGAATGTACAAAGTGAAGTGACGCTTATACATCTCCCTACACCAATCTACAATTTTGGAAGTTTGGAGTGTGATTTTATTTATTTATTCCAGGTACTTATATAGCGCCCAGTAGATCAGAAGTTTTTTTTTTTTTAAATACTCAGAGCAGCCCATCTTGCACCAACGTTCAAAGTCACTTAAATCTCCTTTCTTCCCCATTCTGATGCTCAGTGTGAACTTCAGCAAGTTGTCTTTACCACGTCTAGATGCCTAAATGCATTGAGTTGCTGCCATGTGATTGACCGATTAGCAATTTGTGTTACCAAGAAATTGAACAGGTGTACCTAATAAAAGTGGCCGGTGAGTGTATATATTTACCTGTAGTATTGTAGATATTGTATTACACTCTATATCCTTCTGAAATAGGGGCATGTGGATCCTGATGAAGCACTTTATCAGGAAAGTGTGATTCCGGCATTCCCTGAGATTACTTTTAGAAAATCCACACCATTACGGCTTACAGGGGCTCCTAATGTAGTAGACCCACCCAAGAACATGTCCTCCGCTTTTGGTCTAGCAGGGTTTTTCCCATGCAATAAGTGCATTGCAATAATGGGATACGCAAAATAAGGATTAAAGAATTTAAATCCAATGTGACTGGGAGGAGCTATACCATAAGACCACTGATTACATGTGACAGTACACATACGGTGTATCTTTTGGAATGCTCCTGCGGGCTTCAGTATATTGGGCGGACCACGAGACATTTGAGGGACCGCCTAAGGGAGCATTTTAATAACATCAAAAAGGGTTTTAAGTACCATTCACTGTCTAAGCATTTTAGGGACCATCATGATAGAGACCCCACACAATTGAAGTGTACGACCATTGATTCTATCATCCCACACTGGAGAGGGGGGCATAAGAGGAGAGCCATATCACAACTGGAAACTAAATGGATAGTGGACATGAAGTCCCTATCCCCCCATGGCCTGAATGTGGACCTGGATATAAACTGCTTCATAGACAATAGTTGATTTTAACGTTTCGCAGTCTTTATTCATTTGATTGGTTTTAATTAGCATTAGGATTTTGAACGGCTTGATGTGATTATCATGTGGGGTTTTTATAACATGTAGCGATATAATTTTTGAGGTGTTCATACTCTCATAAGAGGAAGCACTACCAGCACACTATTTTATGTGATTATATTTTATGTGATTATATTTTATTATTTGAAGTTTTGTGATTTTATTGTCCTATTTTTAACTTCATTTTTAATGTTATTTGCATTCACAATGTAGTATTACCATGTATTTATGAACTGTTTGTGTTACAATTTTATGATGATGGGAATATATACACAGGAATGGTCAACATTCACTGTGTATATATAAAATTATGATATTGGGTATTTATAATGGATGGCCTCAACAAAATGGAGTCCCTTCGTCCATATCTGGGGACATGCACCTTGCCATTCCCTTATCCTCTTATTTGTATCCTCCGGTTTGTTCCCACGGGCATTTTGATTGGATCTCAAGCCGGTTGCCCTTCATTTTGTGGGCTGGAGTGCAGCTTGTCCCCTATGACATGTTCCTCTGTGTCATTCGGCTACCCGTTTACAAGGGGTGGCTGTGAAGGGGGACAGGTCCGTGGAGAGAGGAGAGCCAGTGGTGCGCCTCACGATACATACTGATTCCAAGATGGCCGCAGCGTGTGACGTCATTCGCGCACGCGCGGTCATCGTTGGTCATGGGAGGATGACAGAGGATGCAGCCATCAGTGCGCCTCCAGGATGCGCACTGGCTTCAATATGACTGCGGCGTGTGACGTCATTCGCGATCATATCTGGCAGCGCGTGGCGGCTACTGCGCATGCGCGGCTTTTCATATTTAAAATGCGTCATTTAGAGAGGATTCACCTCTTTGATAACGTACGTTTAGCACGATACATGTCAGGGGAATCCCCTATTTTGACGCTGTTGACTACCAGATGATGAATTATGCCTGAAAACCTTTCTGCTGTAATATATGTGAGTGTCCTGCATTTTTTAAACATTTTTGTGGATTCAATAAACGGGATTACACTATTAGCACCATTTTGCCTCCCGGGCTCGTTATATCTCGAACCAACTAGGGAGGAGTGGATCCAGGAGTCTGAATGGCGTTGGACCTTCTGGTGAGCCTGTGATGACCCCCAAGTGTGAGTGACACCATTCCTGGGAGTCTGCTGCAGCCCTAGATGACGCCATTCCGGTGACCAGACCCTGAAATCTCCACGGATTATTTACATACAACACTCAGTTTGTATGTACTTCTGGTAAGTGCATTATTGTACTATCACCTCACGGAGTAGCCAGCAGTAGATCACATCACTTTGACCTCTGCAATATTGGAATACTTTACATCAACAGGACTTCTAAGTTTTTGCTTTATGAAGGGATAATCCATTGGAACATTTTGTTTGCACTTGATGGTCATTACCACAATCATAATTTCAGCGCTGCATTTTTTAGATTTTTATTTATTACTGAGGTGCCGAGGTATACCTTTTATGCTAGCAGCTCCATATTATTTTATCTGTTTCATCTAAATCTGCATCAAGTTTTATTAAGTTGCGCTCGTTCACTTTTGCTTATTTTATACTTTATTCATGCGAAATGATCCATCAGGCTCTATATTTAGACTACTTTGACTGTACATTCAGGATATGAATTTCTTTTTACTATTTTATATTGTACAGCGCTGAGCAAACTGTTGGCGCTATATAAATCCTGTATAATAATAATAATAATAATGATGTCTATTTTGTTAATAAAGCTGTTTTTTTTTTGTCTTATATTTTTTGTGAGGTCACACTCACTACATTTCCATACTCCAATCTCCAATTTTGGAAGTTTGGAGTGTTTTATACTTCATTCAAAGAAATAAAATGTGCCTTCTCCCAACACAAAATGAAACTTTTTTACCCAGCATAAAATAAAAAAGCATTGATAGATGATTAACAAAATAAAAAAAACAAAAAAATAATAATATTAAAAGACTACAAGTTGCTGACACATACAAAAAGGTAGTCTCATATCAGAACGTTTGTGAACAGAAAGCATGGGGGTATAGCCCACCACACTGCAATCCACAGTAAATCAACACAATACAGCACCTAATAACACAGTATAACAAGTAAAGCTGCCCACACATTGAATTGAAATTCAGCCCGCTCAACAGGGACCAAACAAATTTCGATCAGTGTGTGGCTGTCCCTGTTCGACAGAAGTCAATTTGATTTGATTGACTTTGCTTGATTGACTTCAGTGGAACGGACAAGTTAGACAACCATTCTCAGTCACTGGCTGCAGCTGTGGATCAGTGTTTTCTGACAGCAGCGAGAGATGAATAGTCAGAATACAATGTCTTAGTAAAGGGGGTTCTTTAATCCACATTGATTGTGTGGATGGAGGATTCTGTTCGTATTTCTTTTTTTTGTTCAGCCAATTAACAGTGTATGGGCAGCCTAACTGTTGCTACTCACAAACTCATGCAGACTCCACCTCCGCAACATCGCCAAAATCCGCACGTTCCTAACCCCAGAAACCACTAAACAGCTCATCCACTCCCTCATCATATCACCACTCGATTACTGCAACTCCCTCCTTACTGGCCTGCCTCGCCGCTGGCTATCCCCGCTTCAGTCCATCCTGAATACGGCAGCCAGACTCATTCACCTATCCAACCACTCCGTTTCCGCCACCCCCCTCTGCCAATCCCTCCACTGGCTTCTGATTGCCCAATGGATCAAATTCAAAATCCTAACGCTGACGTACAAAGCTGTCCATCATACTGCCCCGAACTACACCACTGACCTAATATCCAAGTACCGCCCAGCACGCACACTCCTCACAAGACCTCCTTCTCTCTAGTTCCCTCGTCTCCTCCTCCCATGCCCGCCTCCAGGACTTCTCCAGGGTGTCACCCTTCCTCTGGAACTCCCTACCCCAATCCATCAGGCTATCACCTACTCTCCTCTCCTTTAGGCGCACCCTGAAAACCCACCTCTTCAGGGAAGCCTACCCCACTCCCTGCTAATTGCCGCCCTCCTCCACTCTTCCTACCACTCCATCCTCCACAGCCATTTCCTCCTGTACCACAATCCTCTCCCTCCTAGATTGTAAGCTCGAAAGAGCAGGGCCCTCAAACCCCTCGTGTATCGCACTGTATTGTTATTGTACTGTCTCATGTATTGTCCCCCATTGTAATGTACAGCGCTGAGCGAACTGTTGGCGCTTTATAAATACTGTATAATAATAATACATAGACTGTCAGCTCTTCCTACTCTGCTCCAACGCAAACTGGCAAATTGGTGCTGGGAACCTACTCTTTAATAGTAATGGGCTGGCACGTAACAAAGCCCCACAACCACAGTTGGAAGATCATGCCCTATAACCACAGTTGGAAGATCATGCCCTATAACCACAGTTGGAAGGTCACAGTAAAGGTCATAAGTCCATTATGGGTCCTTTAAAACTCGGTTTGGCAAATTTCACCATAAATTTGCCAGTACTTCAGACCTCAGATCCCCAAGTAGAAGGAAGGGATGGAAGACCACACACTACCACACAGAAGATCCCAAAGTCCCGGTTCACACTGAATCCAACTTTGAAATTGTGTGACTTGACTTGAAGTCACACCATTTCAAAGCAGTAGGTCAGTGCAATTTCAGGTGCGACCAGGGGCGGACTGACCATTTAGCCACTCGGGCAGTGCCCGAGGGCCCGGGGTCAGTAGGGGGCCCCATAAGATGCCCCTGGTACCTTTCATAGCCTTTTTTGGGTGTGGTTTGAGTGTGGGCGAGGCCACAGGGGCCCCATGATTTCCTATTGCTTGGGGGCCCCATGAGTTGTCAGTCCGCCCCTGGGTGCGACTTCTCTGACACCCATGTGACTTCATGCACAGAAGTCTTTGTAAATTGTACCTGAAATTGCAAAAAATAATGCAGGAACCCTTTTTCAAACTGGCGTGGCACACAAAGTGAAGAGTTTTGAAGTGTCAAATTGCATGACAAGTTGCACCGGTGTGTGAACCAGGGCTTGTAGTCCACAGATAAACACATCAGCACAATTCCACAAAGGCAGGGGAAATATTAACGCGTTTCACGCTATAGAGCGCTTTGTTGTACGACTTAGCAGTCTATAGTGTGAAACGCATTAATGTCTGCCCCCGCCTTTGTGGAACTGTGATGATGTTTTAATTTGTGGACTATAATAAAGCTTCAAGATCTTCTGTATGGTAGTGTGTGGTCATCCGTACTTGTCTCGGCTGCGAACCAGACCAGCACCTTGCTTGGGAAAGATTAGGGGCAAGTATTGAGCGGACCAACCTGGAACGGTGCCCAATTTTGAGGATTCGCAGCAAAATCACTGAGTGGAACTTCATCCCTGTTCTTGTTCTGGTGACAGCAATAAATGTGGGGGGTTTCCTTATTTATTTATTTCAGGTACTTATATAGCACCGTCAATTTATGCAGCACTTTACATACATATTGTACATTCACATCAGTCCCTAACCCTCAAGGGGTGTACAATCTAAGGTCCCTAACTCACATTCATACATACACATACTAGGGACAATTTAGACAGGAGCCAATTCACCTCCCAGCATGTCTTTGGAGTGTGGGAGGAAACCAGAGAACCCAGGCAGGCAAAGGGAGAACATGCAAACTCTAGGCAGGTGGTGCCATGGCTGGGATTTGAACTGACAACCCTAGTACTGCCAGGCGGAAGTGCTAACCATTTAGCCACTATGCTGCCCACTATTTGTGCTGGTGGCAATGGTCACCAGGACGAACAGAGAGAGTGAATCTCTGTAATGGGGACTCAGGCAGTTAAACAGTCGTTCTAACCCTTCACCACTCTATCCAAAAAAAGTTTTTGATATTTTTAGCCCTTGTTAAGTTTCATTAGCCTGTATTTCAATGTGCATTACATGGTGCTTGCTGATCTTATGAGTAATAGCGAGGTCCATTGAAAGCGACTGATTGCACGTAGAGTCTGTCACTAATTGTATGTCTCTCCTGAATGGAAGGTAATCAGTGTCTATTTGTATATCCATGTATTAGGTCTCTGTGTGACAATATCCAAAATTGCTAGAACCTTTTAAATGCAGAATACAAATATAATTAGATTGCAATTATCTCTTTATTTTTAGGTCTCAGGTCTGGAAACATGTTGGTTTGGAGGGGCTATAATTTTGTAAAAATTGCCTCCGTGCTCCAGCCAGGCTCAGACTAATGTCATTGGCTTATAGTCACCATTGAAAACAATAAATGTTACTGCTGCCATAAAATTCACAGGAATATATATTCATTTTGCATTTATTTATCCATTTATTGTCAAGTTATTAACCAATGGCAGATGTTAGCAAAAGGGAATGAATCACTTGAGCAGGGGCGGACTGACAACTCATGGGGCCCCCGGGCAATAGGGGATCATGGGGCCCCTGTGTCCTTGCCCAAACTCAAAAAGCCTATGAAAAAGGTACCAGGGGCATCTCATGGGGCCCCCTACTGATCCCGGGCCCTCGGGCAGTGCCCGAGTTTCCAAATGGTCAGTCCGCTCCTGCACTTTGTGTGTTGAGCATAGAATAGAATCATGAGACAAGAGGCTGTCGTCCTGCTCAGGAGCTTGCTGAATAATGCTGAGGGAGCAAACTTGAATTAAAGCCCAATTTAAAAGATAGGTTCACTTTAACCATTTAAGCTGTGGAAGATTTTACCCCCTTCATGACCTGGCCATTTTTTGCAGCTCAGCACTGCGCTACTTTAACTGGTCACTGTGCAGTCATGCAATGCTGTATGCAAATTAAAGTTATATCATAGAGCTTTCTTTTGGTCCTATTTGATCACTACTGAGTGTTTCATTTTTTGCTATACAAATGAAAAAAACGAAAAAAAACAAAACGTTTTCTACTTTCTGTTATAAAACATATCCAATAAAAAATTAAAAAAATCAAAATTCTTCATAAATTTTGGTCCAAATGTATTCTGCTACATGTCTTTGATAAAAATTCCCAATAAGTGTACATTGATCGGATTGCATGAAAGTTATAGCATCTACAAACTATGGTATATATACTGGAATTATTTTTTTTTTTATACTAGTAATGGCGGTGATCAGCAACCTATAGTGAGACTACAATAGTGCGGCAGAAATCTAACACTAACTGACACTGGAGGGGGAACTTACTTACTGCCACTGACATCTCCAGTGACACTAATACAGTGATCAGTGCTAAAAATATGCACTGTCACTGTACTAATGACACTGGCTGGAAAGGGGTTAACATCTAGGGTGATCAAGGGGTTAAATGTGTGCCTAACAATGTTTAATATGTGTACTGTATGGTGTTTTACTAAGCAATGATGCCGGTTTTTACTCTCCACGTTGCAGGGAGAAGAAAAACAGCACACCGCTGCTGTCTGAAGAGATCTCTGTGTTGTTTACCAACACAGGGCTCTCTTCTATTATTTGCTGAGCTGATCAGCAGGCCCTGCATATAAATCATTGGACCCACTGATCGATTGTGTTGGACCGAATGGCAGCAGTCTTCCCAATCCCCGGAAGAAGGCCATGATGTACAGGTACGTGATTGTGCCTGTACGAGCGGACCTGTCACAGTAAACGTACTGCAACGGGTTGGCAAGTGGTTAAAAAGATTAAAAGGGGAAAAAATGTGCATTTATTATTTTTTTCCTTAGGAGTCTGTAAAGCATTGCACCCACGTTCAACAGATTGCGGGTGCAATGTCAGGCTCCTGAAGATTTTCAGAATAGTTACTGAGCTCCAGGAAGATAAAAGTGTGCTCATCAACACCCTCACAGTCCATTGAGAAATAGAATCCTTATGCAGCTGTGGCCAATGGTACTTGCAGTTCATTCATTCACAGAACTCTGTGTGGGAGGAGCCCTGCACGGTCACTCTTTTTTTTTTATTTGAGAAGGTCTCCTGCCTGCTGTCACAATGGGGGATTGAGTCAAGGTGCCCAATATGGAACAAAAATATATTTAAAAAATATTCTTCCCAAATATATTGACATATATTTGAAATGCTACAATTTTGACCATATTCAATATATTTCAAAATATATTTATATATATATATATATATATATATATATATATACACATACTGCATGTTGAAATTACAAAATATGTGAAAAATATTTTTAAAAATACATTTCAAATATACAGTATGTCTTTAAAAATACAAATCTACATTTTTGGAATGCATTTACAAGTATATGTAAAAATATATGTTAAAATTAATTTTTTATATGTTAAAAAAATCTGAAGAATATATTTAAAAATATATATTTGTAAAAATATTTTTCATATATTTTGTAATACATAAAAAATGCATCTCAACATGCAATATATATATATATATATATATATATATATATATATATATATATATATATATATATATATATATTGAAATATATTGAATATGGACACAATTGTAGCATTTCAAATATATATCAATATATTTGGGAAGAATATTTTAAGAATATATTTCAAATATATTTTTCTTCCATGTGGGGCAGACAGGTGCTTTAGAAACATGCTACATGTTACACCCTGAATATGGGTATAAATTCTAACAAAATACTAAAGGTGAACTTATCCTTTAAATTATTATGTTTTAGATAGAGTGGAAAGGGTTAGAACCTCTGTCCATTTTTTATTGCTCTGCCATCTTGGACCCCCATATCTCTTTAGGCTCAGGTGTTTGGCAGGAACCCCAGCAGACTAGACTTGGTACCACTGGAAATGGAGAAGCCTCTCATAAGTGTGCTTCAGCAAAAGATTCCCAATCTCAGTGAAGAACCTAAAAAAATTGTGAACCAGAGGAATGGTTATTTGGGCCTCTGAAATTTAAATTCTAGGCCTTGGTGTAGGAACTGGCTTAAAAACCAACGGCAAGGGGGGGCTACAGACCCAGTCAGCTATTTCAGGGGAAGGAAGGGAAATGCAACAACATTATGTTATCAACTATACAATGGGTATAGAAAAGACTCACCCCCCCCCCCACTTTTAAAATAATCACATTTTGTTGCTTTGCAGCCTGAAATGAAGACAGACACAGTTTTTGTTTTATCCAGCTTTATTTACTCAGTGCAGCTTATAACATCCATGTGAAAGATACGACACCAAAATGTAATAGGGAATAGGGAATATCCGATTGCCTCTTGGGGGGTCAGAAAGGAATTTTTTCCCTGCAGCAGCAAATTGGATCACGCTTTGCTGGGGTTTTTTTGCCTTCCTCTGGATCAACTGTGGGTATAGGATTATAACTTTTATTTTTTTTAATGGTTGAACTGGATGGACTTTTGTCTTTTTCAGCCAGACTAACTATGTAATAAAAAACAGAATCACTGAGTTGGAAAAATGATTCCCCTTTGTGTCAGTATTTTGTTGAACCACCAATAAAGGATAAGTTCACCATGTTACATGTTACACACATATTTAGGGTGTAACATGTTACGATCTGACCAATCTCCCTACTCCCCCAATCCCTGCTGTGACAGGGATCTTCTCCTCCCCGCTAGCTGTCACAATTTAAAAAAAAAGTGGCCGTGTGGGGTCCCTAAGCCCGGCCGGGTCATTCATTCACAGCATGCTGTGAATGGGAAAACTACAAGTCCCGGCAGCCTTTGCAGCTTTCAGTGAAGTACCACGGCGCTGTGGTAGTTCAATGAACATTCCTGTCTTTAGTATCTGCTTTCTCATACGGGATGTACGAGCAAGCAGATACACTGACACGTCACGAGGAGACCTACATATCACCAGCGACCTGCTGATCACTGGTGCAATGATTTCCAGGTTCCACAAACAAAAAACATTAAATGCACATTTTTTTGCCTGCAAAAAAATGTGCATTTATATTTTTTTTGGTAAAAGGTGAACACATCCTTTATATCCAGCCTTTAGTCTGTTGGGGACATTTCTCTACTGACTTTGCACGTCTAGACTTTACAATATTTGCCAACTCTACTTTGCAGAACTGCTCGAGTTAAGCTCAATATGATGGTGACCATTTGTGGACTGCAGTCTTCGAGTCATTGACTAGGCCATGCCAGGACATTCATCTTTTTCTCCTTCAACCACTGTGTGGTCATTTTTTCTGGGTGCTTTGGGTCATCATCATGTTGGAAGGTAAACCTTCTTCTCATTGACAACTTTCTGGTGGAGGGCAGCAGATTTTCCTACAGAATTTGATGGTATTTTGCCCCGTCCATTTTCCCTTCTATCTTGACAAGTGCTCCAGTCCCTGCTGCAGAGAAACCCCCCATAACAGATTATTACCACTGTGACGATCGCGGCGTCAGACCCCTAACCTTCTCACCAAAGTCGTAACTGAAGAACTAGCTAATCTAAAACTGCGATGTCTCGTGCGTAACAATGCCATGCCCAGCTGCACCCTGCACAACTATTTTCCAGCTCACCGGACCACAAATCGATGTACCGGCAGCCTGAGCGCGATTGTTACTGGGTCAGGTTAATTACGCAATTAACCCTTCACACTGCCACCACCTCCTTTTTGTACAGAGAAAGAGGAAACTCGGCAATATCAGCAATAACACTAGGATGATTGGATAATCGTCTGTATACCACTGTCACCGCAGACAGGTTATACAGAGGGTTAAACACACATAGTAGCAGGAATTCGTAAAGTTGCATTAAAGAGCTTTAGAAACAGTTCAACACTGTCAGAAAGAAAGATGTATTACTAAAAGGTCAAAAGGGTGCAATCAAAATATTTACAGAAAAAAGATGTAACCAATATATGTATAAATACAGAGAGCAATAACACAGCAAAAAGATAAGAGAAAGGAGTTTAGGTAGATAAGTACTTGCCAAAAAGCCTTGGGTTAAGCAGCTTCAAGTCTCATGAGCCAAAAAGGATTTATTGTCTCTACTGCTAGCTTCGATGTTAAAAACAGGAGACTCTTCTTTCTCTCACACACACTCCAAGCATAACAGCCTTTTTCTAGCAAATCCCAGCAGGGTGTCTCTTTGGAGTAGTAACTAATGGTCTCCTTTTGGGGAGGGGTGTTGGGTGGAGACCTAAGTTACAACCAGAATCTCTCCTTGCTTATATTTTGGCGGATAACTTTTCTTAGGTACATTTTCCGGCCTGGGCACTAGTATATTAATACTCAGCCGCATCTGCAGAATGGTTAGAGGTGAAACATGAAATATACACTTGAATGGTTCAGGAGATATGCTTTCCTGCTTTTCTATGTATGCCAGTTAACCACTTCCTGTCCGGACACTTTTACCCCCTTCCTGTCCAGGGCAATTTTTTAGCTTTCAGCACTATCACACTTTGAATGACAATTGCGCGGTCATGCAATACTGTACCCATATGAATTTTTTACCATTTTTTTGAGACAGATAAAGCTTTATTTTGGTGGTATTTATTCACCGCTGGGATTTTTATTTTTTTTACTATGTAAATGAAAATGTCCAAAAATTTTGAAAAAAAGTGTTTTTTTTAATAAAATTTTGCAAATAAATATTTCATCATAAATCTTGGCCACAATTTATTCCGTTATTTTTTTAGTAAAAAATAAATCCAAATTAGTTTATAACCAAAAATTATAATTTTTAAACATTTTTTTTTACATTTTTATTTTATTTTTTTTATATTTTTTTTTTTTTTTTTTGCATACTGTCACCCTAGCAGTACAGTGTCACCAAGGTGACACTGTACTACTTGTGGGGGGTGATGAAGATTTTTTTTTTTTTTTACACTGATTGCTTTTACACCCATATAGGATGTAAAAGCAATCATTTCTCTTTCTCTCTGTCTGCATTCTTGCAGTCATTGAGAATTACTGAGTGAGCTGTGAGTGGTCACAGCTTGTCACATGGTACAAGGCTGTTGTGAATAGCCTTGTACCATGTGACTTCTGTGATCATTCACAGATTTCACACGTAGTAAGCTAAGATGTCACAAGTGACATCTTGCTTACTACTTTGCATGTGATCACTGATTCGCCAATCAGTGATCACATGATCGGGTACCTCGTACAGAGGTCCCGTCTGACGATCAGTGTTTCACTGTGTCTGGAGGACACAGCGGGCACCAGATCGCGGTGGTGCGCGCTCCCAGGGAGCGCGCACAGCTAGAAAAGGCGGGTGCCGTTTATGAACGGCAACCCGCCCCTGGACTGCCACCGCCCTGCCGTTTATAAACAGCAGGTGGACGGCAAGAGGTTAAGGGGTGTAACCTATCAGGAGAATGGTCTCAAATTGAGCCTTCCGAATATAGGCTCCTTGTTTAGGTAATTATGTCCTACGTGAAGATATCAACATATATGTAAAGTGAGTTTTTAAAAGTAAGTCTGTTTTGACGACCCCTTGGAAGGTCTTTTGAAGTTCAGTGAGGGACTCGGTTTATACTTTTACGATGTGCCAGATTGTACAGTTTCTTAGACACCTGGGCACCCAGCTCATGAGGTTTTATAGCTCAAAGCTCCCTGCTGTGCTTTGGCCTCCTTTGACCCTTCTCATCACTCAGGCCACATATCACCCCACAGCGAGGGAGGGGATGAGTCTCTGTGTGCACCATTGCTACAACCACCTCTATGCTTTACTGTAGGAATGGTGTTATTTGGGTGGGGAGCTGGACTGGATTTCCGCCAGACGTATTGTTTAGTGTTGAGGCCAAATCATTCAATTTTAGTCTCATCTGACCAGAATATCTTTTTCCATGTGGCCTCAGAAGGTGCGTTTTGGCAAAGCTCAGTGGTGACTGCATGTGGCCTTTCTTGAGGAGCGGCTTTATTTCTTGCAACCCTCCCATACAAGCCACATTTGGGGAGAATTTGTGATATTGTTGTCACATACACACAATGACCACTCCATGTCATCAATTCCTGACACTGCTTCAGAGTTGCTGTAGGCCTCTTGGTACCCTCTCTGACCAGTTTCCTCTTGGCTCTTTCATCCAGTTTGGAGCGACGTCCTGATCCCAGGAGGGTCTGTGTTCTACCAAATACCTTCCACTTCTTAATAATAGACTTCACTGTGCTTCTAGGCATTGATAAAACCTTTGAAATTGTTTTGTATCCATCTCCAGACTCGTGCCTGTCCACAACTTTATCCTGGAGATCTTTGGACAGTGCCTTGCCACCTATAGTTGATTATTTGCTTCAGTTGCACTACCAAGGACTGAAATGCTCCAGGAAATCTCCATTCATGCTGAGCTAATCAAAGTGATCACTGCTAATCACAGTTGAAAGTCAAATGGCTTTGTGTGCCATTGAGAAGGTGATTAGCTACACCTAAATTTACAAGTCATTTTTAGGAGGGGGTGATCCTTTTTCCAGTGATTCTGTTTTTGAATTTCTTTTTCTGACATGGTGTTATATCTTTCAGTTGGATGTAATAAGTTGCAGTAAATACAGCTGGATAAAACAAAAATGGTGTCTGTCTTCATTTCAGGCTGCAAGGCAAAAAATTAGATTAGTTTAAAGGGGGGGTGGGGGTGATTCTTTTATATACCCACTGTAAGTTATCATACAGAACTATAAGAAAACACCATGACTTAGTCCAAAGGCAGAAAAAGACACCAAATTAATTGCTTCCCGTCCGCCCTATTGCAGAAGGACTGCTACAGGGCGGCACGTGTGCGCAAAATCACGTATATATACGTGATCTTGCACTTCCCAGTAGGGGGCATGCACAGGGTGCGCATCCGCCCTACCCGTGCAGCCATTCACAGCCTCAACTGTCAATCACCGGGTCCCGGCCTGCGGTTACTTGCCGGCACCCGGTGATTGCTGAGCATCTCCGACGGGGGGGGGCTGTTTGTAAACAATACAGTTCTCTCCCCTGCCAGTTCCTGCACATTGCTTTGCATGGCTATGCATACCACAGCCATACAAAGCAGTGTGTTTACAGTGAAGCACACAGACACTGCCCACTATGTAAAAGACACACAGGACACAGTTAACCCTTTGATCGCCCCACATCTTAACCCCTTCCTGCCCAGTGTCATTAGTACAGTATCAGTGCTTTTATTTAGCACTGATCACTGTATTGGTGTCACTGGGGATGACACAAAGTCAGTTCCCCCAGAGTCAGAATGCCCGCCGCAGTCCCGCTATAAGTCGCTGATCGCCGCAAATACTAGTAAATCTATACCGCCATTTGTAAATGCTATAACTTTCACGTACACTAATTAATTTACATGTATTGGGATTTTTTATTTAGCAAAGACATGAAGCAGAATACATTTTGGCCTACATTTATGACGAAATTTGATTTTTTTTTAATTTTTTAGTGGACATGTTTAATAGCAAAAAGTCAAAAATATTTTTTTTTCTCAAAATGGTTTGTCTTTTATAGTGCAAAAAATAAAAAACGTAGAGGCAATCAAATACCCCGAAAGAAAGCTCTATTTGTTGGGAAACAAAGGACATAAATTTCATTTGGGTGCAGAGCTGCATGACAGTGCAATTGTGAGTTAAAGTAACGCAGCGCCATAATGCAAAAAATGGCCTGGTCAGGAAGGGGGGGAAATCCTCTGGAGGGCAAGTGGTTAACCACTTGCCTACCGGGCACTTACACCCCCTTCCTGCCCAGGCCAATTTCCAGCTTTCAGTGTTGTCACACTTTGAATGACAATTGCGCGGTCATGCAACACTGTACTCATATGGAATTTTTATCATTTTTTTGAGACAGATAGAACTTTCTTTTAGTGGTATTTAATCACCTTCTGGGTTTTTTTATTTTTTGCTAAACAAACCAAAAACAACTGAAAATTTTGAAATAAAAATGTTTTTTCTTAGTTTTTGTTATAAAATTTTGTGCACTAATGAGGCTGCAGTGATGGGCACTGATAGGTTGCACTGATGGGCACTAATGAGGAGGCACTGGTAGGTGGCACTGATGGGCATTGACAGGCATCACTGATGGGCACTGAAAGGCAGCACTCATATATGGCACTGATAGGTGGCACTGATAGGCGGCACTGACTGGCACTGTTAGGTGGCACTGATGTGCACTGTTAGGAGGCACTGATAGGCAGCACTGACTAGCACTGATAGGTGGCACTGACTGGCATTGATAGGTGGCACTGAAAGGCAACGCAGATGGGCACTGATACGTGGCATTGATGTGCACTGGTAGGCATTGATATGTGGCATTGATGTGTCATTGATGGGCACTGGCATGTGACATTGATGAGCACAGACAGCTGGCATTGATGGGCACTGACAGGTGGCACTGCTGGGCCTACACTGATCATCAGGGCACACTGATCATCAGTGCCCTGATGGTCAGTGTACATGCCCCCTCTGAAGAATGCCGATTACCGGCTCTCCTCTGTCAGCGTGACAGCTCGTGAGGAGAGGAATGCAGATAACCGGCATTTCCTTAAATACACGATTGGACACAGCTGATCACATGACTGAGCCAACGTCTTCGGCTCTTTCTGTTGATCGGTGATCCTCTGTGTCCAAGGGACACAGCGCACCACTGATCACCTCACTGCGCACCCCCAGAGCCATGCATGCGCGGTTAGAGTGGGAAGACATCATATGATGTCCTCCCAGAACAAGAGTACTGCCTTGCGCCAGTCATTTCCTTATATGGCGGGTGGGAGGTGGTTAAATATGGTAATAGGTAGAGTGAGCAGAGTGACAGAGGGATGAACTTTTAAGTTTGCTACTTCTCCTTTCATTGTCCATTCACAGGCTGGGGCAGGGACAAGACATGTACAGTAACCCCTGGTTCACATATATACGGCCGTGCGGGCCGCGTTTTGCGCAGGCACGAGAGCCCATTCATTTGAATGGACTCCCGTGCCCCATGACACACAGGGAAGAAGTCCCTGCACTTCTTCTGAAAACGCAGCCCGTATGGGAACCTCGCCAGTACGGCTGCATTCCAGTGTGGGCGGCGTGCCATTAGAACTAATGGCACCCGCCCACAGGTCCACATTTCTCTGTGCGGGTGGTGCACAGATGTGTTACTGAATGTCAGCAAAATCAAGAGTGAAAATCAAGTCTCCTGCACTGCCAGACCGTGTTGTGCAGCAGAGCTGTGTAAATCTCAGAACTGAATGGACAAAATTACAAATCCTTTGGTAGCTAAAACAACTTCCTCATATATTGTATCTGTGTATTTAGCTGTTTGGTTGGACTTCAGCCTTAAAAATGTTTACAATGCAAACTGTAAAAACTGAAGGTATGCTAGGAAAACAGTGATTGACAAGGATTCCTGGAGAATGGTAACTTCACTGTCTTGTGCCCTGAAGCTATTTCTTAATAGGCTTGGTAAAAATATACATTTTCCAGGACTGGTGTAAACCTCCTGATTGACCCGTATGAACATATTCATGCAGCTGCTATACAATTCCCCGCAGCCTTCAGCCAATGACAGCGGTTATCCGCAGAGAAGGTATCGCCGCGGGTTAGTGAATAGGAGGTTGTGACCTCATGGATGACAAGCTGGTCTGGGATTTAAATAGCACCAGTCAAAAGGAAATTCTGATGTCATGAATGTTGGCAGATTGGAAGGAAAACAGTAGCCAAAGGCAATTTTCAGGCTAGATGCAGAATGTTACATTTATCGGAAAGATTATGTTTTCAAATACACAACAGAAGGTGCTAGAGACTGCCAATGCTACCCTTCGGGTACGGATCATTTATTTATTTATGGATCATTTAGCATTAATTTAAGTGGACATGTTAGTGGTGCATTTAAAGTGGATCCTCTCCTTCTTAACCACTTCAAGTCTGGACACTTTCACCCCCTTCCTGTCTGGGCCAATTTTAAGCTTTCAGTGCTATCACACTTTGAATGACAATTGCGCGGTCATGCAACACTGTACCCATATTAATTTTTTAGCATTTTTTGAGACAGATAAAGCTTTATTTTGGTGGTATTTATTCACCACTGGGATTTTTATTTTTTGTTACTATATAAATGAAAATGTCCAAAAATTTTGAAAAAAACTTTTTCTTATAAAATTTTGCAAATAAATAACCTTTCTTCAAAAATATTGGCCAAAATTTATTCAGTTATCTTTTTAGTAAAAAAAAAAAAACCCAAATTAGTTTATAACCAAAAAGTATAATTTTTCTAATTTCTTTTTTTACATTTTTATTTTACTTTTTATATTTTTATTTATGTTTTTTTTAACATACTGTCCCCCTAGCAGTACATTGTCATCATAGTGACACTGTACTACTTGTGAGGGTTGATGAAGATTTTTTTTTTTTTTCCACTGATTGCTTTTACACCCATAAAAGCTCTAAAAGCAATCATTTCTCCTTCTCTCTGGCTGTATTCTTGCAGCCATTGAGAAATACTGTGTGAGTTGTGATTGGTTGGTGGAGGCCAATAAATAATGCTTTTATGGATCTTGTGAAATGTGAGTGGCCTGGTATTATTATATACATGGTATATGGTCATTAGCAATATCACACTATATGCAATATTTTTTTCCTCAGGCACAGCTGTGGAGCGGGTTTGGAAGTCTTTATCAAGAAGTGAGTGGAAGGATCATCCTAGCCCTGTATGGTGGAATGGAGGTCTGGAGGCTGTAGAGAGGGTGTAGGATCCTTAAAAGTCCTAAAAGGCCTACTATTCACCCAGGGGCGGACTGACAACTCATGGGGCCCCCCGGGCAATAGGGGATCATGGGGCCCCTGTGTCCTTGCCCAAACTCAAGAAAGCCTATGAAAAAGGTACCAGGGGCATCTCATGGGGCCCCCTACTGACCCTGGGCCCTCGGGCAGTGCCCGAGTTTCCAAATGGTCAGTCCGCCCCTGTATTCACCAATATCTGGTGAGTGCGGTTTATGTTGGTTTAGCACTGGTGGATGGTGGAAGCACATATCACAGAAGGATAACCCAAATATTTTTTTGTTGAAGCACTCTAGAATTTCGGAGAAAGGACTTTATGTTTATTTTTATTTTTTTTTTTGGACACGTTACATTTTTTTTGGACACTTTAATATAAATTTTAATATTAATTAATTTGGTTTGGGTATTGCTTTGCACTGTTTATTTTGGTTGTTGTGATTGGTCACAGCTTGTCACATGGTACAAGGCTGTTGTGAATAGCCCTGTACCATGTAACCTCTGTGATCATTCACAGATTTCACAGGTAGTAAGCAATGGTGTCAGAAGTGACATCTTGCTTACTACTCTTCATGTGATCACTGATTGGCCAATCAGTGATCACATGATCGGGACCTCACACAGAGATACCGTACAGCAATCAGTGTTCCGCTGTGTCTTCCAGACACAGCAGGCACCAGATCGTGGTGCTGCACGCTTCAATGGAGCACGCACAAGCAAGGTAGTGGTGAGGATGTTTATAAACGGCCACCCGCCCCTGCACTGCTCTCGTCTGGCCAATGTATATAGTGGTTAATTACTTCAGCTCCGAAAGGTTTTACCCCCTTCATATCAGGCAATTTTTTGCTATACCACACTGCGCTACTTTAACTAGTAATTGTGCGGTCATGCGACTCTGAACCTAAATGAAATTTATATAATTTTTTTTTACACAAATAGAGTGTTCTTTTGGTGGTATTTGATCACCACTGTGTTTTTTATTTTTTGCTATATGCATGAAAAAAAGACCAAAAATTTTGAAAAAAACCCCCAATATGTTTTACTTTCTTTTACAAAACATATCCAATAAAAAAAATCAAATGTCTTCATAAATTTTGTCCAAAATGTATTCTGCTACATGTCTTTGATAAAAAAAATCCCATGCAAATCACGACCCTACTTAGAGATGCCTTTGGATATTGAACTTCATTGCTTTTCAAGTTCATGGATGTTATTGTCCTGTACCACCTTCCTTATATAGACCATTGGCATGATTGCTATTTGATATTACCTGATCTAGTCAGTGGACTAATATCTTCCTTTGTACCTGAAGCATTTTACTTTGTTCATTATGGATACTGCCTAGTTACAGATAACATTTGTAAAAAAAACAAAAAAACATTAAGTGTACAGTATACCCACATGGAAGAAAAATATATTGTAAATATATTTTAAAAATATTCTTCCCAAATATATTGACATATATTTGAAATACAAACATTTTGGCCGTATTCAATATATTAAAAAGAAAAATTATATATATATATATATATATATATATATATACACACACACACACACACACATAAATACACACCGTATGTTGAAATGCAATCTTTATATATTACAAAATATATGAAAATATTTTTAAAAATACATATATTTTTAAATATATTCTTCATATTTTTTTACGTATAAAAAGTCATTTGATCTTATATTTTTACATATATTTGTAAATGCTTTTCAAAAATGTGATTAAATGTATTTTTAAAGACATACAGTATATTTGAAAGTTTATTTTTAAAATTATTTTTCATATATCTTGTAATATATAAAAAAAAAGGATTTCAACATACAGTATATATATATATATATATATATATATATATATATATATATATATTATACAGTATTTATATAGCGCCAACAGTTTGTTCAGCGCTGTACATTACAATGGGAGACAGTACATGAGACAGTACAGTAACAATACAGTGCAATACACGATAGTTCGAGGGCCCTGCTTGGAGCTTACAATCTAGGATATATTTATATTTTGAAATATATTGAATACGGCCAAAATATATCAATATATCAAATATATTGTCAATATATTTGGGAAGAATATTTTTAAAATATATTTAAAATATATCTTTCTTCCATGTGGGTATTGATTGGTTTGCACAAAAGTTAAAATGCCTACAGACTATGGTATGTATACTGGATTTTTTTATACTACTACTGACAGCGACCAGTGACTTATAGCGGGACTGTGGGAGTGTGGCGGGGAAACTGACGCTAACTGATACTGACATCACCAGCGACATTAATACAGTGATCAGTGATAATACTATACATTGTCACTGTACTAATGGTACTGGCTGGGAAGGGGTTAACATTTAGGGCTAGATCAATGGGTTACAGATAACATATTACAGATTGCTCCATCTCTACAGAGCTCTGTGTTGTTTACCAACACAGAGCTCTGGGATGTGATCATACACAGCCAATCAGCAGGCCCCAGCAGTGAATCATTGGCCGGTACTTGGACTTGTATAGTCACAGTGCTGATGGAGGGGGGTGCACATGCCTGAAATGTGGAAGTAGGCAGCAACGTACCCGTACACAGCTTTGCCTACAGTGGCCACACTGGTACATCACAAAGACTAATAAACCTAACTTCACAAATACAAGCCTTGTAGTGAAAGATATCACTGATGACATCATGTGCCATAGATTACACTCATCTGTTTAAAATAAAAAGCTGAAAGATCTCAAAGAGGGGAGGCATTTTTTTTTCAAATAGTTGGGTATAATGTCATAAAAGATGAGTTATATGCAGGGGCGGACTCACAACTTATGGGGCCCCCGGGCAATAGGTGATCATGGGGCCCCTGTGTCCTTGCCCAAACTCAAAAAAGCCTATGAAAGAGGTATCAGGGGCATCTTATGGGGCCCCCTACTGACCCCGGGCCCTCGGGCAGTGCCCAAGTTTCCAAATGGTCAGTCCGCCCCTGGTTATATGACATCATACATTAGACAACATAACACTCATCTGTTAAAAAAGGCTCCCCCCAATGAGATCTCTCAGAAACAAGAATCTCCCTGGAATGCACTGGTGATATAGCCTTCCCAGGATGCACCTGTAAGGCCCCAGCTAAATCACAAGTGCCCCAGGGAAACCAAGAAGTAAGGGACAAAAGGTGAATTTATAAGGAATGCTTTCCTCTTTCCTAGGACTTCAAGACAAGTAGGGATGAGCATGCAGAGCTGCATGCTCCATTGATTTTTGAGTTTTGTTGGTGGTGAAGGTCCATCCAAGGGATGCAGTTAACCTCTTGAAGGGAGTCTGTAACAACAGCTTCTCCCTCTCAGCTGACTAGGCGAAGTTGCGCTCCAAGCAGGAAACTAAGGAGTCTGAGCTGGAAATAACAGTTCTAAATTTGGAGAGTGAGGGTTAGTACCGAAATTTTACATTATAACAGCCTCTTGCAATTCTCTGTACAGAAGAGCTCAGACTGGGAGAGGGGGAAGAAGCAGTGGACTTGTACCAGAAGGAATCTGCTGACAGGAGAAGAGAGCAGAGTGACAGCGAGATGAGCTCATCAGTCTTCCGCTTCTCCTTTCACGGTCCAGTCACAGCTGGTGAATGGCAGAGCTGTGCAAATCTCAATGGGCAGATGGATGGACAGAAATAAAACAGCTCCTTTATATGTATATCATCTCTGTTTAGCTGCTGGCTTGGAGTTAGGCTTTAAAATGCTAGAGTTGGACTTTAAGGAGTTGGACTATTACAGGATAAGATTGGTTCGCACGCCAGTTTTAGAAAACATTCACATGTGCTGAGTCACTCTCAGGCTTCTGCAATATTTAGCAATGTTTGCAGAATCATATCTGCTTCACAGAACACAAAGATCCTTTGATATCTGGCTTTCTCACCACCGTCTTGGAATTGTGCCAGTTTAGGGAAAATGTAAACCTGTCTGTTAACCTATAGTGAAAGGACTTCCGAGTAACTAAGAATCCAGTGCAGAAGAAATAGATATTTACATTGTGATGTTCCCATGTCAAAATCTGTCATTATCCTCCTGCATGTACTGTATGTTTGCGTTGACCAAACAAAAAGTAACAATGTACGAGTTTGATTTTTGAGCTAACCATAGATAACAGATAATTGAAATTGGTTTGATCCAGCCCTGTATATCTGTAGATATACAGGTGAAACAAAAAATTAGAATATCGTGCAAAAGTTCATTTATTTCAGTAATGCAACTTAAAAGGTGAAACTACTATATGAGATAGACTCATTACATGCAAAGCAAGATAGTTCAAGCCGTGATTTGTCATAATTATGATGATTATGGCTTACAGCTCATGAAACCCCAAATCTACAATCTCAGAAAATGAGAATATTGTGAAAAGGTGCAATATTCTCGGCTCAAAGTGTCCCACTCTAATCAGCTAATTAAGCCATAACACCTGCAAAGGGTTCCTGAGCCTTTAAATGGTCTCTCAGTCTGGTTCAGTAGGAATCACAATCATGGAAAAGACTGCTGACCTGACAGTTGTGCAGAAAACCATCATTGACACCCTCCATATGGAGGGAAAGCCTCAAGAGGTAATTGCAAAAGAAGTTGGATGTTCCCAAAGTGCTGTATCAAAGCACATTAATAGAACGTTATGTGGAAGGGAAAAGTGTGGAAGAAAAAGGTGCACAAGCAGCAGGGATGACCGCAGCCTGGAGAGGATTGGAGTGGACTGAGGCTGGAGTCAGTGCATCAAGAGGCACCACACACAGACGGATCCTGGACATGGGCTTCAAATGTCGTATTCCTCTTGTCAAGCCGCTCCTGAACAACAAACAACGTCAGAAATGTCTTACCTGGGCTAAAGAAAAACAGACCTGGTCTGTTGCTCAGTGGTCCAAAGTCCTCTTTTCTGATGAGAGCAACTTTTGCATCTCATTTGGAAACCAAGGACCCAGAGTATGGAGGAAGAATGGAGAGGCACACACTGCAAGATGCTTGAAGTCCAGTGTGAAGTGTCCACAGTCTGTGTTGATTTGGGGAGCCATGTCATCTGCTGGTGTTGGTCCACTGTGCTTCATTAAGTCCAGGGTCAACGCAGCCGTCTACCAGGAGATTTTGGAGCACTTCATGCTTCCTTCTGCAGACGAGCTTTATGGGGATGCTGACTTCATTTTCCAGCAGGACGTGGCACCTGCCCACACTGCCAAAAGCACCAAAACCTGGTTCAGTGACCATGGGATTACTGTGCTTGATTGGCCAGCAAACTCACCTGACCTGAACCCCATAGAGAATCTATGGGGCATTGCCAAGAGACAGATGAGAGACATGAGACCGAACAATGCAGAAGAGCTGAAGGCCGCTATTGAAGCATCCTGGTCTTCCATAACACCTCAGCAGTGTCACAGGCTAATAGCTTCCATGCCATGCCGCATTGAGGCAGTAATTGCTGCAAAAGGGGCCCAAAGCAAGTACTGAGTACATATACAGCAAAAAAATGCAGCGCTTGAGTGTATAGTAAGGAGAATTTACATATGCACAACAGAATTAGAAGGAAATACATTAGAGGTATGACATGCACCAGGTTTAACGTACATAAATTAATGTAAACAGTGGTCGGGTAAGTAATAAAGATTCATCCGACCAATCGAAGTGCATATAGTGATAGGGATGTTAGAGTCATTAGATCTAGGGGTACATCCAAGTGCCAATCAAATCCGTGACTTCTGTGATAGGAGAATAGCTGTAAAATGCACTAACCAGATAGCGCAAGTCAAAGCGCATTGGAGTATAATGACCTACTCCTGGTCACAGCCAAATGATCATCAGCGTAGAGCCCTCAGGAACACCTGTGCACCACTCTTGCCGTCTCCTACCACCAGGGGGAGTGCGCCTCTTTACAGTAACACGAATTTGCCTTATATTATTATTTATTATTATTATTATACAGTATTTATAGAGCGCCAATAGTTCGCTCAGCACTGTACATTACAAAGGGGGACAGAACATGTGACAGAACAATACCAATACAATGCAAAACATGAGGGGATCGAGGGCCCTGCTCTTTCGAGCTTACAATCTAGGAGGGAGGGGATGGTGGCACAGGAGGAGATAGCTGTGGGGGATGGAGTGGTAGGAAGAGTGGAGGAGGTCGGCAAGTTAGCAGGGGGTGGGGTAGGCTTCCCTGAAGAGATGGGTTTTCAGGGTGCGCCTAAAGGAGAGGAGAGTAGGTGATAATCTGATGGGTTGGGGCAGGGAGTTCCAGAGGATGGGTGACACCCTGGAGAAGTCCTGGAGGCGGGCATGGGAGGAGGAGACCAGGGAACTAAAGAGAAGGAGGTCTTGTGAGGAGCGGAGAGTGCGTGCTGGGCGGTACTTGGATATTAGGTCAGTGATGTAGTTCGGGGCAGTATGGTGGACAGCTTTGTACGTCAGTGTTAGGATTTTGAATTTGATCCGTTGCGCAATCGGAAGCCAGTGGAGGGATTGGCAGAGGGGGGTGGCGGAGACAGAGCGGTTGGAAAGGTGAATGAGTCTGGCAGCTGTATTCAGGATCGACTGAAGCGGGGATAGCCAGCGGCGAGGCAGGCCAGTGAGGAGGGAGTTGCAGTAGTCGAGTCGTGATATGATGAGGGAGTGGATGAGCTGTTTAGTGGTTTCTGGGGTTAGGAACGTGCGGATTTTGGCGATGTTGCGGAGGTGGAGTCTGCACGAGTTTGTTAAAGATTGGACTTGGGGCTGGAAGGATAGGTTGGAGTCCAGAATGACACCAAGTACTCTGGCCTGCAGGGCGGGTTTGATGGTAGCGTTGTTGGATGTGACGGAGAAGTCAATGGGGGGTGGTGTCCGGGCTGGGGGGAAGACAAGAAACTCAGTTTTGGAGAGGTTCAATTTAAGGAAGTGGAGTAACATCCAGTCTGATATGTCGCTCAGTAGGTGTGTGATTCGGGCTGAGACCAAGGGGGTGAGGTGAGGGGTTGAGAGATAGATTTGTGTGTCGTCGGCATAGAGGTGGTAGTTGAAGCCGTGCGAGTGTATGAGTTGGCCAAGGGAGGAGGTATAGATGGAGAAGAGAAGGGGCCCGAGGACAGAGCCTTGAGGGACCCCAACAGAGAGGGGGAGTGAGGGGGAGGTGGTAGCATTATAGGTAACGCTGAAGGAGCGTTGTGACAGGTAGGATGAGAGCCAGGAGAGAGCAGAATCTCTGAGGCCGAGGGAGTGTAGTTTTTTGAGGAGGAGGGGGTGGTCGACTGTGTCGAATGGGACCATGCATCTGACTGTCGGCCATCTTTTTGGATTCTGTGAATCAGCTTCTTTGGATATTACTATGTAAGTGTGCTACCTGTTTTTACCAATCTCTTGAATAAAAATACTACACTATCAAGATTTCTCTCTTTTGGGTCTTATTGCTGAGTCTCTAAGGTGATCTCCTGATATGAAAGCACACCACCCCTGGCGATAGATGATATAAGGCAAATTCGTGTTACTGTAAAGAGGCGCACTCCCCCTGGTGGTAGGAGACGGCAAGAGTGGTGCACAGGTGTTCCTGAGGGCTCTACGCTGATGATCATTTGGCTGTGACCAGGAGTAGGTCATTATACTCCAATGCGCTTTGACTTGCGCTATCTGGTTAGTGCATTTTACAGCTATTCTCCTATCACAGAAGTCACGGATTTGATTGGCACTCGGATGTACCCCTAGATCTAATGACTCTAACATCCCTATCACTATATGCACTTCGATTGGTCGGATGAATCTTTATTACTTACCCGACCACTTTTTACATTAATTTATGTACGTTAAACCTGGTGCATGTCATACCTCTAATGTATTTCCTTCTAATTCTGTTGTGCATATGTAAATTCTCCTTACTATACACTCAAGCGCTGCATTTTTTTTCTGTATTTTATTTTCTATGAAGAGGTTATACGAGGTTTACCTTTATGCTAGCGGCTTGAATCTTTCAGATCCAGTGCTTGTTTTTATCCTATTTACCACTGAGTACATATGCATGCTTCTACTTTTCAGAGGTCCGATATTGTTCTATGTACAATCCTTGTTTTATTGATTGCATGTAATATTCTCATTTTCTGAGATTGTGGAATTGGGGTTTTCATGAGCTGTAAGCCATAATCATCACAATTATGACAAATCACAGCTTGAACTATCTTGTTTTGCATGTAATGAGTCTATCTCATATATTAGTTTCACCTTTTAACCACTTGAGCTCCAGAGGATTTACCCCCCTTAATGACCAGACCTTTTTTTGCTGTTTGGCGCTGCACTAATTCAAATGATAACTGCGCGGTCATGCAATGCTGCACCCAAACGAAATTTATGTCCTTTTTTTCACACAAATAGAGCTTTCTTTTGGTGGTATTTGATCACCTGTGTGCTTTTTATTTTTTGCGCTATAAACGAAAAAACCACAAAACTTTTGAAAAAAAACAATATTTTCTACTTTCAGCTATAAAAAATATATCGTAAACTCAAAGTTAGTCATAAATTTAAGCCAAAATGTATTCTGCTCCATGTTTTTGGTAAATAAAATCCCAATAAGTGTATATTGATTGCTTTGTGTGAAAGCGTCTACAAACTATGGTATAGATACTGTAATTTCTGCCTTTTTTTGCTATACAGCACTGCACTAATTCAAATGATAATTGCGCGGTCATGCAATGCTGCACCCAAACTAAATTTACGTCCTTTTTTTCACACAAATAGAGCTTTCTTTTGGTGGTATTTGATCACCTGTGCGCTTTTTATTTTTTGCGCTATAAACAAAAAAAGCACGAAAATGTAAAAATAAACCAATATTTTCTACTTTCAGCTATAAAAAATATATTGTAAACTCAAAGTTAGTCATAAATTTAAGCCAAAATGTATTCTGCTACATGTTTTTGGTAAAAAAAAAATCACAATATATGTAAATTAATTAATCAATGACACTGGTGACAGGGCAGTGAAGGGGTTAACTGGGGGGGGGGGGCGATCAAGGGGTTAGATGGGATTATTGATGTATTAGCGGGCAATCTGGCACTATCTGGGAGGGGCGCTAACTCTATCGGAAGTCGCCAGCGACACTGATACAGTGATCAGTAAAAATCGCTTCACTGATCAGTGACACTGGTGACAGGGCAGTGAAGGGGTTAACTGAGGGGGGGAGATTAAGGGGTTAAATAGGATTACTGGTGTACTAGCGGGCAATCTGGCGCTATCTGGGAGGGGCGCTAACACTATCGGAGGTCGCCAGCGACACTGATACAGTGATCAGTAAAAATTGGTTCACTGATCAGTGACACTGGTGACAGGGCAGTGAAGGGGTTAACTGGGGGGGGGTGATCAAGGGGTTAAACGGGATTACTGGTGTACTAGCGGGCAATCTGGTGCTATCTGGGACGGGCGCTAACACTATCGGAAGTCGCCAGCGACACTGATATAGTGATCAGTAAAAATTGGTTCACTGATCAGTGACACTGGTGACAGGGCAGTGAAGGGGTTAACTGGGGGAGGCGATCAAGGGGTTAAACGGGATTACTGGTGTACTGGCGGGCAATCTGGCGCTATCTGGGAGGGGCGCTAGCGCTATCGGAAGTCGCCAGCGACACTGATACAGTGATCAGTAAAAATCGCTTCACTGATCAGTGACATTGGTGACAGGGCAGTGAAGGGGTTAACGGGGGGGGGCGATCAAGGGGTTAGACGGGACTACTGGTGTATTAGCGGGCAAACTGGCGCTATCTGGGAGGGGCGCTAACTCCATCGGACGTCGCCAGCGACACTGATCAGTAAAAATCGCTTCACTGATCAGTGACACTGGTGACAGGGCAGTGAAGGGGTTAACTGGGGGGGGCGCGATCAGGGGGTTAAATGTGACCTAGAGTGTTCTAACTGTCAGTGTGTAGTGTTTTACTCACTGTTTGGATGTCTTCTTCTCTGTCTGGAACGGAATGTGTCCAGGCAGAGAAGAATGACATCATATCTTGCCCTGTGTAAATGTCAACACAGGACAGGATAGGACAGGGACTGATCATGTGATTTCAGCCAGAAATCACTGGCTGAAATCTAATGATTGATCCCTCCTGGATGGAATCGTGTCACCCGCGGGTCGGCGGGAGCGCGCGCGCGCGCCCCCTACCTGCGAATGTGTTGGGAGCGCGGAGCACGTTTTAAAACGTGCTTTTGCGCTCCACTGCCACCCTACACACGTATATACACAGTGGCAGGGCGGCAAGCGGTTAAGTTGCATTACTGAAATAAATGAACTTTTGCTCGATATTCAAATTTTTCGAGTTTCACCTGTATTACATACCTCTGTTTAATGTTTTGCTTTCACTTACTTTTATCCCTAGGCTTGAGAATATCACTAGTTATATTATTGTTCACACTAGAAACTTGCCGCTATGTCTGTTTCCATCCTTGTCTGGAGGCCTAACTAGACTATTAGTTAATGGAACAAACTCCAGCACACCAATGCAATCCAACCTGCTACCATAGCAGCTGATATGTCAGAATTGGACACCTGACCATAACACCTATTTGAGATTGTTGGACATCTCATTACAGAACCATAGAGTATACCCTTCTGGCGGCCTGCACTCTTCAGGGAAGGCTATCCTCAAGATTTTGGAGGGTGTTTGTGGGAATTTGAGTCCATTCAGCCAAAAGAGTATTTGTAAGGCCAGGTGTTAACGTTGGATGAGAAGAGCTGTCTTGTAATTGAAGTTCCAATTCATCCCAAAGGGTTAGGTTGGATAAGAAAACCTGTCTTGCAATTGAAGTGCCAATTCATCCCAAAGGCCTAGGTTGGACAAGAAAACCTGTCTCGCAATTGAAGTGCCAATTCATACCAAAGGCTTAGGTTGGACAATAAAACCTGTCTTGCAAATGAAGTTCCAATTCATTCCAAAGGGTTAGGCTGGATAAGAAGACCTGTCTCGTAATTGAAGTGCCAATTCATCCCAAAGGCTTAGGTTGGACAAGAAAACCTGTCTTGCAATTGAAGTTCCAATTCATCCCAAAGGGTTAGGTTGGATGAGAACATGTGTCTTGTAAGTGAAGTTCCAATTCATCTCAAAAGATTAGGTTGGATGAGAAGACCTATCTCTCAGCTGAAGTTCCAGTTCATCCCAAAGGGTTTGGTTGAGGTCAGGGCTCTGTGCAGACCACTCAAGTTCCTCCTCATCAAACCCATCATACCATGTGTTTATTATCCTGCCTTTGTGGGAACAGTCATACTGGAATAGAAATGGACCTTCCCCAATCTGTTGCCACAAGATTGGAACAGTTGTCAAAATTGTCTTTGTATGCTGTAACATTCAAAGTACCCATCACTAGAAACAACTAAACTAATTTGGAGGGTGGTCCACATTTCCTTGACCATAAACTGCAGTGGTTCCATTGTTTTTTACTTGTATTACTTTTTATTTTTTACTTATTATCTTATAGTCAGTCATCATATATTGGGGGCTTTCTTTTGTTGTATTTACTTAAATCGGAGTTCCACCTGAAAAAAAAAGTCAGCAGCTACAAAAACTGTAGCTGCTGACTTTTAAAATACAGACACTTCCCTGTCCCTCTGTCCAGCGGTGTCCTCAGCACAGCTGGTTTCCCTAGCTGTCTTCTCTCCCCGGTGCCGGCATCTTCAGTGTGGGCACCCGGCTGTGACAGCTTGCGGCTTCACTGCCCACCAGGGGTGGACTGACCATTTGGAAACTCGGGCACTGCTCGAGGGCCTGGGGTCTGTAGGGGGCCCCATGAGATGCCCCTGGTACCTTTTTCATAGGCTTTTTTGAGTTTGGGCAAGGACACAGGGACCCTATGATCCCCTATTGCCCGGGGACCCCATGAGTTGTCAGTCCCCACTGCTGCCCACTGCTCATGCGCGAGAAGTACTGTGCTTTGTGAATGGCCTCATAGTCTTCTGGGATCTGTCACATGTCCCAGAAGACTACGGGGAGGGAGGGGGGGAGGACAACATCCACTTCCATTCACCTAGGCGATCGCATCGGAAGTGGGAGCGGGTACCTGTTAAATTCCCTGACAAATGCGGGTACCCGCTCCTCCCCCCCCTGCTCCCCAAAGGTCAAAGGTGCCAATCCTTAATGGGAAAAGGCTTAAAGCGGAACTTCCCCTTTTGGGTGGAGCTCCGCTTTAATATATTTATTTGTATGTATATTTATTTTTATTATTAAATAGGAAATATACATACTGTACGGTATATAATTATAGTTCATATACTTTATATCACACTATCATAGGTACTTATGTTAGATGAGAAGACCTGTCTCACAATTAATGTTCCAATTCATCCCAAAGGGTTGGGTTGGATGAGAAGACCTGTTTTGCAATTGAAATTCAAATTGATTCCAAAGGGTTAGGTTGAAGTCATGACTGACTTCAGGCTGCTTAAGTTCCTTCTCAAACTCATCTTTATGGAAATAGCTTTGTGGGAATAGTCATACTGAAAAAGAAAAGGACCTTCCCCAAACTGCTGCCACAAGCTTGGAAGTGAACAGTTGTCTAAATTGTCTTTGTAGGATGTAGCGTTAACAGTACACTTCACTGGAAATACCTGAACTCAGTTGTTTGGAGGGATGTCCACATTTCCTTGACCATATACTGTAGAGGTCCTATTATTTTTTTGCCTTTCTCCTCAAATGTTATCTTATTGATGATAGTTCCGCACAGTACAAAAGCTGACATGTTTCATATTCATATAATAAAGGTTATATAGGCAGAAACACATCGGCTTTTATACTGTGTGGAACATCTTCAGATCAATAATAGCAGAGGAGAATTTGTGTAAGATACCTGTGCCCAGGGCCATGGATAAGGGGGTATCACCAGGGGCGGACTGACAACTCATGGGGCCCCCGGGCAATAGTGGATCATAGGGCCCTTGTCCACACTCAACCCACACCCAAAAAAGCCTATGAAAGGTACCAGGAGCATCTCATGGGGCCGCCTACTGACCCCGGGTCCTCGAGCAGTGCCCATGTGCCCGAATGGTCAGTCCACCCCTGGGTACCACCAGTTCTACCGTACGGGGCCCATGCAGCTAGTGGATATGGATGTGGGCAGGAAGGGTGAACAGAGCAATTACTGGATGACCAATCCCCTGCATGTCTGTCTCTGCAGCAGCTGAAAGCTGGGTTTTTCTCCTCTCCCCCCCCGAGCTGGCTTTTAGCTGCTGCAGAGAGAAACATACAGGGAATAGGTTCCAGTAATTTACCAGCCCTTTCCATTCCGAAATGAACACAATGAGTGAAGCATAGTAAACTGAAGCATAGTAAACTGTGTTTTTTTTTTGTGGGGATGGGGGGCCCTGTTAGGTTGGCTGCACCCTATGAAGCCCTGCACCCTATGAATATGTGCTTAGCATGAAACGCGTCGGGGGCTACAGCATCTGGACATCTAGCCACCGCTGGTGGCCCTCCTTAATTTCTGGTCAGTATTTGTGATTTTACTTACCTGACATTGAATAAAAGTTCATCCAAACAGTATCACACTATGTGGTGTCCCTTATTGGGCTCTCTTCGTGAGTGCCACCCTCCGCAGTGCCTGCCCTAAAAGGTGACCCTGGATGCTGTGACTGAATGATGAACCCTGGAATCCTGTGGTGCCGGTGACCAGATGATGTTAGCGAATGCAGCCTGACCTGAATACGGAGGAGCTTACATGTGCCTGATGATACAGGAGATCTCCTAAATGTGTATTTAATACGCACTTCTGGTGAGTGCACATTCTGTTCATTCATTACCTATCGCCTCTGGATCACATATCTCCACCATAAGCAGTGACTTCACAGGATCTCCACGTCACACGACTTGTAAGGGACCACCCAGCGGTACCTCTAGCAACCCACCGGTGAGGTGCTTCCAGCGTGCGGAATCTAAGTCCCAGAGCACTTGTTCACCAGGCCTCTGATGGTGGGGATGGACTTGTAGCGCTCTGAGACCAGGTCGCAGTTACTGGGCACACTCACTACTGGTAGGGGCATCCGCCAGGGGCTCCCGCAGAGGAAGAGCCTAATGTGAGAAGGCTGGGAGATCCCGACGGGATGGATGGATGGCTGAGCGAGTGCGAGGTCAGGCAGGCAGTTTCGGTAACTATGGGGACGGTGCGGTACAAAGCAGCGGGCAGAGAGTAGTCGGGTCACACGCCAGGTCAACAACAGCAGGTCAGGTCCAATAGGGGGCATCCAGGAGAGAGGTCAGGCAAGCAAGAGTCAGGACAGGAGAAAACAGCAAGGTCAGGGCACAATCCGGGTCAGCAACTCACTTATTCACAGGTTCACAGGATACAGGATACAAGGAAACCAGAAGGCACTGAATGGCAGCTCAGGGCCATTTAAATATCCCGCCCTGCGATGTCATTGGTGCCAAGCGCACGCCCGCGGTCTCTACCGTGCATGCGCGAACTTGATTGCCGCGGTCGGCCAGGTCCCAGTGCCCGCGTCCCTGCACAGGGCGGTGCACTGCGCCTGCGCCGAGCCCAGCGCTGCGGCGATCCCCGACACGACTCCTCACTTGGACGTTTTATTACTTGTCTGTCATTACCAGCTTAATACCACGTACTGCACTTTGAAAGACGATTTTGTATATTGCATATTATATTTGATTACCATTTACAGCGCTGCACCTTTATTATTTACATACTTTCCTGGAAGGTGTATTGGTTACCTTTTTTGGTGTTCTAGCAGCTCTCTTGACACACAATTATTTCAATTTCTAGGTAGCGCTCACTAGACATTTTATTACTCTGTTAGGTTGGCTGTATGGGGCAGGGGGGGCCCTGTCAGGTTGGCTGTAAGGGGCCCCGTGCTTTCTAACAGCAGCCCTGCCTGTGCCTACTTGTCTACTTGGTCCCAAGAAGAGTGATTTACCGTGTACGGAGCTTAGGGTAGCACAGGGAGTTGAACAGTGAATTTCATTACTGTTTGGCCATTATCATAAAATTACTTGTGATGAAACTTAGTGACGTTAACTGAAAATGAGCACTTACTGAAAATGACTTTGAATGAGAACAGGGCCAATCGACTCCCAAAGTACAGCAAATCCAGATGTACTTTACAGCTTAGAACATAATAGGTTAGTTTTACAAAGTCTTAAGTTACCCTTGCTAAATAGGCCGCTTGTATTACACAGTTAATCGATAAGACTAAAAATACGCAAGCAAATATTTGAAGCCGGGTCCCTGTGGGAATCTCGTGGTGAGATTGATGCTTCCTCCCTCAGTGATATATAATAGCAGAACGGTCAGTGAAGACTTTTTCTATATTCATTAATCTTCCGTAGATAATAGGAGACAAATTCCTGATACTGGTCATAAATAACCGCCTGAGGCATTTCATCACCGTACTCTGTTTGCGTTAGGCCAAACTATTTAGGCAGAAAATACATCAAGAGGGTAGATCAGTAATTACAGTACATTCCAATAAATTCAGCACTGCAAATAGGCAGGTCATGATCTAGATGATCTCATACAAAATGGAGTCAGAATTGTCAAGAGAAGGTGACAAAATTATGAGTCTGCTTTCCTAAGGTCTCTCTTGGGAGAAATTAATGAATAATGTTTGACTCATGAATACTGCAGGAAGAGTTCTGGCTGCACCTTGATTGATGATGGTGTTATTTTACAATGCATGTATTTTAAAACTTTATTAAAGACGTTTAACTTCCATCTAGGCCTACTTTGATGGAGCAGAAAGGATTCATGTATTTTCATTTCCTTCAATAATATTGTCAGACCCCTTTCCCTGTAAACACCCTCATGGTCAGGATGTTGAAGATCTGTTATATTCTAGTTAGGTGTGCCCAGCATGTGGAAGGTTTTTTTTTATATATATATTTACGTTCTCCATTGGTTCATTATGTTAAATCTAAAAAGTGAATGCAGATGAAAGTAGTATGTTGATTTTTGTAGTGGTTAGTTATTACCTTAGATCAGTGTTTCTCAACCTTTTTTCAGTCAATGGAAGATCATGGACAATGTCAAGGCACCCACTAAAATTATGGACAGTCCTGAGACAAGCCATTCTAAATAATAAAAACTATAGTTTTATATAAATATGGAAAAAAGTGCAGCGCTAATGAACAATAGATAGCATAGATCTGAGGCTGACCACAACCTCAAATAGATAGATAAAGTTTAAGGAGAATAATGTCCAATTCTCATCATATAAATTCAGTGACTTCGTTACTCCCAGTGAGGCACAAACCAGGTATCGTGCAGGAAATATAAGAAATGCGCACTCACCAGATGCACGATATGAAAGCGCAATGATGTAAACTAGAGGTCCCCTCTTGTCCTATAGGAGGTGCAGCTCACACTGGGCAGGCTTTCTCACAGTATTGGTGCCTTTAGAGGTCTTCTCTAATGGTGGGGGCTGCTGTCAGGGATCCCCTCTGTTCTGTTAGTCGATCCTGCTCAGATGCTCACACACTGTAGTTAACAGGAGACATTTTATTAGGTGCTTCTAGCTGCCATTATACATGTGTCTGCCCTAGAACTACAACCAAAGAGAGGCAATAACACAGTTGTACCAGTATCTAAGTAGTGAGACCCCTAGAGGCCATACACAGCATATAACATATTGCTACATCCTTTCTCTTTTAAATAAAAGAACAATGAAATATAACAAACACAAAATGGTGAAGTAGAACATAGCTATAAATTAGATATAATCCTTGAGGTGAGCTGGCTTTCTGATTGTTCTGCCAGCTCGCGTAACATATGAGGTTTCTTCTGATTCTGGCAGTCTATTTTCTGGGACTGTCTCTCTCTGCCTAGAGACCTCCCTATGCTCCTCAGCAGTTCCTGTTTCTTTGTTGCTGGTATTCATAGTCTCATCGCTTTGAGTGTCCATATACTGTTCCCAGGGCCCTGTATCATCTCCTTCTTGTGTTTTTCTCAGATGTCTCCGATTTCTCCTCCATCTTCTTCCTTCCTCTGTTATAATTTCATAGGACCGTGGTCCCAATTTCTGTACAACCTTCGCTTTTTTCCAGTGTTTGTCATATTTCCCTATTGGCTGAATCCGTACATTGTCATTGCTCTGGAGAACAGGCAGATCTTTTGCAGATTTATTATAATAGAAAGCTTGCCTATCTTGATTCTTCGTTAGTTTGGCTTTAACATTGCCCACAAGCTTTGGCTTTAGTAGTTGACCTGCAGTTGGTAGGAGAGTCCTTGTACGTCTACTCATAAGCCGCTGTGCTGGACTGGTGTCTAGGCCTTGTGTGGGTGTGTTTCTGTGGTCCAGTATAGACAGGTATATCTCTGTACCTGCCTGTTTTGCCTTTTGCATGAGTCTTTTGGCTGTTTTTACTGCTGACTCGGCTTTACCATTACTCTGCGGATATCCAGGAGATGATGTCTGGTGCTCAAATTCCCACCTCTCCCTGAATTTTTTGAATTCTTCCGATGTAAATTGAGCGGCGTTGTCAGAGAACACAATATCCGGAATGCCATATCTGGCAAAATGGGCCTTGAGTTTTTTAATTACTGTTTTGGCCCTTGTGTCCTGTAAGTAGTCTATCTCCCAGAAGTTGGAAAAATAGTCCACAGTTACCAGATATTCCTTGTCGTTCCACGTGAACAGATCTGTTCCTACTTTTGACCATGGTCTGTTTGGAATTGTATGTGGTTGCAATGTCTCTTTCGGTTGCTTATCATTGCACGATGCACATATTTCACACTGTGCTATAAAGTTTTTTATGTGGTCATTCATTCCAGGCCAATAAACATATTCTCGTGCACGACGTAGACATCCTTCTACACCTAAGTGAGTCGAGTGCAATCTTTCTATAATGTCTCTTCTAAGTGATTGTGGTATGACAGCTCTTTCTCCTTTAAAGATGATTCCATGCTGCACAGAGAGTTCATCTCTTATATGAAAAAATGGAGAAACCTCCATTGGAGCATGCTGCTTGTGTTTTGGCCATCCCTTCAAGATGACAGTCGATAGGATCTGTAGAGTTTTATCTTCCGCTGTGCAGGTCTGTATTTGTTTCAGTCTGTCTTTTGAGACAGACAGATATTCACACATATTGATGCTTTCAATGTCTTTTTCTTCTTCATTTGTGATGGGTAAGTAAGCTCTGCTTAGGGCATCTGCAATCAGTAAATCCTTCCCTGGACAGTAACAAATGTTAAAATCATATTTCTGAAGCCTTAACAGCATACGCTGCAGTCTTTTTGGGGCGTTCAGTAGTGGCTTCTTTGTAATACTTTCTAAAGGCTTGTGATCTGAATGCACCACCACTTGTCGACCGTAGGTGTACTGGTGAAATTTCTCTAACCCAAATACTACCGCTAGTAGTTCCTTCTTGATTTGAGCATATCCTTGCTCTGTTAGAGTTAACGCTCTGCTGGCATATGTGATTGGCTGTTTATCCTGCATTAGTGTGGCTCCAAGGCTGGTTTCTGAGGCATCACATTGTACTACCACTGCTTGATCTGGATCAAAATATTTTAGCGTTGCTGCGTCTGCAATAGCATTTTTCACTGACTGAAAAGCAGTTTCATGGCTTTCTGTCCATTCCCAGAGTACATCTTTGTGAGTTAGCTGTCTCAGTGGCTCACACATGTCTGATAAATGCTTGCAAAATTTGGAAAGATAATTCACCATGCCCAGGAATCGTTGTACTCCACGTATATCTGTAGGTGTCGGCATGTCCTGTATAGCCCTCACCTTCTCTGGATCGACTTTAACACCGTTTGAGGTAAGAAGATGTCCAATATATGGTACTTCTGTCATTTTTAGTTTGAATTTTTCCAGGTTCAGTTTGATTTGTTTTTTTCTACATCTGTCTAAGAATTGTATCATCTTTTTATCGTGATCCTTTGTTGCGGATTCTAGATCATCACCTTCCCCAACTATTAGTATATCGTCTGCTATTATTTTTACTCCAGACAGTCTTTCCAAAGCTTGCATCAATTTTTGTTGGAACACTTCTGGAGCTGGGCTTACTCCCATTGGCATTCTAAGCCACTTATAGCGTCCAAATGGGGAAGAAAATGCTGTTAATAAACTTGATTCTTTATCCAGTTCCACGTGCCAGAACCCATTTTTCACATCACATACCGAAAATATTTTAGCCTTTGATAGATCTGGTAGAATATCTTCTATTGTTGGCATTGGATAGTGATTTCTTTTAAGGGCCTTGTTCAGTGGCTTAGGATCAATGCATATTCTTAACTTGCCTGATGGTTTTTTCACTATCACCAAACTGCTTATCCAGTCTGTGCTTTCCTGTACTGGTGCTATCATACCTCTGCTGTGCAAATCCTGCAGTTCCTCTTTAAGCGGTTGCATTAAGGCTACAGGTACTCTTCTTGTAGGCAGTCTGGTAGGCTGTATTGTGTGATCAATTTCTAGTTTGTATTTACCTTCCAGGCACCCATCACCTTCAAATAAATCAGCATACTCTGTTTTTATGTGGTGAAAATCCAAAATGTATTCTGCCTTTTGTTGAGGATTTTGAGTATTGTCAGAAACGTCCAGAGCCATGATGTTATGGGACTGCACCTTTATTAAGTCCATCGCCTGAACTGCTTTAACTCCCAGCAAAGGAATGTGATTGTCCTCCTGCAACACAGTAAACTCCACTCTGTAGCTCTTTCTGTTACGTGGATTTCTTAATTTTAGCTTGCATGTTCCCATGGGTTTCAGAACACCTTTGTTGTACATGACCAGTACCTTATCAGTGGGCTCAATGGGAACCTGTTTGTTAAGCAGAGTAAATGGAATGACATTGCAGCTTGCTCCACAATCCAGCTGAAATCTTATGGGCTGTTCATCCACCATAAATATGGCAAAGAGCTGCTTTGCATCATTGGCTACTGGCTGTTTGACTACATTGACGTTCTCTGTTGCAGACTGCAGCTGCAGCCATGTGATGCCCTCTGTGCTGTCCTCATCTGTGTCCTGGGTCACTGTGTGGACTTGTCTGTACTGTTTGCTGGTTTTGAATCTGCACACAGCTGAAAAGTGGTTCATCTTGCCACAAGTCCTGCAGGACTCCCCATACGCTGGACATTTCTCTTTGTCTCTTTCATGTCTTTTGCCACAGTATTTACACTGGACTGAGCTCACAGGGAGCCTGGACCTTGCTCTGCCTTTCACAGATACTGCATGTACTGAGGCATCACTGGTGCCCTCCATCATCTTCAGCCTGTCTTTAGTCAGCTCTGCAGCCCTGCAGATTTGTATACATTTCTCCAGCGCCAGCTCTTCCTCCCTCAGTAATCTTTCTCTGAGGTGAGAGTCTCTGATGCCACACACTATCCTGTCTCGGATAAGGGAGTCCCTGATGTCCCCAAATCCACAGGTTGCAGCCAGTCTCCTCAGCTCTGTCACATATCTGTCCACACTGTCCCCAATCTCCTGATTCCTTGAGAAGAACTTGTATCTCTCCACCGTCTCATTCTTTTTGGGGTCACAGTGCTTATCAAATGCTTGCAGTATGTCTGTCAGTGCCATGCTGTCTGTGAGCAGGGTCTCGGCTAGTTCTCTGCCTTTTTCCCCAATCAAGTAATAAAACAGCTTTACTTCCCTCTGCTCATCTCTGGGTGCCACTGTCAGGTCCACATACAGAGTAAACTCTTCCTTCCAGTGTCTCCATGTCTGTGAGAGATTGGAAGAAGTGACATCCAGTCTCTGAGGGGGTTTCAGGCCACTCTCCATAGTGCAGTCTGATAGGGACTCTGTACTTACAGTTGCTGATTCTCTGTACAGTTCTAGTGTCACACAATCTGTATTTGTAGACAGAAGACTTGCTATTCAGAGGTCCAGTGCCCAGCTGCCACCATGTTCTGTTAGTCGATCCTGCTCAGATGCTCACACACTGTAGTTAACAGGAGACATTTTATTAGGTGCTTCTAGCTGCCATTATACATGTGTCTGCCCTAGAACTACAACCAAAGAGAGGCAATAACACAGTTGTACCAGTATCTAAGTAGTGAGACCCCTAGAGGCCATACACAGCATATAACATATTGCTACACCCTCGATCCCCGCCGCGATGGTCCCGGCGCAGGCGCACTGCACCGCCCTGTGCAGGGACACGGGCACTAGGTCCGGGCCGGCCGCGACGTTCGAGTTCGCGCATGCGCAGTAGAAGCCGCGGCCGCCCGCTGGGCACCAATGGCAGCGCAGGGCGGGATATTTAAATGTCCCTGAGCTGTCATTTCGGTGCCTTCTGGTCTTACCTGTTCCCTGTGTATCTGAACCTGTGCCTTGTAAGTTATTTGACCCAGATTGTTCTTGACCTGCTGGATTCTTCGCACTTGCTCAGCCATCCATCCATCCATCCCATCGGGGTCACCTGACCTCCTCACATCTGGCTCTCCCTGGTTGGAGCCCCTGGCGAACACCCCTACCACTGACAGGTGTGCTCAGTAGTGGCGACCTGGTCCCGGGGTACTACAAGTCCATCCCCAACATCAGGGGCTCTGGTGAACAAGTACCCTGGGGCTTAGACTCTGCGCTCTGGGCACGCCTGACCGGTGGAGTGCTAGGGGTGCCGCTCGGCGGTCCCTCACAGTACCAGAAGGCCATGACTGAGCCTCGAGGAGGACCCTCCCCGATGGAGGAGGTTTGCAGGCACCTGGCTACTCTGACGCAAGCAGTAAACACTTTGCAGGACAGATGTTTGCAAATTGAGAATCGGTTTCAGGCCTGCACCATATCTGTTCCTGTTTCACAGGCCCCGGCTCCTGCACCCCCGGTCGCAGCAGCCCACGAGCCGGCTCCTGGGCCTTCCGCAGCACTCCCTATGGCGGAACCCCGAGTACCCTTACCCGAGCGCTTCCACGGGGATCGCACACGTTTCCGGTCATTCCGTGACTCCTGTCTGCTCTATTTTGAACTACAACCACGGACTTTTTTGACAGAATCGGTGAAAGTGGGGTTTGTTATCTCCCTGTTGCAGGGAGAACCCCAAGACTGGGCCCACCGACTAAGGGGAAATAATGACCCCCATCTGGTGACGGTTGACAACTTTTTTAATGCTATGGCCATCTTATACGATGATCCACAACGGGCGGCCTCGGCCGAGGCCACATTATACGCACTCCGACAAGGTCGGCGAGCGGCTGAGGAATACGCCTCTGACTTTAGGCGTTGGATGGGAGACACTCGCTGGAACGAGTTTGCGCTTTTGCACCAGTTCCGTATGGGCCTATCTGAGGCTCTGAAAGATGAGCTCGCCCGGGTGGAGCTGCCTGAGACATTAGAGGACTTGATTGCACTCACCATTAAAATTGACCGTAGGCTACGGGAGCGCAGATTAGAGAGGTCTGGTCAGGGTCGCGGAAATACCTGGGGGTCATTCCAAGGAGCCAGTCAAAATACTAGGCCAAACTTCCAGAACCTGCCGTCAGGGGGAAGGGCTGCCGGAAACACCCCCACCCCCCCCCCCCCCACCAAGCCAGTACAGAAATTGACATGTAACAACTTACAGCAGCCGTTTTTCAACCAGGGTTCCTACATAGGTTGCTAGGGATTCCTAGAGCAATTAGCAATTTCTGCCTCCCAGATAAATGCACCCAGTAACAGGAAACACATCAGCAGTATGTCCCATCAGGGGGAAGGGCTGCCGGAAACACCCCCCCCCTCCAAGCCAGTACAAAAACATAACAGAACAAAGGGATACACCAGGTGGCAGTAGACAATACACAAACCCTTACATCCCATAATAGTTTGCTGGCGGGCAAGACACAATAGAATAATGGGTAAACAATGAACAACCCCCACACCCCACCTATACATGTCTACTCAATAGCAAGACATTTCACCCTGTACCCCTAACAGGCACAGGGTGACTTACACATAAGAGGGATTTGGGGAGCTGAGACAGGGGTCTCCCCACTTCTCCAAAGGGGGCTGTGTTACATGGGCTCCCCACCCAAAGTGACTCCCATCACACACGTCATGGGTGACTACCAACCACTCAGTTGGATGAACAAACAGCAGGTATGTTCTTGACAACAGGCTTTTGATCACATGGTTAGCACCATATGGAACCTAAGGCACCTTCTCTCCTAGAAATGTATTTCAGACCTTCCAATACTCTTATTATTTCACTCCAACATGATCCAAACACCACGCTAATATAATATTACAATACACGTCTGCTTTAATAAACTAACTTGTTTTTCAAACCGTTAGTAATTTGGCAGACATCCTCATAGTCGTAAGACTGAGCAAGGTCCAATAAACTACAGTGGAGTTACCGTGACCTCCAGCAAAGCAGGGTCATCCTGATATAAGTCCAATGTACCAATGTATTGATAAACAGAGAAAAATGTTTTTATAGCAGTTAATTATTGTTGGCTTGACATAAAATCCACAGTACGAGTACAACAATAAAAATACATGAAGCTAAATGGGATTTTCGTTATATATGAACTTATTTATTTATTATTTATATGAATGAATATGAAATGGTGCATATATAGTTGCAAGAAAAAGTATGTGAACCCCTTGGGATTACGTGGAGTTTTGCATGAATTGGGCATAAAATGTGCTCTGAACGTCATCTAAGTCACAACAATAGAAGAACACAGTCTGCTGAACATAATACTACACAAACATTAGATGTTGCCATGGTTATATTCATATTTACCACTTCCAGTCAGTTGGTGGAGCTCTGTGCAAAAATAGGACCTTGCTGCAGATTCTTTCTGCAGCTGTTGTGCTAAAAATAGACCTGAAAAGATTCAGAGAAGGCCGCAACAAACATAGACAGGCATAATTGGTCAGTTTATTACTATTATAATACAGGATTTATATAGCGCCAACAGTTTGCTCAGCGCTTTACAAAATGAAGGTAGACATTACAGTTACAATACAATTTGCTACAAGAGGAAACAGAGGGCCTTGCTTATACTGTATTTAGCCCTGGTTCACACCGCTACGATTTTAGGTGCAACATTGCCTTGGCAGTGGTTGGTCTTTAGAGGAGGACAAAATTCTGTATGGAGACAGATTTGGGACCCATCAGTGGTATGGGGACCTCGGTACATTCCGGTTAACAAGGGGTTAACTCAGAATAGGTAAAATGGTGGTCACTGCGGATAAGTAGGGTTATCTCCGAGCCGGTGTGGTGTGGTTGGGAGCAAGTAGGATTGTCCCCAAGCCGGTGTGTTACGGCTGGAGGCCTACATTGAAAGAATGTTTTCTGCAAAAGTTGGGTTTTTGGTTCTCAAATGACCACCACGTTTTTCCTCTGTTTCTAATTTTTGGATTGTTGTTGTTTATGTTGAAATAATTTATTGGTCAATAAAAGGCTGCTATGGCCATTTTGACTCCAAAAACTTGGTTTGTGTATTTTGTATAGCTGGAAGGGTGGAGGGTATGGCCTAGCAGACTTGGTTAGGTTGGAAGGCGTATATTCTACCCTTGTCATGTATTTCTATGGTACTGTCTTGATAGGTGTAATTTCAAGCAGGGCGATTTGAAAAATAGTTCCTGCATTGCTTTTCCACCAGTTCAGTGTGTTTTAACATTCATAGATTATAAGGTAAATGGCACTGAAATCACACTTGTGTCTATATCAGTGGAACTTTGAAGTCGCGCTTTAAATGGGACCATATCGCACCACTTTGAAATCGCATTCGATGTGAACCAGGGCTCAGTGCTATAGATGTATAAAAGGAGAGTGCAGCGCTAAAAATACTAAAACAATAAAATTCTAATATGAAAGTATAAAGTCCATATAATGAATAAAAACAACACAAAAGGTATAAATGGTTGACAGTTCAAAGGTGACTTTCAGTGCTCCTAAAGTGCCAGTTTCCTTCGTAAGTCGGTGCTTGTGCAATAATTGTGGACGAATTGCGCACTCAGTATAAATGCGCATATAGATAAATATCCAGATGTCATCAGGGAATCATCAGAACAGGCCAGGTGTTGGAGTAACTTCCCTCTAAGGGTGGATGGATCCTGGGGCTTTAAATGGGGATCCAAGGACAACCATAGCTCCCCTTAAGGGATGGATGGGTGCAGCTCACAGGTTGTATAGGAGGCTCCCTCTCTGGATACTGGAAGCTGGGTTACTCTGGGCGTCTGAAAATCAATACTCCTCCAGAGAGTTTAAAACAGAGAAATGCCCATAGTGTAGTAGAGTATAAAAATAATTTATTGGAGGGTTAATGAATAAAAGATGCATCAAATAGTAATCTATATGCGGATTTATACTGCGCGTCCGGTGAGTGCGCAATTCTTCCACAATTATAGCACAAGCACCGACTTACCAAGGAAACTGGCACTTTAGGAGCACTGAAAGTCACCTTTGAACCATCAACCATTAATGCCTTTTATGTTGTTTTTATTCATTATATGGACTTTATACTTTCATATTAGAATTTTATTGTTTTAGTATTTTTAGCGCTGCACTCTCCTTTTATACTGTTTGATTGATGCTTTATTTTGGTTACCTTTTGTGCACAGCTGCTGTTGTTTTCTCCAATTTTAGTGCGCTCACATACCCTTATGTTTTGCAGTGCTATAGATGTGTCCAAGGTTGGCAGTTTGGATAGGTTCCGGAACTCCCTTTGCAGAAGTGCCTTGGCGCGGAAGCATGCCTGTTGCAGACCTAAAAGGCATCCTATCAGCTAAGTGAAGGAATGCACACGGCGGGCTGACAAGGCTGCTGCTTCTTATAGAGATTCAGCCTGCAACAGGAATTGCTGTTAGTGACAGGATACCCATATACAGTTGCAAGAAAAAGTATGTGAACCCCTTGGGATTACGTGGAGTTTTGCATGAATTGGACATAAAATGTGCTCTGAACGTCATCTAAGTCACAACAATAGAAGAACACAGTCTGCTGAACATAATACTACACAAACATTAGATGTTGCCATGGTTTAATTGCACATAACATGTAAACATTCACAGTGCACGGAGGAAAAAGTATGTGAACCTTTGGACTTAATAACTGGTTGACCCTCCTTTGGCAGCAATAACCTCAACCAAACGTTTCCTGTAGTTGCAGATCAGACCTGCACAACGATCTGGAGAAATTTTGGACCACTCCTCTTCACAAAACTGTTTCAGTGTAGCAATATTCTTGGGATGTCTGGTGTGAATCGCTCTCTTAAGGTCATGCCCCAGCATTTCAATCGGGTTGAGGTCAGGACTCTGACTGGGACACTCCAGAAGGCGTATTCTGTGCTGTTGCAGCCATTGTTTTGTTGAATTACTTGTATGCTTTGGGTCATTGTCCTGTTGCATCACCCATCCTCTGCGGAGCTTCAGTTGGCGGACAGATGATCGTATGTTTTCCTGCAAAATGTCTTGATAAACTCTGGAATTCATTTTCCCATCAATGACAACAATCAGCCCAGGCCCTGAGGCAGCAAAACAGCCCCAAACCATGATGCTCCCTCCGCCATGTTTTACAGTGGGGATGAGGTTTTGATGTTGGTGTGCTGTGCCTTTTTTTCTCCACACATGGTGTTGTGTGTTCTTCCCAAACAACTCAATCTTGGTTTCATCTCTCCACAGTATATTTTGCCAGTAGTGCTGTGGAACATCCAGGTGCTATTTTACAAACTTCAAACGTGCTGCAAAATTCTTTTTGGACAGCAATGGCTTCCTCCGTGGTGTCCTCCCATGTACTCCATTCTTTTTTAATGTTTTCCTTATTGTAGATGTGTCAACAAAAATGTTAGCATGTGCCAGAGATTTCTGTAGGTCTTTAGCTGACACTCTGGGATTCTTCTTTACCTCATGGAGCATTCTGCGCTGTGCTCTTGCAGTCATTTTTACAAGACGACCACGCCTAGGGAGAGTAGCAACAGTGCTAAACTTTCTCCATTTGTAGACAGTCTGTCTTACCATGGACAAATGAACTTCAAGGCTTTTGGAGATACTTTTGTAACCCTTTCCAGCTTCATGCAAGTCAACAATTCTTGATCGTAGGTCTTCTGAGAGCTCTTTTCTGCGAGGCATGGTTCACATCAGACAGTGCTTCTTGAAAACAGTAAACCCAAAACAGGTGTGTGTTTTTTAAGGGCAGGACAGCTGTCAGCAACACATCCAATATCATCACACTGATTGGAGTCAAGGTTGGCTCACTCCTGGCTCCAATTAGCTCTGGGAGAAGTCATTAAACTGGGGCCTCACATACTTTTTCCTCCCTGCACTATGAATATTTACATGTTATGTGCAATTAAACCATGGCAACATCTAATGTTTATGCAGTATTATGTTCAGCAGACTGTGTTCTTCTATTGTTGTGACTTAGATGACGTTCAGAGCACATTTTATGCCCAATTCATGCAAAACTCCACGTAATCCCAAGGGGTTCACATACTTTTTCTTGCAACTGTATATCAATATATATATACAGTGGGGCAAAAAAGTATTTAGTCAGCCACCAATTGTGCAAGTTCTCCCACTTAAAAAGATGAGAGAGGCCTGTAATTGGCATCATAGGTAGACCTCAACTATGAGAGACAAAATGAGAAAAAAAATCCAGACAATCACATTGGCTGATTTGGAAAGAATTTATTTGCAAATTATGGTGGAAAATAAGTATTTGGTCACCTACAAACAAGCAAGATTTCTGGCTCTCACAGACCTGTACCTTCTTTAATGCAGGCCATAGATGGGGAGAAAAACGGCCGATTTTTCGTCCGAAAATAAACACGGCCGATTATCTTATCGTTAGTGGACGATTTTGTCGGCCGTTTTTCGTGTATTTTGGACTTTCAGATTATCGGTGATGTTGGAAAATTTTGCGGAAAACGCCCGACTTTATCCTCATTGATGGTCAAAAACGAACGATCGTTTTCCGAAAATTTTATGCGCATGTGCAGTGACCTTAATGCAGGCCATAGATGGGTCGAAAATCGGCCGATTTTTCGGCCGAAAATAAAATCGGCCGATTTTCGGATCGTTAGTGGGCGATTTGGTTGGCCGATTTTCGGTATTTTGGCCGTTTTTTTTTTCGGTAAAGTTGGAAAAAAATCGGCCGATTTTGCCGATCGGCCGATTTTCGCTGCAATTAGTGGGCGAATCGGCCGATTTTTTACCGATAAAAAAACTGCGCATGAGCAGTGACCTGCAAGAGGAAGACAAAAAGAAGAAAAAGAAGAAGAGGAAGAGGATGAAGAAGAGGATGAAGAAGAGGAAGAAGAAGAGGATGAAGAAGAAGAGGATGAGGATGAAGAAGAAGAGGATGAGGATGAAGAAGAAGAGGATGAGGATGAAGAAGAAGAAGAAGAAGAGGATGAAGAAGAAGAAGAGGATGATGATGATGATGATGAAGAAGAGGATGAGGATGAAGAAGAGGATGAGGATGAAGAAGAAGAAGAAGAAGAAGAAGAGGAGGAGGATGAGGATGATAAAGAAGAAGCATTCTCTTCTTCTTCATCCTCTTCTTCTTCCTCTTCTTCATCCTCTTCTTCATCCTCTTCCTCTTCTTCTTTTTCTTCTTTTTGTCTTCCTCTTGCAGGTCACTGCTCATGCGCAGTTTTTTTATCGGTAAAAAATCGGCCGATTCGCCCACTAATTGCAGCGAAAATCGGCCGATCGGCAAAATCGGCCGATTTTTTTCCAACTTTACTGAAAAAAAAAACGGCCAAAATACCGAAAATCGGCCAACCAAATCGCCCACTAACGATCCGAAAATCGGCCGATTTTATTTTCGGCCGAAAAATCGGCCGATTTTCGACCCATCTATGGCCTGCATTAAGGTCACTGCACATGCGCATAAAATTTTCGGAAAACGATCGTTCGTTTTTGACCATCAATGAGGATAAAGTCGGGCGTTTTCCGCAAAATTTTCCAAAATCACCGATAATCTGAAAGTCCAAAATACACGAAAAACGGCCGACAAAATCGTCCACTAACGATAAGATAATCGGCCGTGTTTATTTTCGGACGAAAAATCGGCCGTTTTTCTCCCCATCTATGGCCTGCATTAAAGAAGGTACAGGTCTGTGAGAGCCAGAAATCTTGCTTGTTTGTAGGTGACCAAATACTTATTTTCCACCATAATTTGCAAATAAATTCTTTCCAAATCAGCCAATGTGATTGTCTGGATTTTTTTTCTCATTTTGTCTCTCATAGTTGAGGTCTACCTATGATGCCAATTACAGGCCTCTCTCATCTTTTTAAGTGGGAGAACTTGCACAATTGGTGGCTGACTAAATACTTTTTTGCCCCACTGTATATTGTGTATATATATATATATATATATATATATATATACATACATACATGTATATACCGGGTTTTTTTTCTCAAAAAATATCTGCAGGAACCCCCCTCCTTCTGAGTCACTTCTTGTCTGCCCCCTACCCACCTCCAACAGATCATTTGGTTTCACCCCCTACCCACCTCCCAGTACCTCTCCTTTTAGAGAATATAGAGCCAAGTATTATTTTGTGGTGCTAAATAATTGTATGGGATTTGATAATTATAACAGGAAAAGCAGAAAAATAAATCCCCCGCAGCCAGCAGCAATAGACACCCCCCCCCCAGCAGAAAAAAACTTCTCCAGCAACAATGGACCCCAAAACAAAATATCATCCCAGCAGCAATAGACCTCCCCAGCAACAATAGACCACCACCCAAAAATAGATCTCCTTCAGTGACAATAGATCCTCAGCACACCCCAGCATCCCTTGCCATTACATACTGTACATTCAGTGCTGGAACTGTGTTCCCATGCATTCCCTGATGAAAAAAAAGCCATATATACATATATATATATATATATATATATATATATATATATATATATATATATATATAAAATACCGATACCAGAATCAGTATCCGTGCCAATAACAAGTTTTTTGACCAGTACTCCCACATGTAAAAATACTCCTGATATCGGAAACTGATATCACATTCCTGTTCAAATTGCATGCTATTCTTTGCGGTGCAATTTGTGTCCATACATTTTGTATTGAAGCAAATCGCATCGGTATCAGCAAGTACTTGACCGAAAGTATTGGTACTCGTCATAAAGAAAACGGTATCTGTGCATCCCTAATAAATATATATATTCTCCTAGATTGTAAGCTCGAAAGAGCAGGGCCCTCGAACCCCTCGTGTATTGTATTGTTACTGTCTTGTCTCGTGTTCTGTCCCCCTGCTACTGTACAGTGCTGAGCAAACCCTTTGGCGCTATATAAATACTGTATAATAATAATAATAATAATATATATATATATATATACACACACACAAAAACATTTTGTTATTTATCTCTTTTCAGTGGAAGAGAAGTTAGTGACAAAATAAAAGAGAAATAAAAACTGAAGTGACACAAGAATTTAATTGTGCTTTTTATGTGTGTGTCTTTTGTTAATATGGAAAGAAAAGACTGGCTAAAATAAAAAAAAATGACGCTGATTTTGTACTGGCAATTTAAAGTTTGCTAATTTAATTTTTAGCCACCTTTTTTCTTTTGGTGAAAAAAAAAATCATATGAAATATACAAAACAAAATAGAAACAAAACCATAAAATAAATACCTTCCTGAGCCATTTAAAGCCAATCAAACCCTTAATTTCACCTAAGAAAGAAAAAAGTGCTAACAATAAAAAAAAATGACACTGATTTTGTACTGGCAATTTAAAGTTTGTTATTTTACTTTTTAGCCACCATTTTTCTTTTGGTGAAAAAAAAAATCAAATGAAATATACAAAACAAAATAGAAACAAAAGCGTAAAATAAATACCTTCCTGAGCCATTTAAAGCCAATGAAACCCTTAATTTCACAATCTCTTTTTTACTGAAATGACAAAGTTTTGAAGAAGGGAGAAAAATTATTAATTTAATTTGTTCCTGGCAGTTATGTTTTCAGTGAGCAATTGTCAAGTGTCATGGGCACACCCTATAAGAAACACTGGCTTGCAAAATAAAAGTTTTATACAGTTGAGATTAAACATCTGTTTACATAATAAAATAATAGTGACCAAACCCATAGTTACATGTTAACACAATAACATGTACACACCCAGGACAGAGGCCACATAATGAACCTTGCAACACAGCTGTAGACCCAAACGCAGAATACTTCTATTCATATGTCAGCAGTGTAGCTTGCAGAGACTTTTTACAAAGTTTACAAATATTCCTAGCAGGGTGGATTTGATTTAAATCAAACTGATTTAAATCACGATTTAAATCACTAGTCAGTAAGGCTTGATTTAAATCCTAGTTTTCTACATAAAGACTAATTCTTGCTGGTATAACTTTAATATACAAGTAGATGAAGTTTTTAGAATAACAACTTTTCTTATTAGTTTTTTTATCCCCAGTTTAATAGGTTAATCATTCATATTTGGACAACTTTTCTGTTGTACTTAGGAAGGAGAAAAATAATCATTACCTTAATAATAACAATTTAAATAGATTTATTCATCTGAAACAATAACATTCCAGCATATGTGATTTGCTTAAACATCCATGTTTGGTAACTAATTTGGCTAAACAAAATATATATATTTTAAGAAACTTAGACTGTCAGCCCCTTCCTCCTCACACTTAGTTTCACTTTCTTCTTGTGCAGATCTATTCCACTCCAAACAATCAGAAAAATATTGTTTCTATTCACTGAACTTCTTGAAACTTAGCAGTGAAGGAGTTGATTCTGTATTCATAGGTTTGTAGAAGTTAGGATGAAGGTCTTTTTCTTAACTCTGTTCATGTTATAACATTTTTGCTGTGAAGAAGAGGCATGTGATCTCCGCTGAGTCAAATTCAGTTTTGAGAACTGCAAAAGTAAACCGAGCATCTGTGATAATATCTTGTAGGCAGAGAAACTGCCCAATAATCTTACAGAAACCTCTGGAAGAGCATGACATTGTGAATGGATTCATGGAATTTATTTACCAAAACAATTAAACATATACAGCCTTATTCTACATAATTAAAAAAACTAATCTTTATTTCATGATGGAATAACCTTTGGATGGTAATATATTTTCCTCAAAAAGCATTTTATTTAAAAAAATCCAATTTAAATCAAAAAATCCGATTTAAATAAAAAAAATCCAATTTAAATAAAAAAAATCTGATTTTTTTGATTTTTTTTAAAAAATCACTGATTTTTATCCACCCTGATTCCTAGCGACGGCAGTGAAATGAATTTGGTTGGTAATTAATGAGCACTTATCCCTGGTATTGCTGTTATACATTTTTTATACATTTATATCTTATACATATATTTTCCATGTGTATTGCCAATGCTAAATAAACTATACCTGATAAACACCTACAGAAACATCCGCAGAATTAAAAAAAAAAAAAAATACGAATTGCAAAATAGGTGCAAAACCAAAAATAGTTGAGAAAACAATAAAAGCCCCTGCTAAAAGTATATGTAAACCCAAGAACAAAAATGGAATATACTGTACTACAACTTACAAGTCCTTAGATGCAGTAATTTAATTAGTTTTCTTTTTTCAAGTTTTCTCCTTTATTTTTACCCGGTGATCCTCCTAGTAACACACTTCCTGTGCTAGGGTGACAACGCTCACTCACTGTACTATATTTATGGGGGAGCAGTGTTGTCACCCAAGGAAACAAAGTATGTTAGGACTACAGAACACAATCCCCTCTCTCTTATATATATTGGCTGCATTAGGTTTTATATTCACATTTTTTTCATAATTTTCATCTGGTGAATAGGTAACACACTTCCTGTCGTCAGGGACAGACTGACCATTTGGAAACTCGGGCACTGCCCGAGGGCCCGGGTTCAGTAGGGGGCCCCATGAGATGCCCCTGGTACCTTTTTCATAGGCTTTTTTGAGTTTGGGCAAGGACAAAGGGGCCCCATGATCCCCTATTGCCCGGGGGCCCCATGAGTTGTCAGTCCGCCCCTGCCTGTCATAGGGTGGCAACCCTCTCTCACTGTATTCCTTTATATGTATTGACTGCATTAGTTTCCTTCTGCCAGTAACAAACTTCCTTTCATAAGGTGACAATGCTGAGTTATGGTATGTATTTCTATGGAGGAGCAGTGTTGTCAACCTAGGGCACAAAGCAGAACACAATCACCCCTGTAAATGTATTGACTGCATTAGTTTTTCATTTTTCACATTTTCTTTCACATTTTTCATCTGGTGATACTGCCAGTAAAACACTTCCTGTTCTAAGGTGACAACACTGACTCATGGTATGTATTTCTATGGAGGAGCAGTGTTGTCACCCTAGGACATGAAGCATGTTAGGACTACAGAACAGAATACGCTCCTTATATGTATTAACTGCATTCGTTTTCGTTTTATACATTTTTGGTGATCCTGCAAGTAACAGTTCCTGTGCTAGGGTGACAACGCTCATACACTGTACTATATTTATGGGGGAGCAGTGTTGTCAACCTAAGGCACAAAGCATGTTAGGACTACAGAACACAATCTCCCCTCCTTTACATGTACTGGCTGCATTAGTTTACATTTTTCAATTTTTTTTCTTAAATTACATCTGGCAATCCTGCTAGTAACACACTTCCTGTCCTAGGGTGACAACACTTACTCACTGTACTATATTGAGGAGCAGTGTTAAGATCAGAGAGCACCCCCCCCCCCTTTTATATGTATTGGGTGCATTAGTTTCCTTTATTCACATTTTTTTTATTTATCCTGCCAGTAACAAATTTCCTGTCCTAAGGTGACTACGCCAGCTTATGGTATTCTATGGAGGAGTGGTGTTGTCACCCTAGGATACAGAGCATGTTAGGACTACAGAACAAAACACACCCTTTTATATATGTATATTGGCTTCATTAGTTTTAGTTTTATACATTTTTGTCCCAAATTTCACCTGGAGATCCTGCCAGTAGCACAGTCCCTGTCCTAGGGTGTCAACGTTCACTCACTGTTCTGTATTTATGGAGCAGCAGTGTAGTCACCCTAGGACTTGAAGTGTGTTAGGACTGCAGAACACAATCCCCCTTATATTCAGTGGCTGCATTATTTTTCTCATTGTCACTTGGTGATCCTGCCAGTAACACACTTCCTGTGCTAGGGTGACAACGCTCACACACCGTACTATATTTATGGGCAGCAAAGTTGTCACCATAGGACACAAAGCATGGTAAGATTACAGAACGCAATCTCCTCTGCCTTACATGTATTGGCTGCATTAGTTTCCATTTTTCATATTTTTTTCCTAAATTTTATCTGGCAATCCTGTTAGTAACACACTTCCTGCCCTAGGGTGACAACACTTACTCACTGTATCAGATCAGATACAATGAGTATCATAAGATCAGAGATCACCCCCCCCTCTGCATTTATGTATTGGTTGCATTAGTTTTAAAATTTATCCTGCCAGTAACACACTTCCTGTCCTAGGGTGACAACACTCACTGCACTGTATTTATGAAGCAGCAGTGTAGTCACTCTAAGACTTGAAGTGTGTTAGGACTGCAGAACACAATCCCCCTTATATGTAGCAGCTGCATTTTGTTTTCTTTATGGTCACTCGGTGATCCTGCCAGGGACACACTTCCTGTGCTAGGGTGACAACGCTCACTCACTGCACTGTACTGTACCTATGGCAGAGCAGCACTGTCACCCTAGGACAAGAAGTGTATTAGGATTTCAGGACTACTTACACTGCTTCAGGGGAGACCCTAGGGTTTATGTCACCCGGTGCGGTAACACTTGGTGACACCCCCTCCAACGATCCCCGCAGGATGGTTCCGATCTGCGGTTTGAGCATAATGGACTCCGATCCATTATGCTCCCCAATCTGCAGATCCAATCCATCCTGCGGGGATCGTCGGCTTTCTTTACAACTTACCTTTTCGTGGAGCGGGTCCAGTGTCACCCTGTATAGGTTGCATGCCGATGGTCCCCGCAGTATGGTTCGGATCAGCGGATTGAGCATAACGGATCAGACTACGATCTATTATGCTCCCCAATCCGCAGATCCGATCCATCCTGCAGGGATCATCGGCTTTCTTTACAACTTAACTTTCCGTGGAGCAGGTCCGGTGTCACCCCGCATAGGTTGCATGCCGACGATCCCTGCAGGATGGTTCGGATCTGAGGATTAAGCATAACGGATCAGACTACAATCTATTATGCTCCCCAATCCGCAGATCCGATCCATCCTGCGGGAATCATCGGCATTCTTTAAAACTTACCTTTTCGTGGAGCGGGTCTGGTGTCACCCTGTATAGGTTGCATGCCGACGATCCCCGCAGGATGGTTTGGATCAGCGGATTGAGCATAACGGATCAGACTACGATCTATTATGCTCCCCAATCCACAGATCCAATCCATCCTGCAGGGATCATCGGCTTTCTTTACAACTTACCTTTTCATGGAGTGGGGCCGGTGTCACCCCGCATAGGTTGCATGCCGACGATCCCTGCAGGATGGCTCGTATCTGCGGATTGAGCATAACGGATCAGACTCTGATCCATTATGCTCCCCAATCCGCAGATCCGATCCATCCTGCGGGGATCGTCGGCCCAACGGTCGTAAAGGTGGTGGGGTTGGCCTGCTCCTGTCACCGCTGAGCACCTTCCGAGTCCTCCCAAACCCCCCCTCCCTATCCTTCTCCTCCTTCGAGGCCCACTGCGTCCGACTATTCTCCCCAACCCCCCTAAAGATTGCTGTGATATACCGGCCTCCTGGATCCATACCCCGCTTCCTGGAAGACTTCTCCTCCTGGCTACCCTTCTTCCTCTCCTCTGAGCTACCCACTATCATCCTTGGTGATTTCAACATCCCTGTCAACCTCGACAACCCGGACACAGCCCGTCTCCTCCACTTAACCTCCTCCTTTGCACTTGCACAGTGCATACAATCCACCACCCACTCCGACGGTAATATCCTTGATCTTGTCTTCTCCAACCGCTGCGCTCCCCACAACCTCACTAACACCCCCTTCCCTCTCTCTGACCACAACCTGATTACCTTCTCTATCTCCTCATCCTCCAATGCCTACCCCTCCAAATGTCACACTACTACCAGCCGTAACCTCCGCAACCTTAACCCTGCCTCCCTCCACTCCGCAGTTGATCAACTCCATGACCGCATCCTCCCCCTGTCCTGCCCCGACTTGGCTATGACCGCCTACAACAATGCGCTGTCAACAGCCCTTGACTCACTAGCGCCTTTAACCACACGCAACATCAGACCCCGACCGCTCCAGCCCTGGCAGACTGATCACACCAAAACCCTCAAACGACACAGTCGTGCCCTGGAGCGACTATGGTGCAAAACCAAATCCCAACAAGCCTTCACCCGATACAAATCTGCCTTCCACACCTACACCTCCTCCCTCCATACTGCCAAACAAGCCTACTTCCTGACCCTCATCAAGGCCCTCTCCTCCAATCCTCGCCGACTCTTCTCCACCTTCAACTCTCTACTCTCGCCACCCCCACCTCCACCCAGCACCTCACTCACTGCCCTTGAGATTGCCAATCACTTCAAAAACAAGATTGACACAATTCGCAAGGACATTGCCGCAACTCACACGCCTTCTCAACCCGTCCCCTCTCACACAGCTACCCCCTCATCCCCCCTCCCCCTCGACACAACCCACAGGGACTTCGTCGCTGCTCAAACTCCCTCCAACCCCCTTCCCCCTCACTCAGCTACCCCCTCTACACCCCTCTCCCACGGCCCCACCACTGCTCTTACCTCCTCTCCCACCCCACCCTACATTCCTCATACTGAAGCTCCCCCAACACTCCACACCTTTGACCTTACTACCATCGAAGAAGTCTCCCAGATCCTCTCTGATGCCCGCCTCACCACCTGCCCCCTTGACCCTATCCCCTCACAACTCCTACAACCTCCCTCCCCCTCCATCCTACGCTCCCTCACCCACATCTTCAATCTCTCCCTCTCCTCCGGCACTTTCCCTTTCCCTCTGAAACATGCACACATCACCCCCATACTTAAAAAGCCCTCCCTGGACCCCAATGACCCGAACAACCTCAGACCCATCTCCCTGCTCCCATTTACATCTAAACTCCTCGAGCGCCTAGTCTACACCCGCCTATGCTCTCACCTCAACGACAACAACCTCCTCGATCCCCTACAGTCCGGCTTCCGTCCCCTACACTCCACCGAAACTGCCTTACTCAAACTCTCCAACGACCTGCTAACCGCCAAAGCTAATGGCCACTATTCAGTGCTCCTACTCCTTGACCTCTCTGCGGCCTTCGACACAGTCGACCACCCCCTCCTCCTCAAAAAACTACACTCCCTCGGCCTCAGAGATTCTGCTCTCTCCTGGCTCTCATCCTACCTGTCACAATGCTCTTTCAGCGTTACCTATAATGCCACCACCTCCCTCTCACTCCCCCTCTCTGTTGGGGTCCCTCAAGGCTCTGTCCTCGGGCCCCTTCTCTTCTCCATCTACACCTCCTCCCTTGGCCAACTCATACACTCTCACGGCTTCAACTACCACCTCTATGCCGACGACACACAAATCTATCTCTCAACCCCCCACCTCACCCCCTCGGTCTCCACCCGAATCACACACCTGTTGAGCGACATATCAGACTGGATGTCGCTCCACTTCCTTAAACTGAACCTCTCCAAAACAGAGTTTCTTGTCTTCCCTCCAGCCCGGACACCACCCCCCATTGACTTCTCCATCATGTCCAACAACGCCACCATCAAACCCGCCCCGCAGGCCAGAGTACTTGGTGTCATTTTGGACTCCAACCTATCCTTCCAGCCCCAAGTCCACTCTTTAACAAACTCGTGCAGACTCCACCTCCGCAACATCGCCAAAATCCGCACGTTCCTAACTCCAGAAACCACTAAACAGCTCATCCACTCCCTCATCATATCACGACTCGACTACTGCAACTCCCTCCTCACTGGCCTGCCTCGCCGCTGGCTATCCCCGCTTCAGTCCATCCTGAATACGGCTGCCAGACTCATTCACCTTTCCAACCGCTCCGTTTCCGCCACCCCCCCTCTGCCAATCCCTCCACTGGCTTCCGATTGCGCAACGGATCAAATTCAAAATCCTAACGCTGACGTACAAAGCTGTCCACCATACTGCCCCGAACTACATCTCTGACCTAATATCCAAGTACCGCCCAACACGCACACTCCGCTCCTCACAAGACCTCCTTCTCTCTAGTTCCCTGGTCTCCTCCTCCCATGCCCGCCTCCAGGACTTCTCCAGGGTGTCACCCATCCTCTGGAACTCCCTGCCCCAACCCATCAGATTATCACCTACTCTCCTCTCCTTTAGGCGCACCCTGAAAACCCATCTCTTCAGGGAAGCCTACCCCGCCCCCTGCTAACTTGCCGACCTTCTCCACTCTTCCTACCACTCCATCCCCCACAGCTATCTCCTCCTGTGCCACCATCCCCTCCCTCCTAGATTGTAAGCTTGAAAGAGCAGGGCCCTCGATCCCCTCATTTTTTGCATTGTATTGGTATTGTTCTGTCACATGTTCTGTCCCCCTTTATAATGTACAGCGCTGAGCGAACTATTGGCGCTTTATAAATACTGTATAATAATAATAATAAAAATTCTTTACAACTTACCTTTTCGTGGAGCGGGTCTGGTGTCACCCTGTATAGGTTGCATGCCGACGATCCCCGCAGGATGGTTCGGATCTGCGGATTGAGCATAACGGATCAGACTACAATCTATTATGCTCCCCAATCCGCAGATCCGATCCATCCTGCAGGGATCATCGGCTTTCTTTACAACTTAACTTTACGTGGAGTGGCTCCGGTGTCACCCCGCATAGGTTGCATGCCGACGATCCCCGCAGGATGGTTTGGATCTGCGGATTAAGCATTATGGATCGGACTCTGATCCATTATGCTACCCAATCCGCAGATCCGATTCAACCTGCTGTGATCATCGGCTTTCTTTACAACTTACCTTTTCGTGGAGTGGGTCCAATGTCACCCCGTGTGGTAGGTGTCACCCGTTGTGCGCACCCCCCGCACCTGCCTTGGGACTGCTTGCATTTAAAATAATCAATTTAATGGAGTACTAATGACTAATGAATGGAGAGCTGCAAACATTTGTGTCTTTTCTACCTGCCTGGAATTCAGCATTAATGGAAGTCAGAGAGTGAAATGTAGATTGTAATGGGTTATTAGGGACAAAGGTAATGTCTTTTCTATTTCTCGGCTTTTTTACATAATAAAGCCTTTTGTGTAGTGATGAAGTGATTACCTTAAAGGAAAAGAATGAATGGAGCGACAACCAATGTAAGTCACCAATACAGTACTTTCAGAAAACAAGATGGCTAATTTACCCAATGTATACCTTTGACAGCTTGATGGATGCTGAAAGGGAAAAGATAATTATGAAAACATTGCTTCCCCGTTAGAACGCCGGTAAATAATGTAAAGTGAAGTTTTAAAAGTAAAATCATCAAGAAGATGTTTCCATGATGGCCCGGTGTTCTTTTAAATAGGTTGTGGAGGCAAAACAAGAAAACATTCTCTGCAGATTAGCAAAACGTTTATTTAGTAAAGTAAAAACCTGTGATTTGAGATGACTGCTTCACTTATCCCTGGTTCACATCAATGCGGTTTTTTTTGTGCTTTTCGCAGAAACGTACTACAGTCCATTTAACATGGTTTCCTATGGGACATGTTTACATTTATGCTTTTTTGAGCTGCTGCGTTTTTGGAAAGGGTCAGGGACTTTTTTAAATGCAAAAAGCAGCATTTTTGCTACAATAGAGTTCAATTGACAACTTGCTGAAACGCATTGCAGTGCATCTTTGCCGCGTTTTTACAGCATTTATGCTACGTTTTGCTTTTTTCTGCCCAGCAACAAAAAATTTTCCACTTTAACAAAAAAAAAAAACTGAAAAAAACGCAACAAGCAAAATGTGGGGAAAAGGCAGAAAAACCCCCCCAGCAAAATCGCAGGTGTAAAAATGCAAAAGCACAATGCAAAAATCATTAAAAGACGGATCAAAAGCAAAAAAGCATAGGTGTGAACCAAGTCTAATGCCTGTTCACTTGATGAGTGTCAGATGAATGATCATCTGGGTTTTTTTGCATACTAGTCTCCATATTGAAAATGAAAATGGTACTGTTTGCGAAAATTCTCATACGAAAGGAAAAATTTTTGAAAGTGAAGTACTGAATTGTATTGTATTTGTATTGTAATTATGGACGTCTACTGCACTGATTAAACGAAAATTGTACGATCTGCCGATATGGAAAAAAAATATATTTGAAATATATTTTTAAAGTATTTTTCCCAAATATATTGCCATATATTTGAAATGCTACAACTTTGGCCATATTCAATATGTTTCAAAATATATTTTAATTTAAAATATATATATATATATATATATATATACTGCATGTTGAGATGTATTTTTATTACAAAATATATGAAAAATATTTTTTAAAATACATTTCAAATATACAGTATGTCTTTAAAAATGCAAATCTACATTTTTGAAATGCATTCACAAATATATGTAAAAATATATGTTAAAATTACTTTTTTATATGTTAAAAAAAATCTGAAGAATATATTTTAAAAAAATATATTTTTAAAAATATTTTTCATATATTTTGTAATATATAAAAAACACATTTCAATATGTATATGTATATATTTGCATGGGCCATAAATATTGCTACTTAAGCCCTGTACACATAATGAGAATATTGGACGAATGATCGCCTAGTTTTTTTTGCATGCTAGTCTCATATCAAAAATGAAAAGGGTACTAAACTTTAGAAAATTCTCGTACAAAAGAAAACTTTCAAACAAGAAGGAATGTACTGTATTGTATTTTCGGATGACCACTATACTTATTAAACGAAAATCGTACAATCTGGTGTCATACAAGAAACATTTTTGCGCTTGTTCCTTTGGGTATTGTTGCATGTATTGTCATGATCGGCTCTCGAAAGCTGTGTACGAACAATCAGATTATCAGACGATTAGTCCTCATACAAAAACGTTCGTATGATTTTCTTATCGTGTGTATGGGCCATAAGCATTGCTACTTAAGCCCCTTACAGTGAGAATATTGGACGCATGATCGTCTTTTTTTTTTTTTTTTTGCAGGCTAGTCTCATATCAAAAGTGAGAAGGTTACTAACGTTACAAAAATTCTTGTACGACAGAAAGAAGATTCAGAAGTGATGTATTTGTATTGTATTTTTGGACAAAAACGATCCGGTATCTGGTACGAACGTTTTGGAAACAGTATTTTTTGTATGATTTTGTGATTGAAAGTACTGGGCTTTAAAGGGAACATCCATCCGAAACTGAAATCCTAGTTTTTGGTGGAGCCTGGTAGAGAGCTTCTGGTCTTGGATACTGGAATTGTGGGCATCCCCATTCACCTTTGTATGTTCTAACATCTTCTATTGCAGAGATGGAGGGAGCCCCTCATAATGGGCACCTTGACAAGAAGATGCACATAGACTTTTGAATTATTTATGTCTGACAATTGCATTGATATTATTGCTTTGCTGAGCAAAGAAAGACACTGTTCATAAAACAGGTCCGCAACCCCTACCATGCCTTTCAGGGAGGCCATGTAAGTGTAGGATGGTGGTTGTCTGTTACGTCCTCCATGTTTTCCAATGAACTCGTTGGGTGCCATGTCTAGGAAATATGAGTGGCCTACAACGGGGTGGATTCTTCTGGGCGACGCTAGGCACTTGTGACAGAGTCACTCTATCTACTTCACACATATGGAGTACCTTTGCTTTAGTGCCGTTTTCACCAATGCCATTGGACAAGGAAATACCTTGCCTTTAGGCCTAAATGCCTTTAGGAAATACTCAATCTTAAGGAGGGCCTCTACTCTACTGTCCTCCAGTTTACTCTCGGGTCCCCGTGTAAATGTACATCTTCCCACTGTAGCTTGCAATTACTTAGGCCGTGGCGAAAAGTGACCACAACCACCTGTCCAGTGTTTCCCACTACGGGTCCCAATACCAGCATGCAACCCCACTGTGCTCATAGCGTGGGCTCTAACGTGTACTTGACTTTAACTCTTGAACTTCCGTACCTATGTACAGGATGGGGACCTCTGCAGTACAGTTCCATTCTGGTAGCTATGGGACATGAAATGCGGCCTTGGGAGTGCCGACAACATCTCCCTCATGGCTAGAGGCAATTCCACCTATACCAGACACATGTTCCCACAAGCTGCTTGCTGACTGTACCTTTCTTGCTCATGGCAACCACATGTATAACTTGCTCTAAAATGACTCTTAACGTGCTGATTCTTCATACCCCATGTGCCAATGACCCAAGTTGTAGAATGAGTGCAAAGTGCCAGATACTTGCATGACACCCCATGAGTAACTTCAGACCAGACAAGAGGTAAAGTTTCAATGCTTTACTGAATAAAATGCAATAGTACAAAGTCCAACATGATAGTATTTTCTTAAGTCTCTAATACCTAAATCCTACTGAGACTCTGTGCTGTCCCTGCATACCTGCAAAGGTGGAGTCCATGTAATTAAAGAGTCCATCAGAGGCATTCTCCAGCAGCAGGTGTCTTTGGGGGCGAACCCCAAGTTCCTACGACTTCACATCTTTGCGACAGACAATGGCATCCTTGCACCTCTCCCAGGTATGGCTCTCTTTGGGGAACCGGGGAGATAGGCAAGACAATGGCAACAGCAATGACAGCTTTTGGACTTGGCCCTGACACCTTTGGGACTCAGGGAGGCTGCATGCCCAACTGCAAACCCACCCACATGCCTGCTCATCCACCCACATTCGTGCCAGCCAGCCACCCAGAAAGCCTGCACTTCTGCACACAGAGGTACTCTCATCCTAATGGTTTGTAAAACCATTTAGCCTTAATATTGGTCCATTCAGGAGAGAGTACTCAATGTTTATTAGCTGCATTGACACCAATCCTGTGGTACTATGCTGCACTGACACCAATTCTGTGGAACTACACTAGCCTGACGCTAATCCCGGGTGTATTTCCTGCTCTGACTCCAATCCTGGGGGTATTTACTTCATTGACACCAATCCTGGGAATAATATGCTGCACTGACATTAATCCGTGGGGTATTAGGCTGCACTGACACCAATTCCTAGAATACTTACTGCACTGACACCAATCTTGGGGGCATGTACTGTTCTGACACCAATCCTGGGGGTATTTATTTCATTGACACCAATCCTGGGAATAATATGCTGCATTGGCACTAATCCATGGGTATTAGCAGGGGCGGACTGACAACTCATGGGGCCCCCGGGCAATAGGGGATCATGGGGCCCCTGTGTCCTTGCCCAAACTGAAAAAAGCCTATGAAAAAGGTACCAGGGGCATCTCATGGGACCCCCTACTGACCCCGGGCCCTCGGGCAGTGCCCGAGTTTCCAAATGGTCAGTCCGCCCCTGGGTATTAGGCTGCACTGACACCAATCCCGGGCACACTTACTGCACTGACACCAATCCTGGGGGCATGTACTGTTCTGACACCAATCCTGGGGGTATTTATTTCATTGACACCAATCCTGGGAATAATATGATGCATTGGCACTAATCCATGGGGTATTAGGCTGCACTGACACCAATCCCGGGCGCACTTACTGCACTGACACCAATCCTGGGGGCATGTACTGTTCTGACACCAATCCTGGGGGTATTTACTTAATTGACACCAATCCTGGGAATAATATGCTGCATTGGCACTAATCCATGGGGTATTTGGCTGCACTGACACCAACCCCGGGCACACTTACTGCACTGACACCAATCCTGGGGGCATGTACTGTTCTGACACCAATCCTGGGGGTATTTACTTCATTGACACCAATCCTGGAAATAATATGCTGCATCTGCACTAATCCATGGGGTATTTGGCTGCACTGACACCAATCCCAGGGAACACTTACTGCACTTACTGCACTGACACCAATCCTGGGGCCATGTACTGTTCTGACACCAATCCTGGGGGTATTTACTTCATCGACGACACACAAATCTATCTCTCAACCCCTCACCTCACCCCCTTGGTCTCAGCCCGAATCACACACCTACTGAGCGACATGTCAGACTGGATGTCGCTCCACTTCCTTCAATTGAACCTCTTCAAAACCGAATTTCTTGTCTTCCCCCCAGCTCGGACACCACCCCCCATTGATTTCTCCGTCACGTCCAACAATGCTACCATCAAACCCACCCCGCAGGCCAGAGTACTGGGTGTCATTCTGGACTCCAACCTATCCTTCCAGCCCCAAGTCCAATCTTTAACAAACTCGTGCAGACTCCACCTCCGCAACATCGCCAAAATCCGCACGTTCCTAACCCCAGAAACCACTAAACTGCTCATCCACTCCCTCATCATATCACGACTCGACTACTGCAACTCCCTCCTCACTTGCCTGCCTCGCCGCTGGCTATCCCCGCTTCAGTCAATCCTGAATACGGCTGCCAGACTCATTCACCTTTCCAACCACTCCGTTTCCACCACCCCCCTCTGCCAATCCCTCCACTGGCTTCCGATTGCGCAACGGATCAAATTCAAAATCCTAACGCTGACGTACAAAGCTGTCCACCATACTGCCCCGAACTACATCACTGACCTAATATCCAAGTACCGCCCAGCACGCACACTCCGCTCCTCACAAGACCTCCTTCTCTCTAGTTCCCTGGTCTCCTCCTCCCATGCCCGCCTCCAGGACTTCTCCAGGGTGTCACCCATCCTCTGGACCTCCCTGCCCCAACCCATCAGATTATCACCTACTCTCCTCTCAGCGCACCCTGAAAACCCATCTCTTCAGGGAAGCCTACCCCACCCCCTGCTAACTTGCCGACCTCCTCCACTCTTCTTACCACTCCATCCCCCACAGCTATCTCCTCCTGTGCCACCACCCCCTCCCTCCTAGATTGTAAGCTTGAAAGAGCAGGGCCCTCGATCCCCTCATGTTTTGCATTGTATTGGTATTGTTCTGTCACATGTTCTGTCCCCCTTTGTAATGTACAGCGCTGAGCGAACTATTGGCGCTTTATAAATACTGTATAATAATAATAATAATAATAATTGACACCAATCCTGGAAATAATATACTGCATTGGCACTAATCCATGGGGTATTAGGCTGCAGTGACACCAAGAAAAAAGAAAATGGGAGTGAAGTATAGAAAACACTGATTGTCTAATCACTTCAATAAGTGTTGCTGTCTAAACCATGAGCAGACACAAAAACAATTATTCGCATGAGTGGGTAAAGCCCAACCAATGAGACCAGTGCTTAATTCAACAGCAAACAAGGCTTGGATCAGTCTATATGGTTCAAAAATATTTATTTATTCGTAGCAAAATAGAATTAGTGAGCTGTGCTCAGTAACCACAACATACATATAAAACATACAAAGATTAAAAACAATGTCATAGTAAGGATTTCCGGACGTCAATTATGCTGTATGCATGTGTTCCCCACGGGAAGCTGTCCCAAATGTGGGAGATATGAAACTGTCAATACTGTGTAAATACAGCACCACAAGAGCTACATACATACAAGCCCCTAGGCCCATTCACAATAAGTGGGTCGGATATTGATGGTACTAATAATAGGAAATTAATCCCTATGAAGTAGAGTAACATTAAAACCATCAATGGCAAGTCCAAAATCACTATTGGTTATCGCTTCTCAGCCTTCTGGCTAAGATCAAGTGTAGTATCTGTTCTTATCAGTGTCCAGTGGTGGTGCTCCACCATCATTCCTGCTTGTGGGTATGTTTGGTTGTATAGTACTCCTGCTGGAAGGATGGGGGTCCTGATGGTTAATACAGGCCGGAACACAAACCGACGTGCCCACAGGCAGTTGGGGCCCGGGAGTAATTCCTCCAGGAACGCCAGAGGGGCCCAGTTCTTCCTGGTTTGAACGTGTCTACCTTGTCTGGCCAGGGGTCAGGGAGGCAGAGAGTCCGCGGAACAGTGCCCCCTGAGTGGTCGCCTCAGGGGTGCTCTTAGTAGCACATGGGGATGGGATCCCAAGTGTGAAACGTGCACATGGTCACTGATCCAAAACACTTTTTCTGCACTGCACCTTTTAGGGCTAGGCCTTTTGGCTAAGTCCAGGGCAATTTTTATGCTACAGGCCTCAGGGCCTAGCCAGTGCACAATTGCACGGCCACTTTTTTATTTTTACTTATTTATTTAATTTATTTTTTCTCCCACGTTTGTTTCACTTTTCAGTTATGTGTTTTTTTTCTCACGGATGGTAGGGTGTGGGTCCTCGGGCCTACCCTGAAGTCTAGGGGGAGGATGTGTGGCCTTTTGGTTCCTTCCTCCCCTGTCCCTAGGGGGTCTCTCTTCGGGAGAGCCCCCTGACCTAGTACTGGGTGGCTGACTTAGGCTAGCCACAAGGAAAGGGGTTCGCCAGGCCTTTTGGCTAGGTGGACCATATGGGAACCTTAGTCCCTGTCAGGAGTTTCGTGCCCCGGGGGAATCAGGGTAGAGATCCTACCCCTTCGGGGGGTGGACAAAGCACACCCCTAAGTGCACTTTTTTGTGTTGGTTTTGCACTAGCACATTTTTTGTTCACTTACGGGTTTTCGTTTTTCGCACTTCCGCGGACTTAAAAAAAAATTGGTTATCCTATGAGTGCCATGCTCATTAAAGCTTACAATCTAGCAATGGAAGACAAATATCACATTGTCTTAATGGGTGGGTGTCAGTCTAGAGGAGTGACCCTTCCTAGGCAGGCTGTATTTGCATGCAGACCACCCTAGGTTACACTAATATGTAATTCTCAAACCTCCACGATTGAAGAGCTGGAATCCAATAAATGATAGTACTGAGCCAGGGACAGTCAGGCTGGTGAGGAAATAGCTAGATGATGATGAACGTCCTCCAGATGGATTCTCTCTGACATGCTGCAGCATCTAATGCAATGATGAGAAGCTCACAGTGTGCAGAGAAATCAGAGTAAGCAATTCCAGTCCAGGAGAGGAGCCGGTACAACTGTGCAAGACTGAAGTCCAGCTTTAACTTCTAGGAGAGACAAACTTTGTTCTTTCGACGGCATGCTTAGTAGCCAAAAAAAAAAAAGTGAATTTCTGATGATAGTTGTTGAGGGCGTCCACAGGAGGTGGGATGTCCACAGGCAGCCATACCTCCTGGACTGCCCTTCTTGTTTGATTGACAGCAGCTGTGCATAGAGGTCTGCAGGGAGCTAAAGTGCAAGAGAGAGTGGTCATGTTGGCGGAAAAAGTTTCAATATTAGGCTACGTTCACACTAGCGTTGTGTGCAGGCGGCAGAGAGGCATTTGGGAAGCGTTTTTACCGCTTCCCAAATGCCTCTGACAATTCTGCACATTGCAGCACATGGTGCTGTTCTAACGGGAGCATTAGCATCGTGTCGTGGCAAAACGGACGCCTCTGGTCGAGTCAGGAGGCGTTGAAGCCTCCTATTCTAGTCTATGGTGCCGCTCTGCAAATGCCCGGCCGGCATTTGCGGTGCGGTTGCGGGGCATTTGCAGAGAGGTAACACCATTTAAACTTCATTATAGGCATTTGCGGAGCGTTTTTAACGCTCCGCAAATGCCTAGCAACCGCCGCTAAACTGAGCATGCGGCGTTTGCCGAGCGTTTGCCGAGCGTTAAAAAACGCTCTGCAAACGCCGGACCAACGCTTGCCAAACGCTATAGGGGCATTTGGCAAGCATTGGTAAAACTGTCAAGTGTGAACGAGCCCTTAATCTCTGTCCACAAACCTAGGAGATCCTAAAAAATGATAGCAGTCACGTGACCACTATAAAAGTATTGGAAAGTGGTATATATAGGGATTTTTCTGAACTTTTGTAATAAGGGAGCTTGGAGGAACTTCTAAGGGGGTCAGTAGTCAGTGTGTGGGCTCGAGGTTTACAGATATTTTAGGTTCGTAAAATGTTTGGTAGGTTCAGGGGCGGACTGACAACTCATGGGGCCCCTGGGCAATAGGGGATCATGGGGCCCCTGTGTCCTTGCCCAAACTCAATAAAGCCTATGAAAAAGGTACCAGGGGCATCTCATGGGGCCCCCTACTGACCCCGGGCCCTCCGGCAGTGCCCCAGTTTCCAAATGGTCAGTCCGCTCCTGGGTAGGTTTGTTCTTCATTAACCACTTCATGTTCGGACACTTTTACCCCCTTCCTGTCCAGACCAATTTTCAGCTTTCAGTGCGCGGTCATGCAACACTGTACCCATTTGAATTTTGTAGCATTTTTTTGAGACAGATAAAACTTTATTTTGGTGGTATTTATTCACCACTGGGATTTTTTTTTGCTATATAAATGAAAAAGTCCCAAATTTTGAAAAGTGTTTTCTTATAAAATTTTGCAAATAAATAATCTTTCTTTATAAATCTTGACCAAAATGTATTAAGTTATCTTTTTAGTAAAAAAAAATAACCCAAATTAGTTTATAACCAAAAATTATAATTGTTAAAACTTTTTTTTACACTTTTATTTTATTTTTTAATATTATTATTTATGGGGATTTTTTTCAGCATATTCTCACCCTAGCAGTACAGTGTCACCATAGTGATACTGTACTACTTGTGGGGGAGTGATGAAGATTTTTTTTTTTTTTTTTACACTGATTGCTTTTATACCCATAAAGGCTGTAAAAGCAATCATTTCTCCTTCTCTCTGGCTGCATTCTTGCAGCCATTGAGAAATACTGTGTGAGCTGTGATTGGTCACAGCTTGTCACATGGTACAAGGCTGTTGTGAATAGCCTTGTACCATGTGATCACTGTGATCATTCACAGATTTCACACGTAGTAAACAATGATGTCAGAGTGACATCTTGCTTACACCTATTCATGTGATCACTGATTGGCCAATCAGTGATCACATGATCGGGACCTCACACAGAGATCCCGTACAGCGATCGGTGTTCCGCTGTGTCCGGTGCCGCGCACTCCCAGGGCGTGTGCACAATCCAAAATGGCGGGCGCCATTTATGTACGGCAACCCGCCCATGCACTGCCACTGTCTGGCCGTTTATATACAGCGGCCGGATGGGAAGTGGTTAAAGAAGATGCTGTAATGACAACCAGGATCAATAATTGTCCCAGTTCCCAAACAAGGAATACATTGAGATACAAGAGAGGTCTATGAAATCTCCCCTGCCTGTACAGAATATTGATTACAATAGCCTTTTTCAACCAGGATGCCCAGGCACCCTGGGGTGTTAAGGTTTCTTCTGGGGTGCCTTGGCAAAAGTTCTAAAAAACTGTCCAAAACTTGTATACAAGCCACCAGGTGGAACAAGCCTGCCTTTTAGTTACACAAAGCCACAGGTTTTCATTGTGCACCGTTAAAACCTCCTAGCCACCGACATCCTGACAACCAATTACATCACCAGTTGATAAGGAGGATGTCAGCTGTCTGCACAGCATCCTAGTTGGACCCTCCCCTGCCCCCCTCCATCAGTGCTGGGGACACAATAGCTCAGTAATGGAGAAAAACTAAGTGTGTGCAAAGGTGTATTTGCTTTGGAAGAACAAATCACCACAAAATATAAAACAAATCATCCTACATATGTGGATGTTGCTGCGTTATATAAAACTATTAGAATAGTTTTTTACATTTTATAATGGGGTGCCTCAAGACTGTCCATCATTTTAGAGGGTGCCTTGACATTGTCCATCATTTTAAAGGGTGCTTGGAATGAAAAAAAAGGTTGAGAAACACTGGAATAGAACATAAGGCCATGTCCTAGAATGTTGTGCTACATAACTAACTGCGGTCTTATCATGGCTTTATACACTCACCGGCCACTTTATCAATTGCTTGATAACACAAATTGCTAATCAGCCAATCATAGGGCAGCAGCTCAATGCATTTAGGCATCTAGACGTGGTGAAGAAGACTTGCTGAAGTTCAAACCGAGCATCAGAATGGGGAAGAAAGGAGATTTAAGTGGCTTTGAATGTGGCATGGATGTTGGTGCCAGACGGGCTGGTCTGAGTATTTCAAAAACTGCTGATCTGCTGAGGTTTTCAATCATCTCTAAGGATTACAGAGGATGGTCTGAAAAGGAGAAAATATCCAGTGAGCGGCAGTTGTGTGGATGAAAATGCCTTGTTGATGTCGGAGGTCAGAGGAGAATGGGCATACTGGTAGGTTTGTCATTCAGATGGTAGGGTCAGAATTTGGCGTAAACAACATGAAAGCATGGATCCATCCTGCCTTGTATCATTGGTTCAGGCAAGTGGTGGTGTAATGGTGGGGGGGGATATTTTATTGGCACTAGCAAGGTGTACCTAATAAAGTGGCCGGCGAGTGTACATTTCTCACTAGGAAGAGTACTGAGAGACAGATATACAGTATCCTTTATTACCCACAGGATGGACCACAGGTTAAATGAAACAGCTTTACCTTGGTTTAATTTACAAATTTATTTATTTATTAATTTTTCTAATGTTTGAACTTACATAGTTACTGTTACCAGCAATCTGGTTAGAAAAAGACGCAAGTCCATCTAGTTTCACCAACTGAGAAAAAAAAACACAACCCACGTATATAAAAACCCTCATATACATTATCCATTACCCACAGTTGATCCAGAGGAAGGCAAAAAAAACGCAATAAAGAATGATCCAATGTACTAAAGCGGGTAAAAAAAATGACATGCCGCCCCTCTCATCTGGCCACAACCCCGGGATCTATGAACAGCCTATGGCAGCCTGTCCCTCCCTCTGCAAGCTCTGCCTCCTCGCTGGTCATTGGCCACAGGATCTGTAGCTCAGGAAAGGCACACAGGTGGCCAATGATGGACAAGGTGGCGGAGCTTGGAGAGGAGGAGCCGAGTGGCAAAGCGAAGATTGAAGAAGATCAAGTGAGGGAGCAGCTGGAGCCGGTGAAGAGGAGGAGAGCGGCCGGAGAAGGAAGACAGCTGATCGGTAAGTGTCTGTGTCGTGCGACCGGGATCTGGGCAGAGCAGATGGTGCTGCTGCAGCCAGGTATGCTGGCTGTGGATGGGAGAGGGAGGGAGCCAAGGCTGGAGCAGGGGTCAGCACAGCAATGTAAGCATCATTGGTGTCAGTGGCAGAAATGGTGTCCCATCATTGGTGTCAGTGGAAGGAATAGTGTCCCATCATTGGTGTCAGTGGGAGGAATAGTCCCCCATCATTGGTGTTAGTGTGGGAGGAATAGGGCCCCATCATTGGTGTCAGTGGGAGGAATAGGGCCCCATCATTGGTGTCAGTGGGAGGAATAGGGCCCCATCATTGGTGTCAGTGTGGGAGGAATAGTGCCCCATCATTGGTATCAGTGGGAGGAATAGTGCCCCATCATTGGTGTCAGTGTGGGAGGAATAGTGCCCCATCATTGGTGTCAGTGTGGGAGGAATAGTGCCCCATCATTGGTGTCAGTGTGGGAGGAATAGTGCCCCATCATTGGTATCAGTGGGAGGAATAGTGCCCCATCATTGGTGTCAGTGTGGGAGAGTAGTGCCCCATCATTGGTGTCAGTGTGGGAGAGTAGTGCCCTTCCGTTGTTGTCAGTGGGAGGAATAGCGCCCCATCGATGTTGTCAGTGGCTGGAGCTCTAATAGGAAGAGGTGGAATCTAAAGAGGAAGGGGTTGAGTTTACAGATGAAAGGGTGGATCTTAAACAGGAAGGGGTGGGGCAAGTTTAGATGCAGGGGGGGGTGCCCAATTTTAGTCTTGCCTAGGGCAGCACAAAACCAAAATACAACACTATTGACACAGGTTCTTTCACAAATAGTGCAGAGGCAGCCAGGCTCACAGCAACAGTCCACACACTCTGGCTCATTGAACAGTCCAGGGCAGTCTTTCTGAATCTTTTCAACACAGAGGAACCTTTGAAATACCTTTCCACTCTCAGGGAACCCATGCTAAAAATGACTATATCTACAACTCATGAAACATTAGTGTGATGGTCAGTGGGAGTAATGCTTCTTATACTTGTGATCATTGGGAGGAATTACCCCTTACAGACAGCTACAAAGATGAATGGTGTTATTGGTAACTTGTGTGAGAGGCAGACATTGCTCATTGCTCATGGAACCCTTAACAACTTCTGGAGGAACCCTAGGGTTACATAGAACCCTGGTTTACAATCCCTGGTCTAGGAGTTGTCTTTTAAAGGATATTTGCTGGTAGAAAGTTTTAACTAGGGATTTGGGATACTTCAATATGTCAGGTATTATTAGCAGAGGACACTTTTCACTCAGTAACAGTAGTACAAATACAGGGAGATTTTAACAGTCTAAAGGTTCATGGCTGGAGACAATGAAGCAGCTTTTGCACAGGGAAAGGCATACTGGAACAGTCTACAGGTTCATGGCCTGGAACCATGAAGTAGCTTTAGCACATGTATGAGGTTCTACTCACAGGCTCCTGGCACAAAATCAGTCCATAGATACAGCCTCTTGTAAAGTAGTCTAGCATCCAGTCTAAGGTGCAATCTATTCCCTCAGGAGGGAAAAAGAACATCTCCTCAGGGCTTCAGACTATTTAACAGCATTCCAGCCACCATCTGAGCACACCTCCCCATGGATTGACTAGGTCCTGCTTAATATTCAGGCTGGACATTGGAATTCTCTCTCTCTAAGCTCTACAAAATAGAGGCAGGGAGAAGGAATCAAACTCTCAGCCTTTGAAGCCGTGAAAATACCAAACCAAGCAAACAATGCTCCTCTGAATACAGAAGAATCCAAAAACTAAATTTACCTAGCAGCCTAACTAGGAGGGTGCTACATCTGGATGGGGGAATTTGTTAAGTTTCTTTCGCTCAGCCCACTGACTGATTGAAAGAAACTGATGAATATATGGCCAGCTTAAGTATTTTTCATTTGGCACTCTCTTTGACTTATTGAACTTGGATTTCTCAGCTCAGGTAAATGTCCTCTCCTGGGAATATGTCCTTGCTTTGTAGTGGGCTTCCGAATACAGGCCAATTGGTCTCAAGTTAGGACTTTGTCCAAATATTGATAACCTGTGAATATCCATGTCCTGTGTCCTCTACTACTACTGCCTGGTTTTTATAACTATCTGTGCCCCTGCTGTGGAGATTCTCCTGGGGAAAATCATCACTGGGACAGACAGTGATGGGAAATCCATCTGTTTCCAACCGCTTTCTGGAAAACATTTGCCCATAGAGCCATCTTAACAACTCCAGGTGGGCAACTCTATTACTGTTTTTCCAGAGAAGTCATTAGTGTTATCTTCTAATTTTCAGGCATTAAATCCCACATTTCCTGTTCTTATCCTTGTGTAAACAGTTGTCTAATGAGCAGTGAGCCTTAAAAAGATATCTGCTTGGGGGATACGTTTTCAGCACCAGCTTTTCATCCCTTGTGATGGTGCAGAAAGAAAACACATTTTGTTTTAAGTACCTGACCCCCACAACAGAGCAGGATGTGTTGGGTTTCTTTGATCCATTGTTTTTCCAGAGAGGTGTGAGAAGACGGAATTGTCAAACCAGACAGGAAGACTTAATGCTCTGAGATTTGATCATGTTGTGTGGCTGGGCCAACATGAAAATCTTTTACAGGGTGCAGAGACTTTCAATGGCATTGCTGTGTTTTATCTGTTGAATGAATTAGGAGGTCACATTTATAATATTATTATTATTATTATACAGGATTTATTTAGCGCCAACAGTTTGTGCAGCGCTTTACAAAATGAAAGTAGACGTTGCAGTTACAATACAATTTGGTACAAGAGGAAACAGAGGGCTCTGTTTGTTAGAGCTTACAATCTATCTAAGGTATAAGCAGAAGGAGGGGTTCTACCCAGATAAATTGTCAGAAAATGTAGAAAATAGGCTTGCCATACACTAGTACATTTTCATATGAAAATGTGTATGAAAACTCTCAGTAAATTTGATGACTTGATGCCGTTTGGAAGTACTTCAAAATTTCATTTGCTTTTAACATTTGATTATGGAACAAATGGACTTTCCCAAACAAAAATGTAATACCTTGTTAGAAATGAGTTTGTTTGAGAAAAAAATTCCATCCTGCACTTCCTGTTCCAAAGCCAAAACGGGAAGTGAAAGGAAATCAAGAATCAAGAAATGTATTATCATTCTACAACAAAATTCGTAAAATGAAAAAAAAGATGTAGTCCTATCCAGAATTGCACATAAAACATCTAATGTTATACATAAAACATGTATAGTAAGAAAAAGCATATACACACACACAACAGAAAAATACCCCCCCCCCCCCCTTCAGTCTATGTTATCTTCCCTAGAATTCTAAATCTCTGGTTATCACATGGTCACAAGTCCTCATGGAAAGATTTCCCCGCTATTCTGGTGACAGCCCCAAATTTAGAATCTTCTTTCACTCTTAGTGATAATGATAAACATGACTAATAGAGAGGGTGAATTCTCTTTAACATGGACACAGACAGCAATAAAAGCTTGATAAGTGTTCTAATCCTTCTGCACTGTATCGAAAACTAAACATTAAAAAAAATGTCTTTAGCTATATTTTAAGAATGAACCATACTGTATCTATAGACCTGTCAGCTAAAACAAAAAAGATCAAAGCAAATCTCCAAGCAACAACTAAAAAGGAACATACTGTATGGCTAGAAAGGGTTCTGGTCTGATCCAGCCACCAACCCAGGTGACCCAATGTCCCCTAGGTCCCTCACGATTTTGGGTCTACCTAGTCCTCCTCTTATTATGCAAGTGAAGGGAAACAGTTATATACACATCTATCTATCCTTGTTAAAAAAAAATTGTAATCCTCTTTTTCCAGTTTTGTAGCATTAAATGCTAGCAATAAAATAGAAAAAGCCAGTGTCCCATATTGAACCTTGGTTGTTTTTTTTTTTGAGAGCTCAACCAAACAGGTGACAAAGAGAAGTTGCCAAAAAAATGTTCCTCAGCCAACAATTTGAGGCCTCGCAGGACACCCTGCTCAAATTGACAGATACTAAAAAAAGGGGTTCCGGGTGCCCTGAAATGTCCATTGTAGAACATGTTTTCTTTGTCACATTTTGTGGAGCCTTAACCAACATTTCTTTGCCTCACAGGACCCCTTTCTCAAGGTCTGTCACTTTGAGAAAGGGGTCCTGTGGGGCCAAGAAATGTTAGTTTAAGAACATGTTTTTGGCAACTTTTCTTTGTCACATGTTTTGTTGAGTTATAATGCAGAATCACCAGTAGCTATACACTCCCCATCAGCGGCATCCAGTCACACGCTGGATGAATTTGTCTATAGTTTTCCAATACGGTTGCACCCACCAGGTTTTGTACTTAGATACATTTGTCATTGCAGTTAAAGCAATACAGACTGATGAAGGCCGTGATTGGATCCTAAAAGAGCAACTGCACTTGTGGTCTCTCCTTCAGTCAGCAAGCTCCATTTTTTTTATATTCACCTCACTGTGCAATGTGGAACTTTCTGCTTGGCTTCTGTACGGCCAAAAATCTGAATTCAGGTGTGCAGGAGATTACAAGAGGCTAGCACTAAGACATGAGTTATTATTAAAAAAAAAATGTGATTGGTCTCTGGGGTGTGAAAAATGTATCTTCCAAGTGCTGGGGCTGGTAGTTTGAGTTGTAGATATACTATGCTGTCAAACATTTGCGGATACTTATATGGGCTTGCTGGACATCCTATTCCAAAACCATGATCATTAATATGGATTTGCCACCCTCCCTCCATCTTCGTGGCTTTACAAGCCTCCCAGATTTTGAAGTGTACCTGTAGGAATTTATACCCATTCAGCCAAAAAAGTTGTGAGGTCAGGTACTAATGCCAGACAAGAAGAGCTGACTTGTGATCAGAGTTTCTGTTCATCCCAAAGGTGTTCAACAACAGGGCAGAAGTCAGGACTCTGTGTAGGTCACTCGGGTTCCACCACTCCAGACCACATCTTTATGGAGTTTGTCTTTGTACACATGGACATAGTCGTGCTTGAATATAAAAGGGTCTTCTCCAAGTTTTTTCCTCAAGGTTGGAAGAGCGCAGTTGTCTAATGTGACTGTCAGGAATGGACTCAGTACTGGTGGTGGGACTCACCTGCCGTGTGGGCTGCAGTACCAGGGCTGACCAGCGGGTGCTCTCAGCAGCTAGAAGCTCACTCCTGCAGTCAGCCAACACCTGGGGCTGATTGCAGGAGGTGTATTTAAGGAATGGCCAGACCTGCAGTCAGTGCCTTGGTGTATGTTTCCCATGAGTCCCTGTACCTGGTATCCTGTGTTCCTGCCTATCTGCCTAGTTGCTAACCCTGCTTTGATCCTGACCTGTGCTAACCGTCTCCTGTTGAACCCCTGGCTTGCCTGACCATCCTTCTGCCTGATCCTCTGTACCGCGCTGCCCGTGAGTTACTGAACCCGGCTTGTGACCCTGTCTATTCTCTGCCTGCTCCTCCGGTACCTCACTGCCCGCACGTTGCTGACCTGGCCTGCCTGAAGCTACCCAGACGATCCATCCATCCCGCACGGATCCAGTTACTACTGTCCAAACCTGCCAGCCCCTTCACATCAGGCTTCCCCCCGGTACATACCCTCGGCGGACCCTTCTACCACAGTTGGGTGCACTCAGGGGCCGCGACCTGGTCTCAGTCCTGTGCCAAGTCCATCCCCACCATCAGGGGCTCTGGTGAAAAGGCAGACTGGGGCTTAGACTCCGCGCCCTGGGGAATCCTGTTCTGTGGGTCACTAGAGATCCCGCCAGGCAGTGCCTGACAGTACCTTACGGCCCGCCTGACCATTCCACCTCTCCAGCCCTGACTACGCCTGTGTTCCTGAAGCCTGCTACTTCCCTGTGTCAGTCCACATATTTCTGGTCACACCCGGATCCCTGACAGTGACTTTGTATGCTGAAGCTTTTACTGCACTCATTACCAAAAAAAACTGAAGCATAATTTGGAGGGGTATCTGCATACTTTTGCCTATTTTGGCCTATTTAGTGTACCTAAAACCTTCTTCAATACAAACAATAGAAATATTCAACTCATACCAAAATGTTAAATATTTTAAACTATTCACCTTTTAATAATGTATCTCCTTAAAATGTTACTAGTAAGCAAAAATGGAAGATTAGCCCAGGTCTGGAAGAGATTAAACTAAATCTGGGTGAATCCTTTTAAATGCAAATCGGCTGGCTTGGAAAATCCCTATAACAGAGCAGGGAAATACCAAAATCTGCTGTCTTTTCATATTGTAGGAAATTGGCTTAGGGACCATCTGGATACTATAGATTTCCCTGTCAAAAAAGGGCAGCTAGAGTTTAGCTATATTAACATATACCAGATGTATGCTAGCAATGTACGTGAGGCATTGAACCTCAGCAATGAGGAAAAAGAGGAAACAGTCAATTAGTTTACAACAAACCAAAGTGTATAGGAGGAAAAAAATAAGATTGAATCCCAACTATGACTCTACAAGCATTGACTTTGCATCTTCTCCTTGTTCCTTGTTTTTGAGTGAGTTTCTCTCAGTTTTCCAACTTCATAGACATGCTGGTAGGTTAATTGACTCCCCTCTAAAGTGGCCCTAGTATGTGAGATAGGGACCTTAGACCGTAAACTCCTTAGTTAGTTCACCTTTACCAAAAAAACTGCCTATGCAGATAAGGAACATCTATAGATAAAAACAAATTGGGCAGCTCTGAATAAAGTTGAATAATGCCCTTACTATAGGTGTAGGCCATTTATCTATCTCATGAAGCCTGACTGGAAACCGCCTAGGATGTTGCTAAGTAAGGCCTAGTCATTACTGTTCATCCCCTCCATCACAAGAGTGAGCTCTCAAACTCTGAACTACTGCATTGGTGGAGAGAAAGAGCATGTGAGGGGGTTTGAATCAGAGAAAGAGCTCACTCCTGTGATGGTGAAAGTGAGCAGTAACAACTAGGCCTCACTTAGTAATGTCCTGGGAGTATTCCAGTCAGGCCTCATGAGGTATGTAAATGGACTACACCTATAGCAAAGACATTACCCACCTTTAGTCAGAGCTGCCCAGTTTGTTTTTATCTACAGACACCCCTTACTGCATAGAAAGTCTTTTTGTAAAAGTGAACTAACCCTTTAAAGGCAGGGGTATATATATATATATACACAGTACAGTGGTAACATGGTTAGCACTTCCACCTGGCAGCACTAGGGTCGTCAGTTCAAATCCCACCCATGGCACTACCTGCCTGGATTTTGCCTGGATTTTGCATGTTCTCCCTGTGCCTGCATGGGTTTCCTCCGGGTACTCCAGTTTCCTCCCACAATCCAAAGACATGCTGGTAGGTTAATTGGCTCCTGTCTAAATTGGCCCTAATATGTGTATATGTATGAATGTGAGTTAGGGACCTTAGACTGTAAGCTCCTTGAGGGCAGGGACTGATGTAAATGTATAATATATATGTGTAAAGTGCTGTGTAAATTGATGGTGCTATATAAGTACCTATGGTGAATATATACATATATATATATATACACACACTATATTGCCAAATTATTGGGACCCCCCCAAATAATTGTATTCAGGTGTTCCAATCACTTCCATGGCCACAGGTGTATAAAATCAAGCACCTAGACATGCAGACTGCTCTACAAATATTTGTGGAAGAATGGGTCGCTCTCAGGAGCTCAGTGACTCCAAGCGTGGTCCCGTGATAGGTTGCCACCTGTGCAATAAGTCCATCCCTGACATTTCCTGGCTACTAAATATTCACGGAACTGTTAGTGGGATTATAACAAAGTGGAAGCAACTGGGAACAACAGCCACTCAGCCACCAAGTGGTAGGCCACGTAGAATGACAGAGTGGGGTCAGCGCATGCTGACTGTCTGCAGTTAATAGCTTCAGATTTCATGTGGCATTCAGATTAGCACAACAACAGTGCGTAGAGAGCTTTATGGCCTAGCAGCTGCATCCAAGCCTTACATCACCAAGTGCAATACAAACCGTGGGATGCAGTGGTGTAAAGCACGCTGCCAGTGGACTCTAGAGCAGTGAAGACGTGTTCTCTGAAGTGATGAATCAGTCTTCTCTGTCTCGCAATCCGATGGATGTGTCTGGGTTTGGAGGTTGCCAGGAGAATTGTACTTGCCTGACTGCATTGTGCCAAGTGTCAAGTTTAGTGGAGGGGGGATTATGGTGTGGGGTTGTTTTTCATGGGTTGGGCTTGGCCCCCTAGTTCCAGTGAAGGGAACTGTTAAGGCATCAGCACACCAAGACATTTTGGACAATTTCATGCTCCACCAGGGACAAAGCAAGGTCCATAAAGACAAGGATGAGTGAGTCTGGGGTGGAGGAACTTGACTGGCCTGCACAGAGTCCTGACTTCAACCCAATAGAACACCTTTGGGATGAATTAGAGAGGAGACTGTGAGCCAGGCCTCCTTCCCCGACATCAGTGCTTGACCTCACAAATGTGCTTCTGGAAGAATGGTCAAACCTTCCCATAGACACCCTCCTAAACCTTGTGGACGGCCTTCCCAGAAGAGTTGAGCTGTTATAGCTGCAAAGGGCGGGGCCAACTCAATATTGAACCCTACGGACTAAGACTGGGGGGCCATTAAAGTTCATGTACGTGTAAAGGCAGGCAGACCACTACTTTTGGCAAAATAATGTATATACTGTATATATATATACACCGCGTTCCAAATTATTATGTAAATTTTATTTAAGTGTCACAAAGATGAAATATTTTGTTTTTCAGTGTAACTCATGGATGGCATTGTGTGTCAGGGCTCTTTTGATCACTGAAAACAATCTCGGACACCTGTGATAATTAGATTGGCCGGTGAGCCCAATTTAAGGAAAAACTGCTAAAGGAGGGTGTTCCACATTATTAAGCAGAGCACCATTTTCAAGCAATATGGGGAAGAAAAAGGATCTCTCTGCTGCCGAAAAGAGTGAAATAGTTCAATGCCTTGGATGAGGTATGAAAACATTAGATATTTCACGAAAACGTAAGCGTGATCATCGCACTATTAAGAGATTTGTGGCTGATTCAGAGCACAGACGGGTTGGTGCAGATAAAGGCACATTGAGGAAGATTTCTGCCAGATCCATGCATCGGATCAAGAGAGCAGCTGCTAAAATACCATTACATAGCAGCAAACAGATATTTGAAGCTGCTGGTGCCTCTGGAGTCCCACGGATATCAAGGTGTAGAGTCCTCCAGAGTCTTGCAACTGTACATAAACCTTCTATTCGGCCACCAATAACCAATGCTCACAAGCAGAAACAGCTGCATTGGGCAGAAAAATACATGAAGACTAATTTTCAAACAGTCCTGTTCACTGATGAGTGCCATGCAACCTTGGATGGTTCAGATGGATAGAGTAGTGGATGGTTGGTGGACGGCCACCCTGTACCAACAAGGCTGCGACATCAGCAAGGCGGTGGTGGAGTCATGTTTTGGTCCGGAATCATGGGAACAGAGCAGGTCGGCCCCTTTAGAGCCCCCGAAGGTGTACAGATGACCTCTGCAAAGTATGTGGAGTTTATGACTGTCCACTTTCTTCCCTGGTACAGAAGGAAGAACTATGCTTTCCGTAATAAAATCATCTTCATGCATGACAATGCACCATCTCATGCTGCAAAGAATACCTCTGCATCAATGGCTGTTATGGGGATAAAAGGAGAGAAAGGCACGGTGTGGCCTTCATCCTCCCCTGACCTCAATCCTATTGAGAACCTTTGGAGCATCCTCAAGCAAAAGATATATGAGGGTGGGAGGAAGATTACATCCAAACAGCAGCTCTGGGAGGCTATTCTGACATCTTGCAAACAAATTCAAGCAGAAACTGTCCAAAAACTCACAAGTTCAATGGATGCAAGACTTGTGAAGCTGCTATCAAATAAGGGGTCCTATGTTACAATGTAGCGTGACCAGTTAAAATGTTTAAAAAGTTCAAATATTGTTAAAAGTTTGATTGAAATAGCTTTTGATTTCAGTAAATATGCTGCAAACACAGCAAATGACAATTTTCAGTTCTTTACAACCTATAAAGTGTTTTGAAACTTACTGTGTGGAATAATTTGGAACAGTGCATTGGAAGTTTTTTATGTTTAAAAAAAATCCTGTTATCATTAGGAGGTTTGTTCAATAAAATGTGAATTGTACTCTTAATAGTTGATAACATGAGAATTATGCTGACTGTTATTTACATCAATTATTTAGGTAAATGAGAAAAATATAATTTGCATAATAATTTGGAACAAGGTTTATATACTGTATATACAGATACAAACACTCTTGAACAGCCCATAGATTCTAACATTTTATTTCAGATTGGTGGATTTCCCGTTGCACTATTATATTCTGACAGTGGGAGGTTTCCCAGCTTTCAGAATACGATGATCACTGATGGCAGCTATAGCCACCGGCAGTGATCGCATGAAACAAACAAGAAAGAAAGAAACAAAGAAAGAAAGAAACAAAGAAAGAGAAGTGGAGGCAGCAGAAAGTACAGAAAGATGAAAGAAAAGGGGGGGGGGGCTTGCAGTAAACATCTTTTTCCTGTGCACATTCTCCAGATTGCCTTGTCCTAAATTGATCAGCACTGCTCCTTCTTCTCCCCCTCCCCAGTCCCCAAGGCAGCTTGGCTCTTTCTCCAGCTCAGCTACAATATTCTATTCTCAATCAAAGGTGGCGGGCTTGGGAAGGGGTGGGTTGCAGCAGCGCCCATTGGCTCAGTAGACAGAAGGAGGCGGATCAGCTGTATATGTGTAGTTAAATCTTCCGTTTCTCTATGTCATGCTTGCCAGAGGCTCCTATACAGGCCGCTGGTTCCTTCCTGTTGCTCAGGGCATGGGGTGATCAAGTTGTGCCTAGGCACACTGGCACACCCTGACGGAAATTGTCAGTGCTAAATATCAGTAATAATTAGATTAATTGCTGGGGGTTTTGGGAAAAGTAATAACATATTTTTACCTTTTTTGTTCTACATAAACAGACAAATGATTCCAGGGCACTCTCTTATAGTAGAATTCCATGTTTAATTTGACTTTAATTTTTTTTTGGGGCCAAGCTGGTAAACAAACTATTTCTATTACATACCTTATACCCATAGTCAGGTTGGATGAGAAGACCTGGCTCAATATTCCAATTCATCCCAAATGTGTTCAAAAGATTGGAGGTCGGGGCTGTGATTGGATACTCAAGTACTTTCATACCAAACCCATCAATTCATGTCTTTGTGGAGCTGGCTTTCTGCACAGGGACACAGTCATGCTGGAAAAGAAAAGAACCTTCACAATACTGTTACCACAAGGTTGGAAGAAAACAATTGTCTGAAATGAGTTTGTATTCTGTTGTATTACCAGTACCCTTCACTGGAAAAACCTGAACTCATTTCGAGTGGTAGCTTCTTACTTTTGGTCCTATAGTGAACTAATGTTTTAGTAAAAATAATACCAGTACTTTGTGGTATTTTCATCAGTGCTATTTTTTCTGTTTGTTCAATATTTCTTTTTGCCCCATTGAAGCTTTGTTGCTGTAATATACCGTCATCTTAAAGGCTTCTAAGCCTTCTTTAGGCAGGTGGGAAGTTCAGGGAAGTGGCAGTTCAGCCACATTTTAACCACCCAACCATCCATTGAAACCCTAACAAGGCAGCCAGAGTGGGGTTGTATACATGCTGTGGAAAACTTACCTGTTTGTCAAGTTTACAGGGGCTACCACCTGCCAACCTCACCAGCTGATGTCAACAGGTTCGTGCTGCAACTGTGAGCCAAACACATTGCTCAAGGTAATGCAATGAGGAGGGAGTTGCAGTAGTCGAGGTGAGAGATGACAAGGGAGCGAATAAGAAGCTTTATGGTGCCATTGGTTAGATAGTAGCATATTTTGCTGATGTTGTGGAGGATGAGGCAGCAAACTTTGGACAGTGATTGGATGTGGAGCCAAACGGAGAGTTTAGAGTCCAGGATTACACCTAGCAAACTGGCATGAGGGGAAGGGTTGATGGCTGTGCCATTAATCTGGACAGGGAAGTCAAGAGAATGGGTACGTAGGGGAAGAAATATTGGGGTCAAGAGAATGGGTACGTGGGGGAGTTTAGTTTTGGATAGATTATGCTTTATTTCTGGATAATCTTGGATGGGATGTAGGGAAGCTTTTTAATACTCCAGAATTTAGTGCACAAAGTATTTGGAGGACACCCTCTATTCTGTCTACTCTCTTCAGAGGCACCCCCTTTTTTGCAGAGACTAGAGACTCTGGCACTTCATAGACTCCCAGCAGGGCAGATCCCACTTTAGCAATACGGACACAGTCGTACAAGGGGTTAAATGGACAACTGTCACAAGGATCCCACTTCCAAGCCCCTACTCACTGTGTCACCAGATACTTGGATACCCCCTGGCCAATATTGGCTAGACACTGTACTGTGTATCTCCAGTCCATGCACCCCCTATTAATTGGCTCACAACTGCATCCAGAAAAACTAGGCCCCCTCCAGCTTTTCAATAGGCCCCCCAGCTTCCACTGAGCTGGGACCTCCATATACTCTCAGTAACCAGCCTCCCAGCTCCCCCTGAGCTGGGACCTTGTTGGGCTTCAGCTAACCTGCCCAGAAGGGCAGAAGCCATTCAGGCTGGAATCTTCTCTTCCAGGACAGAAACCCTGTTACTCCAAGCCTCAGACTATTTATGGGCTCTCTCCCCATCTTCTGAGCACACCTCCCTAGGGATTGGCTACAGTCCCATAAATATTCAAACTCAGTGTCTGCCTCTTCTTGCTCACCACATTCTAGAACCTACTAGAAGGCAGAGAGAAATTACTGAACCTGCAGCCTGTGAGACTCATAGCAGCCAAAACCAATCGCATACCACTGCACTTTACAGAGGAGCCAAAAAGACAAAATTTACCTGAACATCTCTAGCATCCTGTTTTAGGAGGGTGATACTTGTGTAAATACCTACAGTATATACTATATGTAGCACTACCCCCTTAGGAGTTGCTGAATTATTTTCAGGCTCCCTGTCACTCTGGACCCCTCTCTGAAAGCCCAACCCCTGCTGACACCACAGTACACTCTTAACCGGGATAGGTTATCACCAGGAAGGAAACTCACACACTGATTGGAGTAAACTGGTAAGAGGTTTATAGCAGATTTAAATGTAGCTTGGCTAAACAGCATAAACAAAATCAGCATATGCAAAGTCAGTTGTTGATTGTGTCAACTTTAACCCCTTGCCCTCCTGAGGATTTACCCCCCTTCCTGAACAGGCCATTTTTTGCGTTACGATGCTACGTTACTTTAACTGACAATTGCGCGGTCATGCAATGCTTCACCCAAATTAAATTTACGTCTTTTTTTCCGATGAATTGAGCTTTCTTTTAGTGGTATTTCATTGCCTGTTCATTTTTTATTTTTTGCGCTATGAAAAAAAAAAGACTGACAGTTTTGAGAAAAAAACAATATTTTTGACTTTTTTATATTAAACATATCCAGTAAAAAAGTTTAAAAAATCTAATTTCATCATAAATTAATACCAAAATATATTCTGCTCCATGTCTTTGCTAAAAAAAAATCCCAATACGTGTAAATTAATTGGTTTATGTGAAAGTTAAAGCGTTTGCAAATGGCGGTATATATACTGGGATTTTGTAAAATTTTTACTAGTAATGGCGACTTATAGCGAACCTGCAGGACTGCGGCGAATATTCTGAGGGGACATTTCCAGTGACACCAAGTAATCAGTGCTAAAAAAAACACTGACTCTGTACTAATGGCACTAGGCAGGAAGGGGTTAACATGAGGGGCATCAAATGGTTAATTGTGTGCAGGGAGTGTTTTACTAGGGGGGCAGGGTGTGTGTGTTTCACTGTAATCACACTGTTCTGGATGGCTGTGAGCAATGTGCCCGAGCTGACAGGGGAGAGGACTGTTAGTAAACAAAACAGACCTCCTCCCCGTCGGTAATTGGCGTAAATAACTGGGCACCGGCAAGTAGTTACCGGCCGGGACCCGGTGATTGACAGCCACGGCCGCTAATGGCGGTGCGGGTAGGGCGTGCGCCCACCCTACCCAGAAATGCTGTTAAATATACTATAAGCAGGCTCGTGGACAGGGGCGGACTGACAACTCATGGGGCCCCTGGGCAATAGGGGATCATGGGGCCCCTGTGTCCTTGCCCAAACTCAAAAAAGCCTATGAAAAAGGTACCAGGGGCATCTCATGGGGCATCCTACTGACCCCGGGCCCTCGGGCAGTGCCCAAGTTTCCAAATGGTCAGTCCGTCCCTGGTCGTGGATAAGGGGGTACCACCAGTCCTCCCATACTGGGCCCAGGGCAGCAGGGAGGCCCAGGCAGCTGGGTGAATTTGATGTGGGCACAGAGGGTGATCGACATGGTTGGAAGAGGGGGCAATTACTGAAACCGATCCCCTGTTTGGCTCTCTGCAGCTGCTGAAAGCTGGCTTCTTCTCCTCTCCCTCCCACTGGCTTTCAGCTGCTGCAGAGAGAGCCATACAGGGGATCGGTTCCAGTAATTGCCTCCCCACTGCACCTATAACCCTTTTTGTGCACTATACATTCCCCCTGCTGCCCAGGACCCCCTGTGTGCCCTTAACCCTGCAGTACTGCAAGCTTCCCTCCTCTCCTTCCCACTAGCAGCTGCAAGTACACAATATGATCCTTCAGGATGGAGAGTGAGGGAAGGGTCTGGTAAATATGTCACAATTTACCAACCCCTTCCTTTCCTGAATGAACACAATGAATGATCAGTACCAATCACTCACTGTGTTCATTCATAACTGAAGCCTAGTACCATGTATTTTTTTGTTTGGGGGGGGGGGGGCTGTCAGGTTGGCTGTATGGGGCCCCCCGTGGTTTCTAACAGCAGCCCTGATTGTAAGAGCTATGTTCACATGAGTATTGGCAATCAGGAATCCGCATATCGCATAGTTGTTTTTATGACCAGTCGGGTTCATGATGTTATTATTCCACATTCGCACGATCATTCCTTGATAAGGCGAACACGTTTTCTCGAGTGCACGGGCTGACAAACCTATGGCCATGGTCTTGTTTTATGTATTTTTGACAACGCTGTCAATTTTTAACATTTGCGCAGTGAGTCATTTTCTCTGGTGGTATGGAAGAGGTTATGTGCTAGCAACATTGTACATGTGTATTGAAATGATAAATGGCAAACACTTTCAACAGCGTGACTTGTATAGCATACAGACCTTTTTTTTTTTTTTTTTTCCTTTCAAATTTTTTCCAAGAATCTAAACCTTTTTAAAATATTAAATGCTCAATCCACTAAGCTACAACGCGTGTAATTTGCCACAACATTTTTTTTAGCTCTCCTTTGCTGTCATTACTGAAAATAACAGTCATTATGGCACATAATCGCTATAACTTCGAGAACTGAGCCTGTATTGCTTATACTCTCAATGAAGAAATGAACCAAACCACTAAAATCTTATATAAACTTCAATGTGTTAACGTCATTTCAAAAGTTTTTTTCCAAATTTGTTAAATCTGCAGCTTTCATTAAAATAATGCCTGGTGATCCTGCCATGGAGCTCCTTGTTCAGTCATTTAGGCTAGATTTACACATGGGGCTGTAGGGTGGTAAAAAAATGACTTTTCTTACTGCCTCTCCATTCACTCTCCCTTAAGCCAGCCATACATGGTTTGAAATTTGGCAGCGACCAGCCAAATTTCGATCCAGGTATGGGCACTGTGGTTGTACAAATGTCAATCCTCCGCTGGTTGAACAACAAAAACTGACCCATCTACAGGCTCCCTTAACCCCTTCACGCCGGCGCCTCCCAGCCCTTTAAGAGTTTCAGAAGCCGGGATTTAGGGTCATGTGACCGCCGTGACGCACGGTTACGGCGGTCACATGATTGGGAAAGGTCCCAATCGAAAGAGGAGATCGGGACCTTTCCATGAGTACCGGACATGTGTGCTGGGAGCGTGCAGGGCGCGTGCTCTCGGCACATATGCCCTTTTTTAATAGAACGCAAATGCGCGCCTGCTCGGCATCTAGGCCCAGACGTCGAGAGGCAGCACATTTGTGTTCAGCCGGTGTGAAGAGGTTAAGCTGCATAGGCAATTTATGGGGGATTACGGCTGCAATGTTTTGCATAGTGAATTGGCAAAAATGATCTCCCCCCATCACATTCTGTGGGTAAGACCTCCAGTTGAACGTGACCCATTCAACTGATGACAGTGACAGTTCTGCTTTTAGCAGGGAAAATCATTATGCAATATTAAATTTGTCCACTAGATGGAGCCGGAATATATTTACTGTTTTACAAAACTAGAGACTGTTTATCCTCCAGAAACTACTTCATACTAAGAAAACAAAACAGGTGCATCCTGGGAGCTCAGACTAAAGGAGAAGAAACCACCTTTATCCCTGAAGTACATGTTGTGGACTGAACTTACATCCCCTACAGTCAGCATCGCTGGTGAGCATGGACCTATTGTCATCTACAGACTAGTTATTTATAGTGTTGCATATATTATTAATATAATTATTATACAGGATTTATATAGCGCCAACAGTTTGATCAGCACTTTACAATATAACAGAAGACAATACAGCAACAATACAGTTCAATACAAGAGGGTTAGGAGGGCCCTACTCCTTGGAGCTTACAATCTAAGAGGGAGGAGCTGGTGGTACAAAAGGTAATAACTGTGGGGGATGGACTGGTAGGAGGAATAGAAGATTCCGTTATTAGCTGAAGGCAGGATAGGCTTCCCTGAAGAAATTGGTTTTCAGAGATCGCCTAAAAGTGAGCAGAGTAGGCGATAGTCTGATAGATTGGGGTAGAGAGTTCCAGAGGATGGGGAGGCTCTGGAGAAGTCCTGGAGACGAGCATGGGAGGAGGAGACAAGGGAGCTAGAGAGCAGGAGGTCGTGCGAGGAGCGGAAAGGACGGTTTGGGTAATATCTGGAGACAAGATCGGTGATGTAATTTGGGGCAGAGTTATAAATGGCTTTATATGTTATTGTTAATGTTTTGAATTGTATCCGTTGGGCAATGGGAAGCCAGTGGAGGGATTGGCAGAGAGGGGTGGCAGATATGGAACGGTTAGTAAGGTGGATGAGTCTGGCAGGTAATTCCCAAAGCAGTACTAAACTCCGCTGCCAGCACCCAGGGCTTTAGCCATAATGCTCAAGTATGCACAGTAAATTTGCTGCGATCGCAGACTTACCTGCCAAAGGATGTGTTGACCTCAATCCGCTTTATTCTAGGCTCACACGTATGCTAATCGCACACATTGCCCAATCCACAGGCAAAAACATGCTGCTCTTTAGCAGATGCACGGGAGTTCATTTTTAATGGCACCCCCACGCAACAGAAAACACCCCACGTTTTTTGGGTGCATAAAACCGTATGGTGCAGCAGGACCATGTGGTTATGTGTGGCCCTTTTGAAAAAGGGTCGGGGACTTATACCCTGCAGGTGCAGCCACCTCAAATGAATGGGCTGCTGTTCCAGTACAAATGCAGCACGCAAGACCTGCACAAATGGGAACTCAAGTTTATCGATCCATCCCCTGTTGCTGACATTTTCGCCCGCGTTTGGCAACTTTGGTCATCTTTATTGGCCTGCCCAGGGTAATGTAGCCCCCTCCTGCATGCATACAGGAGTTCATTTATCCCAACAAAATCATGATGAAAATTGGACCTGAGCTGCACATGCACAGCACAGTTAATTTGCTAAAGAAACATTGCTGGTAGGCAGAAGAGCTTTTACTGCAAAGGAGACTCTGTATGCCAGACTTGCTTGCCAGCATTTTTTTTGGCACAGACTTTGCTGCCAATATTATAAACACAAGTCTTCCTATCAGATTATATATGCAGAGGGAAGTTCTGCTGATCCTACGCCTTCCCCCTCCTCCTTCTACCATAACCTCCTCGCCGGTATTGGATTTTTTTTTCTGGGAGTGGGTACATTTTTCTGACATGTACCCACTCACACTTCTGCTCAGTTTGCCTAGGTGAAGTTGGCCCCGCCCACTCACAACCTGCAGTAGGAGTGCGAAAGCACAGTGTGTCTTGCGCGCCCAATGGGAAGCCAGCTGTAAAATACCAGGAAGTCACAGTCTGCTTCCCACAAGCAAGATGGTGGCACCAGGGCCCAAAGGCCTGTGAACCAAGCCTGCCAATGTTTCATTTTTTTCAAAATAACCAGAGCTCCTCTTTGACATAGTTTTTGTATGTCACCTTGTATAGGCATTTAAAGGACCCAAGATTGCTGCTAAGTGCCGCCATCTTGGATGTGATTTCAATTGAGGCAGCAGAACCAAAGCTGTCAGCTAACCCAGGGCTTGAAATTTCCACTCGCCTACTCGCCAATGGCGAGTGGAAATTATGGTGGGGGTGAGTGTGTCCCACAGGGCCATCTTGCTGAGCAGGCTCGGAGCTCAGGCCGGGTCTGTCATTGGCACTGGGAGCCGTCAGACTGCTCAATAGCTGAGTGCAGTGAAAGCAAAGGAAGGAGTGTCTAGGGGGACTGCCTCCCCCTAGAGTGCAGTACCCAGCTCTGTGAGTGAACAACGAAGTACTGCAACTTTTTATGGGGGGGTGGTGTGTGTGTTTGTGTATGTGTGTACGTGTGTGTGTTTGTGTGTGTCTGTGTATTATTATTATTATACAGTATTTATATAGCGCTAAAAGGTTTGCTCAGCGCTGTACATTATAGTGGGGGACAGAACATGAGAAAATACAGTAACAAAACAAACCACGAGGGGGTCAAGGGCCCTGCTCTTTCGAGCTTACAATCTAGGAGGGAGGGGATAGTGGTACAGGAGGAAGTGGCTGTGGGGATGGACTGGTAGGAGGAGTGGAGGAGATCGGCTGTTAGGTGAGGGTGGGGTAGGCTTCCCTTATGAGATGGGTTTTCAGGGTGCGCCTAAAGGTGAGGAGGGTAGGTGACAGTCTGATGGATTGGGGTAGTGAGTTCCAGAGGATAGGGGAAGTCCTGGAGAAGTCCTGCAGTCGGGCGTGGGAGGAGGAGACCAGGGAGCTAGAGAGTAGGTGGTCTTGTGAGGAGCAAAGATTACGGGTTGGATGGTATTTGGATATCAGGTCGGTGAGGTAGTTTGGGGCAGTATTATGAATAGCTTTGTATGTCTGTGTTAGTAGTTTGAGTTTAATGCATTGGGCAATCGGGAGCCAGTGGAGGGAATGACAGAGGGAGGTGGCAGAAGCGGAGCGGTTGGTAAGGTGGATGAGTCTGGCCACTGAGTTCAGGATAGACTGAAGCGGGGATAGCCTGTGTTGGGGTAAACTGGTGAGAAGGGAGTTGCAGTAGTACAGACGTGAGATAATAAGGGAGTGAACGAGTAGTTTAGTAGTGTCTGGGGTTAGGAACGGATGTATTTTGGAGATGTTGCGGAGGTGGAGCCTGCATGAGTTTGTCAGCGATTGAACATGGGGTTGGAAGGACAGGTTTGAGTCTAGAGTGACACCTAGGACTTTGGCTTGCGGGGTGGGACTGATGGTGACATTTAGAGATGAGCGAATTATTCAAAAATTCGATTCGGCTGATTCGCCGAATTTTCAGAATAAATTCGATTCGATGCGAATTTATTTGCTGCGAATTTAACTTATTAAAAGGGTTTCTAGGCTTCAGAGAGCCTTTATATTAGTGCAGAACACTGTACCTTTAATTTAAATGCCCTTGGAGTCTGCTGGGGAAGAGAAATAATACTGTCAGTCAGTATGACATGCAGATGAGTGCCGTCGATCTTAGAATCACCGCACACTTCACTCATTTGGGCAGTCACAGGGCACGACGAAGAAGATGAAGAAGAAGAAGAAGAAGAAGGAGAAGGAGAAGAAGAAGAAGAAGAATGAAAAGAAGAAGAATGAAAAGAAGAATGAAAAGAAGAAGAGGAAGAATGAAAAGAAGAAGAAGAAGAATGAAAAGAAGAATGAAAAGAAGAAGAAGAAGAATGAAAAGAAGAAGAAGAAGAATGAAAAGAAGAAGAAGAATGAAAAGAAGAAGAATGAAAAGAAGAAGAAGAAGAATGAAAAGAAGAGGAAGAAGAATGAAAAGAAGAAGAAGAAGAATGAAAAGAAGAATGAAAAGAAGAAGAAGAAGAATGAAAAGAAGAAGAAGAAGAATGAAAAGAAGAATGAAAAGAAGAAGAAGAAGAATGAAAAGAAGAAGAATGAAAAGAAGAAGAAGAATGAAAAGAAGAATGAAAAGAAGAAGAAGAAGAAGAATGAAAAGAAGAATGAAAAGAAGAAGAAGAAGAAGAATGAAAAGAAGAAGAAGAATGAAAAGAAGAAGAAGAAGAAGAAGTAGGATGAGGATGAAGAAGAAGAAGAAGAAGAAGAAGAAGAAGAAGTAGAAGAAGAAGAAGTAGGATGAGGATGAAGAAGAAGAAGAAGAAGTAGGATGAGGATGAAGAAGAAGAAGAAGAAGAAGTAGGATGAGGATGAAGAAGAAGAAGAAGAATGAAAAGAAGAAGAAGAAGAAGAAAAAGAAGAAGAAGAAGAATGAAAAGAAGAAGAATGAAAAGAAGAATGAAAAGAAGAAGAAGAAGAATGAAAAGAAGAAGAAGAATGAAAAGAAGAAGAAGAAGTAGGATGAGGATGAAGAAGAAGTAGAAGAAGAAGAAGAAGAAGTAGGATGAGGATGAAGAAGAAGAAGAAGTAGGATGAGGATGAAGAAGAAGAAGAAGTAGGATGAGGATGAAGAAGAAGAAGAAGAAGTAGGATGAGGATGAAGAAGAAGAAGAAGAATGAGGATGAAGAAGAAGAAGAAGTAGGATGAGGATGAAGAAGAAGAAGAAGAAGAAGTAGGATGAGGATGAAGAAGAAGAAGAAGAAGAAGTAGGATGAGGATGAAGAAGAAGAAGAAGAAGAAGTAGAAGAAGAAGAAGAAGAAGTAGGATGAGGATGAAGAAGAAGAAGAAGAAGAAGTAGGATGAGGATGAAGAAGAAGAAGAAGAAGAAGAAGTAGGATGAGGATGAAGAAGAAGAAGAAGAAGAAGTAGGATGAGGATGAAGAAGAAGAAGAAGAAGAATGAGGATGAAGAAGAAGAAGAAGTAGGATGAGGATGAAGAAGAAGAAGAAGAAGAAGAAGAAGAAGTAGGATGAGGATGAAGAAGAAGAAGAAGAAGAAGAAGTAGGATGAGGATGAAGAAGAAGAAGAAGAAGAAGAAGAAGAAGTAGGATGAGGATGAAGAAGAAGAAGAAGAAGAAGTAGGATGAGGATGAAGAAGAAGAAGAAGAAGAAGAAGGATGAGGATGAAGAAGAAGAAGAAGCAGAAGTAGGATGAGGATGAAGAAGAAGAAGAAGAAGAAGAAGAAGAAGTAGGATGAGGATGAAGAAGAATTCCATTCCAGCAAAAAGTGTATCTGCAAAGAGCTCCGCTATTTCTGACAGTTCTCTGACAGTTCCTTCACATTTACAGCGGTTGAAACATTGTATCTATTTGTTTCCGAATAAAAACATCTGTATCCTAAATGGAAACAAATAGATACAATGTTTCAACTGCTGTAAATGTGAAGGAACTGTCAGAGAACTGTCAGAAATAGCAGAGCTCTCTGCAGGGACACTTTTTGCCGGCGGATCGGGGAAAATTCGATTCGTGCATCCGAAGTTTGCTAATATTCGGATTCGACGCGAATCGAATTTTTCCTAATATTCGAAACGAATTCCACTTCGCCAGGTTCGATTCGCTCATCTCTAGTGACATTGTTGGTTGTGATGGAGAGGGTGGGGGGGGGCACGGGCTGGGGGGAAAATCAGGGGCTCAGTTTTGGAAAGGTTCAATTGTACATGTGTCTGTGTGTATGTACATGTGTCTGCGTGTATGTACATGTATGTGTGTACATGTGTCTGTGTGTGTTTGTGTGTGTGTGTGTGTGTGTGTGTTTATGTCTATGTAAGTACATGTGTCTGTGTATGTATGTACATGTGTCTGTGTGTGTATGTATGTACATGTGTCTGTGTGTATGTACATGTGTCTGTGCGTGTGTATTTCTGTGTATGTACATGTATCTGTGTGTATGCGTGTCTGTACGTGCCTGTGTGTGTATACATGTGTCTGTATGTGTTTGTGTACATGTGTCTCTGTGCGTGTGTGTACATGTTTCTGTGTGTGTATGTGTATGTACATGTCTGTGTGTGTGCACAGGTGTCTCTGTTTGTGTGTGTGTGTTGGTGGCAATGAACTCTAAGTCCTGGCTAGTAGTTCAGGACTTGAAATTTTAAGCCCTGAGCTAACCTACTGTACATTCTATGGTATTCCCCTTTAGGCCCCATTCACACCTAAGCATATGGAGTTATGGGAAGAATTATTATTATTATTATTATTATTACTACGAGTTTATATAGCGCCAAAGGGTTTGCTCAGCGCTGTACAATAGGGGGGACAATACATGGCACAGTACAACAACAACAAACAACGTACGAGGGGTAAGAGGGCCCTACTCTTACGAGCTTACAATCTAGGAATTTGTGTGATTCTGTCCATGATTCCAAAATCACGGCAAAATACGCAACACGCCTGTGCTGCCATTGTTTCATAATTGCACTCCAAGCGTGATGCAATTTTGCCACAACTGCAGAGCAACAAAACATGTAAAAATCACAGCAATACGTGCGTTATCAAATATGCCTGGTTCTGTGCCAAAAACTGGTACATGAGCTTCTGTGGCGTGACAAATGCACATAGGGCAGCCCATTTAAATGCCCATTCAAACACGTGTAAATCGTGAAAAAAATAACCAAAGCTCCTCTTTAATATATTTTTTGTATGTCACCTTGTGTAGGCATTTAAAGGACCCAAGACTGCTGCTGAGTGCCGCCATCTTGGATGTGATTTCAAAGCTGTCAGCTTGTTTCATAATGGCACTCCAATCGTGATGCAGTTTTGCCACAATTGCAGAGTAACAAAACATGTAAAAATCACAGCAATATATGCGTTCCCAAATATGCCTGGTTCTGTGCCAAAAACTGGTACATGAGCTTCTCTGGCGTGACAAATGCACATAGGGGAGCCCATTTAAGTGCTCATTCAAGCTCTTAGATTGTAAGCTCCAAGGAGCAGGGCCCTCCTAACCAGGGTCGGACTTCCCAAGGGCCCTAGGTCAGTAGGGGGCCCCATGAGATGCCCCTGGTACCTTTTTCATAGGCTTTTTTGGGTGTGGGTGAGGACACAGGGGCCCCATGATCCCCTATTGCCCGGGGGCCCCATGAATTGTCAGTCCGCCCCAGGTTGCACATCTGCTGCCCTCCCTTTTCTGGCCACCCAGGTTGCATGCCTGAGTAAGAGGAGTCCCATGCCATTTATTTCTGACTTTTTTGTAACTTTATAAAGACTACATTGTACTGTTCTATAACTTCACAACCACCTTTAAGGAAAACTCCAAGCATGTTTTTGTACTAGTAAAAAGAAAAAGTGCAGCGCCACCAGAATTAAAATGTGACAATACCGCAAAAGTGAAATAAACACGCGAAGAAGAGGAATTGTCTTGGGCCACACATAATGCACATTAACAATAAGGACAGCTGATGAGCAGAAAAAGTCAATCTGATTAATAAAACTTTATTTTTTTTAATAAGATTGCAAGTGCAATGGTTTGGCCAATTACAATGCGCCACCAGGGTACGAGAGCGAGCAGCCTGCTGAACGCTCCAGATGTCCATGTGTTCAATGAACACACGAGCATCCAATGTTGGAGTCGAACGTATGTTCGACTCGAACTTATAGACCATATAGACCATCCCTAGTAACATATTCCTGAAGGTGAACTTATCCTTTAACCCTTGTGCTGCCAGACCCCTTTTTGTGTTTTTTGCACATTATTATTATTATACAGGATTTATATTTTTATTATTATTATACAGGATTTATATAGCACCATCAGTTTGCTCAGCACTACAATATAATGGGAGACAATACAGGAACAATACAGTTCAATACAAGAGGGATTTGAGGGCTCTGCTCCTTGGAGCTTACAATCTAGGAGATGTTAAAATCATTTTAGGCCTGAAGATTACATAAACCCCAGAAAACATATGTTTTCTGAAAGCAGACACCCTAGAGAATAAAATAATTTTGGTTCTAATTTTTTCACACAGTATTATCGCAAAATTTCAGTAAAAAACACACTTAAAGCAGAGCTCCACCCAAAAGGGGAAGTTCCGCTTTAAGCTTTTGTCCCCAATTTGACAGGTACCCGCTCTCACTTCCGCTGCGATCGCCTAGCTGATCAGAAGTGGAAGGTGTCCTCCCACCCTCTCTCCCTGTAGTCTTCTGGACACGTGACAGGTCCCAGAAGACTATAGGGCCATTCACAAAGTGCAGCGTTTCTTGTACATGCACAGTGGGCACCCGGCTGTGAAGCCGCAAGTTGTCACAGCCCGGTGCCCACACTGAAGATGCCAGCACCGGGGAGAGAAGACAGCTGAGGAAACCAGCCGTGGTGAGGACACCGCTGGACCGAGGGACAGGGAAGTGTCTGTATTTTAAAAGTCAGCAGCTACAGTTTTTGCAGCTGCTGACTTTTTTTTTTTTTCAGGTGGAACTCCGCTTTAGGTAAATACAACAAAAGAAAGCCCCCAATATATGATGACTGACTATAAGATAATAAGTAAAAAATAAAAAGTAATACAAGTAAAAAACAATGGGACCACTGCAGTATATGGTCAAGGAAATGTGGACCACCCTCCAAATTAGTTTAGTTGTTTCTAGTGATGGGTACTTTTAATGTTACAGCATACAAAGACAATTTAGACAACTGTTCCAATCTTGTGGCAACAGATTGGGGAAGGTCCATTTCTATTCCAGTATGACTGTTCCCACAAAGGCAGGATAATAAACACATGGTATGATGGATTTGATGCACTTCTTGCGCATGAGCAGTGGGCAGCAGGGGCGGACTGACAACTCATGGGGCCCCCGGGCAATAGGGGATCATTGGGCCCCTGTGTCCTTGCCCAAACTCAAAAAAGCCTATGAAAAAGGTACCAGGGGCATCTCATGCGGCCCCCTACTGACCCAGGGCCCTCGGGCACTGCCCGAGTTTCCAAATGGTCAGTCCACCCCTGGCGGGCAGTGCAGCCGCAAGCTGTCACAGCCCGGTGCCCACACTGAAGATGCCGGCACCGGGGAGAGAAGACGGCTGGTGAAACCAGCTGTGGTGAGGACACCGCTGGACCGAGGGACAGGTAAGTGTCTGTATTTTAAAATTCAGCAGCTACAGTTTTTGTAGCTGCTGACTTTTATTTTTTTGAGCTAGAATTCCACTTTAGGTTAATTTTTGGGCACAAAAAGGCAATAAATTACCCATTATTTTGGTAGATTATAAAAGATGAGATACCCAACATGTCAAAACTTAAATTTGTGTGTGCTCGTGAAATGCAACAAACTTTAGTACCCTATAGTATTATATAGGCAATCCTTTTAAAGCGCCCTACAGGTCATCAGTTTAGTGTTACAGAGGAGGTCTGGTGCTAGAATTATTGCTCTCACTCTGGCGTGTGTGGCAATATGTAACATGTTTATAGCAAATGACGTTTTCAACCATAGGCGCCCCAATGTATCCGTTTACATTTGTATGTGTTTTTATGTGGGGGTGGCAAGGCTAAAGAAAAAAGTTACCTGCCCGACAGCTAGAACTACATGTCCTGGGCGTCAGGTGATATTAATTACTCATCCCTGAATGTGTTTGCTAAGTGTAAATGCATAAATTCCCCCCCAAAACATCAGTATATTAATTAGGTTTAGTATTTTGTTCTGGGCCGCATTCACAGCCATCGTGAGCCGCATGCAGGCGCAAGACCCCTGGCCTAAGCTATCTCCACACTTTATGGTGAAATGAAGAGATATGTACTTGGGCATAATAAAGTAACCATAGAAGATATATCTGATTTAGAGGAGCTTAAAATGTAGAGTTTGACGGAAAGCTAAAACTTTAGGTTGGGAAATTTTGTGGGCTTAAAGTTGGGTCTTCTTCTTAAAAAGAACTACCGTATTTGCCGGCGTATAAGACGACTGGGCGTATAAGACGACCCCCAACATTTCCACTCAAAATATAGAGTTTGTTATATACTCGCCGTATAAGACTACCCCCTCTTTCTTTTTGCTGGTGCCATGATAGGGTTGATAGGGCTTTGACTGCTGGACATTTTCTATGCTGTATTGTACTGTACAATGGTGCAGTACTGTGGTTGGCTGTATACAAAGCCTGATTGGATTGGTCCCTGCTCCCTGTCTCCCCTCCCTGTCTCCATGTCCCTGCATCTCCCTGTAATTGGCACTAGTGCGCAAGTCCGCATGTGCGAGCTCTGAGTAGACAAGGGGCGGGCCGGAGTGCCGCTGCTTCCCGCCGAGCAGAACGGGCCAGTCACGCCGAAAAGGCTGGCACCCCTGTATCACTGCTGATGCTCGCCACAGCCACGCTGATGACCCGCCGCGGCTGGTATGTAGAATGAGGTGGGCGGGCATCGGGAGGCCACTATGGGCACCGGGCGAGTATCGGAAGGCCACTATGGCAGCTATGTTTATCCCAACTGAAGTGCACCCGGCGTATAAGACGACCCCCCCACTTGGAGGCATGTTTTTAAGGGCAAAAAAGTCGTCTTATACGCCGGCATATACGGTACATGTCCTGGGCGTCAGGCGATATTAATTGCACATCCCTGAATGTGTTTGTTAAAAAAAATCAGTATTTTAATTAAGTTTAGGATTTTGTGTTGGGCTGCATTCATAGCCATCATGGACCGCAAGTTGGACACCCCTGGCCTAAGCTTGACGGAAAACTAAAAATGTAGGTTGGGAAATTTTGTGGACATAATGTTGGGTCTTCTTCTTAAAAAGAAGAAAATCCAGCCACAAATTTTTCCCCAACCTAAATTTTATTTGGAAACCAGCAGTTCTACAGAGTTTAGGAGTAGAAGGAAAGGAGGACAAGGGGACATAACCAAAGCAGTAATCAATCAGTAATCAAGTTGGACACCCCTGGCCTAAGCTATCTCCACACTTTATGGTGAAATGAAGAGATATGTACTTGGGCATAATAAAGTAACCATAGAGGATATATCTGATTTAGAGGAGCTTAAAATATAGAGTTTGACGGAAAATGAAAAAGTCAGGTTGGGAGATTTTGTGGACATAAAGTTGGGTCTTCTTCTTAAAAAGTAGAAAATCCAACCACAAATGTTTTCAACAACCTGAATTTTGTTTGGGAACCAGCAGTTCTACAGAGTTTTGGAGTAGAAGGAAAGGAGGACAAGGGGGCATAACCAAAGCAGTAATCAATCAGTAATCAAGTTGGACACCCCTGGCCTAAGCTATCTCCACACTTTATGGTGAAATGAAGAGATAGAGTATGTACTTGGGCATAATAAAGTAACCATAGAAGGTATATCTAGTTTAGAGGAGCTTAAAATATTGAGTTTGACGCAAAAAGAAGAAAATCCAACCACAATTTTTTTCCCCAACCTGAATTTTGTTTGGGAACCAGCAGTTCTACAGAGTTTTGGAGTAGAAGGAAAGGAGGACAAGGGGGCTTAACCAAAGCAGTAATCAATCAGCTACCTCATCAAACATAGAAGAGTGGTGGTACAAAAAGACCAAGTGGTCTATCCAGTCTGCCTTGTTTTTTGTATTACTTTTTTATATACAGTAAATCATCTTTGCCAATCCCAAGCATATTTAAATTCATGTACTGTCGACTAGCTCACTACTGGAAGTCTGTTCGTTACAACTATTGTTTGGGTATTACAATACTTCATACTTCAAGTTGCCTCCTGCTAGTTTTAGGTCATGGCCCCATGTTCTTGATCTTAGCTACTCTCTTCCTACTGAAAATATGGCCCCCCTGAACCTCATTCACACTCCTAGTGTATTTAAAGGTTTCAGTCATGTTCCCCTTTTTGTTCTTTTATCTGTCAGGCCTTTCAACTTTTTTATTGCCCGGTTTCCAGCTCTATCCTATCTATATCTATAAGTAAGATCTCGAGAACTGGACACAGCATTCTTCCCTCTTAAACCCCCCCTGTGGTCTTTTATGTCTCAGAAATAATTACAACTCATGATATATTAGCATGAACAGAGAGTTGAGATTTAAGAATAAATAAAAGATATGGAAAGGAATGTGGTATAACATTTTTTTTGGTGGTTGTATTGAAATTAAATAAATAACTATAAAAATATTAATTTGCTGACAGCCTGTCAAATTCTATAAAGAGCTGACAGCTGATGGACAGTGCACTGAGCGGTACTAATGTTTAGGGCAGTATGTACCCAGAGACAAAGGGCATTCATCCCTGGGTGCATATTGCTCTACTGTACCCCTTGGTGCATTGCTCAGCCCGTCCAGCAGCAGCTGTCATAGACTTTGCCATCTGCGGGGTTGGACAGGGAATATGTGCCATACTCCTGCAGCTAAATGCCAGAGCCGCATGCTCCGGGGCAAAATGACCAGTGAGTCTGGGGCCTAAATCTATACAAATGCAGGTTTGACAGTGTCAATGAGCCCTTAGGCCCCTTAGGCCATATTCTTGCAGATCCTTGTTGCTGGATTGACCGGGTTATACGATCAGCAGAGGCCGCTCATTTCATCACAGAACCTGGTCAGTCCAGCAGCAAGGATCTGCCTATTCTTGCTGCAGGAATCCAGTGGCCTCAGCTTCCCAGCTATGTGAAAGGGACCTTAGGCTAGATTCACACCTCTGCATGTTGCGATCGATGTGTTTTTCTGGCATGTTTTGTATTTTTAAACACACGTTTTTTACATGTTTTTGATGTTTTTCAGGGGTTTTTTAGTCAATAGGAAAGCATTGACTTTGATGCGACTTGGATGTGAATTTGGATGGGTGCGACTTTGATACAACTTTGATGCTACTTGAGTGTCAGAGAGTGTAAAGTCGCATCAATTACATCAACAAAACTGTCATACTTTCCTATATAATAAAATTAAAAAGTTGCATTAAAGTCGCACCCATCCAAAATTGCATCAAAGTCACATCAAAGTCACACTGCATGAACAGAACGGTCCTACTTTCCTGTATAATAAAATTAAAAAGTTGCATTAAAGTCCAGGGACAGACTGACAACTCACGGGGCCCCCGGGCAATACGAGATCATGGGCCCCTGTGTCCTTGCCCAAACTCAAAAAAGCCTATGGAAAAGGTACCAGGGGCATCTCATGGGGCACCCTACTGACCCTGGGCCCTCGGGCGGTGCCCGAGTTTCACAATGGTCAGTCCGCCCCTGTTAAAGTCGCATCCATCCAAAATTGCATCAAAGTCACATCAAAGACAATACTTTCCTTTAAAAAAAAAAAAAGCATAAATAATACACTACATGTGTTTCTGCTGTGTGTCCATTGAAGTCTATTGAACCAAAAATGCACCACGTTGCAATTAAAAAAGTCCCTGCCATTTCCAAAAATGCAGCTGCTGAACTGTAACTATGTTAAATGGACTGTAATGAGTTTCTGCAAAACGCACTAAAAAATGCATAGGTATGAACCAGGCTTTTCATTACATTTCACACTACCCGTTCATACCCCCACCTCGTCCCTAAACACTTACCTGACTTCTCTGACCACTCCAGCACTGTCATGGCTGCATAGGCTCCTTCTGCTGTTAGTCAAACTTGTGTGAGGAGAGAGCAGGGGTGTGGCTTACCGGCACTGTGTGTGTCTAGGGAGGCACACAGCCCAGCATGGGTGCCCCCTTAGCACCTAGTTTGCTAAGGAGACACCTGGAGGAGGGAGAAGTGGACAGCACTGAAGAGGGACTATCAAAGAGGAGGTGACGGACTATTCTGTGCAATATTATTGCACAAAGCAGATAAGTTTAACATCTTACCTTTTTGTTTTTAAAATTAGCCTTTAATATCACTTTAAGATGATATAATTCTATCACGAAACAAATGGATGACCACACACTGGCATATTCCAAATGTTTTCTTTATAGTTCATAAAATACAGTTCACAGAATGGAAACCTTCAATAGGTACTGAAGAATAGAATACCTCTTTCACTCTTTACACCACAATTTAACATCAATAAACTCTTCCCCCAACACAGGGCTACATCAATTCCATTGTGATCAATCAAGAGATAGGGTCTCACAACACTAATGCATAAAAAACAATTAAGGAATCAAAACTTGTCTTGATATATCATTTCTTTCTTTTATATAATAACTTCATGTATTAATTTATCAAAAGAGCAAATGAATCAAACAATCTCTATAAAATAAAAAATAAATAAATACAATATTCGACAACAAACTCTGACATCAAGGTGTTCAGGATATCAAAAAAATAGCTACATAAATACTGTATATGAACTTAAAACATAATATAAATACACAGTGTATATTATTTATTTCAGGTACTTATATAGCACCATCAATTTACACAGCACTTTACATATATATTGTACATTCACATCAGCCCCTAACCCTCAAGGAGCGTACAATCTAAGGTCCCTAACTCACATTCATACTAGGGCCTGTCAGGGATGCGGGTGTGACCAGAAGTGTGTGGACTGACACAGGGAAACGTAGGCTTCAGATATAGTAAATAATATAATTTATTAAGACTAACAATACAAACGCAGTGCAAAACTAAACATAACACAGTGCAAACAAACTGAACCAAACCTCCAACAGATAACAAACATACGATACAAGAGTAGTCAGACAGGCCGGGTCGGTAGCAAACGGAGTACCAGGAGCAGGCGGGAGAGTGGTCAGGACTAGCCGAGGTCAGTACAGGCAGAGTTCAGGCATCGTCAGGACAGCAGAAACAGGATCAGGAAACCAGGGCCAAGCAAACAGTACAACAAGGCACAGACTGCAGGTCTGGCCATCCCTTAAATACACCACCTGCAATCAGCCCCAGGTGATGGCTAATTGCCAAAGTGAGCCTCTGGTTGTTGAGAGCACCCGCTGGCCAGCCCTGGTACTGCAGCCCACAAGGCAGGCGAGTCCCACCACTATTGGCAAGTCCATTCCTGACAGGGCCAATTTAGACAGGATCCAATTAACCTACCAGCATGTCTTTGGAGTGTGGGAGGAAACTGGAGTATCTGGAGGAAACCTATGCAGGCACAGGGAGAATATGCAAACTCCAGGCTGGTGGTGCCATGGTTGGGATTTGAACCAACGACCCGAGTACTGCCAGGCAGAAGTGCTAACCATTTAGCCACTATATATATTAAATAACGAAAATAAAAACCACTCATAAAGGCATAACTTATACTGAATGCCACTTCTTTATTCATAAAAATATTTTATGTCCCACTCATAATTTAAAGAATTAATAAATTAAAACTTGCCTTTTTACATTAAATTATACCTTCTGTTACAAAATCATACATTAATTTTTTGTCATAACCACAAAGGTCAAGTATCTGGCTGCTCATCCCTATATGAATGCATGTACCCAAAGAACCCCCAGTGGGACTTTAATGCAGCAATAGGATCATACATATATTGAAAAAGACATTTAGTTAAAAAAGATTATCAACTTTATTACATACACATTTCTATTGTAATGTTAAATACGTGATTTCTAAAAAGAATATTGCTCTGACATTATTCTTACAAGAAAACTCTTAATACAAAAATATGAAACCACACAGAAAAGAAAGGAAAAACACCGACGCGTTTCGATCATTCCATAGTCTAGATCTTCCTCAGGGTTCATGAAAGACAAAGAACTTTCTAATGAATATAAACAATCATAAATGTATATACCAAAAATAAATAAACATACAACAACAAAAAAATGTTCACATAACCAAAGGATTTTTACTTACAAAAGCATTAATTTATTGTAGGACAAACTAATTGAACATTCCCTATAAAATATAAACATTAAATTTAATATGTGACAACAAGCTCTGACAGCAAGAAGCTCAGGATATTAAAAACCAGATAAGTAAATAAACATTTATATGAATTAACATATAAATACATATACTAATTTGTAACACAAATATCCAATACATTTCTCTAATACCCAGTTGTTAAAATGTATCGCCTCCATGGCTTTATCTTTTCCATACCCTGGAGCTTCAAAGTCTGAACATCTCCATTGTGGCAAATAGTGAAATGTCATGCAACATTTGTTGAATGATTTTTACTGATGTTATATAATGATTATGAAGACTCCTATCCTCCTAATCATCTAGAGGTCCTCCGGATGTATTGAACTTTACATGCTACACAGGAGATAACATAGAATGTATATCAGCTACTACAACTAATGAAAGATTTTATCGAATAAAGTTTATTCTCATCTCCATCTCATTTCCGTTGTCTATATGAACACAGCAAGGACTTCTACAAGCATTCTACAAGCCCTATTTCCCCATGTTTAAGCCCTGACTCAGAATAACAGGGAGAAAATAACCTACCTAACATGATTATTATGATTCTCGATAATATTTATACTCATTTTTGTACTGAATAAACGTCATCATTATAGATAAATAGTGTAATGTTCCTAATTGTATTACATTCCACACTATATGCAGTAAGGAATACTATATCGCCTTCAATGCTAATATTTTTGGGATGGGATTTGGCAATTTATTATAGGTACTTATTTAGTGCTGTCAAATTATGCAGTGCTATATATATATATAGTACATTCACATCAGTCCCTAACTCTCAAGGGGTTTACAGTCTAAGGTCCCTTGCTTACACTCATACATACTAGGGCCAATTTAGACAGGAGACAATTAACCTACCAGCATGTCTTTGGAATGTGGGGGGAGGCTGGATTGCCTGGAGGAAGCCCAGGCAGGCATGGGGAGAGCATGCAAGCTCCAGGTGGGTGGTGCTGTGGTTGGGATTTGAACCAGTGACCTTGGTGCTGCCAGGTGGAAGTGATAACCATTTAGCCACTGTGCTGCCCCAACAGTATAGTAAGCGCTATATAAAATAGGTTTAGAGTATCTATATTAAAGCGATTGTAAACCGCATCATTTAAGCAGAAAAAATCCCCTGCAAGGCAATGGCATAGTGTGCTAGTATGCATCACATACTAACACATTGTGAAATATTTATCTTAGAACGAAGCCCTCCATCGGTGCGCTGTCACTGCTGACAGGGCTCCCGTCTTCCTTCAGGTTCACTGGCTTTGGTCCTTTCAATGACTGAGCCGTGATGACGTCACCCCCACACAGGAGTCACAGTTTATGGCACAGATCTCTGAAAGGATGACATGCTGTGCTGTCCCTTCATAGTGCATGCAGCAGGGAGGTCACTGGCTGCATCCAATGTGAATATCTCCTAAACACCGCAAGTTTAGGAGATATTCACTGTACCTATGGGTAAGCCTATATTATATCCCTCCCCACACCCACCTTCGTTTCTCATAGAGGAGTAGAGAAGATTTCCTTCCCAGTGGGCGCTCTTACTGATAACTGGTCAGTGGAGGAAGGGGGGTGAATTATCTTCTGCATTTAATCCCGCTACCCCCCCAAACCCCCTGAGATCCTCCAACCAGCTGCAGATCCCCTAGTCTTCAGTGCCCCCAACCTCTCACAGTGCTCCCAGGCTTCCTGGGAGCCCTCAACGTCCCACAGTGCTTTGCCGCTTTCCACAGTACCCTTAGCCTGCTGCAGAGCCTCTAGCCCCAAATGGAATCCCCAACCTCCAATAGTGTCCTACAAGGACCCCCAGTTCCTGCAGTGCCCCTTGGGAAGGCTCCAGTCCATTCCAGAGGCTCTCTGCTCTGTTTGTTCTGTGAGTTAGTTGTTTGTGATGTGTCCTCAGACTGCATGTGTTGTTCCTGTGTGTGTTAAATTTATTATTACACAGTATTTATATAGCGCTAAAAGGTTCGCTCAGCGCTGTACATTATAGTGGGGGACAGAACATGAGACAATACAGTAACAATACAATACACGAGGGGTTCAAGGGCCCTACTCTTTCGAGCTTACAATCTAGGAGGGAGGGGATAGTGGTAAAGGAGGAAGTGGCTGTGGGGAATGGAGTGGTAGGAGGAGTGGAGGAGATCGGCTGTTAGGTGAGGGTGGGGTAGGCTTCCCTGAAGAGATGGATTTTCAGGGTGCGCCTAAAGGTGAGGAGGGTAGGTGACAGTCTGATGGATTGGGGTAGTGAGTTCCAGAGGATGGGGGAAGTCCTGGAGAAGTCCTGCAGTCGGGCGTGGGAGGTGGAGACCAGGGAGGTAGAAAGTAGGAGGTCTTGTGAGGAGCAAAGAGTACGGGTTGGGTGGTATTTGGGTATCAGGTCGGTGAGGTAGTTTGGGGCGGCGTTATGAATGGTTTTGTATGTCTGTGTTAGTAGTTTGAATTTAATGCGTTAGGCAATCGGAAGCCAGTGGAGGTAATGACAGAGGGGGGTGGCAGAAGAGGTGCGGTTGGTAAGGTGGATGAGTCTGGCCGCTGAGTTCAGGATAGACTGAAGCGGGGATAGTCTGTGATGAGGTAGGCCGGTGAGAAGAGAGTTGCAGTAGTCCAGACGTGAGATAATAAGGGAGTGAACGAGTTGTTTAGTAGTATCTGGGGTTAGGAACGGACGTATTTTGGAGATGTTGCGGAGGTGGAGCCTGCATGAGTTTGCCAACTATTAAACATGGGGTTGGAAGGACAGGTTTGAGTCTAGAGTGACACCTAGCACTTTGGTTTGCGGGGTGGGACTTATGATTGCTCTTACCTGTAGGTGCTCTATGTGCATGCAATTACGGCCAGGTCAAGGGCCGGGACAAGGGGGGTCAGAAGGAACAGGAGCCTTTAACACTTCAGGAGGGGACACAGGTGGAGCGAAGTGACACCATAGACAGTCCCTAAAGTCGATGCCCAGCAGGGATGATGACATGACATTGCCAAAGCACCTTGCTGAGTGGCAGCGGGGTTCCAAGTGCTGAAGCGTGGACCTGGCCTTTCCCTTCCATCTAGGAACAGCTAAAGTGTCATTTTTAGGTGTCAAGTAGGCAAGGTGTACATAAAGCCCAACTTTCCAAGATGAGAAAGAGGGATACCTTTTGGCACAAAGTCTGTAGGCAGAGGACACTAACCTACCCCACCCCCAGTTACAGAGACCACAAAGAGATAATAAGCAAAAAATTATTGTTTTTCAACGATGCATAGTTACATAATAGATAATGTAGGAAAAAAGATACAGGTCCATCCAGTCCAACCTGTGTGTGTGTGTGTGAGTGTTTGTGCGTGTTATTTTGTGACTTCTAATATGCATACCTCTGTATGTTATGCACAAGGCATCTAGCAGTTTTTTGATGTTGTCTACACTCCCAGCTGAAACCATTACCTGGGGAAAGGAGTTCCACATGTTTGTTGTTCTAACCATAAAGAACCCCTAGGCAAGTTAAGATTAAAAGCTAAGTTCACATTCTTTAAAAAATAGTCAATGTAGTCTAGTGGCCCCAGAAACTGTGTAGCTTTGTAAAACATTCATAAATTTTATTGTCATACCTGTAGGCCATGTCACGTACCTGGTTGGGGAACATGACGTGGAGAGGAGGCATCCTCTTACTAATCTCGCTCGGAGCCCCTGATAGTAGGGACAGAGAGCGCCAAGCCAGGAGTGGCACAAGTGCCGGGTGGGTCTGGAGAAGATGGTAGGCAGGTGAGGACTCAGAAGATCCAGAGGCAGGCAGACCAGGTGAGGATGCAGGAACGTGGGTGCAGGAGCAGGTAGGTATGGCGGCAACCAGGATACAGACCAGGTGCGGGTGCAGGAACGTAGGTGCTGCAGTAGGTAGGTATGGCGGCATCCAGGATACAGGCCAGGTGCAGATACAGGAAAGTATGTGCAGCAGTGTCAGACAAGGCGTGTTAGGATCAATCGAGTGGATCAGGTACAAGGGAGCAGGCAAGCGGATAAGCCGGGTCAGTGCAGGAGGAGTTCTTTCTTAGTCAGGGTCAGATACAGGCAACAGAATCAGGTTATGGAGTACAGGACATTATAGACCAGAAGGCATAGGCTAAACTGTGTTGGTGATTTAAATAGCCCCCCTTGCCGTGACATGTATGTTAGTGCGCATGCGTGCAACCGCACGCTCCCATGCATGCGCACTCACACCGCCGCGGCTGACAGGGATCCGGTGCCGGCGCACAGCTGCATGTCGGCGAGGGAGCGATCCTTGACAGTGCCCCCTCTCTAACGGCAGCCTCTGGATGCCCAACTGGGCCATCTTCTCTGGATGCCTGCGTCTAAATGCCAAGATTAAGTCTTTAGCGTGGATGTTGGATTCCAGTTCCCATGAATTGTCTTCAGGTCCATATCCTTTCCATTTAATTAAATATTGGAGCTGGTTCCTCCTTTTCCTACAGTCAATAATTGTCTCTACCTCATATTCCTCTTTGCCGTTGATGACCACTGGCTCAGGTGGCCCCTATTCCCGACCTGGAAAGGGGTTAGATACTGAAGTTTTGAGCAATGATACATGAAATACAGGGTGAATCCTTAGTGATTCTGATAATGTAAACTCGTATGCTACGTCATTAATCCTCCTTTTTACTAGGAAAGGTCCCACAAACTTGGGGCTTAGCTTCTTTGAAGGACACGTCAACCTTAAATTGGCTGTTGACAATCATACTTCCTTGCCAGGTTCTAGGACCAGGTCCCCTTTCCTTTTCCTGTCAAATAATTTTTTGTTGTCTAACTGAGCCTTTGTGATTGTCTCCTGTAGCACCTTGTTGTTCTGCTGAAGAAATTCAAAAGTGTCTTGGACCACTGGAATTGATGATTCAGGCACTAAATTGGATAGGAATGCAGGATGGAATCCATAGTTAGAGAAAAAGGGAGACTGTTTTGTGGCCGAGTGTTTTGAATTATTATATAAAAACTCGGCCAAGGGTAAAAGTGATACCCAGTCATCTTGGGAGAAAGATATAAAACAGTGAATGTATTGCTCCAAGGTCTGGTTGGTTCTTTCCGTTTGGCCGTTGGTCTGAGGGTGATAAGCGGAACAGAATGAGTCCCATTTTCAACTTCTCACAGTGCTTTCCAGAACTTCAAAGTGAATTGTACCCCTCGATCCGAGATGATGTTCCCTGGAACACCATGGAGCCTCACCATCTCTCTTATGAAGATATGGGCGATCTCTGCTGCAGACAGTATGCCCTTCATGGCAATAAAATGGGCCATCTTAGAAAAACGATCCACTATGGCCAAACATCCCTCTGATGGTGGCAGTTCTAAAACGAAGTCCATTGATATCATTTTCCACGGTCGATCAGGGACCGGTAGGGGCCTCAATAATGCCCAGGTCTTGCTTCTGTTGCACTTGTTCCGTATTCATGTGGGGCAGGAATTTACATAAGCTTTGCAGTCCTTCTCCCACTCAGGCCACCAGAACAGGCGCTGCACTAGGTCTAAGGTTTTGTGGACCCCAAAATGTCCTGCCAGCGGATGGTCATGACATAACCCTAAAATTGCCAATCGGGTAGTTTCTGGTGCAAAGATCTTGTCTCCTGACCATAGTAAACCTTTTCTAGTGGATAGAGTTACTCCTGGTGGAGAAGGAGCCGCTAAAGATGCCTGCTGGATCTGTGAAAAAAGATCTGGTTGTAAGAGACAGAAGTTGCCTGTTGAGAGCATTGTATTAGGGGTAGGAGGAATGCTTAGGATCATTGAACATTCTAGACAGGGCATCAGGTTTGATATTCTTAGAGCCTGGTCTATAGGTAATGTGAAATATGAACCTTGAGAAAAAAAGTGCCCATCTGGCTTGTCGGGGTTTTAGACGTCTCGCAGTCTTCAGGTACTCCAGATTCTTGTGATTGGTATAGATCAGAATGGGGTGTGCTGCTCCCTCTAAAAGGTACCTCCATTCCTCCAAAGCTGACTTGATGGCCAGTAATTCTCGGTCCCCCACATCGTAGTTTCTCTCCGCATGTGTCAGGAATGGACTCGCCAATAGTGGTGGGACTCACCTGTCTTGTGGGTTGCAGTACCAGGACTGGCCAGCGGGTGCTCTCAGCAACCAGAGGCTCACTCCTGCAGTCAGCCAAAACACCTGAGGCTGATTGCAGAAGGTGCATCTAAGGAATGGCCAGACTTGCATTCAGGGCCTTGGTGTATGTTTCCCAAGAGCCCCTGTACCTGCATCCTGTCTGCTTCCTGTCTGATCCTGCTTGATCCCTGACTCTGATTGAACTCCGCCTGTCCTGACCTCTGCTATTCCTGACCACTCTCCAGTCTGCTCCTTTGGTACCTTGTCTGCCTGATTGTTCCAGACCCGGCCCATCTGATTACGCTCTGCCTGCTCCTTTGTACCTTGCCTGCCCGTTTGCTACCAACCCGGCCTGCCCGACTACGCTACTATTGTTCTTTTGTTATCTGTTGGGGGTTTTGGTTTGGTTTGTTTGCACTGTGTTTATGTTTAGCCTTGCACTGCGTTTATGTATTGATTAGTCTTAAATAAATTATATTGTTTATACTATATCTGAAGCCTGCGTTTCCCTGTGTCAGTCCACACACCTCTGGTCATACCCGGAGCCCTGACATTAGGGGATAGCTTACGGGAACAAAAGGCGACTGGATGAAGCAAGAGTTTCAGGCCTTGCCACTGTGATAGGATGGCCCTAACAGCATTCCCTGAGGCATCTGCCTCTACCACAAAGGGTATTGCTGGATCTGGATGGCTTAATGTGCGTGCTATAGTACAAAGTCCCTTTAATGAGTCCAAAGTGTTTTGGGCTTCTGATGTCCAACAGAATCGGACTCCTTGTTTGGTCAGTTGTTTGATAGGAGTGATGATAGCTGAGAATCCTTTGATGAATCTCCTGTAAAAGTTTGCGAAGCCAATTAAGCGTTGTATTCCTTTTCTATCAGATGGTGCAGGCCATTCCAGGATGGCAAAAACTTTTGGGGGATCCATTTTGAAGCTTTCAGTGGATATAATCAATCCTAAGAATTGAATGCACTGGCATTCAAACTCGCATTTTTTCGTATAGTCCATGTAGTCTGAGGCGACCGAGGACCTTCTGCACATGTCCTCGGTGAAGTTCAAGGGATGCGGAAAAGATCAGAATGTCATCAAGGTACGCGATCCCAAAAATATCTAAAAAGTCTCTGAAAATGTCATTTACCAGGTGCTGAAAGGTTGCAGGGGCATTACATAGTCTGAATGGCATGACTAGGTACTCGAAAATGCCCAAATCTGGTACAGAAGGCCGTCTTCCACTCATCTCCTTCCCGGATTCGTACGAGATTGTATGCCCCTCTTAATTATAGCTTGGTAAATATGGTTGTGGACCTGAGCCTCTGGAATAGTTCTGGGACTAATGGCAGAGGATCTCTGTTCTTAATCTTAATGTTGTTCAACTCGCGGTAGCCCACACATGGACGGAGGGAATGATCTTTCTTTTCTACAAAAAAGATACCTGCACCTGCTGGTGAGGTGGAGGGGCGGATGAGCCCTTTTTGAGATTATCATCGATGTAGTCTTTCAGTGCTTCCAACTCAAGCTCTGACAGTGGGAAGATCCAATCGAAGGTGATCTCAGCCCCGGGTAGAAGTTCAATTGGGCAGTCATAGGGTCTGTGAGGTGGAAGACTGTCTGCACCACTTTTACTAAAGACATCCAGAAAGTTATGGTAGGTTACAGGAATGATTTGGCCTACCTCGGCATCATTGTCCATACATATTAGGGGCACGGGTTGAGCAGGACTTTGGGGCAAGCAGTGGTCATGGCAGTAGGCCGATTGAAAGTCCACTTCACCAGATACCCAGTTCACGCAGGGATTATTATGGGTCTGTAATCATGGGATCCCCAAGATGATTGGAAACAGTGGTGATGCAATAACATCCAGGCAATGTAGTGGCTAGATGGAGATACTACCACGGGTAGTGGGCTAGTCTCCTGTGTGACTGCCCCAGACTTAATATTGGATCCATCAGCCAAGTATACAGTCAGTGCTTGAGTTTTGGCCTTTAAGGGTATCTGATGTTGAAGGGTGAAGGTTGAGTCGATAAAGCAACTGCAGGCCCCCGAAATCAATGATAGCGGGCACTGGCAGGGTTCTTCTCGGAAACTGGAGTGAAAGGGAAATGGTAAGGTGAGCAGGGTTGATGGTTGCAGTTGATAGTTTAGCAGGCAGGGTGGTCAGAGACTTAAGTAGCTTTGCAAGACAGTTTCGTACATAACAGCCGGATTCTCCGCAATAGAGGCACAGGTTACCCTGTCGGCGGCGTTGTCGTTCCTCCGGGGTAAGTGAGGTTCGTAGCAACCCTATTTGCATGGGTTCGGATTCTTCAGCACTGGGTGTAGCAGGACTAGTTGGTACCATATTCGCTAGAGGTGATACCCTGGGTAGCATCCACATAGGGTGAACTTGGCCAGCGGACCTTTCAAGCCTTCGTTCCCTAAGCTGGCGGTCAATTTGGATAGCCAGGTTAATGAGCTCTTCCAGTATGTTACATACCCCGGCTCGGGCTAGCTCATCTTTAAGGAGTTCAGCAAGGCCTAAGCGGAACTGATAGTGTAGGGCAGCATCATTCCAATTGGAGCGCCTAAACTCTGTTACATAGTCCTCAGCTGCCCTGCGACCCTGCTGAAGAGAATAGAGTGCTGCTTCTGCTGATGCAGATCGCTGCAGATCATCATAGAACTGAGCCATAGTCTCAAAGAAGCGATTCTAGGAAGTTAAGTTGGCGTCTTCCTTTTCCAGCAGATGGTGGGCTCATGCCTGTGGTTCGCCCTGGAGGAATGATATCACGAACCCCACCTTGGTTGCCTCTAGAGGTTGTAATGTGAAATACAGCTCACAGGCATTGCGGAATGCCCTGAATTTGTTGCGATCACCAGAAAACCTTTCATGTGTGGGAATCCTAGGCTCTGGGGGCAGCATCATCACTGTCGGATTCATCATAGCTCCTGAAGCAACAGTTGGGGCAGATGTCGCTGTGGTGCTGGCAGAAGGTGCAGGTGCAGATAGAGTCTGAAAATGATGCAGACCCTTGACGGCTTGTGTCAGTACTGCAATGTGCTGACAGATCTCTTCTAGAGGAGAGGTTCCTCTCTCAGGCTCCGACATGGCTTTATGGTACTGTCACGTACCTGGTTGGGGAGCCTGACGTGGAGTCCTCTTACTACTCCCGCTCGGAGCCCCTGATAGTGGGGCAGAGGACACCGAGCCAGGAGTGGCACTAGTGCAGGGTGGGTCTGGAGATAATGGTAGGCAGGTGAGGACACAGAAGATCCGGATGCAGGCTAGGTGCAGATGCAGGAACGTGGGTGCAGCAGCAGGCAGGTATGGTGGCAACCAGGATACAGACCAGGTGCGGAGGCAGGAATGTGGGTGCAGCAGCAGGTAGGTATGGCGGTAACCATACCTCCATGCTCCACCTCAAAGCTTATACATCTCACCCTCACTGCTACCATCTCCCTACTACTGCTCTCGTCACTTCCTGCTGATACTTTACTCACCTGCTGACCCAAACACCAGGGCTGGAAGGCATGTACACTCGTATACATCCCGCTCCCATCTTACTTTCATAACCCTCCTTCTTCTCCTAACCTCTGGGGATATCTCCCCAAACCCTGGTCCTCCACTATGTCACCCCCACACCAGGCACCCTCTTTTTTCCAGGAATAGCCGCAATCCGCTCAATTTAGCTGTGCTGTCGGGGAGGGAGTAATCCCTGACAGGCCATTTGTGCCTCCTTGAAAGCCTAGCCAAAAAAATTCCCAGTCAACAGCCCCCACATCCTTCCTTGTTAGGATGGGAAAACCAATTCTTTTCCCATTCTAGCAACTAGGCAGGACAGTGGGATTGTCAACAGGGAGTTTTTCGAAAAGGCTTCTGAAGGGGTACAAATGGCCTACAAGTATGACAATAAAATGAATGAACAGTTTACAAAACTGCTAAATTTTTAAGGCCTACTGGGACCCCTTGACTGCATAAGTTATTTTCTGGAAAAGGTTAACTTGGCCTTTTAATCTCTTTTCCTCCAACCTCAAATTCTGTTCATGTGTCCTCACCAGGGACCTTATATTAAACAGTTTGTTACCCTCACTGTGGTCATCATTGATTAATTTGTAGATAGCTATAGCTCTTCTTAAATGTATCTTTAAGGTGAAAAAATATAATTTACCTAAACGTTCCTCATAACTGAGGTCTTCCAGCCTACTAATTATTGAGTTGCCATTCAATAAGCAGATTCCAATTTAGAGACATTGTTTGTAAGAGCCTGGATCAGAACCTGTGACCTCTGTGATATCTGGCTGTGGCCCTTCAAACTGTGCTATCTGAGATGTTGAACAGCTCCCTGTCTGATCTCCCATTTTCCTGTCCTTCAGACTTTAGGAGGCCGGACTGTGGCCATTGGGAGCAGAAAAGGTCCCAACATCAGTTGGAAAAACAATGTCCCAACATTGGTGTCATTGGGAATAATTGTGCCTCATTATTGGAATCATTGGCCCCGTCATTGGGAGAAATTGTGCCCCTTCATTTGTTTTAGGTGGTGGGAATTATGCCTCATTGTTGGTGTCAGTGGGTGAAATAGTGCCCCAAGGGCTGGATGAAAGCAAGAAAAGGGCTGCATCTGGTCCCTGGGCCACAGTTTGGAGACCACTGTCCTAAGACAATCTTGCCTGGTCTTATTTTTGCTTAATGTTGAACTCTTTGATCCTCCAATTATGTTCTTGATTTAAGTCATGTGTCTGTATTTACTGTTTGCCAGATTATTGTGATATTTCCAGCCAATATCTTGATTCTTTGCATAGCTGCACTACCATTTGTTATCAACCCTGGTACTAATAGGTAGTAAAACCCATCGTCACCATCAGGAACTCTGGTGAATACCAGGTAGTACTTAGACTCCATACCTTGGGTGAGCCTGTATCATCCACCAGGGTGACCTGCTTGTACACTTATACAGCTGGTTGATGGAAGCCTCTATAGTAACAGCTACTGGTCTCTAAGCCGGATCCCTAACATCCTTTTTGTTGACTGGTGACCAGAACTATATGTACAAAATGTCAGAATAACAAATTCTAAATCTAGAGGTTGGGTGAAAGGTTTAGAGTAGTATAACACTTTTGCTAGTCAAATAAAACATTTATAGAGGTCTATAGGTGTCAAGAATACTGACTTCATTCCAGTGCTCAAAGAAATGCATATGTGCACAGAATAGCCCACTACGACCATTAGTGTGCTCATGAGTATGAGCATGCACATTTGAATATACTTGGGCATGCAGTAGCCAAGTTAAAGCTTAGGATCATTATTGAGTGGTCATCAACTCCTTTTGCCTGTGACTTGATCCCATGCTTAAGGCTGTGTTCTGACCCGGCTTGTCTGGCTCTTGCGCCTGAAAGTCTGTTGCTGACTCTGGCTTGTGACTCAACTGTGCCTCCTGCCTTCTGTTCTGGTACCAGTAAGGACCTTGGCCTGGCACTGAATCTTCTCCTGGTTCCCAATTCTGTACATCTGCTGCCCAATTGTTGCCAGCTTCTGACCACACATCTGAGATCCTGCATCTGTCTTCAGCTCCACATCTACTACAAGATATCCTAGCCTGGATCTCCTACTGGCACCCATGCCATTCTGTGCCCTGTCATACCCTGTCATCAACCCCAGAGGATATAGTACAAGAGGTGTAAGGGATGCCCTCTTGACAACTCGGCCTCTACCAGGTTTACGACAATAGGTCAGAACAAAAAGTGAAGCAATTGAGGAGGAAAGAGGGACAGAGAGAGCTTGATGGACTGACCATCAAATAATGGACATCTGGGAACAATGAATGTATTCTGCATAGTGGTTTAGTTACCGTACTTTGGTTATATCTATGTTTCTCAACAGTCATGCCTTTTGGGAGATACAGAAAAGTTTTCACTCTGCCCATAGTGCTTCTAGAAAAGTGTTCATTTACAGGTATATCCATAACTTGCTTACTCAGTTGTTTCTATTTCCGTTTATTTGAATTCATTCAGAATTATGTATTACCATTTTTCCCGATACAGGTAATTGCTTGTTTTCAAAATTCACATAATATTTTCTTCACAATAAAACAAAATGATTGTCCTTTTTTGCTGTAAGCATCCAGATTTCTTTTCTGCACAGCAAAAAAAAAAAAAAGCGCTTTAAAGGTTACAATGAGTTATCAGTGGGAAACATGCAATTACATTAGGCATCCACGTGTCTTGATAGAAAAATAGCATCGTACTGAGATCCATTTAAATGTCTTCCATTCAGTTGCTTTTCACGGTTTTCCGACCAAAACATGGACGTTATTATTTGTGAAGGTAAATAATAATGATACAAACGCTTGAAGAAAATGTTATGATGGTGACTTATAAGGAAATGCCACCGTTCCAGGGAAGATAACAAAAAATTAATTTTATTTAAATATGCTGCATTTTAAAAAGACTCCAGGCTTTATATAATTTAAAGTGGTTGTAAAGCTTCAGTTTTTTTTTTAAATACCAAACATGTCATACCGACCTGCGCTGTTCAATGGTTTTGCGCAAAGCAGCCCGATCTTCCTCTTCTCAGGTCCCCCGCCGATGCTCCTGACTCCTCTGCCACTGTCGAGTGCCCCAGAGCACTCGTGCATGCTCACTCCTGAACCGGACCTGTATGCCCATTAGACATATAGAGAGCGACTCAGCCCAACCCACTGCTCCCTCCTTACAGCTATGGTTGACAACAGCAGGAGCCAATGGCTCCTGCTGCTACGTAACAGCCAATGAGGAGAGGGCCACCCAGGAGAGCTGAGGCTCTTGTGCACAGTACTGGATCATGATCAGGCTTAGGTAAGTATTGGGGGCTGGGGGAAATGCACATAGAAGGTTTTTTACCTTCATGCATAGAATGCTTGAAGCTTAAAAAACCTTCAGCTTTTAGAACCACTTTAATTCATCATATAATTATGTGTCTACAATCTTCTCTGCTTCTGGTTTTATTTAGGCTGAAACTGCAGGCAGAGAGACAGCTGAAACACATATGTGGGAACCGAACTTCCTGCCAGAAGATTTGTCGTTCTGTTTAATGGACTGGAAAGAAGGAAGGAAGGAGGGAGAACAGGAAGGAACGGGAACAAGAAGGAAGGAATAAGAACATGAAAGTGAGAAGGAAAGAAGGGGAACAAGAAGGAAGGATGGAAGGAACAAGAATGAGAAAGAGGGAAGGGAGGGAGGGAGGAAGGAAGGAAGGAAGGAAGGAATAAGAATGTGAAATAGGGTAGGAAAGAAGGGGAACAAGAAGGAAGGATGGAACGAACAAGAATGAGAAGGAGGAAAGGGAAGAAAGGAAGGAAGAAAGGAGGAAAGGAAAGAAGGGAAGGCAGTACAAAGGAGGGAGGGGTGGAAGGGAGAAAGGAAGTAAATAAGGGGAATAAGAGGAAAGAAAGAAAAAAGAGGGAGGGAAGGGAGGGAGGAAGTAAGGATGGAAGGAAGGGAAAAAGGAAGGAAAAAAGGGGACAAGAAGGGAGGGAGAAACAAGAACAGGAAGGAAGGGGAAAAAAGATGAAAGGAAGGAACAAAAATGAGAAAGAGGAAAGAAACAAGAATGAATAGGAAAGAGGGGAGAAAAGAAGGAGGAAAGGAAGGAACGAAGAAAGAAAGGGGGAAAGGATACCAGAAATGAATAAAAGTGGAAACAGATGCATGCAAGAAAGTGGGGCAGGAAAGGAAGAATGGAAACAAGAATGGGGGATGATTCAAGGAAGCAAGGAGTCAGCAGAAAGAAAAATAAAAGGAAGGATAAGTACAGTAGATACATGCAAGGAAGCTTAGTGAAAAAATAAATTATAATGAAGTTATTTTATTATAGAAGAGGAGAAAGCAGTATAAATATAGCTATAGAAGAAGAAAGGAAGGAAAAGCACAAAAGGATAGAAGGAAGGAAATCATAGGGAGAAAGGAAATCATAAGGGAAGGTGAAAGAATATAATGAAAGAAGCAAAAGAAAGGAAAGGAAGGAAGAATGCCTTGTCTTGAAAAGAACCTTTCTTGTCTTACAAAACAATTTCTTGTTATACACAAAGAAGTTTGTTTTGAGGCCTAGGGCTTCTTTTCTCCTTAGGTACCTCCTTTCATCTTAACCAGGACATCAATCATGTTGTTCTTTTTTCTCTCTATCTTGCTCCGAGGGAAAGGAGGGAAAACAGAATGGGAGAAGGCATAAAAGCAAAAGAAAATAAAGGAAGAGGAAAAACAGAAGGAAGGAATAAAACAGAATAAAACAGAATAAAAGAATCAATACTATGGGGAGGAGAAGAGAAGAAGGAAGGATGGAAATCAGAAAGGAAGAAGAAAGGAAGCAAAAAAGGGGTAAGAAAAATAAGGAAGGAAGGATACATAATAGAAGAAAAATGGAAGGAAGCCTTGTCTTGCAAAGAACCAAGAAAGAAAAAATGGAAGAAAGAAAGACAAAGAAAGTGGGAAAGAAAGAAAGTGCAAAGAGAAGAAAGGAAGGAAGGAAAAAAAGAAGGAAGGAAGGAAAAGAAAATGGTGGGGGGAAGTGCTTTTCTGCAGTAACTGGCATTCCTTTTGAGTCCCTGTTGTATTCCATTCAGCTCAGCCCTGTTCTGCCATGTGCACACACCTCCTCTCCCACTGTTCTGTATCCTCCGCTCATACTTTCCCATGTAGATGAATCTGGTGGGTAGCCGTGTGTACATGCTGGTAGTGATGATGAATGGGCATGAGTCAGGAGAAAGCCGAGACTAGTTCAGACAGATCCTTCCCGGCTCTGCTGTCACTGTCTGGATGTGCTTTGTGAAGGGCGTGCTTCTGTTTTCTATTCCATAACTCTCTAGGAAAAAAACCTCGCCACTAATGGCTGCAATTAATAGAGCTCAATATAATGTGTCACCCTGAGCCATGCACCCCATGTGAAGTTTAGTTCTCTATCTGTAAACTCTGAATACATTCAGCACATACAAATCTCTATTTAAGCTACATTCATATATTATTTTTATTTTACACAGGTACTTATTTAGCACCGTCAATTTACATATATATTGTACATTCACATCAGTCCCTAACCCTGAAAGGGTGTACAATCTAAGGTCCCTAACTCACATTCATACATACACATACTAGGGACAATTTAGACAGGAGCCAATTCACCTACCAGCATGTCTTTGGAGTGTGGGAGGAAACCCTCGCAGGCACAGAGAGAACATGCAAACTCCAGGCAGGTAGTGCTGTGGTTGGGATCTGAACCAATGACCCGAGTACTGCCAGGCTGAAGTGCTAACCATTTAGCTACTGTACTTTTAGTAGCTAAAAGATATTGTAAAGCAGAACTCTCCTCATCTCCGCTTCTGCGACATGATCGATCAATCTTCTTCCAGGTTCCAATCTCTTTCTGTCCATTTTGATAAATCTATCTATCTATCTATCTATCTATCTATCTATCTATCTATCTATCTATCTATCTTTGAAATATGGAAGAACAACGATGGAACATTTTTATTGAATCTAATTCATAGTTGATTCTATTCATTAAATTGGCTCCCAACTAGTGTTATGGCCAGGCACTTGTCAAAGTTAATGGATCATTAATCAAAAATTGGGACACTGACATTAAAGATGTTCTAAATTAGTCGAGTCCATGAAAGTACCATTAAATGCTCAGAGGAATGATTTTGATCCTTTCTAATCTGAGTTGGAAAAAAGAATCCCCCCCATGTGTCAGTATTTTGTTGAACCACCTTTTGCTTTAATTCCAGGCTTTAGTCTGTTGGGATATGTCTTTTAGTAACTTTGTACATCGAGACTTTGCAATACTTGCCCACTCTTCTTTGCAGAACTTCTCACGTTCAGTTACATTTGGTGGCAACCATTTGTGGGCTGCAGACTTCAAGTCATTCCACAGATTTTCAATGGGGTTTGTGTCTGGGCTCTGACTAGGACAGTGGTCGGCAAGCCGCGGCTCGCGAGCCACATGCGGCTCTTTACACACTGTAATGCGGCTCTTCTGTGTGCCGGGCGCCCGCTCCCCTCCCTCCTCTCGGGCGGCCACCCCAAAAGTCAGGACTCTGCAGCTAGCCCAGCAATGGGCAAACTACGGCCCGGCGGACCTTTTAATCTGGCCCGCAGAGCGTGATCCAAAGAAAAAACAGCCAGGGCAGCGCGCTCAAATGCAATGATTGGCCAGTCTTGCTGCCACTCACATCCTGATAGCCAGTGATTGGCTGTCAGGATGTGTGTAGGCGGGGCAGCGTGACGAACGTGAGAGGAGCTAGGCTCCTCTCACAGTCCGCCCTGAAGACCGGAACGGCACGGAAACACGGCGAGAAGAACGCGCAGAGCAAAGGTAAGTGAATTGACACAGGGGGGACTTGGCTTACTACTTGCTACTTACTTACTACTACTATATGAGGGATGAATTAATATGGGGGATGAATTACTATATGGGGGATGAATTACTATATGGGGGATGAATTACTATGGGGGATGAATTACTATGGGGGATGAATTACTATATGGGGATGAATTACTATAGGGGGGATGAATTACTATGGGGGATGAATTACTATATGGGGGATGAATTACTATGGGGTATGAATTACTATATGGGGGATGAATTACTATGGGGGAGGAATTACTATATAGGGGATTAATTACTATGGGGGATGAATTACTATAGGGGGGATGAATTACTATGGGGGATGAATTACTATATGGGGGATGAATTACTATATGGGGGATGAATTACTATGGGGGATGAATTACTATATGGGGGATGAATTACTATATGAGGGATGAATTAATATGGGGGATGAATTACTATATGGGGGATGAATTACTATATGGGGGATTAATTACTATGGGGGATGAATTACTATAGGGGGGATGAATTACTATGGGGGATGAATTACTATATGGGGGATGAATTACTATATGGGGGATGAATTACTATAGGGGGGATGAATTACTATAGGGGGGATGAATTACTATGGGGGATGAATTACTATATGGGGGATGAATTACTATATGGGGGATGAATTACTATGGGGTATGAATTACTATATGGGGGATGAATTACTATGGGGGAGGAATAACTATATGGGGGATTAATTACTATGGGGGATGAATTACTATAGGGGGGATGAATTACTATGGGGGATGAATTACTATATGGGGGATGAATTACTATAGGGGGGATGAATTACTATAGGGGGGATGAATTACTATGGGGGATGAATTACTATATGGGGGATGAATTACTATATGGGGGATGAATTACTATGGGGTATGAATTACTATATGGGGGATGAATTACTATGGGGGAGGAATAACTATATGGGGGATGAATTACTATGGGGGATGAATTACTATAGGGGGGATGAATTACTATGGGGGATGAATTACTATATGGGGGATGAATTACTATATGGGGGATGAATTACTATGGGGGATGAATTACTATATGGGGGATGAATTACTATATGGGGGATGAATTACTATGGGGGATGAATTACTATATGGGGGATGAATTACTATATGGGGGATGAATTACTATGGGGGATGAATTACTATATGGGGGATGAATTACTATATGGGGGATGAATTACTATGGGGGATGAATTACTATAAAAACTTATTGAAACTAAAAACAGTGTACCATCCTATGTATTTTCAGTTTTAAAAATGTGGCTCTCAAAATAAATTTCAATCGTGGTTTTGGCGAGATTTGGCTCAGTTGAAAAAAAAGGTTGCCCACCACTGGACTAGGCCATGCCAGGACATTCACCTTTTTCTCCTTCAACCACTATGTGGTCATTGTTTCCGTGTGCTTTGGGTCATTGTCATGTTGGAAAGTAAATCTTCCTCCCATTGACAACTTTCTAAGAGAAGGCAGCAGATTTTCCTCAAGAATTTGAAGGTATTTTGCCTCATCCATTTTTCCTTTCATCCAGTCCCAGCTGGAGCCCAGTGCTCCAGTCCCAGCTGTAGAGAAAACCCCCATAACAGGATATTACCCCCTCCACGCTTTACTGTGGAAATGGTATTATTTGGATGGTCAGCTGGATTGCACATATAGTTTAGTGTTGAAGCCAAACAACATTTTTTTAAAGGGGGGGGGTGATTTTTTTTTCTATATCCACTGTATGTATTTGGTTATATATTTACTGTCTTATTGTTTATGTATGTACAGTATGTATGTATCTATCTGTGTGTTTCTCTATTTATCTTTTACCTATGCATGAATCTATCTATCTGTAGATAGGGTTTTTGTGTATAGTTAAGGGCTTGCTAGATGGGTGTGAGTCAGCAAGGTTACTTTAGGTTACGGCTGGAGGGCTCTACAGGTCAGTCTTCTGGTACCTCCCCCTGCTCTATAGACTTGGAGGAGTTTCTATAAGCCAGTCGGTGGGGGTGAGGAGGGGCTGATCTTCAAATTTATAGGAGTCTGACCAATCCCAGGCAGGAGGCCTAGCAGTGTGGGAGATCAACCCATAAATATAAGAGAGCCTGGTCAACAGGGGAGCCAGGTGGAAGATGGAGTGAGGAAGTGCTGCTGGTTCCACCCTGGGAGGGGGCCCCCGGAGAAGAGGGGTCTATCTGCAGGCTGGGAGCTTGAATGAGGGACATCCACTGTTCTACAGTCTACAGAAAAGGACAGCCTGTCAGCAGGGTAAGACGCCAGCCTAGCATAAGGCCCGAAAGCAGCTTCACCTTTTAAAGCTACAGGAACAGGACAGTGTGAGTACCTCTACACCCCATGGACCTACAAGGGAGAGTGTAGTCTGGTGCAATACCCAACTAGTTCTCCCTGGGACAGCATTTTTATGAGTCTCGGAATCCCTTGCCCTGGGATACTCTTCACGACAGCTGGATGGATGAGGAGATTTTCATTTGGGGTCTGCAGAAGGTTCATTTATAGGGGACTAAGTGCTCCTAGAAAAGACTGTGTGCTGATCAAATTTTTATGCTTTTTGTACATATATACCCCTAGACTCCATCCAAGTTGTTTAACCCCTAATAAAACAAAAAAAAACAAGCTCATGGACTGTTTACTGACTTTGAATGCAGGAGTCAAAAATGCGTGTTTTCTGGCTGTGCAAGAAAATAGAGGGACTCAAAACCAGCGGCTCTCAAGAGGGTAGTGCTACATACAGTATATATCAATTTATCTATCTATCTATCTCACACTGCTTGTTTCTATGATTCCATTATTGCGTAGATATTATCTCCCTGGACAGCTGAACACAGTGATAAAAGAAATTATTAGAAATCCCCCCCCCCATACATCTCTTCTTAGACCCCCTCCTCAGAACCTCTCCAGGGCTGTAAAGTGCAGGATCTTCTGTGGTTTAACAGTTTCCATACAGTGTGTCAAACAGGATTAACACGTTCTGCAGATCTTGCTCAAAGGTCAAAGGGCAGACATTCAGAGGCATATACAGCTATTTCACTTCCAGGCAACTGGTGAAAGTTCAGAGCCATGAATGTGATCAAGTAAACAGCACATTCCATTAATTTTCCCTAATCTGAGTGCCCCACAGTCACCTCCATTAAAATGAGTATACACAGCTCCATAGAGGAGAAGCAGGAGGACCCTGTGAATGTACTTCCTAAATCCTGTACACTATAACCTCCTTTTCACTCTACTTCCCACATAATGAATTGCATTCAAACTTCCAAAGGAGGCTTAAATTTGATTGGTGGATGTAATAACTTCTCATTGGTTTGTATTTGAGATGAACCATGGAGGGTGTTCCAGGATCACCAGCAAATGTGCTACAGGATCACCAGCAGATGTGTTTCAGGATCACCAGCATATGTCTTCCAGGATCCATGAGTGCCCTGGTTATCTTGCATAAAATTAACATAGCAAAGAGTTCTTGGCTGCTTTTGTTGTGTAAAATACATCTAGCTCAGTCATATTCTGGCTTTGCCAATAACTCAAGAATACACCATATATATGAAGTATGTGAACCCCTTGGGATTATGTGGAGTTTTGCATGAATTGGGCATAAAATGTGCTCTGAACGTCATCTAAGTCACAACAATAGAAGAACACAGTCTGCTGAACATAATACTACACAAACATTAGATGTTGTTATGGTTTAATTGCACATAACATGTAAACATTCACAGTGCAGGGAGGAAAAAGTATGTGAGGCCCTAGCTTCATGACTTCTCCCAGAGCTAATTGGAGCAGGGAGTGAGCCAACCTTGACTCAAATGTGATGATATTGGATGTGTTGCTGACAGCTGTCCTGCCCTTAAAAAACACACACCTGTTTTGGGTTTAATGGTTTCAAGAAGCACTGTCTGATGTGAACCATGCCTCGCAGAAAAGAGCTCTCAGAAGACCTACGATCAAGAATTGTTGACTTGCATGAAGCTGGAAAGGGTTACAGAAGTATCTCAAAAAGCCTTGATGTTCATGTGTCCACGGTAAGACAGACTGTCTACAAATGGAGAAAGTTTAGCACTGTTGCTACTCTCCCTAGGCGTGGTCATCCTGTAAAAATGACTGCAAGAGCACAGCGCAGAATGCTGCATGAGGTAAAGAAGAATCTCAGAGTGTCAGCTAAAGACCTACAGAAATCTCTGGCACATGCTAAAATTTTTGTTGACACATCTACAATAAGGAAAACATTAAACAAGAATGGAGTACATGGGAGGACACCACGGAGGAAGCCATTGCTGTCCAAAAAGAATATTGCAGCACGTTTGAAGTTTGCAAAAGAGCACCTGGATGTTCCACAGCACTACTGGCAAAATATATTGTGGACAGATGAAACCAAGATTGAGTTGTTTGGGAAGAACACACAACACTATGTGTGGAGGAAAAAAGGCACAGCACACCAACATCAAAACCTCATCCCCACTGTGAAACATGGCGGAGGGAGCATCATGGTTTGGGGCTGCTTTGCTGCCTCAGGGCCTGGACGGATTGTTGTCATTGATGGGAAAATGAATTCCAGAGTTTATCAAGACATTTCGCAGGAAAACGTACGACCATCTGTCCGCCAACTGAAGCTCCGCAGAGGATGGGTGATGCAACAGGACAATGACCCAAAGCATACAAGTAATACAACAAAACAACGGATGCAACAGCACAGAATACGCCTTCTGGAGTGGCCCAGTCAGAGTCCTGACCTCAACCCGATTGAAATGCTGTGGCATGACCTTAAAAGAGCGATTCACACCAGTCATCCCAAGAATACTGCTACACTGAAACAGTTTTGTGAAGAGGAGTGGTCCAAAATTACTCCAGATCGTTGTGCAGGTCTGATCTGCAACTACAGGAAACGTTTGGTTGAGGTTATTGCTGCCAAAGGAGGGTCAACCAGTTATCAAGTCCAAAGGTTCACATACTTTTTCCTCCCTGCACTGTGAATGTTTACATGTTATGTGCAATTAAACCATGGCAACATCTAATGTTTGTGTAGTATTATGTTCAGCAGACTGTGTTCTTCTATTGTTGTGACTTAGATGACGTTCAGAGCACATTTTATGCCCAATTCATGCAAAACTCCACATAATCCCAAGGGGTTCACATACTTTTTCTTGCAACTGTATATATATATATATATATATATATAATTACAGTATCCCTACACACTGCAAATAAATTATGAGTACATTGGGTGGTACTTCATGTCACAGTGCAAAGATGTGCTTCTGTCCTTAAAGTGTTAATAAAACCAAGACCCTGCGTTCACTCTATCTGGTCTCCCACAGTACACACAACATGGAAGTGCAAGTATTTTAGTAAATATAAACTGCTAAATACCTTTTCTCATCAGCAGTTAGAGCAGTCTTGTGACTTCTATCAGTGTCCAGCAGAGCACTGGTTAAAGCTTGTAGGTGGAGTTTTCATTCTGCTCTGACTGTCCTATGAGATTGCAGGACCCCTGACCTTTGTCTGAACAGTGTTGATTGGCCCTCTGCTGATCACATGCACTCTTCCAAAAAAAAATAAAAAAACTTCCTAGTAATACTCATCGTACTGAGCATGTGCAGAGTGCCCCGAGGCTGTGCTCTATCAGGAGATGAAATGGGGAACAAGGTAGAAGGGGAGGATCAGAGAAGTCAGGATCAAACATCCTTTTAACACAATGCAGAGGATTAACCCCTTAAGTTCTACAGTGAGTATAACAAGCATGCTGTATTGCATTTATTGTGACTTCAGCTGGTTAAAGCTTGTAGGAGGAGTTTTCTCTAGGAGAATGGAAATTTTCTGACCTCTGTCTGGACAGTGCTGATTGGCCCTGTGCTGATCACATGCACTCTCCCAAGAAAAAAAAACCTCTCTAGCAATACATACTAAACTGAGCATGTGCAGAAGGGCACAGTTCAGTCTGTCTTATGAACGTGGGCATTTGAACAAGAGGAGGTGCAGAGAAGACAGGATCAAACAGCCTTTAGACACAATGCAGAGGATTAGCCCCTTAGGTTCCACAGTGAGTATAACAAGCATGCTATCCTGCATATACATATACTAAGATAATTATTTAAGAGGTTATTGGATAAATTGGCGTGTCACCCAATGTATGGTCTCCATTCAGTAGCCAAAAGAGGCATACAAAAAAAGAGGGTTGTGAAAAGAGATTCACAGAAAAGCGGCTACATAATGAACAGAACGTGACACTCAGGAAATAATTTCCAAAAATTATGCTTTATTACACATATATAGATATGACATATGGGCATTTGCCCTGGTTTACCATCACCTCAGTATGAGACAATACACACAGACCTAAAACCATTTAAAATGACACCAGAACCGATCTAAATGTGTGTGTACAACAGGGAAAATGGCTACATGAGTCTAGTGTCCCTGTAGCACAAACACATAGGTGAACACTTCCCTAGGGAGGTGTATCCAAAAATTATGCCATGGGCATACCAAAATGGAGGATATAAGGGATTAAGCAGTAACCATTATGGCAAATCCCTATCAAGGAATTCAAAAATTATGCTATAATGTGTATATCACATGTATGCAATTGAGCAAGCACAATATGCGTCAAAAAGGAGAGTAGCAGGCCTCAGGCCTGTATGAAGAAAGACATAAATGTCAAATATATTATACAATACATTCCTGTGCCGGCACAAGTGGTTGGGGCCCATTCATCTGTAATATAGATAGCTGTTTCCTAAAGCTCTTAGATGGGAATATGCCCCATTTATTTCCAGGATGGAGGAAAAGATGCACACAGCAGCATTCTGCTTGAAATGGTTTCTTCACCACTACATGTGGACTATACACCACTTTTTGTAGGAAAAGATACGACACATCCAAAAGACTCTTCTGCCTGTTGAGATATATATGATGGTATATCTTGTTTCCTATACATAGCACCCTAGGGAAGTGTTCACCTATGTGTTTGTGCTACAGGGACACTAGACTCATGTAGCCATTTTCCCTGTTGTACACACACATTTAGATCGGTTCTGGTGTCATTTTAAATGGTTTTAGGTCTGTGTGTATTGTCTCATACTGAGGTGATGGTAAACCAGGGCAAATGCCCATATGTCATATCTATATATGTGTAATAAAGCATAATTTTTGGAAATTATTTCCTGAGTGTCACGTTCTGTTCATTATGTAGCCGCTTTTCTGTGAATCTCTTTTCACAACCCTCTTTTTTTGTATCCTGCATATACAGGCTGATTTTACTGTTGTGGGTTTAGTAACACTTTAAAGCAGACCCTTACCCAAAAAACAAATTTGTTTGGATGTGGCTTCAGGCCTCTCCCTCTCCCACAACTGGATATTTTCACTTTTTTTTATTATTTTTACTTTTTTGTGCTGCAGGGCTTCACTTGTGTTTGTATTGCCTAGGCGAGAATTATGAGAATTGCTCTACGCCTGAGGATTATGTTTCACCTGATCTATGCAAGCGCAGATGTGCTGTGGTGCTCCGCCTGGCATTCAGTACCCAGTAGAGCCCTTCAGCTCATCTGCGCATGCACAGGGTGTTTTGCCTGTGTGTGTACCTTCCTAATATTGCCGGGGTCACGCATGCACAGATCATGCACCAAAGGACAGGCAGAGCACTGCCGCCCATCTGTGCATGCATTGGACTAGTAAAAAGATGGCTTCACCAGTAAAAGGGGGTGAGGCCAGCAGTAAGAGGACGGCTCATTAAGATTTTACTTATTCTTACCAAACATTAGGCTACTCTCATACTTAGTTTGTCTCAGAAAAGTGATCCATGGTGGATTGCTCTTCAGAGTGTTGTTATACAGCTACTGTCAAGAATTCAGAGGACAATCCTGCCACCTCCTGAAGCCTGGGTTTTGTTTTTTGCTGAACAGCAATTTACAATGGTAATAATCAGGGGCGGACTGACCATTTGAGCACTCGGGAACTGCCCGAGGGCCCGGGGTCAGTAGGGGGCCCCATGAGATGCCCCTGGTACCTTTTTTATAGGCTTTTTTGAGTGCGGGCAAGGACACAGGGGCCCCATGATCCCCTATTGCCTGGGGGCCCCATGAGTTGTCAGTCCACCCCTGGTAATAATGTGCTGCAGCCACAGCAAGTGCATTTCTTTTATAGGACAATCAGAGGCGTCCGTAGGGTTGGTGTCACCCGGTGCGGTAACACTTGGTGACACCCCCTCCGATGATCCCCGCAGAATGGATCGGATCTGCGCATTGAGCATAATGGATCGGACTCCGATCCATTATGCTCAATCTGCAGATCCAATCCATCCTACGGGGATTGTAGGCTTTCTTTACAACTTACCTTTTCGTGGAGTGGGTTTGGTATCACCCTGTGCGGTCGGTGTCACCCGGTACGGGCCGCACCCCCTGCACCTGTCTTGGGACGCCACTGAGAACAATGCAACCACTCCTGTATGCTTTAACACACTGTAGCAGCATTCGCTACATACAGTAGATGGCGCTGTGTTCTGGCAACAGTTTGGTACTAAATAGAGTCGGGATGAGTGCCGCTCAGGGGCGGACTGACAACTCATGGGGCCCCCGGGCAATAGGGGATCATGGGGCCCCTGTGTCCTTGCCCAAACTCAAAAAAGCCTATGAAAAAGGTACCAGGGGCATCTCATGGGGCCCCCTACTGACCCCAGGCCCTCAGCAGTGCCTGAGTTTCCAAATGGTCAGTCCGCCCCTGGTGCCCCTCCTCCATTCAGGAGACGTCTTGTCTGTTTATCAGTGAATACAAGGCTTCTTCTAAATGGGCGAGGTAGATATAATGATTTCCACCGCAGCCAATCAGAGGAAGCCTTGTATTCACTGATAAAAACACAAGACTTCTCCTGAATGGTGGAGAAGCATTCAGCTTAAATAATTTTTTATTCCAGCAGTAGATGGGAAGTCACCCGTACTACAGCTGGAACTCACCGACGCTTACGTTAAGTGCGCTAATGCTACTGCAGTATGTTGAAGCTCAAACAGTGGCTGCATCATACCGTAATGGAAAAAATTTCTGGCCAGCTTGGCCCGAACGAACTAGTCATAGTGATAGAAAAGCTGGAAATCTACTTTAAAGCCCACTGAGCTACAGACACCACCCCTTAATTTTGTGTTCTAAACTGATAACGTTTTCACGACCTTCAGATTTTCGGTTCAATTTCAACAAAAAACAAACTTACAATGTCACTCATTCCTAGATGAGAACTAACCCTGCAGTGCTTTGACCAAACCTCAGTAAATACCGAACATCCGTGTTTGGTTAAATGAAGAATCATTTTTTCAGTCTGGAATGTGCCTGTAAAATGGCTGTTTGAAAAAGACGCACCTTGCTTAACTTTCATAAATCACTAAATGTGATCTACTGACCTGACAGCCATAACATTCCTGTACATCTTACAGATGTAACATTTGTCTTCATCCATCATGTCATCAGTCTACAGAGGAGAGCGTTTCTTTTCAATTGTTTTCTACCTTTATAGTCAAATGTTACCTTTTTTTAAAAAAAAGGACATTGAGATGTTTATTAATGCATTAGTATCCCAAATCAGTGATTTACATGTGCATTTTGTATATATATTTCAGGTACTTATATAGCGCCGTCAATTTATGCAGTGCTTTACATATATATTGTACATTCACATCAGTCCCTAACCCTCAAGGGGTCCCTAACTCACATTCATACATACACATACTAGGGACAATTTAGACAGGAGCCAAGTAACCTCCCAGTATGTCTTTGGAGTGTGGAAGGAAACCGGAGTACCTGGAGGAAACCCATGCAGGCACAGGGAGTACATGCAAACTCCAGGCAGGTGGTGCCATGGTTGGGATACGAACCAACAACCCAAGTACTGCCAGGTGGAAGTGCTAACCATGTAGCCACTGCGCTGCTATATATATATATATATATATATATATATATATATATCAAATGATGCAGCGCTGGACAAGAGGTACTATAGGTATATGAATAAATGAATATAAACAAGCAGTTCATATGGTGATATCAAGGTGACTTCAGGTGCTCTTATCTATTCCTATCCTCCAGGTGACAAGATGCTGTGCGATATAGTGCAGAAGAAATGCACACTCACCAGAACGCACAGTTAAATGAGCGTTTGTATATATATATTGATCCCTTGAGGTCATCAGCTGGTCAAGGTAGGGTCTGGAATCCACTGATCTCCCTCCAGTACTACTGGGTGTTGTTATTAGGACATCAGGATGATCCCTCAGATATTAGCCTGTGGATTCCTCCTCAAATGGTAAGAACGCTCCTTCACCAGCAGTGAAACGGATGGCTGTGAATTGATACTCCCCAAGGGAGTCAAAACAGAGACATCTCCATAGTGTAGTAAGTTGGTATTTTATTAGAATAAAACGAGGATGAAGATCGATATATAGATCAGTAAAATACAAGAGAAATCATGGACTGACCGTCCAATGTTAAAGATGGCCGCCGGAGCTCCACGATGCTCCGGCGGCGTGACATCACGGCGTTCCTGGCTCCTCCTACGCGTTTCGTGCACACGCACGTCGTCTGGGGGAATTTGCCAATAACGCCGAGCCGTGTGACGCCAATATATATGCTAGGCGCATGCGCATTAGGGAGGCGCCATGTTTTGGGAGTCTGACCCATAGGTGTCCGGACGTTCGTACGGGCGCCATTTTCTATTGGATTATTTTGTATATACACTGTTATAGCTGCAATAAGTTTTGCCAACCAGCGCTCATTATCTCATAGACATACTGAGAGCCTCTATCGTCCTTAATCCAAATTTATCTCTTAAGAACTGTTCAGTTTGTAGTCTCTTAATGATAATGAGAGGAACAAAAAGAATCTTAGAGTGGTACGATGAAGTCTTACTAAATCAGCCAAATCAGAAATGCCAATTCGTTCCAAATAAAATATAATATAGCACTAGCATATAGACTAGGTGTACTAATAAAGATATGTATAGGGGTACATCATAGCATGTTAACATAGGTTACATTCAAGATTATCCATATCAAGTTAATAATCACAATACTCAAAATATTGCCAAAAATACTTAATGTTATCCATAATTAGTTGTAATTAAAATTATAAATACTTATAAACAGCTCATATAAAATAATATCATGATTTTACAATCCTCACCAATGTCGATAGATAGCAATAAAAAATCAAATAAAATCAAATAAAAATTATAATAAACATAAAAGTGAAAAAATGAATAAAATGGGGGGACAGTAAAAATAGCACCATCTAATTCCCTGTTCTATTCTCTTAAAGTTACAACTAGAACATGTAGCCAAAGAATGTTAACTATTATTAATGAAACAATTCAAATCTATATCTATGTTGTGGCCTTTTGGATGCAGGGTCTGGAGCTCATGTATCCAGCGTGTTTCGAGTTGTGAGACTGCTCGCAATTTATTGACCCCCCTCCAATGGGGTTGTACCACATCTACTCCAACAAATTGTAAAGATGATGGGTCATTATTGTGTTTCCGTTTAAAATGATAGGACAAGGAGTGATCCTTATAACCCTTTTTAATATTATTAATGTGTTCTCTCAATCTATCGCGTAAACGTCTGGTAGTACGTCCCACATACTGGAGTTTACATGAGCATTCAAGGAGGTATACCACGTTTTTACTATAGCATGTTATACATTTGTCTATATTGTATGTTCTACCCGTAGTACATGAAGTGAAGGAATATTGTTTATGTTTTCTTACATTGTTAATTGTGCAAATAATGCACTTATTACAGGGAAAATATCCTTTTATATTTGGTGCAAAAGAGATTCTCTCTGGGGGGTTAATAACATTTGGTGCTAATCGATGTCTCAGAGCCATAGCTTTTTTATATATGACTTCTGGTTTATCTGGTAGAATTTTGGAAAGGATGGGATCCGTCATCAGGACATTCCAATTTTTGTTGATTATACGTTTAATAGCTTTGTGTTGTGTAGAATAAGTAGTTATAAAAGGACAAATTAATGATTTTTTTTCCCGTTTTTTTATTCTCTAATAATGTACTTCTATTTGTATTCGCTACTTGTTGAATTGTGTCATCAATATTTTGTTGGGAATATCCTTTTTCCAGAAATTTTCTCTTTAGAGTTTCTGCTTGTGTATAGTATGTCTCAAGTTCAGTGCAGTTCCTGCGAATTCTTAAAAATTGGCCTTTCGGAATGTTTGCCAACCATGTAGGATGGTGACAGCTTTCAAGCGGGATGAAACTATTCCTATCGGTTTTTTTAAAAAAGGACTTAGTGACGATCATACCATTATCATTTAATAATGTCAAATATAGAAAGTGTATTTCTGTAGTGCTATATGAATAGCTAAATTCAATATTAAGTTTATTGTCATTTAATGTTTTAAAAAAGTTTTTTAAGGAGTCCTCCTTTCCATTCCATAATAAAAACACGTCATCTATAAATCTTTTATAAAATATTAATTCAGGCCACTCTCTGGCATAGATTAAAAACTCCTCCCAGTAGGCCATAAAAAGATTTGCTAGACTGGGGGCAAATTTTGCCCCCATCGCTACGCCTTTGGTCTGCAAAAAGTAATTACGGTCAAACCAAAAATAGTTGTTTTGCATAGCGAACTGTAACAATAATAAAATATACTCAATATGTGGAGGGGATAAAGTGCTATGAGTTTCCAAGAAATATCTAGTGGCTTCCATCCCATCTGCATGTGCGATGTTACTATATAAGGACGTGACATCCGCTGTAACTAGAAAAGTTTGAGGTGAAATTCTGATATCTTTTATATCGTTGAGAATATGTTTTGTATCTTTTAGAAAAGAGGGGGTTGATGTAACCAATGGCTGCAGGAAATAATCTATATATTCTCCTACTTTTGAGAATAAAGATCCTATTCCACTGATGATAGGTCGTCCTGGTGGTTTAACCGGATTCTTGTGTACCTTTGGAAGTATATAGAACACCGGAAGTTTCGGAGCTGATGGACATAGAAAATCCTTTTCTTTCATATTTATTATACCATTCTCAAATCCCCTTTTTATGATATGTTTCAAACCTTTTTTAAGGGTTGGTAGGGGGTCATTAGGTAAACGCATGTAAGTAGTGGTGTCATTGAGGATTTTGTAAACTTCCTCAAGATAATCAGATTTGTTAAGTATAACCACCCCTCCTCCCTTGTCCGCTGGTCTAATGACCAGGTCTTTTCTTTTTAAAAGGAGGTCAATCCCTTTCGTAGTATCTGTATTGGGAGTTCTTTTGAGTTTAAGTTCCTCCAGATCCTTTAATACCAGTTCCCTAAAAATATTAACATGGGACCTGGATTGGGGTGGGGGGTTATAGGTTGAGGCGTTCCTTAGTGTTGAGTAGTTAGCAGTATTATTCTGATCATGTATGCTAGGATTAGAGTAAAAATATCGTTTTAAAGACAGTTGTCGTGAGAATCTATGAATGTCAATATAAGTTTGAAACTTATTTAGCTTTTGTTTTGGGGCGAATTTAAGCCCCTCATCCAAAAGTTGTAACTCAGGTTGTGTTAGTGATACATTGCTCAAATTAAAGATCCCTTGACCGGCTATGTTTTCCTTCTTTTGCCTGTTTCTGTTGACCCTTTTACCCCCCCTTTTCCCTCTACGGAACCGCTTCTTTTCCGAATCCTTCCCTCCCCTAAAAAATGCACCTGAGGTGTTCTGTTTGGATCATGGTTATATGATGTCCTAGGCGGTGTGTATTGCTGGTTCCTATTATCATGATACTCCCTGTTATTTTGTGGGTTCGATTGTTTTTTTAGGGTAGGGGGCCTCTGATTATAGTACCTAGGAGATGCTGCTGCTCCTTGTTGGTGGGAATAGTAATTGTTATTAGGATGATAATTTTGATAATGGTGCCTAGGTGATGCTGTTTCTCCTTGTTGATGGGGATAAGAATTTTTATTGGGGTAATATTGCCAATTGTTACCCTGATTTTGTTGGTTATAATTTTGATGTTCATAAACAGGATGCCATTGCATGTTTCGTGCGCCTACATTTTGATCAGTAAGCGGTTCGAATCTATTGAATGTTGACACATTATACTGCCTGGGTTTTTTATTGTATTTAGGAGACTGATATTGTGATTGTATGGAATCATGCCTTTTCTCAGATTGTACCTTTTTAGGTTTCCTCTTATTATCAATGGGATTAGGTGCTATTTGTGGACTATCCTCATCAGATTGCCATTTGAATACTGCATTCTCTTGATAGTCTCTAAAGTCTCTAGAGTATTTCTTCTTTTTCTTTATTTTTTGTTCTTTTTCTACATTCTCAAGATACTTCTTTACTTTATCGGATTCTTTTCTGTACTCATCCGTATCTTTATACGGAATGAGTTTCTCTCTTAAGATATTGATTTCAGAGTCTAGATGAGTCAATTTTTCCTTTTTCCTTGTGATTAGAAATTTTATTAAATCTATCCCAGCTTTGTTAAAAAATTGGAACCATTCTAGAAGACCTGTATCATCCATATACTCAGGGGGTACATCCCATCTCAATGATCGGGGAACCATACCCTCTTTCAGATATTTATCTTTATTTAAGACACATCCCATAAGGTTCTGACTTCAGCAGAAGCAAGATTCTGTAGGTGTAAAACAACTATTTTTGGTTTGACCGTAATTACTTTTTGCAGACCAAAGGCGTAGCGATGGGGGCAAAATTTGCCCCCAGTCTAGCAAATCTTTTTATGGCCTACTGGGAGGAGTTTTTAATCTATGCCAGAGAGTGGCCTGAATTAATATTTTATAAAAGATTTATAGATGACGTGTTTTTATTATGGAATGGAAAGGAGGACTCCTTAAAAAACTTTTTTAAAACATTAAATGACAATAAACTTAATATTGAATTTAGCTATTCATATAGCACTACAGAAATACACTTTCTAGATTTGACATTATTAAATGATAATGGTATGATCGTCACTAAGTCCTTTTTTAAAAAAACCGATAGGAATAGTTTCATCCCGCTTGAAAGCTGTCACCATCCTACATGGTTGGCAAACATTCCGAAAGGCCAATTTTTAAGAATTCGCAGGAACTGCACTGAACTTGAGACATACTATACACAAGCAGAAACTCTAAAGAGAAAATTTCTGGAAAAAGGATATTCCCAACAAAATATTGATGACACAATTCAACAAGTAGCGAATACAAATAGAAGTACATTATTAGAGAATAAAAAAACGGGAAAAAAAATCATTAATTTGTCCTTTTATAACTACTTATTCTACACAACACAAAGCTATTAAACGTATAATCAACAAAAATTGGAATGTCCTGATGACGGATCCCATCCTTTCCAAAATTCTACCAGATAAACCAGAAGTCATATATAAAAAAGCTATGGCTCTGAGACATCGATTAGCACCAAATGTTATTAACCCCCCAGAGAGAATCTCTTTTGCACCAAATATAAAAGGATTTTTTCCCTGTAATAAGTGCATTATTTGCACAATTAACAATGTAAGAAAACATAAACAATATTCCTTCACTTCATGTACTACGGGTAGAACATACAATATAGACAAATGTATAACATGCTATAGTAAAAACGTGGTATACCTCCTTGAATGCTCATGTAAACTCCAGTATGTGGGACGTACTACCAGACGTTTACGCGATAGATTGAGAGAATACATTAATAATATTAAAAAGGGTTATAAGGATCACTCCTTGTCCTATCATTTTAAACGGAAACACAATAATGACCCATCATCTTTACAATTTGTTGGAGTAGATGTGGTACAACCCCATTGGAGGGGGGTCAATAAATTGCGAGCAGTCTCACAACTCGAAACACGCTGGATACATGAGCTCCAGACCCTGCATCCAAAAGGCCACAACATAGATATAGATTTGAATTGTTTCATTAATAATAGTTAACATTCTTTGGCTACATGTTCTAGTTGTAACTTTAAGAGAATAGAACAGGGAATTAGATGGTGCTATTTTTACTGTCCCCCCATTTTATTCATTTTTTCACTTTTATGTTTATTATAATTTTTATTTGATTTTATTTGATTTTTTTATTGCTATCTATCGACATTGGTGAGGATTGTAAAATCATGATATTATTTTATATGAGCTGTTTATAAGTATTTATAATTTTAATTACAACTAATTATGGATAACATTAAGTATTTTTGGCAATATTTTGAGTATTGTGATTATTAACTTGATATGGATAATCTTGAATGTAACCTATGTTAACATGCTATGATGTACCCCTATACATATCTTTATTAGTACACCTAGTCTATATGCTAGTGCTATATTATATTTTATTTGGAACGAATTGGCATTTCTGATTTGGCTGATTTAGTAAGACTTCATCGTACCACTCTAAGATTCTTTTTGTTCCTCTCATTATCATTAAGAGACTACAAACTGAGCAGTTCTTAAGAGATAAATTTGGATTAAGGACGATAGAGGCTCTCAGTATGTCTATGAGATAATGAGCGCTGGTTGGCAAAACATATTGCAGCTATAACAGTGTATATACAAAATAATCCAATAGAAAATGGCGCCTGTACGAACGTCCGGACACCTATGGGTCAGACTCCCAAAACATGGCGCCTCCCTAATGCGCATGCGCCTAGCATATATATTGGCGTCACACGGCTCGGCGTTATTGGCAAATCCCCCCAGACGACGTGCGTGTGCACAAAACGCGTAGGAGGAGCCAGGAACGCCATGATGTCACGCCGCCGGAGCATCGTGGAGCTCCGGCGGCCATCTTTAACATTGGACGGTCAGTCCATGATTTCTCTTGTATTTTACTGATCTATATATCGATCTTCATCCTTGTTTTATTCTAATAAAATACCAATTTACTACACTATGGAGATGTCTCTGTTTTGACTCCCTTGGGGAGTATCAATTCACAGCCATCCGTTTCACTGCTGGTGAAGGAGCGTTCTTACCATTTGAGGAGGAATCCACAGGCTAATATCTGAGGGATCATCCTGATGTCCTAATAACAACACCCAGTAGTACTGGAGGGAGATCAGTGGATTCCAGACCCTACCTTGACCAGCTGATGACCTCAAGGGATCAATATATATATACAAACGCTCATTAAACTGTGCGTTCTGGTGAGTGTGCATTTCTTCTGCACTATATCGCACAGCATCTTGTCACCTGGAGGATAGGAATAGATAAGAGCACCTGAAGTCACCTTGATATCACCATATGAACTGCTTGTTTATATTCATTTATTCATATACTTATAGTACCTCTTGTCCAGCGCTGCATCATTTGATTTATATTATTGTCTTATTAGGTTTATGGTTACCTGGTGTACAGCTGCTACATTACACTTGTAGGTGCGCTCGTATACATTATTTCCAATATATACAGTTGCAAGAAAAAGTATGTGAACCCCTTGGGATTCCGTGGACTTTTGCATGAATTGGGCATAAAATGTGCTCTGAACGTCATATAAGTCACAACAATAGAAGAATACAGTCTGCTGAACATAATACTACACAAACATTAGATGTTGCCATGGTTTAATTGCACATAACATGTAAACATACAGAGTGCAGGGAGGAAAAAGTATGTGAACCTTTGGACTTAATAACTGGTTGACCCTCCTTTGGTAGCAATAACCTCAACCCAACATTTCCTGTAGTTGCAGATCAGACCTGCACAACGATCTGGAGTAATTTTGGACCACTCCTCTTCACAAAAATGTTTCAGTGTAGCAATATTCTTGGGATGTCTGGTGTGAATTGCTCTCTTAAGGTCATGCCACAGCATTTCAGTCGGGTTGAGGTCAGGACTCTGACTGGGCCACTCCAGAAGGTGTATTCTGTGCTGTTGCAGCCATTGTTTTGTTGAATTACTTGTATGCTTTGGGTCATTGTCCTGTTGCATCACCCATCCTCTGCGGAGCTTCAGTTGGCGGACAGATGGTCGTACGTTTTCCTGCAAAATGTCTTGATAAACTCTGGAATTTATTTTCCCATCAATGACAACAATCCGTCCAGGCCCTGAGGCAGCAAAGCAGCCCCAAACCATGAGGCTCCCTCCGCCATGTTTTACAATGGGGATGAGGTTTTGATGTTGGTGTGCTGTACCTTTTTTTCTCCACACATAGTGTTGTGTGTTCTTCCCAAACAACTCAATCTTGGTTTCATCTGTCCACAGTATATTTTGCCAGTAGTGCTGTGGAACATCCAGGTGCTCTTTTGCAAACTTCAAACGTGCTGCAATATTCTTTTTGGACAGCAATGGCTTCCTCCGTGGTGTCCTCCCAAGTACTCCATTCCTGTTTAATGTTTTCCTTATTGTAGATGTGTCAACAAAAATGTTAGCATGTGCCAGAGATTTCTGTAGGTCTTTAGCTGACACTCTGGGATTCTTCTTTACCTCATGCAGCATTCTGCGCTGTGCTCTTGCAGTCATTTTTACAGGACGACCACGCCTAGGGAGAGTAGCAACAGTGCTAAACTTTCTCCATTTGTAGACAGTCTGTCTTATCATGGACACATGAACATCAAGGCTTTTGGAGATACTTTTGTAACCCTTTCCAGCTTCATGCAAGTCAACAATTCTTGATCGTAGGTCTTCTGAGAGCTCTTTTCTGCGAGGCATGGTTCACATCAGACAGTGCTTCTTGAAACCAGTAAACCCAAAACAGGTGTGTGTTTTTTAAGGGCAGGACGGCTGTCAGCAACACATCCAATATCATCACACTGATTGGAGTCAAGGTTGGCTCACTCCTGGCTCCAATTAGCTCTGGGAGAAGTCATTAAGCTAGGACCTCACATACTTTTTCCTCCCTGCACTGTGAATGTTTACATGTTATGTGCAATTAAACCATGGCAACATCTAATGTTTGTGTAGTATTATGTTCAGCAGACTGTATTCTTCTATTGTTGTGACTTAGATGATGTTCAGAGCACATTTTATGCCCAATTCATGCAAAACTCCACGTAATCCCAACGGGTTCACATACTTTTTCTTGCAACTGTATATATATAGTTGTGTTCAAAATAATAGCAGTCAGACACCACTAACCGGATCAATCACTGTTTTTGGTAGAAATGATATTTCTACATAGCAAATAATTTCCTAGCAGGTGTAGTAGAGTAATAGAAATCCAACAGACCCAACAGTCATGACATGCATGCTGCTGATTCTGTGTAATTGAATCACTAATTGTAAGAGGCATGTTCAAAATAATAGCAGTGTGGAGTTCTATTAGTGAGGTCATTCATTCTTTGAAAAACAGGTGGCAATTATTGCCCTTATTTAAGGAAGGAAGGCAGCAAATGTTGTACATGCTGGTTACAGTGCATTTCTCTCTGAAATTCTGAGGAAAATGGGTCGTTCCAGACATTGTTCAGAAGAACAGCGTACCTTGATTAAAAAGTTGATTGGAGAGGGGAAAACATATAAAGAAATGCAAAAAATGATAGGCTGCTCAGCTAAAATGATCACAAATGCTTTAAAATGGCAACCAAAACCTGAAAGACGTGGAAGAAAGCGAAAAACTACCATTCGAATGGATAGAAGAATAGCCAAAATGGCAAGGACTCAGCCAACAATCAGCTCCAGGAAGATGAAAGAAGGTGTAAAGTTCCCTGTGAGTACTGTTACAATTAGAAGACGCCTATGTGAAGCCAAGCTATCTGCAAGAAGACCCCGCAAAGTCCCACTGTTGGAAAAAAAGAGGAGAAAAAGGGATAAATTAATACTTTTAATAAAGGGGGAATCTGCGTCCATCTTTTATGCGCAAGTTGGCTACAAATGGGTATCACTTTTAGGTGTTCCTAAAATGGAAGTATCCCAACACTAGCATTTTTTTGAGCTCCTAGAAGCTGTTATTAACATTTTCTCTGCTCCTAGGAGCTAAAAAGTGTTCTCCTATGTGTCTATGCACACTACTTTAGGCTATTAGCATTTTTTTGAGATTAAGCATTTAGGAGCAGAAAAAAAGTAGTTTTTGTAGTTTTTGGAGCATTTTATCAGCAGAAAAAATGCTAAATACAGTTTTTATTTCTTCCTCTTCCTGTACTGTACAAATGCTAAAGAAACACTAATGCTCCTAAACACTAGTAAAACAATACTAAAAAATGCTATTACCAGTATTCTTTATCCAGCATTTTTTGAGATTAAAAAAAAATGCCAGTGTGCATGGAGCCTTATCCTGTTTGCTGTAACTGCTTATAAAGTGTGAGCTGGAGTTTGGCTTCAATTTGTTAGCGTGTCTAAATCTGCTAGTACATATAACACTCCGCACCAACTATGTAACTATATGCTGCCCTAGGCAACAAAAAAATTGGAGGGGGAGAGAGCCCAACACCCCCTCTCCCCCATGGAGAGAGCCTGGCATTGACCAACATCACCTGTGCCCCCCCACCTGAGAGAGCCTTCCAATAACATACAACCCTCCCCCCCTTCCCAGAAAGAGAGAGAGAAAGGCACTCACCTTCATGGCTCCAGACATTCCCAAGCTCTGTATACATCACCAAGCAGCCTGCAGCCTCTCTGAGATCCCTCCTGGTTCCCTCCCTTCCTGGGGGGGGGGGGGGGCACTGCTGTCCCCCTGAAAAATGCCGCCCTATGCAAATGCCTTGTTTGCCTTGTGGTAAATATGCCCCTGGAAACAATAATCCCTCCCCCAGGACCAAAATGCACCCCCAGCAAAAATAGATCCTTTTCCTCAACAATAGCCTCCCTCCCCCGGACCAAAATACACCCCCAGCAAAAATAGATCCTTTTCCGCAACAATAGCCTCCCTCCCCCGGGACCAAAATACACCCCCAGCAAAAATAGATCCTTTTCCTCAACAATAGCCTCCCTCCCCCGGACCAAAATACACCCCCAGCAAAAATAGATCCTTTTCCTCAACAATAGCCTCCCTCCCCCAGGACCAAAATACACCCCCAGCAAAAATAGATCATTTTCCTCAACAATAGCCTCCCTCCCCCAGAACCAAAATACACCCCCAGCAAAAATAGATCCTTTTCCGCAACAATAGCCTCCCTCCCCCGGGACCAAAATACACCCCCAGCAAAAATAGATCCTTTTCCTCAACAATAGCCTCCCTCCCCCAGAACCAAAATACACCCCCAGCAAAAATAGATCCTTTTCCGCAACAATAGCCTCCCTCCCCCGGGACTAAAATACACTCCCAGCAAAAATAGATCCTTTTCCTCAACAATAGCCTCCCTCCCCCAGCACCAAAATACACCCCCAGCAAAAATAGATCCTTTTCCTCAACAATAGCCTCCCTCCCCCAGGACCAAAATACACCCCCAGCAAAAATAGATCCTTTTCCTCAACAATAGCCTCCCTCCCCCAGGACCAAAATACACCCCAAGCAAAAATAGATCCTTTTCCACAACAATAGCTTCCCTCCCCCAGGACCAAAATACACCCCCAGCAAAAATAGATCCTTTTCCTCAACAATAGCCTCCCTCCCCCAGGACCAAAATACACCCCCAGCAAAAATAGATCCTTTTCCTCAACAATAGCCTCCCTCTCCCAGCACTAAAATACACCCCCAGCAAAAATAGATCCTTTTCCGCAACAATAGCCTCCCTCCCCCAGCACCAAAATATCCCCCCAGCAAAAATAGATCCTTTTCCGCAACAATAGCCTCCCTCCCCCAGCACCAAAAATACACCCCCAGCAAAAATAGATCCTTTTCTGCAACAATAGTCCTTTGCCCCAGAAACAAAATACACCCCCTCCACAACAATAGATCCTTTCCTGCAACAATAGTCCACCCCCCTGGAAAAAATGACACCCCAGCAACAATAGATCTGTCCCAGAAACAATAGACCCCCTGCTGGCAACAATAGATTCCCTGGCAGCAAGCATCAGTAGATACCCCCGACAACATAAGAACCCTAGTGCAACGATAGGCCCCCATCATCAACAATAAATCCCCCAGAAGCACTACACTCCCCAGCTGCAATAGATCCCCAGCACCAATATACCCTTCAGCACACCCCCAACCAACTTTGACAGTACATACATTCTGTGCTGGAGGGGCCGGAACTGCGTTCCCTCTGAACAAAAGCCCTGACTATTCCTATTAACAAACAATAACCTCCCTCCCCCAGGACCAAAATACACCCACAGCAAAAATAGATCCTTTTCCGCAACAATAGCCTCCCTCCCCCAGGACCAAAATACACCCCCAGCAAAAATAGATCCTTTTCCGCAACAATAGCCTCCCTCCCCCAGCACCAAAATACACCCCCAGCAAAAATAGATCATTTTCCTCAACAATAGCCTCCCTTCCCCAGCACCAAAAATACACCCCCAGCAAAAATAGATCCTTTTCTGCAACAATAGTCCTTTGCCCCAGAAACAAAATACACCCCCTCCACAACAATAGATCCTTTCCCGCAACAATAGTCCCTCCCACAGGTAAAAATGACACCCTGGCAACAATAGATCTGTCCCAGAAACAATAGACCCCCTGCTGGCAACAATAGATTCCCCGGCAGCAAGCATCAGTAGATACCCCCGACAACATAAGAACCCTAGCCCAACGATAGGCCCCCATCATCAACAATAGATCCCCCAGAAGCACTACACTCCCCAGCTGCAATAGATCCCCAGCACCAATATACCCTTCAGCACACCCCCAACCAACTTTGACAGTACATACATTCTGTGCTGGAGGGGCCGGAACTGCGTTCCCTCTGAACAAAAGCCCTGACTATTCCTATTAACAAACAATAACCTCCCTCCCCCAGGACCACATTTTCCCCCCCCAGCAAAAATAGATCCTTTTCCGCAACAATAGCCTCCCTCCCCCAGGACCAAAATACACCCCCAGCAAAAATAGATCCTTTTCCGCAAAAAATAGCCTCCCTCCCCCAGGACCAGCAAAAACAGATCCTTTTCTGCAACAATAGTCCTTTGCCCCAGAAACAAAATACACCCCCCTCCACAACAATAGATCCTTTCCCGCAACAATAGTCCCTCCCACAGGTAAAAATGACACCCTGGCAACAATAGATCTGTCCCAGAAACAATAGACCCCCTGCTGGCAACAATAGATTCCCCGGCAGCAAGCATCAGTAGATACCCCTGACAACATAAGAACCCTAGTGCAACGATAGGCCCCCATCATTAACAATAGATCCCCCAGCAGCACTACACTCCCCACCTGCAATAGATCCCCAGCACCAATATACCCTTCAGCACACCCCCAACCAACTTTAACAGTACATACATTCTGTGCTGGAGGGGCCGGAACTGCGTTCCCTCTGAACAAAAGCCCTGACTATTCCTATTAACAAACAATAACCTCCCTCCCCCAGGACCAAAATACACCCCCAGCAAAAATAGATCCTTTTCCGCAACAATAGCCTCCCTCCCCCAGCACCAAAATACACCCCCAGCAAAAATAGATCATTTTCCTCAACAATAGCCTCCCTCCCCCAGCACCAAAAATACACCCCCAGCAAAAATAGATCCTTTTCTGCAACAATAGTCCTTTGCCCCAGAAACAAAATACACCCCCTCCACAACAATAGATCCTTTCCCGCAACAATAGTCCCTCCCACAGGTAAAAATGACACCCCAGCAACAATAGATCTGCCCCAGAAACAATAGACCCCCTGCTGGCAACAATAGATTCCCCGACAGCAAGCATCAGTAGATACCCCCGACAACATAAGAACCCTAGCGCAACGAGAGGCCCCCATCATCAACAATAGATCCCCCAGCAGCACTACACTCCCCACCTGCAATAGATCCCCAGCACCATTATACCCTTCAGCACACCCCCAACCCCAACTTTGACAGTACATACATTCTGTGCTGGAGGGGCCGGAACTGCGTTCCCTCTGAACAAAAGCCCTGACTATTCCTATTAACAAACAATAACCTCCCTCCCCCAGGACCAAAATACACCCCCAGCAAAAATAGATCCTTTTCCGCAACAATAGCCTCCCTCCCCCAGCACCAAAATACACCCCCAGCAAAAATAGATCATTTTCCTCAACAATAGCCTCCCTCCCCCAGCACCAAAAATACACCCCCAGCAAAAATAGATCCTTTTCTGCAACAATAGTCCTTTGCCCCAGAAACAAAATACACCCCCTCCACAACAATAGATCCTTTCCCGCAACAATAGTCCCTCCCACAGGTAAAAATGACACCCTGGCAACAATAGATCTGTCCCAGAAACAATAGACCCCCTGCTGGCAACAATAGATTCCCTGACAGCAAGCATCAGTAGATACCCCCGACAACATAAGAACCCTAGCGCAACAAGAGGCCCCCATCATCAACAATAGATCCCCCAGCAGCACTACACTCCCCACCTGCAATAGATCCCCAGCACCAATATACCCTTCAGCACACCCCCAACCCCAACTTTGACAGTACATACATTCTGTGCTGGATGGGCAGGAACTGCGTTCCTTCTGAACAAAAGCCCTGACTATTCCTATTAACAAACAATAACCTCCCTCCCCCAGGACCAAAATACACCCCCAGCAAAAATAGATCCTTTTCCGCAACAATAGCCTCCCTCCCCCAGCACCAAAATACACCCCCAGCAAAAATAGATCATTTTCCTCAACAATAGCCTCCCCCCCCCCAGCACCAAAAATACACCCCCAGCAAAAATAGATCCTTTTCTGCAACAATAGTCCTTTGCCCCAGAAACAAAATACACCCCCTCCACAACAATAGATCCTTTCCCGCAACAATAGTCCCTCCCACAGGTAAAAATGACACCCTGGCAACAATAGATCTGTCCCAGAAACAATAGACCCCCTGCTGGCAACAATAGATTCCCCGACAGCAAGCATCAGTAGATACCCCCGACAACATAATAACCCTAGCGCAACGAGAGGCCCCCATCATCAACAATAGATCCCCCAGCAGCACTACACTCCCCAGCTGCAATAGATCCCCAGCACCAATATACCCTTCAGCACACCCCCAACCCCAACTTTGACAGTACATACATTCTGTGCTGGATGGGCAGGAACTGCGTTCCTTCTGAACAAAAGCCCTGACTATTCCTATTAACAAACAAGTAATTTTACCCCCCCCCCTCGTTCCCCTTTGGGAGAAAGTTAGAAAATCTTTGTGTGTAATGCAGAGTGAGTGCCTCCAAACCCCTGTAGTGCTGCCTATGGTGCTACAGAGATGGCTCATCAATTGCAAGCAATGCTGGGAGTGGGCAGTATGAATTGTTATTACTGGGCCCTCTGCAGCCACCTTTACACTTTAGCATCTGGATCAACATGTTATGTAAAGCCTTACACATGATTTTTGTCTTAGTCATTTTTTTTTGCTTGTTTTCACCTAGAGCCGACTAATCATGCTGCAGATCTGCACAGCGCGGCCCTGTTCTTTTCATGACATATCAGAAACGCATTCCGCCAGACGTGACCTATTTGCATAGACGTCAACCTGACACTTTTCTGCCGGGAGAAGTTTATTTGCAGCAGTAATTATCTTAGACAGCCAGGCTGAAGTAACCTGGAGTTTGTTGTTAGCCGGTAGCAAAAGCTTGTTTTACGCAAATAATAAAATACATGCAACTCATTTAAAGGCATACCACAGTCAGACGTCAATGAGTGGCCACTTATTGACCATCAATTTACGCAGCGCTCTACACATATATATTGTACAGTCACATCAGTCGCTAACCCTCAAGGGGTGTACAATCTAAGGTCCCTAACTCACATTCTTACATACACATACTAGGGACAATATAGACAGGAGCCAATTTACCTGCCAGCATGTCTTTGGAGTGTGGGAGGAAACCGGAGGTCCCGGAAGAAACCCACGTAGGCACAGGGAGAACATGCAAACTCCAGGCAGGTGGTGCAGTGGTTGGGATTCTATCCAAAATTAAATAAAGTTTTGTGTTCAGTTCTACTTTAACATTTTAGGGATCTTTACAAAGTTTGGCCCTATTTCTGCCACCGCAGCATGGGGTCACTGATCTTGTAGTCTTATTGGAGGATGTTTTTGTCCAAATCAGATAAGAGGATGTCTTTTTTTGCCTGATCAAGAACATACTGCAGAAAATGGAAGAAAAGAGACATCCCTTGGGAGAAAAGGGTAAAGATTATGAGTCCTAAAGAAAGATAAAACTGCTAAAGTATCTTCAAAACCCAACACACGTCTGGGAGTCGGAAATCTGGTCACCTGCTGCACTCAGTGGTTCGATTTGCTGACCCTTAGGTCATTACTGTGTCTTTTGAGATAATTCAGACAATCGTATCTCTTTTTCTCTCTTTTTTTTATTTATTTACAACATGTCTTACATAATCAAAATCTGTGAAGAAAAAAAATGGGGGAAATAAAGAAAAAGAAACTTGGAATACTAGAAACACCGGCCTCAAAAATGTTTTCTTTTCATTTTTTTCTAGGAAAAAAAATAGAATAAAAAACAAGGTTTTCTGGCCAACGTGTCTCTATGTTTTGTGCAATAACCTGCTCCAAAGAAAATAACACACAATCAAACAATGCTGCTGCTCAAGAGATGAAAAAGAAACATCAAAATACACACACACAGGGGCAAACTGACCATTTGGAAACTCGGGCACTGCCCGAGGGCCCGGGGTCAGTAGGGGGCCCCATGAGATGCCCCTGGTAACTTTTTCATAGGCTTTTTTGAGTTTGGGCAAGGACACAGGGGCCCCATGATCCCCTATTGCCCGGGGGCCCCAAGAGTTGTCAGTCCGCCCCTGCACACACACAAAAAAAAAGGCGCAAACCAATTCAAAAGACAAAAACAAAAAACCAAATAAAGTCCCAAATAAAGAAAGTCTCATGTTTCAAAAGAAATTTCAATAAAATAATATAAACAATATAATTCCCAACGTGTTCAAAATCATCTTGCGAGTTGCAATGAGATCTTCTGAACAAATCTACTTCACTATTTTCTATTACTTCACTATTTTCTTTATCAATACCTCCTTTTTCTTTACTATTTTCTTTATCAATACCTCCCGAGTGGATAAAAGAAAAAAAGAAGAAACAAATTGTGTAATACTGCACAAAAATTATTTTTTTTTAAAATATTAACCATTACACTCACATTTAAAAAATCGATTGCAAGCTCAAACGGACACAAATCCTTTCAAACGACCCCCAGCAATCCTTCCCTGGTAGTTCGCAAACTTTCGCTCATGGATGGATGGTGGATGCCAAAAAAGAAGGGGGAGAGCCTAATAGCATAATACTGTATAAAGCCTTTAATGAAAAAAAATTTTCATATTGCACTTACACTTTAAAAGAATAAATCAAGCCTTTTGATAGACACAATTCCTTCTGGTAAGCTGAAAAATCCATTTTTACACATATATGACCCCAATTGCATGGAAAGAGATGAATTGGCAGCATCAGGGAATTTAGCCTGATTTGACCACATCAAATATGGCCGCGGAATGCCGAACCAGTATGTGTTTCACTCACCAAACATAACATCACACGTCGTGGATTGTGAAAACCGGAAATTACATCAACGCGTTTCGCCCTTCCTCCAAGGTGTCTTTTGAAACACGAGACTTTCTTTATCTAGGACTTTATTTGTTTTTTTGTTTTTGTCTTTTTAATTGCTTTGCGCTGTTTTTTTTCGTGTGTGTCTCTATGTTTACCTTGCAAATTACTTTCTTTTATTTAACCATTTGCTTACCAGGCACCCCCCTCTTCCTGCCCAGGACAATTTTCAGCTTTCAATGCTGTTGCCCTTTGAATGACAATTGCACGGTCATTCAACACTGTACCCATATGAAATTTTTATCATTGTTTCACACAAATAGAGCTTTCTTTTGGTGGTATTTAATCGCCACTGGGTGTTTTTATTTTTTTGCACTATAAACAAAAAAACTGCCAAAAATTTGGAGAAAAAAAAACGTTTTCTTTGTTTCTATTATAAAATTTTGCAAACAGGTAATTTTTGTCCTTCACTAATGTGCATTGATGAGGCGGCACCGATAGGTAGCACTGGTGGACATTGATGAGGAGGCACTGATGATGCACTGATATGCAGAAATAATGGGCACTGATGGGTGGCACCGACTGGAGGTACTGACAGATGACACTGACTGGCGCCACTGACGAGCAGCACTGCTGGGCAGCACTAATGGGTGGCACTGCTGGACAAGGAAAGTGCTGACGATAACCAGCAAATGTATTTACTTTTTGATCTGCTTTGTCATTGAGTACAGCTGATCACGTGGTAAAAGGTCGCTGTGATTGGCCTTTTACTTTGTCATGTGATCAGCTGTGTTCATAGGACACAGCGATCACTGACAGCGCCGGGTGTGCACCACTGGGGGCACGTTCTGGGAGGACGTCCATGGACGACCTCCCAGAACTGGACAACCACGCTGTAGCTGTCTTTCAGCTATAGCGTGGTTGGAGAGTGGTAAAAGCCTTGCCTCCCAAAGTTCCATAAAATTCTGATAAGCTGTTGCTTATTCTGTACTTTTGACATGATCATTTCTCAGTTCTTTTTAGGATTGTAGTGCTGCCATCAGTATCACTTCTTGACAGAGGGATCAAGAGAACATGCCCCCCCGACAGAGAGACTACCAATCATGTTGCTAATACTACAGACCGGGTAAGAGGGTTCCTTAAAGTGGAGTTCCAGCTGAAAAAAATAAAATAAAATTCAGCAGTTACAAAAACTGTAGCTGCTGACTTTTAAAATACAGCCACTTACCTGTCCCTCGGTCCCACGGTGTCCTAACCACCGCTGGTTTCACCAGCCATCTTCTCTCCCTGGACAGCATCTGAAAATGGAAGAGTTAAAAAAAAAATCCAAGCGCAAACGCTTATAAACGCAGTTAGTCGCGTTTACAAGCATTTGGCATTTGAAATGCTGATAAAATCTACTCCTGAATGCAAGTTTATTGCTGTCGCAAACCTGCGCAGCACACAGTGAAGGACGCGGACTCCATTTTGTTAAGAGTATCCATTTTCTCCCCTCACTCCCTCCCCTCTCTGAGAGGAGACATTTGGCCAGCGTGTGTGTGTGTGTGTGTGCTGGTTGTGGGTCACTGACAGGCCAAGGCATCTCTGAACTAGGTGCCTAGCTCTCTGGGAAAGCTGTACCATTTCACACCTCGGAAGAGATAAGGCAAGCTTTCTCAGAGTTGAGAGAGATTCCAACCTCATAAAACTTAACTGAGCGTAGGTGACAGAATCAGATAACCTCGGTAAAAAACATTTTTCCCCTATGTCTCATATCTTGGAATATGAGAGACATACATAAAAACTGAACATATCGTCAGATGGACGATGAGCAGGCAAACAGTTTGATGGGTCACTTGTCTGGTCTCGGACACACAGGAAAGCAGAAAAATAGATCTCGTGAACCATTTAGTGTACACTTTCATATCTAATCAATCCTCAGACTTGTGTGCATAATAATCTACCCGCGGGTCGAATGTCACTTGTGCAGATGAAAAGTTATAGGGAAAATATTAGTTATGGGAGATTTTTGCTCTAGTTGAGGCATCCACCCATCTCTCCACGCCCTAAGCGGAGATTGGTCCTTGACTGCAGAGCCACCCCCTGCTGGGGACTACAAACCAGGCTGTCAGGCCTAAGATTAGTTAAGTTGAAGGTGTCTCCCATTTTAACATCAATACCACCTGGGGGAGACCCGTGCCCCTTCTTCTCAGAAACTTGATCTGCTTACGTCCAAGGCTTAATGTCAAGTACCTTAACCCTTTAACCTGTCTCTGTTATCTCTCTGCTGTGCCGTTATGCTCTGAATATTTATATATATATCTAAGTTACATCTTTTTTCTGTAAATATTTTTATTGCACCCGTTTGACCTTTTAGTAATCTTTCTTTCTAAAAGTGTTGAATTGTTTCTATAGTTCTGTATTGCAATTTACGAAGCCCTGCCTCTAAAGAGAACGCTACTGTGTTTGTTTAAACCTCTGTATAACCGGCCTGCAGACCGTTTTATACAGCCGATTATCTCAATCATTATAGTGTTATAGCTGATAACGCCGAGATTCCTCTTTATCTGTACAAAAAGGAGGTGGTGGCAGTGTGAAGGGTTAATTGCGTAATTAACCTGACCCAGTAACAATCGCCCAGGCTGGCGGTGCATCGATTGTGGTCCGTTAGCTGGAAAATCGTTGTGCAGGGTGCAGCTGGGTGTGGCATTGTTACGTACGTCACATCGCGGTTTTAGATCGGCTAGTCCTTCGGTCACGAGTTTGGGTGAGAAGGTCTGGGGTCTGACGCCGCGATTGTGACATATTGGTGGCAGCGATCATCATATATTGGACATCGCGATCGTGGGATCGTCGCATGTTGGTGGCAGCGATCTTACGATTGTGACAGTTGCATTCAAAAAAACGACTGTAAACTCAACTGCCTGTAAACGAAGATGTGTACATGGACACATAGGAAAACGTTAGGGAGATTTCAGGGGCTGATGCAAAAAACGCAGAAAAGCTCCTGAACGTCAGTTTATCAGCTGCAGTGTACATGGAGCCTAACAGACCCTCACAAAGTTCTTTTGTTTCTTTGTAAAAAAATCTTACATGCACCAAAAGCTGGGCATTATCCGTTATATCTTTTGATCCATCAATGGCTAAAGAGATGCAAACTGCACTCGGAAAAGCTGCACCAAACTGTGTCAATACATCTTCTGTTAATATTTCAGTCTTTTTTGTTGCCGTTGAAGCTGACGGTGGATTTGGTTGATTTTTTTCACACAGCTCATTTTTTTGTTTATCCTCAAGTAAAGTTTCAGCAACAGCATTCAAGCACTCCTTTACAAAGGTACCATCAGTAAATGGTCTTTTGTGTTGCCTCAAAATCCATTCTACTTTAAATGAACATTCATTTACACGCTGCTGGGCAGTACATGAATGTGAGAGGACTTTGGTAGATCTGTCATACTGGGCTCTTCATTCAGTTATTTTACGTGTCCTCACCTTGGAGTGCTGTGGATATGTTTGCTCAAACAAACGTGTTTTGTTTCGTAGTGTCGCTTCACATTGATACTTTTTATTATCGCCACGCTTTCACAACAAATGAGACAAACTGGTTTTAAACTTCCCATAGGAAGAAAAAACATATATTGGTCTGTCTATTCATCTTTGAAAGCTGTTTTCAGCATCTACTTTCCTTTTTTTTAGCAAGCCATGTTACTGTTTCCTCCACACATTTTGGTAATACTCTGTAACTGTAAATGTCCCAATTAGTGCTCCCCCTTACCTCAGGTTCCCCCTTCACAGTAATGTATTACATTGGGTGCCATCATCAGACTTCCCCCATAAATCAGTTGCCAATGTCAGAGTACCACCTTATTTCAGGCATCCACATCAGATTGCCCCCTTAAGTAATGTGTTCCCATCAAAGTGCCCCCAAACATCAGGCATTCCCATCAGAGTGCCCCCTTACATCAGGAATTCCCATCAGAGTGCCCCCTTACATCAGGCATTCCCATCAGAGTTCCCCCTTGCATCAGGTTTCTGCATGAGAAGGCCCCCTTACATTTGGTGTCTCCCATCAGTGTGCCCCCTTATATTTGGTGTCTCCCATCAGTGTGCCCCCTTACATCAGTGGTCCCTATTACAGTGCCCCATTATATAAGGTTCCCCCATCACGGAGACATAGGGTGTGCCAATCAGTGTGCGCCCTTACATTTGGTGTCTCCCATCAGTGTGCCCCCTTACATCAGTGGTCCCTATTACAGTGCCCCATTATATAAGGTTCCCCCATCACGGAGACATAGGGTGTGCCAATCAGTGTGCCCCCTTACATTAGGCGACACTATCAGAATGCAACTTTACATCATGTATTCCCATCACATCAGGTATCCCCATCACATTGCCCCTTTACATCAGGTATCCCCATCACATTGCCCCTTTACATCAGGTATCCCCATCACAGTGCCACCTTACATCAAGTATTCCCATCAGAGCACCCCCATACACTCAAAGTACCCCTTTCCATCATATTTCCTCATCAAAGTGCCCCTTTACATCATATTCCCCATCAGAGTGCTCATTTTCATCACATGTGTCCATCATAATGCCCCTTTCCACGGTATGTGCCTATTTGTGCCCCCTTAATATAACATGTGCCCATCAGAGTGCCCCTTAACATAAAAGATGCCCATCAGAGTGTCCCTTAACATAAAATGTGCCCATCAGAGTGCCCCTTAACATAAAAATATGCCCATAAGAGTGCCCCTTCACATAACATGGGCCCATCAGTGTGCCCCTTAACATAAAATGGGCCCATCAGTATGTAGGAGTCCTCCTGGTCAAGGTTTCACTATGGTGTCAGCAGGGGCTGTATTTCCAAAACAGGCTCAGAACAGACAGGGAAACCCAAAACTACTAAGTGGCTCTTTAGGGGGAAGCGCTACATTATCAAAAAGACAGCTGTATCTCTGCAATGCAGGGCATGTTGGAGATGTAGGAGTGGCAGGAGAGGTAAGTATGAACTCTCTTCTTTGCAGGGTCACTTATTATTGGGATTTATACTAGTGACAGAATCCTTTAAAGGACAAGTTCACCTCTGGAAACATGTTACATGTTCCACCTGTTTTTACGGTGGAACATGTAATATGTTCCCAATGCTCCAGCCACTGTCCAATCCCCTCAATGACAGAAGTACCGGCTCAGCTGTGTAGGGTTCCACCCACAGGGCCACATCATTCATTCACAGTGCTCTTAAGCACTGTCAGCTTGTAGTTCTCATTGAACTTCAACAGCGCTATGGAGCGCCATGGTAGTTCATTGAATCTGCCTGTCAGTATATCTACTTGTTCATACATCCCATACGAGAGCAGATATACTGACAGGTCTACAGGAGACCTGCATGGCACCAGCAAACTACTGATCGCTGGTGCAATGCTTTACAAGCTCCTGCAACCATAAATAATAAATGCACATTTTTGTACCTGCAAAAAAATGTGCATTTATTATTTTTGGTCAAAAGGTGAACTTATCCTTTAACCAGCAAAGGTACTTCATTGTAGTGTGCATGACACCTCTTTGCTTAGACCACTTAGGCTCATGTTGTACTTTACACTCCAAACCTCATATGCAGATATAGCCCACCTTGATGTCACCATGACCAGTCCTTTGGCCAGAATATGCTTCCATGCTCATTCTCTGTCCTCCCAACCATGCATGGACAGTTAGCTGGACCTTAAAGGTTATCTCTATGGTATTGCTATCTTAGGTTATTGATGTTGGTGTAGGTGATCTGGTTCCTGAGCAGGCAACATCAACATCTCATAGGATCTCCGTGGTCTCCTTGACTTGTTATGTTGCATAATGAAAATGTAAAATAACCAGTTCCCGCTCGGCCTATAGCAAAATACCAGGCAGGACTTTCGTCGATCTGGGTGGACATCATATGACGTCCTCCCAGATCGTGCCTTGCAGGGACACGCTGCGGTGCAGTCTGTCACCGGCTGTGTTCATTGAACACAGACGATGACTGATCAGTGTACCGGCCTGCTGACAGTACCATACGACCAATCACAGTACGTCACATGACAATTGTAAACAATGGATGGCTTCCTTTCATGCCATCCTTTGTGTACAATTTTGTTTGCTAGCTGTGATTGGTCACAGTGATCACATGATACAGACTAGGCTAATCACAGCCCATCTCTGCCATGTGAATATCTGACCAATCACAGCTAATCACAAAAAAAGTTAATGAATAAGTTTCATTCAGTAAAATGCTTGATTATTATTATTATTATTACAGTATAATAATACAATTCATTGCTATAAGCAATCATAATGTGTAAAATAAATACTGAGTTGTACAATGTTACTATGGTAACATAACGCTGTGGTCACAGTGTATAAAAAAATGATAAAATGTTTTTATTTTCGTACTGTCACCAGTCAGTGTCCCTAATCTCCAGCACACCAGTTATATTATGACACTGTACTGCACTGGTGACAGTGTGGAAATAAAAAAAATTGTGAAACTTTTTTTTTCCTTTTTTCATTTTCCAAAAAACTATGACCAAAAAATTACAACTTCAAAAAAAAGCACCATGCCTCTTACCAACTGCCTTCTACTTTCCAAAAAAAAAGGGTCATTTGGGGGATATCTGTATTGTCCTGACATTTTTGACTGATTGACATTGCAGTAGGTATTCCAGTCTACATGCACTGCAACCTTTATATAGTTTGCATTATCAAACCAATTACATCATTGGCCTCTGACTGACAAAGTGGACTGTTTAGACCCTGAAATGTTCCCATTACTTTTTTTACCATCTTATTTTTGTAAGACTGTGCTAACAAAACAAGGCTTAGTCCTGCTTAGTGGCAATAATCTTTTTTTTCTTGTTGTTTTACTTTTGCAGTGAGGCAAAAATCTTAGCAATGCTTGAAAAAGTCCTCATTTGTAACGCAACCCTGGGGGACCTTGCAAGTGTACACCTTGTTTTCTAAAGAGATGTTATGATATGTTGCTAGGTGTGGATGTGGCATAGAAGGATAGAAAAGGTTGAAAGAATTCATTATATATAATACGCAAGTATATACTTTGTGTACTCTACTGTAAACTGCCATCGGTCACATACCTCCAATTCTCATTACAATTTTTCTGGAGGCAAATAATTTGAACATGGTATGCTTAGAGTTTTAGAAACATTCTCTGACCACCCTCTGATTGCTGGATTTTTCAAGGTGGCTATTTGTCAGGGATCTCGGGTTTCTCCGCGGCGCACGGGTCTGCGCATGCGTGGAAGTCTAACGTGAACAAACATACAGGTGCTAGGACATAGGCGCCCGCGGCAACAATCGCGACCGCGCATGCGCACTCCTGCACACGGGCACGCGCCTGGCACCAATGACAGCGCAGGGCGCACTATTTAAACTGACTCTTGCATGCTCAAGTTGCCGTATGGTCTTGTTCCTGATCGTTCCCTGTTATCCTGTTTTCCTGTGAAAGTATCCTGTTGCCGACCCAACCTGACCCTGATTGCTGTTGACTGTCTCCTGCCCTGACCCCTGGCTTGTCCGACTATTCTTCTGCCTGTTCCTGATTATCTGACCTCCTGCTGCTGAACCTGGCCTGTGACCTGACCATTCTCTGCCTGCTGCTCTGTACTGTTCCGCCTCCACTGTTACCGACCCGGCCTGTCTGACTTCGCTACTGCTTTACAGTGTGTTCCATCCATCCATCCTGCACGGATCCATCCGTTGCAGTCTGGGCCTGCTCTGCCTCTTCACATCAGGCTCTCATCCTGCTACGTGCCACTGGCGGTTCCCTCTACCACAGCTGGTTGTTCCCAGGGGCCGCGACCGGGTCTCAGTCTGCTCCAAGTCCATCCCCACCATCAGGGGCTCTGGTGAACAAGCAGATTGGGGCTTAGACTCCGCGCCCTGGGGAAATCCAGTCTGTAGAGCTCTAGAGCTACCGTCAGTAGGTACCTGACACTATTGCTCCAAACAGCAGACTTTTCCTGGGCATTCAGATGTTTGCAGGCAGTGAGAATGAAACAAAGGTGGCTTCTCTCAGTTGAGGTTCAGTGTTGAGTATGAGCATCTGCCTTTTCTTCTGTAGCAAATCCTCTACCTAATGACCATGTCGGCCTCTCATAGCCTAACTTCAGTGGAGGGGTCTGTACAATGGTGCCACACTGGAATCATATGTCCATCAATATTTACTGTGGCCTGTGAAAAAGGTTGCTATAAGGGTCCCTATGTGGCACCAGAAGCTTGGTAGAAGTCACTCTAGGAGGCTGACCTTTGGTTGGGGTCCTTGCAAATTTCTCTAAATGAGCAGTGCCTTGTTTGTTTTCTTCTTTCCCGATCTGGGAGGTAGAGCTCTGATACCATCTAGGGTGGTGCAATCGGCCTGTAGTATCTCCTTTTTATTTCTCCTAGTCATGTTTGTAGCTTGCAGTTGAGCCATCCACAGAGAGAGTCGTAGATCAGATGTCCCTGAAGGTTGTACCCAGTGATTATCTAGTATTGTAACACTGATGCAGGATGGATTGTCTCAGACAGCTGAAGATAGTTTCAGTGTGCACATCCACTTACATCCATGCCCTGAGCTTCTAACTTCTTAGGCTCCAAGTACACTAATGTATTTTAAAGGGTCAAAAAATGCTGGAAAAAACACTGGACAAAAAACGCTAGTAATAGCATTTTTTAGTAGTGTTTTAGTAGCATTTTAGTAGCTTTTAAGAGTGTTTAGGAGCATTTAGCTTTTTTTTGCTGGAAAAACGCTCCAAAAAACTCTACCAAAGCAATTTGTTTTCTGCTCCTAGAATCTCAAAAAAAACACTAATAGCCTAAGTAGAGTGCATAGACACATAGGAGAACACTATTTAGCTTCTAGGAGCAGAAATAAATGCTATTAACAGCTTCTAGGAGCTTAAAAAACGCTAGTGTACATGAAGCCTTACAGTGAGCTGACAGCACTGTCCCTGCTGCATTGAGATCCCACACAGTGTTATCAGACCTGTTCTCCTCTTTTGGACTACAGAACTCCACCTAGTTACATCCCTCTATAAATCTTTCTTTTATTGGAGGGGCAATCATTTTACATAGTTTCATACTTGGTGAGGTTGCATAAAGACACTGGTTCATTCAGCTCAACCTGAATGTGCGTGTGTTTATGTCACTACTATTTTCAATGTTCCTGTTTGTGTGTTTGCAAAGAAACACGTCTGAAAGTTTTTAAAATTTTCTACGTTCCCTCTGACAGCACCAACTATGAAATGGAGTTCCACATTCTTCCCACTCTAACAGGAAAGAACCCCTTAAGCTTAATTCAACCACTGGGCTATGGTTCCTTGCGATCCTTGACAAATGCCTTCTGCCTGCCGGGCCTAGTGCACCAGATGTGCATTACTGTTAACGTCCCCTTTTGAGGGTACTTACCTGCTTTGGGTATTTTATCTGAGTTTTTGACTGTTACTGAGACTTTATTATTTTACCTTTCCTAGTAACACTGGTATACTTGCACATAATTCTTGCTGCTGTGGGGGCTCCAATGGACAGAGCTCAGAGCTCAACTGAGCCTTACTACTTCCCACACTAGGAGTACTCTGCCCTGGTGGCAGTAGTTCTCCTTAGCAGAGTTTCTACTTTTAACTAGCCCCTCCCCTCTCATACTTTTTTCTTCCTTTCTTCTTTTTGTTTCTCCCCTACTCCTTCTCTTTCTGCTTTTTAACCTTGACATCCCTTAACAGTTGAAGTTCTACCATTGGCAGTATGGCTGTCAAGATCCAATCTTGAAATACTAAGGGGTTGAATTCTTTGGAGAAGCTCACCAGTTGTCTGACCGAGCTTTGGAGACACAGGGCTCACATTTCCTTTCTCCAAGAGACTCATTTTAGGGCAGGCAAGATCCCCAAACTCACAAACAAATATTTCCCTATGGCCTATCACAGCCCGTCATCCTCCTTTAAATCTTAAGGGATGAGTATCCTCATCTCTAAATCTATACCCTGGCAATTCCTTGATGAGTACCGGGATCGGGAGGGCAGGTTCCTGCTCTTCAAAGGAAAAATTCACTATAAGACCTTCACTCTTGTGAACATTTACCTTCTTAACTCCAACCAACTTCTGGCCCTCGAGGTCTTTTTCTCAACCCTTGACTGTTTCCTTGATGGAACCCTAGTATTAGGGGATTATTTTGACTTAATTTGTGACCCTCACAAGGACTCCTCTTCGAAATCTTCTTCCCTGCCACAGGGAACTCGACTTCGCCTCAAGGACTTATTACACTCCTATCAACTGGTCGCTATATGGAGAATATTCCACTTGCAGAAGAAGGACTATAGCTTTTATTCTATTGTACACGGTTGTTATTCTAGAATTTATTTTTTCTAGATCTGGAGCTTGTTTTTTTACATTTGTGTCCCAGGTCTGCTGCATGCTTAATGAGACACTCCTTAATGATCCCGAAATTGCTGCTGAAATCCTTAGAGAACTTACCTTCTACTTCTCTATCAATGTTGCATCTATAAACAGTCTCTGTGTGGTCCACCCATAAGTGTTATATCAGGGGGATTTTACTCAAACATGATCATGCAACCAAACAACACCACACCAAAACTCTGTCTGACCTCTTAGCGAAACTCCGTAACTTGGAATGTTAACACAAAGAATGGCCAGACCGTGTGACTAAAGCAGAACTGGCTTGACTCAGAGGGAGCACTCCTTGTAGGAGGCAAAGCATGAACTTCTAAAGGCTGGTCACTCCTTTTATGAGTAATAAGTGTGGTCTTTCCTTAGCTGATGCTATACGAGTCAAAGGTTTTCGAATTTACGTCCCATCCCTATTCTTGTCCTCGGGTCCCAAAGTTTATGCCTCCCTGGATTTAGTGGAGACTTTCCGTGACTTCTGCTCCAAGCTCTACAAACTAGACTTTCCACTTCGGGTTTGACGCACCATACCTCTTTGGACATTCATGATTATCTTCAGGATGTCAACCTCCCTATACTAACGGCTGAGGAACAAGAGACTCTGTTACAGCCCATCACTGTACAGCAGGGGTAGGCAACCTGAAAGAGGCGGAGATCTACCTGAACAACATAAGAGAAGTCAAAGATCACCAGGCGCAGTGCCACCTCCTCATAGTGAAAACAGCCCTATACTATTATGCCCAATGTATTGCTTCACACTGACTTAAAGATCTCTTCTTTCCTGTTACTGGCACCATTTTGGAGACCACGAGCTGAGACAAGAAGTGGAGTGCAGTGGGTATCACTTTGCATGGGACAGGAGTCAGCACAACAGAGGAGGCATCGACTTATGCGGCTCTTGCTCCCTACTACAGATTCAACTTTATAAGTAGTCCCTCTGCATTGCACTCTGTTTGATGCTCTGGGATGGTGGGTCAGCAAACCCATACTGCGATCTACCAGTTATCTGGCTGCCATCTACAGTCAGGTCCATAAATATTGGGACATCGACACAATTCTAACATTTTTGGCTCTATACACCACCACAATGGATTTGAAATGAAATGAACAAGATGTGCTTTAACTGCAGACTGTCAGCTTTAATTTGAGGGTATTTACATCCAAATCAGGTGAACGGCGTAGGAATTACAACAGTTTGCATATGTGCCTCCCACTTGTTAAGGGACCAAAAGTAATGGGACAGAATAATAATCATAAATTAAACTTTCACTTTTTAATACTTGGTTGCAAATCCTTTGCAGTCAATTACAGCCTGAAGTCTGGAATGCATAGACATCACCAGACGCTGGGTTTCATCCCTGGTGATGCTCTGCCAGGCCTCTACTGCAACTGTCTTCAGTTCCTGCTTGTTCTTGGAGCATTTTCCCTTCAGTTTTGTCTTCAGCAAGTGAAATGCATGCTCAATCGGATTCAGGTCAGGTGATTGACTTGGCCATTGCATAACATTCCACTTCTTTCCCTTAAAAAGCTCTTTGGTTGCTTTTGCAGTATGCTTTGGGTCATTGTCCATCTGCACTGTGAAGCGACGCCCAATGAGTTGTGAAGCATTTGGCTGAATATGAGCAGATAATATTGCCCAAAACACTTCAGAATTCATCCTGCTGCTTTTGTCAGCAGTCACATCATCAATAAATACAAGAGAACCAGTTCCATTGGCTTCCCGTTGCCCAACGGATAAAATTCAAAACACTAACAATAACGTATAAATCCATTTTATAACTCTGCCCCAAATTACATCACCAATCTTGTCTCCAAATATCACCCAAACCGCACTCTCCGCTCCTCGCAAGTCCTCCTACTCTCTAGCTCCCTTGTCTCCTCCTCCCATGTTCGTCACCAGGGCTTCTCCAGAGCTTCCCCCATCCTCTGGAACTCTCTACCCCAATTTATCAGACTATCACCTATTCTACTCACTTTTAGGCGATCTCTGAAAACCTATCTCTTCAGGGAAACCTATCCTGCCCTCAGCTAATGCTGGAATCTTCTACTCTTCCAACCAGTCCATCCCCTACAGTTACTACCTTTTGTACCACTAGCCCCTCCCTCCTAGATTGTAAGCTCCAAGGAGCAGGGCCCTCAAATCCCTCTTGTATTGAACTGTATTGTTGCTGTATTGTCTCCCGTTATATTGTAAAGCGCTGAGCAAACTGTTGGCGCTATATAAATCCTGTATTATAATAATAATAATAAATACCATTTTGTTATGCATGCTAATAGTCTGCTGGCCTTGCTTGCTGCAGCTTAGCATTGCATGCTATTGCTGAGTCTGTGCTCTGCTCAGACCCCTAGATCTTTTTCCATTCTCGATTCCTCCAAAGGTTCTCCCCTAGGGAGTATGCATTCATATTTTCAGCTATTTTTTTTACTATTAATATTTGAAAACATTTTGGGTATTTTGTTTACTATTCTCAGCAAAGTGTGTCTCATAATCTACAAATTATTTTAGATGCCCTGTTCTTGCATTTCTTATTTCATTTTTTTCTAGTTTTGGAATGCTAATGATGACCCTTTGGGCTTATATGTTTTTAAAGGTCAGCTTTTTGTCATCAATATGCTTTTTTACAGTAGTGTTTAGACACCCAGGTCTATATTTGTTGCCTAGTGGAATGCAATAACAAATGCCATTGTCTCTAAAGCACTCTTCTTCAGTGCTCTGTGTTACTAGAATTTGATCCCACTTAGTATCATATAGTATGGAGCACAGATTAGGAAATTTGGCTCTTTTGAAATTTAGTGTTCTAATCCTTCCAATCTGTCTCCTGTTCATATAACTTATGGCAAAAGTAATTGCTCTGTGATCACTGATTCCTAAATGTATTGCTTACTTCCACATCCACAATCAGCTGTGTTATTTGATTAGTAGGTCCAGCAGAGCATTATTTCTAGCTAGGGTTTCCACATTGCCCTGTATTACATTCAAGAAATGATGAGCCTTAGTTGTGTGTGCAGTTCCATCTGCCCAATCAACATGAGACCGAACTGCATAACCACACTCACACAACATCAACCAATATTTTAGGTCTTTGTTGATCAAGGAAACAAGTGATTTGCAGATACTTTATTTTGGCTTCTGGGGCTCTATGACATCTTCATATGATATCCTCTAGTGGTCTAGAAAACCCTTCTTTGACGATGAACCTTAGACAAACAGCTAAATATAAAATTGAAAAGTCTGTGATGGTGCTCATTTATTTTTTACGCTGTCCCTTTCACTTATTTATTTATTTTTTGATCACTTTTTTTGTTATAACAGGGAATGTAAATATCCTCTATGACAGCAATAGGTAGTGACAGATACTTTTTTCTGAAAAATCTGGGGTCTATTAGACTCCCAAGATTAGTGTTATCAGTTGCTTTCCTATTTTAAAAATGGAGCTGTTTATATCTGGCAAAACCGAAGTGATGAAATGCTCAGAGCTTCTGGTTTTTAGACCATAGAGATGACTGGAGCTGCCCCAGTCTCTCATCAGCTCTATGGTCAGCAGGCTTAACCACCGGCTGCATTTCCGGGTTCCCTGGTGGAACGAGAGAGCCCGAGAAAGCCACGGAAGGCCAAAGCCAAAGGCGACTACTCTGTCCTCCTCCTCCTGGACCTCTCCGCGGCCTTCGACACAGTTGACCACCCCCTCCTCCTTAATAAACTACTCTCCCTTGGCATCAGAGACACCGCTCTCTCCTGGTTCTCCTCGTACCTATCCCGACGCTCCTTCAGTGTCACCTACAATGGTGCCACTTCCCCCTCACTCCCCCTCTCTGTTGGGGTCCCCCAGGGCTCTGTCCTTGGACCCCTTCTCTTCTCCATCTACACCTCCTCCCTTGGCAAACTCATACACTCCCACGGTTTCAACTACCATCTCTATGCTGATGACACTCAAATTTACCTCTCCACCCCTCACCTCACCTCCACTTTCTCCGCCCGCATCACTCACCTCCTAAACGACATCTCTGACTGGATGTCGCTCCATTTCCTCAAACTCAACCTCTCCAAAACCGAGCCTCTCGTCTTCCCTCCTGCCCGCCCCCCCCCCCCATCCTATCCATCACTACTAACATCACCACCATCAATCCCGCCCCGCAAGCCAAAGTCCTTGGAGTCATTCTGGACTCTAACCTCTCCTTCCAACCTCATGTCAAATCACTTACAAACACATGCAGACTCCACCTCCGCAATATCGCCAAAATACGCTCCTTCCTTACCCCAGACACCACTAAACTACTTGTGCACTCCCTGATTATCTCACGCCTTGACTACTGCAACTCCCTCCTCACCGGCCTACCCCAGTGCAGGCTCTCCCCGCTTCAGACCATCCTCAACTCAGCGGCTAGACTCATCCACCTCACCACCCGCTCCACCTCTGCCACCCCCCTCTGCCTCTCCCTCCACTGGCTCCCTATCACCCAACGCATCAAATTCAAACTACTCACTCTGACCTACAAAGCCATTCACAACACTGCCCCTAACTACCTCACCAACCTGATTCCCAAGTACCACCCTACCCGTACCCTTCGCTCTTCACAGGACCTCCTTCTATCTTGCTCCCTGGTCTCCTCCTCACACGCACGTCTGCAAGACTTCTCCAGGTCCTCCCCCATCCTCTGGAACTCACTACCCCAATCCATCAGACTGTCACCTTCCCTCCTCACCTTCAGGCGCTCCCTGAAAACCCACCTCTTCAGGGAAGCCTACCCCACCCTCACCTAACTGCTGCTCTCCTTCATTCCTCCTACCACTCCATCCCCCACAGCCACTTCCTCCTGTACCACTACCCCCTCCCTCCTAGGTTGTAAGCTCGAAAGAGTAGGGCCCTATAACCCCTCGTGTGCTGTTTGTAGTTGCTGTAATGTTTCATGTATTGTCCCCCCCTCTATTGTACAGCGCTGAGCAAACCCTTTGGCGCTATATAAACTCAATGTAATGTAATGTCATGTAATGAAGGGGGGGCTGCTTGTAAAAGCAATCCAGTGAATAATTAGCCTCTATTTGCTTTTACATGAAATAAACAATACCAGGATGATTCCTGTAGCTACCGTAATCCAGAAACATACCAGTACATCACTGGTCCTTGTTGAGCATATATGTGGGTTGAATGAAAAAAAAAGAGAACCTTACAGATTCCTCAATTCACATTCATGTGTGAAGAAATCTCTGCCAGAGAAAGTGTGTGGTATGCTCACCATTAGAATATACTGCCCTGCATCCACCCACTTCTAATGTTGGGCATACATGTAATGTTCTTTTTTTCATTCATCCTGTGGGCTGGAAAAAGACCCTAAGAGATTCCACCATTCACATTGATCAATGCAGATGAAGAAATCTCTGCTATAAAAAATTAAAACAATATATGCCGAAGCATAGGGGTGATCCACCCACTGACCACTCCAGGCCCCCAGGCTTGGGCATATATGTTCTTTGTTTTAACTGTGGATGAAAAATCTCATCCAGCAGCGCTGCATGCACTGACGTATATATTCTGACAGCAAGACCCTGTTGCTGTCAGAATAAACAGATCAGTGCTGCAGCTGAATGGTGTTCCTGCAAAGAAAACAATGGTTAACAATAAAACACAGTAACAATAGAACATTAACTCAAACAAACAACAAATTAATAGTGTTCCTGTAAAACAAACAATAACAGTTAACAATAAAACAAAGTAACAATAGAACATTAAATCAATAAAATGACAACTTTTTTTAAAAAAATGTTATTTTCTTTGTTTTTTTTATATTTTTTTTTTTACTTTTTTTGTAACAGCCTCTGATTTTTGGGTCTCTCAAAATGCGATAGACAGTTTCCTGACTATCTAACATCTTTCGAGACCCTGTGTAAGAATGGTGAATATGTGCTCTAGACTATGCCATGCTGTACCCTATACTAATACTCCACTCGTGTGTAGTAGAGACAGAAGCAATCCTTGAGGCAGAGACCAGGCTGGCCAGGACAAGAAGGACAAAAAAAGCGGGTTTCACGCCTAATTCCATGTCTGCTACAGGCACATTTTCTTTGGAGTGATCTTTGGGTTGGGATACCAGGGAGGACATCCAGAAAATGCCTCTCATGCAGATGGCTAACTGCATCTGGATTTGGGGACTGGGCCACAGCACCTTCTGTATACAAAAGGGTCATGATGATCTCTTCCTGAAATTCTAGGAAGGATCCACTTCGTCCAGTTGTTTTGTAAATTACAAAAGCATTATATATAGCCAATTGAAATAAATAAATAGACACCTTTTTGTACCAGTGTCTAGCTTTCAGGGAAACTAGGTACGAATTCATCATTTGGTCATTGAAGTACACCTCTTCCATGTTAAGGTTATAGTCATGGACACAGAGGGGTTTCTCAACAATGCCAGACACCATGCTAATTTGGACTGTCGCGTCTGCGTGAATGGAAGACAGGACAAAAACATCCCGTTTGTCCTTACACTTCACTGTGAGCAATTCATCATTTCTCAAGCAGGCTTTTTCTCTCTTTCTAAGTCGGGTATTTACAAGCTGTTGGGGGAAGCCCAGTTGATTAAGTTGCACGGTGCCACATAAGCCAATTCCAAGATTGTACAAGTGTCTAAAAAGTGGGACGCTTGTATAGAAATTTTCCACATATGTACCCCTTAAGGAACAAACACGGCACCAAGTCCCAAACTATCTTGCCACTGCTCCCCATGTAGTCTGGGAGGCTCTACTTCGCTGTCTCTTCCCTCATAAACCCTAAAATTATAAGTATAGCCTGTTGCCCTCTCACAGAGCTTATACAGTTTGATCCCATATATAACACACTGTCTGAATACAAGGCGGCCAGTAAAGTGAATGAGGGACTCATTCACACAGATGTTTTGCTGGGGCATATACACATCTGCAAATTTCTCAATGAGGTGGTTTAGGAGGGGACAAATTTTGTACAGCTGGTTATGTTCAGAGTCACCCCGAGGATAACAGAGTGTATTATCACTGAAATGCATGAAACGCATTATTGTCTCATATCTATGCCTGGCCATGGCAGCAGAGAACATGGGCATATGAAGAATTGGGTCTGTGGATCAATACGACTGCAACTCATTCTTTTTTGTAATGCTTATGTTGAGGGCTAGGCCAAAAAAAGTTTTAAATTCAGAAAACGTAATATTGCAAATTGTCTAGCAAAAGCTGAATTTTTGTTGGCGGTGATATATTGTTGTGCATATAAATTGCTTTGGCCCACAATCAAATTGTACAAATCTTCTGTGAATAATAGCTCCATAAAATCAAGGGGAGTTACATTTGCTGTTTCTACCTGAATTCCGGGTCAGTACATTGCCGGCTGGCGGCAAGCGGTTATACACAGTATATCTGCTTGCCTGTAGGGGAGCAGATATACTGACAGGTCTGCAGGAGACCTACATAATCTGCTCCTGCTGATCATCTGCTGCCTATCTGCTGATTGTTGCAGCAATGGTTTACAGGCTCCTGCAACAAAAAATAATAAATGTGCATTTATTATTTTCTGTAAAAAGGTGAATTTATCCTTTAAAAGAAATTAAAATTTGGTTATTCAATCAATTACCTTTGGGATCTGTTTTTGCATCACTCTTTGTTTTAATAGAGGGGCATTAGTTTTAGATGACCAAGGAACCAAGAAACTTGCAGGTACATTGGTTTGGCTACGAGAGCTTTAACCACTAGCCGCCCAGCCACCGCATATAAATGGTGGCAGGGCGGCACTCGTAGGCAAAAGCACATTTTAAAACGGCTGCCTTCAAAACAGGTAGGGGGCGCGGCGAGGCGCGCGCCCGCCTGCCCTACCTGTCCCGTGGGTGTCAGCAGCGGGTGTCAGCCGACGGGTCACAGCCGGTTTTTACCGGCCGTTTTCCCGCGATTGCCGGTGTTTGCTGACACAGAGCAGGGCTGCATTGTTTACACACAGCCCTGTTCTGTGTCAGTTTTCTGACAGCTTGTGAGAAGCTGCAGAGTTTCTCTCCCTCGATCAGCTCCCCCCTCCCTCCCCCCGTCCAGTACACACCCCCGCCCCCTAGTAAAACACTCCCCTTACACTGCAAATTCTAAAAATGTCAACCCCTTCCTCCCCAGTGACATTAGTACAGTTTCAGTCAGTGGTTTTTTTTTCACTGATCACTGTATTGGTGTCACTGGGTATGTCAGTGACCCCAAGTCAGTTCCCCCCCAGTGTCAAAATGTCCGCCGCAGTCCCGCAGTCCTGCCATAAGTCGCCGCCATATGTCGCTGATTGCCGCCAAAAGTCGCTGATCGGTGCCATTATTAGTATAAATAAAAATTAAAAATTCCAGTATCTCTCCCGCCATTTTGTAAACGCTATAACTTTCACGTAAACCAATTAATTTACACGTATTGGCAAAGACATGTCGCAGAATGCATTTTGGCAGAAATTTATGACTAAATTTGATTTTTGCATTTTTTTTTTACTGGACATGTTTTATAGCAAAAAGTCCAAAATATTTTTTTTTTCCTCAAAATTGTCAGCCTTTTTTTTTATAGCGCATTTATGTACCATATTGCATGACCGCGCAATTGTCCGTTAAACTAGCGCAGCGCTGTATAGCAGAAAAATGGTGTAAATTGCAGTATCTATACCATAGTTTGTAGATGCTATAACTTTCATACAAAGCAATCAATATACACTTATTGGAATTTTTTTTACCAAAAACATGTAGCAGAATATATTTTGGCCTAAATTTATAACCAACTTTGAGTTTACTATATATTTTTTATAGCTGAAAGTAAAAAATATTGTTTTTCTTCAAAATTTTTGGCCTTTTTTTGTTTATAGCATGAAAAATAAAAAGCGCACAGGTGATCAAATTACACCGAAAGAAAGCTCTAATTGTGTGAAAAAAAGGATGTAAATTTCGTTTGGGTGCAGCATTGCATGACCGCACAATTATCAGTTGAATTAGTGGAGCGCCGAGTAGCAAAAAGAGGCCTGGTCATTAAGGGGGGAAAATCTTCAGGTGCTCAAGTGGTTAAAGGAGCTCACATGACGTCCTTTGATGGTCTAGAAAACCATTTTTTAAACTCCAGGAAAAGGCTAAAAACAAAGTTGAAATGTTTGTGAACGTTCTTGTTTATCCTGATCATCATTTCGGTCTGTACCTCCTATCTTTTCTCTTCTTTGCTTCCTCAATCTTTTTTGTTCTTTTATTATTAATACATAGTTTTTTTTTCATTTACCACAGTCATTGAATTTGATTCCAATTATAATGACTCCTGTGTTGTGAATTGAACACATTGATACTGTAACTAAAATGCATATTATGTATAGTTAGTCTACTTTGTTCAACAGTTTTTGGTCTTTGTACATTTGTTCTGGATGTTTTCCCTCCCTTTCATGTTGTGGCCCTTTAAAAATCTTCCGCCCAGTGTAGATGTAGGGGGACTTCCAGATCATATGGTCTGGATGCTGAACCCCCTCCCCTTGCCTCTCTTTGTATTTCCAGGTCTCGTGTATCATTGCCATGGTTTTGGTGTGCGGGGATGGTATAGTGCCCTCTTTTCAGTGGCAGCTCTTTTGTGGCACTTTTGAGCATGCGTGCAGTCTTTTGGTGTCAAGCACTGCACGATTACGTCATCATGCCCATTGCCAGTGACACACTTCCGTTGTTAGTGCTGTTCACCAGCATTTCTGCACATTCACATGACTTCACATCCGGGACACAGTGCATACAACAATACCATCTACCCTGGGAGTAGCCTCCACGAGGATGCCGGGGGACCCTGTTTATGGTTGGTCAGGCTGGCCTTGGTGGCCCACCCACAGATGTGGCCAATTTACACTTGCCTATTTAAATATTCTTCAGACTATCCTCTTCCTGAAGCACTCTTTGATTATACTGAGAACTTAGTCTGTGAAACTTTTTTACCCAAAATCAAATTTGAGAGTTAATTTTGTGAACCCCTTTTTTGTGTTGACTTTGTTGTGGGTGTTGGCCTCCCTGGCCAGCTACGACTATCCATTTCGGCTCCCTGTGGGTCTTAGGCCATAATGTAGTGGAAGTGAGGGTCCTCCAGGGCAGATTGTTAAAATACAAATTACTATTATTCTTTCAATCTATCAATGCAAATGATATTTGATCTTTCGACCTTTAGCTTTGATCTATATGTTTTGCCTAAAAATCTTTTTTTTTTGCTGTATATTTCTGTATATCTTTGTTTTTTTAGGCACTTTACCACTTCTCCCTGATGAAGACTACTTAATAGTCGAAACGCATTTGGAACTCTGTGGTGTACAAGAATTTCTTTTATTATGCATTGATGCTCTATATGCACATTGTTGTGGAAGGTGTAAAAATTGCATGTATAAAGATCATTGTTTTTATTCAATTTTTTCATCATTTATATAGGAAAAATTGATTTTATATCTAAGTTCTTTATGGTTGTTATCATTTTGGCTACAACAAAGTCCCAATTTAATCTTAAATATGGTATAGCTCTTAGCACTTAGTCACATTCAACTGGACTTGTTCTGTAATGTTGTTGTCCAGTGGCTTGGAGAAGCTACACTATATTGCCAAAAGTATTAGGGCACCCATCCAAATCATTGGATTCAGGTGTTTAAATCACCTCCATGGCCTCCGAGGCATGCAGACTGCTTCTACAAACATTTGTGAAAGAATGGGTCGCTCTCAGGAGCTCAGTGACTTCAAGCGTGGTCCCGTGATAGGTTGCCACCTGTGCAATAAGTCCATCCGTGACATTTCCTGGCTACTAAATATTCCACGCTCAACTGTTACTGGTATTATAACAAAATGGAAGCAACTGGGAACAACAGCAACTCAGACACCAAGTGGTAGGCCACGTAACATGACAGAGCCAATAGCTAAAGACCTATAAACTTGGTGTGGCCTTCAGATTAGCACAACAACAGTGCATAGAGAGCTTCATGGAATGGGTTTCCATTGCCGAGCAGCTGCATCCAAGCCTGCAGTGGTGTAAAGCACGCCGCCACTGGACTCTAGAGCAGTGGAAACAAGTTCTCTGGAGTGACCAATCACGCTTCTCTGTCTGGCAATCCGATGGATATGTCTGGGTTTGGTGGTTGCCAAGAAAAAGTGTAAAGTTTGGTGGAGGGGGGATTATGGTGTGGGGTTGTTTTTCAGGGGTTGGGCTTGGCCCCCTAGTTCCAGTGAAGGGAACATTTAGGGCATCAGCATACCAAGACATTTTGGACGATTTCATGCTCCCAACTTTGTGGGAGGGGTTTCGGGATGGCCCCTTCCGGTTCCAACATGACTGCACACCAGTGCACAAAGCAAGGTCCATAAAGACATGGATGAGTGAGTTTGGGGTGGAGGAACTTGACACACCCAAAGCACAATGTAAGAGATAGCAGGTAAAGCATGATCCCCTATTGCCCAGGGGTCGCATGAGTTGTCAGTCCGCCCCTGGTTGCAACTGAACAGCACTGCATTCGCTGGGTTGGTTAATATGCTATTATAGCTCTACGCAGCAGTTCAAGTAATGGATTAAAAGAAAAATGAACCCTGGGGGAATAAAGATCCTATTAAAGCAATGATAATGTTGTCGTGGAATCAATAGACCCATAGCAGAAATTGCTCTGTTCCATAAGGGATGTACAATCTGGAAGCCTACAATCTGAGGGCACGTATTTGTAAATTCAGACTTTAGCTTGGAAGTTTGCACTGGAAAGAAAGAGAGAGAGAGAGAGAGAGAAAAGAAAGAAAGAGAAAGAAAGATGGATGCACAAAAGGAAGAAAAAACAAGAGGGAAGAAAGTAGGAAAAGAGGGAAGGAAGAAAGAATAGAGGGAAGAAGGGAAGGAATAAAAAATGAAACGAAGGGGTAAATTCAAGGGCGGAAAAAAGGAGGTAGGCAGGAAAGAATGAAGAAAGAAAGTAAGAGAAAAGGGATACAAGGAAGAAAAGAAGGGAAAACTGAAGGAAGAAAGGGAGGAAGGCAGGAAGGAAAGAAAGGGGTTAGGAAAGGAAGAATGGAAGCAAAAAGGGGGGAGGGGGGCCAGGGCCAGGGTCGGGACAAAGGCTGGACAGGAGGGATGGCTGCCCCAAGCGCTGTGCTATCATGTAAGATGGCTATGAGGATATTAGAGGGAGGGGATTTGAGTTGCGAGGAGGAATTTGGGGGGCAGCAGGGTGTAAGAATCCTTCCAGAAGAGGGAAATTTGGGGGGGGGGTCCTAGGAGTGGTGATTTGGGGGGGATTTGTGTTGGGAGGGGGGATGGAGGAAAGGATTTGTGCTAGGAAGGAGGATTTGGGGGTTGTGCTAGAAGAGGTGATATGGTAGAGGGTGGAGGACATTTGTGGTAGGGCAGGATTTTTTTTTGGGGGGGCGCTGAATTTGTGCTAGTAGGGATGATTGGGAGATATATGTGCTAGGAGGCAAATTTGGGGGGGGGATTTGTGCTGGGAGGGGGAGGGGTTGAAGCAGGGAGAGGAGATTTATACTTGTAGGGGATATTTGAATGGTAGAGGATTTGTGCTAGAAGGAGTATTTTTTTTTCTTTGGGGGTGTGGGGGAATTTGGGGATAGAAAGGATTTGAACTGGGATGGGGATGGGGTGGGCAACGATTTGTGCTGGGAGAGGGGATTTCAGCAGGGGGGCAGATGTGTCTGGGGGGAGGAATTCATGCTTAGGGTGTAAACATGCAGATTAGTGCTCCCTTTTTTTTGCTCACAAATAAAGCTGATAGGGGGGAGGGCAGTTTGGAATGTTCGCTCTGAGCTCCACATGACCTTGTCCAGGCAGTGGGGGGGGGGCAATGCAAGGAATCAAGGGGGCAGTAAATTAAAAAAGGAAGGCTGATGAAGACAGAAAAGTAGTTATTTTACTACACATGAGGAGAAAGCTGTACCAATATAGCTATTCCCTACTAGATGAAGGGAAAGCAGTAGAAAGCAGGCTGTAGTGAATTCTGAATGACACGGCGGTTAAGAACGGAGCTCAGAGCTGTCATTAAATCACCGATCAGCATATCTTGTGTTCCTGAGGGCCCACACAGCTCTTTGTAATGATGTGATAGGTATTACAGGGACACCCACACACAGCAGATCTGGAGTCCCCAAGGTGCACATGTGACGTCCCGTCTTCTACACACTCAGATCAGGCATTTCTACAAATAAACAGGAGATCCACATCATCTGCATCCCGAATTCATTAAATACACCTCGCTCACAGCCAAGCTGTCCACAATCACTGGGAGACTTGCACAGTTCTGCTCTGCGACCACTTTAATGAAAAGCCTAATACTCAGCATGTCATAAACCTGTTCAAATCAAGAGCAGAAGAGAGTTCACGTAATGGAGCACTCCCGTCAAACATGACAAGTTTGCATTTAAATTCAGTCCACGGAAAGAGATTGATCTGCACATGCAAAAAATGTGTAATTGCTGGAGAACTTCTTTTCAGAATACAGGTGAACCTCGGTTTATAAATTTAATACGTTCTCCGGGACGTTTCGTACTGCGACAAATTTGTAAACTGAAACGCGGTTTCCCATAGGAATGCATTGAAAACCAATGAATCCGTTCTGGAGGTCAGAAAAAAGTTTAAAAAAAAAGCCACTGTCACTACAGTGCCAGTTTTTAAATGTAATTACCAGCTTTTTTTCTTCACTATAGCACAGAGAATCAGCTGTCACTTTCCCCCCAGCTAAAAGAAACAAAGTTTCCTTTTAGTTTATTTCCCTGAGTTAAAAGAAACAATGTTTCCTTTTAGTTTCTTTCCCGAGATAAAAGAAACAAAGTTTCCTTTTAGTTTATTTCCCTGAGTTAAAAGAAACAATGTTTCCTTTTAGTTTATTTCCCTGAGTTAAAAGAAACAATGTTTCCTTTTAGTTTCTTTCCCAAGATTAAAGAAAAAAGTTTCCTTTTAGTTTATTTCCCTGAGTTAAAAAAACAATGTTTTCTTTTAGTTTATTTCCCAAGATAAAAGAAACAATGTTTCCATTTAGTTTATTTCCGTGAGTTAAAAGAAACAATGTTTCCTATTAGTTTCTTTTCCAAGATAAAAGAAGCAAAGTTTCCTTTTAATTTATTTCCCTAAGTTAAAAGAAACAATGTTTCCTTTTAGTTTATTTCCCTGAGTTAAAAGAAACAATGTTTCCTTTTAGTTTATTTCCCTGAGTTAAAAGAAACAATGTTTCCTTTTAGTTTCTTTCCCAAGATAAAAGAAACAAACTTTCCTTTTAGTTTATTTCCCTGAGTTAAAAAAACAATGTTTCCTTTTAGTTTCTTTCCCAAGATAAAAGAAACAATGTTTCCTTTTAGTTTCTTTCCCAAGATAAAAGAAACAAAGTTTCCTTTTAATTTATTTCCCTGAGTTAAAAGAAACAAAGTTTCCTTTTAGTTTATTTCCCTGAGTTAAAAGAAACAATGTTTCCTTTTAGTTTCTTTCCCAAGATAAAAGAAACAAACTTTCCTTTTAGTTTATTTCCCTGAGTTAAAAAAAACAATGTTTCCTTTTAGTTTCTTTCCCAAGATAAAAGAAACAATGTTTCCATTTAGTTTATTTCCGTGAGTTAAAACAAACAATGTTTCCTTTTAGTTTCTTTCCCAAGATAAAAGAAACAAAGTTTCCTTTTAATTTATATCCCTGAGTTAAAAGAAACAATGTTTTTCCTTTTAGTTTCTTTCCCGAGATAAAAGAAATAAAGTTTCCTTTAGCTCAGGAGAAAGTGACAGCTAATTCTGTGAGCTATAGTGAAGGAAAAAAAAAGCCGGCAATTGCATTTAAAAATCGGCACCGACATACACTTCATATTGCAAAAAAAATTCGTAAAAAATGTGTGAACCGAGGCATTATTTTCAATGGATTTCATTTGTAAACCGAAAATTACGTTAACCGAGGCGTTCGTAAACCGAGGTGCACATGTAGTTCCAAGCCTGCACAAACACCAGTCCATGTGTTCACTGGTTCAGGTACCACATCTTGGGTCCAGGTATGACTCGCCATGAAAAGGAAATTGCACAGGGTAGAATCATGTGGCTAGAGGTATTGGTTACATGAATAAACAATGTGAGAAGCCTCATGAATTGGGCTACAAGGGTAGAGCGTCAGAGAGTTGGAACCACTATTTATTGCTGTTTTCCTGCTGCAGAGATTAACCATCTCTGTACTGGTGACCAATGTCATCTGCACAAAAAGTGAAGGAAAACCCAAAATTTACCAGAACAGCTGCCCCTGAAGGGATATCCCCTAGACATGTGCCGTTCCTTTCATTCCAAATTTATATTCGCAATTAAATTCATATGTTTCATTCAGTTTGAAGCATCCAAAATAAATGAATGATTCAAACTGACTCATTAATAGCTGGTTGTTGAGGAACAGGCAGCTGGCCGCCACATCCTTAGCAACCATGACTCATCTGCTATCAGCAGGATTCCCTGCTGACAGCAGAATGTAAACAAACATATTAACCACTTGCCCTCCTGAGGATTTACCCCCCTTCCTGACCAGGCCATTTTTTGTGTTACGGCGCTGCATTACTTAACCATTTGACGCCCGGCCAATAGACGTATGGTGTCCTGAAAAATGTACTAGCTTTCCGGGAGGCCGCCATATGGCGTCCTCCCGCACATGCGCAGTTCGCGCGCTTGCAGAGCCGTGCAGCGGCGCGATCTGTCACCGGCCGTGTACCTCGGACACGGCCAATGACAGATCTGAGTACCGGTCCCCGTTGCCGGTACCATGTGACCTGCTGTGACCAATCACAGCAGGTCACATGACAATTGTATACAATGGATGGCTTCATTCATGCCATCCATTGTATACTAGTGTCTAGCTGTGAATGGTCACAGCTAATCACATGCACATGTCATGTGATTAGCTGTGGCCAAATCACAGCTAAGCACAAAAAAAAAAAAACCCTGAATGAATCGATGTCATTCAGGTAAATGCTTGCTTATAGCAAAGTAATTCTTTGCTATAAGCAAATTGTGTAAAAAAAAAAAATAAAAAAAAATACTGATCACTTCCCCAAAGTGGACATAGTGAAATATGAAAAAAAATCTTAAAAAAAAGAAAAAAATTTAATAAAAAATTTAAAATAATAAAAAAATAAAAGAAAAATAATTTTTTTTTCACACTGTCACGTCAGTGTCCCTGATCACCGCGATGCCAGTTATATGATGACGCTGTACTGCACTGGTGACAGTATGTAAAAAAAATAGTGAAAATAATTTTTTTTATTTTTTAATTTTCCGAAAAATTATGACAAAAAAAATACAACTTCAAAAAACTCGCCATGCCTCTTATGAAGTACGTCAGACTGTCTACTCTGCAAAAAGGGGTCATTTGGGGGATATCTGTACTGTCCTGACATTTGGGGGGATATCTGTACCGTTCTGACATTTGGGGGATATCTGTACTGTTCTGACATTCTTGGACCTCAAGAAATGAGATTGGCTGTCAGTACTTCAGGATTGATCAATTTTCAGATATATCCCATAGTTTGTGAACTCTATAACTTTCCTACAAACTAAAAAATACATCCTAATTTGGGTTATTTTCACCAAAGACATGTAGCAGAATACATCTCGGCCTAAATTTATGAAGAACAATTATTTATTTGCAAACTTTTATAACAGAAACAAAGAAAAACTTGTTTTTTTTTTCTAAATTTTCTGCCTTTTTTTGTTAATTTAGCAAAAAATAAAAACCCCAGCGGTGATTAAATACCACCAAAAGAAAGCTCTAGTTGTGTGAAGAAAATGATAAAATTTTAGTTTGGGTACAATGTTGTATGACCGCGCAATTCTCATTCAAAGTGTGAGAGCGCTGAAACCTGAAAACTGGCCTGGGCAGGAAGGTGTAAAACTGCCCGGTATTGAATTGGCTAAACTGACAATTGCGCAGTCATGCAACACTGCACCCAAATGAAATGTATGTCCTTTTTTTCCCACAAATTGAGCTTTCTTACAGTGGTATTTGATCACCTGTCCAGTTTTTATTTCTTGCATTATATAAAAAAGAAAGACCGACAATTTTGAGAAAAAAACAATATTTTTGACTTTTTGCTATTAAACATGCCCAGTAAAAAAATTTTAAAAATCTAATTTTGTCATAAATTTAGGCCAAAATGTATTTTACTACATTACTTTGTTAACCTCCCTGGCGGTCTGATTATTTCAGATTTTTGGTGCTAAAGCGGTACCATTATTTTGCATGGAAATTTGGCGTTTTTTATTGTAGGCCTGTAATTTTTAGGAATAACTCACTGAAATCTGTCCGAACAAGAGTCTAGTAAACATCCCGGGTAGGATAAAACTTGAAAGACAAAATCATAAATTATAATATAATAAATAATCATAAAAATAATAATATAATAATAATAAATGTAATTCAATAATATAATCAAACCAAAAACACTGAATTTTGAAATATAGCGCCAAGATCGCACATCACAGAGCAAAGTCGCAAAATCATTTTCAGTGTCTGAGGACGAATTACCCCACGAATCATTATCACTCAATTCTGCAAGTGGTTCTAATTTACTATCGCTGTTCTTTAGCCGGTCTAAAACCGCTTTTGACCTAAAGCAGTGTTTCTCAACTCCAGTCCTCATGAACCCCCAACAGGTCATGTTTTCAGGATTTCCCTCAGATGAAACAGCTGTGGTAATTACTAAGGCAGTGAAACTGATCAAATCACCTGTGCAAAATAATGGAAATCCTGAAAACATGACCTGTTGGGGGTCCATGAGGACTGGAGTTGAGAAACACTGACCTAAAGGGACGCTTTTTGGACGCCATGGACATTTCTCAGTTTCCAGGCAGAAAGAACAGTAAAAATGCAGGCAGGGCACAGGACAAAGCACTCGGGACAAAATGTATGTGAAATGGTTTGATACAGTAATGTTATACTATGTGATTTTAGTGATTTTTGTGAATGTCACTTTTTGTCATTTTCAAATTTCCCGCCGTTCCGTCCCTGTACGTCCTGACGCTCGCAGGGGACGGAACCCAAATGACAGATGCCGGCATTCGCCAGATTACATTGCCGGGGACACTGCAGGAGGGACATCGCGGGAGCGCAGGACAAGGTAAGTGATCGAGGGATCGCGGAGCAGCGCCGCATGGTAAGCCTGAGTGTACCTCGGGGTTACCGCTTGTGGTACTGAAACTTTACCCCGAGCTACACTCGGGAATACTGCCAGGGAGGCTACAAAAAAATACCAATACGTGTAAATTAATTTACGTGAATGTTATAGCGTTTACAAATGGTGGTAAATACACTGTAATTTTTTTTAGTTTTTAATTTGTTTACTAGTAATGGCGGCAATCAGCGACTTATAGCAGGACTGCAGGACTGTGGCGAGCATTCTGACACTGGGGGGAAATGACTTGGTGTCACTGACATCCCCAGTGACACCAATACAGTGATCAGTGGTAATAAAAAGCACTGACACTGTATTAATGGCACTGGGCAGGAAGGGGTTAACATGAGGGGCGATCAAAGGGTTAACTGTGTTCTGGGGGGCAGTGTGTTGGTGCTTCACTGTAATTACACTGCTCTGGATGGCTGATTAACAGCCGTGGTTGCAAATGGCGGCGCAGGTAGGGCACGCACCGTGGCTCGCATGTTCCCCCTACCCGGAAATACAAAATCACTCCTGCCGCCCTGTAGTTGTATATCTGCTATAGGGAGGTCCGGATGTGGTTAAAAAAACACAGCATTGGGGGTCCCCCCCTAGCAATACTAGGCCCTTCGGGTCTGGTATGTATTTGAGGGGAACCACACGCCAAAATTTATAAAAATGGCATGGGGTCCCCCCAAAATCCATACCAGACCCTTTTTTGAGCATCCAGGAAAGGGGGGGCCCCCAAACCATACCAGGCCACATGCCCTGAGCATTAAAGAGTGATTCTGTGGGAGTCTATGGGTGGTGGGGGGGTTATCATTAATGGGTACTATCATTGGAGGCTGGGGGCCCACCTAGCCAGGGTTGTGGGGGTCTGCAGACAGGGGGGCTTATCAGAATCTGGAAGCCCCCTTTAACATAGGGGCTCCCAGATCTCGGCCCTTTCCCTATGTGAATGAGTAGGGGTATATAGTACCCCTACTCATTCACCAAAAAAGTTCCCATTGACAGCTGATGAGTTATCGTTAAGGAGAAGGCGGCTGCCAAACTATTCCTTGCAATGAATTTGGATCAATTCAGTATTTTCTATTCCAATTCAAATACTTCAGAAAATTGAAATCCACTTGAAAACAAATAAACAAAACAAAAACAAACCTAAATAAAGGTAGCACAGTGGCTAAATCGTTAGCACTTCTGCCTGGCAGTACTAGGTGTCGCTGGTTTGAATCCCAACCATAGCATCACCTTCCTGGAGTTTGCATGTTCTCCCTGTGCCTGCGTGAGTTTCATCTGGGTACTCCAGTTTCCTCCCACACTCCAATGATATGCTGGTAGATTAATCAGATCCTGTCTAAATTGGTCCTAGTATGTTTATGTATGAATGTGAGTTAGGGACCTTAGATTGTACACCCCTTAAGGGTTAGGGACAGATATAAATGTACAATATACATATATATATCTTAGATTGTAAGCTCCAAGGAGCAGGGCCCTCCTAACTCTCTTATATTGATCTGTATTGTCTCCCGTTATATTGTAAAGCGCTGAGCAAACTGTTGGCGCTATACAGATCCTGTATAATAATAATAATATATGTAAAGCGCTGTGTAAATTGACAACACTATATAAGTACCTGGAATAAATAATACATAAAATAAAAATAAATTACAAAAGTGAATCATCCAAATTTCATAAATGCAACGAAACTAAATTATTAACTTAACAAATCCATCCAAAACTAAACTAAATCATATTTTTTTGTTCTACAAATGTCTAATGTCCCCTTACTCAGCAAGATTTTCTTTTACTCACTGCTGTGTCTCTGGGACAGGATGTGAAATTAAATCTCCTCAATGGGACAGAATCCAGGAGACAGTAACCAGTCCTTGAGCCAAACTCAAAAAAGCCTATAAAAAAGGTACCAGGGGCATCTAATTGGGGCCCCCTATTGACCCCGGGCCCTCGGGCAGTGCCCGAGTTTCCAAATGGTCAGTCCGCCCCTGTAAAGGGGTTTAGAAATTGGTTGGGATAAGGGGTGTAAGGGATACCCAAGGGAACTGCAACTGAGGACAACCTACTGGAACTATATAAAAGTCCTTTCAAACAAAAGTCCTCTTCTTGGAGAGCTAACCAGCCTCTCCTGGTGTACCACCCCAGATCCCTATCCAGCTGTCTGAAGGAATCCCAGGGCAGGGGATCCTGTGCCTGTCACTTTAAATGTAACAGAGTGCTGGGTGGAAAGCTAATCCAGTTTCCCACTAGAGTGCTGCTTCCCCTTACTGGGGTGTAGATCCACTCACTCAGTCTTCTGCCTATGAGCTGGTGGGTTGGTAGCTGCTTCCAGGCCTTCTTCTGGGCTGCTCCTTCCCTGCTGTACAAGTGATCCTCGCTTTGGGGGCCAGTGAGGTCCTGAGCTTTCCTCCCTTTCCAGAACCCCTTTCTAAATGGGCCCCCTCCTAGGCTCCTACACCTCAGCTTTCTCACTTCTTCTTCCACTCGAACTCTCCTGCTGCTGAGCAGGCTCTCTCACATTTAAGTGCTGCCCTGGCCCCATGTCAAGCCTCCTGCTTGGCGATTGGCCAGGGTCCCCTAAGTGTGCAGGCCAGCCGCTCCTCACCTCCACCCACTGCTTCTAGAATCTTCTCCAAGATTCTACAGCAGGGGAAGATATCAGGGAACTGACCTGCAGAACCTGTCAGCCCTGGCCTTAATTTAACCCTACTAATTATTACACCCAGGCTGCTATTCAGCCCTCCTGACTACAAATGAACTCAAACTCCTCCTGGCAACCTAGAGGGGAGATACATACCTAATACTTAAAAAAAAAAGTTTATGGCTTTATATATACTTGAAATGTGAACTCCAGCAGATGTAAAAGACACAAATGAACACAACTATCTATCCATTAATACAACATTAAATATCATTTCTTTAATGCTACTAATGTAAATACTTGACTATTGAAATTTAGTTTGCAAAAACAGCATGTATAATAAACAAGTGCCATTTTATTTTTGAAAAAATTCTTATTGAGCACCATTATTACTGACCCTAAATAAATAGTAAAGGAAGACACCTTTGGACAGCACCATTGTCAGTCATGGGGGAAGGTAGTGTAACAGATTTAGATGGACTTTAGATGGACTAACAAATTGAAGCTGAACTCCAGCTAAATCTTTTATAACACTTACAGCAAATTTTTTTTTTCTTTTGGGATAAAGATTTTATATAAATGAATAAAAACTGATCATTGTGGGGGCGCTCGTGAGCAGCAGCCAGGATGGCTGCCTTTTAGATATCTTCCTCGGCCGCCGGACACATCGGCCGATTTCTGACCCTCGGGGGGGTCCGCCTGCTTTATCCCTAGCCCCTTGTCCTTCCAGTACCCCGATGGGCAAGAAAACGCCGGCCGGCCGCCTGCACATCCAGCACCCGGTGGGCCACGCCGGAATTTGAGGCCTACCCGCTGGAGGTCGCGGCTGGAGCCGCGGCCTCGATTTTGGGCCGGCCGCTGGAGGCTTCCAGGACCCCGGCCGCGAGTTCGTGGCTCCAGCCAGTGGCTGCAAATGAAGCCCCGGCCTCGATTTCGGGTCCCCCGCCGTTGCTACCCGAGGGTGGGCCAGATCCTGGCGGTATGGAAGACCTGGCATCAGAGACATCCTGGCAGTCTCTCATTCCATCCTTGCGGGATGCTGAGCTCCTGCGCCGCTTCAAATTTATGCTGCAGTCGGAATTGTCCTCCGCTACCTCCAAGCTGGCCGACCGTCTTTCGCGGGAAATTCGGGAGTTGGGCAACATCGTGTATTGGGACCCAGACGACCGGATGGGCCCCCAAGGGACATTATCATCAAGTTTACTTATTACAGCACTAAGGAAACTATCCTCTTGGCGGCCAGAAACAATCCCGATCTCAGCTTCCAGGGGCACCGCTACCAGCTTTTCGCAGACCTCTCCCAAACCACTCTTCAGACGCACTGCCAGTTGAAGCCCTTCACTTCGGTCCTGGTGAAACGCAGTATTAAATACGCCTGGGGCTTTCCATCCTGCCTCACCTTCAACTACCAGGGCAACAGTCACTCTATTGTTATGCTGGAGGAGGCCCATTTTCTCCTGGAATCTTTACACCTTCTTTCGCCAGAAGCTGCTGATCATAGCTGAGCTCATTCATCTGGATCCCCAGTGAGGCCGCTTCCTCCGGGCCACATCTGGGAGCGGTCGTCCAACAGGAAGAGGGCCCTCCCTCTACGATCAAGTCCTTCCTGTTCTTCTCCGGGCTGAAGATGCATCTTGGACCTCCCACATATCGTTTCACCGATGGACTTCTCTGACTAGACCGTGAGTTTGGCCCTTAGGGCTTTCCCGGTTTGTTAGCATTCCAGGTTGGGACTGATCCGGCTTGCTCCCTTGGGTTCCATCCCTGGTTGGGGGGGTCTCCTCCTGGACTTAAGATTTATGACTTTCTGCTGCCGCAGCCTAATTTGGGTCCAGGTGATGTTATTCGGGTCTTCGTTGGTGGCATAGGGTGATGGTTCCCTCGGGCTCCGGGGTGGGAGGTTGACCTGGTAGGCTCAGTTGGGTGGGAGGGGGTTGGCCCCCATGGTTCTCCGGGTTTCTATGGGGAGGTCATCACGGAGGTTCTCGCTCCTGGGACTCATAGTTTTATTATTTTGTTACCCCGTTCTATTATGTTCATTGCCTTACTGCCTTTTTGCCCCCTGAGGGCTTATGTTTTTGATGTTTCCAATTGCAACCATGTGTCTGGTGGTAGAGCCACCCCTAACTGGTATGCTTCAAGTGTAGGATGCACGTCATCATTGGCGTGACACGATTGCACTGTTGTATATACTTTTTGTGTCTTTTTCTTTTTTTCTTTCTTTGTTTTTTTTTCTTCTCTTTTTTTTGTTTTTGTTTTATGCAGGGTTCCGGGACGCCACAGTCTGATCGCCATTGGGAGTGGAAATTGTTGGCTTCTTTATACTTTTTCTGCTGAGCGTGTTGCGCTGGTGCTGCCATGGCCTTGCCCCGTTTGAAAATATATTCACAAAATGTTCAAGGCTTCAATTCACCTCAGAAGCGGGCTAAAGCTTTTCATCACCTTAAATCGCCAAAAAATGGCGTGGTATGTTTACAAGAGACCAGGTTTTCTCAGTCCTCCACTCCACGTTATCTTTTACCTCACAATCCCACCTTTTACACGGCCTCGGCTCCTGAGGAACGTCGGGGTGTACTGATAGCTTTCAAACGCAATCTCGATTTTGTCTGTGCTCAGAATATAGTGGACCCCATGGGCAGGTATTTGCTTCTGCAAGGCACCCTCTGGGACCAGGATGTTACTTTTGTCTCTTACTACGCGCCTAATCGTTTTCAGCATAAATACTTTTCGCATTTTTGCACCATTGTTTCCCGACACTCCAAGGGTCTTCTTCTTGTTTTGGGGGATTCAAATGTTACCTTGGATTCTACATTGGATAGGCGCTACGCAGGGGGGGCGGCCCCCTCTCACTACTTAGTGTTGGAGGAACGTATGCGCTCTCTCCTTTGAACAGCGGGGCTGGCGGACGTCTGGAGGGAACTTCACTCAACTGAACGCAACTTTACATTCTATTCCAATCCTCATGACAGTTTTTGTAGAATTGACCATATATTCATGCATGTTCAGCAGCTTCCCTTGGTCCTGCGGATAACTATTCCCTCGTCACCCTGGTCGGACCATGATCCCTTGGTACTCCTCCTTGCCCTCTCTGGGTCAGAACGACGCCCTTTTCATTGGCGCATCAATGACTCTTTATTGACCACTCAGACTACCTGCCAACAAATAGAATTTTTTTTACGAACATACTTCACAGAAAACTCGGGATCGGTCTCTTCAGCCGTGCCCCTATGGGAGGCACATAAGGCCACGGTGCATGGTCATGTTATACAGCTGGCGGCGGCCCGGAAGCGGGAGCGGCGACTTTTGGAGCTTCATTCTCTCCTGGCCTCTGCGGATCCGCATTGGAAGTCATCTCCATCCGCGGCCCATAAACGTGCTCGGGACGCTCTGCGGCAGAGTTGGACCTACTTGCCTCTTCGGCGGCGGAATGGGCCCTGCGTTGGACCAAACACAAATTTTATTCCTGTGCTAATAAGCCGGGTCCAATGCTGGCCAGGAAACTCAATTCTGTGGGGAAACCCCATAAACTAATCCGACTGCGACTTCTCACAGGTGGCTGTACTTCTAATCCCCAGCAGATTGTTTCCCATTTTTCAGACTTCCTTTCGCACCTCTACGCTAACCAGATCCCTTCCATGTGGCTCAAGCAGAGGCATTCTTTCAAGATCTCCAACTTCCTGGATTATCCGAGGCAGCACAGGTGGCCCTCAACGCCGGTGTCACCGTACCGGAAGTACTCCAAGCTATCAAATCTTTATGATCCACCGTGGCCCCAGGTCCCGACGGCTTCTTCGGTCTCTATTATAAGAAAATTTCGGCCCTGTTGGCGCCCTTTTTGGCTGACTATTTTAATGAGTTACGAAAGGGCTCCTTGCCCTCTCCAGACCCGCTTAGAGCATATATCTCCATGATTCCTAAGACGACCAATGATGTACAGGAACCGCAAGCCTTCCAGCCCATTTCTCTTCTCATTGAAGACCTGAAGATATTGGGCAAGATCCTTAGTTTTTGCATCAATAAATATTTGCGTAGCCTGGTCCACAGGGACCAAGTAGGGTTCGTCCCTGGGAGGCAGGCGGGTGATAACGTTCGTAAGGTGGTCCATCTTATACATTTTCTGCAACAGCAGAAAATCCCAGGATTCTTACTGTCCTTAGACATATATAAAGCCTTTGATTCTCTATCCTGGGAATATCTGCGGTTTGTGCTGTCTCGTTGGGGTTTTGGGGATTCTATTCTTTCTTGGATTCAAGCCTTGTATTCTTCTCCTTCGGCCTCCGTTAAATACACTGGGTATTTCTCGGATCCCTTTCCTATTGGGCGAGGGACGAGACAGGGTTGCCCCCTGTCCCCGGCGCTCTTTTTCCTGGCGCTTGAGCCGCTGGCTTTAGCTCTCCGGACCGATTTCAATGTATCGGGGGTTTCATGACTCTTACTAATTCTCTGATGACGCTTCCTAATTTGCAACGGGTTCTTGAGCGCTTCTCCTTGATTTCGGGTCTCCGTATTAACTTGGATAAGACTGTCGCTCTCAATATTACTTTGGCTTCAGATTTGGTTTCGCACCTACAGTCCCCTTCCCTTACAAATGGGCTTCCTCTTCTCTTGAATACTTAGGCATTTGCTTGACCCCCACCTATGGCTCCCTGTTTGCTGCAAATTCTTATCCATTGCTTAGCTCTCTATCTTCTCTTATGCATTCCTGGCAATTTCCTCACCTGTCTTGGATAGGACGGGTTCATTTGGTGAAAATGACCATCCTGCCGAAATTGTTATATTATTTTCGCACCCTCCCAGTGCGGGTTCCCCCTCATTTTCTTGGTTGCTTCAGTCGAAGTTTATGCATTTTATCTGGGCCAATAAGCACCCCAGAGTCTCCAGAAATAGGCTCTTTGCTCATAGACTCCATGGTGGTCTTGGGGTGCCTAATGTAACTAAGTATTATCAGGCGAGCCAGATTGCCCCGCTGTCTATGTTGCACGCTTCCTCTGATGTCCCTCTCTGGGTCTTGTTGGAACTACCTAATTGTGCCCCTATCGCACCGTCGACGCTTCTATGGCTTCCCCCTGCCCTGCGCCCTATGGCACTTAGTCCGATGTTGCTCCATGGTTTACAAGTCTGGGACTCGGTACGTTACTCCAGTGGCCTGATGTCACCTTTTCTGCCTTTGTTCCCAATTATTAACAACCCTCTTTTCCCACCTGCTTTAGATCACCCAAGAGTGTTTTCTTGGTGGGTGACTAATGGTTTTTCGCAGATGAGACACTTTTTGATTTTTTGGTCCTTCCCCACCTGGAATTCTCTTCCGGAGTCCCGAGATGTTCCCCTGGTGGAATTTTTTCGATACCTTCAATTGCGGCACTGGCTGTTCTCGCTGCGGGGTACTTCTGCTTTCCCTTACCAGAAATCTGCCTTTGAGCAGCTTTGCCAGCAGCATCCAGGCGCTCCGGGCCTTCTATCTCTTCTTTATGCAGCTCTTAACAGACGCTCATCGCATATTTCTCTTTCATATGTTGTTCAGTGGGAGCGCGACCTGGGAGTGGCTGTGGATCCGGAGGACTGGAATAAGGCCTGGTCACTCATAGCTAAATACTCATTCAATACGACCACGCTGGAGGCAGCCTATAAGGTATTGTTTCGCTGGTATTGGGTTCCGGCTCGTTTGGCCCAGGCTAACCCTGCCTGTAGTGATCGATATTTTCGGGGTTGTGGCCATCGTGGCAATGTATTGCATATCTGGCGGTCATGCCTGAGACTGTTTTGTTTTTGGTCTTGTGTGTTTGGCCTCCTTTTCACCTTGTTCCATCTCTCCATATGCCAGGTTGCTCGGTATGCTTTGCTTCATTGCCCCATACTGGGCCTCTTGACTCACCAGCAGAAGTTGGCTTTCTATTTGTTTTTATCGGCCACTAGAACAATTGCTCAGGCCTGGAAGAGTCAGTTTGTCCCTCTTCAGGGGGTGAGGGATCGAATGACCACTATGATGCTCAACGAACAGATGTTGAGTATCTGTAACGACTCCCAATGGAAATTCTTGAAAATATGGGAGCCGTGGTTGCAATATGCCTTTCCCACGCCCCCCCCCCGGCTAGTCTGGGGATGTAATGGCGTTCGGTATTGGCGCTCTTGGACCCCTGCTCTTTGTTTTTTGTTTTTTTTTTTCCTTTCTCTCTTTCTCTCTTTGTTTTTGGTGTGACAGTGGACAGTTGCCTTTAGCTGTTATAGTCAGAGTTACATTAATGTTATTGTAACTTATGTGCCATTGATAGCCCCTGCGTGGGCGTACCTTTTGCCTTGTTGGCGTTAGAGCACTGTTTTTTCTATTTTGCTTTTTTTATCGGTGCAACTGATAGCCCCTGCGTGGGTGTGTTTTGTTGCCTCTGTTTTATACTGTTTAAAATTAATAAAAACCATTGAAGTACAAAAACTGATCATTGTAAGCACCCCTTTCAGTGGTAAATGGTTTATCTGAAAATTATTACTGGCTGTTATGCTGTACAGCTTGGTCTGTTAAAGGAGTAAAACAACAGACTTACTGGCCAGATCACCAGATTTAAAAAAGTGCAAAAAGCCTAACAAGGAAACCCAATGCAGCTACCACATATAAGAATTGATAAGCAGCAATAGATAAAATTTTGGTTTGAGGTTTAAACTCCCTAGCGGTCTGAATATGTCAGTATTTCTGTGCTCAAAGTGGTACATTTTTTTGCATGGAAATATGTTGTTTTTTATTGTAGGCCTGTAATTCGTTCCAAATTTATATTCGCAATGAAATGCATATGTTTCATTCAGTTTGAAGCATCCAAAATAAATGAATGATTCAAACTGATTCATTAATAGCTGGTTGTTGAGGAACAGGCAGCTGGCCGCCACATCCTTAGCAACCATGACTCATCTGCTATCAGCAGGATTCCCTGCTGACAGCAGAATGTAAACAAACATATTAACCACTCGCCCTCCTGAGGATTTACCTCCCTTCCTGACCAGGCCATTTTTTGTGTTAGGGCGCTGCATTACTTAAACTGACAATTGCGCGGTCATGCAACGTTGCACCCAAATGAAATGTACGTCCTTTTTTCCCACAAATTGAGCTTTCTTACAGTGGTATTTGATCGCCTGTTTGTTTTTTATTTCTTGCATTATATAAAAAAGAAAGACCGACAATTTTGAGAAAAAAACTATATTTTTGACTTTTTGCTATTAAACATGCCCAGTAAAAAAATTTTAAAAATCTAATTTCGTCATAAATTTAGGCCAAAATGTATTTTACTACATTACTTTGTTAATCTCCCTGGCGGTATGATTATTTCAGATTTTTGGTGCTGAAAGCAGTACCATTATTTTGCATGGAAATTTGGCGTTTTTTATTGTAGGCCTGTAATTTTTAGGAATAACTCACTGAAATCTGTCCGAACAAGAGTCTAGTAAACATCCCAGGTATGATAAAATTTGAAACACAAAATCATAAATTATAATTTAATAAATAATCATAAAAAAAAATAATATAATAATAAATTTAATTCAATAATGTAATCAAACCAAAAACACTGAAATTTGAAATATAGCGCCAAGTTTGCACATCACTGATCTCAGTCGCAAAATCGTTTTCAGTGTCTGATGACGAATTTCCCCACAAATCATTATCACTCAATTCTGCAAGTGGTTCTGATTTACTATCGCTGTTCTCTAGCTGGTCTAAAACCGCTTTTGACCTGAAGGGACACTTTTTGGACGCCATGGACATTTCTCTTTCCAGGCAGAAAGAACAGTAAAAATGCAGGCAGGGCACAGGACAAAGCACTCGGGACAAAATGTATGTGAAATGGTTTGATACAGTAATGTTATACTATGAGATTTTAGTGTATTAAGTGAATGTCACTTTTAAAAAATTTTAATTTCGCACTGGTTCCGTTCCCCGTACGTCCTGTACGTCCCGATGCTTGCAGGAAACGGAACACGGAAGACAGATGCCGGCATCGGCTGGAGGACATGGCCGGGGAAGCTGCAGGGGAGACATCGCGGGAGCGAAGGACAAGGTAAGTGCTGGAGGGAATCCCTGAGCAACGCTGCAGGGTAATCCCGAGTGTAGCTCGGGGCTACCGCTTGTGGTACTGAAACTTTACCCCAAGCTACACTCGGGAATACTGCCAGGGGGGTTAATACCACTTTAGGATGACTGACAACTCACGGGGCCCCAGGCAATAGGGGATCATGGGGCCCCTGTGTCCTTGCCCAAACTCAAAAAGCCTATGAAAAAGGTACCAGGGGCATCTCATGGGGCCCCCTACTGACCCCGGGCCCTCGGGCAGTGCCCGAGTTTCCAAATGGTCAGTCCGCCCCCAGTCCTAAGCACATTTAGTTGGCAATAAGGTCCTTGGTGCATTCATTTCAGGTGGGGTTCTTTTCTCAGAGTGTAATAAAGTCACTTTGATTAGAATAAACATTAAACTGGTTAAACACATATGGGAAAGAGGATGAGGAGTGAATCAGGATACCCCAGAGAGCAGATGGCCTCACACACCAGACTGGTCTTATCCCCTTCTATTCCCCCTTCTATCACACAGACTGTGTTAGATGGATGCCCAGGGGGGATTAGCTACTTGGGGGGAGAGCTAAGAAGGTTCATATGGGACTTCTTATTAGCCAGGCAACATCTTGCTTCTCTTAGGCCACACACTCAACCCTCCAGCATCTTCAGGAACTCCTCCCAAGAAGTGAAATTCCTACTGTATCCAGCTACTGGGCCCAAGGAGAGAGGCAGACAGTAGTCTGCACCATCTTCTCTGGCCAAAGCCCCAATGGGAAGAGACAGAGACAGGAAGGGTCCCTAATATTTAACACTTTTTCATCACAGATCACTAGGCTCTCCGAGCCTAATGATTGACTGCGTAAATAATAATTCATAACACAGGGTGACACTTCTTAAGCATAGCCTCCTGCCCTTTGCAACCATGTCCTGCTTACATGCATGTAGGCAGGTGCAGTAAATTTTCTCCACTACAGGTGGTGCTCAACCGCAGCGACAGTGCAAAGGAAAAGGAAGTCTGGAGGAACATATGGTTTCCTGACTCACTGGGGCAGCCTATGGTGGCCATTTTGGGTCAGGCAGAGTCTATTTAAGAACATGGCTCCTGGGTTTGGCACACATTTAGCAAGTGGATAGAGTAGGGGCAAGCCACCCATCTGTCAGGGCTAGAATTACAGCAGGGAAGGGTTCCAGGAGAGTAGAGAAAGCATAAAGACATGCCACTCTTCTTGAAAACCTCCCCACTTGGGCTCGGACTGGCCAGGCCGCATTCCACCCCTCAAGACAGACCCTGTCATCTCAACTGAGACCTGCTCCACTACACACTGCTGTCACCCGTAAGTATGCCCAGTTGGGCTAACTTCCATTGGGTTTGTTTGAACTGTTTTACTTTGACTTCAATACAAGTTATTTCAATTGCATCTGGACTGGACCATGCTGCACCCGCCCACGTGCACTTCAACAATTACTGCATGGTATTTCTTAGGGTGGGTGGGTTCCTGATGTGGCAACAGTGAACCTTGCCTGCCTAGTCTGTTTTGAAAGGGTTCCTTGCAGTCTCTATTGGAAGCCTTGGAAGCGTTGTCATCCTATAAGTGTCTGAACAAGGACCTTCCATGGCAGGATCACAAAAGTGGAAGATTACTAGAATTACTGTAGGAAAAGTAAACAGCCATAAAAAAATATGTACCTTGATAAATGTATAGCACCATGTTTGACTTCTGTCTGTGCTCTGGCTATCCAGCCATCAGCATTGAAATTGACAGCAGTTACCAGCCAACACATGGTGTCAATCAACCCCCTTATGCTATCTACATCTTGCGATTGAAAACCTGGCTGGGAAATGCTTCTTCTGTACCCTGATACTGTCAAAGACTTATATGTCATAAGGGGAGCTCAGCTACACCGGGTGTTACATGGTTTCGCTGGTAGATGGTAAATAGTATCCAATGCAGATTGCTAGACAACTGGAGCATGGAAAGAATTCAAAACCTAGATTGTAAGCTCCAAGGAGCAGGGCCCTCCTATCCCTCTTGTATTGTATTGTTGCTGTATTGTCTCCCATTATATTGTAAAGCGCTGAGCAAACTGTTGGCGCTATATAAATCCTGTATAATAATAAAAACAAAAGTAATTCTAGGATGTACTTCCACTTTAACATAGTAAAGCTTGTATGGGATTTTAGTAATTGTGTCTACATATATTTTACTGACAATGCCAGGAAGTAATTGGAGAAAAGAAAACTGTAATAGGATGTCACTTACAATGCCTACATGGTGCTACATAGTCCCTCATTGAAGACCAAAAACAGAACAGCACGGTTTCATGGAGTTATCTGCATTCAGATAAAGTCTGGAACTTAGGCAGCCATAGATGAGTAGAAATCTGAAACAAAAATAGCTCATTCGATTCTGTTATCAATTGTTTTGCTTCTCTAATAAAAATCCATCATGTTGGATTAGGCACGCTAATAATGTGGAAAAATGAAGGATTCAAATTTACGTTCGGTTTTTGACTCATCCATGGCCTGCCTTAGGTGCATGAATTTAAAGATGAGGACCTAACTTCTATCAGTGGTCAAACTTGGTAATAGATAGGTGCTCGTAGTGATTGTTGTGGATAGTACCGCACAAATCACAGTATAATGATGAGAGGTCCACAACACTCCGTTGCAAACTTAGACATTCATTTATTAGTGCCACCTCACATCGATCAAATAAGCAAATGTTTTGGTCCCTTTCTCAAGGCAACATAATGACCCTATGTCACTTCGTCAGGACCCTGTATAAAAAAACATACAGGCTCATTGAATTGCCTTCTCCTCATTGCAATTTTCATTTTTCTTTTGGCTTCTCCCTATTCTGTTCCCCTTCACCCTGAGAATAAATAGTTATACCCAGTACTACTAAGTAATGAGGGAAAATGTGAATCACTAACCATCCTCTCATTTTACAGTTCTGGTGCTTGGCAATTGGTCTCTCAGGCACCCACCACTGTCACATGAGGGCAGGGAGCAAGTCTTCAGACCTGTGTAGGCTCCAGATCAACTCAAGGGTGGGCAGTTAAAGTGAAAATTGACACATTCAATTACATGATCCAGGCCATGGTGGAAACCATTCAGCCCAGTTCCCAGGGAATAATAGATGGTCCACTATGGTGAATACAGCACCATCTCTGATGAAAAGCAACCTATTCTATGGTAAAAATATGGAGCTAAATCTCTAAAGGAGAATGTATAACTTGGTCTATGGGGTAAACTATATACCTCAGATGGTGGTGAAAAATATGTAATCTTCCCTTTGAAGAAGTTGGTCCCCTGACATAACTTGTAGGGCTGAGCCTTTTTGTTTCAGTTTCTGTGTGCTAATGTTTTCTCCTATAGCAGCCATTATCTGTTTCACTGGTCCCCTGAGCTGTCAGTTTGGAGACGCTGAATCAGAGGTGAACCACAGGTTTTCCCCGCTCCGTCTATTTATTCATGCACACTTTTTTTGTATCTTGTGATTATTACTCTGTGTAGCAGGGGCGGACTGACAACTCATGGGGCCCCCGGGCAATAGGGGATCATGAGGCCCCTGTGTCCTTGCCCAAACTCAAAAAAGCCTATGAAAAAGGTACCAGGGGCATCTCATGGGGCCCCCTGCTGACCCTGGGCCCTCAGGCAGTGCCCGAGTTTCCAAATGGTCAGTCCGCCCTTGCTGTGTAGTGTTTCACATTTTAATAAAGTAACCCTAAAGTTTTAAATGGAGTACACTATTAGGTCCCTTTTGTATTTTTGAGCTGCATACTTCTGACCAAGAGGAAGGAAGAGATCCACATGGAGTGATTGCTGCAGAAAGCTGATACCAGCTTGTTAAAGGGGAACACATGAGTTTTGACCCTTAGCATTAGAGGTCCATATTCTAAGTTGCACAGCCAGTCTATGTGGTAGTGGTCCTTGTTCTCATGATTTGGAGGTGATAGTACTGAACCATCAGAGACTTTGAAATCTGCAAGCATTTTGTGATACAGTGGCCATCCTTTTCCTATAAGGTGGTAGAACTTCACAAGACCACATGGTGGACATTTATTTGAGTATTGAAATTCAGAGGATAGAATTAAAGACTGTGGTTATTTTTGGGACTTACATACAGTACATATTTATTTTTTCATCACTTTGTGTTTTCAGTATAAACACTCACCAGCCACTTTATTATGTACACCTTGCTAGTACCGGGTTGGACCCCCTTTTGCCTTCAGAACTGCCTTAATTCATAATGGCATAGATTCAACAAGGTGTTGGAAACATTCCTCAGAAATGTTGGTCCATATTGAGATGATAGCATCACGCAGTTGCTGCAGATTTGTTGGCTGCACATCCATGATGCGAATCTCTTGCTCCACCACATCCTAAAGGTGCTCTATTGGATTGAGATCTGGTGACTGTGGAGGCCATTGGAGTACAGTGAGCTCATTGTCATGTTCAAGAAACCAGTTTGAGATGATTTGAGCTTTGTGACATGGCGCATTATCCTGCTAGAAGCAGACATCAGAAGATGGGGACACTGTAGTCATAAAGGAATGGACATGGTCAGCAACAATACTCAGGTAGGCCTTGGTGTTTAAACAATGCTCAATTGATACTAAGGGACCCAAAGTGTGCCAAGAAAATATCCCCCACTCCATTACACCAAAACCACCAACCTGAACTTTTGATACAAGGCAGGATGAATCCATGCTTTAATATTGTTTATGCCAAATTCTGACCCTGCCATCTGAATTTCACAGCTGAAATCAAGACTCATCATTTTTCCAATCTTCTATTGTCCAATTTTGAGGAGCCTGTGCGAATTGTAGCCTCCATTTCCTGATCTTACCTGACAGGAGTGGAACCCGGTGTGGTCTTCTGCTGCTGTAGCCCATCTGCTTCAAGGTTTGAAGTGTTATGCATTCAGAGATGGTATTCTGCATACCTTGCTTGTAACAAGTGGTTATTTGAGTTACTGTTGCCTTTCTATCATCTCAAACCAGTCTGCCTATTCTCCTCTGACCTTAACAAGGCATTTTCATCCATGCAACTGCCACTCACTGGATATTTTCTCTTTTTCGGACCATTCTATGTAAACCTAGAGATGGTTGTGCGTGACAGTAGTTCAGCAGTTTTTTAAATACTCAGATCAGCCCTTCTGGCACCAACAACCATGTCACACTCAAAGTCACTTAAATCCCCTATCTTACCCATTCTGATGCTCGTTTGAACTTCAGCAGGTCGTCATTGTAGTATATTGTGTGTAATATATATATCCTATCCCTCTTGTATTGAACTGTATTGCTGCTGTATTGTCTCCCATTATATTGTAAAGTGCTGAGCAAACTGTTGGGGCTATATAAATCCTGTATTATAATAATATTGAAATACATACTGTTCATTCTAGACTGGCCAGTGACAAAACCACTTTACATGTCAAAAAGACTCTGTGCTATGTTAATTTTATGCAAGGTCACCTGATATTTCGGGAATAGCCTGTTTATCTAATTAGACATTCCAAAGGGTACATTGTATATGTAATTTGACCATACAAGTAGTATTTATTGATGGTATTTAGACTCCATGGGGTAATTCATGGGAAATGGTGAAAGGGTGACTTGTGTATCTGGGAAACACTATAGTGACCACAATTGTTATCTTTTCATGTAAGATCAAAGTGGCCAATCAGAGTGCTTGCCATTGTACTGAATGGGGAAAATGTGTATATCAAGGAAGCTTTTTTTTGATTAAAAGACTCAGGTGACCAAACACAGGACACAGAACACAGGACAAAGGAAGGTTCTCTAATGATTGCCTGTCATCTTACTTGTCTGTACCTCAGCTGGAAAATGAGTTTTCTTCCTGTCATAGATATGGGAGCACAGGTATAGATCATAACTCACATTATTCCATCCATGGAAGCTACATAGGTGCATATTATAGATCAGACATATGCTGGACGGTGGAGTATCTCTATGCTTGATGAGAAGTATCTTAAATGGGACTTTGAGGGCTTTTTTTCATTGTAATCTTTACAAATATTCAACTGGATTTCTGTCATCTCCTCCAAATATCTTTACCAGATCTAAGCCAATCTCTGGGAAAAGAACTATTGTACTATAATATATTAAGACAACAGTCATCACCACATCTACATGCCTAGAATTTATATATATACAGTTGTGACCAAAATTATTCAACCCCCAATGCTGTAAAGGGGTTTAGGGACTATAGTGTACATTTGGAATTGTATTCAGAATCAAATCCTACAAGGACGTTGTAACTACCCAAATGCAACTAAAATGACATCAATTGTTTATGTAATACAGTAGTAAATGGTTCTTATGTGGTTTCTTCATTGCCACAATTATTCAACCCCTTAAAGACTACCACTCTGAAGAACAGAGGTTCATACAGGTGCTTTCCATCAGGTATTGAAAACACCTGTGGATGTCACCGAGCAGCAATCAAGCATAATAAGCACCAATTAGGCAGCTTTAAAATGACTGTGATACTCAGCTCCTTCTAGACATTTACTGGTGTGGTTACAAACATGGTGAAGGCAAGAGAATGGTCCAGGAAGACAAGAGAAGAGGTGATTTCTCTTCACAGGAAGGGCAATGGCTATAAGAAGATTGCAAAGATGTTAAACATACCAAGAGACACCTTAGGAAGCATCATTCGCAAATTCAAGGCAAAGGGCACTGTTGAAATGCTACCTGGTCGTGGCAGAAAGAAGATGCTGACTTCGACTGCTGTGCGCTACCTGAAGCGTAGAGTGGAGAGAAGTCCCCGTGTGACTGCTGAGGAACTGAGAAAAGATTTGTCAGATGTGGGTACAGAAGTTTCAGCCCAGACAATAAGACGCACACTGCGTAATGAAGGCCTCCGTGCCAGAACTCCCAGGCGTACCCCCTTGCTGTCTCCAAAGAATAAGAAGAGTCGACTGCAGTATGCCAAAAGCCATGTGGACAAACCACAAAAGTTGTGGGATAGTGTTCTGTGGACTGATGAAACAAAATTAGAACTGTTTGGGCCCATGGATCAACGCTATGTTTGGAGGAGGAAGAACAAGGCCTACAGTTGTGTCCAAAATTATTCAACCCCCAATGCTGTAAAGGGGTTTAGGGACTATAGTGTACATTTGGAATTGTATTCAGAATCAAATCCTACAAGGACGTTGTAACTACCCAAATGCAACTAAAATGACATCAATTGTTTATGTAATACAGTAGTAAATGGTTCTTATGTGGTTTCTTCATTGCCACAATTATTCAACCCCTTAAAGACTACCACTCTGAAGAACAGAGGTTCATACAGGTGCTTTCCATCAGGTATTGAAAACACCTGTGGATGTCACCGAGCAGCAATCAAGCATAATAAGCACCAATTAGGCAGCTTTAAAATGACTGTGATACTCAGCTCCTTCTAGACATTTACTGGTGTGGTTACAAACATGGTGAAGGCAAGAGAATGGTCCAGGAAGACAAGAGAAGAGGTGATTTCTCTTCACAGGAAGGGCAATGGCTATAAGAAGATTGCAAAGATGTTAAACATACCAAGAGACACCTTAGGAAGCATCATTCGCAAATTCAAGGCAAAGGGCACTGTTGAAACGCTACCTGGTCGTGGCAGAAAGAAGATGCTGACTTCGACTGCTGTGCGCTACCTGAAGCGTAGAGTGGAGAGAAGTCCCCGTGTGACTGCTGAGGAACTGAGAAAAGATTTGTCAGATGTGGGTACAGAAGTTTCAGCCCAGACAATAAGACGCACACTGCGTAATGAAGGCCTCCGTGCCAGAACTCCCAGGCGTACCCCCTTGCTGTCTCCAAAGAATAAGAAGAGTCGACTGCAGTATGCCAAAAGCCATGTGGACAAACCACAAAAGTTGTGGGATAGTGTTCTGTGGACTGATGAAACAAAATTAGAACTGTTTGGGCCCATGGATCAACGCTATGTTTGGAGGAGGAAGAACAAGGCCTATGATGAAAAGAACACCTTGCCTACTGTGAAGCATGGTGGAGGGTCAATCATGCTTTGGGGCTGTTTTGCTTCTGCAGGTACAGGGAAGCTTCAGCGTGTGCAAGGTACCATGAATTCTCTTCAGTACCAGGAGATATTGGATGGAAACGTGATGCAGTCCGTCACACACCTGAGGCTTGGGAGACGTTGGACCTTTCAACAGGACAATGATCCCAAGCATACCTCCAAGTCCACTAGAGCATGGTTGCAGAGGAAAGGCTGGAACATTTTGGAGTGGCCATCGCAGTCACCAGACTTAAATCCGATTGAGAACCTCTGGTGGGACTTAAAGAAAGCAGTTGCAGTGCGCAAGCCTAAGAATGTGACTGAACTGGAGGCCTTTGCCCATGAAGAATGGGCGAAGATACCCGTAGATCGCTGCAAGACACTTGTGTCAAGCTATGCTTCACGTTTAAAAGCTGTTATAACTGTAAAAGGATGCTGTACTAAGTACTAAGATTGAATGTCACTTGGGGGTTGAATAAAACTGATAATGCTGTGAGCACAGAAAAGACATTTGTGGTTATTTCATTATAACTGTTATGTTATATTTGTCTGACCTACAAGTGCCTCTTTAATGTAAATGTAAGCAAGATGACTGAATGATCAAAAGCAATGTCAAACTGGCCAAAACACTCAATTTCAGTGGGGGTTGAATAATTTTGGACACAACTGTATGATGAAAAGAACACCTTGCCTACTGTGAAGCATGGTGGAGGGTCAATCATGCTTTGGGGCTGTTTTGCTTCTGCAGGTACAGGGAAGCTTCAGCGTGTGCAAGGTACCATGAATTCTCTTCAGTACCAGGAGATATTGGATGGAAACGTGATGCAGTCCGTCACACACCTGAGGCTTGGGAGACGTTGGACCTTTCAACAGGACAATGATCCCAAGCATACCTCCAAGTCCACTAGAGCATGGTTGCAGAGGAAAGGCTGGAACATTTTGGAGTGGCCATCGCAGTCACCAGACTTAAATCCGATTGAGAACCTCTGGTGGGACTTAAAGAAAGCAGTTGCAGTGCGCAAGCCTAAGAATGTGACTGAACTGGAGGCCTTTGCCCATGAAGAATGGGCAAAGATACCCGTAGATCGCTGCAAGACACTTGTGTCAAGCTATGCTTCACGTTTAAAAGCTGTTATAACTGTAAAAGGATGCTGTACTAAGTACTAAGATTGAATGTCACTTGGGGGTTGAATAAAACTGATAATGCTGTGAGCACAGAAAAGACATTTGTGGTTATTTCATTATAACTGTTATGTTATATTTGTCTGACCTACAAGTGCCTCTTTAATGTAAATGTAAGCAAGATGACTGAATGATCAAAAGCAATGTCAAACTGGCCAAAACACTCAATTTCAGTGGGGGTTGAATAATTTTGGTCACAACTGTATATATACCGTATTTTTCGCTCCATAAGACGCACTTTTTTCCCCCCAAAAAAGGGGGGGAAATGTCAGTGCGTCTTATGGAGCGAATATAAAGCGGCCGGTCCGGTATTTCTGCCGCCACCATGTCAGAATACCGGGCCGGCCTCTCAGCTGTTCTCTCCTGCAGGGCCTTACCTGTTCCTCGCTCCAGCGCTGCACAGTCTTCCCGCGCTGGCTTCTGTGACAGTCGGGTGCCCACTGCGCATGCGCGAGAAGCGCTGCGCTTTGTGAATGATGCGGTGTCTTCTGGGACACATGACAGGTCCCAGAAGGCGCCGGGCCATTCACAAAGCGCAGCGCTTCTCGCGCATGCGCAGTGGGCACCCGACTGTCACAGAAGCCGGCCCGGGAAGAAGAGGAAGGACAACTCCGCGGAAGTGGGAGCGGGTACCTGTCAAATTCAGGTACCCGCTCCCCCTCCCTCCCCAAAGGTCAGCAGTCTCTGGTCATTCCCTTCACTGTCTGCAGTCTCTGGTCATTCCCTGCACTGTCCGCAGTCTCTGGTCATCCCCTGCACTGTCCGCAGTCTCTGGTCATTCCCTGCACTGTCCGCAGTCTCTGGTCATTCCCTGCACTGTCCGCAGTCTCTGGTCATTTCCTGCACTGTCCACAGTCTCTGGTCATCTCCTGCACTGTGTCCGCAGTCTCTGGTCATCTCCTGCACTGTGTCCGCAGTCTCTGGTCATCTCCTGCACTGTGTCCGCAGTCTCTGGTCATCTCCTGCACTGTGTCCGCAGTCTCTGGTCATCTCCTGCACTGTGTCCGCAGTCTCTGGTCATCTCCTGCACTGTGTCCGCAGTCTCTGGTCATCTCCTGCACTGTGTCCGCAGTCTCTGGTCATCTCCTGCACTGTGTCCGCAGTCTCTGGTCACCTCCTGCATTGTGTCCGCAGTCTCTGGTCATCTCCTGCACTGTGTCCGCAGTCTCTGGTCATTCCCTTCACTGTCTGCAGTCTCTGGTCATTCCCTGCACTGTCTGCAGTCTCTGGTCATCTCCTGCACTGTCCGCAGTCTCTGGTCATCCCCTGCACTGTCCGCAGTCTCTGGTCATTCCCTGCACTGTCCGCAGTCTCTGGTCATTCCCTGCACTGTCCGCAGTCTCTGGTCATTTCCTGCACTGTCCACAGTCTCTGGTCATCTCCTGCACTGTGTCCGCAGTCTCTGGTCATCTCCTGCACTGTGTCCGCAGTCTCTGGTCATCTCCTGCACTGTGTCCGCAGTCTCTGGTCATCTCCTGCACTGTGTCCGCAGTCTCTGGTCATCTCCTGCACTGTGTCCGCAGTCTCTGGTCATCTCCTGCACTGTGTCCGCAGTCTCTGGTCATCTCCTGCACTGTGTCCGCAGTCTCTGGTCATCTCCTGCACTGTGTCCGCAGTCTCTGGTCACCTCCTGCATTGTGTCCGCAGTCTCTGGTCATCTCCTGCACTGTGTCCGCAGTCTCTGGTCATTCCCTTCACTGTCTGCAGTCTCTGGTCATTCCCTGCACTGTCTGCAGTCTCTGGTCATCTCCTGCACTGTCCGCAGTCTCTGGTCATCCCCTGCACTGTCCGCAGTCTCTGGTCATTCCCTGCACTGTCCGCAGTCTCTGGTCATTCCCTGCACTGTCCGCAGTCTCTGGTCATTTCCTGCACTGTCCACAGTCTCTGGTCATCTCCTGCACTGTGTCCGCAGTCTCTGGTCATCTCCTGCACTGTGTCCGCAGTCTCCGGTCATCCCCTGCACTGTGTCCGCAGTCTCCGGTCATCTCCTGCACTGTGTCCGCAGTCTCCGGTCATCTCCTGCACTGTGTCCGCAGTCTCTGGTCATCTCCTGCACTGTGTCCGCAGTCTCTGGTCATTCGCTGTACTGTGTCCGCACTCTTTGGTCATTCCCTGTACTGTGTCCGCAGTCTCTGGTCATCTCCTGTACTGTGTCCGCAGTCTCTGGTCATCTCCTGCACTGTGTCCGCAGTCTCTGGTCATCTCCTGCACTGTGTCCGCAGTCTCTGGTCATCTCCTGCACTGTGTCTGCAGTCTCTGGTCATCTCCTGCACTGTGTCTGCAGTCTCTGGTCATCTCCTGCACTGTGTCCGCAGTCTCTGGTCATCTCCTGCACTGTGTCCGCAGTCTCTGGTCATCTCCTGCACTGTGTCTGCAGTCTCTGGTCATCTCCTGCACTGTGTCCGCAGTCTCTGGTCATCCCCTGCACAGTGTCCGCAGTCTCTGGTCATCTCCTGCACTGTGTCCGCAGTCTCTTGTCATCTCCTGCACTGTGTCCGCAGTCTCTGGTCATCTCCTGCACTGTGTCCGCAGTCTCTGGTCATCTCCTGCACTGTGTCCGCAGTCTCTGGTCATCCCCTGCACTGTGTCCGCAGTCTCTGGTCATCTCCTGCACTGTGTCCGCAGTCTCTGGTCATTCCCTGTACTGTGTCCGCAGTCTCTGGTCATCTCCTGTACTGCGTCCGCAGTCTCTGGTCATCTCCTGCACTGCGTCCGCAGTCTCTGGTCATCTCCTGCACTGCGTCCGCAGTCTCTGGTCATCTCCTGCACTGCGTCCGCAGTCTCTGGTCATCTCCTGCACTGTGTCCGCAGTCTCTGGTCATCTCCTGCACTGTGTCCGCAGTCTCTGGTCATCTCCTGCACTGTGTCCGCAGTCTCTGGTCATCTCCTGCACTGTGTCCGCAGTCTCTGGTCATCCTCTGCACTGTGTCAGCAGTCTCTGGTCATCTCCTGTACTGTGTCCGCAGTCTCTGGTCATCCCCTGTACTGTCCGCAGTCTCTGGTCATCCCCTGTACTGTGTCCGCAGTCTTTGGTCATCCCCTGTACTGTGTCTGCAGTCCATTGGTTCAGAATATTTTTTTTTCTTGTTTTTCGCCTCTAAAACCTAGGTGCGTCTTATGGTCTGGTGCGTCTTATGGGGCGAAAAATACGATATATATATAATTATTATTATACAGGATTTATATAGCGCCAACAGTTTGCTCAGCGCTTTACAATATAACGGGAGACAATACGGCAAGAATACAGTTCAATACAAGAGGGATAGGAGGGCCTGATCCTGGGAGCTTACAATCTAGGAGGGAGGGGCTAGTGGTACAAAAGGTAGTAACTGGGGGATGGACTGGTTGGAAGAGTAGAAAATTCCATTATTAGCTGAGGGCAGGATAGGCTTCTCTGAAGAGATAGGTGTTCAGAGATCGCCTAAAAGTGAGCAGAGTAGACGATAGTCTGATAAATTGGGGTAGAGAGTTCCAGAGGATGGGGGAAGCTCTGGAGAAGTCCTGGAGACGAGCATGGGAGGAGGAGACAATGGAGCTAGAGAGTAGGAGGTCTTGAGAGGAGCAGAGAGTACGGTTTGGGTGGTATTTGAAGACAAGATCCGTGATGTAATTTGGGGCAGAGTTATAAATGGCTTTATATGTTATTGTTAATGTTTTGAATGTTATCCGTTGGGCAATGGGAAGCCAGTGGAAGGATTGGCAGAGAGGGATGGCAGATATGCAACGATTAGTAAGGTGGATGAGTTTGGCAGCAGAATTCATGATACACTGAAGAGGGGATAGCCTGCGATGAGGTAGGCCAATGAGGAGGGAGTTACAATAGTCAAGGCGAGATATAACAAGGGAGTGAATAAGTTGCTTATTGGTTTCCGAGGTTAGGAACAGGCGTATCTTGGAGATGTTGTGGAGGTGAAGTCTACAAGATTTGGACAGTGATTGGATTTGGGACTGAAAGGACAGATGGGAGTCTAGGATTACACCTAGTACCCTGGCATGAGGGGCGGGACTGATGATTGTGTTATTGATCTTGATGGAGAAGTCAGGGGAGGGGGCACGGGCTGGGGAGAATACTAAGAGCTCAGTTTTGGAAAGTTTGAGTTTGAGGAAGTGGAGTGACATCCATGCTGATATGTCGCTCAGTAGGTTAGTACTGCGAGAGGAGACTGAAGGGGTGAGGTGAGGGGTAGAAAGATAGATTTGTGTGTCATCAGCACAGAAATGGTACTTAAGGCCATGGGAGTTTATCAAGTGACCAGAAAGGGGGAGTGAAGAGGAGGAGGCAGCGTTATAGGTAACACTGAAGGAGCGCTGCGATAGGTAGGAGGAGAACCAGGAGAGAGCAGAGTCTCTGACGCCAAGAGTGTGGAGTTTTTTGAGGAGGAGGAGATGGTCAACCGTATCAAAAGCCGCAGAGAGGTCAAGTAGTAAGAGTATGGAGTAGTGGCCATTGGTTTTAGCAGTTAGTAGATCATTAGTGAGTTTTAGTAGGGCAGTTTCAGTGAAGGGTAGTGAGCAAAAGCCAGACTGTAAAGGGTCAAGAAGGTTGTTTTCAGTGAGGTGGGAGCTCAGGCGATTGTAGACTAAGCGTTCTAGGAGTTTAGAGGTAAATGGCGGCAGGGAGATGGGTCTTAAGTTGTTCATGTTGGTGGGATCCAGGGAGGCCTTTTTAAGTATGGGAGTGATGTGTGCAGGCTTTAGAGGGGAGGGGAAGGCACCAGTAGAGAGGGAAAGATTGAAGATGTGAGTGAGGGAACATAGGACGGAAGAAGAGGGTGACCGTAGTAGTTGTGAGGGGACAGGATCCAGGGGCAGGTAGTGAGATGGGCTTCTGAGAAAACCTTAGTGACCTCTTCAGTAGTAGCAAGGTCAAAAGAGGAAGGTGTTGAGGGAGGTTTAGTATAAGGTATGCTAAGTGGGATGGATGTCTGTGCAGTGGTGACGCTCCTACGAATTGCATCAATCTTGTTTTTGAAATGATTTACAATCTTGTGAGCAGTGAGTGAGGTACTGGGTGGAGGTGGAGAAAGTAGAGAGTTAAAAGTAGAGAAGAGACGACGAGGACTGGATGACAAGGTATTAATAAGAGTGACATAGTAGGTTTGTTTGGCAGCATGGAGGGAGGAATTGTATGTTAAGAAAGCAGAGTTATATAGGGTGAAAGCTTGTTGAGATTTGGTTTTACGCCACAATCGCTCCAGTGCATGACTATGTCGTTTAAGATTTCTGGTGTCGTCAGTCTGCCAGGGTTGTAATGGTTGCGGCCTGATGCTTCATGTTGTTAGAGGAGAAAGTGAGTCTAATGTGGATGAAAGCGAACTGTTGTAGACAGCAGTGGCCAGGTCAGGGCAGGACAGGGGAGAGATTCTGTCATAGAGTTGGTCAGTTGCAGAGTGGAAAAGAGAAGGGTTCAAGATGTGAAGGTTTCTGCGGGTAATTGTTTGCTGCTTGGAGGGATAGGTGTTTGAAGACGAGGACACTGTGAAGGTGATAAGATTGTGATCAGAGAGAGAGAAAAGGGGGTGTTTGTGAGGTTGTAGGGAGCGCAAAAGGTCTAATGTATTCCCATCAGAGTGAGTGGAGGAGTGTATCTATTGCGCTAAGGCAAAAGATGAGGTTAGGTTGAAGAGTTGGGATGTAGGTGGGTTGTTCACATTAATGGGGATGTTAAAATCTCTGAGAATTATAGTGGGTAGTTCAGAGGAGAGAAAGTAGGGTATCCAGGCGGAGAAATCATCAAGAAAGTGGGACACCGATCCACGAGGTTGGTAGATCACTGCAATCCTCAGAGAAATGGGAGAAAACAGAGGACAGAGATGAGCTTATTACAGACAGAGCGGGCATTCCAGAGTGCGCATGAAAAAGGGAGGGTGGTTTTTGGGAGCATGGTGACTGATATTAAACTGAGGGGATTGTGGCTATTCCCGGAAAAAAGAGGATGCCTGGTGTGGGGGTGAAATAGTGAAGAACCAGGGTTTGGGGAGATATCTCCAGAGGTTAGGAGAAGAAGAAGGGTGAGGAAAGTAACATGGGAGCGGGATGTACTCGAGTGCACATGCCTTCCAGTCCTGGTGTTAGGGTCAGCAGGAGAGTGACGTATCAGCAGGAGGTGATGAGAGCAGTAGTAGGGAGACGGTAGCAGTGAAGGTGAGATGTACAAGTTTTGAGGTGGAGCAGAGGGGTAAAGAAGCGAAATTTTGGGAACGCAGGAAAGTAACATGAAAAGGAGGAGTAGAGGGGACATATTACAAAGGTACACGGAGTGGGACTCAGACTTGTAAGAGATGTTTCCCAGGATGTTTGCTTGCAGTCTGTTCAGCGTGCAGTAGAGTTTCTTGTTGTTGTAACTTACTGCTGCTTGAGTTATCCTGCTTTAGTTGGACTGCTGTGTTCAACTGCTTCTTAGCACTCCATCAAAAATTGCACACCATCTGTGACTCTGCCCCCTGATCTGTGACCACCCCCCATGAGCTGATCTAAATTTATAGGGAGATGATCAAATGAGCACTCGTCTCCGCCCCAATTAGGAGCTGATAAGGATTATTATTATTATTATAATACAGGATTTATATAGCACCAACAGTTTGCTCAGCGCTTTACAATATAAGAGAGAAAGTACAATTACAATACATTTCAGTACAGAAGGAATAGGAGGGCCCTGCCCGTGGAGCTTACAATCTAAAAGAAGGGGGAGGTGATGCAAAAGGCGATAGCTGAGGGGGATGATCTGGTGGAGGTGATTCAAGTACAGTTCTTAGGTGGAGGTGGGGTAGGCTTCCCTGAAGAAGTGAGTTTTCAAAGATCGCCTAAAGGCAGACAGGGTGGGGGCTGACCGGACATGCTGTGGTAGAGAGTTCCAGAGGATGGGAGAGGCTCTGGAGAAGTCCTGGAGGCAAGCGTGGGAGGAGGTGATGAGGGAGCTATAGAGGAAGATATCATGGGAGGAGCGGAGTGGGCGATTTGGCCGATATCTGTGGATGAGGTCGGTGATGTAGCTAGGGGAAGTGTTGTGGATGGCTTTGTAAGCTGTGGTTAGTATTTTGAATTTTATATGTTGGGTTAGTGGAAGCCAGTGAAGGGATTGGCAGAGAGGGGCAGCAGTCGCTAATCGGTTGGTAAGGTGTATGAGTTTAGCAGCACCATTCATAATAGACTGAAGGGGGGATAGCCTGTGTAACGGTAGACCAGTGAGGAGGGAGTTGCAGTGATCGAGGCAGGATATAACTAAGGCGGGATGAGTTGTTTTGTGGTGTCATTGGTCAGGAAGGGACGGATTTCGGAAATGTTCTGAAAGGTTGAGGCGGCAGGATTTAGCCAGTGAATGGATTTGGGGCCCAAAGGAGAGGTCAGAGTCTAGGATTACGCCTAGCACCCTGGCATGAGGGGAAGGACCAATGGTTGTGCTATTGATCTTAATGGTAAAGTCATGAGTGAGGTATCGGGGGGAGGAAATATTACAAGATCAGTTTTGGAAAGATTGAGTTTAACCACTTGCCTACCAGGCACTTATACCCCCTTCCTTACCAGGCCAATTTTCAGCTTTCAGCGCTGCCGCACTTTGATTGACAATTGCGCGGTCATGCAACATTGTACCCATATGAAATTTTGATCATTTTTTTCTCACAAATAGAGCTTTCTTTTGGTGGTATTTAATCGCCACTGGGCGCTTTACTTTTTGCGCTATAAATTAAAAAAAGTGCAAAAAATTTGAAAAAAAAAAAAAAGTTTATTTGTTTCTTTTATAAAATTTTTCAAACAGGTATTTTTTCTCCTTCACTGATTTGCGTTGATGAGGCGGCACTGATGGGCACTGATAGGCGGCACTGATGGGCACTGATAGGCAGCACTAAAGGGCACTGATAGGCAGTACTAATGAGGTGGCACGGATAGGCGGCACTGATAGACAGCACTAATTAGGGGTCACGGATAGGCGGCACTGATATGCAGCACTGATAGGCGGCACTGATAGGTGACACTGATGATGGGTACTGATAGACGGCACTGACTGGCATCACTTCTGGGCACTGACTGGCGGCACTGACTGGCACAACCCCTGGGCACTGACTGGTGGCACTGACTGGCAGCACTGGTGGGTGGCACTGGTGGGTGGCACTGGTGGACAGCACTGGTGGGTGGGCACAGGTGGGTGGCACTGGTGGGCACAGGTGGGTGGCGCTGGTGGGCACAGGTGGGTGGGCACAGGTGGGTGGCACTGCTGGGCACATGTAGGTGGCACTGCTGGGCACAGGTAGGTGGCACTGCAGAGTGGCACAGGTGGGGGCACTGCTGGGCACAGGTGGGTGCACTGCTGGGCACAGCTGGGGGCACTGCTGGGCACAGGTGGGGGCACTGCTAGGAATGGGTGGGCGGGGCTAGTGGGCGCACAGCTGATCGGAACTTGCGGGGGTCACTGCTGGGCACCGATCATCAGGGCACTGATCATCAGTGCCCTGATGATCGGTGCCGATCCCCGCTCTGACAACTGCCGGTTCTCGGCAGTACTTTCCTCACGATCTGACAGCGTGAGGAAAGTGCAGCCGAGAACCGGCACTTGCATTTTCCTGTGATCAGCGTGTCATTGGACACCGCTGATCACGTGGTAAAAGGCCGGTGGGATCGGCCTTTCACCACATCTCGTGATCAGCTGTGTCCGTAGGACACAGCGATCACGGAGATCGCCGGGTGCGCGCCCCCTGGGGCGCGCAGGAGAGCGCGTTCTGGGAGGACGTCATATGACGTCCACTCAGAACTGGCCGGCCGCGGTGAAGCCGTCATTCGGCTATGCGCGGTCAGCAAGTGGTTAAGGTAGTGATGTGACATCCATGCTGATATGTCACTTAGTAGATTTGTGATACGTGAGGAGATTGAGGGGGTGAGCTGGGGAGTGGAGAGATAGATCTGGGTGTCATCAGCATAGAAGTGGTATTGGAAACCATGGAAGGTTATCAGTTGGCCTAGAGAGGAGGTATAGAGAGAGAAAAGGAGGGGCCCAAGAACAGAACCTTGGGGTATCCCAACAGAAAGGGGAAGAGGAGCGGAGGAGGAGGAGTTGTATATATGTAGGATCACATGAATTGGGGGGCTGTTTCTCAAACACAGACCAGACACAAGCCACAGTCATAAAAAGAGTGCAACAAGAGGTGAGAACTAATCAACAGACAAAAGTATATACACTATTTGTTCTGAGATAGCAGGAGTCTATGCGTTGTTGTAGTTGCAGTTTAGAGTGGAGAGAGCAGACAGCAGCAATTTACCCAGAGATAGCAGGAGTCTATGCGTTGTTGTAGTTGCAGTTTAGAGTGGAGAGAGCAGACAGCAACCAATTTACCTGTGAAAAGCAGGGAAGCCATGATTAGACTGCTGTGTTCAACTGCTTCTTAGCACTCCATCCATATATACTGTATATATATATTTTTTTCATTATTAGTTTCTTTGTGTATGGCATACATTGGTAGTTTTATCATTTGGAAAGTTGGAAACAATAGTTGGTTGGTGGGTGCAAGTGTTTGTATTTCAATACTAGACTTTGCATAAGTAAAATTCTAGTAGCCAGTTGGAAATGACATAAAAACTTTCACAAGCTGATAACAATTTTTACATGAAGCTGAAGTCATTCAAATTTGTTTAAAAAACTTTAAAGCACCCAAGGTTCCATTGGATTACTGAAAGCCCTTCAGTAAGTGGACGGTGTCCCACTGAGCTCGTACATATTGAACATTTTAAAGCTTGACTGGAGTGAACAATTTGCTCTCTTTTATCTAGTTACAAGAACATCCCCCAAACAAAGTTTATGGCAAAATTAGACCAGTGTAGAGACCCGTGACTTAGAGCAGCTGTCATAATATCCATTAGCCTATGTTTATTATTGAAGAGGAAGCAGCAGGAGGTATAATGAAGGAAACAGTACACAGTGTATAGAATTCAATAAAGACTAGCAAACCAAAGACTACAGGAGGCATGTTCACTAAGCATCAACTGACGTCTAAATGTGCCACTAGCTTTGGCACTTTGGCTAATGGCACAAAATAGTGAGACCCACTAATGGCAACAGGCTTGCACAGCAGGGAAACCAGGACAATGTTAATTGCAAAGGACTTGCTGTCAGTTAAAAAACAATTCCAGGAAACATGTAAAAGTGCTTAAAGAGGACCTAGCACCTCAAGGTTTGCTTATTCAAAGTGATTCCCCCCCCCCCCTTTCTTTCTAAATTCCTGGATGAAAGTGCGGGGGAAAAAAAAACGTCGGAGGATTAAAAAATTAGATAATATGCTTATAGTGCTACCTTCCCTGGGGCTGCAGTGTTTCTGGGTCCCCCTAAGCTTCGCACGGCCAGACCACACGTATTTTCCACACATGCGTCCAGAGTCAGTGAACAGTCCGTGAGCTTGGTTTTTGTTATTTTATTAGGGGATACAACGTGGATAGGGTAGTAGGGATTAAGGGATGCCCAACTTGACTAAATCAATACATGGGGACACTTCCTTCCTATTTACAGAAACAGATCCTGGACTGTTCTTTTCCTTGAAAGCAGTCATTATGGACCAGTAGGAACTGCCCCTTATGGAATTAAGCACAGCGCTGTCCTTTGAAAGCTTGCTACATGTGGCAGTCTCTCCCCTTTTGAATCCCTGAGTGTGAAGATGTACTCACTCTGCCCTCCTTGCTCCCTCTGCTCCCAGGCCTTGATCCTATTCATGCCGTGATGCTGAATGGATCCTCCTGAGCCAGCCCAAGCCTGGCCTGCAGGCTAACTCCTCCCCCCCCCAGACCAAGGGGACCTCTCCCAGGTCACTGACAGCCTCCTCAACACTCCATCTTCCACCTGACTCCCTTGCCAGCCTGACTCTCCCGTAGTTATGGGTTGGTCTCACCACTCTACCAGGGCCTCCAAACCTGGGATTCGTTAGACTCCCATTAACATGTAGATTAGGTCTCCACCCCTTCTGATCTCTAGCTTCTGGAAGGTTCCATGGTCCTCCAGAACCAGGTGGAGACGATAGAGTCGCATCCTGTTAGGCCATCCAGCCTGGCCTGCAGTGACCCGACCTGATTACAGACTCACACAGTTACCATGAGTCATACGCAATAAATGTACCTACAATACTCTTGTAGCCAGGGCTTTTTTTCTCAAAAAATAGACGTAGGAACTCCCCCTTTCTGAGCCACTTCTTGTCTCCGACCCCTACTCACCTCCCAGTATTGCTCCTTTTAGAGAATACAGAGCCAAGTATCATTTTGTGGTGCTGAATAATTTGTTTGGAATTAGTTAATAATAACAAGAAAAGCTGAAAAATAGATCCCCTGTAGCCAGCAACAATAGATACCCTAGCAATAATTGACCCCCAAACCAAAATACCACCCCAGCAACAATAGACACCCAGCAGCTACAACAGATCTCCCACTAGCCAGCATAAATAGAATCTTCAGTCACATCAGAGCACATCTTACAACAGAGTCCACCTTACATCAGGGTCCCCATCAGAGCCCCCCTTACACCAGGATTTACATCAGAGCCCGCCTTGCACCAGGGTCCACATCAGAGCCCACCTTAGATCATAGTCCCTCTCGGTACTCCACGCCTTTGCTTGCAGTAATTGCAACCAACTTATCTACAGTAAATACTTTATTTTGTTTATTTATTACAGGTATTTATATGACACCAATATTTATTTAGTGCTTTACATATATATTCTACATTCACATCAGTCCCTGCCTACCAGCATGTCTTTAAAATTGGGGAAAAGACTTAGAAATGATTCATCCAACAGAGTAGAGCCAGCAACTCAGCCAGCAACTCAGTGGCATCCATAAACATAGTCTTTACTGACTTCATGGTAAGATCCAGACTTATGCGTTTCAGCTATACAATCATAGCTCTCATACCATAGTCCTATTAGTAAGGCCATATAGCCAAAATGCGTAAGCCCTGTGTTTCAGCTGAATCTTACCATGCAGTCAATAAAAAATTCTGTTTATGGATGCCACCGAATTGCCTGCTCTACTCTGTTTGATGGATTGTTTCTACGTCTTTCTCAAAGTGAATGCTGATGTAAGACAGGCTCTGATGGGGACCCTGATGTAAAGGAGGCTCTGATGGGGACCCTGATGTAAGGGGGGGGGGCTCTGATGGCGACCCTGATGTAAAGGAGGCTCTGATGGGGACCCTGATGTAAGGGGGGGCTCTGATGGGGACCCTGATGTAAGGGGGGGGCTCTGATGCGGACCCTGATGCAAGGGGGGGCTCTGATGGGGACCCTGATGCAAGGGGGACTCTGATGGGGACTGCTGGAGACATTTGTTATTACTCAGGGAGTACTGTCTGGATTGATACATTTTTATTTGCTACCGTAAATTCAGAGGCTCTGAGACACTTTTGGTGGGAAAGAGCCTCCACCTCCTGATTACAGGTATGTTGGTTCTGAAAAGGTTAGCCTACCTGCAAGGAAGGCTTGAAAAGCAACTGGAAGCTGTCAGTAGGTGTCTATCAGGTATTGTGGAGTGGTTCACAGCTGTGGACAAGTGTGGACTATCTGGAGACTGATACTCTGTGTTGCCGAGATCCTGTGGTTATTTCTGTACCTGAGACAGGTGGGAACCCTAAACCCAAGTATAGGACTGGTACACTGGGGGTGAGCTGTTATGTTGTTTTGAATAAAAGAAAGCTGAAGAATGCTGCTTTTCTTTTGTCTGCTTGTTTTTAATGTCCAAAAAAAGACTTATACTCTTACAAGTAGCTGGCTGGTGATCTTGGGCCCCCCAGATTACAATATTCATGGTTCCAAACAATGAAGCCCAGTTGGAATTTGTATACAAAGCAAAGTTCACTGCACTGGATCACACCAAAAGTACTGCATGCACTACTTTTAAGAATGCACTGTAACCAGATCGTACTGCGGTACTATTAGATTCGGTGCAGACAAATGCACTGTGTTTGCGATCTACATTGGGATCTACTTTTGGGCTGCTGTTAGGAATACATTGAGACACCCACACACCCTGAACGCAGTGCAGGAAACATGCATGGAACAGGGGTTTCCCGTACTGCGTTCTGGTGTGATCGAGTCCTGGATGTATAGGGTGTGACAGAGAAATGATCTGTCTCTTTGTAGATATGGAATTGTGGAGAGCCTGCCTGGGCAAGAAAAGGGAGCCTGAAAACAGGGACTCAGGTGCAATTAGTCCACAAAGGATTAGGCTAGAGATTGAGACTGAATTCACAATGACTTGAAAGAAAATTCAGGAAAAAAATTACCTATCAATCCATTTATATGCATTTTAACACAATTTAATTACGTTGCAATAAGATGCATACATGTTGCATTTCAATGCAACACAGGTCAAAGAATTGTAGAGCGAGCAGGACACATAAAACATTGTATTTTATGCATCTATGTGTTGACCAGCATTTTACTACTGCTCTAAAATGCAGATCAACGCAAGTCAATGCACATTAAAACGCACATAAAATGGATGGAATGGAAATCCATTTTCCCTGCATTTTTAAGTCAGTGTGATTTCACTTCAAATTTATTGATTTATAAAACAGAAAAGTTTGGAGACCCCCTGCTCTAGGGCATAGGGTGATTTTACAATATTTGCATGTAATATTCTACGCTAGATTCACAAAATGACAATTATTTTCACCAAATCACATACGCAGATCACTGTGACATCATATAATGTCAAAAATGCCCAAAGTTTATGAGAGCATTTAGCTTGAGGTGATTGTAGCCGTATTAGTGCATTTGTGACAGAAACAATTGAGTACTGTCTGTGATACTTTTTTTATTTGCACTAACATACAATTTTGAGGACAAGCTTTCGGGGTATGTCCCCTTCTTCAAACTCCAAACAGTACTATTACAAATCACAAAGGTTAAGCAGAATGTTAGAAGGGATTGAGAAAAAAAAACAAAACAAAAAGGCTACAGATAAGATACATCAAAAGCGAGAAGAAGGGGACATACCCCGAAACTTTGTCCTCAAAATTGTATGTTAGTGCAAATAAAAAAAGTATCACGGACAGTACTCAATTGTTTCTGAGAGCATTTAAAAACACACATTAAAAACACACCGGCATGTGGGGCCAGTTATGTGCCTATTATTATTATTATTATACAGTATTTATAGAGCGCCAAAGGGTATGCTCAGCGCTGTACAATAGCAAGGGGGACAGAACATGAGACAAGACAGAAACAATACAATACACGAGGGGTTCGAGGGCCCTGCTCTTTCGAGCTCACAATCTAGGACTATAATAACCTTGTAATAACCATATATCAGCATCGATGGTGACAGTGGGAGCAATAGTGTCCCATCATTGGTTTCAGTGGGAGGAATAGTACCCCATTGTTGGTATCAGTGAGAGGAATAGTGCCCCATCATTGGTGTCAGTGGGAGGAATAGTGCCTCATCATTGGTATCAGTGGGAGGAATAGTGCCCCATCATTGGTTTCAGTGGGAGGAATAGTACCCCATTGTTGGTATCAGTGAGAGGAATAGTGCCCCATCATTGGTATCAGTGAGAGGAATAGTGCCCCATCATTAATGTCAGTGGGAGGAATAGTACCCCATCATTGGTGTCAGTGGGAGGAATAGTATCCCATCATTGGTATCAGTGGGAGGAATGTATCCCATCATTGGTGTCAGTGGGAGAAATAGTGCCCCATTGATGGTGACAGTGGGAGGAATAGTGCCCCATCGATGGTGACAGTGGGAGGAATAGTACCCCATCGTTGGTGTCAGTGGGAGGAATAGTATCCCATCATTGGTATCAGTGGGAGGAATGTATCCCATCATTGGTGCCAGTAGGAGGAATAGTGCCCCATCATTGGTGTCAGTGGGAGGAATAGTGCCCCATCTCTGCTCAAACATGCACTGGTTACCCCCATACTCAAAAAACTCTCGCTAGACCCAACCTGTTTGAATAACTTAAGACCCCTCTCCCTGCTCCCATTTGCCTCCAAGCTTCTCAAGTGCCTTGTTCACAACCATATGAACTGCTACCTCACCGACAACAACCTTCTTGATCCCCGACAGTCTGGCTTCCACCCACAACACTCCACAGAAACTGCCCTACTAAAACTCACTAATGACCTACTAACTGCTAAAACCAACGGCCATTACTCCATACTCATACTCCTTGACCTTTCCGCTGCCTTTGACTCAGTCAACCACCCACTCCTCCTCAGTAAACTCCACTCCATTGGCCTCCTGGTTCTCCTCTTACCTTTCTCAGCGCACTTTCAGTGTCACATACAACTCCCCCTCCTCTGCTCCTCTCCCTTTTTCTGTTGGGGTACCCCAAGGTTCTGTTCTTGGGCCCCTCCTTTTCTCTCTCTATACCTCCTCCCTGGGCCAACTGATAACCTTCCATGGCTTCCAATACCACCTCTATGCTGATGACACCCAGATCTATCTCTCCATTCCCCAGCTCACCCCCTCAATCTCCTCACGTATCACAAATCTACTAAGCGACATATCAGCATGGATGTCACATCACTACCTTAACTTGTTGCCGACCGCAGATAGCCCAATGACGGCTGCACTGCGGCCGGCCAGTTCTGAGTGGACGTCATATGACGTCCCCCCAGAACGCGCTCTCCTGCGCGCCCCAGGGGGCGCGCACCCGGCGATCTCCGTGATCGCTGTGTCCTACGGACACAGCTGATCACGTGATGTGGTAAAAGGCCAATCACAGCGGCCTTTTACCACCTGATCAGCGGTGTCCAATGACACGCTGATCAGAGGGAAATGCAAGTGCCGGTTCTCGGCTGCACTTTCCTCACGCTGTCAGATCGTGAGGAAAGTACTGCCGAGAACCGGCAGTTGTCAGAGCGGGGATCGGCACCGATCATCAGGGCACTGATGATCAGTGCCCTGATGATCGGTGCCCAGCAGTGCCACCCGCAAGTTCCACCCACCTGTGCCCTGCAGTGCGCCCACTAGCTCCGCCCACCTGTGCCCAGCAGATCACCCACCTGTGCCCAGCAGTGCACCCACCTGTGCCACTCTGCAATTTCACACACCTGTGCCCAGAAGTGCCACCTACCTGTGCCCAGCAGTGCCACCCACCTGTGCCCACCCACCTGTTCCCACCAGTGCCACCCACCTGTGCCCACCCACCAGTGCTGCCCACCAGTGCCACCCACCAGTGCAGCCCACCAGTGCAGCCCAGCAGTGCTGCCAGTCAGTGCCACCAGTCAGTGCCCAGCGGTTGTGCCAGTCAGTGCCGCCAGTCAGTGCCCAGAAGTGATGCCAGTCAGTGCCGTATATCAGTACCCATCATCAGTGTCACCTATCAGTGCCGCCTATCAGTGCTGCATATTAGTGCCGCCTATCTGTGACACCTCATTAGTGCTGTCTATCAGTGCCGCCTATCCGTGCCACCTCATTAGTACTGCCTATCAGTGCCCTTTAGTGCTGCCTATCAGTGCCCATCAGTGCCGCCTATCAGTGCCCATCAGTGCTGCCTCATCAACGCACATCAGCGAAGGAGAAAAATTACCTGTTTGAAAAATTTTATAATAGAAACAAAGAAACTTTTTTTTTTTTCAAATTTTTGGCAATTTTTTATTTATAGCGCAAAAAGTAAAGCGCCCAGTGGCGATTAAATACCACCAAAAGAAAGCTCTATTTGTGAGAAAAAAATGATCAAAATTTCATATGGGTACAATGTTGCATGACCGCGCAATTGTCAATCAAAGTGCGGCAGCGCTGAAAGCTGAAAATTGGCCTGGTAAATAAGGGGGTATAAGTGCCTGGTAGGCAAGTGGTTAAACTCAATCGTTCCAAAACTGAGCTCGTAATATTTCCTCCCCCCGATCCCCCACTCACGACTTTACCATTAAGATCAACAGCACAACCATTGGTCCTTCCCCTCATGCCAGGGTGCTAGGCGTAATCCTAGACTCTGACCTCTCCTTTGGGCCCCACATCCACTCATTGGCTAAATCCTGCCGCCTCAACCTCCGGAACATTTCCAAATCCACCCCTTCCTGACCAATGACACCACAAAACAACCTATCCACGCCTTAGTTATATCCTGCCTCGATTACTGCAACTCCCTCCTCACTGGTCTACCGTTACACAGGCTATCCCCCCTTCAGTCTATTATGAATGCTGCTGCTAGACTCATACACCTTACCAACCGATCAGCGACTGCTGCCCCTCTGGCTTCCACTAACCCAACATATAAAATTCAAAATACTAACCACAGCTTACAAGCCATCCACAACACTGCCCCTAGCTACATCGGCAACCTCATCCACAGATATCGCCCAAATCGCCCACTCTGCTCCTCCCAAGATATCTTCCTCTCTAGCTCCCTCATCACCTCCTCCCACGCTCACCTCCAGGACTTCTCCAGAGCCTCTCCCATCCTCTGGAACTCCCTACCACAGCATGTCCAGTCAGCCCCCACCCTGTCTGCCTTTAGGCGATCTTTGAAAACTCACCTCTTCAGGGAAGTCTACCCCACCTCCACCTAAGAACTGTACTTGAATCACCTCCACCAGATCATCCCCCGCAGCTATCACCTTTTGTATCACCTCCCCCTTCCCCCCCCCCCCTAGATTGTAAGCTCCAGGAGCCGGGCCCTCACATTCCTTCTGTACTGAAATGTATTGTAATTGTACTGTCTCCCTTATATTGTAAAGTGCTGCGCAAACTGCTGGCACTATATAAATCCTGTATAATAATAATCATTGGTATCAGTGTGAGGAATAGTGCCCCATCATTGGTTTTAGTGGGAGGAATAGTGCCCCATCATTGGTTTTAGTGGGAGGAATAGTGCCCCATCATTGGTTTTAGTGGGAGGAATAGTGCCCCATCATTGGTATTAGTGAGGAGAAATAGTGCCCCATCATTGGTTTTAGTGGGAGGAATAGTGCCCCATCATTGGTATCAGTGGGAGGAATAGTGCCCCATTATTGGTGTCAGTGGGAGGAATAGTGCCCCATCATTGGTTTTAGTGGAAGGAAGAGTGCCCCATCATTGGTTTTAGTGGAAGGAAGAGTGCCCCATCATTGGTTTTAGTGGGAGGAAGAGTGGCCCATCATTGGTATTAGTGGGAGGAATAGTGCCCCATCATTGGTATCAGTGGGAGGAATAGTGCCCCATCATTGGTATCAGTGGGAGGAATAGTGCCCCATCATTGGTATCAGTGGGAGGAATAGTGCCCCATCATTGGTTTTAGTGGAAGGAAGAGTGCCCCATCATTGGTTTTAGTGGAAGGAAGAGTGCCCCATCATTGGTTTTAGTGGGAGGAAGAGTGGCCCATCATTGGTATCAGTGGGAGGAATAGTGCCCCATCATTGGTATCAGTGGGAGGAATAGTGCCCCATCATTGGTTTTAGTGGAAGGAAGAGTGCCCCATCATTGGTTTTAGTGGAAGGAAGAGTGCCCCATCATTGGTTTTAGTGGGAGGAAGAGTGGCCCATCATTGGTATTAGTGGGAAGAATAGTGCCCCATCATTGGTATCAGTGGGAGGAATAGTGCCCCATCATTTGTATCAGTGGGAGGAATAGTGCCCCATCATTGGTATCAGTGGGAGGAATAGTGCCCCATCATTGGTATCAGTGGGAGGAATAGTGCCCCATCATTGGTATCAGTGGGAGGAGTAGTGCCCCATCATTGGTATCAGTGGGAGGAATAGTGCCCCATCATTGGTATCAGTGGGAGGAATAGTGCCCCATCATTGGTATCAGTGGGAGGAATAGTGCCCCATCATTGGTATCAGTGGGAGGAGTAGTGCCCCATCATTGGTATCAGTGGGAGGAATAGTGCCCCATCATTGGTATCAGTGGGAGGAATAGTGCCCCATCATTGGTATCAGTGGGAGGAGTAGTGTCCCATCATTGGTATCAGTGGGAGGAATAGTGCCCCATCATTGAGATCAGTGGGAGGAATAGTGCCCCATCGTTGGTATCAGTGGGAGGAATAGTGCCCCATCATTGGTATCAGTGGGAGGAATAGTGCCCCATCATTGGTATCAGTGGGAGGAATAGTGCCCCATCATTGGTATCAGTGGGAGGAATAGTGCCCCATCGTTGGTATCAGTGGGAGGAGTAGTGCCCCATCGTTGGTATCAGTGGGAGGAATAGTGCCCCATTGTTGGTATCAGTGGGAGGAATAGTGCCCCATCATTGGTATCAGTGGGAGGAGTAGTGCCCCATCATTGGTATCAGTGGGAGGAATAGTGCCCCATCATTGGTATAAGTGGGAGGAATAGTGCCCCATCACTGGTATCAGTGGGAGGAATAGTGCCCCATCATTGGTATAAGTGGGAGGAATAGTGCCCCATCATTGGTATCAGTGGGAGGAGTAGTGTCCCATCATTGGTATCAGTGGGAGGAATAGTGCCCCATCACTGGTATCAGTTGGAGGAGTAGTGTCCCATCACTGGTATTAGTGGGAGGAATAGTGCCCCATCATTGGTATCAGTGAGAGGAATAGTGCCTCATCATAGGTGTCAGTGGGAAGAATAGTACCCCGAGGGCCAGATAAAGGAATGCAAAGGGCCGCATTTGGCCCCAGGGCCACAGTTTGGAGACTACTGAAGTAATGCAATAGTGACACTCTTATTTTTTTTTTTTTATTTAAAGCCCCAAAAATGAGCAGGTCCATGGCAGCAAAAGTGTTAATTGTAAAGAGTGCCTGAGTGCTAAGGCTGTTCTACAAGAGGAAGTATGTCAATATTATGAATTAGCCATGTAATTAGCAATATAGATCGTGAGACAACATCTTGGCAACCGTACATGTGAATTAATCTTCAAAGGGCTGCAACATGCCCACAATTCTTCCGCTTAACTGACTGCAAGGACTGGCGCCTCTGCTGTTTCTAGATGCAGTTTGCATCGATGTGACTTCACTGAACACATTCTCATCCATGCAACAAGTGATTGAATACTTTGCATATACATGGCACAATAATGTTCACTTTATAGGATAAACTTGAACCTCTAATGCCAGTCTTTCTCAACCTTTGTTTCCCGGAGAAGCCATGGAAATTATTTTTAGGTCTTGGGGAACCCCTACTAAGACCGATTCATTGGAGGTCAGTGAGGAAAAATGCCCATTATATTGAAGGCTACTGGCAAGAAAGGTTCCCCTACAGTGGTGGTCAGAATGCCAACCTTGCAAACAGATAGAATGACCTTTGATGTCATGTAGCTGGCTCTGTCAAATGGCATTGGTCTTGGAACTACGCAGGTAACATCAAATAGGATGTCACTGCTCAGGGAACCCCAAGCAACCTCAGGAGGAACCCTAGGGTTCAACGGAACTCTGACTGATAATGGCTGTCCTATACTATTCAATATCTGCTACAAGACCACTGGAGATTACTGGGAAATATTCCACTTGCTCAGGGCTTTTTTTCTCAGAAAATAGGTGCAGGAACTCAACCACGACCCCACAAAACACCCTTCCATACACACCCTCCAAACCACATCAAATACTGGGTGTGGTCAAATTTTACTAACAGTGGGATGGTCTTACCTACGGGGCACTTATACCCCCTTCCTGCCCAGGACAATTTTCAGCTTTCACTGCTGTCGCACTTTGAATGACAATTGAGCAGTCATGCAACACTGCACCCATATGAAATTTTTATCATTTTTTTTCGCACAAATAGAGCTTTCTTTTGGTGGTATTTAATCACCACTGGGTGTTTTATTTTTTGCACTATAAACAAAAAAAGAGCAAAACATTTGAGAAAAAAAAGTTTTTCTTTGTTTCTATTATAAAATTTAGCAAACAGGTAATTTTTCTCCTTCATTGATGTGCGTTGATGAGGTTGCACTGATAGGCAACATGGGCACCGATAGGCACCACTGATAGGCGGGACTGATAGGCGGCACTGATGAGCTGGCACTGATGATGCTGCACTGATATGTAACAATGATGGGCACTGATAGGGGGCACTGATAGGCGGCACTGATGGTCATCACTGATGAGCACTGATGGGTGGCACTGACTGGTGGCACTGCTGGGCACTGACTGGCGGCACTGCTGGGCAGCACTGATGGGTGGCACTGATGGGGGGCACTGCTGGGCACTGGTGGGTGGCTCTGCTGGGCACAGGTAGGTGGCACTACTAGGCACTGATGGGCACAGGTGGGTGGAACTGCTGGGCACTTGTGGACAGCACTGCTGGGCACAGCTGGGCAGCACTGGTGAGTGGTACTGCTGGGTACTGATCATCAGGGCACTGATCCAGCCTCTGGCGCTGTGACAGTGTGAGGAAAGTGCAGCCGATAACCGGCAACTGCATTTACCGGTGATGTGCTGTGTCATTGGACACAGCTGATCACGTGGTAAAAGGCCGCTGTGATTGGCCTGTTACCACATCACGTTATCAGCTGTGTCCGTAGGACACAGCGATCACAGAGATTGCCGAGTGCTTGCCCCCAGGAGGGCGCGTTCTGGGAGGACGTCATATGGCGCTCTCCTAGAACTGGACAACCACACTGTAGCCGTCATTTGGCTATAGTGCAGTTGGCAAGTGGTTAAAGAATAAGTTCACCTTTGAGAACATGTTACATGTTCCACCCATTTTTAGGGTGGAACATGTAACATGTTCCCATAGCCGCAGCTGTGCTCGCCACCCCCCCTCCCTCTGACAGATAATATGGGGATGTTTCCCCGTACTATCTGTCAAATTTGAAAACAGCGTGGCCACGCAGGGCTCCGCCCACACTGCCGCGTCACTCATTCACAGCATTCTGTGAATGAGTGCATGCAAGTTCCGACAGCCTTAGCAGCTGTTGGCTTGTAGTTTTCAATGAACTACCACGGTGCTGTGGAGCGCTGTAGTTCATTGGAGCTTCCTGTCAGAATATCTGCTTGGCTGTACTTCCCATATGGCTAGCAGATATTCTGACAGGTCTGCAGGAGACCTGCATGGCATCAGTGATCTACTGATTGCTGGTGCAATGCTTTCCAGGCTCCTTTGGGCAAAAATAATAAATGCACATTTTTTTACCTGCAAAAAAATTTGCATTTATTATTTTTGTCCAAAAGATGAACTTATCTTTTACATACCAGGAGTGCATTATGTACAGAGTGCAGAGTTTGGGGAGGTTAAACACGGAGTGCAGAGTGCGGGGGTGCGCTATGTACATAGTGCAGAATTCAGGGGTGTTCAGCCCTCTTCCACAGCTGATTACCTCTGCATCCCACATCCACATCTCACTCTTACCCTTCTTCAGCTCTTACCCCTGCATGCAACCCCCCACCACAGCCCCATCTCCCCCCTCCCTAAAAGCTCCACCATCTTCCACATGTCCCCATTCTGCACTCAGTGGGAGCCACTCATAAGACCAGATCTGTGGGAGCTATTGGGAGACAAGCTGTTACTTGTAAACACAGAAGTCAGACTTCTCTGTTTACAGTTGTTGTTTGGTTATGTAATATGTATACATTTACCCGGGGCTTTCTTCCAGCTGGAACGTGGTGGAACTCAGTTCCACCACCTCTGGTTCAGGAACTCTGCTCCCTGCTCACCACTAGAGCAGGGAGAGCACCAAGATCCAGCTAAAAAAAAACCTTCACTTGCTCAGGCTATGCCCATAGAACCATCTGCCAAGACCTAACTGCCTACACCTAGTGAGGGGATTGATTTTTCCAAATGTCCCCTTATTGGCCCTTCTAAGCCTGATGACCATGGCTGACCAACAAAAAAGCCACAAGATTTGCCACGAACGTGAAATAAATATCATCCATACATAGCAATTAGCTACTCATTCTGTTTGTGGAAGTACACCCATGTAGGAGGGTGTTGTTGGCAGCCACCACTGTCCTGCTGAGTGATGATGATGCTTGAGCAGGTTCTTATACAGATTGTGAGTCAACAATAACCATAATGTCAATTCACATCCTGATCAGCTTCCATAAGTAGACACACCAATCATATGATGAATGCTTATCTCTGGCACTAGAGGAAACCTTGCAGAGGCCTGACCTGTCCTCTGTGCTGGACTCCCAGTGGCCATCTTGGGGAAGCCTGTGTCTGATTGTCACAGGTAGACAAAAAAGCACTGGCTAGGGAGTGATAGGCCTAGTATAGGGAAAGTTCCTGAGGAACATCTAGAGCACCCCTGAAGACTTCTTTAGTGTAGGGAAGGACCTTGCTGCCCACCCTGTCATCTGGATTGGGCCACAGAACACCCTATGTAGGGCACCCACTGTATAGCATACAGCAGTGGTCTCCAAAGTATGCCCCTTCCCAATGACTTGCTTTTATATGGCCCTTGGGCCATTATTCCCCCCACTGTCAGCAGTACATAGTTCCTGTCATTAACAACGACAACGAGGCACTATTCCTCAAACTGACACCAATGATGGGGCACTATTCCTCCCACTAACACCAACGATGGGGCGCTATTCCTCCCTACTGCCACCAACAATGGGGTGCTATTTCTCTCAATGACAGAAACGATTGGGCAGTATTCCTCCCACTGACACCAACGATAGGGTACTATTCCTCCCACTTACACCAATGATGAGGAACTATTCCTCCCACTGACACCAACAATGAGGCACTATTTTTTTCGCTGACACCAACAGTGGGGCACTTTTCCTCCCACTGACACCAAAACATTTTCAACTCCCCCTGGTAACAATCCGGCCCTCCTAAAGTTTCATGAACAGTAAACCGTCCCTTTGTTTAGAAAGTTTGGAGACCCCTGGCCTAGAGGACTTATTTAACTGCTTCCTGTCTGCCCATTGCCTATAAAAGCAGTGCCCATACAGGCTAATGTACCTGTACATCAGCCCGCATCAGCGGCTCCAGCGCAGCTCACAGAGTGCACACCCAGGAACCTGGCAATCTATGTGTTACCTGGACACAGCAGATCCCATTAAAACTGTGTCCGAGTGATCACATGGTGTTTTACCATGTGATTGCTGTGTCCAACCAGAGCAACCACATAGTAAACAATAGAAAGTGAAAGTAAAGATTGGGTCTCTCTGCTCTCACTGTGAGAGCGAAGAGAACCAATGCTGCAGCCTGTGAGGCTGCATGTACACTCACAGACTGCAGTGCCAGGCACTCCAGTGTCCTTGATCAATGCCCCAGTGTAGTTCTAAGACAAAATGCAGCCAGTGGTATATACACCACTATACACCATAGCAGCGTCCTGATCACCGCCATACCCCATATCAGCACCATGATCAACATCATATGCAATGCCAGCACTCCTATCACCACCATACCAGCGTCCTAATCACCGCCATACCCAATATCAGCACCATGATCAACATCATATGCAATGCCAGCACTCTGATCACCACCATACCAGCGTCCTAATCACCGCCATACCCAATATCAGCACCATGATCAACATCATATGCAATGCCAGCACTCTGATCACCACCATACCAGCGTCCTGATCACCGCCATACCCAATATCAGCACCATGATCAACATCATATGCAATGCCAGCACTCTGATCACCACCATACCAGCGTCCTGATCACCGCCATACCCAATATCAGCACCATGATCAACATCATATGCAATGCCAGCACTCTGATCACCACCATACCAGCGTCCTGATCACCGCCATATCCAATATCAGCACCATGATCAACATCATATGCAATGCCAGCACTCTGATCACCACCATACCAGCGTCCTGATCACCGCCATATCCAATATCAGCACCATGATCAACATCATATGCAATGCCAGCACTCTGATCACCACCATACCAGCGTCCTAATCACCGCCATACCCAATATCAGCACCATGATCAACATCATATGCAATACCAGCACTCTAATCACCACCATACCAGCGACCTAATCATCGCCATAAGCCCTACCAGCGCCCAAACCACCACCATACACCATACCAATGCCCTGATCACTGCCAAACCCCATACCAGCATTCTGATTACCCTATATGCCATACCAGTGTCGTGATCACCGCCATACCGCATACCAGCATTCTGATCACCGTCATACCCCATACCAGCATTCTGATCACCCCATATGTCATACCAGCCTTCTGATCACCGCCATATGCCATACCAGAGCCCTAATCTCCAGAATACACCATACCAGCGCCCTGATCACCACCATACTCCATACCTGTGTTCTCATCACCGTCATACCCCATACCAGCATTCTGATCACCCCATATGGCATACCAGCTTCCTGATCACCACCATACTCCATACCTGTGTTCTCATCACCGTCATACCCCATACCAGCATTCTGATCACCCCATATGGCATACCAGCTTCCTGATCACCACCATACTCCATACCTGTGTTCTCATCACCGTCATACCCCATACCAGCATTCTGATCACCCCATATGCCATACCAGCTTCCTGATCACCACCATACTCCATACCTGTGTTCTCATCACCGTCATACCCCATACCAGCATTCTGATCACCCCATATGTCATACCTGCTTCCTGATCACTGCCATATCTCATACCAATTATCTCATCATCACCATACCTTATACCAATGTCCTGATCACGGCATTACCCTATACCAGCGTACGGCATTTTGGGGTCTCATCTGATCAATTTTCAGATATATATATCTCATAGTTTGTAGACTCTATAACTTTCACACAGAATAAATAATACACACTGTTTTGGGTTGTTTTTACCCAGAAAATGTAGCAGAATACATTTTGGCCTACATTTATGAAGAAAGAATATTTATTTGCAAAATTTTGTAAGAAAAACTAAGCAAAAAATGTTTTTAGTTTCAAAATTTTGGGTGTTTTTTCATTTATATAGCAAAAAATAAAAAAACAAGTGGCGATCAAATACCTCCAAAAAAAAGCTCTGTCTCAAAACAAATGTTAAAAATTTCATATGGGTACAGTATTGCATGAGTAACTAGAAAAGCTACAATTTCTGGGGAAATTGTGTGGTGTTCTTGTCTCCACCAGTAGTCTACAACTGGAGTGGGCGGAGTAACTGGGTGGAGTGGCTTGAGTCACTCTGCTGCCTGCTCACACACCTGGGTTCCTATGGCAACTCACTCTACAGCAAGGGTAGAGAAGAGCGGTTAAAAACAAACTGCTCCAACTTGCTCACTTCACTGGCAGTTGCCATCTTAAAATGGTTGTAGTTTTAAAATTATAAATTCTACACTGAAGAGCTTTATATTGTGAGAAACACAAGACCCAGACCTACATTTTGATGCATAGTATGTCTCTGAAATATTAAAAATGAAGGCACAGTCACAGTTTAGAAATTGCCCTTCAAATTTGAGGTGGCTAGAGTTGAGTTTCAATGAATGTCAATGGGCGGCGTGAGTTGCAAACAAATGGTCAGGATTATGGCTTAGCCATGGATATTTTTAGTGGCAGCAGGGATAGCTGAACGTTTTGATATAAGATTTGTGTGGGTGGGCTTGAAAATGAGGGAGTGATGGCAGTTTAGAAATCATGTCCTGATTTTTCAGCTCACACTCTAGCTTTTGTCAGCTCCCACTCTAGTTTTGAACATTCCGCCATTCATTCCTATGGGACCAATTTCACCACAAAAACGCAAATATTTTGTGAACCATTCGGCGAAACGTTCCACAAAGTAATAGCACACCAATCGGGAACAATCCGCACGTTTTGGTATATTACTGTCTATGTCGTGTAAAAACTGTGGGAGGAGTTAGGGTGGTAAATTTGGCTATAATAATAAGAATATATATGTGAGATAACAGTATGTGGTCTTGCCATGCAAGACCACTGACACCAACGATGGGGGACTATTCCTCCCACTGACACCAATGATGGGACACTATTCCTCGCACTGACACCAACAATGGGGCATTATGCCTCCCTCTGACACCAATGATGGGGGACTATTCCCCACTGACAACAATGATGGGGGACTATTCCTCCCACTGACACCAAGAATGGGGGACTATTCTTCCCACTGACACCAATGATGGGGGACTATTCCTTCCACTGACACCAAAGATGGGGCACTATCCCTCCCACTGACACCAACAATGAGGCACTATTCCTCTCACTGATATCAATGACGGGGGACTATACCTTCCACTGACACAAAGAATGGGGGACTATTCCTCCCACTGACACCAATGATGGGGGACTATTCCTCCCACTGACACCAATGATGGGGGACTATTCCTACCACTGACACCAACAATGAGGCACTATTCCTCCCACTGATATCAATGACGGGGGACTATACCTCCCACTGACACCAAGAATGGGGGACTATTCCTCCCACTGACACCAATGATGGGGCAATATTCCTCCCACTGACACCATTGATGGGGGACTATTCCTCCCACTGACACCAATGATGGGGGACTATTCCTCCCACTTACACCAATGATGGGGGACTATTCCTACCACTGACACCAACAATGAGGCACTATTCCTCCCACTGATATCAATGACGGGGGACTATACCTCCCACTGACACCAAGAATGGGGGACTATTCCTCCCACTGACACCAATGATGGGGCACTATTTCTCCCACTGACACCATTGATGGGGGACCATTCCTCCCACTTGATACCAATGATGGGGCACTATTCCTCTCACTGACACAACTGATGGGGGACCATTCCTTCCACTTGATACCTATGATTGGACACTACCCCCCCAATACTAAAGAGGGAGCATTGTGTATTACCAGTGATGCCAGGACCTTTTCTACTTACACTGGCCACAGTCCCCTAGACTGGTTACTGAGCTGAAGTGAATGAACTGTTGCTGTGTGCCTGGCTGCCTCTGCACTGTCTGGGAAAGAACCTGTTCTAAGTTCAGCAGTCCTTTCAAAGTTGAGCGCTGCACTAAAAACATTACTTAGAGTCCATTCACATTATTGTAATACATGTGTTATTATAACACGCATTATATACAGTATCTCCCAGAAGTGAGTCCACCCCTCGCATTTTTGTAAATATTTTATTCCGTCTTTTCATGTGACAACACTGAAGAAATGACACTTTGCTACAATGTGACGTAGTGAGTGTACACCTTGTATAACATGTAAATTTGTTGTCTCCTCAAAATAACTCACACACAGCCATTAATGTCTAAACCGCAACAAAAGTGAGTACACCCCTAAGTCAAAATGTCCAAATTGGGCCCAATTAGCCATTTCCCCTCACTGGTGTCATGTGACTCATTAATGTTACAAGGTCTCAGGTGTGAATGGGGAGCAGGTGTGTTAAATTTGGTTTTATCGCTCTCACGCTCTCACACTGGTCACTGGAAGTTCAACATGGCACCTCATGGCAAAGAACTCTCTGAGGATCTGAAAAAAAGAATTGTTGCTCTACATAAAGATGGCCTAGGCTATAAGAAGATTGCCAAGACCCTGAAACTGAGCTGCAGCATGGAGGCCAAGACCATACAGCGGTTTAACAGGACAGGTTCCACTCAGAACAGGCCTCGCCATGGTCGACCAAAGACGTTGAGTGCACATGCCCAGCGTCATATCCAAGAGGTTGTCTTTGGGAAATAGATGTATGAGTGCTGCCAGCATTGCTGCAGAGGTTGAAGGGATGGGGGGGTCTGCCTGTCAGTGCTCAGACCATACGCCGCACACTGCATCAAATTGGTCTGCATGGCTGTTGTCCCAGAAGGAAGCCTCTTCTAAAGATGATGCACAAGAAAGCCCTCAAACAGTTTGCTGAAGACAAGCAGACTAAGGACATGGATTACTGGAACCATGTCCTGTGGTCTGATGACAACAAGATAAACTGATTTGGTTCAGATGGTGTCAAGCGTGTATGGTGGCACCAGATGAGAAGTACAAAGACAAGTGTGTCTTGCCTACAGTCAAGCATGGTGGTGGGAGTGTCATGGTCTGGGGCTGCATGAGTGCTGCCGACACTGGGGAGCTACAGTTCATTTAGGGAATCATGAATGCCAACATTTACTGTGACATACTGAAGCAGAGCAGAGCATACAGAAGCAGAGTCTCCATTTGGAGACTGGGCCACAGGGCAGTATTCCAACATGATAATGACCCCAAACACACCTCCAAGATGACCACTGCCTTGCTAAAGAGGCTGAGGGTAAAGGTGATGGACTGGCCAAGTTTGTCTCCAGACCTAAACCCTATTGATCATCTGTGGGGCGTCCTCAAATGGAAGGTGGAGGAGCGCAAGGTCTCTAACATCCACCAGCTCCGTGATGTCGTCATGGAGGAGTGGAAGAGGACTCCAGTGGCAACCTGTGAAGCTCTGGTGAACTCCATGCCCAAGAGGGTTGAGGCAGTGCTGGAAAATAATGGTGGCCACACAAAATATTGACACTTTGGGCCCAATTTGGACATTTTCACTTAGGGGTGTACTCACTTTTGTTGCCAGCGGTTTAGACATTAATGGAGGTGTGTTGAGTTATTTTGATTGGACAGCAAATTTACATGTTATACAAGCTGTACACTGACTACGTCACATTGTAGCAAAGTGTCATTTCTTCAGTGTTGTCACATGAAAAGATAAAATCAAATATTTACAAAAACGTGAGGGGTGTCCTCGCTTCTCGGAGATATTGTACATTTATGCCATGCAGTGCCATTTATTTTGAATGGCACCCCAATGCCCCTTGCCAACTGGCTGTCGGAAATGGCATTTGTACAATTTCTGGCGTGTTAGCAGCTCATTTATTTTGAATAAAACACACATTGGTGTGTGGCAAAATGCTTGTAAAAGCCCTGCGATGGTGTGAATCGGCCCTTACAGTGAATTATTGTGCAACACAACATGAGCCACATAATTATCGATACTTAGGACTCATGTAGGCTGGTTTTGTTTTCCTACATTTCTAATTTCTATTTACTTGTGGATAACAGTTGTGAGGCTGCTTTGACCTGCTTTACTCTTCTTCGCGCTTCCGTGGACACAGCGGGTTCCATTGAAATCTGTTCACTTTGAAGGAAAAGTAGATAAAAAGCAGCCTTTGCTGTGTTTTGTGTTCAAACACATGCATTTCAATAGAAAACATGCATCCCATTAAAACATAATGGGGTATATCTATAAAGCAGTGAATGTCACATTTACCAAACATTCACTGCATGGGAATCAATCACTAATTTAAAACACATGCTCCAGGAAGACAGGAAGAGGACCGGCACCCCTGCAGTGAAGATTTCTCCAGGATCCAGGTGCCTACACAATGTGGGATATCATTCATTACAGGTAAGTGATGCAACTAAAGCTGCAGGAATTCTTTTTTTTTTTTAGCCTAACTTCAGCTTTAACCACTTGCCCTCCCCCTCCTGACCAGGCCATTTTTTGCGATACGGCACTGCTTTACTTTAACTAACAATTGCGCGGTCGTGCAACGCTGCACATAAATTAAATTTATGTCCTTTTTTCCCCACAAATGGAGCTTTCTTTTGGTGGTATTTAATCACCTCTGCATTTTTTATGTTTTTCTCTATAAACAAAAGAAGACTGACAATTGTGAGAAAAAAACATTTTTGACTTTTTGCTATTAAACATGTCCAGTAAAAAAATGTAACAAATAAAATTTCGGCATAAATTTAAGCCAAAATGTATTCTGCTACACGTCTTTACTGAAAAAAAAATCCTAATACATGTATATTAACCACTTCCCGACCGGCCGTTGCATATAAACGGCCAGACGGTGGCAGTACAGGGTTGGGTGGCCGTTTATAAACGGCCTCCCGGCACCCTGCTTGTGCACGCTCCCTGGGAGCACGCAGCACTGCGATTCGGTGCCCGCTGTGTCCTCCGGACACAGTGAAACACCGATCGTCGGACGGGACCTCTGTATGAGGTCCCGATCATGTGATCACTGATTGGCCAATCAGTGATCACATGCAAAGTAGTAAGCAAGATGTCACTTGTGACATCATTGCTTACTACGTGTGAACAGCCTTGTACCATGTGACAAGCTGTGACCACTCACAGCTCACTCAGTACTTCTCAATGAGTGCAGGAATGCACACAGAGAGAAAGAGAAATGATTGCATTTACATCCTATATGGGTGAAAAAGCAATGTGTAAAAAAAAAAAAAAAAATCTTCATCACCCCCCACAAGTAGTACTGTGTCACCATGGTGACACTGTACTGCTAGGGTGACAGTATGTAAAAAAATAAATAAATAAATAAAAAATAATAATATAAAAAAATAAAATAAAAATGTAAAAAAAAAATGTTTAAAAATTATAATTTTTGGTTATAAACTAATTTGGATTTTTTTTTTTACTAAAAAGATAACGGAATAAATTTTGGCAAAGATTTATAATGAAATATTATTTATTTGCAAAATTTTATTAAAAAAACACTTTTTTTCAAAATTTTTGGACTTTTTCATTTACATAGCAAAAAAATAAAAATCCCAGCAGTGAATAAATACCACCAAAATAAAGCTTTATCTGTCTCAAAAAAATGGTAAAAAATTCATTCGGTTACAGTGTTGCATGACCGCGCAATTGTCATTCAAAGTGTGATAGCGCTGAAAGCTGAAAATTGCACTGGTCAGGAAGGGAGTAAAAGTGTCCGGTCTGGAAGTGGTTAATTGGTTTACGTGAAAGTTATAGCGTCTATAAATGGCGGTAGAATATTGGAGGCAAAAATATCTAATGGAATTTTTAGGCACATAAACTCAGTACACAAAAAGTAAAAACAATGCTGCTTTGTTAACATGGTGTGACATGTCGATAAAGCAACATTTGTTTTTACTTTTTGTGTACTGAGTTTATGTGCCTAAAAAGCCCATTAGATATGTTTGCCTCCAATATTCTTCAATTGGGATATGGCACTATGTTACTCTTGGGGTTGTGACCTCCTACCACCTGATGGTCGCCCCATCCCTCCGTTTTCCGAATACAAATGGCGGTATATATAGTAGTATTTTTTTTTTTTTTTTAATACTAGTAATGGGGGTGATCAGCGACTTATAGCGGGACTGCGGCGGGCATTCTGACACTGGGGGGAGACACTGCTATGCAGAGCAATACAGAGCAATGTGCAGGAGCTGACGGGGGAGAGATCTGTATTGTTTACATACAGGTCTCTCCCCCATCAGTGATACTCAGCAATCACCGAGTGCTGGCGGGGAATCACCAGCATGAGCCTGGTGATCGACAGCTGAGGTCACCAATGGCAGCGCAGGTAGGGCACGTGCATTGCCCGTGAGCGCCCCCTACCCGGAAATGCAAAATTACATATACATACGTGATTTTGCGCAAGCGTGCCACCCTGTAGCAGTATTTCTGCTATAGGGCGGTGGGAAAATGGTTAATACATTGCAGGTTACCACTTGTTTTTTTTACTTTTTTCCTTAATTTGTACTTGATGATCCTGATGCTAACATGCTTCCCATCCTGGGGTGACAACACTCACTCTTTGTGCTGTATCAATGGAGAAGTAGTGTTGTTACCGTAAGGCAAAGTGTCTTATGACTACAGGACATCTCCCCCCTCCTTGGGTCCATAACATTGATCCTAGGTTCACACCAATGCAGTGCGGGACGCGCTGAGAATCTTGTGCATTTTCCTGCACCGCATTGCGATTGCATCACATTCATGCGATCTGGTGCAGGTGTCAATAATAATTTAATGATACCCAAAAACAGATTGCAAAACATGATGTGATTGCCAGATGATGCGGATTTAAAAAAGAGTCCTGCACCTTACCCAAAGTGTATGGCTCAAATCGCACCCAGGGGCAGACTGACAATTTGGAAACTCGGGCACTGCCCGAGGGCTCGGGGTCAGTAGGGGGCCCCATTAGATGCCCTTGGTACCTTTTTCATAGGCTTTTTTGAGTTTGGGCAAGGACACAGAGGCCCCATGATCCCCTATTGCCCGGGGGCCCCATGAGTTGTCAGTCTGCCCCTGATCGCACCGCACAGGCATTTCTATGTAATTCGCACAGAAATACGGTCCAATTCCTGTGCTTATTACAGGTGGTGTCCTGCACCGCATAGTGTGAACCAGCTGTAAGGGGGGGTGTTCTGTAGTTCACATGTAAAGCTGGGAACAATGATAAATGATAACTATGCAGCAGATGGCAGGATCAAGTGGTATTTTGTTTCACTTATCGAACAGATTAAAAAAAAAAACAGTGGCATATTTAACAGACTGAAAGGAAATGTGTGAGAGGTCAGTTCTTAGGGATTACATATACCTTAAAGCGTATCTAAACCCCCCAAAAAATTTAATATGTTGCAGATTACCAGTCTTTTTTTGCAGGCTTTTTTGCCCTTTATTTTCACCTTCATGCATTCCATGCGATCCAGCGATGTGCGCAACAGCCTTGGCTGTCCCGGGTCTCTCCCTCTTCTTTGGCTGAGACAGAAGTGGGAACCATTGTCTCCTGCTGCTGTCAATCACAGCCAGTCAGCCAATGAGTAGAGAGAGGGAGCGGAGCCAAGCCATTGCTCTGTGTGTGAATGGATGCATGGATATTTATTTATCCAAGAGCTACAGAGAGCTCAGTCCTGTGAGTACTAATGTGTGGAAGGAGAAACTGTTAGAAGGAGATGGCTGCTTAAAAGTGCTGCATATGCTTTCACATGTGACTGCTGCAGACCATCCACTGAATGTAATTGACAATGTACTGACAAGTGACTCAGGAATGCATATCAGTGTGATGTGACTGCTATGCCATTTCCGAAGTACCACCAGTAAAGCAACCCTATTCATGTGTGGACATTCTTTCCTTGGGGATATAAAGGTCAGCGGCCTGGTATGTTGTGTCACTGGCATGAAGTGGGCACAATATGGAAGAGGGTTCGGACTCAGCAGGAGAGACAGTGTTCTAGCAAAAACAGGATCAAGGCAGGGACTTGTGTGTTTTTGGCGCCAACATCTAGCCAATTGCAAAGCCCTCTTACAGGCAGGGTACTTATTTCTCTATATACAGATTTCCTTTAACCACTTTGCGTGTGTGTGTGTGTGTGTGTGTGTGGGGGGGGGGGGGGTTACATGTGTTAAAATCAAAAATGTACTTAGCACCTCTAACCATTATATATTTTCTGAATGTAGATGCCATGGAGAACACAGTGGTGGTTGTTGCAAATTTTTAATGTTGCACGATATTTGCGCAGCTGTTTATCAAGTATTTAGGAAAAAATCCAATTAAACGAATTTTAGTTCACACAAACACAATACTACCCAATTTATTTTTTTTATTACTATTTTTGAGTTTGCACTACCCAATTTTTATTATAAAATATAAATGATGGTTTTGTGTTGAGTAAATAGATACCAAACATGTCAAGGCTAATTGCGTGCACACGTGAAATGGAAAAAAAATATGGTACCTAAACGTTTTAGTACAACGTTGAAGGTTTTAATCAGTTTAGAGGTAACCATGATGACCCTGGAATTATTGCATTCACGCTGACATTTGCACACGACTCACATGTGTGGTGCAATTGCTGATTACATACATGTGCAGGACCAATGAAAGCATTTGCATTTGTGTGTATGCGCAGAGTGTCAACAAGCCCCGTATATGATAGTATGGTCACATGATGGGTTCTCTTTATGGAAACATCAGGGGTCTATTAGACCCCCCGCCTCCATGTCTCACCTTCCCTGCTACCCTCCAATGCAGCTACAAGTATTCACAGATCATGCTTGATTAGCTGCATCCTCAGCTACAGTAGCCAGCAAATGGGAGCTGTGAACCTGAAAGTGACATAATACACATCTGGAAGGCTTTAATCCAGGTAGAGTCAACCAAGAATGATGGCCCTGGAATTATTGCTTTCACTATGACATTTACAGTGATACTTCACAAGTGTGGTACAATTGCTGACTACCAGGGCAGCCATCAGAAATGTTTGGGTCCCTTACACAACTTTAGGCTTGGGCCCCACAGCCTGACCACCAACATTCCCCAGGGCTGTCCCACCAGATCTGCTTACTGGCCACCCCACCAAGTCCTTCTGTGCACCCACTTTTAACACTCTTACAACTTAATATATGAAATGAAAAGCGTATTCAAAGTCATTAGTATGTTCAAGGTTTAACAGTAAGGAATTATATATTGGCCAAAAATTATGAAGCCTGCCACCACGACAAGGTAGACTGTTTTGGGCGGAATCCTATCTGACCTAATTCCCCCACCTATCTTCCTCTGGCATATCTAAGAAAATGAAAACAAATCCAGAACAAAAATATCCAAGCAAAGAGACAACCCAATCAAACAACAAGGCATCCCTATATATTCAGCAAAGAGACATCACCAAATATTCAGCAAAGCATCCCAATCGAGCAAAGAGACAACCCCATATAGCAAAGAGAAAGCTCAATCCAGCAAAGAGGCATCCCCATCCAGCAAAGAGATATCCCCATATATTAAGCAAAAAGACATCCCGATCCAGCAAAGACACGACCCAATCAAGCAGAGACATCCCCATACAGTATATTCAGCAAAGAGACATCCTCATATATCAAAAAGACATCCTCACATAGCAAAGAGTCAGCCCAATGCAACAAAGAGACAGCACTGAGCAGTCCTGCAGGCCACATGTAGCACAGCTCTTCCACACAGATGAGCTGCGACTGGCATGGCGCTCAAACCAGTATCCGATCTTCAGGGAGAAGAGGAGTACAGATGATATCCCTCCGCATTCCCCCTGCAGCCATAACTATGTGAGCTGCATTGGCTCACTCCACGGCCACCCTGCTTTAGCAATTATTAGTTATTACAATAGCAACAACTCTCTCAGTTCCCCTCACACCTGTGCGCACTCAGACCTCCTTTCACCTGTACACACTCAGCCCCCCTTCAGCTGTACACACTCAGCCCCCTTTCAGCTGTACACACACATCCCTCCTCACACCTGTACGCACTCAGCCTCCCCTCACCTGTACACACTCAGCCCCCCCTCACCTGTACGAAATCAGCCCCTTCTCACCTGTACGCATTCAGCCCCCCCTCGGCTGTACACACTCAGCCCCCCTCACCTGTACACACTCAGCCCCCTCACCCCTGTGCACACTCAGCCCCCTCTTGCCCCTGTACACACTCATCCCCCCCACACACCTGTATGCACTCAGCCCCCCACCCACACCTGTACGCACTCAGTCCCCCACACCTGTACGCACTCAGCCCCCTCATCCCTGTGCACACTCAGCCCCCCCCCCACACCTGTATGCACTCAGCCCCCCCCCACACCTGTACGCACTCAGCCCCCTCACCCCTGTGCACACTCAGCCCCCTCTTGCCCCCGTACACACTCAGCCACCCCACACCTGTACGCACTCAGCCCCCCCACACCTGTATGCACTCAGCCCCCCCACACCTGTACACACTCAGCCCCCCCACACCTGTACATACTCAGTCCCCCCCACACCTGTACACACTCAGTCCCCCTCACCTTTACACACTCAGTCCCCCTATACCTTTACACACTCAGCCACCCCACACCTGTACGCACTCAGCCCCCCCGACACACACACCTGTAGGCACTCAGCCCCCCCACACCTGTAAACACTCAGTCCCCCTACACCTGTACGCACTCAGTCCCCCTACACCTGTACGCACTCAGTCCCCCTACACCTGTACACACTCAGTCCCCCTCACACCTGTACGCACTCAGTCCCCCTACACCTGTACGCACTCAGTCCCCCTACACCTGTACACACTCAGTCCCCCTCACACCTGTACGCACTCAGTCCCCCTACACCTGTACACACTCAGTCCCCCTACACCTGTACACACTCAGTCCCCCTACACCTGTACGCACTCAGTCCCCCTCACACCTGTACGCACTCAGTCCCCCTACACCTGTACGCACTCAGTCCCCCTACACCTGTACGCACTCAGTCCCCCTACACCTGTACGCACTCAGTCCCCCTACACCTGTACACACTCAGTCCCCCTACACCTGTATGCACTCAGCCCCCCCCCCACACACACACACCTGCCCCCCCTTTTGCCCCCGTACACACTCAGCTACCCCACACCTGTACGCACTCAGCCCCCCCACACCTGTACGCACTCATCCCCCCCCACACACACACACCTGTACGCACTCAGCCCCCCCACACCTGTACACACTCAGCCCCCCTTCAGCTGTACACACTCAGCCCCCTTTCAGCTGTACACACACATCCCTCCTCACACCTGTACGCACTCAGCCTCCCCTCACCTGTACACACTCAGCCCCCCCTCACCTGTACGAAATCAGCCCCCTCTCACCTGTACGCATTCAGCCCCCCCTCGGCTGTACACACTCAGCCCCCCTCACCTGTACACACTCAGCCCCCTCACCCCTGTGCACACTCAGCCCCCTCTTGCCCCTGTACACACTCATCCCCCCCACACACCTGTATGCACTCAGCCCCCCACCCACACCTGTACGCACTCAGTCCCCCACACCTGTACGCACTCAGCCCCCTCATCCCTGTGCACACTCAGCCCCCCCCCCACACCTGTATGCACTCAGCCCCCCCCCACACCTGTACGCACTCAGCCCCCTCACCCCTGTGCACACTCAGCCCCCTCTTGCCCCCGTACACACTCAGCCACCCCACACCTGTACGCACTCAGTCCCCCCACACCTGTATGCACTCAGCCCCCCCACACCTGTACACACTCAGCCCCCCCACACCTGTACATACTCAGTCCCCACCACACCTGTACACACTCAGCCCCCCTCACCTTTACACACTCAGTCCCCCTCACCTTTACACACTCAGTCCCCCTATACCTTTACACACTCAGCCACCCCACACCTGTACGCACTCAGCCCCCCCGACACACACACCTGTAGGCACTCAGCCCCCCCACACCTGTAAACACTCAGTCCCCCTACACCTGTACGCACTCAGTCCCCCTACACCTGTACGCACTCAGTCCCCCTACACCTGTACACACTCAGTCCCCCTCACACCTGTACGCACTCAGTCCCCCTACACCTGTACACACTCAGTCCCCCTACACCTGTACGCACTCAGTCCCCCTACACCTGTACACACTCAGTCCCCCTACACCTGTACACACTCAGTCCCCCTACACCTGTACGCACTCAGTCCCCCTCACACCTGTACGCACTCAGTCCCCCTACACCTGTACACACTCAGTCCCCCTACACCTGTACGCACTCAGTCCCCCTACACCTGTACACACTCAGTCCCCCTACACCTGTATGCACTCAGCCCCCCCCCCCCCACACACACACCTGCCCCCCCTTTTGCCCCCGTACACACTCAGCTACCCCACACCTGTACGCACTCAGCCCCCCCACACCTGTATGCACTCATCCCCCCCACACCTGTACACACTCAGCCCCCCCACACCTGTACACACTCAGCCACCCCACACCTGTACGCACTCATCCCCCCCCCACACACACACACCTGTACGCACTCAGCCCCCCCACACCTGTACACACTCAGCCCCCCCACACCTGTACGCACTCAGCCCCCCCACACCTGTACGCACTCAGCCCCCTACACCTGTACACACTCAGCCCTTCCTCACTTGCACACACTTAGCCCCCCCTCCTCCCTGTATGCACTCAGCCCCGCTCACCTTTACACACTCAGTCCCCCTCACCTTTACACACTCAGTCCCCCTCACCTTTACACACTCAGTCCCCCTATACCTTTACACACTCAGCCACCCCACACCTGTACGCACTCAGCCCCCCCCCCACACACACACCTGTAGGCACTCAGCCCCCCCACACCTGTACGCACTCAGCCCCCCCACACCTGTACACACTCAGTCCCCCTCACACCTTTACACACTCAGCCACCCCACACCTGTACGCACTCAGCCCCCCCCCACACACACACCTGTACGCACTCAGCCCCCCCACACCTGTACGCACTCAGCCCCCCCACACCTGTACACACTCAGTCTCCCTCACACCTGTACACACTCAGTCCCTCTACACCTGTACACACTCAGTCCCTCTACACCTGTACACACTCAGTCCCTCTACACCTGTACACACTCAGTCCCCCTCACATCTGCACACACTCAGTCCCCCTCACATCTGCACACACTCAGTCCCCCTACACCTGTACACACTCAATCCCCCTACACCTGTACACACTCAGTCCTGCTCACACCTGTACACACTCAGTCCCCCTACACCTGTACACACTCAGTCCCCCTACACCTGTACACACTCAGTCCTGCTCACACCTGTACACACTCAGTCCCCCTACACCTGTACACACTCAGCCCCCCCCCACACCTGTACGCACTCAGCCCCCCCACACCTGTACGCACTCAGCCCCCCCCACACCTGTACGCACTCAGCCCCCCACACCTGTACGCACTCAGCCCCCCCACCTGTACGCACTCAGCCCCCCCACACCTGAACACACTCAGCCCCCCCCCACACCTGTACGCACTCAGCCCCCACCTGTACACACTCAGCCCCCCCACACCTGTACACACTCAGCCCCCCCACACCTGTACACACTCAGCCCTTCCTCACTTGCACACACTTAGCCCCCCCCTCCTCCCTGTATGCACTCAGCCCCCCTCACCTTTACACACTCAGTCCCCCTCACCTTTACACACTCAGTCCCCCTCACCTTTACACACTCAGCCATCCCACACCTGTACGCACTCAGCCCCCCACACCTGTACGCACTCAGCCCCCCCACACCTGTACACACTCAGTCCCCCTCACACCTTTACACACTCAGCCACCCTACACCTGTACGCACTCAGCCCCCCCCCCCACACACCTGTACGCACTCAGCCCCCCCACCTCTACGCACTCAGCCCCCCCACACCTGTACACACTCAGCCCCCCCCCCCACACCTGTACGCACTCAGCCCCCCCCACCTGTACACACTCAGCCCCCCCACACCTGTACACACTCAGCCCCCTCACTTGCACACACTTAGCCCCCCCTCCTCCCTGTATGCACTCAGCCCCCCTCACCTTTACACACTCAGCCCCCCTCACCTTTACACACTCAGTCCCCCTCACCTTTACACACTCAGCCACCCCACACCTGTACACACTCAGCCCCCCCCACACAAACCTGTAGGCACTCAGTCCCCCTACACCTGTACACACTCAGTCCCCCTCACACCTGTACACACTCAGTCCCCCTACACCTGTACACACTCAGTCCCCCTACACCTGTACACACTCAGTCCCCCTCACACCTGTACACACTCTGTCCCCCTCACACCTGTACACACTCAGTCCCCCTCACACCTGTACACACTCAGTCCCCCTACACCTGTACACACTCAGTCCCCCTACACCTGTACGCACTCAGCCCCCCTACACCTGTACACACTCAGCCCCCCCCCACACCTGTACGCACTCAGCCCCCCCCCACCTGTACGCACTCAGCCCCCCCACACCTGTACACACTCAGCCCCCCCACACCTGTACGCACTCAGCCCCCCCCACCTGTACACACTCAGCCCCCCCACACCTGTACACACTCAGCCCCCCCACACCTGTACACACTCAGCCCTTCCTCACTTGCACACACTTAGCCCCCCCTCCTCCCTGTATGCACTCAGCCCCCCTCACCTTTACACACTCAGTCCCCCTCACCTTTACACACTCAGTCCCCCTCACCTTTACACACTCAGCCACCCCACACCTGTACGCACTCAGCCCCCCACACACCTGTAGGCACTCAGCCCCCCCACACCTGTACGCACTCAGTCCCCCCCACACCTGTACACACTCAGTCCCCCCCACACCTGTACACACTCAGTCCCTCTACACCTGTACACACTCAGTCCCCCTACACCTGTACACACTCAGTCCCCCTACACCTGTACACACTCAGTCCCCCTCACATCTGCACACACTCAGTCCCCCTATACCTGTACACACTCAGTCCCCCTATACCTGTACACACTCAGTCCTCCTATACCTGTACACACTCAGTCCCCCTCACACCTGTACACACTCAGTCCTCCTATACCTGTACACACTCAGTCCCCCTCACACCTGTACACACTCAGTCCCCCTCACACCTGTACACACTCAGTCCTCCTATACCTGTACACACTCAGTCCCCCTCACCTGTACGCACATAGTCCCCCTCACACCTGTACAAACTCAGTCCCCCTACACCTGTACACACTCAGTCCCCCTACACCTGTACACACTCAGTCCTCCTATACCTGTACACACTCAGTCCCCCTCACACCTGTACACACTCAGTCCCCCTACACCTGAACGCACTCAGTCCCCCTACACCTGTACGCACTCAGTCCCCCTACACCTGTACGCACTCAGTCCCCCTACACCTGTACGCACTCAGTCCCCCTACACCTGTACGCACTCAGTCCCCCTACACCTGTACGCACTCAGTCCCCCTACACCTGTACACACTCAGTCCCCCTACACCTGTATGCACTCAGCCTCACTCACCTTTACATACTCAGTCCCCCTATACCTGTACACACTCAGTCCCCTACACTTGTACACACTCAGTCCCCCTCACACCTGTACACACTCAGTCCCCCTACACTTGTACACACTCAGTCCCCCTCACACCTGTACACACTCAGTCCTCCTATACCTGTACACACTAAGTCCCCCTCACACCTGTACACACTCAGTCCTCCTATACCTGTACACACTCAGTCCCCCTCACCTGTACGCACTCAGTCCCCCTCACACCTGTACACACTCAGTCCCCCTACACCTGTACACACTCAGTCCCCCTACACCTGTACACACTCAGTCCCCCTCACACCTGTACACACTCAGTCCCCCTACACCTGTACACACTCAGTCCCCCTACACCTGTACGCACTCAGTCCCCCTACACCTGTACGCACTCAGTCCCTCTACACCTGTACACACTCAGTCCCGCTACACCTGTACACACTCAGTCCCCCTCACACCTGTACACACTCAGTCCCCCTACACCTGTATGCACTCAGCCCCACTCACCTTTACACACTCAGTCCCCCTACACCTGTACACACTCAGTCCCCCTACACCTGTACACACTCAGTCCCCTTCACACCTGTACACACTCAGTCCCACTACACCTGTATGCACTCAGCCCCACTCACCTTTACACACTCAGTCCCCCTACACCTGTACGCACTCAGTCCCTCTACACCTGTACACACTCTGTCCCCCTACACCTGTACACACTCAGTCCCCCTCACACCTGTACACACTCAGTCCCACTACACCTGTATGCACTCAGCCCCACTCACCTTTACACACTCAGTCCCCCTATACCTGTACACACTCAGTCCCCCTACACTTGTACACACTCAGTCCCCCTCACACCTGTACGCACTCAGCCCCCCACACACCTGTAGGCACTCAGCCCCCCCACACCTGTACGCACTCAGTCCCCCCCACACCTGTACCCACTCAGTCCCCCCCACACCTGTACACACTCAGTCCCTCTACACCTGTACACACTCAGTCCCCCTACACCTGTACACACTCAGTCCCCCTACACCTGTACACACTCAGTCCCCCTCACATCTGCACACACTCAGTCCCCCTATACCTGTACACACTCAGTCCCCCTATACCTGTACACACTCAGTCCTCCTATACCTGTACACACTCAGTCCCCCTCACACCTGTACACACTCAGTCCTCCTATACCTGTACACACTCAGTCCCCCTCACACCTGTACACACTCAGTCCTCCTATACCTGTACACACTCAGTCCCCCTCACCTGTACGCACATAGTCCCCCTCACACCTGTACAAACTCAGTCCCCCTACACCTGTACACACTCAGTCCCCCTACACCTGTACACACTCAGTCCTCCTATACCTGTACACACTCAGTCCCCCTCACACCTGTACACACTCAGTCCCCCTACACCTGAACGCACTCAGTCCCCCTACACCTGTACGCACTCAGTCCCCCTACACCTGTACGCACTCAGTCCCCCTACACCTGTACGCACTCAGTCCCCCTACACCTGTACACACTCAGTCCCCCTCACACCTGTACACACTCAGTCCCCCTACACCTGTATGCACTCAGCCTCACTCACCTTTACATACTCAGTCCCCCTATACCTGTACACACTCAGTCCCCCTACACTTGTACACACTCAGTCCCCCTCACACCTGTACACACTCAGTCCCCCTACACTTGTACACACTCAGTCCCCCTCACACCTGTACACACTCAGTCCTCCTATACCTGTACACACTCAGTCCCCCTCACACCTCTACACACTCAGTCCTCCTATACCTGTACACACTCAGTCCCCCTCACCTGTACGCACTCAGTCCCCCTCACACCTGTACACACTCAGTCCCCCTACACCTGTACACACTCAGTCCCCCTACACCTGTACACACTCAGTCCCCCTCACACCTGTACACACTCAGTCCCCCTACACCTGTACACACTCAGTCCTCCTATACCTGTACACACTCAGTCCCCCTCACACCTGTACACACTCAGTCCCCCTAACACCTGTACACACTCAGTCCCCCTACACCTGAACGCACTCAGTCCCCCTACACCTGTACACACTCAGTCCCCCTACACCTGTACGCACTCAGTCCCCCTACACCTGTACGCACTCAGTCCCTCTACACCTGTACACACTCAGTCCCGCTACACCTGTACACACTCAGTCCCCCTCACACCTGTACACACTCAGTCCCCCTACACCTGTATGCACTCAGCCCCACTCACCTTTACACACTCAGTCCCCCTACACCTGTACACACTCAGTCCCCCTACACCTGTACACACTCAGTCCCCTTCACACCTGTACACACTCAGTCCCACTACACCTGTATGCACTCAGCCCCACTCACCTTTACACACTCAGTCCCCCTACACCTGTACGCACTCAGTCCCTCTACACCTGTACACACTCTGTCCCCCTACACCTGTACACACTCAGTCCCCCTCACACCTGTACACACTCAGTCCCACTACACCTGTATGCACTCAGCCCCACTCACCTTTACACACTCAGTCCCCCTATACCTGTACACACTCAGTCCCCCTACACTTGTACACACTCAGTCCCCCTCACACCTGTACACACTCAGTCCCCCTATACCTGTACACATTCAGTCCTCCTATACCTGTACACACTCAGTCCTCCTATACCTGTACACACTCAGTCCCCCCCACACCTGTACGCACTCAGTCCCCCTCACACCTATACGCACTCAGTCCCCCTACACCTGTACACACTCAGTCCCCCTCACACCTGTACACACTCAGTCCCCCTACACCTGTACACACTCAGTCCTCCTATACCTGTACACACTCAGTCCCCCTCACACCTGTACACACTCAGTCCTCCTATACCTGTACACACTCAGTCCCCCTCACCTGTACGCACTCAGTCCCCCTCACACCTGTACACACTCAGTCCCCCTACACCTGTACACACTCAGTCCCCCTACACCTGTACACACTCAGTCCCCCTCACACCTGTACACACTTAGTCCCCCTACACCTGTACACACTCAGTCCTCCTATACCTGTACACACTCAGTCCCCCTCACACCTGTACACACTCAGTCCCCCTAACACCTGTACACACTCAGTCCCCCTACACCTGAACGCACTCAGTCCCCCTACACCTGTACGCACTCAGTCCCCCTACACCTGTACGCACTCAGTCCCCCTACACCTGTACGCACTCAGTCCCTCTACACCTGTACACACTCAGTCCCGCTACACCTGTACACACTCAGTCCCCCTCACACCTGTACACACTCAGTCCCCCTACACCTGTATGCACTCAGCCCCACTCACCTTTACACACTCAGTCCCCCTACACCTGTACACACTCAGTCCCCCTACACCTGTACACACTCAGTCCCCCTACACCTGTACACACTCAGTCCCCTTCACACCTGTAAACACACTGTCCCACTACACCTGTATGCACTCAGCCCCACTCACCTTTACACACTCAGTCCCCCTACACCTGTACGCACTCAGTCCCTCTACACCTGTACACACTCTGTCCCCCTACACCTGTACACACTCAGTCCCCCTCACACCTGTACACACTCAGTCCCACTACACCTGTATGCACTCAGCCCCACTCACCTTTACACACTCAGTCCCCCTATACCTGTACACACTCAGTCCCCCTACACTTGTACACACTCAGTCCCCCTCACACCTGTACACACTCAGTCCCCCTATACCTGTACACATTCAGTCCTCCTATACCTGTACACACTCAGTCCTCCTATACCTGTACACACTCAGTCCCCCTCACCTGTACGCACTCAGTCCCCCTCACACCTATACGCACTCAGTCCCCCTACACCTGTACACACTCAGTCCCCCTCACACCTGTACACACTCAGTCCCCCTACACCTGTACACACTCAGTCCCCCTCACACCTGTACACACTCAGTCCCCCTACACCTGTACAAACTCAGTCCCCCTACACCTGTACACACTCAGTCCCCCTACACCTGTACACACTCAGTCCCCCTCACACCTGTACACACTCAGTCCCCCTACACCTGTACACACTCAGCCCCCCCACACCTGTACACACTCAGTCCCCCTCACACCTGTACACACTCAGTCCCCCTACACCTGTACACACTCAGTCCCCCTCACACCTGTACACACTCAGTCCCCCTCACACCTGTACACACTCAGTCCCCCTACACCTGAACGCACTCAGTCCCTCTACACCTGTACGCACTCAGTCCCCCTACACCTGTACGCACTCAGTCCCCCTACACCTGTACGCACTCAGTCCCCCCTACACCTGTACGCACTCAGTCCCCCTCACACCTGTACACACTCAGTCCCCCTCACACCTGTACACACTCAGTCCCCCTACACCTGTACACACTCAGTCCCCCTACACCTGTACGCACTCAGTCCCCCTACACCTGAACGCACTCAGTCCCCCTACACCTGAACGCACTCAGTCCCTCTACACCTGTACGCACTCAGCCCCCCTACACCTGTACGCACTCAGTACCCCTACACCTGTATGCACTCAGTCCCCCTACACCTGTACACACTCAGTCCCCCTACACCTGTACACACTCAGTCCCCCTACACCTGTATGCACTCAGCCCCCCTACACCTGTACGCACTCAGCCCCCCTACACCTGTACACACTCAGTCCCCCTACACCTGTATGCACTTGCCGAGACACAGAGAGGAACTGCAGCCAATCACAGTACACAGTACAGTACAAGCAGCACACACAGGAGGAGCGCACATGCAGGACGTAGCCACAGGTGTCAGTAATGAGCTCAATAACAAAGAGCAGCAGCTACCTACTTCTCTTCTGTAGTGCACCATGCGGTTTCCCTGCACCCACCCCTGCCATCTCCTTGCCTGCCGGGCGGCCAGGCCCCTCAGGACGCCTGGACCCCCTACATTTGTGTCTGCTGTCCCCCCTGATGGCGGCTCTGCTGATTACATACTGGGGTGGGCCATTTGAACGCATGAGCATCGATGTGTGTGAAGAAGGCTAACAAGCCCCCTATGTGATAGCCTGGGCACATGATGAGTTCTCTTTATGGAGACATTGGGGTTCTATTAGACCTCCCTTCCAAATGTCTCCCATGCCCTCCAATGCAGCTATTTAAGCACAGATCATGCTTGATTAGCTGTATCCTCCACTACAGTAGACAGGGAATGCCAGCTGTGAACAGGGAAGTAATATCATACACACTGCTTCTGGGTTCATTCGGTGAAGAGAGGTTTGGAGTGGGGGAAGGGGGTTGTTTGGTGGAGGATAAGGGGGTCAGCCTTTCTAATCACTATAAAAGTAATTTGCCAGCTAAAGAGCCATTTAGATCACTTTTATGTAACAGCCGTATCCAGCTGAAAACAATTATAACCACTTAAAGTCCAGGACAAATTAGAATGCCCTACGGAAGGGAAGTGGTCAAAGCGATCTATTTCCTTCCCTAAGTATGTAAACATAGAAACACCTTCAAACTGTGCACCAGATTAAACAAAGCTGCTATTGATATGCTATTGATATGCAAATGTTGACTTTTTCTCAGAAGTCAGCAGCTAACCCCTCAACCACACCCATGACCACTGATATATGAAGAGCAATAACAAAAGACACAAGGCAAACAAAGTGTTCTTGACATGCAGTCTGATTGAAAGGCTGCCTTTCCCATCTCTATAATATGAGAAGCAAAATGGCGGAGCCCAGTTGGGTTTTCGAGGAACAAAAGTTGTGATTCTAAAAGCTGCGTAACTAAAATTTCCCCAAAGATACTTTAACCATAGTAAAAGACAAGGGTTTCTTTAACAACTACATGTTCAAAGACATCAAACTGTGTTAAGGGAGCAAGGTTGCTATCTTACTTTTGGAATACATTTGTCCTTTAGATATCACCATTTCTATACTTTTGCCTTTAATAGCAGTTTTCAACATTTTTGAAGCAAAAAGCTTACTTCTTATCTCCAAGAAACGAGTTTCTATAACCTTTCCATCTAAAGGTGAATGAATCTCTGTCTATATTAATTGGATGATAATGTTTCCGGACTTTCGTACGAAACGTTCGCCTCTTCAAATCTGCTGGGAAACTTTTTTCTTCTCTTCAAATAGATAACCGCATTATACCATTTTTAAGTCCATTAATCCTAATTAAATTGAATTTTAGTGTGCTCCTGTAAATGAACACCTGTTCTCAATGTCATTCCCTGGGTTTGAAGTTGTAGAAACCTTTCAAAAATGACTCTTTAATGAACACTTTGATCCTAAGAAATTAATTAATTAGAAAATGTGGCTAAGATTATACATCTGACTGTGTTTTCATAGCTCATTGGTTACTCACCTTACATGTTCAGTCACTTTCCTTCTCCTTGTAAATGTGTCCATGGGATATAAAAGCCATTTATGGCTAGTTCGGGTGATAATTTCGCGTGTGTGGGTGTTTGCAGTAGAGTAGGGATGAGCAAATCTGGAAAAATTTACTCCATCAATGATTTTGTGGAGCAAACTCCTAGAATGGCTTAACCAAGTGAATAATTGTAAAATAGAATATTAGTAAAATAGTAAAGAAGTCACCTGTAAAAATGGCAGATTACTTTTCTGAGTCACCTCCTGATGGCTATCAGGAACGCTGATGCTGCTAAAATGTGATTATTCTTGGATGTGAGGGGTAGCCTTTCAGGCACATTTGTGTAATGGTCCCATATAGCCCAAGCACTAGGGGTTGAGCTGAGGAGCAGTGAAGGACAGGCGTGCATTTTGATCACATTCGGACATACCTGGATTTCCAAACGGAAATTATTATTATTATACAGTATTTATAAAGCGCTAACAGTTCGCTCAGCGCTGTACATTACAATGGGAGACAGAACATGCGACAGTACAATAACAATACAATGCAATACACGAGGGGTTCGAGGGCCCTGCTCCTTGGAGCTTACAATCTAGGAGATAATAACGAATGTCAACGAATCCATAAAAAAAAAAGTTATAATGAAATTAATGAACGCATTAATTTAATTTGGATTCATTGTGAATAGCTGGTTGTTAAGGAGTATTTTTATTTACTTTTGACTTTTTTTTTTTGGTGAATGAGTAGAGGGTGCTATGTAACCCTACTCATTGACATGGGGGGATGGTTGTTAAAGGGGGCTTCCAGATTCTGAAAAGTCGCCCCCTGCACCCCCACAACCATAATATCCATACCAGATCTTAACCTCTTGCCGTCCGCCTGCTGTTTATAAACAGCAGGGCGGTGGCAGTCCAGGGTCGGGTTGCCGTCCATAAACGGCACCCGCCTTTTCTAGCTGTGCGCGCTCCCCGATCGTTGGACGGGACCTCTGTGCGAGGTCCCGATCATGTGATCACTGATTGGCGAATCAGTGATCACATGCAAAGTAGTAAGCAAGATGTCACTTGTGACATCATTGCTTACTACGTGTGAAATCTGTGAATGATCACAGAGGTCACATGGTACAAGGCTATTCACAACAGCCTTGTACCATGTGACAAGCTGTGACCACTCACAGCTCACTCAGTAATTCTCAATGACTGCAAGAATGCAGACAGAGAGAAAGAGAAATGATTGCTTTTACATCCTATATGGGTGTAAAAGCAATCAGTGTAAAAAAAAAAAAAAAAAAATCTTCATCACCCTCCACAAGTAGTACAGTGTCACCATGGTGACAGTGTACTGCTAGGGTGACAGTATGTAAAAAAAAAATAAAAAATAATAATATAAAAAAAATAAAATAAAATGTAAAAAAAAATGTTTAAAAATTATAATTTTTGGTTATAAACTAATTTTGATTTTTTTTTTTACTAAAAAAATAACGGAATAAATTTTGGCTAAGATTTATGATGAAATACTATTTATTTGCAAAATTTTATTTAAAAAAACACTTTTTTTCAAAATTTTTGAACTTTTTCATTTACATAGTAAAAAAAATAAAAATACCAGCAGTGAATAAATACCACCAAAATAAAGCTTTATCTGTCTCAAAAAAATGGTAAAAAATTCATATGGGTACAGTATTGCATGACCGCGCAATTGTCATTCAAAGTGTGATAGCGCTGAAAGCTAAAAATTGCCCTGGACAGGAAGGGGTAAAAGTGTCCGGACAGGAAGTGGTTAAGAAGCACAAACTAAATTCTTCAATTAGCAAATAGATCCGAAAGGAAATGAAATGAAAATTTGTGGCGTGCACATGTCTACCACAGCAGTGACATTCCCAACTACAACAACTACAATCAAGAGTTTGCAACTGAAAATGAGACTTTCACATTGCTGTGGAGGAATTTTGGCCCACTCTTCTTTGCAGAATTGTTTTATATCAACCACATTGGAGGGTTTTCGAGCATCAACTTTGATTTCGTTCTTTTTTTTTTTGAACAATGCAGAGGTGGACTTGCAGGTGTGTTTCGGATCATTGTCCTGAGCTTGAGGTCACGAACTGATAGCCAGACATTATCCTTCAGGATTTTCTGGTAGAGCACAGAATCCATGGTTTCCTCAATTATGGCAAGTCATCCAGGTCCTGAAGCTGCAAAGCAGCCCCAAACCATCACACTACCACCACCATGTTTGACTGTTGGAATGATTTTTCTTTATGAAATGCTGTGTTAGTTTTGCCAGATGTAACGGGACACATACCTTCTAAAGGGTTCAACTTTTGTCTTATCAGTCCATAGAATATTTTCCCAAATGTCTTGGAGATAATCAAGATGTGAGATGAGCCTTTGTGTTCTTTTTGGTCAGCAGTAGCTTTCGCCTTGGAACTCTCCCATAGATGCCATTTTTTCCCAATCTCTTTCTTATTGTTGAATCATGAACAATGACCTTAACTGAGGCACACACACCATAAACCTACACACACACCAGAGCAGGGGCGGACTGACAACTCATGGAGCCCCCGGGCAATAGGGGATCATGGGACCCCTGTGTCCTTGTCCAAACTCAAAAAAGCCGATGAAAAGGTACCAGGGGCATCTCATGGGGGCCCCCTACTGACCCCGGGCCCTCGGGCAGTGCCCAAGTTTCCAAAATGGTCAGTCCGCCCGTGCACCAGAGCCAGTTTTGTTGGAATTCTGTATGCAACTTTTAAAATCTGAAAATAACTTTTAAAAAAGTCTTTATAGTAACTTATAAATATTCTTTATACATCATTACATTATAACCTAAACTCCAGCTTTCTCTTCAGTCTTGCAGAGTTGTACCGGCTCCTCTGTGTTGACATTGCTCACTCTGATTTCACTGCACACTGTGAGCTCCTCACAATGTGCACTAGAAGATTCAGCAAGTCAGATAGAGCCGCCTCATTTCCTGGATGGAGGACATCCAGCATCATCTAGCACTTTCCTCCCCAGCCTGACTGTCCATCCCTTTCATTGCAGTTCTTTCAGTCATGGAGGCCTGACATCACATGTAAGGGGCCTGCCTGCAAATGTGATAGTTTGCCCAGAAAAGTCCATTCTTCCAGATACCCACCCATCAAGATATTTTAATAACAGGGCTGAGGACTCTTGAGAGGAGTACTGAGGCAGGGTGCTGCGATGTTTAAAGAAACTAGGTACAGACCCCTGCTGGCCCCTCCCACCAGCCTTGATCTGCCTACATTACACAGAGAAGCACTTAGACCCACTAATGACATCACTGGGTATAAAATAAGGTTTAAATTAACCCTAAGGCTCACAATCACATGATCAGGGGCGGACTGACAACTCATGGGGCCCCCAGGCAATAGGGGATCATGGGGCCCCTGTGTCCTTGCCCACACTCAAAGCACTCCCAAAAAAAGCCTATAAAAGGTACCAGAGGCATCTCATGGGGGCCCCCTAATGACCCCGGGCCCTTGGGCAGCGCCCGAATGTCCGAATGGTCAGTCCTCCCCTGCACATGACTTTGTTTAGAAACCAATTTTCTCAACAGGTTCCAAGTTATGAAGAGTTGCACCACTTTCTGTGAAAACAGGGCGCCATGCTTAGGGGGCAGGGCCATGACACCCTGCACTTACAGTCTTTTCTCAGCCTACTGGGTGATGCTGGGTGTCATTCAGTCTGGGAAACCAAGGACATTGTGTGGTGGAAAAGAGGTACTGCAGGGAGAGCTACTCTTAGAAGGTGAGTACCGCACCCAGAGCTGCTTTTTATTAGAAAAACCAAAAGGGCAACCCAAAACTTGGGGTTTCTTTTACTTTCACTTTCAACGATAATGGTAAACAGGACATAGACAGAGGGTGAATCTCCCTAATGGGGGCACAGACAGAAATAAAAACTGACAGGGGTTCCAGTCCCTCTCCACTGTATCCAAAATTTTAAAAAAATAGCTTTTAGTTATACATTAACCCCTTGCCTACCGGGCACTTATACCCCCTTCCTGCCCAGGCCAATTTTCAGCTTTCAGTTCTGTTGAGTGACAATTGCGCGGTCATGCAACACTGTACCCATATGAAATTTTTATATTTTTTTTTCACAGAAATACAGCTTTCTTTTGGTGGTATGTACTTGCCGCTGGGTGCAGGGGCGGACTGACAACTCATGGGGCCCCCGGGCAATAGAGGATCATGGGGCCCCTGTGTCCTTTCTCAAACTTAAAAAAGCCTATGAAAAAGGTACCAGGGGCATCTCATGGGGCCCCCTAATGACCCCGGGCCCTTGGGCAGTGCCCGAGTTTCCAAATGGTCAGTCCGCCCCTGGTTGGGTGTTTTATTTTTTGAGCTATAAACAAAAAAGAGCAAACATTTTGAAAAAAAAAATGTTTTTCTTTGTTTCTATTATAAAATTTTGCAAACAGGTAATTTTTCTCCTTCACTGATGTGCATTGATGAGGCTGCACTGATGGGCACTGATAGGCAGAACTGACGAGCACTGATAGGTACTGATAGGTGGCACTGATGAGTTGGTACTGATATGTGGCACTGATGAGCTGGCACTGATAGGCAACAATGATGGGCACTGATAGGTGGCACTGATAGGCGGTACTGATGAGATGGCACTGATATGCAGCAATGATGGGCACTGATAGGCAGCACTGATAGGCGGTATTGATGGCACTGATATGCAACAATGATGGGCACTGATAGGTGGCACTGATAGGCACTGATAGGCAGCACTGACAGGTGGCACTGACTGGCAGAACTGCTGGACACTGACTGGCAGAACTGCTGGACACTGACTGGCAGCACAGCTGGGCACTAATGGGCGGCACTTATGGGTGGCACTGCTGGGCACAGGTGGGCAGCACTGGTGGGTGGCACTGATCATCAGTGCCCTGATGATCAGTGCCGATCCCTCCTCTGACAATTGCTGGTTATCGGCAGTACTTTCCTCATGCTATGACAGCGGGAGGAAAGTGCAGCCGATAACCGGCAACTGCATTTAATGGTGATCTGCTGCGTCATTGGACACGGCTGATCATGTGGTAAAAGGCCGCTGTGATTGGCCTTTTACCACATCACGTGATCAGCTGTGTCCATAGAACTTAGCGATCATGCAGATCGCTGGGTGCGCGCCCCTGTGGGCGTACGGGATAGCGTGTTCTGGGTGGACGTCATATGATGTCCTCCCAGAACTGGCCGACCGCAGTGAAGCCGTCATTTGGCTATCTGCAGTCGGCAAGTGGTTAATGCCATCTCTGTACTGCCAGTCTCCTACAGCCTCTTTCAGCCATTTCCCGTCTTCATGCACTCCAGCAATGGCTGCATGGCATTTCTCATGGCGGGTTTCCTAACAGTGACAAAAGTGTAATGTGTGTCAGTACAGCTGCTTGTGGACTCCTGTATGAGAGAGTGACAACACAAGGGCACAACCGAGTGACAAGGAAAGAGCGTTGTCACTCCATAACAGCCAGTGCCAGAACACGGATCTACATGCCAGGACCATCAGGTATTACTTTATCGAAATCTGCAGTTTTAAAAATAATAAAATATATAAAATTTGGCATTACTTTACAGCCCAACTCTGGTAAACAAAAACTATCACCCTCCAATCCCATCGGCATACACTATACAATCTGATTACAGAAATCTCCTTTAGATGTACCACCAACTCCATACATTACCTTGTAAAAGTAGTGGTGACATCATCACTGTACTGTACATAGCCTGTGCAGGTAGCATCTGGGGGCCAAGAGTACCGGATCTCAATCATGAAATCACTGTAAAAGCCTGTGATTGGCTATCACAGTGATCAATCAATAACATTCTCCCCTGTATTCTCTTTCTCCTTTGAATGGAAAAAAATACATTCGGAGGAATTAAATAGGCTTGCTGCACTGTTATAATGGCGTGAGTGCCGTAAATCACATTAACAAAGTAGATAGACCTGTTTCAGGTCTACACGTGCCACCCACAACAATTTCCGAAGTATAGAATATCGCCGTAAATCCCTGCCAGGTTTGACCTGACATACAGAACGTGAGCTCTCAGCAGACAGATCACATCCTTCTCTCTACTCAGAGCCTGTTTACAAACACACAGGACTCTGTACACAATGATCTGGCTGTTTCCTTTCCCTGGTAAGCAGGGAGAAAAAACAGATCTGTGAGTAAAAGCAGCACACATTACCTTTAGATTGTAAGCTCCATGAGCAGGGCCCTCCTATTCCTTCTGTACTGAAATGTATTGTAACTGTGCTGTCTCCCGTTATATTGTAAAGCGCTGAGCAAACTATTGGTGCTATATAAATCCTGTATATTAATAATAATATAAATCGTGTATAATAATAATAATAATATAAATTGTGTATAATAATAATAATAATAATATAAATCCTGTATAATGATAATAATAATAATAGGAAGAATATAAATCCTGTAGTATAATAATAATATAAATCCTGTATAATAATAATATAAATCCTGAATAATAATAATAATAATATATAAATCCTGTATAATAATAATAATATAAATCCTGAATAATAATAATAATACTATAAATCCTGTATAATAATAATAATATAAATCCTGTATAATAATAATATAAATCCTGAATAATAATAATATAAAACCTGTATTATAATAATAATAATATAAATCCTGTATAATGATAATAATAATAATATAAACACTGTATAATAATAATAATATAAATCCTGTATAATAATAATATAAATCCTGAATAATAATAATATAAATCCTGTATTATAATAATAATAATATAAATCCTGTATAATAATAATAATATAAATCCTGTATAATAATAATAATAATAATATAAATCCTGTATAATGATAATAATAATATAAACACTGTATAATAATAATAATATAAATCCTGTATTATAATAATAATATAAATCCTGTATAATAATAATAATAATATAAATCCTGTATAATGATAATAATAATAATATAAATCCTGTATAATAATAATACCAATATAAATCCTGTATAATAATAATACCAATGTAAATCCTGTATAATAATAATAATTTGTATTAATTGCATTGGCTGGGAAGGGGTAAACATCAAGTGGCAATCAAGGGGTTAACTGTGTGTCTAACAAGAGTAATGTTCTTGTTAGGCACACAGTAAGGCTGGCCATACATGGGTTGATTTCCAAACGATTTTTCATTCGTCGGACCTAAGAATAATCGACCGATTTTCGCTCTGTTAGTGGGGCAATGGCACCAGACGATTTTCGTGGTTCCTCTACATTTCGTTTATTGAGCATGTTGGAAAATTCGTGAAGAACAGCCGATTTTCTAAATCATTGATGAATTACAGAACAAAACAACGTTTTCGATTTTCGATCCAAAAATTGTTCGGAATTCAACCCATGTATGCCTGCTTTAGCCCCTTGATTGCCCCTTGATGTTTACCCCTTCCCATCCAGGGCAATTTTCGTGGTACCTCCCCATTTCGTTTATCAGGCATGGTGGAAAATTCGTGAAAAACAACCAATTTTCGAAATCATTGATGGATTACAGAACAAAACAGCGTTTTGATTTTTGATCGAAAAATCGCTCAGCGTTCGACCCATGTATGCCTGCTTTAGCCCCTTGATTGCCCCTTGATGTTTACCGCTTCCCAGCCAGTGCAATTTTTGTGTTTCCTCCCCATTTCGTTTATCGGGCATGTTGGAAACTTCGTGAAAAACGACCGATTTTTTAAATCATTGATGGATTACAGAAAGAGCGACGTTTTTGATTTTCGATTGAAAAAATCTTTCGGAATTCGACCCATGTATGGCCTGCTTTAGCCCCTTGATTGCCCCTTGATGTTTACCGCTTCCCAGCCAGTGCAGTTTTAGTGGTTCCTCTCCATTTCGTTTATCGAGCATGTTGGAAAATTTGTGAAAAACAACCAATTTTCGAAATCATTGATAGATTAGAGAACGAACAATGTTTTCGATTGAAAAATCGTTCGGAATTCAACCCATGTATGGCCTGCTTTAGCCCCTTGATTGCCCCTTGATGTTTACCCCTTCCCAGCCAGTGCCATTCATACAGGGGACAGTATTATCACTGATCAATGTATTACCCCAGGTTCACATCTATGCGTTTTCCGCAGAAACGCAGTATAGTCCATTTAACATGATTTCCTATGGGACACGTCCACATCTCCGCATTTTTGCTCAGTGCGTTTTTTGGAAAGGGTCAGGGACTTTTTTGAACGCAAAAAGTTGTGTTTTTGGTTCTGTCAATGGGTATGCTGCAGAAAAGCATGAAGCGCGCTTTTGCTGCGTTTCTGCTACGTTTTTGATTGTTTTGCATTTTAAATCTGCCTAGCAACAAGAAAAATTTAAAAAAATAAAAAATGCAAAATGCATAAAAAAAAACGAAAACTGCATAGGTTATTATTATTATACAGGATTTATATAGCGCCTACAGTTTGCTCAGCGCTTTACATTATGGTGGGAGACAGTACAGCAACAATACAGTTCAATACAAGAGGGATAGGAGGGCCTGATCCTGGGAGCTTACAATCTAAGAGGGAGGGGCTAGTGGTACAAGAGGTAATAACTGTGGGGGATGGACTGGTTGGAAGAGTAGAGGATTCCAATATTAGCAGAGGGCGGGATAGGCTTCCCTTGATCGGCTTCAGTGATCGCCTAAAAGTAAGTAGACGATAGTCTGATAGATTGGGGTAGGGAGTTCCAGAGGATGGGGGACGCCCTGGAGAAGTCCTGGAGATTAGCATGGGAGGAGGAGATAAGGGAGCTAGAGAGCAGGAGGTCTTGCGAGGAGCGGAGAGTACGGTTTGGGTGATATTTAGAGACAAGATCGGTTATGTAATTTGGGGCAGTGTTGTGGACGGCTTTATATGTCATTGTTAGTATTTTGCATAGATGTGAACCTAACCTTAGTGTCACCAGCGACGTCAGTGTCAGTCAGTTAGTGTCCCTCCCAGCCAGTGTCTGTTAGCGCCAGATTCCCCTCCACACTATCACAGTCACACTATAAGTCGCTGATCACTGTCATTACCAGTATAGCGTCTATAGCTGCTTACATTCCAGTATATACTGTATACCATAGTTTGGAGACTGCATAACCTTCACACAAACCAATTATTAGACATTTATTGGATTTTTTTTTTTACCAAAGACACGTAGAAGAACACATTTTGTCCTAAATTTATGAAGAAATTTGATTTTTATAATTTATTCATTGGATATGTTTTATAACAGAAAGTAGAAAATATTTTTTTTTCAGTTCTCATGCACACGAGACGTTTTGATAACACTGGTAACGTTAGCTGTGTAAAGTCACATTAAAAACATGAGTTTTTCAGCTTTTGTAGCGTTTTTGCATTAGCGTTTAGCGGCGTTTTGCAATGTTTAGCGGCATTTTCCTGTGTTTGCGGTTTTTACTGTTTTTTTTAGCTTTTTTTGGACCAAGAAAAACATTTTTTTTGTGGTCAAAACTATTATTATTATTCTATCAAAAAATAAATAAATAAATCAATAATGAGAAATAATAAGTAAAATACTATAAATAAAATAATAAATAATAAGTAAAGTACTATAAATAAAATAATAAATAATAAGTAAAATACTATAAATAAAATAATAAATAAATAATAAGAAAATAATAAATAAAATACTAATCCCAACCCATACCCAATCCTAACCCTAACTTAACCTTAACTAACCCTAACAAAAAACAACATATTAAAAAAATGAATAATAATAATATTCATAATAATAACTAAAGCTGATGGAAAAACAAAAAAAAAAAGAAAAACCTAGCAACAAATGATGCAACAGATGATATTTTTCTCTATTGGCTAATAAAAACAACGCCAAAGTTCAAAAACGCTGTATACCATAGTTTGGAGACTCTATAACTTTCACACAAACCAATTATTAGACATTTATTGGATTTTTTTTTTAACCAAAGACATGTAGAAGAACACATTTTGTCCTAAATTTATGAAGAAATTTGATTTTTATAATTTATTCATTGGATATGTTTTATAACAGAAAGTAGAAAATATTTTTTTTTCAGTTCTCATGCACACGGGACATTTTGATAACGCTGGTAACGTTAGCTGTGTAAAGTCACATGAGTTTTTCAGCTTTTTGTAGCGTTTTTGCATTAGCGTTTAGCGGCGTTTTCCTGTGTTTGCGGTTTTTACAGGTTTTTTTTAGCTTTTTTTGGACCAAGAAAAAAGTTTTTTTTGTGGTCAAAATTATTATTATTATTCTATCAAAAAATAAATAAATAAATCAATAATGAGAAATAATAAGTAAAATACTATAAATAAAATAATAAATAATAAGTAAAGTACTATAAATAAAATAATAAATAATAAGTAAAATACTATAAATAAAATAATAAATAAATAATAAGAAAATAATAAATAAAATACTAATCCCAACCCATACCCAATCCTAACCCTAACTTAACCTTAACTAACCCTAACAAAAAACAACATATTAAAAAAATGAATAATAATAATATTCATAATAATAACTAAAGCTGATGGAAAAACAAAAAAAAAAAGAAAAACCTAGCAACAAATGATGCAACAGATGATATTTTTCTCTATTGGCTAATAAAAACAACGCCAAAGTTCAAAAACGCTGTATACCATAGTTTGGAGACTCTATAACTTTCACACAAACCAATTATTAGACACTTATTGGATTTTTTTTTTTAACCAAAGACATGTAGAAGAACCCATTTTGTCCTAAATTTATGAAGAAATTAGATTTTTATAATTTATTCATTGGATATGTTTTATAACAGAAAGTAGAAAATATTTTTTTTTCAGTTCTCATGCACACGAGACATTTTGATAACGCTGGTAACGTTAGCTGTGTAAAGTCACATGAGTTTTTCAGCTTTTTGTAGCGTTTTTGCATTAGCGTTTAGCGGCGTTTTCCTGTGTTTGCGGTTTTTACAGGTTTTTTTTTAGCTTTTTTTGGACCAAGAAAAAAGTTTTTTTTGTGGTCAAAATTATTATTATTATTATTATTATTCTTTAAAAAAATAAATAAATCAATCAATAATGAGAAATAATAAGTAAAATACTATAAATAAAATAATAAATAAATAATAAGAAAATAATAAATAAAATACTAATCCCAACCCAAACCCAATCCTAACCCTAACTTAACCTTAACTAACCCTAACAAAAAACATAATAAAAAATTAATAATAATAATAACTAAAGCTGATTGAAAAACGAAAAAAAAGAAAAACCTAGCAACAAATGATGCAACAGATGATATTTTTCTCTGTTGGCTAATAAAAACAATGCCAAAGTTCAAAAACGCCTAAAAACGCTGTATGGAAATGCACAAAAATGCACGCAAAATGAAAATGCCAAAAATGCTGAAAAACGCTACGCTCAGATGTGAATGGAGCCTTAAGGGATAGTGAATTGACATTTTCAAAAAATGTGTTCCGCAACCCCAATACCACATGCAGAATGCTTTAGTGAATTGAGCCCACTGTCATCGATCAATTTCCTGCAAAACCGATCAATTTCATTCAAATTCTTCAGATGAGCACTACAGCTTCTAGGAAGTTAGCAGGATCTGTGAATGGAGGACTGGCGGATGATTGAAAGGTCTGCCCCCTCCATTCACAGATCCCGTTTCATTCTCAGAAACTGTAGTAGGACTTCTGTGAATGGTGGAGGGACAAAGGACAAGCATGGTTGAGCACTCTCGATGAGAGCCTATGACAGCACTTCTATTAACCCCCGCTACACCAGACGTTTACGGTGGGGGGGGGGCGGGGAGATGATGGAGGAGCGCTGCACCTCAGAGAGGAGGCATCAGCACAAGGGACACAATCTACGTTTTGTCCCTTTTGACAATTTTTCTGTATTTTGGCTGCACTTTGGCTTTAAAATTTCCCTACTGCAACCTGACGCCTGCAGACCACCTTCAGCCCACTACAGCCTGCAGCAACGTCTCCTGTATTGGGGGCTCTGATGGGAAGGAGAGCTCTGATGTGCAAGGGGGGGGGGGGCTCTGCTGCAACAGGGGGACTCTGATGTGATGGGAGGCTCTAAAGTGCAAGGAGGACCATGATAAGATGGGAAGGTTCTGATAAGAAGGGGGGACTCTGATGTGAAAAGGGAACCACATATACAGTAGGTCTAGGTTTCCTTTTTTCATTCAACCAGTGGGTGGCTGTGTTGTGATGGGGGGGCTCTGATGTGACAGGAGGCTCTGATATGATGTGGGATCTCGGATGTGAAGGCGGGCTCTGATGTGATAGGGGCTTATGATGTAAAGGGGGATTATGATGTCATGGGCAGGGAGAGCTTTGATGTTATGGAGGGTTAGGATGTGATGGAGGGCTCTGATGTGAAGGGGGGTTATGATTTGAAGGGGGCTCTGATGTAAAGGGGGATCTTTGATGTGAAGGGGGGCTCTGATGTAAAGGGGGCTCTGATGTGAAGGGAGGTTATGATGGGATAATGTGCTCTGATCTGATGGAGGTTGTGATGTGATGGGGGGCTGTGATGGGGGTTATATGATGGGGGGCTGTGATGGGGGGGGTTATGTTATGATGGGGGCTGTGATATGATGGGGGTTATGTTATGATGGGGGCTGTGATGTGATGGGGGGCTGTGATGTAATGGGGGGTTATGATATTATGGGGGGCTGTGATGTGATGGAGGGTTATGATATGATGGGGGGTTATGATATGATGGGGGGGTTATGTTATGATGGGGGCTGTGATGTGATGAGGGGTTATGATATGATGGGGGGCTGTGTTATGATGGGGGCTGTGATGTGATGGGGAGGTTATATGATGGGGGGCTGTGATGTGATGGGGGGCTATGATATGATGGGGGGCTGTGTTATGATGGGGGCTGTGATGTGGTGGGGGGTTATGATATGATGGGGGGCTGTGATGTGATGGGTGGTTATGATATGATGGGGGCTGTGATGTGATGGGGGGTTATGATATGATGGGGGGGCTGTGATGTGATGGGGGGTTATGTTATGATGGGGGCTGTGATGCGATTGGGGGGTTATATTATGACGGGGGGCTGTGATGTGATGGGGGTTATGATATGATGGGGGGGCTGTGATGTGATGGGGGGTTATGTTATGATGGGGGCTGTGATGCGATTGGGGGGTTATATTATGACGGAGGGCTGTGATGTGATGGGGGTTATATTATGATGAGGGGCTGTGATGTGATGGGGGTTATATTATGATGGGGGGGGCTGTGATGTGATGGGGGGGGCTGTGATGTGATGGGGGGTTATGTTATGATGGGGGCTGTGATGCGATTGGGGGGTTATATTATGACGGAGGGCTGTGAGGTGATGGGGGTTATATTATGATGAGGGGCTGTGATGTGATGGGGGTTATATTATGATGGGGGGGCTGTGATGTGATGGGGGGTTATATTATGATGGGGGGCTGTGATGCGATGGGGGTTATGATATGATGGGGGGCTGTGATGTGATGGGGGGGTTATGATATGATGGGGGGCTGTGATGTGATGCGGTGCTGTGATATGATGGGGGGCTGTGATGTGATGGGGGGTTATGATATGATGGGGGGTTGTGAGCTGATGGAGGGCTGTGATATGATGGGGGGTTATGATATAATTATGATATGATGGGGGGCTGTGATGTGATGGGGGGGTTATGATATGATGGGGGATTGTGATGTGATGGGGGGCTGTGATATGATGGGGGGCTGTGATGGGGGTTATATGGTGGGGGCTGTGAGCTGATGGGGGGCTGTGATATGATTGGGGGCTGTGATGTGATGGGGGGCTTTTATGTTATTGGGGGCTATGATATGATGGGGGGCTGTGATGTGATGGGGGTTATATTATGATGGGGGGGCAGTGATGCGATTGAAGGGTTATGATATGATGGGGGGCTGTGATGTGATTGGGGGGTTATGATATGATGGGGGGCTGTGATGTGATGGGGGATTGTTATGATGGGGGGTTATGATATGATGGGGGTTTGTGATGTGAAGCGGGGGTTATGTTGAGATGGGGGGTTGTGAAGGGTGGGTTATGTTATGATGGGGGGGCTGTGATAGGAGAGTTATGATATGGGGGTGGGGATTGTGATGTGATGGGGGGTTATGATATGATGGGGGGCTGTGATGTGATGGGGGGCTGTGATGTGATGGGGGGTTATGTTATGATGGGGGGCTGTGATATGATTGGGGTTATGATATAATGGGGGGCTGTGATGTGATGGGGGGGTTATGTTATGATGTTGGTCTGTGATGTGATGGGGGGGTTATATGATAGGGGGCTGTGATGTGATGGGGGGGTTATGTTATGATGGGGGGGTTATGATATGATGGGGGGCTGTGATGTGATGGGGGGCTGTGATGTGATGGGGGTTATGTTATGATGGGGGGCTGTGATATGATGGGGGTTATGATGTGATGGGGGGGTTGTGATATGATGGAGGGCTGTGATGTGATGGGGGGTATGATATTGGGGGGGGGGTGATGGGGGGGTTATGATATGGGAGGTTTGTGATGTGATTGGGGTATGATATTGGGGGGGGGGATGGGGGGTTATGATAATGGGGGTGTGTGTGATGGGAGGTATGATATGGAGGGGGGTGTGATATGATGGGGGGGGTTGTGATGTGATGGAGGTCATATGATGGAGGGCTGTGATGTGATCGGGGGTATGATATTGGGGGTGGGTGATGGGGGGTTGAGATATGGGGGGGGTTGTAATGGGGGGGGTATGATATTGTGATGGGGGATATATGGGGGGCTGTGATGTGGGGTATGATATTGGGGGTGTGTGATGTGATGGGAGGGGGGTATATGGGGGGGGTGAAGTTATCTCTTGGTCTAGTCTCTGTTGTATCCATTCATTGATGGGAGTGTTCATTATACAATTTACGTCGTGCCCCCCCCCCCCCCCCCTGTAATTCTCAGACATTAACCCCCTCCCTTCCTCCCCCCCCCCCCCTTGTAGTTCTCGGACAATAACCCCCTCCCTGCCCCCCCTGTAGTTCTGGGACATTAACCCTCTCCCTCCCCCCCACCCCCGTAGTTCTGGGACATTAACCCCCTCCCTCCCGATCCCGGACACAAAGTATCTTTTGGTTGGAAGTTGTGCCGGTCGGGGAAGTTTTGTCCCCGCAGAGCGCTCATTAACCCCCTCCCTCCCGGGAGTCGCCGTGCCGCCAGCCCCGGCCAGCGGAGGATGGGTAGCTGGTGGGCGTGGTAAGGGTTAAGGAATGCGCTCTCGGCTCGCCACCCTCCGTCCAATCAGAGGCCTCCGTCGCCTCCCATCCCACACACAGCCATTGGTCTCCGGCATGACGGTGCCTCAGCGGGCGGCCTCGCTCGCCTCTTCTCAGACGCTCCCCGGCTGCAGAGGATTGCGGAGCCCGGTGTGTGCGCGCTGTGCAGGAGAGGCAGAGTGGACGGAGCCGACCCCCCCATAGACGGACGATCGATGAGAGCGAGGAGTGCGGGCTGGGATCGGGTGCAGGATGACAGAGAAGAGATAACGCTCCATCTCCGGGGACCCCTCTCCGATCTGCAGGTAGGGGCTCCGGGGGGCACCAACTTTGGGGGCCTGTTGAGTGAAACTTCAGAGCGCTGACTGCATGGAGGGGCCCCTTAATACTTTCCTGTTCAGCATGAGCTGTGCCTGGCCTCGGGGGGTCAGAAGAAGAGGGATCTATGGGAGGACTCTTCCTGTGCCTGGCATGGGGTGGGGGATGGGCTTCCCTGGAACTTGGAGGAGGGGGGGGGTCCCCTATAACTTCATGATTGGGGGGGGGAGCAGTCCCTCCTATAACTTAGGTTGGGGGGTCTTCCCTATAACTTTGGGGGTGGCTCCTGATAACAGGAGGGGGGCATCTTTTCAATAACTCATCTTGTGGGGTCTTTCCTATTACTGTCCTATTAGGAATCTTCTTTCTAATTTGGGGATGAGGGGGGTCTTCCCTCTAAGTTGGGGGATGAGGGGGGTCTTCCCTCTAAGTTGGGGGATGAGGGGGGTCTTCCCTCTAAGTTGGGGGATGAGGGGGGTCTTCCCTCTAAGTTGGGGGATGAGGGGGGTCTTCCCTCTAAGATTGGGATGAGGGGGGGGGGTCTTCCCTCTAAGATTGGGATGAGGGGGGGGGTCTTCCCTCTAAGATTGGGATGAGGGGGGGGGTCTTCCCTCTAAGATTGGGATGAGGGGGGGGTCTTCCCTCTAAGATTGGGATGAGGGGGGGGGTCTTCCCTCTAAGATTGGGATGAGGGGGGGGGTCTTCCCTCTAAGATTGGGATGAGGGGGGGGGGGTCTTCCCTCTAAGATTGGGATGAGGGGGGGGGGGTCTTCCCTCTAAGATTGGGATGAGGGGGGGGGGGTCTTCCCTCTAAGATTGGGATGAGGGGGGGGGGTCTTCACTCTAAGATTGGGATGAGGGGGGGGGGTCTTCCCTCTAAGATTGGGATGAGGGGGGGTCTTCCCTCTAAGATTGGGATGAGGGGGGGGGGGGGTCTTCCCTCTAAGATTGGGATGAGGGGGGGGGGTCTTCCCTCTAAGATTGGGATGAGGGGGGGGGGTCTTCCCTCTAAGATTGGGATGAGGGGGGGGGTCTTCCCTCTAAGATTGGGATGAGGGGGGGGGGTCTTCCCTCTAAGATTGGGATGAGGGGGGGGGGTCTTCCCTCTAAGATTGGGATGAGGGGGGGGGGTCTTCCCTCTAAGATTGGGATGAGGGGGGGGGGGTCTTCCCTCTAAGATTGGGGTGAGGGGGGGGGGTCTTCCCTCTAAGATTGGGGTGGGGGGGGGTCTTCCCTCTAAGATTGGGGTGAGGGGGGGGTCTTCCCTCTAAGATTGGGGTGAGGGGGGGGGGTCTTCCCTCTAAGATTGGGGTGAGGGGGGGGGGTCTTCCCTCTAAGATTGGGGTGAGGGGGGGGGTCTTCCCTCTAAGATTGGGGTGAGGGGGGGGGGTCTTCCCTCTAAGATTGGGATGAGGGGGGGGGTCTTCCCTCTAAGATTGGGATGAGGGGGGGGGTCTTCCCTCTAAGATTGGGATGGAGGGGGGGGGTCTTCCCTCTAAGATTGGGATGAGGGGGGGGGGTCTTCCCTCTAAGATTGGGATGAGGGGGGGGGTCTTCCCTCTAAGATTGGGATGAGGGGGGGGTCTTCCATATAAGTTGGGGGTAAGAGGAGGGGGTCTTCCCTATAAGTTGGGGGTAAGAGGAGGGGGTCTTCCCTATAAGTTGTGGATGGGGGGGGTCTTCCCTATAAGTTGTGGATGGGGGGGGTCTTCCCTATAAGTTGTGGATGGGGGGGGTCTTCCCTATAAGTTGGGGGTAAGAGGAGAGGGGCTTCCCTATAAGTTGGGGATGGGGGGGGTCTATCCTATAACTTGGGTGTTGCGGAGAGGACTGTTCTATAACTCGGGGTTGTCTGAGGGGTCTATGAGGAGAGTGTTCTCATAATATTTGATCTAGAGGGTCTTTCCTATGACTTGGGGTGGTTTCCTGTAACTTGGGGGGGGGGGGGGGCTCCCTATAACTTATCTCTCTGACTCTTGCTTTTCTTAATTTTTATGGTTTCTGTCAATATTTACAATCTCCGCCCTGATGTTTATAAATATGCGATTTGTAGCTGTGAGAGAGTTGAAGGGTTCAGGAGGATAAAGGAAACCCGATCTCGTGGCGTACACTGCACATCGAACAATCCATATTTCTTCCCGTTTTTGTTTAAAGCGATTGAACTTCCAGCAAATTTATGATCTGTGTTCAACCAAACAATCTTTTAGAACAACCATCTCCAAACTGCCACCCATACCAAAACATGAACATTCAGTCAAAGACTTTCAGCCACCTACTGGATTACAGGACTTTCTGCTCCAAAATGATTAACTACTAAATTATACACAGAATTAAAAAAAAAAAAAATAGAGATGCCGCAGGTACCTCTCCAGGTTCATACAACATACAAACCAGCCTGCGGATCCCCAGGCTGTTCATGGATGTGTCCTACATCTGAAATCACTAGAGGAAGTAAACAGAGCTGCACCACTGCTGAATCCCAGATATCAATCGTTTCTTCTAAAAATGGGCACAGACTCCACCCAGGGGTGGACGAAACGCATCAGGGGAGTCCGCTTCTCGCAGGAGATACATTTATTTTAACAATACACTATTGATTTCTGGGATTCAGAAGGTAGTTCGGCTCTACTCCCCTACTCTTAAGATTTTGGATGTGAGACTTATGTTCTGCAAGGTATCTGTAGCATTTTGCCGCCTTTAATTCTGTGTCTGGTTTAGAAGTTAGTAATTACCAAGTAGAAGTTACTGTAATTCAGTACAGTGCTAGAAAGTATTTGACTGAACGTTCTTCGTGTGGGTGGCTGTTTTGAGACGTTCGTCGAAAATGGTTAGATTCGACCTGAGTGATAAATTTGATGGCAATTTGATTGCTTTAAATGAAAAAGGGAAGGGAAAGCAAATAGTTTGAGGATCGATCGATTTAGCACCATCTGCCATAGGAAAAAAATTATTGCACGTTCCCAAACCCGCCCAACCGTTTTCGCCTTCTGTTCGGGCTTCCAAAAAAATAGGAACTTAAAAGGAAAGAAACCTCGATAGTGGGTGTCTTCCCTATAAGTGGGGGGTTAGGGAGGTCTTCCCTATGAGTTGGGGATATGGGGGAGGTCTTCCCTATGAGTTGGGGATATGGGGGAGGTCTTCCCTATGAGTTGGGGATATGGGGGAGGTCTTCCCTATGAGTTGGGGATATGGGGGAGGTCTTCCCTATGAGTTGGGGATATGGGGGAGGTCTTCCCTATGAGTTGGGGATATGGGGGAGGTCTTCCCTATGAGTTGGGGATATGGGGGAGGTCTTCCCTATGAGTTGGGGATATGGGGGAGGTCTTCCCTATGAGTTGGGGGGTGAGAGGGGAGGTTTTCCCTATGAGTTGGGGATATGGGGGAGGGTTTCCCTATGAGTTGGGGATATGGGGGAGGTCTTCCCTATGAGTTGGGGGGTGAGAGGGGAGGTTTTCCCTATGAGTTGGGGATGAGGGGCCTTCCCTATAAGTTGGGGGGTGAGAGGAGGGGGTCTTCCCTCAAACTTGGAATGGTGGAGTTCTCCCTATAAGTTGGGGAAAGGATGGGGGGGGTCTTCCCCATAAGTTGGGGATGTCTTCCCTGTAAGGATTGGCTTTAAAAAACAAAAAAAAACAAAAGTTGGAAGTTCCTAAACCCGTCCAATGGCCTGCATCTTCTGTTCGGTCCTGTAATACTTTGGAAATGATTCTGGATCAATTGAACGTGACTGGATCATTTTTAAAGACACAGAATTTTATAAATGTTTTTATCTTCCATTCAGTCTCCTAAAGAGATATTCAAAAGGCAGTTGATAATGGCTTATACTGGGGAAGGGTAGCGAAATGGTCGATTGGAATAATGCGTCGTCATTGCAATTAGCCATTGCAGAATTCTGCTCACTGCTGGTCTTATGTACTGGGGGTGCTGGCAAAAAAATAAAAATCCAGCATGCTGGCAGATATTTGCTGAATGAAAAGAATTGGTGGGCAGGGGGTGTATATAAAATCCTTTTTAAAGTATACTTTTTGATATTAAAATTTAAAAAATTTATTTAAATATATAAATTTAAAAAAAATTTTGGTGTATGTATATATGTGTGTGTGTGTGTGTGTGTATATGTGTGTGTGTGTGTGTGTGTGTGTGTATGTGTATATATATATATATATATATATATATATATATATATATATATATATATATATATATATATATAATACATTTTTAAATTGGATTTCAATATCAAAAGTGTACTTTTAAAATAATTTTTTTCCCCCCCTCCATGCTCATACTCTTCTAGCTGTTGGCACTTTGACCAGTTAGCGCTTGAAATTTAGTCCTAGCACCTAATATTACTGTAACTAACCTGAAGAGCTTACAATTAGTAGCACATTACATACAACAGTATTTAACACTTTCTAATCGTCTTAACAGATCACAAATACTAAGCGCCAGCATTCTGGCGCAAGGCAAGTTTCCCGACTGTTTCTGAATATTAGCCTCTTTTTTCTGGGTGACATTGAGACCCCGTTGGCCTTGACACCTCATAATGTCAGCACTCCACAAATCTGCCGTCTCATCCTCCGTATTCAGCTCTGACTTGCCGTCTCGTCCTGGTTTTCGCAGTCTTCCCACTCCAAATAATAACATTTTACCAAATCCTTTTAGAAGTGATTTAGAAGATATAATGGACAAGATATGAAAGGTTTTTTTTTAGGGGGGGGGATAGTTTTGAAGAGGCAAGTAATAAGGTTGGCCACTGCTACTTTGTGAATGTTCTGCGGAGCACGAAGTTCCCATGAAGAGGTTAACGCACATCTGACTGCGAGTAAACTGAATTTGTCACTGGCTTGCGGTTAGTTTCTTTCCCAGCTCTGTCTCTTGAGCCGAGTTGAAATTGCCACGGCTGCAAGTAATTTGATCAGCAGCCGTAAGAGCCGGCGGCCGCCTCCTCCTCCCCGTGCCCAGGCACTACCCTCCCGCCCCAGCTGGCTAACCATCCCTGACTGCCGGGTACCTGTCTAGCCGCTTCGCAAATCTGAAGACTCTGTATTTTCCTGCATTGGTGTTCCGTTGTATTGTACTCATTTCATGTAGTGCTGACCTTTCTTCTGCAGTGCTGTAGAGAGAACGTTTAACCACAACAGCCCCTACCCTCAGAGCTTGCAATCTAATCTCCCTTCCGCAGTCGTACACATAGCATGCCAATCTGGGCAGAAGCCAGCTTTCCACCAGTGTTTTATTAGAGTAAAAGAGAAACCGCTCAGTTCTGGGTACGCATTGATTTCAGGACCTCGGCACTGCACGGCAAGAGAGTTAACCACTAAGACGCTGGTGTAGTGTTTTATGGATAGTCTCAGCTCCATCCACAGCACTCTACAAACAAAAGGTATACAGGCACTATTTAAACATCATTAAAATGTGTTGGAGAAATGTATTCTTTTCATTTTTGGATAGAGTGGGGAAGGGTTAGACCAGACTTTCTCAACCTTTTCAACACAAAGGAACTCTTGAAATGACTTTCCGGTCTCGTAGATATAGTAATTTTTAGCAGGTTTTTCCCAACTCATGATGCATTAGTGTATAGTCAGTGAGAAGAATGATATTTACATTTGTGGTTATTGGGAAGAATTTTTACAGATAGCCAAAAGGATATAGATGGTGTCAGTGGGAACTTATCTGAGAGTCAGAAATTGTTCATTGCGCAAGGAACCCCTAGCAATCTTTTGAGGAACCCTGGTTGAGAAACTGTTGGTTAGACCATGGTGGTCAACTTTCTTGATATAGGTGGCCTTTAGTGGTTCTCCTGACATCTCGCAAGGGCTGTACATTATATTCTGTGACTGGAAAGTTAAAGAAGGCCATCAGATTGCAGATATACAATAGGAGATGGTCCGAGACTATGGGACACGCTACTGGAGACGGTCCGAGACTATGGGGCACGCTACTGGAGATGGTCCGAGACTATGGGACACGCTACTGGAGATGGTCCGAGACTGTGGGACACGCTACTGGAGATGGTCCGAGACTGTGGGACACGCTACTGGAGATGGTCCGAGACTGTGGGACACGCTACTGGAGATGGTCCCAGACTATGGGGCACGCTACTGGAGATGGTCCCAGACTATGGGGCACGCTACTGGAGATGGTCCCAGACTATGGGGCACGCTACTGGAGATGGTCCCAGACTATGGGGCACGCTACTGGAGATGGTCCCAGACTATGGGGCACGCTACTGGAGATGGTCCCAGACTATGGGGCACGCTACTGGAGATGGTCCCAGACTATGGGGCACGCTACTGGAGATGGTCCCAGACTATGGGGCACGCTACTGGAGATGGTCCCAGACTATGGGGGCGCGCCCCGGGAGGAGGTCGGAAACATGCTACAGGAGATGGAAATGCTTCCTCCTGCCTGCAGCAGAGTGATGGCAATATCTCAGCCTAGGAGGTTTTTTGAAAAGTATACTGTTTCTGTATATTGCGACATCTCAGGAGTCAAGTCATGCAGAATTTTAAAGTTACTGATGAGTCCTCTTAAATTATACTGGCAGTCGTAGGATTTAGTGAGCACCATAGCCAGCAGCTCAAATTTAAAATGTAGGGGACTGTGTCCACTGAGTGAGTGTAAAAGTAAAATGTTCATGTCTAGCTGGATTCAGGGTGCTCCAAGTCACTTTTGAGGATGTGTTACAAAGCTGATTTATGAGTTCTTTCCTCTTCTGTCCTATTATTATTATTATTATTATTATTATTATTTTTTTTTTTTTTTTTTAATGACTTTTGTTATGGATTTGCAGGCAGAAATTCAGAGGGTCAAGCAGCAAGGTTCCCTCTTGTGTGCCTGATTTATTATGTTCAATGTGAGCCACAGCTGTGACCTTGGAGCATTTTTCCAGCGTCACGATATTCTCCCAAAATCCGCTTTCCAGCTGTTCTTGCAGAAGCCAAAAAGAAAAAACATTCCATTTGATTTCAGTGAGTGGTTTAAAATCTCGGGGCTGTGCCTGTAAACTTCCTAGATAAGTTTCATTTCTTTTTTCTTTTTTTTAACCAGAATACATTAATGAATGTTGGACTTTTTTTTTTTTTTTTTTTTTTTTTTTTTTCCAACTTGTGTTTTCTGATTGAACCAGATTTTTAGAGTTCTAAAAGCTTGTTTTGGCAAGGGGTGGATGCAGCGCTTATCTGTGCTGAACATAGATAGGAGAACGGCCAACTGTTTGAGAATGTTGAAAATTTTTCTGCCGCTTCGGACTTGTGATGGGGGGAGAGTAATGTATTTTTAAGCAGACAGACATTCACTTCTGGTGGTTGATGCTGTGATCGCCTATAGCTACCCTATGGGTGAGATTGCTGGGTTTTTTTGACTACCTGTTTCTGACCCAGATTGCCTACCTCTGCTCACCTACAGCCTCTGTTGCTGACTCTGCCCAATCCTGTTCGCCTTCTTTACCACCTGCCTCAACCCCTGCTTGGACTCAGACTACTCTCTTATCTGCCTGAACATTAGCTATTCTCTTGCCTGTCTAACCCCCTGCCTGGGCATTGGCTAGTCTCATGCCTGCCTGGGCATTGGCTAGTCTCATGCCTGCCTGGGCATTGGCTAGTCTCATGCCTGCCTGGGCATTGGCTAGTCTCATGCCTGCCTGGGCATTGGCTAGTCTCATGCCTGCCTAGACCCCTGCCTGGCCATTGGCTACTCTCATGCCTGTTTGGGCATTGGCTAGTCTCATGCCTGCCTAGACCCCTGCCTGGCCATTGGCTACTCTCATGCCTGTTTGGGCATTGGCTAGTCTCATGCCTGCCTAGACCCCTGCCTGGCCATTGGCTACTCTCATGCCTGCCCCACATCCTGCTGCCTCACTGGTCCTGTGCACTCAACGAAGCCAACCCTGCTCCTGAGCCCCCTTGGTTGAGCAAACTCGAGAGCTGCGACTTGGTGAAAGCTAGCAGCAAATTGACTTGGGGACCACTAGAGTCACTGGCCTGCCACTCCTTGTGGGTTGCATCTGGTGAAGACCAAGCCATCACCTGGACCCAGAGTCACCTGCCAGAGGTGTCAGCTGGAACAGATTCTAAGAAATGTGTAAGACTCCGTGTCAAAAAAGAAAAAAAAAATGGCAGACAAGAAGCAGACTTTTCTTCTACTCCATACACTTTACTCTGGAATTACACACCACTGAGATCGGAGGAGACTACTGCTTTGTAAGGGCGTGCTCACCATGTAGCTGTGGGAACCTACTTGGCAGTTCTGACCCTTTCCATGTGCCCCTTGTGTAACAGACCTTAATGTGGGCATTGGACCAAGTGGCTCACATATAGACGAGGCGTTTTTGAGCATGGCAAACCAATCCCTAGAATTGAAGACTGGACTGCTTCAGGCTTAGTCTCCATCAGGTGCGGACTGACCATTTGGAAACTCTGGCACTGCCTGGGGTCAGTGGGGGGCCCCATGAGATGCCCCTGGTACCTTTTTTTTCATAGGCTTTTTTGAGGTTGAGCAAGGACATAGGGGCCCCATGAGTTGTCACTCCGCCCCTGGTCTCCATTACTTCTCTAGGTGGGTTCCCTTGTTCCACAGCTGAGGGAACCATTGTTAGTTGCAGATAGATCACTGCCTGAAGCTAGCCATACACACAGGTTTTTTTACAGCCTGAACTTAATCTAACAGATCACTCACCCATGCTAAAAGTAGACAAAGGAATCTCTCCTGCCAGCTAATGTATTCAGCAGCCTACAGGACCAGGACAGTGATTGCATGTGATTGGTTCGTTCTGCACTTCTGTGACCTGTTTTCAGCTGACAGCGGACTAAAGCTCGCTGACGTCACTTCAGCTGGTCCAGACTGTGGAAAGGTCCCAGTTTTAACGTTTTTGATCCACCCCCAGATGCCTGGACCGGCAGCTGGCTCAGCCTATCAACAAACTGCTGAAAGCCTGAGCCAGCTGCTCTTGCCCCCCTGCAAAGCCTGGAGTTCCATTGAGCGCTGGAGGGGCAGAGCAGAGTTGGTGATTGACAGTCAAGGACTGTCTGCTCACTGAAGACTGAGAACTGAGGGCTCAGTGGTCTTTGATCGCTCAGTTCTCGGTCTTAGAAGCAGGGAGGACAGATGCAGCATTGGACCGATGCTGCATCTACCTGGGTGAGTATAGTTTTTTTTGTTTTTCTTAAAGTGAGGGTGTCTGCCCACAAACAAAATTCTTTTGTCTAAACTAAATCTTTATCCTGGTTAAATATGACTATCGTTTAGGCATTTTGTATTGTATGATAATATTTCCCTGAAGAAGTGCTATGTTTAAACCATGAAACGGGTTTGGATATGATTGCAATCATCAAATCTGCTTTAAACAAAGAACCATTTGTCAGTCCCTTTTTAATTCAAAGCTTTTATACTTCAGATATTATAACAAATACAGTGCTTTATGGTCCTAGCCTTAGACCAAAACGAGAACAGGACTGACCGCAGAAAAAATACAGGTAGCAAACGTACTTGCTTGACGTGAGCCTTTCCTGTTGTCTGGGGTTAAACTGTTTTATTGCAATCTGTTTCTCTGGTCACCATGGTAGTTGGAAATGATTTTGGGAAGTTTGGATGAGACAGAGGGAGTTTATTTTCTTTCACAATCTTCCTGAATTTTGGCTGATGCTCCTTACTCAGTGCTGGTCATGTCATATGTTTCCTGTACTCGGAGGTTAAAAGCTTAGACCTGCTCCACCCAGATTTATATTTCAATTTTATATTTAGTTGCTGACATGATCGCTTACATCAGTGGTTCTCAACCTTCCTAATGCCTTGACCCTTTAATACAGTTCCTCATGTTGTGGTGACCCCCAACCATAAAATTATTTACCCATTAATTATAATTCATGAAGTGTCGTTTTTCCTCCAATACTGCTGCTTTCTACACAGTAGCTGCTTTCTACACAGTAGCTGCTCTTTACACATTGGAAATATGTGTTTTCCGATGGTCTTAGGCGACCCCTGTGAAAGGGTTGTTCGATCCCCATGTTGAGAACCACTGGCTTACATGATGATTTCTGAAAGTGACCCTTGCTGTTTCCATCCATTCTAACATTACTCGTGTATAGAGAATGTTCTAAGCTCGCTATTGCTTTTTCTGTAGATAGCTGTTAGAACTCAAAAATCAACTTTACCTTCAGTATTTTCCCAACAGGCTTGATTTTTTTTTTTTTTTCTCTTGGCTGTACTGTCTGGTATAACTAGACAACTGTAAATTGGGAGAGGTAGCAATGTCTAAAAAGACCTCTATGCACAAGTGCTGGTAGATGGAATAGCACAATAAATGGCACAGGCCATTTTATTTTTAGAATTCTGAATGTTCATTCCACAAATAAAACGAGAAATCTTCACCAAAATACAGAGAACAATGGTACAAACGTCTAAGCAACAGTTGAAATGGTCACACTGAATCCTTAGGGGTCATAAAGTTAGTATGTGAGGTCAATGGACCATGAGCAAATGAAACCTCATATATATGACAACGTAGCAGGAACAGAACAAATCCATTATGTAATAGTTTAAATAACATCCTAGGGAAAGGGGGATTATGCCAGAGCATAGTGAACGTGGACTGACTGTAGAGTTGCAAAGATAGGAAAGGTAACATAAAAAGGATATTGAACCGACATAGCAAAAACTATACTAGTATAAAAAAAGGACATAGTAAAATGAAGAGAGAAAGTGAGGGGGGAACCCCACAGTAAAACACTGTAGGGGTTGGAGTGAAAAGGAAAGGTTAGAACAGCACAGAGGGAATCAAATGAAAAGGGGAGCAGAGGCAGGGAAAATATGGGGTATTGGAGAAACAGCAGGATCCCTCGGGATTTGCACCCCCTCCCGGGGTGAGAGGTGGGACTTCAGTGAGAGTGAGTAGATTTGGTCAGGTATTCAGTAAGATCCTCCATGTCCCTAAGCTCGTTCACCTTGGAGAACCACAATGAAAGGATAGGAGGGTGGTTGTCCGTCTTTCCACCGTAGAGGGATGCAAGCTTTGGCCACATTAAGCAGCTGAATAGTGAGAGAGGTCTTCTAATTTTTTGATGGGTCTCCCCGAAAGATGCAACAGGCAGCCTGCTGGGTTCTCTCGCAGGTCCACAGCAGTAAGTTGTTTAATAATGTCAGGCGCTGCCAGAAGACATGGAGAAGAGTGCCACCGTCGGCCCCACAGCGCCAACACGCATCCCGAAACTACGGTGAAGTTTAGATGGCACCCGGAACCAACGCGTGAGGAATTTATAATTGGTTTCCTGTACTTTGGTGGCCAAAGAAGACTTTTGGGCAGGCACAATCCACTTTAAATCCTTCATGGAGTCCACTGGTGAGATATTAACAGTAGAATTCCCTGCCTACAGTGACTGTTGCCACTGAATTGTATCAGTGTTCCAATTTTGATGGTTGTATTTTCTTTCTGGCCTACAGTGCCATGAAGAAATATCAGTATTAGATGTACTATATAGCAAACCTTTTGTGGACCCCTGACCATTATACCTATATGAGATTGTTTGTTGGACATCCATTTCTAAGCCCAGGGCATTAGGATGGAGTTGGGTCCCTTTTTTAGGCAATAGTAGCCTACACTCCTCTTGGAAGTCTTTCCACCAGATTTTGGTGTGTCTGTGGGAATTTGTGTCCATTCAGCTAAATGAGCACTTGTGAGATCAGGTACTGATGTTTGAGATTTGGCACATTGTTGGCATTCCAGTCCAGTAGGGTTGTTGAAGGGCACTCAAGTTCCTCCACAGCAAACTCGCCCAACCATGTCTTCATGGAGCTGGCTTTGTGCTCAGGGATACAGGCATGCTAGGTCAGAAAATGGCCTCATAAAATAAAGCCCTTCACTGCCAAAATGATAGATAATTGGAGGGATGTTCACATAAACTTGATAGGTGTCTTAAAATAGTTTGCCTTTATAGTATAAAGACATTGACAAGTTACTAGTCCAAAACTGAAAATGGAAGGCAATGAGTCTAACCATGTATAGTACTTGCTGTGATGATTACTGTGAGTTTTCAAGGGTTTACAACCACTCTGACCAAGGATTCTACTTGAGTATCCCCTACTCTTTTATACAAATATATAGCAATAAAAAAATGGGGTAACCACAATGGACCAGTTGGGGAATTTTGTTCTGCCTCAAAGGAGAACTCCGGTCAACTTTTTTTTTTTTTTTTTTTTTTTTTTTTTTATAAATATCCTTAACCATGCATCGGGGCTTTGCCTCCACTGCATGGATCAACTGCTTGTTTTTTTTAGGGGTGCCCCCCACCCCCACAGCCCAGCAGTGGACTGTTCATATCAATGGAAAGTTCATTGAGCATGTTGATACCAGGAACAGTCCATTTACGAGACTGCTGGGTGGGGTAGTCGGCAGGGGCCAGTCACACAGCTCACAGGAACAGAGCTGAGGCTGTCAATCTGCTGGAGGTCCCCCCCTGTTACCATGTTTCTGTTGGTATCAGGAAAACTCCTCTTAAGTGAAACATGCTTCTAGCCGAAGAATGAATCGGCAGACAGAAATGACACTTGGTGGTCTGGACTGAGACAAGTACACACTATAGAGGGATGTGCTTTGTTCATATCTCCAGTCTGAGGTTTACAAACACTTTTTCTCTTTTTGTGTTTCTAGGTTTTTGTACTTGTAGCATTATACAACAAAGAACTGCAAAACCTACCAGGAAGATGTGTTTTTTTTTTTTTTGTTTTTGTTTTTTTTTTTATGTAAAAGTGCCTAAGCACCTAAGAACTATTAAGCTGCAGTTCTTCCATGGCTTGGGTAATGTACATTGTTTGGGGTTGTGTTGGACTGGGTACGGCCATGTGACTTTGTGTATACAGGGCAGGATGTGTTGAGCGATCGGTGTGACAGGCCCCTCCCTGATTAGCTTAGAGGAAGTCTCATGACAATTTACTGGCCAGATTCTGAACACTCAACTGCAAGATTTTTATTTTTTTTTCCTAGCTGACCGAAATCCTGATGTATTAGCAAAGCTTGTGCTGAAAAAAAAATTAACTTATCGCTCACCTCTTTCTAATGAATCGTAATTATCTGGCAGAAATACATTCTGCATCAAAAGCAGGCAGCCAGTGAAATCTTTTTCTACATACCTTGTCTGTCAAGGAGTGGTAGTAATGATGACCACTAGGCAACCAGCAGTTTCAGACGGAGGTCAACCATGACCAATTACATTTCTATCCCAATGCAGCTTTCCTTCAGTCTGTTGTTTGTTTTTTGTTTTTGTTTTTTTTCCTTGCTGAGCCATATTTCATGATCCATAATGGCATAGTCCACCTTATGAAAAAAATGAAACCACAATGTAACAATGATAAAACAAGTTCTTTTATGATATTTTTGTATTTGGGCCTTCAGAGCGTTGTTTTATCCCCAGCCCCAGGACCACACTAGGTTCTGGGGCTGGAGGAAGTTATGGATGACCTTCAGGATCACACTAGGTTCTGGGGCTGGAGGAAGTTATGGATGACCTTCAGGATCACACTAGGTTCTGGGGCTGGAGGAAGTTATGGATGACCTTCAGGATCACACTAGGTTCTGGGGCTGGAGGAAGTTATGGTTGACCTACAGGACCGCACTAGGTTCTGGGGCTGGAGGAAGTTGTGGATGACCTACAAGGACCACACTAGGTTTTGGGGCTGGAGGAAGTTGTGGATGACCTACAAGGACCACACTAGGTTTTGGGGCTGGAGGAAGTTGTGGATGACCTACAAGGACCACACTAGGTTTTGGGGCTGGAGGAAGTTGTGAATGACCTACAGGACCGCACTAGGTTTTGGGGCTGGAGGAAGTTGTGTATGACCTACAAGGACCACACTAGGTTTTGGGGCTGGAGGAAGTTTTGGATGACCTACAATGACCACACTAGGTTTTGGGGCTGGCGTAAGTTATGGATGACCTACAATTGTGATGACGTCACCATTCTGCAAGTCCCTCTGCTACGATGGCAGATGGGACTAGTAGGCAGTGCAAGGATATGGTCATCCAGTGCCCAAAGCTGAAAAACAGAACTGTGCCCCCTCTCCTGCTGCTAATACATGTTGTAGATGGGCATACCATGCCCAGTACTTCGGCTACCCATGGTGGGCATAGAGGTTGCATTGTGCATGCATAGTCATTTGCTTGATTTTTAGCAGCTGGGGATGGGTGGATGGTGTCTCAAGTGCGATTTTGTGTCTGCTGTGGGCAGTTAGGACAAGGACAGCAGAGAGTGGGCATGTTGCTAGTAAGCATTAGCTGTTAGAGCAGGCAGAAAGCTGTGACCCAGTAGAAGGTAGGCCATCATTCACTAGTTGCCCACAACCGATCTGGAGCATGCATGCAGTTGTGTGCCCCAGGCAGCTGCCCTTCCTGCCCCCTCCTCCCAGTCATTGATGGATCCTGGTCTTTTTGGAAGTCCTCTTTTCTGTATGCAATGTGTTGTCTTATCATTAGTAGTACAACAGTTCTTTGCCAGAGATGGATTTAGATCAGTTCAAGATAGTTCATAAGGCAGATGACAGGATACTTAAAATATTCAGGCAATCATTAGAAACCTTCAGAGAACCTTCCTGTGACTCTTTCTCATGTGACATTTAACCAAAAAAAAAGCTTCCTTAATATACACATTTTTCCCTTTCAGTACAATGGCAAGCACTCTGGCCACTTTTAGTAGCATGTGTGATCTAGACCTACAATAGCTGTATGCATAGATTTTAATTAAAAAGTTAAATAGATACTCCTTGTCTTGTTCATGGCAAATCTGCTCTCTTCACCATAAACAAGCACACCATGAATATTCAAGACCTTTCCTAATCTATTTGCAAATAACTTGCTGTGAAACTTCCCCCAACTCTTCACATATGTACCCAAAAACAGGTTAACCCAACATAACAAAGGAAAGGTAATTACCTCCTGCATAAATTAACATAGTAATGAGTGCTTGGATAGCCTTTTGGTGAGTAAAAAAAAAAAAAAATGCAGTTCATCTGGCCCACTATGAATGCCAACTTAACGTGTGTGTGTGTGTATGTGTGTGTGTGTGTGTGTGTGTATGTGTATATATATATATATATCACACACATTTTATATGTGTATATAAAGTGGGGATCGAAAGTTTGGGCATCCCAGCTAAAAATTTGTATTAATGTGCATAAAGAAGCCAAGGAAAGATGGAAAAATCTCCAAAAGGCATCAAATTACAGATTAGACATTCTTATAATATGTCAACAAAAGTTAGATTTTATTTCCATCATTTACACTTTCAAAATAACGGAAAACAAAAAAATGGCGTCTGCAAAAGTTTGGGCACCCTGCAGAGTTAATATCTTGTACTGCCCCCTTTGGCAAGTATCACAGCTTGTAAACGCTTTTTGTAGCCAGCCAAGAGTCTTTCAATTCTTGTTTGAGGTATCTTTTCCCATTCTTCCTTACAAAAGTCTTCCAGTTCTTTGAGATTTCTGGGCTGTCTGTCACGCACTGCTCTTTTAAGGTCTATCCATAGATTTTCAATTATGTTGAGGTCAGGAGATTGTGAAGGCCATGGCAAAACCTTCAGTTTACGCCTCTTGATGTAATCCCCCATGGATTTCGAGGTGTGTTTAGGATCATTATCCATTTGTAGAAGCCATCCTCTCTTTAACTTCAGCTTTTTCACAGATCACATCAAGTTACCATCCAAAATTTGCTGAAATTTTATTGAATCCATTTTTCCTTCTACTCGTGACATGTTCCCTGTGCCACTGGCTGCAACACAACCCCAAAGCATGATTGATCCAACAACATGCTTAACAGTTGGACAGAGGTTCTTTTCATTAAATTCTGTGCCCCTTCTCCAAACGTACCTTTGCTCATTCCGGCCAAAAAGTTCAATTTTAACCTCATCGGTCAGGACTGGCAGGTCTCAGCTTTGCAAAGTGGGCAGTGCATGCTATAAATTCTGCAGGGTGCCCAAACTTTTGCAGACGCCATTTTTTTGTTTTCTGTTATTTTGAAAGTGTAAATGATGGAAATAAAATCTAACTTTTGACATATTATAAGAATGTCTAATCTGTAATTTGATGCCTTTTTTGGAGATTTTTTCCATCTTTCCTTGGCTTCTTTATGCACATTAATACAAATTTTTAGCTGGGGTGCCCAAACTTTCGATCCCGTGTGTGTGTGTGTGTGTGTGTGTGTGTGTGTGTGTGTGTGATATTGCCAAAAGTATTGGGTCAGCCATCCGTCCACTATGAATGCCAATGTCACATACATGAATGTGTATATACAGTATATTTTTATATATATATTATTTATTCTGTGACACACATTTTCTATGCCTTCACACAGCACGGTATGTCATATTCTCATTGAAGTGCATCAAAGACCATTGTGCACATTTAGTGTGCGGCAGCAATAGTGGATTATCGCATCACTTTGTGTCTGCACTTGGGCATTCCAGGCGCTGTTTACAATTCAGCACTGAACGGCTGAGCTTAGCTGATGTTGTTGTGATGAGTGATCATGGGCAAGAATGATGATGATGGGTTACAGCAAGAAAAGCGTCCATTTGTGTCCTTCTGTATAGCCTTGTAGAGGTTGGAGGTTCATTGACTGCAGGCAGGGAATACACCAAGGTGACCTATAGCCTCTGTGGGAGGTTCAGTAGAGGATGCTTCCTTCCATACTGCACATAAAACCAATTGAAGTCGCTGAGATAAACTTGCGATCTGATGGAAATTTGTAGGTGTAATCCTAGACAAGCCTTTCTCAACCAGGGTGCCTTGAGGTCTCTTCAGGGGTGCCTTGGCAAAATGTCTAAAAAAAAATGCCCAAAACTTGTATACAAGCCAACAGGTGGAACAAGCCTGCCTTCAAGTTACTCAAAGCCACAGGTTTTCATTGTGCTCCATTACGACCTTCTAGCCGCCGGCGTCCTGACAACCAATGACATCAGTTGATGAGGATGTCAGCTGCCTGCACAGCATCCTAGTTTGACCCTCCAAAAAGTGTATTTGCTTTGGAAGAATAAATCGCCTCTAATGTTGGGTGTCCTACATGTGTGGATGTTGCTGCGTTATATAAACCTTTTCACATTTAGAATGGCGTGCCTCAAGACTGTCCATTTTTAAGGGTGCCTTGACTGCAAAATGGTTGAGAAACACTGTCCTAGACTCCCATCTGTCCTTTCAGCCCCAAATCCAATCACTGTCCAAATCTTGTAGACTTCACCGCCCCAACATCTCCAAGATACGCCCGTTCCTAACCTCGGAAACTACTAAGCAACTCATTCACTCCCTTGTTATATCTCGCCTTGACTATTGTAACTCCCTCCTCACTGGCCGACCTCATCGCAGGCTATCCCCTCTTCAGTCCATCATGAATGCTGCTACCAGACTCATCCATCTTACTAACTGTTCCATATCTGCCACCCCTCTCTGCCAATCCATCCGCTGGCCTCCAATCAGTGTCCTCCACCCCTCTCTGCCATTCCCTCCACTGGCTTCCCATTGCCCAACGGATAAAATTCAATACATTAACAATAACATTTAAAGCCATTTATAACTCTGCCCCAAATTACATCACCAATCTTGTCTCCAAATATCACCCAAACCGTACTCTCCGCTCCTCGCACGACCTCCTGCTCTCTATCTCCCTTGTTTCCTCCTCCCATGCTCATCTCCAGGACTTCTCCAGAGCTTCCCCCATCGTCTGGAACTCTCTACCCCAATTTATCAGACTCTTGCCTACTCTGCTCACTTTTAGGCAATCTCTGAAAACCTGTCTCTTCAGGGAAGCCTATCCTGCCTTCAGCTAATACTGGAATCTTCTATTCCTCCTACCAGTCCATCCCCCACAGTTACTACCTTTTGTACCACTAGCCCCTTCCTCCTAGATTGTAAGCTCCAAGGATCAGGCCCTCCTATCCCTCTTGTATTGAACTGTATTGTTGCTGTATTGTCTCCCGTTATATTGTATCCCGTTATATTGTAAAGTGCTGAGCAAACTGTTGGTGCTATATAAATCCTGAATAATAATACTTCCAATCTCCGTATTCCTAGTCTTACTTCCACTTTCCTGTTACGGAGATGCTTTCAGTGGCAATGGTCCTCAAGGATCCATAAAGAGGGTCGATCTCCCCAGCGAGGACAACTGCAGCACCTTGATTGGGGTTATGGTTGCGCCCGCTGACGCCAGTTCTGGGGGTTTACGGTTGCGCCCGCTGACGCCAGTGCTGGGGGTTTACGGTTGCGCCCGCTGACGCCAGTGCTGGGGGTTTACGGTTGCGCCCGCTGACGCCAGTGCTGGGGGTTTACGGTTGCGCCCGCTGACGCCAGTGCTGGGGGTTTACGGTTGCGCCCGCTGACGCCAGTGCTGGGGGTTTACGGTTGCGCCCGCTGACGCCAGTGCTGGGGGTTTACGGTTGCGCCCGCTGACGCCAGTGCTGGGGGTTTACGGTTGCGCCCGCTGACGCCAGTGCTGGGGGTTTACGGTTGCGCCCGCTGACGCCAGTGCTGGGGGTTTGCGGTTGCGCCCGCTGACGCCAGTGCTGGGGGTTTGCGGTTGCGCCCGCTGACGCCAGTGCTGGGGGTTTGCGGTTGCGCCCGCTGACGCCAGTGCTGGGGGTTTGCGGTTGCGCCCGCTGACGCCAGTGCTGGGGGTTTGCGGTTGCGCCCGCTGACGCCAGTGCTGGGGGTTTGCGGTTGCGCCCGCTGACGCCAGTGCTGGGGGTTTGCGGTTGCGCCCGCTGACGCCAGTGCTGGGGGTTTGCGGTTGCGCCCGCTGACGCCAGTGCTGGGGGTTTGCGGTTGCGCCCGCTGACGCCAGTGCTGGGGGTTTGCGGTTGCGCCCGCTGACGCCAGTGCTGGGGGTTTGCGGTTGCGCCCGCTGACGCCAGTGCTGGGGGTTTGCGGTTGCGCCCGCTGACGCCAGTGCTGGGGGTTTGCGGTGGCGCCCGCTGACGCCAGTGCTGGGGGTTTTGCGGTGGCGCCCGCTGACGCCAGTGCTGGGGGTTTTGCGGTGGCGCCCGCTGACGCCAGTGCTGGGGGTTTTGCGGTGGCGCCGCAGCTTCTTTAGTGTACATTTTGGTATGCTGCAGAAAATGACACTTGATGCAATATTCACCTTCATTGCAGAGCTTGTCCCTGCAGTACTTTTTTTTTTTTTTTTTTTTTCTACCACTAGATGTCCTCAGTCTGTTGGCTAGCATCATTCAACAAACTTCCTTTAATCCCTGGTCCTCATAGACTGGCCCCCAGCCTGTAGCAGCACAGTGATCCGCTCATCTGTCACTCCTTTTTTTTTTTTTTTTTTTTTTTTTTTTTTTCTCTCCCAGTCTGAGTTCTGCTGTACAAGAACTGCAAGAGGCTGACGCTGGGTCCGTTTCTATGCTTTTTAGCCTTTAAAACAATAATCATCATTTTCAATATATGCCGAGAGTGGAGTTCTCCGATAACCGTGTAGCCGGGATCTCTGGTTGGGTTCAGACACTCGTAGGGGGATGTGGGGAGGGGTACGGTACTCTGTTACATGCCGTACCTCCTGATCCCTCCCGTCAATGGCCCCTGTTGAATTTGGCCGTGCCTTGACAATGGCCGAGTGTCTCTGAGCCTCCAGTCTTGGCTGGCTCCATTCTCAGGCTCGGGGAGCGCGTGGGTCAGAATACTAAACATCTCCCGCTGTTTACTGGCCTATTCAGCCCTGTGCTCTTGTTTTATGGTGGCCAACAAGTTGTAAAACTGTTGCAATTGTTAACTAGCCTGCAGGGGACGTGTAAAATCGCAGCTCTTGATGTGGTGGAGATGTATGCCTCTCCGAATGCAACTTCCTGCCCAGTGAACTAATGAGCTGGAGATTCTTCTGTGACTTCAATTCGCTTTACAATTCTGCAACAAAACATGAAAGTGGGGTCCATCCTCCATAACCGCCTTCCGCCATAGTAAGTCATTGTTCTGGTCACCTTTTAAAGCTGAACTCCGGGCAAACTGCTATATACACATAAAATGCATAGAAGGGAGCATTATTACTTGCCAAAGAATTTGTATTCCTGTCCATCCGGTCCTGAGATTTACACAGCTCCGCCACACAGTACAACTCTTGTCTAGCAGGGCGGAAGATCTGATTTCTCTCTGCTGCGGTTCAGTTCATGGATTGAAATTCAGCTGGTACTGGACAAATTTAAATCCATGTATGAGCACTGAGGTTGTACAGAAGTCAATCTACCAAACAAGTTTTGTGCAACCACCATGTTGGATTTTTCCAACTTGATCAGCGCCGCAGGCTATAGCTTTCAGCACTGATCGGTGTACACTAACGGCAGAGAGGTCTCCCCGCTGTCAGAATACAATACCTCAGTGGGGAGGATTCAAGGATGCGACCTCAAATGTGTGGATGAGGGAATAGTCGGTTATTTTTTCATTTAACCCACTGGTTAAATGGAAAAAAAAACTGATTTCTCTATGGGCTGCTTTGTCGTCTTCTTCCCCCAGCCTGTGATTGAACGGAGAAGCAGCAGGTTAATTAGCTCACCTCTGTCACTCTGCTTTCTCCTCCTATCAGCATGCTCCTAGCACTGCAGTATACCTGAATGGCTCCTTGTTCTGCTTCCTCCTCCTCCAGTCTGGGCTCTGCTGTACAGGGACTGTAAAAGGCTAATGCTAGGTCATATTCTGTTTTTTCTTTTTCTTTTTTAACTAATTAAAAAAAAATAAGATATATAGAGATATTAATGATGTATTCATGAATATGGTGTTGCATCCAATTGTATTTTTTATGTCTGCCTGGAGTTCAGGTTCAAAGTATATGTAAACCCTAACTGGGTGGGCATTAGTTTGCTAAAGCATTGTGCGTCATAAACAATTGTAATGATCCCCCTTCCCTTTTTTTTTTTTTTTTTAAATCCCAAGGGGCATTTTACATTAAAATACTGCACTGCAACCACATGTGGTCCCATTGACATCAATGGGCACATTTTTGCCATTGTAGGCAGTGGGGCATACCGAGTAAAAATGTGAACAGGCCCCACCAGCTACCCACATCACATTGTAGGTAAGCAGTCAGGGTGGTAAAAAAAGGGGGTCATCTGCCTGTGTGGGTTTTTTTTTTTTTTTCTTTTTACTGCTCCTAGGTTGCTGGTTTGAAGGTAGCTCCCATGCCTCCTGCACACTGCTCCTTAAAATGCAGTGTTTTAGGCATAAAGGCTTTTGTTTTGTTTTTTTTGGTTGTGTTTGTTTTTGTTCTGATGTAAATGCAGACCATTGTCTTCAATCTGCCTGTACACACAGGCACATAAACATGTACTGTGCATTGATTAGTAAAAAAAAATAAAATACAGTCCAGTATTTTTACATGTATATGCCACACTCGCTTGATTAAAATTAAGCTAGAAGTTTGTGTGTGAAAATATGCACAAGTGCTTTACAGCCCATGTAGCCCATTGCTATGTGTTCTATGTCCTTTTCTTTCTCTCTTTTTCTCTCTCTCTCTTTCCTTCCTTTCCTTCCTTTCTTTCTTTCTCTTTCTTTCTCTTTCTTTCTCTTTCTTTCTCTTTCTTTCTCTTTCTTTCTCTTTCTTTCTCTTTCTTTCTCTTTCTTTCTCTTTCTTTCTCTTTCTTTCTCTTCTCTTTCTTTCTTTCTCTCTTTCTTTCTCTCTCTTTCTTTCTCTCTCTTTCTTTCTCTCTCTTTCTTTCTCTCTCTTTCTTTCTCTCTCTTTCTTTCTCTCTCTTTCTTTCTCTCTCTTTCTTTCTCTCTCTTTCTTTCTCTCTCTTTCTTTCTCTCTCTTTCTTTCTCTCTCTTTCTTTCTCTCTCTTTCTTTCTCTCTCTTTCTTTCTCTCTCTTTCTTTCTCTCTCTCTTTCTTTCTCTCTCTTTCTTTCTCTCTCTTTCTTTCTCTCTCTTTCTTTCTCTCTCTTCCTTTCTCTCTCTTTCTTTCTCTCTCTTTCTTTCTCTTTTTTTCTCTTTCTCTCTCTTTCTCTCTCTTTCTCTCTCTTTCTTCTCTTTCTTTCCCTTTCTTTCCCTTTCTTTCCCTTTCTTTCCCTTTCTTTCTTCCTTTCTTTCTCTTTCTTTCTCTTTCTTTCTCTTTCTTTCTCTTTCTTTCTCTTTCTTTCTCTTTCTTTCTCTTTCTTTCTCTTTCTTTCTCTTTCTTTTCTTTTTTCTTTTCTTCTTTCTTTCCTTTTTCTTTCTCTTTCTTTCCTTTTTCTTTCTCTTTCTTTCCTTTTTTCTTTCTCTTTCTTTCCTTTTTTCTTTCTCTTTCTTTCCTTTTTCTTTCTCTTTCTTTCCTTTTTTTTCTTTCTCTTTCTTTCCTTTTTTCTTTCTCTTTCTTTCCTTTTTTCTTTCTCTTTCTTTCCTTTTTTCTTTCTCTTTCTTTCCTTTTTTCTTTCTCTTTCTTTCCTTTTTTCTTTCTCTTTCTTTCCTTTTTTCTTTCTCTTTCTTTCCTTTTTCTTCCTTTCCTCCTTTTTTTTTTTTTCTTTTTCTTTCTTTCTCTTTCTTTTTCTTTACTTTTTTCTTTCCTTCCTTTTTTCTTTCCTTTTTTTTTTCTTTACTTTTTTTTTTCTTTCCTTCCTTTTTTCTTTCCTTTTTTTTTTTCTTTCCTTTTTTTTTTTCTTTCCTTCCTTTTTCTTTCCTTTTTTTTTTCCTTTCTTTCCTCCTTTTTTTTCTTTCCTTCTTTCTTTCTCTTTCTTTTCTTTCCTTTTTTCTTTCCCTTTTTTTTTTTTCTTTCCTTCTTTCTTTCTCTTTCTTTTCTTTCCTTTTTTCTTTCCCTTTTTTCTTTCTTTCCTTCCTTTTTCTTTCCTTTTTCTTTTCCTTTCTTTCCTCCTTTTTTTTTCTTTTTCTTTCCTTCTTTCTTTCTCTTTTCTTTTCCTTTTTTCTTTCCCTTTTTTCTTTTCCTTCCTTTTTTTTCTTTCCTTCCTTTTTCTTTCTGTCTTTCCCTCATGGAAACAAATGGGATTTATACATTTTTGGAGACAGGGCAAGTGCGAATGGGCCCCAATCCCTGGCCCGGGTCCTCCCTGTCCTGCAGTGGCCCTGCAGGGCATAATTAGTATTCTGAGCTGGACACAGGAACCCCCTCCATTCTTGGCTGGACACAGGGGGGCTTTTGTCCTCTCTATCCAACACCACAATGTGACTCTTTCCACTTTCACAGGTTTGTGTAACTTTGTCCTTTATCCTCAGACTGTGCAGCCATGACCTGTTATGGTGGGCTGTATGGACTGTGATCCTGTAGGAAGACTGCATGATTATGAGCGCTGGGTGAACTTTAGCCCAGGCTAACCTATTTGGTTTTATTTGTTTTTTTTTCTTAAAACTTTCAAATGATTTGTTGGTCACTATAAAGCTCAGCAGGAATCAGTCTTATCCTGACCATACATTGTACAATTTTCCCTCAGATTTACCAAAATCCTATAATATGAGGTCAAAGCTAAATGCTTTCAATTTGTATGCAATCAGGCAGGTCCTTGCACTACATAGTTGAAGGAAATTGAATAGAAAAATTGTATAATGTATGGCCAGCCTTTAGGGTCACCATATACAATCAACTTTAGATTTACCAAAACTATGTAATATTAGGACCTACCTAATCTATCCAATCATTTTGTATCCAACCTGGATAACAAGCGTGGGTCAGACCTCCAACAAATTACACAATAATGATCATAGGGAGCCACCATCATCAAAAATGATTACGTACGTGACAGGGAAGCACCACAAGTTCCAGTGTCCAGATAGTAACACACAGCCAATCTGGAACTACAAGTCCCAGCAGCCCTTGTGTCTGGATAACAGCACACAGCTAATATGAAACAAAAATTTCCAGCAGTCCCGGTGTCTAAATAACTACATGTCCCAGCAGTTCTACAGTCTAAATTGCTGAACACAGCCAATATAGAACAAGTACAACGGTCCAGGTGTCCAAATAATCGCAAGCAGCCAAAACGGAACAACAGGTACCAGTGTGCAAATGGCAGCGCGCGGTCAGTACGGAACGGCAAGTCCCAATGCGCAAGTGTCAACATGGTCAGTACGGAACGGCAAGTACCAGTGTGCAAGTGGCAGCGCGCGGTCCGTACGCAACGACACTCCCAGTGTGCAAGTGGCAGCGCGCGGTCCGTACGCAACGACACTCCCAGTGTGCAAGTGGCAGCGCCCGGTCCGTACGCAACGACACTCCCAGTGTGCAAGTGGCAGCGCCCGGTCCGTACGCAGCGACACTCCCAGTGTGCAAGTGGCAGCGCCCGGTCCGTACGCAACGACACTCCCAGTGTGCAAGTGGCAGCGCCCGGTCCGTACGCAACGACACTCCCAGTGTGCAAGTGGCAGCGCCCGGTCCGTACGCAACGGCATTCCCAGTGTGCAAGTGGCAGCACGTGGTCCGTACGGAATGACAAATCCCAGCAGTTCAAAGCTGCTTCTTTAAATCCTTCTAGTCTTCTGCTAGTAAGACCCTGCAGCCATGAGTGTACCTGAGATTTACGATCTCTGTGACTTTTTTTCTTTTTGCGCAGAGTTCAACATTTTTATTGCCTACTTTTTCATTCATAAATGTAGAGGGCACACACCACTATTGCAGTATCTATGTTAATTGGGCTCCTAATCCTTGAGAGTAGCAACATTTACAATTTTTTTTTCTCCTTTTTTTAATTATTTATAAGAATTTAATGAGTTTTTTGATAGCAGCTGTCCTATTTAGCCATGTAATGTTGACACCTGTTCCCCCAAGGACCAGTCTATACAGCGTCTTGTTTGATTGCTGGCCCCCAAATGAACCTTCAGCGTGTGTATTAATTTGGTCACCTCGGGGTGTACAGCTGCACTCTCAAATTCTTTTCTGGGGGGAATTAAGGATACAAAAAATAATTTTATGTGTTGTCCTGACCAGGATTTTTCTTTATGATTTAAAGGGTGGGGCTGCTTTTACAACATGTTGGCTCCTTTTAAAGAGACCCTGGTACCTTCAATAGGCAAGATCTAGTAAATAACAGATGGGTAGAAAACAGTGGCGCTCATGGAGTCACAAGGGGAACTGGTAGAGCAACTGACAAGAACAGCAATAAAAGCTTGCATATCACATATTGGTGCCTTGCCTGTGATACATCCGCTCCGGCCACTAGGGGCATCATGATCCATCGGCCGCTTGGCTGCATTGGTGGTTTCCAGGGCTCCAAGTCTCTTGGGGATCCCAAAGCCGACCGCTCAGAGTTGGTTCTGGCCAGCTCAGTGGATTGCTTTAAAAAAAAAAAGTCCTGGATTCTTTCTTAGATACACAGAATATAACTGGATACTAACATTTTATAGGTAAAGTCTCCGAGTAGCAGGGCCCTCCTTTCCCTCTTGTATTGAACTGTATTGTTGCTGTATTGTCTCCTGTAATATTTTAAAGCGCTAAGCAAACTGTTGGCACTATATAAATCCTGTATAATAAGTTGATCCAGGGAATATCCGATTGCCTCTCGGGGGATCAGGAAGGATTTTTTTTCCCTGCTGGAGCAAATTGGATCATGCTTTGCTGGGTTTTCTTTCTTTTTTTTCTTTTTTTTTTTCCTTCCTCTGGATCAACTGTGGGTGTAGGATTATAACTTTTTTTTTTTTTTTTTTTTTTTTAAATGGATGAACTGGATGGACTTTTGTCTTTTTTCAGCCAGACTAACTATGTAACTAATAGCTCTGAAGTTGGAGAACAGGTTGGCTGATTGGCACATTGGAGTGTGCGATTCTCAAAAGGTGCTGCTTATTAAACCTTTAATCCTAGAATTTCCTACTTCCATTCTCGGCCACGATTCCATGGAACTTTAGGGTTCCTTCTAGATGTTACTGGGGTTCCTTGAGATGCCTGCATAGTTCTAGGTCAAGTGTCCCTTGGCAGAGCCAGCAGCATGGCACCATTTAACTTTTTAGTTGTCTAAGGGTGACCACCATTGTAAGGGAGGACATCTTCCCACTGAGCCAATAAATTCGTTTTAGCAGGGGTCCCCAGAGACCTGAAAATTTATTTTTAGTGTTCCTCTGGGGTAAAAAGGTGGTAAAAGCAGGGTGCAGTAAGCTGCTGTATTAGGCTGGTTTCATGTATTTTTTCCCTCTAATACGGTTTCCATGTGTTTTTAAAATCAGTAGAAATGTTCCAAAGCCATGTAATAATATGCATTGCAATGGACTTTGTATTCAATGTGAACATAGATCAGAAAGCCCATCAACTTGCGTTCACACATGTCTTGCTGCGTTTACATGCGCCATGACACGTGTCTTTATGGTAGTAGCTGATTTGACATGCGTTTGATTTAAATGGACAATGCATCAAGCAAAAACACAAGGTGTGCTTCAAGCCTTACTGATTTGAACCCCACTATTAATTAGACCTTGCCTATTATGCTAATTAAATCTTTTTGACCCTGTCAGTGCAGGGAGACTTTGTATATAAAAGCATATAAGAAGCAATCCGGCCACTTTGTTAGGTACAGCTGTTCAATTGCTTGGTAAAACAAATTAATAATCAGCCAATCACATGGCAGCAACTCCATGCATTTGGGCATCTAGATGTGGTGAAGACAACTTGCTGAAGTTCAAACCAGCATCAGAATGGGGAAGAAAGGGGACTTAATTGACTTTGAATATGGCATGTTTGTTGGTGCCAGACGGGCTGGTCTGAGTATTTCAAAAACTGATGACCTACTGGGATTTCCACACAAAACCATCTCTAAGGTTTACAGAGAATGGTCCGAAAGAGAGAAAAAAATCCAGTGAGCAGTAGTTGTGTAGAAGAAAATGCCTTGTTGATGTCAGAGGAGAATGGGCAGCCTGGTTCGAGATGATAGAAAGGCAACAGTAACTCAAATAACCACTCGTTACAACCAAGGTATGCAGAATACCATCTCTGCAAAGAAAAATTAAAGCAATTTTGAAGGCAAAAAGGGGTCCAACCTGGTACATGCAGCAAGGTGTACCTAGTGGCCGGTGAGTGTACTTACCTTTCTGAAGACCCATTTGTTAGTGTTTCTTCTTCACTGCTTCCCGGCCACTAGAAGTATTCTTCACTTACATGCATGTGTGTTTCCAGCTTCCCTGCAGTACACATTGCTTTCCCCCGCTGGCTCATAATTCACTACAGGCAGGGGGTGTAGATAAGGGGGTACCACCATTCCTCCTGTATGGGGCCCAAGCCAGCAGGGGGGTCCAGGCAGCTGGATGATTCAGATGTGGGCAGGGAGGGTTATGAGTGAGGCTACTGCTGGAACCGATCCCCTGTATGGCTCTCTGCAGCAGCTGGAAGTTGGCTTCTCCTCCTTTCCCTCCCACTGGTTTTTAGCTGCTGCAGAGAGAGCCATACAGGGGATGTGTTCCAGTAATAGGCACACACATCCACTCCCAAAACCCTCCCTGTGTCCCATATGTGTCCCCCTGCTACCCATGCCCCCCTGTGTGCCACCACCCCCGCAGTGCTACCGGCTTCCCTTCTCTCTTTACCACTAGCAGCTGCAAGCACAAAATAGGATCTTTCAGGATGGAGAGTGGGGGAGTCACATTTTCCAGCCCATTCCTTTCCTGAATGAACACAAATGAGTGTTCAGTACTGATCACTTCTTGTGTTCATTCAGAACTGAAGCATAGCATGCTGTTTTTTTGTTGTTTTTTTTTTGGGGGGGGGGGGGCTGTCAGATTGGCTGGCTGTATGGGGCCCCTTGGTTTCTGACTGCAGGACATACAAGTTGGTGGGTGGAACCAATGTATGTAGTGCGGGACTCAAGCATTCAACCTATCCGACCAGTGGAATACTTGCAGCCGCTGGGGAGCAGCGAGGATGCGTTTCAACAAAGGGAATGCCGCAAAAACCATGAAACAGATGAAGTCTGAAGACAACCTACCGCCCGCAGCTGGTTTCACAAATTCAGTAGACGCTGTTTGGTGGTTAGTTGCAATGATGTTGCTTGTTTTATAGAACTGTTCAAAATCTAGAGCTTTGTCCTAATTAGGCAAATGATTTTTTTTTTCCCTTTTGTTCCCCCCCCCCCCCCTCTGTTTAATATAATGAGCTGGCAAACAATACGAGATGTGTAGTATGCTTCGTAGGTTTTGTATCACTTGGTAGGGTCTATGTGTAAACCTCTCTGCATCACAGTCCCATCTGTATTTCCAGACAGTTTATCATGACACAGTCCGTTGTTTGTCATGGATTTGTGTGAAAAATACTGCTCTTGTTCGCAGTGTAAAAAGTTGGCATTCCTCAGATGGAAGCCGGGAGAGCGAACTCGGACAGCTGTTACTGTTTATAAAGTAAGGATTATTTCTCCGGTGACGTCTAATCTACGGCCTGCAACTTCCGACCTCCTTTTTATTTTCATTTATTTCATTTTTTTTTTTTTTTTGGCCCTTTTCAGTTTTCTTTTTTGTCACCAACATATTTTTTGACCCAGTTTGTCACCTACAGTACTTGAGGTCATTTGTAGTTGTATTACTTGCAATACAAAACAAGAGTACTGTCCGTGTTTTTTTTTTTTGTTTTGTTTTGTTTTGTTTTTTGTTTTGTTTTTTTTAATGCGCACTAACATTTACATTTCCAGGACAAGCATTTGGGATGTCAAATAAGTACTGTTGGTACTATGGGCATCACATTTTCATAAACTATCCTAAAATAGAACTCCAAGCAAAATTAGAAAAAAGAAACATTCATAGTCTTGTGGGTGACCCAGGATTTAAATTTTTTTTATTTTTTTTTTTAAGTTCATTTCAAGAAAAAAAAACACATTTCTAAAGTACATGCAAATTTCTCCATTCTTTTAAAGACCTTGGGATTATAGAAAGATGAGGAAAGAAAAAACAGAGGGGGCACAGGCCTAGTGCATTACCATAAAAAATAAAGTATGTGTTGTACTCACAAACGACAATATAGTCAACGCACATCATGATGGGCAGACATTTTGTCAGTTGGCTCTGAGGAAGAGGCAAGTCCTCGAAACGCGTCAGACTTTTGGATGTCTACACTCCCTATTGCGGACTGTTACTCAGCGCGGTGTTGACCCAGCTGTTCTTTGATGTGCCTTGACTATATTGTCGTTTTGTGAGTACAACACATACTTTATTTTTTATTAAACCTTTTTTATGGTAATGCACTAGGCCTGTGCGCCCTCTGTTTGTTCTTTCCTCATTCAGTATATTTGGATTTCCCTGGTCTGTTGAGGGCAGCAAGGTGTGCATGTTCCAGGACATTACTAATGTGGTTGTAGCCTGCATCGAGTCCATCCCCAAGCGCAGGAGCATTTGTGTTTGCTGATTATAGAAAGATATCTGTTGATCAGCCAGAAATGCAATCGGTTCCTATTTTCTTGTATTGGGTTGGCAACACAGCATTTTGTAGGATAAGTGGTGTCAGCCCTGCCCAGTAATCTTTTAGTAAAGTATGGTATCCCTCCCACTGTCCCTATTTCCAGGACATTGTGCGATAGAAACCTGTTCTCCCCTTGAAAAACCTACCATATTTCTTTTCCTAGGTCATATAGTGACCATTTTGAAATTACAATACCACCAAAACTGTTACAGCATTTTTTTGATTACCAAAGCCTATTTCAACTCCTAAAAAAAAAATTATCGTAAAATACAATTTTCCAAGTTAAATACATTTTAAGGAAATTTTGCTTTGTGGTCCCCTCTCATAAAGGCTTGATTTCTGGCTTTTTTTTTTTTAAACTCTTCAACCAACTTAACCTACAACCCCTGTTTAAATGTTCCTACATAAAAAAAAAATGGGAAAGATTTTGGTAGAAAAGTTACCCATAGAAATATGGCAATCAAGGTCACAAGCCTCCGAGGTGTCTCTATACATTCTACAAAGAAAATTAATACAAAATATTTTTCTATTGATGCCAAGCCCCAGAACGTTTACATGATCTATATCCCACAGCCAACAACAGACTATGGCAATGCCAGAAAGAACTTGGCTCTTTATAGAATCAGTGCCTTGTTAAACCATATTAAAGAATGGTTCACTTACTGATCCATTGCATTGACATCTGGATCCCCTTTTAGTCCCAAAATTTACCATTTGGGCTTGCCCTCGAAAGATTTTGTTTTACCAACAAAAAAAAAACACATACTTCCGGCAGCAAGACTCTTTAGAAGTCCTCAAACTGAAAGGTGTTTGTCCCCCACCTCTCACGGAAGTACACATGAGGATCTGGGTTGTCAACTTGATAGAAAATCTCACCGCCCATCTCCACAACATCTCCCATCTCCTACATAACTTTGGCCACTTTACTCCCTTTGATCTGCCCATCATAAGAAGAACTTCAAAGAGCCATGAAACTGACCACCTGTAGCCTTCTCCTAGCTCACCTGGAGTTCTCTTCCACCCCTATACCTTTTTCCTGACTCAGTTCTCTCTATGTACTCAAGTGTTCACACACTTATGCCAATATCAACTTGAACTACTTAGACAGCTGTGCAAGAAACAAGATTAGCTATGAGGCATTGACAATAACTACACTAGACTTGCACCTAATTCCTTTTGATCTTTTTCTCAACTGAGGTTCCTCCAGAGTGCCGAACGAATGCGGGAAATAGTTTTGGCCTGAATCAGTGTCATGTGCTTTCATGGTGTGGGCAGGCTGCCCGCTAGCAGCATTACAACCAACAAAGCTCTGGGGCCAGGATGCACGCTGACCCAGGGATGATGGCATGTAGGACCACACCTAGCATTCAAAAGAGGACCGAATTGCATCATTGACCAGACCTGCTTCTCCCATTTCCGGCCATACTACTGGAGATTTAAGGCAGGGCTTTGATGAAAGGAGGGGACTCTGTGATTGGGGGACTCTTAATGGGAAGGGGGGCTTCTTATATAATTGGGACTGTGAGGTAATGGGGAGACCTCCTGATGTGAAGTTCATTTCATCAAGGTGGTTGTGTGCTTTTGTTCCATACAGTTTTCATCAGAATATATTTCTCCTACATTTTGCTTCCCTGTTGTTGTATTATCCTTCTAATGATCTTCAACTTCCTGACGTTATTTTGAGACAAGCCTCCTTTTGAGGCATTGTATACTGTGACTGTACAACATTCAATGTGTAAAATGCTTGATTCTATACTTTTACATGTCTAGAGACACGTATTATACATGGAGATCATATCCCCCTTATGTATTATACATGGAGATCATATCCCCCCTTATGTATTATACATGGAGATCATATCCCCCCTTATGTATTATACATGGAGATCATATCCCCCCCCTTATGTATTATACATGGTGATCATATCCCCCCCTTGTGTATTATACATGGAGATCATATCCCCCCTTATGTATTATACATGGTGATCATATCCCCCTTATGTATTATACATGGAGATCATATCCCCCCTTATGTATTATACATGGAGATCATATCCCCCCTTATGTATTATACATGGTGATCATATCCCCCCTTATGTATTATACATGGTGATCATATCCCCCCTTATGTATTATACATGGTGATCATATCCCCCCTTATGTATTATACATGGTGATCATATCCCCCCTTATGTATTATACGTGGAGATCATATCCCCCCTTATGTATTATACGTGGAGATCATATCCCCCCTTATGTATTATACATGGTGATCATATCCCCCCTTAATCTCCTCTTTTCAAGAGAGAATAAATTCAGTTCCTCTAATCTTTCCTCATAGCTGATCTCCTCCATGCCTCTTATCAGTTTGGTTGCCCTTCTCTGTACTTTCTCCAGTTCCCCAATGTTCTTTTTGTGAATTTGTGCCCAAAACTGAACTGCATATTCCAGATGAGGTGTTACTAATGATTTGTACCGGGGTAATATGATATCTCTGCAAAAAGAAGGATTTGTGAAAAGAGATTCACAGAAAAGCGGCTACATTATGAACAGAATGTGACACTCAGAAAAATTTCCAAAAATTATGCTTTATTACACTTATAAATATGACATATGGGCAGTTGCCCTGGTTTACCATCACCTCAGTATGAGACAATACATACAGACCTAAAACCATTAAAATAACACCAAGACCGGTCTAAATGCATGTGGAACAGAGAAAATGACTACAAGAGTCTAATGTCCCTGTGACACAAACACATAGGTGAACACTTCCCACAGGAGGTGTATCCAAAAATTATACCATAGGTATACCATAATACATGTTATAATATTAGAATTCGGCAATTGCCATAATGGTTATATCCCAAACAGGGAATCCAAAAATTATACTATGGATATGGATATCACATGTATGCAATACAGCAAGCACAATATGCGTCAAGAGGAGAACAATGCGCCTCAGGCCTGTATGAAAAAAGACAAAAATGTCATATGTATAATACAATACATTCCTGTGCCGGCACAAGTATGACGTCAGATACGTCACTTCCGGTCATGCGCACTAGTTGGAACGCACGCTGACCCATTAGGAGGAAGCCATCTTCACATGCCATGAGGCAAGCCTAAGCAGCACAGGCGCCAAGAGGGGGCTGGAACCCGCGGTATATCGGCGGATGTCAGCGGTGGTTCCTTGGCCTCTTTGGCCTTGTATGGCAATACCTATGAAGGACATCCTTTCCGTTCCTATTATCTATTGCACAGGTGGATGGGGACATCTTGGTGCTTTTTATGGGAAACAAGATATACCACATGCATTTCAACAGGCAGAAGATCTTTTGGGATGTGTCTTGTTTTTCTTACAGAAAGTGGTATGTAGTCCACATGTAGTTGTGAAGAAACCATTTCAAGCAGAGTGCTGCTTTTTGCATCTTTTCTTCCATCCTGGGAATAAATGGGGCATATTCTCATTTAAGAGCTCTAGGAAACAGCTGTATATACAGATGAATGGGCCCCAACCACTTGTGCCGGCACAGGAATGTATTGTATTATACATATGACATTTTTGTCTTTTTTCATACAGGCCTGAGGCGCATTGTTCTCCTCTTGACGCATTCTGTGCTTGCTGAATTGCATACATGTGATATCCATATCCATAGTATAATTTTTAGATTCCCTGTTTGGGATATAACCATTATGGCAATTGCCGAATTCTAATATTATAACATGTATTATGGTATACCTATGGTATAATTTTTGGATACACCTCCTGTGGGAAGTGTTCACCTATGTGTTTGTGTCACAGGGACTCTTGTAGTCATTTTCTCTGTTCCACATGCATTTAGACCGGTCTTGGTGTTATTTTAATGGTTTTAGGTCTGTGTGTATTGTCTCATACTGAGGTGATGGTAAACCAGGGCGACTGCCCATATGTCATATTTATAAGTGTAATAAAGCATAATTTTTGGAAATTTTTCTGAGTGTCACATTCTGTTCATAATGTAGCCGCTTTTCTGTGAATCTCTTTTCACAAATCCTTCTTTTTGCATGCCTTTTTTGGCTACTGAATGGAGACCAAATAATGGGTGATACGATAATTTATTTTATAACCTCTCAATTATTATCTTTAGCATAATATGATATCTCTCTCTGGAGTCTATACCTCTTTTATGATGAGAGGATTTTGCCTAAATGGTTGGGCTACTTTAACGCATTGAATATTAAAATACGTTCATTTGATTGTAAGCTCTTGTCTTGATTTGCATTGCAACTGTACGGTTTCCCTATATATTGTAAAGCACTGCGTGACCTGTTACCATTTATATAGGCCAGCCTTTTTCAACCCTCTTAACACAGAGGAACCCTTGAAATAATTTTCTGGTCAAAGGGAACCCCTACTAATTATTACAATATCTACAACTCATGAGACACTAGTGTGGTGGTCCGTGAGAAGCATGCTCCTTACACATGTGGTCACTGAGAAGAATTACCCCCTTCCTGAAAGTTAAAAAGATCAATGGTGTCAGTGGGAAGTTTAATGACCTGCAGAAATTGCTCATTGCTCAAGCAAACCCCTGGAGGAACCCTGGTACAGACTCTGTAAAATAGTACATTAACGAGCACCTCAACATAAAACCATAGGTGGTTTTGTAACCTAGATCTTCAGCTTTTTCTCCTGTAGGTCTTGATAGAAAAGGTTGCACTAATAATACTTGCTAATTAAACAAACTTGGTAATTGTCCAGACTTCTCCACCTCCCCCGCCTGTTTTAATCTGACCCCCCAGGAGCTTTCTACACATGAAGGCGGCTGTTTCAGGAGCTTAATGGGCTTCCAGTGGAGACACAGGTGCAGGAACCAGATGTGCTGGTGGTCCTGTCATTGTCTGAGCTGTGCCCCTAAATAAAATTGGTAAGGAAGCCTCAATAAGCCAGGAAATGACCAAGTCACACACACGTGTTGTCTCTGCGCTGGAGTTCAGCTGTTCACACTCCCAGAAACACGATCTTTCCTCTCCAAAACGAGCCCATTAACCATCCAGCAGCAAACCTTCAAGCCTGGATACAACAAACGGATGATCTAACCAGAGCGTATGCTCGGACGCTGCTGGCTGTGTTCTAATTAGCTGCACATGTTCTCCCAGAGGCCATTGCTGCTGGGGCACACCGCTGTTTCTCCAAGAGGAAGAAAAGTTACTTTGTATCGGTTTAAGGCCACACCGCCATCCAAAGAGTTTCTTACAATTCTCACAGCGAATTTCTGAATTTATTTAAGGGCTGATTCACACCGCATGGCAACACCATGGCATGGAACAAAGGTGTTGGTATAATGCATTGTAGCACTCCCGTGTGTTGTTTTTTTTTGTTTTTGTTTTTGTTTTTTTTTTACCTCCATTAATTTTATGTGCTGCATTGCAACATGTTGTACTTTTACTGTTTACAGGGGACAGCTTTGCTCTCAGTGGCTCCCGGCTCTAACAGATCCCTGCATGTACTCACGGCGGGGCATGGTGGAGACACGTCTCAAGAATCTGAGAGAGAGATTGATCTCCCTGCAAGGTGAGGTACTAGAGCTGAAAACACAGGTAGTAGAGCTGGGACAGAGATGCAAGAAAGATTGGGGTGGGGTTGTGCATAATGCATCCGAAACTCTGCACACCCCTGAACTCTGTAGGGCGGCACAGTGGCTAAATGGTTAGCACTTCCGCCTGGCAGTTCTAGGGTCGTTGGTTCAAATCCCAACCACAGCACCACCTGCCTGGAGTTTGCATGTTCTCCCTGTGCCTGCGTGGGTTTCCTCCGGGTACTCTGGTTTTCTTCCACGCTCCAAAGACATGCTGGTAGGTTAATTGGCTCCTGTCTAAATTGGCCCTAGTATGTATGAATGTGAGTTAGGGACCTTAGATTACACGCCCCTTGAGGGGTAGGGACTGATGTGAATGTACTATATATATATATATATATATATATATATTGTAAAGCGCTGCGTAAATTGATGGTGCCATATAAGTACCTATAATAAATAACTGTACAGAACACATTCCTGAACTCTGTACACTGTAAATAACTCACTCCTGAACTCTGCACTCTGCGCGTAACGACCCCTGAACTCTGCGCGTAACGCGCCCCTGAACTCTGCATTGTGCAAGCAACCAGCCCTTTGAGGGCAACCATACTGCTGATGTGACCTACGATGATATTGACGCCCATTGCGGTAGACCAGTGTTTTTCAACCTTTTTGTCAAAGCACACTTAAAAGTTTTGTATAGTCTCGAGGCACCCCATTCTAAAGCATCAAGAACTAAATGAATAGTTTTACATAATGCAGCAGTACCCACACACATAGGACACCCAACATTTAGGTGTTTATTTTATATTTTTTTTATAATCTACTTTTGCACACTTTGGTACTGACTGGTATTCCATCATTTTTCTCAATCACTCAGCAAACATGACCCCAGTGCTGATGGCGATGGACAGGAGAGGGACAAATGAGGATGCTGTACAGGCACTCAATGGTCCTCCATATCAATCAATGACATGACCGATTGTTAGGATGCCAGCAGCTGGCCAGCACAGTGCCCAAGGCTGTAATTCTGCACAATGAGAACCTATGACTGTGTGTAAGAAAAAGGCAGACTTGATCCACCTGCTGGCTTGTAATTGGGCAATTTGGGGCAATGTTTTTAGGTACTTTTGCCAAGCATCTCTGAAGAACCTAGAAGGCACCAAGGCTTGCTCTAGACCACGGCCTGGGTGGCCCATTGTTGAATCCAACTCTGGCTCACCATAAATTCAAGTTATGACATGAGAATAGTCATTTTATTGGTCTAGTGTGACATCTGGACTTTTTTTATTCTCTCTACATGGAATTAGAGTTTTTATTTTCCTACTGTCCAGGCTTTCTACAACGACGTCATTGGGTGATAAATTCCTGTTCCTTCATGTGGCACAATTTTAGCACCAGGGTAGTTGACATGAAATGGAATTATTGATCCCAAGAGCTGTCATTTTATCAAATTTCTTTCTGTGTGACAGGCCACATTTTTTAAGTGGACACATTGGGGGCAGTAAGTGTTGTATGTAACCCAGTGTTTTTTTTTTTTTAACCATCTCTGTGCTTGAGAAATGTAACACAATGGAAGCACAAATAACTCTGGATTGGATGAATTCCCCTTCAATCCCTATGAATGTCTAAAAACATGAATAAATGAAAAAAATTATGAAAATGAAAAAAAGTAATGGCAACTACTGTTACTTTTTTTTTTTTTTTTTTTTTTTTTTGTACAGTCTGTTCATTTAATCACCTTTTATTGAGCATGGCTACATGGGTGTATACTGTTTTTGTATTCTGTTCAGGTATGTCCTATGTAATTTTATCCACTGATGTTCAAGCCTATTCACAATACATGCATAGCTAAATATGTGAGCGTAGGGTCACACCACCCCCCTCTGCTAGAAGGTAAGGACCTGCATGGATTTTTGATTAGACCAAGGCAGAAGACCCAAAAAAGTAGTGCTGGGCAATCATGCTCTGCCACCTAAACATGTATTATTATTATACAGGATTTATATAGCACCAACCGTTTGCTCAGCGCTTTACAATATAAAGGGAGACAATACAGTTCAATACAAGAGGGATAGGAGGGCCCTGGTCCTTGGAGCTTACAATCTAAGAGGGAGGGGCTGGTGGTACAAAAGGTAATAACTGTGGGGAATGGACTGGTAGGAATAGAAGATTCCATTATTAGCTGAGGGCAGGATAGGCTTCCCTGAAGAGAGGTTTTCAGAGATCGCCTAAAAGTGGGCAGAGTAAGCAATAGTCTGATAGATTGGGGTAGAGAGTTCCAGAGGATGGAGGAGGCTCTGGAGAAGTCCTGGAGACAAGCATAGGAGGAGACTAGGGAGATAGAGAGCGGGAGGTCGTGCGAGGAGCGGAGAGTACAGTTTGGGTGATATTTGGAGACAAGATCGGTGATGTAATTTGGGGCAGTGTTTATAAATAGCTTTATATGTTATTCTTAATGTTTTTAATTTGATCCGTTGGGCAATGGGAAGCCAGTGGAGGGATTGGCAGAGAGGGGTGGAGGTCAGTGGAGGGATTGGCAGAGAGGGGTGGAGGGCACTGAGTGGAGGCCAGTGGAGGGATTGGCAGAGAGGGGTGGCAGATATGGAACGGTTAGTAAGGTGGATGAGTCTGACAGCAGAATTCATGATAGAAGAGGGGATTAAATGCATCTCCTGAAGGTTTTTTGTCATCCAAGCCATGTGATATCTAGTGGTAATAAAATATTACATTTTTTTTTTCTTTGATGCAGGGTTCCCTAGACTTTTCCCCAAAGGCCACGTTAGCTTGCTGCAAGAGTTTGTGGCCCAATAAACATGTTCTGTGTTCTCTTCATATATTTCCATGGTGCAGGTGGGTCAGCCACCAGCATCATAACCAGTGATGCTGAGCAACCAGGGGACATGGCGTCATTTATTGCTTTGGTGCTGGCGTCCAACCCAACCTCAATATGGAAGCACATGACTCTGATCAAGGGCGGCGTCATGCAGGGCCACACCAGCATTCAGAAAAAGACCTGATCACCTCCCTCCCTCCATCTAGACCAGCTCTGCCTCCCACCCTGTACTATGCTGCCACCATAGTGAAGATTGTAAGGGAGGATAAGAGGACTCAGAACTCTTATTTGAAAGGGGGGGGCCTTCTGATGTGAAATGGGGCTCTGATGTCATGTGGGATTCTGAGGTGCTGGGGGGCTTCTGATGTATTATTTCTTGGAACTTATAAAACAGATTGATTATATATATATATATATATATATATATATATATATATATATATTTTATTTTTTAATAATGTGGTCCTAGTACTGGAACTGGAAAATTTGGAGAACCCTATATTGGTGTATGGCCAGTTTAGGGCCTTTATGGGCTGACGCTTGTGGGGTTTTTTGTGGGATTTTTTTTATGTCACTTATAATTTTTAATGAAGGTCATCTCAGAGGATTGAAGCACATCCCGGCACCTTTTGCTTCTGATTTTACTTTCATGGGGAGGAGACGCCTTTCCGTCACTGGGAGTTTAAATGCTAAGCTTTATCTGTAGTGTTGTACTGGCTCTATTGGATTTATAGCCTTGTTCTCATGTGGATTGCTGCTCCTTCAGTGTTCCTGTGGATTTATCTGCAATTTTCAATAGATTTATGGGGAGCGTTTATCTCCCTCCTCCTATAAATCGACATTTCAATTCATTATCGAGTAGCACGTACAGATTTTAAGCAGCACGCAGCAGCAGTTGGACACCGCGTCCTGAGATTCCTTACCTGCCAGGCTCCTGGCACTTGGCTATCCACCTTTTTTTTTTTGAGTATGCAGACTATAGAATCTGCACTCCAAACTGACTTTGACTTCTACAAGAATTTGGTAATCAATGAGATTAAAATCTGGTGGGATTTTACAAGCCTGAAAAGGATATCCGTGAATCTATAATACAGAGAGTGTTAAGAATATACCTTTTTCAGTGTGTATTCAGACCAGCTTGATTCAGATTGGAATTCTGTTTTTGTCTCAATGTTCTTTGGATTTGATGGGTCTGACTACAGTATGAAGAGCACACACTTTTAAAAATCTGATGATAAATGGAGGACCACAATCCCAGTCTCCGTAAGAACCATTATCAATACATTAGTAATATTTTGAACACCTTGAACAGGATTTATGTAAGGAAGAAACTTCTTCCACTAGGCATGAAGAGTACTACCAGGATGTTCAATATTTTGAAGAACTCTATGAATATGGACTAAGAACTAGTAGGTATAGGAAAACCAACCTATTCCATTCTGAAAAGGCAACACGAATGGATAGCTTTTCAGTTCGAGGTTGTACAATCAGAAATGTCAGATACAATTGATTCTAGAGGATCAGTTACCTTGAGAGTTGAGAGACTTGATTTTATCCTGTTTTTCTTTGATGCATCAAAAAACTAAAGCAGAGTCTTATTTAAAATGCCAAAAAAAAAAGAATAAAACCGAGACAAATTCTACATTACTCAGAGGAAACGGCAGTGGAGGGATGGAAGAAAACATCTCAGAAAACAAATGTTCTCTTTAACGGAAGAAGAGTTCCAAGAAATGATTCATAATGTGATCAGTTCTTCAGATGTGACTTTAACTAATGAGCACATTTCTCTTCTTTCTAGGGGTCTTTTTTTCACCAGCTTATCACTTCGATGTATTTAATGCCATATGTGATGTGAATAGGTTTGTGGGTAACTTAGTATTGTGGAAGTATTTTTGCTAGGATGATGAATTGAGCAGCACATATGATCTCCTCTGCTCTGAAAATCTGGTCTCTGAATTTTGAATTTTCAAGAAATGTCTTCTGTTTTATGCCTGAAACCTTTTCAATCTGACCCCAAGATTGGATAGGGTTCATCATTGATAGGGTTCATCTTGAGAAGTTTTTTTTTTTATCCTGTTCAATCAAGAGTAAGTTCATAGATGGTTTTCCAGAATGCTGTAGAGCAAGAACTTCTCAAAATAAAGGATGAAGTCTAATTTGAGCATCTGCAATGTTTCTAAACTTAAACACATTGCCTTACAAAAAAAAAAAAAAAAAAAAAAAGAGTCCACAAAACACTTGGACGGCTCAGGGATGTTTCTACATATCCAGTTTTGGAAGTGACTCTAGCAATGTTTTCAGATCCAGTGAAGTATATTCGAGGTAAGGGAAAGGAGGACTTTAGGGATACGCAAGACGATGATAATAACCAAAATATAATATGTATAATTTACGTTATGACATGTATTTAAAATCCATTTTTTAGGCCCCTTTTCAGATGGGGCGGACTCTGTCCCGATCAGCTGGGGACGCAATCTCTGATTCTCATCCCCCCTGCGCCTAGCAGAGTGGATGGATGACACATCTGTGTCCACTTAGTTTATACAGAGCAGACATGGACAGAGCCTACTCCCCCCTATGGGTGGCTGGGAGTCCACAGGCTCCACTGTCCATTTACACCCAACTACCCTCCGATCTACCTAAATGAAAGAGGAAGGATCCACCTCCTTGTATTTTTTTAAGCAGACCGGTTCGGACCTGGAGGTAGTCGGGTGTAAACACATGGGTCCGTTTACACACGCCTGTCCTTAGGGGTGAATGGGCCAGGTCCTCCTGAAGAACTGACAGGCAGACCTGATCGGACCCATCGTGTGAAAAGGGTCTTTCAAAACAGTAGTATAGTTCATAAAATCTATAGTTGATATATTTTTACAAATGTAAGACCACAGCCAATTGCATTATACTTGTACCAATAGAGATTCAAAAATGTGGGTCAAAACCCTTTATTCTACACATTTTGCAGTCTATTTCTAGGGATGTAGCAAAATTTCAGTGGCCTAAAACACCCCTGATGGCTGATATGAAAATTAGCGCCGATACAGATGCAGAAGATAACCCCTCTTCCCGCAGCCGCTCGGTAGTTCTCAGCCTTACCTGAGAAACCACCAAACGATCCCGGTGCTGGGCATAGAGATGACTGAAGGCAAGATTGCCTCCACTCATCTCTATGCCCCTGGAGGACCAAAGCAATGTCACTTTTGGTTCTGGCGCCTTGTAAACGAGGCCTTTTTATTTTTATATATACTTTTAAGGCACCAGATCAATGCTTTTTTTTTTTTTTTTTTTTTTAATCTAAGGCTTTACATTGCAGAGGAGAGATATGGGGTCCTATTGACCCCATATCTCTCCATGAAGAGGACCTGTCACTAATTTCTATCACAAGGGATGCATGCATTCCTTGTGATAGGAAAAAAAGTGAATACATTTTTTTTTTTTTTTAAAGGGACAGTTTAAACTTTAAGTGCCCCCGTGCTTGCACGTAGTAGTGAACGCATACGTAGGGCGACGCCCACATATGAAATCTGTGTTCAAACCACACGTGAGGTATCGCCACGAACGTAAGAGCAATCATTTTTTTTGTACTAGACCTCCTCTGTAACTTTACACTGGCAACCTGTAGAAATTTTTAAAGCATCACCCATGGAGATGTTTAACTACTGTAGTTTGACGCCATTCCAGGAATGTGCGCAATTTAAAGCATGAAATGTTGGGTACCTATTTACTCGGCGTAACATCTTTCATATTTTACAAAAAAATTGGGGTATATATATTGTGGGGGGTTTTTTAATCATTAAAGTCTATTTCCAAAAAAATTGCGTTTTAAAAATATATACATTTTTTTAAAAACTGTTAATTTAGGTTTCGGTTTTCAGCCAGTTATATCCTGAATTTTCGGCACCAGAATTTTAATTTCGGTTCACCACTATCTATTTACTCTTCGGCTCCATGCACACGGGGCGTTTTGATAACGCTGGTAACGTTAGCTGTGTAAAGTCATGTTAAAAACCTGAGGTTTTTTTCCATTGTATTAGCGTTTAGCGGCGTTTTTTTAGAGGGTTTTTTTTTGTGAAAAAAAAAGTCCACAAAATGCTGGTTTGCAGAGATTTATTGCATTTTGCCATGTTTTTCAGCCTTAGTGCATTTTTGCAGCTAAAAAAAAACTCTAGAAACCCACTAGTCCTGGGTTGTTTTTTTTTTTTTTGTTTTTTTTAAGCCAAAAAATGCCCCTATCAAAAAATGTTGATTACAATCTGTGTGTGCATGGATACATAGGAAAACATGCTGGGGGGCTTTACTGGCTGTAGAAAAAAAACATCAAAAGCCAAAAACAGCCGCTGTGTAAACATCCAGTGTGCATGAAGACTTCCTCAGGACTGTTTCGTGTGTGTGTGTGTGCGCGCGCCGCTGTAAAAACATCCAGTGTGCATGAAGACTTCCTCAGGACTGTTGTGTGTGTGTTTGTGCGCGCCGCTGTAAAAACATCCAGTGTGCATGAAGACTTCCTCAGGACGTGTGTGTGTGTGTGTGTGTGTGTGTACAAGTTTCCTTTTTCTTTATAATGAATTGGTTTACAAAACAAGTAAGCAGTATTTGTAGTCATTGTCAGTACAGTTATATTATAGCCATAAAGGTATCACATGTTGATGGAAGAAAAGATATCAGACTGACCACAAAGAGGCTACCAACCCCCAATAATTGAAAAGGGCCACCCAGCCCATGGAAGGGTCCGTCAGAGGTAAAAATACCTCTGTCCCCAAGTATGAAGATGGCTCAGAAAAAAAAGCAGCTCATGAATGAAGGAGATGAAGTCTTCCAGAAGGCTTTTTTGGTTTGGTGAAACAAGGTGAGCATTTCCCAAAGTGTTGGCTTCCCTGAGAACCTTGGGGGATGATCAAAGAAGAACCTGAATGTGTATTATTAATTTTTTTCTTTTATACTGGAGTTTCACTGTAATAATTTTGTATCATCAATATCCAAACCAATCCTTTTTTTTTTTTTTTTTTTTTTTCTGAGCAGTTAGTGCTTTTATTTATTTTTATATTTTTTTGTAAAAACCCATTGGGGGTTCTTTTACAGCAGAACGCAGCAAAATGCATGACAATGTGTGAACAAATGTTTTAGTATGTTAGGTTTTTGATACCCTGACGGAAGGAATTGCATAGAGATTCTTTTAATTATTCTTTTCCACCTACAGTATATTTGGAGTTCCGTATGATTCATTGCGGTTTCCACTGGGATATGATCCAGTTTTCTGCATTGTTTATTATTATTTTGCCAACCCGTTACAGTCTGTACTCTCAAAATCTTTAAGAGGAGAGGAAAAATTTGCATGTATTATTACTCGGTGCGCCTTTTTAGTTGTTACTGTAAAGTTCACCTGAAAAGGAATATTGATGCACGCTTTATATTTCAAGCCCCTTGCTGATCCATTTTCATTATGTACAAATATTCACACACTATATACTCTGAATATAAACTCTGACTGTCACATACATATGAGCTTTATAAACATCCCATTCTAAAACCAGATATTTAGCTCTTGTTTACACCAGATGCAGTTGGATGCGTTTTTTTTTTTTTTGTTCTGTTTTTTTAGTTTGTTTTTTATAATACTGAAAAAACGCAGTACAAATGCATAGGCAAGTAAAATGAATGTATTCCAATAAGTCTAGTTTACACTACAGTGCTTTCATGTGCATTAAAAAAATACAGCATGCTGTAAGTTTGCACACCTTTTAATACATGCAACTTGGTAAAGAAAATGAGTGTTCCTTTAAAATGGACTGTAAATGCACTGAAGATGTGGCCGTAGACTGTCGGATTTTACAATTATTGCTAGTGCTAGCAGTAATCGCTGTGTTCTCCCAGCGGGGATGGCTCTCTGTCGCTCTGCACATGCTCCTGTTTGGTGTGTATTGCTAGAGGGTTTTTTTTTGTTTGTCTTTTTCTTGGGAGAGTGCATGTGATCATCAAAGGGCCAATCGACACCTTATAGACAGAGGGTCAGGGGTTATGCAGCCTCATAGGACAATCAGTAGAGAATGAAAACTCCTTCTACAAGCTTTAAGAAGTGCTCTGTTGGGCACTGATAGAAATCACAAGACTGCTACGTACTTCTGATGAGAAAAGTATTTATCGGTTTATATTTAATCAAATGATTGCATTTCCATGATCTGTGTACGGTGGGAGAGCAGCAGATATAGTGAATGCAGGGTCCGGGGTTTAGTAACACTTTAAGCTGCCCATAGATGGATCAAAATTCAGCTGTTACAGCAGGGATCGGCAGAACTTCGATCATCTATCCAAAAATCAACTTCTGTCGATCGGGACTGTTAGAAAACTTTTGTTAATCAAATGGATAGTCCTGCTATCAGAATACAATGGTACAGTGGGGGGGGATTCCTCTCTCCGCCTCGTGTGGATGGGTTAATCTGTTTTTGGTTTTTTCAATCAGCCATCTATGGCCAGCCTTTAAACCTTTTCGATGGTTGCATAAAACAAATTTTTTTGGATCTGCCAGAAATTTTGGTAGCTCCCAATGTCTTACTGGTTCCATTGTTCCTGTTGCTTCCTATTGCTCTCTGTTAACTTCAGAACACCCCTTCCAAGGTGTGTGTGTGTGTGGGGGGGGGGGGTAGTTGCATATCTAATAATGCTCAAAGTTCTTGAATGAAATTACCAATAAGATCAGATAAGTGTGATGATCAGAAGTCCACAAACATTTGGCAATTTTTTCTTATTCTTTTAAAATGGCATCTGCTTTGCAAACCCGGAAGCCAACGCCTTTGCATAAGGTCTCCTTAAGTTTTTCCTAAATCTTCTGTTTGCTATGAGCAAACAGTGTACAGATCACTAATGGCATAAGTTGTCATCACATATTGTTCACTTTTTAGGGTTTGTCCGCTTAGCTGACCTTCTTTTTAAAGGGTCTCTACTTCCTCAGAGCTGAGACTTAAATTTCCTCCTGCCCTACCACTTGCTGCAGAGATGTGTACAGAAAGCTAATGCGGTAAGCGATCTGTTATTCTTGTGTACTTATGTTGATCCCACAATTCCACTCTCACGTGTTAGTGATTTTATATATGAAAGTTGCCCTAAACACCCCATGATTTCCTCCCTATATGAAAGTAGGTGATGAAAGTCCTCCGGTCAGAGAGTAGTTTTCCCAGCTGCTATGTATTGCACTTTTTTTTTGTTTTCATGTCTATTGATAGACTTTAGTAACTGCCTGTTGATCTAGCATTACATCTACTCCAGTAGCCCACTATATTCTAGTGGTGGGTACTTACTACACAACAAACCAACTAGGACAGCCTTTTTTTTTTAACCAGGCTTTATCGAAAAGTTACTAGGGTTTTTTTGAGAAGTGGTAGATTGATCCCATTCCTGATGGTGTCCCAGCACCAATGCCACTCTGTAGAGCCAGTGGCATGGCACCAGTGGAACGTCTCTGGTTTCTCCAGTAAATAACCACTGGCACCATTGATTAAATTGGTTGTCAGTAAAGGGCACATTCTTCCCACTGGCCACCAAATGATGGGGGCAATACACTGACCACCATTGTAATGGGCATTCTTTTCACTATCATTGTAAGGGAGCCCTTCTCTCATTGATTACTTTGGTTAATATATGGTGAGCTGTAGTTCTAAAAAATTTTTTAGCAGGGGTTCGCTGTGTCTTGAAAATTGTTTCATGATAAAAAGGTTGAGAGAGGCTGAGCTAGGATTTGGCTGCAGTCAGAGCCATAATGCAGGTCGCGTATCTCGGAGGAGGCTAGGATGGCATTTTATGTTGAGCATTCGCATGTGCTGCATAAGTGGGCATTTAGGGCAGTTTTGGTAAGATTACACTCTTGGTTAGTAGAAGCATTGCAATGATCTCTTTACCACATAGCAAAACCTATTCAAGTAAACCTGCACCAAAAAATGAAATTGTGGCCAACACTGTTTCAGAGTTTCAACAAACTTCATTAATCCAGACCAAGGATCGAAAGGTGGCCATAATGCTTCAGAGGTAATTTCACTGGTCTGGTTCAATAATGTTTTTTAAAACACGGAAATGGTATGCGTCGAATTGTGCCCTTAGAGAGGATGACTCTGGCTGAGGCTTCGGAGCAAGACTTAATCTTGCTTTGACTATGTAGGCTGCCATTGTTGACCACCTTCTGAAGCAGGCCATACATACAGTAGATCAAAATTCATCTGGTTCAGTAGGGAACAGGTTCAATCCATGTATAGGCAGGCTTATTATCCATCGATCGACCCTGGGTACAAAGGGCATCACCACATTCATGGATGTACTACAGCTATGTTGTTATTACAACAAAGATCTAGTTTTTGCTATTTTGGATTGTGGTGTCTTAGTTGTGCAACCCCCCCATAGTGTGAAAGGTGCCCAGCAAATAAAACCTGACCTGGTGTTCTAGCCCCTAACCAGTCTTGGCTTTAGATACTGTTTAGACAGTGGTTTCACCAGAAGGGAAGCCAAGGAAAATCAAAAGGAAAGATGCAGTTGAAAGTTGATGAAAGTTCTAGCCTTCCACATTGTCCAAAAACATAACAAAAAAACACCTTTTTATTGCTGTCTGGGTCCCTGTTGGATATTTTCCCTCACTGCCTGCCTTCTGAAACCATTGGCTGAGGCTGTCATGGTGATTAAAGTAAACCTTCTATGAAGCACCCTGAAAAAGTTGAAGCCCAGAAGAAGCCAAACTTCAGCTCTCCAGCTGTTGCAGAACTACAGATCCCATGAGGCATTGCAAGAGTCTTGATACCCACAAGCATGACTCCCAAAGTTGGAGGCATGATAGGACATGTAGCACCACAACAACTGGAGGGTCAAGGATTGCCTACCGCTGCTCTAAGCTAAAAGGATACACTGAAGTCTATAGATTTTTGGAATGAGTGAATGAGATTTTCTAAGATGCTGCCATCCGAACTTGGAAACCATGGGAGGTTTGGTGCAGCAAAAGCCAGAAAACCCAACACTGTTCTGCAACGCTCCTGTTTGGCACTATTTGTGTACAGAGGTTCAGTTGTACTCTGTTCACAGTACCATCCCCTTTTCATCCACAAGTTCCAGGTGTTTCTCTAACTTCCAATTGTCCCATCTGATCCCTACTAGTGTTGCACATTCTTGGAATAGTTCTCTCTGGGGAAGCCTTCTGACTTGGTTAAATTTATCCCTTGTGGAATCCTGCCGGGGCCAGTCTGACATCAATTAACACCTAGAGAATCTCATGCTATCTGTTAGCGAAAGGACATGTACATCTGTTCTGTGCGCCTGGAATTCAGAACAGGTTTCCCCAGTCGGGAATGAATGAGTTTTAAAATATTTCATCTCCATGCAGGACGAGCTCTATCACTTATACAGAGTTTGTTGACTTGACCCCCATCATCAGTTAGCGAACTGTAAATTATTGTTGTCTGGCCTTCAGGGTTATTACAAAGCTTAGCAAGTACTTTGTGTTTAGACCTATGTGCTGTTTATGGATGGATTTACAATCCATTCACACAATAGTTTCAATTTACAAAGACAACACACAGGGTAAGGATCCTTCTTTTCAAAAAAGTGATGGAGATAAGCTGGCAAAACTGAGATCTGAAAATTAGTCACTTGGCTAACGCAAAGATCTTTATCATGGCGGTAAGCTTTGTGAATTGAGCCTATTGTCTTGCCTTTTATTTACAGCTGAATTAAACCACCTCTAATATGAACCGTATTTTGAGACATTGTGGCTCACTTCAGCCACTTGTATGGCCAGGCCACAATAACGCCACTTTGCATGCACAATGAAGTCACATAGTCAAAGCATATAGAAGTGCTTTAAATGTACGCTGAGCTGTGCACGCTGATAAACATTGACAGGCAAGGAGAAGGGTTCAACAAGAGAACAGTAGTAGATTTAAATCCATTTTAAAAGCTGGTCAGTAGGGTTCATGGCAGCTTTATCAAATAACAAGGTGCTATTTTTTTTTTTTTTAATTACAATTTTTATAGTCAATTGCAGGAAACACATTTGCTCACCAATGTGACGTTTACACGGTCTCCCAGAACTGTGGGCATTACACATCATTAGATACTGCAGTCGGTTTTCCATTAGAATGTTTCTGTGTAGAAGACGTGCAGTGAAGGATTGGGTTCGTAAATTTTTTCCCAACAACCACAACACAAAGCACAGATACAGGGTTATATAAAGCCAATTTGTAATGCCATTTGTGGATGATTGTACATTCCAGAGGGTTATCGGAACAAAGTGTGTTTATGTAAGAGTGGTATGGTAGTCTTTTTTTTTTGGGGGGGGGGGGGGGGGTTAATCCAGCTGTGCTGTGAACAGATGTGAATCCCTATGTAAGCACTCATGTCCGTGATCTCTGAAATATAACCCTTCAGAGGATTCCCTTCACTTCCTGTCCTGGAAACACAAGAAGTGAAGGAAAATCCCATACTACTGTGACCTCCATAAAAGAAGTCCCCATTGGAAAAAATGCTCCCTTTTTTGGATGACAACTCTAAACAGTGGCCACCAGGGGAAATGGAGAGAGTGACTTCGCCCCCCCCCCCCCCCCCCCCCAGCAGAGGCACAGACAAGAGCAAAAGGTTACCAATGGTTTTATCCCTGTTCAGAAGTTATGTAGAAATAGTTGTGGCTCTGGGTATGTGGCACTATTAGTACTGACTGCTGTAAGAGATGACCCTCAGATGGCTAATAGCTTTTCAAGTCCCCATTGGAAAAAATGCTCCCTTTTTTGGATGACAACTCTAAACAGTGGCCACCAGGGGAAATGGAGAGAGTGACTTCGCCCCCCCTCCCCCCCCCAGCAGAGGCACAGACAAGAGCAAAAGGTTACCAATGGTTTTATCCCTGTTCAGAAGTAATGTAGAAATAGTTGTGGCTCTGGGTATGTGGCACTATTAGTACTGACTGCTGTAAGAGATGACCCTCAGATGGCTAATAGCTTTCATTAGAAATGTCCCAGACTCGCATAAAGATAAAGCCTCAGGTACACTCAAGCTGGCCATACACCAATAGAATGTTGTTAGAAAATTGAACAAACATTGTTAAAACCAGAAATTTCAAATTGTTAGTGGGGCCAGATTGATGTTCATATTCAAGCTCAGTAACAAGAAAATTCCAAGGCGCAAGCTAGAATTTTTTTTTATTTCCCCTTAATCAAGTTCTAATGTGGTTTTCATTTGGTCAAGTCCATTTATTCGAAAAACCAAATGTTGAAAGCAAAAAAAGCACATTTCAATTACATTTAAGTCATCGAAATGTACTGAGAATTTTCATATAAAAATTCATACAAATGTTTGAAACCCTACTAGTGTATGGTCACCTTCAGTTGTGGTTCACACTTTGGTGCAAAACTGTAAACTCATTCAACAGGTAGAAAAAATGTGGAAAGGAGCATGAGTAATGAATCCAGATATCCCAAAAGTAGTTGTTTACAATTATCAAATCGGGCTCTAGACCTCTACAAAGGATTTTCTCTTGGCTCTTCTGCATTGGCTCCTAAGAAACCCAAGGTTCAAGTGGTCTGTTGGTCATAGATTTCTAGGGCAGAAGATAAGGTTCTTGCGGTATCTTCTCCTTCAGCCGGTCATCTAGCAGGGAACAGCTACAGATGCCTCCTCAACGCCAGTTGCTGCTTTCAGAACATTAGCATCTTCTGGGACCTCCCTGGAGGAGACTGCAGCAGCTAACATTCCTCAAAGGCCTATGTTCCTCTAGGACCTCACACAGCTCATCATACACCTCTTCTCAGGGACTGAGCTCAGAAAACCATGCTGCAGGACATGAGCCAATTATTTAACACCTCATCTCATATCTCCAGGTCCAGACTCAAAATGACCTGGGCAGCTGAATATTCCTAACCCGAATTATTGCCCCTCAAGCCCAACCTATTGGAGTCTGCTCAACAGCACCTTGCAAGAGAAATAACTCTTAGGAATGCTCACCAAAGACACACCGCTAGACAATGTGCCCTGAACTTGCTAGCAAGTTTTACTACACCAGTAAAAGTCGGTACAGCCCCGTCCTTCCTTGCATGCCATAGCCCTCTCCTCTTCTGGTAGTGTCTACTTTTCTGTGCTAGTCCTTTCAACTACAGCCAGGTGAGGAGCAAAGGGGAGTACCATCTGGGGCTGCTTTCATTACATCCAAGATGGTGGCACCCATCTTTTGGGCTTTTGGATGTCTATACAAGGGAGAGTTTTGCAGGTATATGTCACCTCTAGAAGTGTGTGTGGTTGGTTGGTGGCGCAGTGTGTCCATGACAGATCTAATTGCCTGTTCTACAGCCTCTCCCTCTTCATGTGTCTAGTTTGGCTGTTCTATTCTGACAGGTGTGTGCGTCTCCAATAATACGTCATGTTTTCCTGGGAAAACAGAACTTTCTGTCGAAATTGGAAGAGACTAGTTTTTCCAGTGTGTCATGTAGCTGCTGGTTCTTACAGCATTAAAAAAGCAGCTTAAAATGATTGTCAAAGTTTGAAATGTTGCTTATCCCTGAAATGTGAAGGTATGCACGAAAAGCTCAGAAACATTGTAGGAGCAGCTCTAAAGTGGCTTCAAAGCAACTCGCATTCAGAGCCTTTCCCTTGAAAAATGCTGAATTTGACCTACTTGTGAGTCTGAAGAATATGGCTTAAAGAGCACCTGTATTGAATGACATCTAAAATGCTGGTTGTCTTTCCAATGCCATAGATCCCTTGTGCCCAATCCACAGCCCAAGGGCCCTTTTGGTAGTTGTTGTGCAGCCCATGCACTCCAGCAGTCAGTAGTATGAGAGTTGATTTGTAAAGGGCCTGTTGTTGGTAATCTCGAATAGTCTCTTGTAACATGTTCTCAGTCCCCGTCGGTGTCCTGCAGCAGCATGTTGCCAGTCTCCAACCGCTCCTGTAACATCTCTGCAGTCTCCATTCATCCCCTGTAGTATTTCCATAGTTATGTAGTATTACATATGCCAGGCATTATGTGTGGCCCTTTGGTGATTTCAGGGGCCACAGCTGAGGCCCCCTATACTTTACAAGTTGAAAACCATAACAGGAGATTTGGTACTTTTCTGAGCCACCAACCTGGAATAGAATTGCTGATTAGGAACTCTTGCTTCACTTAGACTTGACCCATGTTGGTTAAGTCAGTGATACAAAAACTATTGAAGCCAGACATACAGGTTTCCCTTAACTTTTTACCTAAAGCTGACCAAACAGTCTGTTACAATAGTTTTGTCAAAATTACACCATTCTGGGGCAAACTGCATTGGAGTCAGTAGAAAAGATTAAATCAAGGTAGTTTTGGTTGGTTTCTAGGGGTGCAATGGGCAGCACGGTGGCTTAGTGGTTAGTTCCTATGTCTTGTAGTATTGCAGTCATCTAAATTCCATCTAGGATACGATGTCCATGGAGTTTCTATATTCTCCCTCTGCTTGCCTGGGTTTTCTCTTGGCGTTTTTCTTCTCACACTCCAAAGACATGTTGGTAGGTTAATTGGCTCTTGCCATTTGCCCCTAGTATGTGTGTGAGATACAAACTTTTTAAGCCGGACATACGTGCATTGAAATTGGCTGCTTCAACAGGGAGCAGCCTAATTTTGATCTATGTATAGGCACTGTGGTTGTACAGAAGTCAATCTATCAATCGACTTCTGTTCAGCCCTGTTGAAAAATTTCCACCCGATCAGCACTGCAGGCTACAGCCAGCAACACTGATCAGTCTATTCTGAAGGCAGATACGTCTCCCCCTATGTCAGAATAAAATAGCTCAGCAGGGAGGATTCCCCGATCAACATCGAATGTGTGCATGGGAGAATGGAGTCAGTCTTTTTGTTTTTTGTTCAGTCCACTAGTTGAACGACAAAAACAGACTCCTCTATAGGCTGCTTAAGATTGTTAGCTCCTCGTGGGCTGGGACAAATGTGAATGTTTAGTATGTAAAGCTCTTCAAAGATTGTAGGCACTATATAAATACCGCTAATAAGTAAATAATAATTGTTTAGGTACTCAAATTACAGTGCTGGTTGGCGCAGGCTGTAATGTGTATGGTCTTTTCATTAAATGCACACTATGAGCCTAGTGCATTCCAAATTGGCTGGTCATGGTCATCATAACACATAGAAAATTGGAAGATTGGGAATAGTTTTGTGTTTTTGTTTTTGTTTTTTTACTGTATTACATTTTCAATTAGTATTGATTTTAGTCATAACAATATGTTGGAGTGCTATTCAAAATGATGGTTGTGTGTTAGGTCATGTTTTAACCACACCTTTACATCAGTGGCTTTAAAAATCGATAAATGCCTTCTGACATGATCTTGGGATGTGGACTCCTTTTCTGGGTATAGCAGGTAGTGATATTTAATACAATCTCTGTACAGACACGTTTTAATAAGATCCCCCAACCCGCATTTTTCTGCAATTATGTGTTTTTTTGTTGTTTTTTTTTTTGGGGGGGGGGTTTAGTTATATATATTTTTTTTATTTTTTAACCTTAAACCTTTTTGTTGTAAAACATTAATTGTACACACATCTCCCCACCCCGGAGATTCAGCCGCCCATGGTAATCAATGGCTGTATATGCCGGTATTTGCATAAACCTACACTTGCTCGCAGCACTAGGGTCTGTGCCTGCGTGGCTTTCCTCTGGGTGTTCAGTTTCCTCCCACACTTCAAAGACATGCTGGTAGGTTCATTGGATCCTGTCTAAATTGGCCCTAGTATGTGTTTGAATGTGAGTTAGGGACCTTAGATTGTAATGGACTGATGTGAATATACAATATATATGTAAATTGATGCCGCTATATAAGCACCTGAAATAATATAAATAAATATATATAAATATACTGTTTTACTTGAAATATGTATGTATAGATGTATGTTTTACCTGAAATAATATTATTTCAGGTACATATATAGCACCATCAATTTTACGCAGCGCTTTACATATATATTATAAATTCACATCAGTCCCTAACCCTCAAGGGGCGTACAATCTAAGGTCCGTAACTCACATTCATACATACACATACTAGGGACAATTTAGACAGGTTCAATTAACCTACCAGCATGTATTTGGAGAGCAGGAGGAAACCAGAGTACCTGGAGGTAACCCACGCAGGCACAGGGAGAACATGCAAACTCCAAGCAGGTGGTGCCGTGGTTGGGATTTGAACGAGCGACCCTAGTACTGCCAGGCGGAAGTGCTAACCATTTAGCCACTGTGCTATATGTATGTATGTGTGTGTGTGTGTATATATGTGTGTATATATATATATATATATATATATATATATATATATATATATATATATAGAGAGAGAGAGAGAGATCGATTGTATCACCTCGTACAGCCATTCATTACTATGGGCAGCTAAACATGGCAGCTGTGCTCCCAGGGTGGAAAAATATATGGCCGCAATTTACATTGCATTCCAAAAAAATATATATTTTGTTTTTTACGTATTGTATTTATTTGCGCTGTGGTTTCACTTTATAATGTTTGTCTTGTCATTAATGAGCAGCAGCATCTAATGAGGTTTTAAAAAAAACTTTTTTTTTTTTTTGGTGCAGGTGCTTTATTCACACTTGTTATTCCAAAAAGCTCATAAGTCTTGTTTGTAAAAAAATATATATATTTTTGCCTGGGTGTGTAAAACAAAAAATAAAAGGCACTGAAAGGAGTTGGGAGGGGCGCTGTTCCTCCTTTTTTTGTTTTGCCGGTTCCATATTGGTGTAGCAGTCTCTGCAGTTAATAGGTGCCATCTTTGTATGGCAGAGCCGTGATTGCTTGGTATTTACACTCACCCACTCCGGCTGTGCCTGTAAGAGGCGAGTAATGGGAGCACCTGCTGTTACCGTGATATCCGTGATAATAAAACGTCGGCTAGTTGTAGGACGGGGTTCTTGGCGTGTGATTACCCAGGACTCTCAGCTAAGTGGCTGCACAAAATTCCACCCATTATAGTGGAAGAGTGGCTTTATCTGAACGCAGCATGCTGTGTCCATGCCATAATTGCGGTTGGGAACTGCGGACAGTCCGTAAAAAACGGGCTAATTAAACTTCGCTGTGGGGGTAAGAAATATCTTTAAAAAGTTATGATTCTTTTCCCTGCATTACTATTTAGGGTGATCGGTGTACTTCGTCTGGATGTAGAATGTGTATCTGATCCCTCAAACACTTGATGGTTCTTTGTAAGCTTCTCATAGATGTTGGAGAGGTGAGCGGTCTATACACTGTGTGATATCCGTTCAATGGGTTGCCCTGTCGCCACCCTCTCGCCCAATATCCTTTTTATTAAAAAATGGTCAGCCGAATAGCAGCTGCATCCAATCAAATGCATCTGCTGCTTGTATATTTTGGCGGGTGGGAGATTTGTCCATCTGTACTGTATAGCAGCCTTTCTCAGCCCTTTCAACGCATAGGAACCCTCAAAATAGTTTTTCCAGTATCCCGGAACCCCTGCTAAAAAAAAATACTTGTGAAGGAAGCGTAGGCGGGACAGAACGCACACGGAGGATGATAAACACACACAGTTTTATTGAAATAGGAGAGACACCCAATCGAGGTAACAAGGGTAGCGTCTGGGTACCCAAAAAGGGGGGAAGAGGGGGAGGAGTCCAAACAGTGATAATCCGGCTCCGTATAGGGCGATTCAGGTAGCGATGGTCAGTGGGGAAGTCCAGGTAGCTATGATAATCCAGGTACACAATGGGGCAGTCCAGGCAAGCAATAGTCCGGGTATTCAATGGGGCAGTCCAGGCAAGGGAGAATATGGGTGTACAATGGGGCAGTCCAGGCAGGGGCAATATGGGCATTCAATGGGGCAGTCCAGGCAGGGGTGATATGGGGATTCAGTGGGGCAGTCCAGGCAGGGGAAATATGGGCATTCAATGGGGCAGTCCAGGCAGGGGTGATATGGGCACCCGTTTAGGCAGTCCAGGCAAGGAGCACACAATAAGAACAGTTCCACACGCCCCCGCATGCTGCTTGTAGGGGCACTCATGGCAGATAGTTTGCAGGGGCAAGCAGCAGACCATGTGCAGGATCACTCACGATGTCAGGGGCGGCAGCAGCCAGGAGACAGGGACCCATGCAGCACTCAGCTTTCCAGGGACACACAGCGGTCAGCAGACAGGAACAGCTTTCCGGGGACAAACAGCGGTCAGCAGGCAGGAACAGCTTTCCGGGGACAGACAGCGGTCAGCAGGCAGGAACAGCTTTCCGGGGACAGACAGCGGTCAGCAGGCAGGAACAGCTTTCCGGGGACAGACAGCGGTCAGCAGGCAGGAACAGCTTTCCGGGGACAGACAGCGGTCAGCAGGCAGGAACAGCTTTCCGGGGACAGACAGCGGTCAGCAGGCAGGAACAGCTTTCCGGGGACAGACAGCGGTCAGCAGGCAGGAACAGCTTTCCGGGGACAGACAGCGGTCAGCAGGCAGGAACAGCTTTCCGGGGACAGACAGCGGTCAGCAGGCAGGAACAGCTTTCCGGGGACAGACAGCGGTCAGCAGGCAGGAACAGCTTTCCGGGGACAGACAGCGGTCAGCAGGCAGGAACAGCTTTCCGGGGACAGACAGCGGTCAGCAGGCAGGAACAGCTTTCCGGGGACAGACAGCGGTCAGCAGGCAGGAACAGCTTTCCGGGGACAGACAGCGGTCAGCAGGCAGGAACAGCTTTCCGGGGACAGACAGCGGTCAGCAGGCAGGAACAGCTTTCCGGGGACAGACAGCGGTCAGCAGGCAGGAACAGCTTTCCGGGGACAGACAGCGGTCAGCAGGCAGGAACAGCTTTCCGGGGACAGACAGCGGTCAGCAGGCAAGGGTAGCTTTCCGGGGACAGACAGCGGTCAGCAGGCAAGGGTAGCTTTCCGGGGACAGACAGCGGTCAGCAGGCAAGGGTAGCTTCCCAGGGACACAGCGTGATCAGTGGGGTCTGGCCTCAGCTCAGACCTCACACAGCTGTTCTCTTCCAGAGCAGGGGACCAATAAGTCTTCAGAGGGCTGTGTCTTGGCCGCAGCTTCAAGACCACACAGGCATTATAGGACCACAAGTCCCAGCACAGTTCCATGCATCTGCTAGTTAGGCTCAGTTAGGAGAGACTTCCTCTCTCTAGCTCTCTCATTCATAAAGAAGACCGCATGGCCTTTTCGATTGTCCAAACCCCCAGACTCAAGGTCTGGTCTGGCCTTAGCTTAGCCACAAAAGACCATGCTGTCTGTGCGCCCTGCTGAGATCAATCCCATTTCCCACCCCCTGCGGGCAAGGGAACTCCAAATTGTAGACAAAGCAGACAAGTTGATTGTTTGGCCACAAACGAAACACAAAAATAAAAGTATTTCTGCTGTCCCTCAGTACTATATCTACAACTCATGATGCATTGGTGTGATGGTCAGTGGGAAGAATACTCCTCACACGTATGGTCATTGGGAAGAATTACCCCCTTATAGATAGCTAAAAAGATCTATGGTGTCAGCGGGAACTTATCTGAGGGGCAGAAATTGCTTAAGGATCCCCTGGCAACCTCTAGAGCCATGTATCTCAAGTAGTGGGTTTGGAGCACGGGCAGACTTGTGCCCTCTAATGCCCCAATAAAATGTCTGGTACCCTGACAACATAGAGCTTTAATAAAAACCACCGGCCACACGAATATAAATGTTAAAAGGGCAGCACAGTGGCTAAATGGTTAGCACTTCCGCCTGGCAGTACTAGGGTCGTCGGTTCAAATCCCAACCACGGCACCACCTGCCTGGAGTTTGCATGTTCTCCCTGTGCCTGCGTGGGTTTCCCCCGGGTACTCCGGTTTCCTCCCACACTCCAAAGACATGCTGGTAAGTTAATTGGCTCCTGTCTAAATTGGCCTTAGTATGTGTATGTATGAATGTGAGTTAGGGACCTTAGATTGTACGCCCCTTGAGGGTTAGGGACTAATGTGAATGTACAATATGTAAATGTAAAGCGCTGCGTAAATTGACGGCACTATATAAGTACCTGAAATAAATAAAGGGCCAGGACTGCAGTTACGGCTGGCCTTAATATTTGTATTATTGCAGCCAGCTAGAACAGAATGAACACGACCTCAGAGTTGCTTTGTCTACCATCACCCCAGACCTTGAGATACTTATCAAGAGCAAGAAGCATCCCCAGTTTTAGTTCTAATTCATTTCATATGTTTCAATTACTGTTTTATTTTATTGGGTTTTTACCTCAACAGCACTTTCATTTTCCCTGTGATTACTGCACTATCCATTCTGGAAGGAAGCTGTTTGTTTACTGTTTAAAAACTGCATATACATTGCAGAATACTGCACAAGTTGTTTAGTGGAATAAATTATAACGTTTAGAAATTAAATTATTTTTGGGTCGCGACTTGATGACCAAAGACAAATATGGGTCCTGAGGTCGAGAATTGCTGCTCTAGAGGAATCATATGGTTCCATGGTCATTTTTTTTCAATATTTCTAAATCCTGCATCTTTCATTTAATATAATATCTGGTGATCCCACCATCAGGCTGCATTCATACCGGGGCGTTTGGTTCACATCTCCACATCAAGTCGCTTGAAGCTCAACGCTGTTTTGGAGCTTTTTTTTTTTTTTTTTGTAGCTCAATTTAAGCAGATTGGGTTTTTTCTTAAGTGTCCGTCCCCCCCCCCCCATAGAAATGCAGATTGTGTGTTTTTGGTCATTCTGTTGTGTTTCTCTGCTTGAGATATAATAAAATATTAACCCCTAACTCCAGCCCAAAAATTAAATGAAATAAATAACATAAGTTATAGGGCAGCACAGTGGCTAAGTGGTTGGCAGTACTAGGATTGTTGTTTCGAATCCCAGCCACTGCACCTCCTGCCTGGAGTTTGCATGTTCTCCCTGTGCCTGCATGGGTTTCCTCCGGGTACTCCGGTTTCCTCCCACACTCCAAAGACCTGCTGGTAGGTTAATTGGATCCTGTCTAAATTGCCCTAGTATGTGTATGTATGAATGTGAGTTAGGGACCTTAGATTGTACACCTCTTGAGGGTTAGGGACTGATGTGAATGTACAATAGATATGTAAAGCACTGTGTAAATTGACGGCGCTATACAAGTACCTGAAATAAACATGTTAACCCCTAACCTTAAAAGAAAATAATGATAAATATTAATAAATAACTAAAAAAATAATAATAAATACATAAAAGCTGATGAAAAAGTTAAACATCAACAAATGAGGAAACGTATGATATTTTTTATATTGGCTAGTAAAAAAGCCAAAGCCTCAAAAACGTGAGTATAAGTACCTGTAATAAATAAAATGCTCAAAAACACAACTCTCGTCTTTTTCATAGGGTGATGACATTCCTGCCTGCAGATTGTGCGCCCACATTGTCACCCAGTCACACAAATGCCTGACTGAGATTACAGTTGGCCAGTTCAGCACAAATCATGGGCATCCCCAAAAAAGTGTGGCACTCGCAAAACATTGAGGGAGGCTGTAGACGAGAGGAAAAGGCAAACTTTGGGCCTCCAGCTGTTGCAGAACTAAAAGCACCATCGTGCTTCTAGGAGTAATGCTTGTGACTCTGTCTTGAAATGCCTCATAGGACTTATAGTTCCACAGCCGTCGAAGGGCCAAAGTTACACTGGCATGGTCCATGAATTGCATGTAGACTGGAAGTGGCTGAATGAGACAGCGGGAGATAGACAGCAGTGAGATTCAACAAAAAGGAGAAAACCAAGTATTTTTGGTCTGTTAAATATACTCTTTAAAGCATTTTACCCATTTTAGAGGTTCAACAAAATACTTGTTGGACTTTCCAAAACTCTTGTCAGTTGATAACTTCCTGTACTGCATTCTTATTGTGATTTATCAGATAGCTATGTGTATACAATATTTTGTATCCATTTTTCTTTACATTAATAGCTTACCTTCTGTCTTTCCTTAGGTGTAACCATGGGGATTTGTCTGTGGTTCAGTGTCCTCCTCCTCACCAGCGTGGTTGCTGCCAACAAGTTTTGTTTCCCCGGCTGCTCTTGCGAAGTTGAAACCTTTGGCTTATTCGACAGTTTCAGCCTGACCAAAGTTGACTGTAGTGGAGTGGGTAACCACATTGTCCCGGTTTCAATTCCTTTGGATACATCTTACCTGGATCTTTCAAACAACAAGCTAACAAGTGTTAATGAATCTGTTTTGTCTGGTCCAGGTTACACGACCCTGGTCAATCTTAACCTAAGTTACAACCAACTGGTGAAAATTTCACCTACCACTTTCTCTAAACTGAGATACTTGGAGTCTTTAGACTTGAGCCACAACCTACTGGAAGAACTTCCTGATCACAGCTTCTTCTATTCCCCTCTGGTGGAACTTGACTTGAGTTTTAACAGGTTACAGGGAATACAAATTGGGGCCTTCACCTCGAAAAGTAATGGCAAAGCAATCCATATCAACCTTACCAACAATCTGATCAACTCTATCTCAAGAAGACCCGATGACCCTGTTCCAAACATCCAGAGTTTGGACTTGTCTGGGAATCAACTGCGTTCTGTGCATGGTCTTCAAGGAATTCCTCTACAATACCTTAACTTAGACAGAAACCCCATCTCTACAATTGAGGATCATAACTTTTTGGGGCTTAAAGGATTAACCCACCTGTCTCTCAGTAAAATGGAGAATTTAAGGGAGATTGCCCCACATAGCTTTAAAGATCTACCAGCTCTCCAAATCCTTGACTTTTCCAATAATCAGAACTTGAAGACTCTCAGCAAAGATGTATTTGTTGGGCTGAGCTCCTTACAAGAGTTGAACTTGTTAAACTCTGGTGTTGCATCCTTGCCAAAGGACACCCTCCAGCATTTACCATCAATGAAAAGCATTACCTGGGGAAAGAACATTCATTGTGTCAAGACTCTGAAGGAAAGCCAGTTCCATCTGCAGAATGGGGTGGTTCGAAGAGAAGTCTTGGTCTGCCGTGATGATCGAGGTGCTGTATCAGCACAAGATGTCTTATAATTTTTTTTTTTTTTTTTATTCTCATGTATAGGCTCCTTCTTTTGGAGATCATGTGCCTTTTTCGAAGAAAAGATTGTCAGTAATTTATTTATAATTTTGTATGAGCTATTTTACTGAAGAAAAGCTGCATTGAATGATGTTACCAATTTTATAAAGACTTAAATAATTCATAGTAATCCACTTTTGGACCAATATGCGTTTTATGATCAATGTGTGAAGACACTATTTTCATCTGTTTATTTTTTTATGTGCTAAGCTCAAATAAAGGAAGTTAAAAGTATGGTGAATACGAGTGGTTTTACTGTTACATGATATCACTGTGACCTACAAAGTCCCATGCCATAAAATGTTCTGGTTTCCACACCCTTCCAAATAAATGCTTCACTTGGGATTATTTGATTGCGTATAATGTGAGCGATATAATCGCCTTCAAAGATATATGAAAGTAAATTCCAAGCAAATAGCTAAATACACAAATCAAATATAGAAACTGTATATGGGAGATGTATTTAAAAAAAAAAAAACATTTAATGGCGTGTTAGTGAATATAAAGCTGCATTATTTTATGTCCTTGTTTCTGCCTGAAGTTCGGTTTTAGAACTCATTTACATCAGGTGTGTTGGGACTGCGCTCGGCAGCTTGGTCGAGTGCAGTCCATTTGTATGGACAAGCTGAATGCCTTGTTTCTTATTAGGTCAGTTCACGCCACCATGTTGCAGTAATGTGTACTGAAAAAAAGTAAATTGTGTAGTACTTTTTTAGCACACCATGGTGAGACTGATAGAACTGAATGAAATATTACTTTGTGACATGTCAGTCAAGCTCTAAAAACAAAAAGTTGCCATGCGATTTCATTGTTTAGAGCACACAGGCGCTTCAGGGGTCTCGCCACACACCAGTGGATGTGCCCTAATGCCACTACTGGTGTAAATGAGCTCTAAAAATGTGACTGAACCTCAGACTCTAGATCAGTGGATCTCAACCTCCAGGCCACGGCCTCCCATCTTCTGAGTCTCAAGCCAGCTACAGATCTGATACCTCCCATATTGCTCCCAGGCTCCCTGAGAGCCCTAAGCATCCACAGTCTGCTGCAGAGCCTCCAGCCTTCCACAGTGCCTTCAACGGTGTCCCACACAGCCCCCCCTAACTTAGAAACCTCATGCCCTACAGGACCACCAAGTCTTCTAACCCCTTCCAGAACCTTCATCCTCCCCACAGTGCCTCCCAGCTTCCTTTAGAAATCTTGTCCCCTACATGACCACCAAGTCTGCTGCAGAATCTTCTAACCCCCTCCAGAACCTTCATCCTCCCCAGTGCACCCCAGCTTCCTTCAGAAATCTTGTCCCCTACAGGACCACCAAGTCTGCTGCAGAATCTTCTAACCCCCTCCAGAACCTTCATCCTCCCCAGTGCACCCCAGCTGCCTTCAGAAATCTTGTCCCCTACATGACCATCAAGTCTGCTGCAGAATCTTCTAACCTCCTAGAACCTTCATTCTCCCCACAGTGCCCCCCCCCCCCCCGCTTCCTCCAGAAACCTAATCCCCTACAGGACCAGCAAGTCTGAAGCAGAATCTCCTAAACTCCTCCAGAACCTTCATCCTCCCCACAATGTCTCCCCTCTTCCTCCAGAAACCTCATCCCCCTACAGGACCACCAAGTCTGCTGCAGAATCTTCTAACCCCCTCCAGAACCTTCATCCTCCCAAGTGCCCCCCAGCTTCCTTCAGAAATCTTGTCCCCTACAGGACCACCAAGTCTGCTCCAGAATCTCCTAGACTTCTCCAAAACTTTCATCCTCCCTACAGTGCCCCCAGCTTCCTCCAGAAATCTTATACCCTACAGAACCACCAAGTCTGCTGCCGAATCTCCTAACCCCCTCCAGAGCCTTCATCCTCCCTGCTGTGCCCCAGCTTCCTCCAGAAACTCCATCCCTTACGGGAAGTCTCCTGCAGAATTATCAAACTCCCCTGAACCCCTACTTGGTTATTTTTCAAAAGGTCACCCTCTGCATCATGTTTCATCATACATTTCATGATGCTAATTTATGAACACATCTCACCAGAAAGTCTACTTTTTTCCAAGCCTTCTAGTGCAGTTAGTATTTTTCCTGAACATCTCTGGAGAGAACAGCACGTACAGTTAGGCCTGGTTCACACCCTTGGGGCCCCCAGGCAATAGGGGATCATGGGGCCCCTGTGTCCTCGCCCAAACTTAAACCACACCCAAAAAAGCCTATGAAAGGTACCAGAGGCATCTCATGGTGCCCCTTACTGACCCCGGGCCCTCGGGCAGTGCCTGGGTTCCCAAATGGTCAGTCCGCCCCTGTTCACACCTATGCATTTTTAGTGTATTTTGCAGAAACGCACTATAGTCCATTTGACGTGGTTTCCTATGGGACACATTCACATCTATGCATTTTTAGCATATTTTGCAGAAATGCACTATCGTCCATTTGACTTGAGTTTCTATGGGACACATTCACATCTATGCATTTTTCAGCCGCCTCGTTTTTGGAAAGGATCAGGGACGTTTTTAAATTAAAACCGGTTCATTCTTGGTTCGATAGGCTTCAATGGACATGCAGCAGAAATGCATGAAGTGCATTTTTGATGCTTTTTTTTTTTTTTTTTTTATTTGACTTTGATGTCACTTTGGTGGGAATTTGGATGGGTGCGACCTTGTTGGGGTTTTTTGTGGGTTTTTTTTTTTTAAGCCAATAGGAAAGTATGACTGTTCTGTTCATGTAGTGCGACTTTACATGCTCTGGCTACTCAAGTAGCATCAAAGTTGCACCTATCCAAAGTCACATCCAAGTCCATACTTTCCTATTGGTAAGAAAAACCCACCAAATGCGGCACAAACGTGTGTTCCAAAATACAAAATTCACTCAAACGCACCCAGACAAATGCATCAATCAACACGTGATTGTGTGAACCTAGCCTTAAAGCTGAAATTTAATCTGCTCATGTTCTGTCTTTCCTGGTTCCTCTTTTTTCCCCTTCATCAACAAGCTAATAACGTCTTTAACCACTTCCAAGTCCGGACACTTTCGCCCCCTTCCTGTCCAGGACAATTTTCAGCTTTCAGTGCTATCACACTTTGAATGAAAATTGCGCGGTCATGCAACACTGTACCCATATGAATGTTTTAGCATTTTTTTGAGACAGAGAAAACTTTATTTTGGTGGTGTTTATTCACCACTGGGATTTTTTTTTTTTTTTTTTTTTTGCTATATAAATGAAAGCCCAAAAATTTTGAAAAATTCTTATAAAATTTAGCAAATCTTTCTTTATAAATCTTGGCCAAAATATATTCAGTTATCTTTTTAGTAAAAAAAAAAAAAAAAAAAACCCAAATTAGTTTACAACCACAAATTATAATTTTTCAAATTTTTTTTTTTATAGTTATAAGTTTTTTTGGGGGGGGTTTAACATACTGTCACCCTAGCAGTACAGTGTCACCATAGTGATTTTTTTTTTCCCACACTGATTGCTTTTACACCCATAAAGGCTGTAAAAGCAATCATTTCTCCTTCTCTCTGGCTGCATTCTTGCAGCCATTGAGAAATGTGTGAGCTGTGATTGGTCACATGGTCACAGCTTGTCACATGGTACAAGGCTGTTGTGAATAGTCTTGTATCATGTGACCTCTGTGCTCATTCACAGATTTTACACGTAGTAATGCAGGCCATAGACGGGTCGTTTATCAACCAAATTTTTGTCTGTACGAAAAATCAGCCGATGTTCACACCATTAGTGGGGCAATGTCGTCGGCTGATTTTCGCGGTTCTTCTCATTTCTTTTTATCGGTCGTGCTGGAAAATCTAAAAAAACCGACTGATTTTTCATTTTTCAGCCGACAATTCGGCCAATAAACGTCCCGTCTATGGCCTGCATAAGCAATGATGTCAGGAAGTGACATCTTGCTTACTACTCTTTATGATTGGGACCTCGTACAGAGTTCCCATACAACGATCGGTGTTCCACTGTGTCCGGAGGACACCCGATCGCAGTGCTACGTACTCCCAGCGAGTGCGCACAAGCGAGGAGGATGTTTATAAACTGCCACCCGCCCCTGCACTGCTCCCATTCGATCGTTTATATACAGATGGGCTGGATGGGAAGTGGTTAAAGACCTTTCCATTTTTATTGCATATCTTTTTTTAGATCCAGTGATGTCACCCACAGGCTCTGCATGCTTCTCAATGCAATGCAGGCAGATCATGGCTGGTGGGAGAGGACAGCAAGATTCTGTACATAGCTTACTCCTCTTATTTATTTCAGGCCGTCAGTTTATGCTTCACTTTACATATATATTGTACATTCACATCAGTCCCTAACCCTGAAGGAGCGTACAATCTACAGTCCCTAACTCACATCAATATATACACATACTAGGGCCAATTAACCTTCCAGCATGTTTTTGGAGAGTGGGAGGAAACTGGAGTACTCAGAGGAAACCCGCACAGGGAGAACATGCAAACTCCAGGCAGGTGGTGCCATGGTCGGGATTTGAACCAATGACCCTAGTACTGCCAGGCGGAAGTGCTAACCATTTAGCCACTGTGCTGCCCTCTTAAGAGCACTCAACCCTGGTGCAAGCAGTGGACTGGCTCTTGGGAGGATTTATGAAAATATCAAAATGCCTTGATTGGTGGATGCCCTAGGCAGGCTGTATTGGCATGCAGACCCTAGGTCAGTGGTGGGCAACCTTTTTTTTCAACTGAGCCAAAACCACGATTGAAATGTATTTTGAGAGCCACATTTTTAAAACTGAAAATACATAGGATGGTACACTGTTTTTAGTTTCAATAAGTTTTCATAGTAATTCATCCCCCATATAGTAATTCATCCCCCATAGTAATTCATCCCCCATATAGTAATTCATCCCCCATATTAATTCATCCCCCATATAGTAATTCATCCCCCATAGTAATTCATCCCTCATATAGTAATTCATCCCCCATATAGTAATTCATCCCCCATATTAATTCATCCCTCATATAGTAGTAGTAAGTAAGTAGCAAGTAGTAAGCCAAGTCCCCCCTGTGTCAATTCACTTACCTTTTCTCTGCGCGTTCCTCTCGCCGTGTTCCCGCGCCGTTCCGGTCTTCAGGGCGGACTGTGAGAGGAGCCTAGCTCCTCTCACGTTCGTCACGCTGCCCCGCCTACACACATCCTGACAGCCAATCACTGGCTATCAGGATGTGAGTGGCAGCGAGACTGGCCAATCATTGCATTTGAGCGCGCTGCCCTGGCTGTTTTTTTTTTTTGGATCACGCTGCAGAGTCCCTGCCGCCCGAGAGGAGGGAGGGGAGCGGGCGCCCAGCACACAAGAGCCGCATTAAAGCGTGTAAAGAGCCGCATGTGGCTGAAAGAGCTAGATGATGCTGGGTGCCCTCCAGCCAGGAAATGAGGTGGACTCTATCTGACTTGCTGCAGCTTCTAATGCACAATGTTAGGGCTCATGTACACTGCAGCTGATAAACTCACATTTAGGAGCTGTTCTGCGGGGGGTTCAGCAGCCCCTGAACTCTCCCTAATGTTCTCCTATGTGTCCATGTACACATTGTCGTTTACAGGCAGTTAAGTTTACAGTTTTTTTTTGTTTTTTTTTAACACAGAAAACTTGTGTTCAGCAGTAGATTTTATCAGCGTTTTAATATGTGTATTAAAAAAAATGATATATTATGTGGTGTATTCTCAAGTTATTGACCGAGACAGAATATGACTGAACTAGATGTATTTTACACAACAAAAGCAGCCAAGAACTCTTTGCTATGTTAATTTTATGTAAGATAACCAGGGCACTCAGGGGCCAACTTGTTACATTTCAAAGTAGGTCATTTGCAATGTTGTCTTATCATTAGTAGTACAACAGTTCTTTGCCAGAGATGGATTTAGATAAGTTCATAGACAGAAATCCAGCCCTTCTCCGGATGTTCAGTGTATATTTATAATTGTACTTTTCCCGCTGCAACTAACGGTTCTTTTCTAGAGAGATGCATTCAATCAGTTCAGGGAGTTCATAAGACAGAGGTACAGACCTGGCAGATGACAGGAATATTCAGGCAATCATTAGAAACCTCCAGAGAACCTGCCTGTGACCCTTTCTCATGTGACATTTAACCATTTTCCCATTCAGTACAATGGCAAGCACTCTGGCCACTTTTAGTAGCATGTGTGATCTTCTGAGTCTAGACCTACAATAGCTGCATGCATAGATTTTAATTAAAAAGTTAAATAGATACTCCTTGTCTTGTTCATGGCAAATCTGCTCTCTTCACCATAAACAAGCCCACCATGAATATTCCAATCTAATTGCAAATAACCTGCTGTGAAACTTCCCCCAACTCTCCACATATGTACCCAAAAACAGGATAACCCAACATAACAAAGGAAAGGTAATTACCTCCTGTATAAATTAACATAGTAATGAGTGCTTGGATAGCCTTTTGGTGTGTAAAATATGCAGTTCCTCTGGCCCACTATGAATGCCAACTTCACATACATGAATGTGTATGTTCAGTACATTTACTCATATATATATATATATATATATATATATATATATATATACACACACACACTATATTGCCAAACATATCGTCCCCGCCCTCCAAATCATGTGATTTAGGTGTTCCAATCACCTCCATGACCACAGGTGTATAAAATCATCACCTAGGCATGCAGACTGTTTTTACAAACATTTGTGAAAGAATGGGTCGCTCTCAGGAGCTCAGTGACTCCAAGCGTGGTCCCGTGATAGGTTGCCACCTGTGCAATAAGTCCATCCGTGACATTTCCTGGCTACTAAATATTCCACGGTCAACTGTTAGTGGCATTATAACAAAGTGGAAGCAACTGGGAACAACAGCAACTCAGCCACCAAGTGGTAGGCCACGTAACATGACAGAGCGGGGTCAGCGCATGGTGAAGCACACAGTGCGCAGAAGTCACCAACTGTCTGCAGAGTCAATAGCTAAAGACCTCCAAACTTCATGTGGTCTTCAGATTAGCACAACAACAGTGTGTAGAGAGCTTCATGGAATGGGTTTCCATGGCCGAGCAGCTGCATCCAAGCCTTACATCACCAAGTGCAATGCAAAGCGTCGGATGCCATGGTGTCAACTGTGCCGCCACTGGACTCTAGAGCAGTGGAGACATGTTCTCTGGAGTGACCAATCACGCTTCTCTGTCTGGCAATCTGATGGACGTGTCTGGGTTTGGGGGTTGCCAGGAGAACGGTACTTTCCTGACTGCATTGTACCAAGTGTAAAGTTTGGTGGAGGGATTATGGTGTGGGGTTGTTTTTCAGGGGTTGGGTTTGGCCCCCTAGTTCCAGTGAAGGGAACTCTTAAGGTGTCAGCATACCAACACATTTTGGACAATTTCATGCTCCCAACTTTGTGGGAAGAGTTTGGGGATGGTCCCTTCCTGTACCAACATGACTTCACACCAGTGCGAAAAGCAAGGTCCATAAAGACATGGATGAGGGAGTTTGGGGTGGAGGAACTTGACTGACCTGCACAGAGTCCTGACCTCAACCCCATAGAACACATTTGGGATGAATTAGAGCGGAGACTGTGAGCCAGGCCTCCTCCCCCGACATCAGTGCCTGACCTCACAAATGTGCTTCTGGAAGAATGGTCAAACCTTCCCATAGACACCCTCCTAAACCTTGTGGACGGCCTTCCCAGAAGAGTTGAAGCTGTTATAGCTGCAAAGGGCGGGGCCAACTCAATATTGAACCCTACGGACTAAGACTGGGATGTCATTAAAGTTCATGTGCGTGTAAAGGCAGGCAGCCCAATAAATATATATTCACAAAGTATTATTTCTACTTTTATTGCCCAGGTTATATTGGAAAAAAAAATCACAAAATGTTATTACAGCAAGGAGCTCTCCTTTACTGTGCCTTTCAACAATTCCATTTTAAGAAGAGATAACATTGTTCCTTCTTTCATACTCAATAGGCACATTTTCAGTCACTTCCCTTAAAGTGTATGTCAGGGCATGCAAAAAATAAACAAGACACGCTCAGTACATCTCTGAAATGGAGAACCTTTTATCTTTAAAAACACTGTAAGAAAAGACAAATGCATGTTGATCTGCCATAAATCTGCTGAGCTGACAACACTGCCTCTGCTCCACTGAAATCCCCAACGTGTCATCAATCCTCTCTGTGTTATCCTGTGCTGGACTGAAGAACACCTCTCCCCTATGGTATAGAGATGAGCAGAGGGGGGTGGTGCTATGTAGTTTGGCTAGAGAAACGTGGCTGGGCAGGCAACACTGCTTGGGAGTTGTCATCCCAGATGGTAAGTTAGGAGCTCACTGGATTTCTGACAGAATCGCCAGGTATTTTTTTGTTCTTGAAATGTTTTTCAAGTCCGAGAACATGGGGAATGTGCTTGCATGTTATATTATTGTTATTACTAACTTGTTAACACTTTCACTTGGCAGTACTAGGGTCATCGGTTTAAATCCCAACCACGGCACTACCTGCATGGAGTTTGCGCATTCTTTCTGTGCCTGCGTGGGTTTCCTCCGGGTGTTCTGGTTTCCTCCCACACTCCAAAGGCATGCTGGTAGATTAATTGGCTCCTGTCTAATTTGGCCATAATATGTGTGTGTGTGTATGAATGTAAGGGACCTTCGATTGTGAGCTCTTTGACAAGGACTTATGTGAATGTACTATATATATATATATATATATATATATGTTTGAAAGGTGCTGCGGAAATTGTTGGCACTATATAAATATCTGATGTGAAGGACTGATGTGAATGTGTGTGTATATATATATATATATATATATATATATATATATATATAAAATGCTGCGGAAATTGTTTGCACTATATAAATATCTAATACATAAAACAACAGTATTAGAGTATTTTGTCCAGATATACATTATAAACAAAAATGTCCATGGCTGACGTCGCCACCTGCTGGCATGGAAGAAAAGACTTCAGATGAATTGAAAAGGATCATTTGCAAAATCGCCTTTCTGAAGTTGGGATACACGTGATCAACTTTAGAATGTAAGAGAGAGCTGAAGATACTGCCGAATTATTTTAATGCCACAGTCCCGGTAGAAAAAAAAAAAAAAAATTCCCCTGCAGTGGGGCTGTGCACTGTAGAGGTAAAGTACTTGTTTTGTCCAGGGGACAGGAGAAAGCCTTATGCTCACATGAATCTCCGCTCCTCTGGCAAACAGCGCTCCCCCACGATACAGCAGTAGTAGGGGCTATGGGACCTGCTCTGGGCTTCATGATGTCAGGAACAGTTCACCACTCAAGAGAATATCTTCCCTTGCAGCCAGGGGCGGACTGGCCATTTGGAAACACGGGCACTGCCCGAGGGCCCAGGGTCAGTAGGGGGCCCCATGATCCCCTATTGCCCGGAGGCCCCATGAGTTGTCAGTCCACCCCTGCTTGCAGCCCTATTGCAGGGGGATAATTTCTTCTTCCCTGGAGTTCAGCTTTAAATATTAGAGAAGAATTTATTAAAATGAAAACATAAGCTACACTAATCATTTTCAAATCGGTTCTGGCCAAAGGAGCTAACACTCTTCCTCTTACACATTTAACACACAAACACACATATTATATATATATACACACACACACACTGCTAAAAAAAAAGAAAGGAACACTCTGAAAACACATCAGATCTCTATACTGATATGGATGGGTAATGTGTCAGGAACGTAAGTATGTCCCATCGTTTGATGGAAATGAAAATGATCAACATACAGAGGACTGAATTCAAAGACACCCCGAAAATCTAAGTGAAAAAATGATGCAGCAGGCTAGTCTATTTGGCTGAAATTTCATTGCAGCAACTAAATGGTCCTCAGTAGTTTGTATGGCCCCCACGTGCTTGTATGTATGCCTGACAACATCGGGACATGCTCCTAATGAGATGACGGATGGTGTCCTGGGGTATTTCCTCCCAGATCTGGACCAGGGCATCACTGAGCTCCTGGATAGTCTGAGATGCAACCTGGAGGCGTCGGATGGCCCGCAACATGACATCCCAGAGGGGTTCAATTGGATTTAGGTCAGGCGAGCGTGGGGGCCAATCAATGGTAACAATTCCTTCATCCTTCAGGAACTGCCTGCATACTCTCGCCACATGAGGCCGGGCATTGTCGTGCACCAGGAGGAACCCAGGACCCACTGCACCAGCGTAGGGTCTGACAATGGGTCCAAGGATTTCATCCCGATACCTAATGGCAGTCAGGGTGCCATTGTCTAGCATGTAGAGGTCTGTGCGTCCCTCCATGGATATGCCTCCCCAGACCATCACTGACCCACTAATCGGTCATACTGAACGATGTTACAGGCAGCAGAACATTCTCCACGGCTTCTCCAGACCCTTTCACGTCTGTCATGTGCTCAGGGTGAACCTGCTCTCATCTGTGAAAAGCACAGGGTGCCAGTGGTGGACCTGCCAATTCTGGTGTTCAAATGGCAAATGCCAGTCCAGCTCTATGGTGCCGGGCAGTGAGCACAGGGCCCACTAGAGGACGTCGGGCCCTCAGGCCACCTTCATGAAGCCTGTTTCTGATTAGTCAGAGACATTCACACCAGTGGCCTGCTGGAGGTCATTTTGTAGGGCTCTGGCAGAGCTCATCCTGTTCCTCCTTGCACAAAAGAGCAGATATTTGTCCTGCGGATGGGTTAAGGACCTTCTAGGGCCCTGTCCAGCTCTCCTAGAGTAACTGCCTGCCTCCTGGAATCTCCTCCATGCTCTTGAGACTGTGCTGGGAGACACAGCAAACCTGGCAATGGTACATATTGATGTGCCTTCCTGGAGGAGTTGGACTGCCTGTGCAACCTCTGTAGGGTCCAGTTATCTCCTCATGCTACCAGTAGTGACACTGACCCTAGCCAAATGCAAAACTAGCAAAAAACTGTAAGAAAAGATGAGTAGGGGAAAAAAATGTTAGTGGCCTCCACCTGTAAAACCATTTTGGTTTTGGGGGTTGTCTCATTGTTACCCATCTAGTGCACCTGTTAATTTCATTAACATGAATACAGCTGAAACTGATTAACAACCCCCTCTGCTGCTTAACTGACCTGATCAATATCCCAGGAGTTTTATTGAGTTGATGCTATACTCTGATTAAAAAGTTTTACTTTATTTTTTTTTAGCGGTGTGTATATATGTATATACTATATATATATATATATATATATATATATGTTCAACTATAACTTTAATCAGAAATAGAAGTGTTAATATTATTTTTTATCAATTAACAAAATAAGTTGAATAAAAAAGGAGACTAACAGAAGAGAAATCCAAATCAAATCAGTATTTGTTGTGACCACCCTTTGCCTTTAAAACAGCATAAATTCTTCTAGGTAGACTTGTACACAGTTTTTGAAGGAACTCGGCAGGTAGGTTGTTTCAAACATCTTGGAGAACTAACCACAGATCTTCTGTGGATGTAGACTGCTTCAAATCCTTCTGTCTCTTCATGTAATCCCAGACAGACTCCATGATGTTGAGATCAGGGATCTGTGAGGGCCAAACCATTACTTCCAGGACTCCTTGTTCTTCTTTACACTGAAGATAGTTCTTAATGACATTGGCTGTATGTTTGGGGTCATTGTCCTGCAGCAGAATAAATATGGAGCCAATCACAAGCCTCATTGATGGTATGGCATGATGAAGTAACTGCCTGTATCTCTCAGCATTGAGGACACCATTGATCCTGTCGAAATCCATTTGCAGAAATGCAGCTCCAAACTTGCAAGGAACCTTCACCATGCTTCACTGTTGCCTGTTGTACCGCTCTCCATTAAGTGCTCCTCTTCTTCCAGTGTGAATGGGCTGAATGTCTGTGAACGCTGCTTCACAGAGGTCACAAGGTACAGAGCAGCTCTGACTGGCTCCGTACATTGTGCTTTTGATGTGAGCTGTTCAATGCCAAAACCATCAGAGCCATTTATTGGTGCATTGGCCATCCATTTGTGTATTCCACAGCACCATTTATAAATGATGCTCCAGAAAACCTCCAGAGTCCACCACTTTTTTTCCCAGTATTTTGTTGGTTAAAGAACATTGCTAAGTGCTATTTTCCCCTAAAACAGCCATGTAATATAACCTCTATTATCTTTTTAAAAAGTTAAACACTTGTTTTAAAGAAAATACCATTTGTCCTCAGTTCACATTTGCCTGAGGCCCTGGAAGAATTTTCATTTTAAAAACCTAATTGAAAAAATTTAGCTAGTTTCTCGTTTTCAGACATGATTGATGATCGCACTGGTCGTTTGCCTGTTTGTGACATACGCATTACAAATCCCGACTTCAGACCAAGATGAATGGTTATCAGCAGCTCTACCGCAGAATTCACAACACAGGAAACACTGATAATGTATGAAAAAAGGGGTTTTAGAGTACCGGAGCTTGGGAATGCTCTGATTGGCTGCTGCATGACACGGAGAGAGGGGGAGATAGCCAATGCTTGAGCAGAAAGAAAAATAAAACAATTACGCAAGCCAAATTAAAGTGACCACGTCGCCTTACTAAAAGTGCCAATCCTGTTCTTTCTTTTTGTAAAGAAAGAATATAGGAAGTAAAATGAAGTTTTTGTATCCCCCCTTAGGGCCTCTTTATACCAGCAGGCGCGCGTTACGGTGCACGTAGCACACATGAAATGTTTACTTTTTTAAACTTCATTAAAAAAAAAAGTTTAATTTAACTTTATGCACAACATGTTGCGGCATCTTTTTTTTCCTCCTTCTTCTTAGCTTGGATTTGTGTACGGCTTCCCCCTTCCCCTAATAACATGATATGCATAGCACCCCCCACAGGTGGCTAGAAGACTGACAGCCTCACTATAGAGCAGGGGTCTTCCAAGTCCAGCTCACTGTATGACCTACTGCTAGGGTCAGTGGTCTCTCCCAGAGGTCTTCGGGTCGGTCTACAGTCTCTGTTTCTCCACAACTGCGTTCTCTCCAGTGCAGGTTCCCTTGGCTGCACTGTCATTGGTTGCTAGGATCACTGGAGTCCTAACACCCAATAATGTGCTTGCCCCAACATTCATAGGAGGGTGGTACTTCCTTTTTTCAGACCTGCTCCATCTCTGCCTGCTGCTACAGCCATGCTCTTGGGCTCACCAGGCTCCCAACCATACTGTAAGTGTGTGAGGTACGGGTGGACCCTGATGGGGACTCTCATGTAAGGGGGACTCTGATGTACGGGTAGACTTTGATGGGGATTATGCCATAAGGTGGACTTTGATGGTGATCCTGAAGTAAGGGTGGTCTCTGATGGGGATCCCCTGCCAGACCTCACCACCATGGCTAAAACCACCCCACCTTTCCACCAAAACCACTTTCCCTGTCCTACCTCCCCCACCACTACAGCTGACCCCCATCCTCCCTTCCTAGCACCACACCTGCACATCAACTTTGACTCTCACCACTGCATCAGACCACCTTTCTTCCAACCCTGCTGTTACCATCTCTCCTGCTTGCCACAACATCGATGCCCACCTCTGTGCTTGCCACCACTGTACCAAGACACTTCTGAGCTTGCCACCACTGGAATGATGCCCCCTTCCGTATTCAGCCCGTTCTATGAACAGGCACAATTTTTCTCTGTAAAGATGAAAGTGAATACTTACCTCTCCTGTTGTCCCCACCACTGAAGGCACCAAAGAATCAGACACTTCTGGGAAAGTCTATTCTTCATGCACTCTGAGTCTGCCTAATGGTCTACAGCAGCGGTGGTGGACCGCGGTTCATGACCGGCCCCAGCAGCACTGCTGCCCGGACCACCAGCCAGCAATGACAGATCCGCCACTGAGCAGAGTGGTCATCAGGGCAGCATGATGTCACGTGTGTGCCCCACACCTTTCAGCTCCCTGCCTGTACACAAGCGTCCAGCAAGGATCCCGGCACAGCTCCTGTCTGCTTTCAAGGTAGGGTGTAGTCTTACAGGGGCACTCTGATGGGCACATTTAATGTTAAGGGGTACTCTGATGGGCACAGCATAGAATGTGCTCATCAGAGTTCCCCTTAACATTACCTGTGCCCATCAAAGTGCCCCTCAACATAACATGTGCCCATCAGCATGCCCCTTATTGTATGTTAAGGGGCACTCTGTCAGGCACATTTCATGTTAAGGGGCACTCTGATGGGCACATTTTATGTTGAGGGGCACTCTGATGGGCACATTTCATGTTAAGGGGCACTCTGATGGGCACATTTCATGTTAAGGGGCACTCTGATGGGCACATTTTATGTTGAGGGGCACTCTGATGGGCACATTTCATGTTAAGGGGCACTCTGATGGGCACATTTTATGTTGAGGGACACTCTGATGAGCACATTGAATGTTAAGGGGCACTCTGATGGGCACATTTTATGTTAAGGGGCACTCTGATGGGCACATTTTATGTTGAGGGGCACTCTGATGGGCACATTGAATGTTAAGGGGCACTCTGATGGGCACATTTCATGTTAAGGGGCACTCTGATGGGCACAGTTATATTAAGGGGCACTCTGTCAGGCACATTTCATGTTAAGGGGCATTCTGACGGGCACATTTTATGTTGAGGGGCACTCTGATGGGCACATTTTATGTTGAGGGGCACTCTGATGGGCACATTGAATGTTAAGGGGCACTCTGATGGGCACATTTCATGTTAAGGGGCACTCTGATGGGCACATTTTATGTTAAGGGCCACTGTGGTGGGCACGTTATGTTGAGGGGCATTCTGATGGGAACATTGAATGTTAAGGGACACGCTGATGGGCACAACATAGAATGTGTCCATCAGAGTGCCCCTTAACATAACGTGCCCATCAGAGTGCCCCTCAATATAACGTGTGCCCATCAGCATGCCCCTTATTTTATGTTAAGGGGTACTTTGACGGGCCCATTTTATGTTAAGGGGTACTCTGACGGGCCCATTTTATGTTAAGGGGCACTCTGATGGGCACATTTTATGTTAAGGGGGCACAAATGGGCACATACTGTGGAAAGGGGCACTCTGATGGGCACATGTGATGGAAAGGGGCACTCTGATGGGGAATATGATGTAAAGGGGCATTCTGATGGGGAAATATGATAGAAAGTAGTGCTTTGAGTGTAAGGGGGCACTCTGATGGGGATACCTGATGTAAGGGGGCACTCTGATGGGAATACCTGATGTAAGGTGGCAATGTGATGGGGATACCTGACGTAAAGGGGCACTCTGATCGGCATACCTGATGTGATGGGAATACATGATGTAAAGTTGCACTCTGATGGCGACACCTAATGTAAGGGGACACACTTTTAATTTTAATTCAATACCCCTGGTCTACAGAATTCCACCTAACCCCCCACACTCCTCTCAGTCCCTCTCCATATACTTTGATTTATTTCCAAGCAAAACAATGTTGCTTCCTTGACTTCCACACACTGTGTAAGGAAAGCACTTTGGAAGATGTAGTTCTGGGGGCATGTCTACAATAGCAGGAAGCTAAAAAAAAGCTGCTTCCTACTACAGGAACAAGGTAAAAGGAAAAATGCTGGGACCTGAAGGTTTTACAGCACAGACTCATGTGATACTGCTGCAGCCCATCAAGAGACACGCTGAAAGAGCTGCTGAATACATTTGGATGCAAGATTAGACTTTCTGATCTAAAGGGGTCCATTTCTAAAACATTTGTTGAGTGTAGAGTTAGGCTTGATGTTCGAGTTGAACGTAGGTTCGACTCGAACATTAATCATTCATGTGTTCGGCGAACACACGAACGGTCTGGGCGTTTGGCGGGCTGTTCGCCTGCCGCACCCCACAATTCACTGTGCCCTGACAGTGCATTGAGATTGGCCAAAGCAATGCACCTGACTACAGGTCAGGTGCAGTGCTTCGGCCAGTCACAGCGCATGATGATGTCACAAGGGGACAGGGTCACCCAGTTGATGTCACTGAGTGGCCCCGCCCCTTAGATATTTAAAAATTGTCAAGCCGACGCAGCTGTCAGACAGCGGGAGCCAGCATAGAGAGCGGAGCTGGGTTGTTTTTTTTTGGGTCGACAGTGGTGGCAGGCACAGTGATTGACGTTGGATCTTCTTTGGGAGAAATTTTTTTACTTTTGTTTTTAATAAAGAACTTGTCAAAGACTGCCTCCTGTCATTTTTTACACTACACTTTTTTTTGTGAATGAGTAGTGGTACCATGTACCCCATATTCATTCACATGGGGGGGAGCTAGGATCAGGGACCCCCAGATCTTGGAGGCTTCCAGATTCCAATAATCCCCCTGCCCGCACACCACCACGATCAACGGCCACGGTTGTGGGGAAGAGGCCCTTTTCCCCTTCAACATGGGGACAAGGTGCTTTTTGGGGGGAGTACCCCCATCCCAAAGCACCCCCCCATGTTGAGGTCATGTGGCTTGGTATGGTTCAAGAGGGGGGCGCTCGCTTGCCCCCCCCCCCTTCCTGACCTGTCAGGCTGCATGCTAAGGGTCTGGTATGGATCTTGGGGGGACCCCCATGCCGTTTTTTTTTTTTAATTGCTGGCAATTCTTTTTACATTTAGCTGCCAGTGGGGAACCCTGCTGACAGCTGAGACAGTAAAGAATGTCTTCACTTCTAAAATACTGAATGACTTAATATAACTCATTTAGTTATTATTTATTTATTTCAGGTACTTATATAGCGCCGTCAATTTACGCAGCACTTTACATATATTTATTGTACATTCACATCAGTCCCTAACGCTCAAGGGGAGTACAATCTAAGGTCCCTAACTTACATTCATACATACACATACTAGGGCCAATTTAGACAGGAGCCAATTCACCTACCAGCATGTCTTTGGAGTGTGGGAGGAAACCGGAGTACCCGGAGGAAACCCATGCAGGCACAGGGAGAACATGCAAACACCAGGCAGGTGGTGCCGTGGTTGGAATTCGAACCAACGACCCGAGTACAACTCATGCAGTATTGTAGCAGCTGTGCGATATCTTACCCCATACTCGGATGCAGTAACACACCGCTTAGTGAATTGTCCCAGTTTGAAGTTCGCAGTCAAACTTTCGTCAGGTTCAAATGTTCGACTGTGAACTGAACAAGGGGGGGTGTTCAACCCATCACTAGTTGAATGAATGTCAGAAGCAGGGGCGGAGTGACCATTTGGAAACTCGGGCACTGCCGGAGGGCCCAGGGTCAGTAGGGGGCCCCATGAGATGCCCCTGGTACGTTTTTCATAGGATTTTTTGAGTTTGGGCAAGGACACAGGGGCCCCATGATCCCCTATTGCCCGGGGGGGGGGGCCATGAGTTGTCAGTCCACCCCGGGTCAGAAGTATTCCTGCAAGTTGAACAAAATATCACCATAATGTAAAAAAAGAGAATAATGCCTTTATCATCAGCTCCATCTAGTGGCCAAAATGGTGTATGGTTTTCTGAAATAACTTCACTTAGAAAAATATGCGACATTTTGTTCAACTTGCATTAATGCTTCTGACATTCGTGCAACAAATGTTTTATAAAGAAGACCTCAATATTTCCTTCAGTTATACTAACTGTTGGCAAAAGGTTTATCCAAGATGATGCTTTATTATTTTCTTTTTTTTTTTAACCGGGGGGGGGGGGGGGCAACCACAACTTTTGAAAAGAGAATGTTATAGCCGAGCAATATTGACTTTTAGGTAAAATGAATGGTGTTTTTGAAAGATGCGGTTCTCGTTATTCCAAAATGCTTTTTATAGAAGCGTTGTCATTTACACTCCACCTGATTATCACAAATGGTGCTCAGATCCTTCCCTCTTTGAGAGAAAAAGAGATTTTATGAGCATTTTCCCATCATGTTTGACAAGCCTATTCATCGGTATATTGAATGGAGCTGTCATTCTCATACAGCGCACTTCATCAATGTATAGACACCGCTATTTACAAATGTCTTCCTGCTGATGGGCTGCCATTGTTGGGCTTGAGTGTGATGGGCCTGCTGTAGGATCAAAAGTATTCATTTACCGGAAAATGTTTTTTTTTTTTTTTCCTGTACACCAAAACTGTACTTCATGGATCTGCTAGTTCCATAACTATGAAATCTTCAAAAGCAAAAAAAAAAGTTTTTCAACATTATTTTTGTGTTTTGTGGATCCTCTATCTGGCCATGAGTTGCACTGTTTGAGAACCACCTCTCCATTCATTCAAGTGGATGTAAACCCCAACATTGAACTCCTTTTGAGGCCAAATCACACCGGTGCAGCTGTAAAACGCAGAACAATGGAAGGACATCTGAAACACCATAATTTCCAATGTGTCCTATTCACGCCATAACGCTGCACTTGCATCTCAAAAGACTTCAAAATGTATGTCAATGGACCTCTGATGGAAATGCACATGCATTTACCATACATTTCAGTGTGAATTGGCCCTGAAACCAGAACTGAAGTCAGGAATACTTCCTCGGTTTTGGCTTTGAGAAAGAGGGCTTGCCCTCAAAATGCGTGAGCCAGTGGGCTTCTGGATATTCCCTGGCAAAAAGAAGGCAGCAAGGCCACTCAGGTCCCCCGGGTTGAGTCTTGAGCATTTATACACATCAATTGACAGGACTCCAGGGCTGTTATTACTGCTGCTGTCCTGTACCTCCTCTCTGCCTCTCAAGCTGTCAAGTACAGGAGCAGCTGCAGAGAAGAAAGGGAACAGGGCTGTGGGCAGGCCATTTAAGCCCCACCCACCACCCAGGGAACACAGAGGAAGTGGATGTTGACAACTGTGCATTCTGGGAGTGACAAGAGCCTTTTTTGAAGAACTGAGACTTGTGGAAGATATCTCAGGATCACTGGGGCTCGGTGGAGAGAGGAAAAGGAAGGTCTGTTCTGGGGCTTGGTGGAGAAAGGAAGGTCTGTTCTGGGGCTTGGTGGAGAGAGGAAATGATGGTCTGTTCTGGGGCTTGGTGGAGAGAGGAAAAGGATGGTCTGTTCTGGGGCTTGGTGGAGAGAGGAAAAGGAGGCCTGTTCTGAGGCTTGTTGGAGAGAGGAAAAGGATGGTCTGTTCTTGGGCTTGGTGGAGAGAGGAAAAGGAAGGTCTGTTCTGGGGCTTGGTGGAGAGAGGAAAACGAAGGTCTGTTCTGGGGCTTGGTGGAGAGAGGAAAAGTAAGGTCTGTTCTGGGGCTTGGTGGAGAGAGAAAAAGGATGGTCTATTGTGGGGCTTGGTGGAGAGAGGAAAAGAAAGGTCTGTTCTTGGGCTTGGTGAAGAGAGGAAAAGGAAGGTCTGTTCTGGGGCTTGGTGGAGAGAGGAAAGGAAGGTCTGTATTGGGGCTTGGTGGAGAGAGGAAAAGGAAGGTCTGTATTGGGGCTTGGTGGAGAGAGGAAAAGGATGGTCTGTTCTGGGGCTTGGTGGAGAGAGGAAAAGGAAGATCTGTTCTGGGGCTTGGTGGAGAGAGGAAAAGGAAGGTCTGTTCTGGGACTTGGTGAGTAGAAATTTTATCACTGCATTGGGGGTGCAGAGAGGTGGGATAGTGGATTGGTACGTGAAAGCACCACTGTTGCTGACTAGTGTCATCACTTAGTTGTTGTGGAGGAAGCCGCTGCCACTGACTTCACTTTTCCATTGGAGAATGGATGGTGAAAAGTCATCACCCCAGGAGTTGGTGAGAGGCCGCTGGCCTAACCCTACCGCATCCTATTAAAAAGGAACAGTATTGTCCACTTGCAGTGAAAGCAGCCTTTGCCTGAGTTCGGAAGAACTTTATATGAGTGCTTCAACGCCAGATTTGGGCTCCAACATACTGATCAGTAAAGAAAGGGTTTAGGGATTATTCTATGGTCTGATTGCTTATTACCAACTGAACACTCAATTTTGCTTCTGTTTTACATATTAGTTTGATGGGTTTTTGCCATTTCCATTTCTCTGGTTAATACAGTATTGTATATTTTGTTGCAATAAACAGCCCTTCTTCAATCTGGGTAGGTGGGAGAGCATCGTGCTGCTTACAGAGGACCCAAAAAAAAACAGCTTCTCAGGGGGGAAGCACTACACTATCCTCCAAAGCCCATGAGGTCCCTTTTTCTGATCTTCTCCCCAGCTTCTTCAACTGTCTTTATTGGTTGGTACGGGAGGACATCACTCTCCTGCATGTGCAAGAGTCATTCATCTAGGCACACTTTCACTGTGCCAGAAATGTAAATGTGTATATTTTGCAGAAAATTGAAAACAAGTAGGTGCATGTGAACCTGCCTGTACAGCTGTCAAATTGGAACCAGTGGCTGTGTATGTACAGCCGCTGCATCCCAATAGACATGAATGGGGCTGCCTGTATGTACATGCATGAAGCACCTGTGAATCCCATGGGGGCAAAAATGGCCCTTTGCCTCAATGTATGCTTAAATACACCTCTGTGAATGAAGCCTAAAAGGCATTTAATATAGAAAGGAAGCATTTTATAGAAATAATTATGTAGCATTTAGAAGGGTAATATGGTGTCCATATCAAACTTGCTATTGCAATATAGGGACTTTAGAACCCCATTAATATGAAAACATATATCTGATGATAGGCCCACTTTGATTTGCTTGGTTATAATAAAGGAGGTTTGTTTTAACTGCACTCATTTTTAACCACTTGCCCTCCAGAAGATCTACCCCCCATTCCTGACCAGGCCATTTTTTCGATATGGCGCTTCATTGCTTTAACTGACAATTGCGCGGTCATGCAACGCTGTACATAAATGAAATTTACTTCCCTTTCTTCGCAAATAGAAATTTCTTTTGGTGGTATTTGATCACCTGTGCGGTTTTTATTTTTTGCTCTATAAACAAAAAAAGACCAACAATTAAAAAAAATATATATTTTTGACTTTTTGCTCTAAAACATATCTAGTAAAAAAATTTTAAAACTTTAAAAATTTAGGCCAAAACGTACTCTGCAACATGTCTTTGCTAAAAAAAAATCAGATTATGTATAAATTAATTGGTTTACGTAAAAGTTATAGTGTCTACAAATGGCGGTATATATACTGGAATTTTAGTAATGGCAGCGATCAGCGACTTATAGTGGGACTGCGGCGGGCATTCTGACACTGGGGAAAAATGACTAAATGCCACTGGCATCCCATTGACACTAATACAGTGATCAGTGCTAATGAAAAGCACTGGGCAGGAAGGGGTTAACACCTGGGGCGATCAAAGGGTTAACTGTGTGCTGTTTTACTGTGTGTGATTTACTTGGTTAACATGCTGCTGTGTATTTCTGTGCAGAGAAATACACAGCAGCATGTTACTGCTGGCAGGAGAGAGACCCATTTTGTTTACACACAGGTCTCTCCTCTTTCCCCCGGTGATCGCCGGGTGCCGGAAGGGAATCTTCACCCAGGACCCGGGGATCAACATCTGTAGACGCTAATGGCGGCGTGGGTATGACGGCGCATGCGCACCCTCTGCCCGGAGATACAAAATCACATATATATATGTGATTTTGCGCAGCCCTGCCGCCCTGTAGCAGTAGTTCTGCTATAGGATGGCAGGGAAGCAGTTAATGAATTAAAGAGCATATTCTTTTGCTACTGCCATTCACTGAAGGCACATGAAAGTATTGCTTTGCTTCTCCACAATGATGCTTTTTTTTTTTTTTTCATGAAATGGTGAAATCTTTGTATATATGGTCCGCTTTAGATCCAGAGGTCAGGGCACGCTATACAAAAACCCTTTTCCAGAAACCAGCTAAATTGTTTTTCTTTCCCCTTCATACTCAGCAGCTTTGAACGCACAATGGCAGCAATAACAAGTGGTAAAACAGACGAGCTGACGGCAGGATTTTCTGCTGAAATAAAGGAAGACGGATACACTGACCCCTATCATCTGAATAACGAGAACCAAAGGCAGAACACAAAATTCAGCAATGTACAGGGAATAATGTCCCCCCTGCTGTACATTGTAAGGACACTACAATGGGAAAATCAGTGACAGTACCATCTGAAAAAGGGCCTCGGAGTGCGGAGATGGATCTGGCAATTTGATAAAAGGGGCAGATTATTACCTATAATACACTAGGGTCCTATTCATCTAATGGGGGATAACAAAGAGATGACGTTGGCAAAAGACACCCACATAGAAGCAGGATGACGATATTTCCTGATTTACTGAAGATTTTGAAGCTGAAACAGGATAGCAACCTAGATACAGTATACTCTATTTAAGGGTTGTGTATTGTGGCAAAAAGATCTAAAATGCATGTATTGGAGCATGTTAGTGCACCAGCTCTTCACCCTTGTGCATTGTGTTGCAGTCCCAGTTATTGTGAATGGCACCCCAGCATACAGTGGAGCCCATTGTGGTGGGCTGAGTTGTAAAAAAAAAAGGGTCAAATATGTTTTTTCATCCATTGTGGTGCACTGGCAGCCTATTGAGGGCCAAGTCACACTTGTGTTACATAGTTACATAGTTAGTCTGGCTGAATAAAGAATTCACTCCCAGAATGCACAGTTGATCCAGAGGAAGGCAAAAAACCCAGCAAAGCATGATCCAATTTGCTCCTGCAGGGAACAAAATTCCTTCCTGATCCCCCGAGAGGCAATCGGATATTCCCTGGATCAACTTTACCTATAAAATGTTATATCCAGTTATATTCTGTGTATCTAAGAAACAATCCAGGACTTTTTTGAAGCAATCCACTGATCTGGCCAGAACTAACTCTTAAGGGAATCTATTCCACATTTTCACAGCTCTCACTGTGAAGCAGGGGCGGACTGACAACTCATGGGGCCCCTGGGCAATAGGGGATCATGGGGCCCCTATGTCCTTGCCCAAACTCAAAAAAGCCTATGAAAAAGGTACCAGGGGCATCTCATGGGGCCCCCTACTGACCCCGGGCCCTTGGGCAGTGCCCGAGTTTCACTGTAAGCACAGCCATCCAAAGCAGTGTGCCTGAGCTGACAGGGAGGAGAACTGTTAGTAAACAAAACAGTTCTCTTCCCCGTCGGAGATCCTCGGTAATCATTGGGTGATTGGGAGGTGATTGGGAGGTAATCAACAGCCGGGATCTGGTGACTGACAGCTGTGGCCGCGAGCGCCCCTTACCCGGAAATGCAAAATCATGTATATATATGTGATTTTGCGCACCCGTGTTGCTCTGTAGCAGTATTTCTGCTTTAGGGTGGTCGGGAAGCGGTTAATAAAAGGCAGACAACACAGGGTTTATTTACTAAAGCTGGAGAGTTCAAAATCAGACTCCCTTCTGCATAGAAACCAATCAGCTTCCAGGTTTCATTGCCAAAGCTTCATTGAACAAGCTGAGGTTAGAAGCTGATTGGTTTCTATGCAGAAGGGAGTCTGATTTTGGACTCTCCAGCTTTAGTAAATAAACCCCCGCATGTCATTCACCTGCCCTATGTGTGGTGCTATGTGCAACCACACTTCGAGCAATGTACAATAGAGGCCAAAAAAGGTTTGTTTTTTTTCTTTTATCCATTCTAGGGCATTCATAATGAACTGGCTACCTTAAAGTGGAACTTTAATTTTCTAACAGGCAGGTTTTTTTTAATGCGCAAGAGACATGGGATTGATTTTCTAAAACTGGAGAGTGCAAAACCTGGTGCAGCACTTCATTGAAACCAGTCAGCTTCCAGGTTTTTTTTTGTCAAAGTCTTCTTGAACAAACTGAAGTTAAAATCTGATTGGCTACCATGCACAGCTGCACTCTCCAGTGTTCGTAAATCAACTTCACTATTTTCTTGAGATTTTTTTGCTTTAGATTTACCAAAACCATATAATATGAGGTCAAACCTAAATAACACTTTCAATTGTATCTAATTAGACAGGCCCTTGGACTACATAGTTGAGGGTAAATCTAAAGGAAATTGGGCCGAAAGTGGACAGAAAATTGTAAGAAAATTGAATAGTGTGTGGCCAGCCTAAGTAAACCAACATCACTATGTCTTACCTGCTGAGATAAATGCACTTCCACACATGTGCGGATGGGATGTCATCTCGGCCTGATGAATGAAAATGGCTGAGGATCCTAACCCAGGAGAAATCTGGGTGAAGACACTAGGGGCTGGTGGTGGGAGCTCCAGGATACTGCAACTCTGGAGTGGAGGTGAGCATAGTTCCATTTCAATGCAATATACTGTACATTAACACATGCATCAGAATGCTTTAGGGCCCATTCACACCAGGTGTGCTTCGACTGGCCTTGGTAGCCTTGTTGTAGTCCCACCTCAACACAAGGCCTTGTTTCCTATGGGATCAGTTCACACCACCGCCAATAGAGCTTAATTAAATGTCCATAAACTGCAAAAGAAAAAAAATAAATGAATGGTGTGATGTGCTGGGATTGACACGTCGGCACCGCTGTCCTCACACTGCACACCAGCAACCCTAGACCCCTGGTGCGAATGGGCCCTCATAATGAGTGAGCTGCCTTAATGCAATACAAGTTACCACATGGAGGTAATGGGCATGCATTGCCGAACTGAATCAAGACGACTGAGTGTAAATGGGTCCTCAAAAGGGAACTATAGCCAAGCCTTTCTTTCTGGAATTCTGGCCTTGATTTATACACAATTATTTCATTAATTCCTTTTTCTCAAGATTTTTTTGATTATGTAGCTGTCACTAAGGTTTTTGTTAAAGTGGGCTGGTCATGTAAAAAAAAAAAAGCCAAGAAACAAGGCAAGCCAACAAGGCAAGAAAAGAAACTAAACTCGCTTCTTCCGGGTCCCTTGTCCCCTACCTCCCCTCTGTGCTGCAGGGTCTGCTAGTCTTTCACCATTTGACTCTTCCAATAAGTGTCAGATGCCTGTGTGCCACGCCATGTGCTGTGGTTCCATTCTTCAACCCCTACCTCACCGCTGTGTCCTGTACTGATATAGGGGTTAGAGGAAGGAACTATGGAGCATGGTGAAGGACACAGGCAAGGAACTGTTCCCCATAGTGTCAAATGTTGTAGAGCCCTGATGGCTAACCTGTGGCACTTTGGTACAGTGCCGTGAAAAAGTATTCATTCCCCTTAAAATTTTTCACATTTTGTCATGTTACAACCAAAAACATAAATGTATTTTATTGGGATTTGATGTGATAGACCACCATAAAGTGGCACATAAGTGGAAGGAAAATGAGAAATGGTTTTAAACATTTTTACAAATAAATCTGTGAAAAGTTTGGCGGCATTTGTATTCAGCCCCCCAGAGTCAATACTTTGTAGGACCCCATTTCACTGCAATTCCAGCTGCAAGTCTTTTTGGGGATGTCTCTACCAGCTTTGCACAGCTAGAGAGGGACATTTCTGCCCATTATTCTTTGCAGAATCCCTCAAGCTCTGTCAGATCGGATGGAGAGCGTCTGTGAACAGCAAATTTCAAGTCTTGCCGCAGATTCTCATTTGGATTTAGGTCTGGACTTTGACTGGGCCATTCTAACATATGAATATGCTTTGATCTAAACAATTCCATTGTTGCTCTGGCTGGATATTTCGGGTCGTTGTCCTGCTGGAAGGGGAACCTCCGCCCAGGGGCGGAGTGAAGATTCATGGGGCCCCCGGGCAATAGGGGATCATGGGGCCCCTGTGTCCTTGCCCAAACTCAAAAAAGCCTATGAAAAAGGTACCAGGGGCATCTCATGGGGCCCCCTACTGACCCAGGGCCCTCGGGCAGTGCCCGAGTTTCCAAATGGTCAGTCCGTTCCTGCCTGTGCCCCAGTCTCAAGTCTTTTGCAGACTCTAACAGGTTTTCTTGTAAGATTGCCCTGTATTTGGCTCCATCCATCTTCCCATCAACTTTGACCAGCTTCCCTGTTACTGCTGAAGAAAAGCATCCCCACAACATGATGCTGCCACCACCATGTTTCACAGTGAGGATGGTATGTTCAGGGTGATGTCCAGTGTTTTAGTTTTCTGCCATACATAGCGTTTTGCTTTTAGACCAAAAAGTTAAATTTGGTTCAATCTGACCAGAGCACCTTCTTCCACATGTTTGCTGTGCCCCCCACATGGCTTCTCACAAACTGCAAATGGGACTTCTTATGGCTTTCTTCTTGCCACTCTTCCATAAAGGCCAGATTTGTGGAGTGCACGACTAATAGTTGTCCTGTGAACAGATTCTCCCACCTGAGCTGTGGATCTCTGCAGCTCCTCCAGAGTTACCATGGGCCTCTTGGCTGCTTCTCGGATTAATGCTCCCCTTGCCCGGCCTGTCAGTTTAGGTGGAGGGCCATGTCTTGGTAGGTTTGCAGTTGTGCCATACTCTTTCCATTTTCGGATGATGGATTGAACAGTGCTCTGTGAGATGTGCAAAGCTTGGGATATTTTTTATAACCTAACCCTGCTTTAAACTTCTCCACAGTTTTATCCCTGACCTGTCTGGTGTGTTCCTTACCCTTTATGATGCTGTTTTTGCACTAATGTTTTCTAACAAACCTTCACAGGGCTTCACAGAACAGCTGTATATATACTGAGATTACATTACACACAGGTGGACTCTATTTACTTTCTGAAGGCAATTGGTTCCACTAGATTTTAGTTAGGGGTATCAGAGTAAAGAGGGCTGAATACAAATGCACATCACACTTTTCACATATTTATTTGTAAAATATTTTGAAAACCATTTCTCATTTTACTTCCACTTCACAACTATGTGCCACTTTGTGTTGGTCTATAACATCAAATCCCAATAAAATACATTTATGTGTTTGGTTGTAACATGACAAAATGTGGAAAATGTCAAGGGGTATGAATACTTTCCAAGGCACTGTATATGATGGGCAGACCTCAGTAGTCCGTATTGAGAATATTGATTAGGGTAATAGCATTGATCTCTACTAGTTTCATGTTCCCAGTTTCAGATTGTCTACTGCAGCATATCCCCAGTTAACAATGTATCCTGTCCACACTCTCTGACCCTAATTTACTCTATTAGGTCTGACATTTCTGAAAGTCTTCTCAAGCATTACATACAGTTGCATCCCCTTGGAGAATCTGTAATATACAATATGTACCATTTTTAAAGAAAACACGAGTGAGCAGACAAAACACATTTCTTTTATTTCTTATGGGATTCATATTCAACTGTAGGTCATAACAGAATGGCACAATCATAAAACAAAACAAATGAAATGGCCCTTGCTCAAAAGTCAGCATACCCTTAGTTCTTAATACTGTGTATTGTCCCCTTTGGCATCAATGACAGCGTGCAGTCTTTTGCAATAGCTGTCTATGAGGCCCCCGAATTCTTGCAGGTGGTATAGCTGCCCATTCGTCTTGCCAAAATGCCTCCTTGTCCTGCAAAATCTTTGGTCGTCTGAACGTTTGAGATCTCCCCAGAGAGGCTCGATGATATTAAGGTCAGGAGACTGTGATGGTCACTCCTGAACCTTCACCTTTTTCTGCTGTAACCACTGGAGGGTCAACTTGGCCTTGTGCGTAGGGTCATTGTCGTGCTGGAAAGCCCAAGAGAGCCCCATAAGCAGCTTTCATGCAGAAGAATTCAAATTGTCTGCCATTATTTTCTGATAACTGCATTCATCTTGCCATCAATTTTCACAAGATTTTCCATGCCTTTAAAGCTCACCCCCCCCCCCCAAAACATGTCAGCCACCATCATGCTTCACAGTGGGGATGGTATTCTTGCCTCTATAGGCTTGTTGGCCCATCTCCAAACATAGAGCTTATGGTTGTGACCATAAAGCTCAATTTTGTTCTCATCACTTCAGATTTCAGTGTGGCAGAAGCTAGGAGGTGTATCATGGTGTTGTGGGGCATATTATATTCTTTCTGGCAACTCCACCATGCAGCTCATTTTTGTTTAAGCATCGTTGTATTGTGCTCCTTGAAACAACTGTGAGATGGGGAAACAGCTCTCATTGTTTGAACACTGTGTGGAAGTAAATTAATGTTTTGACTGACATTCTGTGGTTTAACCACAAGATGTCACTGTTTTTCTAACACAAGCTCAGACTGCATAGATATTTGTATATTCATGAAGAGTTGGAGTTTAGTGAATAGGAACAGGAGGCGGCAGCCATGTTTTGGACGATGCTGAATGAAGGGGCCGTGTGAGTTGAGAATCCGATTACATCCAAGTGTGAATGCATCCCTCAGTAACCAGAGCTGCAGCTGAGTGAAGCTGATGAGATTGCTGCCAGGAAGCTGATAAGATTGCTGCCAGGAATGCTGATGAGATTGCTGACAGGAAGCTGATGAGATTGCTGCCAGGAATGCTGATGAGATTGCTGCCAGGAATGCTGATGAGATTGCTGCCAGGAAGGCTGATGAGAGCAGAGGAATTAAGCAACATATACGGCGAGACCGCATGCTTGTTGGAGAGACATTTGTTCTGTTCAGAGTCACCAGCGGATGAAAAGCAGACCCGGGTCGGTAAGATCGTGCACGCACCTCATTTCAGTGTTGGCGCCTTGAGACTGAGTCCAGGCCTATAGTTAGTTAGGGTCTCTGTTTGTGTCAGGCCACAAGTGTTGTTACTGATTATTGGAAGGACTCCACAACTTAAAGTGACATTTCACATTGGAGAGTTGATAAAATCCTACAAACTCAAGCCAGACTGGCGTTTTGCTCAGAAGGAATACTCAGGCACCTGCTACAGGACCAGTTATGGGAGGGGAAATACTGTAGATTTGTGTAAGATTGTAAGCTGTTGTGCTGCACCGCAGGCTAGCCCATACCATACACCCATACACTGATTCCTGCTCTTTTAGGGTAATAACAGGTAAGGTTTGGCAGCTTAGTTGTGCCCGCCAGAAGGTAAATTACTTCACTTTGTACCTTCATCCATCAGGGGGCGCTGTGCTGTGCAGCACAAGGGTCTCAGCCTTTAGGCTGGGTGTATGTAAATTTATTGTATGTTTCCAGCATTTGTGGTCGTGTTTATTTGCCACATCTAAGTAATATTCTGTTGTGGCAAAAGCTGGTGTTGGGGTTGCTTTCCTCGTTCGTGACTTCACTGTATCCTAGGGAGCCCACCCCGGTACACGGCTTACACAACCACATCGTCTTTTTTTCAGAGCAGCCTGTATTTCTCCTGAGGTTACCTATGGGGTTTTCTTTGCATCCCGAACAATTCATCTGGCAGTTGTGGTTGCAATCATTCTTGATCTAGCTGACCTTGGCTTGGTAGCAAGAGATCCCTGAATTTTCCACTTCTTAATAAGTGATTGAACAGTTCTGACTGGTGTATTCAAGGCTTTGGATACCATTTTTATATCCTTTTCCAACTTTATAATGTTCCATTACCTTATTACACAGGTCTTTTGACAGTTCTTTTCTGCTCCCCATGGCTCAGTATCTAGCCTGCTCAGTGTATCCACAGGAGAGCTAACAGACTCATTGACTATACACAGACACTAATTGCAATTTAAAAAGTGGGAAATTAACCTTTAATTGCCATTTTAACCTGTGTGTGTCATCTTGTGTGTCTGCACCAAACATTCCAGGGGATGGAAACATTTGATCAGGGCCTATCCTTATATAAAAGACAGATTTTGGTATGATCGGTCATATTTTCAATATTAATGCCAACATTTCTCGATTTCTGCCAGGGTATGAAAACTTTCGAGCATACCTGTATATAGAACATTATGTGGGCTCCATATCAAGCCCCCTTTAGCAGATATGTTCACAACCACTGCTTTAGAGACTGAAGGATGCTGCAGCAGTAGAATGGAGATCTTACAGGAAGTTTTCGCTGACTTTTTTTTTTAACAGGTGAGGATCACATTAAGGGGGTACTATGGGCAAAATCAAAAATGAAATGTTATACAGCAGTTTTTGTTTTTTTTTTAACATAATTTTATTACCTATTGATCCTGTATGTAAATCCATAATGATTCCACTTTCTGTAATAGTGGTGACAACGCTGTTAGTTTTGCAGTGAAATCACGACAGTGTTGCCACCCTGTGGAGAAGGTAGCCCTAGACAGCTAGTTTTGGGCAAACAAATTAACCACTTCCCAACCGGCCTTGCATATAAACAGCCGGACGGTGGCAGTGCAGGGTCGGGTGGCCGTTTATAAATGGCCTCCCCGCACCCTGCTTGTGCGTGCTCCCTGGGAGCGTGCAGCACTGCGATCCGATGCCCACTGTGTCCTCCGGACGTCAGGCGGGACCTCTGTACGAGGTCCCGATCATGTGATCACTGATTGGCCAATCAGTGATCACATGCAAAGTAGTAAGCAAGATGTCACTTGTGACATCATTGCTTACTACGTGTGAAATCTGTGAATGATCACAGAGGTCACATGGTACAAGCCTATTCACAACAGCCTTGTACCATGTGACAAGCTGTGACCAATCACAGCTCACTCAGTACTTCTCAATGAGTGCAAGAGTGCACACAGAGAGAAAGAGAAATGATTGCTTTTACATTCTATATGGGTGTAAAAGCAATCAATGTAAAAGAAAAAAATATATCTTCGTCACCCCCCACAGGTAGTACAGTGTCACCATGGTGATACTGTACTGCTAGGGTGACAGTATGTAAAAAAATAAAAAAAAATAATAATATAAAAAAATAAAATAAAAATGTAAAAAGAAATGTTTAAAAATTATAATTTTTGGTTATAAACTAATGTGGATTTTTTTTTACTAAAAAGATAACGGAATAAATTTTGGCAAAGATTTATGATGAAATATTATTTATTTGCAAAATTGTATTAAAAAAACACTTTTTTTCAAAATTTTTGGACATTTCATTTACATAGCAAAAAAAATAAAAATCCCAGCTGTGAAAAATACCACCAAAATAAAGCTATATCTGTCTCAAAAAAATGGTAAAAAATTCATTTGGGTACAGTGTTGCATGACCGCGCAATTGTCATTTAAAGTGTGATAGCGCTGAAAGCTGAAAATTGCCCTGGTCAGGAAGGGGGTAAAAGTGTCCGGTCTGGAAGTGGTTAAAACCCAACTCCAGCAAAAACATTTGTAATCAGTTAGCCTAAGTTCACACTACACCACCGCAGGATGAAAATATACAAGCTCTCTGCTCATGGTTGTGGCAAAGCCCCGTTGTAAGTAAGGTGCTATCGGCCAACTTGGCCTGCTGCATTATATTTGCCACAGTGCAAGTCATCACTGTGAACAGCCCTTTCCGGCTGTATTGTAGACTTTTGGTTGGGTGGTCAAAGGGGGGGGAATGTAAAAACTGCAGATTAGCAGTGTAACGGAACCGACCCAGCCTGCGCTGAGTACTTCTGTTAGAATACCGCTTCCCTGTCAGAACAGACACCTCAGACGACCATACAAGACTAGACGACACCAGTCTTGAAGTAGGAGGTAGACTCCTTTATTTGAATACAGATACAAGATATATACACTCAGGGGACAATCCCCCCTCCCTGCATAATGACACCGGGTGGGGCAATCTACACTTAGTAACAAGAGACACACCAGTATTCAAAGTTCACACCAGCAGACAGTCCCATCAGGAGGGAGGGCTGCTGGAGACACCCCCCCCCCACTAAGCTAATACACATAAACACATACATCCCAGGGGCGGACTGACCATTTGGAAACCCAGGCACTGCCCGAGGGCCCAGGGTCAGTAGGGGGCCCCATGAGCTCCCCCTGGTACCTTTTTCATAGGCTTTTTTTGAGTTTGGGCAAGGACACAGGAGCCCTATGATCCCCTATTGCCCGGGGGCCCCATGAGTTGTCAGCCCGCCCCTGATACATCCCATAATAGTTTGCTAACCAGACACACAATAGAACAATGGGATGCAATCACATAACACCAAACAATCCACAACCTCCACCCCACCTATCTCCTAGACATGTCTACACAATATTAGGACAGATCACCCTGTACCCCTAACAGGCACAGGGTGACTTACACATAATAGGAATATGGGGAGCTGAGACAGGGGTCTCCCCACCTCTCCAAAGTGAGCTGAGCTCCATGGGCCCCCCACCCAAAGTGACTCTCGTCACAAGCAGCCTATTTTTACTGCCCCCCGCTGCCCAAAGGAAGAAAAAAGCCTTACAGTAACCCTTCTTTTATTTTGAATAAAGCTTTAAAGCCCAACTCCAGGAATTAGAAAAAAACTACCCTGGCAGTGAGCAGACACCCCCCCCCACCCCACACCACCACCGCCACCACAAGCTGCAGGTGTTACAGGCCTATTATGGAGAACAGGCCAGATTGTATACCGTATCCACTGCTCTGACCAGCTTCTGCGCTGCCCTCTTCTCCACGAAGGTTTGGTCTGTGGGCAGTCCCGTAGTGTCATCGTATACAATGCAGGGCTATTAACCCTGTATTGTACATGGTGGGGGAGCACCACTAGAGCATTTATCACTGGCAGTGTGGGGGAGGGGGAGGCACTGCGAAGATAGATTTTTTGTTTTTTTCGAATTCCTGGAGTTGGACTTTAAACCATACGATTATAAGCTGACCCCTGACAGTATTATATGGCTTTTCCCAACCTCTCTGTCATTTTTTCTGGACAGCTTGGTCTGCATGGACATGTCTACACAAACACAAATGAAATCACTTAAAATAACAAAGGAATTCCTATTCCAAATACTCATAACAGGAAGTGACCCCACACAGCTACCTGAATAAAATCTTTTTTTTCCTATTGATGGCCTATAACCAATATTCACAAGTTGCTTCCAGCCCCGTTTTTGTCCTTTAATGTAACAGATTTCATTCCACCACTATAGGGAATATCTGTCAGTGTTATATATAGGAAAATATCATGTAACTAGGTCTTCCTATCAATGTAACCTTTTCCCTGGCTCAGGAGATAAGAATGCATTCATTCCATGAGCTGATAAACGCTTCCACCGGATTGGCTTGCAGACATAACAGTGCACTGTATGTGACATGGAAACCACTCCACCCACCCATCTTCCTGCAGAGCTGGCATCAATGTTCCCTGCAGATAACAAGACATATTAAAGCCTAACTCCACATTTCATGTCCCTTTAAATGGTTCATTTAGGCCAAGCTGGCCCAAAACAAATTATGTACTTCACTAATAAGCGCACTTGTTGGGTGCGCTGTATAACCTGCATGTAGCCTCAGCTACCTACAGTACACAGCACTGTGTTCCGGCTGTGAGACGGAGACTTTCCATCCCGCTCCTGGAACAATTCTGCTCAGCCATTCACAGGGAGCATTGTATTCTATGAATGAATACAAAGCTTCCTCTGATTGGCTGGCTGAGGTGGAGATCATGATGTCATCTTCATACCTCCAAACTGTCCTGGATTTCGAGGGACTATCCCTGATTTGGAACAAAGTCCTTCTATCCCTCTTTCCTCCTCATTTGTCCCTCATTTTGGTCTGATCTATATAGTTGTATATAAAATGCACTATTAATCTTTCAAGAAGTGTTTCGTGGTGCTAAACCTTTCATCCAAATTCTAAATTGTTACATTTGTAAACTTCAAAAGCCAATATAAAGGAGGAGTAGTGGTAGAAAAAAAGCACGTGTGGGTTTGACTAATCTTATTTTTTTTTTGTCTAATTCTCCTTTTAAGGGGGTGTAGCAGGGGGTGTGTCCTATGCCTACATACATTTGCTAATAGGTGTCCCTCGTTCCCATCTCAATAAGTTGGGAGGTATGCCAAATTTGTGTCCTGTTGACTTCAATGCAAAAACGCCCCCTATTGACTTCAATGCAAACTCGTGTCTCATTGACTTCGAATACAAAAACGCCCCCACTGAAATCAATGCAAAAACGCCTCCCATTGACTTCAATGCAAAATTGTGCCTCATTGACTTCAATGCAAATTCGCATCCCATTGACTTCAAAGCAAAAACGCACCCTTTGACTTCAATGCAAGAACGCCTCCCATTGACTTCAATGCAAAATTGTGTCTCATTGACTTCAATGCAAAATCGCATCCCATTGACTTCAAAGCAAAAACGCCCTCCATTGACTTCAATGCAAAACGCCTCCCATTGACTTCAATGCAAAATTGTGCCTCATTGACTTCAATGCAAAAACGCCCCCATTGACTTCAATGCAAGAACGTCTCCCATTGACTTCAATGCAAAATTGTGTCTCATTGACTTCAATGCAAAATCGCATCCCATTGACTTCAAAGCAAAAACGCACCCTTTGACTTCAATGCAAATACGCCTCCCATTGACTTCAATGCAAAATTGTGTCTCATTGACTTCAATGCAAAATCGCATCCCATTGATTTCAAAGCAAAAACGCCCCCCATTGACTTCAATGCAAAACGCCTCCCACTGACTTCAATGCAAAATTGTGTCTCATTGACTTCAATGAAAAATCGCATCCCATTGACTTCAATGCAAAAACGCCCCCATTGACTTCAATGCAAAATTGTGTCTCATTGGCTTCAATGCAAAATCGTGTCTCATTGACTTCAATGCAAAGCTGTGTCCTATTGACTTCAATGCAAAAACGGACACCCCCCCCCCCCATTGACTTCAATGCACAATCGCATCCCATTGACTTCAATGCAAAAAAGCCTCCTATTGTCTTCAATGCAAAATGACATCTCATTGACTTCAATGCAATTTCACATCCCCTTCAATTCAAAATCGCGTCCTATTGACTTCATTGTAAAAACGCCCCTTATTGACTTCAATGAAAAAACAAATCTATTTAAGTTTTTTTAAATTTGATATATATTTCAGTTTATTTTCTGTCCGTGTGTTACTTTCAATAAAACTTATTTTATGTTACTGGATTGTATTTTTTAAATTCATATTCATTTAAATGAATGATATTATTTAAAAAGTTGGATATAATACAACTATATATACAAAATATATTTTTTAAATTTCTGTTTGGGTTTTTGGGGAAGTGCATCCTGAATTTTTTGGTTTTGGTTCTGAATTTTCTTTTCAATGTTCCACTACTTGTAAGCAGGTGCAGTTAGTTAGTCTGCCACTAGGTGGCTCTGTCCTAGAATAGTTGCATATTGTTTTTTTTCTCAGCATTGATACTGTAAAGGCAACAATTTCCTAACAAACCCCAATGTTTTCCAATGACATAGAAGAAGAAATAATAAAAGCAGCTGTTGCTGCAATACCTTAAATTTAGAACTGTCCCCTGCAGCGACTATTTTCCACCACTAGAGGTCACTTGTCTTCTGTCCAGCATCAATCCATCCAGGCTGTCATGGACCCGCCCCCTGGAGGCCGTGTCACTATGCAGCATGAGTACCAGTGCACAGAACATCACTCATAGGTTGTATGCACTGCACAGTACAGTGGGGTCAGGAGGGTAACCCCCCATAACCAGAGAAAAGAGAAGAAGGAAATATACAGTAAGTGTGTGTGTGTATATATATATATATATGTCACTGACCGGGAACAGATATGCACTTTAGATGGTCGGCAAGAAGTCAAAACTCCTGATCTTCAAAATGTTGGGGATTAACCTGTTCTGATCACAAAAAAAAAATGTTTTTCCAGCTGCTCCTGCTAGGTAATACCTAACAATTTTTTGACTGTCATCTTGACAGCCAGTAATTGCTGGTAATAGCAGTAGGGGAAGCAGCTGTGAGGGTAGAGGAACAGGACCGTAGGCGGTGCGTCCTAGAAACTTTGTTGAGGATTATTATTTTTAGGACATATCACCTACATTTTTTTTTAGGACGTATCACCTACATTTTTTTTTTCAGGTAGTATCACCTACATTTTTTTTTTAGGATGTATCACCTACATTTTTTTTTTTGGACGTATCATCTACATTTATTTTTTAGGACGTATCACCTACATTTTTTTTTTTAGGACGTATCACCTACATTTTTTTTTTTAGGACGTATCACCTACATTTTTTTTTAGGACGTATCACCTACATTTTTTTTAGGACGTATCACCTACATTTTTTTTTCAGGCAGTATCACCTACATTTTTTTTTTAGGATGTATCACCTACATTTTTTTTTTGGACGTATCATCTACATTTATTTTTTAGGACGTATCACCTACATTTCTTTTTTTAAGGATGTATCACCTACATTTTTTTTTTTAGGACGTATCACCTACATTTTTTTTAGGACGTATCACCTACATTTTTTTTTAGGACGTATCACCTACATTTTTTTTAGGACGTATCACCTACATTTTTTTTTAGGACGTATCACCTACATTTTTTTTTAGGACGTATCACCTACATTTTTTTTAGGACGTATCACCTACATTTGTTTTAGGACATACTGTATCACCTACATTTTTTTTTTAGGACGTATCACCTACATTTTTTTTTTAGGATGTATCACCTACATTTAGGAACCTGAAGTGGTTAAAAAATGATAAAGACCAGGATTTTGCAAATCTACCTAACTGACTCTGTCCACTCATTAGACGTGCAGAACGAAAACATTTGTTTTGTTTTATTTTGTTTCAATTCATTGTTTAAATCATTTTGTTGGAATAAATTTGTTTAATTCGTTTTCAGAATTCGTTTCATTTATTTGTTTTTGACTTCGATTTGAATCTTCCGAATTCGGTCGAATTGAAATAAATTCAACCAAATCTAAAAGTATTGAATAAGCATTTGAATTTATTTTATTCGAAATTTGAATGTCAGAAGACCACTATATTCTATTTAATTCTATTCTATAATATTGTTTTTTTTTCAATTCTATTCTTTTTTATTCATTTTCTATTCTATTCTATTCTTTTATTTTCTATTCTATTTTATTCTATTCTTTACGAAATTCAAATTTTGGAAAGCGGCTGTATTCTTTTCTATTTTTTTATTCTATTCTCTTATTATCTATTCTATTTTATTCTATACTTTTTCTACTCTGTTCTGGTTTACTTTATTTTTTTATATTCTATTCTTTTCTATTCTATTCTACTTTATTCTATTCTTTACGAAATTCAAATTTTGGAAAGCGGCAGTATTCTTTTTTATTTTCTTATTCTATTCTCTTATTATCTATTCTATTTTATTCTATACTTTTTCTACTCTGTTCTGGTTTACTTTATTCTTTTCTATTCTATTCTTTTCTGTTCCATTCTTTTATTTTTTATTCTGTTCTGTTTTACTCCCCCTTTACTTTCCCTTATTTTTTATTCTATTTTATTTTCTAGTCTGCTCTGTTTTACTCTCTTCTATTCTTTTCTACTCTATTATGTGTTATTCTATTCTATTCTATTCTATTCTTCTTTATTCTATACTATTCTTATATAGTTTTATCTTGTTTTAAAATTTGATTATGTTTTTTAATTCAACTTCCGTTTTCAAATGTAATTTTGTTTTTAATTTGATTTGATTAAAAGTATGGACAAAATTTCATTTAGTTATTTCAGATTCGTTACTTTTGTAATTTGGAAATTCAGATACATTGCAAAACCTCCAAAAAAAATGTGTAACTATTAAGCGGAGCTCCACCCAAAAGGGGAAGTTCTGCTTTAAAGACTGCTCCCCCGCTCCCCATTAAGGACTGGCACCTTTGATGGGCAGGGGGGAGCGGGTACCTGAATTTGACAGGTAACCGTTCCTACTTCCGTTCCGATCGCCTAGACAATCGGAAGCGGAAGTTGTCCTGCCCCCTTCCTCCCCGCAGTCTTTTGGGACACATGACAGGTCCCAGAAGACTACAGGACCATTCATGAAGTTAGCTCTACTCGCACATGTGCAGTGGGTACCCGGCTGTGAAGCCGCAAGCTGTCACGGCCAGGTGCCCACACTGAAGATGCCGGCGCCGGGGAGAGAAGACGGCCGGTAAAACGGGCTGTGGGGGACACACAGCGGGACCGAGGGACAGGCGAGGGAGTGTTTTTTAAAAGTCAGCAGCTACAGTTTTTGTAGCTGCTGACTTTTATTTTTTGACAGTGTGAGTGGAACTCTGCTTTAAGTAAACCGGGAGTCCCTAGACACCAAAATATAAAGAAATTACATGAAAATATGGCTAGTTATGGACTCAACCAGAATGTGGGGTTTAATTATATGTATTGGTAATGCAAAAACAATCATTCAAAAGGGTCTAGTGGTCAATGGCACACAATCAAAGGCGACACATCCGAATCCCCGAATAGTGAAACATTTGTACTAATTTCGATTTGGAATTAAATAAATTGCACATGTCTAACACTCATATCTACTTAGTAGTGTCATCCTAGGTTCACACCTAAGCATTTTCTGCAGCATTTTGCAGAAACACAGTACAGTCCATTTAACATGATTTCCTATGGGACATAGTTACATAGTTAGTCTGGCTGAAAAAAGACAAAAGTCCATCCAGTTCAACCATTAAAAAAGAAAAAATAAATAAATAATCCTACACCCACAGGTGATCTAGAGGAAGGCAAGAAAACCCAGCAAAGCATGATCCAAGTTGCTCCTGCAGGGAAAAAAGTTGCTTCCTGATCCCCTGAGAGGCAATTGGATATTCCCTGGATCAACTTCAAATATAAATGTTAGTATCCAGTTATATTCTGTGTATCCAAGAAAGAATCCAGGACTTTTTTAAAGCGATCCACTGAACTGGCCAGAACCAACTCTTGAGGGAGTCTATTCCAAATTTCACAGCTCTCACTGCGAAGAAACCTTTCCGTGTTTGGAGATTACATTTCTTTTCCTCCAGATGTAAAAAGTGCCCCCCTTGTCCTCTGTGATGACCTCAGGGTGAATAGCTCTACACCGAGTTCACTATATGAACCACTGATGTATTATACATGGTGATCATATCCCCCCCTTATGTATTATACATGGTGATCATATCCCCCCCTTATGTATTATACATGGTGATCATATCCCCCCCTTATGTATTATACATGGTGATCATATCCCCCCCCCCTTATGTATTATACATGGAGATCATATCCCCCTTATGTATTATACATGGAGATCATATCCCCCCTTATGTATTACACATGGTGATCATATCCCCCCCCTTATGTATTATACATGGTGATCATATCCCCCCTTATGTATTATACATGGTGATCATATCCCCCCTTATGTATTATACATGGTGATCATATCCCCCCCTTATGTATTATACATGGTGATCATATCCCCCCCTTATGTATTATACATGGTGATCATATCCCCCCCTTATGTATTATACATGGTGATCATATCCCCCCTTATGTATTATACATGGTGATCATATCCCCCCCCTTATGTATTTATACATGGAGATCATATCCCCCCTTATGTATTATACATGGAGATCATATCCCCCCTTATGTATTATACATGGAGATCATATCCCTCCTTATGTATTATACATGGTGATCATATCCCCCCTTATGTATTATACATGGTGATCCTATCCCCCCCGTATGTATTATACATGGAGATCATATCCCCCCTTATGTATTATACATGGAGATCATATCCCCCTTATGTATTATACATGGAGATCATATCTCCCCTTATGTATTATACATGGAGATCATATCCCCCCTTATGTATTATACATGGTGATCATATCCCCCTTATGTATTATACATGGAGATCATATCCCCCCTTATGTATTATACATGTTGATCATATCCCCCTTATGTATTATATATGGAGATCATATCCCCCCTTATGTATTATACATGGAGATCATACCCCCCCTTATGTATTATACATGGAAATCATATCCCCCCTTATGTATTATACATGGAGATCATATCCCCCCCTTATGTATTATACATGGAGATCATATCCCCCCCTTATGTATTATACATGGAGATCATATCCCCCCCTTATGTATTATACATGGAGATCATATCCCCCCTTATGTATTATACATGGAGATCATATCCCCTCTTATGTATTATACATGGAGATCATATCCCCCCTTATGTATTATACATGGTGATCATATCCCCCCTATGTATTATACATGGAGATCATATCCCCCTTATGTATTATACATGGTGATCATATCCCCCCTTATGTATTACACATGGAGATCATATCCTCCCTTATGTATTATACATGGTGATCATATCCCCCCTTATGTATTATACATGGTGATCATATCTCCCCTTATGTATTATACATGGTGATCATATCCCCCCTTATGTATTATACATGGTGATCATATTCCCTCCTTATGTATTATACATGGAGATCATATCCCCCCTTATGTATTATACATGGAGATCATATCCCCCTTATGTATTATACATGGAGATCATATCCCCCCTTATGTATTATACATGGAGATCATATCCCCCCTTATGTATTATACATGGGGATCATATCCCCCTTATGTATTATACATGGAGATCATATCCCCCCTTATGTATTATACATGGAGATCATATCCCCCCTTATGTATTATACATGGAGATCATATCCCCCCTTATGTATTATACATGGTGATCATATCCCCCCTTATGTATTATACATGGAGATCATATCCCCCCTTATGTATTATACATGTTGATCATATCCCCCCCTTATGTATTATACATGGTGATCATATCCCCCTTATGTATTATACATGGAGATCATATCCCCCCTTATGTATTATACATGTTGATCATATCCCCCCCTTATGTATTATACATGGTGATCATATCCCCCCTTATGTATTATACATGGAGATCATATCCCCCCTTATGTATTATACATGGAGATCATATCCCCCCTTATGTATTATACATGTTGATCATATCCCCCCCTTATGTATTATACATGGAGATCATATCCCCGCTTATGTATTATACATGGAGATCATATCCCCCCTATGTATTATACATGGAGATCATATCCCCCTTATGTATTATACATGGAGATCATATCCCCCCCTTATGTATTATACATGGTGATCATATCCCCCTTATGTATTATACATGGAGATCATATTCCCTCCTTATGTATTATACATGGAGATCGTATCCCCCCTTATGTATTATACATGGAGATCATATCCCCCTTATGTATTATACATGGAGATCATATCCCCCCTTATGTATTATACATGGAGATCATATCCCCCTTATGTATTATACATGGAGATCATATCCCCCCTTATGTATTATACATGGAGATCATATCCCCCCTTATGTATTATACATGGAGATCATATCCCCCCTTATGTATTATATATGGAGATCATATCCCCCCTTATGTATTATACATGGAGATCATATCCCCCTTATGTATTATACATGGAGATCATATCCCCCCTTATGTATTATACATGTTGATCATATCCCCCCTTTATGTATTATACATGGTGATCATATCCCCCCTTATGTATTATACATGTTGATCATATGCCCCCTTTATGTATTATACATGGTGATCATATCCCCCCTTATGTATTATACATGGAGATCATATCCCCGCTTATGTATTATACATGGAGATCATATCCCCCTTATGTATTATACATGTTGATCATATCCCCCTTATGTATTATACATGGAGATCATATCCCCCCTTATTTATTATACATGGAGATCATATCCCCCCTTATGTATTATACATGGAGATCATATCCCCCCTTATGTATTATACATGGAGATCATATCCCCCCTTATGTATTATACATGGTGATCATATCCCCCCCTTATGTATTATACATGGTGATCATATCTCCCCTTATGTATTATACATGGTGATCATATCCCCCCTTATGTATTATACATGGAGATCATATCCCCCCTTATGTATTATACATGGAGATCATATCCCCCCCTTATGTATTATACATGGTGATCATATCCCCCCTTATGTATTATACATGGAGATCATATCCCCCCCTTATGTATTATACATGGTGATCATATCCCCCCTTATGTATTATACATGGAGATCATATCCCCCCCTTATGTATTATACATGGAGATCATATCTCCCCCTTATGTATTATACATGGAGATCATATCCCCCCCTTATGTATTATACATGGAGATCATATCCCCCTTATATATTATACATGGTGATCATATCCCCCCTTATGTATTATACATGGAGATCATATCCCCCCTTATGTATTATACATGGAGATCATATCCCCCCTTAATCTCCTCTTCTCAACAGAGAATAAATTCAGTTCCTCTAATCTTTCCTCATAGCTGATCTCCTCCATGCCTCGTGTCAGTTTGGTTGCCCTTCTCTGTACTTTCTCCATGTTCATGTGCGTTTTTTGGAAAGGGTCAGGGAATTTTTTGAATGCAAAAAGTTGCATTTTTGGTTCTATAGACCTCAATGGAAACGCTGCAGAAAAGCATGTATTGCCACGTTTTTGATGCGTTTTGCATTTTAAATCTGCCTAGCAACAAGAAAAATTTGAGAAAATGAAAAAAGAAGGCAAAACGCATCTAAAACGCAGGTGCAAAAACAGCTCAAACGCAACCTGCCTAGGCGTGAACCGAGCTTTATGCCCAGGGGCGGACTGACAACTCACGGGGCCCCCAGGCAATAGGGGATCTTGGGTCCCTGTGTCCTTGCCCAAACTCAAAAAAGCCTATGAAAAAAGGTACCAGGGGCATCTCATGGGGCCCCCTATTGACCCCGGGCCCTCGGGCAGTGCCCGAGTTTCCAAATGGTCAGTCCGCCCCTGCTTATGCCATGTAATGGGTCAGAGTATTTATTTCATTTCCTGAATTCACTTTCCTTGTGCTGCTTTGAAAAGATATGAAGGTCTCCGATGAAAGACGGTGAAGCAAGCCCTCGTTCTTCCATTTAAACCTGTTTTTGGGGAACATGACAGAGCAGGGGCTGGTCGCTGCAGGTCTGATGGAACATGACTCATGCACAAGTTGTTTGCGGTTTGAGACTTTTACCCAAAAGAGTCTAATTAAGTTAATTGCAGGAACACATCTTCCATCAAATTCCTGTTTTAGCTGTTTGTAATAGTTCCCAATGGCAACATCGGAAAGGCGCATTTGTGATAACCCCTTCATGACCAAAGGTCTGTAATGCCTGGATACCCAAATTTAGCAGCATCAGTATATGTCGGGTATCTTAACCATTTATATGGTTTTTACATTTAATGAACATTTTATTGACATATATAACTTGTATTTAGTACACTGTTTTAATAAGCACTCTGCTCATTTTTTATATAGTTGTATAAAAATCTATTATTTTGCTTTTTTTAATAAAACAACATATTTTAGGGATTTTGTTCAATATTTTAAACGTACACGGCTAATCAGGGTGAGAAAGAACACAAGTCCATTTTGTTCAGCCAAAAAGAAAAAAATAGTGAACAGAAAACTTCCATATACATGATCCTATACCCACATCTGGAGGAAGGAAAAAAAAACTTCTATGAAACATGGTCCAATTTGCTACAGTAGGGAAAAAAATCCTTTCTGATCCCCCCTTGAAGACAATTTGATATATACTTGATCAACATTCTCTGGTGTTGTTACATATAAATGTTAGCATTCAGTAATATTTTGTACATTTAGGAATACATTCAGCTCTTTTTAAAAACAATCTACTGAAGTGGGCAGAACTAGTTTTTGAGGGAGTCTATTTCACATTTTCACATCTCTTACTGTTAAGAAGCCTTTCTGTATTTGGAGGTTAAAGCTCTTTTCCTCCAGATGTAAAGATATAATCTTGTCTTCTGTAATGTAACGATAACGCAAAATAGAGGGCACACTAGTCTAGACAGCTCTTTTTAAAAAGAGCTGATTTGTACTGGGAGGATTTCAACAGGAGAGGGCAGATTTCTACTTGGAGAATTTCAGCAGGAGGGTAGATTTGTACTGGGAGGATTTCAGCAGGTGGGCAGATTTGTACTGGGATGATTTTGGCAGGAAGGCAGATTTGTGCTGGGAGGATTTCAGCAGGAGAGGGCGGATTTGTACTGGGAGGATTTCAGCAGGAGGGGGCAGATTTGTACTGGGAAGATTTCAGAAGGAGGGGGCAGATTTGTACTGGGAGGATTTCAGCAGGAGGGCAGATTTGTACTGGGAGGATTTCAGCAGGAGGGGCAGATTTGTACTGGGAGGATTTCAGCAGGAGGGGGCAGATTTGTACTGGGAGGATTTCGGCAGGAAGGCAGATTTGTACTGGGAGGATTTCAGCAGGAGGGCAGATTTGTACTGGGAGGATTTCAGCAGGAGGGGGCAGATTTGTACTGGGAGGATTTCAGCAGGAGGGGGCAGATTTGTACTGGGAGGATTTTGGCAGGAAGGCAGATTTGTACTGGGAGGATTTCAGCAGGAGGGGGCAGATTTGTACTAGGAGGATTTCAGCAGGAGGGGGCAGATTTGTACTGGGAGGATTTCAGCAGGAGGGGGCAGATTTCAGCAGGAGAGGGCAGATTTGTACTGGGAGGATTTCAGCAGGAGGGGACAGATTTGTACTGGGAGGATTTCAGCAGGAGAGGGCAGATTTGTACTGGGAGGATTTCAGCAGGAGGGGGCAGATTTGTACTGGGAGGATTTCAGCAGGAGGGGACAGATTTGTACTGGGAGGATTTCAGCAGGAGAGGGCAGATTTGTACTGGGAGGATTTCAGCAGGAGGGGGCAGATTTGTACTAGGAGGATTTCAGCAGGAGGGGGCAGATTTGTACTAGGAAGATTTAATCAGGAGGGTAGATTTGTACTGGGAGGATTTCAGCAGGAGGGGACAGATTTGTACTGGGAGAATTTCAGCAGGAGGGGGCAGATTTGTACTAGGATGATTTCAGCAGGAGAGGGCAGATTTGTACTAGGAAGATTTAATCAGGAGGGTAGATTTGTACTGGGAGGATTTCAGCAGGAGGGGGTAGATTTGTACTGGGAGGATTTCAGCAGGAGGGGGCAGATTTGTACTGGGAGGATTTCGGCAAGAAGGCAGATTTGTACTGGGAGGATTTTAGCAAGAGGGAGCAGATTTGTACTGGGAGGGGGGTTATGTATGCTTAGGTGGTAAGCATGCAGAGTAGTGTTTGATTATTTTTTTTTTGGGGGGGGGGGTGTTGCTGACACATAATGCTTATCTGGGGGGGGGGCAGTTTGGGCTCTAGATGACCATGTCCCGGCACTGTATGCAGTATTTCAGTGCCAACAATAGTGTCAGTTATTTACCGAATCCATAGCCTCGTAGCAGAGAAATCGTTCTCGTCCACACAGTGCGGCAGCTTCAGTGTTTAACACACGCCTAGAGGTCATAGGAGAAATTTAAAGTTTTTGCAAATAAAACTGTAACTTCAGGAAGCTTGTTATTTTTTTGTGAGCCACTTTGCTGTGAAATGTTAGATATTTTTAGCAATAAAGATATTGTCGACCTTGTTACAAGTTGCTCAAACTTGCAATTAAAAGAAAAAAAAATTTGTGTTACCAGGCAACGCTTTAAAAATCTATTACGTAGGGGCTCAGTTTAATCTCACTTAAGAATCGAGAAAGCAGTGATAAATGTCTCGGTAAATACTTTTCTTGTGAAGTCATTTCCTTCATGGTTGCAGACTAGCCCTTTGGTCAGGAAGTGCGGAGAGCCACAGGAAACTACTTCCCCTTTCAGCTGGGAAAGAATAATATTTATCAATTTAAAAAAATACAAAGTCAATTGTGTGTTCCTATTACCCAAAAAAAAAGTGTTATTACGACCCAATTTCAGGGCAAGTCAACCCAAACGTGATATTTCAAGTCATTCTCTGGCATCTTATAGTCCTCGATGAGATCTGTGCGTCTGAGTTCAATGCTCCACCCACTATAGATGACCGCGATTGAAAGTTTCGTTTTTCAAAAATTTGGGCAAAATATCAGGCTGATATTGACGATATTACACCAACTGCATTGGAGTCAATAGAGAAAGGGGGCTTTTGGTGGTTGGAGTAAAGTTTTTCCCCATACTCCCAAGATATGCTGATAAGTTAACTGGCTCCAGCATAAAAGTTGCCTCAGTAAATGAGCGTATGCCTATGAAGTAGGGATCTTAGAGTGCAAGCTCCTTGTGCAGGGACTGATGGGAATGTAAAGCGCTGTGTAACTTGATGGTGTTATAAAACTGCTTTAAATAAATGAATAAAACACATATCTCCTGTGGGTTGCAGAAGCTTCTATTAAAATGAGAACATTATTGTGCCAAAAAAATGACCTTTCATAATTTTTCACAAAGAAAAAAAAAACAGTTAAAGGAAATACACAAAAAAAATCACCAAAATAAAAAGACAGAAAGGAAAAAAAAGCTACCCTAAGCACAAAAAATAAACCAGCTTCTAAAACCCCACAAAAGTAAAAAAAAAAGATATTTTGAAAATTTGACAAAGCAACTCTGAATGAAATTGAGAGTCCATTTCATCGAAATTTCACGGATGACAAAATGAATTATTTGGCAGCAAAATCAATTTCAACAAAATCACTCTGCTCGCCGATGCTGTATCTTCTTGCCAGCTACCTTGTGGGTGGGATTGCTGTTGTTTCTGCCTTCTACCTTTTGCTGACCTAGATTGTTTGAGCCTGCTCATGTCTCCTGCCCCTCTTGTGGATTCTAACCGTTCCTGCTATCCAATTGCCTGACTTCTACCGTGATCTCTGCTTGCACACCGACTATTCTATTATCTGCCATCTGCCTCGACCTCTGCCTGGAGACTGACTACCCTCTTTCCTGCTGCCCACCTCGACCCCTGCCTGGAGACTGACTACCCTCTTGCCTGCTACCCACCTCGACATCTGCCTGGAGACTGACTACCCTCTTGCCTGCTGCCCACCTCGACCTCTGCCTGGAGACTGACTACCCTCTTGCCTGCTGCCCACCTCGACCTCTGCCTGGAGACTGACTACCCTCTTGCCTGCTACCCACCTTGACCTCTGCGTGGTCACTGACTTCCCTCCTGCCTTCTGCCCATGTTTTCCTGACGTTTACCTTGATCTCTGCCTGCACACCGACTATTCTATTATCTGCCATCTATCTCCACCTCTGCATGGAGACTGACTACCCTCTTGCCTGCTGCCCACCTCGACCTCTGCCTGGAGACTGACTACCCTCTTGACTGCTGCCCACCTTGACCTCTGCCTGGAGACTGACTACCCTCTTGCCTGCTGCCCACCTTGACCTCTGCCTGGAGACTGACTACTCTCTTGCCTGCTGCCCACCTCGACCTCTGCCTGGAGACTGACTACCCTCTTGCCTGCTGCCCACCTCGACCTCTGCCTGGAGACTGACTACCCTCTTGCCTGCTGCCCACCTTGACCTCTTCCTGGAGACTGACTACCCTCTTGCCTGCTGCCCACCTCGACCTCTGCCTGGAGACTGACTACCCTCTTGCCTGCTGCCCACCTTGAACTCTGCGTGGTCACTGACTTCCCTCCTGCCTTCTGCCCATGTTTTCCTGACGTTTACCTTGATCTCTGCCTGCACACCGACTATTCTATTATCTGCCATCTATCTCCACCTCTGCATGGAGACTGACTACCCTCTTGCCTGCTGCGTACCTCAACCTCTGCCTGGACACTGACTTCCCGCCTGCCATCTGCCCATGTTTTCCTGATGTTTACCTTGATCTCTGCTTGCACACCGACTATTCTATTATCTGCCTCGACCTCTGCCTGAAGACTGACTACCCTCTTGCCTGCTGCCCACCTTGACCTCTGCCTGGACACTGACTTCCCTCCTGCCTTCTGCCCATGTTTTCCTGATGTTTACCTTGATCTCTTCCTGCACACCAACTACTCTATTATCTGCCTCAACCTCTGCCTGGACTGACAACCCTCTTGGCTGCTGCCCATCTGCCCACCTTGCCATCTGCCTGCACATTGACTACTCTCTTGCCTGTCAACAACCTTGAACTCTGCCTGGACACTTCCTATTCTTTAAATGACACCAATCTCAACCCTTGTCTGAACACTGACTACTCTCTTGCCTGCTGCCAACTTCGACCTCTGTCTAGATACCGACTGCTCTGTTGGCTGCTGCCTGTTTTGACCGCTGCCTGGACACTTACTATTCTCTTGAATGTCACCAAGCACAACCTATGTCAGGGCACTGTCTGCCACCAGCCTTGACCTCTGCCTGGACACTGACTACCGTCTTGAATGTCACCAAGCACAACCTATGTCAGGGCACTGTCTGCCACCAGCCTTGACATCTGCCTGGACACTTACAATTCTCTTGAATGTCACCAAGCACAACCTATGTCAGGGCACTGTCTGCCACCAGCCTTGACATCTGCCTGGACACTTACAATTCTCTTGAATGTCACCAAGCACAACCTATGTCAGGGCACTGTCTGCCACCAGCCTTGACCTCTGCCTGGACACTGACTACTCTCTTGCTCGCTGCCAAATTCAACATCTACCTGGAGACTGATTATTCTCTTGCCTGGGAACTGACTACTTTCTTGCCTGCTGCCTGTCTTGACCTTTGCCTGGTTCCTAACTGTTCCCTTGCCTGCCTCCTTCCGAGACCTCTGCTCGGACTTGGACCTTTTGTTAGATCTCCCCCTGTCTCTATGATGTAGCCAAGCTGTTCCTGCAACCCCTTAGTATGGCCTTCCTTTGAGCCACAACCTGGTATTAGCTTGCAGCAATGTATCTTGGGGGCCACCAGGCTTAAAGGCCCATATCTCCTTGTGGTGTCCTCTAGCAAAGAGCAAGTTGCCACTTAGACTCCGCACCTTGGGGGAGACCACGTCAACTGCCAGTGCAATTAATAGCAGTTTTGTTAGCCTGCTGTAAGTTCTCCTTTAATTGGCTATTGGGTTGCCTATCTGATGGACAACCAACTGAAGGGGCACAAGCGGCAGGCTGAAAATTCCTATGCCAGTTACAAAGCAGGTCATTGGGTTGGCTGTGCTGTATGAAAAGCTTGCATGCATCTCAGGACTGGGATGCTTTGGCAGGTAAAACAATCCTCAAATATGTATTTCATCTGAAGATACAATTGTTGGCCTGACATTTGACTTTAAGGTATTATGTGAAAATGAATGGTTCAGTCTCTTCACTCCAAACATTATCAATAGCTAATACATTTTATGTGAACAAATATAAAACCTATTTTTACATGAAGTCAAGATTTTACCGGATACAGAAACACCATAAAAAACGCAACTAAGGTGTAGAAACGACCCAGGAAAGGCGAGGACCTGGTTCATGGAATGAGCTGGACCTTAATTCTTTCCAGACAAGTAAACTTTCTTCCATCTCCTGTAACTGTTGCGGATTTGGTTACCATGGATGAGTCACAACTGCAAATTCTGTATTTTGTGAAGCAAATAAGGGAAAAAAGCAGCAGACAGTCACATTTTCAAATCAAAGTCAAAAGAAGAATGAGTCACTTTCTAATTGCATGTTATCCCTTTAAGGGACCACCAGACCTCTAAAAATGAAATATTTCCCTTTGGTGAAAGAGCTCTGAGAGCCAGGATTCTTTATGGCTGAAAAGATATTTTCACTTCTGTACACAGCTACACCAAATCTTTTTTGATAGATTAATTGTATTGTTTTTGTTGTGTTACGCAGTTAACATTAATGATAAAGCCTACCTCTGGACATTTTTTTTAAATGGCCTTCAGAAAGTTCTGGAAAAAAAAGCATCTCTGGCTGCAATACTCCCAGTACTGTCCCCTGCAATGGTCTCTATGCTGGAAGTTATTGCTGGAAGGGGAGAGCAGGGTGAGCTGGGCTGCTGAGTCACTGCTAAGAGAGGGAGTCTGGTGAGCTGGGCTGCTGAGTCACTGCTAAGAGAGGGAGTCTGGTGAGCTGAGCTGCTGAGTCACTGCTGAGAGGGGGAGTCTGGTGAGCTGAGCTGCTGAGTCACTGCTGAGAGGGGAAGTCTGGTGAACTGACTACTAAGTCACTGCTGAGAGGGGGAGTCTGGTGAGCTGAGCTACTGAGTCACTGCCGAGAGGGGAAGTCTGGTGAGCTGAGCTACTGAGTCACTGCTGAGAGGGGGAGTCTGGTGAGCTGAGCTATTAAGTCACTGCTGAGAGGGGGAGTCTGGTGAACTAAGCTACTGAGTCACTGCTGAGAGGGGGAGTCTGGTGAACTGAGCTACTGAGTCACTGCTGAGAGGGGGAGTCTGGTGAGCTGAGCTACTGAGTCACTGCTGAGAGGGGGAGTCTGGTGAGCTGAGCTACTGAGTCACTGCTGAGAGGGGGAGTCTACTGAACTAAGCTACTGAGTCACTGCTGAGAGGGGGAGTCTGGTGAACTGAGCTACTGAGTCACTGCTGAGAGGGGGAATCTGGTGAGCTGAGCTACTGTGTCACTGCTGAGAGGGGGAGTCTGGTGAGCTGATGTACTGAGTAACTGTTGAGAGGGGGAGCCAGGTGAACTGAGCTACTGAGTAACTGCTAAGAGGGGAACCAGGTGAACTGAGCTACTGAGTTACTGCTCAGAGGGGGAGTCTGGCGAGGTGAGCTACTGAGTCACTGCTGAGTGGGGGAGCCAGGTTAACTGAGCTACTGAGTCACTGGTGAGAGGGGGAGTCTGGTGAACTGAGCTACTGAGTCACTGCTGAGAGGGGGAGTCTGGTGAACTGAGCTACCGAGTCACTGCTGAGAGGGGAAGCCAGGTGAACTGAGCTACCAAGTCACTGCTGAGAGGGGGAGCCAGGTGAACTGAGCTACTGAGTAACTGCTAAGAGGGGAACCAGGTGAACTGAGCTACTGAGTTACTGCTCAGAGGGGGAGTCTGGCGAGCTGAGCTACTGAGTCACTGCTGAGTGGGGGAGCCAGGTTAACTGAGCTACTGAGTCACTGGTGAGAGGGGGAGTCTGGTGAACTGAGCTACTGAGTCACTGCTGAGAGGGGAAGTCTGGTGAACTGACTACTAAGTCACTGCTGAGAGGGGGAGTCTGGTGAGCTGAGCTACTGAGTCACTGCCGAGAGGGGAAGTCTGGTGAGCTGAGCTACTGAGTCACTGCTGAGAGGGGGAGTCTGGTGAGCTGAGCTATTAAGTCACTGCTGAGAGGGGGAGTCTGGTGAACTAAGCTACTGAGTCACTGCTGAGAGGGGGAGTCTGGTGAACTGAGCTACTGAGTCACTGCTGAGAGGGGGAGTCTGGTGAGCTGAGCTACTGAGTCACTGCTGAGAGGGGGAGTCTGGTGAGCTGAGCTACTGAGTCACTGCTGAGAGGGGGAGTCTACTGAACTAAGCTACTGAGTCACTGCTGAGAGGGGGAGTCTGGTGAACTGAGCTACTGAGTCACTGCTGAGAGGGGGAATCTGGTGAGCTGAGCTACTGTGTCACTGCTGAGAGGGGGAGTCTGGTGAGCTGATGTACTGAGTAACTGTTGAGAGGGGGAGCCAGGTGAACTGAGCTACTGAGTAACTGCTAAGAGGGGAACCAGGTGAACTGAGCTACTGAGTTACTGCTCAGAGGGGGAGTCTGGCGAGCTGAGCTACTGAGTCACTGCTGAGTGGGGGAGCCAGGTTAACTGAGCTACTGAGTCACTGGTGAGAGGGGGAGTCTGGTGAACTGAGCTACTGAGTCACTGCTGAGAGGGGGAGTCTGGTGAACTGAGCTACCGAGTCACTGCTGAGAGGGGAAGCCAGGTGAACTGAGCTACCAAGTCACTGCTGAGAGGGGGAGCCAGGTGAACTGAGCTACAGAATCACCACTGAAAGGGGGAGTCTGGTGAGCTGAGCTACTGAGTCACCGCTGAGAGGGGGATTCTGGTGAGCTGAGCTACTGAGTCACTGCTGAGAGGGGGAGTCTGGTGAACTGAGCTACTGAGTCACTGCTGAGAGGGGGAGTCTGGTGAGCTGAGCTACTGATTCACTGCTGAGAGGGGGAGTCTGGTGAACTGAGCTACCGAGTCACTGCTGAGAGGGGGAGCCAGGTGAACTGAGCTACCGAGTCACTGCTGAGAGGGGGAGCCAGGTGAACTGAGCTACCGAATCACCACTGAAAGGGGGAGTCTGGTGAGCTGAGCTACTGAGTCACCGCTGAGAGGGGGAGTCTGGTGAACTGAGCTACTGATTCACTGCTAAGAGAGGGAGCCAGGTGAACTGAGCTACCGAGTCACTGCTGAGAGGGGGAGCCAGGTGTACTGAGCTACTGAGACACTGCTGAAAGGGGGAGCCAGGTGTACTGAGCTACTGAATTATTGCTGGAAGGGAAGAGTAGGGTGAACTGAAGTGCTCAGTGACTGCTGGGAAGGGGGAGCCTGGTGAGAAGAGTTTCTGCTAAGAGGGGGGAACAGGGTGAGCGGAGCTACTGAATTATTGCTGGAAAGGGGGAACCAGATAAGCTGAGCTGCTGAGTTACTGCGGGAAGGGGAGAGAAGGGAGAGCTGAGCTGTTGAGTCACTGCTGGGAGGGTGGAGCAGGGTGAGCTGAGCTTCTTAATCACTTTTTTTGGGGGGGGAGTCACTGCTGGGAGGGGGGAGCAGGGCATACTGAGCTACTCAGTCACTGCTGGGAGGTGGGAACAGGTTCAGAAGGTGGTAGACAAGCCTCATAGTCTTCTGTGATTGTGGAACAGTATGTAAATAAACAACGTAGGCCAGAGCTGTTAGATCTTGGTATACATTTGTGGAGGGGAGGGTGGTATTACGTATCTTAGGTAATAGTGCACGTCTTTATTTCTTCCAAGCCACTCTCAGCCCTACTTGTGCTGTAGACCTAGAGTCTCCTTTCGGAATTAAATTGTTTTTAATCATTATAATATGTGATTCATATACTGTATTTTGTTTCTGTATTTTTCAGACAGCAAGATGAAACATGTTCAATTAACTTGTGCAGAAAAGAGAAAACTGACAAACACCCAACCAAAGGCTTTGGATCTAGTGGCCAAGACTGGAAAGATGACCAGTGTTTTCACTTTAACTGTTGGATACATGATCTCCTGAATCCAATCCCATTTCTGCCATCAGAAGTCCCACGTCTCCGCCATCAGAAGTCCCACATCTCCGCCATCAGAAGTCCCACATCTCCGCCATCAAAAGTCCCACATCTCCGCCCTCAGAAGTCACACATCTCCACCCTCAGAAGTCACACATCTCCGCCATCTGAAGTCCCACATCTCCGCCATCAGAAGTCCCACATCTCCGCCATCAGAAGTCCCACATCTCCGCACTCAGAAGTCCCACATCTCCGCCCTCAGAAGTCCCACATCTCCGCCCTCAGAAGTCCCACATTTCCGCCATCAAAAGTCCCACATCTCCGCCCTCAGACGTCTCACATCTCCGCCCTCAGAAGTCCCACATCTCCGCCCTCAGAAGTCCAACATCTCCGCCCTCAGAAGTCCAACATCTCTGCCATCAGAAGTCCCACATCTCCGCCATCAGAAGTCCCACATCTCCTCCCTCAGAAGTCCCACATCTCCTCCATCAGAAGTCCCACATCTCCGCCATCAGAAGTCCCACATCTCCTCCCTCAGAAGTCCCACATCTCCGCCATCAGAAGTCCCACATCTCCGCCATCAGAAGTCCCACATCTCCGCCCTCAGAAGTCCCACATCTCCGCCCTCAGAAGTCCCACATCTCTGCCATCAGAAGTCCCACATCTCCACCCTCAGAAGAAACACATCTCCGCCATCAGAAGTCGCACATCTCCGCCCTCAGAAGTCGCACATCTCCGCCCTCAGAAGTTCCACATCTCCGCCCTCAGAAGTCCCACATCTCCGCCATCAGAAGTCACACATCTCCGCCATCAGAAGTCACACATCTCCGCCATCAGAAGTCACACATCTCCGCCCTCAGAAGTCACACATCTCCGTCCTCAGAAGTCCCACATCTCCGTCCTCAGAAGTCACACATCTCCGCCCTCAGAAGTCACACATCTCCGCCCTCGGAAGTCACACATCTCCGCCCTCAGAAGTCACACATCTCCGCCCTCAGAAGTTCCACATCTCCGCCCTCAGAAGTCACACATCTCCGCCCTCAGAAGTTCCACATCTCTGCCCTCAGAAGTCGCACATCTCAGAATATCACAATAAATAACACAATGAAGCTAGGGATGGGCTCATTGCTGGACTGGGTTTAGGGCATGAGTTGCCCCTAATTCAGCTCTGTTATTGCACAGCAGCATACACACTCTGTACAATGAGCTCACTGCTGTGAATGAGCCCTTTTAATAATACAAAATGGAACTTCACCCTACCTTGCTAAAATGAAATTTTAAAACCTTGATATGAAAAAAACATACTTACTAGACCACTAGAGTCCAATCTTCCTTGCAGCCAAAGTTTTCCTTTGCCACTTTGCTGGGGGTGAGATACCCCCTGCAGGTGCAGATGTACCTCCGGGTACTCCGGTTTCCTCCCACACTCCAAAGCCATGCTGGTAGGTTAACTGTCTCCTGTCTATATTGCCCCTAGTATGCTAATGTGAGTTAGGGACCTTAGATTGTACACCCCTTGAGGGTTAGGGACTGATGTGAATGTACAATATATATGTAAAGCGCTGAGTAAATTGAGAGCGCTATATAAGTACCTGAAATAAATAATAATAAATATCCGATTGTAAGAGGGCAGGCGAGAGTAAGTGCTCTTAAGGAGTGATTCCAAATGGGGGAAAAATGCGTGACACTCTTGGGTGCCATTATTCTTAATGGCAACCCAAACACAGTGCTCTCCTGCTGCAATTGTTGCACAATAGAATAGCATGTCAACTGCGGCAAAATGCACGGTAAAAAATTGTGCTGAGCTTGTTGCCGAAAAAGGGGATTTAGCTTCTTTTATGAGACAAATTTGCGTAGTCCATACCACTGAAGTGAGTGGGCTGCCCTATACAGTCATGGCCGAAATTGTTGGCACCCTTGATATTTTTCCTGAAAATCAAGTATTTCACACAAAAAAGGTATTGCATTAACACATGTTTTGCTATACACATGTTTATTCCCTTTGTATGTATTGGAACAAATATAAAACAGAGGCAGAAAAGCAAATATGACATAATGTCACACAAAACCCCAAAAATGGGCTGGACAAAAGTATTGGCACCCTTAACTTAATATTTGGTTGCACACCCTTTGGAAAACATAACTGAAATCAGTCGCTTCCTATAACCATCAATAAGCTTCTGACACCTCTCACCCGGAATTTTGGACCACTCTTCCTTTGCAAACAGCTCCAGGTCTCTCTTATTGGAAGGACACCTTTTCCCAACAGCAATTTTAAGATCTCTCCACAGGTGTTCAATGGGATTTAGATCTGGGCTCATTGCTGGCCACTTCAGAACTCTCCAGCGCTTCTTTGCCATCCATTTCTGAGTGCTTTTTGACGTATGTTTGGGGTCATTGTCCTGCTGGAAGACCCAGGATCTTGGACGCAAACCCAGCTTTCTGACACTGGGCCCTACAGTGCGACCCAAAATCCTTTGGTAATCCTCAGATTTCATGATGCCTTGCACACAGTCAAGGCACCCAGTGCCAGAGGCAGCAAAACAACCCCAAAACATCATTGAACCTCCACCATATTTTACCGTAGGTACTGTGTTTTGTTCTTTGTAGGCCTCATTCCGTTTTCGGTAAACAGTAGAATGATGTGCTTTACCGAAAAGCTCTATCTTGGTCTCATCTGTCCACAAGACGTTTTCCCAGAAGGCTTTTGGCTTACTCAAGTACATTTTGGCAAACTGTAGTCTTGCTTTTTTATGTCTCTGTGTCAGCAGTGGGGTCCTCCTGGGTCTCCTGCCATAGCGTTTCATTTCATTTAAATGTCGACGGATAGTTCGCGCTGACACTGATGCTCCCTGAGCCTGCAGGACAGCTTGAATGTCTTTGGAACATGTTTGGGGCTGCTTATCCACCATCCGGACTATTCTGCGTTGCAATCTTTCATCAATTTTCCTCATCCGTCCACGACCAGGGAGATTAGCTACAGTGCCATGGGTTGCAAACTTCTTGATAATGTTGCGCACTGTGGACAAAGGCAAATCTAGTTCTCTGGAGATGGACTTGTAACCTTGAGATTGTTGATATTTTGCCACAATTTTGGTTCTCAGGTCCTCAGACAGTTCTCGTCTCCTCTTTCTGTTGTCCATGCTTAGTGTGGCACAGACAGACACACAATGCAAAGGTTAAGTGAACGTCTCTCCTTTTTATCTGCTTTCAGGTGTGATTTCTATATTGCCCACACCTGTTACTTGCCCCAGGTGAGTTTACAGGAGCATCACATGCTTGTAACATTCTTATTTATCCGCAGTTGTGAAAGGGTGCCAATACTTTTGTCCAGCCCATTTTTGGAGGTTTGTGTGACATTATGTCGAATTTGCTTTCTTTCCTCCCTTTTTTTGTTTTGTCCCAATACACACAAAGGGAATAAACATGTGTATAGCAAAACATGTGTTAATGCAATACGTTTCGTGAGAAATACATGATTTCCTGGAGAAATATCAAGGGTGCCAACAATTTCGGCCATGACTGTATGGGACACTTGGAAATGAATGTAAATCATGCTTTGAAAATCGCAAGTGGGAATCCTCCTTCCTTCAACGCAATGTCTGCACAGGGCCTCATAGGTGAAGGTCCACTTTAAAGCATAGCTAAAGGGAAAACTTTTTTTTCATTTCTGGATAGTATGGAAAGGGTTTAGAACCCCTGTCAGGTTTTCATTGATGTCTGTGCCCCTTTTAGGGAGATCTACCCACTTTATTCCTCCTGTTTTGCCCTATCATTGAGAGTGAAAGTGAAAGAAAATGCAAAACATTTGAGTCGTCTCTAGAACAGGAATAGAGGGGAAATCTTCCACTGGGGACACTACCCACATGGAAGAAAATATATTTGAAATATATTTTAAAAATATTCTTCCCAAATATATTGACATATATTTGAAATGCTACAATTTTGTCCATGTTCAATATATTTCAAAATATATTTCAATAAATATATATATTGCATGTCGAAATGCGTTTTTATTACAAAATATATGAAAAGTATTTTTAAAAATACATTTCAAGTATACTGTATGTCTTTAAATATACAAATCTACATTTTTGGAATGCATTTACAAATAATAATAATATATATACTGCATGTTGAAATGCGTTTTTTATATATTATTATTATATTTTATATATTATTATATATTTTATATATTACAACGAAGATATTTTTAAAAATATATATTTTTTAAATAAATTCTTTAGATTTTTTTTTAACCATTAGCCGCCCGGCCTATAGCCATTTGGCAGCCGCAAAAATGGAAAATGGTTTAGCTTTCCGGGGTGTATGCCATTTGGCGTCCTCCCGCACATGCGCAGTTCGCGCGGTTGCAGACACGACCGATGACAGATCTGAGTACCGACCCCCGTTGCCGGTACCATGTGACCTGCTGTGACCAATCACAGCAGGTCACATGACAGTTGTGGCCAAATCACAGCTAAGCACAAAAAAAAAAAAAAAAACCTGAATGAATCGATGTCATTCAGGTAAATGCTTGCTTATAGCAAAGTAATTCTTTGCTATAAGCAAATTGTGTAAAAAAAAAAAAATACTGATCACTTCCCCAAAGTAGTACAATGTTACTATGGTAACATTATACTACTTTGGTCATAGTAAAATATGAAAAAAAAATCTTTAAAAAAATTTAAAAAAATGTAATAAAAAATTAAAAATAATAAAAAAAAAAATATATATATATTTTTTTTTCAGACTGTCACCAGTCAGTGTCCCTGTTCACCGCCATGCCAGTATTATGATGACGCTGTACTGCACTGGTGACAGTATGTAAAAAAAAAAAATAGTGAAAATAATTTTTTTCATTTTTTCATTTTCCGAAAAATTATGACAAAAAAAATACAACTTCAAAAAACTCGCCATTCCTCTTATGAAGTACGTCAGACTGTCTACTCTGTAAAAAGGTGTCATTTGGGGGATATCTGTACTATTCTGACATTCTTGGACCTCAAGAAATTAGATTGGCTGTCAGTACTTCAGGACTGATCAATAGTCAGATATATCCCATAGTTTGTGAACTCTATACCTTTCCTACAAACTAAATAATACATCCTAATTTGGGTTATTTTCACCAAAGACATGTAGCAGAATACATTTCGGCCTAAATTTATGAAGAACAATTATTTATTTGTAAACTTTTATAACAGAAACAAAGAAAAACGTGTTTTTTTTTCAAAATATTTGGTCTTTTTTTGTTAATTTAGCAAAAAATAAAAACCCCAGCGGTGATGAAATACCACCAAAAGAAAGCTCTAGTTGTGTGAAGAAAATGATAAAATTTTAGTTTGAGTACAATGTTGTATGACCGCGCAATTGTCATTCAAAGTGTGAGAGCGCTGAAACGTGAAAAATGGCCTGGGCAGGAAGGTGTAAAATTGCACGGTATTGAAATGGTTAACATATAAAAAAAAATAATTTTAACATATATTTTTTTACATATATTTGTAAATACATTCCAAAAATTTAGATTTGTATTTTTAAAGACATACAGTGTATTTGAAATGTATGTTTACAAATATTTTCCATATAGTTTGTAATAGAAACGCATTTCAACATGCAGTATATATATATATATATATTTATTGAAATATATTTTGAAATATATTGAATATGGCCAAAATTGTAGCATTTCAAATATATGTCAATAATATTTTTTAAAATATATTTCAAATACCGTATTTTTCGCCGTATAAGACGCACCTGACCATAAGACCTAGGTTTTAGAGGCAGAAAACAGGAAAAAAAAATTCTGAACTAATGGACTGCAGACACAGTACAGGAGATGACCAGAGACTGCGGACAGCACAGGGATGACCAGAGACTGCGGACAGCACAGGGATGACCAGAGACTGCGGACAGCACAGGGATGACCAGAGACTGCGGACAGCACAGGGATGACCAGAGACTGCGGACAGCACAGGGATGACCAGAGACTGCGGACAGTACAGATGACTGCTGACCTTTGGGGAGGTGGGGAGCGGGTACCTGAATTTGACAGGTACCCGCTCTTACTTTCGCGGAGTTTTTGTTTGATCTTACCTGTTCCTCGATCCAGCCGCACGCTGTCTTCCCGGCTTCTGTAATGGCGCTCGGCATGACAGCCGGGTGCCCAGTGCGCATGAGCGAGAAGCACTTGCGCTTTGTGATTGGTCCGGCAGCTTCTGGGATCTGTCATGTGTCCCAGGTACCGCCTTACCATTCACAAAAAGCACCGCTTCTTGCGCATGCGCACTTGGCACCCGGCTGTCATGCCCACACTACAGATGCCGGGAAGACAGCACGCCGCTGGATAGAGGAACAGGTAAGGTCCCGCTGCAGAGCTGAGCAGCCGGCCCGGTATTTTGACACGGCCGCGGTGGAAATACCGGACTGGCCGCTCCATATTCGCCCCATAAGACGCACTGACATTTCCCCCCCAGTTCTGGGGAAGAAAAAGTGCGTCTTATACGACGAAAAATACGGTATATGTTTCTTCTTATGTTTTGGCTATGGGACAGGAAGTGAAGTGAAATCTCCCCAACAGGACACAGATGGCAGCCCCCCCCCCCGCCTTTTAGCTCTACTATTTCTTAATGAATAAGTTGATTCCTCTATAAGCTCAGTTACGATGGCTTCTCTTGTGTACAGTGTTATCCAAACCTCTCTCATACACCTTATATAAACTTGGTCATTTGTATGTGGTTCCCCTTTAAGGATGGGGAGCCATGGATTAGAGTAGGTTGTAAAAAAAAAACCTAAACTTTCTTTTCTTTGCTCTGAAAAGAACAGCAGTGCGCTCCAGCAGAAAAGCCTTCTGGGAGAACAACATGTGCAGTTAATTAGGACAGCGGTAACAGCAGGCTTTCTCCAAATGCTCTCATTTTATTGTAAGCTTCAGACTTGCCAGGCCGTTGTCGCTAAACTGCTAAAGCGAACATTATAAACCGCAAACCCCCCCACTTTGGGTTTGGAAAAATGTAAGACGAAAAGAGATACAGGATACTTACCTACTTTTTTTTCTTGATATATGCGTTTCAGCGACCCACAACCAGAGGCGGACTGACAACTCATGGGGCCCCCGGGCAATAGGGGGTCATGGGGCCCCTGTATCCTTGCCCAAACTCAAAAAAGCCTATGAAAAAGGTACCAGGGGCATCTCATGGGGCCCCTACTGACCAAGTGCCCAAGTTTCCAAATGGTCAGTCCGCCCCTTCCCACAACACGCTTTCACACCTACCTTCCATCTTCCATGCACAGTTTGTTCTTGCCTCTGTAATGGTGGCAATACACACGGTTTTATTATCCAATTGATGAGTGGTTCATTCAAACTGATCGATGTGGCATCCAATAAAATACCATAACTTCCTTTCTAATGGATTTAGGCTCCGTTCACACTAGTGCAACTTTCATGCGACTTAAATGTGACTGATTAGACTCTGTGGCATTCAGTTTGCAAGAGTGGCATCAAAGTTGTGCAGGAACCTTTTTTAACCACTTTTGGACCCGTCACTGTATCTTCACTGCTACAGTGTGGCCCTACTGCGTTGGATCACTTATACAGGTGAAACTTGAAAAATTGAATATCGTGCAAAAGTTCATTTATTTCAGTGCAGCAACTTAAAAGGTGAAACTAATATATGAGATAGACTCATTACATACAAAGCAAGATAGTTCAAGCCGTGATTTGTCATCATTGTGATGATTATGGTTTACAGCTCATGAAAACCCCAAATCCACAATCTCAGAAAATGAGAATATTACATGCAATCAATAAAACAAGGATTGTACATAGAACAATATCGGACCTCTGAAAAGTAGAAGCATGCATATGTACTCAGTACTTGGTTTGGGCCCCTTTTGCAGCAATTACTGCCTCAATGCGGCGTGGCATGGAAGCTATCAGCCTGTGGCACTGCTGAGGTGTTATGGAAGACCAGGATGCTTCAATAGCGGCCTTCAGCTCTTCTGCATTGTTCGGTCTCATGTCTCTCATCTTTGCCTATGGGGTTCAGGTCAGGCGAGTTTGCTGGCCAATCAAGCACAGTAATCCCACGGTCATTGAACCAGGTTTTGGTGCTTTTGGCAGTGTGGGCAGGTGCCAAGTCCTGCTGGAAAATGAAGTCAGCATCCCCATAAAGCTCATCTGTGGAAGGAAGCATGAAGTGCTCCAAAATCTCCTGGTAGACGGCTGCGTTGACCCTGGACTTAATGAAGCACAGTGGACCAACACCAGCAGATGACATGGCTCCCCAAATCAACACAGACTGTGGAAACTTCACACTGGACTTCAAGCATCTTGCAGTGTGTGCCTCTCCATTCTTCCTCCATACTCTGGGTCCTTGGTTTCCAAATGAGATGCAAAAGTTGCTCTAATCAGAAAAGAGCACTTTGGACCGCTGAGCAGCAGACCAGGTCTGTTTTTCCTTAGCCCAGGTAAGACGCTTCTGCCGTTGTTTGTTGTTCAGGAGCAGCTTGACAAGAGGAATACGACATTTGAAGCCCATGTCCAGGATCCGTCTGTGTGTGGTGGCTCTTGATGCACTGACTCCAGCCTGAGTCCACTCCTTGTGAAAGTCCCCAACACTTTTGAATGGCCTTTTCCTGACAATCCTCTCCAGGCTGCGGTCATCCCTGCTGCTTGTGCGCCTTTTTCTTCCACACTTTTCCCTTCCACATAACTTTCTATTAATGTGCTTTGATACAGCACTTTGGGAACATCCAACTTCTTTTGCAATTACCTTTTGGGGCTTTCCCTCCTTATGATGGTTTTCTGCACAACTGTCAGGTCAGCAGTCTTTCCCATGATTGTGATTCCTACTGAACCAGACTGAGAGACCATTTAAAGGCTCAGGAACCCTTTGCAGGTGTTATGGCTTAATTAGCTGATTAGAGTTCGACACTTTGAGCCGAGAATATTGCACCTTTTCACAATATTCTAATTTTTTTCGATTGATCGGTGCAGATCCGTCCTCTGACAATTGCCGGTTATCGGCAGTACTTTCCTCACACTGTGACAGTGGACGTCATATGAACTGGACAACTGTATTGTAGCTGTCATTCGACTATAGTGTGGTTGGCAACTGGTTAAACTGAAGGCTAATTTAATGCAGATAAGGCACTAGGTGACTTTAACCACTTGCCCTCTGGAGGATTTGCCCCCCTTCCTGACCAGGCCTCTTTTTGCTACTCGGCGCTGCACTAATTTAACTGATAATTGCGCGGTCATGCAATGCTGCACCCAAACGAAATTTACGTCCTTTTTTTCACACAAATAGAGCTTTCTTTTGGTGGTATTTCATCACCTGTGCGCTTTTTATTTTTCACGCTCTAAACAAAAAAAGACCAAAAATTTTGAAGAAAAACTATATTTTTTACTTTCAGCTATAAAAATATATAAAGTAAACTCAAAGTTAGTTATAAATTTAGGCCAAAATGTATTCTGCTATATGTTTTTGGTAAAAAAAATCCCAATAAGTGTATATTGATTGCTTTGTGTGAAAGTTATAGCGTCTACAAACTATGGTATAGATACTGCAATTTACGCATTTTTTTCTGCTATACAGCGCTGCGCTAGTTGTGCGGTCATGCAATATGGTACATAAATGAAATTTACTTCCTTTTTTTCCCACAAATTGAGCTTTCTTTTGGTGGTATTTGATCGCCCGTGGGTTTTTTATTTTTTTGCTATAAAACATGTCCAGTAAAAAAAATGTAAAAATCAAATTTAGTCATAAATTTCTGCCAAAATGCATTCTGCGACATGTCTTTGCTTAAAAAAAAATCCTAATATGTGTAAATTGATTGGTTTACGTGAAAGTTATAGCGTCTACAAATGGCGGGAAAGATACTGGGATTTTTTTTTTTTAATATACTAATAATGGTGGCGATCAGCGACTTATGGCGGTGATCAGCGATTTATGACAGTGATCAGCGACTTATGGCGGGACTGCAGCGGACATTTTGACACTGGGGGGGAACTGACGTAGGGTCACTGACATCCCCAGTGACACCAATACAGTGATCAGTGCAAAAAAAAACCACTGACACTGTACTAATGGCACTGGGGAGGAAGGGGTTAACTTTTATTAGGTAGTGAAAGGGTTAACTGTGTGAGGGAAGTGTTTTATTAGGGGGTGGGGGGGTGGGTACTTCACAGGAACAAGCTGATCCGGAGAGATAAAGTCTTCTCTCAGGTTCAGCGTGCTCTGAACTGACAGATAGCAGAGCTGCAATGTAAATACTGCAGCCATGCTATCTGTCAGTGATTACGGGTAATCGCCGGCACCTGGCGGCTAATGACCCGCGAGGATCCGGTGATGGACTCCCGCTGTCATGATCTGCGGGATGGGTAAAGCGGGCATGCGCCTCGCGTGCGCCCCCTGCCTGTTTTGCAGAGCGCCGTTAAAAGACGGCGCTGTGCGCACAGGTGCTGCCCTGCCGCAGTAAAAACACTGCAGCGAGTCGGAAAGCAGTTGATTACCATCTAAATCATCCACAGAACCTGTGTAATAAATATGTGTTCGGTTTTAAAGGGATAAGGTGGCAAATCTAGGCGCATGTGTGCGCCCACTGCACCAGCTGTGCTCTCATTTGCTACAGCACAAGCCAATCAGCAGGTCCTGGGTAATGATTTATGGCTGGGGACCCACTGATCGGCTGATAAACAACACAGAGCTCTCTACAGACAGTGGCAATGTGTCAGTTTTTTCAGCATGTCGCTCAGTAAAAGCACACACTACACACAGTTAACCCTCTGATTACCCCTAGATGTTAACCCCTTCCCAGCCCATGTCATTAGTACAGTGACAGTGTATATTATTAGCACTGATCACTGTATTACTGTCACTGGTGATGTCAGTGTCAGTCAGTTCCTGCAAAGTGTCAGTTAGTGTCAGATTGCCTGCCACACAGTACCACTACAAGTCGCTGATCACCACCATTACTAGTGCAAATATAAATAAATAAAAATTCCAGTATATACACATAAAGGATGGAGCATTGATACAGCAGGACTTTCTTTTAAACACACTCATTTTATTGTAATAATTGTACTAAGCCCATAAAAATCAGCATATCCCATAAAAGCAGCATAAAAACCCAGAAACCCCAATGGTCAGCATGATCTGCATATTACATCTTACATATGGTATATCTCATGTATATGCTACATTGCCAAAAGTATTGGGCCCGCCCTCCAAATCATTGGATTCAGGTGTTCCAATCACCTCCATGGCCACAGGTGTATAAACTAAAGCCCCTAGGCATGCAGACTGCTTCTACAAACATTGGTGAAAGAATGGGTCGCTCTCAGGATCTCAGTGAATTCAAGCGTGGTACCATGATAGGTTGTCACCTGTGTAATAAGTCCATCCGTGACATTTCCTGGCTACTAAATATTCCACGGGCAACTGTTAGTGGGATTATAACAAAGTGGAAGCAACTGGGAACAACAGCAACTCAGCCACCAAGTGGTAGGCCACGTCACATGACAGAGCGGGGTCAGCGCATGCTGAAGCGTACAGTGCGCAGAAGTCACCAACTGTCTGCAGAGTCAATAGCTAAAGACCTCCAAACTTGGTGTGGCCTTCAGATTAGCACAACAACAGTGTGTAGAGAGCTTCATGGAATGGGTTTCCATGGCCGAGCAGCTGCATCCAAGCCTTACATCACCAAGTGCAATGCAAAGTGTTGGATGCAGTGGGGTAAAGCACGCCACCACTGGACTCTAGAGCAATCACGTTGTCTGGCAATCTGATGTACATGTCTGGATTTTGTGGTTGCCAGGAGAATGGTACTTGCCTGACTGAATTGTGCAGTGTAAAGTTTGGTGGAGGGGGGATTATGGTGTGGGGTTGTTTTTCAGGGGTTAGGCTTGGCCCCCAAGTTCCAGTAAAGGGAACTCTTAAGGCGTCAGCATACCAAGACATTTGGGCAATTTCATGCTCCCAACTGTGTGGGAACAGTTTGGGGATGTCCCTTTCCTGTTCCAACATGACTGCACACCAGTGCACAAAGCCAGGTCCATAAAGACATGGAGGAGTGAGTTTGGGGTGGAGGAACTTGACTGGCCTGCACAGAGTCCTGACCTCAACCCCATAGAACACCTTTGGGATGAATTAGAGCGGAGACTGTGAGCCAGGCCTTCTCCCCCGACATCAGTGCCTGACCTCACAAATGTGCTTCTGGAAGAATGGTCCAACCTTCCCATAGACACCCTCCTAAACCTTGTGGATGGCCTTCCCAGAAGAGTTGAAGCTGTTATAGCTGCAAAGGGCGGGGCCAACTCAATATTGAACCCTACGGACTAAGACTGGGGGGCCATTAAAGTTCATGTGTGTGTAAAGGCCAGCGGCCCAATATTTTTGGCAATATAGTGTATATACCATAGTCAGCACAGTGGCTAAATGGTGAGCACTTCCACCTGGCAGTACTAGAGTTGTTGTTTCGAATCCCAACCACTGCACCATCTGCCTGGAGTTTGCATGTTCTCCCTGTGCATGAATGGGTTTCCTCCGGGTACTCCAGTTTCCTCCCACACTCCAAAGACATACTGGTGGGTTAATTGAATCCTGTCTAAATTATCTTTAGTATGTGTATGTATGAATGTAAGTCAGGGACTTTAGATTGTACGCTCATTGAGGGTTAGGGACTGATGTGAATTTACAATATATACAGTATATATATATATATATATATATATGTATATATGTAAATTGATGGCGCTATATAAGTACCTGTAATTAATAAAATAAAAATTTGTAGGTTCTATAACTTTCACACCCAAAAAATTAATATAGACGCTTATTGGGATTTTTGTTTACCGAAGATGTAGCAGAATACATTATTTATGAAGAATTTGTTTTTTAATTGGATATGTTTCATAACAGAAAGTGAAAAAATATTAGTTTTTCTAAATTTTTGGTCCTATTTCACTTATTTAATAACAAATAAAAACCCAGTGGCAATCAAGTACCACCGAAAGAAAGCTCTATTTATGTGAAAAAATTATATAAATGTCATTTGAGTACTGCATTGCATAACCACACAATTACCAGTTAGTCCTCATGCACACGGGACGTTCTGATAACGCTGGAAACGTTAGCTGTGTAAAGTCACGTTAAAAACGCGAGTTTTTCCATTTTTTTTGTGTTTTTGCATTAGCGTTTTTCCTGCATTTCTCCGCATTTGCGTTTTTTAGCATTTTATTTTACCAAAAAAAGTCCAAAAATGCCAGTTTGCTGAGTTTTACCGCGTTTTGTTTTTCAGCGTTAGAGTGTTTTTACAGCTAAAAAACTCCTCTAGAAACCCACTAGTTCTGTTTTTTTTTTCCAGCCAAAAAACGTTGATTACAGTCTATGTGTGCATGAACACATAGGATAACATGCTGGGGGGTTTACTGGATGTAGAAAAAAAATGCCAAAAGCCAAAAACTGCCGCTGTAAAAACATCCCGTGTGTATGGTCGTGATTGGGGTAAAATCTTGCGGAGTTCACATGGTTAAAGACACTGCTATGTTAGTCACATAGACTGAAATCACTGGGTTTCGATCTGTCATGCGACTTTGTGTTCCAAGTCACATCACAAATTGCACTAGTGTGAACGGAGCCTAACAATCATTTTTAATCAGATTCAATCAATTGATTGGTCAGGGAGGATACATTATAAATCGTTTGGTAGCAATGAGATGCTTTGGTTGTGAATTCAATCAATCGGATTGTGAGTTTGCATGGTGGGAACAGAGATATCCTACAATCGCATCCTCTTTCTGTCTATAAAAACCCACTTCCCTGTGTATGTCATATCAATCATTTGGGTCACTGACTATAGATTAATTATTGTTATTGGGAGAAATTGATCAGAAAGAAAATCGATCATTTATCGAGCATTTATGGCCACTATAACAGTTCAATAAAGAGCTCTACAGGCGACTATTACATTCTGCAATAGACCGTTACGCCTCATTCACACTGGCCCACCTGCGGTTAGCTTTTGTAAAGTCATCTGGGAAGTATAAAGAGCTTTTATGCCTCTCAGATAACTTTTTCCCGTGTTTAGATCTTCCTGCTTTCAGCCCGGGTTCACACATACGCGGTGCAGTATATCGTATGTAATTCGCACAGGAACCGCACCGCATTCCTGTGCACATCAAATGCGAATTGTGTGCATTGAGATTGGAGCCATACATTTTGTATGGCTCCAATCACACCGCATCTGCACCAAAAAGGTGCAGGACCCCGTACTAGAATCAGATCACATGGGTATTCATACCTATGCTATAAGATTCTGCACATCGCACCGCGTTTTGCGGACCGATTTCGGGGTGTTATTAACTTAACATACACACCCGCAGCGGTTCACATGAACGGGGTGCGATTCTAATGCGGTGTGGAATTCTCACAAAAAACACTGCAAATTCTGCACCGCATCAGTGTGAACCCGGGCTAAAGCACATTTAGTGGCATTGACATGCGTTTAGATTGTCTAATCAGATCCTGGACGCACAAAACTCGATTTTCTCCAAATGCAGGAAAACTGACCACACCGAAATGCAGCATGTGAATGTCACGCAGGTGAGAAATCATGATATTTATTTATATATTTAAGGTTTTAAATGCCTTTTACAGCCCATCGATTTAGGGTTAACCATGAATAAAGGACCTCAAAATGTGTGCGCGGCAATTCCCATTATGTGTTGTGGGGCAAAGGGGTGCTTTTTTGTTTCTTTGTTTTGTTTTGGTTTTTTTTTTTAATTTATATTTTATATTTTTGAAGACTTCTTTTTATCTCCTAGATTGTAAGCTCCCAGGATCAGGGCCCTCCTAAACCTCTTGTATTGAACTGTATTGTTGCTGTATTGTTTCCCGTTATATTGTAAAGTGCTGAGCAAACTGTTGGCACTATATAAATCCTGTATAATAATAATAATAATTTTTCTTCACTAAACAGTATTTCTATTACAAGGGGGCTAACAACTCATTGCACTGGTGACAGGTACTTTTTAATGAGACATCAGGGGGTCTATTAGACCCCTAATGCCTCACCTGCCCTCTGCTCCAGCCAAATGAGCACAGAACCAGGGGCGGACTGACTATTCGGGAACTCAGACCCAGGGTCAGTAGGGGTCCTATGAGATGCCCCTGGTACCTTTCATAGGATTTTTTGGATGTGGTTTGAGTGTGGGCGAGGACACAGGGGCCCCATGATCCCTTATAGCCTGGGGGCCCCATGAGTTGTCAGTCCACCCCTGCACAGAACTGTGTTTGATCAGCTGTTTACCCAGCTTTTTCATCTGTCTGCAGGGGGGTGTCCTCCTGCATCATCGCCATTAAAAGGGCTCGTATTCACAAATGTTAGCACTCTAAAGAGAGCCATAGGCGGTGGGTTGCCCTGTGGAGGGCATTTGACAGGCATGTGACTTCTTGTCTGTTTGAACGCATACAAACCCACACCGTAGCACCACAACCACGGCACACACTGATGCGGTGTGGTTCAGTTTAATTGAATGGGTTGCATTTGACAGGCAGTACTGCCACTGAACAAGAATGGGGGGGTTAATTATTGCCAGAGAAGCATAACAATGCACCACGGCATGTGAAGCTGCCTTTTCAGCTCAATGGGGAGTGGTTGGGGGTGGCAAAAATGTGGCTTAGCTGTGTGATTTTATCGACCCCCAACTGTAAGGGTAAGTGTAGTAGGGAACATTGTGGGGTATGTGGAGGCCTAGGTTGAATGGTGTATATGGGCAAGATGGTTTCAACCATGGCCCAACTGTTGGTTATGTGTTAAAGAAGACACTGGTAGTTTGTGATGAGGCAGAACACTGTTTTACTTGTGTGGCTTAAGTTGCAAACATACACAGCACATTTCAGCAGACATCTTGGTTTTTTGAAGAGAGAGAGAGAAGAGAGGGAGAGAACCAACAAGTTTTACACATATGCACAACTATTAACCTTAGTGTACAGTGCCATCTACTGGTCAAGTGATATTATCCCCATGCTGTTGTATCCCCAACACCAACTACCATCTTTTTCAGAAGGGTAAACGTGTTGGCAGGTGCAGTCTCTGTTCTCCACTGTAATTGGCTTTCAGCTGGAGTGGTACTGCAGCTGAAGAGGAAATCAAGAGAAAAATTGTTTCTCTATGGTTTCCTTGGTCCCCTAGGAAGCGTTCTGGTTGGCTACGCAACATCCAGATTACCCCAGCGGCCATCTTGGGTCAACAGCCCCCAAGCTTTGGCACGCTCTTTGGCGAGTGGATAGCACAGCAACAGTTCACTCATCTATCAGGGAGAGTGAATAGCAGTAGGGAAAGGTTCCGGATGAGTAGGTACAGGCTAGGCACACACCATCCTGCATCGGAATCCTCTCTCTTCGGCTCAGATTGACCAGGTTGCATTCCACCCATGGAGACAGCTGTGGGTGCATTAGAACCTGCTCCAATCTACACGTTTACACAGAACTGGGTCCCTCCCACTGGGCTGTTTGTATTTATGGGCCGTTTCTTTTATGTTAAGGGGTACTCTGATGGGCACATTTTATGTTAAGGGGGCACAAATGGGCACATACTGTGGAAAGGGGCACTCTGATGGGCACATGTGATGTAAAGCGGCACTCTGATGGGGGAATATGATGGAAAGGGATACTTTGAGTGTAAGGGGGCACTCTGACAGGAATACCCAATGTAAGGAGGCAATGTGATGGGGATACCTGATGTAAAGGGGCATTCTGATGGGGATACCTGATGTAAAGGGGCATTCTAGTGGGGATACCTGATGTAAAGGGGCATTCTGATGGGGATACCTGATGTAAAGGAGCACTCTGATGGGCTCAGCTATGGGCATAGCTGATGTGATGGGAATACATGATGTAAAGTTTCACTCTGATGGTGACACCTAATGTAAGGGGGCACACTGATGGACACACCCTATTCGGACCTCGGCCAGAAGAATATATTAGTGACTGGACCTCCTTGAATTTTGATTTAATACCCCTGCCTTAGAGGATGACGCCTGCAGAATGGTAATGGCGTTGCTGGAGGAGGCATTAGAACAGATTGTGTCACATCTGCTGTTTAGAGAAAAGGTACTGGTCCTGGAGCTGACACGGAGATTCTTTGTACTGAAGCAACAGGAGGATGAAAGTCTCACTCATTTTGTGGTAGCACTCGAGAATCTTGGAAAGCACCTGGGAAAGAGGGATGTTCACATGCCGATATTACTGCATCAAACCACATACTTAGGGATCAGTTTATAGTGAGCATGAAAGCTGGTCCTGTCAGGAGAGCTTTGCAAGAGCAAAACAGGACGCAACCAACCATCGCTCTCCATGACATTGTAGTGGATGCGGTAGCAAGAAGAAGCGGAGACAAAGAAATAGGATCCTGAGTACCTAAAAAAGGAGGACCTAGCCCCTTCTCCACTGTCAGCCCTGCAAACAGCACTGAGGAATTAGCTCAAGATGTGGCCTCATTGAAGCAAGAGATGTCTTCCTTTAAACGGGACTCTTTGCAATCCTATAAGAGTGAGAATCCATTACAAAAGGACCCCAGGGAGGACTGGAAGTGCTGGTGTTGCGAACTCTATGGACATATATCCAAGAACTATGGGAGGATGAAATTCAAAAACTCACGCAGGCACCCACTACATTAATGGCAGAGGGGCAACCTCCAGAACAGGCAACTCAAGGTCTCCGCAAACCAGAATCAAATTTGGTACAGGTGGTGGAGTGGGAAGTGGTGACCCGTTGCCTGGTAAATTCATCAGTACCTGCCAGGAGCGGACTGACAACTCATGGGGCCCCCAGGCAATAGGGGATCATGGGGCCCCTGTGTCCTTGCCCAAACTCAAAAAAGCCTATGAAAAAGGTACCAGGGGCATCTCATTGGGCCTCCTACTGACCCCGGGCCCTCGGGCAGTGCCCGAGTTTCCAAATGGTCAGTCCGCTCCTGGTACCTGCTGTGCTGGGCATGAACATGCTGAAGGTCTCCTCGCTTACTAACCAAGTTTGAACATTCCAGACGGCCAGCACAGGGCTGTGGCCTGGGACAGTGTGGCACAAAGTGATCCAGGCCTACGAGGCCCAGCAGAGGATAGCCAGGAAACAGCCTGAACAAGTGAGGATGATCTGCACTCCTCTCAAGCAAAAATTACTCCTGACACCCCTTCAAAAGGTGATCTGGTTGCTCCCTGTCAGGGCCCACAAAAAGTTACAGGGAGCCACCGTTATGGTCAAACCCAGTGGACACTGTGGCACTAGGAGAGTGGCTGGTGGGTAGTACCTTGTAAAAAATTCACAAAGGGAAGGTTTTGGTACAGCTCATCAATCTTGGCACAACCCCAATATCCCTTCCTAGCCATGCCACCACAGTAGACCTCTACATGGTGCCTCGTCACTGCATCTCCAAGGCTAAACCAGGATTGGAAGTAGTCTGTGTTCCTCTACGGGCAGCCATGACGTCAATAGACAATTACAAACTATTGTTGGAACATCTGGAGATACTCTTTCAAGATTTCCCACTGCCACAGCAAAGACTATTCCATCAAATACAGGAGAAACACTTAGTAATATTTGCCACCAGTCTGGAAGACTATGGGTTCACCAAAGCCATTGACCATCCAATTTACACAGGAGATGCGCCACCCATTAGAGAACAGTACCGCCACAATCCACCAGCCCTGTATCAAGAGGTCAAGGATCTACTCCGCAGCATGTTACAAAGTGGGATACTGGAAAGCCATAGTCCTTGGGATGCTCCTGTAGTCCTAGTGCAAAAGAAAGATGGAAGTCTATGGTTTTGTGTGGACCATCACAAATTTAACGTCAGTACCCTCCGGGATGCCTACCAGCTGCCTCGGGTAGAGGAGTCATTGATGGCACTCGGACAAGCAAAGTTCTTTTCCACTCTTGATCTGACTAGTGGCTACTGGCAGGTCCCTGTTAGGAACCAAAAGCAAGAAAAGACTGTCTTTGACATACCGTTGGGACTATTCAAATTTAATTGTATGCCCTTCAGCCTAAACTACGCCCCCAGCAACATTTTATGCAGAGATGCCTAGAAGATTTCAGCTTCAAGATTGTGTTATTCTACCTAGACAATATTATTATCTTCTCCAAGACCTTTGAGGATCATGGCAAGCACTTGGACTGGGTGTTTGATTTTATACACCTGTGGCCATGGAGGTGATTGGAACACCTGAATCCAATGGTTTGGAAGGGTGTCGCAATACTTTTGGCAATATAGTGTATACTGCCGCAGCAAGTATTTATACTCATGTATAAATAAATAAATATCAGTGGTTCATATAGTGAACTTGGTGTAGAGGAGCTATTCACCCTGAGGTCATCACAGAGGAAAAGGGGGCACTCTTTACCTCTGGAGGAAAAGAAATGTAATCTCCAAACACGGAAAGGTTTCTTCACAGTGAGAGCTGTGAAAATGTGGAATAGACTCCCTCAAGAGTTGGTTCTGGCCAGCTCAGTGGATTGCTTCAAAAAAGGCCTGGATTGTTTCTTACATGCACAGAATATAACTGGATACTAAGATTTATAGCTAAAGTTGATCCAGGGAATATCCGATTGCCTCTCGGGGGATCAGGAAGGAATTTTTTCCCCAGCAGGAGCAAATTGGATCATGCTTTGCTGGGGTTTTTTTTTTTTGCCTTCCTCTGGATCAACTGTGGGTATAGGATTATAACTTTTTTTTTTTTTATGGTTGAACTGGATGGACTTTTGTCTTTTTTCAGCCAGACTAACTATGTAACTATGTAGCAAAGACTATTCCATCAAATACTGGAGAAACATACACCAGATATACCATATATAAGATGTAATATGCAGATCATATTGACCATTAGGGTTTCAGGGTTTTTATGCTGCTTTTATGGGATATGCTGCTTTTTATGGATTTAATTTAATTATTACAATAAAATTAATATGTATTTAAAATAAAATCCTGTTGTATAGGTCAAATACCTATCAGAAGCACCTGAAAAGTTTAAAGGTCTGTGTTTTTTTCTGTCTATATTAATCAATAGGGATGATGGTGCAATCAATATGTTGCCAGTATGTGCTTTGATATCAACTGCATTGTCAACCTATCACTTTACCTTCTGATGGAAACTACAAGTAGATGTTTTGACACACATTACACCGACACTGGCCATGAACTGCCAGGCAAGTTGCATTTTCAGAAACAGTTCAGAAGCAACATCCTCTATTTTTGCTCACTACAGGTTGCCTCTCAGTACTCTAACAAGAACATATACAGTTGCAAGAAAAAGTATGTGAACCCCTTGGGATTACGTGGAGTTTTGCATGAATTGGGCATAAAATGTGCTCTGAACGTCATCTAAGTCACAACAATAGAAGAACACAGTCTGCTGAACATAATACTACACAAACATTAGATGTTGCCATGGTTTAATTGCACATAACATGTAAACATTCACAGTGCAGGGAGGAAAATGTATGTGAACCTTTGGACTTAATAACTGGTTGACCTTCCTTTGGCAGCAATAACCTCAACCAAACGTTGCCTGTAGTTGCAGATCAGACCTGCACAACGATCTGGAGTAATTTTGGACCACTCCTCTTCACAAAACTGTTTCAGTGTAGCAATATTCTTGGGATGTCTGGTGTGAATCGCTCTCTTAAGGTCATGCCACAGCATTTCAATCGGGTTGAGGTCAGGACTCTGACTGGGCCACTCCAGAAGGCGTATTCTGTGCTGTTGCAGCCATTGTTTTGTTGAATTACTTGTATGCTTTGGGTCATTGTCCTGTTGCATCACCCATCCTCTGCGGAGCTTCAGTTGGCGGACAGATGGTTGTACGTTTTCCTGCAAAATGTCTTGATAAACTCTGGAATTCATTTTCCCATCAATGACAACAATCCATCCAGGCCCTGAGGCAGCAAAGCAGCCCCAAACCATGATGCTCCCTCCGCCATGTTTTACAGTGGGGATGAGGTTTTGATGTTGGTGTGCTGTGCCTTTTTTTCTCCACACATAGTGTTGTGTGTTCTTCCCAAACAACTCAATCTTGGTTTCATCTGTCCACAGTATATTTTGCCAGTAGTGCTGTGGAACATCCAGGTGCTCTTTTGCAAACTTCAAACATGCTGCAATATTCTTTTTGGACAGCAATGGCTTCCTCCGTGGTGTCCTCCCATGTACTCCATTCTTGTTTAATGTTTTCCTTATTGTAGATGTGTCAACAAAAATGTTAGCATGTGCCAGAGATTTCTGTAGGTCTTTAGCTGACACTCTGGAATTCTTCTTTACCTCATGCAGCATTCTGCGCTGTGCTCTTGCAGTCATTTTTACAGGACGACCACGCCTAGGGAGAGTAGCAACAGTGCTAAACTTTCTCCATTTGTAGACAGTCTGTCTTACTGTGGACACATGAACATCAAGGCTTTTGGAGATACTTTTGTAACCCTTTCCAGCTTCATGCAAGTCAACAATTCTTGATCGTAGGTCTTCTGAGAGCTCTTTTCTGCGAGGCATGGTTCACATCAGACAGTGCTTCTTGAAACCAGTAAACCCAAAACAGGTGTGTGTTTTTTAAGGGCAGGACAGCTGTCAGCAACACATTCAATATCCTCACACTGATTGGAGTCAAGGTTGGCTCACTCCTGGCTCCAATTAGCTCTGGGAGAAGTCATTAAGCTAGGGCCTCACATACTTTTTCCTCCCTGCACTGTGAATGTTTACATGTTATGTGCAATTAAACCATGGCAACATCTAATGTTTGTGTAGTATTATTTTCAGCAGACTGTGTTCTTCTATTGTTGTGACTTAGATGACGTTCAGAGCACATTTTATGCCCAATTCATGCAAAACTCCACATAATCCCAAGGGGTTCACATACTTTTTCTTGCAACTGTAACAGATTCTAGTTACTGACACACAGCAGGAGATACCAGGTTTTTTTGTTTTTTATTATCTCTTTTTAAAAGTACATTTGTTATGTGACCTCTGTGTTATTAAACATTCTGTGGATTTTCTTGCACTCCTGGCTTCCACCGGCTCATGGGACATGAAATGATTTCTTGTAGACCACCATAGCACTTCTAATCAAGTTATCGCTCCAAATCCAATTGTGTCTGTTTATGACACAAGATACAGGCTCATAATATTGGCTCTTATTAGTACCATTGCTGAAAACCATATGTCATATTATTGACAAGAGTTTCTTTGCAAAAAAAAAAAGAAAAAGGAAAAAAAAAAGGATTGTTGAAACCAAAGTCTAATCTCCTGTAAACTTTCAGCATCGCCTTCTGCATACCTGCTGACATTTCTGGTAGTGGAAGTAGAACTACTAAAAGAAGAGCAGGAATGGGTTGACAATTAAATAATCAGTTTCTGTGGGGTATATAATTGTTGTGATAGCTTGGTCTACAAATCACAAGGCCCTATAGCATATTTTACATGCAGCGATGGGCTGTCATTTCAACAACCAGACCCTTCTCTGTGGCTGCCAGTTAGTCAGCAGGGTTCGCTTTCAATTTGACAGCTGATTTCCAAAATGGCTATCTTAACCACTTCCATACCGGGCACTTTTACCCCCTTCCTGCCCAGACCAATTTTCAGCTTTCAGTGCTCTCACACCTTGAATGGCAATTGCGCGGTCATGCAACACTGTACCCAAACTAAATTTTTATAATTTTGTTCACACAACTAGAGCTTTCTTTTGTTTGTATTTAATCACCACTGGAGTTTTTATTCTTTGCTAAATAAACCAAAAAGTTTTGAAAAAAAACACGTTCTTTTTCTGTTATAACAGTTTGCAAATAAATAATTGTTCTTCATAAATTTAGGCCAAAATGTATTCTGCTACATTTCTTTGGTGAAAATAACCAAAATCAGTATTTATTATTTAGTTCGTAGGAAAGTTATAGAGTTCACAAACTATGGGACATAACTGAAAATGTATCAATCCTAAGTACTGACGGCCAATCTAATTTCTTGAGGCCCAAAAATGTCAGAATAGTACAGATATCCCCCAAATGACCCCTTTTTGCAAAGTAGACAGTCTAACGGATTTCATAAGAGGCATGGCGAGTTTTTTAAAGTTGCAATTTTTTTTGTTGTAATTTTTTGGAAAATGAAGACATTTTCACAAATTGTTTTTACATACTGTCACTAGTGCAGGACAGCATCATCATCATCATATAACTTGTTTGGCGGTGTTCAGGGACACTGACTGGTGACAGTAAGAAAAAAAATAAAAATTTTAAATGTTATTATTTTTTATTTTTTTATAAAAAAATTTTCTCTTTTTTAAGATTTTCTTTTCAAATTACACTATTGCCAAAGTAGTACAATGATACCATAGTAACATTGTACTACTTTGGGGAAGTGATCAGTATTTTTTTTTTCCTTACACAATTTGATTGCTTAGCAAAGAATTTCTTTACTATAAGCAAGTATTAACTGAATGAAATTGGTTCATTCAGGTTTTTGTTGTGATTAGCTGTGATTGGCCACGGCTAATCACATGACACAGATGGGCTGTGATTGGCCCAGCCTGTGCATGTGATCGCTGTGACCATTCACAGCTAGACACACTAGTATACAATGGATGGCATGAAAGGAAGCCATCCATAGTTTACAACTGTCATGCGACCTGCTGTGAAAAATAAAAACTCTAGCAATACACACTAAACTGGGCATGTGCAGTGTGGCTCCTAGAGCTTTGTACTATCAGCAGATGGATTGAGGGCAGTAGAAGAAGAGGAAGATCAGAGAAGACAAGATCAAACAGCCTTTTTACATAGGATTAACCCCTTAAGTTCCACAGTGAGTATAACAAGCATGCTTTACTGCATATACAGACTGATTTTACTGTTGTGGGTTTGGTAACACTTTAAGCCCATTGACACAGTCATTTCCAGTGTATATCTTTGTGATTTAGATTGATACTATTGTAGCACCCTCCTAGTTTAGCTAGGGGGTGCTAGATCCCAATGGTTAGACAGGAGCCAACCATTAGGGGGTGGGACTCCCTTAAATGTGTTAGAGCATGCTCAGTAGCAGGAGAGTCAGGGGAAAGGAGGAGTAGGATGATGTGAGGTTGGAGGAGGAAGGTTGCCAGAAGACTTAGTGAGATGGGGCCTGCCTGCAAGCCTGGAGCTGGAAAGGAGGAAAGCTTGGAGCTGACTGGCCTCCTGAGCGAGGACCGCCTGTATGACAGGGAAGGAGTGGACCAGCTGATAGGCCTGGTGGCAACGGCCAGCTTGCAGGCAGTACAGGAGAGAATCTGGATGGGTACACCTGCACCCCCTGGACAGATAAGGGAGGAGCAGTCTGGTGGGAAACCGAATTAGGACACTATTACATGGTCCATAACAAGCCCTCAAAGGTCACTGGATCTAGGACACTGATATTACAGTCTATAACAAGTCCCCAGAGGTCACTGGACCTAGGACACTGATATTACACGGTCCATAACAAGCCCTCAAAGGTCACTAGACCTAGAACACTGATATTACAGTCTATAACAAGTCCCCAGAGGTCACTGGAGCTAGGACATCGATATTACACAGTCCATAACAAGTCCTCAAAGGTCACTGGACCTAGGACATCGATATTACACGGTCCTATACAAGTCCTCAAAGGTCACTGGACCTAGGACACTGATATTACATGGTCCATAACAAGCCCTCAGTGGTTTAAAGGTCTACAGGTGAAACTCGAAAAATTAGAATATCGTGCAAAAGTTCATTTATTTCAGTAATGCAACTTAAAAGGTGAAACTATTATATGAGATAGACTCATTACATGCAAAGCAAGATAGTTCAAGCCGTGATTTGTCATAATTATGATGATTATGGCTTACAACTCATGAAAACCCCAAATCCACAATCTCAGAAAATTAGAATATTGTGAAAAGGTGCAATATTCTCGGCTCAAAGTGTCCCACTCTAATCAGCTAATTAAGCCATAACACCTGCAAAGGGTTCCTGAGCCTTTAAATGGTCTCTCAGTCTGGTTCAGTAGGAATCACAATCATGGGAAAGACTGCTGACCTGACAGTTGTGCAGAAAACCATCATTGACACCCTCCATAAGGAGGGAAAGCCTCAAAAGGTAATTGCAAAAGAAGTTGGATGTTCCCAAAGTGCTGTATCAAAGCACATTAATAGAAAGTTATGTGGAAGGGAAAAGGGTGGAAGAAAAAGGTGCACAAGCAGCAGGGATGACCGCAGCCTGGAGAGGATTATCAGGAAAAGGCCATTCAAAAGTGTTGGGGACTTTCACAAGGAGTGGATTGAGGCTGGAGTCAGTGCATCAAGAGTCACCACACACAGACGGATCCTGGACATGGGCTTCAAATGTCGTATTCCTCTTGTCAAGCCACTCCTGAACAACAAACAACGTCAGAAGCGTCTTACTTTACCTTGTAGGGTTGTGTTGGAGAGTCTGTAAAGAGAAGGTAAACCGATGCCTTCTGCTGGACATTCTGAGCTTTTGAAGAACACCAGATAAAAATAGAAGAAAACAAGTCTAAAAAAGAAAACTAATGCAGCCATCACATCTAAGAATTGTGCCTGGCATCTTCCTCCTTGGATACGATTGAAGGTGGTTTCTTTCTTTTGGAGAAGTGGATTTCCGATAATTTGAAAAGCTTCTTTCATTTTGTTATTTGATCTATGAGGATTGGTGTGCTGCAGAATTTCGTTTCTGAAAATATATCTATGGATTACCTGCCATCATATTATCAAGGTTTTTTGGTGGTGTTTTTTCATATTTAGACACTTTTTTTGCACAAAAGTTTTTTTGCAGATATATTTTTTTTTTTGTTTTGTGGTATTGGTATTTTTATTCTGGACTTATGATTTGAACTTTCTTATTATTTATATATTTATATATATATTTACTAGCGCAAATTATTTATTGCATTAATTGTCAGAAGCGTCTTACCTGGGCTAAAGAAAAACAGACCTGGTCTGTTGCTCAGTGGTCCAAAGTCCTCTTTTCTGATGAGAGTAACTTTGCATCTCATTTGGAAACCAAGGACCCCGAGTATGGAGGAAGAATGGAGAGGAACACACTGCAAGATGCTTGAAGTCCAGTGTGAAGTTTCCACAGTCTGTGTTGATTTGGGGAGCCATGTCATCTGCTGGTGTTGGTCCACTGTGCTTCATTAAGTCCAGGGTCAATGCAGCCAGTCTACCAGGAGAATTTGGAGCACTTCATGCTTCCTTCCGCAGACGAGCTTTATGGGGATGCTGACTTCATTTTCCAGCAGGACTTGGCACCTGCCCACACTGCCAAAAGCACCAAAACCTGGTTCAATGACCGTGGGATTACTGTGCTTGATTGGCCAGCAAACTCGCCTGACCTGAACCCCAATAGTGAATCTATGGGCATTGCCAAGAGAAAGATGAGAGACATGAGACCGAACAATGCAGAAGAGCTGAAGGCCGCTATTGAAGCATCCTGGTCTTCTATAACACCTCAGCAGTGCCACAGGCTGATAGCTTCCATGCCACGCCACATTGAGGCAGTAATTGCTGCAAAAGGGGCCCAAACCAAGTACTGAGTACATATGCATGCTTATACTTTTCAGAGGTCCGATATTGTTCTATGTACAATCCTTGTTTTATTGATTGCATGTAATATTCTCATTTTCTGAGATTGTGGATTTGGGGTTTTCATGAGCTGTAAGCCATAATCATCACAATGATGACAAATCACGGCTTGAACTATCTTGCTTTGCATGTAATGAGTCTATCTCATATATTAGTTTCACCTTTTAAGTTGCATTACTGAAATAAATGAACTTTTGCACCATATTCTAATTTTTCGAGTTTTACCTGTATGTTGTGGCAGCTGGCTGCAGAGCTCCTGTGGAAATCCAAGAGAGATAAAAAGGGACGCCATCTGAGTGTAGCAGTAATACAAACAGCTTTATTTGCAGGAAAATAAATAGTAACAAGCATGTATATCCCCCCGCTGGGTTCGTCTCCGGCCGCTGTGAGGAAGGACCACTTGTCAGGGTCACTCTGGTGGCTCCCAGGGTTCCCCAGTTGGCGTACATCCGACGTTGACAGCTTGTGACGTCACTCCTGGAACTCGAGGCAGGAAGGGGGCATGGCGCGCATTCATCAGGCCAGTTTTTACACCTGCGAATAAAGCTGTTTATTACTACTACACTCAGATGGCACCAATTTTTATCTCTCTCAGCTCTCCAACAGAGTGTGTTGCAGAAGAGAAGCATGTGAATGGTTCCAGGAAGTTTGTCCAATACCCCCTTACTCTATCCCAGTTCTAAATCTCCTCAATCAACAACAAAACAAAAGCTCAAAGACTATGTGGAAACGCATGATGCCTGGCTGTGCAGGACTATAGGGGGACCCAATTCATCATCAACCCCTAAGGAGGTAGGCTCTTCCCCAGCCACGCCCCCAGACATGTTTAACCACTCGCTCTCCAGAGGATTTACCCCCCTTCTTGACCAGGCCATTTTTTCCGACACGGCTCTGCATTACTTTAACTGACAATTGCGCTGTCATGCAACACTGCACCCAAATGAAATTTACGTCCTTTTTTCCCCCACAAGTAGAGCTTTCTTTCCGTGGTATTTGATTGCCTCTGCATTTTTATTGTTTGCGCTATTAAAAAAAAAAGACCGACAATTCTGAGGAAAAAAAAACAACATTTTTGACTTTTTGCTATTAAACATGTCCAGTAAAAAAAATGTTTAAAAATCTAATTTTGCCATAAATTTAAGCCAAAATGTATTCTGCTCCATGTCTAAACAAACACCCAATATGTGTAAATTAATTGGTATACGTGAAAGTTATAGCATTTACAAATGGTGGTATAGATACTGGGATTTAAACATTTTTTTTTTACTAGCAATGGCAGCAATCAGCGACTTTTAGCGGAACTGCGGCGCATTCTGACACTGGGGGGGAACTGACTTGGTGTCACTGACATCCCCAGTGACACCAATACAGTGATCAGTGCTAATAAAAAGCAATGACATTGTACTAATGGCAGTGGGCAGAAAGGGGGTAACATGTGGGACGATCAAAGGGGTAACTGTGTGCTGTGTGTGTTTTACTAGGGGGCAGGGGGTGTGTTTCAGCGTAAGCACACTGCTTTGTATGGCTTTGTATGCAGAACCATCTAGGAGCTGACAGGGGAGAGATCTGTGTTGATACACAGGTCTCTCCCCCGTCGGAGATATTCGGCGATTGATGGGTGCTGGCGAGAAATCACTGGCCTTGACCCCTACCCGGAACTGCAAAATCATATATATATACCAGGGGCGGACTGACCATTTGAAAACTCGGGCACTGTTCCGATGGCCCGAGGTCCGTAGGGGGCCCCTTGAGATGCCCCTGGTACCTATTTCATAGGCTTTTTTGAGTTTGGGCAAGGACACAGGGGCCTCAATGATCCCCTATTGCCCGGGGGCCCCATGAGTTGTCAGTCCGCCCCTGATATATACATGATTTTGTGCACACTGGCCGCCCTGTAGCAGTATTTCTGCTTTAGCCCTGGTTCACACTGATGCGGTGTGGAATTTGCAGCATTTTCTGTGTGAATTCCGCACCGCATCAGAATCGCACCCCGTTCATGCGAACCGCTGCGGGTGTGGATGTTAAGTTAACAACATCCCGAAAGCGGTCTGCAAAATGCGGTGCGATGTGCAGAATTGGATCGCATAGGTGTGAATACCCATGCGATCCGATTCTAGTGCGGACCCAAAAAAAGGGTCCTGTACATTTTTGGTGCGGGTGCAGTGCGGTTAGAGCCATACATAATGTATGTCTCCAATCGCACCGCACACAAATTGCATGTGATTGTTACACTTTGACTTCTTTCTACCACCAACCCCAGTTCCCCCAGTTCCGAAAACTTTACCCCCTTCCTGTCCAGGCCAATTTTCAACTTTCAGCGCTATCACATTTTGAATGACAATTGCTCGGTCATGCAACACTGTACCCATATGAATTTTTTAGCATTTTTTTGAGACAGATAAAACTTTATTTTGGTGGTATTTATTCACCACGGGGATTTTTATTTTTTTTGCTATATAAATTAAAAAGTCCAAAAATTTGGAAAAAAACAGTTTTTCTTATAAAATTTTGCAAGTAAATAATATTTCATCATAAATCTTGGCCAAAATTTATTACGTTATCTTTTTAGTAAAAAAAAAACCCAAATTAGTTTATAACCAAAATTTATAATTTTTTAAATTTTTGTTTTACATTTTTTTTTTTTTTTTTATATTATTATTTATTTATTTATTTTAACATACTGTCACCCTAGCAGTAGTGTTTCACCATGGTGACACTGTACTACTTGTGGGGGGTGATGAAGATTTTGTTTTTTTTTTTACACTGATTGCTTTTATACCCATAAAGGCTGTAAAAGCAATCATTTCTCCTTCTCTCTGGCTGCATTCCTGCAGCCATTGAGAAATACTGTGTGAGCTGTGATTGGTCACAGCTTGTCACATGGTACAAGGCTGTTGTGAATATCCTTGTACCATGTGACCTCTGTGACCATTCACAGATTTCACACATAGGATGCAATGATGTCAGAAGTGACATCTTGCTTACTACTCTGCATTTGATCACTGATTGGCCAATCAGTGATCACATGATTGGGACCTCGCACAGAGGTCCCGTATGATGATCAGTGTTCCGCTGTGTCCGGAGGACACAACAGGCACCGGATCGTGGTGCTGCACACTCCCAGAGAGCGTGCACAGTCCATAATGGTGGGCGCCATTTATGAACAGCAACCTGCCCCTGGACTGCAACCGTCTGGCCGTTTATATACAGCGGCCGGACTACAAGTGGTTAACAGAACCTGACTGCTGTGAGACCGCTCATGTGACTGCTGTGATTGGCTGCCATGACCAGAAGCTCCCAATCGTAACTATTGATCAGGAGCCGTCCATTACATCTTAGTTACAGCGCTGGGAGCTCCCAGGGTGCACGCCCTTAGCGCAGAAAAGCTGTTTTGCCATGGATGCATATACAAAGCGGCTGTATAAGTGACTGAAAATTAAAAAGTATTAAAAATATAATACAGTGCAGCGCTATAAATATAACTAGGTACACAAAGATAATAACAGAAAATATATATATAGTGCTGTGATTCCTCCCAATACAAGTCCTATAGGGTGAAGAAAACACACACAGCAATCTTCATGCAAGTGCTCCCAATTGTATTGTGAATCCACAATGACAGGGGTGCCCCCTCACCTTCCTGCCCAGGCCCCACAGGACCACCGAGCCAGACAATTGCCTCTTTGTTGTTCTCTCACAGCACCTTGGGGACCTCCTCAGCAGTACTAGTAGTACTTCCTACTCTGATGGGTGATATTTCCACTAGGTCCTCCAGATAATTAATGCACACTCATTTCCATATGCATCCCACATAAGACAAAAAAGATCCACATAGTGTAAAACCGCAAAACCTTTTATTCAGAAAGCCACACTACTGGCACTACTCACATTTCGTGTGGTTAAACATACGCATTTTCACCACACCATGGGTGTACTGGCTTGTGTGGATCCTCACGATAAAGGTGGACCAAAATGGCGCCGACGCCGGATATGACGTCACCGCGCAGTCGGTTAAGCTCCTCCCACTGGCGTATCTACGCGTTACGTCACAGTTGATAACACGTGACTTCATCAGGATATCCTGATTCCAAACATATTCACAATACAATTGGGAGCACTTGCATGAAGATTGCTGTGTGTGTTTTCTTCACCCTATAGGACTTGTATTGGGAGGAATCACAGCACTATATATATATTTTCTGTTATTATCTTTGTGTACCTAGTTATATTTATAGCGCTGCACTGTATTATATTTTTAATACTTTTTAATTTTCTGACTGTGTATGGTGCCAAGGTTGTGTCACCTAAGTGCTGGCAGCTTACTGTATTTTATATTACTTATTTAATAGCGCAGGAGTACTATATATACTATGTATAAGTGACTGGCCTCAGGTAATACAGAGAGAAGAAACAAATCCTACTATATAGGTTGTACCTGTTTACCTGTAGCCTCCTCTTCTCTACATCTGTTCAAAGTCCAGAATTGATAACGCTTGTCTGAGCTTTCAGAAAGCACGGGGCAGAGAGCTGAAATTACACTCTGCAGAGCTCAGTGGGGAGAGTTCTGAGAGCTGATTGGAGGGAAGAGACAGAACCCCCTTCACATAGCACACAGGAACATAGCTGAGTTTGTCAATCACAGGCTGTGTGCTGGAGCTCCTTCCCCTGTCACCTTTTTTTCTCTTGGTGTCAGGAAAACTTACCAGAAGCGACTCCTGCTGATAGCGGAAGAACGAGGCAGCAGGCAGTTAGTGCTCTGGATTGAGACAAGTACACACTATAGAGGGATATGTTTTGATCATATTTCATTTTACAACCATTTTAAGGCTGACCCTGTCACCTTTTTTTCTCTTGGTGTCAGGAAAACTTGCCAGAAGCGACTCCTGCTGATAGCAGAGGAATAAGGCAGCAGACAGTTAGTGCTCTGGATTGAGACAAGCACACACTATAGAGGGATATGCTTTGTTCATATTTAATTTTGCAACCATTTTAAGGCTGACCCTGTTACCTTTTTTTCTCTTGGTGTCAGGAAAACTTGTCAGAAGTGACTCGTACGGATAGCGGAGGAACAAGGTAGCAGACAGTTAGTGCTCTAGATTGAGACAAGTACACACCATAGAGGGATATGTTTTGATCATATTTAATTTTACAACCATTTTAAGGCTGACCCTGTTACCTTTTTTTCTCTTGGTGTCAGGAAAACTTGCCAGAAGTGACTCCTACGGACAGCAGAGGAACAAAGCAGCAGACAGTTAGTGCTCTGGATTGAGTCAAGTACACACTATAAAGGGATAAACTACATGGAAGAAAAATACATTTTAAAAAATATTCTTCCCAAATATATTGACATATACTGTATTTGAAATACTACAATTTTGGCCATATTCAATATATTTCAATATATATATATAAACTTATACAGGATTTATATAGCGCCAACAGGTCAGCGTTTTACAATCTAAATATATATATATATATACAGTATATATACAGTCATGGCCGAAATTGTTGGCACCCTTGATATTTTTCCTGAAAATCAAGTATTTCACACAAAAAAGGTATTGCATTAACACATGTTTTGCTATACACATGTTTATTCCCTTTGTATGTATTGGAACAAATATAAAACAGAGGCAGAAAAGCAAATATGACATAATGTCACACAAAACCCCAAAAATGGGCTGGACAAAAGTATTGGCACCCTTAACTTAATATTTGGTTGCACACCCTTTGGAAAACATAACTGAAATCAGTCGCTTCCTATAACCATCAATAAGCTTCTGACACCTCTCACCCGGAATTTTGGACCACTCTTCCTTTGCAAACAGCTCCAGGTCTCTCTTATTGGAAGGACACCTTTTCCCAACAGCAATTTTAAGATCTCTCCACAGGTGTTCAATGGGATTTAGATCTGGGCTCATTGCTGGCCACTTCAGAACTCTCCAGCGCTTCTTTGCCATCCATTTCTGAGTGCTTTTTGACGTATGTTTGGGGTCATTGTCCTGCTGGAAGACCCAGGATCTTGGACGCAAACCCAGCTTTCTGACACTGGGCCCTACAGTGCGACCCAAAATCCTTTGGTAATCCTCAGATTTCATGATGCCTTGCACACAGTCAAGGCACCCAGTGCCAGAGGCAGCAAAACAACCCCAAAACATCATTGAACCTCCACCATATTTTACCGTAGGTACTGTGTTTTGTTCTTTGTAGGCCTCATTCCGTTTTCGGTAAACAGTAGAATGATGTGCTTTACCGAAAAGCTCTATCTTGGTCTCATCTGTCCACAAGACGTTTTCCCAGAAGGCTTTTGGCTTACTCAAGTACATTTTGGCAAACTGTAGTCTTGCTTTTTTATGTCTCTGTGTCAGCAGTGGGGTCCTCCTGGGTCTCCTGCCATAGCGTTTCATTTCATTTAAATGTCGACGGATAGTTCGCGCTGACACTGATGCTCCCTGAGCCTGCAGGACAGCTTGAATGTCTTTGGAACATGTTTGGGGCTGCTTATCCACCATCCGGACTATTCTGCGTTGCAATCTTTCATCAATTTTCCTCATCCGTCCACGACCAGGGAGATTAGCTACAGTGCCATGGGTTGCAAACTTCTTGATAATGTTGCGCACTGTGGACAAAGGCAAATCTAGTTCTCTGGAGATGGACTTGTAACCTTGAGATTGTTGATATTTTGCCACAATTTTGGTTCTCAGGTCCTCAGACAGTTCTCGTCTCCTCTTTCTGTTGTCCATGCTTAGTGTGGCACAGACAGACACACAATGCAAAGGTTAAGTGAACGTCTCTCCTTTTTATCTGCTTTCAGGTGTGATTTCTATATTGCCCACACCTGTTACTTGCCCCAGGTGAGTTTACAGGAGCATCACATGCTTGTAACATTCTTATTTATCCGCAGTTGTGAAAGGGTGCCAATACTTTTGTCCAGCCCATTTTTGGAGGTTTGTGTGACATTATGTCGAATTTGCTTTCTTTCCTCCCTTTTTTTGTTTTGTCCCAATACACACAAAGGGAATAAACATGTGTATAGCAAAACATGTGTTAATGCAATACGTTTCGTGAGAAATACATGATTTCCTGGAGAAATATCAAGGGTGCCAACAATTTCGGCCATGACTGTATATATATATATATATACACTGTATGCATTTTTTATATATTAGAAAAAATATGAAAAATATTTCTGAAATAACATTTTCAAATATATGTCTTTGAAAATACATTTAATCTACATTTTTGGAATGCATTTACAGATATATATATATATATATATATATATATATATATATATATATATATACAAATATATGTTAAAATGACTTTTTTTATGTTAACAAAAATCTGAAGAATATATTTAAAAAATATATATTTTTAAAAATATGCATTTAGAAAATATATTTAAATTTAAATTTTTTAGAATAAATGTTAAAATATATTAGCGTAGTCCAATTTATTGTAAATATATGTCACATATATAATTTTTTTTCTAAATATATTGGAAATATATTTCTCTTCTATGTGGGATGCTTTGCTCATATTTCATTTTACAACAATTTTAAGGCTGACCCTGTCACCTTTTTTTCTCTTGGTGCCAGGAAAACTTGACAGAAGCGACTCCTGCGGATAGCAGAGGCACAAGGTAGCAGACAATTAGTGCTCTGGATTGAGTACCCGCTATAGAGGGATATCCCACATGGAAGAAAAATATATTTTAAATATGTTTTAAAAATATTTTTCCAAAATATATTGACATATATTTGAAATACTACAATTTTGGCCGTATTCAATATATTACAATATATTGTAATATATGTAATGGCAAAAAGTATTTAGTCAGCCACCAATTGTGCAAGTTCTCCCACTTAAAAAGATGAGAGAGGCCTGTAATTGGCATCATAGGTAGACCTCAACTATGAGAGACAAAATAAGAAAAAAAATCCAGACAATCACATTGGCTGATTTGGAAAGAATTTATTTGCAAATTATGGTGGAAAATAAGTATTTGGTCACCTACAAACAAGCAAGATTTCTGGCTCTCACAGACCTGTACCTTCTTCTTTAAGAGGCTCCTCTGTCCTGCACTCATTACCTGTATTAATGGCACCTGTTTGAACTTGTTATCAGTATAAAAGACACCTGTCCACAACCTCAAACAGTCACACTCCAAACTGCACTATGGTGAAGAAAAGAAATCCAGACAATCACATTGGCTGATTTGGAAAGAATTTATTTGCAAATTATGGTGGAAAATAAGTATTTGGTCAATATCAAAAGTTCATCTCAATACTTTGTTATATATCCTTTGTTGGCAATGACAGAGGTCAAACGTTTCCTGTAAGTCTTCACAAGGTTGGCACACACTGTTGCTGGTATGTTGGCCCATTCCTCCATGCAGATCTCCTCTACAGCAGTGATGTTTTGGGGCTGTCGCTGGGCAACACGGACTTTCAACTCCCTCCAAAGGTTTTCTATGGGGTTGAGATCTGGAGACTGGCTAGGCCACTCCAGGACCTTGAAATGCTTCTTACGAAGCCACTCCTTCGTTGCCCGGGCGGTATGTTTGGGATCATTGTCATGTTGGAAGACCCAGTCACGTTTCATCTTCAATGCCCTTGCTGATGGAAGGAGTTTTGCACTCAAAATCTCACGATACATGGCCCCATTCATTCTGTCCTGTACATGGATCAGTCGTCCTGGTCCCTTTGCGGAGAAACAGCCCCAAAGCATGATGTTGCCACCCCCATGCTTCACAGTAGGTATGGAGTTTTTTGGATGCAACTCAGCATTCTCTCTCCTCCAAACACGACGAGTTGTGTTTCTACCAAACAGTTCTATTTTGGTTTCATCTGACCATATGACATTCTCCCAATCCTCTTCTGGATCATCCAAATGCTCTCTAGCAAACTTCAGAGGGGCCCGGACATGTACTGGCTTAAGCAGGGGGACACGTCTGGCACTGCAGGATCTGAGTCCCTGGCGGCGTAGTGTGTTACTGATGGTAGCCTTTGTTACATTGGTCCCAGCTCTCTGCAGGTCATTCACTAGGTCCCCCCGTGTGGTCCTGGGATTTTTGCTCACCGTTCTTGTGATCATGTTGAACCCCACGGGGTGAGATCTTGCGTGGAGCCCCAGATCGAGGGAGATTATCAGTGGTCTTGTATGTCTTCCATTTTCTAATTATTGCTCCCACAGTTGATTTGTTCACACCAAGCTGCTTACCTATTGCAGATTCAGTCTTCCCAGCCTGGTGCAGGTCTACAATTTTGTTTCTGGTGTCCTTCAACAGCTCTTTGGTCTTCACCATAGTGGAGTTTGGAGTGTGACTGTTTGAGGTTGTGGACAGGTGTCTTTTATACTGATAACAAGTTCAAACAGGTGCCATTGATACAGGTAATGAGTGCAGGACAGAGGAGCCTCTTAAAGAAGAAGGTACAGGTCTGTGAGAGCCAGAAATCTTGCTTGTTTGTAGGTGACCAAATACTTATTTTCCACCATAATTTGCAAATAAATTCTTTCCAAATCAGCCAATGTGATTGGATTTTTTTTCTCATTTTGTCTCTCATAGTTGAGGTCTACCTATGATGCCAATTACAGGCCTCTGTGTATATATATTGTATGCGTTTTTTATATAAAAGAAATCTGAAAAATATTTCTAAAAAATTTTTTTGACTATATGTCTTTGAAAATACATTTAATCTACATTTTTGGAATGCATTTACAGATATGTATAAAAAATACATGTTAAAATGACTTTTTTTATGTTACAAAAAAATCTGAAGAATATATTTAAAAATATATATTTTTAAATATATGCCTTTAGAAAATATATTTAAATTTACATTTTTTAAAATAAATGTTAAAATATATTAGTGTAGGCCAATATATTGTAAATATGTCACATATATCATTTTTATTTCTAAATATATTGTAAATATATTTCTCTTCCATGTGGGATGCTTTGTTCATATTTCATTTTACAACCATTTTACGGCTGACCCGCCTTGCAGAGGGGGTAATCGGCGAGGGTAATATTTTTTTTGTTACTGGCCCAGAGTTGGGATTTAATTACTACCTCACCGACCTGATACCCAAATACCACCGAACCCGTACTCTTCGCTCCTCACAAGACCTCCTACTCTCCTCCTGGTCTCCTCCTCCCACGCCTGATTGCAGGACTTCTCTAGGACTTCCCCCATCCTCTGGAACTCTCTACCCCAATCCATCAGACTGTCACCTACCCTCCTCACCTTCAGGTGCACCCTGAAAACCCATCTCTTCAGGGAAGCCTACCCCACCCTCACCTAACAGCCGATCTCCTCCACTCTTCCTACCACTCCATCCCCACAGCCACCTCCTCCTGTACCACTATCCCCTCCCTCCTAGATTGTAAGCTCGAAAGAGCAGGGCCCTCGAACCCCTCGTGTATTGTATTGTTACTGTATTGTCTCATGTACTGTCCCCCACTATAATGTACAGCGCTGAGCAAACCCTTTGGCGCTATATAAATACTGTGTAATAATTCAATGCTTGTGTTTAGTAGACAGGTGAGGGGGGGGTATGAGCTCTGTCAGTGTTCCTAGCAGACGCCGATATACATATGACTGGCAGGAAGAGGTTAAAGCCAATTTCTGAGCAGTCCTCCACGTGTCATGGAGAGAGTTCGGCACTTGGAACGGTTGGAAGACATGCCAAGTACAAGGGAGCGTTCGGTTATGTGTTTGTAGAGAGGAGACTTTGTATCCAGGTGTGTCGCATGAATCAGGAAAACTAAATCAAAGCGAAACAATGACTCAGCGTGGATACAAAAGAGCCACTGGCAACGTCCCAACCGCAGAGGCCGCGGGATTGCAGTCTTGGGTGTCGGCGCTCTTTCACGTGTGTGGCTTTCAAGTGTGTCCGGAAGGGAAAATGGATCACTGGAAAACATCAGCCAAAAAGCTGATCGAATTTATACTGAGCCCACACACAGTGACAGACCTCATATCCCCCCCACGTGTCTACTAAACACAAGCATCGAATGTTAAAGCCCAACTCCGGACCAGTAACGAAAAAATATATTACCCTCGCCGGTAACCCCCTCTGCAATGGTTACAGAAGATCTATCATTATGATTTTTATTTGACAGTTCTGCCCTCTGTGGGACAAAGTACATGGTTATGGTGGTGAGGCACACAGGGATTCGCACTCAAGTGTGTTCTGACTTGCATCGCACTCGCCTGGGTCACAGACCAGTGGACTCGGTCTTTATGGAGTAGTAGAAGAAATAACATATGTGGGCTGAAAATGGGTGACAGGAAACGGGAGCCGCAGATTAACCATTTGACGCCCGGGCAATAGCCGTATGGCGTCCGCAAAAATGTACTAGCTTTCCGGGAGGCCGCCATATGGTGTACTCCCGCACATGCGCAGTTTGCGCGTTTGCAGAGCCGCGCAGCGGCACGATCTGTCACCGGCCGTGTACCTCGGACACAGCCGATGACAGATCTGAGTATCGGCCCCATTGCTGGTACCATGTGACCTGCTGTGACCAATCACAGCAGGTCACATGACAGTTGTATACAATGGATGGCTTCATTCATGCCATCCATTGTATACTAGTGTCTAGCTGTGAATGGTCACAGCTAATCACATGCGCATGTCATGTGACTAGCTGTGGCCAAATCACAGCTAAGCACAAAAAAAGAAAAAAAACCCTAAATGAATCGATGTCATTCAGGTAAATGCTTGCTTATAGCAAAGTAATTCTTTGCTATAAGCAAATTGTGTAAAGAAAAAAAAAAAATACTGATCACTTCCCCAAAGTAGTACAATATTACTATGGTAACATTGTACTACTTTGGACATAGTGAAATATGAAAAAAAAATCTTAAAATAAAGAAAAAAAACGTAATAAAAAATGTAAAATAATAAAAAAATTAAAACAAAAATTAAAATAAATATATATATTTTTTTTTCACACTGTCACCAGTCCGTGTCCCTGATCACCGCCATGCCAGTTATATGATGACGCTGTACTGCACTGGTGACAGAATGTAAAAAAATAGTGAAAATAATTTTTATTTTTTCATTTTCTGAAAAATTATGACAAAAAAAATACAACTTCAAAAAACTCGCCATTCCTCTTATGAAGTACGTCGGACTGTCTACTCTGCAAAAAGGGGTCATTTGTGGGATATCTGTACTATTCTGACATTCTGGGACCTCAAGAAATTAGATTGGCTGTCAGTACTTCAGGATTGATCAATATTCAGATCTGTACCATAGTTTGTGAACTCTATAACTTTCCTACAAACTAAATAATACATCCTAATTTGGGTTATTTTCACCAAAGACATGTAGCAGAATACATCTCGGCCTAAATTTATGAAGAACAATTATTTATTTGTAAACTTTTATAACAGAAACAAAGAAAAACGTTTTTTTTTTTTTGTTAATTTAGCAAAAAATAAAAACCCCAGCGGTGATTAAATACCATCAAAAGAAAGCTCTAGTTGTGTGAAGAAAATGATAACATTTTAGTTTGGGTACAGTGTTGTATGACCGCGCAATTGTCATTCAAAGGGTGAGAGCCTGGGCGGGAAGGTGTATAATTGCCCGGTACTGAATTGGTTAACAACAAAATCGGTAAACATGCGAATGACACTTTAGCTCTGTGACATCAGGCTTATGGTGAACATTCCAGGAAGAAATCAAATGTTCTTGAATGGCATAGGCAGTCTAACCACGTGACAACCGCGCTATAGTCGAATCATTGCTACAGCGCGGTTGTCCTGGGAGGACGTTATATGATGTCCTCCCAGAACGCGCCCTCCCGCGTGCCCCCAGCGGTGCGTACTCGGCACTGTCGGTGGTCGCTGTGTCCTATGGGTGGAAAAAACAGGTGGAATATGTAACATGCTCCAAAGGTGAACTTATCCTTTAAGGGGGGACACAAAGATGTCCAAAATGACACAAGAACGGTCAACCAACATTGTTATTTGGAAATTCTGAAAAGGTTTACAGGAATCTCAATATCTGGCCTGACAAGTGGATTCCCCACCACGACAATGCTCCTGCACAGGGCCAGGAATTTGCAAACATGTTTAGTGTTTGCAAGTTCCTGGCCCAGAAATCCATTCTGAAACTTGACCAACTGATACCCCTGACTTAGCACCCTTTGACTTTTGTCTGTTTCCAAAATTTGAAAGTGTTTTAACCACTTCCAGTCCAAACACTTTTACCCCCTTCCTGTCCAGGCCAATTTTCAGTTTTCAGCGCTATCACACTGTGAATGACAATTGCGCGGTCATGCAACACTGTATCCATATGAATTTTTTAGCATTTTTTTGAGACAGATAAAGCTTTATTTTGGTGGTATTTATGCACCACTGGGATTTTTATGTTTTTTGCTATGTAAATGAAAAAGTCCAAACATTTTGAAAAAAAGTGTTTTTCTTATAAAATTTTGCAAATAAATAGTATTTCATCATAAATCTTGGCCATAATTTATTCTGTTATATTTTTAGTAAAAAATAAATAACCCAAATTAGTTTATAACCAAAAATTATAATTTTTAAACATTTTTTTACATTTTTTTAAATATTATTTTTTATTTATTTATTATTATTTGTTTACATACTGTCACCCTAGCAGTGCAGTGTCACCATACTTGTGGGGGGTGATGAAGATTTTTTTTTTTTACACTGATTGCTTTTACACCCATAAAGGCTGTAAAAGCAATCATTTCTCCTTCTCTATAGCTGCATTCTTGCAGCCTTTGAGAACTACTGAGTGAGCTGTGATTGGTCACAGCTTGTCACATGGTACAAGGCTGTTGTGAATAGCCTTGGACCATGTGACCTCTGTGATCATTCACAGATTTCACACATAGTAAGCAATGATGTCAGAAGTGACATCATGCTTACTACTCTGCATGTGATCACATGATCGGGACCTCGCACAGAGGTCCTGTCCGACGATCGGTGTTCAACTGTGTCCGGAGGACACAGCGGGCATTGGATTGTGGTGCTGCGCGCTCCCAGGGAGCGCACACAAGCAGGGGGCGGGGAGGCCGTTTATAAATGGCCACCCGACCCTGCACTGCCACCGTCCGGCCGTTTATATACAGCGGCCAGATGGGAGGTGGTTAAAAAGGGCACAGATTTGATGACAATTCCTGATATCCAGCGTGCCCCGACAAAGATACCGCACAGCATTCTAGAAATTAATTCCGGGAATGTTTCCTGCAGTGGCACAGTCATCTAGAAGAGTGCATCGCTTCACAAGGGGACTACTCTGAAGGTGACAGAAGCCGCCAGTGTATAGGTAAGCATTTTTTTTTCTTTATACAGTCTATTCCGGGAACTAAGTTGTCACACCTCGTACTTTGTCTCATGTTGCTCAGTGCTTTCTAACCCTGGTTATGAGGGCTGACCTGCTCCTCATCCCTCCTGCCAGATATGAAAGAGACAGCGGAATGAGGAATAAAGTGAGGATGGGTGGATGACTGAAAGGTTCACCTCCTCCATTCACACAGCTTTTTCATTGCAGGAAGCTTCTATGAAAGAGGGTGGCAAAAATGGGGGGCATAGTCAGCACTCCTCGCAGGTGGCTATGACAGGTCCAACGGCTTGTAATAAAGCGTACCTTCACTCTCTCAATCAGTATGGACAGTTTTCAATCCTCATGCTGTCACCATTAGCAAATAGATAGGAAAGTATATCATAGTTACTTGGTTTATAGGGTTTTTTTTTAAGATTTCATCAGTTACTTCCTGGTTTCTGGCCTAGGCAAAAAATGGCATACATCTCAGGAGTCTTCAGGAAGGGACCGTGGCGTCCCGAGGCAGGTGCGGGGGATGCGGCCCACAGCGGGTGACACCTACTGCACGGGGTGACACCGGACGCGCTCCACAAAAAGGTAAGTTGTAAAACAAGACGATGATCCCCGCAGGATGGATCCGATCCATCCTGCAGGGATCGTCAGCTTTCTTTATAACTTACCTTTTCGTGGAGCGGGTCCGGATGCATGCTGACGATCCCCGCAGGATGGATTGGATCTGAAAATTGGGGAGCATAATGGATCGAACTCCGATCCTTTATGCTCAATCCGCAGATCCGATCCATCCTGCGGGGATCATCGGATATCTTTACAACTTACCTTTTCATGGTGTCACCCCGTATAGGATGCATGCTGATGATCCCCGCAAGATGGATTGGATCTGCAAACTGGGGAGCATAATGGATCATACTCCGATCCTTTATGCTCAATCCGCAGATCCGAACCATCCTGCAGGAATCGTCAGCTTGCATCGTATACGGGGTGACACCAGACCCGCTCCACGAAAAGGTAAGTTATAAAGACACCCGATGATCCCCGCAGGATGGATCGGATCTGCGGATTGGGGAGCATAATGGATCGGACTCTGAACCTTTATGCTCAATCTGCAGATCCGATCCATCCTGCAGAAATCGTCGGCATGCAACCTATACAAGGGGACACGGGACCCTCTCCATGAAAAGGTAAGTTGTAGAGACATCCGGCGATCCCCGCAGGATGGATCGGATCTGCGGATTGGGGAGCATAATGGATCGGAGTCCGATCCATTGTGCTCAATCCGCAGATCCGATCCATTCTGCGGGGATTGTTGTGAAGGGGGTGTCACCAAGTGTTATCGCAACGGGGGACACCAACCCTAGGAACGCCCCTGGGAGGGGAGGAGGGACTTTCTCAGCCAAGAACACCCTCCTGTCTGCATGTCTGAGATGGATTCATGGATGTAAATGCTACATGAATCAACTGCCCTTGCTCAAGATGGCCATAGGCAGAAATCCTAGGGGGTGTTTTACAGCAAAATAAGACATGGAGACATAAATGGAATAGTGAGTTTGTTTTGAATATTAAAAATGAGAAAAATAGCGTTTTGGTTTATGGTGCCCAGATGCAGTGTAGTTCCACGTTAACCCCCCCGAAGCAATGGAAGATCACAGAGAAACGAAGATTTCTACTAAGAGAGCAGCCACCAGCACAATGGGCACTTCTCATTAAATGTTAGTACACACCTTGCGCTGATTTTTTTTTTTTTTGTAATAAAAAACAAATTGAAGTCAGCTTAGGCTTTCTATGAAATTAGTTGGCTCAATGATGGTAAGAAAGAATGTTCTGAACAATTTTTCTATAAAGGTTCGTTTGAAAATCAAACTGTGTATGGCCAGCCAAACATTTTCCACCCCTCAAATTTAGGACAGGCTTTCATTTTAGGGAAGTGTTGGGAGCCTCTGGGAAGGGACATGTAGGCCATGCTGTTTTAGGACCACCGCTCCTTGACAGGCTCTTTGCATTTTATGTATATTAGGCTGGTAACATTAGAATACCAATTTGCATGTTCCGATGAACAATTTTTCTACAAATGTTCGAATGAAAATTAAGCTGTGTATGGCCATCCATACCTTCTCCACCCCTCAAATTTAGAAAAGACTTTAATTTTAGGGAAGTGTTGAGAGCCTCTCGGAAGGGACTTGTAGGCCATGCTGTTTTGGGACCACCACTCCATGCTGGGCTCTTTGCCTTCTCTGTACATTATGCTAGTTACATTAGAATTACAATCTGCGTGTTCCGATGAACAATTTTTCTACAGATGTTCGAATGAAAATTAAGCTGTGTATGGCCATCCATACCTTCTCCACCCCTCAAATTTAGGAAAGGCTTTAATTTTAGGGAAGTGTTGAGAGCCTCTTGGAATGGACTTGTAGGCCATGCTGTTTTGGGACCACCACTCCATGCTGGGCTCTTTGCCTTCTCTGTACAGTAGGCTGGTTACATTAGAATTGCAATCTGCATGTTCCGATGAACAATTTCTCTACAAATGTTCGAATGAAAATTAAGCTGTGTATGGCCATCCATACCTTCGCCACCCCTCAAATTTAGGAAAGATTTTAATTTTACGGAAAGTGTAGAGAGCGTCTTGGAAGGGACTCGTAGGCCATGCTGTTTTGAGACCACCACTCCATGATGGCTCTTTACCTTCTCTGTACATTAGGCTGATTATATTAGAATTCCAGTCTACATTAGAACTCCAACCTTCACCTTCCAGGGAACAATTGTTTTTACAAACATTTGAGTGAAAAACATATCTTCCCACCCTTCAAATTTAGGGTTTCATTTTAAGGAAGGGTCGAGAACCTTTAGGAAGAGACATGTGGGCCATGCAGTTTTGGGACCACTGTGGCAGAACCGTTCCGCCTGGGCTTCCTTATGCGGAGTGATGCGTCTCACCCAATGGTCCCCTTTTCTAGCAAGTCTTCCAGTGCTCTGCCACGGCAGGTATTAGAGCCCAAAACCAATCCTTTCCCTGCTACCCCAAACCACGAGTTGGAACTTCGTGTAGGGTGAAAATGACTCAATCTTTATTAAACACAGCTCAGTATATACAGCACATCCTGGCAGTAATCCCCGCCATCTTTAGCCCCACCAGACAGCTTGGCACTGGGTTTCCCCCACCCACAACAAAACCCTACAACCCAACAATACAGTATGAACTCTTTTAGAAGTGAAAGACTACAAGGTCACATTTCCCTAAACAGTATAGAATATCTGTCTACATAACAGCGCTTTACAAAGGAGAGAAAACTGAAACAGGGCAAAATGTTATCACAAAGGGACGGTTCGTCACAACCACCACTCCTTGACAGGCTCTGTGCCTTCTATGTACTGTATATTAGGCTAGTTACATTAAAAGTCCAATCTACATTAGACTTCCAATATAATTTTTCTTCAAATGTTCAAGCAAAAATTAAACTGTGAATGGCCAGCAATTCCTTCTCCACCCCTCAAATTTAGGAAAAATCCTTTTATTTTAGATACGTGTTGGGAGCCTCTGGGAAGGGACATGTATGCCATGCTGTTTTGGGACTACCACTCCTTGCCAGGCTCTTTGCCTTCTCTGTACATTAGACTGGTTACATTAGAATTCCAATCTACAGTTAATCTCTCCCCTGCGCTCAGTCACTTTCACATCTGTTGGAAGAGTTATCGTTTCTGGTAAATGTCCCAGAGAGCCATATAATGCGTCTTTGTCTTCCCCGTGTCAGTAGTACATCGCATTAACAATCTGGCCCATTGTTGTAGATATAGTCTGTATCCTGTCTCCATACCGTGTTCTCATAAATGTGCTGTAAACTACTGTAGCGAGCATTGAGTGGAATACTTAGGCTTTTTCATTTTGTAAATCACTTTTCCTGACCTGAATTTGACCTATTCCTGCTCGTTATCTTCTAAAGGTACTTTATTTAAGCTCATACAGAGCCAATAAAGAGAATTTATATGGACATCTCTGGATGTTTAAAGGTACATTACACTCACTCCTTTTCCATTTAGGGGTCATGAACATGGGGCTTTTATAGACATGATTTTATAGTTTCGGGATACCCTGGGCGCTTTTGTAGGGGCACCACATCCTGGTCATATTATAAATCCTTCTACTCTAGACCCAAAATGAGCTTTAGTGTTGCCCCAAGAGGGGCACCTTAAAAGTCCATTTTGGGTCTAGAATACAAAGTTTTTATAGACATTTTATATGCCTAACACAATTTCTCAGAACCTGTGAAGCGTGTGCACATCCAATGTATTTTCCAAGCGTGAAAGCATAGGCATTTACACGAGCATGGTTGCATACCATAATTCATTGGAATGGCAGACTGTACGTGGTCGTGCTCTTGTAAACACGCATGTGCAGGTAGAAGCTGATGCACAAAAGCATTGGTGTTTGCAAGAGCGCATCTGCGTACAGCCATTCACTCATATGGCAGGCTATACTCAGCACAGGTGGTTCCACAGGAAAGCATTAAGAAATTAAGCTAGGCACATACTGTATACTGATATGGATGGGTAATGCGTTAGGAACATAAGGATGCCCCATCGTTTGATGGAAATGAAAGTTTGCAACCTACAAAGGACTGAATTCAAAGACACCCTGAAAAGTGTAAAAATTATGCAGCAGGCTAGCCCATTTTGCTGAAATTTCATTGCAGAAACTTTAAATGGTACTCATTAGTCTGTATGGCCCCCATGTGCTTGTATGCATGCCTGACAACGTCGGGGCATGCTGCTAATGAGATGACGGATGGTGTCCTGGGGTATTTCCTCCCAGATCTGGACCAGGGCATCACTGAGCTCCTGGACAGTCTGAGGTGCAATTTGGCGGTGTCAGATGGACCGAAACATGATATTCCAGAGGTATTCTATTCGATTTAGGTCAGGCGAGCATGGGGAACATTTAATGGTATCAATTCCTTCATCCTCCAGGAACTGCCTGCATATTCTCGCCACATGAAGCACCAGGAGGAACCCAGGACCCACTGCACCAGTGTAGGGTCTGGCAATGGGTCCAAGGATTTCATCCCCATACATGATGGCAGTCAGGGTGCCATTGTCTAGCCTGTAGAGGTCTCTGCATCCCTCCCTGGATATGCCTTCCCAGACCATCACTGACCCACCATCAAAACGGTCATGCTGAATGATGTTACAGGCAGCAAAATTTTCTCCACGGCTTCTCCAGACCCTTTCACATCTGTCACATGTGCTCAGGCTGGACCTGCTATCATCTGTGAAAAGCACAGGGTGCCAGTGGTGGACCTACCAATTCTGGTGTTCGATGGCAAATGCCAATCCAGCTCTATGGTGCCAGGCAGTGAGCACAGGGTCCAGTAGAGGACATCAGGTCCTCAGGCCACTCTACGTGTCTGTTTCTGATTGTTTGGTCAGAGACATTCACACCAGTGGTCTGCTGGAGGTCATTTTGTAGGGCTCTGGCAGTGCTCCTCCAGTTCCTCCTTGTACAAAGGAGCAGATACTGGTCCTGCTGATGGGTTAAGGACTTTCTTACGGCCCTGTCCAGCTCTCATAGAGTAACTGCCTATATCCTGGAATCTCCTCCATGCTCTTGAGACTGTGCTGGGAGGTACAGCAAACCTTCTGATAATGGCACGTTTTGATGTGCCATCCTGGAGGAGTTGGACTGCCTCTGCAACCTATGTAGGGTCCAGGTATCACCTCATGCTATCAGTAGTGACACTGACCCTAGCCAAATGCAAAACTAGTGAAAAATAGTCAGAAAAGATGAGTAGGGAAAAAAATGTCAGTGGCCTCCACCTATAAAACCATTCCTGTTTTGCGGGTCGCCTCATTGTTGCCCATCTAGTGCACCTGTTGTTCATTTCATTAACACCAAAGCAGCTGAAACTGATTAACAACCCCCTCTGCTACTTAACTGACCAGAGTCAGGAGTTTAATTGACTTGATGATATACGCTGATTAAAAAGTGCCCCTTTAATTTTTTTGAAAACGCACAAATTTTGTGCCTTTCATTTCTATTTTAAACTGAATGGGTTGTTTTACAAGGTGAGGTTTTACATATACTTTAAGATCTCAAGCAACCTCTTATATCTAACTTTCCTAATCAAGGGTAAGGCTCTGTTCACACCTGGACATTTGCGATCGTAGGCAGAGTTGCCGTGATTCTGCCCGCAATCTCAAAATGCTCTGCAAAACTGACAAATCGCATTACGCTTGTTCAAGTGCCATTCATATTCAATGGCACCTAAACGCAGATGCAATTCTGACGCAATTGTCACAAGATAAATCGGCCTGCAATCCTTTTTGAGTGCCAAGCTTCGAGTGATGCGATTTGTCATGATTGCAGTGCGATTTATTGCATGACAATTGTGGCAGAATAGCACCACATGTAGATGCCATTTGAAATGAATGCCACCTGAACAAGAGTGGTGCAATTTGTTGGTTTTGCAGAGATTCTGCCCGCGATCACAAATGCCCTGAACGGGGCCTCAGGCTTCAACAAAATAGTTAAAGCTAAAATAGGTGGAAAATACAACTTTTATAAGCCTACACAATGTGAATAATCTAAAATTTGCCTTAACCTAGTAGAAATGTGTTCACAAATTTTTCGTTTCCAGACCACGCGTTTAATTTTCTAATAGTTGATGGGGTCAAATCAGCAATCACTCTTGACTGTGAAAGAGGAAAGTAGAAGGAGCAGGATGGATAATGTTCCTCAAATGAACAAAACTCTAACTGTGAATGTGGATTTCATGCAGAAACAATCATACATATTGTAATTAGCTTGATCTAGGCACCAAAGAAGCCTGTCTGAAATTCCATTCATGTAGTAGTTCTGGACAAAATATTCGGTGGTTTTGAATGAAATTAGTTGACTCAATGATGGCAAGATGGAATGTTCTGATGAACAATTTTCCAGAATTTCCATACAAACATTTGAATAAAATTCTATGATGTTTGATCAACTCAAGGTTCTTGCATAAGCCCAATTGTGACTGGTTCTCTTTATCTTTACAAAGTTTATTTAACAGTCTAACTCTTTGGGAACAGTTGAGTATATATATTGAGTGTGATCTCAGTGGATGCGCCTCTTCATCAACGGACCCTACAGGGAGAATGCACACTAAAAATAGATCAAAGTAAAGTAAGTCATTGCTGAATTGGAGAATATTCGTATTAAGAGACAGCACTCCGCAAGGTCACATAACATGATTTCCCCAGAGAGTGCCATCACACAACCTTCAATAATAACATGCATACATCAAGAGACTTCTGGAATAAGTCATGCATAGCCAGGATCTCATTCCAAAAATGGCGATGGAGAACAATGTTCTTCCTTGTGGTCAATGACAGAGAAGTAGAGGAATTAAACTGGAGACTTTCATCATAGAGGAAGAACTTTTATCTTGCCAAACCTTTGAAGTGAACCTGTCTTCTCCTACAAACTGGCTAACAGCAATGTTGGTTTGACAGCAACTTGTGTTGACTGCGAGTACCTGTAATAATCTTCAACTCTGTGTTCCTGTAGGCTCAGTGCCAACAGAAATTAAGGCTTGGGACAAGGAGCCTAGAGGCTCCCCAGTGACCTCTGGGTTGATTTGAAGGCATTATAAATACTTTCAGCCATCGCAAACTGCCAGCACTTTAGCAGGATGTAGTGGTCAACTTGAAAATTACAGAATGACTCAAGTGCTGCCCCTGACACTTCCAGAGTGCCACACATTAGCAGCACTTTCGTGCACTGAGGTGCATTGCGTTGAGTTAGACAATCTATTCAAAATAAATAGGCTATGTTGAACGCCTAATACACTGAAGAAGTTGGAGTACACCAACTCCCAGCATTGATGTCAGTGCCAGTAATAACAGCCCTCAGCACTGGTTTCATTGAGTGTAATAGGAACCCCAGGCATTGGCGTCAGTGGACAAAATAATAACCCCCACCATTGGTGCCAATGACCACAATAATAGCCTATAGAACTGATGTCAGTGAGAGCAATAATAGTCCTCAGCCATGATGTCAGTGTACGCACTTATAACCCCTAACATTAATGTTAGTGGACGCAATAATAACCCCAGACATTTGTGTCAGTAAGTGCAATAATAACCCCCAATGTTGATGTCAGTGGACGCAATAATAACCTCCAGAATTGATGTCAGTGGACACAGTAATATCCCACAGCACTGGTGTCAGTGGATGGAAAAATAACCCATATTATTGGTGTCAGTGGACTCAATAATAACCCCCAGGATTGGTGTCAGTGAATGCAATAATAACCCCCAACATTAATGTCAATGGCAGTGATAACAACCCCAATGTTGGTGTAAGGGCGTGGACACAGTATCCCACAGCATTGGTGTCAGCAGATGGAAAAATAACCCTTATCATTGATGTCAGTAGAAGCAATTATAAACCCCAGCATTGGTTTCAGTGAATGCAATAATAACCCCCAACAGTGCTGTTAGTAGACACAATAATACCCCCAGCACTGGAGTCAATGGACACAATGATAACCCGCAACATTGGTGTCAGTGGATACAATAATAACCCCCAGCACTGGTGTCAGTACTGTTAATCCTACACACTGGCAGTGACATTTAATCCCCCCACCCCCCTGCATTGATGGTCAGTTGCAAGAAAGGTTGTGTGTGTGTGTATATATATATATATATTGCCAAAAGTATTGGTCGGCCTGCCTTTCCACGCACATGAACTTTAATGGCATCCCAGTCGTAGTCCATAGGGTTCAATATTGAGTTGGCCCCGCCCTTTGCAGCTATAACAGCTTCAACTCTTCTGGGAAGGCCGTCCACAAGATTTAGGAGGGTGTCTATGGGAAGGTTTGACCATTCTTCCAGAAGCGCATTTGTGAGGTCAGGCACTGATGTCGGACGAGAAGGACTGGCTCACAGTCTCTGCTCTAATTCCTCCCAAAGGTATTCTATGGGGTTGAGGTCAGGACTCTGCAGGCTAGTCATGTTCCTCCACACCAAACTGGCTCATCCATGTCTTTATGGACCTTGCTTTGTGCACTGGTGCGCAGTCATGTTGGAACAGGAGGGGACCATCCCCAAACTGTTCCCACAAAGTTGGGAGAATGAAATTGTCCAAAATGTCTTGGTATGCTGATGCCTTAAGAGTTTCCTTCACTGGAACTAGGGGGCCAAGCCCAACCCCTGAAAAACAACCCCACACCATAATCCCCCCTCCACCAAACTTTACACTTGGCACAATGCATGTACTGTTCTCCTGGCAACTGCCAAATCCAGACACATCCATCAGATTGCCAGACAGAGAAGCGTGATTGGTCACTCCAGAGAACACGTCTCCACTGCTCTAGAGTCCAGTTGCGGCGTGCTTTACACCAAGGCATCTGACGCTTTGCATTGGTGATGTAAGGCTTGGATGCAGCTGCTCGGCCATGGAAATCCATTCCATGAAGCTCTCTACGCACTGTTGTTGTGCTAATCTGAAGGCCACATGAAGTTTGGAGGTCTTTAGCTATTGTCTCTGCAGACAGTTGGCGACTTCTGCACACTGTGCGCTTCAGCATGTGTTGACCCCGGATGGACTGCACAGGTGGAAACCTAATATGGTACCATGCTTAAATTCACTGAGCTCCTGATCCACATGGAGGAAAAATATATTTGAAATATAATTTAAAAATTTACATCTATTTAAAATGCTGCAATTTTGGCCATATTCAATATATTTCAATAAAATATATATATGCATCAGTGCAATATATATATATATATATATATATATATATATATATATACACAAACACACACACTGCATGTTGAAATGAGTTTTTTTATATATTACAAAATATATATTACAAAATATATGAAATATATTTTTAAAAATATATATATTTTTTTTAAATATTATTCAGATTTTTTTTTAACATATATTTTTACATAGATTTGTAAATGCATTTGTATTTTTAAAGACATACAGTATATTTGAAATGTATTTTTCCATATATAAATATATTTTGAAATATATTGAATATGGCCAAATTTGTATCAATGTATACAATGTGTACAATGCCGGTGAGTGCTATATTTTAGTTTAACCTTTTTAAAGCAGGCTTTCGTTTCAAGGGTTGTGATTTTGAGGTTTTGATTTTTTTTCTTTTCTATTTATTTATTTTTTTTAATCTGACTTTTTTCAAGGTATGAGGGCTTACTAACCAATCTTTTAGACTTGTATTTCAGCAAGAGAATGAGTACAGTGCAGAAGCTGAGACATCTCTGAAGAATCTTGTTGGTAAGAAACCCGGTATTTCTTGTAGTTCCAGATTGGCTTTAACCAATTTACTACTGTGCTATAGCCGAATGGCGGCTACAGTGCAGTAGTCCAGTTCTGGGAGGGTGTCATATGATGTCCTCCCAGTGCCCTGATTATCAATGGAGCTTCAAAATGCCTGACAGTGCTGCCCAGCAGTGGCCATCAGTGCTGCCCAGCAGTGCCCAAGATTGCTACCAATCTGTGCCCATCAGTGCACCTATTAGTGCCAGTCAGTGCTGCAAGTCAATGCGGCCAGTCAGTGCCCTTCAGTGCTACCTATTAGTTCTCTTCAGTACCTCCTATCAGTGCTGCCCAGTAGTGCCCAAGAGTGCTACCAATCTGTGCCCATCAGTGCACCTATTAGTGCCAGTCAGTGCTGCAAGTCAATGCGGCCAGTCAGTGCCCTTCAGTGCTACCTATTAGTTCTCTTCAGTACCTCCTATCAGTGCTGCCCAGTAGTGCCCAAGAGTGCTGTCAATCTGTGCCCATCAGTGCACCTATTAGTGCCAGTCAGTGCTGCAAGTCAATGCGGCCAGTCAGTGCCCTTCAGAGCTACTTATTAGTTCCCTATCAGTGCCCATCATTACCGCCTATCAGTGCCGCATATCAGTGCAGCATCATCAATGCCTCCTCATCAAAACCCACCAGTGCTGCCTTATCAGTGCAGCCTAGCAGTGGCTATTAATGCTGCCTATCAGTGCCCAACAGTGCTGCCTATCAGTGCATCCTCATCGACGCACATCAGTAAACAAAGAAAACTTTTTTTTTTCAAACTTTTTGCAGTTTTTTCATTTATAGTGCAAAAAATAAAACACCCAGTGGTGATTAACTGCCACCAAAAGAAAGCTCTATATGTGTGAAAAAAATGATAACATTTTCACATGAGTAGAGTGTTGCATGACCGCGCAATTGTCAATCAAAGTGCGACAGCACTGAAAACCTAAAATTGGCCTGAGCAGGAAGGGGGTAAAAGTGCCCAGTGGGCAAGTGGTTAAAGCATTGGCATCCTACCCTTGAAAATGGGCAGCATAGCCCACTGCTACAGATTGATCTTCAATCAAAGTCAGTCATCTCAGAGAAAAGAATTTCTTGTACATACTGGCTGTCTGTTGATTCTGACATTGTGCTTGTGGTCACTATCATATACATTTGGCTTGTTACCAGTAGCGCTCTGCTCTTTGTTTTATCTCATCTACACAGTACTCCTAAAGGTACCAGCTGTGGCACTAGTCCTCATTCCTACTCTGCTGCAATATTGATGCATGGAAGCAAGAAGTGAAATCAAGAAGTTTATTGGAGGAGCAAAAAAAAAGTTCAAGGTTTACCAGAAACAAGAGGCAAGGCGAGATTTTCCTCAGAGATCAGTCAGGGAGCTGTCCAGCATCTCAGGTGGCACCATGAAAAAAGCCACATCCAGACATCACAAAGGTCACAGGCAGGGCCGTGGATAAGAGGGTACCAACAGTCCCCCTGTACAGGGCCCAGGCCAGCAGGGGGGCCCAGGCAGCTAGGTGAATCAGATGTGGGCTGCATTGGTGAGCGGCACGGCGGAGGGGGTGTCAATTACGGGAACCAATCCCCTGTATGTAAATCTTGGTAATAACCTGGTCCTTATATCTTAATGGATGCAGAAACCCAGACTGATGGATGGATGGTGTATATTAAGTGCCACACTCTGCAAGGTGATATCTGTGAACAGCCAAAGTGCCTCCTCACCTCCTTTATGAGACCACAAGGGTCACCACACTTTGTGGAATATCCACATATATCCCAGGATGGTTATATCAGTAGATGAGCCCCTCTCGTGGTTTGGATATGCCTGCTACTCCTCCACGTCCTCCTGTCACCTGGCTCCACTCCGTAACCGATCCCACCAGAAGGTCATAGACAACAAAACAGACCTCCCATAGTGTAATACTCCATAATCGCTTTATTTTAAAGAAATAAAAATGCCCACTCACATGGAAGATGATCACAGAAAACTTAAATCCACTGCTATGGGAATGAACATGTGAATCTAGCTCAGAGATGGCGATGAAGTCACGTGTTTACCGTGACGCAACGCGTCGGCACGTATCGATAGGACGAGGCGTAGTGACGTCATCCCGGATGCGGACGCCATCTCTGAGATAGATTCACATGTTCATTCCCATAGCAGTGGATTTAAGTTTTCTGTGATCGTCTTCCATGTGAGTGGGCATTTTTATTTCTTTAAAATAAAGCGATTATGGAGTATTACACTATGGGAGGTCTGTTTTGTTGTCTATGACCTTCTGGTGGGATCGGTTACGGAGTGGAGCCAGGTGACAGGAGGACGAGGAGGAGTAGCAGGGATATCCAAACCACGAGAGGGGCTCATCTACTGATATAACCATCCTGGGATATATGTGGATATTCCACAAAGTGTGGTGACCCTTGTGGTCTCAAAGGAGGTGAGGAGGCACTTTGGCTGTTCACGAATATCACCTTGCAGAGTGTGGCACTTAATATACACCATCCATCCATCAGTCTGGGTTTCTGCATCCATTAAGATATAAGGACCAGGTTATTACCAAGATTTACACACAGTTTGGACTTTTTTTTCACGTGTGATAAGTTCCTCTAAGAGGAATCACTTGTGTCACTACCACTTGATCCCCTATTTGGGGCTTATGTTTTTATTTTGTGGGTAGGGGTGTGTTGCGTGTCTTTATTTATATGCGTTTATATGCATTTAGCGCTACACCATTATATTGTATTGTGTATCTGTGACTTTATACTTTGTGGTTAAGGTTGGTGTTGGCTGCTTAAAGATAGGGTATCCATTTGCAGCGCAGGAGACTTTTTTCTTTTTTCTATTTTCACTGTTTTTAATCCCCTGTATGGCTTCCTCTGTAGCAGCTGAAAGCTGGCTTCTTCTCCTCTCCCCCCCCCCCTGTGCTGACTTTCAGCTGCTGTTCAGAGGGGCATACAGGGGATCGGTTCCAGTAGCTTACCAGCCCCTTCCTTTCCCAAATAGAGAAGAAAGGGGATATAGCACAAGAGGTGCCACCATCCCTGAAAATATAGCGAAAAGAATTCCTCTTCTTGGTGGGACTTTAAAGGCACAAGTTTGTCAATTAATGAACTAATCAATCAACAGTTAAAAAATAACAATCCATTTTTATTTTATACAATCTTAAAAAAGAAATAACATGTTGTGATACAAAAATAGTGGTGGTAAATTGTCAAAGATGTATGACTAGTGGTAGAAGATCGGTCATGCATATGTTGCAACTGACGCGTTTCGAGACCAATCGTTGTCTCTTCAAAAAGGCATGACGCCTGCAATAAACATACACATCAATATACGTCCTTATACATAGACATTTTTTCTAAAATTGGAATATAGTGAAACACTTACATGGCCTCACATGGGGGCAAGGAAAGTGAAAATGAACCGCCAGAGAATTAAAAAGTATTAATTTCCATGATGCAGCAGAAAATATTCATAAGCCTCTCACAGCAAGGAATGCAGGGAAAGGGAGATGACAGAAGCTGCCCAAATGTCTGCTGGAGGGGCCCCGCCCAACAGTGGCGAACCAGCGGCTGGTCCGCACAAGGATGCTGATGGCATGGTGCTGCATTGGAGTGAGAATTGTCTTTTTAAAGATTCTATAAAATAAAAATGGATTGTTATTTTTTAACTGTTGATTCATTAGTTCATTAATTGACAAACTTGTAAAGTCCCACCAACAAGAGGACTTCTTTTCTCTTCCTTTCCTGAATGAACACGAGTGATTGGTACTGATCACTCACTGTGTTCATTCATAACTGAAGCCTAGTAAACTGTGCTTTTTTGTGGGGATGGGGGGCCTTGTTAGGTTGGCCGTAAGGGGCCCTGTAGTTTGGGGGGCTTGGCTGGTTGGCTGTAGCGGCTCTGTGGTTTCTAACAGCACAGGTTCAGATCTGGACTCTGACATAAATGGCTTATTTGCCTTTAGTAAATCACCCCCATTGTATTCTATTCATGATAGCTTTCTGACCTGACTTTAGGTACAAGCAGTGGCGTCCCGAGGCAGGTGCGGGTGACACCTACCGCACGGGGTGACACCGCACCTGCTCCACAAAAAGGTAAGTTGTAAAGCAAGCCAAAGATCCCCGCAGGATGGATCAAATCTGCGGATTGGGGAGCATAATGGATCGGAGTCTGATCTGCTCAATCTGTAGATCCGATCCATTCTGCGGGGATTGTCGGAGGGAGTGTCAACCCTAGGGACTCCCCTGGGTACAAGGTTTGGCGACAAAATTGTACTGCTTAAGTGCAGTGTAGAAAAGTGAGGTCGGCATTTGCCATCTGGCCAGTGCTCCTGGATCTCAAGACTAGCTGAACAGATTTTAGAATTATTTTGCCAGTAAGAAGCTACCTATTTAGCTGGATTTCTGCTTTGAACTCACGTTTACTGCAGTTATTGAGACCTCGAGCATGTTTTCACAGGAAAGGCGCACAATTCCTATTATGACTTCAGCCTCTTCCTCCTGATTGATGTGGGTGATAGGGCCGCCAGCGAACAATTAATAGGAGTCATTTTGCATGTTAAGCAAGTTAATTACGCACAGAGTAGAACATCCCAGGCCATCTCCTAATGAGCAATAACAAGTACATAAGCACCCGTGGCAGTGAATGTATCTTAATTGGAGTGCAGTCATTTATTTTCTTGAAATACGCGACTCGTAAAGTGATTAGCATGACGGGTGCGTACAGAGCTTGTCTCCTTTTGCTGATTATTACTTGTGGGGAGATGTCACGTTGTCACTGATTTACAGTTCAGACTGTCAACAGATTGAGTCTGAAATACTAAAGTTTCAGGTCAGGGGGAGTGTATCTGCGTTCATGTCAAATATACAATTGTGGCAAGAAGAGGCTCGGTTGTTGTTGATTTGTTGTATGATATGATTGCAGGATCACGTTACAGAAAAGAAGGCAGGGGTGTGGAAATGTTTGAAAAAACTAATTGTCCAGGGACTAAATCGGGGTCCCAATCTACTTGTCCCTCATGTCAATCTACAGTGGATATAAAAAGTCTACACATCCCTGTTAAAATGTCAGGTGTACAAAAATTAAACAATCATTTCAGAACTTTTTCCGCCTTTAATGTGACCTATAAACTGTTCGACTCAGTTTAACAACAAACTGAAAACTTTTAGGGGAGGAAGTAAACATAAAAAACTAAAATAATATGGTTGCATAAGTGTGCACACCCTTAAACTAATACTTTGTTGAAGCACCTTTTGATGTGATTCCAGCACTCAGTCTTTTTGGGGATGAGTCTACCAGCATGGCACATCTTGGCTTGGCAATATTTGCCCACTCTTCCTTGCAAAAACACTCCAAATCTGTCAGATTGCGAGGGCATCTCCTGTGCACAGCCCTCTTCAGAGCACCCCACAGATTTTTGATCGGATTCAGATCTGAGCTCTGGCTGGGCCATTCCAAAACATTCATCTTCTTCTGGTGAAGCCATTCCTTTGTTGATTTGGATGTATGCTTTGGGTCGTTGTCATGCTGACAGATGAAGTTCCTCTTCATGTTCAGCTTTCTAGCAGAAGCCTGAAGATTTTGTGCCAATATTGACTGGTATTTGGAACTGTTCATAATTCCCTCTACGTTGACTAAGGCCTCAGTTCCAGCTGAAGAAAAACAGTCCCAAAGCATGATGCTGCCACCACCATGCTTCACTGTGGGTATGGTGTTCTTATGGTGTTCTTTTGGTGATGTGCAGTGTTGTTTTTGCACCAAACATATCTTTTGGAATTATGGCCAAAAAGTTCAACCTTGGTTCCATCAGACCAGAACACATTTTCCCACATGCGTTTGGGAGACATCAGATGTGTTTTTGCAAATTTTAGCTGGGCTTTGATGTTTTTCTTCGTAAGAAAAGGCTTCCATCTTCCCACTCCACCCCATAGCCCAGACATATGAAGAATATGGTAGATTGTTGTCACATGTACCACACAGCCAGTACTTGCCAGATATTCCTGCAGCTTCTTAAATGTTGCTGTAGGCCTCTTTGGAGCCTCCCAGACCAGTCTTTTTCTTGTATTTTTATCAATTTTGGAGGGACGTCCAGTTCTTGGTAATGTCACTGTTGCGCCATATTTTCTACACTTGATGATGACTTTCTTCACTGTGCTCCATGGTATATCTAATGCCTTGGAATTTCTTTTGTACCCTTCTCCTGACTGATATTTAATAATATCAGTCAGGATATTATTAAATAATAATAATTAATAATGTGATACCTCTAATGCATGGAAGCTCTCTGCGGACCATGGCTTTTGCTGTAGGATGCAACTACGAAAATGTCAGGAAAGACCTACTAGAACAGCTGAACTTTATTTGAGGTTAATCAGAGGCACTTTAAATGGTGGCAGGTGTGTACTGACTCCTGTTCAACATGAATGTGATTGCTTAATTCTGAACATCCCTAGTTATTAGAGGGTGTGCTCACTTCTGCAACCACATTATTTTTAGATTTTTATGTTTACTTCTCCCCCTAAAAGAGTTCAGTTTGTTTTTCATTTGAGTTGTACAGTTTAAAGGTCAAATTAAAGATGGAAAAAGTTTTGAAATTATTTATTTTTGTCTCTTTTTTTATATCACAGAAACCTGACATTTAACAAGGGTGTGTAGACTTTTTATATACACAGTACAGTCATGATAAAAAGCAATTTTTTAATCAAAACCAAAATTTAAATCTGAGGTGCTTTTAGGAATGTCTGGAGTTTTTAAAAAACAAAAGGGGCTTTATGGTGACTTAAATGTGTAATATTTTTATTATTGTGCTGTTTATCTCCTCCTCACCTCCCTGCCTGTCTTCAGCACCATAAAATCCGCAAAACATTATATATTTTCTGAAAGCAGTGGCCATAGAGAATAAAATAGGGGTAGTTTCAATTTATACCAAATTAAAAAAGAAAAAAGCGCCATATTACAAAAAACACCAAAGTGTCAGCAGCATATCCCACCCAAAATACATTTTGGCAATAATAATCCTAATTAAAAGGTATGCACTAATAACAAACTTATACAAAGGTGTATATCATCAAAAAATATATATTAGTTTCCAAAAAAATATATATCTTCAGTGACTTGAACCAACTGTGAAAAATCCACCACCAAAGGAGATTAAATGAACTGATCAGAGCTAATGGCTGGTCAGATTATAAACCAGCAACAGCGCTTGTGCTCTGGGAGCAATGAACCCGATGTCCAAATAGATATGGTGATGTTTCAGATACTTCCAGATAATAATCACAGCCAAACAACTTTGCAGCCCAAGCTCTTATGATGAACTTCTCCACTCTGTCTCATACCTCCATGAGAGCATGCAGTACACTCAGGGACAAAAAAGAGAACATAATGGTGCAATACATTTTTTTCATTTATCTCTTTAATAAAAAAGGTATAAGGAAACTCACAAACAAGGTGTCCAACAGACACCAGCTTCAATCGCAAAAAAAGGTGAGATGCAATTACCGCTCACCGCGGATCTCTCCCATACAGCACAAAACAGCAAGGCTCTCTAACGTCCACATCGAGTAGGCCACGCCCAACCGGTTTCGTCACACCAGCGTCATCAAGGGGCAGTACAAATGGGAACGTCAGACAGCTCTTATACTCTTCATCTACATAGTTTTAACACCCAGCCAATCACTGCGTTCCTAGTCTCCTTAATCACACCGGCTTGAACAGGTGTCTCCCAATTGTTTCAAGTCACTGAAGATACATTTTTTTTTTTTTGGACAATAATATATATTTTTTTTGGACACTAATTTATGTTTGGACACTATAATTATTTATTTAAAACACTAAATTTTTTTTGGATGATGATATACACCTTTGTATAAGTTTGTTATTAGCGCATACCTTTTAATTAGTTTCAATTTATGTCACAGGATATTACCACAAAAGTCTAGGAAACACATTTCAGTAAAAATTACACTTAATTTTAGGGCACAAAACAGCAATAATTTTTGGTAAAAAATAAAAGATGAGGTACTTTAGTACCCTACATTTTCTATAGGTGACGCATTTAAAACCCCTTATAGGTCACCAGTTTAGTGTTACAGAGGAGGCCTGGTGCTAAAATTATTGCTCTCATTCTGATATGTGTGGCAGTTTGTTGACGTTTTCATGTGTAGATGCCCCAGTGTGTGCTTTTCTGTTTGTACATGCATATATGTGGGGTGTGGCTCAAAAAAAATTTTTTTTGGGGGGGGGGGTATTATGTGCTCAGGTGTAACTTTTTTTTACAATTTAAGAAAGATTTTTTTTTTACTTAACTTTTGTTTTTTTCCTCACATAGGGGACAAAAAGTGTGATGATTTTTGATGACAGGTTCTCTTTTTTGAGACATCCAGGGTCTAAAAGAGCCTGGATGTCTCCCTGGTAATCAACTGGATGTAATGCAGTGCATATCGCACTACATTACATTCTTTGTACCTGTCAATGGGGACTCGGAAGTGATGTCATCACTTCCGGGTCAGGAGAAGAAGAGGAAGGGAGTGGACGTGTCCGCTCTCCTCCATCCCCTTTACACGCTGGCATCCACTGAACTGCAGATGGGCAAGCAGAGCCCGGGAGACATAGCGGGCAAGACGGAGGTACACGGGGTGGCGGAGGAGGCTGGTACTGTGAGCTGCATGGAAGCTGCCGGCGCTTGGCACTACATGGCGATGAAAATTGAACATCCCTGGAAGGTACAAAGACACAAAGGCACATACAAGTGCGCTTAATGGGCCTCAATTAGTTAAAGTGGTAATAAACCCTTTTTATTTTATTTTCACCTATATAATAAAGCTTACCTGTAGGTAAAATGAATCTCCTAAACGTGCACCATTTAGGAGATATTCTAGTGAGCGGCAGCCAGTGATGTCACCGGTGCATGCGCTCTGATGGAACAGTATACCCGTGCTATTCTCTCAGAGCTATGTACTGTGGCAGAGACGCCCGTGCACATGAGCAAGGGTGACGTCATCATGGCTTGGCCAGTCAAGTGGCGAACCCGGAAAGAAGACCGGGTGAAGATGGAAGACAGAGGTGGTGCTGCTGGAGGGCATCATTTAAAGGTAAGTCTTTCATAATGTGCTAGTATGCAATGCATACTAGCACATTATAACATTGTCTTGCATGGAGAGCTTTTTTTTTTTCCCCTCTAGTTTACTACCCCTTTAACCACTTCAAGTCCAGACACTTTTACTCCCTTCCTGTCCAGGCAAATTTTCAGCTTTCAGCGCTGTCACACTTTGAATGACAATTGCGCGGTCATGCAACCCATATGAATTTTTTAGCATTTTTTGGAGACAGATAAAACTTTATTTTGGTGGTATTTATTCACCACTGAGATTTTTATCTTTTTGCTATATAAATGAAACAGTCCAAACATTTTGAAAAAAAAGTGTTTTTTTTATAAAATTTTGCAAATAAATAATCTTTCTTCATAAATCTTGGCCAAAATGTATTAATCTATCTTTTTAGTAAAAAAATAACCCAAAGTAGTTTATAACCAAAAGTAATAATTTTTCAAAAAAAGTTTTACAGATTTTTATTACATTAATATTTATGTTTTTGTAACATACTGTCACCCTAGCAGTACAATGTCACCATAGTGAAACTGTACTACTTGTGGGGGGTTATGAAGATTTTTTTTTTCTCTTTTTATACTGATTGCTTTTACACCCATAAAGGCTGTAAAAGCAATAATTTCTCCTTCTCTCTGGCTGCATTCTTGCGGTGCCGTGCGCTCCCAGGGAGTGCGCACTGGCAATGGATGCAGGGGGACATTTAGAAACGTCCAACTGCATCAGCAGCACTCCCGTCCAGCCGTTTATCGATATGGGCCGGACGGGAAGAGGTTAAAGTCCAATTGCAAGTGTAAATTTTTGTTTATTAAAAATCTTACAAACATAAAAAACATATTTACATATATACAAAATAAATGTTATATATATATATATATATTTAAACAAAAATAGCTTACTTCAGCATAGAAAATAGAAAACATCTTTTTTGCTGGGAAAAAACACAAACATAACGAATTATATTTTAATATTGTTATTATCTTTATAATGTATCTCAACAAACCCTACCTCCACCTAAACACACCCTCGGGCTAAGAAACAACTAAACATTTAATCCATGTATGCTGCCTTTTTTCACAAATCTGATTTTACAAAAATCTAGGGGACGGGAAAGGACAGAAAGAGAAGCCACGCCCCCAGAGACTGACAGACAGCAGCTATGGGGACCTGACATTCCTCCACACCTTTGTCCAGACTCCCGGCCACCACCTGTCCTTCTCAAGACCCCAAATCTTCCCAACCTCACCCAAAATGTTGTGCACCACCACCTCGACAGGAAGGACTTTTTAGCGAATGGAAACCTGACACCGTGCATTCCACGTGTAGTAACGGACTACTAAGCTAACTAGAAAAAGTGCCTCAAAATCAAATTCCTGGTGAGTTCAAAAGGCTACGTAAGACCATTCTGCATAACTCAAGTAGGAAAGGAGATACCCACAGCCCCACCCACCCCCTTGTAGACTTCTATATTGAAGGGGCACTGAAGCAAGAAATGGTCCATCATCTCCTCCACCCCACCACACTCCGCTATTGGACAACTACAGTTCTCCACAGAGCAATGCTTCAGGTTGTCCTCCACATAGAGTCTGCCATGGAACAAGAGCCAGGCCAAATCCTGAAACTTTAAAAGGATTCTCTCTAGATTCATCAAATGCAGATCCTCCCTCATAACAGGGCCTGGGAAATCCCTCAAGGCCAATGGCTCACTAAAGGAAGAATCAACAACCCTCCTCTCCAGGGCCTTCCTAGGAAGAGACTTAATTTCCTCCGCCATCACTCGCCACTGCCAAAGTATTTTCAGGCACGGGGCAACATAAGCCGGGAGCTTACTATGTTGCACCCTCAGGCTTTTTCCAATTGCAAGTATAGCACCCTCTAGTGTGCGACTAGAATGGTGTAGAGTATTATAGGCAAAATCGTTGTGTTTGACTCATGGTAGTTGTGTGAATCATGTGATTAAGGTCAGGTTATTGCAGACGAGCTGGATGACTCAACAGATTGTGGCTCTATCGCCTCCTCCTGACTCTGGAGGACCATGGAACCTTCCGGAAGTCAGTAAGAAGGAAGGGGCGGAGGCCTATTCTGCATATTCATGGGTATCTGCATATCCTCAGATGAGCCAATGGGGAGTGACGATTGGGGCGAGATTGATTGGGGGTCTCCCAGACTGGAAGCAAAATTTTGGCCCCTAGAGATAGAGGTGGAAAATTCCCCAGAGAGTGAATTGGATGAGGAATGACACTGGGGGAATGCTCAAGACATTGCTGATCTGCATTAGGGAATATCTGTAGGGGAAGCAGAATGGAGGGAGAGGACCATTATCCCTGACCAGGCAGGATGGGTGGCCAGATCGGAGTCACCATCGACCCCTGCAGAAAGACAGCAACCAGACAGACCAGGTCACATTCACGTCCAATATCGAACCCAGGGGGGGCCACGGGACACCTAGGGTAGGAAAAAAGCCTGGGACTTGGCCTACAAGCTGTGGATTACTCGGTCTGCACAGGATTGTGTGTTACCTGGACGGGGAAGATGCAGGGAGCTCTCTAGATTCTCCAGGTTCCAGAGAGATGTACAAAGGAAAACCACACTGGAGTGGGGACTGGACTTCCCCGCAGATGTTATGGACACTATTAAGACCTCCCGCTCCCATTGGGAAGAGAAGCTGATTTGGGACTATTTGCATGTATGTAAGTCCCAAAGGGAGCCCACTAACCCTAATATGTTCCAGGATATCCGGTTGAAGTGGAGCCAACGGAAGACCATTTACAACCAAGTGGTCATTATTAAGGCCAGCCGGCCCAGCAAGAGCTACTCATTGGCCAGAAATTGCCCTAATGGAGAAGTCACCAAATTACCCAATCCTGAGCTATACTGGTGAAATGCTTGGGAAAGCCTTTTTGTTTGTTCTTTGTTGACGCTGCTGGTCCAAATCATGCCATCTACCATTCTCATTTCCTCTTCAGTCTGATATTGTTGGAAAGACTTGGAGGTACGACCCAGGACATTATTCAAGGAAAATGAAACTAGAGGGGAGGGCTCTTCCTTCAGAGACTTTTGTGTGTAAAATGTTTTATGTTAGCAGGATCATAACCCCCTGGTAGCAGACTATGTAGATAGTTTAGCCAGTGTGAAGGTTGTGTATATTTTCCTCCTTTCAGGCTCATCATGGAAGGCTGTCCTTCTATCCAAAATTGAGACTTTGTGATTTTTTTTTTTGATAATATCTATTTTTTACAGTTTGCTAGAAGGCTTCTCTTTAGGGGGAGGTCCTTCAACAAAACAAATGTGCATAGTTTGTCTACTGGTAATCTATAATTTGCTTAACCAGTCTGCTAGCTGCAGGGAGCTGTGGTTAGGATGTACAGTATATATGTAACACCCTGCTAATAGAATGCAGGATGTTAAATCGAACGCAAGATGGCAATGTCCTGCAGAACAGTGGCATTCACACTCTGCAGAGCAGTCCCATGGAACTTGTATGCTGAACCGCAGGACTTAAGGAACAGTGTAGTGAAGAACTACATTTCCCAGAGGACCTGGCATGTTAGCAGGACATATATATAATAAAACCAGGGAGATGAGGAAGTGAGAGGGAAGAGATCTGGAGAGAGGAGTGCACTGACTGTGAGAGGACCGGACCAGGCTATGGAAAGGGAGAAAGAGAGGAGACAAGGAGAGTCTGCTGATTGCTGACCTTGCCGTATTGTGGAGAAAGTTATTCTGCTAGCAGGTGACCGGAAAGTGTGTGGAAGCTTTATCGAAAGAGAGAGAGAGAGACTGCCAGAGCTCGGCAGACGCCATCCCTCGGGTGAGAAAGTCCAGCATTATCAAGGATAGGGAACACTGCTCTACCTCTATTTTCCTGCACATAGTTGCAGATATCGCACATAGTTATTAGAAGTGCCTTTACCTGCCATTGTTTGACTACACTTAGCACAGCCTTATCATCATAACTGATAGCAGGGCGATCGGTCCACAGGTGAAACCACCACTGTGTCACCATCATCATCAATTTACTCTGCTAAGGAGGCCTTTTCCTTATTGTGGCAAAGGTCTTGTAGCCTAAAGAGTTGCTCTTTGCCAACTACCACTTTTATCAGATTGGCCACTTGTTGCTTTAGATTAACTAGTGACTATTGCCTTAAAGGAATATTACATCCGTAAAATTGCTGCTGAAAGGGGAGTTTTATTCTTCCCCTCTTTATTACACTGTTCCTCAGAGAGTTATAGTCTTCCCTTCCCTTCACTGTGCACCAACTGGACCCCATCACACATGCAAAAGATTCTTCTCTGACTTTAAAAAACATTGGTTGTTTTGGGGTAAAGAGGTATTTTCCTTATTTCAGGCTATCTCCTTGCCATCAGGTCCTGAGGGCTCAAAGTGAGCTAGTCTACCAGTTTGATAGTTCCAGCTGATCACGGGACTGTAAGACCAACCTCTGATGCTGATGTATGATGAATGAAAAGTAAGAGCCTCGCTGTTGATGCCTTGATCTGCAATGACTGACGGCTTTCAGGAAAAGAACAGTCCAGGATCTGCTTTTTTGTCCCCCTTCCATTGTTTCAAGCCAAACTGGGCATCCCATAACCCCTATTTCTCTATCCAAGTTGAATTTACCTAATAAAACAACAAAATCAAGCTCACGGACTGGCCATTGTCTTTGGATGCAAGTCTGTGTGAAGAATACCTGTTGCCTGGCTGTGTGGAGGGAAGCTTATGGATACTCACAACACAGTGGCCTTCACAAGGGTAGCACTACATAATTTTGGCAAAAAGCATTTAAATAGGTTTCTTCACAGACCCTCAAAATGAAAAAGAATCTCTACCTGCTTTGATCGCCCCAATCTCTGGCACTGCATCTATCCACCTCCTGGCTACCTCTTCTGAGTTGGTGACACTCAGCATTACTCAACCCACTTCTTGTGAGCTTAGGGCATCAAGGCCCTGACCCCTGGAATGGACACACAGGAACATGCTACAGAGAGTGGAGCCACATCATTACAGGACAATGGTCTAAAGCAGTGGTGGGCAACCTTTTTTTTCAACTGAGCCAAATCTCGCCAAAACCATGATTGAAATTTATTTTGAAAGCCACATTTTTAAAACTGAAAATACATCTCCCATATAGTAATTCATCCCCCATAGTAATTCATCCCCTAACTAGAAAAAGTGCCTCAAAATCAAATTCCTGGTGAGTTCAAAAGGCTACGTAAGACCATTCTGCATAACTCAAGTAGGAAAGGAGATACCCACAGCCCCACCCACCCCCTTGTAGACTTCTATATTGAAGGGGCACTGAAGCAAGAAATGGTCCATCATCTCCTCCACCCCACCACACTCCGCTATTGGACAACTACAGTTCTCCACAGAGCAATGCTTCAGGTTGTCCTCCACATAGAGTCTGCCATGGAACAAGAGCCAGGCCAAATCCTGAAACTTTAAAAGGATTCTCTCTAGATTCATCAAATGCAGATCCTCCCTCATAACAGGGCCTGGGAAATCCCTCAAGGCCAATGGCTCACTAAAGGAAGAATCAACAACCCTCCTCTCCAGGGCCTTCCTAGGAAGAGACTTAATTTCCTCCGCCATCACTCGCCACTGCCAAAGTATTTTCAGGCACGGGGCAACATAAGCCAGGAGCTTACTATGTTGCACCCTCAGGCTTTTTCCAATTGCAAGTATAGCACCCTCTAGTGTGCGACTAGAATGGTGTAGAGTATTATAGGCAAAATCGTTGTGTTTGACTCATGGTAGTTGTGTGAATCATGTGATTAAGGTCAGGTTATTGCAGACGAGCTGGATGACTCAACAGATTGTGGCTCTATCGCCTCCTCCTGACTCTGGAGGACCATGGAACCTTCCGGAAGTCAGTAAGAAGGAAGGGGCGGAGGCCTATTCTGCATATTCATGGGTATCTGCATATCCTCAGATGAGCCAATGGGGAGTGACGATTGGGGCGAGATTGATTGGGGGTCTCCCAGACTGGAAGCAAAATTTTGGCCCCTAGAGATAGAGGTGGAAAATTCCCCAGAGAGTGAATTGGATGAGGAATGACACTGGGGGAATGCTCAAGACATTGCTGATCTGCATTAGGGAATATCTGTAGGGGAAGCAGAATGGAGGGAGAGGACCATTATCCCTGACCAGGCAGGATGGGTGGCCAGATCGGAGTCACCATCGACCCCTGCAGAAAGACAGCAACCAGACAGACCAGGTCACATTCACGTCCAATATCGAACCCAGGGGGGGCCACGGGACACCTAGGGCAGGAAAAAAGCCTGGGACTTGGCCTACAAGCTGTGGATTACTCGGTCTGCACAGGATTGTGTGTTACCTGGACGGGGAAGATGCAGGGAGCTCTCTAGATTCTCCAGGTTCCAGAGAGATGTACAAAGGAAAACCACACTGGAGTGGGGACTGGACTTCCCCGCAGATGTTATGGACACTATTAAGACCTCCCGCTCCCATTGGGAAGAGAAGCTGATTTGGGACTATTTGCATGTATGTAAGTCCCAAAGGGAGCCCACTAACCCTAATATGTTCCAGGATATCCGGTTGAAGTGGAGCCAACGGAAGACCATTTACAACCAAGTGGTCATTATTAAGGCCAGCCGGCCCAGCAAGAGCTACTCATTGGCCAGAAATTGCCCTAATGGAGAAGTCACCAAATTACCCAATCCTGAGCTATACTGGTGAAATGCTTGGGAAAGCCTTTTTGTTTGTTCTTTGTTGACGCTGCTGGTCCAAATCATGCCATCTACCATTCTCATTTCCTCTTCAGTCTGATATTGTTGGAAAGACTTGGAGGTACGACCCAGGACATTATTCAAGGAAAATGAAACTAGAGGGGAGGGCTCTTCCTTCAGAGACTTTTGTGTGTAAAATGTTTTATGTTAGCAGGATCATAACCCCCTGGTAGCAGACTATGTAGATAGTTTAGCCAGTGTGAAGGTTGTGTATATTTTCCTCCTTTCAGGCTCATCATGGAAGGCTGTCCTTCTATCCAAAATTGAGACTTTGTGATTTTTTTTTTTGATAATATCTATTTTTTACAGTTTGCTAGAAGGCTTCTCTTTAGGGGGAGGTCCTTCAACAAAACAAATGTGCATAGTTTGTCTACTGGTAATCTATAATTTGCTTAACCAGTCTGCTAGCTGCAGGGAGCTGTGGTTAGGATGTACAGTATATATGTAACACCCTGCTAATAGAATGCAGGATGTTAAATCGAACGCAAGATGGCAATGTCCTGCAGAACAGTGGCATTCACACTCTGCAGAGCAGTCCCATGGAACTTGTATGCTGAACCGCAGGACTTAAGGAACAGTGTAGTGAAGAACTACATTTCCCAGAGGACCTGGCATGTTAGCAGGACATATATATAATAAAACCAGGGAGATGAGGAAGTGAGAGGGAAGAGATCTGGAGAGAGGAGTGCACTGACTGTGAGAGGACCGGACCAGGCTATGGAAAGGGAGAAAGAGAGGGGACAAGGAGAGTCTGCTGATTGCTGACCTTGCCGTATTGTGGAGAAAGTTATTCTGCTAGCAGGTGACCGGAAAGTGTGTGGAAGCTTTATCGAAAGAGAGAGAGAGAGACTGCCAGAGCTCGGCAGACGCCATCCCTCGGGTGAGAAAGTCCAGCATTATCAAGGATAGGGAACACTGCTCTACCTCTATTTTCCTGCACATAGTTGCAGATATCGCACATAGTTATTAGAAGTGCCTTTACCTGCCATTGTTTGACTACACTTAGCACAGCCTTATCATCATAACTGATAGCAGGGCGATCGGTCCACAGGTGAAACCACCATTGTGTCACCATCATCATCAATTTACTCTGCTAAGGAGGCCTTTTCCTTATTGTGGCAAAGGTCTTGTAGCCTAAAGAGTTGCTCTTTGCCAACTACCACTTTTATCAGATTGGCCACTTGTTGCTTTAGATTAACTAGTGACTATTGCCTTAAAGGAATATTACATCCGTAAAATTGCTGCTGAAAGGGGAGTTTTATTCTTCCCCTCTTTATTACACTGTTCCTCAGAGAGTTATAGTCTTCCCTTCCCTTCACTGTGCACCAACTGGACCCCATCACACATGCAAAAGATTCTTCTCTGACTTTAAAAAACATTGGTTGTTTTGGGGTAAAGAGGTATTTTCCTTATTTCAGGCTATCTCCTTGCCATCAGGTCCTGAGGGCTCAAAGTGAGCTAGTCTACCAGTTTGATAGTTCCAGCTGATCACGGGACTGTAAGACCACTTTAGGTTGAAGGTACTGGGTTAGGTTCTGCAAAGCAGGTCTGCTAATATTAAATCTGTTATAAGTGTTGTCTTTTCATAAGTTCAGACTGACACAAGTAACAATTGATTTGACACATGCCAATGCTGTGTATTCTGTGTAGCCAAGCCATATTGAAGTTTGCTATAACCTCTTCCTAGTTTACGACAATCCGTGTGTGAATTCACTTTCTGGTGGTAAATTATTCCAGCTAAGAGTGTACTGTGGTGTCAGCAGGGGTTGGGCTTTCAGAGAAGGGTCCAGATCCACAGGGAACCCGAAAACAATTCAGCAACTCCTAAGGGGGTAGTGCTACATATAAATATATAAATTGCCTTATAATATTTTTGATAACTATATTGCCTTAAAAGTATATTTGCTAGCCACAGGGAGCTGCTGGCAGGACGAATATGTGTTCTAGTTTGATAATTTGCTGGCTACAGGGACCTGTAGTAAAAACTGTATATGCAATATGCCTTTTTTAAATCTTGAGAACAAAATGTATATCTATATGAATATGTATACTGTATATTTGATATTTAATATTTATTTGTACATATTCCCTTCCACGTTTGTACCATTTTCCCCTCTATTTTCTTATGGGATGCCCTTTTTCTTGTACATATTTTTCAATCCAATGGGACCATGGCTGTTTCAAGGGGGGGAATGAGTGTAGAACCCTCTAGTGTGGCTCTATCGCCTCCTCCTGCCTCTAGGGGTCCATGGAACCTTCTGGAAGTCGGTAAGAAGGAGGCCATGGTAGAGTGGTGGACTGGCCTATAAATATGTGGGAGTCAAGCTGACAGAGGAGTTGAGTGGAAGATGGAGACTGTCAGTGTCTATGAGGGGTCCCCTAGATTGGGGGGGGCAGCCTCTAGGCTTGGCTTAGGCTGGCTCAGAAGGATATATTCTGTGGAGAGGTGTGGATGGGATCAAGACCTGGAGCAGTAGGGAGCAAGGAGGACAAAGTGAGTACAGAAGGATAGAGAGAAAACAGGTGGCGCACACACATAGTGCATTATCCAAGGTTTATTGTAGGAGTGAAATAATAAAAACATACTCACAGATGAAGCATGTATCTAAAAAGCAAAGAAAAATTACAATGGCCACAACGGCAGGCAAGGGGTTCTCACTGTCAGTGCGGTCAAATGGCTGATGCGTTTCGGGGACGAATCCCTTTCCTCAGAGCTGATGACCAACCTCTGATGCTGATGTATGATGAATGAAAAGTAAGAGCCTCGCTGTTGATGCCTTGATCTGCAATGACTGACGGCTTTCAGGAAAAGAACAGTCCAGGATCTGCTTTTTTGTCCCCCTTCCATTGTTTCAAGCCAAACTGGGCATCCCATAACCCCTATTTCTCTATCCAAGTTGAATTTACCTAATAAAACAACAAAATCAAGCTCACGGACTGGCCATTGTCTTTGGATGCAAGTCTGTGTGAAGAATACCTGTTGCCTGGCTGTGTGGAGGGAAGCTTATGGATACTCACAACACAGTGGCCTTCACAAGGGTAGCACTACATAATTTTGGCAAAAAGCATTTAAATAGGTTTCTTCACAGACCCTCAAAATGAAAAAGAATCTCTACCTGCTTTGATCGCCCCAATCTCTGGCACTGCATCTATCCACCTCCTGGCTACCTCTTCTGAGTTGGTGACACTCAGCATTACTCAACCCACTTCTTGTGAGCTTAGGGCATCAAGGCCCTGACCCCTGGAATGGACACACAGGAACATGCTACAGAGAGTGGAGCCACATCATTACAGGACAATGGTCTAAAGCATTTAGGATCAGACCATCGTGGAGGAAGAAGAGGGCAAACAGGACCTTTAACATCATCGGACAAAGCCAATTAAATCTACAAAACATAGTATGTATACTGTGGATTTTATTTTTTTTACAGCTTCTGAGATGTTCCATTCTGGAGGAAGGGGTGGGGGGGAAGGGGGGCCTGGTGAGCCCACTTGGGCATTAAAGTAGAAGAAAAGGCTAAAAAGTGAAAGTATCTTCAAATGTTACCTCTGCATTGCACCCCAATAAACCGCATACATTTTTACATGAATAGAACTCTAAAGACTTTTTTTCCTAGGTGTAGCACCCTCCTAGTTAGATAGGGGGAGCTAGCCAATTATTTTTTCAGTCAGAAGGTTGAGTAGCAGCCTGGGTAATAGCTAGAGGGGACAAACCTGGGTCAGGGCTAAGGGGCTCTGCAGATAAGCTCACTGATACCCCCCTGATCTAGAGACTTGGAGAAGTCTCTAGAACTCAGTGGGCGGGTGAGGAGGAGTTGGTCTGCACTCTTGAGGGATCCTGATCGATCCCCAGGCCGGAGACGTGGCATGGAGTCAAGACAGCCCTTAAGAGTGACTGAGCCCACTCAGAGGCAGGAAAGTTTGGGTGGAAAATGTAGAGAAGGCTGAGATGCAGGAGCCTGAGAAGGAGCCCAGTGGGAAGGAGTCTACCTACAGGCAGGGTTGCTGGAAAGGAGGCTCACTCAATCTCAGGAGTCCCCTGAGAGAGGACCACCTGTGCAGCAGGGAAGCAGCCAGCCCAGCGGAAGGCCTGAAGGCAGCTACCAACCCAACAAGCACACAGGAGAGAAATAGTGAGTGGCACCCCCTAGGCAATTTAAGGGGAGAGGGGCATTCTGGTAGGAAAACTGATTAGCTCTTTACACAGGACTGTTTGATTTAAAGTGCAGGCACCCAATCCCCTTGTCCAGGGATTTCCTCAAGATAGCTGGATGAGAAGAGGATTCATCTGGGGTCTGGGGTGGTACACCAGGAGAGGCTGGAGAGATCTCCAAGAAAGAACTTTTGCTGTAAGAAGACTTGTACATAGTTGCAGTTCCATTGGGCAACCCATACACCTAGGGTTGCCACCTCATCCCTTTAAAACCAAACATATAATAATTCTGTGGCTGATTAAGATGGTAATTAAAATCACTTAGTGCCTTATCTGCGTTAAATTAGCTTCAGAACCTGTGTAATTAATGTGTTCGATTTTAAAGGGATGAGGTGGCAACCCTACATACACCCTTTATCCCATCCAAGTTCAAATACCCCTAATAAAACTTAAAACCAAGCTCAAGGACTGTTTACTGTCTCCTTTATGCAAGCTGGAATGCAAGTGAAAAATGCGTGTTGCCTGGCTGTGCAGGACTATAGGGGGACCCAAATCTTCAGCAACTCCTATGGGGGTAGTGCTACGTATGTTTTTCCATGCGGCCGTGCGACCACTCTGGCTCCTTTGTGCAGATGAACAGCTGCTATGGCTGGTAGGAGGGAACTCTCTCCCCCTCCCAACAACACTTTGAGCAGTGGACATTGGTGGGTGACATCACTGCTCTAGGTAATTAATCCCTGTTATTGGCTCTCCGCATTACACAGAGGAGTCAGACGCAGCAATGTGACCTCATGGGAAAACTTGGGAAGAAAAAAGGTATTTAAAGTGCAATTTATGCTAAAATGTTTGTAGTGTGATGGGGAGCACCAGGAAAGCAACATTTGTTTAGCTTTTCCTTCTAAAATGGAGCTCCACCCAAAAGGGGAAGTTCTGCTTTAAGCCCCCCGCTCCCCATTAAAGATTGGCACCTTTGGGGAGCGGGTACCCGAATTTGACAGGTACCTGCTCCCACTTCCCCTGCGATCTCTTCTGTGATGGGAAGGGGAAGTTGTCCTCCCCCCCTCCCTCCCTGTAGTCTCCTGGGACACGTGCCAGGTCCCAGAAGCCTATGGGGCCAATCACAAAGTGCAGCGCTACTCGCACATGTGCAGTGGGCACCCGGCTATGAAGCCGCAAGATGTCACAGCCGGGTGCCCACACTGAAGATGCCGGCACCACGGAGAGAAGACGGCCGGTGAAACCAGTTGTGGTGAGGACACAGCTGGACCAAGGGACAGGTAACTGTCTGTATTTTAAAAGTCAGCAGCTACAGTTTTTGTAGCTGCTGACTTTTTTTTTTTTCAGGTGAAACTCCGCTTCAAAGTACAGTTGTGTTCAAAATAATATCAGTGTGCTGAAAAAAGTGAATACAGCTCAAAATCATTCTAATAGCTTTTATTTCCATACACACAAATGCATTGGGAACACGACACATTCTATTCCAAATCAAAACATGAAGAAAAATAGATCAAATTTGTGTTGTTCCTCTAAAAAAATTGAAGAAAAGTGAATATTAGACTGTTCAAAAAAATAGCAGTGTTTGTATTCTTCTTTACAAACTCAAACATTCACTATATAAACTGAAAAATGTTTGAAGATTTTGCTTTCCTTTGAATGACTTCATGAATATTTGGTTGTAGTCGCACTGTTTCTGAGAACTGCTGTACATCTGTGTTGCATGGAGTCCCCCAACTTCTGGCCCCTGTGATCAGGTATTCCAGCCCAGGATGATTGGACTACATTCCACAGTTCTTCTCTATTTCTTGGTTTTGCCTCAGAAACTGCATTTTTGATGTCACCCCACAAGTTTTCTATTGGATTAAGATCTGGGGATTGGGCTGGCCACTCCATAACGTCAATCTTGTTGGTCTGGAACCAAGATGTTGCACGTTTACTGGTGTGTTTGGGGTCGTTGTCTTGGTGGAACACCCATTTCAAGGGCATTTCCTCTTCAGCATAAGGCAGCATGACCTCTTCAAGTATTCTGATGTATTCAAACTGATCCATGATCCCTGGTATGCGATAAATAGGCCCAACACCGTAGTATGAGAAACATCCCCATATCATGATGCTTGCACTACCATGCTTCACTGTCTTCACAGTGTACTGTGGCTTGAATTCAGTGTTTGGGGGTCGTCTGACAAACTGTCTCCGGCCACTAGACCCAAAAAGAACAATCTTACTTTCATCAGTCCACAAAATGTTGCGCCATTTCTCTTTAGGCCAGTCAATGTGCTCTTTGGCAAATTGTAACCTCTTCAGCACATGTCTTTTTTTCAACAGTGGGACTTTGCGGGGGCTTCTTGCAGATAGCTTGGCTTCACATAGGCGTCTTCTAATTGTAACAGTTCTCACAGGGAACTTTACACCTTCTTTCATCTTCCTGGAGCTGATTGTTGGCTGAGTCCTTGGTTGTTTTGGTTGCCATTTTAAAGCATTTGTGATCATTTTAGCTGAGCAGCCTATCATTTTCTGCACTTCTTTATATGTTTTCCCCTCTCCAATCAACTTTTTAATCAAGGTACGCTGTTTTTCTGAACAATGTCTGGAACAACCCATTTTCCTCGGAATTTCAGAGAGAAATGCACTGTAACCAGCATGTACAACATTTGCTGCCTTCCTTCCTTAAATATGGGTAATAATTGCCACCTGTTTTTCAAAGAATGAATGACCTCACTAATAGAACTCCACACTGCTATTATTTTGAACATGCCTCTTTCAATCAGTGATTCAATTACACATAATCAGCAGCATGCATGTCATGACTGTTGTGTCTGTTGGATTTCTATTACTCTACTACACCTGCTAGTAAATTATTTGCCATGTAGAAATATCATTTCTACCAAAAACAGTGATTGATCCGGTTAGTGATGTCTGACTGCTATTATTTTGAACACAACTGTATATCTTAAGTTGATGTTTTGCTGGTCTTTGTTATTTCTTACCATCTGTGTCCCAATGAGAATATTGCCCTTGCTTCATGTGCCATAGATAGGTTTCTTCACAGTGAGAGCTGTGAAAATGTGGAATGGACTCCCTCAAGAGTTGGTTCTGGCCAGCTCAGTGGATTGCTTTAAAAAAGTCCTGGATTCTTTCTTGGATACACAGAATATAACTGGATATAACATTTATAGGTATAGTTGATCCAGGGAATATCTCAGGGGATCAGGAAGGAATTTTTTTTCCCTGCAGGAGCAAATTGGATCATGCTTTGCTGTTTTTTTGCCATCCTCTGGATCACCTGTGGGTATAGGATTATAATTTTTTTTTGTTTTTTTTAATGGTTAAACTGGATGGACTTTGTCTTTGTTTCAGCCAGACTTACTATATAACTATGTAAGATACAACAGTTTGTGATATTGCTCCAATACTTGTGTAACACCCCCTTATGTTCATGAACACGGTGCAGGGAAAGACATGCTTTATACATGTTTTCCTCTCCGCATGTGAATGTGCTGCCCTTGCAAGATGTGCACGGGGTGGCATGAATTAATATAGGCACCCCAAACACATCTTGAAAATTCAGCACGTTTTCAGCCACCAAACTGCATGGTACAGCAGCGGTGTGGTCTGAAAAAGGAGTGCCTGCACTCCTTTTTGCACGGTTCCATTAGTTTGGCAAAAACTCAACATTTGGGACTTGTCCTCACTTTTAGGCATGCCATACATTTCGCATACATGCAATAGCAATATGCATGACCATAGCCTGTGAATAGTACATACCAGTGCTCCTTTTTTTCAAATGCTGCACCTGCTCCCATCATACATGCAGCTGTGGGGGGGGGGGGCTCTCCATAAAAGCTGCTGGTGAATTGATCCCTCTCCATCCTGCAGTTTGTGCACCCTCTTCCAGCTGCTCTGGGCCATTCAAACTGCATGCATGCGCAGTGCGCTCTCTCCGTTTCAAGCTACAGCAGCTGAGCACAGCTAGAGAAAGGGAGAGTGTATGTTGCATGCATGATTTTTGAACGACCCAGAGTGGCCACTAGGGGGCGAACAATTGCAGCCCATCCTGCAAATGGTGGAACTGAGCAGGATTGAGGGGCCAGCAGATTTTGCAGACATGCTCCCCTGCAGCTGCATTTGTAATTGGAAAAAGTGCAGCATTTGAAGGATCAGCGCTGGTATGTACCATTCCGAAGATATAGAATTGCTTAGGGAGCTTTTTGGAAAAAGTCGCTGAACTTGCATTTTAGTGACACTAAACAATATTAATATAAACACTACTTCTTCTCCCTAGCGGTCTGATTATGTCCATATTTCTGTGCTCAAAGCGGTACATTTTTTTGCATGGAAATATGTATTTTTTTATTGTAGGCCTGTAATTTTTAGGAATAACTCACTGAAATCTGTCCGAACAAGAGTGTAGTAAACATCCCGGGTAGGATAAAATTTGAAACACGAAATCATAAGTTATAATTTAATAAATAATCATAAAAAATAATAATATAAAAACCATAATAAATTAAATTCAATAATATAATCAAACCAAAAACACTGAAATTTGAAATATAGCGCCAAGTTCGCACATCACTGAGCAAAGTCGCAAGATCGTTTTCAGTGTCTGATGACGAATTTCCCCCATGAATCATTATCACTCAATTCTGCAAGTAGTTCTGATTTACTATCGCTGTTCTCTAGCTGATCTAAAACCGCTTTTGACCTAAAGGGACGCTTTTTAGACGCCATGGACGTTTCTCAGTTTCCAGGCAGAAAGAACAGTAAAAATGCAGGCAGGGCACAGGACAAAGCACTCGGGACAAAATGTATGTGAAATGGTTTGATACATGTGATTTTGATTTACTATGTGATTTTAGTGAATTTAGTGAATGTCACTTTTTGTCATTTTCAAATTTCCCGTCCCCCGTTCGTCCCGATGCCTGCAAGGGACGGAACCCAGATGACAGATGCCGGCATCCACCGGATTACATTGCCGGGGACACTGCAGGAGGGACATCGCGGGAGCGAAGGACAAGGTAAGTGATCAAGGGATCCCGGAGCAGCGCCACATGGTAAGCCTGAGTGTAGCTCGAGGTTACCGCTTGTGGTACTAAAACTTTACCCCGAGCTACACTCGGGAATACCGCCAGGGAGGTTAATAGTCCTGTAATGTATTTGTTACTGTGTTTTTCTGCCTCCTTGTAACACCCTCTGTGAACTCCTGAACATCACCTTTTCTTCTTCACTGCCATTTGTTTGGAACGACAGTGTACATTAGTTGTGGTCTACACTGCACTATACACACTACACATCCCATAGTCCATCGGAGCGGGCTAGAAAGGGTGGCTACGTTCCTATATACAGTAGGACCATGTAGAAGGAATGCAAAGGCAAAACATTTTTTGTATATACAGTGGGGATAATAATTATTTGATCCCCTGCATATTTTGTGAGTTTGCCCACTTACAAAGAAATGAACGGTCTATCATTTTTATCATAGGTGTATTTTAAATGATAGAGACAGAATATTAACCAAAAATCCAGAAACAACACAAGATACAAATGTTATAAATGGAGTTGCAATTCAGTGAGTAAAAAAAGTATTTGATCCCATACCAACCAACCATAATTCTGCCTCCCACAGACTGGCTATGTGCTCATGTGGTACACAGATTGGTCCTGTCAATGTAAGAAGGTGCTCCTAACGACAACTCATTATGTGTATAAAAGACATCTGTCCACAGAATCTCTTTCTTACATTCAAACCTTGCCACCATGGGCAAGTCCAAAGAGCTGTCAAAGGATGTGAGGGATAAGAGTGTAGACCTGCACAAGGCTGGAATGGGCTACAAGACCATCAGCAAGAAGCTTGGTGAGGAGACAACTGTTGGAGCGATTATTTGCAAATGGAAGAAATATAAAATAACCATCAATTGCCCTCGATCTGGAGCTCCATACAGGATTTCACCTCATGGGGTAAGGATGATCATGAGAAAAGTTAGGGATCAGCCCAGGACTACACGGGAGGAGCTTGTCAATGATCTCCAGGCAGTTGGGACCACAGTCACCAAACAAACCATTGGTAACACAATACGCCGCCATAGACTGAATACCAGCAGGGCCCACAAGGTTCTTGTAAGGGAATTCCTGTACGGCAACTGGTGCATAGAAATGAGCATGGGTGTATTGCTAATAAAAATGAGGATAAGAATGCGCACACACGGGTGCACACACATGTGAGCGTGCCCACAGTTTCTGGCACCAGATGGAATATTTAAAGGAAGCTCATACTCTTTGTCAGTGCTGACTGGTCTTCAGTTAATTCCCTGTGTCCTGCTGTATCCTGTGTGTATCCGTTACTGCCCTGGCTTGCCATTGACCTGCTTTTGGATTCTGTTTATGCTTCTGCTCATCGGTTTCTGATCCTGGCTTCTCCTGATCTCGTCTGTCTGATGTTCTGGTACCTCATCGCCTGCTCGTTGCTGACCCTGGCTATTATACTGACTACACTTCCAGCTCCAGTTTGGCTCTACAGTCCTGCCGAGTGTTTATCCTGGCTATCTATTATATCAGCTCCGGTTGTCACGATGTGTGTTCCGGCCTCACGCTTATCAGAAGTTCCGGCAAGCCACGTACCCAGATCTTGCAGCTTCAGTGGAGTGCTTCCTTAACCTCTGCTGGCCGTTCCGGCATCTCTTCTGTTCCTGACTGGATGCCCTGCTTGATGTACCGAGGGTACTCCTTCAGGCAGGGGCGTATTTACCACAAGGCAAACAAGGTATTTCCCTAGGGCGGCATTTTTTCAGGGGGAGCAGCAGCATTTTTTAGGGGGGCAGCAACTTTTTTCAGGGGGGCAGCAGTGTCCCCTAAAAGAAGGGATGGAAGAAAGGATACACGCAGCATGGTAACCAGGTGGCGTCTGAGAAAGGCTGCTAGATGGTGTATGCAGTGCCTGACTCTTGTTTCCGGGGATGTCCGGAGCTGTGAAGATGAGTGTCTTCTCTCTTGCTGTGGTGGTGGTGGGGGGGGGGGGTTGCCAGTGTGTATGGGGTGGTGGTAGTGGAAAGCTCTCTCGGGTGGGGCTTTGGTGGGGTGTTGTTGGTCATTGAAAGTAGGTAGGTGGTCATTTTCCTTTTCCTTGGGGGCCCCCTCAAGATACCAACGGTCACACCTGGACACAGCTACGAGATCTCGGAAAGTGAATGCACTCAAATCACCTCAGTTGCGATTGCAAACACTTCAGTTTTATTGACATAACATCGGGGTTATTATACTGTAGTCTTTAGGCAAACACACCCTCAGACCATCCAATCAAATACATGTACATTATTTTACCTTAACTCAACAATTATTTGTATGAGGTTTGCATTTTCACTCTTCTGCTTTATCTATCATACCATATCTGCGCTAAAGCCCAGACCATGGCTCTAATCTGACCTAACACCCAATTTGTGGTTAAAACGTTTCAGAAGTGAGAGTAAACCTTATCTGCTTTTTTGTAAGGGTTTGCAAAAACACTCATTTCTACATGAAGCTGACATAAACAGTTTTGTTAGTGTGCACATATCTCATATATATATATTAAACTAGCATCTTGTATTAGTGTATACAAAATGGATTCAGTTATATTCCATTTAATCCTTTCAGTCCCCTCTTTTATCACATAGTGATAACACTTTTCATTGACTTACTCTCCCTATCGTCTCAATCCCATGCATTTCCTCATATTGTTGAAGCAAAAACATTTCCTCCCTTTCCTTCTCATTAATTCTCATTTTGATACACATGATCATTCAGTTGTGATGAGGTAACCCCTCACCCATCCTGAACTCCCAGAGGGTTTCTGAACCACTGGCTCCTTTCTATCATATGAAATCTCCAATAGAAACCATAGTGGGACAATGATAATAGTCACTATTGATAAGATAATAATCAAGTTCATCCAGTCCTCATGGGGATCCAATAGGTTGGGTAGCAAAGTTCTTGGCTCCTTCTTCTGTTGGTTGATCAGCTTGCTTGTGTCTCTCATCTTCGGAAATCCTTTTTACTCTTGATGCATGGATCCAGGTGCCTGATCCTTCAGTAAGAACAGCTGTACGTGTAATGGCCACAATCGCTGTAGGTTCTCCAAACCGGGGTCTCACTTTTGGATCCAGTCTTCGGATCACCACTTGATCACCTACCTCGAAGGGGTGGGTTGGTTGATCTGCGGATAAAAGAAAAAAACAGCAGCATCATTTTGTTCGCTATTCAACTTTTCACACAATGCTCTTACATATTCTGCCTGTATCACCTCTAAATCTCCTTTCTACCACAGAGGGGGTTGCTGTCTAGCCCAAGGGGTAGGGAATGGTCTGCCCATTAGTATCTCAAAGGGAGACAACTTACTCCGTTTATGAGGTGTCATCCTTATTTCAGCTAGTATAGCAGGTAACACAGCTGGCCAATTCTTCAGAGTCCCTCCTGTGGCTTTCACTAATTTATCCTTAATTGTTCTATTCATTCTTTCCACTACTCCAGAACTCTGAGGGTGATAAGGAATATGGAGCTTCCATTGAATACTCAAAGCCTTTGAGACTCCCTGAGTCACTGCTGCAGTAAAAGCTGGTCCCTGATCGCTTTCTATGAACAAAGGACAACCCCATCTAGGGATGATTTCCTTACACAAAACCTTGACCACTGTCTCTGCTGTTTCATTCCTACATGGGAAAGCTTCCAGCCAACCTGAAAATCTGTCTACTACCACCAACAGCTTATCTCCTTCTTTTGATTTAGGGAGATGTGTAAAATCTATCTGTAGATGTGTGAATGGTGCCTCAGGGGGTGTTAAATGTTCATGTTTCCCATGCTGGCCATGCCCAGGGTTGTTTTGTAAACAAGTAAGGCACCTTCCCAATGTTTCCTCCACCAAATCATGGAGAAACCATACACAAAATCGTTTGCGCATTTCTTTCTCCACTAACTGTTTTCCCTTATGACCTACACCATGAAAATTTTGAATGAATAATACAGCAGCTGCCTGTGGAAGTCCTACAATCCCCTCTTTTGACATAAGACCATGTTTGTCTTGTGTCAAACCTCTGCTAGCCCAAAAATCAACTTCACTCTCAGAGGCTTGTGCCTGCAGTGTACCTAAAAGCTCATTTGACAGTAGGGATGGAGTGGACAACATTACCATAGATAGATCTGCTCGATTATGCAGTTGCCCTGCAGTTTTTGCAGCTGTATCTGCCATAGCATTGCCTTTTGTGACTGGGTCTTTGGCATTAGTAAGTGCCCGCACTTTAATGACCGCTATCCTTCTTGGAAGTTGGAGTGCAGCAAGCAAATCCTGGATCAAAGAATGATGGGATATTGACTTGCCATCGGCCGTAGTGAAACCACGGCGTTGCCAAATACGGCCAAAATCATGTACAACCCCAAAGACATATTTAGAATCTGTGTATATGTTAACATCTCAATCTTGATAAAGAGTGCAAGCTCGTGTTAGGGCCACTAATTTAGCTGCTTGTGCACTGGGGTAGGGGATGGAACCTGTTTCAATAATAAGAGGTGGTTCTACTACTGCATAGCCTATGATGTATGTAGCATCACTAGGGCGTGTACAAGATCCATCGACAAACACATCAGGGGCTCCAGGAATCGGAGTCTCCAACATATCTAGTCGCGGAGAAGTGTCAGCTTGGATAACATCCAGGCAATTGTGTTCCTCCTGCAATTCTGGTGACCTTGTGTTGTGAAGATTAAGCAGGGAGGACAATAAAAGAGATGGTCCTGATATAGATGGGCTGTATTTCACTGTGAAATTATTGGTGGATGTCAAAATTACTTCACATCCCGCCAGGCGTTGTGCTGACATGTGTTGAGTGTTAATGTTTTTCAGTACATGTAGGACATGATGAGATGTGTGTAATATCAATGGGTTTCCCAAAACTATGATAGATGCCATTTCCACAGCTAAGGCACACACAGACAAAGCTTGGAGACACCCCGGCATGCCCTGGACCAGGATGGGCATTGTTTTTGATAAATATGCTACCGGCCTCATGGCACCTCCGTGCTCTTGAGCTAGTACTGCAGCCATGGTTTTACATGCAGATTGACAATACAAATGAAAAGATTTAGTATAATCCGGTAACCCTAATGCGGGAGACGAGACCAGTGCTGTCTTCAAATATTCAAATGCCTGCACCAATGGCAGCGTCCATTCAATACGGTCTGGTTGATCTTTCAGTGTTACTTGGCGTAATACATTGTCATAATAAGAACAGTCAGGAATCCACTGTCTACAATAGTTTACCATACCTAGGAAGGATTGCATCTGAACCTTAGTTTCTGGTTTTGGTTGTTGACATATTGCTGCCACTCTCCTTGGGCTCAGCCCCCTCTGGCCCTCAGACAATACAAATCCTAGGTACTCAACTTGTGGTGCCACAAACTGCATCTTTTTGCGAGAGACTTTCTGTCCCTGATCAGCCAGAAACCGTAACAATGATAATGAATCAGCCTGACACGCCTTCTCGCTCACAGAACTAATCAGTAAATCATCCACGTATTGGATAAGTACTGAACCATGGGTGGGTACCCAGTCATTGAGCATGGATCTACTGGCCATGGTATATGCTGCCGGCGAGTAGCCCTGAGAGAGATGGGTCCAGGTTAGCCTCTCCCCTTGAAAACAAAAAGTAAACAATACCTGTGTCTCCGGGTCAACTGGGACACTAAAAAATGCATTTGACAGATCAATTACTGTAAAATGTGTGGCGTTGGCAGGTATAGCATTTACCAAAGTTGTTATATCTGGGACTACAGGGGCAATAGGAATGACCAGATCGTTAATCGCCCTGAGATCTTGTACTAATCTCCACTCACCATTGGGCTTTTTTACCGGATTAATGGGAGTATTGTAGGGGGATACTACCAGCTTCAGTATTCCCCGCTTTTTAAAATCCTCCACAATAGGTTTAAGTCCGTCTATTTTTTCTTTGGACAGTGGGTATTGTTTATGATAAACAGGGTTCCTGGTTTTAAGGGTGGCTTTATACGGTGTGCAGTCAATGAGGCCTGCATCCGTTGTGCTCTTAGTCCATAGGTTTTCAGGGAGCTTATTTAAATCATGATCCATAGCTGGACAGATTAGGAAAGGTGTGTCCAATTGCATACCTTCCTCTGTGATAGACATCACGACTTTAAGGTCAGCTAACAAATCTCGGCCCAATAGGGACACAGGACAATGCGGGAGCACATGAAATTTATGATACCAGACCTGTCCATCTTTTGCTTGTACCGGGAGGGGAGGTGTAATGCAAGTGGGGGTTTCCTTGGATTAGGGCATCCCTGTACTATAGCATCCAGCTCCTTGGGATCTATTGCCTTTAAAATCAGCTGCTCCCCAATCATCATGAATGGAAAGGCTGAATTCATCATATCTAGCTCAGCTGTCTCATCTTTAACTTCCCCCTTGTTACTTTCTGCTGACCTAAGAATTCTATCACTCTTTTCTACCTTCTTTATCTTCCTCTTTACTTTCCCTTTACCCCTCTCAATATCCCTTTGACTAACACTCCCAGTTTCCCCATCTGAGCTAGATTCTTCTGACTCCCCTGTATATATCTGGGAAGCAGCAATAAGAACCTCTTCATCTTCATCTACTTGTTTTACCTGTGGGAGTGCTGGGTATAATGGGGCTGCATGTGGAGCTGTAGGGGCAGGACGTCTCACTGTGTTTGTATGGCGGTGGTGGTGTGAAATCATTTGCTACAATTAGAGTCTTATAGCCTGGTGCATACTTCAACCAATTCTTACCCCCTTCATACATATAATTCTTGTCCCAATCTGGATTTCCAGTCCCCCAGATACCTACCTGAGGCTGTTCATGCAAACACATTCCTCTAATCATATCCATACACATAGTGTCATTTCCCCCTTCACAAGGAAAACTAGCTCCACCCAGTCTTTTTGACCATCCCACTAAATTATCCACCCAGGGATTAACATAATAAATATCATAAGGAGATACCCTTGCTACATATTCTTTACAAGTTTCATTTAAGGTAGATGTGTTCTTTCCCCTCAGCTTTCTAGTTTTTCTAAACAACTTAATCAACTTTTGTGGCGGCACATGACGAGGTCCTTCCTCCTTACCTGAGGAATTACCCATAGCAGTAAATTAGTAAACTAACAAACAAGACAAAAAAACAACAATAACACACTTTTTACAAATAATACAAAGTGCTGTGCCAGGTGTGTCCTGGTATTATTCCCCGAGCCGAGAATCCCTTAGTCTCGCTCCTAAAACTCCAACCACCAAATTTCCCTGAAGTTCAGAATAATTACCTCGGTAAAGAAAGCATTAAAAAATAAAACTCTCACTTACCTTGGCAATTATCCCACTTTCTGACACCACTGAAAGTAGGTAGGTGGTCATTTTCCTTTTCCTTGGGGGCCCCCTCAAGATACCAACGGTCACACCTGGACACAGCTACGAGATCTCGGAAAGTGAATGCACTCAAATCACCTCAGTTGCGATTGCAAACACTTCAGTTTTATTGGCATAACATCGGGGTTATTATACTGTAGTCTTTAGGCAAACACACCCTCAGACCATCCAATCAAATACATGTACATTATTTTACCTTAACTCAACAATTATTTGTATGAGGTTTGCATTTTCACTCTTCTGCTTTATCTATCATACCATATCTGCGCTAAAGCCCAGACCATGGCTCTAATCTGACCTAACACCCAATTTGTGGTTAAAACTTTTCAGAAGTGAGAGTAAACCTTATCTGCTTTTTTGTAAGGGTTTGCAAAAACACTCATTTCTACATGAAGCTGACATAAACAGTTTTGTTAGTGTGCACATATCTCATATATATATATTAAACTAGCATCTTGTATTAGTGTATACAAAATGGATTCAGTTATATTCCATTTAATCCTTTCAGTCATTGTCAGGCTCTTATCATGGGGGGGGGGTGTTTGTCAGTGTCAGGGTCTCTCCATGGGTGGGTGGGGGGGGAGCTAAATTTTGTGTTGCCTAGGGCAGCACAAAACCTAAATACACCACTGCCTCCAGCTGCAAGTTCTGCAATCAATATCCGCAGGCACTTGTGTTCCTCCTGTCCCTCGGCACCATCTGTTCCACCTTTAGTGGGGCCTGGGTTGCAGATACAAGAGAGGCTGACCTCGTCAATTCAGACTTCTATCAGGTACGTGACAGTCCCCCTCCCTAAGAAGATACATGTACAGGCTCATTTGAGGATTGCCAATGAACATCTAAATGATTCAGAGAAGGATTGGGAAAAGTTCTGTGGTCAGATGAGACCAAACTTGAGCTCTTTGGCATTAACTCAACTTGCCATGTTTGGAGGAAGACAAATGCTGACTATGACACTAAGAACACCATCCCTTCAGTCAAGCACAGAGATGGAAACATTATGCTTTGGTGTTTCTCTTCTAAAGGTACGAACTGAATTTGCCTCATTGGGGCACCAATAGATAGGGCCATGTATTGTTATATTTTGGATGAGAACCTTCTTCCCTCAGCCAGAACACAGAAGATGGGTCATGGATGGGTGTTCCAGCATGACAATGACCCCAAACATGCCTCCAAGGCAACAAGGGAGTGGCTCAAGAAGAAACACATTAAAGTCATGGAGTGGCCTAGCCAGTCTCCAGACCTTAATCCTATAGAAAATTTATGGAGGGAAATGAAACTTTGAGTTGCCAAGTGACAGCCAAGACTCCTTAAGGATTTAGTAAAGATCTGCAAAGAAGAATGTACTAAAATCATAGTCACATAGTTAGTCTGGCTGAAAAAGACAAAAGTTCATCCAGTTAAACCACTAAAAAAAAAGTTATAATCCTACACCTACAGGTGATCCAGAGGAAGGCAAAAAACCCAGCAAAGCATGATCCAATTTGCTCCTGCAGGGAAAACAATTCCTTCCTGATCCCCAGAGAGGAAATCGGATATTCCCTGGATCAACTTTACCTATAAATGTTAGTAACCAGTTATATTCTGTGTATCCAAGAAAGAATCCAGGCCTTTTTAAAGCAATCCACTGAGCTGGCTAGAACCAACTCTTGAGGGAGTCTATTCCACATTTTCACAGCTCTCACTGTGAAGAAACCTTTCTGTATTTGGAGATTAAATTTCTTTTCCTCCAGATGTAAAGAGTGCCCCCTTGTCCTCTGTGATGACCTCAGGGTGAATAACTCTACACCAAGTTCACTATATGAACCACTGATGTATTTATACATGGTGATCATATCCCCCTTATATATTATACATGGTGATCATATCCCCCCCCCCCCCTTAATCTCCTCTTCTCAAGAGAGAATACATTCAGTTCCTCTAATATTTCCTCATAGCTGGTATCCTCCATGCCTCTTATCAGTTTGGTTGCCCTTCTCTGTACTTTCTCCAGTTCTAAAAATTTTATTTTTGTGAATTGGTGCCCAAAACTGAACTGCATATTCCAGATGAGGTGTTACTAATGATTTGTACCGGGGTAATATGATATCTCTCTCTGGAGTCTATACCTCTTTTAATACAACAGAGGATTTTGCTCGCTTTAGAACCCGCAGCTTGGCATTGCATGCCATTATTAAGCTTGTGATCTACCAGAACCCCCAGATCCTTCTCCACCATTGATTCCCCCAGTTGTACCCCCCCTAGTATGTATGATGCATGCATATTCTTAGCCCCCAAGTGCAGAACCTTACATTTATCAACATTAAACCTCATTTGCCACATAGTTTTCCAATTACACAGAGCATTGAGGTCGACTTGTAAGTTGGAGACATCCTGTAAGGACGTTATTCCACTGCACAGCTTGGTGTCATCTGCAAAGACTGAAATGGGATTGATAATCCCAGACCCTGTATCGTTATAAATATATTAAAAAGTAAGGGTCCCAACACTGAACCTTGGGGTACACCACTAATGAGCCCAGACCATTCAGAGTATGAATCATTAACCACTACTCTCTGAATACCATCTTTTAGCCAGTTTTCTACCCATTTACATACGGATGTTTCCAAGCCCGTTGAGTTTACCTTACACATTAGCCATGTGTGGGCAACTGTATCAAACGCTTTTGCAGAATCCAATTATTAAACGTCCACCGCCACCCCTCTTTCCAAGTATACCATGTCCACCGCCACCCTTCTGTCCAAGTATACCACGTCTACCACCACCCCTCTATCCAAGGTTTTGCTCACCTCCTCATAAAAAGAAATCTGATTTGTTTGACAACTTCTGTCTTTCATGAATCCATGCTATATGTTTCTTAAAATACTTTTTTCCAGCAAGAACTCATCTATGTGATCTTTTTTTAAACTCTCCAGCATCTTCCCAACAATAGAAGTTAAACTAACAGGTCTATAATTACTTGGTAAAGATTTTGACCCCTTTTTAAATATATTCACCACTTTGGCCTTGCGCCAATCCAGTGGTACTATGCCAGTCATTAAAGAGTCCCTAAAAGTTAGAAACAATGGCTTTGAAATGACAGAGCTCAATTCTTTAAGGACCCGTGGGTGCATGCCTTCCAGTCCAGGTGCTTTATTCACCTTTATTCTGTCTAAATATTTCTGGATCATATCAATTGTGAGCCAATGTGGATCATCTGGAGCTGTGTCAATACCATGCCCACTATAGACAAGAGCCCCCCATGCTCCTTTGTATACACAGAGCTGAAGAAGGGATTTAATAAATTTGCCTTCTCTTTGTCCCCAGTCACCCACTCTAGATTATTCTGTAAAGGGCCTACATGCTCGGACTGGACCTTTTTACTAGCAATATATTTTAAGAATTTTTGGGGGTTGGTCCTGCTATCTTTTGCAATCTGTTATTTGTTTTCAATTTTTGCGGCCTTTATTTCCTTTTGTATATTCTGTTATATTCTTTGTAATGTTTAAACAATGCTAGAGTTCCTTCATTTTTATTTTTAATAAAAGCTCTTTTCTTATTATCTATAGCTTTTTTAACATTGGCCGTAAGCCACATAGGTTTGATTTTTAGCCTTTTAAACTTGTTGCCCGTGGGAATAAATTTTGCAGTGTGTTCACATACAGTCTTTTTGAAGAACTACCATTTCTGTGTTGTGTTCATCGATGCCAATATTCCCTCCCAGCCTAAGTCTTGGCGAGCAGCTCTCAGCCTTGGAAAATTAGCTCTTTTAAAGTTGAGCGCTTTTATTTTTCCCGTATGTGCTTGTTGTTTACAGCTAACAATAAATGAAATCATGTTATGGTCACTGCTACCCAGATGTTCTTTTATATGGGAATTCATAATAAGCTCTGCATGGTTTGAGATGACCAGGTCCAGTAGAGCATCATTCCTTGTTGGGGCCTTTATGAACTGTACCGTAAAATTGTCCTGTAGTAGGTTTATACATTTTTGCCCTTTAACTTTTCCTGCAGTACCAATGATTACCTTTGTAGTAGGCACCCCCATGTGCAGTTCCAGCCATAATGCTTCAGCCTTATTACACTCTCCATCAGCTAGGTCCTCTTTCACACTCGCTCTGAGATCACTTCTCACATAGAGACAGACACCACCACCTTTCCTATTTACACTGTCTTTCTGAAAAAGAATGTAGCCAGGAATATTAATGGCCCAGTCATGTGAAGAATGAAGCCAAGATTCAGCAATACCAATTAAATCATGCACCAAAGCTTCCAATTTTGCTTGGCAAACTTCTGGCATTGGAGGACTTGTCCACCAAGTACCAAGTCATGTTTTGCTTGGGTATCAAATACTTATTTTGCTCACTGAACTGCAACTCAATTTATAAAATTTGTATTGTGTTTTTTCTGGATTTTGGGTTGACATTCTTTCTCTATCATTTAATTTACACCTATGATAAACATTATAGACTCTTCATTTCTTTTTAAGTGGGCAAACTTACAAAATCTGCAGGGGATCAAATCATTATTTTCCCCACTGTACAACCATCTCTAGTGTTTACAGAGAATGGATTGAAAAAGAGAGAATATCCAGTGAGTGGCAGTTGTGTGGCTGAAAATGACTTGTTGATGTCAGAGGTCAGTGGAGAATGGGCAGACTGGTTGCTGTGATTTTCAGATGGTAGGGTCAGAATTTGGTGTAAACAACATGAAAGCATGGATCCATCCTAATGAATAAGGACACAAATTTGAATAACTTTGCACAGACTTTAATTTTTTTTTTTATCACCAACTTTGTTATATATTTTTCAAATTCATTTATTCATTATTACCAACACATGTTTGGGTATTGATTGGCATCACCATCATGTATGGTTACACATAAGAGATCATGCAGCTATTAGAGATTTAATGCAAATACAGTTTTTTTACGATATACAGGTAATAGGTCTTGATAGAGCGCAGCATCTATATTTTCTTCATTTGTATGCACTGATAACTCACATTTATGAGGGTGAGCAAGATAGCCTGCGATCTTATTGATAGAAGCTGTTTACTATACACCTCATTGGCTCACAAGTAAAAAACATTTTATATTCAGTTATGGATCCATCCTGCCTTGTATCAAGGGTTCAGGCTGGTGGTGGTGGTACCTAAATAAAGTGGTTGGCGAGTGTATGTATGTATGTATATTGTGACAGGAGGTCAGGAAGAAATTGGGGACGTGTTCAGGATGGGAGATACAGTATATTTGTCCCAGGTTCCTGCTCTACACTGACTGTTTCTCCTGTTGTGCTGTGTAGTGTGCCTGTGTGGCTCACTGATGAGTTAATGAGCTCAGGTGTAGTGAGTTAAGGGCTCTGGGCTCTATAAAACTCCCAGCTGCAAAGGGAGAATGCTCCAACCTGGAACCAGTTTGCTGTGCAGGGCAGACTGGGGAGCAACCAAACCATCCGATGGTGAGAAATAATCTGTGTGATCTTGGACTGTGTGAATACCCTGGGCCTGTGCAGCGGTAGGCTGTATTCAGACAGCTAGATCGGAAACATGTGTTTGTAGTTAGTAGCTCAGTGTGGCAAGGCTTTATTTTCTGTTTTTATTTGTTTTGCTGTTTTTGGATTTATGTGTGTTTGCCAGACTTTGTAAATAAAGCACAACCTTATTCACCAAGTACCTGCTGTCGTGCTGTGCCTCTTTCACGGTGTTCTGACCCATCCAGGGGGTCAAGCACAACCCGCTACTGAGCTAATCCCTTACAATATATTTTTATATATATATACACACTGCTCAAAAAAATTAAAGGAAGTTTTAATCAGAGTCTAGCATCAAGTCAATTAAACTCCTGGGATATTGATCTGGTCATTAAGTAGCAGAGGGGGTTGTTATTCAGTTTCAGTGGTAATGAAATTAACAGGTGCACTAGATGGGCAACAATAAGACGACCCCAAAACAAGAATGGTTTTATAGGTGGAGACCAGTGACATTTTTTTCCCTACTCTTTTATGACTGTTTTTCACTAGTTTTGTATTTGGCTAGGGTCAGTGTCACTACTGGTAGCATGAGGTGATACCTGGACCCTACAGAGGTTGCACAGGCAGTCAACCTCCTCCAGGATGGCACATCAATACGTACCATTGCCAGAAGGTTTGCCAGGAGACAGGCAGTTACTCTAGGAGAGCTGGGCAGGGCCGTAGAAGTTACTTAACCCATCAGCAGAACTGGTATCTGCTCCTTTGTGCAAGGAGGAACAGGATGAGCACTGCCAGACAGACAGCAATACACTGGTCTTCCCAGTGAATAGCTCTGGAAGGGGGACATGTCTGCAATATCTGACTATTGGAGGACAGGCAGGCTGCTCCTGAACATGCTGAAATGAATGTCTGCTCATGCCTAGCATGGTCAGTTTGAAATAGAAAAGCAGGAGGACTGGCAGGATCACCAGGGATTTCACATAAAGGAAAACATACAAAGAGAACAGGATATGCGTTAAGTACATGGTACAGCAGGCACATATTAGGAATAGAAAATGTTGGGGTAACATATTCTTTAAGCATATGTAGTCCTCCTCTAGTCCCTCTAGCTGGGGGCAGCTGGCTAGGTTTTTAGTTAGATGCTGGATATCAGCCTGAGATGAGTCAGCCAGGTAACTTTAGACCAGGGCTGAGGGCTCTGCAGGTCAGTTCCCTGATACCTCCCCCTGATCTAGAAGCTTGAGAGGTTTCTAGAAGGCAGTGGGTGGGGGTGAGGAGGGGCTGATCTTCATACTCAAGGGACTCTGACCAATCCCCAAGCAGGATGCCTGGCATGGGTTAGGGCAGCCTTTAAGTATGGGAGAGCCTGGGAGGAGTTGGTCAGTATCAGGTGGAAGATTATGTGAGGAGGCTGGAGTGTGGAGCCTGGGAGGGGGCCAGGGAAGAGCCTACCTGCAGGCAGGAGCTGGAAAGGAGGATCTCTCAGTCTCAACCATCCCCTGAGAGGACAGCCTGGAAAGCGGGGAAGGAGCCATCCCAGCGTAAGGCCTCAAGGCAGCCACCAACCCACAAGCTTACAGAAGAGGACAGAGTGAGTAATCCTGCACCCCCCCCCCTGGGCCAGATAAAGGGAGAGGGCAGTCAGGTGGCAAACACAATTAGACAAAAAAGGGGGGAATAGCCACCTAACATGACACGTAATATGTGTCATATAAATATTTCCGTCTCACTAATAATTAGTGTGGATTTATAAACCCGATATACTTAACAAAAAAATAGCAGTATGACAAGTGCAATACTGCTCACACAGAGTGGTTATTAGAAAATCCAAGCGGAGTAATATAATAAGTATTTACAAAAATTTTTATTCGATCCCATGGATCATACGGAGGTTAGACAGAGACATGGTAAACAAGTCGTTATAAAATCACTAAGTTAAAAACATTTGGCGTCTCCAGATCTAATGGTAATGCGGCAAACAGGAATCCACATAAGGCAATGAAGTTCCTGACTACTTGATCAAAGGATTTTCATATTTTCCATACAGTATCTGCATAGGGAGACCATTCTTCAAAAAAATTGTTTTGGTAACCACCATAGTAAATGGAATGACCTCCTGAAATGGAAAATCAGAAAAGAAAGGATCATCGTAGAGGGAACAAAAAATTGAATATATGCACTAACCATATGCAATAACAGAACAACCCCATAACAGGTATATATGTTATTCTATTACCTTCTCATAAACTTGACCATCATGAAAGGATGGATATATGGCCTTCCTGGATAACCACCCCAAATGGAAATGTATCCACAGTAGTAAATGATTCTAAAAGTGTATAAATGTGAGACATAAATATCAAAATGCCAGCAAACCTGAATGGGACTAAAATAAGGGTAAAAATCTTAGAATATTACCATAAAAAAGATCAAGGGGACTCCTCCTCGCTTGAAGTAAGATCAGGTCTGGATGAAAAAGTGAATATGGGGGTGGGAAGCCAGGTGGTAAATATATAGAGTCCAGACTGGTTGATACAGTCTAAAAATATATAGACCCAAATCTGGGTTTCCAAAAATTGCTCAATAATGAGAAAGTAGTGCAGTTCCTTGAAAATATATATGAGACTGTTTTTGCATGCCACTACACATATAAAGCGTAGTGTATACGTATTCCTCCAACAGGACTTAAAAAAAATTCCCCAAAGATGAGGTAAATAGGCACAGGAATTCCAAAGATGTGAGGGTATGTTACCCGTATATATAAATAGCACTAAAGCCAAAACGGCTACAAATTTGCCACCGGTGGAAGTAGGCTGTGACTCAGAATTGCCATGTGCGGGCTGCTTAAGATGATATCCTTGTTGGTTATGTGTTATAGAAGACACTGGTAGTGATAGCAGAATTCAGGCTTTACTTGTGTGGCTTAAGTTACAAACATACAGAGCACATTGCAGCAGACATATTACAGACTCATTACTTCCTGAAGAGATGATAGAGAAAAATAAAGAAGCAGCAAGTTTTACACATACACAACTAGTAACCTTTAGTGTACAGTGCCATCTACTGGTCAAGTGATATTACCACAGAATACTGTATATAGTACATTTTAGTACATGCTGTTGCATTCCCAACACCCCTTCTCAACGGCATGTGCATAATTATATGACATTTAGTCTCTTTTGTAGAAAACAATGACGTTCCCTTGGCAAAGGTTTGGTGAGTGCGTCTGCAGTCTTCTCCTCTGATGGGCAGTACTGGATGTCGATAACCCCTTGTTCTTGCATGTCTCTGAGCAGATGATATCTTACATCAATGTGCTTGGTTCTTGGGTTAATCTTCTCAGAGTGTGTAAGCTTTATGCATCCCTGATTGTCTTCAAATATGGGTGTGGGTTGTGACATACAGTCATGGCCGAAATTGTTGGCACCCTTGATATTTCTCCAGGAAATCATGTATTTCTCACGAAACGTATTGCATTAACACATGTTTTGCTATACACATGTTTATTCCCTTTGTGTGTATTGGGACAAAACAAAAAAAGGGAGGAAAGAAAGCAAATTCGACATAATGTCACACAAACCTCCAAAAATGGGCTGGACAAAAGTATTGGCACCCTTTCACAACTGCGGATAAATAAGAATGTTACAAGCATGTGATGCTCCTGTAAACTCACCTGGGGCAAGTAACAGGTGTGGGCAATATAGAAATCACACCTGAAAGCAGATAAAAAGGAGAGACGTTCACTTAACCTTTGCATTGTGTGTCTGTCTGTGCCACACTAAGCATGGACAACAGAAAGAGGAGACGAGAACTGTCTGAGGACCTGAGAACCAAAATTGTGGCAAAATATCAACAATCTCAAGGTTACAAGTCCATCTCCAGAGAACTAGATTTGCCTTTGTCCACAGTGCGCAACATTATCAAGAAGTTTGCAACCCATGGCACTGTAGCTAATCTCCCTGGTCGTGGACGGATGAGGAAAATTGATGAAAGATTGCAACGCAGAATAGTCCGGATGGTGGATAAGCAGCCCCAAACATGTTCCAAAGACATTCAAGCTGTCCTGCAGGCTCAGGGAGCATCAGTGTCAGCGCGAACTATCCGTCGACATTTAAATGAAATGAAACGCTATGGCAGGAGACCCAGGAGGACCCCACTGCTGACACAGAGACATAAAAAAGCAAGACTACAGTTTGCCAAAATGTACTTGAGTAAGCCAAAAGCCTTCTGGGAAAACGTCTTGTGGACAGATGAGACCAAGATAGAGCTTTTCGGTAAAGCACATCATTCTACTGTTTACCGAAAACGGAATGAGGCCTACAAAGAACAAAACACAGTACCTACGGTAAAATATGGTGGAGGTTCAATGATGTTTTGGGGTTGTTTTGCTGCCTCTGGCACTGGGTGCCTTGACTGTGTGCAAGGCATCATGAAATCTGAGGATTACCAAAGGATTTTGGGTCGCACTGTAGGGCCCAGTGTCAGAAAGCTGGGTTTGCGTCCAAGATCCTGGGTCTTCCAGCAGGACAATGACCCCAAACATACGTCAAAAAGCACTCAGAAATGGATGGCAAAGAAGCGCTGGAGAGTTCTGAAGTGGCCAGCAATGAGCCCAGATCTAAATCCCATTGAACACCTGTGGAGAGATCTTAAAATTGCTGTTGGGAAAAGGTGTCCTTCCAATAAGAGAGACCTGGAGCTGTTTGCAAAGGAAGAGTGGTCCAAAATTCCGGGTGAGAGGTGTCAGAAGCTTATTGATGGTTATAGGAAGCGACTGATTTCAGTTATGTTTTCCAAAGGGTGTGCAACCAAATATTAAGTTAAGGGTGCCAATACTTTTGTCCAGCCCATTTTTGGGGTTTTGTGTGACATTATGTCATATTTGCTTTTCTGCCTCTGTTTTATATTTGTTCCAATACATACAAAGGGAATAAACATGTGTATAGCAAAACATGTGTTAATGCAATACCTTTTTTGTGTGAAATACTTGATTTTCAGGAAAAATATCAAGGGTGCCAACAATTTCGGCCATGACTGTATTCAGTCCCATGTCTAGTAGAAGTTGATGAATCCAAATGGCTTCTTGACATGCATGTGCTGCTGCTATGTATTCCACTTCAGTTGAAGAGAGTGCAACAGTCACTTGTTTCCGATGGTTTTGCGACCGGGAGGGAGTTCTGTTAGTGACCAAGTTTTATTTTCTTGAAGTGATTTTATTTCTTCTTCAGCTGCTTTTCTCCACTGATCTGCTTCCCTTCTCGGCAAAGTTTCTATGTCTTCCCAGGATGTTGGCTCCTGTGTTTGATGTGTTTTAGCAGCGTATGATAACCTGCGGGGTGGTATCCCTTTTGTCATTCGAGAGGATCTTCTGATTTCTTGTTGTTCAGTGGGTTCTATTGGATCGTTGATTGTAAGTTCCACTTCTTGTTCTGGCTCTTGTCCTGCTTCGCATAAATCAGTGTCTCTTGCCGATTCAGTGTGTAAATCCTCTCCACATTTTTCAAGAATTGTATTATCTGGTGCTTCACTTTCATCAAAATAAACACTGCGGCTTACTGTGACCTTGTTGGTCTTTGGACAAAGGATTCTATATCCCTTACTCTGCTCACTGTAGCCAACCAGAATGCCTTCTATGGCTTTGTTCTCCAACTTGGAGCGTTTCTGACTTGGAATGTGGGCATATGCTTTACAGCCAAATACTCTGATGTGTCCCACGTTAGGTTTTGATCCATTCCACATTTCATATGGTGTACTCTCAATAGCTTTTGATGGGAGCCTGTTATGTAGGTATGTTGCAGTCATTATTGCTTCTCCCCAGTATTTGTTAGGTAAGGCAGCGTCCGTAATCATACATCTTGTCATTTCTACAAGAGTGCGATTCTTTCTTTCAGCTACGCCGTTTTGCTCAGGAGTGTATGGTACAGTTGTTTGGTGTATAATACCTTGTTTCTTTAGGTATGATTCCATCTCTTTATTCATATATTCCCCTCCATTGTCAGTGCGTATTATTCCAGGTTTCCTTTGAAACTTGTTGCTTGTCATAGCTACAAACTCTTGAAATTTTTCTAATGTCTCACTTTTGTGCTTCATTAGATACGTTATTGTGTACCGGGAATAATCATCGATGAAAGTCAGTAAATATCTGTTCCCGCCAGGTGTGATGGTTTTCATTGGTCCGCACACATCACTGTGTATCAGTTCCATGGGTTTAATAGTTTTACTCTGACTGGTCTGTGGAAGAGAGGTTCGGGTGGCCTTTGCTTTGATGCAACACGTGCACTTGCTGAGTGTGTGACAAGGCAATATTTTCATGTCTTCTGATAGACCTCTCTTTGCAAAGTCCTTTATAGCTTCTGGGTTTCGATGCCCCAGTCTTCTATGCCACAGGTGGATGCACTTGTCATGTGGGTTATGAGTTGCCGCATTAGCCTTCTCACTTTCAGTGATGAGTTTGTACAGATGTTCATTTAATCTTCCTCTTGCTAGAATTTGCTTTCCATTTTGAATTGTGCATTCATTACCTCTGAACTGGACAGTGAGTCCATTGCTTGCAAGGGTTTTAACTGATAGGAGGCTTCCTTCTAGGCTTGGAACATATAGAACATTCTTTACAAGGATGCTCTGCTTGCCCCCTGATGGTGTTTTGCAGTTCAGAAATCCCTGACCTTTACCTTCTGCTGTAATACTTTTCCCATTTGCTAGGAAGACTTTATCTTTTACACTAAAATCAATTTCTGTGAAGAATGTCTCGTCGCTTGTCATGTGACTTGTTGCCCCTGAATCAATGTACCATCCATGTGAGGTACTATTCTGAGTCACTTTAAAAGTACCACTCCATGATGCACTTTCATTTTCTTTCATGACTGCTTTAGCTCTTTCTCTTGTGGGTATCTCCCGCTTTTGCTGCTCAGCTTTCCAGATTGAACAGTTCCTTTTCAGGTGACCGGCCTTTTTGCAGCGAAAACATACCCTGGTTTCTTTGCTTTGTCTTATGCCTTCATGCACCTTCAGAGCTGCCTCTGGTCTCTCGTTCTCTTCATTATGCAAATTTTCCTTTCTTCTGCTGCATTCATCAATTAATTTTCCCTTAACATATTCTAGCGTCAGTTCAGTTTCCGGTCTAGTTTCTAGAGCATTTATAAGGGCACTGTATGATTCTGGAAGGCTGCACAGAAGTAGCGCCACAACATGGTTTCCTTTTATTTCTTCACCTATTGCACCCAGCTGGTGCACAATTTCTAGCATAGCATTTACATGTTCACCCATTTCCTGCCCCTTTTCCAGCCTCATCTTGTACAGTTTGCGTAGTAGATATAGTTTACTGTTTAGGTTTGCACGTTCATGCAGTTTCTGTAATGCAGTCTACATACCTTTAGCTGTGCTTTCTTTCCTTATATGAATGAGTTGATCGTCCTCCACTAACAGGCTTATGACTGCTTTTGCTTGCCTGTTTTTTCTGTCCCATTCTTCCGGGTTGTCATTGGGTCTGTATCTAGTACCTGCCACAAGCCATCTTTGGATAACAGCATTTCAAGCTTAAACTTCCATAGCTGGTAGTTGGTGTTGTTGAGCTTTGCTATTGTAAACTTCATATCTGAAGCACTTGCCATCTTTCAGTGAATTGGATTGTAAATGCAGCACTTACTTGCTTGTAGTTTTCCTTTTTCCAGTGTCTGGAGCTGGGCCCATAACCTGTTGGTTATGTGTTATAGAAGACACTGGTAGTGATAGCAGAATTCAGACTTTACTTGTGTGGCTTAAGTTACAAACATACAGAGCACATTGCAGCAGACATATTACAGACTCATTACTTCCTGAAGAGATGATAGAGAAAAATAAAGAAGCAGCAAGTTTTACACATACACAACTAGTAACCTTTAGCGTACAGTGCCATCTACTGGTCAAGTGATATTACCACAGAATACTGTATATAGTACATTATAGTACATGCTGTTGCAATCCCAACAATCCTCATCATAATTTGAGTGTCTCCTGCCTTTCCAATGTGGAGCTGAAGCAAACCGCTTCTTCCTTCCTCGTGGGCACTGCGCCCTATGGAGACGCCGAGCGTAATGATGTCATCACGTTGACGCGTTTCGTCCGTCAATCACCGCAGACTTCGTCAGAACTTTGTTTTTAACTTAGTGATTTTATAATGACCTGTTTACCATGTCTCTGTCTAACCTCCGTATGATCCATGGGATCGAATAAAACTTTTTTGTAATTACTAATTATATTACTCCGCTTGGATTTTCTAATAACCACTCTGTGTGAGCAGTATTGCACTTGTCATACTGCTATTTTTTTTGGCAAACACTATTAGCTCCTCATCTGGGGCTGCTCTACTACAGTGGCAGTTTCTGGGTCCCCTTGCTCAGGGATTCCCTCAGGTACCTTGGTGAAGAGGAGGATTCATCTGGAGTCTGAGGAGGTACACCAGAAGGTCAAGGAGAGACTGCTTGTCTATGGATTTGTACATAGTTGCTAAGGAGATTTGTTCTCATGTTCACAGGTTCTTGGGCATCCCATACACCCCTCAACCCCATCCAAGTTCAATACCCCTTAATAAAATCACAAATCAAACAATCTCAAGGGCTGTTTACTGTCTCCAGTGCGCAACTGTTGCAGGACTATAGGAGGACCTAAAACTCAGCGACTCCTAAGGATATAGTGCTATACTAACATATATTTAAAGGTTTTTTTTTGTAAACCTGAGTTTAGTGTCACTTTAATGAAATTGCTGCTGAAGAATATAATTCATGTGTTTACCCACACATCCAACTGTGACTAAGAAAATTTCTATTTACCTGCATCTCCAGGATACAGGGCTACACCCAGACAAAACTAGCACACCGTTCCAAGCTTTCTCATGCTCCTCTGGTATCCTACTAGTCACAACAAGTTATAAACAACAAGAGTTTTAAATCTGAAGGATGATATTTCTACTTTTTTCTTACAGGTTACGCACAAAGTAAAGTACAGCCACCAATTAGATTTACTTTCATTGTTCTGCCTATTGAAAGGTGAACAGTGGGCACTATGGGTTATTTCTTTGTTTTAGTAATACATAAAAATGAAAAAAAAAACAAAAAACATTAAAGCAGAGTTCCACTCAAAAGTGGAAGCTCCCCTTATTTGCCTCCTGCCCCCTCCACTGCCATATTTGGTACCTTTTGGGGGGGGAGCGGATACCTGTTTTTGAGAGGTACCTGCTCCCATTTCCGGCTCAGTTTACCGCAGCAAAGTGAGACGGAAGTTTGGCGCTCTCCTCCCTCCTGCAGTCTCCTGGGAACTTTCAAAGGTCTCAGAAGACTGCCGGACCAATTAGTAGTCGCAGTGCGACTCTCGCATGCGCAGTGGGCACCAGGCTGTGAAGCTGCAAGCTGTTACAGCCTGATGCCCACAGTTGAGATGCCGGCGCCGTGGAGGAGAGAAAGGGAGAAGAGACGGCGCGGGTGAGAACATCACTGGACTCTGGGACAGGTAAGTGTGTGTTTATTAAAAGTCAGCAGCTACAGTTTTTGTGAACTGATGTGAATTCACTATGTGTAACGTGCAATGTAAATTGTTGGTGCTATATAAGTCTCAGTGATAATAATATGACCATGCCTCAATCAGTGTCCTGGTGGAACCTTTGCAGTAGCTTCCTAAGGCTACGTTCACAGTAGCGTTGTGTGCAAGGGGCAGACAGGCGTTTGGGAAGCGTTTTTACCGCTTCCCAAACGCCTGGGTAAATTCTGCACATTGCAGCACATGGTGCTGTTCTAACGGGAGCCTCTGGTCGAGTCAGGAGGAGTTGAAGCCTCCTATTCAAGTCTATGGTGCCGCTCCGCAAACGCCCAGTCGGCGTGTGCGGTTGCGACGTGGTTGCGGGGCGTTTGCGGAGCGGTAACACCATTCAAACTTCATTATAGGCGTTTGTGGGGCATTTTTAACGCTTTGCAAACGCCTAGTGACCGCCGCTAAACCGCACATGCAGTGTTTGCGGAGCGTTTAATGCCGGACCAACGCTTGTCAAACACTATAGCGGTGTTTGACAAGAGTTGGAAAAACAGTCAAGTGTGAACGAGCCCTAAAGCTGTTTACGGGGCTGTGGCCAGATTGTCTTCTGTCTCAGTGTCCTTTTAAATGCACTAAATTGCCAAAAGTATTGGGCCCGCCCTCCAAATCATTGGGTTCAGGTGATCCAATCCCCTCCTTGGCCACAGGTGTATAAAATCATCCCCTAGGCATGCAGACTGCTTCTGCAAACATTTGTGAAAGAATGGGTCGCTCTCAGGAGCTCAGTGAATTCAAGCGTGGTACCGTGATAGGTTGTCACCTGTGCAATAAGTCCATCCGTGACATTTCCTGGCTACTAAATATTCCACGGTCACCTGTTAGTGGTATTATAACAAAGTGGAAGCAACTGGGAACAACAGTAACTCACCAAGTGTTATGCAAAGCGGCGGATGCAGTGGTGTAAAGCATGCCGCCACTGGACTCTACAGCAGTGGAGATGTGTTCTCTGGAGTGACAAATCATGCTTCTCTGTCTTGCAATCCGATGGACGGGTCTGGGGGTTGCCAGGAGAACGGTGTTGGTCTCCCCTCTGACGACGTGCATGGCATGAAAAGCTTTAGGAGGAACAAACACACCATGACGTCACGCCACCGGAGCCACGTGGAGGTCCGGCAGCCATCTTTTATCTCAGTCAGTGCCAGGGGTGGACTGACAACTCATGGGGTCCTGGGCAATAGGGGATCATGGGGCCCCTGTGTCCTTGCCCACACTCAAAAAAGCCTATAAAAAAGGTACCAGGGGCATTTCATGGGGCCCCCTACTGACCCCGGGCCCCTGGTCAGTGCTGCGTTCACTCTGCAATACTGTTAACCCCTTTTTCACCAAATCTCCATGGAATAAAGTTTTTTGAAATTACTACACTATGGGCACTTCTTCTGTGGCTCTTTCTTGGAGCAATTAATTACAGAGCCTGTAGATGATCCTTACCTATCCAGCACCCAGAGGAGTGAATCCCTGTAACCAGGCTGAGCACCCATCCATCCTAAAGGGGACCTCTGGATGAGCAGATTTCACTTAATCCCAAGATTCACTGCTGTGCTGTTCCATACCTAGAAGGAAGTTCACCAGACTCCTGACCTACCCCCGCCTCCCTAAGTGGTCCATGGTGGATACATTTATATGCGCATATTCTATGTGCTTCTGGTGAGTGCGCAATTTTACCTTTACTTCCAAGCACAAGCATTTGAATTCTGCTATAGTGGGGATCATTCATCAACATTGAATATTTATGAACATTTATGAACTTATATTGTCGTTTTTGTCATTTTATCAGCACTGCACTTTTATTTATACAGTTTTATTGAGGTTTATATGGTTACCTTTAGTGCTACAGCTGCTACACCAAGAGCACTCACTTTGTCTTAATCCTTACATGATACTTTGACTATTATAGAGCAATCTCACGGTCCCAGCTTTGAGACTTTGAGTATTCTGGAGCTAGTTCATGGTTCCCAGCTGTGAGTAAATAGGCTGTTCTGTAAACTATCTCAGAGTTCCGAGCTGTAAAAGCTAGACTGTGCTACCCTTACCAAGGGAAGAATGTCCTCTACCAACTGTTCTTAAGCTGCTTTCACACTGATCCATGGCAAAAACACATATGTGTTTTTTGTGTGTTTTTACAGTGTTTTTGTGCATTTTTTAAAAGATGTGATTCAAAAACCACACCAAAACGCAATGCAAGTGCATTTTTTATGCGGTTTCCACAGATTTCAATGGGGAGGTGCGTTTTTGGTGCAATTATTTAACTGCATCAAACCTGCACAAAAAATGCAGGAAGCAGGACTTTGAAAAAGGCACCGGACCCGCAATGGATCAGTGTGAAGAGTTCCAAAAAAATATATGGTCACCTGTTTTCCTTCTGCTTTTCTTAACGGAAAAGTGGAAGAAAAATGGATTGGTGTGAAGGCACCCTCTCCTGGTAAAATTCTGCAATCAAATCTTAAAAAGACATCCCCTAGACCAGGGGTCTCCAAACTGTTTAAACAAAGGGCCAGTTTACTGTCCTTCAGGCTTTAGGGGGTCCAGACTGTGGCTGGCGAAAGTAGTACATGCTCTGCCGTCAATGGGAGCAAGCAATATCCCATCATTGGTTTTAATGGGAGAAATAATGCCCATTGTTGGCATTAGTGAAGGAATAGTGCCCCATTGTTGATATCAGTGGGAGGAATAGTGCCCCATTGTTGGTATCAGTGGGAGGAATAGTGCCCCATTGTTGGTATCATTGGGAGGAATGGTGCCCATTGTTGGTATCAGTGGAAGGAATAGTGCCCCATTGTTGGTATCAATGGGAGGAATAGTGCCCCATTTTTGGTATCAATGGGAGGAATAGTGCCCCATTGTTGGTATCAGTGGGAGGAATAGTGCCTCTTTGTTGGTATCAGTGGGAGGAATAGTGCCTCTTTGTTGGTATCACTGGGAGGAACAGTGCCCCATTGTTGGTATCAATGGAAGGAATAGTGCCCCATTGTTGGTATCAGTGGGAGGAATAGTGCCTCTTTGTTGGTTTCAGTGGGATGAATAGTGCTCATTGTTGGTATCAGTGGGAGGAATAGGTGCCCTATTGTTGGTATCAGTGAGAAGAATAGTGCCTCTTTGTTGGTATCAGTGGGAGGAATAGGTGCCCTATTGTTGGTATCAGTGCAAGGAATAGTGCCCCATTGTGGTATTAGTGGGAGGAATAGTGCCCTATGTTTGGTTTCAGTGGGAGGAATAGTGCCCCATTGTTGGTATCAATGGGAGGAATAGTGCCCCATTGTTGATATCAATGGGAGGAATAGTGCCCCATTATTGGTATCAATGGGAGGAATAGTGCCCCATTGTTGATATCAATGGGAGGAATAGTGCCCCATTATTGGTATCAATAGGAGGAATAGTGCCCCATTATTGGTATCAATGGGAGGAATAGTGCCCCATTATTGGTATCAATAGGAGGAATAGTGCCCCATTATTGGTATCAATGGGAGGAATAGTGCCCCATTATTGGTATCAATGGGAGGAATAGTGCCCCATTATTGGTATCAATGGGAGGAATAGTGCCCCTTTGTTGGTATTAGTGGGAGGAATTGTGCCATTGTTGATATCTGTGGGAGGAATACTGCCCTATTTTTGGCATCAGTGGGAGGAATAGTACCCCATTGCTTGTATCATTGGCATCAGTGGAGGAATAGTGACTGGACTGAATAAAGGCAAGCAAAGGGCCGTGTCCGGCCCCTGAGTCACAGTTTAGAGACCATTGCCCAAGACTGTTTATGGAGCCGATGTAAATGAACTGTTGTTTGTGTGACTGGCAGCCACTGTACTACATAGCTAGATCCCATCTAATTCTCATCGGCTCCTTCGAGGTAGCTCTACATACAGTTTGCTATGTTGACACACTTAGAATCCAGTTTGTAGAACCTAGCTCCTGATTCTGTCTCTGCAAACGTGTTTTTCTTCCCTGGATGTGCCAATGCAATTCTGATTTTGTCTTTATTCCAGTCTTCGTTTTTGCCACCCTTGAGAGTGCATTTCTGTGCAGTCTCAAAAATTGAATAGTATACTTGGAATTTACAGTTTTCCTGGTCGTACCCCTGGAGTCCAGTTTGTAGAATCTAGCTTTGATTCTGTCGCTACAAACCCATTTTTCTTTCCTTGGTAATGAAGAGTTCATCTTTGCAAATATGAATAAACTACTTTTTGTCTGTCTAAAAATGGCGAAGCGGCGGACAGTTATTTATTTAGTGCTGTTTATAAGCGGTACTGGATAAAGCACCATAGGGTGACCAGTGTGCTCGTTTTAAAAATTTGTTTTATTTTTCTTTTTACATAGTTTTTACAAAAGGAAAAAAAAACAAAAAAAAAAACAGCGGTTAATATATACCACCAAAAGAAAGCTCTGTCTCGAAAAAACAAATCTTTTAGGAACATTGTTGCATGATGGCATAATTGCCAGTCAGACTATCCCAGCACTGAAAAATGACCTGGTAAGGAAGAATAATACAGGCTGCTACAGCTGGAAATGTCTACTACTAAAGAAAAATACAACAAAGATTTTGCTTCTTCTTGGCTTTACTACAAAAAAAATCTGAAAAGAGAGCCCGCCATATGTTCTTTATTATACACTGTAGGGGGTCAGCCTCAAACACAGAGCTTGCAGAGGGGTGGTCCAGACGTCAGAGTGTTTTTAAGGGCTTCTTGCCCGTGTTTGTTCATCACCGTTCTATGAAACACAAAGCAAAAGATTTTCTCTCGCAGGGCGTCTGTGTCAGCACAATTCAGTACAAACAAAACATTCGCCTTCCCGGCTTTTTTTGAGATATTTTTTGGGTCTGCTTACACCTGGCGGCTGCTGCAGCTCAGCTTGCATGCAGGCTCTCTCTAAACGCATACCCCTCACTTATCTCAAAGCAGACTTAAAGCATTTGTCAAGGAAAGAGAAAACCTATGCTGCGCATCTCTGGGATGCACATTTCCCCATGTTTTATCTCTTTAACCACTTCAAGTCTGGACACTTTTACCCCCCTTCCTGTCCAGGCCAATTTTCATCTTTCAGCGCTATCACACTTTGACAATTGCACGGTCATGCAACACTGTACCCATATGAATTTCTTAGCATTTGCTTGAGACAGATAATGCTTTATTTTGTTGGTATTTATTCACCACTGGGATTTTTATTTTTTTGCTATGTAAATGAAAAAGTTAAAAAATTTGGAAAAGTGTTTTTACTTATAAAATGTTGCAAATAGTATTTCTTCATAAATCCTGGCCAAAATGTATCCCATTATCTTTTTAGTAAAAAAAAAAACCCCCAAATTAATTTATAACCAAAAATTATAATTTGTAAACATTGTTTTTACTTTTTTTTTTTTTTACATACTTGTCACCCTAGCAGTACAGTGTCATTGTACTACTTGTGGGGGGTGATGAATATTTTTTTTTTTCTTTTACACCCGTAAAGACTGTAAAAGCAATCAGTTCTTTCTCCTTTTCTCAGTTTCTCTTTTCTCATTCTTGCAGCCATTGAGAAATACTGTGCGAGCTGTGATTGGTCACAGCTTGTCACATGGTACAAGGCTGTTGTGAATAACCTTGTACCATGTGACCTCTGTGATCATTCACAGATTTCACACGTAGTAAGTAATGATGTCACAAGTGACATCGTGCTTACTATTCTGCATTCTATAGTAACTATAGTATAGTAATAGTAACTATTCTTACTATTCTGCACTATTCTGGCCGGACGGGAGGTGGTTAAGCCTTTTGCTGCCACTGACATCGTACACTCACCAGCCACTTTATTAGGTACACCTGTTCAATTGCTTGGTAGCACAAATTGCTAATCAGCCAATCACATGGCAGCAACTCAATGCATTTAGGCATCTGGATGTGATGAAGATGACTTGCTGAAGTTCAAAGCGAGCATCAGAATGGGGAAGAAAGGGAATTTAAGTGACTTTGAAAATGGTATGGTTGTTGCTGCCAGACGGGCTGGTCTGAGTATTTCAAAAACTGCTGATCTACTGGGGTTTTCACGCACAATCATCTATAGGGTTTACATAGAATGGTCTGAAAAAGAGAAAATATCCAGTGAGTGGCAGTTGTGTGGGTGAAAATGCCTTGTTGATATCAGAGGGGAATGGGCAGACTGGTAGCTGCGACATTCAGATGGTAGGGTCAGAATTTGGCGTAAACAACATGAAAGCATGGATCCATCCTGCCTTGTATCAATGGTTCAGGCTGGTGGTGGTGGTGTAATGGTGTGGGAGATTTTATTGGCACTAGCAAGGTGTACCTAATAAAGTGGCTGGCGAGTGTATATTGCAGGGCCAAATCTAGGGGGTTGGTGGGGTGGACTGTGCCCAACCAGATTTTAGTTGCACCCCCAGGTCTCTCCAAGCGCATCCACTGATCCATGAGCTGGTCTTATGCAGATACTTGTATGGAGGTACACACATGGGGACAATCCATGTACAGGGGAACTGTGATAGGGACACCTAATGTAAGGGGGCACTCTGATTTGGACACATGGTGTAAGGGGGCACGACGATGGGGATGCCTGATCATATGTAAGGGGGCACGACGATGGGGAAAATTGATGAAAGGGGGGACTCTGATAGCGACACCTAATGTAAGGGGTACTCTAATGGGGCACCTGATATAAGGGGGTACTCTGATGGGGACATCTGATGCAAGGGAGCACTCTGTTGGGGACACCTGATGTAAGGGGATACCCTGATGTAAGGAGGCGCTCTGATGGGAACTTGATGTAAAAGGGAACTCTGAGTGCTCATGACATAAAGAAGGACTCTGATGAGGACAATTGATGTAAAGGGGGACTCTGATGCGGACGATTGATGTAAAGGGGGACTCTGAAGGGGACATCTGATATAAGAGTGCACAGTTCTTTTTAATCACCCTAATCTAATGACAACTAAATACATACTATTTCCCAGTGACACTGCATGACAAACTGTCAGTGACTCACACAGAGTTGACATTTCCGCCCCCTGACTTTACTTTTACTGCACCCCCAGATCAGATAGGCTAGATCAGGCCCAAATATATTGGCAGGGGGGGATTTGAGGCTGTACATTTGACATGCTGACTGTCCATATACCCCTAGTACGGGTGTCGGCAACCCGCGGCTCCGGAGCCGCATGCGGCTCTTTTTCACCTTTCCTGCGGCTCCGGAGCACACTGCCCACCAGGTGACAGGCAATAGGGTCGGCAAGCCGCGGCTCTTTTAATGTAGATCTTCTGTGTGCCGGGCGCCCGCTGGCAAACATTGGCTGTCAGGATGTAGGCGGGGCAGCCCGGATGTAGGCGGGGCAGCGTGACAAACTCCTCTCCTCTCACAGTCCGCCCTGAAGACCAGAACGGCGCGGGAACCCAGCGAGAGGAACGCGCGGAGCAAAGGTAAGTGAATTCACACAATATGGGGAATGAATTACTATGGGGGATGAATTACTATAGGGGGGATGAATTACTACGGGGGATGAATTACTACGGGGGATGAATTACTATAGGGGGGATGAATTACTATATGGGGGATGAATTACTATATGGGGGATGAATTACTATATGGGGGATGAATTACTATGGGGGATGAATTACTATAGGGGGGATGAATTACTATGGGGGATGAATTACTACGGGGGATGAATTACTATACGGGGGATGAATTACTATAGGGGGATGAATTACTATAGGGGGGATGAATTACTATGGGGGATGAATTACTATATGGGGGATGAATTACTATAGGGGGGATGAATTACTATGGGGGATGAATTACTATATGAGGGATGAATTACTATATGGAAGATGAATTACTATGGGGGATGAATTACTATGGGGGATGAATTACTATGGGGGATGAATTACTATATGGGGGATGAATTACTATATGGGAGATGTATTTTCAGTTTTAAAAATGTTTCTCTCAAAATAAATTTCAATTGTGGTTTTGGCGAGATTTGGCTCAGTCGAAAAAAAAGGTTGCCCACCACTGACCTAAGGCTATGATTGTGATTATGACGATACACTGTGGCCCTGATTAACCCTTTGCTTACTGGGCCCTTAAACCCCCTTCATGACCAGAGCGTTTTTTGCAATATATGCAGTGTCGGATTTGTTTTAAATGTTGCAATGGTTTTGCGGCTCCCAGTCTTTTTTTCCCTCTCGGAAATGGGTCCAAGTGGCTCTTTATGTCTTAAAGGTTGCAGACCCCTGCCCTAGTACATTAGCAGGACCCCCACCCCACCATGTTTTGCAGGTTGGCCTGAGAACCCCATGCTGGAGGACACCAAGTAAAATGAAGGGAGACCAGCAAATGTCTTTTCGCTGATCTCCCCCACCTATTAAGAGAATGGAAGTGATGTCCATTGCATCACGTCTGGGATCAGCTATCACTTTCCCCAGCCGCTGTGGTCCAGGAACAAGCTAATGGAGCACAATCTGTGCTCGGTCAGCTTCAATAAAGGGCAGGTGAGACATCAGGGGGTCTAATTGTTCTGTCCCCACATGAAGGCGAATGAAGGTATAACTGATAATGGCTGTGTAACTTCCTACCTTCGTATCCAAGCAGTGGAGCAGACCGGACCGGCAGATGTTCAGGTTAGATGGATCCAAACGTATACACGGGAATGAAATCAGCGTGGGTTTATTTGGTCCAAAATACAGCGACAAACAGTGATACAATACTGTAAGGTAGTAGAGGTATTGATGCTGTCCTGTTATATCTTTCCTGAGGCTAACTGCTGGTCAAAAACTGATGCCTTCACAAGCCCAGGGTATTGAATGTCCTGTCACACAGCTATAAAGCACATAAAAATGGCTGCAGGAAGTGACCAGAACCAAGGCTTGCCTAAAACCACGCCCAGCAGAGAAAACACTTACTAGCTATAACATGGGCATGCAGCATGCAAATTCTGGCCAGCAGATGGCAGCAACAGATCAAGACATAGAAACAAACATGGTGAAATAAGAATTGGTGAAACAATGCACAGTTAAATAACAAATATGAGGGGAACAGCACACTAATAGACTCCTGTTGTCTCACTAAAGAGAACCTGTCACAACAAAATTATATCACCCACCCAGTACATGCAAATACAAACATAAACACACAGGATGGGGGTGCCTATGTGTGAACATGTTGATTTCACTACACACAGGTGAAACTCAAAAAATTAGAATATTGTGCAAAAGATAATTTATTTCAGTATTCCAACTTAAAAGGTGAAACTAATCTATGAGATAGACTCATTACATGCAAAGCAAGATAGTTCAAGCCGTGATTTGTCATCATTGTGGTGATTATGGCTTACAGCTCATGAAAACCCCAAATCCACAATCTCAGAAAATGAGAATATTACATGCAATCAATAAAACAAGGATTGTACATAGAACAATATCGGACCTCTGAAAAGTATAAGCATGCATATGTACTCAGTACTTGGTTTGGGCCCCTTTTGCAGCAATTACTGCCTCAATGCGGCGTGGCATGGAAGCTATCAGCCTGTGGCACTGCTGAGGTGTTATGGAAGACCAGGATGCTTCAATAGCAGCCTTCAGCTCTTCTGCATTGTTCGGTCTCATGTCATTTCTCTTGGCAATGCCCCATAGATTCTCTATGGGGTTCAGGTCAGGCGAGTTTGCTGGCAAATCAAGCACAGTAATCCCACGGTCATTGAACCAGGTTTTGGTGCTTTTGGCAGTGTGGGCAGGTGCCAAGTCCTGCTGGAAAATGAAGTCAGCATCCCCATAAAGCTCGTCTGTGGAAGGAAGCATGAAGTGCTCCAAAATCTCCTGGTAGACGGCTGCGTTGACCCTGGACTTAATGAATCACAGTGGACCAACACCAGCAGATGACATGGCTCCCCAAATCAACAGACTGTGGAAACTTCACACTGGACTTCAAGCATCTTGCAGTGTGTGCCTCTCCATTCTTCCTCCATACTCTGGATCCTTGGTTTCCAAATGAGATGCAAAAGTTGCTCTCATCAGAAAAGAGGACTTTGGACCACTGAGCAACAGACCAGGTCTGTTTTTCTTTAGCCCAGGTAAGACGCTTCTGACGTTGTTTGTTGTTCAGGAGCGGCTTGATAAGAGGAATACGACATTTGAAGCCCATGTCCAGGATCCGTCTGTGTGTGGTGGCTCTTGATGCACTGACTCCAGCCTCAGTCCACTCCTTGTGAAAGTCCCCAACACTTTTGAATGGCCTTTTCCTGACAATCCTCTCCAGGCTGTGGTCCTCCCTGCTGCTTGTGCACCTTTTCCTTCCACACTTTTCCCTTCCACATAACTTTCTATTAATGTGCTTTAATACAGCACTTTGGGAACATCCAACTTCCTGCAGCTCCAATTTCCTGCTGGGTGGAGTTACAGCAAGGTGTGTGTGGTGAGAGAGTGCTCTCTAGAGCTCCAGCAGGCCTCATTTGGGGCCTGGGGCTCAATTTTGGCCCGCTTTACCATGGCCGAGCCTGGCCATGATCCTGGTGGTGTACCCCTGCATAGGGCGCCTAGTACCGGTCCTAGGACATCTGTGGAGGACCTGGGAAAGGGCCCTAAGGCTGGAGAGACCTATTCCGATTACCGGGGGAGAGTGGTGACCCATGTGAAGAAAATTGAGAGAGAGGAGGAAAAGCTAGTCCAGATGAGGATGGACTTAAAGCTTTTCAAAGCGACTTACGACCGAGTCTGGAGTAGCAAACGGCAGGCCATGCGGCCAGAGTTGGAAGGTATGGAGAAAGCTGTTCGCTTGCAAGTGGACCTTGTGGCTACACTGAAGGCTGCGAGTGGTGCATTGAAAGAGAAATACACCAATGAGGAGAGATTCAAGCAAGATATAAGTCAGTAGCAGTGATGAGGGGCCATGATGGTGGTGTTATTTCTTCAGAAGATTCGTCTGATCCTGCTGGAGGGGGCTCTGCAGCAGGGAGCAAGCAAGATGGCGGAGCTATGGCCACTGGAAATGTGGTAGGAGAGTCTGCTCCCATCCCTCCCAGGCAGCCTGAGCAGGACTGGGCAGCTCAGGTGGTACAAGGTGAGGTGGAGGGGGCTATGGAGTTCATTACTGAACTGGAGTCTCCACTACAGGGAAGGAAGTTTGCATTTACCTCAGATGACACTGACCCAGAAATGGATGTCTGTCTAAACCCATGAGGCCAAAAAGAGGGAGAAAGCGGTGTATGTCCGGCTGGAAAGGATGTCCAGTGAAATAGAAAGGGCTGCTGACTTGGGGACTGTGAGAGGAGTTGCGGTAAAGCCGCAGGACTTACACAAACCTGGGACTGTGAGTAACATGGACGGTTCTGAGGGTATGATTGTCAGTATGTCTGATAGTGCAGCTGCTGTCAGGGCGGTGCTTGCAGTCTCTGACCCTGTGTGTGTGTCCAGCTTGGCTGAAGCTGAGCTCATGGCTGCCTCTGTGTCCATCCCTGCTCCTTCCATCCCAGGTCACGTCTCTATTCCAATCAGTGGTCCCGCCTCTATACCTGTCTCTGCACCCTTCCCTGTTTCCACCTCTACTCTCGTTTCAGCTCCTGGTTGAGTGCCCACCCATGGCCTTGCCCCGTCCCCTGGCTCAGTAATTGGTCCAGGTGTAGGCTTTACTCCCGTGACGGGTGCCGTCTCTGCACCCGCCCACGATCGCGTCACTATCTCTGTCCCGCCCCTTGGTGCAGTGTCCGTGCTTAGTGCGGTCTCTACTCCTGTTTTGGGTGCCGTTTCTGCACCCGCCCAAGACCGCGTCATTGCCCCGCCTCCTAGGTCTGTGTCTGGTTCCAAGACAGTCTCAGATCCCGTCTCGGGTACCGCCCATGCACTTGCCCACGGTCACGTCATGGTCCCGCCCCTTGGCTCTGTGTCTGACTCCAAAGCAGTCTCGGATTTTTTCGGGTGCCACCCCTGCACCCGCCCAAGGCCGTGTCATTGCCCTGCCTCCTAGGTCTGTGTCTGGTTCCAAGTCAGTCTCAGATCCCGTCTCGGGTACCGCCCATGCACTTGCCCACGGTCACGTCATGGTCCCGCCCCTTGGCCCTGTGTCTGACTCCAAAGCAGTCTCGGATTTTGTTTCGGATGCCGCCCCTGCACCCGCCCAAGGCCGCGTCATTGCCCCGCCTCCTAGGTCTGTGTCTGGTCCCAAGACAGTCTCAGATCCCGTCTCGGGTACCGCCCATGCACTTGCCCATGGTCACGTCATGGTCCCGCCCCTTGGCTCTGACTCCAAAGCAGTCTCGGATCTTGTTTCGGATGCCGCCCCTGCACCCGCCCATGGTCATGTCATTGCCCCACCACCTGACCCTGTGTCTGGCCTGAATACAATGTCTGCTCCCGTGGGGGGTACCTCCCAAGCAACCACCCATAGTAATGTTAATACTTCTGTCCAGCCTCCTGTTTCAGCGGCTGTCCTTAATGTAATCTCTGCTTCTGCCTTGGGTGCCGCCCCTACACCTGCCATTGGTCCAGGCTCTGAGACTGCTCAGGGTCCCGCCTCCACTCCAGTCCCGGCTCAGAAGCCAGTGCTCAGCTATTCAGCTGCCCTGAGGGGCGGTCAGAGTATGACAAGACCATCTAAAGTGCTGGCTGGAGGGTTAGGGACCCTGGTAAAATGTAGGAACGTGGTTCAAATCAGGTGGAGAGGGGGAAGCCCACCCCCCAGTAGGCGAGAAGTTATTGATAGGTTAGTAGAGATGGGCTTTAAAGCCCAAGACATATTCGCCTTCATAGCGCCTGTTGGTACAGGGGAATTTGATGTTTCTTTTGTGAAGCCAGAGAGCCTGGATCTCTTCTGGCAGAGATACGAGGGGGGGTGGAAGGATACTCTCAGGTGGGAATATGGACAGGTGTGTGGTCCACAACAGTGAGGCTGAAAGTGGTGGGGAATGTCATCAGCCATATCCCATCATCAGCCTTCCTAGGTAAGGATCAGCTGGTGATATTTTATGCTGGCCAGCCTAAGCTGTGTCACAACCAGGGGCAGACTGATTATTTGGAAACCCGGGCACTGCCCGAGGGCCTGGGGTTAGTAGGGGGCCCCATGAGATGCCCCTGGTACCTTTTTCATAGGCTTTTTTGAGTTTGGGCAAGGACACAGGGGCCCCATGATACCATATTGCTCGGGGGCCCCATGAGTTGTCAGTCCGCCCCTGGTCACAAGTGTGGCAGCAAATGGCATTTTGCATCAGGTTGTAGTGTTTTAAAGTGCTCATTGTGTCAGGAGATTGGTCATGTGGCCAGAGACTGCAACCAAATCAGATGCAATCTATGCCAGGAGGTTGGCCATTCTTACACTAGTTGTCCAGAGGCCCTGCACAACATGCCTGGGATAGTGGAGGAATTTGCCACAATGGAGGCTGAGGATGCCAGTGAGGCAATTGCAAGGCAGGTTTCTGTTGAGTCGGTGGCTGCTCCAGTTTCAGTGGCACCTAGTGAGTCCCCTGATGTGTCTGTCTCTCCTACTGTTGTAGTGTCTCACCCTGTTTCTGTACCTTCCCAGGTGTTGTCTGCCCCCCCTCGCGTATCCCCCTCTTCAGGTCAGTCAAAAATCCGGGAGGAAGCTAAGGGTGCTGGTGTTTGAGGGCCCTTGGTGCCTGCTCCTCTGGTGTTGCTCTCCCGTCACCGTTTGAGTCGGGAGAGGGACTCTGTGGCTTCGGGTGGTAATCAGGAGGATTTGGATTCAGGCCCAGGGGTTGAGGGGGTAGGGGGGGAGGACAAGGGAGATGGGTGGTCTGTGGTGGGGAAGGGGGGTAGGAACAAGCCTGTGCTCTCCCCCGCTTCATCTTCCTCCTCATTGGAGGTGGAGGAGGTTCCTTTATCTAACAAGTTTGGGACCTTGTTGGGGGAAGATGGGGACATAGGTGAGTCCCTTTCCCCAATGGAGGATGAGGAACAAGGGGGCTCTCTCAAGAGGGCGAGGCCCCCCTTCTAAGGTTGGAAAAACAAAGGTTAAGAAACGACCATTTCAAGCATCTTAATGGCAGTTCCCACGCCGGTAAAGGTGGCAACCATTAATGTTGCCAGCATCAAATCTGTAAGAGCTCGTAGTACAGCTTTATTTTTGCTCAGCGGGATTGGAGCTGATGTTTTGTTTTTGCAGGAGACCCGGCTTAATTGCCTGGCTGATATACATCTAGCAAAAAGAGAGTGGAGGTGTGGCCCCTCTTTTTGGTCTCTTGCGGCTGAGCCTTACAGCGGAGTTGCGGTACTTTTTTCCGGCATGGTAACGTGCCAGCAGGTTCTTGACGTGGAGATTGGAAAGTGTTTGGTCATGGACGTCCTTGTGAAAGGGCAAGAACTGTGTTTAATTAATGTATATGGTCCCCAGTCAAAGTGGGACAGGAAATGCCTTTTTACAAAGATTAAGCCATTTCTTTTTACGTCCCGGCAGGTTGTCTTTGAAGGTGATTTTAACACCATCACTAGGCCCAAAGACAGGAAAGGCTCCAACGACAGGCTGGGATATGACAGCGTTTTCCTAAATGCGATAGTTAGGGAAGCAGGTCTAGAGGACGCCTTAATTAAGTGCAGCACGGGGTTCACATATAGGAGAGGTAGAAGTGAGAGCAGGATAGATAGGTTTTTTTTTTTTTTTTTGAAGGGGAACTCTGCCTTCTCGAGTGTCAGGCGGTGGAGTTTTCCGACCACCTTTTTCTTAAATGTGACTTTGAATGCCTCAGATACGCCGCTGAGGGGAAGGGGTGTCTGGAGGATGAATTTGGCTCTGCTAGAGGACAAAGAGGTGAGAAGATCCTTTGAGGATTTTGTTCAGGCTCAGGAGACCATCCTGGATTTTTGTGGCAGTAAGTCGGAGTGGTGGGAGCTTACCAAAGTGCGGATCGGCAGGTTTTTCAAGGCCCTAGGTAAGAGAAAACAACTTGAGAGATATATTGCCTATCAGCAGTTACGGAGGACGCTTAACCGCCTTGTCTCTGAGGGTGGAGATTCTGGGGCAATCTCAGAGGTTAAGCTGCTCTTAAAGAAGCATCAGTATGATCGGCATGTCTCTTTGGTTCTGGAGAGGGATTACGGGAAGTACCATTCACCCGACCCTTACCAGAGCTGCAAACAGAGCATAGCGGTTAAAACGATCAGCGGTGTGAGAGATAGTACAGGTTCCTTGACGAAATCCAGGTCGGGGATCCTGCAGGTCTCAAGGGCTTTTTTTTGAGGATCTTTTGAGAGAGAAGCACCTTGACCGAGCAGGGATGTCAAGCTTCCTGGATTCTACACCAGGTTTGGAAAATAAAACTCCGCCTACAAGTTTGACAGGTGAGATCACGGCGGAAGAGGTTGCCAAAGCAATAGATAGTTTGGCCATTAAGAAGACGCCAGGGCCAGACGGTTTAACAGCTGAATTTTTTAAGACCTTTAAATCCCGCTTGGCATCTCACCTAGCGGAGGTTTTTAATTGCTGTTTAGAGGAGGGTTCGCTTCCTCCCTCCATGAGGAAATCAGCCGTGATTTTGCTGTCAAAAGGTAAGGACTCTTCGATGATTGAGAATTGGCGCCCCATTAGCCTGCTCAATGTCGATAGAAAGATTCTGGCCAAGATTATTTTCTGGCGCCTGTCGTCAGTGGCAGGCGGTCTACTTTCGCAGCAGCAGCACTGTTCGGTCCAGGGCAGGAGCACCTTTTCAGCGGTGTTAGCAGTCTGGGAGGCTCTGGAGCGGTGCAGGGCTGATGGTTGTGGGAAGTACTTGCTGGCCTTGGATCAGGCTAAGGCCTTTGATCGGGTTGATCACGAGTACCTCTAGCATCTCCTTGGCAGGTATGGCCTGGAGGGGAGGTTCATTGGATGGCTGCAGACACTGTATAAAGGGGCTGAGAGCTTCATGTTGGTCAATGGTTGGGCAGCCCTTTGGGGTTGGCTCGGGGGTGCGCCAGGGGTGTCCGCTGAGCCCTTTGCTTTATGCCTTTGCCATCAACCCCTTCGTCAGGAGGCTAGATGGTGGGGTGTTGGGCGGAGTGTCGGGGGGCACTACTGGTGAGTCACCTCTGAGGGTCATGGCCTATGCTGATGATGTGTCTGTCTTCATCTCTGGGACTAGTGAGGCGCAGGAGGTGGTCTCGGTGATGGAGCAGTATGCGGAGGCATCAGGCTCCAAGATTAATCACGACAAATGTGAAGTTTTCTGGATGGGCAGGGAAGGTGAGGGTTTCGAGCTCCCGGATGCCTTCCCAGAGCCCCGTTAGAAGATCAAAGTGCTAGGCATCGAATTTTGACCTGATTACAGTAAAACAAATTGGGAATCCAGGTTGTCGGATGCTTTGTAAAGCGGCCTCCACTTTGAAACCACAAGATGGCAAGCAAGAGCTCTGAGTAAACTGAAGGCAGACAATAGGAGAGCCTTAGATAGGACTGAGCAGATGTTAAAGGGACCTTGTATAGACAGGCACTAAAAGGAAAGGTTCATACTCATTAGATGCTGCAGTAAGTCAGGCATTTCCTGGACCTCAGATGTCCCTGGCCTGCCCCTTTCATTCATTGGATTTTAGTTCTTTTAATCATGGACCCCTGATGTCCCTGGCCTGCCCCTTTCATTCATTGGACTTTAGTTCTTTCAATCGTGGACCTCAGATGTCCTTGGTCCACTCCTTTCATTCATTGGATTTTAGTTTTTTCAGTCATGGACCCCTGATGCCCCTGGCCCACCCCTTTCATTCACTGGACTTTAGTTCTTTCAGTCATGGACCTCAGATGTCCCTGGCCCACCACTTTCATTCATTGGGTTTTAGTTCTTTCAGTCATGGACCCCATATGTCCCTGGCCTGCCCCTTTCATTCATTGGACTTTAGTTTTTAATCATGGACCTCTGATGTCCCTGGCTTGCCCCTTTCATTCATTGGAATTTAGTACTTTCCACGCTGGACCACAGATGTCCTTGGCCTGCCCCTTTCATTCATTGGGGTTTAGTTCTTTCAGTCATGCTCCTCAGATGTTCTTGGCCCGCCCCTTTCATTCATTGGGGTTTAGTTCTTTCAGTCGTGGACCTCAGATGTTCTTGGCCCACTCTTTTCATTCATTGGAATTTTAGTTCTTTCCTCCCTGTACCACAGATGTCCTTGGCCTGCCCCTTTCATTCATTGGACTTTAGTTTTTTTCAGTCATGGACCCCTGATTTCCCTGGCCCGCCCTTTTTATTTATTGGAATCTCATTCTTTCAATCATGGACCTCAGATGTCCCTGGCCCGTCCCTTTCATTCATTGGGCTTTAGTTTTTTCAGCCATGGACTCCTGATGTCCCTGGCCCGCCCCTTTCATTAAATGGATTTTTATTCTTTCAATCATGGACGCCAGATGTCCCTGGCCCACCCCTTTTTATTCATTGGATTTTAGTTCTCTCAATCATGGACCTCTGATGTCCTTGGCCTGCCCCTTTCGTTCATTGGGTTTTAGTTCTTTCAATCATGGACCCCAGATGTCTCTGGCCCGCCCCTTTTATTAATTGGACTTTAGTTCTTTCAAACATGGACCTCAGATGTCCCCGGCCCACCCTTTTTATTCATTGGACTTTCGTTTTTTCAGTCATGGACCCCTGATGTCCCTGGCCCGCCCCCTTTCATTCATTGGATTTTAGTTGTTTCAGTCATGGACCCCTGATGTCCCTGGGCCACCCCTTTTCATTCATTGGATTTTAGTTATTTCAGTCATGGAGGCTCAGCATCACATGTGGGTGTTACCTATGGCTGTCTGCTATGGACTCCTCCAAACGGACACCCACCAAGCAAGGCATTTTTATACTTGCATAACTCCTCCCACAAGCCAGCCCACAGTTTGCATAAGGGCTGAGGGCTACTGAAAGGAGTACTGAGGCAGGTTGCTGTGATGTTTTCAGGAAGCTGAACTTCACAGCACTCTGCCTGCCCCTCCCACCAGCCATGATCTGCCTAGCATTGCATAGAGAAGCACAGAGACCCAGTGATGACATCACTTGGATCTAAAATAAGGCATGTAATAAAAAATGGAAAGGTTTTTATTTAAAAATGTCATTAGCATGTTGCTGAAGGGGAAAATGAGGAACCAGGGAAGTATAATGTAAGCAGATTAAACTTAAAGTGGTTGTAAACCCTTACATATACCCAGTGAAGAGACTGTCCTCAGGTGACACACAGAGATGAAACAAATCTTCCTGCATGTACCGGTTTATGTGCAGTCTTCTTTTCTCTACATCTGTTCAAAATGCTGAGTTTATAAAGCTTTTCTGAGAGTTCTAGAAAAAGGGGCAGAGAGCTGTAATTACACTCCACAGAGCTCAATGAGAGAACTCTGAGAGCTGATTGGAGGAAAGAGACCCACCCTCTTCACACAACTCACAGGAGCAGAGCTGAGGATGTCAATCTGCTGAAGGTCCCTCCCCTGTCACCTTTTTTCTCTTGGTGTCAGGAAAACTTGTCAGAAGTGATTCATGCTGATAGCAGAGGAATGAATTAAGAGACAGAATTGACACTTACTGCTCTTAATAGAGACAAGCACACTCTATAGAGGAATATGCTTTGTTCATAGTTCATGTCTGAGACTTACAACCACTTTAAGTTCACCTTTGGGAACATGTTACAGGTTCCACCTGTTTTTAATGCATTGATTCAGAGAACTCTGTGAATGAATGATGAGGTCGTGTGGGTGGAGCTCAGCATGTCCACACTTTTTTTAAATAGTGATAGTGGGTGAAGGGAGAAGATCCCTGGCTACTCCTTGATCCCCCTGCCTGTGTTAGCAGGCCGGGGATCTTCTCCCCGCAACCGCCATCACTATTTGAAAAAAGCGCGGCCATGCAGGGCTCCGCCCACATGACTGCGTCATTAATTCATGGAGTTTGCGGCTGATGGCATGTAGCCAGGGGCGGACTGACCATTTGGAAACTCGGGCACTGCCCGAGGGCCCGAGGTTAGTAGGGGGCCCCAGGAGATGCCCCTGGTACCTTTTTTTTCATAGGCTTTTTTGAGTTTGGGCAAGGACACAGGGGCCCCATGATCCCTATTGCCCGGGGGCCCCGTGAGTTGTCAGTTCGTCCCTGCTTGTAGCTTTCAATGAACTACCAGGGAGCTGCTGAACACTCTAGGTAGTTATTTGATTCTCCTGAGCAGTTATGAGTAGGCAGTTTACATTGCATCAGCGATCTGCTGATTGTGGGTGCAATGCTTTCCAGACTCCTACAAAAGAAAAAAACTCGTAAATGCACTTTTGTTTACTTGCAAAAAAAATGTGCATTTACTATTTTTTTTTTTTAAAGGTGAACTTTAAAGTGTCACTAAACCCACAACAGTAAAATCAGTCTGTATATGCAGTAAGGTATGCTTGTTATACTCACTGTGGAACCTAAGTGGTTAATCCTATGCATTGTGTAAAAAGGAAGTTTGATCCTGTCTTCTCTGCCCTGCCTCTTGTTCAAATGTCCACGTCTTATCTCCTGATAAGATAGACTGAACCTGTAGCCACATGCACATGCTCAGTTTGGTGTGTATTGCTAGAGAGGTTTTTTTTTTGGGGGGGGGGAGTGCATCTGATCAGCACAGGGCCAATCAGCACTGGTCAGACAGAGGTCAGGGGTTTTGCCTCCTAGAGCGGAATGAAAATTCCTCCTACAAGCTTTAACCAGTGCTCAGCTGAAGTCACAAGACTGTTTCAACTGCTGATGAGAAAAGGTATTTAGCAGTTTATATTTAGTAAAATAATTGCATTTCCATGTTGTGTGTACTGTGGGAGACCAGATATAGGGAATGCAGGGTCCGGGGAGACCGGATATAGTGAATGCAGGGTCCTGGGAGACCAGATATAGGGAATGCAGGGTCCGGGGAGACCGGATATAGTGAATGCAGGGTCCTGGGAGACCAGATATAGTGAATGCAGGGTCCTGGGAGACCAGATATAGTGAATGCAGGGTCCGGGGAGACCAGATATAGGGAATGCAGGGTCCGGGGAGACCGGATATAGTGAATTCTGGGTCCTGGGAGATCAGATATAGTGAATGCAGGGTCCTGGGAGACCAGATATAGTGAATGCAGGGTCCGGGGAGACCAGATATAGTGAATGCAGGGTCCGGGGAGACCGGATATAGTGAATGCAGGGTCCTGGGAGACCAGATATAGGGAATGCAGGGTCCGGGGAGACCGGATATAGTGAATGCAGGGTCCTGGGAGACCAGATATAGTGAATGCAGGGTCCTGGGAGACCAGATATAGTGAATGCAGGATCCGGGGAGACCAGATATAGGGAATGCAGGGTCCGGGGAGACCAGATATAGGGAATGCAGGGTCTGGGGAGACCGGATATAGTGAATTCTGGGTCCTGGGAGATCAGATATAGTGAATGCAGGGTCCGGGGAGACCAGATATAGTGAATGCAGGGTCCTGGGAGATCAGATATAGTGAATGCAGGGTCCTGGGAGACCAGATATAGTGAATGCAGGGTCCTGGGAGACCAGATATAGTGAATGCAGGGTCCTGGGAGACCGGATATTGTGAATGCAGGGTGCGGAGAGATCGGATATAGTGAATGCGGGGTCCTGGGAGACCAGATATAGTGAATGCAGGGTCCTGGGAGACCGGATATTGTGAATGCAGGGTGCGGAGAGATCGGATATAGTGAATGCGGGGTCCTGGGAGACCAGATATAGTGAATGCAGGGTCCAGAGAGACCGGATATAGTGAATGCGGGGTCCTGGGAGATCAGATATAGTGAATGCAGGGTCCAGTGGGAGGAATAGTGCCCCATCGTTGGTGTCAGTGGAGGGAATAGTGCCCCAGCATTGGTGTCAGTGGAAGGAATAGTTCCCCAATGTTGTTGTCAGTGTGGGAGGAATAGTGCACATCATTGGTGTCAGTGGGAGGAATAGTGCCCCATCGTTGGTGTCAGTGGGAGGAATAGTGCCCCATCGTTGGTGTCAGTGGGAGGAATAGTGCCCCATCATTGGTGTCAGTGGGAGGAATAGTGCCCCATCGTTGGTGTCAGTGGAAGGAATAGTGCCCCAAGGGCCGGATAAAGGCTAGAAAAGGGCCGCAGCTGGCCCTTGGGCTGCAGTTTGGAGACCCCTGTCCTAAGGCTTCAGTTCAGAGCCCTTTGCTGCATTGGTGTGCACTAAAAAAAACAGCACGTGTATCATTTTTGCGCAATTCAGCACATTCTGACATGCTCCGTTGTGTCCTAATACGTAGGGCAAAAACATCAAGTTACAAAAAGGGAAAAGAGGAATTACTACTTCAATACTGGGCACTTTCACCCCTGCCTGCCCAGGCTAATTTTATTTTATTTTTAATTTTATTTCAGGTACTTATATAGCACTGTCAATTTACGCAGCACTTTACACATATATTGTACATTCACATCAGTCCCTAACCCTCAAGGGACGTACAATCTAAGGTCCCTAACTCACATTCATACATACACATACTAGGGACAATTTAGACAGGAGCCAATTCACCTACCAGCATGTCTTTGGAGGGTGGAAGGAAACCGGAGTACCCAGAGGAAACCCACACAGGCTCAAGGAGAACATGCAAAGTCCAGGCAGGAGGTGACGTAGATGGGATTCAAACCAACGACCCAGGATTCAATTAACCTACCAGCATGTGTTTGGAGTGTCTGAGGGAACCCACACAGGCACAGGAAAAACATACAATTTTCAGCTTTCAGTGCTGTCGCACTTTGAATGACAATTCAATGCAGGGCCATCTTAATAGTATCACGGGCCCCTGGGCAAAGTAATACACTGGGGCCCCTACCAGCCTGCCCAAATTTATACACCTTCTCTCCAGAATGAAAGGAGAGAAGGAGAAATTATTGCTTTTACAGTCTTTATGGATGTAAAAGCAATCAGTGTAAAAAAAAAAAAAAAAATCTTCATCAAACTCCACAAGTAGTACAGTACTGTACTGCTAGGGTGACATTGTGTAAAAAAAAAAAAATACATATATAATAAAAAAAAAAATGTAAAAATACAGTTTGAGAAATTATGATTTTTTTATAAACTGATTTGGGTTATTTTATTTTAAACAAAGAGATAGCTTAATACATTTTGGCCAAGATTTATGAAGAAAGATTATTTATTTGCAAAATATTATAAGAAAAACACTTTTTGTCAAAATTTTTGGTATTTATCATTTATATAGCAAAAAAATAAAAATCCCAGTGGTGAATAAATAACACCAAAAGAAAGTTTTATCTGTCTCAAAAAATGCTAAAAATTTCATTTTGGTACAGTTTTGCATGACCGCGCAACTGTCATTCAAAGTGTGATAGCGCTGAAACCTGAAAATTGTCCTGGACTGGAAGGGGGTGAAAGTCTCCGGACTTGAAATGGTTAATGTTCTCCTTGCCTGGCCTGTCAGTTTAGGTGGACGGCCATGTCTTGGTAGATTTGCAGTTGTGCCATACTCTTTCCATTTTCGGATGATGGATTGAACAGTGCTCCATGAGATGTTCAAAGCTTGGGATATGTTTTAGAACCTATCCCTGCTTTAAACGTCTCCACAACTTTATCCCTGACCTGTCTGGTGTGTTCCTTGGCCTCCATGATGCTGTTTGTTCACTAATGTTCTCTGAAAAACCTTCTTCAGAGAACAGCTGTATTTATACTGAGATTAAATTACACACAGGTGGACTTGTAAAAAATATGAAAACCATTTATCATTTTCCTTCCACTTCACAATTATGTGCTACTTTGTGTTGGTCTATCACATAAAATCCCAATAAAATACATTTTTGGTTGTAACATGACAAAATGTGGAAAACTTCAGGGGTTACGAATACTTTTTCAAGGCACTGTAATTCCCTTTAGTAAATCAAGCCCTAAGTCTTTGAAGGAGATCAGCAATAGTCAGCAATATGTTTATATTTCAAATTTGTTTTCAAATTCGTTTCAACATAATTTTCGGCCAAAATTTGGTTTTGTTATTTCGGATTTGTTTAAAATCGTTACCATTGTAATTCGGATAGATCCGAATCTCCAAATAACGAAAATTTTGATTTGGAAGGAAATGCACTGCAGACGTCTACTGGTGGAAGATAGAATCCTTTATACACATATATCTACGAACTGATATTATTTATTTTGTATATAATTTGATGAACTGGTGAAATTTGTATTTATTACAGGTGCTTATATAGTGCTGTCAATTTACGCAGCATTTTACATATATATATTGTACATTCACATCAGTCCCTAACCCTCAAGGGGTGTACAATTTCTAACTCACATTCATACGTAAACATACTAGGACCAATTTAGACAGGATCCAATTAACCTACCAACATGTCTTGGGAGTGTAGGAAGAAACTGGAGAACATGCTAACTCCAGGCAGGTGGTGCCGTGGTTGGGATTTGAACCAACTATCCTAGTGCTGCCAGGCAGAAGTGCTAACCATTTAGCCACGGTGCTGCCCACTATGAAGTTAATCAAGTTTTTTTTATTGATTGATTTCACTGATTTGATCACGCTTTTTATGTATCGTCACAATAATATTTGTTAGTATTTATTGTTATACAGATTATTATTATTATACAGGATTTATATAGCGCCAACGGTTTGCTCAGCGCTTTACATTATAGTGGGTAACAATACAGTTCAATACAAGAGAGATTAGAGGGCCCTGCTCCTTGGAGTTTACAATCTAGGATGGCGGGGTGAGTGTTACAGTAGGTAGTCACTGTGGGGGATGGACTGGTTGGAAAAGTAGAGGATTCCAGTATTCGCAGAGGGCGGGATAGGCTTTCCTGAAGAGAAAGGGTTTTCAGTGAACGCCGAAAGGCAAGTAGAGTAGGTGATAATCTGATAGATTGGGGTAGGGAGTTCCAGAGGTTGGGTGACGCCCTGGAGAAGTCTTGGAGACGAGCATGGGAGGAGAAGACAAGGGAGCTAGAGAGTAGGAGGTCTTGCGAGGAGCGGAGAGTACGGTTTGGGTGATATTTAGAGATAAGATCGGTGATGTAAATTGGGCCAGTGTTGTGGATGGCTTTATATGTCATTGTTAGAGTTTTGAATTTTATCCGTTGGGCAACTGGGAGCCAGTGGAGGGATTGGCAGAGGGGGTGGCAGATACGGAGCGGTTAGTGAGGTGGATGAGTCTGGCAGCAGCATTCATGATAGCCTGGAGGGGGGATAGTTTACGATGAGGTAGGCCAATGAGGAGGGAGTTACAATAGTCGAGGCGTGATATAACAAGGGAGTGAATAAGTTGCTTAGTGGTTTCCGAGGTTAGAAACGGTCGTATCTTGGAGATGTTCCGGAGGTGAAGTCTACAAGATTTTGTCAGCAATTGGATCTGGAGCTGGAAGGACAGATGGGAGTCTAGGATTACACCTAGTACCCTGGCGTGAGGGGATGGACTGAGGATGGTGTTCACGATATTTATGGTGAAGTCAGTGGGGGTGGCGCGGCCTTGGGGGAATACTAGGAGCTCAGTTTTGGAAAGGTTGAGTTTGAGGAAGTGGAGTGACATCCAGGCTGATATGTCGCTTAGTAGGCTAGCGATATGGGTGGAAACTAAAGGGGTGAGGTGAGGGGTAGTCAGATTTGCTTGTCATCAACATAGAGATGGTAGTTGAAGCCGTGGGAGTTTATCAAGTGACCAAGGGGGGAGGTGTAGATGGAGAAGAGAAGGGGTCCAAGGACAGAACCTTGAGGGACCCCTACAGAGAGAGGGAGAGAGGAGGAGGTGGCAGCGTTATAGGTAACACTGAAGGATAGATAGGAGGAGAACCAGGAGAGAGCGGAGTCGCTGATGCCAAAGGAGTGTAGTTTTTTGAGGAGGAGCGGATGGTCAACCGTGTCAAAAGCCACGGAGAGGTCAAGTAGTAGGAATATTGAATAGTGGCCATTGGTTTTAGCAGTTAGTAGGTCATTAGAGAGCTTTAGTAGGGCAGTTTCGGTGGAGTGTAGGGGGCGAAAGCCAGACTGTAAAGGGTCAAGAAGGTTGTTGTCAGTGAGGTGGGAGCTCAGACGATTGTAGACAAAGCGTTCTAGGAGTTTAGAGGTAAATGGGAACAGGGAGATAATCAGATTTATACTTGTTATCAATTTTTGCCATTACCTTTATTATTTTGCACTGCATTGATTGTATATTATATATGAGAGGGTTTGCATACTGACCTTTAGCTGCCTGTTTTCTCTAACGGCTGACTTTTTCTCTGTATACCACTGTTACTGTGATGAGTATGATGATAAATATATTAGAAAGTGAATTGTGGATTTTTCTGATCTGATGTTCTCTAACTTTACATAGGAAGGATGTTCACTGAAAGTGTGACCTGCTGGTGAGTCTGATGGTGTAATCCCAAGTATTCCAGACACTTCCCTAATAAAGCTTAGTCTGATTGATTTGGATAGGAGTCAGCTTCTGATGTTGTAATAATAAAGTCGTAACATTAATTATTGAGCAATAAGGATATGTATCAGAAGCTAGCAAAGTAAAATGTCCCAGCATTAGTCATATGAGCAACTACAGAGGTTGAAATCACTTTTTATGAATTAAAACTCTCGAAGGCCCTGGGAATAGAGAAACTACAGGTCCCAGCTGCACATAAGCTATAGGGCCACAAGTAAGTGGACATCCTTCCAAATGACTGAGTTCAGGCATCTCCATTCAAGGGTATCACTAAGGGCTCATGTAGACGGGGCATTTGGAAAACTCTTCTGAACGATGGAAACTGACTGCTGGAAAACGTTGCTTAAAAAAATGCGCGGTTATGCACATTTATGTGCGTTTAGAAGCGTTTTTAAAAGGGAACCTCAGGAGACCTTCCCAAATGCCCAGAATGCACTAAAAAAACAGTAAAAAAAATTAACTATTTCAGACATTTTGAGAGAAATAGAGAGAGCAGAAGCAGAGAGAGCAGTATGTGTTGAGATGACCTGTCTTTTCTGGTTGTATTCACTATGGATCCCATCATGAGCATAATGCGGCACGTTCTACCATTTTATCCTTCACGTGAAAACCTGGAACTGACTGCGCTGGGTCCATTTGAGTACATGGAAAACGCTTTGTATGCATTTGTGATGATGACAAAAGGCTCTGGACAGCATCCGGACATAGAACAGTTAAAAAACGCTTCTAAACGCAAATGCTTATAAATGCGGTTAACCGCGTTTACAAGAATTTGGTGTTTGCAATGCCGGTAAAATCTACAACTGAAAGCAAGTTTGGTGCATTAAAAAAAATGACTGTAAACTCAACTGCCTGTAAATGACATAGTGTACATGGACACATAGAAAACCATTAGGGAGAGTTCAGGGGCTGCTGAAAGAGACACTGAACCAGGTGCGGACTGACCATTTGGAAACTCAGGCACTGTCTGGGGGCCTGGGGTCAGTAGGGGGCCCCATGAGGTGCCCCTGGTACCTTTTTCATAGGCTTTTTTGAGTTTGGGCAAGGACACAGGGGCCCCATGATCCCCTATTGCCCGGGGGCCCCATGAGTTTTCAGTCCGCCCCTGCGCTGAACAGCTCCTGAACGTCAGTTTATTAGCTGCATTGTACATGAACCTTAACTGTAAAGCATACAAAGACATTTTAGACAATCGTGTTCCTCCAACCGTACGTCAACAGTGTAGCGAAGGTCCTTTTCTGTTCCAGCATGACTGTGCCCCTGTGTACAAAGCCAACTCCATAAAGACATGGTTTGATGAGTTTGGTATCGATAGAAAAAGAAAAATGGAGCAAAGAAAAGGGGTAGCCACCCTCTTAAGTAGTCACCCACAAATAATGGACTTTATTATCACAACACGAAACACATAATTAAAACTTAGTTTATTGCAATACATTATAACATGAACAACCCATTAAAAATACTGGGAATATCATCCCTACATGATTTTAAAAAAGCATATACAATACCCACTACTGGATTGGAAAACATACAATCTAAGGTACTAAATATGATATTAAACAAATGATATAAAGGTAGACTTCTCCAAATCTAGATGTCAACGTGTTTTGTGATGGAATTGCTTCATCAGGACAGTGGGTGTGCAGATCGGAACTAGGTGCATAAACAAGTAAGATATACAAAAATATAAATTGAATACATTATTTATTCTTATAACTGTCATGAATAGTATGCACACTTAACGTTTATAGGCCATTTGGGAGACACCAAACGTATATAGTCTAGCAGGCGGTCACTAAGGCACCTATGGCCATCAATTCTACAAATACGTGCTATTGAAGAGTATTACCAAATGTATCAGCCCTTAAAATAATAATACATATAGTCCAATAAATACCTTGCAACTCAACTCGGTAGCCGGATATGAGAAAATCTACAAGCATGGTAAAGCTGATTGAAGTTCCTCCACACATTCATAGTGTGAAGGAACCTCAAGGTGGTTGAACACCTTTTAAGTGCATCATTGATTGCAAGCCAGGTCTATTCATCCAACATCAGTACCTGTCCTCCATTTTGGAACAAACTTCTTCATCTTTTGGAGGCTGTTAAAGGCTAAGGAAATGCCATCTCCATACTAGTGCCCACAGTTTTGGAGTGGAATGTAAAACAAGCTCATATAGTTCAACAATATTCATACCACATTTCTCTCCTTATTTAAGTCCCGGTTCCCATTGCTGCAACTTGTCAATCGACTTGAGACGTCGCATGACAAGTCAAAACACATTAATTTCAATGGGTGCCATCTTAATTAATGCGACTCGAGTCGCAGCACCGGAAAAAAAAAAGGTTCCTGCACTACTTTACTGCGACTTAGGTGCGACCTGAGTGCCATAGACTGCAATGTGAGATCACAAAAGTGGCAAGCAAGTCCCGAGGAAGTTGCACGACATTGGGGGTTGCAGAGGTGTGCACCGAGCCTAAACCCCAACTTCAGGCAAATATTTTATTTTATTGTAGACAGAGCACAGCAGGGTTAGAACCTGTGTAACTGTATATCTACACCCCAGTAGATATACACAACTCTGCCCCCAGCTACATCGTCAACCTGGTCTCAAAATATCAACCAAACCTTTCTCTTCGATCCTTCCAAGACCTTCTGCTCTCTAGTTCCTGTGTCACCTCCTCCCATGCTTGCCTCCAGGACTTCTCACGAGCCTATCCCATCCTATGGAACTCCCTACCCCAATCTGTCCGGCTGTCTTCTAATCTATACACCTTTAGACGATCCCTGAAAACCTTTCTCTTTAAAGAGGTCTATCCTGCTTCTACCTAGTAAACCGCCTTTTATTTCCTCCATCAGCTCATCCCCCCCACAGTTATTACCTTTTGTATCACTCAACCCCTCCTCCTAGATTGTAAGCTCTGACGAGCCAGGCCCTCTGTTTCCTCTTGTACAAAATTGTATTGTAACTGTAATGTCTGCCTTCATTTTGTAAAGCACTTCGCAAACTGTTGGCGCTATATAAATCCTGAATAATAATAAAAAAAAATTAATATCTATTGGGGTGATTATTGCTTAGGACCTGAAGGACCTGAATGTTTGAAGTTAGGCTTTAAGGTGGTTCTAAAGGGTGAAGTTTTTTTTACCCTTCATGCATTCTATGCATAAAGGTTAAAAAAAAATTGGTATCCAGCTCCCCCCTAAAGCCCCCCCCCCCTTATACTTATCTGAGCCTCATCGCGATTCAGCGCTGTGCATGAGAGCACTGGCTCTCCAGGCTCTGTTCCTCCTCACAGAGCAGATCCATAGAAGCAGGAGCTATTGGCTCCCACTGCTGTCACTCAAACTCTGTGATGAGGGAGTGGGGGCGGGCCATGCTCCACTGTCTGTGTCTATGGACGCAGGGGCAGCGGGGCTCGAGCCCGCAAAGGTCCGACAAGGGTGAAGAGGAAGAGCCAGGAGTGCTAGCGGGGGACCCGAGAAGGGGAGAATTGGGGTTGCTCTGTGCAATACCATTATATAGAGCAGGTAAGTATAATATATTTGTTATTTTTGTGAGAAAAAAAATTGCCTTTAGAAACATTTTATAATTTCACTATAATGGTTATAATCAACATATTTATTGAGTATATTTTGTATAAATTTTACATGTTTAGTGCATGATTTGTTTGGAGAAATATTTGCACTTAAGGATTAGGCACTGTCCTTCTGGGACTATAGGTTTTAAAATAAGTACTACAAGCCACTTCAGGCAACCCTCTGGCTCTGGTCCTGGACAAGGGTCACTGCGGTGCACCACATGTCTACTTTCAACAGGCAGGGGACAAATTTAAAGTGGAATTTATCTAAACACCACAAACTGAAAAGTCTATTTAATTTGTTAATAATTTTCAAAGCAAACTCACCCATCCATCTGTGTCTCCATGCTTTATTTTGTTGAGAAAATTGATTATAAAACACCTTCTAGCATTTCTAGCCATGGCCATCTTGAGTAAAGGCAGATGATTCCTGTAGCATTTACTTCCTAGAATCCATCTACCCTTAGCTCAGGCATACAGGCAGGAGGATGAGCTTAGCCAAGAAAGCCCCTCCTCCAGATGAAAGACGTGTCCATGAAGACTCCTGGGATGTATGACATAATTTTGGCCTAGACCAGGACGCAACTGAAAAAATGCAAAAAAGAACATTTTTAAAACAAGTGAATATAATATACTGTACCTTCCTATCTATTTTCTAAGGCCAGCAGCATAAGGATTAAAATTGATTGAGAAAGTTTATTTCCACTTTTTTTCCCACTTATTGGGTGGCTATGCCTAGCCACGGTCCACCATAGCTCATTTCTGGCTCTGGCAGCTGGAAAAAGCCCTCAACACTGGAAGGTGAGTGCCAAATTGTTTTTGGTTTTTTTGGACTTTGGGGGGGTGGAGGAAGAGACTGAATTTTGGGGAGAGTCTAGAACTTGTAATCGAAATCCTGGGTGTACAACACAACTAAGCATCCCCCAGCCCATAGATCAATGTATAGTACAATAAACAATTATAAAATGAACAGGACTTTCTAGGTACATATAAGTTCCATATGTCTTACGTTTGTTCCAGAGGAGACAAGTAGAAAAGGCTTTTCCAAGGTCTTTCTCAGAACATGTCTGTTTCTTTAGGATATTCAGAAGAACAAAATGTATTCTGTATGAGTGACCTCTCCATTAACCACGAGTCCAGGACTCTGTACTTCAGCTGTCTTTTGGGGGACAAAGGAGGACAATGACACCCAGAAAGCCCCAGAACAACAATACAATGAAAATTGATCCTTTAATGGAGGACCATTCCTTCATGTTTAGGCAAGATGCTAAATTATCTATACATAGGTAAAATGCCCCCTTATATACATAGGTTGATGTGAAGCTCAGATGGAAAGAGGTAATGCACAACGTTATTTTCCACACATCCCCATGTGCCATACAAAATGTATCCTACAGAAAGGGACCTTTAAACATTTCCAGAACTACTAAGATGCTAAATTATATAAGGATGTGGGGCCTTTCACCACTGGAGAACAGCTGGTTCTCCTTCGTGTTAAACTTTTAAACCATTGAAGGATACAAAGAAGAAATGAGAGGGCTGCATGCAGCCAAATAAAAAATATATTCCTAATTTAATACTTTAATTGTAGGCATTCAGCCTGTATTTACTGTATATCTCTTTTAACCCTTTATGGAGTACATACAACCATTCACAACTCCAACACAACAAACACTTTACTCCTGCGCTAGGAAAGGACTCAGTAGACCCAATAGGAATGTTCTGGAATTTTCTGGAGTATGCACTGCTTGCTGCCCTCAACAAACCGGGGTGGTCCAAATACACTGGATACAAATGGAGGAACAGAAAAAGGGCGCACCGACCTAGTGCATTATTGTTTAAAATAATTTATTGAAAAAACAAAATAGGTATCATACTCACAATGGACATAATAACAGGCATGTCAAACTGAACAAGGTGTATGATCCAAACAACATCTGAGTCCATACGATGGAACCCTGGATGACCAACTGGCTAATGCGTTTCGAGGACACAACCTCTTCCTTAGCAATGTTGATGCTAACGGGTCATGTGATGTCAGGCTCTGCCTCCGGGTGGTTCTGATACAGCTCTTTTGTAACCATTTAGTAACTTATATAAAGAGAAGTGCAGACTCCTGTAGTGTTGGCTCTGAGGAAGAGGTTGTGTCCTCGAAACGCGTTAGCCAGTTCGTCATCCAGGGTTCCATCGTATGGACTCAGATGTTGTTTGGATCATACATCTTGTTCAGTTTGACATGCCTGTGTTATTATGTCCATTGTGAGTATGATACCTATTTTGTTTCTTCAATAAATTATTTTAAACAATAATGCACTAGGTTGGTGCACCCTTTTTCTGTTTCTCCATTTGTAACCATTCACAACTGGCATTTGGGGAATGAAGGTCAAACTAAGCAATTTCTCAAGCACCCTAGTTTTACATTTTTTCAGGGTCTTCTTTCCTTCTTTTGATTCTGCGGAGCAGCAGATGTCAGGGTTGAAATGCATGGTGTTCAGCAGCACAAGGTCATTCAACATCTTAGCAGGAAGATACAGTGGACTGGATAGAGAAGCGCTGAGGAGTTAAGTAAGCAGTGCTTGGCCTCAGTAAAAAGAAAAAGCCTGCTGATTCATGCATGGGAGCTCCTAGGTATTTGGATTTCAGATCTGATAGGAGTACGAGTCATATATTTAGGGTGTGTCATGAAGAATCTGTTGAAGAATCCAACAGCATCTGCAATGAGGAGGAATTTGGCCTGTCCAATCTACACCCAAAATGGAGGCTTCCTAAAGATAGGTACGTAGTCCCTGCACTGTTCCTGCTCCTATGGAACCTTTACCTACCTCTAAGCACTATCCCTGTCAGATGGGGAACCTGTCCCTACACTAACAGCTCACATAAAGTGCACCAAACCCAGGAGCCAGTCTTAAATAGACTCTGCCTGACCCAAGATGGCCACTGTAGTCCAATGGGACAGATACCTCCCGTTGAACACATGAAGTCAGAAAGGAACTAAGGTCCTCAAAACGTCCTTCCCCTCCTGCATTGCCGCTTTGGTCAAGTACCACCTGCAGTGGGCAGTACATAGTGCACCTGCCTACACTTCCCCCTCCCCCTTTGACAGATGCTGTCCTTGGCATTACAACACACTAAAGAACAACACATAACTGTAGGAAACATAACTAGATTAATAATGGTAGCATTTTAACAACATCATCAGAGTACTTAGCAGGGAGTTGTCCATGACTGGATCACATTGGGCGGCGGACCTCACTGTCCTCTGCGGAATCACCTTTAAACTCTACTTTTCTGACCAGGGTGCTGAGACCTCGGTTGGTTGAAGGTCAACAGGGCCAACCAAGCTATGGAGGCTGTACCCTCTGAAGACTTCAGAGTCAGTGGAACTGGCAGCCCCCAGGGGTGGTACCTCAGGGCTGTCTGTACATGAGTTGGTACTCCCCTCTTTAAAATCAGTTGGAGGCAAATGGGCACGAGATACCACTCATAAAGGACTTTCTGGATAGACAGCTATCTCCCTGTGACTGCAGGAAATCATAGAGGAACCAAGTTCCTCATAACTTCCTTCCCCTTCTGCATTGGTGCTTCGGTCAAGAGTAGAGACTGCACCTGCCTACACACCTTTGGGCGACCCCTCGTGTTCAGGGAAGCCAATGCTGCTTCCACCCTAAAACTGAACTTTTACCTTCTCCATCATCTTAATCCCTCACGATTATTACCTTTTGTATCACTTGCTTCTCTCTTTTTGATTGCAATCTCTCACGAGCAGGACCCTCATAATCCTCTTATATTGAATTGTATTGCATTCTAACTATACTGTTTCCCTGCAACCGTGTAAATTGTAGGTACATTATAAATGCTGTATAAGAATACAGCAATGGGGTAATTTAATCTGGAAAGTTGAAATGTTTCCCTCTGGGCTCTAAAGCTGGTCCCGCCAGGCACCTGCATGCATCCCTGGTTTATTTCTAACCTTCCCCCTTACCATGCATGATTTTATTGGCCAATAGGGAGGCTGCCTATCACATCCAGTAGTCTATAGGGAGGTGTAGGTAAATGATGGAGGCACACAGAGACCAAACTTGCCACCCTTGGTCATAGTGTATGCCAGTGTTTCTCAACCTTTTTTCAGTCAAGGCACCCTTTAAAATTATGGACAGTTCCGAGGCACTCCATTCTAAAATATGAAAAACTGTTCTAACAGCAACATCCACACATGTAGGACACCCAACATTGGAGGTGATTTATTCTTCCAAAGCAAATACACTTTTGCACACTGGTCCTGACTAGTATTCCAATGTTTCTCTTCTCCCTCAGTTTTTCTCCATCACTGAGCTAATGTGACCCCAGCACTGACAGAACCCTTTCTGTCAGTGCTGGGGTCATATTAGCTCAGTGGCTAATGTGAGGAGGGGCAAACAAGGATGCTGTGCAGGCAGCCGCCATCCTCCTTATCAGTTGATGATGTCATTGGTTGTCAGGACGCTGGCGGCTAGAAGGCGGTAATGGTGCACAATGAAAACCTGTGGCTTTGTGTAACTAAAAGGCAGGCTTGTTCCACCCGATGGCTTGTATACAAGTTTTGGGCCATTTTTAGACATTTTGCCAAGGCACCCCTGAAGAGACCTCAAGGCACCCTGGTTGAGAAAGGCTGGTGTATGCTACTGAGTGCCTTATGTTTAGGCCTCCAAGGGTGCTTTAGAAATGAACTGATAATGTACATACATGTACCTGCAGGTTCCTACTCTACAATCCAGAAGCCGGTAATATTAACTTTTATGACAGCACAGGTGCATAAAAGCGAACGTAATTTACTCCTCTACTACTGTTTGTGTATGTTATTACTGGTAAGTAGTACGTTCTGTTATTTAACTAATTAACCTGCATAGTTACATATCCAAGGTATAAGACTTTGATCCATGCAATCACCCAACCATCAGAGCCAATATAGTTAGAGGCCAATTAAAGTAAGAACAGAAAAATGAAAGCTGCCTTTGGTTCCTATGATGAAAGCATTGTGAATGGGAGTTCAGACATCACTGTTAGCATTCTTGAAGGTAGTTGAAGTCAGGATTGGGACGACAGCTACACCTTTAAATCTGAATTTTACACACATATAAAAGACACTGATTAATGCTGATTAATGTAGCTCTATATTCATTAGTATACCATAACATTTATTTTTTACACAAGTATTGTCATTTCATGAATGTGACCGGGTGTCGGCCTCTCGCAATCTCCTGTACAGCAGAGCTCAGAGTGAAACTGACAGGAGCAGCAGAAGGAGTCAAGCAGTTGTGCGGCAGTTCTCATCTGCTGACATGGAACATTTTAATAGGATTAACCCCTCGCCTACAGGGCACTTATACCCCCTTCCTGCCCAGGCCAATTTTCAGCTTTCAGCGCTGTCGCAATTTGAATGACAATTGTGCGGTCATGCAACACTGTACCCATATGAAATTTTTATCTTTTTTTTCACACAAATAGAGCTTTCTTTTGGTGATATTTAATTGCCGCTGGGTGTTTTATTTTTTGCCATATAAACAAAAAAGAGCAAAAAAAAGTTTTTATTTATTTCTGTTATAAAATTTTGCAAAAAGGTAATTTTTCTCCTTCACTGATGTGTGTTGATGAGGCTGCACTGATAGGCAGCACTGATGCGTACTGATAGGCAGCACTGATGGGCACCGATGAGGTGGCACGGATAGGTAGCACTGATGGGCACTGATAGGAAGCACTGCTAGGAGGCACTGCTAGGAGGCATTGCTAGGCAGCACTGATGAGCTGGCACTGATGCTGCTGCACTGATAGGCGACACTGATGGGTGGCACTGCTGGGCACAGGTGGGTGGCACTGCAAGGCACAGGTGGGTGGCACTGATAGGCACAGGTGGGGGCACTGATGGGCACAGGTGGGCAGCACTACTGGGCATAGGTGGGTGGCACTGCTGGGCACTGATCATCAGTGCCCTGATCATCAGTGTAGATCACTTCTCTGACAATTGCCAAGTACTTGCCTCATGCTGTGACGGATCTGTGCAAGGAAAAATTAGGGGGGAGGGGGGAATTAGTGCTAGGAGAGAGAATTTGGGGAACAATTGTGCTAGGAGAGGGGTATTTATGGGGGGAGAGGATTCATGCTCAGAAGGGAAATTTGAGGGGTGGAGGATTAGTGCTAGGAGGGGGGATTTGGGGAGGGAGGGGATTTGAATTGGAAGGAGTGACCTGTGCAAGGAGGGGAAATTTAGGGGGTAGAGATTAGGGCTAGGAGGGGGGATTTGGGGGAGATTTGTGCTGGGAGAGGGGTATTTATGGGGGGAGAGAATGTATTCTCAGAGGGGAAATTTGAGGGGTAGAGATTAGGGCTAGGAGGGGGGATTTGGGGGAGATTTGTACTGGGAGAGGGGTATTTATGGAGGGGGTGATTTGTGCTAGAAGAGGGAATTTGGGGGAGATTTGTGCTGGGAGAGGGGTATTTATGGGGGGGGATTAGTGCAAGGAGGGGGGATTTGGGGAGGGAGAGGATTTGAGTTGGAAGGGGGGATTTGTGCAAGGAGGGAAAATTTAGGGGGGGAGATTTATGCTGAGACAGGGGTATCTATGGGGAGGGGAATTGTTTGGGGAGAATTTCGGCTTGCAAAGGAAATTAATGGTTTGGGGTTGAGGGAGGGGATGATGTTTGCTGGCATACTGTATAATACTCATACCTTTTGTGTATGTACTGTGATCCCGGGGTGTATCTATTATGGTCCCGGGGTGTATCTACAATGGTCCTGGGGTATATATACAATGGTCCTGGGGTGTATATACAATGGTCCCGGGATGTATCTAGGCATATCTGTAGGTAGCTATCCCAGGGTGTATGTATATACATAGTGATTCCCAAGTGTACAGTATGAGGGGGGGGGTGTATCTGCTGACCCCTAGGGAGGTGTATCTGGTGATCCCCGGGGTGGGGGGTGTATCTGGTGATCCCCGGGGGTGTATATAGCATGCTCAGGCAGTGTAATGCTCCCAGGGTGTATATAATAATTTGGGTTGTAATTTGGGGTAGAGATTAGTGCTAGGAGGGGGGATTTGGGGGAGATTTGTGCTGGGAGAGGGGTATTTATGGGAGGGGGGATTAGTGCTAGGAGGGGGGATTTGGGGAGATTTGTGCTGGGAGAGGGGTATTTATGGGAGGGGAGGGTTAGTGCTAGGAGGGGGGATTTGGGGGAGATTTGTGCTGGGAGAGGGGTATTTATGGGAGGGGGGATTAGTGCTAGGAGGGGGGATTTGGGGGAGATTTGTGCTGGGAGAGGGGTATTTATGGGAGGAGGATTAGTGCTAGGAGGGGGGATTTGTGCTGGGAGAGGGGTATTTATGGGAGGGGAGGATTAGTGCTAGGAGGGGGGATTTGGGGGAGATTTGTGTTGGGAGAGGGGTATTTATGGGAGGGGGATTAGTGCTAGGAGGGGGGATTTGGGGGAGATTTGTGCTGGGAGAGGGGTATTTATGGGAGGGGAGGATTAGTGCTAGGAGGGGGGATTTGGGGAGGAAGAGGATTTGAGTTGGAAGGGGGGATTTTTGCAAGGAGGGGAAATTTATGGGGGGAGATTTATGCTGGGAGAGGGGTACCTATGGGGAGGGGAATTTTTGTTTGGATAGAACTTTGGCTTGCAAAGGGAATTAATGGTTTGGGGTTGAGGGAGAGGATGTTTGCTGGCACATAATACTCATACCTTTTGGTAGGAGGGGGCACTGTTTGGCGCGTTCACCCTGGGTGTTCGATGACCTTGTCACAGCACTGGTAGTGAGGCCTACAACAGTGATCACCGCTGTCTCCCGGGTCCCATGCCACGGGTGCCATACACAGAATGCGGTGCATTTTTCTCAGTGAATGCAATGTGTTCTCTGCCGGACAAGGCGGATAGGTGGGGCGGTGACTTCACAATCTCCACCTTATCCAGTCAGAGAACGCTTTGCATTTATTGAGATAAATGCACCTGTGAAACACTTTTGCGGCAAAAATGAAACAGTGTGTCGTTTTTTTTTTTTGCGGGCGGTGTGAACAAGGGCTCATTCAGAGGGCCTGCCACTCCTCTGAAAAGTGACCCGTGCCCAGTGTGCTTTTCAGAGACGTTTGTCAGGTGTTGCCTTCTCAACGCTTGATATAACCCTTTAAATGCTGCGCTGTCGCTGCCATAGTGTGCATTGCAGGTCTTTGGTGCCCCAGAGTCAGTGTGTGGGGCTGTGCATACAATGCACAGGATTGCAGCAAGGTGTTTAAAGGGTTACATTGGGAGGAGGAGACAATACATCGATATAAAATGCCTCTGAAAAGCATTGCATTGTGAATTGCTCTTCAGAGGGCATCACTGGGATTGTCCAATAGAGAATGGGTCCCATGGGGGAACATAGGAGTCCTTACCCTTGTATGAAGGTTATGGGGGGCAGGGGCGGACTGACCATTTGGAAACTCGGGCACTGCCCAAGGGCCCGGGGTCAGTAGGGGGCCCCATGAGATGCCCCTGGTACCTTTTTCATAGGCTTTTTTGAGTTTGGGCAAGGACACAGGGGCCCCATGATCCCCTATTGCCTGGGGGCCCCATGAGTTGTCAGTCCACCCCTGATTGGGGGGTGGAGGGAAGGGTGGGGTACGGGATGGGTTATGGGGGTGTAGGAGGGAAGGGTGGGGTACGGGACGGGTTATGGGGGTGTAGGAGGGAAGGGTGGGGTACGGGATGGGATATGGGGGTGTAGGAGGGAAGGGTGGGGTACGGGACGGGTTATGGGGGTGTAGGAGGAAGGGTGGGGTACGGGACGGGTTATGGGGGTGTAGGAGAGAAGGGTGGGGTACGGGCCGGGTTATGGGGGGGTGTAGGAGGGAAGGGTGGAGTACGGGACTGGTTATGGGCGTGTAGGAGGGAAGGGTGGGGTACGGGACGGGTTATGGGGGGTGTAGGAGGGAAGGGTGGGGTACGGGACGGGTTATGGGGGTGTAGGAGGGAAGAGTGGGGTACGGGACGGGTTATGGGGGCGTGTAGGAGGGAAGGGTGGGGTACGGGACTGGTTATGGGGGTGTAGGAGGGAAGGGTGGGGTACGGGACGGGTTATGGGGGGGTGTAGGAGGGAAGTATGGGGTACGGGACTGGTTATGGGGGTGTAGGAGGGAAGGGTGGGGTACAGGTTATGGGGGTGTAGGAGGGAAGAGTGGGGTACAGGACGGGTTATGGGGGGGTGTAGGAAGGGTGGGGTACAGGACAGGTTATGGGGGTGTAGGAGAGAAGGGTGGGGTACGGGACAGGTTATGGGGGTGTAGGAGGGAAGGGTGGGGTACGGGACGGGTTATGGGGGTGTATGAGGGAAGGGTGGGGTACGGGACGGGTTATGGGGGTGTAGGAGGGAAGGGTGGGGTACGGGACGGGTTATGGGGGTGTAGGAGGGAAGGGTGGGGTACTGGGCGGGTTATGGGGGGTGTAGGAGGGAAGGGTGGGGTACGGGACAGGTTATGGGGGGGTGTAGGAGCGAAGGGTGGGGTACGGTACAGGACAGGTTATGGGGGGGTGTAGGAGGGAAGGGTGGGGTACGGGACGGGTTATGGGGGTGTAGAAGGGAAGGGTGGGGTACGGGACGGGTTATGGGGGTGTAGGAGGGAAGGGTGGGGTACGGGACGGGTTATGGGGGGGTGTAGGAGGGAAGGGTGGGGTACGGGACTGGTTATGGGGGTGTAGGAGGGAAGGGTGGGGTACGGGACTGGTTATGGGGGTGTAGGAGGGAAGGGTGGGGTACGGGACTGGTTATGGGGGTGTAGGAGGGAAGAGTGGGGTACAGGACGGGTTATGGGGGGGGGTGTAGGAAGGGTGGGGTACAGGACAGGTTATGGGGGTGTAGGAGAGAAGGGTGGGGTACGGGACGGGTTATGGGGGTGTAGGAGGGAAGGGTGGGGTACGGGACGGGTTATGGGGGTGTATGAGGGAAGGGTGGGGTACGGGACGGGTTATGGGGGTGTAGGAGGGAAGGGTGGGGTACGGGACGGGTTATGGGGGTGTAGGAGGGAAGGGTGGGGTACTGGGCGGGTTATGGGGGGTGTAGGAGGGAAGGGTGGGGTACGGGACAGGTTATGGGGGGGTGTAGGAGCGAAGGGTGGGGTACGGGACGGGTTATGGGGGGGTGTAGGAGGGAAGGGTGGGGTACGGGACTGGTTATGGGGGTGTAGGAGGGAAGGGTGGGGTACGGGACTGGTTATGGGGGTGTAGGAGGGAAGGGTGGGGTACAGGTTATGGGGGTGTAGGAGGGAAGAGTGGGGTACAGGACGGGTTATGGGGGGGTGTAGGAAGGGTGGGGTACAGGACAGGTTATGGGGGTGTAGGAGAGAAGGGTGGGGTACGGGACAGGTTATGGGGGTGTAGGAGGGAAGGGTGGGGTACGGGACGGGTTATGGGGGTGTAGGAGGGAAGGGTGGGGTACGGGATGGGTTATGGGGGTGTAGGAGAGAAGGGTGGGGTACGGGATGGGTTATGGGGGTGTAGGAGGGAAGGGTGGGGTACGGGACAGGTTATAAGGGTGTAGGAGGGAAGGGTGGGGTACGGGACGGGTTATGGGGGTGTAGGAGGGAAGGGTGGGGTACGGGACGGGTTATGGGGGTGTAGGAGGGAAGGGTGGGGTACGGGACAGGTTATGGGGGGGTGTAGGAGCGAAGGGTGGGGTACAGGACTGGGGATGACAGGATCTCTATGTAGATCCCGGACCCAAGGCTACAGCTATTAATACAACACATGCAGGAATGCAGCGCAACAGCATAGGGGGCGATATCAATCTGACAGCTCGCTACTGTGTACAGAGGTACACAGTGCCGGAGTAGGCGGGGCCGAGGGATGGGAATGTCTATTGATGAGTGGGCGTGGAAATGGAGCTCTTGTCGCTCCGCCCTCTACGGCAGGTTCATTTTCGCTCCCCCCGCCAACCACACCCCTTTCTCGAGTGATTCCACCAAAGCCCGTCCCTCGATTCATTCCCTCTCTTCTTTGGCCTTGAGGGGTGGGCGTGCCCTGTGCCAGGAGAGGGCGTGTCGGAGTATTCGGGCCCCGGCCGGGCAGCAGCAGCAGTGGTGGTGGTGAGTGGCGGGATCGGGATGGCTCCGGCGGTGGACAGGCCCGGCTACTGGGGACCTCCGAGCTCCACACTGGAATGGTGCGAGGAGAACTACGCCGTGTCCTTCTACATTGCAGAGTTCTGTGAGTACCGGGTCATGTGATGTGTGCCGGCGGGGGGGAGGGGCTACGGGTTCCCCTGTCCGTCAGTTCGTGTACCCGGGGTGTGTATATACTGTGATCCCGGTGTGTATATATACTGTGATCCCGGTGTGTGTGTGTGTATATATACTGTGATCCCGGTGTGTATATATACTGTGATCCCGGTGTGTGTGTGTGTATATATATATATATACTGTGATCCCGGGGTGTATATATATATATATATATATACTGCTATCCCTGTGTGTGTATATATATATGTATGTATGTGTGTGTGTGTGTGTGTGTGTGTGTATATATACCGTGATCCGGGGTGTGTGTATGTCATACTGTGATCCCAGGGTGTATATATGTGTGTATGTATATATGTGTGTGTGTGTGTATATATGTATATATATATATATATATATATATATATATATATATAATTATACTGTGATTCCAGGGTGTATCTAGTCATATCTGTCGGTAGTTATCCCAGGGTGTATGTATATACATGGTGATTCCCAAGTGTACAGTGTGTGTATGATATCCCTGGAGGGAGGGGGGGGGGGTTATCTGGTGATCCTCGGGGGTGTATAGCATGCCCAGGCAGTGTAATGCTCCCAGGGTGTATATAGTAATTTTGGGGTGTGTGTGTAATGTGCTGTTTCTGGGGTGTTTAGTTTGGCGAGTGTATATAGTGATCTGTGTGGTGTATAGTGATCTCGGGACCCCTCTACACCCTGGGGTCATTGTTTGTGACCCAAGGGTATATAGTGCTCCCAGGATATACTCTATATTGCCAAAGGTATTGGACCAGCCCTCCAAATCATGTGATTCAGGTGTTCCAATCCCTTCCATGGTCACAGGTATATACAATCAAGCCCCTAGGCATGCAGACTGCTTCTACAAACATTGGTGAAAGAATGGGTCGCTCTCAGGAGCTCAGTGACTCCAAGTGTGGTCCCGTGATAGGTTGTCACCTGTGCAATAAGTCCATCCGTGACATTTCCTGGCTACTAAATATTCCACGGTACGCTGTTAGTGGGATTATAACAAAGTGGAAGCAACTGGGAACAACAGCAACTCAGCCACCAAGTGGTAGGCCACGTAAAATGACAGAGTGGGGTCAGCGCATGCTGAAGTGCGCAGAAGTCACCAACTGTCTGCAGAGTCAATAGCTAAAGACCTCCAAACTTCATGTGGCCTTCAGAATAGCACAACAACAGTGCGTAGAGAGCTTCATGGAATGGGTTTCCATGGCCGAGCAGCTGCATCCAAGCCTTATATCACCAAGTGCAATGCAAAGCGTTGGATGCCATGGTGTAAAGCACGCCGCTACTGGACTCTAGAGCAGTGGAGACATGTTCTCTAGAGTGACCAATTACGCTTCTCTGTCTGGCAATCCAATGGACATGTCTGGGTTTGGTGGTTCCCAGAAGAATGGTTCTTGTCTGACTGCATTGTCCCAAGTGTAAAGTTTGGTGGAGTGGGAATTATGGTGTGGGGTTGTTTTTCAGGGGTTGGGCTTGGCCCCCTAGTTCCAGTGGAGGGAACTCTTAAGGCATCAGCATACCAAGACAATTTCATGCTCCCAACTTTGTGGGAACAGTTTGGGGATGGCCCCTTTTTGTCCAACATGACTTCACACCAGTGCACAAAGCAAGATCCATAAAGACATGGATGAGTGAGTTTGGGGTGGAGGAACTTGACTGGCCTGTACAGAGTCCTGACCTCAACCCCATAGAACACCTTTGGGATGAATTAGAGCGGAGACTGCGAGCCAGTCCTTCTTCTCCGACATCAGTGCCTGACCTCACAAAATGCCCTTCTAGAAGAATGGTCAAACCTTCCCATAGACACCCTCCTAAACCTTGTGGACGGCCTTCCCAGAAGAGTTGAAGCTGTTATAGCTGCAAAGGGCGGGGCCAACTCAATATTGAACCCTACAGACTAAGACTGGGGGCCATTAAAGGTCATGTGCGTGTAAAGGCAGACAGCCTAATAATTTTGGGTATTTAGCTATAGTGTATATTGTATTGTATATAGTGCTTCCAGGGTATATAATGTGATTGGGGGATGTACAGTGTAACAGTACAGAAAATAATTTGATCCCCTGCAGATTGTTTGCCCACTTAAAAAGAAATGAAGGGGCTATAATGTATTATCATAGGCATATTTTAAATGATAGAGACAGAATATCAACTAAAAATCCATAAAAAACACATGATGAAAATGTTATAAATTGAGTTGCAGGGAAGTAAAGTGGCTACAAAAAGTCTACACACCCCTGTTAAAATGTCAGGTTTTTGTGATGTAAAAAAAGAGACAAAGAAATAATTTCAGAGCTTTTTCCACCTTTAATGTAACCTATAAACTGTATGACTCAGTTGAACAACAAACTGAAATCTTTTAGGTGGAGGGAAGTAAACATAAAACACTAAAATAATCTGGTTGCATAAGTGTGCACACCCTTAAACTAATACTTTGTTGAAGCACCATTTGATGTGATTCCAGCACTCAGTCTTTTTGGGTATGAGTCTATCAGCATGGTACATCTTGGCTTGGCAATATTTGCCCACTCTTCCTTGGAGAAACATTCCAAACCTGTCAGATTGCGAGGGCATCTCCTGTGCACAGCCCTCTTCAGGTCTGGACTCTGGCTGGGCCATTCCAAAACTTTCATCTTCTGGTGAAGCCATTCCTTTGTTGATTTGTATGTATACTTTGGGTCGTTGTCATGCTGAAAGATGAAGTTCCTCTTCATGTTCAGCTTTCTAGCAGAAGCCTGAAGGTTTTGTGCCAATATTGACTGATATTTGGAATTGTTCATAATTCCCTCTACCTTGACTAAGGCCCCAGTTCCAGCTGAAGAAAAATGGCCCCAAAGCATGATGCTGCCACCACCATGCTTCACAGTGGGTATGGTGTTCTTTTGGTGATGTGCAGTGTTGTTTTTGCACCAAACATATCTTTTGGAATTATGGCCAAAAGGTTCAACCTTGGTTCCAGCAGACCAGAACACATTTTCCCACATGCTTTTGGGAGACTTCAGATGTGTTTTGCAAAATGTATCCGAGCTTGGATGTTTTTCTTCATGAGAAAAGGCTTCCATCTTGCCACTCTACTCCATAGCCCAGACATATGAAGAATACGGGAGATGGTTGTCACGTGTACCACACAGCCAGTACTTGCCAGATATTCCTGCAGATCCTTTAATGTTGCTGTAGGCCTCTTGGCAGCCTCCCAGACCAGTTTTCTTCTCGTCTTTTCATCCACTTTGGAGGGACGTCCAGTTCTTGGTAATGTCACTGTTGTGCCATATTTTCTCCACTTGATGATGACTTTCTTCACTCTATTCCATGGTATATCTGATGCCTTGGAAATTCTTTTGTACCCTTCTCTTGACTGATACCTTTTAATAATGAGATCCCTCTGATGCGTTGGAAGCTCTCTACAGTCCATGACTTTTGCTGTAGGATGCGACTAAGAAAATGTCAGGGAAACCTACTAGAACAGCTGAACTTTATTTGGGATTAATTAGAGGCACTTTAAATCACAGGTGTGTACTGACTCCTATATAACATGATTTTGAATGTGATTGCTTAATTCTAAACACAGCTACATCCCCGGTTATAAGAGGGTGTGCACACTTATGCAACAACTTTATTTTTAGTTTGTTTACTCTCCTCCCCCCCTAAAAAAAAATGTCTTTTTTTTCAATTGAGTTGTACAGTTTTATAGGTCACATTTAAAGGTGGAAAAGGTTCTGAAATGATTTATCTTTGTCTCATCTTTTTACATCACAGAAACCTGACATCTTAACGGTGTGTAGACTTTTTATAGCCACTGTATGACCTCTTTTGCCTATGGATGGAAACCAGCAATTAACAGAAGAAGTGTGGAAAAAAAATAGTTTAAAACAAGTAAATATATGCTTTCCTATCTATTTACTAATGCTAACATGAGGATTATAAATAATTGATGTTGATTGGGAGAGTGAAGTTCCACTTTTAACCATTTGCCGCCCACCAAAATGTCATCAGCGTTCTGGGTGGACGCCATATGGCGTCCTCCCGCACATGCGCAGATTGCGCTCCTGCAGAGCGGCGCGATCTCTCACCGGCTGTGTACCTCGGACATGGCCGATGACAGATCTGAGTATCGGCCCCGTTGCCGGTACCATGTGACCTGCTGTGATCAATCACAGCTAAGCACAAAAAAAAAACCCTGAATGAATCGATGTCATTCAGGTAAATGCTTGCTTATAGCAAAGTAATTCTTTGCTATAAGCAAATTGTGTAAAAAAAAAAAAAAAAAAATTTAATAAAAAATAATAAATATATAATTTTTTTTTTCATACTGTCACCAGTCAGTGTCCCTGATCACCACCATGCCAGTTATATGATGATGCTGTACTGCACTGGTGACAATATGTTAAAAAAAAAAAATAGTGAAACTAATTTTTTTAATTTTCCGAAAAATTATGACAAAAAAAATACAACTTAAAAAAACTCGCCATGCCTCTTATGAAGTATGTCGGACTGTCTACTTTGCAAAAAGGGGTCATTTGGGGGATATCTGTACTGTTCTGACATTCTTGGACCTCAAGAAATTAGATTGGCTGTCAGTACTTCAGGATTGATCAATTTTCAGATCTATACCATAGTTTGTGAACTCTATAACTTTCCTACAAACTAAATAATACATCCTAATTTGGGTTATTTTCACCAAAGACATGTAGCAGAATACATCTCGGCCTAAATTTATGAAGAACACTTATTTATTTGCAAACTTTTATAACAGAAACAAAGAAAAACGTGTTTTTCTTTTTAACTTTTTGGTCTTTGTTTTGTTAATTTAGCAAAAAATAAAAACCCCAGCGGTGATTAAATACCACCAAAAGAAAGCTCTAGTTGTGTGAAGAAAATTATACACATTTAGTTTGGGTACAATGTTGTATGACCGCGCAATTGTCATTCAAAGTGTGAGAGCGCTGAAACCTGAATACTGGCCTGGGCAGGAAGGTGTAAAAGTGCCCGGTATTGAAGTGGTTAAGTAATAGTTATCGCCAAATACACAGGCCCGTAGCAGAAGTGTACAAATCGCTGTGGTATAGAAGGGGTGAACACGTGAGAGGCAGGTTAATGTGACTTTGCATACCATGTACCTGGCCAAAGTCCCAGGAAGCTGGAAGTACTCGGCTACTCCTGTGATCTCCTCTTGCTTCCAGGTTCTGAAATGAGCAGCTATTTTACTGCATTGTAAACACCGGAGATCAGCCTCTTGGCACGGGCAATATTCACAGAATGCTTTGCATCTCCACCTCATCCAATCAGAAAGTGTTTTCATTCATTCAGAAAATGCAAAGCATTCTCTGAATGGCTCCTGTGCCAAGTGGCCAACCTGTGTTCAGGATGCAGAAGGGAAACCACTCGGCACAGAACCTGGAAGCAAGTGGAGATCACTGGAGTGAGCTACTTCCAGTTTCCTGGTGTGGTCTATATATATACACGGCTCAAAAAAATGAAAGGAACACTTTGAAAACACATCAGATCTCAATGGGGAAACATCTCCTGCTGGATATCTATACTGATATGGACGGGTAATGTGGTAGGGACATTAGGATGCCCCATCGTTTGATGGAAATGATCGACCTACAGAGGACTGAATTCAAAGCCACCCCAAAAATCAAAGTGAAAGAATGATGCAGCAGGCGAGTCCATGTTACTGAAATTTCATTGCAGCAACTCAGAATGGTCCTCAGTAGTTTGTATGGCCCCCACGTGCTTGTGTGCATGCCTGACAACGTCGGGGGAGGCTCCTAATGAGACGACGGATGGTGTCCTGGGGTATTTCCTCCCAGATCTGGACCAGGGCATCACTGAGCTCCTGGACAGTCTGAGATGCAACCTGGATTGTCGGATGGACCGAAACATGACATCCCAGAGGTGTTCTATTGGATTTAGGTCAGGTGAGCATGGGGGCTATTCAATGGTATCAATTCCTTCATCCTCCAGGAACTGCCTGCATACTCTCCCCACATGAGGCCGGGCATTGTCATGCACCAGGAGGAACCCAGGACCCACTGCACCAGCGTAGGGTCTGACAATAGGTCCAAGGATTTCATCCCCAAACCTAATGGCAGTCAGGGTGCCATTGTCTAGCCTGTAGAGGTCTGTGTGTCCCTCCATGGATATGTCTCCCCAGACCATCACTGACCCACCACCAAAATGGTCATGCTGAATGATGTTACAGGCAGCATAACGTTCTCCACGGCTTCTCCAGACCCTTTCATGTCTGTCACATGTGCTCAGGGTGAACCTGCTTTCAGCTGTGAAAAGCACAGGGTGCCAGTGGTGGACCTGCCAATTCTGGGGTTCAATGGCAAATTAGGAAGTCTGCCGCAAGCATAGCTTTACTAAATATTCACATGATTTTTCTAAGATGAGGATGTGATTTGAAATTCTGCCATATGCCAATGAGCCGTCTTGAGTCACAATGGAACAATCATGGAATCTTGACACAGATGAGACAAAAAAAAAAATCGATGTGCTCGTGCAGCGTAGTGCTGGTTAATAATTAATGAGACGGGAGAAGCCATTACTACGTCATTCAGCAGAAATCATTACAAGGCGTGATTACAACCCCCATTACTACAGAGATAAAAGAGCCCATCCCTGTGCTGTCATGGCTTGTGAAGTGTAAAGCCTAGGCCTGGCTCACCATACACGCTTCATACTGTGCTGTTGATGAAACTGGCTGACCATCACCAACCAGAACTGTCACAAAGCTGGGCAGTGCCCAGGAGCTCTCTGTAGGAGGTGAGCCCCTCCTGACCCGCAGAACCGAGACCCCGGGTTTAATTCCCACTAGGGCCCACCTGGAGATGTGCTAGAGACCTCAGATTGTAAGCTCCTTTGGGGGCCGATGCGGGTTCTGTGTACTGTGTTGGGGCTTTAGAAACACGGGGACAAATCGCAGAATGGTGCAACGCATAGTAATGATCTGTATATGTACATTGCTGTACATTCCTGTGTATTCTTTATTGCACCACAGTGCAACGATGCAAATTAGGGGTGCGCCGAAATTCCAGTGGGCGAAACGTTTCGGCCAAAATGAAAAAAAAAAAAGCACCGATACAGGTGTTGAAAAAACCCCGCCCCTCAAAGCCGCCCACCCTCGCCGTCACCTGCCCACCGGCTGCCGCACAGTAGTTTGGTTTTACCTGAGAAACCATCGATCCTGGCGTTGGGCATAGAGATGAGAAGAAAAGATGGTCGCAACACATCTCTATGCCCTTGGAGGACTAGAGCGATGTCACTTCCGGTTCCGGCAATTTTTATTTTTATTTTTAACCACCTCCCGCCCGCCATATAAAGAAATGCCGGGCGCAAGGCGGTTCTCGTGTTCTGGGAGGACGTCATATGACCTCCTCCCACTCTAATCGTGCGTGTTCGGTTCTGTGGGTGCGCAGCGTGGTGATCGGTGGTGTGCTGTGTCCCTCGGACACAGCCGATCACCGATCAACGGAAAGAGCCGAAGATGTCGGCTTGGCCATGTGACCAACTTTGTCCAATCACAGCTGATCGTGTGTAAATAAGGAAGTGCCGGCATTTCTCTCCTCACGAGCTGTCACACTGACAGAGGAGAGGAGAGCTGGTAATCGGCATCCCTTAGAGGGGACATGTACACTGATCATCAGGGCACGGATGATCAGTGTAGCCCCAGCAGTGCCACCTTTCAGTGCTCATCAATGCCACACATCAGTGCCTACCAGTGCACATCAATGCCACATGTCAGTGCCCATCAGCTGCCTATCAGTGTCGCCTATCAATACCATATATGAGTGCTGCTTTTCAGTGCCCATCAGTGCCACCTACCAGTGCAGCCTATCAGTGCCCATCACTGCAGCCTCATTAGCGCACATCAGTGAAGCAGAAAAATCACTTGGCCTGACTACGGCATATATATATATATATATTGTATGTATCTTAGGTTAGTCAGTTTAGAAGTTGGGATGGGGCATTTTGTAAGACTAAAGTAGAAATTCCAGGCAAAACCTAAAGTGTTACTAAACCCCGGACCCTGCATTCACTATATCCGGTCTCCCCGGGCCCTGCATTCACTATATCCGGTCTCCCCGGGCCCTGCATTCACTATATCCGATCTCCCCGGGCCCTGCATTCACTATATCCGGTCTCCCCGGACCCCGCATTCACTATATCCGGTCTCCCCGGACCCCGCATTCACTATATCCGGTCTCCCCGGACCCCGCATTCACTATATCCGGTCTCCCCGGACCCCGCATTCACTATATCCGGTCTCCCCGGACCCCGCATTCACTATATCCGGTCTCCCCGGACCCCACATTCACTATATCCGGTCTCCCCGGACCCCGCATTCACTATATCCGGTCTCCCCGGACCCCGCATTCACTATATCCGGTCTCCCAGGACCCCGCATTCACTATATCCGGTCTCCCAGGACCCCGCATTCACTATATCCGGTCTCCCAGGACCCCGCATTCACTATATCCGGTCTCCCCGGCTCCCGCATTCACTATATCCGGTCTCCCCGGCTCCCGCATTCACTATATCCGGTCTCCCAGGACCCCGCATTCACTATATCCGGTCTCCCCGGATCCCGCATTCACTATATCCGGTCTCCCCGGATCCCGCATTCACTATATCCGGTCTCCCCGGATCCCGCATTCACTATATCCGGTCTCCCCGGATCCCGCATTCACTATATCCGGTCTCCCCGGATCCCGCATTCACTATATCCGGTCTCCCCGGATCCCGCATTCACTATATCCGGTCTCCCCGGCTCCCGCATTCACTATATCCGGTCTCCCAGGACCCCGCATTCACTATATCCGGTCTCCCAGGACCCCGCATTCACTATATCCGGTCTCCCCGGACCCCGCATTCACTATATCCGGTCTCCCCGGACCCCGCATTCACTATATCCGGTCTCCCCGGACCCCGCATTCACTATATCCGGTCTCCCCGGATCCCGCATTCACTATATCCGGTCTCCCCGGATCCCGCATTCACTATATCCGGTCTCCCCGGACCCCGCATTCACTATATCCGGTCTCCCCGGACCCCGCATTCACTATATCCGGTCTCCCAGGACCCCGCATTCACTATATCCGGTCTCCCAGGACCCCGCATTCACTATATCCGGTCTCCCAGGACCCCGCATTCACTATATCCGGTCTCCCAGGACCCCGCATTCACTATATCCGGTCTCCCCGGATCCCGCATTCACTATATCCGGTCTCCCCGGATCCCGCATTCACTATATCCGGTCTCCCCGGATCCCGCATTCACTATATCCGGTCTCCCCGGATCCCGCATTCACTATATCCGGTCTCCCCGGATCCCGCATTCACTATATCCGGTCTCCCCGGCTCCCGCATTCACTATATCCGGTCTCCCCGGCTCCCGCATTCACTATATCCGGTCTCCCCGGCTCCCGCATTCACTATATCCGGTCTCCCCGGCTCCCGCATTCACTATATCCGGTCTCCCCGGCTCCCGCATTCACTATATCCGGTCTCCCCGGCTCCCGCATTCACTATATCCGGTCTCCCCGGCTCCCGCATTCACTATATCCGGTCTCCCCGGCTCCCGCATTCACTATATCCGGTCTCCCCGGCTCCCGCATTCACTATATCCGGTCTCCCCGGCTCCCGCATTCACTATATCCGGTCTCCCCGGAGCCCGCATTCACTATATCCGGTCTCCCCGGAGCCCGCATTCACTATATCCGGGGTCCCCCACAGTACACAGAGCATGGAAATGTAATTAATTTAGTAAATACAAACTGCTCAATACCTTTTTCTTATCAGCAGTATATAGCAGACTTCTATCAGTGTTTGAAACGAGCATTGGTTAAAGCTTGTAGGAGGAATTTTCATTCTCCTTTGACTGTCCTATGAGGCTGCATGACCCTCTGTCTGCACAGTGCTGATCACATACACGCTCTGACCCCCCCCCTCCCCCCCCAAAAAAACCTAGCAATTCACACCAAACTGAGCAAACAGCCTTTTTTACACAATGCAGAGGATTAACCCCTTAGATTCCACAGTGAGTATAACAAGCATGCTTTCCATCATACACAGACTGATTTTACTGTTGTGGGTTTAGTAATACTTCAACCACCTCAATATCACTGTACGTAAATATACGGCCGCTACAACTATGATCCTGGTATCAGTCTTTTCAACCGGCCATTCTCTTTTTTGAGTAAAAGTGATCCAAGTAGCTGTTCAGCCGCTCGATCACTTTTACAGGCGGCAAGAACATTTTTCTGTACTTGCAGGCTGAATATACTGGAGCAGCCACCACATCCAAGAGCAAGTAAGCTGCAATATGCTGTCTGTTTTTCTTGATTAAGATATATATATATTTTTTTTTGACATGTAAGGTCATTTTGGGTCCTCAGTTTGATAAAATTCCTAGACTGGTTCTTGGTTGCAAGAAACCGTTAAACGGGTCTTGTGTTCCAAAACACCCCCTTAGATATGTCTGTTCTAACCCAAAGTAACCAATAAAGCTTCAGCTTGTAAAAGATTTAGTGAGTGGAAATCGGGTTGGGTTTGTAGCTGTGCTAGTGCATGTTGCTCTTCAAACGATTGCCAGGGAGGATCCGGAAAGGAGCCTGGGGCCACATGGGCCTGTCTGGTGCTGGCACTGAAAGGGTGAGAAAAGGGCCTCTGGCAGGGTTACATTTTTGATGCAGGAATGTACAGCGTGATTGCTACACACATTTATAGCTGCATACCTATACAAGCATAGCTAATGAGAGCCTCTGCCCCAATATAAACTTTCAGAAGACAAGGCAGGCAGAACCATAACTTTTCTTATTGTACAGTTATTGTAAATACAGGCTTACAATAGGGTACTATGAACCATACTGCTCTGATTTCCCTTTGGCCCAACAAGTAGGCCATTATGCCTCCAATTTACATGTAGCAATTAAATCAGAAATTAACTCCGCTATATTTTGTAATTCCATGGGCCCCCAAGAAGTTTGCCATAATTTGCTAGTATGCGCTGCGTATTCGTGCATTATGGAAGACCTGACAAACAATACCCTACAGCAGGGGTCTCCAAACTTTTCATTCAAAGGGCCAGTTTACTGTACCTCAGACTTTAGGGGGACAGAATGTGGTATGGCCCCAGCATCACTGAGAATAAACATGGCCTTAAGGTTGGTGGTCAGTAAAAGGAAGAGTATTGCCCAATCATTGGTATTAGTGTATGGAATAGTAACCCATCATTGGTGTCAGTGGAAGGAACAGTGCCTCGTATCATTGGGAGGCACAGTGCCTCGTATCATTGGGAGGCACAGTGCCTCGTATCATTGGGAGGCACAGTGCCTCGTATCATTGGGAGGCACAGTGCCTCGTATCATTGGGAGGCACAGTGCCTCGTATCATTGGGAGGCACAGTGCCTCGTATCATTGGGAGGCACAGTGCCTCGTATCATTGGGAGGCACAGTGCCCCGTATCACTGGGAGGCACAGTGCCCCGTATCACTGGGAGGCACAGTGCCCCGTATCACTGGGAGGCACAGTGCCCCGTATCACTGGGAGGCACAGTGCCCCGTATCACTGGGAGGCACAGTGCCCCGTATCACTGGGAGGCACAGTGCCCCGTATCACTGGGAGGCACAGTGCCCCGTATCACTGGGAGGCACAGTGCCCCGTATCACTGGGAGGCACAGTGCCCCATCATTGGTATCAGTGGAAGGAATAGTGCCCCATATCATTGGTGTCAGTGGAAGGAATAGTGCCCCATATCAGTGAGAGGAATAGTGCCCCATCATTGCTATCAGTGGAAGGAATAGTGCACCATTGTCAGTGGGAGGATTAGTGCCTTGTATTATTCAGAGGACTAGTGCCCCATGGCCCGGTTAAAGGCTAGCAAAGGGCTGCGTCCGGCCCACGGGCCACAGTTTGGAAACCTCTGCCCTACAGTAATTCGCTGGCAGTACTTCTGCTGGTCAGGGACGCTTCCATCTTCTCCCGGTCTAACTTCCAGGTTTGTTCTCTTCAGCTGCTTGATTGGCCGAGCCACGATGACGTCGCACAGGAATCACGTCATCGTGGCACAGAGCAGTGCTGTAAATGTACTCTGTGCTCCACATGCTCGGCACAATGTACATGACCACTGAAAGGCAGAAGAGACCGATGGGGTCTCTTCTGCCATAAAAAATTTACCTGTCAGTGTTTTTTTTACATTTGTGTTTTTGTTCTGCTTTAAGTGATCTTTCATTATGACACCTGCTGATTATAGGCATCCTTTAGAACAGGGCGCAACTCCAATCCCTGAGAGCCCGGATCCACACACATTATTTTTTGAAACAGACAAGTGTAAATAAAGCACGGTGGCCTTTTTCAACCTTTTTACCCCAGAGGGTAAAATATATTATAAATGTATTCTATCTACAACATGCACTACATTAGCGTGATCAGTAATTTTTAGAAAGTTTTTTTTATATCAAAGCCCAGCTCCATAAATTAGAAAAAAAAAATCCTTGCGGTGGGGCCCCCTGCACTGATTTTGGTATGTCTAGGGCTGCTGGATTAAGGAGGGGTCTTCCAGTGGTTAATGGTTCTGTATTGTGATGACACCAAGGGACCTTCCATAGACCAAAGCTTTGGGAGGGAAGCGCCAAAATATCCAGTGAGCGGCAGTTGTGGGTCCAAAGATGTCTTGATGTCAGAGGAGAATGGACAGACTGGTTGCTGCGACATTCAGATGATACAAGGCAGGACGGATCCATGCTTTCATGTTGACTCTACCAGAGGTTCAGGATGGTGGTGGTATAAAGGTGTGGGAGATATTTTCTTGGCACTAGCAAGGTGTACCTAATAACGTGTCCAGAGAGTGTACATACTGACATTGGTCCAAGCTGAACCTCTAACTATTCAAGTTGTCATACCGGATATTCAGCTTTGTGTTTTTCAGCAGACTGCCCCGGTCTGCCTCGCTTAGAACTTCTAGAAGCATAAAACTTGAAGACCTATCCTCATGAAAGTATCAAACGAAAATAAAAATTGAATCGTGGCACAAAAATTCCCTTCAGGTAACATTAGAAAAAAATAAAAATAAAACTCTTGTTCAGCCAACATTACAAGGAGCAGAGTACAGGGCCACTTGGCAGCCAATCAAGGCTTGCATTCCTGAATCCCAACCAGTACAGGATGGATTCTGATCAGTTGATGTGGGAGGTGCAGTTTAATTGCACATGGTTTTATGGAGTAAAACAACCCATAGATTAGGCAATTTTGGTGGAAAGAAAATTGCTCGATTTCCCTATAAATACAGTGAGTGTTGATGGAGGAATCCCTCCTGCAGTGCTCTTGTGTTCTGCCGGTGGGAAGCTGTCCCTTCCGGCAGAACACAATGAGCACTGTAATTGCTGGGAGTGAATTCATGGAGAAAAAAAGTCAATTGATCGACCTCAGTACAACCAGCCTGCCCATAGATGGTTTGAACCTGAACCTGCTGAGAATGGATCCATCTATGGCTGGCTTAAAGTGATATTATTTATCAAACAAAAAATACAACAAACAAACCTGTCATGCTTACCTGCTCTGTGCAGTGGTTTTGCACAGAGCAACCCCAATCCTCCTCTTCTTGAGTCCCCCGCCTGCGCTCCTGGCCCCTCTCTCCTGCCAAGTGCCCCCAGAGCAAGTAGCTTGCTATGGGGGCACCCAAGCAGGCTTGCTCCCAAGCCGCTGCTCTGAATGTCCATACATACACAGAGCCATGACTTGGCCCCACCCCCTTTCTTCATTGGCTCACTGGCTGTGATTGACAGCCAATGAGGAGGGAGAGTCCCCAGAGAGCCGAGGCTCTTGTGCACATTGCTGGATTGCGATGGGGCTCAGGTAAGTATTTGGGGGGCCACTGCACACAGACTATTTTTAGAATACATGAAGGCAATAAATAATGAGCTTTTACAACCACTTTTTTTTTTTTTTTTTTTTTTTTTTTTTGTTTATTGAAGGTTTTTTCCAATTATTACAAACTTAATAGACAAGCCTCAGCCACTATAAGGCTCAGAACAGAAATGTACTGCCGTTTTCCTTTTCAATGCAGTTTGCAGCACTGCTGACTCACTTTGAGCTCATTTAACACTCACTGCCTTTTTTTATTTTTTTTATGTGGTCATCTTCGTGTTAATAATGTTGTTGTTGCATGTTTGTGGTTAAAGAACCTTGATTCTTTGTACACTATGTAATTAGATACGGTAAGTATAATGGGCTTAGCTATATTTGCTCATAACAGGCTATGACTCCTACTGCTTGTACTTTGTTTTTCCCCTTAACTTTACCAAAAGTCTGGTCTCAGGGAAATCCTACAAAATCTGCAGTCCCTAATGATGTGAAACACTCACAGTGCTTATGGTAGCCAAAAAACACATGTACTGTGCCTTCTTTTTTTTTATTGTCACATAAAAGAGCCATATTTTTTTATAGCAGAAAAAAAAATAAAAACAATAAAAAATATATATATATATATATATATATATATATATATATATATATATATATAATTTTTTTTTTTTTTTTTTTTTTTAACTCCTTTTAATTTGTTATGAAGGAAGAAATCTGGATGGATGCACTCTGCAGATCCTCTTTATATCGTCTTTAAGTAAAAAAAAAAAAACAAAACTCAAACTGGTCGATGCGTTTCACGCTGTGCTTAGTGGTTACTCATAACCAGGACTTCAGTTCATCTGTGGCCAGTCCTGTTCAAGAGCAGTTGATCTACGGATTACTCACAAATGGGCAAGAAAATGATTTTTCGATCTACGCTGCAGACTGCAGTGCTGATCAGTGTATTCTGATAGAACGTTTATTTGAAAGATGGTTAAACTCACATCAAAGTGGATATAAATAAGCATGTAAAAGTAAAAAATCCAATTATTCCAACATCCAAATAGCCGCCGGCCGGTCATGCATGTGTGGTAGTGTGTGTACGTGGCTCCCACCTACGCGTTTCATAAGTGACGTCACGGGCACCTGATGATAAATGTTCTATTGGTTTTACAGTATGTGGAGCATTCTTCTCTTGCATGTCTCCTAATACCGATTTGGGTCCCATCCGGAGTGGTATAGTTACCCTGTTTAGGATCATTGCTTGGAGGATCTTTAGCGTTTCTCCCTTGGGGATCCAGAGGAGTGTCCGGATTTCCAGTTTTCTGGGTTATCATACAGCAAGGCGTGATTGACCACTCTTAATAAGCCAGAGAGATATGACCCCCTGTTATGTGAGTGGTTGGTAACACATCAGCTATCCTTGGATTTTCCTGTTCATCACGGCTTTTAGGAACTTTCCTTTATTGTTGACAACTCTAGATGGAGATTTCCTTTTAATGATTTATTATAATTTTGTCTCACCAATTGTTTTCTGTTAAGCGCTGCTCTTTATATGTACACACAGGGCCAATTTAAGCTACTAGCATATTTTTGGAGTGTGGGAGGAAATCGGAGTACCCGGAGGAAAACCATGCAGGCACAGGGAGAACATGCAAACTCCAGGCAGGAGGTGCTGTGGCTGGGGTTCGACCCAATGACTTTAGTACTGCCAGGGGAAAGTGCTAACCATTTAGCCACTGTGCAAAAATGGTTTGCACAGAGCAGCCCCAATCCTCCTCTTCTTGGGTCCCCCACCTGCGCTCCTGGCCTCTCTCTCCTGCAAAGTGCCCCCAGAGCAAGTAGCTTGCTATGGGGGCACCCAAGCAGGCTTGCTTCCAAGCCGCTGCTCTGAGTTTCAATACACACACAGAGCCATGGCCTGGTCCCGCCCCCTCTACCTCTCTTCATTGGCTCACTGGCTGTGATTGACAGCCAATAAGGAGGGAGACTCCCCAGAGAGCCGAGGCTCTTGTGCACATTGCTGCATTGCGATGGGGCTCAGGTATTTGAGGGGGGGCCACTGCACACAGAAGGTTTTTTACATTTCTCTTACGTTTAAAATGAAGCCCTCCAGCAGCGCAATGTCAACGCTGTCAGTGCTTCTGGGGGTGCGCACACTTTAACTGTTTGGCTGAGCTGCAATGATGCACTCTCATGCATGCGCACGGAAGACACACCAAACTGACGGCGCACTCAGTGCACATGCGCCGGTGACGTCACACTCAAGTAACATGCGCCGGTGACGTCACACTCAAGTAACATGCGCCGGTGACGTCACACTCAAGTAACATGCGCCGGTGACGTCACACTCAAGTAACATGCGCCGGTGACGTCACACTCAAGTAACATGCGCCGGTGACGTCACACTCAAGTAACATGCGCCGGTGACGTCACACTCAAGTAACATGCGCCGGTGACGTCACACTCAAGTAACATGCGCCGGTGACGTCACACTCAAGTAACATGCGCCGGTGACGTCACACTCAAGTAACATGCGCCGGTGACGTCACACTCAAGTAACATGCGCCGGTGACGTCACACTCAAGTAACATGCGCCGGTGACGTCACACTCAAGTAACATGCGCCGGTGACGTCACACTCAAGTAACATGCGCCGGTGACGTCACACTCAAGTAACCTGCGCCGGTGACGTCACACTCAATGCATATGCGCCGGTGACGTCACGGGCTGCTGAAATTGTGTATATCTCACAAACTGCGCACATTTAGGAGATATTTATTGTACCTACAGGTGAGCTTTATTGTATGCTTACCTGTAGGTACCATTTACAAATCGGAGTTTAGTACTGCTTGGGTATGTGATAGTAAGGAGTCAGTGGTCTTAAACCATGACCCATCTCGGGATGTATTCCAGCTCACTGAATATTGGAAGGCATGTATAAGTACGAGTATGAATGGCACCCTTCTTCTCCACTTTATGTAAATGTCCCGTCTGAAGGCCGCACAGTGAGATGTATGAGGGGTGATAGGGAGGGAGAGCCGTTCTGGTTGGCTGCATACAGGACAATAAAAGGTTGCAGAGTTTTTCCGGTCACAAGATGTCCTCGGCATTTAAATGCAACTCCATGACCCTCTGTAATTACATTCCATTTCCCCCTTAACCTCTCCGTCACAGGGCACTGGACTTCTTCCAGGACCAAAAAACAAAACTCAGGGCCAGTGCACTGTCATAGGTTGGATATATGGGCTTTGTACAGCTCGGCCAAACACAAGCCAGGCAGGTATTTAATTAATTTGATGCTCCGTGTTTTTTTTTTTTTTTTTTTTTTTTTTTTTACATCCGTTCTATTTGCTGAATGTAAATAATATTATCAATGTATGTTCATGTTAGATGTTTTTTAACCACTTCCAATCCGGACACTTATACCCCCTTCCTGACCAGGGCAATTTTCAGCTTTCAGCGCTATCACACTTTGAATGACAATTGCGCGGTCATGCAACACTGTACCCATATGAATTTTTTACCATTTTTTTGAGACCGATAGAACTTTATTTTGGTCGTATTTATTCACCGCTAGGATTTTTTTTTTTTTTTTGCTATGTAAATGAAAGTCCCAACATTTTGAAAGTGTTTTTTCTTATAAAATTTTGCAAATATTTCATCATAAATCTTGGCCAAAATTTATTCCATTATCTTTTTAGTAAAAAATAAAATAAGCCAAATTAGTTTATAACCAAAAATTATCATTATTAAACTTTTTTTTAAAAAAAAAAATATTTTTTTTTTTGCATACGCTCACCCTAGCAGTACAGTGTCACCATGGTGACACTACTACTTTTGGGGGGTGATGAAGATTTTTTTTCTTTTTTTTTTTTTTTACACTGATTGCTTTTACACCCATATAGGATGTAAAAGCAATCATTTTCTCTTTCTCTGTCTGCATTCTTGCAGCCATTGAGAACTACTGAGTGAGCTGTGGTTGGTCACAGCTTGTCACATGGTACAAGGCTGTTGTGAATAGCCTTGTATCATGTGACCTCTGTGATCATTCACAGATTTCACACGTAGTAGGCAATGTCACAAGTGACATCTTGCTTACAACTTTGCTTGTGATCACTGATTGCCCAATCAGTGATCACATGATCGGGACCTCGTATAGAGGTCCCGTCCGACGATTGATGTTTCACTGTGTCCGGAGGACACAGCGGGCACCGGATTGCGGTGTTGCGCACTCCCCAAGCAGGGTGCAGGGAGGCAGTTTATAAACGACCACCCGACCCTGCAGTGCCACCGTCCGGCCGTTTATATACAACGGCCGGTCGGGAAGTGGTTAAATCTATAGTTTGAAATAATGTACTTCTGTTCATGGGGGCCATTATTTTTGCTCACTACGTACTTATGTACTCGGGCTCTGCTTTCGGTTTGAAAGCAGATATACACTTTCAGGGATCAACTGAAAGGTAAAAGAATATGTAAACCCAGCATTTCATATTCCTGACATGTACTTGTGTGAAACAGTATCCTGCTCTCTTTGCATTGCTTCCTTTGTGTGAAGTCCCTGGTGTTCCTGCCAGCCCCTCTGCGTTCCTATTAAAAACTGACCACACTAGGCATGAGGGCGCAGCCTGGTCAGTTCTCGATCAATGCTGGGAATTCAGTGTGCTCTCCTCCAAGGATCAGACTTGTCCTAACACTCCCCTCTCTTTCTTGCACAGCCATTCACTGGGAAGGTCAGTGTACTTCTGTTTCCCCACCCCCACCTCTCCATGTAGCTGAGAACAGAGGATATGTGATCACTTATAAAAAGGGGGGGGGGGTATTTATAATTATTATTTTTTTTTATATGTACACAAATGTTTTCCCTTTCATTTCTATTTTGTGTTGTGCCCCACTCCCTCCCATTTCTGCTTGGGGGGAAAAAAAAAATATTGCCAAGTTCTTAACCTCTTCTTGCTCCTGTGCTAGCAGTCCTCAGCTCCCACCTCAGTCCAATGCCACCGGTCTTCTTGGAGTAGAACAACATTCTTGTGATTCTGCCTGTTTCCTGAGAACCCAGCCTGTCATTGACAGCCCTGAGAGGCATGCATTATCAAGCAGACTGGGCTTGCAATACTCCAGGCCTGAATGTGCATATAATAGAGTACGGTTATCCCAGTTCAGAATAAGAGGAAGGACCCGTGATGCCACCAGACTGCTCTAAATTAAGGTCCATACTGGCAGTGTTCTTTAAATCGATACCTTTTACAAATGGTGAGCTCTTGAAACATACAACCCCATGTGCCCAACTCGTCCTCCACAGCATGACTGTGACATTAGGAGTAGACTCAAACCCCTCCAAATCCCTCACACCCCCTGTAGGATCCTCCTTGCCTGCAGCACCACTGGGTAGCAGTTGTCCAAATTGAGCATTTCTTCTGTATTGTGCATGAATGTGCTTCCTGCCGTAGAGTATAACCAAATCCACTCCTAATTTTAGGTCAAGTATGTCTTCTTTTTTTTTTTAATTTTTTATACAAAAGAAAAAAAACTGAAATGTCAAATAACATAAACTAGAATAAAAACCAGGGTGAGGAGAAGCAGGGAAGGTGAAGTGTAGAAGCACTGGATAAAACCATCATACACAGGAACATAGCATACACCAGTGCATGATTGCTATAAGGTGCTAGATGCTTTAGCAGCTAGACGCCAGGGTGACAAAGTAGAGAAGATCTGTGAAGGTACGTTCCAAAAGTTGTGAGGGCACCAAGAACCGGTTATTCAAGTAGTGGAGGTCATCTCTGAAACCTGGTGCTACCTGGGTCTCTTTAAGACATTAAGTCTTAATGGCATAGCAGCTAAACCAAGGGGAGACAAATTAGATAAAACTAGTGGGGAGAGAAGAGCAATGAAGATGTGTTCCAAGAGTTGTGAGTGCATGAGGAACTGGTTATTCAAGTAGTGGAGGTCATCTCTGATACCTGGTGCTATGTGGGCTCCACAATGGAAGGTGGTGTGGAAGATTTCAAGTGTCAAGTGACAGTGTCTCAGAATTCTTTTTTAAAAGTGTATGTATATCCAAAACTTTTTGTTTGAATAGAATAGGGGAGGGTAAAACCCCTGACCGTTTATTTTTTGTTGTCTGTTTACCATTGCAGAAATTTTCCTCTTCTTCCTGCCCCAGAGATGCAACCCAGAAGTTGGCTAGTTAGTATTCCCCTTTAAGACAGTTGTCCTTCAAAGTGATCCTTTTGGTAGATTTCCCCTTGATCTTTCTCTAAAGTTTTGGATTTCCCCTGGTCATCGGTACAAACAGGCAGCAATACAAACTTGGCAGAGAGTCTAACCCGCCCCCCACTCAACGCAAAACTCCAAAAAAAAATGTTTTGCCTAGGAATGCACTTTATTCTTGGATAGGGTCCCAGGCATCATTGACAGAAGAGCCACTTTAGGGGAAGCATTGACATTAACTGGCTCGTACTTTCACAAGTGGTTCTGCAATTTAGTCCACAGGGTAAATATCGAAAGTATCTCATATTGTGACAGAACGGGTCCCCATTTCATCTTGTCTATAGAGTGAAAGGGTCCTTCTTGCGATACTGGTGTCATGTCCTGTAGTCTATTGCTTGTTAGGGTCCCACAGAGTCTTGACAAGGTCCCTAAGTCTTGGGTGCCAGGAGCACAGCTTATAGATAGTACCATAAGAGGTGCCATGGATAATCACGTGACAGTGGATTCAGGTAAATAAAATTTGGGTCTTAGAAACATTCTTCTTAACTTTTCTGTCATTTGGGGGGGGCAGAGCGGGAAAAAATTTGCTAACAGTCTACTTCCAGCCACCAATGCCAACCCCCACCACCACTACTACCGTGAACGTGGTGCTCTTTTAATTATGAAGTTTGGAAGGGATGCTGTGAATCACAAAAGTGGCTGATAAGAACGTATCTAGCTGCGTATTTAGCTGTGTGCCCCAAGTTCAGCTTTAAGGAAAAGACCAAGTTTGTTTATTTCAATAGTACTGAGTGAAACCTCTACAGCCTTGGCATCCATCATAATATCTTCATAATGTCGGAACATTCTGTGAGCCATCTGTGTTCTTGTGTACTCGGATTTACTTTTACAATCTGTTTGTACCGGAGACAATACTTTCCTACCCCGAGGGGTGCTAACTATCAGAAGTCACCAGTGACACGAATACAGTGATCAGTAAAAATCTATTCACTGTAATCAATGACACTGGTGACAGGGCAGTGAAGGGGTTAACTGGGGGGGGCGATCAACGGGTTAAATGGGATTACTGGTGTACTGGCGGGCAAACTGGCACTATCTGGGAGGGGCGCTAACACTATTGGAAGTCGCCAGCGACACTGATACAGTGATCAGTAAAAATCGGTTCACTGATCAGTGACACTGGTGACAGGGCAGTGAAGGGGTTAACTGGGGGGGAGAGATTAAGGGGTTAAATGGGATTACTGGTGTACTAGCTGGCAAACTGGTGCTATCTGGGAGGGGCGCTAACACTATCGGAAGTCGCCAGCGACACTGATACAGTGATCAGTAAAAATCGGTTCACTGATCAGTGACACTGGTGACAGGGCAGTGAAGGGGTTAACTGGGGGGGGCGATCAGGGGGTTAAATGTGTCCTAGGTGTGTTCAAACTGTGGGTATGTGCTGTTTTACTCACTGTTTGGATGTCTTCTTCTCTGTCTGGAACGGAATGTGTCCAGGCAGAGAAGAATGACATCATATCCTGTCCTGTGTAAATGTCAACATAGGACAGGGACCGATCATCTGATTTCAGCCAGACATCACTGGCTGAAATCGAATGATTGATGCCTCCGGGATCAAATAGTGTCACCCGCGGGTCGACGGGAGCACTCTGCCAGCGAAAACATCGGGAGCGCGGAGCCCGTTTTAAAACGTGGTTTTGCGCACCAGTGCCGCCCTGCACACGTATATATGCAGTGGCTGGGCGGCAAGTAGTTAAACCTTTTTATCCCAGAGGAACTTTTGCAATAGTTTTTGGGTCTTAGGGAGCACTTGGTATGATTCATTCATTACGAGTCAGTGGAAAAAAATGTTCCTTTTATATTGGTGGTCAGTGGGAAGAATGCCCCTTGCATTGGTGGTCAGTGGGAAGAATGCCCCTTGCATTGGTGGTCAGTGGGAAGAATGCCCCTTGCATTGGTGGTCAGTGGGAAGAATGCCCCTTGCATTGGTGGTCAGTGGGAAGGATGTACCTCTTGGGTCAGAATGCCACCCTTACAGACTGCTAAAAAGATCTGCCACATGGCACTGGACCCAAAATTATGCAAGTACCTTCATATAGAAGGTCAGTTAGCCACAGCTCATAGAACCTTTTGCAACTCTCTGGAGGAACCCTGATTGAAATGCCACTCTAGACAAAACAAGCATTATATACTGTGTAGGTGGGGGAGAGGTACAACCAGATGGAATATATTTTTTGGTTTAGAAAAAATGTACACGTTGCTGACCTTTTCCTATAACAATGCTACTTACCTGAGTGTTTTTCGAGTGTTTGGACTTCAGTGACCCAAAACAAGAATGCAAATCAGGAATTCCAGCTTCACCTGTTACATACTCATTGTAGGTCAGGGGTTCCAAAAGCAATGGTAGTCTATATATACCCATAAGTTCAGGCTTCATTTAAAGTTGTTGTAAAAGCAGAAGTTTTTTTTACTTCCATGCATTCTACACCTTCTGCCTTCTGTATGCTGCTCCCGCCACAGCCCCCCCAATACCCTCCTGAGCCCCATTTCGATCCAGCGATGTGCATGAGAGCTTCGGCTGTCCCCAGACTACCTCTCCTCATTGGCTGAGACAGCAGCAGAAGCCATTGGCTCCCACTGCTGTCAATCACAGACAGTGAGCCAATGAGAGAGCGGGGGACGGGGCGGAGCCATGGTTCTATGTGTCTTATGGATGCATAGATCCGGGCTCGAAAGCGAGTGCTTGTTATTGGGGGTTCTCGTCAGGGGGGAGGAGCCAGGAGCACTGTCGGGGGACTTAAAAAGAAGCGGATCAAGGCTGCTCTTTGCAATACCACTGCATACAGTAGGTAAGTATGACATGTTTTGTTATTTAAAAAAACAAACAAAAAAAAACTGAACTTTTAATACCACTTTAAGGTGGGCCTCTTTCCTGATCATTTATTTCAAAAACTATCTTTTAGCCTATTTTTTCATGTTATTTACCTGTAAAAGCTTCGCTTGTGTAGACATAAAAATACCCTGAGACTGCTACAAGGCACCATTCTGCATGCAATGTCAGCTGCTCCAGCTGTCACTCAATGATACTCTATAGTATTTTTTCCTTTACTTCCACAGGAGATACTTAAAAGGTTATGTGGGGAGGTAAGGGGTGTGGCAGAAGAGCTGGGCTAGCACAGACCGTAACACTCCCATAAAAGGAGGGCCTATGACTTGCATGGAGGGAGGGGCTATGCTAATGAGAATTGACTGTTCCTGAAATTATGTTTTTTAGTAAGATCAAGGGCACATTGCTGGTAAATAAAAAAAATAATTTATGGTAAGGAAAAATGCAGCAAGTAAGCATTTAAAATGTTGGCTTTTTTGTGCTTTTTGCCTTTATTTCTTTTAAAGTAGTAATTAGGGGAGTTCGCATGCGCGGGTGGCCGGAGCGGATGTCCTGCTGACCGCTCCGACCGATCCCGGTGCTCGAGGGCAAATGTTAGCGGCCCCAGGTCTCCTGCACCCAAGGCACACACTCGAGCCCCTGGCTGAGACATTGGGGGCTCTCTCCGTGCCCACCCGACCGGACCCCGCACCGCAATTAAAGGAGCGGGCAGGGGAGGCAAGATCCCACCCAGCTCCAAGGCCTCTTCTGCTGCTCCAGGATCACAGCGGTGCTCGCAGGGGACTGCACCTTCTCCATCTGACCCTGGATGCCAGGATGACCGCTTCTCTGCAGCCATGGCTCATTTGAGTGATTCTTCTGCACCTCCTGACTTTCTAGTCCTCCCAGGTCTCCCTCGGAGGCTGCAAGCCTCTCTCTGGGCCATGATTCCCAAATTTCCTTCCTACTTGACAGGGAAATAGTGGATATTTTTATTAGTCAAACAAGCAGCCAAAACTCTGCACATGATGGTCCAGAGGCCTCCCTTGCCCTTCCTCCTGCACATTATTCAGGGGACTCCATACTTCTTGCACGTTTTGCTGATTTTATTGCAGCAGGAATTGGATAAAGCTACCACTAAATTGGCCTATGACCTGAAACAAGACTTTCGGGAATTCTGTGATCGCCTTGAGAAAATTGAATCTAAAGTTGATGATACAGTCCACAGAGTGGCTCAAAATTCTAGCATGATTGCTGACTTACAGGATCGTTTAGATGAGGCTTACAATAAAATAATCTTAAAATCGTGCCAGGCGGGGCAATTTCAGAATTAGAGGACTACCTGAAACGATATTGAACCCATTGCCCGCTCCCTTATCCATGCAGCAGTTCCGACAATTGATGACATTCATTTGGAAATAGATCGAATCCACGGGCTTTGGTCCCTTTGCAGCTAGACGGTCGGGACATCATAGTGAAGCCTCATTTTTTCAGTGTCAAAGACCCCCCCCACCCCCCCACTATCACCTCTGTGGTCTTTAGCCTCCAGGATGAAATCCGCTGCTGCAACACCACACCGGGTGCCTTGAAGTTTTGGTTTATTAATGTTTGTTAAATTCTAATGAAGGCCTCTTAGTGGCCCTGTTGTGGGGCATTGGCCTCGGTGTGCAAAAACTGGTGTATGATTCTGGTTGATGTATTTTGGTAAAGTGCTCTGGTGGCTTTAAAAGTTTTGCGCATGTTACATGTGGACCCTGGGGCACCGGGAAAAGTCTATGCACACTTCCTAGTTAAAAGACTCTCCCCATTGTTTGACTTTGTAGAGACTCTTTTGGTCCTTGACCTAGCGTCTATGATTTTGGTATTTTGTTATATTACGTTACATTACGTTAAACAATCTGCTGTTGGATGCAGACCATCTTTGGCCTTGGCATCCTTGGTTCCTCTCATCTTTTTTTCCATTTCCTAACTTTTTTTACTTGTCTGAGGGTCAACCTGGGAATTTTGTCCTGCCTCGGAATACTGGACTCTCTGTGGATGGGTGGGTTTGCCTGATGGTGACCTCGCCACTTGCTTCCAAAAACAGTGCTCTGCCTTGATCTGATTGCTCTCTCATAATGTCCAATGGTTGGGCTCCCTTTCTAAGTGACTCAAAATATTCTCCCATTATAAGTCTCTGGGAACCGATGTAGTGGCCTTACAGGAAATGTATTTTGCCCCTTCCTTTACTCCCAGATATATTCATAGGGATTTTTCCCTAATGCCTCTGGGGAAAAAAAGAGAGAGGTGGCTCTCTGCTTTTCTAAACGGCTATCATTTACTGAAACTAAAGTTTTAAGGGATGGGGAGGGATGATACCTCCTAGTGAAGGGTGATTTAGGGGCTAATATGCCGTCTTTTCTTATTTACTATGCCCTAAATACGAACCAGGTGGCCTTTTTCTGTTTTATTTTCAAGTCTCTGTTTAAAGAACTGGAGGGTGATGTGATTTTGGCAGGGGACTCAAATCTGGCTTTAGACTATATACTTGATAAATCCCAAATAATTCAACTTAAATCGCCTTCTAAACAAAGTTGCGATTTTGCACGGCTTTTATGTCGCTATGACCTTGAAGCGTGGAGGGAGACCTAGCCCGCTCTAGAGACTACTCCCACTTTTCAAGGGCTCGTAATGATTATTCTCGTATAGACCATGTTTTCCTTCCGTCGGACATGATTGCATTCAGCTAAAATTATATTGACACCTTGGTCGGACCATGACTCTGTACTTTTAACGCTCTTTAATTTGCCGGTTAAAATGGTTAAACCACACTGGTGATTAAACAAGTCCTTACTAAGTGATGAAGCCTGTTGCTTGGAAGTGGGTGCACATCTCAAGTTGTTTTTTGCAGTTAACAAAGTGGAGGATACCAATTCCTCTATTAATTGGGCAGCCTATAAAGGTTCAAGGTTTTTTTTTTTATTCAGCTGTTCTCCAGAATTAAAAAAATCCCACGAAAAGTTGATTTCTACCAAATGTAGAGAATATGAATCGTTGGCTGCCCAACATAATATTGCCGCGACCTCAGATCTTTTATCTAACATGCTCGGCTGAAGCTTAACCTTTGCCTCACCACAAAGGCAGAAAAACAACTGCTTTGGATGAATTATAAATATTTCACGTGCAGGGATAGACCGGCTTCTCTTCTTACACGTAAGCTCACCCCCAAATTTACTCATTCTGTACTACATAAGCTCCGGCGGATGGGGGGTACTGCCACGCAGGATCCTCAAAAGATCTTTCGGGAATTTCATGAGTTTATGCTTCTCTATATGGTCTACCGTGGCCAACAGCACCCTCTTCTATTTTATCCTTTTCTAGAGTTCTTGCCTCTCCCTTCCCTTACTGAAGCCCATAAAGTGCTTATGGAACAACCCATTACTTCTGAGGAGCTCCTAAAAGTTATTAAATTACTGCAGTTACATAAAGCCCCAGGCCCTGACTGCCTCCCCAACCAGAACTACAAAATTGTGAACATTTACTTCCTCATATGACACCGTACTTTAATTTATTGCGAGAGGAAGGTGTGGTCCCTTTAGATGAGAATAAGGCATATATTAGTGTCATTCCTAAACCCAATAAAGATTCCACTGATGTTCATAATTCTCGCCGTATTTCATTAATTGCGACCTGAAAATTTTAACGAAACTCCTAGCTGTACGCCTTAACTCCTTTTTGGCACAATATATTCATAAAGATCAGTCGGGATTTATATTGGGTTGTCAAACGCTGGACCAGATTTGTAGATCTATTACCCTGATATCAACTACCCGTTTCAATTGGGATGCTCCTCTCTCTAGGGCACTCTTACTTCTTTCTCTGTACCTTCATAAGGCCTTCGATAGTCTGACATGGGAATATTTATTTACTGCCCTGCAGGTGTTTGGCTTTGGCCCGACGTTTCTTGCTCTGTTACATTCGCTATATGATAATCCCTCGGCCCAGGTCTCTATCAAAGGTTACAAATCCTTGGTGTTCCCCATCCGCAGAGGAACTAGACAGGGCTGTCCACTTTCCCCGCAGCTTTTTGCGCTAGCAATTGAACCCTTGGCTATGAAAATTCAGTCTCATCCCCAGAGCCATGGAATCCGCCAACAGGATCATAAATGTGCCCTATTTGCCAATGACGTTCTTATATATATTACTTTTCCTTTGATAGCTATTCCAAATTTATTATCATTATTACGCCAATTCTCCGGACTTTCCCTTAATTCCCCCAAAACGACTGCCCTTAATGTTTCTTTACCCATATCTGATGAACAGCAGCTTAGAACTTCCTACGATTGGGCGAATAAATCTTTACCCTACTTAGGAGTACACCTTACCAATTCCATCGCGACACTTTATCAGGCTAATTATCCTCCCCTCTTTAAAACACTTAGGGACATTCTCCTTCGTTGGGCTGACTATTCCTTGTCCTGGTTTGGTAGAGTCAACTCAATCAAAATGACGTTTTTGCCTCGATTTACTATATTAATTCCGGTCCTTAGTGATAGCGATTCCGTGACAAGACTTATGGCTTCTAAAAGCTGAAGTTCTTATTTGGAATAACAAATGGCCTCTGATGAACCAGAAGACATTGTATGCTTCTAGGTCACGGGGTGGTATTGGCCTTCCTAATCTCCATGCGTACTTCCAAGCTGCGCAGATCGCCCAACTAGCTTATGCTACGGTTGGGGGACATACTCCCCATTGGGTTTCTGTAGAAGCTCTTTCCTGTCACCCTTTGGCTATTAGGGTGTTACTTTGGCTTCCTAGTCGATTTACGATGTCCTATGTTGTGCCCCAAGTTGTCGGTCTCCTTGGCAGTTTGGGACAGGGTACGTCACCACAAGTCACTAGTATCGCCACATACGCCTATTGCTCAGATTTTTTGCAACCCTGAATTTGTGCCTGGATTAACACCAGCCCCTTTTCAGTGGTGGATCAATAAGGGCTTGTTGCGGATAGGAGACTATCTTAATGGGCCTTGTATGCATTCTCTGCACTATTTTAAAGACAAGTTACATATGCTTACTACTGAAATCTTTAGATACAACCAGATTGTCTCATTTCTCCGCTCGAAGCTCGCTTTATTGGACGAGTCACCTTTTTGCTCACCAATTTTGAACTCTCTTACAGGAATAGGGATTCCCCAAGAGGCCGGATCTCTGCAATATATGCTCTCCTGACCCAAATTGTAAACGCCCTTACATGGAACATTGGGAAAAAGATTTAGCTATCAATTATGAATTATCGGATTGGCATTGTCTAAAATTTCTATCAATACTACTTTAATTGAAGCTAATTATAAAACTTTGTTGAGATGGTATCTGGTACCTACCCAGACTGCAAAGATACATCCGTCTGCCTCTGCAATGTGTTTCTGGCGTTGCGGCCAGGTTGGGCCAATGTTTCACATTTGGTGGCAATGCCCACTTGTAACTAGATTTTGGATTCGAATGTTCAATTTGGTAAACTCAGTGACTGGTTTAAATATTCGCAGATCCCTGGAGACAACTTTCACAAATTTCCAGATAATGTTCCCATGGAATCCCATAAATTGACTTCCTATATGTTTCTGGAAGCGAGAATTACTATAGATACTGAGGCAATCGGTCACTCCACTTGATTATGTTTGTAACGGAAGCGGGCCCAGACCGCACTTGGGTATTTCCGTTATACTCCAGCTTCCCTGTCCGAACACAAATCCACGCACACCACCGCCGATCATGCAGGAAATAGCACCAGACTCTCTTAAGACAGGAAGTCAACTGCTTTTATTTTTACACAAACACAAGATATATACACAGGACAGGGAAACACAACCAGGGACAGGAAACGCATCATCAGGCCATCCTATCAGGAGGGAAGGGCTGCCGGAAACACCCCCCACCAAACCAAGTCACACAATAATGGGATGCAGCACATGGCAGTGAGCAATGACCAACCCCCACACCAATACACAAACATTACATCCCATACTAATTTGCTAGAACAATGGAATACACCATGTGACAGTAGACAATAGGGGAACACATACATCCCATAATAGTTTGCTGGCAAGCAAGACACAAGAACAATGGGGCAATCGCCTGGCAGTGAACAATGGACAACCCTCACACCCAACCTATACATGCCTACACAATATCAGGACAGAGCACCCTGCGCCCCTAACGGACACAGGGTGCCTTTACACATAAGAGGGATTTGGGGAGATGATACAGGGGTCCCCCCACCCCCAAAAGTCACTCCCGTCACAATGTTAAAAAGAAACTTAACTGGATCATGATTACTGGCACTCACCTGTATTCTACAGAATAACTCGAAGAAATTCGATAACACATTGAACCCGTGGATCCACTACCTCTCTGTGTCTTAACCTCCATAGCGGTATTCCCGAGTGTAGCTCGGGGTAAAATGTCTGTACCAAAAGCGGTAACCCCGAGCTACACTCGGGCTTACCATGCAGCGCTGCATAGGGAGTCCCTACAGCGCTTACCTTGTCCTTCGCTCCCGCGATGTGTCCCCTGCAGCGTCCCCGGCCATCTCCTCCGGCCGATGCCAGCATCCGGCTTCTGTGTTCCGGTCCCTGTGACGTCGGGACGTGCCGGCGGCGGCGGGAAATTGGAAAATTTAAAAGTCATTTTTTTCAAAACACATTTTTCATAGTAAAACATTGCTGTTTCAACCCATTTCACATACATAATGTCCCTAGTGCTTTGTCCTGTGCCCTGCCTGCATTTTGTCTGTTCCTTCTGCCTGGAAACTGAGAAACGTCCATGGCGTCCAAAAAGCGTCCCTTTAGGTCAAAAGCGGGTTTAGATCAGCTAGAGAACAGCGATAGTAAATCAGAACCACTTGCAGAATTGAGTGATAATGATTTGTGGGGAAATTCCTCATCAGACACTGAAAACGATTTTGCGACTTTGCTGAGCGATGTGCGAACTTGGCGCTATATTTCAAATTTCAGTGTTTTTGGTTTGATTATATTATTGAATTAAATTTATTATTATTATATTATTATTTTTTGAGTATTTATTACATTATAATTTATGATTTCGTGTTTCAAATTTTATCATACCCGGGATGTTTACTAGACTCTTGTTCGGACAGATTTCAGTGAGTTATTCCAAAATAAATTAAAAATTACTAAAATTAAAATAACTAAAATTACAGCCTACAATAAAAAAAACTACATATTTCCATGCAAAATAATGGTACCGCTTTCAGCACCAAAAATCTGAAATAATCATACCGCCAGGGAGGTTAATGACCCTCATCTGGATTTTCCTTTTCTACTCCTTTCCTTTGTTCTTTTTACTCTTTTTGTACTGCTCTGCATTGTATATTCTATGCTGGCAAGGTGAGATATACTTGACCTCGAATTGGACACAATGTATGTCTTGTCTTTACTGCCAATTGTTTCGGTAGAATTTGTTGTTATGGTGTTCTATCTGTTCATATGATGGAACATTGTTCATTGATATTGTTTTGTTTTACTTATGTTTTTTTTTTTTTGTAAAACAATTCAATAAAAATCATTTTGTTCACCTACAGGTAAGCTTATAATAAAGCTTGTAGGTAAAATATTTTAGGGAGCAGCAGCTGGTGGCGTTATGGGCGCATGAGCTCTGAAGGAACGACATACCCGTGCCATTCCTTCAGAGTCCTTTGCCACGGCCATGACTCCTGTGCACATGCATGGGAGTGACGTCATCACGGCTCAGCAATTCAATTGGCCGCGGCTTTGCAAACCCAGTAGGAAGATGGGTAAAGATGGCATCCTTTGCAGCGGTGATAGCGCGCTGCTGGAGGGCTTTGTTTCAAGATAAAGCTTTCAGGGTTTTTCTTCCTTTTTCCTTTTTTCCCAAGCCTTGATTTACTATTTAAAGCTGGCGACAGGTTCTCTTTAGGTCGCACATCCTCCTTCTTCCTTTTTTCTTTTTTTTTTTCTTTCATTCTTTCTGGCGAGATCAAGTACTTTCAGTTCAAGAGTTGCCGTTCCCACAATGCTGACCATTGTACCGTGCGTCGTGTTGTGTCATTTCACATTCTTGGCTGCCAAATAAGGATTTCTTTTTTTCTTTCTGGCACTTGTAAATGAAGCGCTCTCAAATAAGTGGAACTGATCGTGGTGTTCGCCTATACGTTAGCTGTGACAAATGAAGTCTCCAGTGTTTTATTTGCTTTGTCAGCAGAGGAAAAACTTGTAGCATTTTGTGACTTCCCATTTTATGATTTCTCAATAGATATATATACATACATACATGCACACACACCATATTGTCAAAAGTTTTGGTCGGCCTGCCTTTACACGCACATGAACTTTAATGGCATCCCAGTCTTAGTCCGTAGGGTTCAATATTGAGTTGGCCCCGCCCTTTGCAGCTATAACAGCTTCAACTCTTCTGGGAAGGCCGTCCACAAGGTTTAGGAGGGTGTCTATGGGAAGGTTGGACCATTCTTCCAGAAGCACATTTGTGATTTACCGTATTTGCCGGCGTATAAGACGACCCCCCTACTTTTCCTGCTAAAATGCAGTGTTTGGGCTATACTCGCCGTATAAGACTACCCCTCTTCCAATGCACACCAGTGGGAGGAATAGTGCCCCATCATTGGTGTCAGTGGGAGGAATAGTGCCCCATCATTGGTGTCAGTGGGAGGAATAGTGCCCCATCATTGGTGTCAGTGGGAGGAATAGTGTCCCATCATTGGTGTCAGTGGGAGGAATAGTGCCCCATCATTGGTATCAGTGGAAGGAATAGTGCCCCATCATTGGTATCAGTGGGAGGAATAGTGCCCAATCATTGGTGTCAGTGGGAGGAATAGTGCCCCATCATTGGTATCAGTGGCAGGAATAGTGCCCCATCATTGGTATTAGTGGCAGGAATAGTGCCCCATCATTGGCATTAGTGGCAGGAATCGTGCCCCATCATTGGTGTCAGTGGGAGGAATAGTGCCCCATCATTGGTGTCAGTGGGAGGAATGGTGTCCCATCATTGGTGTCAGTGAGGGGTGGAATAGTGCCCCATCATTGGTGTCAGTGGGGGGTGGAATAGTGCCCCATCGTTGGTGTCAGTGGGGGGTGGAATAGTGCCCCATCGTTGGTGTCAGTGGGGGGTGGAATAGTGCCCCATCGTTGGTGTCAGTGGGGGGGGGAATAGTGCCCCATCGTTGGTGTCAGTGGGGGGGGGGAATAGTGCCCCATCGTTGGTGTCAGTGGGGGGGAGGAATAGTGCCCCATCGTTGGTGTCAGTGGGAGGAATAGTGCCCCATCATTGCTGTCAGTGGGAGGAATAGTGCCCCATCGTTGGTATCAGTGGGAGGAATAGTGCACCATCATTGGTATCAGTGACACCAATGATGGGGCACTATTCCTCCCACTGAGACTTGCTGACCCTGTTCTCGTATGGTGCTGCTGCAGCCAGCATATGTGGTTGCAGCAGCACCTCTACACAGAACACTTACCTGCTGCTCCGGCACTCAATTTTCGCGGGGCCGCTCGGCTCCGCCCCCTCGCCGGTGATTGGCCGCCTGTGTGCCTTTCCTGAGCTACAGTTCTGGCGGCCAATCACCGGTGAGGAGGCGAAGCCGAGCAGCCGCACGAACATCCAGTGGCCGAACTGAAGGAGACGCCGCGCTTCCTGGACCGGATCGTCGTGGGACTGGATCCAGGTAAGAGACATCAGCCCCTGCAAACCCCTGTACTTAATGCCGCAGCCCCCCTAACATGTGTACCGGCGTATAAGACGACCCCCGACTTTTGAGAAGATTTTCAAGGGTCAAAAAGTCGTCTTATACGCCGGCAAATACGGTATTTCTAAGCTTTGACATGAACCTAACCTCTCATGACACCTTCAGACTACGAGTGAGTCCTCCAGTCATTTTCCTCCTGTCTGCCTGATCACAATTGAACCACTGTGGTAAGAATTAAATATTTCAGAAGCGAATCTCCGGTGTTGGGGCCCATTCAAAAAAGAACTGGCTGCAGTAACTCAGAGCTTCAACATATCTTAGTTTGTTCTGTTACATTTTGTTTCTGCAGCTCAATATGCCCCAACGGTTCACCTAGATCAGAAGGCCCACCACACCTTCTCTCTTCTTCTGCTGGTAAACCTTTGCTGACATTGCAGCACCACCTTTACCGCATGCTGGAGGAATGTGGCTGCTGTGTCTGCGTTTCCCCCTGCACTGCATCATCCTGATAAAAGCTCACAGCTTCCGTAGACCTTTTTGTTTAGGCCTCCATTTTGTGCAGCATTGCCACCGGGCACCCCGGGAGAAGTCCAGGAAGTGGATGGGGAGGCTTGGCTCTCAGGATTACTCTGCTGTGGACAGATAAGGACTGCTGATCTTTCCTTGACCTCCACATTCTGCTCTCCACTGTAGATTAGATCAGGGAAGTAGGAGTACATCATGGTCAAATATTAATCCGGATAGCCTGCTTGGAGCCAGCCTGTCATCCAAACCTCCCTGATAAACCACGTCCAACGTGTACCGCGCTGGGAGTATGCCACTTCTAGTACAAGTGTCTGCTATTCCTCACCCACAGCGGCTGAAGCCAGAACACTTATTGTCATCTTGTTTAGTTGTCGTGTAATTGTAACAGCTGGATCAGCCCCTCGGCTTCCATAACTGTCACTCAACCCAGTAAAGGCCTGCGTGTACAGACATTTGTTGGCATCGCCATGCAGGTCATTGGGAATTCAGAAGCAGCTTAAAATGATTGTTCTCTGCCTTACGGTAAAAATTATTTTATGTGCAGCCCCCCCCCCTCAGTCCAGCTCTGTGTCCGAGAGCATAGTCTCTCTTTTTCTTGCGCTGTCTTGCTCGCTCTTGCTCTCTCTCGCGCCCGCTCGTGCTCTCTCGCGCCCGCTCGTGCTCTCTCGCTCCCGCTCGTGCTCTCTCGCGCCCGCTCGTGCTCTCTCGCTCCCGCTCGTGCTCTCTCGCGCCCGCTCGTGCTCTCTCGCTCCCGCTCGTGCTCTCTCGCGCCCGCTCGTGCTCTCTCGCTCCCGCTCGTGCTCTCTCGCGCCCGCTCGTGCTCTCTCGCTCCCGCTCGTGCTCTCTCGCGCCCGCTCGTGCTCTCTCGCTCCCGCTCGTGCTCTCTCGCGCCCGCTCGTGCTCTCTCGCTCCCGCTCGTGCTCTCTCGCGCCCGCTCGTGCTCGCTCGCTCCCGCTCGTGCTCGCTCGCTCCCGCTCGTGCTCGCTCCCGCTCGTGCTCGCTCCCGCTCGTGCTCGCTCGCTCCCGCTCGTGCTCTCTCGCTCTCCCGCTCGTGCTCTCTCGCTCTCCCGCTCGTGCTCTCTCGCTCTCCCGCTCGTGCTCTCTCGCTCCCCCGCTCGTGCTCTCCCCCGCTCGTGCTCTCCCCCGCTCGTGCTCTCCCCCGCTCGTGCTCTCCCCCGCTCGTGCTCTCCCCCGCTCGTGCTCTCCCCCGCTCGTGCTCTCCCCCGCTCGTGCTCTCCCCCGCTCCCCCTCGCTCCCGCGCTCCCCCTCGCTCCCGCGCCCGCTCCCCCTCGCTCCCGCGCTCGCTGTCTCGCCCTCTCTCGCTCGCTGTCTCGCCTGCTCTCGCCCTCTCTCGCCCTCTCCCGCTCGCTGTCTCGCCCTCTCCCGCTCGCTGTCTCGCCCTCTCTCGCCCTCTCCCGCTCGCTGTCTCGCCCTCTCCCGCTCGCTCTCTCGCCCTCTCTCGCCCTCTCTCGCCCTCTCTCGCCCTCTCTCGCCCTCTCTCGCCCTCTCTCGCCCTCTCCCGCTCGCTGTCTCGCCCTCTCCCGCTCGCTGTCTCGCCCTCTCTCGCCCTCTCCCGCTCGCTGTCTCGCCCTCTCCCGCTCGCTGTCTCGCCCGCTCTCGCCCTCTCGCTGTCTCGCCCGCTCTCGCCCTCTCGCTGTCTCGCCCGCTCTCGCCCTCTCGCTGTCTCGCCCGCTCTCGCCCTCTCGCTGTCTCGCCCGCTCTCGCCCTCTCGCTGTCTCGCCCGCTCTCGCCCTCTCGCTGTCTCGCCCGCTCTCGCCCTCTCGCTGTCTCGCCCGCTCTCGCCCTCTCGCTGTCTCGCCCGCTCTCGCCCTCTCGCTGTCTCGCCCGCTCTCGCCCTCTCGCTGTCTCGCCCGCTCTCTGTCTCGCCCTCTCTCGCCCTCTCTCGCGCTTAGAAATCTAATTTATTTACACAGAAGAAAAGAAGTTACTAATTGAATCAAACAAAAGATATATTACAAAAAAAGAAATAGATGTTACAGTATATTATCAGTAGAGAGAGATGACTATAGGAAAGAAAGTTATAGAAAAGAGCAATGCTGATACATTACACAGACATCCTGATGTTCTGAGGTCTGGGCTCCGTAAGGGACAGAGATGACTTCATACTTCCTCCTTTTCAGGTAGTCACACCCTTCAATAGGTTCCAGTATTTTGCCATTTCTGTTCAAAGGGGGGCTCTGTGATTTGTGAAAGACATTGGCCAACTGTAGTTCATCAGATGGAATTTCGGATAGGCCAATGTCCAGCAAAGCATACCTCCTTTGAAAACCCAGTTCCCACAGGAAAGTCTATGACAATACTCCCTAGGAGGTGTTCGAAATGAGGACTCCAGGGCTTATTCCTCTGGATGGCCCTACTGTCATAAACCTCTACAGGAAACCTTGAGGTGATGCTACAGATGGTAAATAAGTTACAGGAATTGAGAACCCTATCAGATATTTTGGGCCTACAATAATTTTTAATATTATTGTGAACTTCTATCACAGCTGTAGGAAGCACAACAATTTGGAAGCAAGGATATGTCAAGAAGCTGTAATATAACTGAACTCTAGCAGTCTCTTATAATGGCTGCCTTTTGACCATCTCCAGTTGCACGTCTTCAGTTTGCCAGTTTTCCCTAGTAATACATTCATGGAATATTATGTGTGGCCCTTTGATGTCAAGGGCTGCAATTGAGGCCGCCTATATCAAGAAAGTTGACCTCTACCATTTTGTTCTGAATTTGCTCAGGGAGTTGAGGCATTAAAAATAAGCCTCAGATCTCTGGGGAACATACCCCGTATGTGGCGGTCACTGATCCCTGCTTTGCACAACGTGTGTACATGACAGGAGGAGACAGAACGGGCAGCTCGCGTCATGGTAAATAAGCGCTGGTCTGGTTAGTGCTGGAAGTACTCAGCTTGACTACAGAAATGTTTGATCGTGAGCCAAGAAATTTTTATTTGTATGTAACTTGGCAAGGATCTGTGTCATGCTATGAGAGCAATTGTGTGCATTCATGTTAGACATAATACTATAACCTAAGACAACAAACAAGGTCATGGCGGGTAGGAGGTGACTTTCTCTTGTTCTGTTATGCTACATAAGGGAACCAAAGGCTACGTACAGTATGTGGAATCATCATCATCATCGGTTGGCTAAAGGTTTTTTACCTGAAAGGAGAAGTACAGCCAAAGCTCGTTTGACTGTACTTCTCCTGTGGATCACAGGAGTGCAGTTCGTTCTGCACTCCCGTGACCCATTTTCACCCTCCCCCCACGTTCTGTATTGTCAGCTAGCGGGGAATCTCCCCCCACCCCCCTTGTCAAAAAAAAAAAACTGAATGAGAGACTACAAGTCCCGACAGCCTTAGCAGATGTCAGCTTGTAGTTCTCAATGAACTACTACAGCGCTATGGAGCGCCGTGGTAGTTTGATTTTTTTTTTTCTGTCAGTGTATCTGCTTGACTGTACATCCCATATGGGCGAGAAGGTATACTGACAGATCTGCAGGAGACCTGCGTGGCACCAGTGATCTACTGATTGTTGGTGTAATGCTTTTACAGCAAGGGTGTCAAACTGGTGGCCATCCAGCTGTTGCAAAACTACAAGTCCCATCATGCCTCTGCCTTTGGGAGTCATGCTTGTAACTCAATCAATCTTGCAATGCCTCATGGGACTTGTAGTTTGGCAACAGCTGGAGTGCCGCCAGTTTGACACTCGTGCTTTACAGGCTCCTGCAGACAAAAATAATAAATGCACATTTTTTTTTTTCCCATGCAAAAAAAGTGCATTTATTATTTTTTACTAAAAAGGTGAACTTCTCCTTTTAAAGTCGGGATCTACCCCTAAAGTATATTTGGGGGGGGGGGGAGAAACCTATTAATATTTTTATTTATTTTTTTTCTTTTAATGCATTCTCTGCATGAAGGTGAAAAACCTTTTTAGGTGCAGCTCCTCCCAGCCCCCACTAAATACTTAACTGAACCTGATCTTGATCCAGCACTGTCCCGAGAGCAGCAGCACTTTTCTCGTTCGCTCTTAGATCCTGCTGCTGTCAATCAAAGCCAGTAATTTGAGGGAGCAGTGGGGCAGAACTGAGCCACGCTCTGTCAATAGACATACACAGTGCGGCTCGGGATTAAGACGAGTGCACCCCAAGTAAGCGGCTTGCTAGGGGTGTACACAGAAGGGGGGAGGAGCCAGAAGCACCGACGGGACCCCAGAAACAGAGGTTCAGGACTGCTGTGTGTAAAACCATTGCACAGAGCGGGTAAGTTTGGCATGTTTGTTATTTAAAAATTTTTAGTTACTTTTAAAGTGTCTACAAATAATGTACTAATTCATGTATCATATAGCTGTTCATGCTGGAATGTTGGGGGTGTGGGCAGAACAGCATGACATCTATGTTTATGCCCCCCTAAGTCTATTGATTACATCCAAATGAAAAGTAATGCTGCTACTACCCCAAGAAAAAGCTCATTTTATTGGGATGAGATCCAGGTGCCTGTGCCCGGACTTGCGTAGTACTTGCCGTCTATGGATATAGTAGAAGTGAGTCTTGAAGTTAAAAGAATTGCTTTATTTTTCCATCAAGAACTACAAACTAACCGCAGAAGGTGGGGCAATCCAAAAAATAACTAGACATTTGATAATTACAAATCATGTCACACTATTGGGAACACCACATGTCAATTTGGGGGATCAGCAGAGCTGGGGTTTACTACTGAGCGGGGGATCAGCAGAGCTGGGGTTTACTACTGAGCGGGGGATCAGCAGAGCTGGGGTTTACTACTGAGCGGGGGATCAGCAGAGCTGGGGTTTACTACTGAGCGGGGGATCAGCAGAGCTGGGGTTTACTACTGAGCGGGGGATCAGCAGAGCTGGGGTTTACTACTGAGCGGGGGATCAGCAGAGCTGGGGTTTACTACTGAGCGGGGGATCAGCAGAGCTGGGGTTTACTACTGAGCGGGGGATCAGCAGAGCTGGGGTTTACTACTGAGCGGGGGATCAGCAGAGCTGGGGTTTACTACTGAGCGGGGGATCAGCAGAGCTGGGGTTTACTACTGAGCGGGGGATCAGCAGAGCTGGGGTTTACTACTGAGCGGGGGATCAGCAGAGCTGGGGTTTACTACTGAGCGGGGGATCAGCAGAGCTGGGGTTTACTACTGAGCGGGGGATCAGCAGAGCTGGGGTTTACTACTGAGCGGGGGATCAGCAGAGCTGGGGTTTACTACTGAGCGGGGGATCAGCAGAGCTGGGGTTTACTACTGAGCGGGGGATCAGCAGAGCTGGGGTTTACTACTGAGCGGGGGATCAGCAGAGCTGGGGTTTACTACTGAGCGGGGGATCAGCAGAGCTGGGGTTTACTACTGAGCGGGGGATCAGCAGAGCTGGGGTTTACTACTGAGCGGGGGATCAGCAGAGCTGGGGTTTACTACTGAGCGGGGGATCAGGCGAGCCGAGGGTTACTACTGAACAGGGTATATGCTGAACAAGGGTACTAATCAGCTGGGGATCTGCTGAGTCGGGGTATAGCTAAGCTGGGGTTCTACTGAGCCACTTTAAAACAAATGGCACACGCAGGGCATTTACAAGGCTTCATTATAGCTTCAAAAAGCATTATGGAAGCCTCAAACACATCAAAAATGTATGTTGAAGTGATGGGCATTTTAATGCGTGTTAAAATCAAAGCAAGTGTAAATGAGCCCTTAGGGATGTAGCAGACACTTTTTTAAAAAGCAACTGTTAAGAACTGACAGAATTTGGAAGCTCTGTACTGACCTGGTTCTCACGATGCCAAGTTCTAGGGTTGGGTGGATTTGACCTTTTTAAAGCATAAAGTCTTCTAGAAATGTCTTTACTATTGATCTTCCTGGCTTTTCAAGCTCTTTATCCTGTATCTTTTCTAGGACAATTGCTCCTGGTAAAAGTTTTTAAATGGGTAACGTGATTGGCTCCAACATTGCAGCACCTTCACTATAGAGCTCTCCTTGTGAGTAATGGTTTGGTTAGCAGGATGGAGTGGTGTGTTTGTGGTCAGTGATGCGAGTAATAGGATCGATGTGACATTGTGCACTCAAGTGTGTAGCTGCTGTTCGAATTTTACACCCTGTAGGACCTGCTATTACGGTTATCTGTACAGGAGGGGAGCAGATTGCTAAATGGGTTTTATCATGAGGGCCACTTACAGGCTTGACAACTTTCTGAAATGGAAAAATGGACATCTTGTACTTTCAGGACTTCTATCGATGTCGTTATTATTATTATACAGTATATAGCGCCAAAAGGTTTGCTCAGCGCTGTACATTATAGTGGGGGGCAGAACATGAGACAATACAGTAACAAGCCAATACACGAGGGGTTCGAGGGCCCTGCTCTTTCGAGCTTACAATCTAGGAGGGAGGGGATAATGGTACAGGAGGAAGTGGCTGTGGGTTATGGAGTGGTAGGAGGAGTGGAGGAGATCGGCTGTTAGTGAGGGTGGGGTAGGCTTCCCTGAAGAGATGGGTTTTCAGGGTGCGCCTAAAGGTGAGGAGGGTAGGTGACAGTCTGATGGATTGGGGTAGTGAGTTCCAGAGGATGGGGGAAGTCCTGGAGAAGTCCTGCAGTTGGGCGTGGGAGGTGGAGACCAGGGAGCTAGAAAATAGGAGGTCTTGTGAGGAGCGAAGATTACAGGTAGGGTGGTATTTGGGTATCAGGTCGGTGAGGTAGTTTGGGGCAGCGTTATGAATGGCTTTGTATGTCAGAGTTAGTATTTTGAATTTAATGCGTTGGGCCAATGGGAGCCAGTGGAGGGAATGACAGAGGGGGGTGGCAGAAGCGGAGCGGTTGGTGAGGTGGATGAGTATGGCCACTGAGTTCAGGATAGACTGAAGCGGGGATAGCCTGTGTTGGGGTAGGCCGGTGAGGAGGGAGTTGCAGTAGTCCAGACGTGAGATAATAAGGGAGTGAACGAGTAGTTTAGTGGTTTCTGGGGTTAGGAACGAACGTATTTTGGAGATGTTGCGGAGGTGGAATCTGCATGAGTTATACAAGACAGTAGATGACTAAGAGTGCTCTCCTCCTACAACCCAATTCAATTTGCCTATTTCTTTGTTACAAATGTCTCTGCTTAGTTTAGTGGCACCTTTCCCTTGTCTTGGAGTCCCTGTTTCGCCTAATGACTTATGTTCCTTGTCCAGGAGTTCCGTTCTTATCCCTGTGACTTATGTCCCTTGTCCAGAGATCCCTGCTTGGTGTGAAGGTTTCTTTCTCAGGAGTTCTGCTTGGCCTGCAAGCTTCTTTCCCTTGCCTAGGTGTTCCTGCTTGATCTGGAGGCTTTCTTTTCCTTGTCCTAGAGCCCCCATTTGACCCGGAGGCTACTTTTCTTGTCTAGGAGTCCCTGCTTGGTGCAGAGGCTTGCTTAGGAGTTCCTGTTTAGCCTAGTGACCCATTTCCCTTGTCCAGGGGTCCCTGCTTGGCCAGAGGTTCTTTTTCCCAGGAGTTCCTGTTTGGCTTGCATGTTCCTTTTTCTTGTCTAGGCCCCCCTGCTTGGCCTGGAGGTTCCATTTCCTTGTCAAAGAGTATCCACTTGACCCAAAGGCTCTTTTTCTATGTCCGGGAGTTACCTCTTGGCCTGGAGGATCTTTTCTGTTATCCAGAAATCCCTGCTTGGTCAGGAGGCCCTTTTCCCAGTTAATTTCTTTCTTGGCATGAAGGTTCCATCCTTTGTCCAGGTGTCCCCATCTGGCCTGGAAGTTCTTCTCTCTAGTACGAGAGTGCCAGCTTGGCCTTGAAGCTCTGTTTCCTCCTTCAGGAGCTCCCATTTGGCATGATGGCCAGGAAGACCCTGCTTGGCCCGGTGGCTCATTTCCTTGTCCAGGTGTCCCCACTTGGCTCTGAAGGTGCATTTTTTTTTTTTCCCCACTTGACCAATTGTCAGCATTTGGTTAGGTCAGGGGTGGGCAGCTGTGGCCTTCCAACTGTTGTAGAACTACAAGTCCCATGAGGGATTGTAAAACTGACAGTTACAAGCATGACTCCCAAAGCAGAGGCATGATGGGACTTGTAGTTCACCAACAGCTGGAGGGCCACAGTTGCCCACCCCTGGGTTAGGTGATCTCAGTTGATGGAAAGGGTCAGATTTCTAGCAGTCATTGATTGTTGTCCTCTAACTGAATATCGCTCTCCCGTGATTCTTCCTCTGATGTCACATGACTTATGCAGCCACAGGCTGGGAATAGAATTTAAGAGTTGCTGGAAAGTGTTTTGTTTTTTTTTTTTTTTTGGTTTGTTTTTTTTATACATGTTGTTTATTTTTAAGGCAGAGTTTGACACTATATTTCCACTTTAGCACAGTGTTTTGCTGTTTATGCAGTCCTGGGTGATGGGTCCTCTTCGTCACGCAGTTGAATTGAAAGGACAATACATATTTAGTCCGACAACTAATTAGCTCAGCCATTATCCTTCAATAAACTTTAATTACAATTGTAAAACCTGATTAAAAAGGGGATGGATTTAATGATTTTTATTGGCTTGAGTCCTCCAGTTATACAGCCTGTAGCTCAGTTATTGCATTTTATGTGCTTGCATTTGACTTTGCAGCAGTATATAAAAAGTTTAACTCCGTGGAGGAAACTTTCCAAACAATGCCTGCGTGCCAAGAGGATTTCTGAGATCGGAGTCCCGGAGCAAAACAATGTAGTCTGTCTACCAAGGAAGGGACTTGGAACCCGGGAACACGTCTGTATTTTGTAACTCCAAATTCAAGTGTTACTAAACCCACAAGAGTACAATCAGACTGTATATGCAGTAAAGCATGCTTGTTATACTCACTGTGGAACCTCAGGGGTTAATACTCTGCATTGTGTAAAAAGGCCATAGACAACCCATAGCCACATGCACATGCTCAGTTTAGTGTGTATTGCTAAAGAGGTTTTTTTTTGTGATAAGCGCAGGGCCAATCAGCACTGTCCAGACAGGGTCAGCAGTTTTTGCATTCTCCTAGAGCAGAAAGAAAACTCCTCCTACAAGCTTTAACCAGTGCTCTGCTGGACACTGATAGAAGTCACAAAACTGCTGTAACTGCTGATGAGAAAAGGTATTTAGCAGTTTATATTTACTAAAATAATTGCAATTCCATATTCTGTGTACTGTGGGAGAAACAGATGGCAGCACAAGGCTGCATGCAGTCGCAGGGAGCACCAATCTTCATAAGTCGGTGTGCCTTCATAAGAACAGTCCACCGCAGGATGTGGGGGAGAGCGGTTTTCCGGAGGATCGGAGAAATGAGTAAGTATAGCTTTTAGCCCCTAGACAAATTGAGCACTTAACCCAAGTAGTGTGGGCGCAGCCCCACTGCATGGGAAATAGCATTTTTAAGACCGGCGTTTGGCTTTAATACCACTTTAAGCTATTTTCCTTTAAAAAAACATGAAATTGAGTTAAGATTTCTTGAACTTGGTGAACAAACAGACAACATTTTTTTGCTTACGATGGCACGCGGCCTGTTTTTCATGTCAGCTTGACATTTGTACCTTTTTTAGCTCTGTGCTCAGTTACTTCACTTTAGTGTTTTCTTTCATAAAAGGGATGAGAGAGGGGACGTCTTTGTAGTTGTCAGAGTTGGCGTAGGTTCAGTAAAGGCCAGAACATGTATTCCTCCCGCTCTGTCCCCCTTTGTGTGACATTATTCTTCAGGCCTTCTTCATAGGGGGATCTAATAAGAGGCGTCACATCTATCATGTTTATACCATGCGCGGTGATGGATGGCGTTACTGCGATGGCTTGTCTGATAGGAAGGTTCCTGGGACTTAATTGCGAGCTCCGTCCATGGTGAGACGAGGACGGGTAGAGTGAACCTGGGGGGGCACAGCTCTTCTCTTGTTTTGACGTGTCAATAAAAACTGTAGCATATTTATTTTAAAGCGGTAGAAAAAAAAAATGGCCCCATGCAGGGTAAAGGCGTAAGGTGCTAGTGTGCTTTGCAGGCTAGCACATTATGAAGGACTTGCCTTGAAACAAAGCCCTCCAGTGGAGCGATGTCACGGCTCCCCGAGGCTTCCATCTTCACTCGGTCTTCCTTCTGGGTTTCGCAAGCTCTGGCTAAGCCGCGATGACGTCACTCCGTCCTGGGCCACGGCCCAGTGCTCTGAAGGAACTCCGTCCTGGGCCACGGCCCAGTGCTCTGAAGGAACTCCGTCCTGTCCCGCGGCCCGGCGCTCTGAAGGAACTCCGTCCTGGGCCGCGGCCCGGCGCTCTGAAGGAACTCCGCCCTGGGCCGCGGCCCGGCGCTCTGAAGGAACTCCGCCCTGGGCCGCGGCCCGGCGCTCTGAAGGAACTCCGCCCTGGGCCGCGGCCCGGCGCTCTGAAGGAACTCCGCCCTGGGCCGCGGCCCGGCGCTCTGAAGGAACTCCGCCCTGGGCCGCGGCCCGGCGCTCTGAAGGAACTCCGCCCTGGGCCGCGGCCCGGCGCTCTGAAGGAACTCCGCCCTGGGCCGCGGCCCGGCGCTCTGAAGGAACTCCGCCCTGGGCCGCGGCCCGGCGCTCTGAAGGAACTCCGCCCTGGGCCGCGGCCCGGCGCTCTGAAGGAACTCCACCCTGGGCCGCGGCCCAGCGCTCTGAAGGAACTCCGCCCTGGGCCGCGGCCCAGTGCTCTGAAGGAACTCCCCACACACAAACCCCATTGTAAAACAGCACACCGTTAACACTTCGATTAACCCCATCCTGCCCAGTGCCATTAGTACAGTGTCAGTGCTTTTTATTAGCACTGATCACTGTATTGATGTCACTGGGGATGTCTGTGATACCAAGTCGGTTCCCCTCAGTGTCAGAATGCCCGCCGCAGTCCCACTATAAGTTGCTGATTGCCACCAATAATCGTATAAAATAAAAATTCCAGTATATATACCGCCACTTGGAAACGCTATAACTTTCACGTAAATCAATTATTGGTAGTTGACACATATTGGGATTTTCTTTTTGCAAAGACGTAGCAGAATACATTTTGGCCTAAATTTATGACAAAACAATTATTATTTTTTTTTTTTTTTAAATTTTACTGGACATGTTTAACAGCAAAAAGTAAAAAAAATATATATATAGAGAGATATAGATAGATATAGAGATATATCCATCTATATATCTTTCGAGATATCTCTATCGTATATATATTTTATTTCTATTTTTTCTCAAAAATTGTTGGTCCTTCTTTTTTTTTTTTTTTTTTTTTTTTTTTTTTTTTTTTTTCCCAATAGCACAAAAAATAAAAAGCGCACAGGCGATCAAATACCACCAAAAGAAAGCTCTATTTGTGGGGGGAAAAAAGGGAGGTAAATTTCATTTGGGTGCAGTGTTGCATGACCGCACAGTTGTTAAAGTAACGCAGCGCCGTATTGCAGAAAATGGCCTGGTCAGGAAAGGGGGGTAAATCCTCTGGAGGGCAAGTGGTTAACGGATGTAAACAGATGATTGCCATTTACATTTTCTAGTCCATAGAAACACATGGGTGTCCATTTATTCATCGTAAACTGACAGATGAAGAGCGGACATACGGAACGCTCCTGTGAAAGAGACCTAATAGGGAATTTTAGGTTACTATAAGAAGTGGCTGAAAGTACTTTTTGACAAAACTTTCAAATTTTTTTTTTTTTTTTTTTTTCCTGCTGTTCCATATTTTGATTGCTGGATTTTATACAAGGATTTGTAAATGGTGCTCTCCATCTTAGAGCAGTGTGAAAACACCATAAATCGCATCACCATAAAACACGTGCACTTTTGGCCACGTTTTGTGGGTGCCTATTACCCAGCATGCACCTGAAACTTATGAAACCATGTGACTCAAAAAAAATTGCACCAAAAACTCTATTCATTTCAGTGGGGACCTGTTTTTTTGGGGGCAGATTTTAAAAAGCCTCACCAGAGTTGCAGCATGCAGGACTTGTCAAAACGCAGCGCCCGCTCAGAGCAGCGGTGTGAAGAGTCCCAAAAGATTTAAAGGGGTTGTGTTTTTAGCACAGTAAGGCCTCATGCACACAGGACGTTTTGCAAACTCCTAGATGCCTTCCCTCCTGGCAGCTGCGATTTGGCAGGAAAACTCCTGAGGCTTGTAAAAGTGTCTAATGCTTTTACAAGCATTTTAGGCGAGTTTACAGGCGTTTGGGCGTTTAATTCATTTCATTGGCCCCAATAATCATTTATTCTGGCCATTAAAATTAATTGCTGTATTTTTCACTTCGTAAGACGCACCTAGGTTTTAGAGGAGGTAAACGAGAAAAAAAATATTCTGAACCAATGGACTGCAGACACAGTACAGGAGATGACCAGAGACTGCGGACACGGTACAGGAGATGACCAGAGACTGCGGACACGGTACAGGAGATGACCAGAGACTGCGGACACGGTACAGGGGATGACCAGAGACTGCGGACACGGTACAGGAGATGACCAGAGACTGCGGACACGGTACAGGGGATGACCAGAGACTGCGGACACGGTACAGGGGATGACCAGAGACTGCGGACACGGTACAGGGGATGACCAGAGACTGCGGACACGGTACAGGGGATGACCAGAGACTGCGGACACGGTACAGGGGATGACCAGAGACTGCGGACACGGTACAGGGGATGACCAGAGACTGCGGACACGGTACAGGGGATGACCAGAGACTGCGGACACGGTACAGGGGATGACCAGAGACTGCGGACACGGTACAGGGGATGACCAGAGACTGCGGACACGGTACAGGGGATGACCAGAGACTGCGGACACGGTACAGGGGATGACCAGAGACTGCGGACACGGTACAGGGGATGACCAGAGACTGCGGACACGGTACAGGGGATGACCAGAGACTGCGGACACGGTACAGGGGATGACCAGAGGCTGCGGACACGGTACAGGGGATGACCAGAGGCTGCGGGCACGGTACAGGGGATGACCAGAGGCTGCGGGCACGGTACGGGGGATGACCAGAGGCTGCGGGCACGGTACGGGGGATGACCAGAGGCTGCGGGCACGGTACGGGGGATGACCAGAGGCTGCGGACACGGTACAGGGGATGACCTGGCCCCGCCCCCTCCCTTCTGGCTGGCCCGGTATTCTAACATGGCAGCTGTGGAGAGGGGGGTGAGGCCTGGTCAATATTGGCTCCACAAGACGCACAGACATTTCCCCCATTTTTGGGGGGAAAAAGTGCATCTTATGGAGCAAAAAATCTGGTAATGCTCAAACGCTAAATGCGTCTAGCATTAACAAGCATTTAGATGCGTTTTTTTGTATGCTAGAACTGCTGCTCCTGGGCGCACTGGCAGCGGATTTTTTTCTTCTGCCTCTAAAAGCTCCTGCTACTAAATGCTGCTAAAAGCCTGTGTGTACATGGACATGTGGGCTAACATGCAGGGGAGTTTAAAGGCAGGCCCCCCCGACACCCCTCGCAGTAGCTGTGAAAACGTCATGTGCGCATGAGGCCTAAAAACGCGGCATTTGTAGCGGCAGTGTGTGCATCTTTGTTCTCCAGTCCAGTGACTGGGCCTAGGCTGAGATGATGTCTGAAGTGTGCTGCAAGCAGGAGGAGATCTCCTCTCTTGTAGTGATCAGACTGGGGATGCACAGATATATCGGCCAAGAAGAGTGTTAGTGGTGCCGATAATGGCCACCTAAAACACCCAATTTTTCCCACAATTCACGTTTTTAGGGTGCATTTTTCATAGGTCATGTGACTCAGAAAAATGCATCAAAGCGCAACATATGTGCGTTTTTTTAATGGGTTTTCAATGCTTTTCAGGCCTGGTTCACACCAGTGCAGTTTGCGTCTGGCCTGTTTCGGATGTGCATTTTTTATGCGTTTTTGTGGGGTTTTTTTTTTTGGGCCAACTTGTTGCTGGGCAGATTAAAAACGTATTAAAAAAAAAAACAATTGTGGGAGGTTTTATGCATTTTCCATGCATTTCAGGCCTGGTTCACACCAATGCAGTTTCCGTTTTTGTCCGTTTTTGCATGTGCATTTTTGATGCCTTTTTTTTAATTCGTTTTGCAAGGGGGGGGGGTGTTTTTTGGCCGACTTGTTGCTGGGTAGATTAAAAACACAAAACGCACCTGTGCGTTTCTGATGCATTTTCAGTACATTTCAGGTGTGGTTCACACCAATGCAGTTTCATGTTTTTTTGTCCATTTTTTCAGTGCATTTGTGTGCACTTTGTTTTATGCGTTTTAGCATTTTGAACGTTTTTTTTTTTATTTTTTAGCAACTTGTTAGGCCAATTAAAAGCAAAAATGCATAAAAAGCACGGAAACTGCGTGAAAACGCATAAACGCACTACATGCGGTTTCAACAGCGTCTGCATTGAAGTCTATTGAACCAAAAACACATTTTTGTGTTTTAAAAAAAAAAAAAAAAATGCATGACCATTTCCAAAAACGCAGCAGCTCTAGAAAGCATAGATGTGAATGTGCCCCATAGGAAACCATGTTGAATGGAAACGTGTGTCTGCAAATGGAGGTGTGTGGTTTTTTTTTGTTTTTTTTTTTTATATGCACCAAAAATGCGACAAGCAGGATTTTTAACACCGCAAGGGAGGCGCAACGGACCAATGTGAAGACATACATTGAATTTAAAGAGATGCATTTTTCTTGAGCTCTTCTTGTGCCTTTTTTTTTTTTTTTTTTTTTTTTTTTATAATGCAAAAGCGCTGCAAATACTGCTCAGTGTGAAAACAGCCGAAAAGATGCTGAAAACAAATTCATATACATTTAAAGTCATAATTTCTGTTTTGGTGCACCACTAGATCAGACTGGTCATTCTGTCTTTGTAGCAAGTTGGAAGGTGAGATGATACAGCAGGGGCTGGTCTGTGTCAGATGTTTGTGAACGCAGCCAAAAACTGCACAGGCACCAGGATTTGCAGGATTGTTTCATCTGTATCATGGTGGTGACCCTGAATGCCTGAACAAAGATGACTCCATTCTACTGGAAAGAAAAGATGAAGACAATGTCTGGGAGTGTACAGTGATCTCTGTGGGATCAATACACCTAAAGTCAACCTAATAACAGGGGTGGACTGACCATTCGAGCACTGCCTGAGGGCCCGGGGTCAGTAGGGGGCCGCATGAAATGCCCCTGGTTCCATTATTTTTTTTTTTATAGGCTTTTTTTGGGTGTGCTTTGAGTTTGGGCAAGTACACAGGGGCCCCATGATCCCCTATTGCCCGGGGGCCCCATGAGTTGACAGTCCGCCCCTGCCTAATAGCGAATTTCATCTCATATAATCTTTAACATGCGCAACATCTTTAAATCTGCAACTTTCATTAAACAAATTCTGCCATAGAAATTCTTGTGAAGGCACTTCCTGTTAAGGTGACAACACTCTGGCTCTGTCTCCCACTTGTGTTCCTGTGTTGTCAGCCTGCCCCTGTCACACGGGTTTCTGATGGAGATTACAAGTGGCCCTTTCAGCACACATTACACAGACATGGTCTGCTACTGTTGTCACCATCAGGAAACCAGGGTGGTACTTGCTTGGAGATATGAAAAGCAATCGGGCAGGATTGGGGACACAGACTACACAGCCACCTGTGTGATCCACGCCGGTCCCATCAACCTGCAGATCAGCCACATGTCATAATAGTCAAATTCTGTACCGGAGATATGGAAATGTGTCCCTCCCCCCCCTTCCTGCTGACCGATGCGTTCTACAAGAGGGAGCATTTTGGGCTCCTCCCCCTTTAAAATTGATCTGATGTTGGTCAAATGTACCAACAAATAAAAATGACATATTAGTGGTGCACCAAAATGGAAATTCTTGGACCGAAACTGAAATTTCTGCATGTATTTGGCTGATTGATTCAATTGTCCAATTACTTTTGATCCCTTGAAAAAGGAGGGATGGCTGCTCTTCAGAGCTGTAATTCCTAAACCCTTCCTTCAATTTGGATGTTCATTTTATTTATTTCAGGTACTTGTATAGCGCCATCAATTTACGCAGCACTTTACATATATATTGTACATTCACATCAGTCCCTAACCCTCAAGGAGCGTACAATCTAAGGTCCCTAACTTACATTCATACATACACATACTAGGGACAATTTAGTCAGGGGCCAATTCACCTACCAGCATGTCTTTGGAGTGTGGGAGGAAACCAGAATACCCGGAGGAAACCGACGCAGGCACAGGGAGAACATGCAAACTCCAAGCAGGTGGCGTCATGGTTGGGATTTGAACCAACGACCCGAGTACTGCCAGGCGGAAGTGTTAACCATTTAGCCACTGTGCTGCATGCCCTCATATTACACCTCAGAGCGTGCACTTTCATCCCATATCCTTTATAGAACTATAGCTTTGAATGTTTTGGAAAAATACCTGAAAAAAACTAAAATTGTGCCTGTGTCCAAACATATATGGACCTAACTGTATATAAAATGAATACCTAGTATAGTATAGTTATCAGAGTTATAGCACAAATATGAGATTCAGCCTCTGCCGGACGACTCATTTACTGACCCGCCCTCCTTAAATTCCTAATTCAAAACACCAGTGTAAATCCTAGTTCCTGTGCAGTTCTTGGCTGTGTTCACAAATGTTTGATACAGATCAGCCTCTAACTGGGGGGGGACTAAGGAAATGATTCCTCCTGCCTGCAGCAGACTGATGACTCTAGATCAAGTCACTGGATTGGGCTTCAAGGATAGTTTGAGTTGGCGATTTTTTTTTTTTTTTTTTTTTTTTTTTTATATATTGTTGCTTATAATTGACATGTCAGGAATTTACTCATCCAGACTAAAACATACTGGTACTAAAAGACACACTTCAACGTACATTTGTAAGATCATTTACATTCGGCTGGTTGCATTTCTTTGTTGTATCTGAAAACAAAACCTAAAGATGACTATTAGCATAGGAGGGATGAAGCGTGGTGGGAGAGGCATTCTGTCATCCCTTGTAGCTTTCATTTTGGATCAGTGTTGTATTTCCAGACTATTAATCCTTCTCTTCATATCTCTTCCAGGGAACACCGTCAGTAACCTGATCATGATTATCCCTCCGTTATATGGAGCAGTGCGGACCACCAAGGACGGTCTGGAAACCAGATACTTAGTTGCCTACCTGGGTTTAGCAGGTGAGCCATATTTTTGATTTTTTTTTTTTCTCTATTCTGTTTTCTCTTCATTTCTTTTCTTTCTTCTTTTCTTTTCTTTCTTCTTCCTTCTTTCTTTTTCTCTTCTTTCTTCTTTCTTTTTCTATTCTTTTTTCTTTCTCTTCTTCTCTTCTTTTTCTTTTTCTCTTCTTCCTTCTTCTCTTCTTTTTCTCTTCTTCTCTTCTTTTTCTCTTCTTCTCTTCTTTTTCTCTTCTTCTCTTCTTTTTCTCTTCTTCTCTTCTTTTTCTCTTCTTCTCTTCTTTTTCTCTTTCTTTTTCTCTTATTCTTCTTTTCTTTTTCGCTTTTTCTTTTCTTTTTCGCTTTTTCTCTTCTTCTTTTCTTTTTCGCTTTTTCTTTTCTTTTTCGCTTTTTCTCTTCTTCTTTTCTTTTTCTCTTCTTCTTTTCTTTTTCGCTTTTTCTTTTCTTTTTCGCTTTTTCTTTTCTTTTTCGCTTTTTCTTTTCTTTTTCGCTTTTTCTTTTCTTTTTCGCTTTTTCTCTTCTTTTTCGCTTTTTCTCTTCTTTTTCGCTTTTTCTCTTCTTTTTCGCTTTTTCTCTTCTTTTTCGCTTTTTCTCTTCTTTTTCGCTTTTTCTCTTCTTCTCTTCTTCTTTTCTCTTCTTCTTTTCTCTTCTTCTTTTCTCTTCTTCTTTTCTCTTCTTTTCTCTTCTTTTCTCTTCTTCTTTTCTCTTCTTTTCTCTTCTTCTCTTCTTCTTTTCTCTTCTTCTCTTCTTCTCTTCTTCTCTTCTTCTTCTTCTCTTTTTCTTTTTCTCCTTCTTCTTCTCTTTTTCTTTTTCTCTTTCTTCTTCTCTTTTTCTTTTTCTCTTTCTTCTTCTCTTTTTCTTTTTCTCTTTCTTCTTCTCTTTTTCTTTTTCTCTTTCTTTTTCTCTTATTCTTTTTCTCTTATTCTTCTATTCTTTTTCTCTTATTCTTCTTTTCTTTTTCGCTTTTTCTTTTTCTCTTCTTATTTCCTTTTTCTTTATCGCTTCTTTCTTTTCCTCCTCTTCCTCACTCCTCTTCCTCCTCTGCTCCTTTTTCTTTTTTGAAGTGTATCTAAACCCAAAAAATAAAAATGTAATATATTCTTGTAAACAGTAGTAAATCCAAAAGAGATTTTTTTTTTATATTTCAGCTTACCAAATCTTAGATGTGATGGCTGCATTAGTTTTCTTTTTAGGCTTCCTTTCCTTTATCTTCACCTGGGGATCTCAGAGATCTCCTAAAAGTGAGCAGAGTAGGCGATAGTCTGATAAATTGGGGTAGAGAGTTCCAGAGGATGGGGGAAGCTCTGGAGACGAGCATGGGAGGAGGAGACAAGGGAGCTAGAGAGCAGGAGGTCTTGCGAGGAGACTTTTGTGGCAATACCCTCCTTGTAGGTAACCGGTAATTGCGATACACAAGCTCTGTCCTATGTACGCATACGCATTTACGTGTGTGGGGGGTGAATGGGTTGTGGGCAACTGTTTGAACAGTTTCTTTTTTTACTTTTCATTTAGTTATTTTACTATCACAAGCTAGCCCTAAGCCCCTTATGTCCCTGGTGCCCAACCTGTTGCCTGAAGGCCACATGTGGCCCTTTGGTATATTCTGTGTGGCCCTCAGACCTCAATAGTCTGTAGTGGGAACATTGTCTTCTGCAGCCTATCCCCAGCCAAAAACCTAGCATGTCCTCACTCTCTGCCCCTCGTGCTCTATTACATCTGCAATCTCTGACAGTCCTCCCAAGCATTACATACATTGAACATTGTGTGACCCTTTGGTGATGTCAAGGGCCACATTTGAGGCCCCTTCTGGCTCATACGTTGACAACCACTGGCACACACTGTGGTATGATGGTAGCATTAGGGATTATGACAGCACTTAGGGATACATCTTGATGATGAATTACCATGATTTCAAAGACCTGGTGATTATAGCGGGTGTGGTGTCCTGGAAATGCAGGGAGGGTGTGGGATTGTGGAAATCAGCGTATATGTTTGCATATATACATAAATATATCTACAAACATTAAATCTCCCCATTTGGAAACCAGTTTTTCTGGAAGATCACAAAACAGAAAAAAATCCACTTACTATTTCTAAGTAGTGATGTCAAACAGTTATGGTAAGCAAATATTTTCCGTTACACTCATTGTAGGACGCACTGCAACAATTGGGTGCAACTAGTTCTGAAAATAATAAGTGTCATTCTGCTCTTCTTATCTGATTGACTCAATGAGAACAGCTATATTAATCCTTTCTGTATGACACATGCCTTCAGTTATGTGTCCTGAAAGCATGTACACAAACAAGCATGCTGAGCAAATAGAGCAGATATGATATTTCCATTTGCTAAAGAAGGAAGGCAGCCGAGGCATTACTTTGGACCTTCATCCTGCTTTCCAGCCATTTTGATACAATTTCATATGCAGTCAACTCTGGGTCTGCAGCTAACTTTATTGGGAAATTAAAGGAAATTAACTGGTAGGAATCTTGATCCTGGCACAGCTGTTATAGGACAGCAACAGAAAGGTAAAAGGTGTTGGGTTGTATGCTTGATGAGCTGGGATATATTCAGAGGCGTACCTAGAACCTTCAGGGCCCCAGTGCAAAAAAACCATGGAGGGCCCCCCTGATCCTGTCCCGAGGCTCCTTCTAATGTTCTGCAGTGGGCCCCGTTTCTGCCGCCTTGGGGCCCCTGCATGGTGGCAGAACGCCAGGGCCCAGTTACAAGTGCAACCTTTGCAACTTCGGTAGTTCTGCCACTGACCTTACTATTACTATTGAGCACTCTGGAGGATGTAAGGGGGCACTCTGGAGGATGTAAGGGGGCACTCTGGAGGATGTAAGGGGGCACTCTGGAGGATGTAAGGGGGCACTCTGGAGGTGCTAAAATAGTACCTCCTGGCGTGCCCCCTTACATCCTGCTCCTGGCGTGCCCCCTTACATCCTGCTCCTGGCGTGCCCCCTTACATCCTGCTCCTGGCGTGCCCCCTCACATCCTGCTCCTGGCGTGCCCCCTCACATCCTGCTCCTGGCGTGCCCCCTCACATCCTGCTCCTGGCGTGCCCCCTCACATCCTGCTCCTGGCGTGCCCCCTCACATCCTGCTCCTGGCGTGCCCCCTCACATCCTGCTCCTGGCGTGCCCCCTCACAGCCTGCTCCTGGCGTGCCCCCTCACAGCCTGCTCCTGGCGTGCCCCCTCACAGCCTGCTCCTGGCGTGCCCCCTCACAGCCTGCTCCTGGCGTGCCCCCTCACAGCCTGCTCCTGGCGTGCCCCCTCACAGCCTGCTCCTGGCATGCCCCCTCACAGCCTGCTCCTGGCGTGCCCCCTTAGTAATACTGTACTAAGTGGGCACTCTGGAAGGGGATGTAAGGGGCACTCTGAAGGTACACTGCCCCGACCTGGGGCCCCCTCACATTCTTAGAGCTCCAGAGCCCAATCGCAAGTGCGACCCTGGTAGTTCTGCCACTGGATATGTTAACCACTTGCTTACAGGGCCAATGCTGACACTTCTATCTGCAAAAATCAGCATTTTTTGCTAGAAATTTACTTGGAAACCCCAAAAATTATATATTTTTTTTCAATCAGAAGACCTGGAGAATAAAATGGTGGTTGTTGCAATTTTGTTATGTCACATGGTATTTGCACAAACACAATTTTTTTAAAAAAAAAATACACTTTAATGAATTTTAATGCACAGAATTACAATATATTACCCAATTGTTTTGGAAAATATAAAAGATAAGCCGAGTAAATAGATACCCAACATGTCACACTTTAAAATTGTGCACACTCATGGAATGGTGACAAACTACGGTACTTAAATCTCCATGGGTGGAGCTTTTAAAGTCTTTACTGGTTACCAGTTTAATGGTGCTAGCATTATTGCTCTTGTTATAAAGTTTGCGGCAGTACCTAACACTTGGGACCTTCCGCCGCCTGTAAAAGAAATCCAGTGGCTGTTTAGCTGCTCAGATTGCTTTTATAGCTTTCAGCATCACCAGCTGAAAATACTGCTGCTGAGTTCATCCTGTGTCCCCGCTTCAACTAGAGGACGTACGGGTACATTCTATAGTGTTAAAGCAAAACTCCAACAAATAAAAAAAAAAAAGAGATAAATGGTCTAATAAGATGATAGAGAAAACCGCTTTTTCTGCAGTAATCCCCCTTAACCAGTTCCCGTCGGCCTATAGTAAAATGACAGCCAGGCGGGCCTTTCGTCAATCCAGATGAACGTCATATGACGTCGTCCTGGATCACCGCCTCGTGCGCCTGCGGGGCCACGCTGCAGTGAGATCTGTCACAGGCTGTGTCCAGCAGACACAGCCGATTACTGATCTGTGTACCAAACCATTGCAGGTACCAAGTTACCACTGTGACCAATTACAGCAGGTCACATGACACTTGTATATGGATGGCTTCCTTGCAGTGTGGCTGCCCAAGCACTTTAAGGGTTAAATGCTTATGTCTAGGGGGCCACAAAATCAAAATGCTGTTTTTTATTTTGTGTGTTTTTTTATTTTGTGCTTTTTTTTATTTTGTGCTTTTTTTTATTTTGTGCTTTTTTTTATTTTGTGCGTTTTTTTTTTATTTTGTGCTTTTTTTTATTTTATTTTGCGTGTTTTTTGTTTTTATTTTTGTTTTTTTAACCCATTTCTTTACCAGTGCTCTCCTCTGCTCCCCTACATAGTGCACTTTCCCTCGGCATCCTCATGTCCCTGTGCAGGGATATGGCCTGTTTTGGATTTGATGATATTAGACATCCTGCAACCATCGGAACATGGGAAAACAGGTTGCAGGAACCAGTCTTAGTTCAGTTCTTGTGCTGACGGCAACTTTGCTGCTTCACCTTTCAAAGTTCAGTCATAGGCTGAGTGCCCCCTTAATGGTTCGGTGGTGCCCTTTTTACATCCAGAGTGCCCCCTGAGTACTACTGTATTAAGGGGGCACTCTGGAGGAAGGATGTAAGGGGCACTCTGGAAGGTACACGGCCCCGACCTGGGGCCCCCTCACAGTGGATGACTTGGGCTCAAAGGTAGTGGGTTGAATGAGGAGCTCTGGAGTTCTGCTTTAATATATCCCAGTTCATGAAGCATACACCTTTTAGCATTCTTTTGCTGTTGTATAATGGCTGTGCCAGGATCAAAAGTCCTACTAGTTCATTTCCTTCTTTTTCTACATAAATTTAGCTGTGGGAGAGGAGGATCAGGTAGGTAAAACTGCTTTTTGCCGGACCTAAATGGGCATTTAAAGTGGTTCTAAAGCCTAAACCTTTGTGTTACCTTAATGAATTCCTTGCATTAACAGAAAGAATGTTTAAGTAACTGTATCTCATATCTCACCCCCCTCATATACTTACCCGAGTCCTCACTCGATCCAGCGCTATGCCCATCTGTAGTGGCTCTCACAGGCTTGGCCAAGAGCAGAGGGAGCCAATGGCTCTTTTCAAATTTGTTTTTGAATTGAATTTCGTTTTCAAATTCGATTTAAAATTTTGGACAAAATTTTGTTTTGTTTTTTCAGATTCTTCTAATATCCGTTACGGTTGTAATCCGGAAATTCAGATACATCCAAATAACAAAAATTTTGTCCAAATTTTTGATACAAAACGCACATCTAGTTAGAAATCCCCACGCTGGGAAGACACACAAAACTAGACACAATTTCAGACCTTTTCCTCCACCATAGGCTTTTTTTGTGTGATATAGCACTGTATTCACAGCCTTGCATTACTGGAGGCCTTGACCATCCCCTCTGTCCAGTAATTCCTCTTTCCTTTTTTTTCATTTCAGCTGTGGGAATGGGATCCTGGTGCTTCCACATGACGCTACAATACGAAATGCAGGTAACTTCTTAACCACTTCCAGTCCGGACACTTTTACCCCCTTCCTGCCCAGGCCAATTTTCAGCTTTCAGCGCTATCACACTTGAATGATAATTGCGCGGTCATGCAACACTATACCCATATGAATGTTTTAGCATTTGTTTGAGACAGATAAAGCTTTATTTTGGTGGTATTTATTCACCACTGGGATTTTAATTTTTTTTTCTATGTAAATGAAAATGTCCCAAAATTTTGAAAAAAAGTTTCTTATAAAATTTTGCAAATAAATAATATTTAATCATAAATCTTTGCCACAATTCCGTTATCTTTTTAGTAAAAAAAAGTTTTTTGTTTTTTTTTTACATACTGTCACCCTAGCAGTACAGTGTCACCATGGTGACACTGTACTATTTGTGGGGGGTGATTTTTTTTTTTTTTTACACTGATTGTTTTTACACCCATAAAGGCTGTAAAAGCAATTATTCCTCCTTCTCTCTAGCTACATTTTTGAAGCCATTGAGAACTACTGAATGAGCTGTGATTGGTCACAGCTTGTCACATGGTATAAGGCTGTTGTGAATAACCTTGTACCATGTGACCTCTGTGATCATTCACAGATTTCACACGTAGTAAGCAATGATGTCACAAGTGACATCTTGCTTACTACTCTGCATGTGATTACTGATTGGCCAAACAGTGATCACATGATCGGGACCTCACACAGAGGTCCCGTCCGACAATCAGTGTTCCACTGTATCTGGAGGACACTGCGGGCACCAGATTGCGGTGTGGCGCGCTCCCAGGGAGCGCGCAGAAGCAGGGTGCGGGGAGACCATTTATAAACGGCCACCCGACCCTGCACTGCCACCGACCGGCTGTTTTATATACAATGGCCGGATGGGAGGTGGTTAAAGGACACTGATGAGATTGGCTATCATAGCAGAGGCCTCCATGTAGCAGCATTATTAATATTTTATTATACAGGATTTATATAGGAGCAACAGTTTACGCAGTGCTTTACAACATAAGGGCGGACAGTGCAAGTACAATACCAATTAATACAGGAGCTTACAATCTAAGAGGGAGGGTCGAGCAGTCAGGGAGCAGGGCTGGGGCCAAGCCGGGTTCTGTGTCTAATGGCTCAGGATCGAGCACACAGGAGTGCCTCCAGAGCAAGCAGCGGGTAGGGAAGGTGCCATGAGCAGGGGTGGGGGACTCTAAGAAGAGGAAGGTCAAGGCTGCTTCAAAAAAAAAAATTTTAAACTGGCTAAACCTTTTAGGCTCCAAGCACACCAGTGTTTTCAAAGAATGCTGGAAAGAAGCTGGATAAAAAACCGCTGGTAATGGCATTTAGTCCTCATGCACACTGGACGTTTTGATAACAATGGTAACGTTAGCTGTGTAAAGTTTTTCAGCTTTTTTTTTTTTAGCGTTTTTTTGCATTAGCGTTTTCCCACGTTTGCGGTTTTTATTTAATTTTTTTGCCGTTTTGCCGTGTTTTTCAGCGTTAGAGCATTTTTCCAGCTAAAAAATCTCCCCTAGAAACCCACTAGTCCTGAGTTGTTGTTTTTTCCAGCCAAAAAACGTTGATTACAGTCTGTGTGCGTGGACACATAGGATAACATGCTGGGGAGCTTACTGGCTGTAGAAAAAAGTCAAACGCAAGGGTTAGGGACTGACGTGAATGTACAATATATATGTAAAGTGCTGCGTAAATTGGTGGCGCTAAATAAGTACCTGAAATAAATAAGTAAATGTATGTCCAGGAGGATTCTGTTGTGTAACAATGGTTGTGTTTTCTTTTTTTTTTTTCTTCTGTTCAGCTGCTGGATGAATTGCCCATGATCTACAGTTGTAGTGTCTTTGTCTACTGCCTGTAAGTAACTGTTACTTAATTTTTTATTTTATTTTAATGCTGAGCTCCAGATAGACCGCTAAATATTCAGATCTCTGAACTGTTGCACATGGCAAAAAAAAAAAAAAAATGTATTTGTTTGTCTACTCTGGTGATCCAGACACCCATGCCACACGGCACAGTCAGGTTGGCATACTTTACTACAGTAAAGCTGGCCATACGTGGCCCAATTTTTTTTCATTCAGCCACTTAATTAAATGCAGAAAACTGAACCAGTTTCCCCATCCACACTTTCAAGGTCGATGGGGGAATCCCCCGTGCTGTGTCTGTGTGCTGACAGTAGGACTATTGACTATTGTAACTCCCTCCTCATTAGCCTACCTCATCGCAGGCTATCCCCTCTTCAATCAGTCATGAATGCTGCTGCCAGACTCATCCACCTTACTAATCGTTCTGTATCTGCCACCCCTCTCTGCCAATCCCTCCACTGGCCTCCAATCAGTGGCCTCCACCCCTCTCTGCCAATCCCTCCACTGGTCTCCACTCCATGTCCTCCACCCCTCTCTGCCAATCCCTCCACTGGTCTCCACTCCATGTCCTCCACCCCTCTGCCAATCCCTTTACTGGTCTCCACTCCGTGTCCTCCACCCCTCTCTGCCAATCCCTCCACTGGCCTCCAATCAGTGTCCTCCACCCCTCTCTGCCAATCCCTTCACTGGCTTCCCATTGCCCAACGAATAAAATTCAATACATTAACAATAACCTATAAAGCCATTTATAACTCTGCCCCAAATTACATCACCAATCTTGTCTCCAAATATCACCCAAACCGTACTCTTCGCTCCTCGCACGACCTCCTGCTCTCTATCTCCCTTGTCTTCTCCTCCCATGCTCATCTCCAGGACATCTCCAGAGCTTCCCCCATCTTCTGGAACTCTCTACCCCAATTTATCAGACTATCGCCTACTCTGCTCACTTTTAGGCGATCTCAGGGAAGCCTATCCTACCTTCAGCTAATAATGGAATCTTCTATTCCTCCTACCAGTCCATCCCCCACAGTTACTACCTTTTGTACCACTAGCCCCTCCCTCTTAGATTGTAAGCTCCAAGGAGCAAGGCCCTCCTTTCCCTCTTGTATTGAACTGTATTGTTGCTGTATTGTCTCCCTTTATATTGTAAAGCGCTGAGCAAACTGTTGGCGCTATATAAATCCTGTATAATAATAGAACTCCCTGAGCCCCCCCCGCCATCAGAATACACATACACAATGTCGTGCTACTCGACTGACAACCCCATTGGGTGCATGCATTGATCAAATGCTGGTTTTCCAGCAGGACCGTTCGACAGATGTCTAACGATTGGCTTTTGTTGAACAGAGATGGATTGAAATACATCTGGTTTCTGCTGAACTGGCCGAATTTCGTTCCATATATGGCCAGCTTGGTCAGGGACACTGCTCCCCAGTCTGCTGATTGGATAATGAAGGAACAGAAGAAACAGCTGAGGTCATGCCTCCTGTAAGCAAGTTCATGCTGTTAGACTGACAGCCCTGTGCAGGTTGTTCAACTGTCAGATGTGACCCTGTGGCACAGTGCTGCAGACTTCCTAATGGTTCACACTGAAACTTAGTTTTACATTTTATAGCATAGTTACATTGGTCTGGCTTGGATCAATAAATCGGGCATATCTTGTATCTGACTGATTCCAGTGTAAGCTGCATATTGCTGCAGTAGTCTGCGCTAGCAGCAGTCTTCTGGGTCCAGTGTCATTCATCAGCCCTTTAGCATAGTAACCACAAGGGTTTGCTCACTTGGCACCAATGCCATTATAATGAATACAGGGCATTCTCTGCTTGGATGAGTGGAGATCATGATGTCACCACCCTGCCTCTCCATCTCATCCAATCAGAGAACACTTTGTTTACATGAAACAAAAAAATAGTAGCTTTCTCTGAATGGCAACCATGCTGAGTGAGCGACCCCCTGTGGTTACTCTGCAAAAGGGCAGCCACCTGGCACTGGACTTGGAGGACTGCTGCTATCACTGTAGTAGCGGCGACTACTACAGTGAATTGTAGCTTGCACAAGGATAAGTCAGGAATGAGATATGTATACTTATGTTGGTTCACACTGTGTGCTGGTGGCGGGTGCAGGAATCGCATCAGTTCCCACACCCGCAACCACCCATTGCTGCATCGTGCTGCTCTTACGAGATGTGCAGGGCTGCCATTAATTTTGAATGGCATCCCCACGCATCTCAGGCCGCAGTGCGATTGCTGGTGCTGGAACCGCAGAGAAACTGCATGGTCAAGAAAACTGCATGCATTTTCCCTGCAGCCATGTTTTTAGAAAGGCGCATTCACCTTTTTTTTTTTTTTTGTGCGGAAACGCGGCTACAGTGGCACATTCAAAAGAATGGGCTGCTGTGCCCGCGCAAACACGGACCACATGACCACATCTCAAGCCGCAATGCGGGAACCACAGAGAAGCTGCATGGTCAAGAAAAATGCATGCGGTTTCCCTGCTGCCATGTTTTCAGAAGCACCTTCCTTTTTTTCTTTTTTTTTTTTTTTGTGTGTGGATACACGGCTACAGCGGCCGATTCAAAAGAATGGCTGCTGTGCCCACGCAAACGCGGACCGCATGGCCACATCTCTGACCGCAGTGCGATTGCTGGTACGGGAACCGCAGAGAAACTGCATGGTCAAGAAAACTGCATGCGTTTTCCCTGCAGTCATGTTTTCAAAAAGGTGCATGCACCTTTTTTTTTTTTTTTGTGCGGAAACGCAGCTACAGCGGCCGATTCAAAAGAATGGGCTGCTGTGCCCTCACAAGCGCGGATCACACGTTCTGCAATAGTGTGAACCAGGGCTAGAACAGGTGTCTGGAAGGCAACCTGTCGCCTCTCCGCTGCATGTCATATGCTGCTGCAAAGCAATCCTCTCTGGAGGGGCAGCAATGACTGCAAGAGTGAGCCTTAAGGGTCAAATTCTCAGAGATCTGACCAAAAGTTGCAAAATCTGTCAGCAAAAACAATGGCTTTTGATTCCAGGAGGGATCTGGTCGTTTTTGACCTCCAGGTCTACCTATAAACTTCCTGAGTGCCGTATTGAGTGTTGGTTTGGAGGTGGGATAAGGGTGCAAGTGAGAGATTTATTCAGATTTTATTGTAGATTGTTTACTTTTTGTTTTGAGAATTAAAGTAATCCATAGAATTAAATATCCATATTCATACAGAATTAAATATCCATATTCTCCCAAATTATTCCATGTACATCCACTTTGTAATGGCCGTGTAATCTATTTTTAGTTAAATGGTTCTTTCTTTGTTTTTCTGCTTCCTTGTAATGTTATTTGTGAGCTCCTGAACAGCTCCTTTTCCCCCTCACTTTTGCTTGTTTGGAACAAGCAGTGTACGTTCGTTGCGGTTATGCACACTACACATAGTTAGTCTGGCTGAAAAAAGACAAGTCAATCCAGTTCAACCATAGAGAGAAAAAAAAAAAAGTTCTAATCCTACACCCACAGTTGATCCAAAGGATCCTGTAGTCCATCTCTGGAGCGAGCAAGAGAGGGTGGCTACATTCCTACATACAGTGGGACCACGAAGAACGAACGTAGCCACCCTCTTACAGGAAGTCAGGTCAGAAAAAAAAATATTGGAGGAGGCTGAGAGCAATAGAATGGACCTTTTTGAAAAGAATTTTTGTATTTCAATGGTTTTTATTAATTTATAAACCTTTCAAGAAGACGTGAGTAAGAAGACACGCCCACGCAGGGCTATCAATTGCACATAAAAAGTATAGAAAACAATGTTCTAACACCAACAGAGCAAAAGGTGCACTCAGGCAGGGGCTATCAATGGCACATAGATTACAAAAACAGTGATAGAACACTGACAGTTGCTCAAACCAAAGGCAGCTATCCACCGCCACACAAAAGACAAACAAAAAATAGGAAGAGGAGTAGAAAAGGAAGACCAGACCAGGAGCAGGGGTCCGGGAACGCCAATACCGAACAACATCACAAACCCAGACTAGCCGGGGGGAGCGTGGGAAAAGCATATGTCCACCACGGCTCCCATATTTTCAACAATTTCCGTTGGGAGTCGTTACAGATACTTGACATCTGTACATTGAGCATCAGAGTGGTCATACGGTCCCGCACCCCCTGAAGAGGGACAGACTGGCTCTTCCATGCCTGAGCTATTCTAGTGGCCGACAAGAACAAATCGGAAGCCAACTTCTGCTGGTGAGCCAACAGGCCTGGTATGAGAAAATGAAGCAAAGCGTACCGAGCATCCCGGGGTATGGAACAAGGTGAAAAGGAGGCCAAATACACGAGACCAAAAACAAATCTGAAAATAATTTTTAAAAATAATTTTTGAAAATAATTTTTTCTAAACCAGAGTTCACATATATAATTATTATTATTCAGTATTTATAAAGCGCCAATGGTTTGCTCAGCGCTGTACATTACAAAGGGGGACAGAACATGTGACAGAACAATACCAATACAATGCAAAACATGAGGGGATCGAGGGCCCTGCTCTTTCGAGCTTACAATCTAGGATATATATATATATAATGTGTGTGTGTGTGTGTGTGTATAAATATATATGTGTGTGTGTGTGTATATAATGTAACATGTTACTAAAGAGCACCTGCCTGCACTTCCCTGAACCTCCATTGTGACAGCGAGCTGGAGATCTTGTTCCCCTACCCACTGTCAGAATTTGTAAAAAGAGCGTGGCGGTGCAGGGCTCCACCCACATGGCTGCATCATTCATTCACCGCTATCTGTGAATGAATGAACTACAAATACCGTCTGCCACTGCAGCAAACAGCTTGTAGTTCTCAGTGACCTGCGAGGGCGCTGTTGAGCACTCTCATAGTTCCTGCTCTCCAGGAACTGTCTGCCCGTACGAAAGGTATGGGAAGACCTTTATTCTGAGATTCTACAGCATTCCTCTGATCATGGGTGGAATACTTTGCAAGCACGGTGGCTAAATGGTTAGCACTTCCGCCTGGCAGTACTAGGGTTGTTGGTTCGAATCCCAACCACGACACCACCTGCCTGGAGTTTGCATGTTCTCCCTGTGCCTGCGTGGGTTTCCTCCGGGTACTCTGGTTTCCTTCCACGCTCCAAAGACATGCTGGTAGGTTATTTGGCTCCTTTCTAAATTGTCCCTAGTATGTGTATGTATGAATGTGAGTTAGGGACCTTAGATTGTACACCCCTTGAGGGTTAGGGACTGATGGGAATGTTTTATTTATATATAGCTCTGTGTAAATTGACTATACAAGTACCTGAAAAATAAAAAAAAATTACAGTTACTTTTTTACATAGGGCCAGGCAGATTTGGACAGATTTGTTTTTCCCCTAATAAATAATCATTTAAGAACTGCATTTTGCATTTACTCAGGTTATCTTTGTGTAATATTAAAATTTGTTTGCTGATCTGAATCATTGAAATTTGACAAATATGCAAAATAGAAAAAAACAAAAAACTAAACCAGAAAAGGAGGCAAATACTTTTTCACGCACTATATGCTTTGGCTGCAGTCAGGGGCGGACTGACCATTTGGGAACTCTGGCACTGCCGAGGGCCTGGGGTCAGTAGGAGGCCCCATGAGATGCCCCTGGTACCTTTTTCATATGCTTTTTTGGGTATGGTTTGAGTGTGGGCGAGGACACAGGGGCCCCATGATCCCCCTATTGCCCAGGGGCCCCATGAGATTTCAGTCTGTCCCTCGCTGCAGTATGCCAGTTTTTCACAGCTGTATTGGTTTACTATTGGCTTTATTCCACACTTACAGTCAGGTCCATAAATATTGGGACATCAACACAATTCTAACATTTTTGGCTCTATACACCACCACAATGGATTTGAAATGAAACAAACAAGATGTGCTTTAACTGCAGACTGTCAGCTTTAATTTAAGGCGATTTACATCCAAATCAGGTGAACGGTGTAGGAATTACAACAGTTTGCATATGTGCCTCCCACTTGTTAAGGGACCAAAAGTAATGGGACAATTGGCTTCTCAGCTGTTCCATGGCCAGGTGTGTGTTATTCCCTCATTATCCCAATTACAATGAGCAGATAAAAGGTCCAGAGTTCATTTCAAGTGTGCTATTTGCATTTGGAATCTGTTGCTGTCAACTCTCAAGATGAGATCCAAAGAGCTGTCACTATCAGTGAAGCAAGTTAGAATTGTGTCGATGTCCCAATATTTATGGACCTGACTGTAAATATTACTTCTTGCTTTGCCACTTACTATAAAGCCTATATGGAAAATGGGCACACTTGCAGCCAGATAGTGCAAAATGTGTTGGTGAGTTTCCTTTATAAAGGTGTGGGGGTGGGGTGCACAAAGGGCAGTTGGATAGATTTTGAAGAAAAGGCAGCGTGGTCATGGGAGACTTTACATTGCATAGAATTCAGTGGTAACATGTAAATCACACACCGCATCTATGATGTCTGCTTGTGAAGGAGGCCTGAAGATTACCAGCACTCCACATTTGAGTCTCCTCTAATGAGCCCTATTGGAATGATCAGCTGCTAGATCTGCTCTTACACTGCCATCTAATGGCTACTTTTAGGTATGCTGGTGACTCTGGTGTACTCGATCTCCAAATAAATAAATGAAAAAATGTGGTGTTCAGGAGTGAACACACACGAGCGCCCCCATAGCAAGCGGCTTTAAAGTGATTGTAAAAGGTCTTTTTTTTTTTTTTTTTTTTTTTTTTAAAGTGATCCCAAAGAAATGTGTATATAAATTTTTTTTTTCTTTTTTTTTAAAGAAAAAAAGATGTTATACTTACCTGTTCTGTGCAGTGTTCTGCATCCTCTTTGGCAGTCCCCAACTGCCGCTTGCAGCAGGCCAGTTCATAATTGAGCACCTCTGCTTGCCCCCTCACAGTCTGGGCTGTGTGCATCCATAGACACATGTGCAGCATAAGCCACGCCTCCTGCTCCCACCTCACAGGAGTTTGACAGCAGCAGGAGCCTACGGCTCTCGCTGCACCTCAGTGTCTCCTATGAGAACAGGAAGGGAAGAGGGGGGGAGCTGGGACGGCGCTGGAGCAGTGAGAGCAGCCAAGTAAGTGTGGTTTTTGGAACGGGGGGGGGGTGTAATGGGCTGTTTTTTACTTTTATTCATGGAATGCATTAAGGTAAAAAAAATATTGCATTTTGAACCACTTGAGACAGATATAAAGTCAAATAACTAACTAATGGAGTTCTTTTAGACTTAAAATGGTTATGAAGGCTCAAGGATTTTTTTTATCTTCATGCATTGTATGCATAAAGGTAAAAAACTTCTGTGTGTATCGGCCCCCCAACACTTACCTGAGCCCCATCCATCTCTGTCCATGAGTCTTGGTTCTCCGGGGACTCTCACTCCTGATTGGCTGTTTAAATCACAGCCAGTGAGCCTGTCAGGAGAGGGAGGGGGTTGGTCCAAGATACAGCTCGTGTGTGTGTGTGTGTGTGGACACATAGAACCATGGCTTAAGCCGCTTGCGATAGGGGCACCCGACAGGAGGGAGTGGCTAGGAGCGCTGGCACGGGAACCGAGAAGAGGAGGATTGGGGCTGCTCTGTGCAAAACCACTGCACAGAGCAGGTAAGTATGACAAGTTTGATATTTAACCAGTGGCCGGGTGAACACTCCATCCCTCCAGGACGACGCCATATGGTGTCTTTCCCCGAACGTGCACTGCGCATGCCCGCAGGGCCGTGCTGTGGCAAGATCTGTCATCGGCTGTGTCCGAGGTACACGGCCGGTGACAGATCTGTGTACCGGCTTACTATGGTAACATTTATACTACTTTTGGCATAGTGTAATATGGAAAAAAAAAAAATCTTAAAAGAGAAATGTAATGAATTTAAAAAAATAATTAAAGTTTTTTCTGTACTGCCCTGATCACCAGTTATGATGACGCTGTACTGCATTGGTGACGGTATGTAAAAAAAAAAAAAGAAAAATTTGTTTTTTTTTTGTTTTTTTTTGTTATTAATTTTCTGAAAAATGATGACCAAAAAATTACTTTGACGTGTTTCATAAGAGGCATGGCGAGTTTTTCAGACTGTCTACTTTGCAAAAATGGGTCATTTGAGGGATATCTGTACTCTGGCATTCTTGGACCTCAGGAAATTAGATTGGCTGTCAGTACTTCAGGATTGATCAATATTCAGCTATATCCCATAGTTTGTGAACTCTATAACTTTCCTACAGACTAAATAATACTGATTTGGGTTATTTTCACCAAAGAAATGTAGCAGAATACATCTCGGCCTAAATTTATGAAGAAAAATTATTTATTTGCAAACTTTTATAACCGAAACAAAAACGTGTTTTTGTTTTTTTTTTGTTTTTTTTTTATTTTTTTCTTCAGAATTTTCAGTCTTTTGTTTAATTTAGCAAAAAAATAAAAACCCTGGTGGTGATTAAATACCACCAAAAGAAAGCTCTAGTTATATGAACAAAATGATAAAAATGTAGTTTGGGTACAGTGTCGCATGACTGCGCAATTGTCATTCAAAATGTGAGAGCGCTGAAACCTGAAAATTGGCAGGAAGGGGGTGAAAGTGCCCGGTATTGAAGTGGTTAAAAAAAAAAATCACTTTTAAAGATTTTGAGTAATGTACTGCACGTTTATTAACCCCTGTGCGCTGACTTCCTCCCGGCCCATTAGGAGTTCTAAAAGCCGGGAGGCAGGCATTCGGGTTGTGATTGGCTGTCACATCGGTCACATCGGAAAGCTCTCAATCACAGATATGCATCGGGAGCTTACGGATCCCTGCCAGCTACAGTGCTGGGAGCATGCAGGGTACGCACTTTCAGCGTGATAAGTTCTTGTAACAGGGCTGTATATATGCGTAGGACCAGCTTATAGCAATAGCTTTCATTTCCATAGCAGGAAAGAGGTCCTTTAAATTCAGACCGTTATTTGACATTGCGGACATTTGCTCTGTTGATGTGAAGTGTGGTTTTCAAGAAGTTCTTTCATTATGATTTTTTTTTTTCTTTCAGATTTGAATGTTTCAAAAGCAGAAATTCATATAATTATGTGTTGCTAGTTCTGTTAGGACTTTTCAGTCTGACAGTGACACTAGTAAGTATCTTTTTGAGATATTGTGTGCGAATTCATAATGCTGTCTGTCACTTTGGGTTTTTTTTTTTTTTAACCTTTTTTTGTCTGAGTATAAATTTGTGTTTGTCCAAAGCGTGTTTAAATTTACTTACTGTTGGCTGACGTGCTACCCGTTGCTGAGAGATTTTCAAGCATCAACTACTCTTTTGTTAAATACTCTGTAAAGTTAGTTTTGAGTCCTCCTCCTGCTAGTCTGAGCTCGTGTTCTTGTGTTCTTGATGGCATCTTAGCGTTCTACTGAAAATCCTGCCCTCCTGAACCTCATCACACTCTTCATATATCTAAAGGTTTCAGTAATGTTCCCCTTTTCCCTTCTTTCCTCCAGACTATACATATTAAGTTCCCGTAGTCTCTTTTGATGTCTTATTTCCCAGACTTTGTAAGTGAGGTCACCACAACTGGACACCGTATTCTAAATGAGGTCTAACCAAAGATTCATATAGGGGAATCAGGACCTCCTTCCTCCTGCTGGTGATCCTTCTAGTGATCATAAAGAGCCATATAGAGGAATCAGGACCTCCTTCTGGTGATCCCACTAGTGATAATAAAGATCTATATGGAGGAATCGGGACTTCTTTCCTCCTGCTGGTGATCCCACTAGTGATAATGAAGATCCATATAGAGGAATCAGGACCTCCTTCCTGGTGGTGATCCTTCTAGTGATAACTAAAGATCCATATAGAGGAATCAGGACCTCCTTCTTTCGTCCTGCTGGTGATCCCACTAGTGACACTAAAGATCTATATAGAGGAATCAGGACCTCCTTCCTCCTGCTGGTGATCCCTCTAGTGATAATTAAAGATTCATATAGAGGAATCGAGACCTCCTTCCTCCTGCTGGTGATCCCACTAGTGATAATAAAGATCTATATAAAGGAATCAGGACCTCCTTCCTCTTTCTGGTGATCCTTCTAGTGATAACTAAAGATCCATTTAGAGGAATCAGGACCTCCTTCCTGCTGGTGATCCCTCCATTGATAACTAAAGACCTATAAATGGTGGAATCAGAATATTTTTCTCCTGCTAGGGACCCCTCTAGTTATACCTAAAGATCTATATAGAGGAATCAGAACCTCCTTCCTCCTGCTGGTGACCCCTGTATATAAAGATCTATGTAGAGAAATCGGACCTCCTTTCTTCTGCTGGTGACCTCCCTAGTTATCCCTCAAGATCTATATAGGGCGATCAGGACCTCCGTCCTCTTGCTGGTGATCCTTCTAGTGATAACTAAAGATCTAAATAAGGGGAATCAGGACCTCCTTTGATCCCTGTAGTGATGCACCCCAGAACTCTATTTGTATTCTCTACTGCAAATCAGAATATGTAGGTCAGGTACAGTGTTGTTTGGTCCACCGTTAATCCTTTCATTTTTTCCTCTTCTCAGGTGTACTTAAAATGGAAGGAACCTGTATTCCACCAGGTATGTTATCCACATGTCTTGGAATCTTTATGTTGTCTTTGTACTGCTAGGTTAGTGGATCAGAAGATTTCTCGGACAAACTCCAGTTTAATAACCAAAACTGAGATATTGTTTTAGAAATGTGCAGGAACCCTTTTAGGGGACTGTACATGCACTTTTGCCCATGTCCAAACTGGATATCTCTGCATAGTAGACAATAAGAATACTCCGTGAAATCAAATAATTTGCGCTTGGTGTCTAAAACTGCGATCTAAAAAATTAAAGAATACCTCCAATCTATCAAATAACTAATTTCAGCAGAACACCTATACTTGATTTTAGAACAGCAGCCCTCACTGATATGATACATGTACCACCTTCTTCTCCTCCTCCTCCCTCCTCCTCCTCCCTCCTCCCTTCTTCCCTCCCTTCTCCCTCCTTCCTCCCTTCTCCCTCCTTTTTTTTTTTTTTTTAATTTTCACAAAAGCTACTATAGTGTAAAAGGTACAAATGTCACTAAACACACAATCCTATTTATAAGTGAAAGGAGTGCTCAAACACAATGTGACTAGTCCTGTCCATTTAACCACTTCCAGCCCGGACACTTTCACCCCCTTCCTGCCCAGGCCAATTTTCAGCTTTCAGCGCTATTGCATTTTGAATGACAATTGCACAGTCGTGTAACGCTGTACCCATATGAATTTTTTTTATTTTTTTGAGACCGATAAAACTTTATTTTGGTGGTCTTTATTCACCACTGGGATTTTTATATTTTTGCTATATAAATTAAAAAGTCCAAAAATTTTGAAAAAAAAAGTTTTTCTTTTGCAAATTATTTTTGTTCATAATTCTTGGCCAAAATGTATTCATCTTTTTAGTAAGAAAAAAAGAAAAGAAAACCCAAATTAGTTTATAACCAAAAATTGTAATTTAAAAAATAAAAATAAAAATTTTTACATTTTTATTTTTTTTTTATATTTGTGGTTTTTTTTTTTGTTTTTTTTTTAACATGCTGTCACCCTAGCAGTACAGTGTCACCATAATGACACTGTACTACTTCTGGGGGGTGATCGAAGATTTTTTTTTTTTCTTTTTTTACACTGATTGCTCTTACACCCATAAAGGATGTAAAAGCAATAATTTCTCCTCTCTGGCTGCATTCTTGCAGCCATTGAGAAATGCTGTGATTGGTCACAGCTTGTCACATGGTACAAGGCTGTTGTGAATAGCCCTGTACCATGTGACCTCTGTGATCATTCACAGATTTCACACGTAGTAAGCAAAGATGTCAAAAGTGACATCTTGTTTATTACTATTCATGTGATCACTGATTGGCCAATTAGTGATCATATGAATTGGGACCTCACACAGAGGTCCCGTACAGCGATCTGTGTTCCACGGTCTCCCAGGGAGCGCTCACAGGCAATGGATGCAGGGGAACGTTTAGAAACGTCCACCCGCATAGGCAGCTCTCCCGTCCGGCAGTTTACATAGGCCGGACGGAAAGTGGTTAAACAAGTATAATGGTGATCCTCAGTGTAAAGGGTTTCTTCCTTTACCACATTAAAACACAGAGCCGAGTACCAGAAACCAAGACCCCACAATAGAAGAGGTCTAAATGTGCTTAATTATAATAGGGCACAGGAAGCAAGGATGTAGCTCTTCTCATATATGGACTCCAATCAGATCCGGCCAGGTAATATTACACCAAAGAGGAAAGGAAAACTCCATAGTGTAATAAATTACGAACGTTCTTATTTACGAGAGAAGCGAGGTACTCCCAAAATATGGCAAATTAGAAATTCATATAACAAACATCTCTCTGGCTGGCAACTGAGCGTTATGACGTTACCCGAGGCTCTGCCCTACACGTTTCGTCATGGTCTTGCTTTCCCGGCCATAGGATATCCGATTAATATGAAAATCCTCTCCCTTGACATTCTCACAAACTGTGCCCATTCTTCACTTCATGTACGACAGCATTTCTTACATAAGTCACAGTAGAGAAAGCTTCCATGCAGAGCTGATCTAGCTGTATGAATATGACAGTATTGCATTTGCCTTCATAAGTACAGTACTTGCAGAATGGCGTTGATGACTGAGGTCCTATTGTTTGAGGTCCTATTGTTTGAGGTCCTATTGGAGTACCATTTAAAGATTATGGAAAGCCAAAACATTTTTCTTTCTATTTTGGATAGAATGGGGAAGTTTCAACCCCCCCTGTCATGTTTTTATTGCTGTTGGTGTCCCTGTTGGGGAGATTCCCCATCTCCTTTTTGTTCTGGTGACCATTTTCTCTGGTACAACTCTATCCAAAACCAAAAAAAGGTTGGCTTTATATCCACTTTAAACTCCAATAATGGGAAAGGATACAGGGAATGAGCGGTTCTGCCTGGCATCCAGGGGTGAAGGAGCAGGATTTATACAATTTATGATACGATTTTAATTTGGAAAAAAGAATTGCCTGTGTAGAAAATGACTAATTTTTCTCACATGAAAAATAATTTGATGCTAGTGCCGATTTCAACAGATCCTCAATATAATTGAGCTACATTTGTTCAGACTGCTACAGTAAGATGGACCTGTGATCTTTTAGGAAGCAGCGATCTTGGCCAGAAGTTGAGCACTGAGATTGGGTGGTCACAGCAGTGCTGGAAAGTTGAAGACATTCAATATATACAGAATGTTTAATGGCAGAGAGGGGAGCAGAGAGCCCCTGTGATGTACGAAGCACAGCTGATGGCTGGTGTACAACAATGGCCCCGCTCTCCAGCTGTGCGGCTGACCTTTTCTACATACATGTTGTCTGTTCCTGATAAAGCTGCATAGGGAGGGTGGAGGATTCTGGGAAATCTCTCTTGCCTCATTACTTTACTGTCCACATCTGGTTCCCATTGCAGGAGCTGACAGGATCCTTCTCTGCAGCTTAGATGGCAATCTTTGAAAAGTTTTTTTTTTTTTTTTTTCTTTTCCATGAACTTTGTAACTTCTTCAAAATTTAACACTTTAGCACGAACGTGAAAATATACACTTTTCTCTTCATTCTAAGTGATGGTCTCTAGTGAATGGATAGGCTGCATTCTCAGTGACATCTCTGGTCTCTAGTGAATGGATAGGCTGCATTCTCAGTGACATCTCTGGTCTCTAGTGAATGGATAGGCTGCATTCTCAGTGATGTCACCGGTCTCTAGTGAAGGGATAGGCTGCATTCTCAGTGATGTCACCGGTCTCTAGTGAATGGATAGGCTGCATTCTCGGTGATGTCACTGGTCTCTAGTGAATGGATAGGCTGCATTCTCGGTGATATCACCGGTCTCTAGTGAAGGGATAGGCTGCATTCTCAGTGATGTCACCGGTCTCTAGTGAATGGATAGGCTGCATTCTCAGTGATGTCACTGGTCTCTAGTGAAGGGATAGGCTGTATTCTCGGTGATATCACCGGTCTCTAGTGAAGGGATAGGCTGCATTCTCAGTGATGTCACCGGTCTCTAGTGAAGGGACGGGCTGCATTCTCAGTGATGTCACCGGTCTCTAGTGAAGGGATAGGCGGCATTCTCGGTGATGTCACTGGTCTTTAGTGAATGGATAGGCTGCATTCTCAGTGATGTCACTGGTCAGTGATGTCCCCGGTATCTAGTGAATGGATAGGCTGCATTCTCAGTGATGTCACTGGTCTCTAGTGAAGGGATAGGCTGCATTTTCAGTGATGTCACTGGTCTCTAGTGAAGGGATAGGCTGCATTCTCGGTGATGTCACCGGTCTCTAGTGAAGGGATAGGCTGCATTTTCAGTGATGTCACTGGTCTCTAGTGAAGGGATAGGCTGCATTCTCAGTGATGTCACTGGTCTCTAGTGAAGGGATAGGCTGCATTTTCGGTGATGTCACTGGTCTATAGTGAATTGATAGGCTGCATTTTATTTTTATTTATTTCAGGTACTTATATAGCGCCATCAATTTACTCAGCACTTTACATATATATTGTACATTCACATCAGTCCCTAACCCTCAAGGGGTGTACAATCTAAGGTCCCTAACTTACATTCATACATACACATACTAGGGCCAATTTAGACAGGAGCCAATTCACCTACCAGCATGTCTTTGGAATGTGGGAGGAAACCCACACAGGCACAGGGAGAACCTGAAAACTCTAGGCAGGTGGTGCTTTTTTTGGGATTCGAACCGACGACCCGAGTACTGCCAGGCAGAAGTGCTAACCGTTTAGCCACTGTGCAGTGGGTTTCTGAGGCCCTGCCTCTTTTTTAAAGTTCTTTTCAACCATACACTAATCTGGCGTCCTGCTCGGTTTCCTTTGTATCTCTTGAATGGATAGGCTGCAGTGCCCAGCATAACTTCTATCACATCAGGTGCCTCTGTTAACTGTGTGTCTGTTTTCTCCACTTCTAGGTCATGTACGGCCTGCTGGTGACTTTCCTGGTCCTCCGGTCTGTGTATATAGTTACCTGGTACGTCTGCAAGATTCTGAAAGAAAGAAAAATGTCAATCTCTAATGTTATCAATTGGTGTAGTAGGAATATGTTGGGGCTTCTTTTTCAGTAGCAGGACATTTGATCACTTTGACACATTTCTGGAAACTGGAAAATGGTTCCTGCAAAGAAACTTTTCATTTAGAATCCTTGGTAGTACTTGGTTGACCTTTACCCTCGTGACAAAGGTGAAATCTATCATTTTAGAGTGGTCCTTTAAACAAAACAAAAAATTGAGGACATGAGGGTGGGGGAGGACCCTTGTGCTGCTGTATGGAATGCAGGCTTTCCTAAACTTTTAAGACTTTGGCTGCCAGGCCCTGTGCTCCATTCAGGTTGCCAAACCATTTTGCAATTTTTCCTTTTTTTTTTTTTGCCCTTGCATTTTTCAGATTTTGTAAAAGACCTCCCAAACCATAATTATTTTTTTTTTAAAGCACACGACCAATAGAATAAAAAGGTGTTACTTTTTTTTTTTTTTTTTTGTTCCCCAGGCCCTGTGATATTTATGCAAATGCTTATCAAAACAGTAATTTCACTAAAAATACACAAAAAACCTTATTCGCGGATGCAAATATTACAAAATTCTTTCTAAATTCCTCCCATATATAAAAGCTCAAACTGCATTGAGTTCAAAATTACAAATATTTGTCATTTTTTAAATTGTGTCTTTTTGTGAAATGATGAAAACTGAAATGATGAAAACATAAATAAAAACAATTCCCTCTAAATAATCTGAAGTTATCATTTTTCCCTTTTTATAGCTTTCAGAGTTTGTAAAAGACCCCCAAACCATACATTTTCTGAAAGCACATGACCTGTAGAATAAATAAAAAGTGCTACTGTTTTTTTTTGTTTGTTTTTTTTTTAGGCCCGGCAATAGTTGCGCAAATGTTTATCATCACTATTTTCACTAAAAATACATTACAATCATTATTAGCAGACACAAACCCAACATAAGTTTTAAAATTCCTACTAGGGCCTCTTTCAGATGGGGTGTACTAAAGTGTATTCCTGCAGAGAGAGGCGTATTTAAGAGTATGGGGATGCCCGGGTGTTCTGTGCATCTCCATGCAGGCAGTCATATTCATCTCAGTTGGGATGCAGGGACACAGCCGCTGCTCCCAACCTGACATCTGTGTGGGTGTATGACCCCGAACGCAGACAGTGTGAGCCCCATGCTTGCAAGCAGCAGCTGTGCCCATGCAGTTGCTACATCCCATTTGACATCAATAGGGCTGCACAAAACACCTGTACATTCCTGTGCGTGTAAACATAGCCATGCAGGGGCGTGCACTGCAGTATGCCCTTTGTGAATGAGGCCCTACTATGTGTTTGTTTTTTTGGGGTTTTTTTGTTTTATTATTTTTCCCTACAATTATTTTGTTTAATATTTTATACATTTTTTTGTTTTTTGGAGGAGGGGAGACTTTGGTGAGATATCAGGGGTCTAAACAGGCCCCTGATGTCTACTTTTTGAGACCGAGAAAGGAACTGAAGACAGACCTCAGTCCCTTTCTCTGAAGCCACTGTTGCACTGCATATGAATGAATAGGAGTCTGTACTATGCCCCAGTTTATGAATGAGTAGGAGTCTATGCAAACACTGTTGGCACATTTTAGGTGAATACCTCTGATCAGAAGATTATCATCCGCTGATCCGAGTTATTGGTGTGTTCAGCAGAGTCTGCTGAACATTTCTGCTATAATCTCATGGTCACTACTGGAGTGACCATGAGATTATAACAGAAGGAACAAAGTCAGGTCTGTACGGCATACAGACCTGACCAGCTGAAAGCCGTGCTGTAGTTCCGTACGCCTTATGGACCCGGCAGCGAAGGGGTTAAACCTTTTCACACTTAAAGCTGAAATGTAATTTTTTTTTTTTTTTTTTAATGCCCGATCCCTAAAGAAGGTCCCATGTCCTTCTTGGCTGCTGCTTACTGTAAAAATCACCTATTCTGTGACACCAGATCCCCCCCCCCCCCACAGCTGTGACCTTTCCATTCAGCTAAAGTTACTCACTCAGCAGCAACAGTAAAGGTCACCCCCACCCCCGTTAACAAAACTGTCTTTTTCACAGAATGCAACAAGTTCTGTGAATGGAGAAGATCCTGTCCATCATCCGCCCCCTCTTCCATTCAGTGAACATGTTGCATTCTGTGAATGGAGAAAGGGGGAGTGCAAGAGTCCTTCGCAGTCACAGCCACTACTCCTAGCCCATGCAGGGCTGGAAGTTCACATCTGAGATGGGAATCTGGAATCAATAGTTGGAGGATTTGTATAGTAAGCATCCACTAGCAAGGATATTAGTCACATAATGTTCCTCTAATGAAGAGTGTCCTGAGCTGTATACCTAAAAAGAAAAAAAAGAAAAAATTTCTAACTGAATGTCAACTTTAAAATGTATCTAAAGCCCAATTTTCTTTTGTTTGCTTGGATTTTGGATTTTTTTTTTTTTTTTAATACTTCGCTGTGTGTTTCTTGTTACTACCATACCCTACCACCAAATAACAACCAAAAATACATTTTTCAGCTCTTGACGATCGCAGCGATACCATATATGTGTATGTTATTTGTTGTTGGTTCTGGCCAGCTCAGTAGATTGCTTTAAAAAAAGTCCTGGATTCTTTCTTAGATACACAGAATATAACTGGATATAACATTTATAGGTAAAGTTGATCCAGGGAATATCCGATTGCCTCTCGGGGGGTCAGGAAGGAATTTTTTTTTCCTGCAGGAGCAAAGTGGATCATGCTTTGCTGGGGGTTTTTAGTTTTACCTTCCTCTGGATCAACTGTGGATATAGGATTATAACTTTTTTTTTTTTTTTTTTTAATTTAATGGTTGAAGTGGATGGACTTTTGTCTTTTTTCAGCCAGACTAACTATGTAACTATGTTTGTACCTGTAGTACAGCCCAAAAACAATAGTGCGCTTTTTGTTTTTGTTTTTTTTACTTAAAACGCACTGACATTGATTGCAATTTAAAAAAACAAAACAATCCTGACCTTTGACCCTTTTCGCCTTGACCCAAACACTTACCCTGGCACTGAACTAGATCAAACCTTGATCTAGGTGTTTTTTTTCTTTCTTTTTTTTTATTTTATTTTTTAAAATATTTTAATCTTTTTAATTTTTTTTTTTTTTTAAACCATTTATTTTTCTCTATGCCAGAAGTTAGAGATATACAATGTATCTCTCTCCTCCATTCATAGAGCAAAAAAAAGGGAGGGGGCGGGCTATACAGTGACTGATCACTGTGATAGCCAATCAGAGGCTATCATGTGACCCGTAATCAGGAGTACCGATCATTAGAACGGGACCTGGGGCTGTCAGTGACACCGCGGTCTTTGTGCTGGGAGTGCGCTGTGCGGCGCATTCCCAGCACAAATACAGGTACGCAAATATGCCGCCCTGCGGGGAAAAAAGCCCAGTTCTGTGAGGCCGCATGTTTGTGTAATGTCGGCACGAAGGGGTTAAAAACTCCAGACTTCTTCTAAGCAGAGGATGTCACCTGAAGCAGACTTGATGGAGCTGACTATAAGGTTCCCAATAAAAATTCACAAATGGATATTTGACATTGCAGGGTACTCCAGCCTATATCTCTTTATAGTATGACGTTTATGGTCATGGTACTACTCCTGGCACTTCTGTGTGGAAATGATTTGACATAAGTTGCCATTGCCCATTAATGATGTTTTAATACTTTGATTCTTTATTTCAGGGTGTATCCCTGGCTCCGGGGACTGGCTTACACCTCGTTAGGAGTGTTTTTAATGGGATTTTTACTCTGGAACATTGACAACATCTTCTGCGACACTTGGAGGTAAGTTGTTACACCTACAGAAATTTTAAATGACCGGTTCTACATTTAAGACCCATGCACATGACAGCAATGTTCCAGCAGCAGCAAGAATCCAGTGAATTCCTTCGGCTGCATTCACAGGTGGATGCGGATAGTTGCAGCCTCTGAGCCTGTACAACGCAGTGAAAGACAGTGGTGTCAGCTGTGCAAGGGTGTTTGGATGTATCCTCGCATGGAGTGATAGGGGCAGATGACATCCCGGGATACAAAGAGCTTGCCTCCAAGAACAAACATCTGTCCCTAACAGCAGGTTATCGCTCTATGTACGATTACATCCAAACATAATCAACTGACACCACTGTCAGTCTGTGCTTTGTATATCCTCAGCAGTTGTAACTATCCACATTTTATTTTTTTTATTACAGGTACTTGTATAGCGCCGTCAATTTACGCAGCGCTTTACATATATATTGTACATTTACATCAGTCATCCACCTGTAAGTCCAGATGCAGTCATCTGTTGGATTCTTTCTCCAGCTAAAAGTTTTTTTGTTTTTTTTTTTGTTTTTTTTTTTGTGTGCATTTTCCATGTGCATAGGGCTTTAAAGCAGAAGTATGACCAAAACTCTTTTGTCCATATTTTTCCTGTAGGTCACAGCTCTGTATTTAGTTCTGCACTCTAGTGACCCAGATTCAGCCAACAGTGGGGTAAAGTCTGCTGTTGGCTGACATCACAGAGCTGGTCCAGGCTCTGCAGGGATCTTGACAATAATGTCGGGATCGGCCCAGATTCCTGACCGGCAGCTGCCAGAGAGAAACTCTGCTAGCTACTCCCGCCCCCTCCACAGCCTGGCCCTCCAGTGAGCATTGGAGTGGCAGAGAGCCAGTTATTGACAGCCACTGCTATCTGCTCAAGGCAAATATGATTACTGAGCAATTAGTTGTGTTTGATCGCTCAGTTTTCGGTGTAGAGCCAGTGGGAGACAGTTGTAGCTTGGATCCATGCTGTAGCCATCTAGATGAGTATGTAGGTTTGTTGTGTTGTGGTTTTTTTTTTTTTTTTTTTAATTTATTTTAGTTATTTTTTTGTTAATATCCCACACTCCTCTTTTAAAATTAATTTAAAGGAATTCAGGGTAGGTGACAGGTCCTCTTAACACGCACATAATACATCCTTTTGCCACACTCTTGGTCTGTCAGAGCCTTTGGAAATTCCCAGTAGCCAGGTGTGTTTTTTTTTTTTTGTTTTTTTTTTTTTTCCATCCTTCCATCCAGGATGCATTGTTCCAGCTGGAGCGGAGAATTGCAGACACAAAAATTGTCACATAGGGGAAGGGAGCAGGTAATTGACCCTGTACAAATGCCAACACAGACCGATGCAGCGTGCAGAGTTTTGTGAGGTTGGATCCTGCTCGCTCGTCTTAGTGTAGTGTTCGGTGCCTTAGCTATTTATACTGTATGGCCAAATGGTACAGGGCACCCGATGATCATCACTTATTTGAGCTTGTTGGACATCCCATTTCCAGACCATGGGATGTCCAACACTATGGATGGAATAACACTATAGTGGCCATTTTCCATTGGTCTCAAAGCACAATAGGATAATGGCGGCCATTTTAGTAAGCACCAAATACTAATGATAGAATGAACAGAAACTTAAATCATGCAATATGAGACCCCTAGCAACCCCTATGGACACACACAGCCCAGCTTGGGAGCGCGTCTTCACAAGTGCCCCCATAGAAAGTGGTTTGATATGGGGACACACAGATCATCACACTTATTTGAGCTGGTTGGACATCCCATTTCCAGACCATGGGCATTAATATGGGGTTGCCCACGTACCCTTTTTTTATGGCTATAACAGCCTCCATTCTTCTATGAAGGCTTTCCACAAGATTTAGAAGTGGGTTTGTAAAAATGTGTGTCCATTCAGCCTAAAGAGCTTTTGTGAGGTCAGGTACAGATATTGGATGAGCTGACATGGCTTGCCATCAACATTATAAAAAATATAAACTCCTGCACTACCTCAATGTGATGAAAATAATAATAAATGGAGCTGCTGCTAGCATCAAAAATTGTGCTCCCACAACAAAAACATAAAAATGAATAAAACCAATGGTGCGCTGCCAATGTGAAATATACATACCAAATCATCAATAAATGACATATACATATACCATGCATGAATCATGACAATATAATGTCCATAAAGACAAGTCCATGTGAAATATGAAAACAATGGAGAATAAGCTCTACAACAGTTGTCTTCACAACTTCAAGCGCTGGTGTTGGTTATATGAGCACATGAGGAATCGTATAAAGTGCTGTAAAGCATGCAGATTGTGCCACCTCAGCGCTCACAGAAATGTCACCTTAGGGCAATTGAAATGCGCTTTATGATGATATATAAATAGAGGTCCCTCCACTCTCCTGGTCATCCACCTTTAGAACCACTGGGTGTCCTCTTTCCTTTCCCTTGATCGCCGAACCAAAGAAAAAACAAAACGGTCCCTTTAAGGGTGGCTTGGGGTCAAAAACCTCCTATACTTATGCAGAGGGAACTCTGATAGTGCAGTATATTCCAACAAGTAGGTTTTATTAAAAGTAATGCACTCATATGTACATGAGAATAAAAAACACCATTGAAAATCATATGGAGTCGCCATATACAGATTACACTTCCGGTTCACATCTGCCTACGGCCATAACCTACGCGTTATGTCACGCCCATGTGACTTCATCAGGGGTGTGGCGGAGGGGCAGTCCTTATATAGTGTGTGTATACTCAGTTAGTTGGCGGTCATTTTGTTGAAGCCCTCATAGAATAACACTATGGTGACCATTTTCCATTGGTCCCAAAGCACAATAGGATAACTGCGACCATTTTAATAAGCACCAAATACTAATGATAGAATGATCATAGACCTAAATCATGCAATATGAGACCCCTAGGGACCCCTATGGACAAACAGCCCAGCTTGGGAGCACGTCTTCACAAGTGCCCCCATAGAAAGTGGCTTGAGATGGGGACACTCGGCAAAGAGAAGGAGCAGAGAGCGCTGGCGGGGACCCCAGAAGAGTAGGTACGGGGGCGCTCTGTGTAAAAGCGTTGCACAGAGCTGGTAAGTAACATGTTTTTCATTTTAGGAAAAAATTAGGTTTAGAACAGATTTAACCCTTACCCCATATTAGATTGGGGCTCTTTTTAGGGCACCATGACACACCAGTCATCTTAATGTGAACCGAACAGCAAGCAAAAATCTTGAGTGTCTGTTATTACTTTATGAACCAGATGAGTCTCCTTCATGTTCCTCTCTAAAGTGTGTTCATTTTTTGTTCGAATGTGCTTGACCTCCCTAAATTTAGAAGGAAGCCTCTCCAGTTTCCTCGCACACTCATGCATGTGATACAGGGACTTCAGATCGTAAGCTCCATGGGAACAGGGACTGATGTGATTTGTACTGTATATAATTGATGGTTCTTTTCAAATGTCTGTAATAATAAACAGGGAGGTAGGGGAGCAAAGGAAAGGTGCATGTGTACTGTATGGGGAGGAGGGGATGTGTTGCTTTGCCCTGCATCAACAAACACAGGTTCACGTTCTAATTTTTCCATATTCCATGTATTGTTCCAAAATCAAGGGGAAAAAAGAGATTAGTTACCATAAGGTGTCTTTTGCATCTAAAAATATCTCCTTTTAAACAAATGTGTTTTAAATCTTTCCCCCGTAAATTTTACCAAATAAAGGAATTCATGAATGTCATTTTCTTCCAGGAATGTACGGCAGACGATGCCCCCTGTCGTCGGGGCCGTGACACAGTTCCATGCCTGGTGGCACATACTGACTGGACTGGGTTCTTATCTGCACATTTTATTTAGGTAAATCCACCGTATTGCCCCTTTTGTGGCATTTTGTTAACAGGTTCCACGTCACTTATCACCATAGATAACCTATTGCTAAAAAAAATTATACTGAATGGTACAGGACACCAGTATATGTTATCTAAATAAAAATAGAAAAAATACGAGCGCTGGATAATCAAACAGAGCGGCTAGCATGAAAGGCAAATACCAGGAGCCTCAAAAGTAATATATATCCAACAACCATGCAGCGCTAACATATACAATGATGCATGCAAATAATCATTTGGTGCAGGTGATAACTAGTGAAGTGAACACCACTTAATATTAGAAAGGATCTTAAGAGTTATCTAAAAAGTCCAGGAATGCTAATGATGATAAATATAAATCATTCAACAAGAGTGTTCTTGCGGTGCATAATACATCAAAAATTTACACAATATGTGACTTCTGTGACCATATTCCTCCCGCAGAAATGAGTGTAGATTGCACTAACCAGAGAGCGCAATCTTAATGCGCATTTGAGTGTTAACCAACTCCTGGTCATCCGGCTACTGCAAACTGGAACTGGATCACAGAGTGGTCATCTGGCCTGCATCAGCTGGGCAAACATCACAACCTCAGGGACACCAGATATCAGAAGGCGTGTAGTCGTCTCACCACCGGGGGGAGTCTAACCAGTCCTGATGTGGCCACCAGATCATCCCAATAAGCCTTGAAGGAGGGGGGGGCTCGGAAGTAGCGAGCCAAGACAATAGAAGATTCTGATAGTGTAGTACTTTATTATCCACATTAAGATTTTCAGCTATTTGTTTACTGTTCTAATGTGGATAATAAAGTACTACACTATCAGAATCTTCTATTGTCTTGGCTCGCTACTTCCGAGCCCCCCCCTCCTTCAAGGCTTATTGGGATGCTCTGGTGGCCACATCAGGACTGGTTAGACTCCATCCGGTGGTGAGACGACTACACGCCTTCTGATATCTGGTGTCCCTGAGGTTGTGATGTTTGCCCAGCTGATGCAGGCCAGATGACCACTCTGTGATCCAGTTCCAGTTTGCAGTAGCCGGATGACCAGGAGTTGGTTAACACTCAAATGCGCATTAAGATTGCGCTCTCTGGTTAGTGCAATCTACACTCATTTCTGCGGGAGGAATATGGTCACAGAAGTCACATATTGTGTCAATTTTTGATGTATTATGCACCGCAAGAACACTCTTGTTGAATGATTTATATTTATCATCATTAGCATTCCTGGACTTTTTAGATAACTCTTAAGATCCTTTCTAATATTAAATGGTGTTCACTTCACTAGTTATCACCTGCACCAAATGATTATTTGCATGCATCATTGTATATGTTAGCGCTGCATGGTTGTTGGATATATAGTATATGTTATCTGCTTGCCCTGGAAGGTCCAGAACGTGTGGACACCATATTGAAATGTTGATGGTCATATACTACACCCTTAAAAAGGGCCTTTACTGTAAAAGCTGTACCCAAAAAAGACAGGTGGAGGGCAAATGACTAGTTCTCAGTATTGCATGTGGGCTCCCTGAAGCTGATCTTTTTTACTATTACTGACTTACTGTACCTTGCTCTGCTCTGTTTGAAGGCATCCATCTTGGTATACGCAGGACTATAATCATCTCCCCCCCCCCCCCCCCCCCCCCTTTTGAGACTGGTGGAGGAATAGTCAAGTAGCATTAGGAGAGATGATAGAAGCATAGATCCATAGAATGGGATAAAACCTAATCAGGGAGATTTTTGTACTGATGATCGTTGCTTACAGCTTCCACTCCAGCAAGGAGAACAGTGAGCAACAACGTAAGGACACCACCAAATCTAGTTAGACTGAGTCAAAGGGCATTAGTTCCTTCATGATCTCACGTTGCAGATATACAGCTATAAAGCTACAGAACAGGACAAGCCGATTTTTCAGAGTACGGAGTAGGCAAAAATTTCCTAGAACATTTCAAATCTTTATTTTTTCTGTGTTCAGATTCACCTTGATAGTCGGTAGAGGAGTTAGTATTGCATTGTGGAATACGGTTCAGGTGGTAGAGTTTGCATTTAAAGGCTTCAATGGCTACTAGCTGCATGAACACTAGCTTGGAGGTGCAATGAGGCTAAATTTCAACAATTGAATGATATGTACCAACACCTAGTAATGACAGCTATTGCCTAGTATTGCTGGATTATGCAGGCTTGTTTTTTGTTTTTTTTTAGATGAATAAGGTCCTCAACACATATGGGTTGATTTATTAAAACCGGGGAGTGCAAAATCTAATGCTGCTGTGCATGGTATCCAATCGGCTTCTAACTTCAGCTTGCTCAATTAAGCGTTACCAGAAAAAAAACAATTGGTTTCTATGCAGAGCTACACCAGGTTTTGCACTCACCAGTTTTAGTAAATCAACCCCTCACAGGAGTGTCACACGGCACACGGTGCATCGTTTTCAGAGTCCTTTTATGGAATCTCCTTACACCTGATGAAATTTGTAATTCATAGTTTTCTATCCCAGTTGCTTCAGTGTTGCAGCTCTGATGGCTGCGTAGTGTGACATGGTCAGAAAGGACATGATCTGGGTGCCTATGATGGAGAAAAAGGCATGATCTGGGTGCCTATGATGGAGAAAAAGGCATGATCTGGGTGCCTATGATGGAGAAAAAGGCATGATCTGGGTGCCTATGATGGAGAAAAGGCATGATCTGGGTGCCTATGATGGAGAAAAGGGCATGATCTGGGTGCCTATGATGGAGAAAAGGGCATGATCTGGGTGCCTATGATGGAGAAAAGGACATGGTCTTGGGTGCCTATGATGGAGGAAGGACATGGTCTGGGTGCCTATGATGGAGAAAGGCCTGATCTGGGTGCCTATGATGGAGAAAAGGACATGATCTGGGTGCCTATGTTGGAGAAAAGGGCATGATCTGGGTGCCTATGACGGAGAAAAGGACATGGTCTTGGGTGCCTATGATGGAGAGAGGCCTGATCTGGGTGCCTATGATGGAGAAAACAACATGGTCTAGGTGCCTTTGATGGAGGAAAGGACATGATCTGGGTGCCTCTGTTTGTGTATATCTAGTTCTCAAACTCTTGCAGAAAAGTCTACCAATCACCACTATGGTAAATATGGGTACTTTTGCAGTGGTATTAACTACACATATGGATGTACAGTTAGGTCCATATATATTTGGACAAAGGCAGTTTTAGTTTTTTCCAGGTATTGAGCAAAACATATTCAAGCTATAGTTATAGAATGGATATGGGCTGAAAGTGCACACTCTCTGGTTTAATTTGAGGGCATGTACATCCAAATTGGAGGAAGGGTTTAGGAATTACAGCTTTTAAGAGTAGCCATCCCTCCTTTTTTCAAGGGACCAAAAGTAATTGTACAATTAAATCAAAAGCGGTTTCATGGCCAGGTGTGGGCTACTCCTTTTGTTATTTCTTAATCAATTTAGCAGATTAAAGGTCTGGAGTTGATTCTAAGTTTGGTATTTGCATTTGGAATCTATTGCTGTGAACCTACATCATGCGTTCAAAGGAGCTGTCCATGCATGTGAAGCAGGCCATTGTAAGGCTTCAAAAAACAAATAAATCCATCATAGAGATAGCACCAACATTAGGAGTGGCCAAATCAACAGTTTGGTACATTCTGAGGAAAGAAGGACGCACTGATGAGCTCAGCAACCTAAAAAGGCATGGACGTCCATGGAAGACAACAGTGTTGGATGATTGCAGGATCCTCTCTATGGTAAAGAAAAACCCATTCACAACATCCAGACAAGTGAAGGACACTCTCCAGGAGGTGGGCGTATCATTGTCAAAGTGCGAGAACTTCCTGCGCTAGGAATGGGGCCCTATTCTCCAAGCAGCTGACACCAAACTCCTTTACCAAAATGAGTGAATAAATATAAAGTGCAGCGCTCTCCCTAAACTAATTTAAATAAATATAAATAGATACATTTAAATAAAGTGCACACTTGATAAGAAATATTTTACATATTAACACAACTTACTCAACATATGTGCAAAATATTGCATATACAAATATACACATACAAAAATTGTGCAAATCATGTGCTTGAAAGTGAAAATAAAGTGCAAAATTGAGAATAAAGTGCAATCAGAATCACTCCAATCATCTATTGAATTGATGATCAATCTCAAATGAAATAAAAAATAAAGTGTCCAAATGCGTCAAAAAAACTATCAATCTTCATGCATGTGTCACACGTGTCCACACTATGTGAATCCAAACTTTGGCCGTGATGGCTCCTCACCTCCTTGCCAAGACCCCACAGGGTCAGCTCGCTCAACAACAGGACACCCTTTAGATGACTCACCAGGACCTTCCCCGCCTCTTACACTCTACCAGCGATCTCCTCCTCGGTTTATATGCAAACAAAAACTCACATAGTGTAATCCTGTTTATTCAATCAATAGATATGTAGAAAAAATTGCCCACTCACATTTAAAATCGTCTTGTAACAAGCCTTCAGTGCCCCCATTGAGCGAGCTGAACCTGTGGGGTCTTGGCAAGGAGGTGAGGAGCCATCACGGCCAAAGTTTGGATTTACATAGTGTGGACACGTGTGACACATGCATGAAGATTGATAGTTTTTTTGACGCATTTGGACACTTTATTTTTTATTTCATTTGAGATTGATCATCAATTCAATAGATGATTGGAGTGATTCTGATTGCACTTTATTCTCAATTTTGCACTTTATTTTCACTTTCAAGCACATGATTTGCACAATTTTTGTATGCGTATATTTGTATATGCAATATTTTGCACATATGTTGAGTAAGTTGTGTTAATATGTAAAATATTTCTTATCAAGTGTGCACTCTATTTAAATTTATCTATTTATATTTATTTAAATTAGTTTAGGGAGAGCGCTGCACTTTATATTTGTATCATTGTCAAAGTCTACAGTCAAGAGACGACTTCACGAGAGCAAATACAGAGGGTTCACCACAAGGTGCAAACCATTCATAAGCCTGAAGAATAGAAAAACCAGATTAGACTTTGCCAAAAAACATCTAAAACAAGCCAGACCAGTTCTGGAAAAGCATTCTTTGGACGGATGAAACTAAGATGAATCTGTACCAGAATGACGGGAAGAAAAAAGTGTGGAGAAGGCTTGGAACAGCTCATGATCCAAAGCACACAACGTCATCTGTATATCATGGTGGAGGCAGTGTGATGGCATGGGCATGCATGGCTTCCAGTGGCACTGGGTCATTGGTGTTTATTGATGATGTGACAGAAGACAGAAGCAGCCGGATGAATTCAGCAGTGTTTAGAGATTTACTATCAGCCCAGATTCAGCCAAATGCAGCAAAGTTGATTGGACGGCTCTTTACAGTACAGATGGACAATGATCCAAAACACACTGCAAAGGTCCATGGGTTCCAGACTTCAGGCAGTCATTGCCAGTAAAGGAATCTCAACAAAATATTAAAAATTAACATTTTATTTATGATTATATTCATTTGTCCAATTACATTTGAGCCCCTGAAAATGGAGGGGCTTTGTATAAAAATGGTTGCAGTTCCTAAAATTTTTACTTTTTGTTCAACCCCATAACTTAAAGCTGAAAGTCTGCACTTCAAATTCATTTGGATTGTTTCATTTTAATTTATTCTGGTGGCATACAGAGCCAAAAGTTTGAAAATTGTGCCTGTATCCAAATATATATGGACCTAACTATGTCACAGCATTAACTGCACCGAGGGTGGATGTGCATTTTTGAGTCTTATGAGCATACTTCAGCAGCAGAACTTGACACCTTTTGTATTTGGCTCACAAGCTGATATGGCTTTGTGACTATGCTGTAGCATGCCAAATTCAGTTTTTTTTTTTTTTTTTTTTTTTTTATTGTACATTTGTACTAGAAGATTGAGAAAGTCATGTATGAATTTTACTATATTGTTTTAGTTTGACTGTTTTTATGTGCTTTGTTGCAGTTTGTACACACGAACTCTCTTCCTTAAGTATCGACCAAAGGTGAAGGTGAGTAGCTTCCTTATACTGTGTTTTGTTTTAATAACGAAGGATACATTCAGAGAGGATATGAGAGAGCCATCATGGCTGCTACATCTACATTTTGTTCAAGTTTACACTGGGGTTGATTTACTAAAATCGGAGAGTGCAAAATCTGGTGCAGCTTTGTATAGAAACAAAACGCTTGCAGGTTTCTTTGTCAAAGATCAATTGGACAAGCTGACGTTAGAGGCTGAATGGCTGCCATTCACAGCTGCACTCTCCAGTTTTAATAAATCGGCCCCATTTTTTTAAACCTCTTAGCGCCGGCCGAACGCAGATGTGCGGCCTGCCTTCGTCTGGGCCTAGACGCCAAGCGGCTGCACATTTGCGGTCTATTAAAAAAAGACATGCTGAGAGTGTGCGCCCTGCGCACTCCCAGCACACGTCTGGTACTCACAGAAAGGTCCCGATCTCCTATTTCGATTGGGACCTTTCCCGATCATGTGACCACCGTGACGTCTTGTCATGGCGGTCACATTACTCTAAACCCCGCCTCCTGGCTTCTGAAACCCTTAATGGGCCAGGAGGTGCCTGCGCCAAGGGGTTAAAAAACTAGTCTGCCTGTGCTGCTTTGATATGGGCAACTCAGCAAGTCCCTCCACAAGCAGAGGTCTCTTCACTGATGCCTACTCATTGAACACAAAGCAGCCAAGGACTGTGAAAGCTGAGCACTTACCTGACATTGTTATAGAAACAGCATAAGCACACCACAAAAGCAAAAATACTGCAGCAATAATTCTTTATGAAAATGTACTTGTTGGCTTTACAGTTTCCATAGGTACTGCGTAAGTGATGTAGACATTAGCAATGCATTAAATACTAGCAAAATAGTGCTTCCATGAATACTAGGTCCTATCTATCATATGTAGATGTTCTATCTCTCCAATCTAAGCATTGATAGTGTGATCTCTGTAACTTACAGTTGTGATGAGATAGCGATAACTTCAACCTCAGTTGGATACCACAGTCAGTGACTCAATCGATAAGACATCTTGTAGATCTTGTGAAGTTTATTCCATAAACTGAGAGATTCTTACAACAATGAACATTCGATATGTCAAAAGATCATATTGTGATCTGCTTCATGACATGAGGCTAGAGCTGCAATGCATTACTGGGAAGGGGGAGGGCTATCTATACAGCATTAACGAAACCAAAGGAAAGGGAGGAGCAGAAATAAAATATAGAAACCCTTAACGGCATATGACAGTCATGTGAAACATGACAGACATTTGCAATCAATGGGATGCCAGCAAATTGTGTTACATCCCATAGTTGCATAATGATACCATTACACAAATGTGAAAAAAAAACGTGGATCCAAAGGTTAAGTATATTTTATATATACATTGACCACACCAGATAACATGCTTCACTGACACCAAAGTAATGGGGGAGAACCAAAACAGGTTGGCTACATTTCATGGGGATATAGTACCTCCTTTTCAAATTCGTATGTCTTCATATTTATTTGATGTATTTTATAAATGTGTTTATAATGTATAGTACCTGTGTAAGTAAAGCTGGAAAGGTAATTTATATCAATAACGATTTATGACGTCTCTGCATACAAACACCTAGTTAATACTAAAATCCACAAAACAAAATTGTGCAAAGTGAGCAAATTACAGTGTATATGAAACTCAACAATAACAAACAATATTGTACAATGATATATAATCACAAATCCTTCCCACTGAGTTATTAAACATCAAATGAAAGTGCAAACTGTTCAACCGATCATTAAAAAGAATCTAAATATATCCGATTTAGTCCATCCAGGTGCTCTTGAGAAAGTGCTTGAATGACCAAAAAATTGCTTCAGTGCTTGTGCACATATCACCCAAAAAGATGAACTTACCAGACCAAATTGATCTTTAACCACTTCCTGTCCGGACACTTTTTTTCCCCCCTCCCTGTCCAGGCCAATTTTCAGCTTTCAGCGCTATCACACTTTGAATTACAATTGCGCGGTCATGCAACACTGTACCCAAATGATTTTTTTTACCATTTTTTGAGACCGATAAAGCTTTATTTTGGTGGTATTTAATCACCACTGGGATTTTTTTTCTTTTGCTATGTAAATGAAAGTCCAAAAATTCAGATTAGTTTATAACCAAAAATTATAATTTTTAAACTTCATTTTTTTTTTTTATAATATTTTTTTTTCTTTACATACGGTCACCCTAGCAGTACAGTGTCACCATGGTGACACTGTACTACTTGTGGGGGGTGATGTTTTTTTTATTTTGTTTTTTTTACATTGATTGCTTTTACACCCATATAGTATGTAAAAGCAATCATTTCTCTTTCTCTCTGTCTGCATTCTTGCAGTTGAGAAGTACTGAGTGAACTGTGATTGGTCACAGCTTGTCACATGGTACAAGGCTATTCACAACAGCCTTGTACCATGTGACCTCTGTGATCATTCACAGATTTCACACGTAGTAAGCAATGATGTCACAAGTGACATCTTGCTTACTACTTTGCATGTGATCACTGATTGGCCAATCAGTGATCACCTGATCGGGACCTCGTACAGAGGTCCTGTCCGACGATCGGTGTTTCACTGTGTCCGGAGGACACAGCGGGCACCGGATCGCGGTGCTGAGCGCTCCCAGGGAGCGCGCACAAGCAGGGTGCAGAGAGGCCGTTTATACACGGCCACCCGAACCCGCACTGCCACCGTCCGGCCGTTTTATATACAACGGCCGGGAAGTGGTTAAACAGGTCAGTAGCACTTTGGGGTGGCTAACAAAGTTGGTGTTCACATCACCAGTGCTTCTGGTTCAGAGCTGTCGTCATCCTACTTGGCTGAAAGCCATCCCAAAAGGGCAGGTTTGACGTATTCGCCACAGCTATTCCAAGAAAAAGTCCTCTTTCTTGGAACAGCTGTGGCGAATACATTGGGTGAAGGTTCTGACAGGTTCCTTCTAAAGCAGCGGTTCTCAACCTGGGGGTCGCGACCCCTTTGGGGGTCGAACGACCATTTCACAGGGGTCGCTTAAGACCATCGGAAAACACATATTTCCGATGGTCTTAGGAACCGAGACACCGTTCCTGTCTCAGGCGATCTGTGGGCGGGATGATATGCTGCCCCTGTCACCTGGCCACACCTCCGGAATCGCTCAACAGCTCCGCATCCTCGCCGCTGATTGGCCACCGGAACTGTAGCTTAGGAGAGGCACACAGGCGGCCAATCACCGGCGAGGAGGTGGAGCTTGGAGAGGAGGAGCCGAGCGGCAGCGCGCAGAGATCGAAGAAGATCGAGGGAGCTGCAGGAGCGAGTGAAGAGAGAGGCCAGAGAAGGAAGACAGCTGACAGGTAAGTGCAAATTTTGCTGCTGCAGCCAGGTATGCAGACTGTAGATGGGAGAGGGAGAGAGAGAGCCCAGGCTGGAGCAGGAGTCAGCAAGGTAAGTATCATTGGTGTCAGTGGAAGGGATAGTGCCCCATCATTTGTGTCACTAATACCAACGATGGGGCACTATTCCTCCCCCCACTGACACCAATGATGGGGCACTATTCCTCCCCCCACTGACACCAATGATGGGGCACTATTCCTCCCCCCACTGACACCGATGGGGCACTATTCCTCCCCCCACTGACACCAACGATGGGGCACTATTCCTCCCCCCACTGACACCAATGATGGGGCACTATTCCTCCCCCCACTGACACCCACGATGGGGCACTATTCCTCCCACTGACACCAATGATTGTACACTATTCCTCCCACTGACGCCAATGATTGGGCACTATTCCTCCCACTGACACCAATGATGGGGCACTATTCCCCCCACTGACACCAATGATGGGGCACTATTCCCCCCACTGACACCAATGATGGGGCACTATTCCTCCCACTGACACCAATGATGGGGCACTATTCCTCCCACTGACACCAATGATGGGACACTATTCCTCCCACTGACACCAATGATGGGGCACTGTTCCTCCCACTGACACCAATGATGGGGCACTGTTCCTCCCCCTGACACCAATGATTGGGCACTATTCCTCCCACTGACACCAACGATGGGGCGCTATTCCTCCCACTGACACCAACGATGGGGCGCTATTCCTCCCACTGACACCAACGATGGGGCGCTATTCCTCCCACTGACACCAACGATGGGGCGCTATTCCTCCCACTGACACCAACGATGGGGCGCTATTCCTCCCACTGACACCAACGATGGGGCGCTATTCCTCCCACTGACACCAACGATGGGGCGCTATTCCTCCCACTGACACCAACGATGGGGCGCTATTCCTCCCACTGACACCAACGATGGGGCGCTATTCCTCCCACTGACACCAACGATGGGGCGCTATTCCTCCCACTGACACCAACGATGGGGCGCTATTCCTCCCACTGACACCAACGATGGGGCGCTATTCCTCCCACTGACACCAACGATGGGGCGCTATTCCTCCCACTGACACCAACGATGGGGCGCTATTCCTCCCACTGACACCAACGATGGGGCGCTATTCCTCCCACTGACACCAACGATGGGGCGCTATTCCTCCCACTGACACCAACGATGGGGCGCTATTCCTCCCACTGACACCAACGATGGGGCGCTATTCCTCCCACTGACACAAACGATGGGGCGCTATTCCTCCCACTGACACCAACGATGGGGCGCTATTCCTCCCACTGACACCAACGATGGGGCGCTATTCCTCCCACTGACACCAACGATGGGGCGCTATTCCTCCCACTGACACCAACGATGGGGCGCTATTCCTCCCACTGACACCAACGATGGGGCGCTATTCCTCCCACTGACACCAACGATGGGGCGCTATTCCTCCCACTGACACCAACGATGGGGCGCTATTCCTCCCACTGACACCAACGATGGGGCGCTATTCCTCCCACTGACACCAACGATGGGGCGCTATTCCTCCCACTGACACCAACGATGGGGCGCTATTCCTCCCACTGATACCAACGATGGGACGCTATTCCTCCCACTGACATCAGTGATGGGGCGCTAGTCCTCCCACTGCAAAATTACAGTTATGAAGTAGCAACGAAAATAATTTTATGGTTGGGGGTCACCACAACATGAGGAACTGTATTAAGGGGTCGCGGCATTAGAAAGGTTGAGAACCACTGTTCTAAAGGGATATCCACAGGAAACACTGGATCAAGATATTTGATTGGTTTTTGAGTTTGATTGCAGTAGTCTTCCTAAACCTCAAAATAGGACCATAACCAACATGAATGGGCATTTTTAACGACCTTTTCAACCCAACATCAGTGGATTTCTGGAGTTCTCAAGAAGCACTGTAAGATGTTGAAGAATGGTCCCCGATACACCACAGGTTATCTTTAGGAGAGCACTGGCACTCAAAGGAGTAGTTGAACCCCAATTTAGTGTCTAAATCCCCCAAAATGTTTGGGAATCTGACAGGTTTTTTTTCCTTGTAGGAGGTGCAACGTTTGCAGAAATTCCCAGACTTTATGTACCTCTTCCATCATGTTGTGTGTTACACTGAAACCGTATAATATTCAGGATTTCATCACGGGGGTCGTTTACCTCCTCCAGTGCTTGAGTGGTCTCCAGTATGTTGGGAGGACCACACAAGCACTGGGTGTTCGGACTGGATAACATCTGGCCAATATTAGAAAGGGCTTTGGGGGTCACAGCCTCTTCAAGCATTTTTCTCAGTGCCATAATTATGATCCATCTTCCTTACAAGTAATCGGGATTGAAAAATATGTTCCACACTGAAGAGGGAATAATTTGAGGAGGCAAATTTCCCACTGTGAAACGCAATGGATTTTTGACCTGAAGACCTTCCAACCATGGGGATTAAACATGGAATGGGATATTAACTCATTTATCAATAACAGGTTTATGATCCCTTAAAGTGTTATTAAACCCACAATCGTAAAAATGAGTCTGTATATGCAGTAAAGCATGCTTGTTATACTCACTGTGGAAACTAAGGGGTTAATCCTCTGCATTGTGTAAAAAGGCTGTTTTGATCCGGTCTTCTCTGATCCTCCCCTTCTTCCACAGTCCCCAATCCATCTGATAGAACAGAGCCCATGGAGGCACTCTGCACATGCTCAGTTTGGTGTGTATTGCGAGAGAGGTTTTGTTTTTTGTAACACGTAAATCATGTTTTAAAAAAAAAAAAAAGGGGACCAATGTGCATGTAATCAGCACTGTCCAGGACAGTCAGAGGAGAATAAAAACTCCTCCTACAATCTTTAACCAGTGCTCAACAAGACACTGATAGAAGTCACAAGACTGCTATATACTGCTTATGAGAAAAGGTATTTAGCAGTTTAGATTTACTACTATAATTGCATTTCCAATTTGTGTGTACTGATGAAAACCGGATATAGTGAATGCAGGGTATTGGATTTAGTAACACTGTCATTTTTACCTGCCTTCGTTTTTTCTCAAATGATTTTTAGTTCTTATTTACTATCGGTTTTGTTTTTTGTTTTATTTTTCATTATCTGTGTTTTGTGTTCTATGTATCCTCCAACATTTTTTTTTTTTATTTTTTGTTTAGATTCAGTTTTTATTATGTACTTTGGTTATACAGAAATGGATGGCAATTTAGCATGGAACCACTAGATAGAGTAGAATTCCCCTTGTGTATAATTGAGCCATACCATTTAGTCCATAAAGGCGTTATGCCTTTGGATTATTATTTTCTACATATTTTTTCTCTATACATTTCATCGTTTTTATATTTAGTTGTTTTTCCAAGAGATCCGCATTTGCCGTCTGCCAGTTTCTGTTCAGTGGAGTCCTATGGTTCACATGCTTTACACAACCATTTCCGGTGTCACGTCCGCTTTAAATGCATTCTTCTGACGTCCCTGGCCAAATCTCCAATCCCAGAGGATGCCTGTTATAGCGAAACGCGTCGGGCAGTTGAGACAGTGACTCCAGCATGTACGATTGAGCCAGAGGGTTCCGCGGGCGCTCCTTGTTTGTCAACACTGCTTGAATTGCTTTCTTGTACGTCACGGGACACAGAGCAGGCCATCATAATGACTGTGAGGGTTATATGCCACCTATAGGTGAATGGACACTGGCCTACCAATCAAACAGGATGTCCTCCCCCTTATCCTAAACAGGAAGTACTCCGTTTTTTCGCCATTGTCTGTAAGGTGAATGTTGGCTGAACGTGTGCTGCATATGCTCTGTGAAGCATACTGGGAGGTCTGAAACGATTCTACTGAGAGTCGAGGGCCTCATTTGGATCAAGTCGAAAAGTTGTTAGCCAAAGTAGATGGTACCCAAGCCTTGCTGGATAGGGAGAAGAATCTTTGAGATTTTGCCTGTTATTCGGCTTTACGGCACTGAACCCTGCGTTTTCGGAACCCTGCGCAGTTTGATCTGACCAAGGCGTTTCTGGCAGGGTGCAATACGTGTCCAAATTAGAATCGCTCCTCAAGGCTTCTTTTTACCTGGCAGGGGTTGCCGCACAACCAGCTATTGCTGCTATCGGTATCTGGAGTCTGACCGTTTTAAACAGGTGGTAAAAGACCATCTGTCTTGGAGGAGGATACAGCTTTGGATTTGGCAGATTTACCACTGGCCTTGTGTATTGCAGTTGATTCCCTTAAAGACTCGATTCAGCAGATCTCTCGCATGGACCTTCTGTCGGTACACATCTTGTGGTTAAAAAGTTGGGTGGTGGAACTACCGTGCAAAAGATTGTTGGCGGATTTTCCCTTTCATGGAGAACGTTTGCTTGGGGAGGACCTAGACAAGTATATCCAGAAGATTTTGGGGTGGTAAAGTACACTTTTACCCTTTAAAAGAATGTCCAAACACCCGATATTTAAGGGGCCAGGCACTTTGGTGGTTGGTGCTCCTTCTGGTAGGCAAGCATTTCACTGTACACAGGGCTCTGCATCTAGGGGAAAATTTCAGTGCCAGAAGAAAACCAGGGTGCAGAAGCCCGCCAGGTCAGATTCCAAGTTCGCATCATTATAAAGGAGCAACCCCACTCGTGTAGAGGCAACCCCACTTGTGTAGGTGGGGGGGAGAAGACTTTTGCTTTTTACAGAAATCTGGGAAGTGCTGATCCAGGACAAGTGGGTCACTCCAACAGTTGCTCGGGGTACAAACTGGAGTTTCAGGAATTCTTTCTCTCCATTTTTTAATATCCAATGTATCCATGAATCCATTAAGAAGAAAATCTTTATTTCAGGTACTTGACTGGCTGTTGTCCCAGGGCATGATTGTGGAGGTTCCAGCACACGAAAGGTTCCAGGGATTTTATTCAAACCTATTCACTGTTCCAAAGCCAAATGGGGATGTAAAGCCTATTCTAGACTTAAAGGGACTGAACCGGTTCCTAAAGATTTGTTCATTTTGGATCCGGTCAGTTCAGGTCCGGTCAGTAGTCGCATCTTTACAAGAGGGAGACTTTCTAGTGTCCATAGACATCAAGGATGCTTATCTGCATGTGCCAATATATCCAGCTCATCAAAGGTTTCTGCATTTTGCAATAGAAACTTGACATTTTCAGTTCGTGGCACTACCTTTTGAGCTAGCCAAGGCTCCTGGCGTGTTTACAAAGATTCTGGCTCCAGTTCTGTGGGTTGCTCAGAACTCCAAGGAATGTCAATTTTGGGCTATCTGGACAATGTACTGCTCAGGGGTCAGTCTGGTCCAAGCCTGAGGAAAAATGTGGCTCTTGCTATTCATACTCTGGAATGCTTCAGCTGGGTGCTCAACTTCGAGAAGTCGGCCCTGGAGCCAGTACAGAGTCTGGAGTATTTTGGATTGGTCCTAGACACTGTTCAGGCAAAGGTGTTTCTGCCTCCAGGAAAGGGCTGCACCCCGAGAGCTCAGGTCTGGAGTTTGAGACGCAGGAAGTATCCTTCCATTCGTCTCTGCATGAGGTTAAGGGGGAAGATGGTATTGTCATTCAAGGTCATACCCTATGCGCAATTCCACTCCAGGCCTTTGCAGAGGAATATTCTGTTAGCATGGAACAAGAAGATTCCAGCGCTGGATTATCGCATGTCTTTGTCCCCCCATGTGCGGCAAAGCTTGAATTGGTGGTTGGAAACTCGGAATTTGGGGAAAAAAGATCTTTCCGACCTGTGATTTTGGAAGCTGGTAACAACGATGCCAGCCTTTCGGGTTGGGGAGCTGTTTTAGAAGGGACCGCAGTCCACTGGATGCGGTTGCCGCAGGAAGAGATCCTTCCCACCAATATCCTGGAGCTTTGGGCGGTGCAATTTGCCGTTAGATATTGGATGACCAGGCTTCATGGTTGGCCAGTCAAGGTCCAGTCCGACAATGCTACAGCAGTGGCATGCATCCACCACTAAGGCGGTACCAAGAGCCAGAGGGCTCAAGAGGTGGTAGATCACATTCTGGCAACATTAAACACTAGAAAGCTGGTTTCTAGGAACATTTATTATAGAACTTGAAAGTCATATATTTCTTGGTGTGAGGGTCGAATTTGGCACCCCCAGAAATCTTTGGGAGAATTTTGTCTCTTCTCCAATCAGGAGACCCTTGGCTGTTTTTTTTTTTTTTTGGTTCGTACTTTTTTACAGGGAGGGATGCGTACTGTTCCTCTTGTCAGACAGCCCATCTGTCCTTTTTGGACTTGAATATGGTCTTGGCAGTTTTACAGAAAGCACCATTTGAACCTACCAGGGAGATTCTGTTCTGCTAACTCAAAATATTCAGTTTTTTGTGGCAATCACCTCTGCAAGAAGGGCATTGGAGTTGGCAGCTCTTTCTTGTAGGGAACCATTTTTGGTTTTGCATCAGGACAAGGTGGTGTTATTGCCTCATCCGTCCTTTTTGCCAAAGGTGGTTTCTAGTTTTCATCTCATTCAGGACATTGTTCTGCCTTCATTCTTTCCTAGGCCTCAGTTGGCAAAAGAAAGATCTTCGCATGCCCTGGATGTAGTTTGGGCAATTTTTGAGAATGACTGCACAGATTAGAAAAACTGATTCCTTGTTTATTTTACTGGAAGGTCCCAGGAGAGTACAGGTGGCATCCAAATCAACTATTTCTAAGTAGATTCATAAGTTCGTCATTCAAGCCTATGGTCTGAAATGCAAGGTTCCACCCTTTTGGGTGACAGTGCACTCTACCAGGAGTGTGGGGGCATCCTGGGCTGTCTGCCACAAGGTGTCAGTTGCTCAGGTTTGCAAGGCTGCCACATAGTCTTCGGGTTAATACATTCACAAGGTTTTACCAGGTGGATGTCTGAGCCACGGAGGATTCTGCCTTTTGGCCGCAGTGTTTTACGTACAGCTGAATAGCTCCCTTTTGGGATGTTGGTGGTGTTTGTAATGTCAACCACCCCCCAAGGTTATTGCTTTGGAACGTCCCACATAGTCATTATTATGACCTGCTCTGTGCCTCGTGATGTAAGAGAAAATTTGATTTTTTTTTTTTTCTACATACTTACCTGCAAAATCCATTTCTTGGAGCACATCACAGGACACAGAGGTCCCACCCCTCTTTCTGGATTTTCAGTGCTTCCTGTGTAGGAGGGGTTGTATGGGAGAGGACTTCCTGTTTGGTCAGCCAGTGTCCTTTCACCTGTAGGTGGCATATAACCCACATAGTCATGAATAGCCTTCTCTGTGTCCCGTGATGTACTCCAAGAAATGGATTTTACAGGGAAGTCTGTAGAAAATTCTTCTTTTTTTTTTCATTGTTTTGTACGTGCATTTCTTTTATAACAAATATTTAAATTTGGTACATGTCGCGGTTTGATTTCTCTCCTTCTCTGCACATAATATATACCTTTTGTGGATGAGTGCCCAGAGAGAAACTGAGTGGAGTACAAAGTCCTGGGAGGGGACACAACTGTTTGTTTTTCTTTTTGTTTTTTTGTTTTTGTTTTTTTTTGTTTTTGTTTTTTTGCTTTGTTTTTGTTTTTTTTGGTGTTTTTTTATTCTTTACTAACTGAGTCACTGGAGAACCGGAAGCGCTGATGATGTAAACACCTAGATTTGTTAGCCACCCCAAAGCACTATTGATCTGTTTGATTAGAGATCAGTTTGGTCTGGTAAGAAGTTCATCTTTTTGGGTGATATGTGCACAAGCACTGAAGCACTTTTTTGGCATACAAGCACTTTCTCAGGAGCACCTGGATGGACTAAATAGTATATATTAAGATTATTTTTAATGATCGATTGAACAATTTGCATTTTCATTTGATGTTTGATAATAGCTTAATGGGAACGATTTATTATTATATATCATTTTACAATATTGTTTATTGTTGGGTATTGTTGAGTTTCATATGCACTGTCATTTGCTCACTTTGCACATTTTTGCTTTTTTGCACAATTTTGTTTTGTGGATGTTAGTATTCAGCGATCACTAAATGGCAGACTGTGGTCTGCCAACGGGCCCATCAGCGCTGCCGCCCAGACCGCCAGCCTGAAATAACATCCGCCCCTGAGCAGGGCGGCCATCACCGCTACATGACATCACGTGTGTGCCCCGCCCCTTTAAGCTCTCTGTCTCTCCGGCTCCTGCTCCCTGCCTGTACACAAGTGTCCAGCAAGGATCCCGGCACAGCTCCTGTCTGCCCTCAAGGTAGGGTGTAGTCTTACAGCGGCACTCTGATGGGCACATTGAATGAATGTTAAAGGACACTCTGATGGGCACAACATAGAATGTGCCCATCAGAGTGCCCCTCAACATAATATGCCCATCAGAGTGCCCCTTAACATTCAATGTGCTCATCAAAGTGTCCCTTAACATAAAATAAGGGGCACTCTGATGGGCATATTATGTTAAAGGGGCACTTTGATGAGCACATTGAATGTTAAGGGGCAATCTGATGGGCACAACATAGAATGTGCCCATCAGATTGCCCCTTAATATAACATGTGCCCATCAGAGTGCCCCTTATAAAATGTATCCATCAGATTGCCCCTTAATATAAATGCACCCATCAGAAAGTCCCTTATCGTAAAATGTGCCCATCAGAGTGCCCCTTAATATAAATGTGCCCATCAGAGTGCCCCTTATTTTATGTTAAGGGGCAATCTGATGGGCACAACATAAAATGTGCTCATCGGAGTGCCCCTTAACGTAAAATGTGCTCATCGGCGTGCCCCTTAACGTAAAATGTATCCATCGGCGTGCCCCTTAACGGAAAATGTATCCATCGGCGTGCCCCTTAACGGAAAATGTATCCATCGGCGTGCCCCTTAACGGAAAATGTATCCATCGGCGTGCCCCTTAACGGAAAATGTATCCATCGGCGTGCCCCTTAACGGAAAATGTATCCATCGGCGTGCCCCTTAACGGAAAATGTATCCATCGGCGTGCCCCTTAACGGAAAATGTATCCATCGGCGTGCCCCTTAACGGAAAATGTATCCATCGGCGTGCCCCTTGACGGAAAATGTATCCATCGGCGTGCCCCTTAACGGAAAATGTATCCATCGGCGTGCCCCTTGACGGAAAATGTATCCATCGGCGTGCCCCTTAACGGAAAATGTGCTCATCAGAGTGCTCCTTAACATAAAATGTATCCCTCAGAGTGCCCCTTATGTTATGTTAAGGGCACATAAATGGGCCCATGTGATGGAAAGGGGCACTCTGATGGGGAAATATAATAGAAATGGGTACACAAAGGGGGCAGTCTGACAGGAACACCTGATTTAGGGAGGCAATGTGATGGCGATACCTGATGTAATTGAGTATTCTGACAGGCATACCTGATGTGATGGGAATACATGATGTAAAGTTGCACTTTGATGGCGACATCTAATGTAAGGGGGCACACTGATGGGTACACCCTATTCGGACCTCGGCCAGAAGAAAATTTTATTGACTGGACTTCCTTGAATTTTAATTTAATTCCATACCCCTGAACTAGATGTTTGTATGAATTTTAAAGGGACAGTGCACTAGTTTATTTCACTTGTTTTAGAATCCAGTATTGAAGGTTCCTCAGTGCAGCACGCTGGCTTTACATTATCCGAGCACGAGGGTTCAGCAGTGTTGATTTAATTATTTCCCTTTTGTGGTATGATTACTTTTTCTATAAGAATAGATTGTTGGTTCTGTGATAAGACCTATTGAGTTTACAGCACTTAGGTTTACCCCCTTCCTGCCCAGGCCAATTTTCAGTTTTCAGTGCTATCAGTTTGAATGACAATTGCGCGGTCATGCAACACTGTACCCATATGAATTGTTTACCATTTTTTTTGAGACAGATAAAACTTTATTTTGGTGGTATTTATTCACCGCTGGGATTTTTATTTTTTTTGCTATGTAAATGAAAGTCCAAAAATTTTGAAAAGTGTTTTTCTTATAAAATTTTGCAAATAATATTTCATCATAAATCTTGGCCTAAATGTATTCCGTTATCTTTTTAGTATAAAGAAAAAAAACTAAAAATTATAATTTTTGGTTAACTAAAATTAAACAATTTTTTTTTACTTTTTTTTATATTAATGTTTTTCTTTTTTTTTTTTACATACTATCACCCTAGCACAGTGTTTCTCAACTCCAGTCCTCATGGACCCCCAACAGGTCATGTTTTCAGGATTTCCATTATTTTGCACAGGTGATTTGGTCAGTTTCACTGCCTTAGTAATTACCACAGCTGTTTCATCTGAGGGAAATCCTGAAAACATGACCTGTTGGGGGTCCATGAGGACTGGAGTTGAGAAACACTGCCCTAGCAGTAGTGTCACCATGGTGATGATTTTTTTTTTTTACACTGATTGTTTTTACACCCATATAGGATCTTTCTCTGTGTGCATTCTTGCAGCCATTGAGAACTACTGTGTGAGCTGTGATTAGTCACAGCTTGTCAGATGGTACAAAGCTGTTGTGAATAGCCTTGTACCATGTGACCTCTGTGATCATTCACAGATTTCACACGTAGTAAGCAATGATGTCACAAGTGACATCTTGCTTACTACTTTGCATGTGATCCTTGATTGTACGATGTCCCGATCATGTGATCACTGATTGGCCAGAGGTCCCATCCGACGATCGGTGTTTCACTGTGTTCGGAGGACACAGCAGGCACCAGATCGCGGTGCTGCACGCTCCCAGGGAGCGCGCACAAGCAGGGTGCGGGGAGGCCGTTTATAAATGGTCACCCGACCCTGCACTGCCACCGTCCGGCTGTTTATATACAACAGCCGGACGGGAGGTGGTTAATAGGACAGGTTTTACAATGGTATGGTAGTATGGATTAGATGTTCAATCCTTCTGATCATAATTATACCTTTCCCTAATATCAGTCATGATGAGCAGATTTGGGGCCCTTTCACATACATACCTTTTCTTCCAAATCAGTAGGGGATCTGTCTGCTGATTGGAGCAGAGTGGGTGGACGACAGGTCCACGCCGTTTATGCAGAGCGGGGACACACTATTTACACATGACTACCCTTTGATCCGATTGACCCAAATGGAAGGTGGGTGTTAACAGCCAGAAGTTTGTTTACACCCGCCAGAACATAGCCACTCATGGACTTTCCGATCAGGTCCGCCTAAAAAAAAAAAAAAAATTGACAGGTGAATCTGATCGGATCGTTGGAAAGGGCCCTCGTTTTGTGGGTAGGCAGGAAGAGGTTAATCCACAGTGGACAGACACGAAAAAATGAGAAGTCTCCAAATATAAGAAGGGATTGAAAGCTATTAATTTCTACATGTGAGCGGCTTGTAGTCATTTTCTCGTTTCCTTTGCACAGTTCATGTTTGGCATGTGGCCGGTGATTGTGGTGGAATCTCCGAAGAGACACTGACAAAGACTGATGGAAGAACTGCACAGAAACATTCCAGAAGGGTCCCGGCAGAGCGTGACACAGCCTATCTCCAGCGTTCTCATATGGACATTACATATATGCATCTATGTATAGCTACAATACACGCGTGTACTCCTGACTGTGTACACACATTTTTTTTTATACCAAGGTATACAAGTGTTGGTTGCACTGGTACTGCCAGTTACAGACAGAACTTCAGGAACTTTCCTATCTGGTTGTTGGAACTGTCGGATGAGTCATTGGTCTTTGCGACTTAGATTTTTTTTTTTAATCAGTAGAAAAAAAATAAAAAATTGCCCCTTGAATCTGCATTCAAATGACACCCCGCTCCTGAGTCCCCGTTTTGCACAGGAGATGGGGTCCTCCTATACAAAGCAGGGTGGGAGAGGTTCTAAGTTTTACCCAGAGATGGGCTTTAAAGTGTTACTAAACCCACAACAGTATAATCGGTCTGTATATGCAGTAAAGCATGCTTGTTACACTCACTGTGGGATCTAAGGGGTTAATCCTCCAGACTATGTATATAGGCTGTTTGATCCTGTGTTCTCTGATCCTCCCCTTCTTTTTACTGTTCCCAATACATCTGCTGATAGTGCAGAGCCCTAGGAGGCACTCTGCATATGCTGTTTGGTGTGTATTGCAAGAGTGTGGGGTTTTTTGGGGTGAGGTGCATGTGATCGGCACAAGGCCAATCAGCAGGGGTTATGCAGCCTCATAGGACAGTCAAACTCCTCCTCCTACAAGCTTTAACCAGTGCTCAACCGGACACTGATAGAAAGTCACAAGACTGCTATATACTGCTGTTATACAAGTGCTGTTTGATCCTGTCTTCTCTGATCCTCCCCTTCTTCCAGTATCCTCCTCTTATCTCCTGATAAGACATATCGTGTGGAGACACTGCACATTCTCAGTTTTGGTGTGTATTGCTGGGGAGGTGTTTGGGGGTTTTTTTTTTTGTTTTTTTTTAATTCTTGGGAGAGTGCATATGATCAGCACAGGGGCAGTCAGCACTGTCCAGACAGGTCAGGGGTCCTGCATCCTCCTAGAGCAGAAAGAAACTTCTCCTACAAGCTTTAACCAGTGCTCGGCTGAACACTGATAGAAGTTACAAGACTGCTCGAACTGCTGATGAGAAAAGGTATTTAGCGGCTTATATTTACTAAAATAATTACATTTTCATGTTGTATGTACTGTGGGAGATCAGATATAGTGAATGCAGGGCCCGGGGAGACCAGATATAGTAAATGTGGGGTCCAGTGAGATCAGATCTAGTGCATGCGGGGTCCGTGGAGAACGGATCTAGTGAATGCGTGTCCTGGGTTTAGTAACCCTTTAATAATATAGCCCAAGCACCATTGACTGTAATGGGCCATAAAAAAAACCCCAAAACACAGCAATCCTAGTAAACAAGTATTACAACCTCATCCTATTCCCAGGGGACGTTACGCACACAGACTGTTGGCTGCTGAATGCCCAAGTGGCAATTTGGCAAATTTTACTCTTTTTAACCGTTAAGGACCGGTTCTGCCAAAATTGTGCAAAGAGAGAATAGTGCCCTAAAGTGACTGTAAGCAGTATTTGTATTTAGAAATGACCGCTGCTACAATAAATGGTTTCCTGGTAACAAGATGGTGTGCCTGTACCGTCAATGAAGAGACATCGACGCCTGCAGATTCTTCCAGGGCTGACGGTCTCCTGGTCCCCACGGCTCTCAGGGCTTCCTCCCATGGATGCCTACTTCACTTCCGGAGACATAGGGGCTGTTGGGGAAAAAACCACTGAGAGCTGTGGGGGACTTGGAGATCAGTTCTCTGTTTGGCGACACGGACAGTCGGAGAGGGAAGTATTTTACAACCGAAGAAACGGCATACCTAATATTGAATGTTTGGTGGACAGATGATATATGCTTAGAAACAGTGCCTAACTTATTTCTTAATAAATTTGTATTGATCCTTGATGGAGGATCTTGTGTCCTGTGCATTTTATTTTCATATCGAGTGATGAACCTTACAGCAAAACTCAAAAACATAAGTTGTTAAAATACGTCTGTGTGTTATCTTTTCCCTGCCGACGGTTTTTAATTCTTTTCAGCCAGTCTTGTGATTGACACACTCTGCAATGGTGGTGTCACCTCTACAGCTACTTGGACTATAAGGGAGTAGCCCCCCAACACAGACAGAGAGACACAGACAGAGAGACACAGACAGAGAGACACAGACAGAGAGACACAGACAGAGAGACACAGACAGAGAGACACAGACAGAGAGACACAGACAGAGAGACACAGACAGAGAGACACAGACAGAGAGACACAGACAGAGAGACACAGACAGAGAGACACAGACAGAGAGACACAGACAGAGAGACACACCCCCCCCCCAGACAGAGAGACACACCCCCCCCCCCAGACAGAGAGACACACCCCCCCCCCCAGACAGAGAGACACACCCCCCCCCCCCCAGACAGAGAGACACACCCCCCCCCAGACAGAGAGACACACCCCCCCCCCCCAGACAGAGAGACACACCCCCCCCCCAGACAGAGAGACACACCCCCCCCCCCCAGACAGAGAGACACACCCCCCCCCCCCAGACAGAGAGACACACCCCCCCCCCCCAGACAGAGAGACACACCCCCCCCCCCCCAGACAGAGAGACACACCCCCCCCCCAGACAGAGAGACACACCCCCCCCCCCCCCCAGACAGAGAGAGACACCCCCCCCCCCCCAGACAGAGAGAGACACCCCCCCCCCCCCAGACAGAGAGAGACACCCCCCCCCCCAGACAGAGAGAGACACCCCCCCCCCCCCAGACAGAGAGAGACACCCCCCCCAGACAGAGAGACACACACACAGACAGAGACACACACACAGACAGAGACACACACACACACAGAGACACACACACACACACACACAGAGACAGACAGACACACACACACACACACACACACACACACAGACAGACACACACAGAGACAGAGACACACACACAGAGACAGACACACAGACAGAGACACACACACAGAGACAGACACACAGACAGAGACACACAATTCTTTGACTGTCTAAGTCTATTGCTCTTCCTCCACTCTGCCTCCATCTTTCTGCATCACTACTGTTTACTGGTCTTTCAAATATCAGTTTCTTGAATTATCGTGTACAAATTCACTGCGGGAAAGATGCATGTTATAACAACATTTACAACCCTGTGCCCAACCTTGGCCCTTTGGCACTTATTTTACAGCCCTTGGGCCCCAGCAGATGGTAGTCCACGTTGCCCTGCCTGTGTGCTTGCTCTGGCCAGTAAATGGAAAATATTCTATTGACTTCTAGTAGCTAAATGGTTTGGTTTTATTTTCTTTCCCACAGTCTCACTTTTTCTGCGCTAAACATCCCTTTCCACATTTTATGGGTTTTCTCATCCATCTTTTACAATGGATCTTATTTAAAAAAAAAAAAAAAAGTCATAAGTAACTTTTTAAGGGGCAGGAAGCACAAATGAGGACGTATTTATTTCTAGAGGTCATGAATTAGCAGTGATCTCAAACAGCCTCACATAATGGGGGAGATTTACGAAGGGTCAGTTCACACTACATGCGTTTCAGGTGCTTTTTTTTTTTTTTCCTGCATCCAAAACACACAGAAAGTAGGTGATATGGTTGTCAATGTCATAGTTCATATCAGTGCTTGCAGTTCCGGTTACAGAAAAGAAAAGTAGAACCGGCCGCATTTTTTTTTCTGCACAGAACTGCACTGGAATGCGGTAAAACGCACATGTCCCTATTTGAATTGAAGAAAGAGGGGAAAATGAACTGGAACACATCAAAAACTCGCATTCAGAATGCATATGGACTGCATTAGTGTAATCCGGCTCCAAAACTGGAGAGTGTAACATCTGGTGCAGTTCGGCATTTAAACCAACCCACCCACCTACCTACCCCACCACCAACCCCAGTGTCTCATACCTCTCTATTAACATCTAGCCTTGTACCCCTCTGATACACAGTACCTCTCTTCTATGCCCCAAGATATGCAGGCAGCAATATTTAAGGCTGGGGTTACACCTATGCAGTTTGTGTGTGATCTGTTTTTTGCGGTGTGTTTTTGATGCGTTTTTGCCAACGTGTTGCTGGGCACATTAAAAGCAAAATGCATCAAAAACTACATGCATTTCGGCAGCGTCTCCATTGAAGTCTATAGAACCAAAACCCAATATTTTTTGCATCTAAAAAAAGTCCCTGACCCTTTCGGCAAAATGCACCGAGTACAAATGTGGAGATGTGAACATGTCCCATAGGAAATCATGTTCAATGGACTGAAGTGCATTTCTGAAATATGCACCGCAAAAAGGCATAGGTGTGACCTTACGGTAATGCTGGGTTTACATCTATGCAGGTTGTAGTTGATGGGTTTATCCGGTGCGGTTTTGCATTTTTTTTTTTAACACGCTGTTTTGCAGCTTTTGGCGGTTTTTTTGTTTTTGGGGTTTTTTTGCTAATAGAAAAGTATGACAGTTCTGTTCATGCATTGTGAATTTGATGTGACTTTACACTCTCTGGCACATCAAAGTAGTGCAAGAACATGTATGTAACATTTATGTAAGTCATATGTAAGAGTTAAGGTGGGAATACATGACTAGAAAATCGACCAAGCTGTCATCCGACCGAGAGGCGTTCGTTCGTTGGTCAAAATCGTGGCCCACATTAACCAATCTAAAAAAATCGTTCGGGCAATACGTAGTGTTGAAGTCCTTCGTACAAGTGGAAGTGATGCGGTGTGCGTGTGACCTTGTAGCCACGCCCTTCCGGCCAGAACGAGCGATCTACACAACAATTACCAGCAATAAGTATAATATCATTTATTACATGACCTATATACATAAATAGTGATACATAAAATATAATCTGCAGAATTCTGCTTTCATCATCTCATTAGGCCAATCGACTTTTAACATTTTGATTTTTCGTTCGTGTTTACGAAGATTCTTTGGACATAAACATCCGGGTCATCTTCTGTTTCATGCGTGATAGCGCTTGATAGATTTTTTTCGTACGACCGTCGTACCACCGCATGGAAAATCAGTCTTTCGTATGTGAAACGACAATTTTTCACTGTTGTTCAACCGGATTTTTTTTTTCACAATGTTATCGGTTAAAACATCCTGCTCATCAACGAAGAGAAAATCGTTCGATCAGTGGTTCCGGGAAATTTTTCGGACGATTTTCTTATTGTGTGTACGGGGCATTAGGGTTAGTGGTAGTTAGGGTTGGGGTTAGGCAATTGTCAGGGTTGAAATGCCAACCTTAACATGCAACTTGGGTCATATAAAGGTTGTGACTTTGATGCGACTTCACACTCTCTGGCACTCAAGTAGCATCAAAGTTGAATTACATGAACAGAACTGTCATACTTTTCTATTAGCAAAAAAAAAAAAAATGCATCAAACAAAGAAACACTTGCGTTTTTGGTGCGAGTCAATTGAAGTCTATTACACACAAAACGCAATCTGCAGCGGGGAAAAAAAAAAGTCCTTGCCCCTTTCCAAAAAATGCAGTGGCTCTAAACGCTCAGATGCAAACTAAATCCATAGGAAATCATGTTAACCACTTCCTGTCCGGACACTTTCACCCCCTTCCTGACCAGGGCAATTTTCAGCTTTCAGCGCTATCACACTTTGAATGACAATTGCGCGGTCATGCAACACTGTACCCAAATGAATTTTGTCCCATTTGTTTGAGACAGATAAAGCTTTATTTTGGTGGTATTTATTCACCACTGGGATTTTTATTTTTTTTGCTATGTAAATGAAAATGTCCAAAAATTTAATAAAAAAGTTTGTTTTTTTTTATAAAATTTTGCAAATAAATATCTCATCATAAATCTTGGCCAAAATGTATTCCGTTATCTTTTTAGTAAAAAAAAAAAAATCCAAATTAGTTTAAACCAAATATTATAATTTTTAAACATTGGTTTTTACATTTTTATTTTATTTTTTTATTTTTTTTTACATACTGTCACCCTAGCAGTACAGTGTCACCATGGTGACACTGTACTACTTGTGGGGGGTGATGAAGATTTTTTTTTTACACTGATTGCTTTTACACCCATATAGGATGTAACCGCAATCATTTCTCTTTCTCTCTGTCTGCATTCTTGCAGTCATTGAGAAGTACTGAGTGAGCTGTGATTGGTCACAGCTTGTCACATGGTACAAGGCTGTTGTGAATAGCCTTGTACCATGTGACCTCTGTGATCATTCACAGATTTCACACGTAGTAAGCAATGATGTCACAAGTTTACTATTCTGGGCCAGTTGTCCTTTGATAATAATAATTAAAAAAAAAAATCAGGAGATATCCATTACCATTTACCACCACATGAAAGCCCAATTGGTCCTGAAAAAAAAACCAAGGTATCATTCACCTGGATGTACAACGTAGTTGTGATGATATGTGTTACTAATTACATGTCAACGTTGCAAAATTGTGCTTAGGCATTAAGATTTGTTTTACCCTTAGGTGTGAAGGGGTTAAAGTGACAGTTGAGTGATGACCAACATTAACAATTCAGTGTACTGGTGTGGTCAAATGTGAAATTTTTTAAGTTGACCACACAAGCTACGATGTTATTTCATGAAGTGCCAAGATTAGAGTAAATGGTTCAAAAATGTAAATATTTTACAATACAAATGTCAGAAAACTGCCTGGAAGAAGACGTTATAAGGTGGGTGATATAAAGTTCAGTGTTCTTCACTGTGTCCGGTAGCTTTTATTCCCTTCAAACAGGTGTTCTATTTCTACTAGAAGCAGATGAAATACAAGTCACAGGATCAACTCGTCGTTTCTGAATGATATTAGGCCGATATCATTGAACCTAAAGCCCGTTGACCCCCTGCCCTTAACCTGGCCACATATATTAATGGAAAAATACCTTTCATTTTTTAGTTTTAATTAGAGTGATGGTGGATTAGAACCCCTGTCCGTTTTTAGTCCTGTCTGTGCCCCCCGTTAGGGAGAATTCCCCTCTCTATATGTCCTGTTTATCATTCTCATTGAAATTAAAAGAAAATCCAAAATTTTGGGATACACAATAGTGTAATGTATTTATTACAGGTCAGGGTGGATTTGATTTAAATCACTAGTCAGTAAGGCTTGATTTAAATCCTAGTTTTCTTGCTGGTATAACTTTAATATACAAGTAGATGAAGATTTTTAGAATAACAACTTTTCATATTAGTTTTTTTATCCTCCGTTTAATAGGTTAATCATTCATATTTGGACAACTTTTCTGTTGTATTTAGGAAGGAGAAAAATAATCATTACCTTAATAATAACAATTTAAATAGATTTATTCATCTGAAACAATAACATTCCAGCATATGTGATTTGCTTAAACATCCATGTTTGGTAACTAATTTGGCTAAACAAAATATATATATTTTAAGAAACTTAGACTGTCAGCCCCTTCCTCCTCACACTTAGTGTCACTTTCTTCTTGTGCGGATCTATTCCACTCCAAACAATCAGAAAAATATTGTTTCTATTCTATTCACTGAACTTCTTGAAACTTAGCAGTGAAGGGGTTGATTCTGTATTCATAGGTTTGTAGAAGTTAGGATGAAGGTCTTTTTCTTAACTCTGTTCATGTTATAACATTTTTGCTGTGAAGAAGAGGCATGTGATCTCCGCTGAGTCAAATTCAGTTTTGAGAACTGCAAAAGTAAACCGAGCATCTGTGATAATATCTTGTAGGCAGAGAAACTGCCCAATAATCTTACAGAAACCTCTGGAAGAGCATGACATTGTGAATGGATTCATGGAATTTATTTACCAAAAAAATTAAACATATACAGCCTTATTCTACATAATTAAAAAACTAATCTTTATTTCATGATGGAATAACCTTTGGATGGTAATATATTTTCCTCAAAAAGCATTTTATTCCAAAAAATCTGATTTTTTTTTTTTTTTTTTTTAATCATTGATTTTTATCTACCCTGTTACAGGTACTTACTGTAAATATCGCTGTCAATTTATGCAACGCTGTACATATATGTTGTACATTCACATCAGTTCCTAACCCTCAAGGGGCGTACAATCTAAGGTCCCTATCTTGCATTCACATACTAGGACCAATAACCTACCACAAAGAATAGGAGAGGGTAGAGGTTCATAAATATACTGTATCACCCAATATATGGTTTCTGCTCAGTAACCAAAAGACATGCATACAAAAAAGAGGGGTTGTAAAAAAGAAATTCACAGAAAAGTGGTTACATCATGGACAGAATGCGATACTCAGAATAATTCCCAAAAATTATGCTTTATTACACAATGATTATAGACAATAGTGTAAATACCCTGGGTCACCATCACCTCAGTATGAGATAATACACACAGACCTAAAATCACCTAAAAGCAACATCAAGACCGGTCTTAATATTAACGTGCTGTATATGAAATGACAGAAACCTGTCTATTGCATTTGCAGCACCAACACACAGCAGGGGGTGTGTCAAAAAATTGTACCATCAGGTATAATACTGTACAGCGCTCAGCAATAATGGCTGATAACAGGCACCATATATAAATAAATGAGATTACCCATAATCCAATCAAGGCAATGTGGGTGAAAAAATTGGAAATATAAATGGGGGTATGGATGCTCCTATAATAACAGGATGATAGCAATGCAGCTGCTATATAGGGCACAAGTGAGTGGTGTACATGTACAGATTCACAGTGGACATACCCATATGTAAAGATGCAGAGTTATTCATGAAGGAATCACTGTTGGTATCCTTAGTGAAATAAAGATGGCAGGGCCCTGCTTCAAAGGGTTTCTTCACCGCAACGTGCGGGCTATAGACCACCTTAATATAGATGATATGAAGCCTGCTGGGTCCTCTTGTCTCTTGTAATGTATAAATGGTGCCTTACACCTGGATAGTGAATCATATAGTCCCCATCCTGCAATAAATTGATGACAAATGGACAGTCAATCAATATATTTCTGCTGATGTATGTGTAGAGTGGCGAATAAACGCCTTTTCATCTAGCTGTGTGACAGATCACTCGCCACCCAAGCCATAGGTGATACTTTCTGGAAGTTTCCTCCGTCTGGATTATCAGGCATAGTCCCGGGAACAAGAGATAACATCAGGACTGTGACTGGCGGGCTCCGGTTTCCCCTTGGTGCCTGTGCAGCCTTGCACCACTCATGGCCGCTTTCCTGCTGGACAGCATGTATGGCGCCAATGCATGTAACCGGAAGTGACGTATGACGTCATTGCGTTTTGCTGATGGGTGTATCTCACACGGCTTCGTCAGGACCAATGAGACATCTGCCTTTCAGCTTCCTATTTATGCTGGGCCCAGTACCGCCCATATATGCAAATCGGTTGCTGGCAATCATTCTCAATGGGAAAAAGAGCTAATTACTTAGCAAGACAGCTGGTCATATAACTCAATTAAAAGAGTAGACACCTGGGCACACTAATTAACCTACTAGCATGTCTTTGGAGTGTGGGAGGAAACCAGAGTACCCAGAGGAAACCCATGCAAACTCCAGGCAGGTGGTGCTGTGGTTGGGATTTGAACCAATGACCCTAGTACTGCCAGGCGGAAGTGCTAATCATTTAGCCACTGTGTTCCCCATCCCAGACATGGTGGTTCCCGGACCAGAGCATTCTTTCCTGTGAACATTCAGCGTGTGGAACACCTGATCCTGGATAGTTGACGCATAGCCTGTCATGAAATCACACAAGAGATGAATCTTTCAGTGGGAAAAGGTGAACACAATGATGAAGAGGTGAAGCTGGTTGGCCTAGAATGGTTCAGGTGTACTGACAAATCTTTCCAAGCCGAAACTTTCCAGGCATTAGTTAAACGCTGGGATAAGTGTATAAATGTAGCAGGGGAGTATGTCAAAAAATAAATACAGTCTCCACTCCTTGAAATTTGTTTTTATATTTTATAGATAAACTTAAAAGTCCTGGTTTGAGTTGAACACCCCTTATATATACTGTATATATAGAATTGGAAGAGTGAGTGTAGTCTATGATGGTACCAGGAAAATCCTCATTCCTCCAATTCTATACATTTTCAATAATAATCCTGGATGTAGGTACGTTTTTACAACATTGGCACACATTATTAAATATACAGTGTGCATTTATATATGTGTGTGTATGTATATATATATATATATATACATAGAGTGCATCCAGAAAGTATTCACAGCGCTTAACTTTTGCTACATTTTATGTTACAGCCTTATTCCAAAATTGATTAAACTATATTTTTTTCCTCAACATCCTACAAACAATACCCCATAATGACAACGTGAAAGAAGTTCGTTTTGAAATCTTTGCAATTTATTAAAAATGAAAAACAAAAACAACACATGTACACAAGTATTCACAGCCTTTGCCATGACACTCAATATTGAGCTCTGGTGCATCCTGTTCCCACTGATCATCCTTGAGATGTTTCCTCAACTTGATTGGAGTCCATCTGTGGGAAATTCAGTTGATTGGACATGATTAGGAAAGGCATAAACCTGTCCATATAAGGTCCCACAGTTAACAGTGCATGTCAAAGCACAAACCAAGCCATGAAGTCCAAGGAATTGTCCGTAGACCTCCGAGACAGGATTGTATCAAGGCACATATCTGACGAAGGGTACAGAAAAATTTCTGCAGCATTGAAGGTCGAAATGAGCACAGTGGCCTTTATCATCCATAAATGGAAGAATTTTGAAACCACCAGGAATCTTCCTAGAGCGGGCCGCCTGGACAAAATGAGCGATCGAGGAAGAAGGGCCTTAGCCAGAGAATTAACCAAGCACCCGATGGTCACTCTGAAAGAGCTCCAATGTTTTTCTGTGGAGAGAGGAGAACCTTCTAGAAGAACAACCATCTCTATAGCACTCCGCCAATCAGGCCTGCGTGGTAGAGTGGCCAGACGGAAGCCACTGCTCAGTAAAAGGCAAATGGCAGCTCGCCTGGAGTTTGCCAAAAGGCACCTGAGGAACTCTCAGACCATGAGAAACAAAACCCTCTGGTCTGAAGAAACAAAGACTGAACTGTTTGGCTTGAATGCCAAGCATTGTGTCTGGAAGAAACCAGGCACTGCTCACCACCTGGCCAATACCATCCCTACAGTGAAGCATGGTGGTGGCAGCATCATGCTGTGGGGATGTTTCTCAGCGGCAGGAACTGAGATACTAGTCAGGATCGAAGGAAAGATGAATGCAGCAATGTACAGAGACATCCTTGATGAAAACCTGTTCCAGAGCGCTCTGGACTGGGGCGACGGTTCATCTTTCAACAGGACAAGGACCCTAAGCACACAGCCCACATAACAAAGCAGTGGCTACGGGCCAACTCTGTGAATGTCCTGGAGTGGCCCAGCCAGAGCCCAGACAAAAAATGGGAGAAATTGCCCAAAAATACGTGTGCCAAGCTTGTAGCATCATACTCCAAATGACTTGAGGTTGTAATTGGTGCTAAAGGGGCTTCAACAAAGTATTGAGCAAAGGCTGTGAATACTTCGATACATGTGGTTTTTTTTCGTTTTTTATTTTTAATAAATTGCAAAGATTTCAAAACAAACTTCTTTCATGTTGTCATTATGGGGTATTGTTTGTAGAATGTTGAGAAAAAAATGAATTTAATGGCCAGGTGTGGGCTACTCCTTCATTGTTTCTTCATCATTTAAGCAGGTAAAAGGTCTGGAGTTGATTCTAAGAGTGGTATTTGCATTTGGAATCTATTGCTGTGAACCTACATCATGCGTTCAAAGGACTTGTCCATGCAAGTGAAACAGGTCATTGTAAGGCTTCAGAAACCAAATAAATCCATTAGAGAGATAGCAGCAACATTAGGAGTGGCCAAATCAACAGTTTGGTACATTCTGAGGAAAGAAGAACGCATTGGTGAGCTCAGCAACATAAAAAGGCATGGATGTCCACGGAAGACTACAATGGTGATGATCGCAGGATGCTCTCTATGGTAAAGGAAAACCATTCACATCCAGACAAGTGAAGGACACTCTCCAGGAGTTGGGCGTATCATTGTCAAAGTCTACAATCAAGAGAAGACTTCATGAGAGCAAATACAGAGGGTTCACCACAAGGTGCAAACCATTCATAAGCCTGAAGAATAGAAAAGCCAGATTAGACTTTGCTAAAATACATCTAAAAAAGCAAGACCAGTTCTGGAAAAGCATTCTTTGGTTGTAAGAAACTAAGATTAATCTGTACCAGAATGATGGGAAGAAAAAAGTTTGGAGAAGACTTGGAACGGTTCATGATCCAAAGCACACGTCATCTGTAAAACATGGTGGAGGCAGTGTGATGGCATGGGCATGCATGGCTTCCAGTGGCACTGGGTCATTGGTGGTTATTGATGATGTGACAGAAGGCAGAAGCAGCCGGATGAATTCTGCAATGTTTACAGATATACGGTCAGCCCAGATTCAGCCAAATGCAGCAAAGTTGATTGGACGGCGCTTCACAGTACACAAGGAAAACACACTGCAAAAGCAACCCAGGAGCTTTTGAAGGAAAAGAAGTGGAATATTCTGCAATGACCGAGTCAATCACCTGATCTCAATCCAATTGAGCATGCATTTCACTTGCTGAAGGCAAAACTAAAGGCACAAAGACCCACAAACAAAGAACAATGAAGACAGCTGCAGTTAGAGCCTGGCAAACCATCAGAAAGGAGGAAACCCAGTCTTTGGTAATGTCCATGGGTTCCAGACTTCAGGCAAAGCATCAGAAAGGAGGAAACCCAGTCTTTGGTAATGTCCATGGATTCCAGACTTCAGGCAGTCATTACCAGTAAAGGATTCTCAACAAAATATTAAAAATGAACATTTTATTTATGATTATATTCATTTGTCCAATTACATATGGTCCTTTGAAAAAGGGGGGATGGATACTTATAAGAGCTGTAATTCCTGTACCCTTCCTCCAATTTGGATGTATATACCCTCACATTTAAACCTGACAGTGTGCACTTTCAGCCCATATCCATTATATAACTATAGCTTGAATATGTTTTGATAAATACCTGAAAAAAAAACTAAAATTGTGCCCATGTCCAAATATATATGGACCTAACTGTATATACTGTGCAGAAGTCTTAGGCAGGTGTGAATAATTGCGGTAGAAGAATGCTTTCAGAAATAGAAGTGTTAATGGATTTTTTTTATCAGTCAAAAAACATAAATGAACAGAAGAGAAATCAAAATCAAATCGGTATCTGGTGTGACCACCCTTTGCATTCCAAACACATCATTCTTCTAGGTAGACTTGTACACAGTTTTTGAAGGAACTTGGCAGGAAGGTTGTTCCAAACATCTTGGAGAACTAACCACCGATCTTCTGTGGATGTAGGCTGCCTCAAATCCTTCTGCCTTTTCATGTAATCCCAGACAGACTCCATGATGTTGAGATCAGGTATCTGTGAGGGCCAAACCATTACTTCCAGGACTCCTTGTTTTTCTTTACACTGAAGATCGTTCTTAATGACATTGGTTGTATGTTTGTGGTCATTGTCCCGCTACAGAATAAATGTGGGGCCAATCACAAGCCTCCCTGATGGTACGGCATGATGGATAAGTAACTGCCTGTATCTCTCAGCACTGAGGACATCATGCATCCTGACCAAATCTCCAACTACATTTGCAGAAATGCAGCTCCAAACTTGCAATGAATCTCCGACATGCTTCACTGTTGCCTGCAGACACTCATTGTACCGCACTCCAGCCCTTTGGCAAACAAACTTCCTCCTACTACAGCCGAATATTTCACATTCTGACACATCAGTTGAGAGCATCTGCTGCCATTTCTCTGCACCCCAGTTCCTATGTTGTTCTGCATAGTTGAGTCAGGTAGCCGTTTCCATGTCCTATTCATGAAAGTATAGAAATTGGGGTGCAGAGAAATATACAGGTACAGAGATATACATTATATTGCCAAATGTATTGGTCGGTCTTAGGGGCAGACTGACAACTCATGGGGCCCCCGGGCAATAGTGGATCATGGGTCCCCTGTTTCCTTGCCCACACTCAAAGCACACCCAATAAAGCCTATAAAAGGTACCAGGGGGCTTTCATGGGGCCCCCTTCTGACCCCGAGCCCTCGGGCAGTGCCTGAGTGCTCAAATGGTCAGTCCGCCCCTGATTGGCCTGCCTTTACACGCACATGAACTTTAATGGCCCCCCAGTCTTAGTCCTTAGGGTTCAATATTGAGTTGGCCCCGCCCTTTGCAGCTATAACAGCTTCAACTCTTCTGGGAAGGCTGTCCACAAGGTTTAGGAGGGTGTCTATGGGAAGGTTTGACCATTCTTCCAGAAGTGCATTTGTGAGGTCAGGCACTGATGTCGGGGGAGGAGGCCTGGCTCTCAGTCTCTGCTCTAATTCATCCCAAAGGTGTTCTATCGGGTTGAGGTCAGGACTCTGTGCAGGCCAGTCATGTTCCTCCACCCCAAACTCACTCATCCATGTCTTTATGGACCTTGCTTTGTGTACTGGTGCGCAGTCATGTTGGAACAGGAAGGGGCCATCCCCAAACTGTTCCCACAAAGTTGGGAGCATGAAATTGTCCAAAATATCTTGGTATACTGACGCCCTAAGAGTTCCCTTCACTGGAACTAGGGGGCCAAGCCCAACCTCTGAAAAACAACCCCACACCATAATCCCCCCTCCACCAAACGTTACACTTGGCACAATGCAGTCAGGCAAGTACTGTTCTCTTGGCAACCACCAAACCCAGACACGTCCATCCGATTGCCTGACATTGAAGCATGATTGGTCACTCCAGAGAACACGTCTCCACTGCTCTAGAGTCCAGTGGTGGCCTGCTTTACACCACTGCATCCGACGCTTTGCATTGATGTAAGGCTTGGATGCAGCTGCTCGGCCATGGAAACCCATTCCATGAAGCTCACTACACACTGTTGTTGTGCTAATCTGAAGGCCACATGAAGTTTGGAGGTCTTTAGCTATTGACTCTGCAGACAGTTGGTGACTTCTGCGCACTGTGCGCTTCAGCATGTGCTGACCCCGCTCTGTCATGTTAAGTGGCCTACCACTTGGTGGCTGAGTTGCTGTTGTTCCCAGTTGCTTCCACTTTGTTATAATCTCACTAACAGTTATCCGTGGAATATTTAGTGGCCAGGAAATTTTAGCATCCCCTCCCCCTCCTCCTCAGGGCTGCTACTCACTATTTCTGGAGGTTCTAAACCCTGCCGCCATCTTCTTGCACCATTAAACTGTAAGACCACCTTTAGCACAAAAAAAAAATGTAATTACTTCAGCTACCACACCTGAGGGCCATTTCACACCAGAACACAGTGCAGGAAATCCATCTTCCATGCGCATCTCCCGCACTGCATTCAAAATGCACTGCAGTTGTGATCTGCAGTGGGTGTCAATCTTAACACACTGGATCACGTGGCACAGTAGCACCATGTGATCCAGTTGCTGTTTGTTTTTTTTTTAATAGTGCATTTAATACTATTTGTCCTGTTTACCATTATCATTGAATGTGAAAGTAAAAGAAAATCCCCAAATGGCATCATCCCCGTACTGTTATTTAGTGCCAACGGTCGGCGTTCTTCCATGAAGACCACTTCTGGCCTGTGTTGGCAATCCCCCACTTACTGACAGGACACCCTAAATTTACAAACAGCACCAATTGTGTATTGCTAAAAAGCATGGAATTTACTGACAGAACAAAATTTTTTACTGACACATCAAAAAGTACATAAAATGTCCATTTTCAGTGCAAATATCCTGGCACAAGAGATGATCAAAGACTGCCGACATGGCACAAGAGATGATCAGAGACTGCGGACATAGCACAAGGGATGGTCAGAGACTACGTACATAGCACAAGGGATAGTTAGAGACTGCGTACATAGCACAAGGGATGGTCAGAGACTGCATACATAGCACAAGGGATGGTCAGAGACTGCGGACATAGCACAAGGGATGGTTAGAGACAGTGGACATGGCACAAGGGATGGTCAGACTGTGGACATGGCACAATGGATGATCAGAGACTGCGGACATAGCACAAGGGATGGTTAGAAACTGTGGACATGGCACAAGAAATGATCAGAGACTGCGGACATGGCACAAGAGATGATCAGAGCCCACATACATGGCTCAACGGATGATCAGAGACTGCCTACATGGCACAAGGGATGATCATAGACTGCAGACATGGCACAAGGGATGGTCAGAGAATGTGGACATGGCACAAGAAATGATCAGAGACTGCGGACATGGCACAAGAGATGATCAGAGCCCACATACATGGCTCAAGGGATGATCATAGACTGCATACATGGCACAAGGGATGGTCAGAGACTGCGGACATGGCACAAGGGATGGTCAGAGACTGCGGACATGGCACAAGAGATGATCAGAGCCCACATACATGGCTCAAGGGATGATCATAGACTGCATACATGGCACAAGGAATAGTCAGAGACTGGTTTAGCAGACCCTGACCTATTTACTCACTGTGTCTGTGTTGTGTCCCGCTTCTCAGCTTGGTGGTGTGTCTCCTCTGTCAGTGCTGAGCCGGCACCATGCTTCTGCTTTGGTGTCATCCTTTTGGCTCCTAGACTGCACTGGAAGGCACAGCAGTCAGGCAGACTGCAGACAGAGGCCGACTGGAAGAGGATGGAGCAGCACCTCTACTGTGGCCAGGGAGAGCCTCGGCAGCAAGACAGCAGCCCTGGTGAAGTACATCTGATTCTATCCTCGCTCTCATGACGCACTCGACCACACCCCTTCCAGCTCTAAATTATTTATGAAAGATGCCAAGTGGTGCCATTGGCTGTGTGATCAGCCTACCAACCAACAGTCGAGTCCAGCCGGACAGCTTCAGGACTACGCCATAGCCGGCCTAAGGCCTTTTTTTACGGGCAGCCACTGTTCATAATGGACATTTACGACATCTCGTAAATTGCCTGAAATCTACAAACTGTTTGTAAATTTATGGACAGTTGACAACCCTGCTTCTGGCCAGTCTTCTCTGGACAGTAGATGGGTGTACCTGGGTCCCACTGGTTTCTGCCAGTTCTGTGCTGATGGCACTGCTGGTGTAGCGCCCTCTGTTGTATATAGTTGGTCAAAGTAGTTAGAGGCTTGCTAGAAGCCTGGGCTTAGTCAGAGAGGTTTGTTCAGGTCAGGGCTGGAGGGCTGTACAGGTCAGTACATCCCCATGCTCTAGAAGCTTGGAGAAGCTTCTAGAAGTCAGTGGGCGGAGGTGAGGAGGGGATGATCTGCATATTTATGGGAATCTGACCAATCCCAGGCAAGAGGCCTGACAGTGTGGCAGATGAGCCCGTAAACGTGGTAGAACCTGGCCAGCAGGAGAGTTGGGGTGGAAGATGGAACGCTGAGAGGTTCTGTTCTGTAGCCTGGGAGGGGGCATCAGAGAAGGGAGGCTCAAGGAGGAAGCTGAAAAAGGGAGCTTGACTGCCCAGCAGTCCACCTGGGAGGGGGCCCCAGAGAAGTGGGGCTGGAGGCTGAAGGAGGAAGCTGAAAGAGGGAGCTCGACTGCCCAGCAGTCCACCGGGAAGGACAGCCAGCATAGCTTGGAGAGGAACCAACCTAGCTAAAGGCTTGAGAGCAGTTCTATCCATAGCTGCAGGACAAGGACAATGAATACCTCTACACCCCCAGGGCCTAGAAGGGAGACGTCTGCTGGATGCGAGTTCTGGAAAGTCTTCAGGGGACAGTTCATAGCTTACTCAATCTCTTGTTCTGGGATCAGATACTACAGCCAGGCGGGCTGGTATATTCTACACTTAGGGGACTTACAAGTTGCTGTACTTTGCTAAAGAGACTGTCAGGGTTCTGGCTCTGCCATTGTTTTGGCATTTTCTAGAGAAGGAAGTTGTCCTCAAATAGTTTTTTCTGCAATCAAAATGGGCATCCCATAACCCCTGTACCCTATCCAAGTTCATTTCCCTAATAAAACTAAAATAATAAGCCCAAGGACTGTTTCTTGTTTCTGGATGCAAGTGGAAAATGCATGTTGCCTGGCTGTCCAGGAAGTAATGAGGGACTCAAAATCAGCATCTCTCAAGGGGAAAAGTGCTACACTAGACATCTTCCGATGTTGAAGAGAAATAAGCATCTGCTTCATTAAGCTTTCATTAACTGACCTCTGCGACTTTGGTCTTCAACATCGCCTATTTTTTGTGCTTCTTCAAAATAGCTTGAACAGCAAATCTTGAAACCCCTTTGAGAATCTTTGCCTGGGAGAGATCTTGCTGATGCAGTATAACTACCTTGTGTCTTGCTGTGCTCAGCCTTGCCATGGTGTATGACCTGAGAAATATCTTTTATCACCTCACCTTAGTAGCAGAGTTTGGCTGTTCCTCACCCAGTTTTAAGGTACTTACACAGCTGTTTCTGTCAATGACTGTGTTTCAACCGAAATATAAAATGGATGATAATTAGCACCCGCTTGGGATAATTGTTTAATCATACACCTGACTCTAACCTTACAAAATCCCTGACTTTGTGCAAGGCAGGCCATACATGGGTCGATTTCTAAACGATTTTTCGTTCGAAAATCGGACCTAAGAATAATCGGCCGATTTTTTTCTGTTAGTGGGGCAATGACACTGTTCGATTTTCGTGGTTCCTCCCCATTTCGTTTATTGGGCATGCTGTAAAATTTGTGAAAAAACTACCAATTTTCAAAATCATTGGTGGCACCATCAGATTACAGAACAAACAATGTTTTCGATTTTCGATCAAAAAATTGTTCGGCATTCGGCTATGTATGGCCTGCTGAAGTGTAAGAATTGATGTTGGTTTGAAGCTAAAGGGTAGTCACCAGGGGTGGACTGACCATTTGGAAACTCGGGCACTGCCTGAGGGCTCGGGGTCAGTAGGGTCCCCATGAGATGCCCCTGGTACCTTTTTCATAGGCTTTTTTGAGTTTGGGCAAGGACACAGGGGCCCCATGATCCCGTATTGCCCGGGGGCCCCATGAGTTGTCAGTCCGCCCCTGGTAGTCACACCAAATATTGATTTGATTTAGGTTTTTCTTCTGCTTGATCACTTTGCATTTCTTAAATTGATAAAAAAATAAACAATTACAAAATATATTTTTGAAAGCATTCTTACTGTGCAGCATTTCTTCACACCTGCTGATAACGTTTGCACTGTACTGTATAGATGAGGCCTTTTTGCTTCCTAATCGCCCCAAAATCCAAGATGACGCATTTCATGGGGCATCAATAACACATCTGATATTCTTTACTACTTACTAATGCATTTATGGACCCCAGAAGCAACAGGACAATATAAACACCAGCAAGATTACCCCATTATGGAAAGCAGGTACTCCAAAAGGCACAGGGAGTCTTACAAAGAACTTTTGCCTAAGGTTTTTTTTTTTTCCCAGAACTAAGAAAGAAAATTAAAAAGAACAAATTTCAGGTCAGCTTTCAGGTTCTGCTGGATCAGACTAATATCTTATAGTAACATTTTTCATTTATTTCTTTAATTACATGTACTTATATAGTGCTGTCAGTTAGGGTCAATGGGGCAACACAGTGGCTAATGGTTAGCACTTCCACCTGGCAGTACTAGGATCGTTGGTTCATATTCCAGCCACGGCACCACCTGCCTGGAGTTTGCATGTTCTCCCTGTGCCTGTGTGGGTTTCCTCCGGGTACTCCGGTTTCCTCTCACACTCCAAAGACATGCTGGTAGGTTAATTGGCTCCTGTCTAAATTGTCCCTAGTATGTGTATGTATGAATGTGAGTTAGGGACCTTAGATTGTACACCCCTTGAGGGTTAGGGACTGATGTGAATCAGGGGTGTGGAAATTTTTTGAAAAAAAAACTACTTGTCCAAGGGACTAAATTGGTGCCCCAATCTACATTGTACACCCCTTCAGGGGGATTGTACACCCCTTGAGGGTTAGGGACTGATGTGAATGTACAATATATATGTAAAGCACTGTGTAAATTGACGGCGCTATAGAAGTACCTGAAATAAATAAATATCTGTAGAAAAGTTAAAGGAGCAGGGCCCTCAAATCCCTCTTGTATTGAACTGTATTGTTGCTGTATTGCCTCCCGTTATATTGTAAAGTGCTGAGCAAACTGTTGGCGCGATATAAATCCTATGTAATAATAATAATATAGAAATCCAGTATTATACTAATAATTTATAATAATAAATTGATGGCAGTGGAAGGAAAAATGGAAGTGGAAAAATGATAATGAGCAATATGACATTTGACCATGAGGGGGAGACAAAGTCCTTGTTTTATGGCAGATTTCTATACAGTGCAGATACATTGAGGCTGAATTGCTAAAGATTTTGGAATCTGCACACAATACATGGTGAATAGGAATTTCAGTTATATAAAGTGTAAAAGCCAATTCTTGTTTATGTGTTTCATCTGCACATGGTTGGGTATTTCAAGTGAACAGGAATTTGCTTTTCAGATGGTTGGAGCAGCACAGTTGTTAATGATTAGCACCAGGGGCAGACTGACTCATGGGGCCCTCGGGCAATAGGGGATCATGGAGCCCCCGTGTCCTCGCCCACACCCAAAAAAGCCTATGAAAAAGCCAATGAAAGGTACCAGGGACATCTCATGGGGCCCCCTAGTGACCCCAGGCGCTCGGGCAGTGCCCGAGTGCTCAAATGGTCAGTCCGCCCCTGGTTAGCACTTCCGCCTGGCAGTACTCAGGTCACTGGTTCAAATCCCAACCACGGCACCACCTGCCTGGAGTTTGCATGTTCTCCCTGTCCCTGTGTGGGTTTCCTCCGGGTACTCTGGTTTCCTCCCACACTCCAAAGACATGCTGGTAGGTTAATTGGCTCCTGTCTAAATTGGCCCTAGTATGTGTAAGTATGAATGTAAGTTAGGGACCTTAGATTGTACGCCCCTTGAGGGTTAGGGACTGATGAGGGTTGAGGGTTAGGGACTGATGTTTTAGCGGTTTTGCTACCACTTACCACTTATTCACTTTGTTCTATTTAAGATTATAAATGTAATAAGTGATTACAACCTTTTGTCTATATATGAATTCAGCCAATCCTCATGTGGCTAATACCAATAATGTTAATAGAAAATGATAACAACTGTGCAAAAAATAAAGATCTCATTTATTTACACAGCAAAGAAGCTGACTACTAATCCATTATGACAAAATAAATAGTAGCCGGCAGGGGCAGACTGACAACTCCTGGGGCCCCCGGGCAATAGGGGATCATGGGGCCCCTGTGTCCTTGCCCAAACTCAAAAAATCCTATGAAAAAGGTACCAGGGGCATCTCATGGGGCCCCCTACTGACCCGAGTTTCCAAATGGTCAGTCCGCCCTGGTAGCTGGTATAACTTCAAAAGTAGTAATCTCTCTCTATCTGTCCATTCAGGTGTATCCGACCCTTGGCGATCGCATGGACCGTCACTCGTAAGTGACTTTTTCCATGAATTCTCTTAGCAATTGTTTTTATAGGGTAGGTTGCCAGGTCTTTCCCCAACCCCTACCATGCAGGAGATCCCGCATGACCAGGGATAAAAGTAGTAATATTACAATGCAAATACAGAATTGTACCAATACAAAGAAAGACTACAGGAAAGGAAACATAGAATAATACGTTACGCAGACATCATGATGACTGGTCTTCCAAAGGGGCAAGGGGACAAAGAGACAGAATGCCATACCTTTATACCCCTCCCCCTCCATTCCAGGTAGTCACACCCTTCAATAGGTTCCAGTATTTTGCCATTTCTGTTCAAAGGGGGGGCTCTGTGATTTGTGAAAGATTTTGGCCAACTGTAGTTCATCAGATGGAATTTCGGATGGGCCAATGTCTAGGGAAGCATACCTCCTTTGAAAACCCAGTTTCCACAGGAAAGTCTATGACAATACTCCCTAGGAGGTGTTCGAAATGAGGACTCCAGAGCTTATTCCTCTGGATGGCCCTACTGTCATAGACCTCTACAGGAAACCTTCTAAGGGGGGGTGTTCAGGTGATGCAACAGATGGTAAATAAGTTTCAGGAATTGAGACCCCTATCAGAAGTTCACAATAATGTTAACCACCTCCCGTCTGGCTGTTGTATATAAACGGTTGGACGGTGGCACTGCAGGGTCGGGTGGCCGTTTATAAATGGCCTCCCCGCCCCATGCTTGTGCGTGCTCCCCGGGAGCGCGCAGCACCGCGATCCGGTGCCCGCTGTGTCCTCTGGACACAGTGGAACACCGATCGTCGTACGGGACCTCTGTGCGAGGTCTCGATCATGTGATCACTGATTGGCCAATCAGTGATCACATGCAGAGTAGTAAGCAAGATGTCACTTCTGACATCATTGCTTACTACGTGTGAAATCTGAGAATGATCACAGAGGTCACATGGTACAAGGCTATTCACAACAGTCTTGTAGCATGTGACGAGCTGTGACCAATCACAGCTCACACCGTAGTTCTCAATTGCTGCCAGAATGCAGCCGGAGAGAAGGAGAAATTATTGCTTTTACAGTCTTTATGGGTGAAAAAGCAATCAGTGTAAAAAAAAAAAAATCTTCATCACCCCCCACAAGTAGTACAGTGTCACCATGGTGACACTGTACTGCTAGGGTGACAGTATGTAAAAAAAAAAAAACCATAAATAATAATATAAAAAAAAAAAATGTTTACAAAATATCATTTTTGGTTATAAACTAATTTGGGTTATTTTTTTTTTTTACTAAAAAGATAACGGAATAAATTTTGGCCAAGATTTATGAGGAAATATTATTTATTTGCAAAATTTTATAAGGAAAAACACTTTTTTTAATTTTTTGACTTTTTCATTTACATAGCAAAATAAAATAAAAATCCCAGTGGTGAATAAATTCCACCAAAATAAAGTTTTATCTGTCTCAAAAAAATGCTAAATAATTCATATGGGTACAGTGTTGCATGACCGCGCAATTGTCATTAGAAGTGTGATAGCGCTGAAAGCTGAAAATTGGCCTGGACAGGAAGGGGGTAAAAGTGTCCGGACAGGAAGTGGTTAAAAAATATTGTAGGTCCAAAATATCTATCACAATGTGAATGTACAATATATATGTAAAGCGCTACGTAAATTGATGGCGCTATATAAGTACCTGAAATAAATAAAATAAAATGGTTGGCTAATCGAAGGGAATGCTCAGCCTGACTGTAGATGAACCAAATCGCATCAGACAGTCCAAGAACAGGAGTCCTGACTACACTGTCCTGCAGGAAAATGGAAAAATACAGCTGGACCCGTAGGATTATCTCACTGGTGTTATCCTAAAGTACTGAAGTTGATGGAAGTCCTCGGTCACACTGGATGCAAATTGGCATGCGATTTGCATGCCGATGCAAATGACGTGCCAAATTGCACCCTATATCTGCAATTACTTGGTCAGAGCCGCACCGATTTCTAAAGTAGTACATACACTCCTTTGGTGCGATTTGCATAGACATCTGTGTCAGATGTCTTGCAAATCGCACCTGAAAACAGCATGTCATCTGACTTTGAAATCGTGCGACTTCACTGTAAGTCGCACAATTTCAAAGTAGTGTTCGATGTGACCGTTGGGGTAAATGATATGGTTCCCGGCAGCTTCTACAGAGGATCTCCAAAGTCTTCTTTGCTTGTAGTGTGATGTAACAAAAATTGAAAGTGCCACCCCACTGCTTTGAGGTACAATTTTATTACAACTTTATAACAATAAAAGTTAGGGGGACAATCCAAAAAGTATCCAACGTGTTTCTGGGGTCCAAGAGCATCCCCCTTCATCAGGGCTGGATTGACTGCTGCCAAGCTGCTTGTGCTTGTAAGTCACACAGGAAGAAAGCACCATTGTTGGTTCAGTTCATGTTTAGTTTGTTTACATTGCTGTCAATCAAGCCCTGATGAGGGTGGTGCTCTTGGACCCCTGAAACGCGATGGATAGTTTTTGGATTTTACCCCTCACTTTTATCAGAGTAAAGTTATACCTGGACCTCTTAGCAGTGGTGTTCAATTTCAATTTTAGTTTATCCTGCAGGTCCTTGTTCAGGCTTTTACAATTGTGCTCTTCCGTTGTCACCCTGTCTAATGTGCCATGTTTGTTTAGATCACGGGTGTCAAACTGGCGGCCCTCCAGCTGTTGCCAAACTACAAGTCCCATGAGGCATTGCAAGAGTGACAGTTACAAGCGTGACCCCCAAAGGCAGAGGCATGATGGGGCTTGTAGTTTCTCAACAGCTGGAGGGCCGCCAGTTTGACACCCCTGGTTTAGATCAACACACAAGTATCCAGAATATAAAGGGATCTAACAGGTGATTCCACACCCCAGATCCCACCTATAACTGAGGATCTATTTTGGGTAGACTGACATGTTACAGCCCTGGTGCCTGCACCTTCTTGTGTCCCTTACAGAAACTAATCGGTACTTCTCTGTTGTCTTTGATTTCTCTGACCATCTCTTGTATCATGTCTGCAGTCTCTGACCATCTCTTGTATCATGTCCGCAGTCTCTGACCATCTCTTGTATTATGTCCGCAGTCTCTGACCATCTCTTGTATCATGTCTGCAGTCTCTGACCATCTCTTGTATCATGTATGCAGTCTCTGACCATCTCTTGTATCATGTTTGCAGTCTCTGACCATCTCTCGTATCATGTCCGCAGTCTCTGACCATCTCTTGTATCATGTCCGCAGTCTCTGACCATCTCTTGTATCATGTCTGCAGTCTCTGAACACCTTTTGTATCATGTCTGCAGTCTCTGACCTCATCTTGTATCATGTCTGCAGTCTCTGACCATCTCCTGTATCATGTCTGCAGTCTCTGACCATCTCTTGTATCATGTCTGCAGTCTCTGAACACCTTTTGTATCATGTCTGCAGTCTCTGACCTCATCTTGTATCATGTCTGCAGTCTCTGACCATCTCCTGTATCATGTCTGCAGTCTCTGACCATCTCCTGTATCATGTCTGCAGTCTCTGACCTCCTCTTGTATCATGTCTGCAGTCTCTGACCTCCTCTTTTATCATGTCTACAGTCTCTGATCACTTCTTGTATCATGTCTTCAGTCTCTGAACACCTTTTGTATCATGTCTGCAGTCTCTGATCACCTCTTATATCATGTCTACAGTCTCTGATAACCTCTTATATCATGTCTACAGTCTCTGATAACCTCTTGTATCATGTCTGTAGTCTCTGACCATATCTTGTACCATGTCCGCAGTCTCTGACCATCTCTTGTATCATGTCTGCAGTCTCTGACCATCTCTTGTATCATGTATGCAGTCTCTGACCATCTCTTGTATCATGTCTGCAGTCTCTGACCATCTCTTATATCATGTCTGAAGTCTCTGACCATCTCTTGTATCATGGCTGAAGTCTCTGACCATCTCTTGTATCATGGTTGAAGTCTCTGACCATCTCTCGTACCATGTCTGCAGTCTCTGACCATATCTTATATCATGTCTGCAGTCTCTGACCATCTCTTATATCATGTCTGCAGTCTCTGACCATCTCTTATATCATGTCTGCAGTCTCAAACCATCTCTTATATCATGTCTGAAGTTTCTGACCATCTCTTACATCATGGCTGAAGTCTCTGACCATCTCTTATATCATGGCTGAAGTCTCTGACCATCTCTTGTATCATATGTGCAGTCTCTGACCATCTCTTGTATCATATCTGCAGTCTCTGACCATCTCTTATATTATGTCTGCAGTCTCTGACCATCTCTTATATTATGTCTGCAGTCTCTGACCATCTTTTGTATAATGTCTGCAGTCTCTGACCATCTATTAAATCATGTCTGTAGCCTTTGACCATCTCCTGTATCATGTATACAGTCCCTTACTGTCTCTTGTGTTCATGTCTGCAGTCTCTGACTATATCCTGTTGTGTCTGCTATCTTTGTCATTGAATATTAACTGAATTTTCTGTAGGGCTCTTTGGTGATGCTGAGGGCCACACCTGAGGCCCCTATATGATGAAAGTTGACCACCACTGATTGAGAGGCCCCTTTCAGCCATTTCTATCATAGTGCAGTGCATTAATGCAATATATTTATATGAATGGGCTGCCAATGCTCTGCAACAGACACAATGCACCACATAGTAGTAAACTACAACACAGGCGCATCTGAGGTTTGTTCTTTTGGCAAGGAGTGCTAGTGTGCCGCAGGAGTGTACTGGGCATCATACACATGTGTAGTTTGTTTCATTCCGAATAGAAATTCGGACAAATTTTTGATTATTTGGAGATTCGGATGTATCCGAATTCAGAATTACAATAGTAATGAATTTAAATGCATCTGAAATAGCGAGACTATATTCGACCTGGATTTGAATCGATTCAAATTCGAAAACAGATTTGAAAACTAATTCGAATTTGAAAAGAAGAATAGAATAAAATAGAATAGAATAGAGAATATAAAGAAATAGAATAGAAAATAAAAGATTAGAACAGAATACAAAAGAAAATAATACAGTAAAACAGAACAAAATAGAAAAGAAAATAAAGGAATAGAAATTAATAGAATCTATTTGAATAGAATATAAAAGATTAGTATAGAAAATCAAAGAATAGAATAGAAAAGAATAGAAAATATTAGAACAGAAAATCAAAGAATACAATAGAAAAGAAAAGAATCAATTAGAATATAAAAGATTAGTATAGAAAATCAAAGAATAGAATAGAAAAGAATAGAGGGAAAAAAGAACAGAATAGAAAATAGAAGAATAGAACAGAATACAATAGAAAATAATACAGTAAAATAGAACAAAATAGAAAATAAAATAAAGGAATAGAAAATAATAGAATCTATTAGAATAAAATAGAAAAGGTTAGTATAGAAAATCAAAGAATAGAATAGAAAGGATTAAAATAGAAAATCAAAGAATTTAATAGAATAGAATTAAATCAATCAGAATAGAAAAGATTAGTATAGAAAATCAAAGAATAGAATAGAAAAGATTAGAGGAAAAAAAGAACAGAATAGAAAATAGAAGAATAGAAGAATAGAACAGAATACAAAAGAAAATAATACAGTTAAAAAGAACAAAATAGAAAATAAAATAAAGGAATAGAAAATATTGGAATCTATTAGAGTAGAATAGAAAAGGTTAGTATAGAAAATCAAAGAATAGAATAGAAGAGAATAGAAAAGATTAAAATAGAAAATCAAAGAATACAATAGAAAAGAATAGAATCATTTAGAATAGAAAAGATTAGTATAGAAAATCAAAGAAAAGAATAGAAAAGAATAGAGGAAAAAAGAACAGAATAGAAAATAGAAGAATAGAACAGAATACAAAAGAAAATAATACAGTAAAACAGAACAAAATAGAAAATAAAATAAAGGAATAGAAAATAATAGAATCTATTAGAATAGAACAGGAAAGGTTAGTATAGAAAATCAAAGAATAGAATAGAAAAGATTAGAATAGAAAATCAAAGAATAGAAGAGAAAATAATAGAGTAAAACATGGCAAAAGAGAACAATAAATAAAGGAATAGAACAAACGCAATTAAATTAGAATAGAAAATATTAAAATAGAACAGAAAATCAAAGAATAGAATAGAAAATATTATAACAGAGAATCAAAAAATAGAATAGAATAGTATAGAAAAACAATAGAAAAGAATAAAATAGAAAGAATATAACTATCTTCTGAAACTCAAATTTTGAATAGAATGAATTTGAACAGAATACATTAGAATAGAATTGAAAAGAATAGAATAGATTAGAAAAGACTAAAATACTGTGTTATGGTGACGGGAATAGTGATCAACAAAGGCACTGTGAAAATTTTGCTGAAATAGAAATTTCCAATATGGTCCCGCAACTCCTCATATAGCCCCATATACCATCAAAAACACACATGGATTGTGGATCATGGATTGTAATGTTAGAATTGTTTTCGAAAGTTCGAATTCGGTCGAATTCGAATAAACAAAAGATACATCGATCGAGTGATTTAAAAAAAATGGCATGACGGAGTGATGAGCAACAGATAGTGACAGCTTCAACTGACCCAAGTTGATTGGTTGTGGCTGAAAAAAGATCGGTCATACAGGGTCGATCGATGTTGTTTTTCACACTCTTACAAGTAGAACAATCATAGGCAATTCACAAGGGTTTCAAAATTGCCATCGATCGACCCTGTGCAATCGTTTTTGTTCATTTTTGTCTTGTTGGTTTGTCTTTTGTTCGTTCGGTTGAATTGAACATCGATTGTGCAGTTTTGTTTTTTTTTAAAGATAATTACACATGCGCCAAATATTGGTCGGTTTCTGTTGAAGCGGATGACATTTTACCCGTGTGTACAGCAGTCATTCCAGCAGAAGCCAGGGCATGATAGAAAGGGGCATGATTGAAGGGGCACGATAGAAGGGGCACGACCAAAGGGGCACGATCGAATGGGCACAATCAAGTGGGCACGATCGAAGGGGCACGATCAAAGGGGCATGATCAAATGGACATGATCAAAGGGGCATGATTGAATTGGCACGATCGAAGGGGCAGGATTGAATGGGCACGATCAAATGGGCATGATCCAATGGGCACGATCGAATGGGCACGATCGAAGGGGCACGATCGAAGGGGCACGATCAAAGGGGCATGATCAAAGGGGCACGATCAAATGGACATGATCAAAGGGGCACGGTCAAATGGGCATGATCGAAGGGGCATGATCAAATGGGCACGATCGAATGGGCACGACCAAAGAGGCACGATTGAAGGGGCACAATCGAAGGGGTACAATCGAATGGGCACGATCGAAGGGGCACGATCGAAGGGGCACGATCGAATGGGCACAATCAAGTGGGCACGATCGAAGGGGCATGATCAAAGGGGCATGATCAAATGGACATGATCAAAGGAGCATGATTGAATTGGCACGATCGAAGGGGCATGATTGAAGGGGAAGGATTGAATGGGCACGATCGAATGGGCATGATCGAATGGGCACGATCGAATGGGCACGATCGAAGGGGCATGATTGAAGGGGCAGGATTGAATGGGCACGATCGAATGGGCATGATCCAATGGGCACGATCGAATGGGCACAATCGAAGGGGCACGATCAAAGGGGCACGATCAAAGGGGCACGATCAAATGGACATGATCAAAGGGGCACGATCAAATGGACATGATCAAAGGGGCACGATCAAATGGACATGATCAAAGGGGCACGATCAAATGGACATGATCAAAGGGGCACGGTCAAATGGGCATGATCGAAGGGGCATGATCGAATGGGCATGATCGAATGGGCACGACCAAAGAGGCACGATCGAAGGGGTACAATCGAAGGGGTACAATCGAATGGGCACGATCGAAGGGGCATGATCAAAGGGTCACGATCGAAGGGGCACGATCGAAGGGGCACGATCGAATGGGCACGATCGAAGGGGCACACTTGAAGGGGTACGATCAAATGGGCACGATCGAAGGGGCACAATCAAAGGGGCACGATCGAAGGGGCACGATCGAAGGGGCATGATCGAAGGGGCGCTATCGAAGGGGCACGACCGAAGGGGCACGACCGAAGGGGCACGACTGAAGGGGCACGATCGAAGGGGCGCGATCGAAGGGGTGCGATCGAAGGGGCATTACCGAAGGGGCACGACCGAAGGGGCACGATCGAAGGGGCACGACTGAAGGGGCACGACCGAACGGGCACGACTGAAGGGGCATGATCAAAGGGGCACGATCAAATGGACATGATCAAAGGGGCACGGTCAAATGGGCATGATCGAAGGGGCATGATCAAATGGGCACGATCGAATGGGCACGACCAAAGAGGCACGATTGAAGGGGCACAATCGAAGGGGTACAATCGAATGGGCACGATCGAAGGGGCACGATCGAAGGGGCACGATCGAATGGGCACAATCAAGTGGGCACGATCGAAGGGGCATGATCAAAGGGGCATGATCAAATGGACATGATCAAAGGAGCATGATTGAATTGGCACGATCGAAGGGGCATGATTGAAGGGGAAGGATTGAATGGGCACGATCGAATGGGCATGATCGAATGGGCACGATCGAATGGGCACGATCGAAGGGGCATGATTGAAGGGGCAGGATTGAATGGGCACGATCGAATGGGCATGATCCAATGGGCACGATCGAATGGGCACAATCGAAGGGGCACGATCAAAGGGGCACGATCAAAGGGGCACGATCAAATGGACATGATCAAAGGGGCACGATCAAATGGACATGATCAAAGGGGCACGATCAAATGGACATGATCAAAGGGGCACGGTCAAATGGGCATGATCGAAGGGGCATGATCGAATGGGCATGATCGAATGGGCACGACCAAAGAGGCACGATCGAAGGGGTACAATCGAAGGGGTACAATCGAATGGGCACGATCGAAGGGGCATGATCAAAGGGTCACGATCGAAGGGGCACGATCGAAGGGGCACGATCGAATGGGCACGATCGAAGGGGCACACTTGAAGGGGTACGATCAAATGGGCACGATCGAAGGGGCACAATCAAAGGGGCACGATCGAAGGGGCACGATCGAAGGGGCATGATCGAAGGGGCGCTATCGAAGGGGCACGACCGAAGGGGCACGACCGAAGGGGCACGACTGAAGGGGCACGATCGAAGGGGCGCGATCGAAGGGGTGCGATCGAAGGGGCATGACCGAAGGGGCACGACCGAAGGGGCACGATCGAAGGGGCACGACTGAAGGGGCACGACCGAACGGGCACGACTGAAGGGGCACGATCGAAGGGGCACGATCGAATGGACACGATCGAATGGACACGATCGAAGGGGCACACTTGAAGGGGTACGATCGAATGGGCACGATCGAAGGGGCACAATCAAAGGCGCACGATCGAAGGGGCACGATCGAAGGGGCGCGATCGAAGGGGCACGACTGAAGGGGCACGACCGAAGGGGCACGACTGAAGGGGCACGATCGAAGGGGCATGACTGAAGGGGCACGACCGAAGGGGCACGACTGAAGGGGCACGATCGAAGGGGCACGACCGAAGGGGCACGATAGAAGGGGCACGACTGAAGGGGCACAATCGAAGGGGCATGACTGAGGGGGCACGATCGAAGGGGCACGATCAAAAAAGGTCTGCCGATCGCCAGCGCTCCCAGTGTGTTCCAGCTGCTGGGGGGGGTCCCACTAGCACAGCGGGGGGAGATCTCTGTACTAACACAATCATTTATTTCATTTTGTTTCAATTTGAAATCTAACAAATTTCATGTAGTTGGATTTGGTAAATTCGTTCAATTTGTTTTCGGGATTCGTATTTGAATTCAATTCGAAAACATTTTGACCAAATTGGAAAAGTCGTTCACATTTGAAATTGGTTCAACTAAATTTGTTTGAAATCGGAAAGATTTCAACCGAATATGAAAAAATTCAACTGTAAAGTTAAGCTGGTAGATTAAAAAAAAAAAAAAGCTAAAAGTCATCAGCTACAAAATCTGTAGCTGCTGACTTTTAAAAAATGGACACTTACCTGTCCCTCGGTCCCGTGGTGTCCCCCCATCCCCCCCGCAAATCTTTTTACTGGCCGCCCTGTGCTCCTGGTGCCGCCATCTTTAGTGTGGGCACCCGGCTGTGACAAATTGCTGCTTCGCTGCCCACTGAGCATGTGCAAGAAGCGCTGCGCTTTGTGAATGGCCCTGGGACCTCTCACGTGTCCCAGAAGACTACGGGGAGGGAGGGTAGGAGGAGAACGCCAAGGCGATCGCAGCGGACGTGGGAGCGGTTACCTGTCAATTTTGGGTACCCCAAAGGTGCCAATCCTTAACAGGGAGAGGGGGACCAGTCCTTAAAGCGAAACTTCCCTTTTGGGTGGAGCTCCTTTTGGGTGGAGCTCCGTAGTACATGCATTACTTTTGGTGCGATTCACATAGATATCTGTGTCCAAGGGCGGACTGACAATTTGGAAACTAGGGCACCGCCCAAGGGCCCGAGGTCAGTAGGGGGCCCCATGAGATGCCCCTGGTACCTTTTAGGCTTTTTTGAGTTTGGGCAAGGACACAGGGGCCCCATGATCCCCTATTGCCCGGGGGCCCCATGAGTTGTCAGTCCGCCCCTGTCTGTATCAGATGTCTTGCAAATCGCACTTGAAATCGGCATGTCAAATTGCACGACTTCACTGTAAGTCGCACAATTTCAAAAGCAGCTTTGATGTGACCGGGGGGTAAACAAATTTAGGTTCACACCTATGCAGGTTGAGTTTGATGCATTTCTGCATTGCATTTTGCTTTGCATTTTGCATTTGTTTCACTTGCGTTTTTGCAGCTTTTGCGTTTTTTTTCTTGTTACTTGGCAGATTTTAAACGCAAAACGCAGCAAAAACGCAATATATGCTTTTCTGCAATGTTCCCATTGAGGTCTATAGAACCAAAACAGCAAGGTTTTGCATTCAGGGCTGGTTCACACTAAGAAACACAGTCCAGATCAGGGATGGACTGACAACTCATGGGGCCCCCAGGCAATAGGGGATCATGGGGCCCCTGTGTCCTTGCCCAAACTCAAAAAAGCCTATGAAAAAGGTACCAGGGGCATCTCATGGGGCCCCCTACTAACCCCGGGCCCTCAGGCAGTGCCCGAGTTTCCAAATGGTCAGTTTCCCTGGTCCAGATGCATTCCGGATGCGTTTTTGCATGCACGTTTTTGACGCGTTTTTGGTGCTTTCAGGTGCAGTTTTGACATATTCCAGTGCAGTTTTTATGCATTTCAGTTCATATTTCCCCTCTCTTTTTCTTCAATTCAGGGCCAGTTCACACTACATGCGTCTAAGTTACTTTTTTCTGCATCCAAAACGCACAGAAAGTAGGTTATATGGTTGTCAGTGTCATAGCTCACATCAGTGCTTGCAGTTCCAGTTGCAGAAAAAAAAGTAGAACAGGCTGCATTTTTTCTGCACAGAACTGTACTGGAACACAGTAAAATGCAGAAAAATGCACCGAAACGCATAAACAATGCACCAAAAGCGCTCTGGAATGCACATATCCCTATTTAAATTGAAGAAAAAGAGGGGAAAAAATTAACTAGAGTACATACAAAACGCATCAAAAACGAGTCGGAACACATAACAAACGCATCAAAAATGCACCGGAATGCGTCAAAATGCACATGTGAAAATGTACTGGAATGCACTAAAACGCATAAAAAATGCACCGGAATGCACAAAAATACACCAAAGGTGCTCTGGAATGCACATGTCCCTATCTGAAGAAAAAGAGGGGAAAAAATGAACTAGAATACTTAAAAACCGCACTGGAACGCGTTAAAAATGCATCAAAAATGCACAGGAACACGTCAAAAACGCATCAAAAATGCACCGGAATGCGTCAAAACGCACATGTGGACATGTACTGGAATGCAGTAAAATGCATAAAAACGCACTGGAACGCACAAAAATATACCAAAATTGCTCTGGAATGCACATGTCCCTATTTGAAGAAAAAGAGGGGAAAAAATGAACTAGAATACTTAAAAAATGCACTGGAACGCGTTAAAAATGCATCAAAAAATACACAGCAACATGTCAAAAACACTTTAAAAACGCATGTGAAAACGCATCTGGAATGCATCTGGACTGTGTTTCTATAGTGTGAACCGGCCCTTAAACAGGGACATGTGCGTTCCAGTCTGTTTTTGGTGCGTTCCGGTGCCAAGTCGCACCCTATTGTCCGCAATTACAGCGGTCATATCGGCTTGGTCGGAGCCGCACCCATTTCTAATGTACTACTTTTGGTGCGATTCCCATAGACAGACATTAGAAAATTCTAAAACCTACAACAAATAAAAAATCATCAGCACAATGTGGCTACAATGTATCCAGTGGTTGTGTCTACTAAACAGCTGGTCCATGGAAGGAACACTTTGTATACATTTCATGTTCTATTTACAAACATTATTGTTATTATCCTTTCCCTCTTGTATTGAACTGTATTGTTGCTGTATTGTCTCCCGTTATATTGTAAAGTGCTGAGCAAACTGTTGGGGCTATATAAATCCTGTATTATAATAATATAAATCCTGTATAATAATAATAATAATATAAATCCTGTATAATAATAATATAAATCCTGTATAATAATAATATAAATCCTGTATTATAATAATATAAATCCTGTATAATAATAATAATAATAATATAAATCCTGTATAATAATAATAATAAAAATAATATAAATCCTGTATAATAATAATAATAATAATATAAATCCTGTATAATAATAATAATATAAATCCTGTATAATAATAATAATAATAATAATATAAATCCTGTATAATAATAATAATAATATAAATCCTGTATAATAATAATAATAAAAATAATATAAATCCTGTATTATAATAATAATAATAATAGTATAAATCCTGTATAATAATAATAATAATAATCTAAATCCTGCATAATAATAATAATCTAAATCCTGTATAATAATAATAATATTATAAATCCTGTATAATAATAATAATGATAATATAAATCCTGTATAATAATAATCTAAATCCTGCATAATAATAATAATAATAAACTAAATCCTGCATAATAATAATAATCTAAATCCTGTATAATAATAATAATAATAATATTATAAATCCTGTATAATAATAATAATAATCTAAATCCTGCATAATAATAATAATCTAAATCCTGTATAATAATAATAATAATATTATAAATCCTGTATAATAATAATAATAATAATAATAATAATAATAATAATATAAATCCTGTATAATAATAATAATATAAATCCTGCATAATAATAATAATAAACTAAATTTTACATAATAATAATATAAATCCTGTATAATAATAATAATAATAATATAAATCCTGTATAATAATAATAATAATAGTAATAATATAAATCCTGTATAATAATAATAATATTATAAATTCTGTATAATAATAATAATCTATATCCTGTATAATAATAATAATCTAAATCCTGTATTATAATAATAATAATAATAATCTAAATCCTGTATAATAATAATCTAAATCCTGCATAATAATAATAATCTAAATCCTGTATAATAATAATAATAATAATAATATAAATCCTGTATAATAATAATAATAATATAAATCCTGTATAATAATAATAATAAAAATAATATAAATCCTGTATAATAATAATAATATAAATCCTGTATAAAAATAATAATAATATTATAAATCCTGTATAATAATAATAATAATAATTAGAAGAAGAGATAGCAGGCACTGCAATGAAAGGGAGAGGGAAGAGACTACATTTCCCATGATGCCTTGCAGGACCGCCCAGCCCTGGGAGGAGTAGGGAGGGGGGGGGGGTTGTGTCTGTAGAGCAGAGTTGTAGAAGCAGAGGAGCTGGAGCAGCTGTGATTGGCACCTCTGTGCAGCCAGCACCTGGGCTCCTGACACCCCTGGGACAGGTACTGTACCTGGATGGGTCTGGGAGGGGGAGGGGGCATACCTGGATGAGCCAGGCAGCTCTGTGTGCCTATTGCACAGGGCTCATTGCATTGACTTGCACACAGAGATTTTCTTGCATGCATGCTGCATTTGTTGCAATCAGCTGTTGGTAGCATGCAGCAGGGGACAGGTAATGTATCCCTGGGGTGAGCCCTCCTCCCCTGCTGCAGTGTGGGTCAGGCAGGCTGTGCTGAGGGCTGCGGTAATACAATCATCCCCCTGGAGGGATCTGCTCTGCTCTCTTTAGCACATGGTTTTTGTTAGTGACCAAGAAGCAGCTGGGCGGTGTGTGCGATTCTGGAATTCCACACATTGCTGGGTGTCCCCAACTATACTTTTCCTCCCCTGTCTATATATGTAACACCCACTGAGCTTGTAGAAGTGTTTTTGTCTCCGATCGGCTCACAGGAAATAGACTTTTGCTATGAAATGGCTCTGGTTAGCGTTTTTGTTGCGAGCAAAAAAAAAAAAAAATGAAGGCGTTCAGAGCTTTGACTTTTTTGCAGCATTTGGCTCTGTTGAACACCAAATGCGATTTCAAAGCGGTGCGATTTGGTCCCATTTAAAGCACAGCTTCAAAGTAGCGTTGATAGAGACACTGGTGCGATTTATGTTGTGAGTAGAAAAAAAAATGAATGCGATCAGAGCTTTGACTTTTTTTGCAGCATTTAGTTCTGTCGCACACCTAATGTGATTTCAAAAGCGGTGCGATTTGGACCCATTTAAAGGACGGCTTCAAAGTAACGTTAATAAAGACACTGGTGTGATTTCAGTGGCAGTTACCTTCTGGTCTATGAGAGTTTAAATTGCACCGAAGTGGTGAAAAAGTAATGCAGGAACCAGGGGCAGACTGACCATTTGGGCTCTCGGGCACTGCCCTAGGGCCCGGGGTCAGCAGGGGGCCCCGTGAGATTCCCCTGGTACCTTTCATAGGCTTTTCTGGGTGTGGTTTGAGTGTGGGCAAGAACACAGGGTCCCTATGATCCCCCTATTGCCCGGGGGCCCCATGAGTTGTCAGTCCGCTCCTGGCAGGAACCTATTAAGACCGTGCCATAGAAATGCATTAGATGCGACTTCTTCATGTGTGATTTGCAAATCACGTGTCGCAGTGGTGTGATCCTGGGCTTGCACCCCCAGTGACACCAATCCCACTTTGAAATCGTCCGACTTCACTGGGATAAGAAAGTCAGATTTCAAAGTTGGATTGGTGTGACCAGGGTGTAAGCCCAGGTTCACAACGCTGCAATGTGCGATTTACAAATCATACCATGGATGGTATTCCGACTTGAGGTCTGCTTGCAAGAGATCTGCGGCTTGCAAGACACAGATGTCTATGCAAGTTGCACCTAATGCTTGGTTCACATCTATGCAGTTTGCGTTTCATCAATTTCTACATTGCGTTTTGGATGCGTTTTGTGGTCTGTCTGTTTTCCTTGGTGCTAGGCAGATTTAAAATGCAAAAATGCACTACATGCTTTTCTGCAGCGCTTCCATTGAAGTCTATAGAACCAAAAACGCAACTTTTGAGTTAAAAAAAAAGTCCCTGACCCTTTCCAAAAAAACGGTGGAAACGCGCAGATGTGGAAGTGTCCCATAGGAAATCATGTTAAATGGACTGTACTGCATTTCTGCAAAACGCTGTAGAAAATGCTTAGGTGGGAACCTGGGGTAAAGTACTGCATGCAGGCTCCAACCAAGTCGGAATTGCACCGATATGACCGCTGTAATTGCAGACAGTAGGGTGCGACTTGCCATGGGATTTGTAATTCGCATGGCAAGTTGCACCCGGTGTGGACGGGGTCTTAAAGCACGAATTGCCGACTTCAGTTTGGTTGTACAACTCAATGGTGATCTTCACTGTCACCACAAACCTCAGGATTTGGCTTGGCTTCTTACAACGTAGTTTGGGGGGGGGGGGGGTAAAATTCGGTGTTGGGGCTTAACCTGGCCACACACTAGTAGAATTTTGTATAAAATAATAAACGTTCACTTCAAATTTTTTTGTCACTATTAGTGGGGTCGTCGACATTTTGTTTTTGACCCGAATGCATAGGAGCTGGATGGAAGATTGTCGTTGAACGAACTGATTGCTACAAGTGAATGTGATTTTCATTCCGGAAAGTCTGTGCATTCTAAAATTGAATGTTGAAAGTAAACAAATAATTCTTAAAGGACATTCATTAAGATGGTGAATGTACTGAAAATGTGTGCATGAATGTTCGTTCAAAAATCTACTAGTGTAGGGTCCAGGGTCAAGTTTTGGGGTGGGAGGTGAACAATCGGTTCATTGGAAGGGGATCGTTTGGTTACATGTGGAGCTTGGTGGTCTGAGTCAGCCTCTTCTATGTCTTGGACGCTCCAATAGTGAGATCTTCAGCCATAATTCCTGGCTCTTTTCCTGACCTCCTGGGGGTTCAGGGGGTTCCTGCACAGCTTTGTGTTTCCTGGCTGCTCCTATTACATTCTCTATAGTATAACATCCAGCAGGGATGGTGGGAGCCACTCAGAGCACAGCAGGTGGGTAGATCTGGGATGATCATCTACCGAAGACTGAACTATCAGAGGAAGGTGTCCGGAGGGTCGACTCTCCATCATCTACCAAATACTGAAATATCAGAGGAAGGTGTCCGGAGGGTCGACTCTCCATCATCTACCAAATACTGAAATATCAGAGGAAGGTGTCTGGAGGGTCGACTCTCCATCGTCTACCTTACACTGAAATATCAGAGCAGGGGCGGACTGACCATTCGAGCACTCAGGCACTGCCCGAGGGCACAGGGTCAGTAGGGGGCCCCATGAAATGCTCCTGGTACCTTTTTCATAGCTTTTTTTGGGTGTACTTTGAGTTTGGGCAAGGACACAGGGGCCCCATGATCCCCTATTGCCCGGGGGGCCCCATGAGTTGTCAGTCTGCCCCTGTATCAGAGGAAGGTGTCCGGAGAGTCGACTCTCCATCTACCAAATACTGAAATATCAGAGGAAGGTGTCTGTAGGGTCAACTCTCCATCGTCTACCAAATACTGAAATATCACAGGAAGGTGTCCGGAGGGTCGACTCTCCGTCTACCAAATACTGAAATATCACAGGAAGGTGTCTGTAGGGTCAACTCTCCATCGTCTACCAAATACTGAAATATCACAGGAAGGTGTCCGGAGGGTCGACTCTCCATCGTCTACCGAATACTGAAATATCACAGGAAGGTGTCTGGAGGGTCGACTCTCCATCTACCAAATACTAAAATTTCAGAGTAAGGTGTCCGGAGGGTCGACTCTCCATCGTCTACCCAATACTGAAATATCAGAGGAAGGTGTCCGGAGGGTCGGCTCTCCATCATCTACCCAATACTGAAATATCAGTCTTTGGTGGATCGACCCTTTAGGGTAAGCTGACCTTTGGGTATAACCCACTGTTTGCCTCCACCTCAATCCCTTCATCATGACTTTGCCATTTAATACTGGAGTTCTGACTGCAGCTGGATGCCATAAACCCAATATTCATTTTTCCATCAGGCGCCGGTCTTTCTGATAACAGTGATTTGAGAGGCGGATACGCCGCTGGATCACCTTTAGAATCGGCCAGGTAAGCTCGGGAACCACCAGAAAATGGCAGGGCGGCAACCTCTCCCGCCCCTTTTTGAGCTTACCTGGCTGATTGGTAGCTCCGGGAACTGATCCAGTCCTGGTGGCAGCTGGTCACAGAGATGAGCAAAGGAAAGATGGCCTCCTCTCATCTCTATGGCCTCTCACTTCCGGTTCTGACCCAATGTAAACCAGGCTTTTTTTTTTTTGCGTTTAAAGGTAGAGGAGATATTTATAGTCTCAGATCTCTCCATAAAGAGAACCTGTCATGCTGTATTATCACAAAGGGATAAAATGAACATTTTATTTATGATTTATATTCATTTGTCCAATTACATTTGAGCCCCTGAAAATGGAGGGACTGTGTATAAAAATGGTTGCAGTTCCTAAAATTTGTACTTGATATTTATGTTCAACCCCTTGAATTAAAGCTGAAAGTCTACGCTTCAAATTCATTTGGATTGTTTCGTATTAATTTATTCTGGTGGCATACAGAGCCAAAAATATTAAAATTGTGCCTGTTTCCCAATATATATGGACCTAACTGTATGTGATGTGGTCCTTGTACTGATAAGTTTGGAGCAGGGGTGGACTGACCATTTGGAAAATCGGGCAGTGCCCGAGGGCCCAGGGTCAGTAGGGGGCCCTATGAGATGCCCCTGGTACCTTTTTCATAGGCTTTTTTGAGTTTGGGCAAGGACACAGGGGCCCCATGATCCCCTATTGCCCAGGGGCCCCATGAGTTGTCAGTCCGCCCCTGGTTTGGAGTCCCCAGTTATAACTTGAATGATAGCTCTGAGGTTGCTGACATCACATCCAAGATGGCGCCACTCAACAGCAGTCTTGGCGCATTATTTAAATATGTTAGTGTTTGTAAACCTCAGACATGAATAATGAACAAAGCATGTGACTAAAATAATATTTAGAAAATCCCAAAATATATGCAGCGCTCTGTAAATCATAAAAAATAAATTATATAATAAAACATATAATAAAAAAAATATTAAATAAACAAAAAGTCCATCAATAAAAGTCCTTATTGAATCCACCATGTGAATTGAATCATTCAAAAAAGATCACCACGTGACTGTAAAAAATCTCCAAACTTGTGCTGTGCTCCCCTTTAGGTGTCACTCACCAGCTTTATTTTCCTGTGGGGAGCACAGCACAAGTTTGGAGATTTTTTACAGTCACGTGGTGATCTATTTTGAATGATTCAATTCACATGGTGGATTCAATAAGGACTTTTATTGATGGACTTTTTGCTTTTATTAATTTTTTTTTTATTATATAATTTATTTTTTATGATTTACAGAGCGCTGCATATATTTTGGGATTTTCAAAATATTATTTTGATCACATTTTTTATTTATAGACAAAAGTAGCAGCTTTATATGGTTTATTTGTTCACATATTTATTTACTTTGTATTCAATTTTACTATCCACCATTGAGAGCGCGGTTTCTATTCAGTTATTATTATTATACAGGATTTATATAGCGCCAACAGTTTGCTCAGCACTTTACAATGTAACGGGAGACAATACAGTTCAATACAAGAGGGATAGGAGGGCCCTGCTCCTCGGAGCTTACAATCTAAGAGGGAGGGGTTAGTGGTACAAATGGTAGTAACTGTGGGGGATGGACTGGTAGGAAGAGTAGAACATTCCATTATTAGCTGAGGGCAGGATAGGCTTCCCTGAAGAGAAAGGGTTTTCAGAGATCGCCTAAAAGTGAGCAGAGTAGGCGATAGTCTGATAAATTGGGGTAGAGAGTTCCAGGGGATGGGGGAAGCTCTGGAGAAGTCCTGGAGACGAGCATGGGAGGAGGAGACAAGGGAGCTAGAGAGCAGGAGGTCGTGGGAGGAGCGGAGAGTACGATTTGGGTGATATTTGGAGACAAGATTGGTGATGTAATTTGGGGCAGAGTTATAAATGGCTTTATACATTGACTATACATACATGGTATTTGCATCGCATGTATATATTTTCCGCTCGGGGATATACAGTTTGAGAGAATGAACAAAGCATATCCCTCTATACTGTGTGCTTGTGTCAATCCAGAGCACCGAGTGTCATTTCTGTCTGCTGCTCCCTTCCTCTGATGTCACCATTAATAATTTCTGACAAGTTTTCCTGACTCCAAGAGAAAAATGGTGACGGGGAGGGACCACTGGCAGATTGACAGCCTCAGCTCTGTTCCTGTGATCTGTGTGGAGAGGGGGTGTGTCTCTTCCCTCCAATCAGCTCTCAGAGCTCTCCTCACTGAGCTCTGCAGAGTGTAATTTACAAGCTTGATAAATTCAGCGCTTTGAACAGATGTAGAGAAGAGAAGACTGCAGATAAACCGATACAACATATGTAGGAGGATTTGTTTAATCCTCTGTATATCACCTGAGGCCAGTCCCTTCACTGGGTATCTGGAAGGGTTTACAACCACTTTAGTGTACATATAATCTTCTAGGGAGATTGCTTTGAAATGATTGGTCTGGTGACAGGGTCTCTTTAAGTTTTAGTGCAGGGTCTACACTGACAGCTTGTTGGCCCTGAAAATGAATGTCCCGGCTTCAGCAGAGCCTCCTGTCCTGTCATCCAGTGCAGCTGTTGAACGCGGCACGCCAACAATTTGCAGCTGTATATTCCTGTAAGCAGTTATTCATTCCTAGAATAAATACACAGAGATTGGTATCTGCTACAGATCTGCTACAATGGGCCCCAAGCTGTCCTGCTGTACAGCCGACTGACAAAATGCAGAAATTGCAGTTGCTATTGCCTAGTAATCAGCAGTGGAAAATCTTTCTTTAGTAAGATTGGAAATTTGTACACTTGCTCTCCCCTTGTAAGTCTGTCTGACTTAAACCCCCCCGTACCATAGAACGTCACAGAATAAGAGCTCCAGGTCTACCACCAAATTGCGAATTTTCAATTTTTATCAGATGATGTGTTGTTCCCAAGGCCGGGACAAGGGGTGGGCAGGAGGGGCGGCTGCCCTGGGTGCAGCAGTTTACTGTATGGAGATGGGGGCACTAGTGAGCTCATTCTGATACAAGGCATTTTGACAAGTGGATAACTGTGGGGGGTAGTAAGCTTGCACGTAATGAAGGGGGGGCGCGGTTTGGCTTTTTTGGGTGCTAGATGATCTTGTCCCGGTACTGGTTGTGCCTGCAGGACGCTGATGAAACTGGAATCCATCACAGGCCTGAGAGATGCTCAGCAGAGCTGATTGGTGGGGCTTATGCAGGACACACCTGGGAAGTCTGGATGGGAAATCTTGTTATATCACTGAATCTATAGCCGAAATCATTCAAAATGGACACACCCAGACTAAATAATCCAGACCCAGGCGGGCATAAAGCTGCGTATATTTTTCCTTCCCTGATTCCTTCTTTCCCCGTCATCAACCAACTAATCCTCCCTTACTGGGCAGCTCCATGGAGCCTCAATCAGACAAATCCAGTGTCAAAGCAGGCAGCATCTCTTTAGCTGACCCAGAAGCTCTGGGAATCCTTTAGCATGTGTGATTTGTTTTTATTTATTTTTTTCTAATGTATTGTACGTCAATAGGATCCATGCACACTGGGGATTCTAATAACGCTGGTAATGTTAGCTGTGTAAAGTCACATTAAAAACGTACATTTTAAGCATTTTTGTATTAACATTTAGCGGCCTTTTTTGTTTTGTCTTTTTGTTTAGAGCTTTTTTTGACCACAAAAAAAATAAATTTTTTTTTTGGTCAAAAAAAGTCCAAAAATGCACGTTTTGCTGCGTTTTTACAGCTAAAAAACTCCTCTAGAAATCACTAGTCCTGTTTTTTTTTTTTTTTCCAGCAATAAATCACCCCTTCCAAAAAATGATGATTCCAGTCTCTGTGTGCATGGACACATAGGATAACATGCTGGGGGGTTTACTGGTTGTAGAAAAAAACGTCAAAAGCCAAAGAAAGCAGCTGTAAAAACATGCATGAGGACTGAAATCGGATATAAAACATCAGTTTAGCATCATATAGATCAGGGGTGTCAAACTGGCGGCCCCCAGTTGTTGCGAAACTACAAGTCCCATCATGCCTTTGCCTTTGGGAGTCATGCTTGCAGCTGTAATTCTGCAATGCCTCATGGGACTTGTAGTTTGGCAACAGCTGGAGGACCACCAGTTTGACACCCGTGATATAGATCATAAGAAGAGATCCTGTGCACTCTCCATATCAGTCATGTTTCCTGTATGCTTTCTTTCTCCCCAGGAAATAAGGTAGCAATATGCAGAATTTTTTGAACAGTTTCAACAGATCAGTGTAAGGGCTCATGTACATTGTAGCTGATAAACTCTCGTTTAGGTGCTGTTCAGTGTTTTTTTTTTTTTTCAGCAGCCCCTGAACTCTCCCTAATGTTTTCCTATGTGTCTATGTACACATCTTCATTTACAGACATTTGAGTTTTCAGTCGTTTTTTTGAATGCAGAAAACTTGCATTCAGTAGTCGATTTTAGCAGCTTTTCAAACGCAAAACGCTTGTAAACGTGGCAAACTGCGTTTATAAGCGTTTGAAAATTTGTTTTAACTCTTCCAGTTCCCGATACTGTCCAGAGCCTTTTTTTCATCATGGAAAATGCATGCAAAGTGTTTTCAAGGTGCTCAGATGGACAAAACACTAAACACAGGATGTTCCTACCAAGCTTGTCACACATTGTAATGACCAATTCACACCTCAGACCTCTCCCACCCTTGGAAACAAAAGATATGTTAATGACCATTCACACCTCAGACCTCTCCCACCCTTGGAAACAAAAGATAAGTTAATGACCATTCACACCTCAAATTCCTCATGAAGGCCCCCTGCCAGATGGCCTTGATGACTCCCTCCACCAGACACCTTTCCCACCCTTGGAAACACAAGAAATGTTAATGAGCAACTCACACCTAAGCTAATCTCAACACATACTACTGTCTCTGCTTCTACTCTCTGTATTTCTCTGAAACAGTCTGAAATAGTTAATAATTTACCACTTTTCAGTGCATTCTGGGCATTGGGGAGGTTCTTCTGTGCTTATCTTTAAAAAACGTGCATAAACGTGGCTAAATGGACATTTGTTTAACCTACGTTTTCCAGCAGTCAGTTTCCATCGTTCAGAAATGTCCCGTGTACATGGGGCCTAATAGTCATCCTTTCTGGTACACCACCGTGGTGTTTTGTTTTTTTTTCCCCATAAATAAGAAACCTGTCAGAAGAAAAATAAGGGGAAACGCTTTGTTGACCTTTCTCTAAAAATGCTAGTTGCCTGGCTTTCTTTTTTTTTTCTTTCACATTTTCGGTCTTTTTTTTTCTTTCACATTTTCAGTCTTTTTTTTCTTTCATATTGCAAAAAATAAAAAAAAAATGGCAACAATCAAATACCACTAAAAGAAAGTTCTGTTTGTGTGAAAAAAATGATACAATTGTTTGGGTTGCATGACCGTGCAATTACCAGTTAAAGTAGCGCAGTGCTAAATGGCCTGGTCATGGAGGGGGTAAAATCTTCCGGACCTGAAGTGGTTAAAGATGGTATACCAACATTAAAAAAGCATTCTTTATTATTATTATTATTATTATACAGGATTTATTTCACTGTTACTAATAATAGCATTTACATTTTAACAGTTTTCTCTTGTCTGCCAAGATTTTGTCGAAACTTAAAGAAACTTGTTATTTTAGTTTTCAAGTTTCTCCCTCTTTTATTCATCGGGTTATGTATGCAGTCATGGCGGTCCGGGGGGAAGAGCGCGTCTTTGTCAGCGCATGAATTTTCATGTAAAACTGAAACCGCGGAGCCTAGGAGACGAGTCTTGTTATGACACTTCTCCTCCTTCATTGACTACAAGTCAGTAGTATGTTGTCAGTATCACCAGGCAGTCGGGGGTTAACGTGTCATAAGCAGATCATGTCTGCAGGGTGTTTCCCAAAGATAAGGGTATGAAACTATTAGCCACTCCTGTGGTTGTGGTATTTGTCTTCCAGGTTGGTGTGGCTCGGGACTCTGCAGCAAGTCCTGCTGGGACTTGTAGTTCCTCAATGGCTCTGGAGTTCCTTATCTCAGTGTTGCTTAACACTTGCATTCAGGGACAGCCCAGAGGTTTGTCCCTGCAATCGTTGTCTGCAATATTTATCGTTCCTCTTTCTGTGCCTGTCAGAATCCGTCTTTTTTCAGCAAGATGTGAGCTTTGATAACTAATGAAAAAGATTTTGTGCAAATATATACACTATATTGCCAAAAGTATTGGGCCAGCCCTCCAAATCATGTGATTCAGGTGATCCAATCCCCTCCATGGCCACAGGTGTATAAAATCATCACCTAGGAATGCAGACTGCTTCTACAAACATTGGTGAAAGAATGGGTCGCTCTCAGGAGCTCAGTGACTCCAAGCGTGGTCCCGTGATAGGTTGTCACCTGTGCAATAAGTCCATCTGTGACATTTCCTGGCTACTAAATATTCCACGTCAACTGTTAGTGGGATTATAACAAAGTGGAAGCATCTGGGAACAACAGCAACTCAGCCACCAAGTGGTAGGCCACGTAAAATGACAGAACAGGGTCAGCGCATGCTGAAGAGCACAGTGCGCAAAAGTCACCAACTGTCTTCAGAGTCAATAGCTAAAGATCTCCAAACTGCATGTGGCCTTCAGATTAGCACAACAACAGTGCATTGAGAGCTTCATGGAATGGGTTTCCATGGCCGAGCAGCTGCATCCAAGCCTTGCATCACCAAGTGCAATGCAAAGCGTCGGATGCCGTGGTGTAAAGTGTGCCGCCACTGGACTCTAGAGCAGTGGAGACATGTTCTCTGAAGTGACCAATCACGAATCTGTCTGGCAATCTGATGGACGTATCTGGGTTTGGCGGTTGCCAGGAGAACGGTACTTGCCTGACTGCATTGTGCCAAGTGTAAAGTTTGGTGGAGGGGGGGGATTATGGTGTGGGGTTGTTTTTCAGGGGTTGGGCTTGGCCCCCTAGTTCCAGTGAAGGGAACTCCTTAAGGCGTCAGTATACCAAGACATTTTGGACAATTTCATGCTCCCAACTTTGTGGGAACAGTTTGGGGATGTCCCCTTCTTGTTCCAACATGACTGCGCACCAGTGCACAAAGCAAGGTCCATAAAGACATGGATGAGTGAGTTTGGGGTGGAGGAACTTGACTAGCCTGCACAGAGTCCTGACCTCAACCCCATAGAACACCTTTGGGATGAATTAGAGAGGAGACTGCGAGCCAGGCCTGCTCCCCCGACATCAGTGCCTGACCTCACAAATGTGCTTCTGGAAGAATGGTCAAACCTTCCCATAGACACCCTCCTAAACCTTGTGGACAGCCTTCCCAGAAGAGTTGAAGCTGCTATAGCTGCAAAGGGCGGGGCCAACTCAATATTGTACCCTATGGACTAAGACTGGGGGGCCATTAAAGTTTGTGTGCGTGTAAAGGCAGGGTGACCAATACTTTTGGCAATATATTGTATGTATGTATGTGTGTGTGTGTATATACAGGTGAAACTCGAGAAATTAGAATATCATGCAAAAGTTCATTTATTTCAGTAATGCAACTTAAAAGGTGAAACTAATATATGAGAGACTCATTACATGCAAAGCAAGTTAGTTCAAGCCGTGATTTGTCACAATTGTGATGATTATGGCTTACAGCTCATGAAAACCCCAAATCCACAATCTCAGAAAATGAGAATATTACATGCAATCAATAAAACAAGGATTGTACATAGAACAATATCGGACCTCTGAAAAGTAGACATGCATATGTACTCAGTACTTGGTTTGGGCCCCTTTTGCAGCAATTACTGCCTCAATGCGGCGTGGCATGGAAGCTATCAGCCTGTGGCACTGCTGAGGTGCTATGGAAGACCAGGATGCTTCAATAGCGGCCTTCAGCTCTTCTGCATTGTTCGGTCTCATGTCTCTCATCTTTCTCTTGGCAATGCCCCATAGATTCTCTATGGGGTTCAGGTCAGGCGAGTTTGCTGACCAATCAAGCACAGTAATCCCACGGTCATTGAACCAGGTTTTGGTGCTTTTGGCAGTGTGGGCAGGTGCCAAGTCCTGCTGGAAAATGAAGTCAGCATCCCCATAAAGCTCGTCTGCGGAAGGAAGCATGAAGTGCTCCAAAATCTCCTGGTAGACGGCTGCGTTGACCCTGGACTTAATGAAGCACAGTGGACCAACACCAGCAGATGACATGGCTCCCCAAATCAACACAGACTGTGGAAACTTTACACTGGACTTCAAGCATCTTGCAGTGTGTGCCTCTCCATTCTTCCTCCATACTCTGGGTCCTTGGATGCAAAAGTTGCTCTCATCAGAAAAGAGGACTTTGGACCACTGAGCAACAGACCAGGTCTGTTTTTCTTTATCCCAAGTAAGATGCTTCTGACGTTGTTTGTTGTTCAGCAGCGGCTTGACAAGAGGAATACGACATTTGAAGCCCATGTCCAGGATCCGTCTGTGTGTAGTGGCTCTTGATGCACTGACTCCAGCCTCAGTCCACTCCTTGTGAAAGTCCCCAACACTTTTGAATGGCCTTTTCCTGACAATCCTCTCCAGGCTGCGGTCATCCCTGCTGCTTGTTCACCTTTTTTCTTCCACATTTTTCCCTTCCACATATCTTTCTATTAACCTCCCTGGCGGTATGATCATGTCAGGAATTTTGTGCTGAAAGCGGTACCATTTTTTTGCATGGAAATATGTAGTTTTTAATTGTAGGCTGTAATTTTTAGGAATAACTCACTGAAATCTATCCGAAAAAGAGTCTATTAAACATTCCGGATATGATAAAACTTGAAACACGAAATCATAAATTATAATTTAATAAATAATCATAAAAAATAATAATATAATAATAATAAATTTAATTCAATAATATAATCAAACCAAAAACACTGAAATTTGAAATACAGAGGCAAATTCGCACATCGCTGAGCAAAGTCGCAAAATCGTTTTCAGTGTCTGATGACGAATTTCCCCACAAATCATTATCACTCAATTCTGCAAGTGGTTCTGATTTACTATCGCTGTTCTAAAACCGCTTTTGACGTAAAGGGACGCTTTTTGGCCGCCATGGACTTTTCTAAGTTTCCAGGCAGAAAGAACAGTCAAAATGCAGGCAGGGCACAGGACAAAGCAGTGGGGACAAAATGTTTGTGAAATGCAGTGAAAAAGCAATGACAGCAAAAATGTCATTTTTTTAAAAAATTTCAAATTTCCCGCCGGTTCCGCCTCCCGAACGTTCCGACGTCACGGGGACCGGAACACGGAAGCCAGATGCCGGCATCCGCCGGAGGAGATGGACGGGGACGCTGCAGGGGACCCATCGTGGGAGCGAAGGACAAGGTAAGTGCTGCAGGGACCCCCAGAGAACGCTGCATGGTAAGCCCGAGTGTAGCTTGGGGTTACCGTTCTTGGTATAGAAATTCTACCCCGAGCTACACTCGGGAAAACCGCCAAGGAGGTTAATGTGCTTTGATACAGCACTTTGGGAACATCCAACTTCTTTTGCAATTCCCTTTTGAGGCTTTCCCTCCTTATGGAGGGTGTCAATTATGGTTTTCTGCACAACTGTCAGGTCAGCAGTCTTTCCCATGATTGTGATTCCTACTGAACCAGACTGAGAGACCATTTAAAGGCTCAGGAACCCTTTGCAGGTGTTATGGCTTAATTAGCTGATTAGAGTGGGACACTTTGAGCTGAGAATATTGCACCTTTTCACAATATTGAGATTGTGGATTTGGGGTTTTCATGAGCTGTAAGCCATAATCATCACAATTATGACAAATCACGGCTTGAACTATCTTGCTTTGCATGTAATGAGTCTCATATATTAGTTTCACCTTTTAAGTTGCATTACTGAAATAAATGAACTTTTTTGCACGATATTCTAATTTTTCGAGTTTCACCTGTATGTGTGTGTATGTATGTGTGTGTGTGTATATATATATATATGTGTGTGTGTGTGTGTGTGTGTGTGTGTGTGTATGTGTATGTATATATATATATGTGTGTGTGTGTGTGTGTGTGTGTGTGTGTGTGTATATATATATATATATGTATATGTGTATATATGTGTGTGTGTATATATATATATATATATGTATATGTGTATATATATATGTGTGTGTGTGTGTGTATATATAAATTATAAAAAATAAAATAAAGCTTGCCCTTGCAGTGGGAGCCGTCACACTACAAGGTTTGTTGTTTGTTTGGTCTAGGGGTGCAGGGGTCGGGTGTATATCTCACTCCAGTGCTGTTCTCTGCTGGGAAGAGGTGAGCATGCAACCGGGGCCCATTCCTATCAATCTAACGCCAGACTTCTGATAGGAGGTGAGTAATTTCTTAAATCATTGTAATACTCCTTTACTATTCAGTCAGGTTGGGGGTGGGTTAGTGACCAATCTGTGTTGCCATAACTGCAGTGGAGAAAAATAAAGTCACCAACAAGGCTCTGCTGTCTGGCAGGCGTGCCTGTATGACAACCCTGGTGAAATTGCAAATCTTCCTGCAGAGGGGATAGTTCTCACAAATGTATTTCAGTGTTTTATTTGGCTGCTTACATGGAATTCAGGTTTGGGCCAAATTTTAAAAGTCTTCAGAGAGCATAAAGTTTGTATAAAACAGTCTACTTGGCTGCTTGTTCTAAGCCCAACACTGAGAATTTTTTTTAAATAGTGTCTTAGCCATAGTAAAAATTAAAATTAATAAAACTACTCTGGTTGCAATAGTCCCCTCCTATCCAGTGCTGTCCCCTGTAGTAATTTGATTCCACCACAAGATCTCAGTTTTTGGGATGAATTGCCACCAATGTGTAGCGTGTCTTAGAACTGCCCACCAACCAAGGGGGCAATCTTGGTGACACGTCATTGAGGACCACCCGGGACTGAAGAAGAGGCAGAGGACGCATCAAGGAACAGACCTGAAGATTTTTGGAGGGGAAGATGGTGGTGTTGGACCCCTGTTCAGAAGGGTGTAGGAGCAGAAGTTCAACACTCTGTTGGCTGAGCAGAATTGTGGCCCAGAATTGTTCTCTGTTAAAGATCAATATAATCCTGGGAATACAGTGCCGCATTTATTGGTCATGACTGGGATTATAGGATTTACAGAGGTGACGTGCCAGACATTGAACAGCACTTTGTAAATGCAGACTGTTCGGCCGGAGGATTGGGCAGTAGATGGGTAGACCATGCTGTTAAATGGATCTGTTCTGGTCCTTAACACTTTTGCTGCTGGCGCCATTTTTTGTGTTCATTTGTATACAGTTAAAGAGGAATTCTGGGAGAGGCAAAAAAAAATATCACCCATTAGTACACCCCCTTACGCAAAACACTAGACGGTTAATAAAATTGTGAAAATCCTTACCATTTAGGAGAGAAATCTAACTGAATTCTCATGACTAATTTTCATCTCTGTAATTTAAAAGATAACAGCATCTGCTCTGCCAAAGAGGAGGTGTAACAGCCGGGATTACTTCATATCCTATACTCTCTCTCTGCAGTAAAAGGAAACTACAGTTCCCATAATCCACAGGGAATTGTAGTGAATGTAGGTGGGTATACTAAGCCTGTAGCTGTTGAATGTGTCTGAGAGTCTCAGTCTGCCCACCACAGGAAGTCAGGCTGAGTTACATTTCTACTTCATGGAGAAAGAACTACAGAAGGGATGTGCCAAGACCAGTGGTGGGGGGAATAGGAGGCTTAGCAGCCACCGGTCTTATCAACAGGAAACCAAAGAGAATTAACGGTTTGATTTTAAAAATTAATCGGCTATTTCAGATCAACTACTGAGTGAACCAGAAGATGGATGACATTCAGTGAGGGTAGGAATGCAGCAAAAAGGACGTGTAAAGAAGATTTTGACTGGAGTTCTGCTTTAAGAAAATAGTTTTAGGTTTGAAGATCACTTCAAACCCCAAGAACATTACGTTTCCTGAAAGCAGAGACCCTGGAGAATAATAATGGTAGTTACAAATTAGCGCACACAAACACAATATGTTAACCAGTTTTTTGGTAACCTACAAAAAAAAAAATAAGAGGTTGCACCACATAGATTGATACCAAACATGTCAAGCCTTACAATTGGATGTGCGTGGAAGGATGGTGGATTTCCAACAGGTCATCCATAATACAAACCATACTTTTGAATACCGCCTTGGGGTTACGTCAAGGCAGTGTTCAAAAGTATTTATCTGTGGTTGTTTTTTCCTCAATACTGGCATGTCACACTAATTTTGGATCGGGACTCCAGCACTATGGCGCCCAGCATTTTATGGAGTGTGCGTCACAACATGCCAATATTGTATGTTTTGAGTGTCACGTTTAACACACCGGGACATTTGATGACCCGTTTGTTTACATTGGGTTTAACCCCAGGGATACATACACATTTGTGCCAGCTGGGGATGTGAAGTGTACCCTCCAGAAATATGGCTTCTAGCACTTGGATTAAGGGGTATGGGCGGACTACAAGAACATGGCGGCCACTACAAGAACATGGCGGCCGCCAGGACTACAACATCATGGCGGCCAGTAGGAAACTATGTTAGTTGCTAGGAGTGCCATGATTTACATATCATGATTAATCATCAGGATATTTGCCCACCTGTTTGTTTGCCTGGGTTTAAATATGTTTGGGCCAGCTGGGGATATGAGGGTTATCCTCCAGCAATATGGTTCTTGGCATTTGGATAAAGATGTAGAGGCGGACTATTATATCATGGTGGCCGCTACAACAACATGGTTTTGGGGGCATTTGTAATCACCATAAGCAACAAAACTTTATTAGAGATCTACCCCCCTATAGAGGGAGGTGTATTATAGCACTTTATTTTAATAGGTTGCACCAACACAGACACGTTGAAGATAGGTAGGCATTATTGACACATGCCTATTTGGTAATGGAGCACATTTGAATACACATTGATGAGGGAGGTGTATTGTAGTTTTTTTTAAAATTACTTTTATATGTAGTACCGCCAAACTCCCACAGCATTAGCACGGCAGCGCAGCATATTCAGTTTCCTCATTGACACACAATTATTTGTTTTTATTGCAAGCAGCAGCCTCTGGATTGCCATTTAAACGCTGCGCAGGACTTTGAAGATATTGATGTAACGGTATGTATTTTTTTTTTTTTACTTCACTTTTTCATTTAGTCCCCTTATCACAAAAGCCCCTTACGTAATAGCATTTTGTTTAGAGAGGTTCTCTAATACCGCTTTATGGGTCTATTCAACCCCTGATGTCTCCCTTGCATTTCATGGAAGCTAATGAATTGCATATCCCGCTCCAAGGGTTATTAGCTCATTTAGTCTAGGGGAGAGTAAAGTGGTTTACTTACCTGATCCTCCAGTACCCCGGCATACGACATGCCCCCATGTTTACGGCTATGGACAATTCTTTGGTGTCCTCATGTTCAGTGCAGGACTGTGGACCTTTATTGGTCTTGATGATATCAGGACATGACTACAAAAGATCTAGTAAGTAAACTTCTATGTCCCCTAGACCTAAACAAGCAATTAACCCTTGATGTGTGGGTCCAAGTTTCCTGGAGTTAGGCTTTAATTCTTGCCACAGCTGAGGCATGTGTACAGCCTTGAGTGGCTCCATTACTGTATTTAGTTGGGTGGTGAGGGGCAGTAAAACCACAGCTCAACCACCTGCTTTTACTGTCCCCCTGGTTGCCTGTGTGAACAAGCCCTTACAGCAGGGGTGTCAAACTCCAATTCAACGTGGGCCGCATCAGCATCATGGTTGTCCTCGAAGGGCCAGTTCTATCTGTAAGACTAGATGTTCAGAGCACCTGCGCACCCCCATTACCAGAAATCAAGAGTTCCCGCAGCATTGCTTACATCACAGTGCGCCCCCCCCCCCCCTTACCTAATTGCTGCTTTCGGGAAGAAGCTGAGAAGTAGACAGTGCAGAGTCTGGAGGAGGACCAGAGGAGGGCTGGAGTCAGCTGCCAGAATCTGCTGAATGCTGAGACCAGGGGAGGCAGAGATGTAGGGGTACCGCAACTGCACAGAGAGGCTCAGTATCTGTAGGAGGAGTTCTGTCCTCCTCTCTGCTGCTGCTGAGGTTGGGGGGTGACCGAGATGAGCCTCCCTCTGGCTGTATAGAAAAACGCAGGATCTGGTGGAGGAGTTCTTTCCTCTCTGCCGCTGACTGCTGAGACAAGGTGGGGGCAGAGATGTGGGGGGTGCTGCAGGAGAGGTGTGAAGGACAAAGGAAATGGCCTGGCGGGCCGCGTTCTGCACATGTGCCTTAGAGAGAAGTTCCCTTCACTTCATGCTGCATCTCCTGAATACAAAGTAAAAGGAAATCTTCCCAACAGAAAAGATGGCAAAAGCTACTATCTCTTCTCTATCCAAAAACTAAAAAAAAAAAAAAAATGTTGGCTGTGCAACCATCAACCTTCTTGTGCAGCTCCTCACCAAAGCCAGGAACATTTTGCAACCATTTTGGCATTTTAAATAAATTGGTAAATGAAGCCCTGTGATACGTGGTAGGAGACGGCGATGTGTGGGAGTCCTTTGCGGTCTTCATTTTTATTTGCATAGAGGGTTGAGATTTAAATGGAGCCATCAAAGTATTATGGGAGAGCCTGGCCATGACGCTTTGTTATGGAGCTTTCATTCTAATTTTTTTTTCAATATCGCGATTGTGGAGATGTTTACCCCTGGCTCTGTCCCACGTGGACTTTGCAGGGAGATGTCCTTCAGAGTAAATATTCTCATAGCTCCACCGCATGTTGAACCTTTTACCAGCTTACTGAGGCATCTTGTGTGAGCTATGTGCTACTAATCTACCCATTGTTCTGTTACCGGTTCACCGACCCCGGCCTCTCTCTCTTCCCATTTTGTAAATATTCTTTTGTATTATTAAGGTCTTTCATGGCAATATATGAGTTTCACCAGTTTAAAGCCCAACCTCAGGCATAAGGAGAAAAAAAATACAGCGCACACTGCATGGTCTAAATGCTTGATTTTACCTAGGGGTAGAGGATTCAGATATAATACGTACCCTATTCCCTGCTCCAGTGGACATCCTACTCTTTGTGCCCACATTCCCCTGCAGACTTTTCACGAAGGTGGTTCTGGCCATGGCTACACACCTCCATTGCCAATAGCCCTGCATTGTACTTGTTAATGCCAGGGGAGTACCCATAGACCAGAACAGGGCTTGAAATTTCCACTTGCCTGCTCGCCGATGGCGAGTCAAAATTATTGTGGGAGCGAGTGTGTCCCCCAGGGCCGTCTTGCTGAGCATGCTCGGAGCTCAGACCGGATCTGTCATTGGCACTGGGAGCCGTCAGACTGCTCAATAGCTGAGTGCAGTGAAAGCAAAGGAAGGAGTGTGTGCTGTGCTCTCTGCCTCCCCCTAGAGTGCAGTACCCGGATCTGTGAGTGAACAACGAAGTACAGCAACTTTTTATGGGAAGGGGGGGGTGTACATGTGTGTGTCTGTGTATGCATGTACAATTGTACATGTGTCAGTATGTATGTACGTGTGTCTGCGTGTGTGTGTGTATGTATGTACATGTGTCTGTGCGTGTGTATTTCTGTATATGTGTCTGTGCGTGTGTATTTCTGTATATGTACATGTATGTGTGTCTGTACATGCGTGTGTGTGTGTGTGTGTGTGTACGTACATGTGTGTCTGTGCGTGTGTTTACATGTTTCTGTGTGTGTGTATGTATATGTACGTGTGTGTGTGTGTGTGTGTGTGTGTACAGGTGTCTCTGTGTGTGTTTGTTGGTGGTGAGTAAATCTAAGGCCTGGCTAGTAGCTCAGGACTTGAAATTTTAAGCCCTGGTCCAGAATATTAGGGAGAAGAGGAGAGCAAGGAATAAGGTAAGTGATACAGGCTCTTCCTCTACCCCCATAGAGTTCATGAGCATTGAACCCTTGTAGTGGCACTGAGCCCATGCCAGAGTTGGACTTTAAAGTGTAGTAGCAAAAGTGTGTCCGCTCCAGGACAGGAAAGACTGATGACTATTGCAAATGATTATAATGAACTGTAATAATGGGTAAAATGTGCAGAGGAGGGGAGGAGAGCAGGGAATATGACAGTATGTAGAATAGAGAAGTGCTGGGTGTATGGCAGTGGGCAGAGTATGTGCAAGAGAGGAGTGTGAAGAGTATGAAAGTGGGCCGCATGTGCAGGTGAAGAGTTCTGAGGGTATGCAGGGTCATTGATAAGGCAGTACAGCCGGCCCTCCTGTGCTGGGCCTGGGACCCATCAGTTTAAAAGAGGGACCCTGGCATCTTCCGAGCAGGAGGGCCAGCTGTACTGCCTTATTGCTGACTGTTGTGGACCCCCCTGCAGCGATGGCAGCTTTTACTCCACTATCTCCCTCCAGCTGCAATGCGAAGGGATCAGTTCTAGAATCTGTGCCTCCACTTCTCTGCTCACCCCCAGCCCCCCATGTGCCCTCCCCACAGGGGGGGAATACTGTTCCTGGCCACCCCAATTACCTACCTCGTTTATCTGTAGAGGCAAAAGCCAGGGGGTTTACACATGCCGTGATGGTTTGCTTCTTGGCCGCAGCAGGAATTATACCTCTGAAAGTGCCCCGCAATTGCGTACTAGTTCAGGGATCAAGAGGTTAAAGCAGGAGGTGAGGAGGCAATGATAAATATGTATTTCTCCCCCCCCCCCCATATACTACTAATGGCAGTGATTTAGCGACTTGTAGTGGGACTGTGAGAGTGTGGCGGGCAATCTGACACTAACTGACACTGGGTGGGAACGAACTGATATCACCATTGACACTAATATAGGGATCCGTGATAATACAATAGTAATAATACTATACTGTCACAGTACTGTACTAATGACACTGGCTGGGATCACAAGCTTAATAATGGCATGCAATGCCAAGCTGCAGTTTCTAAAGCGAGCAAAGTCCTCTCTTGTATTAAAAGAGGTATAGACTCCAGAGAGAGAGATATAATTTCCCCCGGTACAAATCATTAGTAACACCTCATCTGGAATATGCAGTTCAGTTTTGGGCACCAATTCACAAAAAGAACATTGGGGAACTGGAGAAAGTACAGAGAAGGGCAACCAAACTGATACGAGGCATGGAGGAGATCAGCTATGGGGAAAGATTAGAGGAACTGAATTTATTCTCTCTTGAGAAGAGGAGATTAAGGGGGGATATGATCAACATGTATAATACATAAGGGGGATGTGATCTCCATGTATAATACATAAGGGGGGATATGATCTCCATGTATAATACATAAGGGGGGATATGATCGTCATGTATAATACATAAGGGGGATATGATCACCATGTATAATACATAAGGGGGATATGATCACCATGTATAATACATAAGGGGGGATATGATCACCATGTATAATACATAAGGGGGGATATGATCACCATGTATAATACATAAGGGGGGATATGATCTCCATGTATAATACATAAGGGGGGATATGATCTCCATGTATAATACATAAGGGGGGATCTGATCTCCATGTATAATACATAAGGGGGGATATGATCTCCATGTATAATACATAAGGGGGGATATGATCTCCATGTATAATACATAAGGGGGGATATGATCTCCATGTATAATACATAAGGGGGGATATGATCTCCATGTATAATACATAAGGGGGGATATGATCTCCATGTATAATACATAAGGGGGGATATGATCTCCATGTATAATACATAAGGGGGGATATGATCTCCATGTATAATACATAAGGGGGGATATGATCTCCATGTATAATACATAAGGGGGGATATGATCTCCATGTATAATACATAAGGGGGGATATGATCTCCATGTATAATACATAAGGGGGGATATGATCTCCATGTATAATACATAAGGGGGGATATGATCTCCATGTATAATACATAAGGGGGGATATGATCTCCATGTATAATACATAAGGGGGGATATGATCTCCATGTATAATACATAAGGGGGGATATGATCTCCATGTATAATACATAAGGGGGGATATGATCTCCATGTATAATACATAAGGGGGGATATGATCTCCATGTATAATACATAAGGGGGATATGATCACCATGTATAATACATAAGGGGGGATATGATCACCATGTATAATACATAAGGTGGTGGGGTCACAAAGGTGGTGGGGTCGGCCTGCTCCTATCACCGCTGAGCACCTTCCAGGTCCTCCCTAACCCTCCCTCCCTAACTTTCTCCTCCTTCGAGGCTCACTGCATCCGGCTCTTCTCACCCACCCCCCTAAGGATCGCAGTGATCTACAGGCCTCCCGGATCCATACCCCGCTTCCTGGATGACTTCGCTGCCTGGCTTCCCTTCTTCCTCTCCTCTGAGCTACCAACCATCATCCTCTGGGACTTCAATATCCCCATCAATGACAACAGCCCGGCTACTTCCCAATTCCTCCACCTAACCTCCTCCTTCGCGCTCACACAGCACACTCAATCCTCCACCCACATCATTGGGAACACCCTGGACCTCGTCTTCTCCCACCTCTGTACCCTCAACCAGTTCTCTAACACCCCCTTCCCTCTCTCCGACCACCACCTCCTCACGTTCTCCATCTCCCCTTCCCCTAACTCCCCCCCCCCAGAGCGCCAATCCATCACCAGCCGCAACCTTCGCAACCTGAACCCGGCCCCCCTCCACTCAGCTGCCGACCGCCTACACGACAGAATCCTTCCACTGTCTTGTCCTGACCTAGCCACTAACACGTACAACGACTCACTATCAGCTACCCTAGACTCTCTGGCACCCCTAACCACACGCTACATCAAACCCAGACCGCTCCAACCATGGCAGAACGACCACACTAAATGCCTCAAACGTCGCAGTCGTGCGCTGGAGAGACTATGGCGCAAAACCAGGTCCCCCCGTTCATTCTCCCTCTACAAATCTGCCTTCCTCACTTACACCTCCTCCCTCCACGCCGCCAAGCAGGCTTACTTCGTAAACCTGATTAACACCCTCTCCTCCTGCCCTCGCCGACTCTTCTCCACCTTCAACTCCCTGCTCTCTCCCCCCCCTCCTCCACTCAGTACCTCACTCACCGCCCACGAGATTGCCACTCATTTCCACAATAAAATTGATGCTATCCGTCAGGACATAGTCAACTCGCAATCTACCTCCCCACCTAGCCTCCCCCCCCCTATCTCCCCCTCATCTCTTCCCTCCTCTGACCTCGCAACCGCACTGCCCCCCTCCACACCCAAGACCCCGCTTACCGTAACCCCACCAGCTCTGCACTCCTTCAGCCCCGCTACCACTGAGGAAGTCACCAGGGTCTTCTCTGAAGCCCGCCTCACTACCTGCCCCCTAGTCCCTATCCCCTCTCGACTCCTCCAGTCACCCCCCTCTTCCCTCATCTGCTCCCTCACCCACATCTTCAATCTCTCCCTCTCTACCGGCGTATTCCCCTCCCCCCTAAAGCATGCGCACATCACCCCCATACTCAAAAAGCCCTCCCTGGACCCCTCTGACCCAAACAACCTCAGACCCATCTCCCTGCTGCCACTCACTTCCAAACTCCTGGAGCGCTTAGTCTACAACCGCCTAAGCGCCCACCTAACTGACAACAACCTCCTTGATCCACTACAGTCCGGCTTCCGTCCCCTACACTCCACCGAAACCGCCCTCCTCAAAATCACCAACGACCTACTTACCGCCAAAGCCAAAGGCGACTACTCTGTCCTCCTCCTCCTGGACCTCTCCGCGGCCTTCGACACAGTTGACCACCCCCTCCTCCTTAATAAACTATTCTCCCTTGGCGTCAGAGACACCGCTCTCTCCTGGTTCTCCTCTTACCTATCCCGACGCTCCTTCAGCGTTTCCTACAATGGTGCCACCTCCCCTTCCCTCCCCCTCTCTGTTGGGGTCCCCCAGGGCTCTGTCCTTGGACCCCTTCTCTTCTCCATCTACACCTCCTCCCTTGGCAAACTCATACACTCCCACGGCTTCAACTACCATCTCTATGCTGATGACACTCAAATTTACCTCTCCACCCCTCACCTCACCTCCACTTTCTCCGCCCGCATCACTCACCTCCTAAACGACATCTCTGACTGGATGTCGCTCCATTTCCTCAAACTCAACCTCTCCAAAACCGAGCTTCTCGTCTTCCCTCCTGCCCGCGCCCCCCCCCCCCATCCTATCCATCACTACTAACATCACCACCATCAATCCCGCCCCGCAAGCCAAAGTCCTTGGGGTCATTCTGGACTCTAACCTCTCCTTCCAACCTCATGTCAAATCACTGACAAACACATGCAGGCTCCACCTCCGCAATATCGCCAAAATACGCACCTTCCTTACCCCAGACACCGCTAAACTACTTGTGCACTCCCTGATTATCTCACGCCTTGACTACTGCAACTCCCTCCTCACCGGCCTACCCCAGTGCAAACTCTCCCCGCTTCAGACCATCCTGAACTCAGCTGCCAGACTCATCCACCTCACCAGCCGCTCCACCTCTGCCACCCCCCTCTGCCTCTCCCTCCACTGGCTCCCTATCGCCCAACGCATCAAATTCAAACTACTCACTCTGACCTACAAAGCCATTCACAACACTGCCCCTAACTACCTCACCGACCTGATTCCCAAGTACCACCCTACCCGTACCCTTCGCTCTTCACAGGACCTCCTTCTATCTTGCTCCCTGGTCTCCTCCTCACACGCACGTCTGCAAGACTTCTCCAGGTCCTCCCCCATCCTCTGGAACTCACTACCCCAATCCATCAGACTGTCACCTTCCCTCCTCACCTTCAGGCGCTCCCTGAAAACCCACCTCTTCAGGGAAGCCTACCCCACCCTCACCTAACTGCTGCTCTCCTTCATTCCTCCTACCACTCCATCCCCCACAGCCACTTCCTCCTGTACCACTACCCCCTCCCTCCCAGATTGTAAGCTCGAAAGAGTAGGGCCCTCTTACCCCTCGTGTGCTGTTCGTAGCTGCTGTAATGTTTCATGTATTGTCCCCCCCTCTATTGTACAGCGCTGAGCAAACCCTTTGGCGCTATATAAACTCAATGTAATGTAATGTAATGTATAATACATAAGGGGGATATGATCTCCATGTATAATAAGGGGGAATATGATCTCCATGTATAATACATAAGGGGGGATATGATCTCCATGTATAATACATAAGGGGGGATATGATCTCCATGTATAATACATAAGGGGGGATATGATCTCCATGTATAATACATAAGGGGGGATATGATCTCCATGTATAATACATAAGGGGGGATATGATCTCCATGTATAATACATAAGGGGGGATATGATCGACATGTATAATACATAAGGGGGGATATGATCGACATGTATAATACATAAGGGGGGATATGATCGACATGTATAATACATAAGGGGGGATATTATCGACATGTATAATACATAAGGGGGGATATGACCTCCACGTATAATACATAAGGGGGGATATGATCTCCACGTATAATACATAAGGGGGGATATGACCTCCACGTATAATACATAAGGGGGGATATGACCTCCACGTATAATACATAAGGGGGGATATGACCTCCACGTATAATACATAAGGGGGGATATGATCTCCACGTATAATACATAAGGGGGGATATGATCTCCATGTATAATACATAAGGGGGGATATGATCACCATGTATAATACATAAGGGGGATATGATCACCATGTATAATACATAAGGGGGGATATGATCACCATGTATAATACATAAGGGGGGATATGATCTCCATGTATAATACAGAAGGGGGGATATGATCTCCATGTATAATACATAAGGGGGGATATGATCTCCATGTATAATACATAAGGGGGGATATGATCACCATGTATAATACATAAGGGGGATATGATCTCCATGTATAATACATAAGGGGGGATACGATCGCCATGTATAATACATAAGGGGGGGATACGATCACCATGTATAATACATAAGGGGGGATATGATCACCATGTATAATACATAAGGGGGGATATGATCTCCATGTATAAATACATCAGTGGTTCATATAGTGAACTCGGTGTAGAGCTATTCACCCTGAGGTCATCACAGAGGACAAGGGGGCACTCTTTACGTCTGGAGGAAAATAAATTTAATCTCCAAACACGGAAAGGTTTCTTCACAGTAAGAGCTGTGAAAATGTGGAATAGACTCCCTCAAGAGTTGGTTCTGGCCAGCTCAGTGGGTTGCTTTAAAAAAGTCCTGGATTGTTTCTTAGATACACAGAATATAACTGGATACTAACATTTATAGGTAAAGTTGATCCAGGGAATATCTGATTGCCTCTCGGGGGATCAGGAAGGAATTTTCTTTCCCTACAGGAGCAAATTGGATCATGCCTTGCTGTTTTTTTTTTGCTTTCCACTGGATCAACTGTGGGTATAGGATTATAACTTTTTTTTTTTAATGGTTGAACTGGATGGACTTTTGTCTTTTTTTTCAGCCAGAATATGTAACTATGATGGATGGTGGGATCTCCCCATGATGGGCACGGCAGCAGAGGTCTCGCTAACAGACTTCCAGAGAGATAAGAGAGGTTTAACTCTCCAGAATCGCCCAAATACTGAATTATCTGTTGTGGGTGGACTAACCCTTTAAGCTAGTATCTTCTGCCACCAGTTATAAATGGATTCTCGTACTGTAAATATTTCGGCTGTGTATTGAAAGTAGGTCAGCTCTTTTATATATTTACACACAATAGAGCACTGTTACTATGGATTACTGGACTCCGGAAGAGTCTTGTGACAATCACAGTGGAAGTAGGAGCTCTTATTTTTAGTTGTATATAAATCACATTGTGTTTCCTGCCGCACAAGGACCAGGGCAAGGAAGCCTGTACAACTTTTATATTGAAAGAGAAAATGGCCAAGGATACGATGTGAACATTTCCAACAATACAAAGGATTATGGCTAAGGATGACCCATTTCCTATAAGGAGACCTCCACCCTAAAGTCTGCATTTTAATTTGAAATAGAATTATCCATTTCCATTTACACATGCATCGATTGCAGAATTGCTAGGGGAGAAAGTGGGGGCCTTAAAGTGTGTATCCATTCAAAAAGGTTTTTTTTTTATTTTGGATAGATTATGGAAGGATTTGAACCTCTGTCAGGTTTTTTTTTACAACTATCCGGAATTCTGTTAGAGAGATTATCCACAATCCTGTCCCATGCATGAATGTTCCACCAGACAGGAAATGAAGAAAAATTTCGAACAAAATAAAAATGCTTTTTTTAGTAGGAGAAGGCTAGAACCCTTGAAGAAACCGCGTCTCTAAGTCTAGATTTATAAGTAACTTTAATAGCAGATAAGGTAGGCAACTCCTATTTAGATAAAAATGGACAGGATCATCAGCAAGGTGGGAGACCGGACTGTCTTTCCACAGTGGTGGGACGACTGCCTTTCCAATGCGGTGGGACGACTGCCTTTCCAATGCGGTGGGACGACTGCCTTTCCAATGCGGTGGGACGACTGCCTTTCCAATGCGGTGGGACGACTGCCTTTCCAATGCGGTGGGACGACTGCCTTTCCAATGCGGTGGGACGACTGCCTTTCCAATGCGGTGGGACGACTGCCTTTCCAATGCGGTGGGACGACTGCCTTTCCAATGCGGTGGGACGACTGCCTTTCCAATGCGGTGGGGTGACAGCGGTGGGATGACTGCCTTTCCACAGCGGAGGGATGACAGCGGTGGGATGACTGCCTTTCCACAGCGGTGGGATGACTGCCTTTCCACAGCGGAGGGGATGACAGCGGTGAGATGACTGCCTTTTCACAGCGGTGGGAAGACTGCCTGTCAGGGCTCTGTCCTCGGCAGAGATGTTAGGAGACCTGGCACCCCTGCCAGTACCTTGCATGGCCGCAGAAGTTCACATCGGCTCAAATTCGGCACCAAACGGCCTTTATAAGGAAGCCCTGCACTACTCTCAGTTGCTGGTTGATCTGATTTGTTGTTTTCTGTTAACGACTCGGCTTGCTCCTAGACCTGTCTGCTCTGTTTAACCCCGACCTGAACCGGGCTTGTGTCACGGATCTTCTCTCCTGCTCTCTGTGTATGACCTCAGCTATCCCTTTTGACTACATCTGCACCGATCCCCACCTGGCACCCAACCTTGGCTCGAACTGGTTGTCCTGTGATCCTCTGTTCTCTGGAAGACCTGCATACCACGCAAAGGCACCCCTGCCTGCAGACCCCCATCTCAGCGCATCAGCCGTGCTCTTGGGTGGACCCCCAAACAAGCACTCCCACTGGTGACTCCTGCTATCCCACCTTCAGGGGAGTCTGGAACTAGTCCGCAAGGGAAGCCCTCTTTCCATTGGCCTCTATCACCAGGTACGTTATAGTGCCTTTCCACAGTGGAACGGACTTGTGTGCTCCTTTCTCAAGCCAGAAACGCATCACACTTTGGGTGACTTCACAATGCCGGATGTTGCGGTCCATGGCTGTGTTCCAGCAGGCACCAAAGATCAGCGGAGGTTCCAGTCAGCTTTCACCATCCATGCCGGTCCCACAACCTTACTGCAGCATCATCCCACCACTGTGGAAAGGCAGTCCGCTCACCCACCTTACTGATCAGCCTATCTATTTTTATCTGAAAGTTCTGGGCTGGGCTCGGGCGGAGGGTTGTTTTCACTGGGCTCAGGCTAGGGGGGATGGTATTGACTTGGCTCAGGCGGGGGCAGTCTCGACTGGGCTCAGGCGGGGGGCGAGCCCACAGACATGTAACGGCACTGTTCGGCACTGTTTATGAATCACAGCTACAGCCAGGACTGGCTGCGGAGGTAGGAGTGCTGCCCTCTGACTCTGGGAGCCTTGGGGCGGGGTACTGCTGTCCTTGGACTCCACTGTGATGTACAATGCCTTCAAAAAATATTCCTACCCCTTGACATTTTACACATTTTGTTCTGTTACAGCCAAAAATGTAAATATATATTATTGATTTTATGTGATAGACCAACACAAAGTGGTACATAATTGTGAAATGGAAGGAAAATGATAAATGGTTTTCAATATTTTTTTACAAACATCTGAAAAGTGTGGCATGCATTTATATTCAGCCCCCTTTACTCTGATACCCTTAACTAAAATCTAGTGGAACCAATTGCCTTCTGAAGTCACCTAATTAGTAAATAGAGTCCATCTGTGTGTAATTTAATCTCAGTATAAATACAGCTGTTCTGTGACGCCCTCAGAGGTTTGGTATAGAACATTAGTCAACAAACAGCATCGTGGAGGCCAAGGAACACATCAGACACGTCAGGGATAAAGTTGTGGAGAAGTTTAAAACAGCGTTAGGTTATAAAAAATATCCCAAGCTTTGAACATCTCTCGGAGCACTGTTCAATCCATCATCCAAAAATGGAAAGAGTATGGCACAACTGCAAACCTACCAAGACATGGCCGTCCACCTAAACTGACAGGCCGGGAAAGGAGAGCATTAATCAGAGAAGCAGCCAAGAGGTCCATGGTAACTCTGTAGGAGCTGCAGAGATCCACAGCTCAGGTGGAGGAATCTATCCACAGGACAACTAATTAGTAGTGCACTCCACAAATCTAGTTTTTATGGAAGAGTGGCAAGAAGAAAGGCATTGTTAAAAGAAAGCCATAAGAAGTCCTGTTTGCAGTTTGGGAGAAGCCATGTGGGGGACACAGCAAACATGTGGAAGAAGGTGCTCTGGTCAGGTGAGACCAAAATGGAATTTTTTGGCCTAAAAGTGAAGGAGGCCTTCAGTCTGCCTGAATCATAGTGAGTAGCCACAGAATCCTCAAAGATGGACTGTTGCTCTTGCACCCCTTCTGGATAGAGGGACTGTTCCAGACCTAGCTGCCAGGGGTGCACTGCGCCTTGGAGGAAGCCCCCCGTGCTAAAAGCTGTTGCTACCTTTTTGTCGAGAAAACTCTGCTTTGTATCGTCTATCTGCATCAAGATAGTGTCCTCAGCCAAGTTCTCTAGTTCCAGGCATCCCAAAGCTTTTAATCCCTATCCCAGTTTTTCTAAACAAATAAAACAACAAAATAGAACAATTCCTGCCTGATCATTATCTGAGGATTGAATGAGATGTAACACCCTTTTTTATTTGAAAATCATACATAGGTGGATACAGCATTGATCCGATGCTGCATCTGTCCCCTGTCAGCTCTAAGGGTGAGAACTGAGCAATCAGACACCGCTGATCGCTCAGTTCTCCCTGCTTCACTGAACAGAGAATGGTGGCTGTCTGCTCTGCCCCCCCACCCCCCACCCCCGAGCATTCACTGGTGTGCTGGGCTGCGGACGGGTAGGAAGCGGCTGGCTCAGGCTCTTAGTGGCTTACTAAGAGGCTGAGCCAGGGGCCTGGACCAGCTCTGTAACGCACGCCAACAGCGGGCCTTAGTGATCTACAGCCAACCAGCTTTACACCTGCGTTTAAAAGCAGGACCAATCACTGGGTCTGCGGTACAATTGTAGTTTTATGTGAACTTGTTTTTCAGTTCAGGAAGTAGATGGTGACCCTGGATAATCCCTGAACAATGATGGCTCCATCCTTCTGAAGAGAAAAGCAGGAGACGGAATTGTCAGGGGGAGAACTGTGATCTTAGTCAGAAATACCTGTAAGCAAAAAATATATCTAATACTATGTTTATTTCAAGTGTTTGTGGTGTGTTAGTCTTTAGTGTACTGGGAACATTTATTACCTGGAATTTTCTTGTAGTAAATCCCTGATGTGTTTAGAAATAGAGCTTGTCTGTGGACAGTCTAAATTTACCAAAAAAGTACATAAATCTGTTGGCAAGGTAGACCAAGAATGAATAGCACCACATCGCGCCAACACATGTAAACTGTGTTGCCACACATTATTGCAACTCCATAGTGTGAATAGACTCTGAGATTGAGACGTTGAACCAATTTATAATCAAACTTTCAAGACTTGGTGTATGAGTGTCTGTAATTTGTTAGGGTACAAACTGTGAAGCTTCTGCTTCTATAAGCATAAGAGAAGTAAGTTGATAAGGCCCGGACCAATGCCTCCTCAGATATTCCCACCATAACTGTTCCCATCATGGTCAACTGAGAGGAGAGCCAGCGAAAAAAACGTGCTGTTGAAATTTATATTTACCAGATGGTTTGAAAAAGACTTTGAATCAGCTAGGATGGCTTGAGTTCATAGTTGGGCAAGGCCAGCTTTGGGATGGCCTACTCAACCTTCTGAACTTTGAGCAGATATTAATTTTCTAAAAAATTTACAGCATTAATTGGTATTTTTTTAATGCAGTTTAAAAACCATGATAATAAAACTTTGTATAGAACTGGAAAAGGGATGAACAGAATCGGGACCCAAACAAGCACCAGTTAGATGTCCTATGGGCACATGTACTATCTGGAGAAGACAGGAAAGAAATTACTTCTGTTGAGGCTTTTTCGCTGTCCAGTCATAGGCTGAAGGCAGGTTGTTGGCCACGTTTTATTGCTTAACTACATCCTGAAATTAGTTGTATAATACTATGACCCATGATCCTTGCTTATACATGGCTAGGAAGATAAATGGTAAACCAATGTAGATTGTGTCCTCAGCACTTTATGCTTTCATTGTTAGGAACACAGAAACTTTCATTTTGTTACAGCCCTTATAAACAGGGATTGTCCCTGTAAAACTGAGATCTCTGGTCACTCAAAGTAAAAGCATCCTGACTTCTTTTCTGTGTAGTGGCAGGATGGACTTGCTCCCCTAGGAACACATGCCTGGTCTAAGCCATTGATACAGCCTGTACTCTTATGTCTGCTAGCCAATTTATAGTAGACTAAAACTGAGCCCTAACCTTCAGCTTTGATGATTCTGTATGACCTCCATCCTGCAAAGAACTTTCTTCTCTATATGTAAATGGAATAATGTATTCAACAGATCAATCCTCTTTAAGGCAATTAGTGCCTGTATATCTTAGTGCAGTGAGTAATATGTTTTCACCTCACATTCTGGCACCTAATGTCAATGTTTTCCTACGTTCCCAGGAGAACTCGAACTATTAGCGTGTCTGTTAATAAATGGTGCACTCAGAGTACATTAATGGAAGTGGTTGGTGCTGGGCGGTTGGAATCGAATTGGCGGTTTCTGATGGAGGGAAGCAATCTGAGGCCTGGCTGTGGTTCTAGAATGGGAAACATTTAATGATTCAATGGTGAGATCATGAATTTGCTGAATAATGGGTTGTGATAGGTGTTTTATTGCAGCACTGCACTATTGAAGGGAGAAGTCTTATTAAGACAATGAAGTCAGTACAAAGAGGAAGACTGTAAGAAGTGGATTTGTCAGTCTGGACTATTCAAATAGGGTCCGTATAGAATCCTAAGCACACTCATGACCGCATTTCCAACTCTCCCCATCTGCCTCTATGACTGCACTGTCCATCCCCCCGCCCCCCAAAATGCCTCTCTGACTGCACTGCCATCCCTACCTGTCTGTGATTGCACTGCCTAGTCTTCTCATCTACCTATTTATCTGCACTTCCCACTCTCACCATGTTCCATTTTGATTGCACTGCCATTCCTGCCTGTCTTTATGACTGCACTGCCAACGTCCCCATCTGCTCCTTCTTTGACTATACTGCCCACGCTCCCCACCTGCCTCTCCTGGAATGCTGCTTGCTTTCCTTGCCTTCTTCTAAGCGTGCTACTCACCCTCCTCACTCAACTCTTGGAGTGCACAATCTGCCCTCCCCACCTGCCTCTCTGAGTTTGCTCTCCACCCTCTCCACCTTCCTCTCCGAATAAGCTGTCCTCCCTCTACCTGCCACTTTGAGCCCACTGGCCACATGTCTATGCCTCTTGGTTAAACCTAAAAACAATCATTATACCTTGCACCTTTACCAGTCCTTGGTTTTTCCTTTTTCAGGCTTTTCCCCTTTTTTAAATTTTCACTAGGTAATTCTATGAATAACACTTTGGTTCCTGGGTGGCAGGAAGTCATTTTCCCACTGTATCTATGAAGGGAACCATGGCTGCCACCCAAAAAAATGTACCGCTAGCCATACAAACTGAACAAGAGAAATCATGGATTCTCCCATCCATGCTGAACAATGTGGATGGAGGAATCTTCCCTTCCTGCTATTGTAGTATGGCAGCCGTTACTCCATCTGATTGGCTGAGAATTTTCCGTCCTGCTCTTTCAATTTTTAAAAAAATGTTGTCAAGCCAAGAGAGCCACATATGGCCTGAATTTTGTATGACCAGTGTAACCCATCACTAGCCTACTCAAAACTAAAAACAAACATTTGTTGGAGTTGGCCTGTAAAGTGACTCTCACTACGAAGTCAAAACAGAAGAATTACCTGTAAAAGAAAAGGCCAAATACTCTCAATGGCCTGTGTGCTAGAAAGCCACCATGATGCTGCTTCTGGGCCACTGTACATATTGGGGTGGGTTTTAGCAGCTGCTAAATTCTGTGGTTCCTCTTGTCACTTAGGAGCTAACGAGAGGAACCACAGGGTGTGATGGGGGAGCAGGTACTCTACACATCTGGAAGTGTGGCATACATACTGAGAGCTGAGGGGACTTCTCAACACACAGGCGCCTCAAAGGTAGGTATAGATCCTCTTCTGTAGATAATTCTTTTACGTCTGTTTTCACACTGTAGTGACAGACAACCAGACAGGTAGAATTTTTGTTTTTGAAGGTCAACACAGACTGGCACTGCATCCTTCTCAGTAAAGGTTTTGATATCTATGAGCCTGGACATACCATCTTCACCACTCATCCTGGAAGACCCAAAGTTTTGACAATCCTCCTAGCAATGGTTTGCAAACATAAGTTTTTGTCGCTAATTTTAAATAGGGTGTTGGATGTACTATTAGTTGAAGCAATAGTTTAGTTTGGTTAGTTTGTAGGGCACTGTGTTTGGTGCAGTGCCATTCATTATTAAGGGCACCCAAGTGCATGGTACAGTAGCTGCCAAGTCACAACACACAGTAATGCAGCACAGTACTGTGCCACATGGGAGAAATAAAAGGCACACATTCTTTAATTGGTACTTTAGATGGCAATGCTTTCATGAAAGGGCTTCCTTAACCCAACATATGTTAATTTGCAACATAATGCATGTTGATCGTTCTTCAACTTGCCACAACAGACCACATAAGTGTGAATGGGCCCTTAAGGTTCAGGTCGCAAATCCATTTGAAGAATTAAATGATTTTCCTATTCTTCACTTTTCAGATTATTTTATGTTGTGTTTGATCACTTTTCTTGGCTCTGGATCTGTTGCTGGGGAAAAGCGGAACATGGAGCTGTAGCTTCGAACTCTGGAGATCTGAGAAATTGGTAACTGTGGAGAAGTTTCCATTGTCTACAGGTATCAGGATGACCAATTATCCTGCTGTGTCTCCAGGGATCCATTCCTGCTTGGGAAGAAGTCTCCTCAGTGGGTTATATTAATAAATCTCTTTCCATATTTAGAATGTGCTGCAAAAGTCATGGAAGGTTTTTTATGTATCTTAGTGTTCTGGGGACTAGTGCTAAAAAAAAAAAAAGGATGTTGGTGTCTGTAGCAACCAATCATATGTTCGTATTTTGTATCTCAAAGCATCATTTTCTGTTTCCTTCCAGATCTCCAAGGTGTTTGTGATTTGTTTGCATTACTGCTTTTTAACTGGTTTTAACTTTAAACGTTCAGAATTGTGTACTGTATAGGCTGCAGTGTCAGGGATGTGATTGGTCCCCAGTTCTCTGCATGGTCACCAGCTTCTGGTGAATGGATAAAGGCTACATCCTCTTTGAGGTCACAAGCCTTTAGTGAATGGAAAAAGGGTACAATCTCTGTGCGGTCACTGGCCTGCAATGCAGGGCTGGATATAGCCTGTCCGATGTGGGAGTACAGTAAAAAATGTCAGGGGGCCAGAGGATTGGAGGTCAGCAAGGCAGAGGACAGGTCGATGCTGGCAGGGCAGAAGACAGGTCACTGCTGGCAAGGCAGGGGACAGGGGCACAGCTCCTTCTCCTATCCACATAACTGAGATCAGTATAGTGTCAGTCCAGGACAGGACAGTATAGTGTCAGGCTAGCACTTATCGTGTCAAACTAAGGATGGAAAATATCAGATTAGGGTGGTATAGTGGCAGATTAGGGCCACATGGTGGTTTGGCTTGGGGGGGAGAGGGCACAACTAAAATCTGGGGGGGGGGGGGGGCACCCCCCTAGATCAATGAATGGTTAAGCTACTTTTTTTTTTTTAGTTTTTTTAGTTTTTTTGTAAGGTCCACAGCCTGTAGGAACTTGGCTGGAGATGATTTGCCTGTGAAGTCATTTACCTCTAGTGAATGAACAAAGCCATGGGTCTCTACTGAATGGATAAAGGCTGCATTTTGAGGTCAGTGACCTTTTAGTGAATGAATAAAAGCTGAACCCTCTGTGAGGACACCCACCTCTAGAATGAATAGGGACTACACCCTCTGCATGATCAGTGGCCTTTAGTGAATGGATAAAGGTTGCACTCACTTGTGGGCTCACCAGCCTCTAGTGAATGGAAGAAGCTGTTTTTAGAATTGGCTTTAATCATGTTGCCTGTACATGTTCTTTGCGAATGGCTGTAGTAGTTTTGTAGTTGAGTGTTTGTTTTCCTACGTATAGGAATTTCAGTAATGTGATCTAACCTGTTTTTTTCCGAGAAAATCCTTGCAAAGGCGAGGATCATTTTAATAGCTAAAAGAGCTTATTGAGGAATCAGATCTAAACAGTTTTAAACAGTTTCAGGCTATTTTCGATCTTTTAAACTGTATTCTTACAGGAAAACGCCACTTGCTAAATCAGCGGCTTTGTAATTTTGTGTTAAAAATTACCATGCCATCTACCTTTTTATGGTTTTAATATACTAGTGAGCGTGAACATATTGTAAGAGAAACAAGAGAACTGTATATTTTAATCTCATACTAGCCATATGTCTGTAAGCTCAAAAACTCTGGTTGGATGTACTATTTTTATTGCCCAACATGTTTTGACACTTCGGTACATGCTTATATTTTGTTTTTTTCTGTGCTTTGTACTGTTTCACATTAAAATTCAATAAAAAGTATGCTTGGAAAAAAATACCATACCATCTAAGTGCAGCTGCAGTTTTCTAAAATTTAACAAAAAAAAAAGGGGGAAACGTAACTTAACCCCCCGCATTTTCTGCTGCCTGCCCCTTTCCTTGTGTTGTGAAATGGTGAGCAACCCATGGCCATAATTTTTCCCCTGCAGTTCTGCTTCCAGTGCCTTAAATATGAAGAAATAAATCAATACAGGAAATACAGAAAAAATACATAATATAATCAAATTTTATGTATTTATTTCAAAACACTGGACTTGGGGTGGTTATAGTGTAGTGATTTTGATGTTTTGCGACTCCAGATGGCAGCTTATACCCATTGCAATCTTGAGCTGCTCTGTACAGTTTTTATGGCTTTTGTCTCCCAAACAATACACTCTAATTTTGTTTTCAAGATAAAACCAGCCTTATCTCTCCATCTTATTTTGCGGACTAACCAAGTTGCTTATGTGCTTACTGTCCTGCTACTGCACAATGCTTGTGGCTACTGGCTGACAAATAATACATTCATTTTTATTGCAAGATAAAGCCTGTCTTGTCTCTCTCTATATGCTGCCAGGGCTGTCTCAATACATGAGGGGCCCCATGATAATCTTGCATTACATCATACTTGTCAACTGTCCTGGTTTTGCTGGATTGCACTTTTTACTAAGCTGGCCCAGACAGCTTCCCAGAACCTGTACTGTGTCCTCCATATCCCAGTATCATGCCCTCCTGACTCCAACCCCCTCTTCCCCATACTATGCACTTTGTATTGATTGGTCTTTGATTTATGGCATGTTTTCTTATTGTTTAAAAACCATTTTATTGAAAGTTCTATTAAACATATATGTTCAATTCTATCAACTATTTCTACTTCAATTCTTGAGAGTAGGTGTGTAAATTGGGGCAGGCTTTTAGGGGCCCCAGTGCATTACTTTGCCCAGGGGCCCATGATGCTATTAAGATGGTCCTGTGTGCTGCCTATTCAAGTGATCGCCCTGTCCTGACACTGGCCAATTTCTAAAAAACATATGCCTGAAGTGTGGTACTGTGCAAAAAGAAAAAATAAGCTCACAAAGTATACTAATAACCACTGGAAGACCAAGATATATATATATATATATATATATATATATATATATATAAAAAATACATTTATCTATAAATGCAGAGTCCCTAGAGAATAAAATGGTGGGTATTGCAAATTTTTATGTCACATGGTAGCATTTTTCATTTTTTTTTTTAATATACTTTTTTGAATTTTAATGACCAAAAACACAATATAGTACCCAATTGTTTAGTAAACTTTTAAAGATGATGTTACTTTGGGTAAATGTCATGCTTTAAAATTGCGCACGCCCGTGCAATGGTGACAAACAACATAAATTTCATTAATTTCATTATGCATAGGTGAAGCTTTAAAAGCCTTTACAGGCTATCATTTTAGACCTACACAGATGATAGATGGTGCTAGAATTAGTACCCTCAATTTGACGTTCATGGTGATACCTTGCATGTATGATATGATTGCTGTTTGCACATGTGTGGGACCAATGCGTGCGTTTCCCTTTTGTGTGCAAGCATGGGGGGACAGGGTACTTTTTAAATTTTTTTTTTACATTTTACACTGTCACTTTTTAATTGTCTCCCACAGAGGGTTCTCACAAGTGTACAGTCCCCCTCTGGCCATATTGCAGGGGTCTCCTGCTCTACGTCTAAGACAAGCCCATGTTCCTCAGTCCCTCAGATCTTTCTGACTAGATTCACTCTTTTCCCATCCCTCTTTCTTAGGATGCAGTCCATAATATTTATCTGCACCAATAGGACTGCCAAATCTCACATGAGATTGTCTCTCTTTATTGGACATACTGTAGGCTTCCCCAAGATGGTTCCCCAAAGTCCATAGCAGAGAACAGGTTTAGTCCTCTTCCAGGCTTCCTCTAACGCATAGCAGGACAGCAGAGGTCATGTGGCTATACTCTATGTATGGAGCAATCAGTGGAGCACTGGGCCACCCCTCTCCTCCCAGTGCAACCTGTAACACATGGACAGTAGGCAGGACAGACACAACTCTAACAGTCTCACCACTCCTATCCAAATCTTAAAAAAAAAAAAAGTTTTGCTTGTAGTTATATTTAAATTCATAATTAATAATTGCTAGAATTCTAAATATCAAATTGTATCTCTAAACAGTGCTTGCATTCCATGTATACAATCCATCGGTATTAAACATTTATGGATGGAGGACTCGCCTAGCAGAGTGGCCCTTATAATATCCAAGGCCAAATCTGTATCTATAAATTAGTCTATTATTCCCTCCGTACAGGGTGTACAAGATCGACAAGGCATCATATGCCAGACTCATAGGCATCCACAACCTTCTTCTGAGGACCATGGAGAACCTCTTAAAGTTTCAAGTATCTGAAGTGTTGGTATATGTGGGGGTATGCTTACATTTTCCATGCGACCAATCTTTGGCAAGGTTTAATTCTATCTCATAATCTAAATAAACTGTTTTAGTTCCCCTTTGTTCAAGTGCATATCTGCAAGCACTGTTTGATGATCTAATGTTTGCCTTTTCAAATATTTAGAAAAAGTCATCTTTTTCCATGGGTGTACTTACTTTTTCACATAACTGCATCTGTAATTCTTGCGTATCTTGCACAGTGGTCTGCGGTAGGTTTTTGTCTATGCAGATACAATTTTCTGAGCCACTTATCTTGTTCGTGTTCATTGCCAAGGTCATATCACCATAAACATCCAGCAATTGAGATGAGCTGTAATGTATCATATTTTGGGTCCCCCCGTTGCTGTTTGAGGCTTGCACAGCAACATTTTTTACCACTGTCTACAGGGAAACAATCTCTATCTGCAGCATATAAACAAAAATAATGATTATTCTCTTCTCATCTGTACAAAGCACTTGTAAAGTGGGGTGACTATGAGTTCAGAGGATGTCTGGAAGTAAATTGTTTATGGAGCAGCTATTTCTTGGCAAGATGTCTTCTCTAATATCTGAGAAGGTCGGGAAAAGGACAGTTTTGGATGAGGAGCTTGCAGCTCCAATATAAAGTGTATTTTTAATATACCTGATATAGCACCAATAGTTTGTGCAGTGCTTTAGGGAGATATAGTACAGTTACAAGGTTGGGAGGGCTCTGCTTGCGAGAGATTACAATTTAAAGGAAGAAGCAAGCGATTATAAAAGGTAATAACTGGGGGAGTGTATAAAAACATTATGAAAAAAAACTGAGCTATAATATGGAATAAATCAATAAAGCAGCCAACTCAGCATTGCAGGCAACAATACATGAAATATAAATGACATAAGAGTACGGTGCTCAAGATATCTATAACATATGAAAATAAAAGTCCAATTCGTATATAATAAGAATGTAATAAGCCCCTCCTTCGTAGGGACATCTGTAATGTCATATATGCTTCAATCTGGTCAAGGAAATATCGGGGATCCACCGTCACCAACACCAAAAAACTCTGCCTCTTACCAGACGTTGACCCCCAATTACGAATGAGACAAAATGCGAACTCCCAAGGAAATGGCGTAAACCAGGATATATGTTAACTTGAAAGAAGCAAGCATGGACCCCCGTTGTGCAAGGATAAGCGCCCATAGACCCAATTCCAACAGCAAACCGTGTTCAGAATATTGATAGCTGCCCAAAACTTGAACTTCAAAAGTAGATGAAAGAATTTAAACCTGAAAAACATGAATTCTCCTCACAGATGACAATTCATGGGATCCTCCATCTCCACCAGTACAAGTAAAATCAACCTCTACACCACCAGTGTGAACAGGATCCTTGGGAATTCGCATTGCGCATTTTGACTTGTTAGTAATTGGGGTTCAACTTCTTCTGGTAAGAGGCAGAGTGTTTTGGTGACGGTGGATCCCCTATATTTCCTTGAACAGATTGAAGCATATATGACGTTACAGTTGTCCCTATGAAGAGGGGCTTATTACATTCTTATTATATACTAATTGGACTTTTATTTTTATGTTATAGATATCTTGAGCGCCATACTCTTATGTCATTCATTAATAACTGGGGGAGGATGAGTTGATGCAAAAAGTAAAATTCCAGTTGTTGGGTAGAGATGGTATATATTTTCCTAGTAATTTCAAGGAAGGCAGAGTAGGTGGTAGCCTGATAGTTTGAGCTAGGGAGTTCCAGGTGATGGGAAAGGCTCTGGAGTTGAGCATTGGAGGTGATGAAGAAGCTAGAGAACAGGAAGTCTTGGGAAAAGCAGAGAAGACAGTTTCAGATGATAATTTGAGACAAGGTTGTCGATGTAGCTTGAGGCAGGGATGTTAATGGCTTTGTATGTTAGCATTTTGAATTTTACAGGGTGATTGGAAGTCCGTGGAGAGATTGCTGCTAGGCTCATGCATCTGTGCAACCACCTCTACCAGTGTTCATGATAGACTGAAGGGGGAGGGAGTTGCAGTAGTCCAGATGAGAGATAAAATATCTACAAGACTATGGGTAAGATAGTGTTTAAAATAGTAGTTGCTTCTTTGCTTATGGTGGCTAAGCGAGATCTCTCCATAGTCTTTGGATGAGAGGGTAAAAAGGAGAACTTTTATGAAATGAGTGTGGGACTTACCACACCTGTGCACTTGGTGTACCTTTCCCCAAGGGCACGCTCACTGATGCCTGGGGCCAGGTGGGGGCTGCGATCATGTGCAAATTATAACAATTAGGCAGTTCCCAGACTTGGAGATGAGCTTTCACTGCATGATGTAATGGAGCGAAGCCTGTCAAATGATGTCCTATATGTCTACACACGGTGGCTTCTGCTTGTTGCATTTGGAGTGGTGGGCCAAGCCACATTACCTCCACCAGCCAGCGTATCTCTGTTACCTCACTTCCAGTAACAGAATTATATCCCGTCGGACACACAGTGTGGATCCCATGTGTGTCCTGTGAAAACCCCTAATCATCTGTACCGTGTGGCTAGGCTGAGGGCCTCTGTAACTCTGGTCTGCTCTCAGTTGCTATTGGAGATGAACTGATATGAATAGAGCTCAAGCAGGGACCCCCTCACTACCAGAGGATGGCCCACCTCACCCAGTCGCAACTCCTATGATTGCTTGCCTTGTGTCTTGAATGTGTACTTAGTTACCCTTCACGATGGCCTTGATCTTCCTTAGCATACTGACTTGACACTGTAGTGTGGTGTTCTTCATACCCCTCTAGTGCTTTACAGGCCCAGGTCCTTTTCGATACACCAGAATCAACATGCACCCATTTAATAACTTCAGACCAGGCTTAAGAAAAGTTTAACAGGCTTTAATGAAAGTCTTGTAGTGCAACATGTGTTGTCTTATTATATTGAAGTCCACACAAACAGTTCATAAGACAAATCTGTTGTCTTATATCAATAATGGAGGACGTATGACCAGTGTATATTTATATATGTACTATTCCCGCAGCAACCAATAGTCCTTTTCCAGAGAGATGCATTTATTCGGATAAAGATATTTGTTACAGATGGCAGAAATCCAGCTGAATACTTGTAAAGATTACAATGAACAACAACCCTCAAAGTCCCATTTAAGATACTTCATATCAAGCATAGAGATACTACACCGTCCAGCATATGTCTGATCTATAATATGCACCTAGGTAGCTTCCATGCATGGAATATTGTAAGTTATGATCTATACCTTTGCTCCCATATCTATGACAGGAAGAAAACTAATTTTCCAGCTGAGGTATAGACAAGTAAGATGACAGGCAATCATTAGAGAACCTTCCTTTGTCCTGTCACCTGTGCCCTGTCACAGGTATCGTGACTTGTGCTCTGTCCCAGGTATCCTACCCTGTGCTGTGATCCCTTTGCTATGTGACCTGAGTTAATATACACATTTTCCCCATTCAGTACAATGGCAAGCACTCTGATTGGCCACTTTTAGTAGCATGTTTGATGTTATGTGTCTAGACCTAGAAACTTCCCCAGACTCTACATATATTTACCAAAAAACAGGTTAACCCAACACAACAAAGGTAAGGTAATTACCTCCTGCATACATTAACATAGTAAGGTGTCCTTTTGGTGTGTAAAGTGGTCTTATCACTGGCCTATCCAAGAATGAACAGTATGTGTTTCAATATCTTCAATACATATACATATATTACACACAATATACTACAACATGTAGGCAGATGCAGTCTGCTTTCTGCACTGTAGGTGGCTTTCGACTGGAACAGTACTGCAGGCAAAGAGGAAGTCGAGAGAAACATAGTTTCTCTATAGTTTCCTGGTCCCCTCTGCCAGCTTTCGGGTTGGCTACACTGCATTCAGGTGACCCCTGGCAGCCATCTTGGGTCAACAGAGCCTTTTAAGTGCCTGCCCCAGGTTTTGGCACGCATTTGCTTAGTGGATAATGTAGGAAAAGAGCACCCGTCTTTCTGAGAAAGTGATTAGTGGCAGGAAGAGGTTTCAGACAAGTAGGGACAGGCTAGGGATATGCCAGCCTTCTTCGGAAGCCTCCCCATAGGGACCAGACTGGCCAGACTGTATTCCGCCACAGACTAGCCATGTCAAGGTCCTACATTTTCTCAGGGCTTGTGTAGCTCCATGTGCTGGCATCCATCTTTGGTGTCTGCAAAGCATTGTGGGATCCTTTATGCTTTCAGCCCTCTGCGGCTCCTCCCCCAGGAGGTGGCGGCTTATCACATATAAGTCTGCTGTTTGTAGCTGTCCATTGCATTCGTGTCCTGTCTGTTGCACAGCAGCAAGCTCCTGTTTAGTTTCTCAGTGCTCTCCTGGATACCGACTCGGCTTTGGAAAGACTCTTTCCTGGCTTCTGACCCCGGCTCTGGCGACCATCCTTCCTGGCTTCTGACCCCGGCTCTGGCGACCATCCTTCCTGCCTTCTGACCCCGGCTCTGGCGACCATCCTTCCTGCCTTCTGACCCCGGCTCTGGCGACCATCCTTCCTGCCTTCTGACCCCGGCTCTGGCGACCATCCTTCCTGGCTTCTGACCCCGGCTCTGGCGACCATCCTTCCTGGCTTCTGACCCCGGCTCTGGCGACCATCCTTCCTGGCTTCTGACCCCGGCTCTGGCGACCATCCTTCCTGGCTTCTGACCCCGGCTCTGGCGACCATCCTTCCTGGCTTCTGACCCCGGCTCTGGCGACCATCCTTCCTGGCTTCTGACCCCGGCTCTGGCGACCATCCTTCCTGGCTTCTGACCCCGGCTCTGGCGACCATCCTTCCTGGCTTCTGACCCCGGCTCTGGCGACCATCCTTCCTGGCTTCTGACCCCGGCTCTGGCGACCATCCTTCCTGGCTTCTGACCCCGGCTCTGGCGACCATCCTTCCTGGCTTCTGACCCCGGCTCTGGCGACCATCCTTCCTGGCTTCTGACCCCGGCTCTGGCGACCATCCTTCCTGGCTTCTGACCCCGGCTCTGGCGACCATCCTTCCTGGCTTCTGACCCCGGCTCTGGCGACCATCCTTCCTGGCTTCTGACCCCGGCTCTGGCGACCATCCTTCCTGGCTTCTGACCCCGGCTCTGGCGACCATCCTTCCTGGCTTCTGACCCCCGCTCTGGCGACCATCCTTCCTGGCTACTGTTCTACCAAGTCATCCGCTGTTGCTGTTGGACTTGCATAGACTCTGTCTTGTTTTTGTATAATAAACCTACCTTTAATTGCACCTCCTTGTGTGTCTGGCTCCTCGCTCCCTGACAAGCCAGTCTGGTCCGGATGCTGACGGTGCATCTGAACCTGTTGTATTCTCAAGCTATACAGAACTGTGAGTGTTTCCCCTCCATGGCACTGTTTGTATAGTTGAACATTTCCTTCAATACAAGTTTTAATTATCTGCAACTGGATTCTGTGTGATTATTGCTGCTGCATCACGCTGCACCCAACCACAAACAGAATAAAGTGCAGCACAATTCCATTTCCCTATACAAACTATACTGATAGGTGGCCCAAGCATACAGTACCTTCTAGATATGAGTCCATAGTGGCAAAGTCCATTCGTGGTGGTACTTTGTTATCCTTGGTGGCAGACTACAGAACGCAGCAATCCCTCCTCTGGATCTTGTCAGGACAATGGCAGCAGAAGAACCCCGGGCCATAGCCTTCACCCAATTTATACTACAGGTAGGCCAGCTGAAGCCCAATAGGCCTGAAAACTGGGACTAGGCAGATTAACCCTTTCCATACCCAGCCTCTGGGCCAGTCACTAACTTACTAAGCAGAACCCAACCTACTTACAAACACGGTTTTTCTTTTAGCTACTTGAACTATATGGGCAACCAAATGTGGACACCCCTTCAGAAGTGTGAAGGGAACAGTTAATGCTACCACATATAAAGATATTTTTGACAATTGTGCGCTTCCAACCTTGTGATAACCTTTCTGGTAAGGCCCTTTTTTGTTCCAGGATGACTATGCCCTGTGCACAAAGCTACTGTAGCTCCCTAAAGATGTGCTTTGAGTTTACTGTGGAGGAACTTGAATGGCTTACACAAAGGCCCAGAACTCAACCCCGCTGAAAACCTTTAAGTTGAATTAGAATGCTGATTGTGAGCCAGGGCTTCTCATCCACCATCAGTACCTGACCTCACAAATGGGCACACATTTCCACAAACACAATCCAATGTGGGGAGCCCTCCAGTTACAGCATGAAAGATGGGAACAACTCCATATTGATGCCCATAGTTTTAGAATGAGGTGTTCAGTAAGTGTAATTGTGAGGTGTCCACAAAGACTTGGCCATATTGTATATTTACAAAGGCTGCAGAATGTTATTTTTAAAAATGACTGTGTAATTCAGATAGTTATTAGTCTTGGTTGCTTTGATGTGTATACATCATTGCGTGGTGTCTGGTCCTGCCATACACATGAGATTAGCATCCCATCTAGGCAACCGATGAAGAACCTGACAGCCAGATTATTGGTTTCATGCAGTGGTTTACAAATAAGCATGACATTTGTTCCTGTGTGGGAGTTCATGGAAGAGAACATCATCCATCCCATAAGGCCACCCAACAGAGAACATGTAGGTCATTTCATTGGCAGTTCAAAGCAAGAACATAAAACTTGTTCTCCATAGCAATTCATTAGAATAACTCCTTCTGTGAGAGTACTGTTAAAACGCCTATAAAGAAGTGGAAAGTTTGGGGATCTCTTGATACCAGGTAGACCAAGAAAGAGATTTTATATATAATATATATATATATATATGTATGTATATATATGTATGTGTGTATATATATATATATATATATATATATATATATATATCTTGGTCTACCTGACCTTGGTATGGTATCAAGAGATCCCTAAACCTTCCACTTCTTAATAGGTGTTTTAACAGTACTGATTGGCATATTCAAGGCTTTGGACATCTTTTTATGTCCTTTTCCTTCTTTATAAAGTTCCATTACCTTGTTACGCAGGACTTTTGACAGTTCTTTTCTGATCCCCATGGCTCATTATCTAGCCTAGTCAGTGCTTCCACATAAGAGCCAGCAAACTCATTCACGATTTATACACTGACACTAATTACAATTTAAAAAGCCACAGATGTGGGACATTAACCTCTAATTGGCATTTTGACCCGTGTGTGTCACCTTGTGTGTCTGTACCAAGGCCAAGCATTCCAGGGGGCGGAGACTTCTGATCCGGGCCATTTGGGGGATTTCTGTTCTCATTATGATTTAAAAAGGAGTTAAATAACTTTTTGATAATAAATGGCTACATATGATCATCACCCTTCAATAAAAGAGCATTTTTTGGCACAATCAGTCATATTTTCAATATCAATGCCAACATTTTACAATTTCTGCCAGGGTGTGCAAACTTCTGAGCACAACTGTATGTATGTATATATATACAGTTGCAAGAAAAAGTATTTGAACCCCTTGGGATTACGTGGAGTTTTGCATGAATTGGGCATAAAATGTGCTCTGAACGTCATCTAAGTCACAACAATAGAAGAACACAATCTGCTGAACATAATACTACACAAACATTAGATGTTGCCATGGTTTAATTGCACATAACATGTAAACATTCACAGTGCAGGGAGGAAAAAGTATGTGAGGCCCTAGCTTAATGACTTCTCCCAGAGCTAATTGGAGCCAGGAGTGAGCCAACCTTGACTCCAATCGGTGTGATGAATTGTTGACTTGCATGAAGCTGGAAAGGGTCACAAAAGTATCTCCAAAAGCCTTGATGTTCATGTGTCCACGGTAAGACAGATTGTCTACAAATGGAGAAAGTTTAGCACTGTTGCTACTCTCCCTAGGCGTGGTCGTCCTGTAAAAATGACTGCAAGAGCACAGCGCAGAATGCTGCATGAGGTAAAGAAGAATCCCAGAGTGTCAGCTAAAGACCTACAGAAATCTCTGGCACATGCTAACATTTTTGTTGACATCTACAATAAGGAAAACATTAAACAAGAATGGAGTACATGGGAGGACACCACGGAGGAAGCCATTGCTGTCCAAAAAGAATATTGCAGCACGTTTGAAGTTTGCAAAAGAGCACCTGGATGTTCCACAGCACTACTGGCAAAATATACTGTGGACAGATGAAACCAAGATTGAGTTGTTTGGGAAGAATACACTATGTGTGGAGAATAAAAGGCACAGCACACCAACATCAAAACCTCATCCCCACTGTAAAACATGGCGGAGGGAGCATCATGGTTTGGGGCTGCTTTGCTGCCTCAGGGCCTGGACGGATTGTTGTTGATGGGAAAATGAATTCCAGAGTTTATCAAGACATTTTGCAGGAAAACGTACGACCATCTGTCCGCCAACTGAAGCTCCGCAGAGGATGGGTGATGCAACAGGACAATGACCCAAAGCATACAAGTAATTCAACAAAACAATGGCTGCAACAGCACAGAATACGCCTTCTGGAGTGGTCCAGTCAGAGTCCTGACGTCAACCCGATTGAAATGCTGTGGCATGACCTTAAGGGAGCGATTCACACCAGACATCCCAAGAATATTGCTACACTGAAACAGTTTTGTGAAGAGGAGTGGTCCAAAATTACTCCAGATCGTTGTGCAGGTCTGATCTGCAACTACAGGAAACGTTTGGTTGAGGTTATTGCTGCCAAAGGAGGGTCAACCAGTTATTAAGTCCAAAGGTTCACATAATTTTTCCTCCCTGAACTGTGAATGTTTACATGTTATGTACAATTAAACCATGGCAACATCTAATGTTTGTGCAGTATTATGTTCAGCAGACTGTGTTCTTCTATTGTTGTGACTTAGATGACGTTCAGAGCACATTTTATGCCCAATTCATGCAAAACTCCACGTAATCCCAAGGGGTTCACATACTTTTTCTTGCAACTGTATATGTGTGTGCATGTATGTATGTGTGTGTATATATATATATATATATATATATATATATATATATATATATATATATATATATATATAATATTGCAGTATATCTCACAGAATTCTTACAACTGGGTTATGTTCAGGTTATTGATCACACTGGGTGTGTATTGCAAAGTTCTGATCAATATCAGCTACATGGAACGTGTGAGCATAAAGTTTAATGTTTTCACTGCACCAATTGATGTCCTGTGATATTTACTTTCATAAGTCCATTGCACAATACTCAGTATGACTGTATATTGTTTTAATCTTCTTTCTGTTCACCTTTTTTATTGATGACCTGCTACAATGGTTACTAATTTTCCTGGTGACATAAGGTTATGTAGATTTAAAACAGCTGAGGCATGTTACAGAAGAACTTCAACAACACTGCAGCTCAGGCAATTGAACAGCAATATATTGAAAGATATTAGATCAGTGGTCTTCAGACTGCGCCCGGGGGCTATATGCGGCCCTTTGCTTGCTTTTATCTGGGCCCTTGGGGCACTATTTCATCCACTGATACCAACACTGGGGCATAATTCCCCTTGCTGACACCAATGAAGGGGATTAATGCCTCCCAATGACCCCAACGGTGGGGCATTGTTTTTTCCAACTGACATCAGGACCTTTTCTACTTCCAGTGGCCACAGTCCAGCCCTCTTAAAGTCTGAAGGACAGTAAACTGGCCCTTTGTTTAGAAAGTTAGGAGACCCCTGTATCAGATCATGTCTTTAGGCTGGACAAATAGTAAATAATATCAGCTTTTGCCTTTACACTGTGCCAATAGCAGTGTTGCTATGTAATAAATGGAACATAGGTGAGCACAGTAGAACTAGAATTGATTACTAAACTGCACTACTCAATGCCAAGTGGTAGCTGCAAAAAACAAAACTTTAGGAAAGGGAAAAGGAGACATATGATAATTTTCATTATTGTATCTTTATAAATCTCTTTTAAGGTCACATCCTGAATATGGATGCAGTTTAGGGCACCATCCTGTAAGAATGACATATCTGTCCCATTGAGGAGCTTTCCCTTCACTTCCTGTCCCAAAGAGCCAAGTGGCAGTCTTTAATGAGAGAGAAGAAACTCCTTCTTTAGACAAATGTCATTGGAGCAGATGTCTCCATTGGAAGATTTCCTCCCAAACGTTTGTAGTGATGACAACTCTAACATTTTGGATTTCCCATCCCTTTCTGTCTCAGGGACGATGGTCCCGAGGACAAACGGAAAGCGTGAAACTCTGGAGTAGGGACATCGCCATATAAACCTGTGCAGCATTTAATAAGAGTGCAAAACAAAAGGGTCCAGGAGTTCAAAATCTAATATTAATAGAATATTAGCAGTGTTTGATAACAGGAGAGCATAAAATAGCCTACTCATTTCAGGGGCTCAAAGATCTGCCCCTTCTTCAGGGCTCAGATGTTATGAGTAGTAAGACTCAAACATGGCATAATCCCCAGCAAACTGCTTGGATCATTTTGCTGATCCTTGGAATCGTTCACCTCCTACACCACAGGTGTCAATCTGGCGGCCCTCCAGCTGTTGCCAAACTACAAGTCCCATGAGGCATTGCAAGATTGACAGTTACAAGCACGACTCCCAAAGGTAGAGGTATGACGGGACTTGTAGTTTCGCAACAGCTGGAGGGCCGTCGGTTTGACACCCCCTATCTTACACAATAAAGAGTTATACCTGATGGCTGTGTCCTATTGCCTACATTTCTTGAGCCCTGAAGAAAGGGGAGATTTTTGAGCATCTGAAATACACTGGATGTCTGATATTTTCCTGTTATGAACTTATACCAATATTAAGATCTTAAACCCCCAGACTCTTGATTGGTGTTCTTGTTATGCTATGTACATGTGATTCCCCAACTTTGGGTCCACCTCGTTAATGGCTGCCCCCTTTTTTGTGGCAAGTAGCCTTACCTGAACACCTGCTCCCTCTTGTAATTTGATTGGCTAACTGAAAATTTGAACGTCACTTGTTCAGCATTAAAAACCTGACAAGGGATATAAGTCCCTAGACTTCCTGGGGAAAAATGGCTGGGGATACAGTTTAATGGTGGGAACCAACTGGACACTGCATCCTTCTATTGGGTTAGTTGATCTGTCGATAAAGCTATCATTAAGAAAGCTCCTCTTGATTCACCTGTAATAAAAGTAATATATTATCAAATCCCCGCTTCAGTCGATCCTGAATACGGCTGCCAGACTCATTCACCTTTCCAACCGCTCCATCTCCGCCACCCCCCTCTGCCAATCCCTCCACTGGCTTCCGATTGCCCAACGGATCAAATTCAAACTACTAACACTGACGTACAAAGCCGTCCACCATACTGCCCCGTACTACATCACTGACCTAATATCCAAGTACCGCCCAGCACGCACACTCTGCTCCTCACAAAACCTCCTTCTCTCTAGTTCCCTGGTCTCCTCCTCCCATGCCCGCCTCCAGGACTTTTCCAGGGTGTCACCCATCCTCTGGAACTCCCTGCCTCTACCCATCAGATTATCACCTACTCTCCTCTCCTTTAGGTGCACCCTGAAAACCCATCTCTTCAGGGAAGCCTACCCCACCGTCTGCTAACTGCCGATCTCCTCCACTCTTCCTACCACTCCATCCCCCACAGCTATCTCCTCCGGTACCACTATCCCCTCCCTCCTAGATGGTAAGCTCCAAGGAGCAGGGCCCTCAATCCCCTCATGTTTTGCATTGTATTGTTCTGTGACATGTTCTGTCCCCCTTTGTAATGTACAGCGCTGAGCGAACTATTGGCGCTTTATACATACTGTATAATAATAATTAAGAACGTCTATAAAATAATATTGCACAATAGTTCGAAGGAACTGCAGAACATTGTTACTTGGAGTATTCCCCAATGAGGAAACTTCTCAAGAAACTTACACTTCACAGGTCGTACATCGCCCATTAAAAGATTTTCTTACATTTGTCTATGAGTCATAATGGAGTTTTACAGCTTTTACTGCTGTGTTTTTGGCAGCTGGATAACATTTACTGTTAGTATACTGTCTCGTATTATTACCCAGAATCCTTTTGCTCTGACCTCGCTTGAAAAACAAGTTCTGAAATTGTAAATGAAAGTGATCCTATTACATATTGTGAGAAAACAGCTGAAAGCTTCGTCAATGTAAATTCTGAATTCTTCTATTACCGCTGATAGATAAGGTAACTTTGCAGCTTTTCTGTATTGATTTTATTCTAATCTGTTTATGTACAAAAGTGTGGTGATGTTTGATTTACTGTTTTATTCTTTTTTTTTCCCCACTTTGTAAACCCTCCATTTTAAAGCTGAATTTTGACAGCTGCCATTAAAGTGTTAAGTGTGGGCAGCTAAAACACAGACCTCTTTTTATATATGATATCGACTGTTTTATTCCACCGTTCTCCTTTTTATAGTGTATGAATAGTGTGTGTGTGTATATCTATCTATCTATCTATCTATCTATCTATCTATCTATCTATCTAGATAGATAGATATAAAGATATATATATATATATATATATATATATATATACTGGCCTGCATCGCTGGCTATCCCCGCTTCAGTCGATCCTGAATACGGCAGCCAGACTCATTCACCTTACCAACCGCTCCATTTCCGCCACCCCCCTCTGCCAATCCCTCCACTGGCTCCCGATTGCCCAACGGATCAAATTCAAAATCCTAACATTGATGTACAAAGCTGTCCACCATACTGCCCCAAACTACATCACTGACCTAATATCCAAGTACCACCCAACACGCACACTCCACTCCTCACAAGACCTCCTTCTCTCTAGTTCCCTGATCTCCTCCACCCATGCCCGCCTCCAGGACTTCTTCAGGGCGTCACCCATACTCTGGAACTCCCTACCCCAATCCATCAGACTATCACCTACTCTCCTCTCCTTTAGGCGCAACCTGAAAACCCACCTCTTCAGGGAAGCCTACCCCACCCCCTGCTAATTCCCGACCTCCTCCACTCTTCCTACCACTCCATCCCCCACAGCTATTTCCTCCTGTACCACTCTCCCCTCCCTCCTAGATTGTAAGCTACAAGGAGCAGGGCAATCGAACCCCTCGTGTATCGCATTGTATTGTTATTGTACTGTCGCATGTTCTGTCTCCCATTGTAATGTACAGCACTGAGCGAACTGTTGATGCTTTATAAATACTGTATAATAATAATAAAAAAAAAAAAAAATATATATATATATATATATATATATATAATTGATAAAGGGGAAAAAAATCAGGAATGGAAATGAAACTAGTCTTTTAAAGGGCTGAATCCAGCCCTTAGGGCCCTTTCACATGGGCACCTTCCATTCTGATCAGCAGGGATCTATGAACTGACCCTGCTGTGCTCTATGAATGGCATCATTGATGTCAGTGGGAGGAATAGTGCCCTATCATTGGTGTCAATGGAAGGAATAGTGCCCTATTGTTGGTGTCAGTGAACGGACCCTGCTGTGCTCTATGAATGGCATCATTGATGTCAGTGGGAGGAATAGTGCCCTATCATTGGTGTCAATGGAAGGAATAGTGCCCTATTGTTGGTGTCAGTGGAAGGAATAGTGCCCTATCATTGGTATCAGTGGGAGAAATTGTGTCATTTCATTGGTGTCAATGGGAGTTTTTTTGTGCCAAATGTTTTTTTTTTTGTACAAAAAAAACTAAAAAATTGCTAATTTGGCTAAATGCTAATGCACAAAACGCTAAAAAATTATAAAAAACGTGACTTTATACAGCTAACGCTACACAGCAAGTGCCCAGTGTGCATGGGGCCCTAGGATCTGCATACAGTTTAAGTTATTATATAATCCCAAACAATGAGCTTCTCTTTATTTCGCCTATTAAAAAAAACCCCAAAAACATTGAAATGATTCTCTAATTATTTGAATATGCACAAAAAAACTCACTAAATTTCTATCAGGATGGAGAGGTAACTTCTTTGCTTTCTGTTCCGTACCCAGGGCCAGGACAAGGGGTGGGCAGGATGGGCGGCTGCCTTGGGCACTGTGGTATCATGTCAGGTGGGGGGCAGTGCATTGAGAGTGCCTACATAAAGCTGGCAAGAGTACTGGAAGAGGGAGGAATTTTGTTTGGGGAGAATTTTGGCTTGCAAAGGGACTTTATGCTTGGGGATAAGCGTACAGACTAGTGCTCACATTCTTTTGGAAGGGGATTGTTGCCGACACATAATGCTCATGCATTTTCTGCATCTATCTGTTTGATATCTTTGCCCTGGGTGCTACATGACCTTGTCCTGGCACTGTCTGTACCCTTATCTATTACATTGTTCCTAGTGCTCTCTGGACTACTAAACACATCTCCCTACTGTATGTTATGGAGACGAGAAAAGGGGGGACTGTACTATAGTCCTTAAACAGTGACAATGTAGCTCCTTCATAGATACCATGGAGGAGTGAACATTGACTAGGGAGTATGTTACTGGCAGGATCACTGGAAAGGAAAAAAAAAAGGATAAATGCCTAATAAAGTTAAAACTAATGCAGCCATCACATCTAGGGACTGGAAATTTGCAATATATTAATCAATCTGATCACTTATTTATTTATTTCAGGTACTGTCAAATTAAGCAGCACTTTACATATATATTGTACATTCACCTAAGTCCCTAACCCTCAAGGGGCGTACATTCTAAGGTCCCTAACTCATATATACACTTACTAGGGCCATTTTCTGCCCGAAAAGGAGAACTTCTCCTTTAATTTGGCCTAATTATTTTATTTATTTAAGGAACTTATATAGCGCCATCAATTTTCTCAGCGCTTTACATATATATTGTACATTCACCTAAGTCCCTAACCCTCAAGGGGTGTACAATTTAAGGTCCCTAACTCACATATACACATACTAGGGCCATTTTAAACAGGATCCAGTTACCTATCAGCATGTCTTTGGAGTGTGGGAAGAAACGGGAGTACCCGGAGGAAACCCACACAGAACATGCAAACTCCAGGCAGGTGGTGCCGTGGTTGGGATTCAAACCAGCAACCCTAGTACTGCCAGGTGGAAGTGCTAACCATTAAGCCACGTTGCAGGTTCTTATTTCTTTAATGCATCATTGTATTTAGAGTAATGTCTGTTCATTTACCTCTTAATGACTGCTCTGCTGTGTCTAGGTGATATTCGTTCTGGTGAAGAATGTTCTCTTCGGTAAAGCCCTTCGGGAACCAACAGTATCACACCTTGAAGAAAGAGTGCCAAAAGGATAAAGTTCTCTTCGAGGATCCGATATTTCCACCCAACAATGAATCCCTGTTCTACAATACGCAGCGGGTCCAAGGAGTGCAGTGGAAGCGACCCAAGGTAAGCCAAGGCGGAAACTCTTTCGATAACTGTAAAGGGAACGCAGATAGGTGGCCATTTAATGTGTGATTTTCCCAAACCATTAAGGTCAGTACAACACTGTCCATGAATGGGGAGTATGCAGGAATCCTGGTAGAAACAAAAATCATATTCAATGGCTGAATGGTTCACGAAATATCAGCGTTTTTGTGGTGAAATTGGTCCCCTAGGAATGAATGGCGGAACGTTCAAAACTAGAGTGGGAGCTGACAAAAGCTAGAGTGTGAGCTGAAAAATCAGGACATGATTTCTAAACTGCCATCACTCCCTCATTTTCAAGCCCACCTACACAAATCTTATATCAAAACATTCAGCTATCCCTGCTGCCACTAACAATGTCCACGGCTGAGCCATAGTCCTGATAGTTTTCACAATATGACTATTTGTTTGCAACTCACGCCGCCCATTGACATTCATTGAAACTCCACTCTAGCCACCTCAAATTTGAAGGGCAAATTCTAAACTGCGACTGTGCCTTAATTTTTTAGATTTCAGAGACATACTATGCATCAAAATGTAGGTCTGGGTCTTGTGATTCTCACAATATAAAGCTCTTCAGTGTAGAATTTAGAATTTTTAAACTACAACCGTTTGAAGATGGCAACCGCCAGTGAAATGAGCAAGTTGGAGCAGTTTGTTTTTAACCGCTCTTCTGTGCCCTTGCTGTAGAGTGAGTTGCCATAGGAACCCTGCTTCCAAACGGCCCTCCATGTTATCCTATGTGTCCATGCACACACAGACTTTTAGAAGCTTTCAGTAGCGTTTACCAGCAGGAGAAAAACCCAGGGCCAGTGAGGTAAGGAGCAGCAGCGTTTTGGCAGAAAAAATGCTCGATGCGGCTAAATGCGTCTAAATGACGTTTAGCTCTTGAGCGTTAATTCATTTCAATAGCCAGAATAAATTACCATTCTGGCCAATGAAATGAATTAACGCCCAAGCACCTGACGACTGTAAATGCGCCTTAATGCTTAGATACTTTTACAAGCAGCAGCCGTTTTTTTTTTGTTTTTGTTTTTTTTTTTCTTTTTTGCAAAACCACTGCTGCCAGGAGGACAGCTTCTAGGAGAGTTTTTCTTTTTGTTTTTTTTTTAACGTCCTGTGTGCATAAGACTATAGAAAAAAAATAAATCACAAACCCCCATATACACAACCCTATACCCACAGCTGATCCAAAGGAAGGAAACAAAAAACCCAATAAAGCATGATCCAACTTGCTTCAGTGGAGGAAAAAATATTTATTTATTACAGGTACTTGTATAGCACCATCAATTTATGCAGTGCTTTACATATAGATTGTAAGCTCCCAGGATCAGGCCCTCCTAACCCTCTTGTATTGAACTGTATTGTTGCTGTATTGTCTCCAGTTATATTGTAAAGCGCTGAACAAACTGTTGGCGCTATATAAATCCTGTATAATAATAATGTTAAGCAATGTTTTTTTGGCTGGAAAAAAAACCCAATTTTTTTTTTAATGTAAAAAAAGAAAAAGGAAACGCGGGAAACCGCCACTAAACGCTAATGCAAAAATGCTAAAAAAAGGTGAAAAAACTCAAGTTTTTAACGTGACTTACACAGCTAACGTTACCAGCGTTCTCAAAACGTCCCGTGTGCATGAGGACTTATAGTCAGTATATAATAGATTTTTTTCCAATTTGTGAATTTGTACTGGGAATGGTAATGTGTAGGCAGTTGTGCTAGGAGGAGGAATTTGGCTGGGGGGGAGATTTGCACTGGGGGGAGGGGATTTGTGCTGCAAGGGGGGATTTAGGGGGGAGTATTTGTACTCGGAGGGGAGATTTGAGGAGAGCATTTACGCTAGGAGTGGGGATTTGGAGGGGGTGGATTTGTGCTAGAGGGGAATTTGGGGGAGGATTAGTGCTACATGGGGCAAATTGGGGGGGTGGTATGTGCTACTAGGGGGATTTAGGTATGCAGGGATTTGTACTGGGAATGGTAATATGTATCCCCTACAGCCATTTCCTCCTGTACCACTTCCCCTCCCTCCTAGATTGTAAGCTCGAAAGAGCAGGGCCCTCGAACCCCTTGTGTATTGTATTGTTACTGTCTTGTCTCATGTACTGTCCCCCACTCTATTGTACAGCGCTGAGCAAACCCTTTGGCGCTATATAAATACTGTATAATAATAATGTTAAGCAACGTTTTTTGGCTGGAAAAAAACCCAATTTTTTTTTTTTTATGTAAAAAAAGAAACGCGGGAAACCGCCACTAAACGCTAATGCAAAAAACGCTATAAAAGGTGAAAAAACTCAAGTTTTTAACGTGCCTTACACAGCTAACATTACCAGCGTTCTCAAAACGTCCCATGTGCATGAGGACCTATAGTCAGTATATAATAGATTTTTTTCCAATTTGTGATTTTGAATATTGTAGCATCTTTTAACTTTTTTTTTTGCATTAGTTGTTCCAAAGTAGTAATAAAAAACTTTCACCTTTTCACAATTGTATCAAAAATGACCAAGAAACTTTAGATACACTGTTTATGTATGTGTGTGCTGGGATTGTCTGCTCACCAGACGCGTTCCCGGGCCATTTTCCATTTCAGAATTTGCTGGCAGCCATTGGCTGTCTGTGAGCAGGACATTGATAAAGCATAAAGTCTCCAGTGTTACAGTCTGGATTGAATGTCGCTACTAAGTGCGTGGAATAAGAATCTCAGAAATTCCTTGGTGTCCTCCAGTTTATCGATATTTTCCGTAATTGCCAGCTATGTACAGTGCATTGTGCTGTGATGGGAGGCAGAGCCTGTGAAAAGCACCCATTTTTCTTTCACTTATTAAACCAATTTTTCTCCATCATTCGACTGAGTTTGATTCACTTTTAGCCCTGGCTCACACTGATGCAGTGTGGAATTTGCAGCGCTTTCAGTGAGAATTCCGCACCGCATCAGAATCGCACCCCATTCATGCGAAGCGCTGCGGTACAAAGGCTTCTCTGAATGGGCAGCAGAGAGGAGGCTGAGTGTGTGCCTCTCTCACAGCCCCAGTATCAGTGTTATAGATAATACAGATAAGTTTAGGAGATTTTATGCACCTCCTTGGACTTAACCCATAGTGTGCCTGCACTTTTTCCATAGTGGCTGAATTCCTGGAATTTAGGTTTTAAAACTGTAAGAAGCTGCCTGGGGTGGGAGCATGCTGGAGAGCCGGACTGCTGCTCTCACAAAGAGTACTGCATACTGGGTCCCTAGTGGTCCCCCCCCCCCCCCTCCTCCGAAACAAGGGGCACCATTCAAAAAGGCCTACTCTCTGTGCACTGTTAATTTGAGCACTGGAAACCCAGACCACTTTGCTTTTTGTGAACAGCAGTCCGGCTCTCCGTAGTTCTTCAAGCCAGGGGTGGACTGACAACTCATGGGGCCCCCGGGCAATAGGGGATCATAGGGCCCCTGTGTCCTTGTCCAAACTCAAAAAAGCCTATGAAAAAGGTACCAGGGGAATCTCATGGGGCCCCCTACTGACCCCGGGCCCTCGGGCAGTGCCCGAGTTTCCAAATGGTCAGTCCGCCCCTGAGCTTCCAGCACTGAGCAGCATCATACAGTTTTAATCACAACATATAATTAAACAGAAAAAAATTAAATTCAAAATGCCGTTTTCTTAACATGTTATGCAGCTTCCATTGGGCCTGAAAAAAATTGCAAATCTTTGGCAGGCAGAACGGCTATTATATAGAGCAGGGGTAGGCAACCTGCGTCTCTCTAGCTGTTGTGGAACTACATTTCCCATGAGGCATTGCAACAGCAACATTACAAAACTGACAGTTACAGCTATGACTTGCAGAGGCATGATGGAACTTGTAGTCCTGCAACAGCTGGAGAGCCGCAGGTTGTCTACCGCTGGTATAGACTATGTAATCTAGAAGTTTGTCTGCAATGTTAAGATGTGTAATATAGGAAAAATTGGTGAAAAGTCAGTCTGTTAACCACTTGCCGCCCTGCCACTGTATATATACGTGTGCAGGGCGGCACTGGGGCGCAAAAGCACGTTTTAAAACGGGCTCCGCGCTCCCGACTTTTTCGCCGCCAGGGGGCGCGCGCGCTCTCGCCGACCCACGGGTGACACCATTTGATCCCGGAGGGATCAATCATTCAATTTCAGCCAGTGATGTCTGGCTGAAATCAGATGATCGGTCCCTGTCCTATCCTGTCCTGTCCTGTGTTGACATTTACACAGGACAGGATATGATGTCATTCTTCTCTGCCTGGACACATTCCGTTCCAGACAGAGAAGAAGACATACAAACAATGAGTAAAACAGCACATACCCACAGTTAGAACACACCTAGGACACATTTAACCCCCTGATCGCCCCCCCCCAGTTAACCCCTTCATTGCCCTGTCACCAGTGTCACTGATCAGTGAACCGATTTTTACTGATCACTGTATCAGTGTCGCTGGCGACTTCCGATAGTGTTAGCGCCCCTCCCAGATAGCGCCAGATTGCCCGCCAGTACACCAGTAATCCCATTTAACCCCTTGATCGCCCCCCCTTCCCAGTTAACCCCTTCACTGCCCTGTCACTAGTGTCACTGATCAGTGAACCGATTTTTACTGATCACTGTATTAGTGTCGCTGGCGACTTCCGATAGTGTTAGCGCTCCTCCCAGATAGCGCCAGATTGCCCGCTAATACACCAGTAATCCCGTCTAACCCCTTGATCGCCCCCCCCCTTCCCCGAGCCCTGAGTGAACCCCTTCACTGCCCTGTCACCAGTGTCATTGATCAGTAAACAGATTTTTACTGATCACTGTATCAGTGTTGCTGGCGACTTCCAATAATGTTAGCGCCCCTCCCAGATAGCGCCAGTTTGCCCGCCAGTACACCAGTAATCCCATTTAACCCCTTGATCGCACCCCCCCCAGTTAACCCCTTCACTGCCCTGTCACCAGTGTCATTGATTACAGTGAACAGATTTTTACTGATCACTGTATTAGTGTCACTGGCGACTTCAGATAGTGTTAGCGCCCCTCCCAGATAGCGCCAGTTTGCCCGCTAATGCACGGGATTTTATTACTAAAAACATGGAGCAGAATACATTTTGGCTTAAATTTATGACTAACTTTGAGTTTACGGTATATTTTTTATAGCTGAAAGTAGAAAATATTGTTTTTTTCAAACTTTTCGTGTTTTTTTTGTTTATAGCGCAAAAAATAAAAAGCGCACAGGTGATAAAATACAATCAAAAGAAAGCTCTATTTGTGTGAAAAAAAGGACGTAAATTTCGTTTGGGTGCAGCATTGCATGACCGCGCAATGATCATATGAATTAGTGCAGCGCCAAACAGCAAAAAAAGGCCTGGTCATTAAGGGGGGTAAATCCTTAGGAGCTCAAGTGGTTAATGTTCTCATTATGTATAACATAGGATGTTACATATGCAGGCTACGCTTCCTTCTTAGTAGTATTGCAGTACATCACGACTCCTTTCCCCGGTGGATTGCGTTCTTCTTTAAACTGGAGCATTACTGGGAAATCTGTCTGAGTTCTTTACCGGCATTGTTAGTGAGATCGAGTTCGTTGTACAATCTTGGCAACGCCTATCTTGCTAATGACAGCAGCCATCTGTATCGTGTTTCAGCTCTGCCCCGTCAGCATCGCTAATGGGAGAATGAAAATTAATTTTGGCTTCTCCTCGGGATGGTGCATGCGGCTTCAGAGCGGCCCAGCCTGTCCTCGGGGGCTGAATACTAATGGCTGCCTCTGATGCGGTAATCGCATCCCATCAGCCAGATGTAAGGATGACACCAGGACCTGGAGCAGCGCTGTGTATTGATGGAAGGTGTCACCCCTCACCTTGTCACTGACTAATTCTACCATTTATAAATCTTTGCTTATGGATGGATTGTGTCCTGTAGATGGGCCAAGTTTTATTTTATTTTATTTTATTTTTTTGTCTTGTCAGGAGTGAATGGCTTGCCACTTAATTCAATTTATAAAACTTCTGCGCAACAAAAAAAAAAATTACCTGTAAGGGCATAAAGTTATAAAGTTTCCCTGCAATGCCTAGGTGAGGGTGGCATCATCCTTCCACTGAGTTCTGGAGAATGTAGAATACATCAGATCTTGGTGCGGAACTCGTTGGGGGTTTTATTGTGCCCACCATTCTCCAGGATCTCAGCAGAAGGAAGAGTTCACCTCTGCCGATGAGGAAGGGGGGTAGAAAGGTAAGTACAATATTGATCTTTTTCCTCCACGTAGGTTTTGTTTTTTAAAGAGAAGTATGGCCAAAGCTCTTTTTTGGCCATATTTCTTTAGTGGGTACATTTAATTTTGCACTCCTGTGATCCAGAATCAGCCGACAGGGCTCTAATGTCTGCTGAGGTCACAGACCCACTCTGGTCTCTGAAAGGATCCCAGCAATAATGTCGGGATCCACCCAGATCCTTGACTGGTAGTTGGCTCAGCCTTTTGGCGTGCCACTTCCACCCCTACCTGAGCTTGGTGTTCCAGTGAGCACTGGAGGGCATGGCCAAGGATAAGGGGATACCACCAGTCCTCCTGAGCGGCGTCAAGGCCAGCAGGGGGGCCCAGGCAGTTGGGTGCATTGGATGTGGGTATGGAGGGTGATTGGCACAGTGGGGGGGGGGCAGTAATTACTGAAACCGATCCCATGTATGACTACCTTTTCTGGCTTCTTCTGCTCTCCCTCATGCTGGCTTTTATCTGCTGCAGGAAGAGCCATACAGGGGTTTAGTTCCAGAAATTGCCCCCCCCCCTCACTCAGTACCCATCACCCTCCCTGTGCACCATACATTTCCCCCTGCTACCCAGGACCCCTCCCCATGTGCCTCCACCCTTGCAGTGCTGCCAGCTTCCCTCCTTTCCTTCCCACTGGCAGCTGCAAGCCCACAACAGGATCTTTCAAGATGGAGCGTGGGAGAAGGCTCTGTTAAATATTTACATTTACCAGCCCATGAATGAACACAGAGTGATTGGTACCGATCACTGACTGTGTTTATTCATAACTGAAGCATAGTAAACTGTTTTTCTGGGGGGGGGGGCTGTCAGATTGGCTGTATGAGGCCCCGTGGTTTCTAACAGCCCTGCTGGAGGGGCAGAACACTGACAGTCACCTAGCAGACCTAAGAATTGAGGAATCCGCAGTTACACGATCACTCAGTTCTTTGGTTTAAAGCTGATGGGGAACAGCTGCAGCATCGGACTGCTGAATTTAGATTTTTTTTTAGTTTTTAATTTAAGATTCATACACTTTTCCTCCTCCTTCTAGAAGAACCTCTACTAACTACACTGCAGTTTAACCACTTCCCATCCGGCCCATGTATATAAACGGCTGGACGGGAGCAGTGCAGGGGCGGGTGGCTGTTCATAAATGTCCTCCCCGCTTCCCTGCTTGTGCGTGCTCCCTGGGAGTGTGCAGCACCGCGATCCAGTACCCACTGTGTCCGGAGGACACAGCAGAACACCAATCGTTGTATGGGACCTCTGTGTGAGGTCCCGATCATGTGATCACTGATTGGCCAATCAGTGATCACATGAATAGCAGTAAGCAAGATGCCACTTCTGACATCATTGCTTACTACTTGTGAAATCTGTGAATGATCACAGAGGTCACATGGTACAAGGCTATTCAAAACAGCCTTGTACCATGTGACAAGCTGTGACCAATCACAGCTCACACAGTATTTCTCAATGGCTGCAGGAATGCAGCCAGAGAGAAGGAGAAGTTATTGCTTTTACAGCCTTTATGGGTGTAAAAGCAATCAGTGTAAAAAAAAAAAAAATCATCACCCCCCACAAGTAGTACAGTGTCCCTATGGTGACACTGTACTGCTAGGGTGACAGTATGTTAAAAAAAACATAAAGAAATATTAAAAAAGAAAAGAAAAATGTAAAAAAACATTTGAAAAATTATAATTTTTGGTTATAAACTAATTTAGGTTATTTTTTTTTTTTACTAAAAAGATAACCGAATAAATTTTGGCCAAGATTTATGAAGCAAGATTATTTTTTTGTTATAAGAATTTGTTTTTTTTTTAAGGGATATTATTGATCAGGGGCAGACTGACAACTCACGGGGCCCCTGTGTCCTTGCCCACACTCAAACCACACCCAAAAAAGCCTATGAAAGGTACCATGGGCATATTATGGGGCCCCCTACTGACCCTGCAAAATGTTATAAGAAAAACACTTTTTTTTCCAAATTTTTGGACATTTTCATTTTGTATAGCAAAAAAAATAAAAATTCCAGTGGTGAATAAATACCATGAAAATAAAGTTTTATCTGTTTCAAAAAAATGCTAACAAATTCATATGGGTACATTGTTGCATGATCGCGCAATTGTCATTCAAAGTGTGATAGTGCTGAAAATTGGCCTGAACTGGAAGGGGCTGAAAGTGTCCAGACTTGAAGTGGTTAAATAAGGGAAGTAAGGGTATTTAAAAAGCTGACCTTGCCTGTCATTCTAATGTTGCAACCATCTCTGTGCTTCACTATGAAATGCAGGTAGCTCATGGCTGGTGGGAGGGGCCAGCAGGGTGCCGTACATAGTTTCCTGAAAACATCACAGCACCTTGCCTCATTACTTCTCTCAAAAGCTGTCATCACTGATGCAAGCAGTGGGTTGGATCTTGGAAGGTGTTCTGCAAATATGAAAATGCTTTGATGGGTGGATGCCAGTCTGGAGGATTGGGTGTGATCAGGTCGGCAGACCACCCTAGGTAATGCCCATATTTGATGTTGAACCTCTGATGGGAAAAAAAACTAAAATCCAGCAAATGAAAGGAGCGGGACTGGGACACTCAGGCTAATGCACATTGTGAGGAGCTCGCAGTGCAGTGAAATCACAGCAAATAATATCAGACCAGAAGAGGAACCGGTACAACTCTGCAGAAGGCTGCAGTCCAGCTGTAAATTGAATCGATTGTCGCAGCATCTTTGAGCCGTTGTTGTAACATTCAGGGGAAAAGCATTTTGATGTCACATTTCCATGTCTGTTTGCTGGTTCCTCTTCTGTATATTGTCATACAGTATGAGTTTCATGTAGTGATTTGTAGATTCACCCTCCGATGTCTCTCTGCGTACCGCGGCGTGGAGTCAGCATCTGCCGAGATGAGATCAGTACGTCTCACACACGGCGTCTGTGTTCAGTCACTGAGCAGACTGATGGATTGGAACTGAAAGGAACAGAATGACTGCGCAGTGCCTCTGGATTGCTACAGGCTGTACACACAAACGAGGATTAATGCAGAACCCAAGTATTTTTTTTTTTTTTTAATAAATTGTCACTTGGTCTGTAAGGCCTCATGCACACTGGGCATTTTTTACAGCTGCTGTTTTTGGCTTCTGGCATTTTTTTCTACAGCCGGTAAACTCCCCAGCATGTTATTCTATGTACCCATGCACACATAGGCTTTAACCACTTCCCATCCAGCTGCTGTTTATAAACGGCCAGACGGTGGCAGTCCAGGGGCGGGTTGCCGTTCATAAACGGCTCCCTCATTTTCAAGCTGTGCACGCTCCCTGGGAGCGTGCAGCACCGCGATCCGGTGCCCGCTGTGTCCTCCAGACACGATGGAACACCGATCGTTGTACGGGACCTCTGTGCGAGGTCCCGATCATGTGATCACTGAGTGGCCAATCAGTGATCACATGCAGAGTAGTAAGCAAGATGTCACTTCCTGACATCATTGCTTACTACATGTGAAATCTGTGAATGATCATAGAGGTCACATGGTACAAGGCTATTCACAACAGCCTTGTACCATGTGACAAGCTGTGACCAATCACAGCATTTCTCAATGGCTGCAAGAATGCAGCCAGAGAGGAGAAATGATTGCTTTTACAGCCTTTATGGGTGTAAGAGCAATCCGTGTGTAAAAAAGAAAAAAAAAAAATCTTCATCACCCCCACAAGTAGTACACTGTACTGCTAGGGTGACAGTATGTAAAAAAAAACAAATAGTAAAAAAATGTTTTTAAAAAAATTATTTTTGGTTATAAACGAATATGGGTTATTTTTTTTTTTTTTTTACTAAAAAGATAATTGAATAAATTTTGGCCGAGATTTAAGTATTTATTTGCAAAATTTTATAAGAAGAACACTTTTTTTCAAAATTTTTGGACTTTTTTTTCATTTATATAGCAAAAACATAAAAATCCCAGTGGTGAATAAATACCACCAAAATAAAGCTTTATCTGTCTCAAAAAAAATGCTAAAAAATTCATATGGGTACAGTGTTGCATGACCGCGCAATTGTCAAAGTGTGATAGCTGAAAATTGTCCTGGACTGGAAGGGGGTGAAAGTGTCCGGACTGGAAGTGGTTAATCAGCGTTTTTTGGCATTGGCATTTTCTAACTGGGGAAAATGTGGAAAACCAGCCATTTTTTTTTTTTTTTTTTTTAAGGGATATTCTTGGAAACTGTAAATTTTCTAAAATAAATTCCTACTTTCCCCAACATGCTTTGCTGCTCTTGCTTCTGACATGTTCTGTGTGCAAACAGGAAAATTTCTCAATGTTCTTTGCAACTCCATTGTCTCATTTCTCATTCTGCTTTGCTACTGACCTCTGTGTGTGCAAACAGGAACATTTCCAGATTTGCAGGTCATTTCTCAGCTAGCAGGACTGGGTGCAATTCATGTTGGTCTGGATTGCAGTCTCCCCAGAAGGTCATCAACAGATGTGATCAGGGGCAGACTGACAACTCATGGGGCCCCCGGGCAATAGGAAATCATGGGGCCCCTGTGTCCTCGCCCACTCAAACCACACCCAAAAAAGCCTATGAAAGGTACCAGGGGCATATTATGGGGCCCCCTACTGACCCTGGGCCCTCACAGTCCGCCCCTGGATGTGATGGACATGCACAGCCCAGTGTAGCACTACCCCCGTAGGAGTTGCTGAAGCCTTGGGTCCCCTTGTAGTCCTGCACAGCCAGACAACACACATTCTCACAGACCTGCATTCTAGAGACCGTAAACAGTCCTTGAGCTTGGTTTCTAAGTTTTATTAGGGGTATTGAACTTGGATAGGGTTGTTTGGTGGGTGGGGGTGCCCAAGGAACCGTAAACTGAGGAAAACTTCCTGACAACTATGTACAAGTCCAAAGACAGAACTTCTCTTCTTGGAGAGCTCTTCAGTCTCTCCTGGTGTACCACCCCAGAACCTAGATGACTGCTCTTCTCATCCAACTATCTGGAGGAAATCCCAGGGCAAGGGGATGCAATGGCTGCTACTTGAAAGGGTTAACAGTCTCGGGTATGGAGTTAGTCAGGTTTCCAACCAGAATGCCCTCTCCTCTTGCCCTCTCGTCTGCGGTGCCGGAAACACTGAGAATCCTGTACGTTTCCCGCACCGCATTGTAATTGCATCATATTCATGCGATGTGGTGTGGGTGTCAATGGTAAATTAATGACGGCCTGAAACAGAACGAAATGCGATTGCCAGAAATTCAGGTGCGGATTTAAAAAAGGGTCCTGCGCCTTTTTGCTGCAGATGCGATTTCAGCCATACAATGCATATGGCTCAAATCGCACTGCACAGACATTTGCATGTAATTTGCACAGGAATGTAATACGATTTACATGCGGTGTCCTGTGCTCTAAAGATGGGAGTACGTCTCCCGTAACGCGTCAGCCTACCTCACTAAGGTTTTCCCGTCACTTGGGATCGTCACCACTGACTTGCCTGCCGGGCACTTATACCCCCTTCCTGTCCAGGCCAAATTTCAGCTTTCAGCGCTGTCACACTTTGAATGACAATTGCGCGGTCATGCAACACTCTACTCATATGAAATTTTTATCATTTTTTTGAGACAGAGCTTTCTTTGGTGGTATTTAATCACCTCTGGGTTTTTTATTTTTTGCTAAACAAACCAAAAACAAATGGAAATTTTGAAAAAAAAAAAGTTTTTTCTTAGTTTTTGTTATAAAATTTTGTAAATAAGTGATTTTTCTCCTACGCCGATGTGCGCTAATGAGGCTGCAGTGATGGGCACTGATAGGCTGCACTGATAGGTGGCACTGATGGGCATTGACAGGCATCACTGATGGACACTGAAAGGCAGCACCCATATATGGCACTGATAGGCGGCACTGACTGCCACTGTTAGGCGGCACTGATAGATGGCACTGAAAGGCAGCACCCATATATGGCACTGAAAGGCAGCTCAGATGGGCACTGATATGTGACATTGATGTGCACTGGTAGGCACTGATATGTGACATTGATGTGCACTGACAGGTGGCACTGCTGGGGCTACACTGATGATCAGTGCAGGGGCGGACTGACAACTCATGGGGCCCCCGGGCAATAGGGGATCATGGGGCCCCTGTGTCCTTGCCCAAACTCAAAAAAGCCTATGAAAAAGGTTCCAGAGGCATCTCATGTGGCCCCCTTCTGACCCTGGGCTCTCGGACATTGCCCGAGTTTCCAAATGATCAGTCCGCCCCTGGATCAGTGCACATGCCCCCTCTGAGGAATGCCGATTTCCAGCTCTCCTCTCCTCTCGAGCTGTCAGCGTGACAACTGGTGAGGAGAGAAATGCGGATAACTGGCATTTCCTTATTTACATGTGATCAGCTGTGATTGGACACAGCTGATCACATGACCGAGCCGACGTTTTTGGCCCTTTCCGTTGATCCGCTGTGTCCGAGGGACACAGTGCACCACCGATCGTCATACTGCACGCGCGCTTAGAGTGGGAGGACTTCATATGACGTCCTCCCAGAATGAGAGAACCGCCTTGCGCCCGTCATTTCCTTATATGGCGTGCGGGAGGAGGTTAATAAACTCGTGTTTCACCACGGTAATGCGCACAGAGATTGCGCCCTGCTTTTGCTTTTCTTCACCAGTACCAACGTTTCTCGATCACCGCAGTGAATGACAGTTACAGTATCCCAAGTCAGCATGAAGATTTGAGCGCTGCTTTTGTTTTTTGGACTGCATAGTATGAACCCGGGTTTGGAACTACCATCAGCTATGTAGTGCATGGGCCTGTCTGATTTGATACAAATTGAATGGATTGCTCAGGTGTGTCCTCCTTTTCCCTAGTTCTGGTAAATCTAAAGGAAATTGTATAGAGAGTGTACAATCGGATTGCATAGTGAGAAGCTCACAGTGTGCAGTGAAATCAGCAGGCGGGAAGGAGCCTGTACAACTGTGCAAGACTGAAGGTATGGTTGGAAGTCTGCTTTAGCCCTCATGTACACGGGACGTTTTGATATATTAGCTGTGTAAAGTCATGTTAAAAACTAGAGTTTTTCAGCTTTTTTTTAGTGTTTTTGCATTAGTGTTTTGACGCGTTTGCGTTTTTTCACATTTTCGTTTTCAACAAAAAAAAAATTGGGGGTCAAAAAGAGTCCAAAAACGCCGGTTTGCTGCGTTTTTCCACATTTTTCAGCGTTTTTACAGCTAAAAAACTCCTCTAGGACCCCACTAGTCCTGGGGTTTTTTTCCAGCCAAAAAACGTCACTGCCAAAAAACGTTGATTCCAGTCTATGTGTGCATGGACACATAGGATAACATGCTGGGGAGTTTACTGGCTGTAGAAAAAAACATCAAAAGCCAAAAACAGCCGCTGTAAAAACGTCCCCTGTGCATGAGGACTTATGCAGGCCATAGATGGGGAGAAAAACGGCAGATTTTTCTTTTAAAAAACGAAAATTCGGTCGTTCAAGCGGCCGACGTTACCATCAATGGTAAAAAAATCGGCCGATTTTCATCCCTTCTACAGCCGGCAAAAAGTGTCCCTGCAGAGAGCTCCGCTATTTCTGACAGTTCTCTGACAGTTCCTTCACATTTACAGCGGTTGAAACATTGTATCTATTTGTTTCCATTTAGGATACAGATGTTTTTATTCAGAAACAAATAGATACATTGTTGCAACCGCTGTAAATGTCAAAGAACTGTCAGAGAACTGTCAGAAATAGCGGAGCTCTCTGCAGAGACACTTTTTGCTGGACTGGAATTCTTCTTAATTTCATCCTACTTCTTCTTCTTCTACTTCTTCTTCATCCTCATCCTCTTCTTCTTCTTCTTCTTCTTCTTCTTCTTCTTCTTCTTCTTCTTCTTCTTCTTCATCCTCTTCATCCTCATCCTCTTCTTCTTCATCATCATCCTCTTCTTCTTCTTCATCTTCATCCTCATCCTACTTCTTCATCCTCATCCTCTTCTTCATCCTCATCCTCTTCTTCATCCTCATCCTCTTCTTCTTCATCATCCTCATCCTCTTCTTCTTCATCATCCTCACCCTCTTCTTCTTCATCATCCTCATCCTCATCCTCTTCTTCTTCTTCTTCATCCTCTTCTTCCTCACCCTCTTCTTCTTCATCCTCATCCTCTTCTTCTTCTTCTTCCTCTTCCTCTTCTTCTTCTTCATCCTCTTCTTCCTCTTCTTCTTCATCCTCTTCTTCATCCTCCTCCTCTTCTTCTTTTTCTTCTTTTTGTCTTCCTCTTGCAGGTCACTGCTCATGCGCAGATTTTTTATCGGCAAAAAATCGGCCGGTTTGCCCACTAATTGCCACGAAAATCGGCCGATTTTTTTCCAACTTTACAGAAAAAAAAAACGGCCAAAATACCAAAAAACGGGCGACCAAATAGCCCACTAACGATCCGAAAATCGGCCGATTTTATTTTCGGCCGAAAAATCGGCCGATTTTCGACCCATCTATGGCCTGCATTAACCTCCCTAGCGGTATGATTATTTCAGATTTTTGGTGCTGAAAGCGGTACCATTATTTTGCATGGAAATATGTAGTTTTTTATTGTAGGCTGTAATATTTAGGAATAACTCACTGAAATCTGTCCGAACAAGAGTCTAGTAAACATCCCGGGTATGATAAAATTTGAAACACGAAATCATAAATTATAATATAATAAATCAAAAAAAATAATAATATAATAATAATAAATTTAATTCAATAATATAATCAAACCAAAAACACTGAAATTTGAAATATAGCGCCAAGTTCGCACATCGCTGAGCAAAGTCGCAAAATCGTTTTCAGTGTCTGATGATGAATTTCTCCACGAATCATCACTCAATTCTGCAAGTGGTTCTAATTTACTATCACTGTTCTGTAGCCGGTCTAAAACCGCTTTTGACCTAAAGGGACACTTTTTGGACGCCATGGACATTTCTAAGTTTCCAGGCAGAAAGAACAGTCAAAATGTAGACAGGGGACAGGACAAAGCACTCGGGACAAAATGTATGTGAAATGGGTTGAAACAGCAATGTTTTACTATGTAAAATCGTTTTGAAAAAAATTAAAATTTTTTTAAATTTTCAAATTTCCCGCCGCCGGCGGCGCCCCTACGTTCCGACGTCACAGGGACCGGAACACAGGAGCCGGATGCCGGCATCAGCCGGAGGAGATGGCCGGGGACACTGCAGGGGACACATCGCGGGAGCGAAGGACAAGGTAAGTGATTGAGGGATCCCTATGCAGCGCCGCATGGTAAGCCCGAGTGTAGCTCGGGGTTACCGCTTTTGGTACTGACATTTTACCCCGAGCTACACTCGGGAATACCGTTGGGGAGGTTAAGGAAAAGTATTCCTGTGAGCAATACAGGGGCTGCCATTGCGGACCTCTTTCTGTAAATGCTAGTTGCCTGGCTGTGATGCTGTCCCCATGCCCCAAACAAGTGCTGTATGCAGATCAGAGCTACACTCTGCAGATCCAGGGACTTGGAATGCATTGTAGCCAGGGACAGCCAGGCAACCAGCATTTCCAGAAGAAGGTCCGCAGTTGCGGCCTACCCATTATTGGTTTCCCCATTCTCCTGTTGAAATTCATGGTCTACTACTCTCCTTCTGGCTTGTCTGCTCTCATACGTGGCTGTTATGTATGGCTCAGGATTTCATTTGGTTTGATGTGACAGCCAGTGGACTGAGTCACCCGTCACACCTTAAGTGTACATCTCAGGTATTTACACAGGAAACTACCAGCAGTGCGCACCTGTTAACCCTTTTTTTACATGGCACGTGAACTCTGCCTGAAAGGCAAAGAATCCATTCATTGATTGTCATACATTCTTTAAAATTAAACATCCTTAAAGAAGATTTGCAGGAATTGTTTTCGCCATGCAATGGGTCTGTGCCCGCACTGCATGGGTTAACTGCTTGTTTTGGTCTCGGGGTGAGGAAAGTGGAGATATACTCACCTAATCTGTCGATCCTCCAAGAGCAAGACTGGTCTCCACCACTCCTCCCCAACGCACGCTAGAAGTCTTCTGAATGGACTGTTCCAGACGTCATCACGTCTATAGACCGGGGTGGTGGGGGGGCTGTTTGTGCTGGGAATGGTAATTGGGGGGGGGGGTGTTAGGAGGCAGGATTGGGGAAGATTTGTGGGAATTGGGAGGGAAATTGTGCTAGGAAGGGGATTTGAAAGGGGGGGTGGATTTGTGCTAGAAGGGGGATTTTGGGAAGGATTAGTGCTAGATGGGGCAAATTGGGGGCAGTATGTGCTACGAAGGGGATTTAGGAATGCAGGAATTTGTACTGGGAATGGTAATGTGTAGGCAATTGTGCTAGGAGGAGGAATTTGGCTGGGGGGGGGGATTTGCACTGGGGGGAGGGGATTTGTGCTGCAAGGGGGGATTTAGGGGGGAGTATTTGTACTCGGAGGGGAGATTTGAGGAGAGCATTTACGCTAGGAGTGGGGATTTGGGGGGGTGGATTTGTGCTAGAGGGGATTTGGGGGAGGATTAGTGCTAGATGGGGCGAATTGGGGGGGGGGTGGTATGTGCTACTAGGGGGATTTAGGGATGCAGGGATTTGTACTGGGAATGGTAATATGTATCCCCTACAGCCATTTCCTCCTGTACCACCTTCCCCTCCCTCCTAGATTGTAAGCTCGAAAGAGCAGGGCCCCCGAACTCCTCCTCGTGTATTGTTACTGTCTTGTCTCATGTTCTGTCCCCCCACTCTAATGTACAGCGCTGAGCAAACCCTTTGGTGCTATATAAATACTGTATAATAATCATAATAATGTAGGCAGTTCTGCTCGGAGGAGGAATTTGGCTGGGGGGTGGGGAGATTTGCACTGGGGGAGGGGATTTGTGCTGCAAGGGGGGATTTAGGGGGGAGTATTTGTACTTGGAAGGGAGATTTGAGGAGAGCATTTACGCTAGGAGTGGGGATTTGGGGGAAAGGGTTTGTGCTAGGAGGGGGGGATAAGGGGAAGAACTAGAAGGGGGAATTTAGTAAATCATTTACACTAGGAGAGGGGATTTGTACTGGGGGAAGGATTGGGGAGAGAGTTTGTACTAGGAGTGGCGATTTGGGGGAGAGGGTTTGTACTAGGGGTGGGGATTTGGAGGAGAGGGTTTGTACTAGGAGGGGGGATTTTTGGGGCATGGAAGATTTGTTACGGATTGGGGGGGATATGAGCTGACAGGTGGGATTGAGGAGCAAAGAGAGGAAATTTGGGTTGGGTAGAATTTGGGCTTTCAGAAGCAATTTATGCTTAGGGGGGTGAGCATGTTGATTAGTGCTGTTTTTTTTTTTTGGGGGGGGGGGGGGGCGCAGTTTGTCACCTTTATCTTAAGTACTAGATGACCTTGTCCCGGCACTGCCTGCACTGCACAGAACGCACTCAGCAGATCTCCTCCCCACATATAACACATAGCTAAGATCAGATTCCCCACAGCATCAATCTATACAATGTGTAGCTGGCTGCAGCTGCAGTTCTGACCTGTGAAATTCCCTGATTGGATTGGCAGCTGCAGTAGCCAGCTACACACTGCGTGGAGGGATACCGATCTCGGCTATGTGCTGTGTGGGGAGGAGGAGATCTCTAAAGTGCCCTGTCAGCAGTGACCCTGTCCTCAACTCTGCTAGCCACTGTTTTCTGCCATGCTGACTCCTGTACCCTGCCTTGCTAACCGCTGTCCTCTGCACTGCTGACCCCTATCTTCTGTCCTGTTGACCCCATCCTCTGCCATGTTAACCTCTGTACACTGCCCTGCAAACTGTCCCCTGCCCCCCTGACATTTTTTACTGCACCCCCAAATCAGGCTAGATCCGACCCTGATCTATTCTATATTTTACACTAATATATTATTTATATATATTAGAGAGCTACAGGTTTCTGTTTGTTTTTTTACAAACCGAGAATATTGTCAGCGACCATTATAAAACGTTTTGATGAAATGCTGGTGTAGGAATCTGGTGTTTTACATTCTGCCTGCAGCCATTGTGACATATGAAAAGTTTTCCCACACGGATTCTGTGGATTTCTACAGATTCCAAGGTCTTAATTTGTGGTTTTCACCATAAGTAAGAACATTTGGAAATTGTTTTTCTATTTCTTCCCTGTGGTTTCTGCACCCATTAATTGATCCTGTAATCTGGACTATGTCTTTGTGCTATGTTTACACCCCGTGCGTCAGCGGCAATGAATTATTCCTGCATCACCCAGAGGAAAGTGATTTCATACACTGCGTCCCCTGGGGCCACGATCGGGTTTTGTACAATTCATCTATTTACGCTCATCGAGTTCTGCAACTGCACTGTGATGGGTGAATGGGGAATAACCAAAAACCAAGAAGAAGGAGCTCTGTTTAAGGGGACTTGGGGACTTTCCACATGCTGAAAGTGGAAAATTCTTCCAAGACCCCTTCCGTGCTGGGGTACTAGGTAATGTAATACACACCTAGACACAGCCTGAGGACAATGTTATATAATACATATAATAAACCATTGGACATTCAATCCCAGCAATACCTGGAGCCAAAACCAATGGTTTTTCCCATTGTAGCAACAATGGCGGGACATGGAGGTTACTAACTGATAGTTTCTGGCCCAAGCTTCTGATGGACAGATAAAAAATTGTGCAGCTTTGTAAAATGTTCATTAATGAAATTTTTATAAGTGGGGTATATAGTTCTCCATAGGCTCCTATGACCCATCTGTTGACGGTGCTCCCTCCTCTCCCCTGCAGCCACCGCTGGCTGGCCCTGGGGACCATGTGACCGGACCAGAGCAACCGAACAATAGGCAATTATATAAAACGGGTTAGTCAGCATTGGTGTTGGGGGGGGGGGGGAGCATTTTTAAAAATTTGGAATTCTACTTTTAAGTGGTTCCATATACCCAGTGAAATGACTGGCCTCAGGTGATGCACACAGATGAAGCAAGTCCTCCTACATAAGTTGTGCCTGTCTATCTGCAGTCTTCTCTATATCTCTTCAAAGTCCAGAATGTATAAAGCTTGTCTGAGGTATCAGAAAACAGGGGGCAGGAAGCTGAAGTTACACTCAGCAGAGCTCAGTGAGGAGAGCTCTGTGAGCTGATTGGAGGGAAGGGACACACCTTCACACAGCACATAGGAACAGAGGTGAGGCTGTCAATCACATGCTGTGTGCTGGAGATCCCTCCCTATCACCATTTTTTCTCTTTTTGTGGCTGAAAAACTTGTCAGAAGTTATTCTTGCCGTTAGCAAAGGAACACAAATGACACTTAGTGTTCTGGATTGGAAACAAGTACACACTATAGAGTGATATGCTTTATTCATATTTCATGTCTGAGGTTTACAACCACTTTAAAGTGTCACTAAACCCACAACAGTACAATCAGTCTGTAGATGCAGTAAAGCATGCTTGTTATATTCACGGTGGAACCTAAGGGGTTAATCTTCTGCATTGTGTAAAATAAGTTTGAGCCTGCCTGCTCTGATCCCCACCTTCTACTGTCCCTAATCAATCTCCTGATAAAACAGAGCTTTGGGGGCAATCTGCACATGCTCAGTTTGGTGTGTATTGCTAGAGAGCTTTTTTTTTCTTGGGAGAGTGCATGTGATCAGCAAAGGGCAAATCAGCACTGTCCAGACAGAGGTCAGGGGTCCTGCAGACTCATAGGACAATCAGGGGAGAACGAAAACTCCTCCTATAAGCTTTAACCAGTGCTCTGCTGGACACTGATAGAAGTCACAAGACTGCTCTAACTGCTGATGAGAAAATATATTTATCAGTTTATATTTACTAAATAGCATTTCCATGTTCTGTGTACTGTGGGAGACCAGATATAGTGAATGCAGGGTCCGGGGAGACCAGATATAGTGAATGCAGGGTCCGGGGAGACCTCATACAGTGAATGCAGGGTCTGGAGAGACCAGATATAGTGAATGCGGGGTCCGGGAAGACCGGATATAGGGAATGCAGGGTCCTGGGAGACCGGATATAGTGAATGCAGGGTCCTGGGAGACCGGATATAGTAAATGCAGGGTCCGGGGGGACCGGATAGAGTGAATGCAGGGTCTGGGGGGACCGGATAGAGTGAATGCAGGGTCCGGGGGGACCGGATAGAGTGAATGCAGGGTCCGGGGGGACCGGATAGAGTGAATGCAGGGTCCGGGGGGACCGGATAGAGTGAATGCAGGGTCCGGGGGGACCGGATAGAGTGAATGCAGGGTCCGGGGGGACCAGATATAGTGAATGCAGGGTCCGGGGGGACCAGATATAGTGAATGCAGGGTCCGGGGGGACCAGATATAGTGAATGCAGGGTCCGGGGAGACCAGATATAGTGAATGCAGGGTCCGGGGAGACCAGATATAGTGAATGCGGGGTCCGGGGAGACCAGATATGGTGAATGCGGGGTCCGGGGGGACCGGATATAGTGAATGCAGGATCCTGGGAGACCGGATATAGTGAATGCAGGGTCCTGGGAGACCAGATATAGTGAATGCAGGGTCCTGAGTTTAGAAAGACTTTAAGAAAAGCCATGGACCTATTGAAAGATCTAGATTTACGGCTTTTCCTGGAGTTCAGCTTTAAGAACAGTTTTTATTTGTGTTCCAGCTGTTATAAGGGCAACTTCAACTGAAGTGCTAAATACAAGTCCTCATGCACACTTGACGTTTTTACAGCGACTGTTTTTGGTTTTTTTTCTACAGCCAGTAAACCCCCCAGCATGTTAGCCTATATGTCCATACACACATACACTGTAATTGCTGAAAAACACGGTAAATCGTGTCAAACTGGCATTTTTGGACATTGTTTGGTAAAAAAAAAACGAAAAAAACCGCGGCAATGTGTTTATTAACTGTTTTTACCTGCAGAATGGTTTTTGTTCAGACTCTGTTGCAGTAGATAGGGAATCCTCAACCTCAGGTGGGTCACCTCACCTTTCAGTGTTTATGGATAAGCAGGACTGCTTGGTCGCCTCCCTTCCTTCTCATAAACATGGCAAATCTTATAAAAACTTCTAATTTAGTAATTCCGTAGAAATGATTCATCCTGGATACAATTATGGTTCAAGGTATTCAGCCAAAAGAACAACACGGCCCTTTGTAAACATTTACCAAGATAATCTTACATTATTATCGCTTAAACCAAGCCTTTGGCTTGTTATATGCACGTTGACATTTAAAAGGGAATATTCTAGTTTATGCCGTTCTATTGTCTGCTACATCCATTGTTGCTGCAGTCCCTGTAATACTTTTCGCACTAGGCACCGATTGGCTGCCTGAGGCTAATACAAAGTTTAATACTTAATGCCAGGTATTAACCCACAGAGTGAAGGTAATCTTCTACCTGAGAGTAAGATCTTGGTCTTCCTAAAATGGGCCTAACATCAGCTATATATTTTCATGTTAGGTTACATAGTTAGGCATCATTCAGGGTCAACATCTAATTCCTGGATATGAGATCAGCCTCTGTTGCAACCTTCCCACCTTGTGATTTGTTACAGTGTTGCAGTCTGATCACCGAGGGAAAGGAGACTGAGGAAATGCCTCTCCCTGCCTGCAGCAGACTGGTGACATCATCGTAGCCTGGACAAAGTCACGGTCTGGGGCCCAATGATACATCTATAAGAATAAAATGTATATCTGCTTTTGAAAGATTATTCTTTTGCTATATGTTGCAACCTGTCAAGGATGTAGTCCTATAATGTAAGGTTCTGCACTTGGGGGCTAAGAATATGCATGCATCATACATACTAGGGGGGGAATGATCACCATGTATAATACATAAGGGGGGATATGATCTCCATGTATAATACATAAGGGGGGATATGATCTCCATGTATAATACATAAGGGGGATATGATCTCCATGTATATTACATAAGGGGGGGATATGATCTCCATGTATAATACATAAGGGGGATATGATCTCCATGTATAATACATAAGGGGGATATGATCTCCATGTATAATACATAAGGGGGGATATGATCACCATGTATAATACATAAGGGGGATATGATCTCCATGTATAATACATAAGGGGGGGATATGATCTCCATGTATAATACATAAGGGGGATATGATCTCCATGTATAATACATAAGGGGGGATATGATCTCCATGTATAATACATAAGGGGGGATATGATCACCATGTATAATACATAAGGGGGATATGATCTCCATGTATAATACATAAGGGGGATATGATCACCATGTATAATACATAAGGGGGGATATGATCTCCATGTATAATACATAAGGGGGATATGATCTCCATGTATAATACATAAGGGGGGATATGATCTCCATGTATAATACATAAGGGGGGATATGATCTCCATGTATAATACATAAGGGGGATATGATCTCCATGTATAATACATAAGGGGGATATGATCTCCATGTAGAATACATAAGGGGGGATATGATCTCCATGTATAATACATAAGGGGGATATGATCTCCATGTATAATACATAAGGGGGATATGATCTCCATGTATAATACATAAGGGGGGATATGATCTCCATGTATAATACATAAGGGGGATATGATCTCCATGTATAATACATAAGGGGGGATATGATCTCCATGTATAATACATAAGGGGGGATATGATCACCATGTATAATACATAAGGGGGGATATGATCACCATGTATAATACATAAGGGGGATATGATCTCCATGTAGAATACATAAGGGGGGATATGATCACCATGTATAATACATAAGGGGGGATATGATCTCCATGTATAATACATAAGGGGGATATGATCTCCATGTATAATACATAAGGGGGATATGATCACCATGTATAATACATAAGGGGGGATATGATCACCATGTAAAATACATAAGGGGGGATATGATCTCCATGTAAAATACATAAGGGTGGATATGATCACCATGTATAATACATAAGGGGGGTATGATCTCCATGTATAATACATAAGGGGGGTATGATCTCCATATATAATACATAAGGGGGGTATGATCTCCATGTATAATACATAAGGGGGGGGGGGATATGATCAACATGTATAATACATAAGGGGGATATAATCTCCATGTATAATACATAAGGGGGATATGATCTCCATGTATAATACATAAGGGGGATATGATCTCCATGTATAATACATAAGGGGGATATGATCTCCATGTATAATACATAAGGGGGGTATGATCTCCATGTATAATACATAAGGGGGGTATGATCTCCATGTATAATACATAAGGGGGGATATGATCTCCATGTATAATACATAAGGGGGGTATGATCTCCATGTATAATACATAAGGGGGGATATGATCTCCATGTATAATACATAAGGGGGGATATGATCTACATGTATAATACATAAGGGGGGATATGATCTACATGTATAATACATAAGGGGGGATATGATCTACATGTATAATACATAAGGGGGGATATGATCTCCATGTATAATACATAAGGGGGGGGGGGATATGATCTCCATGTATAATGCATAAGGGGGGGGGGGATATGATCTCCATGTATAATGCATAAGGGGGGATATGATCACCATGTATAATACATAAGGGGGGGATATGATCTACATGTATAATACATAAGGGGGGATATGATCTCCATGTATAATACATAAGGGGGGGGGGGGATATGATCTCCATGTATAATGCATAAGGGGGGGGGGGGATATGATCTCCATGTATAATGCATAAGGGGGGGGGGGATATGATCTCCATGTATAATGCATAAGGGGGGATATGATCACCATGTATAATACATAAGGGGGGGATATGATCTACATGTATAATACATAAGGGGGGATATGATCTCCATGTATAATACATAAGGGGGGGGGGGATATGATCTCCATGTATAATGCATAAGGGGGGGGGGGGGGATATGATCACCATGTATAATACATAAGGGGGGGATATGATCTCCATGTATAATACATAAGGGGGATATGATCTCCATGTATAATACATAAGGGGGGATATGATCACCATGTATAATAAATAAGGGGGGGATATGATCTCCATGTATAATAAATAAGGGGGGATATGATCTCCATGTATAAATACATCAGTGGTTCATATAGTGAACTCGGTGTAGAGCTATTCACCCTGAGGTCATCACAGAGGACAAGGGGGCACTCTTTATGTCTGGAGGAAAAGAAATGTAATCTTCAAACATGGAAAGGTTTCTTCACAGTAAGAGCTGTGAGAATGTGGAATAGACTCCCTCAAAAGTTGGTTATGGCCAGCTCAGTGGATTGCTTTAAAAAAGGCTTGGATTCTTAAAGTTGATCCAGGGAATATCCGATTGCCTCTCGGGGGATCAGGAAGGAATTTTTTCCCCTGCAGGAGAAAATTGCATCATGCTTTGCTGGGTTTTTTGCCTTCCTCTGGATCAACTGTGGGTATAGGATTTAAATTTTTTTTTTAATGGTTGGACTGGATGGACTTTAATCTTTTTTCAGCCAGACTAACTATGTAACCTATGACCGTAAGATCTATCTTAACGTGATACTAAACCCCGGACCCTGCATTCACTAAATCTGATCTCCCACAGTACACACAACATGGAAATGCAATTATTGTAGTATATATAAACTGCTAAATACCTTTTCTCATCAGCAGTTAGAGCAGTCTTGTGACTTCAGCAGAGTACTGGTTAAAGCTTGTAGGAGGAGTTTTCTTTCTGCTTTAGGAGGATGTGAAACCCCTGACTTCTGTCTGGACAGTGCTGATTGGCCTTGTGCTGATCACATGCACCTTCCCAAGAAAAAAAAAAAAACCTCTCTAGCAAAACACACCAAACTGAGCATGTGCATGTGACTACAGATTCAGTCTGTATCAGGTGGACATTTCAATAAGAGGAGGGGCAGAGAAGAATGGATCAAACAGCCTTTTTACACAATGCAGAGGATTAACCCCTTAGGTTCCACTGTGAGTATAACAAGCATGCGTTACTGCATATACAGACTGATTGATTGTACTGTTGTGGGTTTAGTAACATTTTAAATCTACTTTAAACAGGTTTTTACAATGAGGTGCGTATTCCTCATTATGTCAGCTGGCTGACATGCAAATCTAACCTAATGGAAAAATATTTTCTTGAGCTTGCCTGGCCGATTTCTGGCTAGTCCATGAAGGTTTTTTGTATTCCCCTTGTAAGCAGGTGCAGTAACCTAGTCTGCCATTAGGTGGCTCTGTTCCAGAATAGTGTCTGGTTACAGAGGATAGTGTCATCAGGTGCTAGGGCCCTTTTAGTGAGTGCCCTCCTGTAGTGATCTATTGGGCGAGTCTATGCCCACATATAAGCCAGGTTAGGAAGAGCCCTAGGGCATGGGAGACAAGGACTCCACTGTCAGGTCGATGTAGTCAGCCATTGGAGGACAATGGGAGGTAGACCTGCACCCAGAAGAGGCAGCTGCAGACTTCCTGACCCTTATGGAGGTGGGGGTTAGGATGAGTTGCAAAAGGCCTGGAGTGAGGGTATTCCTGTGGAGGACCTGGCAGTAGTACACCTAAGCCAGAGATGACTGCAGTGATCCTGTCTAAGGAAGGCTACCTGTAGGGAGCAGTGAGCTGAACACAGACAGCCCAAGGTGAACCAGAACCTCTGAGTGAGTACTAATGACCCCGGGTGGAAAGAGACTGGGTAGGGAAGATTGCTTGCTAACGTGCCGCGTGATGCTTTCACATGTGACTGCTGCAGATCACCCATAAAATGTGTTTGATAAAGTACTGTCAAGCGACCAAGGATAGCATGTTGATATGATGTGACTGAATGTCGTCTTCAAAGTAACATCAGTAAAGTGCAGCAACTCTATCTTTGTGTGGACATTCTTTTCTTGGTGATATAAAGGTTAATGTCTGGGAATGGCTGGGGGATGCCTCTTGCGTGGACAGGGGAACATGATGGCAGAGGGTTAAACCTCAAGCAGGTGGGCTGTTCTGGAAGGGAAGAAGTGTGAGCATTCCTTTCTTGGGGATATAAAGGTTAATGACCGGGAATGTCCGGGTATGCTCCTGGCGTGGACAGGGGAACACGATGGCAGAGGGTTAAACCTCAAGCAGGTGGGTTGTTCTGGAAGGGAAGAAGTGTGAATATTCCTTTCTTGGGGATATAAAGGTTAATGGCCGGGAATGTCCAGGGGATGCCTCTGGCTTGGACAGGGGAACAAGATTGCGGAGGGTTAAACCTCAAGCAGGTTGGTTGTTCTGGACGGGAAGAAGTGTGAGCATTCCTTTTTTGGGGATATAAAGGGTAATGGCTGGGAATGTCTGGGGATACCTCTGGCTTGGACAGGGGAACAAGATGGCGGAGGGTTAAACCTCAAGCAGGTTGGTTGTTCTGGAAGGGAAGAAGTGTGAGCATTCCTTTTTTGGGGATATAAAGGGTAATGGCCGGGAATGTCTGGGGATGCCTCTGGACGATGGCAGAGGGTTAAACCTCAAGCAGGTAGGTTGTTCTGGAAGGGAAGAAGCAAGGAAGAGTCTTGTGCTCTTGGTGCCATTACTAGCTACTACATAGCGGCCCTTTGGTATTTGCTGTGCAGCCTTTGCAGCTCCCAGAGCGCTAGAGGAAGCATTCATTTGGCACCAATCACAGTGATTGAGCAGTTTTATGTCTCCAGTCTGTCTCTATCTCCTGTATTGTGTCTTCAGTCTCCAATCGCCACCATTGCATGTATCTGATCATCTCTATTATGTCTGAAGTCTCTGACAGTCTTCTGTCATGTATTCAATATTCTATGGGGGCCTTTAAAGCTGTCAGGGGCCACAGTTCAGACCCTTACACCTTGTAAGTTGACAACCACTGATGTAGTCTACACAAGGCTCTGTCTCTGTGTACAGGCGAGGCACGACCGGGAGGACAATAACCACCTCTTTCACTTGTAATGACAATGACTCAGTCACTGTTTACTTATCACAGGGCAAGATGCTTCCACTGACCAGTGTGAAAGCCTGCAGGATGAATACACCCATATTCTCCATGTACTAACAAAACACATTTGTTTTACTAAGAATAAATAATGGCTTTCATATATATACTATCGTGCCAACGTTATCAGATGGTAAACAGAGACGTCACTTGAGATCTATACATAGTGGCATTGTTTAATCTTGTGCGCCAATCATGGGGCCCCATAGCACGTTTAGGGGCCCTAACATCTCCCTGTAGCAGCTGGCAGTGTCAACTGTGACAATGTGTCATTGATCCTAACATAAATAATGTCCAAATCAGGGACAGGCAGCAGAACTGTCAGCATATTACTAAGGAGCAATGCTGGAGGTGAAGGTTCTGGTTGTGTAATACCCATCACTGCATTGTAGATTCTGACAAAACTGGGAATTATTTCAATTCTTGGCTTCTTTGGTTTTCTTATAATGTTTTTGCAGAGGAGAAACCCTGGCATTTGGCAGAGGAGAAACCCTGGCATTTGGCAGAGGAGAAACCCTGGCATTTGGCAGAGGAGAAACCCTGGGATTTGTGACATACAGGGTTAATTTCAGTCTATAGCAGAAGTTCAGGGTGCAATAACTCTACAGGGTCAAGACACCATAGTACATGCTTCTTGCTATCCTGCAGAGGTCTGTGACTAGCCATCATCCAGGGGTCTGACTTCAGCCCTCTCTATACTGAGGACTTCACAGTTTAGCTTTCCTTAACAGCTTCTCTCATAGGGCCCCCCTTCCTTACCCCAGGCCCCATGGCAGCTGTATGGACTACTATTGGTATTGTTACACCACCGGTGCTAATCTAAAAGGCGTAAGATTCAGCAAACATTTGAAAAGGATTTCACAGAAAATGGAAGCCACCTAGCATTTTTCTGTTGCTAGGACACTGGTGGCTTCTGAAGGAGGACAGCTAGCATCCTTCTGTCGCTAGGACGCTGGTGGCTTCTGAAGGAGGACAGCTAGCATCCTTCTGTCGCTAGGACGCTGGTGGCTTCTGACAAAGGACAGCTAGCATTATTCTGGTGCTAGGACACAGGTGGCTTCTGAAGGAAGCCACCTAGCATTCTTCTGTCGCTAGGACACTAATGGCTTCTGAAGGAGGCCACCTAGCATCCTTCTGTCGCTAGGACACTAATGGCTTCTGAAGGAGGCCACCTAGCATCCTTCTGTCGCTAGGACACTGGTGGCTTCTGAAGGAGGACAGCTAGCATCCTTCTGTCGCTAGGACACAGGTGGCTTCTGAAGGAGGACAGCTAGCATCCTTCTGTCTCTAGGACACTGGTGGCTTCTGAAGGAGGACAGCTAGTATCCTTCTGTCACTGGGACACAGGTGGCGTCTGAAGGAGAACACCTAGCATTCTTCTGTTGCTAGGACACAGGTGGCTTTTGAAGGAGGACAGCTAGCATCTCAATGTTGCTAGGACACAGTTGGCTTCTGAAGGAGGCCACCTAGCATGCTTCTGTTGCTAGGACACAGGTGGCTTCTGCAGGAGGCCACCTAGCACCCTTCTGTTGCTAGGACACAGGTGGCGTCTGAATGAGACCACCTAGCACCCTTCTGTTGCTAGGACACAGCTTCTGAAGGTGGCCACCTAACATTCTATTGCTAGAACACAGGTGGCTTCTGAAGGAAGTAATCTTTAGTTGCTAGGATGCAGGCAGCCCTAGTGTTGTTCTGTTGCTGGGGTCCAGGTGGTTTATGAAGAACGCCACCTAGCATTGTTCTGTTGCTAGGGTGCAGGCAGTTTTCGCCGCATAGCGTCTGTACGTTGCTAAAATGTGGGGCTGCAATAGAGTGCATTTGTGAAGCACTCTGTATGTGTGCAGCATAAAATAATGTCCTTGCACAAGACCTCAGATGCAGATTTTTTGCCCACCTTGGGCTGTACTGGTGGTCTGCCTACTGGAGCACTGCCTCTCTTTATGAAAGAGTCCCACTCCCTTCTCTTAAACAGCAGTCTGGTTAACCACTTGAGAGCAATTCAAGGCAATTTGTATTGTTTTTTTGTTTTGTTTTTTTTTGCTTGAAAATGACTTAAAACCCCCAAACAGTGCTACATTTTAATGAAAGCAGAGGTCCTGTAAAATGAATGTAAAGCAAAAGTTGCAATTTTTTAACATTTCACTAGATTTCTAGTGAATTTCTAGATTTTTTACACAAATCGTTATCTACATTTAAGTCTAGAAGTCTACTTTTACAGGACAAAAAATACACTAAAATGATATCTAGTGCACACAAACACAATATAATTCCCATTTTTTTGTTAAAATATAAAAGATAGGGTTGTATCAAGTAAATGGATACCAAATATGTCAAGCCTTAACATTGCACACGCATTACGTACTCTGGACCCCTTTGGTCGACAAGGTTTGCGCGTTGCAGTTTGGCGTGCGGTTTATCATGTGATAATCGATGCAAAACCACATTGCGTTTTAGGTGCAACTGAAAATGAATGGCATCTGAACATGTGTTTTGCAAATGTAGTGCGATTTGAGATCACGGGAAGAATCAAAGGGAATCCACCAGAGATCCCAAAATGCCAAATGTGAACCAGTGATATTAGTGCTCCAAAATGTAGAAATGTCTGGTTAAGTTTTTTTTTTAAAGAGGAACTCTTTCCAAAATATTCTTTATTTACAGTTTAACCTGAAATTGAACAGAATAAGGAATGGTTAGAGCCTCGGCCATGTATTTAACCCTTTCCTCCTTTGTGAAAAATGAAAACCTTTGGCTTTAGATTTACCTAAAGTATAACTAAGAGCAAATTTTTTTTGTTTTGTTTTTTTCAGAACCCGTCAGCTTTTATTGCTGTCTGTGCCCTTGTTATGGAGATCCCCACCCCTCATTTTATCCTGTGTACCGGTAGCATTGAAAGTTAAAGGAAATCCAAAATTTTGGGTTGTTCCAAGAACAGTAATAGAGGGGAAATCTTCCAATGGGGACACTAGTTCTGATGACCTGACCTGGGGGCCCCAAGGAATTCCCTTAATTTGCAGGGATTTCTTCTCATTTTCTTATTGGGTATGGGGCAGGAAGTGAAGGGAAATCTCCCTAATGGGACACAGATGGCATGCCCTCCCATGCTCTATCCAAAATGAAAAAAAAAAGTTTTACCTATAGGTCGACTTTAACCTTGTGGATATTTTATTTCAGCCAGTTTATAGTGCCACCTGGTGGTTACAGCTATGTGATGCAGATTTAAATCATACTTTCCTGGTACCCATCCTGTGACCCTTTGGCACTCACTGTGTTAACCCTCGGGGCACTTGATGACAAGGTTCTGGTGCTCATTTAAGCTAGCAAAGGATAATTATTCTTTAGATGGGTTTGGTTTATCTCATCATACTGTCTTACTTTTTTCTTAGCTGTCCATCCCTTTCCTTTTTTTCAATATTTTATAATGGACTTTGGATTACTGAAACAAATATCAAATGTGGCATAAGTCATATGTAAGAGAGCACAGATGAGGGAGCAATGTCTCTGATAGTCTCCTGAAACATGTCCCCATTCTCCAACAACTCCGATAGCATGTTCAGTCCCAGTTTGTTTTCTGCAGCATGCCTGTTGTTTCTTACAATTTGCTGTTGCATGTCTGCAGTCTCTGACCATCTCCCATTGCATATCTACAGTTACATGACCATCTCCTGTATTATGCCTGCAGTCTCTGACCATCTCCTGTATTATGCCTGCAGTCTCTGACCATCTCTTGTATCATGTCTGCAGTCTCTGACCATCTCTTTTATCATGTCATCAGTCTCTGACCATCTCTTGTATCATGCTTGCAGTCTCTGACCATCTCCTGTATCATATCTGCAGTCTCTGACCATCTCTTGTATCATGTCTGCAGTCTCTGACCATCTCTTGTATCATGTCTGCAGTCTCTGACCATCTCTTGTATCATGTCTGCAGTCTCTGACCATCTCTTGTATCATGTTCGCAGTCTCTGACCATCTGACATGCACTTTACTGGTCAGCATAGCAAGATGTTGTACCTGTACTCCCTGCTGGTAAATAACACAGGTGTTGGTGTTTGTTCTCTGACTATCTCTTGTATCATGCTTGCAGTCTCTGACCATCTCTTGTATCATGTCTGCAGTCTCTGACCATCTCTTGTATCATGTCTGCAGTCTCTGACCATCTCTTGTATCACGTTCGCAGTCTCTGACCATCTGACATGCACTTTACTGGTCAGCATAGCAAGATGTTGTATCTGTGCTCCCTGCTGGTAAATAACACAGGTGTTGGTGTTTGTTCTCTGACTATCTCTTGTATCATGCTTGCAGTCTCTGACCATCTCCTGTATCATGTCTGCAGTCTCTGACCATGTCCTGTATCATGTCTGCAGTCCCTGACCATCTCTTTTATCATGTCATCAGTCTCTGACCATCTCTTGTATCATGTCTGCAGTCTCTGACCATCTCTTTTATCATGTCTGCAGTCTCTGACCATCTCTTTTACCATGTCATCAGTCTCTGACCATCTCTTTTATCATGTCATCAGTCTCTGACCATCTCTTGTATCATGCGTGCAGTCTCTGACCATCTCCTGTATCATGTCTGCAGTCTCTGACCATCTCTTGTATCATGTCCGCAGGCTCTGACCATCTCCTGTATCATGTCTGCAGTCTCTGACCATCTCTTGCATCATGTCATCAGTCTCTGACCATCTCTTTTATCATGTCATCAGTCTCTGACCATCTCTTGTATCATGCGTGCAGTCTCTGACCATCTCCTGTATCATGTCTGCAGTCTCTGACCATCTCTTGCATCATGTCATCAGTCTCTGACCATCTCTTTTATCATGTCATCAGTCTCTGACCATCTCCTGTATCATGTCTGCAGTCTCTGACCATCTCTTGTATCATGTCCGCAGTCTCTGACCATCTCTTGCATCATGTCTGCAGTCTCTGACCATCTGTTGTATCATGTCCGCAGTCTCTGACCATCTGACATGCACTTTACTGGTCAGCATAGCAAGATGTTGTACCTGTACTCCCTGCTGGTAAATAACACAGGTGTTGGTGTTTGTTCTCTGACTATCTCTTGTATCATGCTTGCAGTCTCTGACCATCTCCTGTATCATGTCTGCAGTCTCTGACCATGTCCTGTATCATGTCTGCAGTCTCTGACCATCTCTTTTATCATGTCATCAGTCTCTGACCATCTCTTGTATCATGTCTGCAGTCTCTGACCATCTCTTTTATCATGTCATCAGTCTCTGACCATCTCTTGTATCATGTCCGCAGTCTCTGACCATCTCCTGTATCATGTCTGCAGTCTCTGACCATCTCTTGCATCATGTCTGCAGTCTCTGACCATCTCTTGCATCATGTCTGCAGTCTCTGACCATCTCTTGCATCATGTCTGCAGTCTCTGACCATCTCTTGTATCATGTCTGCAGTCTCTGACCATCTCTTGTATCATGTCTGCAGTCTCTGACCATCTCTTGTATCATGTCTGCAGTCTCTGACCATCTCTTGTATCATGTCTGCAGTCTCTGACCATCTCTTGTATCATGTCTGCAGTCTCTGACCATCTCTTGTATCATGTCTGCAGTCTCTGACCATCTGTTGTATCATGTCCGCAGTCTCTGACCATCTGACATGCACTTTACTGGTCAGCATAGCAAGATGTTGTACCTGTACTCCCTGCTGGTAAATAACACAGGTGTTGGTGTTTGTTCTCTGACTATCTCTTGTATCATGCTTGCAGTCTCTGACCATCTCCTGTATCATGTCTGCAGTCTCTGACCATGTCCTGTATCATGTCTGCAGTCTCTGACCATCTCTTTTATCATGTCATCAGTCTCTGACCATCTCTTGTATCATGTCTGCAGTCTCTGACCATCTCTTTTATCATGTCATCAGTCTCTGACCATCTCTTGTATCATGTCCGCAGTCTCTGACCATCTCCTGTATCATGTCTGCAGTCTCTGACCATCTCTTGCATCATGTCTGCAGTCTCTGACCATCTCTTGCATCATGTCTGCAGTCTCTGACCATCTCTTGCATCATGTCTGCAGTCTCTGACCATCTCTTGTATCATGTCTGCAGTCTCTGACCATCTCTTGTATCATGTCTGCAGTCTCTGACCATCTCTTGTATCATGTCTGCAGTCTCTGACCATCTCTTGTATCATGTCTGCAGTCTCTGACCATCTCTTGTATCATGTCTGCAGTCTCTGACCATCTCTTGTATCATGTCTGCAGTCTCTGACCATCTCTTGTATCATGTCTGCAGTCTCTGACCATCTGTTGTATCATGTCTGCAGTCTCTGACCATCTGTTGTATCATGTCCGCAGTCTCTGACCATCTGACATGCACTTTACTGGTCAGCATAGCAAGATGTTGTATCTGTGCTCCCTGCTGGTAAATAACACAGGTGTTGGTGTTTGTTCATCGGAGGATTAATTGGCCGATTTCTTCCCCAGGGGTGAAGAGTTCTTGCTAATAAGCGTTTGGGATAATTATCTATGACTAACATTTTCTCTGAGTAGCCAGAATTTGTAAAGTGGAGCTACATGGCATTTAAGCACCACAAACCAGAAATGCTATGTGATTCATTTTTAATATTCAAAGCAAACTCATCCATCTATGCATGTCTCCATGTCCTGCTGTGGCCATCTTAAGTAAGGGCAGATGATTCATGTAGCATTTACTACTTGGAATCCATCTGGCCGTAGCTCAGTCATACATGTAGGAGGGTGTGCTCACTTGAGAGAGCCCCTCCTGAAGACTCTTGGGATGTATGACATTCTTTTGGCCTATCCCAGAATCCAGGAAGTAACTGAAGAAATGTAAAAAAACAAAAAAGTTTAAAACAAGAAAATATAATATACTTTCCTATCTATTTACTATTAAATAGGGAACCATTCCCTTTGTTTACAGTGCTATGGTAGAGTTGGTGGAGGAGGGACAGGTTGCCATAGCAACGGGGCGGGAACTTCCACTGCAGCCGCCATTGTTATCAATGGTGTATTTAGGTTTTGTGCTGCCCTGGGCAACACATAAATCAGCGCCCCCCCCCCGCAGAGGGAGCCTGACACCAAGGAATCCCCTCCCCTGCAGTTAGAGCCTGATACCAAGGAACACCCCCTCCCACAGAGAGAGCCTGACACCAAGGATCGTCCTCCCCCCGCAGATAGAGCCTGATACCAAGGAACAACCCCCCCCCCCCCACAGAGAGAGCCTGACACCAAGGAACACCCCCTCCCACAGAGAGAGCCTGACACCAAGGAACACCCCCCCCCCCCACAGAGAGAGCCTGACACCAAGGAACACCCCCCCCCCCACAGAGAGAGCTTGACACCAAGGAACCCCCCCCCCCCCCCCCGCAGAGGGAGCCTGACACCAAGGAATCCCCTCCCCTGCAGTTAGAGCCTGATACCAAGGAACACCCCCTCCCACAGAGAGAGCCTGACACCAAGGATCCCCCTCCCCCCGCAGATAGAGCCTGATACCAAGGAACAACCCCCCCCCCCACAGAGAGAGCCTGACACCAAGGATTACCCCCCCCCCCCCCGCAGAGGCAGCCTGACACCAAGGAACCGCCCCCCCCCCCCCACAGATAGAGCCTGACACCAAGGAACCGCCCCCTGCAGATAGAGCCTGGCATACACCAACACCCCTGCCTCCCCCCCTTCACCTGAGAGGGCCTTCCACTACCACCCCCCATACGCCGACCTCTGATCCCTTCCCCTGTGGAGAGAAGGAAAGACACTGATCTACACAACTCTGGACATCCCCGGGAATGAGAGTCGGGGCTCTGCATACACCATCACGCAGCCTGCAGCCTCTCTCAGATCCCACTTGGTTCCCATGCCACGTGTGTCCCTTCTTACAGGAGGCAGCGCTGCCCCCCTGAAAAATGCCGCCCTAGGCAAATGCCTTGTTTGCCTTGTGGTAATTACACCCCTGATTGTTATGGAAACCTGTTCTAAACAAATTGTGCCGCACAGTGTCCTTGCTGCGCAGGTGCGAGATCCAGAGGTGCATGCTGGGATAGCTAGCAACACTGAATCCAGGAAGTATACAGTAGCGGGCTTCAGATGCCCACATCCATCATGGAACTTGCCTGCTTCCGAAATCTATGTAAGATCATTTATTTTATTTTTATTTTATTACAGGTACTTATATAGAGCCATCAATTTACGCAGCGCTTTACATATATATTGTACATTCACATCAGTCCCTAACCCTCAAGGGGCGTACAATCTAAGGTCCCTAACTCACATTCATACATACACATACTAGGGACAATTTAGACAGGATCCAATTAACCTACCAGCATGTATTTGGAGAGTGGGAGGAAACCGGAGTACCCGGAGGAAACCCACACAGGCACAGGGAGAACATGCAAACTCCAGGCAGGTGGTGCCATGGTTGGGATATGAACCAATGACCCTAGTACTGCCAGGCAGAAGTGCTAACCATTTAGCCACTGTGCTGCCATTTAGATTTATTACATAAGGAGCATAATATCATACTTGGCAGCAATTTGATATTACAGTGCAGATTGTAATATTTACGGGGGAGCTGTATTAAAAAAACATTTATGGGGACTGGAACTGTTTTAACACATATTTGCATCATGTATCAAACCACTATCATTGCAGCACAGTGGCTAAATGGTTAGCACTTCTGCCTGGCAGTACTTGGCTCGTTGGTTCGAATCCCAACCACGACACCACCTGCCTGGAGTTAGCATGTTCTCCCTGTGACTGTGTGGGTTTCTTCCGGGTACACCGGTTTCCTCCAACATTCCAAAGACATGCTGGTAGGTAATTGGCTCCTGTCTAAATTGTCCCTAGTATGTGTATGTATGAATGTGAGTTAGGGACCTTAGATTGTACACCCCTTGAGGGTTAGGGACTGATGTGAATGTACAATATATATGTAAAGCGCTGCGTACATTGATGGCGCTATATAAGTATCTTTAAATAAATAAATTGTATTAAATCGTTAATGCTGCTAAAAGGTGGGGGAGGTGACTGACAATTTGGTGAAAGAGACAGAGGCGGAGGTAAAGGTGATACCTTTGGGCTTGGCAACTTAGTAAAAGAAATGCATCTGAAGGTAGGTGCGGGGCACTGTACACAAGTTGTTTTTGTAGATAATATAAGATGTTTGGTTGGTCTTGGTTCAGTGGCCTTCAACAAAGCAGGGGTTTGCTTTCCTTTCAGGATCAACATTTCCTATGGGACACTATATTCAAAATAGTCCCACAAATGGGAGCCATTGATTGCAAACAAGATTTGTTAATTTGCAAACACAAACAAATGAATTCAAGACCTTGTTGCAAAAATGAAGCCCTTGGCGCCGGCACCTCCTGGCCATTTAAGGGTTTCAGAAGCCGGGAGGCGGGGCGGGGTTTTAGGGTCATGTGACCGCTGTGATTCGCTATCACATGATTGGGAAAGGTACTGATCGAAAGAGGAGCGCGTAGGGCGCGCGCTCTCAGCACATATGTTTTTCATAATTGCACGCAAATGTGTGGCCACTCGGCGTCAAGGCCCAGACGCCAGGAGGCCGCACATTTATGTGCGGTCAGCGCCAAGAGGTTAATATATCCCAATGAAAGTCTTAGGCTGGCCATACATTATAAAATTATCTTCCAATTTTCTGCCTAATTTCCTTTAGATTTACCTTCAACTATGTAGTGCAAGGGCCTGCCTAATTGGATACAACTGAAAGTGTTGTTTAGGTTTGTCCTCCTATTATATGGTTTTTGGTAAATCTAAACCAAAAATCTCCAGATAATTGTATAATGTATGGCCAGCCTTAGGAGCACAACTAAATTGTAGACAACAAAATCCTAATTAACAAGAATTCAACTACAGGTGAGTCCAATTATTCATTAAACTGATGTCCAGCAGACACTTGATTTAAAAAAAGGGTTACTTAAAGCAGAGCTCCACCCAAAAGGGGAAGTTCCACTTTAAAGACAGCTCCCCCACTCCCCACTGAGGATTGGCAACTTTGGGGGGCGGGGAGGAGCGGGTACCCCGATTTGACAGGTACGCGCTCCCATTTCCGGTCTGATCACCTAGGCGATCGGTAAAAGGTGGGTGTCTTCCCTCCCTCCCTCCTAGTCTTTAGCGGCACATGACAGGTCCCAGAAGACTACAGGACCTTTCGTGAAGCGCAGTGCTACTCGCGCATGTGCAGTGGGTACCCGGCTGTGAAGCCGCAAGCTATCGCAGCCAGGTGCCCACACTGAAGATGCCGGCCTCTTGGAATTTAGGACGGCCGGTAAAACGGGCTACGGAGGACATGCCGCGGGACCGAGGGACAGGTAAGTGGCTGTTTTTTAAAAGTTAGCAGCTACAGTTTTTGTAGCTGCTGACTTTTATTTTTTGACAGGTTATTGGAACTCCGCTTTAACAAAGAAAACCCCTTCCCGTTTCATGCTGTCAGCAATGGCACCACATGGAAGAGAAATGTCACAAGGCCTGAGAAAAAAAAAATATTTATTATTATTATTATTACACAGTATTTATATAGCGCCAACAGTTCGCTCAGCGCTGTACATTACAATGGGAGACAGTACAATAACAATACAATGCAATACACGAGGGGTTTGAGGGCCCTGCTCCTTGGAGCTTACAATCTAGGAGGGAGGGGATAGTGGTACAGGAGGAAAAGCTGTGGGGGGTGGAGTGGTAGGAAGAGTGGAGGAGATCGGCAGTTAGCAGAGGGTGGGGTAGGCTTCCCTGAAGAGGTGGGTTTTTAGGGTGCGCCTAAAGGTGAGGAGAGTAGGTGATAATCTGATGGATTGGGGTAGGGAGTTCCAGAGGATGGGTGATGCCCTGGAGAAGTCCTGGAGGCGGGCATGGGAGGAGGAGATCAGGGAACTGGAGAGAAGGAGGTCTTGTGAGGAGCGGAGAGTGCGTTTTGGGTGATATTTGGATATTAGGTCGGTGATGTAGTTTGGGGCAGAATTTGTACGTCAGTGTTAGGATTTTGAATTTGATCCGTTGCGCAATCGGAAGCCAGGAGGGACTGGCAGAGGGGGGAGGTGGATGAGTCTGGCTGCCGTATTCAGGATCGACTGAAGTGGGGATAGCCTGTGGTGAAGCAGGCCAGTGAGGAGGGAGTTGCAGTAATGGAGTCGTGATATGATGAGGGAGTGGATGAGCTGCTTAGTAGTTTATACAAGAAAGGTGAAGGCTACAAGAAGACCAGCAAAAAAATGTAACAAAGGTGGAACTGCAACCATCTCGCAGATATGTCCAGGCCGTCCACGGAAGTTAACACCTCAATAGGAGCGTCTTCTGATGAGAAGGGCTGAAGAAAGTCACCATGCAACTTCACTGCAGTTAGCTAAAGAAGTAGAAAGCCAAAAGCTCATTTATTCACTGTAAATTCAAACTACAATGAAAATGAGTAGGTACTGTATATATTTAATGATTTTAAAGGCAAAAGGAAGCCAGTGGTTTACTACATAGATCAATGATGGGAATACAATAATTCTCAACTCGTTTCATGGAGAGCTAAAGGTAAAATTCACAAACATACAAAGCTAGTATAGACAAACATCAGAAGAAAAAAAAAAACACTAATTTTGGAGCTTCATGTACTTTGTGTATCAAACCAGTCATTGTATAAAATGCTTTGATCTGGTAGAGGGGCTGCAAAAGATCAACGGGATGATATTTGTCATCCTAGGCCAACCTGAAGGTGTTGTTGTAATGATAATAAATGGTGTGGCATCTATAATGAATTAAAAATAATTAACATTATTTTATGTTTTCCTGCTTCTTTGAAAAATGAATCCAAAAAACACATTTCAGTAACCAGTATATCTGAAACACTGGGACATTTGTCACGCTTTTGCTGTTTGTGGAAGATTCCCACTGCTCATCTCGTTCCTCTTGTTCTCTCTCTGTAGGAGTTCTGCAGTGACCCCCACCTCTTCGTGGATGGCATCAGCTCTCACGACTTACATCAGGGACAGGTTGGGAACTGCTGGTTTGTGGCGGCCTGCTCCTCGCTGGCTTCTCGTGAGGTCTTGTGGCAGAAGGTAAGGAGTTCAGGCTGTTCACCATGTCTAAAGAACTGATGTTCTTACCTGGTGTATCCAGGGGTCATTCCTTCTATAAAGACCCTGGGGTTGATGAAACCTGGACAAGAAGATAAGCACAAAATTAGAGTCAGTGTCCTTGTCAACCAATCAGCTTTCACATTTCTTTTTATGGAAAAATTAAACAAGCATTCTGATTGGTCAACAGCTCCAATTTGCTTCTCATTTTATATTTTTTGTTTTTAACACATCAGTCTCTTGTGTTTAATAATATAATTATTTAATGTGTATTTTACCAAGTTTTGGGGGAGTTTTCCTATGAAGAATTTTTTTGTGTTCTGCGTTTGTTACTAGATGTGTAGGAATTGGTTCCAAAGTCTTTACGTCTGGAGGAAAAGAAATTGAATCTCCAAACACGGAAAGGTTTCTTCACAGTGAGAGCTGTGAAAATGTGGAATAGACTCCCTCAAGAGTTGGTTCTGGCCAGTTCAGTGGATTGCTTTAAAAAAGTCCTGGATTCTTTCTTAGATACACAGAATATAACTGGATACTAACATTTATAGGTACAGTTGATCCAGGGAATATCCAATTGCCTTTTGGGGGATCAGGAAGGAAATGTTTTCCCCTGCAGGAGCAAATTGGATCATGCTTTGTTTGTTTTTTTTTGCCTTCCTCTGGATCAACTGTGGGTATAGGATTATAACTTTTTTTTTTTTTTTACTGGATGGACTTTTGTCTTTTTTTTAGCCAGACTAACCACGTAACTATGTCTTGCCTCAGGTGGCCCCTTTAACTAAGGGCCAGTTTACTGCCCTTCAGACTTTGGGGGGGCCAGACTGTGGCCAGTGGGAGAAGAACATATCCTGGCATCAGTGGGAGTAAACAATGTTTCATCATTGGTATTAATGGGAGATCGTGCCCCATCACTGGTATCAATGGAAGGAATAGTTTCCCATTGTTGATGTCGGTGGGAGGAATAGTGCCCCATCATTGGTATCAGTAGGAGGAATAGTGCCCCATCATTGGTATCAGTAGGAGGAATAGTGCCCCATCATTGGTATCAGTAGGAGGAATAGTGCCCTATCATTGGTGTCAGTAGGAGGAATAGTGCCCTATCATTGGTTTCAGTGGGAAGAATAATGCCCATTATTGGTGTCAGTGGAAGGAATAGTTCCCCACCATTGGTGTCAGTGGGAGGAATAGTGCCCCATCATTGGTATCAGTAGGAGGAATAGTGCCCCATCATTGGTATCAGTAGGAGGAATAGTGCCCCATCATTGGTGTCAGTAGAAGGAATAGTGCCCCATCATTGGTGTCAGTGGGAGGAATATTGCCCCATCATTGGTGTCAGTGGGAGGAATAGTGCCCTATCATTGGTGTCAGTGGGAGGAATAATGCCCCATTACTGTTATCAGTGTAAGGAATAGTACCCCATGATTGGTGTGTCAGTTGGAGAAATAATGCCCCATTATCGGTGTTAGTGGAAGGAATAGTGCCCCAATATTGGTGTTAGTGGAAGGAATAGTGTCCCATTGTTGGTGTCAGTGGAAGGAATAGTGCCCCATTGTTGGTGTCATTGGCGGGAACAATGCCCCACTGTTGCTGGTGGTGGGGGCAATAATGCCCCAAGGGCCGGATAAACACAAGCGAAGGGCCGCAGTTTGGAAACCACTGTTCTATACAGTTGTAATTTGGTGCTCATGCACTATTGATATATATTTTTGATTTTAAAGAGTATTGATTGACACTCGGGTTTTATGGTCAGCCGGATGTTTGCTGATACATCTATTTTTGTTTCAGTTTATTGGTTTTTGATATATTATATATTTTCTGTTATTGGCTTTTTGATATTTACACACTTAGCAGCGTGCACTGCACACACATTTTTTTCCAGGACTATGTATAGTGTTTGTATTGGAAAACTTGGTGAACAGGATAACTGTTTTTTTGTTTTTTTTTTTGGTAGGCAAGACAGCTCACAGATTTGTATTGCAAATCTCTATTTAGACTTGTCAACCTGTATATTTTAATAAACATTTCCTGCAAATATTGTTACTGTACACTGTCACACCCCCAGCTATACATGGAGTTGGGACTGGCTCGGATATCTTATTTTCAGCTGTAGCTGTCTTATCCTCTCCCATGGGATCACACACACGTAGGTCAGAAGAGTCTATAGAGGACTCATTAGGTTTGGTTTCCGTCTACAGTTGCCTAGAGGCGTTGTGGTCCCCACTGACTCCCCGGAGAGCAGAATTCATTGTTTATTTCCAGTGTGTAGTTCGTACAGCAAATTACATGGCAAACACAGCGTAATATTTACTTACTTTTTTCTCTGTTTTCATAAAATACAAGGAGGTAGGTTTAATTCCATCACAGAGGCACTATCGGGTGTAAACTTGTACCATAACTCTGAAAACAATAAAAATGTATTGTGAAATTACATGAGATGTGCGTTTATGTACAGCCCTGGCCAAAAGTTTTGAGAATGACACAAATATTAATTTTCACAAAGTCTGCTGCTTCAGTGTTTTTAGATCTTTTTGTCAGATGTTACTATGGTATACTGAAGAATAATTACAAGCATTCCATAGGTGTCAAAGGCTTTTATTGACAAGCGCATTGTTTATGCAAAGAATCAATATTTGCATTGTTGACCCTTCTTTTTCAAGACCTCTGCAATTTGCCCAGGGCATGCTGTCAATCAACTTCCGGGCCACATCCTGACTGATGGCAGCCCATTCTTGCATAATCAATGCTTGGAGTTTATCAGAATTTTTTGGGGGTTTTTTTGTTCACCTGCCTCTTGAGGATTGATCACAAGTTCTCAATGGGATCAAGGCCTGGGGATTTTCCTGGCCATAGGCCCAAAATTTCAATGTTTTGTTCCCCAAGCCACTTAGTTATCACTTTTGCCTTATGTCAAGGTGCTCCATCATGTTGGAAAAGGCATTGTTCAACACCAAACTGTTCTTGGAGGATTGGGAAAAGTTGCTCTTGGAGGATGTTATTGTACCATTTTTTTTTATTTATGGATGTGTTTAGGCAAAATTGTGAGCAAGCCCTCTCCCTTGGCTGAAATCAACCCCACACATGAATGGTCTCAGGATGCTTTACTGTTGGCATGACACAGAACTGATGGTCGTGCTCACCTTTTCTTCTCCGGACAAGATTTTTTCCGGATGCCCCTAACAATTGGAAAGGGGATTCTTCAGAGAAGATGACTTTACCCCAGTCCTCAGCAGTCCAATCCCTGTACCTTTTGCTGAATATCAGTCTGTCCCTGATGTTTTTGCTGGAGAGAAGTGGCTTCTTTGCTGCCCTTCTTGACACCGGGCCACCCTCCAAAAGTCTTTGTCTCACTGTGCGTGCAGATGCCCTCACATCTGCCTGCTGCCATTCCGGAGCAAGCTCTGCACTGGTGATGCCCCGATCCCTCAGCTGAATCAACTTTAGGAGACGGTCCTGGTGCTCGCTGGACTTTCTTTGGCGTCCTAAAGCCTTCTTCACAACAATTGAACCGCTCTCCTTGAAGTCCTTGATGAAACAATAAATGGTTGATTTAGGTGCAATCTCAGTAGCAGCAATATCCTTGCCTGTGAATCCCTTTTTGTGCAAAGCAATGGTGACTGCACGTGTTTCCTTCAAGGTAAATTAATATTTGTCATTCTCAAAACCTTTGACTGGGGCTGTAGATTGGAGACATACCAACTGAAAGCTAAGAAAAGGATTACAGTGGGAGCATATACCCTGGAAGTTGAAGATGTGGAATGGGATGGTCTGTGTAAAGCCTGTTTGGGTTGTAAGCAGGAAGGTGGGGCAGGTGGAACGTTACTCCATGTTTTCCATTACCTCATTGGGCGCAAAGTTTGGGTCACACAAGAGGATTGCTCCCTTTGTGGGTTCTTCTGAGCTATGCTAGGCACCTGTAAAGATCACTCTACTTTACACATGGAGTACATTTTCATCAATGCCCTGGGACAAGGCTTAGGCTGCTGTGGGCGAATACTCAACCTTAAGGCGGGCCTCCACTCTTAGAGATGAATGTACACCATGTACACTTGCACAATAACTGTCCTCCAGTTAACTCTTGGGCTCCCATGCAAATGGACACCTTCACTGTTGACTTTCAAGGAGGGACATGCTGACATGCTGAGCCTTGTCCACATCCACCTGTCCAGCGTTTTGCAGTACCTCGTTCGGTAGCAGAAAGAGGCCCCACTGTGCACCTAGCATGGGCTCCGTACATGCACTTGACTGAGCTCTTGAGCTTCCGTACCTCTTTACAGGATGGGGGCCCCTGATATGGGAGACAGAGTGCTGGCAGAAGGAAGGCAGACAACATCTCTTTTGCTGCTGGAGGCCATCCCACCTGCAACACATACATGCCAATGACAGGCTGCTTGACTGACTGTTAGCTTCCGTTACCCTTGGTAACCACTTGCTGTACTGCACCAGGATGACTCTTTAAGTGCTATCTTCATACCCAAGTGTGCCTAGTGACCAAAGCTGTGAACTAAGTGTAAAATGTGCCGGTTACTTACATTGCTACATTGCACTCCTTTAAAATTTTTAGATCTGGCAGAAAGCAAAGTTTCAACATTTTACTTAGAAAAGGGCCAGAAACATAACATGCAAGAACAGTCCCTACATCCCTAAGCCATAATTCTTTTCCCTACATCCCTAAACCATAACTCAGGCTTGTGTGCTGCCCCAACATACCTGCAAAAGGTAAAGTTTATCAGTGGTAAGTCCATTGGTATCGCAGAGTCCTGTAGATGGTGTCTTTGGGGTGAACCTAAGGCTCCGGTGGCTTACTACATTACGATGAGTTCCAAGATGGCAGAAAGGTGTAACGCCATTCTCTTGCCGACCAAGGATTCATGGAAAGAGCATCAGGCTCCGGACCGTTGTTCCTGGCAGAAGCAGCAGCTGAGGATTACGTTTTGCTGACTGAACCAGTCTGTGCAGAGCCCTCACGATTTTTATAACAGCACAGGGAGAGAAGCAGAGACCAGTAGAAAGTGCAGGAAAGTGGTTAAACCCTTCCCTCCCAGCTGGGTAAGCAGCTGTCTTACTACCCCACATTTCAACCTGTTTACAGGGTGGCGTTGTCAATATGGACTATTTTAATCACCATTGTCCTCCTTCCTGTCCAAGATGAGTACCATTTGTGTCACCTGGCTTTCTGTCCCTCTTCCCTATTGCACAGACATAAATGCACTTTTGGGGAACCCAGTAATTCATCTTTCTTTTGGTAAAATGTTTTGGTTGACCAAGGGGAAATCAAGAGTCCGCGCAGTTAAATCAACTTTTTCTTTAACTTTTTTTATTGACAAATATACTTTATGAGAAAAAATGGCGAACCTAACAAAAAGCTCACACACACACACACACACACACACACACACACTTGGGTTTTTATATCCTGTGGACAGAAATGTTCTCGGGTGCTAGCCAAACCTGTGGAATAAATCCTCATAATCTTGGAATACAGTCTTATGCCTACCCTAGAGATGCTAGGGGTTCAGCCCAGTTTGTCAATGGGGAGTTATTGCACAGCCAGTGCTGCGGAAAATTTTGGGTCCATGGATCTAAACTTTGATATTTTGCTATCACTAGTAGGTAAGTAAACCTACTAGTGGAGTGTCCTTGGTAAGGTTGGGAAGCTAAATAAGGTTTTTTTTGCTAAACGTGTAGGTATCCTTTTGCACAATTCCTTTTCGCTTCCTAGTAAATTTAGCTATCTGTTGTCATTTATTGGCTAAAACCACCCAAAACTGATTTGGTAGTGGGCGAGACTTTCTTCACTTACCTGCTTTAGGATTTTCTGAGGTTCAGGACTTTGCACCCCATTTATGTTTAAAGGCAGCCTTACAACTCCTACATCTTTCATGCTATGAAATTAGAGAAGAAACTATCGGGGAGCATTAGACCCACTTGGGTATGCACAATGTTGGGAAAAGCTGGGAACTCAGGGTCTGGAGTGCTGATCTCCTAGGATGTCAGAAATATAAGCAGCTGATGGCTGAGCCAAACTGCTGGAACTCAACCCAAATTCAAAATATTACTTTTCAATACTTTTGAATGGCCTGACCCATAAATATTCATCTTCAGAAGGAGATGATCTCTGTTGCCATTTTGTAATTCGTTTTTGTAATTAGATTATACGGGAAGTTTAAGATCTATTCTTATAAAAACAGTAATATGACCTCAGTAAATTAGATTAATGTCACAATATATTAATCTCTTTTGTAGCTTCCTGGAGTAATTCCATGGTCAAGGGTATTCCTCTAATGAGCTACAGAGTCACAAAGGACCTCCTGACTCACAATCTATTTTATAGGGAAATATCTTTGTCTGTACTACCACACAGGTACCTGTCCAAGCTTAAAGTGGAACTTCACTCTCAATCAACATTCCATTCTGAATTGGTATATACAGTGGGGAAAAGAAGTATTTGATCCCCTGCAGCTTTTGTACATTTGCCCTCTTACAAAGAAATGAAGGGTCTATAATTTTTATCATCGGTGTAGTTTAAATGTCAGAGAAAGAATATCAACCAAAAACTAGAAACAACACACGATACAAATGTTATAAATGGAGTTGCAGTTCAGTGAGTAAAATAAGTATTTTGATCCCCAAGCAAAACATGACTTAGCACTTGGTGGAGGAACCCTTGTTGGCAAGCACAGAGGTAAGACGTTCCTTGTAGTTGGGTACCAGGTTTGCACACATTTCAGGAGGCATTTTGGTCCACTCCTCTTTACAGATCTTCTCTAAATCCTTAAGGTTTCTTGGCTGTCGCTTGGCAACTGGAAGTTTCAGCTCCCTCCATAAATTTTCCATAGGATTAAGGTCTGCAGGCTGGCTAGGCCACTCATTAACCTTAATGTGCTTCTTCTTGAGCCACTCCTTTGTTGGCTTGGTGGTATATTTTGGGTCATTGTCATGCTGGAAGATCCTTCCATGACCCATCTTCTGTGTTTTAGCTGAGGGAAGAAGGTTCTCCATCAAAGATTTTACAATACATGGTCCAGTCCATTGGTCCCTCAATGCGGCAAAGTCAGCCTGTACCTTTAGCAGAGAAACAACCCCAAAGCATAACATTTCCACCTCCGTGCTTGACTGTAGGGATGGTGTTCCTAGGGTCATAGCATTTGTCTTCCTCCAAACATGGCGAGTTGAGTTAATGCCAAAGAGCTCAATTTCTGGTCTCATCTGACCACAGCACTTTCTCCCAATCCCTTTCTGAAGCATTTAGATGTTCATTGGCAAACTTCAGGCGGGGCTGTACATGTGCCTTCTTGAGGAGGGAGACCTTGTGGGCGCTGAAGGATTTCAATCCATGGCGGCTTTTTGTGTTACCAATGATTTGCTTGGTGACTGGTGGTCCCAACTGCCTTGAGATCATTCACAAACTCCTCCCGTGTATTTCTGGGTTGATCCCTCACTTTTCTCATGATCATCCTTACCCCATGAGCCAAAATCTTGCATAGAGCCCCAGACCGAGGGCAATTGATGGTTATTTCGTATTTCTTCCAACTGTTGTCTCCTTCTCACAAAGCTTCATGCTGATGGTCTTGTGGCCCATTCCAGCCTTGTGCAGATCTACAATCTTGTACCTGATGTCCTTTTGATAGCTCTTTGGTCTTGCCCATGGTGGTGAGGTTTGAATGGAAGAAAAAGATTCTGTGGACAGGTGTCTTTTATACACATAATGAGTTGTCGTTAGGAGCACCTTCTTACATTGACAGGACTAATCTGTGTACCACATGAGCACACAGTCAGTCTGTTGGAGCCAGAATTATGGTTGGTTTATCAACTACAAGGAACGTCTTACCTCTGTGCTTGCCAACAAGGGTTCCTCCACCAAGTGCTAAGTCATGTTTTGCTTGGGGATCAAATACTTATTTTACTCACTGAACAGCAACTCCATTTATAACATTTGTATCATGTGTTTTTTCTGGATTTTGGTTGATATTCTGTCTCTATCATTTAAACTACATCTATGATAAAAATTTATAGACCCTTCATTTCTTTGTAAGCAGGCTAACATACAAAATCTGCAGGGGATCAAGTACTTATTTTCCCCACTGTAGATAGGAAAGTATATCATATTTACTTTTTTTTTTTCCTAACATTTTTTAGTTACTTCCTGGTTTCCATGCCTAGGGAAATGATTTAAAACATTCCCAGGAGTCTTCAGGGCAGGAGAAGGGTTTTCCCAGCTAAGCACAACCTCCTGCCTGCATGCCTGAGCTAAAGGCAGATGGATTCCAGGAAGTAACTGCTGCATGAATCACTTGCCCTTACTCAAGATGGCCACAACCGTAAGTGCTAGGCGGTGTTTTTCTAAGGGATTTCTCAGCATGGAGCATGGGTGGATGGGGGTGTTGGTTTGAATATTAAAAATGAATTAAGCACAGTGGCTAAATGGTTAGCACTTCCCCCTGGCAGTACTAGGTTCCTTGGTTCGAATCACAACCATGGCACCACCTGACTGGAGTTTGCATGTTCTTCCTGTGTGGGTTTACTCCGGGAACTCACATTCACACCCACACTCCAAAGACATGCTGGTAGGTAAATTGGCCCTAGTATGTGTATGTACGTGAGTTGGGAACTTTAGATTGTACGCCCCTTGAGGGTCAGGGACTGATGTGAATGTAATATATGTATGTAAAGAGCTGTGTAAATTGACGGCACTATAGAAGTACCTCTTATAAATAAATAGTGCTTTTGGTTTGTGGTGCTTGGATACAGTGTAGTTCCATTTTAAAGAGTATACAAATCCAACATTCCATATTCCTGATATGTGCCTGCTGTACCATGTATTTGAATGAAAGAGTATCTTGTTCTTTACACTGCTTCCTTTTGTGTGAATGCCATGGTGTTCCTGCCAGTCCCTCTGCTTTCCCTTTAAAAACTGACCACACTAGTCAGGAGAACATACCGTGGACAGTACTCTAGCTAAGCTGGGAATTCAGCCTGCTCTCCTCCAATGATCAGACTTGTCCAGAACCTCCCCACCCCCCTGCAAAGCCAATCACTGGGAAGATCAGTGTGCTGCTGTTTTCTCCTCCGCTTGCTCTTATGCAGCAGAGAACAAAGGCTATGTGATCATTTATAAAAAAAATGGGGAAAAAAGTGTTTATAATGATTTTATATCTATGCACAAATGCTTAGCCTTTCATTTCTATGACTTGAACATCAAGGACATCACTAATGACTGGCTGTGGAAGCATTGCTTTTAATATTTAGGCATGTGGTAATAAACCAACCAATCAAAATTCACTTTAATGACAAGGACAAGATGGATTTTGATTGATTGCTATTGGTCCACCCTTTGCACTTATAGCACAACTTTACTTTCTCAATCAGCATAAAATATTTTTAATTCTTATGCTGCAGGCCATAGTTTACAGATAGGAAGATATATTATATTTACTTTTTTTTTTTTTGTTAAGAATTCTTCAGGTACTTCCTGGTTTCTAGCCTAGGCCAAAATGATGTCATACATTCCAGGAGTCTTCCTGAATTTCTTTCTTTCATCTGGAGGAGGGGTTTTCTCCGCTAAGCACACCCACCTTCCTGCATTCCTAATCTAAGGGCAGATGGATTCCAGGATGTAAATATTACATGAGTCATCTGCCCCTACTCAAGATCAGTGTTTCTCAACCTTTTTTCAATCAAGACACCATTTGAAATGATGGACAGTCCCAAGGCACCCTTTGAAATTATGGACAGTCCCTAGGCACCCTTTAAAATTATGGACAGTCCCAAGGCACCCTTTAAAATGATGGACAGTCCCAAGGCACCCTTTAAAATTATGGACAGTCCCTAGGCACCCTTTAAAATTATGGACAGTCCCAAGGCACCCTTTAAAATTATGGACAGTCGAAAGGCACCCCATTCTAAAATGTGAAAAAACTATTCCAATAGTTTTATATAACGCAGCAACATCCACACATGTAGGACACCCAACATTAGAGGTTATTTATTCTTCCGAATCAAATACACGTTTGCACACTGGTGCTGACTAGTATTCCAATGTTTCTCTTCTCCCTCAGGGGAGAGGCAGGGGAGGGTCAAACAAGGATGCCGTGCAGGCAACCAACATCCATAATGTCATATATGTGCACAATGAAAACGTGTGGCTTTGTGTAACTAGAAGGTAGTCTTCTTACATCTGCTGGCTTGTATACAAGTTTTGTGCAATTTTTAGACATTTTGCCAAGGCACCCCTGAAGAAACCTCAAGGCACCCCAAGGTGCATGGGCACCCTGGTTGAGAAAGGCTGCTAAAGATGGCTGCAGTTAGAAATCCTAGGATTGTGGTTCAAAGTGATTTCTCATCAAAATAGATGGGTGAGGTTGCTTTGAATATTAACGCATTTTCAATTTGTGGTGATCAGATAAGTTGTACTTTAACAGCAGCAAGGCCTTGCATTGATTAATTAACCCTTTCAAGTGTTTCTGAATTCTGGATACCACTGTCCCTAACTATTATGCTGACCATACGCATAACAATTTTCAGGCCATTTCAACAAACTTTTATTCTCCAATACAATTAGAAGTGTTTGTTAGAGCAAAGCCAACCAACCATTAACAAAGTTGGTCAATTGGCAAACTTAAGTCAATTTTATGGAAATCCATTAAACCCTCTCAGATGGAAAGCAATCAAACTTTCCATTGGGATTTCTTCAGCTGTATTGCCAATTGGTCAATCAAAATGATACATTCTTCATTTTTTTTAGATTTTCAGAGTTTTTCTAATTTTAATGAAAGATTGTGGCAAAATGGAATTGAATGTTTGTATGGCCAGCTTTTGTGACAGGTGATTGCACAAAAGCAGCACTTCTGAAAACGAACTTTCTTTTACTAAATAGGGCTGGGGTTGTATGTGATTGAGTAAATCAGGGAAAAACAATCTGTTCTAATTTTGACTTAAAAAAATAAGATCTACACTAGCCTTTCTCAACCAGGGTGCCCAGGCACCCTGGGGTACCTTGAGGTTTCTTCAGGGGTGCCTTGGCAAAATGTCTAAAAATTGTCCAAAACTTGTATACAAGCCAGCGGGTTGAACAAACCTGACTTTTAGTTACACAAAGCCACAGGTTTTCATTGTGCACCATTACGACCTTCTAGCCACCAGCTTCCTAACAACCAATGACATCAGTTGATAAGGAGGATATCAGCTGCCTGCAGAGCATCCTAGTTTGACCCTCCCCTGCCCTTCTCCATCAGTCCTCGGGTCACATTAGCTCAGTGATGGATAAAACTGAGGGAGAAGAGAAACACTGGAATACTAGTCAGTACCAATGTGCAAAAGTGTATTTGCTTTGAAAGAATAAATCACCTCTAATGTTGGGTATCCTACATGTGTGGATGTTGCTGCGTTATATACAACTATTAGAATCGTTTTTCAAATTTTAGAATGGGGTGCCTCAAGACTGTCCATAATTTTAAAGGGTGCCTCGGGACTGTCCATAATTTTAAAGGGTGCCTTGGGACTGTCCATAATTTCAAATGGTGTCTTGAGTGAAAAAAGGTTGAGAAACTCTAATCTTGAGTAGGGGCAGATGACTCATGTAATATTTACATCCTGGAATCCATCTGCCCTTAGATTAGGAATGCAGGAAGGTGGGTGTGCTTAGCGGAGAAAACCCCTCCTCCAGATGAAAGAAAGGGACTGTCCATAATTTTATGGGGTGCCTTGACTGAAAAAAGGTTGAGAAACACTGACCTACACTGTTGGCAACAATGCACACCAAGCCCTTCAAAGCTGCCTTCATCAATACTATTACAAATTATACTTACCTTGTATCTAGGTATCTTCTAGGTAGTCTTGTGACGTGATGGATCCTTCCTCTTTTTTTCCAGCATCAGTGGTGGGTTTTCCTTACTGTTGGCTAAAACCGCATTCGTATAGTAGTATCCAGCAGTACACTGTTAGGCCAGGATGGAATCAAGACACATCCCCAAGTAGGTTTCATTAACAGACTGGGCTTGCAGGAAGGGGTTGGGCTCTAAAGGTGAGTATCGTATCAAAAGCTTCAATTTTTAATTGATGACAAGTTTGACAATGTAACTTTTTTTCTTTCTAAAAGTGGAGTTCACCTTTAACAAGCTGAGATGCCAACTTTTGGAACCTGAATGAATCATGGTCACAATTGAACAACACTAATCTGTGGTTATAAGGGGACATACCTTTGGTCTAGTTAATATCATAGGAGCAGAATTCATAGTCGTTCTTCTAGAGAACCTTGATCAAGCTTGCAGAGATGTACAGTAAAGGCATCTTATTAACTGTACTATTACAGTTTCTTTTCTCCTGGCAGAGTTTCTAAGGTAACCTACGCCATTACTGAGTTCCCTCTAGATGTGTTTACATAAGCTATTACGTGGTGCTTAAGCCCTAAATTAGGCAAGAGAGCATCCGCAAATAGTCCCCAAGGAGGCCTTGCTTCAATGGAGAGGGTTGCTTAGCACTGGAGCGAGAGAGGAAGGTGAAGAGGAGAGATGCAGGTAACCACAACCTTAGTTCATTACTGGTTTGTACAACGAGAAGACCTCTTGAAGAGTTCTCTTTGAAAAGACTGAAGACAATGGCTTCAGAGATTTCAGACATTGAGCTCCCTTTCGCTGAAGACACGGCACTTACCAAGTGCATGCGTATACGTGCCCACAGCCTCCAGCAAAAGAACGCCAAGCCCCAAGATGGCGAAAGATTATTGAAAGCAAACGAATATATCTACCGCCTGGATTTCATCAAGCAGAAACTTCGATTTATATGTTGGAAGGTCCATCTTAAATCACCCGGCAAGGTGGTCATCACGGGGACCTCTCAACACTGGACACCAGACCTCACCCCCCTCATGACCCGCCAGCTACTTGACCCATCGGCCATCTTCTGGATGAAACCAGGACAGGATGAGGTTGAATGCAATGAGGCAGATGTCCAAGAATTTGGAGAAAGGTTGTGTGAGCTAGCCAAAATTCGAAAGGTCATGTTCTTCGTCCTCACCTTCTTAGATGGAGCAGAACCCTCCAATATTGAATGTTCTATTGCTTTTAAAGCCTGAAAAGACTCATGTTTTGGTTCTATACGAAGGCTAGAGAAGAACTGTTATATGGTTGGTTGACTATTAAGTTCTACATTTTTTTTTATTTGGTGTAATCTCTTTAATTTCAACAATATTTTTTATTATCGAATTCTTAGTCAGTAAAGAATAATTCAACTTAGTAACTACTTTAGGATGTGTTCAAGCTAAAGTGGCCATGCAATCATTGCGCATCACAGTCACCATGATGCGATTTGCTCTAAGACAATAGTTGGGTTATAGTTTCATTAGGGCCACATATATCTGTGTACAGATCCAAGTTAAAAAAAAAAAAATCTAAAATAGTTTGAGCCAATGCTGTGAAATATGTTTTCTGTAAAGTTCAAGAGTTTGCCTAAATTTGCCATTTCAAATATTTTTACTTTCAGAACAACCCGATTTTTCCATCTGTGTAAAGTCATAAATGTTACATTATTGGGTTTATTTTTCAATAGATTTGTTATTTTATGTGTGTTTCATATCTGATTCTTTAGTGACCTAAGCCTACGTGAAAGAGGAAACAAATGTTTAATTGTTCATTTAGGTGTATGTAAACTAATTTGCTCTCTATTGGTATTTAAATATACCGTAAAAAATGTTTTAGCTATTTATTAGATGCAAAATTAAGAAAAAAAAAAACTTGATCCTAACAGATTTTTTTTTTTTTTGAGCTGATAACTTCCTGTGCTCTCTGCTGTTTATCAGTTATATTCCCATAGCTCTTTGTAGACTACAGAACACCTCCCTCTGTTATGGGGAAGTGAAGAGGAATGTTCTGTAGTTCTGTCCAAGGGTGGCAACGCATCTCCTCCATGGGTTAGGTACAGTCAATGAGTGTTGTCACCCTAGAACAGGAAGTGTATTTGTGGAAGGTCACCAGGTAAAAATAGAGACCATGAAAAAAAAAATGCAGCTGCCATCAAGTTAATGTAATGTATCACATTTTTGTTCTCGGGTTTAGATACACCTTGATGTTCTGCTGTATCACACAAAGTAAATGTATTTTCCAGACCTTAAATAACTGAATTTATTATGCATTTATTGTGTTTATAGTATAAGTGTTCCACTTGTGTGCAAACCGATACTGACGAATCGAAGTTTCAGGATTGCATGTCATTTCATCCTCTTAAATTGGTGGTTCTCACTTCATGTTATCATTTATTTCCAATTGGCGAGTTCCTTTTGATCAACATTGTTTGACAGTTTACCTGTTTGCTGTGAAGTTGTTGTTTTTATGTTTTTTTGTTTTTTTTTTAATGTCTGCCACATCTGTACTCTGTTATAATGGGTAAAATGTATCTGCCTTCTCTAAATTATATATAAACTTGTCCCATGGTTTAATAAAGAGCTTTACATTTTCTCTCGTTTTTTCATTTAGTATTTTTTCTTTTTCATCTGTTCAGTTCTGTCTTTAGAACAGACCAGGCAAGCCTTCTTCACCCCCGGTTCACATCTATGCGGCCATGCGGGCCACGTTTTGCACGGGCATGAGAGCCCATTCATTTGAATGGACTCCCGTGCCCATGATACGCAGGGAAAGAAGTCCCTGCACTACTTTGGAAAACGCAGCCCACACAGGAACCTCGGTTCCCAGTATGGTTGAGTTTTCCAGTGCGGGCGACGTGCCATTAGAACTAATGGCAGCCGCCCACGGGTCAGCAATTCTCTGTGCGGGTGGTGCGGTTGCACGGATTTTCGTGCGGACCCGCAGCGGCACCACCCACACAGATGTGAACCGACAGTAATTGTTACTAGTGTTATTTTGTTATAATTGTAATCATAGCTAGTTTTAGGTCTTATGTACACGTGACCTGCCCTAAACATTTAGCTCTCCTAGCAGCAGAAAAACGCATGTAAACGCGTTACTGTGTTTTGCTGCGTTTAGCGATTCGATGTTTATTCTTTTGATTGGCCACAGTATTCTCAATTGACATAAACACCCAAGTGCTAAACATGGCTAGCATTTAGACGCATTTGCACATTTTTGTCGCTTTTAGGCCTCATGTACTCATGAACTCACCTAGTCATTAAACTCTCCTGGCAGCAGAAGAATGCTAAACGTGGCAAAAACGCATGTAGACATGGTACTGCGTTTAGCGCTGGGATGTTTATTCATTTGATTGGCCAGAGTATTCTACATTGACAAGCGCTAAACGCGGCTAGCGTTTAGCTGCCTTTACATGCGTTTTTGCTGCATTTACTTTTTTGGCCAAAACATTCCTCTCCTGAACACGATTATTCTACATTTAGAAGAGGAAGGTTTAAATGCCCCTAAACTCTGTTGTTCCTAAACTCTGGTAAAAGCCTATGTGTACATGGACACATAGGCTTTTATTGGGCAGCACAGTGGCTAAATGGTTTAGCACTTCCACCTGGCAGTACTAGGGTCGTTGGTTCAAATCCCAACCACGGCACCACCTGCCTGGAGTTTGCAAGTTCTACCTGTGCCTGAATGGGTTTTTTCCAGGTACTCCGGTTTCCTCCCACACTCCAAAGACATGCTGGTAGGTGAATTGGCTCCTGTCTAAATTGGCCCTAGTAGGTGTATGTATGAATGTGAGTTAGGGACCTTAGATTGTACACCCCTTGAGGGTTAGGGACTGATGTGAATGTACAATATATATGTAAAGCACTGCGTAAATTGATGGTGCTATATAAGTACCTGAAATAAATAAATAATGTTGAGTTCAGGGGCTTTGGCAAAAAAAAAGCCAAAATCTCCTAAACCCACGTTTAGCATCAGCAATGTGCAGGGGGCCTTAGGCGTTTTTGCAGCTGCATCTAAGGATGTCAGGCGTTTTTTTGTTTTTTTTTCCCTGCCTCTAAACTCTCCTGCATGTTAGCCTATGTGTCCATGCATACATAGGCTTTTAGCAGCATTTAGTGGCACGAGCTTTTAGAGGCAACAAAAAAAGAACCTCACTACCAAGTGTGTTGGTTTTGGCAGAAAAAATTATTAACGCTGCTAAACGTTAGGTGCATTTAGCACTTGAGAGTTTATTCATTATCATAGCCAGAATAAATATTTATTCTGCTCAATGAAATTAATTAACATCCAAGCTCTTGACGCCTGTAAACACGTCTAAAAGCTTGTAAAAGCTTTAGCCCTCATGCACACTTGATGTGTTTACAGCGGCTGTTTTTAGCATTTGATGTTTTTTTCTACAGTCAATAAACTCCCCAGCATGTTATCCTATGTGTCCATGCACATGTAGACTGTAATCAATGTTTTTTGGCTGGGATGTTTTTTGGCTTAAAAAAAAAAACCCCAGGACTAGTGGGTTTCTAGAGTTTTTCAGCTGTAAAAATGCTCTAATGCTGCAAAATGCGGTAAATCGCTGTAAAATGCAGCAAACCGGCGTTTTTGGATATTTTTTTAACCAAAAAAGTTTATTTTAGTAAAAAAAAAGCTAAAAATTCTAAAAAATGCAAATGCGGAAAAACGCCGCTAAGCGCTAATTAAAAAATGCTAAAAAGAGCTGAAAAACTCCCGTTTTTTTTTTTTAACGTGACTTAACACAGCTAACATTACCAGCGTTATCAAAATGTCAAGTGTGCATGAGGACTTAGACACTTTTACAAGCGTCAGGCTTTTTTTTTCTGACAAAACGCTGCTGCCAGGAGGAAAGGCTTCTAGGAAAGTTTGCAAAACGTCCTGTGTGCATGAGCCCTTAAAACAGAGTTCCTCTCATGCTGTCAAAAAATAAAAGTCAGCAGCTACAAAAACTGTAGCTGCTGACTGTTAAAAAAACACACACTCACCTGTCCCTCGGTCCCGTGGTGTGTCCCCTGCAGGCCGTTTTACCGATCGTCTTCTCTCCCTGGGGCCGGCATCTTCAGTGCGGGCACCCGGCTGCGACAGCTTGCGGCATCACCCGCTGCACATGTGCGAGTAGCGCTGCGCTTCCTGAATGGTCCTGTAGTCTTCTGGGACCAGTCACGTGTCCCAAAAGACTGGGAGGAAGGAAGGGAGGACACCTTCCACTTCCGATCGCCTAGGCAATTGGAGCGAAAATGGGAGCGGTTACCTGTCAAATTCGAGTACCCGCTCCCCCCGCCCCCCCAAGGGTGCCAGTCCTTAATGGGGAGCGGGGGAGCAGTCTTTAAAGAGGAACTTCCCCTTCTGGGTGGAGCTCCACTTTAAGCTGTTCTTCAGTATGAAAAAAAAATGAATGGCCTACAAATACTGTAGATGCTGACTTTTTTATTAAAATACTAACCTGTCCTGGATTCCAGCACCATCCTCAGCAGGGCTGGTTCCTTGCCTGTCCTTGAGACCCCGGCTGGCATGTTTAGTGTGGGAAGCTGGTTGTGGTTCCTTGTGGCTGCACAGCCGGCTTCCCACTGTGCATGCCAGCGAAAGTGGAAGCTGGTACAACAGATAACTAGGTACCCGCTCCCAAAAAGAAAAAAAAAGGGGGGGGGTGAGCAGAACTTCCCTTTTAGAGCGCAGTTTTGTTTTAAGCTGGCCATACACAGCTGGAATTTCAACCAGTTCCTGGTAAATCAGACAGAATTCGAGCTGAGAGTTGCCCTGTTGACATCCTTTGGCTCCACAAAACTCACTTTAAAAGCTGTTTGGAAATACATCGACCAGCAACTGCACCGTATCAGATATAACTACCATTTGGGTATTCTGGCAGCTGCGGCTGTATGAATAAATAGTTGCTGTTAAGCATGGATAGAGAAATCCACACTAAGCAGAGGTGGCTGTCAGAATACCTGAACAGTGCAGGGGCGGACTGACCATTTGGAAACTCGGGCACTGCCCGAGGGCCCAGGGTCAATAGGGGGCCCCATGAGATGCCCCTGGTACCTTTTTCATAGGCTTTTTTGAGTTTGGGCAAGGACACAGGGGCCCCATGATCCCCTATTGCCCGGGGACCCCATGAGTTGTCAGTCCGCCCCTGGAACAGTGGCAACAGATATCATCCGGTAGAATGGTGCCGACGGGGTTCATCTGATGGTGCTGTCTGGCTCATCTGAAACCAGATACGGTTTGCCCAGTGTGCAGCCAGTTCATCAAGAATTTAATTTTAAATATGATTAGGATAAATAAACATTTCTGTTAGGTTATTATTTTTGTCTGTGACCAGATTGGGAAGATTTTCCATCACTTTCTGTCCCTGTGACACCAGGACGGGAAATTGAATGCATAGCTCTAACCCCTTGCTTGAGTTACTAAAAAAAAATATATTTTTTACCTATTGGAGAGCTTTCTCATCATCTTCTGGCCTGACAGTAAGTGATGGTAAAACTCGCCAACAGAGATACAGATAGCAATAAAAATCTTACAGAAGCTCCATCCTTCCCTGCATTATTTGGGTACAATGTAGGGGGGTACATTGTTGGCCCCAACAATACTAGAGGGATCACCAGTAGGAGGAATGAGGGCCTGATTCCTCCATATAGATCTTCTAATTATCACTGGAGGGGTCACAAGCAGGAGAAAGGAGGTTCTGATTCCTCTATATAGATCTTTAGTTATCACTAGAAGGGTCACCAGCAGGAGGAAGGAGGTCCTGATTCCTTTATAGAGATCTGTAGTTATCACTACAGGGGTCACCAGCAGGAGGAAGGAGGTCCTGATTCCTCTATAAAGATCTTTAGTTATCACCTAAAGGGTCACCAGCAGGAGGAAGGAGGTCCTGATTCCTTTATAGAGATCTGTAGTTATTACTAGAGGGGTCACCAGCAGAAGGAAGGAGATCCTGATTCCCCTATATAGATTTTTAGTTATCACTAGAAGGGTTACCAGTAGGAGGAAGGAGGTTCTGATTCCTCTAAATAGATTTTTAGTTATTGCTAGAGGAATCATCAGCAGTAGGAAGGAGGTCCTGATTCCTCTATATAGATCTTTAGTTATCACTAGAGGGGTCACCAGCAGGGGAAGGAGGTCCTGATTCCTTTATAGAGATCTGTAGTTATTACTAGAGGGGTCACCAGCAGAAGGAAGGAGGTCCTGATTCCCCTATATAGATTTTTAGTTATCACTAGAAGGGTTACCAGTAGGAGGAAGGAGGTCCTGATTCCCCTATATAGATTTTTAGTTATCACTAGAAGGGTTACCGGTAGGAGGAAGGAGGTTCTGATTCCTCTATATAGATTTTTAGTTATTGCTAGAGGAATCATCAGCAGTAGGAAGGAGGTCCTGATTCCTCTATATAGATCTTTAGTTATCACTAGAGGGGTCACCAGCAGGGGAAGGAGGTCCTGATTCCTTTATAGAGATCTGTAGTTATTACTATAGGGGTCACCAGCAGAAGGAAGGAGGTCCTGATACCCCTATATAGATTTTTAGTTATTACTAGAGGGGTCACCAGCAGGAGGAAGGAGGTCCTGATTCCTCTATATAGATTTTTAGTTATTGCTAGAGTAATCACCAGCAGGATGATGGAGGTCCTGATTCCTCTAATATCAGGGGTCTCCAAACTTTCAAAACAAAGGGCCAGTTTAGTGCCCTTCAAATTTCAGGGGTGCTGGACTGAGGCTAGTGGGAGTAAACAAAATTGCCTTGGTATTAAGTTTAAGAAAATCACCACAGCTCTTACCTGGGAGTAAACAATGTCATAGGCTTATTGTTCAGTGGGGATTAATTGTGCCCCATCATTGGTATTAGTTGAAGGAATAGTGCTCCATCATTGGTATTATTGGGAGGAATAATGCCCCATTGTTGGTGTCAGTGGGAGGAATAGTGCCCATCATTGGTATTAGTGGGAGGAATAGTGACCCATCATTAGTGTCAATGGGAAGAATGGTGTCCCATCATTGCTGTCAGTGAGAGGATTGGTGCCTCATCATTTCTGTCAGTGGGAGGAATGGTGCCCCATCATTGGTGTCAGTGGGAGGAATGGTGCCCCATCATTGGTGCCAGTAGTAGGAATGGTGCCCCATCATTGGTGTCAGTGGGTGGAATGGTGCCCCATCATTGGTGTCAGTGGGTGGAATGGTGCCCCATCATTGGTGTCAGTGGGTGGAATGGTGCCCCATCATTGGTGTTAGTGGGAGGAATGGTGCCCCATCATTGGTGCCAGTAGTAGGAATGGTGCCCCATCATTGGTGTCAGTGGGTGGAATGGTGCCCCATCATTGATATTGGTGAGAGGAATGATGCACCATTGTTGGTGTCAGTGGGAGGAATAGTTCCCATTCTCTGGTTTCAGTGGTTGGGACAGTTCCCAGTCTTTGGTGTCAGTTGAAGGAATAGTGCCTTGTATCAGTAGAAAGAATAGTGCTTCAAGGGCTGGACAAAGGCGAGCAAAGGGCCACATCCGGCCCGTGGGCCACAGTTTGAAGGCCCTGCTCGGTATAGATCTTTAGTTAAACCTCATTTACTATACTGTGTCTAGTTCTGGAGACCTCACTTACAAAAGGATATTGATAAGATAGACTTTTCACTATTTTTGTTGTCCATCTCTGGACTTTTTCTAAGGGATAAAACGTATCAGGAGAAGACTGCAGAAATTTAATAAATACAGTCTTGAGAAAAGAAAAGAGGAACATGACTGAAACCTTTAAGTCCTCATGCACACTGGACATTTTTACAGCGGCTGTTTTTGGCTTTTGAGGTTTTTTTCTACAGCCAGTGAACTTCCCAGCATGCTATCCTATGTGTCCATGCACACATACTATAGCCCCTTCCCGCCCGGCCTATGGCCGAATGGCGGCCGGCAAAAACACTCACTGTTCCTAGTGGATGCCACATGGCGTCCTTTCGGGCATGCGCAGTTTGCGCGCCTGCAGAGCCGCACAGCAGCGTGAGCTGTCACCAGCCGTGTACCTTGGACACAGCTGATGACAGATCTGAGTAACAGCCCCATTGCCGGTACCATGTGACCTGCTGTGACCAATTACAGCAGGTCACATGACAGTTGTATACAATGGATGGCTTCATTCATGCCATCCATTGTATACTAGTGTGTCTATCTGTGAATGGTCACAGTGATCACATGCACAAGATGGGCCAATCACAGCCCAGCTGTGTCATGTGATTATCCGTGGCCAAATCACAGCTAAGCACAAAAAAAAAAAACCCTGAATGAATCGATGTCATTCAGGTAAATGCTTGCTTATAGCAAAGTAATTCTTTGCTATAAGCAAATTGTGTAAAAAAAAAAAAATAAAAAATACTGATCACTTTCCCAAAGTAGTACAATGTTACTATAGTAACATTGTACTACATTGGTCGTAGTGAAATATGAAAAAAAAATCTTAAAAAAAGAAAAAAAAAGTAATAAAAAATTAAAAATAATAAAAAAATTAAAATAAAATTATATTTTTTTTTTCATACCGTCACCTGACTGCCATGCCAGTTATATGATGTACTGCACTGGTGACAGTATGTAAAAAAAAAAATAGTAAAAATAATTTTTTTCATTTTCCGAAAAATTATGACAAAAAAATACAACTTCAATAAACTCGCCATGCCTCTTATGAAGTACGTCGGACTGTCTACTCTGCAAAAAGGGGTCATTTGGGGGATATCTGTACTGTTCTGACATTCTTGGACCTCAAGAAATGAGATCGGCTGTCAGTACTTCAGGATTGATCAATATTCAGATCTATACCATAGTTTGTGAACTCTAAAACTTTCCTACAAACTAAAAAATACATCTTAATTTGGGTTATTTTCACCAAAGACATGTAGCAGAATACATCTCGGTCTAAATTTATGAAGAACAATTATTTATTTACAAACTTTTATAACAGAAACAAAGAAAAACGTGTTTTTTTTTCCCCAAATTTTCGGCCTATTTTTGTTAATTTAGCAAAAAATAAAAACCCCAGCGGTGATTAAATACCACCAAAAGAAAGCTCTAGTTGTGTGAAGAAAATGATAAAATTTTAGTTTGGGTACAATGTTGTATGACCGCGCAATTGTCTGTCATTCACAGTGTGAAAGCGCTGAAACCTGAAAATTGGCCTGGGCAGGAAGGGGGTAAAAGTGCCCGGTATGGAAGAGGATAGACTATAATCAACATTTTTTGGCTGGAAAAAAACCCCCCAGAATTAGTGGGTTTCTAGAGGAGTTTTTTTTTTGCTGTAAAAACACTCTAACGCTGCAAAACGTGGTAAATCACGGCAAACCAGTATTTTTGGACTTTTTTTGAAACGCCGTTAAACACTAATACAAAACGCTAAAAAACACTGAAAAACCTCACGTTTTTAACGTGACTTTACACAACTAATGTTACCAGCGTTATTAAAACGCCCCGTGTGCATGGAGCCTCAATATAATACGGGTGTGAATGAGGTTCAGGAGGGAAATATTTCTAATATGGAGCGAAGATCAGGAACGAAGAGACATGACCTCAAACTAGACGGAGGAAAGTTCATAACTCACCTTAGAAAATATTATTTTTTCTGATAGTTGATGAACTGAACAGACTTCCAGCAGAGGTAGTGAGTCAGTCAACTAAAATTTAAACATGATTGAGAGAAACCTATGTCTGTACTCTGACAAAAAGGTTAAAAAAAAGAAAATCCAAAAAAAGGCAGATGAATTTATCACTGGATTGTCTTTCTGCTGTCACTCTTCCATTTTTCTCTGTTTGTGTCCAACACAAAATAAAAAGGTTTAAGGTAGAAATCTTGGTGGTCTGGACAGCCAACCACAGCCCAAGTCAACAACAAAGTGACTTGGTACTTAACTAATGAAAAAATGGTCACCATATTGAATATACCCAATATTTCGTAGTCCTGTTATGTGCCTACTGTACCATGTACTTGTATGAAAAATATCCTGTTCTCTTTGTATTGCTTCCTTTGTGTAAACTCCCTGGTGTTCCTGCCAGTCCCTCAGCTTGCCTATTAACAACTGACCACATTAGGCATGAGAGCACAGCGTGGTCAGTTCTCTAGCTGTGCTGGGAACTTAGTGTGCTCTCCTCCAATGATCAGACTTCTGCTCACATGCGCCCCCCTGCACAGCCATTCACTGGGAATATCTTTTTCCTCCACCAGCTCTCTGATCTCAGCTGTATAAGCAGCTTATATGGTATGTGGTCACTTTATAAAACGAGAAAAAAAAGTATTTATAATGTTTTTATATCTATACAGAAATGTTTGGCCTTTCATTTCTATATTTTTTTTATTGCACACGTATATTGGCCAGGGTTGCACCAATACTAAGCATTTATATAAGCATTACTAGAAACCGATACCTTCAGGCTCGGTTATTTCCGCTGTCAACAGGATTCCCCCCTAACAGCTGAAATGTAAACCAATAAATGCCAGCAATCATTGGTTGTTAAGGAGCAGGGCTCGCCGCGTCCTTAACAGATGACACTTTAGCTGTCAGAGGGATTCCCCTTTCCCTCCTCAGCTGTCGCTTCTGCCTGATGCCTTTCCCTGACTGATGTTTGTGGACACAGGGTGACTAGTGTGCATGCATTCTCTCTTCATGACCCCACTCCTCCCACCCTCAACTACCCTGCCTTCACTTACCCCCCCACTCCACCCCCCACATGCCCTCACTGCAGCCTCACCCATCTCCCTAATCCTCACCCCACACCTCCTAAACCACCATCCATCCATCTTCTGGCTAGTCTGGCAAGCCAGCGCTCCTTTCTTCCTCTGCAGTAGACTCCTGCTGCAAGGAGCAGTGTGTGTTTGTGGACACAGGGTGACAAGGATCCAGGCTTGTCCGGTCTGCCTTCTCTTCTCATGATCCCACCTCACAACCCCTATCCCACCCCACCCTCAACTACCCTGCCCTCACTTACCCCCCCACTCCCCCTTCCCTGCCATCACTTACCCCCCTACTCCCCCTTCCCTGCCATCACTTACCCCCCTACTCCCCCCCCCCTCCCTGCCCTCATTTACCCCCCTACTCCCCCCCTGCCCTCATTTACCCCCCTACTCCCTCCTCCCTGCCCTCATTTACCCCCCTACTCCCCCCTCCCTGCCCTCACCCCCCTACTCCCCCTTCCCTGCCATCACTTACCCCCCTACTCCCCCTTCCCTGCCATCACTTATCCCCCTCTCCCCCCCCCCCTGCCCTCATTTACCCCCCTTCTCCATAACCCCCCCCCCCCCACACCTCCCAAACCACCATCCATCCATCTTCTGGCTAGTCTGGCAAGCCAGCGCTCCTTTCTTCCTCTGCAGTAGACTCCTGCTGCAAGGAGCAGTATGTGTTTGTGGACACAGGGTGACAAGGATCCAGGCTTGTCCGGCCTGCCGACATGCCTTCTCTTCTCATGACCCCACCTCACAACCCCTATCCCACCCCACCCTCAACTACCTTGCCCTCACTTACCCCCCCTACTCCCCCCTCCCTTCCCTCACTTACCCCCCTACTCCCCCCTCCCTTCCCTCACTTACCCCCCTACTCCCCCCTCCCTTCCCTCACCCCCCTACTCCCCCCTCCCTTCCCTCACTTACCCCCCTACTCCCCCCTCCCTGCCCTCACTTACCCCCCTACTCCCCTCTCCCTGCCCTCACTTACCCCCCTACTCCCCCCTCCCTGCCCTCACTTACCCCCCTACTCCCCCCTCCCTGCCCTCACTTACCCCCCTACTCCCCCCTCCCTTCCCTCACCCCCCTACTCCCCCCTCCCTTCCCTCACTTACCCCCCTACTCCCCCCTCCCTTCCCTCACTTACCCCCCTACTCCCCCCTCCCTGCCCTCACTTACCCCCTACTCCCCCCTCCCTGCCCTCACTTACCCCCCTACTCCCCCCCCCTCCCTGCCATCACCTACCCCCCTACTCCCCCCCCCTCCCTGCCCTCACCCACCTACTCACCCCGCCCTCACCCCAGCCTCTCCCAACTCCATAACCCTCTCCCCCCCCCCACACCTCCCAAACCACCATCCATCCATCTTCTGGCTAGTCTGGCAAGCCAGCGCTCCTTCCTTCCTTCGTCCGCTGTAGATTCATGCTGGAAGGAGCAGTATGTGTTTGTGGACACGAGGTGACAAGTGTCCAGGCTTGTCCGGCCTGTCGGCATGCCTTTTCTTATGAGATGGTACAAAGAGGGAGCTTGAAGTTTCTGCATCCAATCTTTATTTTGGCATTTGCTGGTCCTTTTTCATAGGAGATGCCCCATGGGAATCTCCCTCTCTGTTCGGCATTTCCGATGAAATGTGGATGTGTGATCCTGAGGGCTTCTCGTTGTTCTTCATAGGAGATGCTCCATTCATATCTCCCCCTCTGTTGGGCAGACCCAGTGGAATGCTTGGTCCTGAAAGCTTCTCGTTCTTCATAGGACATGCCCTCTGGAGAGCTGTCCATCTCTTCCTCAAGAGGAATATCGATCCTCCACCTGCCATTGATTCCGGTTTCATCATCAAGAAAGGTTCCATGATGGGTCAGTGGGAAGTGGATAATTGATCCTCCACACTTTTGTTTGGCCATTATCTGGGTCCTTCTCGATGGCACCTGTTATGTCCTCCTCCATCGGCTCTTCAATGGGAGGGGGTCTCTGGAAAATGGGGTTCTCTACAATGAGCAGAACCAATGGAGAAACGGTTCTCCCCCCCTGCTGCTGACATCCGTGATCTGATGGGGTCTCTGCAACGACCGGAACCACTAGAGGTCCGGTTCTCACCCCCTGCTGCTGATATCCGTGATCTGATGGGGTCTGTGCAATGACCGGAACCACTGGTGATCCGGTCCTGACCCTCTGTTTCTGTCCAACACAAACTGATCTTCTTGCTGGCCAGACTCTCCTCCGTTTTGCGGGTAGTTCAATTTCCTTTTTCAGTGGTGCTTTGGACCTGGTCCGGTTAGCAATACACTCTATTGCTGGAGATGCTGCTCTCTTCCTCTGTCGCTGCATTTTCACGCCGGTTGTTGTGCTGATGTGAAATGCTTTTCTGCTCTTCAGATAATAAATGTAAATTTTGTAAATACTGTATAAGAATAATCATAATAATGATCCATTCACAGATACCTAAAAAGATCATTGGTATCATACTGCTGGCTCTGCCAAGTGTTCTTGAACCCAGAACTATGCAGGCACCATTGCATGGGAGGTCAATCAGCCCCAGCAAGAAACCTCTAGCAACCTCTGTAGGAATCATAGAATTCTCTTATTGAGAATGGCTCTGTTGTATTCACTCATTTCCTGGCAGATACATTAAAAGTTATGTAGGGAAGGTGGAGGAGCTAGGCCAGCACAGACAGTAATTAGACACTCCTGGAAGAGGAGAGGCTGACATGCAAGAAAGAAGGGAGCTGTGCTATGGAATTGTCTCTTCCTCCAGTAGTCATATTTTCTACCAATTTCAAGGGCACAGTTCAAATGGATAAAAAATAATTTATGGAAAGGAAAACCACTTTCTGCGTTTTTTTTGTTTTTTTTTTACCCCTGCGATGTTTGAAGCTGGTGCCAGGGTCTCTTTCTATATCCACTTATTCAGCTTGTTCTGGGAGTTAACCCCTGCCCTGCCAGATGGCTCCAGGTAGACCTGCCTTCAGGGTAGGCTTTCCATCCATTCATGCTGATTAATGAATGGGTTGTATCATGTCGGGAGGCAGATGTGGCTGTCCCCGGGGGGCTGCATTGCATCCTCCAGCTGGGAGTTACAAGCTGTGTCACTGATCATCTGTGCCGGAAACGGCAGATCCGGTACATATGGCAACGTGCCAATTTCATAAACAAGGCATTTGTCATGAATTATAAGACTTTCATCTGTAACTTGCAGCCTGTGTCTTACATTGGAAAGGTCGGGTTATATGTGTGGCTTGGCAGTTGTGTCACGGTCTGATGGGAAGAAAGAGCACGCCTGGTGTTCCCCTGATATAAACAGAGTTTAGAGATTTTGTATTAGTCGTCATATCATTGTAGTCCCCGAAACATAAAATTAGCCATTTATTTATTTTTTACCTATTTTTAGGCCTCGTTCACAGGGGGGTGTACTACAGCGTACGCTTGTGCAAGGGTGGTGTTTGCTGGCATGGGGATGCACATGTGTTCCATGCATCCCCATACAGGCTATCCCATTCATGTGAATTGGAACGTCGTGACTGTGCAGGTGCATGGTCCCAAATGCAGACAGTTTGGGGTAGATTTACTAAAACTGGTGCACTCGGAATCTAGTGCAGCTGTGCATGGTAGCCAGTCAGCTTCTAACTTTAGCTGGTTCAATTAAGTTTTGGCAATAAAACCTGGAAGCTGATTGGTTTCTATTTCAATATTAAAGACGTTTTTGGAATACAACAGGCTCATGAAAAGCCCATGCAGGGGCAGAGCGCAACAAAAGCAGATACAAATCAGCAGGGTGTATTAGCCAAGTAACAGAACGTCCAATGGTACCAAGGGGGAACGGCAAAAAGCCAAACCAAGCAATATCAGCAGCATTCCATCATCTTACCAAAACAAAACAAAGAGGAAAACCCCTACTGAGAAGTATCAGCTCAGGGCAAATGGGAGAGAAGCACAAACTAATGAAAAGATGAAAGTATAGGAAAGTAGAAAGAAATAAGGAAGGGAGAAAAGATTCAGGGAGAAAGAATGGAAGAATCACGGATCCACTGGCAACGACTACAAGAGGCCATAACTAGTAAGAGGCAAGGATGGCAAGGAATAATTTATCCAAGGTTCCCAAACCTCAAGGAATCTCAGATGAGAATCCCGAAGAATGCTAGACATCTGTTCATTGATCATCATAGCATTCAGCCAGGTCTTCACACCCTGGAAGGCAACCAAAGGATTCTCCAGGCTTGAGATATAGCACGTTTGGCCAAAATGAATAGGTAGGATGCCAATTTCTGCTGAGACATGGACAGACCCAAAATTGGACAATGCAGGAGGGCCACTCTTGCATCCTTCCGCACTGTAATATGAAATAATGTTTGTAGCAAACCAAAAACCCTAGACTAGAAGCCTATCAATTGTGGGCACGACCACCAGATATGCAGGATGTCCCCATGTAGACCACAGTTCCTATAACGCCTATCTCCACCAATCGGATTAAAGTGAGCAGTCTGAGGCGGGACCCAGTACCACCGCAGGAGAACTTTGTAGGCTGCGTCAAGAGTGACGGTATTGAAAGAACATTTCGCCACCATCTTCCAGGCCTTGCGCCAATCCTCCGCAGCAATGGAGGAACCTAGATCTCGCTCCCATTGAGAGACATAGGACACGGGAGGTGAGGAGGACCAGCTGATTGGTTTCTATGCACAGCTGCACCAGATTTTGCACTCCCCAGTTTTAGTAAATAATCCCCCTTTGTGTCCGGGGCTGTGCACCTGATGGCTATAAAATTGGGAGCAGCAGCTGTGTCTGTGCAGCCGCTGCGTCCCAGTTGACATGAATGGGACTCATGAAATAAGCGCTGCACTTAAAAGTCAACCACAGTGTTCTTTCACTGCATGCTCAATAAAACACGCTTACCAGAATGATTTGACCCTCTCACTAAGAGAAGTCAATATACACCTCTGTGTACGAGATCCTGCTCCGTCCCCCTATACAGGTCTCTGTTCGTTATCCTCAAGACACTGCAGTATCCATAAAAACAAAGCCAAGGATGCTACAAAATTAAAATAATGAATACAACCATAAAAGAAACAATGCCTATAGCAGCATTTAAGCTGGCCCAAGGACTCAAATGGGCCGCTTCTGGACTCCAGGATGCGCGATGACGTCATGGACAGCGGCTCCTCCCTTACGGGGTTTGTCACAGATCTAACACTGTGGTGTGCTATCCTTAGGTGGGAAGATCTGCATTCAGTGAAAGGAAGAGCTATCGCAAGCTTTCTATTTTACTTTGGATGGTGGACTTTTATGTTAGTCTTTTATGAACTGTTTTTGATTTATTGTTCCACTTATTGAATGGTGTTTGACGTTTTAGAGCAGCACTTATTTAATGATTTCCTTTACCAATATGCAGTATATCTGTTATTGTGATAGCAGCTAGTAATTTATTATACCTTGATTTATTTTCCAGCTAGTTTATGAATGGGACTGCCTGCACAGTCATGCACCTGTCCGGAACACCTATGCATCTCTATGTGGGCGACATGACCCTTACACAAGTGTGCGCTGTAATACGCCCGTGTGAACAGGGCCGTGGATAAGGGGGTACCACTGGTCCTCCTGCATGGGGTCCAGGCAGCTGGGTGATCGACACGGCTGGGGGGGGGGGGGGGGGCAATTGCTGGAAGCAATCCCCTGTCTGGCTCTCTGCAGCAGCTGAAAGCTGGCTTCTTCTCCTCTCTCTCCTGCTGGATTTTGGCTGTTGCAGAGAGTGCCATACAGGGGATCAAGGGGTAATTGCCCCCCCCCCACCTTACCAATCGCCATCCCTGTGCACCATACCTTTCCCTCTACTGCCCAGGGCCCCTTTGTGTCCCTACCCCCGCAGTGCTGCTGGCTTCTTTCTTCCTCCTTCCCACTGCAGCTGCAAGCACACAATAGGATCCTTCAGGATGGAGAGTGGAGGAAGGTTCTGGTAAATATGTCACATTTACTGTACCAGCCTCTTCCTTTCCTGAATGAACATAATCAGTGATTGGTACTGATCGCTCACTGTGTTCGTTCATAACTGAAGCACAGTGAAATGTGTTTATTTGAGGGGGGCCCTGTTAGGTTGGCTGTATGGGGCTCCGTGATTTCTAACAGCAGCCCTGCATGTAAACAAGGCCTTATTAAAAAAAATACTCAAATCTACCCCCTCTGCCAAAACCCACCTTTTTGTTACACTTCACATCTCTTTTTTACATCCTCCATATAGTTGACTTTTTTTTATAATTTTACAGGTTTGTAATTTTTATCATTAAATTAAAAAGCTGTCTATGAGCTTTAGTCTTGTTTATTGTCTAGGCTGAGACAATGTCATCAGTGTGCTGCATACAAGAGGAAGCATTTCCTCAGTTTCCTCTTCCCCCGTGATCAGATTGTACATTGCAACTTTGTAGCAAGTCACAAGATGAAGATGAGCGGCTACAGCAGGGGCTGATCTGTGTCGAACATTTTGAAACACAGCTAAGAACCTCATAATAGGTTTCACCATCTAAGACGCTAACCTCTGTATGATCATTCCAGGTCAGTGTCTTAAAAGTTTTTGAGCCCCAAGACATCCCAGTAACTAGCCAGGGGAGCACTGGCAACCTTTTTATGACAGGTAGTGCCACATGAACCGATCAGCAGATACTGCTCGTTTCAAGGAAGATGGACATTGATGAATTCTGATTGGTTGCTCTGGGTTACTGCCTTTTGCTGTCTTTCCTTATAGAATCCTCTTGATGTATTAGTACCCAGCTGATGATGGAGCAATCACAGTGATAAATAGAGCAGCTGCTCAGTTGCGGACGCTCCATTAATCAGCTCTCGGCAGGCTGTGTAGCTGGGGGGGTGTACAGGCTCGCTCTGGCAGGGAACAGATGTCAGTCAGTGCAGGTTTGATGTAGATGGATGATTTCTTGTGATCTGAGCAGAAATCTGTGTGCATTGGACTCACCTGACAATAACGTCACCTATCTTTTACCAATATTGTTCCCCAATCCTGCAGAGCACTTATCATGTATACACACAGGGTTTTTGTTCAGCAGAGATGCGGAACCTCCAGCAATGGTTTAACCCTCTAATTGCCGTACTACCATTTCGCAATTGCATGACAATGATGGGTTTAAATCAGGGGGTGAGGAGGCAACAAATCACACACTCGGATCACTTTTCAGAAGAGCAGCAGTGCTTTCTGCACTTGGGAATGAGCCCTTTTGGCAGCGGCACCCTTGGGGCTCGTTTACATGTATATGGTCCACAGCTGAGGGGTTATTAAGGTCCTTCTATACGGTCCACAGCTGAGGGGTTATTGAGGTCCTTCTATACGGTCCACAGCTGAGGGGTTATTGAGGTCCTTCTATACGGTCCACAGCTGAGGGGTTATTAAGGTCCTTCTATACGGTCCACAGCTGAGGGGTTATTAAGGTCCTTCTATACGGTCCACAGCTGAGGGGTTATTAAGGTCCTTCTATACGGTCCACAGCTGAGGGGTTATCGAGGTCCTTCTATATGGTGCACAGCTGAGGGGTTATTAAGGTCCTTCTATACGGTCCACAGCTGAGGGGTTATTGAAGTCCTTCTATACAGTCCACAGCTGAGGGGTTATTAAGGTCCTTCTATACGGTCCATAGCTGAGGGGTTATTGAAGTCCTTCTATACAGTCCACAGCTGAAAGGTTATTAATGTCCTTCTATATGGTCCACAGCTGAGAGGTTATTAATGTCCTTCTATATGGTCCACAGCTGAGGGGTTATTAAGGTCCTTTTATATGGTCCACAGCTGAGGGGTTTTTTGAAGTCCTTCTATACGGTCCACAGCTGAGGGGTTATCAAGGTCCTTCTATACGGTCCACAGCTGAGGGGTTATCAAAGTCCTTCTATACGGTCCACAGCTGAGGGGTTATCAAGGTCCTTCTATACGGTCCACAGCTGAGGGGTTAACAAGGTCCTTTTATACGGTTCACAGCTGAGGGGTTATTAAGGTCCTTCTATACGGTTCACAGCTGAGGGGTTATTAAGGTCCTTCTATACGGTCCACAGCTGAGGGGTTAACAAGGTCCTTCTATACGGTCCACAGCTGAGGGGTTAACAAGGTCCTTCTATACGGTCCACAGCTGAGGGGTTAACAAGGTCCTTCTATACGGTCCACAGCTGAGGGGTTAACAAGGTCCTTCTATACGGTCCACAGCTGTGGGGTTAACAAGGTCCTTCTATACGGTCCACAGCTGTGGGGTTAACAAGGTCCTTCTATACGGTCCACAGCTGTGGGGTTAACAAGGTCCTTCTATACGGTCCACAGCTGAGGGGTTATCAAGATCCTTCTATACGGTCCACAGCTGAGGGGTTATCAAGGTCCTTCTATACGGTCCACAGCTGAGGGGTTAACAAGGTCCTTCTATACGGTCCACAGCTGAGGGGTTAACAAGGTCCTTGGTGCCACGGCTGACATCTCCTATATCAGTGATGGCGAACCCGTGGCACGCGTGCCACAGCCGGCACGCCGAGCCTTATCTGTGGTCACGCCAAGAGAATACCGTATTTTTCGCTCCATAAGACGCACTTTTTTTCCCCCAAAAAAGGGGGGAAAATGTCAGTGCGTCTTATGGAGCGAATATAGAGCGGCCGGTCCGGTATTTCCACCGCCGCCGTGTCAGAATCCCGGGCCGGCCGCTCAGCTCTGCAGTGGGACCGTACCTGTCCCTCTATCCAGCGGCGCGCTGTCTTCCCAGCTTCTGTAGTGTGCGTGACAGCCCGGTCCCAAGTGCGCATGCGCAAGAAGCAGTGCTCTTTGTGAATGGTAAGGCGGTACCTGGGACACATGACAGATCCCAGAAGCCGCCGGACCAATCACAAAGCGCAGCGCTTCTCGCGCATGCGCACTGGGCATCCGGCTGTCCGACGAGCGCCCACACTACAGAAGCCGGGAAGACAGCGCGCGGCTGGATAGAGGAACAGGTAAGATAAAAAAAAAACTCTGCGGAAGTAAGAGCGGGTACCTGTCAAATTCAGGTACCCGCTCCCCCTCCCTCCCCAAAGGTCAGCAGTCATCTGTACTGTCCGCAGTCTCTGGTCATCCCTGTGCTTTCCGCAGTCTCTGGTCTTCTCCTGTACTGTCCGCAGTCTCTGGTCATCCCTGTACTGTCCGCAGTCTCTGGTCATCCCTGTACTGTGTCCGCAGTCTCTGGTCATCCCTGTACCGTGTCCGCAGTCTCTGGTCATCCCTGTACTGTCCGCAGTCTCTGGTCATCCCTGTACTGTCCGCAGTCTCTGGTCATCTCCTGTACTATGTCCGCAGTCTCTGGTCATCCCTGTACTGTGTCTGCAGTCTCTGGTCATCCCCTGTACTATGTCTGCAGTCTCTGGTCATCTCCTGTACTGTGTCCGCAGTCTCTGGTCATCCCCTGTACTATGTCTGCAGTCTCTGGTCATCTCCTGTACTGTGTCCGCAGTCTCTGGTCATCTCCTGTACTATGTCCGCAGTCTCTGGTCATCTCCTGTACTATGTCTGCAGTCTCTGGTCATCCCCTGTACTATGTCTGCAGTCTCTGGTCATCCCCTGTACTATGTCTGCAGTCTCTGGTCATCTCCTGTACTATGTCTGCAGTCTCTGGTCATCCCCTGTACTGTGTCTGCAGTCTCTGGTCATCCCTGTACTGTCTGCAGTCTCTGGTCATCCCTGTACTGTCTGCAGTCTCCGGTCATCTCCTGTACTGTGTCCGCAGTCTCTGGTCATCCCTGTACTGTGTCCGCAGTCTCTGGTCATCCCTGTACTGTTAATTAGTTTGCACTACTGTACGAGTTGTTTTTTCTAAACCAAAAGCTCGATATTCAGGTTTCATTGCAGTGTTGGCACTTTGAAAGAAATAAGTTGGTTTTGGGTTGAAGTTTGGGCACTCGGGCTCAAAAAGGTTCGCCATCACTGCCCTATATATACACCTTATGTGAGGAAAAGGAGAAAGACGATCCTTTAAGGGGGAATCTCAATCTTAATGCCGGGATTTACTACATTGCAAAGCATGGGATGGTCCAGTGTGCAGTAAAGAAGAGGACAGCATTGCACGTGCGGTGGATGGAATTATGGAACATCCGTGATCTGAGCACTTAAGGGCTGCTAAAAACGTTGCGTATGCTGCACAGATAGTGCACTTCAGTGGCATATGGCTGTAAGCAGGATGGTTAATAGCCGTCTCCCCGATCTCCATTAATGGCACTTTGGTGGTAATCAACGCACACTATATAATGGATCGTCAGCTGGGGTTCTTAGTAGGAGAACATTAAATACAGACTTTGTTGCGAGGTGTTATGATCAGAGGATGTTCTCACTGCACATAAGACTGTGATAAGTTGCAACTTTTGCAGAGACATCATGCGGTGCTTTCAAACCCACAACAGTAAAATCAGTCTGTATATGCAGTAAAGCATGCTTGTTATACTCACTGTGGAACCTAAGGGATTAACCCCTTAGGTTCCACAGTGAGTATAACAAGCATAACATAACAAGCATGCTTTTGCATCCTCTGTATTGTGTAAAAACGCTGTTGGATCCTGTCTTCTCTGATCCTCTTCTTCTTCCAGTGCCCCCCTCTTATCTCCTGATAAGACACATAGTGTGGAGTTGCTCTGCACATGCTTTGTTTGGTGTGTATTGCTAGAGAGGTTTTTTTTTTTTATTAGGAGAGAGCATGTGATCAGCACAGGGCAAATCAGCACTGTCCAGACAAAGGTCAGGGGTTCTGCATCTTCTTAGAGCAGAATGAAAACTCCTCCTACAAGCTTTAACATGTGCTCGGCTGGACACTGCGATATACTATTGATGAGAAAAGGTATTTAGCAGTTTATTTTTACTAAAATAATAGCATTTCCATGTTGTGTGTACTGTGGGAGACCAGATATAGTGAATGCAGGGCCCGGGGAGACCAGATATAGTAAATGCAGGATCCTAGGAGACCAGATATAGTGAAGGCAGGGTCCGGGGAGACCAGACATAGTGAATGCAGGGTCCGGGGAGACCAGACATAGTGAATGTGGGGTCCAGGGAGACCAGATATAGTGAATGCAGGGTCCGGGGAGACCAGATATAGTAAATGCAGGGTCCAGGGAGACCAGATATAGGGAATGCAGGGTCCAGGGAGACCAGATATAGTGAATGCAGGGTCCGGGGAGACCAGATATAGTGAATGCGGGGTCCGGGGAGACCAGATATAGTGAATGCGGGGTCCGGGGAGACCAGATATAGTGAATGCGGGGTCCGGGGAGACCAGATATAGTGAATGCAGGGTCCTGGGAGACCAGATATAGTGAATGCAGGGTCCGGGGAGACCAGATATAGTGAATGCAGGGTCCTAGGAGATCATATATAGGGAATGCAGGGTCCTGGGTTTAGTAACACTTTAAATAAGGACGTGTGTTTTGGTGTATTTTACTGCATTCCAGTACAGTTCAGAAACTTTTTTTTTTTTCTGCAACTGGAACGCACTGGTGTGAACTATGCCATTGGAAACCATGTAACCTACTATTAATGCGGAACCTAAGGGGTTAATCCTCCGCATTGTGTAAAAATGCTGTTTGATCCGGTCTTCTCTGATCCTCCCTTTCTACTGTCCCCAATACATCTGCTGATAGAACAGAGCTTTGGGGGCAAGCTGCACATGCTCAGTTTGTGTATTGCCAGTGTGTTTTTTTTTGTTTTTTTTTTTTGCGAGAGTGCATGTGATCAGCACAGGCCCAATCAGCGTTGTCCAGAGAGAGGGTCAGGGGTTATGTAGTCTCATACGACAGTCAGAGGAAAATAAAAACTCCTACAAGCTTTAACTAGTGCTCTGCTGGACACTGATAGAATAGTCTTAACATACACACCCGCAGCAGTTCGCATGAACGGGGTACGATTCTGATGTGGTGTGGTATTTGCACAGAAAACGCTGCAAATTCCGCACCGCATCAGTGTAAACCTGGGCTTAAACTCAAATTTAAAAACAAGAATACGATTAGAAAATCAAACAAATATTCTTGAAACGAAAATTCTCAAATGAAATCTATGCGTGTATGGCCAGCTTCACGATTAGAAAATCAAATGAATATTCTTGAAACTAATATTCTTGACTGAAATCTGCACATGTATGGCCAGCCTTACACGTACACACGATGAGAATATCGGACACACCCGCAGCGATTTGCATGAATGGGGTGCGATTCTAATGCTTTGCGGAATCCGCATTGAAAACGCTGCGAATTCTGCACCGCATCAGTGTGAACCAGGGCTAAAACGCATCAAAAACGCTTTTCTGCAGCATCTTCATTGAAGTCTATTGAACCAAAAACGCAATGCCTTGTGTTTAAAACAGTCCCTGACCCTTTCAAAAAACCGCCCCGGGTGAAAACGTGGAGATGTGAACGTGTCCCATAGGAAATCATGTTAAAGGGACTGCTGTGCGTTTCTGCAAAACACAACGGAAGACGCATAGGTGTGAACCTAGACTTTCGTGTTTTCACTTGTGTATTTAGTTGTTTACCTGACGTCCAGCTTTAATACACAGAGTATTTCTATAACGTGGACTTCTGGTGCAGCATATTGGGTTGACCGCTGAAAACGCAGCGACAAATAATGGAATTCTCGTTGGCGTCTCAGCAGCCATTTTTGTTCCCCTGTCATTTTGTTGCCCAGTTGCTGCATGTGCTAACCTCGTATCCTCCTCTGTGTGCACACAGGTGATTCCCAACTGGAAGGAACAGGAGTGGACCGCGGAAAAGCCTGAAAATTACTGCGGGATCTTTCACTTCCATTTCTGGCGGTTCGGGGAGTGGGTGGACGTGGTGATCGATGACAGACTCCCGACGATCAATAATGAGCTCATCTACTGCCATTCCAATGAGAAGAATGAACTGTGGTGTGCCTTGGTGGAGAAGGCTTATGCCAAGTACGTAGCGGCCTCCGTGATTTCCTCTGTTCTCTTATAGGCCTGTCCAGGGGTGGACTGACAACTCATTGGGCCCCCGGGCAATAAGGGATCATGGGGCCCCTGTGTCCTTGCCCACACTCAAAAAAACCTATAAAAGGTACCAGGGGCATTTCATGGGGCCCCCTACTGACCCCAGGCCCTAGGGCAGTGCCTGAGTTTCCAAATGGTCAGTACGCCCCTGGGCCTGTCGCTACAATAATTGACTGTATGTGCCCATGGATGGGGGGGCGGCGATGAAAGTGTCTGTAAGAGGTTGAGGCTTCATTCACATTTGTCATGCGATTTTGAACACAAAGTCGCCTGACTTCCCTGCTGCGACATGTGACTTCATGTCGCAGCAACTTTAAAAAAAGGAACCTGCACTACTTTGATGCGACTTTCATGCGACTTGAGTACCATAGACTGCAATGTAAACTCTCAGTAGTAGCAGGAAAGTTGCATCTTAAAGGATAAGTTCACCTTTTAGACAAAAATAATAAATGCACATTTTTTTTGCAAGTACAGGCATACCTCGGTTAACGTAATTTTTGGCTCACCAATGAAAATAATGCCTCGGTTTACAAACTTTTTTCGCAATACGAATGGATTAATTGGTTTTCAATGCATTTACGAGTTTTTTTGTTTTTTTTTAATCATGTCCCTGTACAGTACTATAGAGAGAAAACAGGTGGCGCACACACCTAGTGCATTATCCAAGGTTTATTGTAGGAGTGAAAGAATAATAAAAACATACTCACAGACGAAGCATGTATCTAAAAAGCATAGAAAAATGACAATGGCCACAACGGCAGGTTCCCATCCCACTCAGGCATCAACAGCAAGACTCTTACTTTCCATTCATCATACATCAGCATCAGAGGTTGGCCATCAGCTCTGAGGAAAGGGATTCGTCCCCGAAACGCGTCAGAATTTGACCGCACTGACAGTGAGAACACCTTGCCTGCCGTTGTGGCCATTGTCATTTTTCTATGCTTTTTAGATACATGCTTCGTCTGTGAGTATGTTTTTATTATTCTTTCACTCCCACAATAAACCTTGGATAATGCACTAGGTGTGTGCGCCACCTGTTTTCTCTCTATCCAGTGGCTGATTTCCCCGTCTGAGGAGGGCTGCACCCCTGAAGCATTTCGTTTGGTTGTCGCTGTCCTGGTACCTTTTGGCTTCCCTTTTGGCTGTGCATATCCTGAGGCGCTGGAGAGTACATACGATATCCTGTACAGTACTATGCCTTTATAGTGCACTTTATAAAGAGTTTTGAACAGATAAAACTTTTTTTGACTTTTTTTCTGACCTCCGGAATGGATTAATTGGTTTTCAATGCATTTATGAATTAATTTTTAATCATATCCCTGTACAGTTTTTATGCCTTTAAAGTGCACTTTATAAAGAGTTTTGAATAAATAATAAATAAATAAAAGTATAATAAAATAAATAATAATAGACTTTTTCTTTACTTTTTTCCGACCTCCGAAACGGATTAATTGTTATTCAATGCATTTTCGATTTTTTTTTTTAATCATGTTCTTTTATGCCTTTTAATGTGCACTTTATACAGCTAAAAATTCTTTTTACTTTTTCTGACCTCCGGAACAGATTAATTGGTTTTCAATGCATTTACGAATTAATTTTTAGTCATATCCCTGTACAGTATTTATGCCTTTAAAATTATTATTACACAGTATTTATAAAGCACCAACAGTTCGCTCAGTGCTGTACGTTACAATGGGAGACAATACATGAGACAGTACAATAACAATACAATGCAATACACAAGGGGTGCGAGGGCCCTGCTCCTTGGAGCTTACGATCTAGGAGGGAGGGGATGGTGGTACAGGAGGAAAAGCTGTGGGGGATGGAGTGGTAGGAAGAGTGGAGGAGATCGGCAGTTAGCAGAGGGTGGGGTAGGCTTCCCTGAAGAGGTGGGTTTTTAGGGTGTGCCTAAAGGAGAGAAGAGTAGGTGATAGTCTGATGGATTGGGGTAGGGAGTTCCAGAGGATGGGAGATGCCCTGGAGAAGTCCTGGAGGCGAGCATGGGAGGAGACCAGGGAACTGGAGAGAAGGAGGTCTTGTGAGGAGCGGAGAGTGTATGTAGGGTGGTACTTGGATATTAGGTCGGTGATGTAGTTTGGGGCAGTATGATGGACAGCTTTGTACGTCAGTGTTAGCATTTTGAATTTGATTCGTTGGGCAATCGGAAGGCAGTGGAGGGATTGGCAGAGGGGGGTGGCAAAAACGGAGCGGTTGGTAAGGTGGATGAGTCTGGCAGCCGTATTCAGGATGGACTGAAGCGGGGATAGCCTGTGGCGAGGCAGGCCAGTGAGGAGGGAGTTGCAGTAGTCGAGTCGTGATATGATGAGGGAGTGGATGAGCTGTTTAGTGGTTTCTGGGGTTAGGAACGTGCGGATTTTGGCGATGTTGCGGAGGTGGAGTCTGCACGAGTTTGTTAAAGATTGGACTTGGAGATGGAAGGATAGGTTGGAGTCCAGAATGACACCAAGTACTCTGACCTGCGGGGCGGGTTTGATGGTGGCATGGAGCACTTTATAAAGAGTTTTGAACAGATAAAAGACTTTTTCTTTACATTTTTCTGACCTCCGGAAACGGATTAATTAGTTTTTTTTTACGAGTTGAATTAGTTTTTAATACATTTACGATTTTTTTTTTAATCATGTCCCTGTACAGTATTTATGCCTTTAAAGTGCACTTTGTAAAGAGTTTTGAACAGATAAAACTTTTTTTTAACTTTTTTCTGACCTCCGGAATGGATTAATTCGTTTCCAATGCATTTACTTCCATTTGAACTCCCTTAGAAGTAAGCAGCATTTTGGACACGAAAACGTGTGTACCACGTTTACATGCATTTACACATGTTTAAGTTTGGGTGTTAATTTTGTTGGCCGGAAAAAATCATGTATTCTGGCCATTGAATTAAATGAACACTTGAGCGCTAAACACGCCTAGCGTTTTAAGTGCGTTTAGGCATTTTACCTGCGTTTTTAAGTGCATCAAGTGGTTCTTCAGCCAAAAAGCAGCTGCTGGAGGATGCCCTGGCATCCTGCTAAAATCTTATGTGTGCATGGACACATAGGATCTAAAACTGAGCTCCTACTATTCCCCCCAGCCCGTGCCCCCTCCCCTGACTTCTCCATCAAGATCAATATTACAACCATCATTCCCTCCCCTCATGCCAGGGTACTAGGTGTAATCCTAGACTCCCATCTGTCCTTTCACCCCCAGATCCAATCACTGTCCAAATCATGTAGACTTCACCTCCACAACATCTCCAAGATACGGCCGTTCCTAACCTCGGAAACCACTAAGCAACTTATTCACTCCCTTGTTATATCTCGCCTTGACTATTGTAACTCCCTCCTCATTGGCCGACCTCATCGCAGGCTATCCCCCCTCCAGTCTATCATGAATGCTGCGGCCAGACTCATCCACCTTACTAACCGTTCTGTATCTGCCACCTCTCTCTGCCAATCCCTCCACTGGCCTCCACCACTCTCTGCCAATCCCTCCACTGGCTTCCCATTGCCCAGCGGATAAAATTCAAAACATTAACAATAACATATAAAGCCATTGATAACTCTGCCCCAAATTACATCAGCAATCTTGTCTCCAAATACCACCAAAACCGTATTCTCCGCTCCTCGCACGACCTCCTGCTCTCTTGCTCCCTTGTCTCCTCCTCCCATGCTCGTCTCCAGGACTTCTCCAGAGCCTCCCCCATCCTCAGGAACTCTATACCCTAATCACCTACTATCACCTACTCTGCCCACTTTTAGGCGATCCCTGAAAATTGATCTCCCTGAAAATTGATCCTCTCTCAGCTAATAACCAAATATACTATTTCTCCTATCAGTTCATCCCCCACAGTTATTTCCATTTGTACCACCAGCAGGGCCGTGGATAAGGGGGTACCACCAGTCGTCCTGTACGGAGGGGATCCCAGTCAGCTAAGTGCATCAGATGTGGCAGGGAAAGTGATCAGCACAGCGTGGGGGGCAGTTACTGGAACCGATCCCCTGTATGGCTCTCTCTGCAACATCTGAAAGCTGGCTTCTTCTCCTCTCCATCCCGCTGGCTCAGCTGCTCTAGAGAGAGTCACACAGGTGATCGGTTCTAATGATTTCCCCTTCCTTTCCAGAATGAACACAATAAGTGACCGGTACTGATCACACACTGTGTTCATTCATAACTGAAGCCTAGTAAACTGTGTTTTTTTTTTTGGGGGGGGGGGCCCTCTCAGGTTTGCTATATAGGGCCCTGTGGCTTCTGTCAGCAGCCCTGACCCACCAGCCCCTCCCTCTTAAATTGTAAGCTCCAAGGAGCGGGGCCCTCCTATCCCTCTTGTATTGAACTGTTTTGTTGCTGTATTGTCTCCCTTTATATTGTAAAGTGCTGAGCAAACTGTTGGCTCTATATAAATCCTGTATAATAATAATATAAATCCTGTATAATAATAATAATAATATAAATCCTGTATAATAATAATAATAATAATATAAATCCTGTATTATAATAATAATAATAATAATATAAATCCTGTATAATAATAATAATATATATCCTGTATAATAATATAAATCCTGTATAATAATAATAATATATATCCTGTATAATAATATAAATCCTGTATAATAATAATAGGATAACATGCAGGAGAGTTCAGATGCAGTGAATAAAGAATACTTGACTCCCCTAGGAGCAGCTGTGAAAATGTCCACTGTGCATGAAGCCTTAAGCTTTTTCTACCTTCATGCATTGTATTCAAAAACCTCTGTGTGCAACCCCCAATGCTTTCCTGAGCCCTATCTCGATCCAACGATGTGAACGATTGCCATTGGCTCCTGCTGCTGTTAATCACAGCCAGAGAGCCAATGCTTGCTGTGGGGACACTTTTCAGGAGGGAGGGGCCAGGAGTGCCAGCGGGGGACCCGAGAAATTGGGGGATTGGGCCGCTCTGTGCAAAACCACTTCACAGAGCAGGTAAGTATGACATTCGTTTATAAAAAAAAAGGGTTTGAAGGAGAGATGACAGCTTGTCGAGGGTCAGGGATTGTAGTGTGAGAACTGACACTTCCTGTGAAGACACTACATATCCCACAATCCCTGGGACTTTGTTTAGTGCTCTGCCGATAAAAACTAGTAATAAAACCTAAAACTGGCAAAAGCAGGCAGAGCAATGAAGGAAAGCAGTGCGGTTTCATCATTCTGGCACTCCCACATTTGGAATGCAATACAGAGAAATGGAGAGGCATGGCCGGCTCCTGTGTGACCCAAAACAAGAACATTGCATGTCCTTTTGGTGAATGGGGACAAGCTAGGTGAATGAATACATGGACACGGGAATCGATCAGCCGTGACACTACAAACTGTGAGCCCATCATTACAAGGTAAGGCAAACAAACGGCACAGGGAATACAGCTATACTAATACCTAGTTAAAACAACAAAAACAGTCTAAAGTGGACAATGTCTTTAACAAATATTTTTCTTTTTTTGGTGATACTCTCTAAGAAAATTATTTATTGGGAATGTGCTGCAAAGTTCCTTACTAGAGAGAGTTCCAAGGAATAGCACTTCTTGTTGAAGGCTGACAACGCTAAGCTGTTGCCTCGCAGTTAGCAGCAGTGTTGTCAGCTTGGTGTGCAAGCTCCTTCAGTTGGTTGCTGAACTGCCTAGTTGATAGGCCTGCAAAGCCGCAGCTTAGGGTTTATGGCCAGTTCACACTACATGCGTTTCAGTTGCTTTTTTTCTGCATCCAAAATGCATAGAAAGTAGGAGATATGGTTGTCAATGTCATAGTTCACATCAGTGCTTGCAGTTCCAGTTACAGAAAAAAAAGTAGAACAGGCTGCACAGAACTGTACTGGAACGCGGTAAACCGCATAACAAAACACATCAAAAATGCACTGGAATGCACATGTCCCTATTTAAATTGAAGGAAAAGAGGGAAGAAAGGAACTGGAATGCATAAAAAACCGACTGGAATGCATCAAAACTGCACCGAAATGCACCAAAACACGTAAAAAAGTGCATGCAAAAATACATCCGGAACACATCTGGACTGCGTTTCTGTAGTGTGAGCCGGCCCTTACGAAAAAGATTTGCTTGAGAAAACTGTATACAGTAATGGAACATTACAGTGCAAACCTACAATGCTAATTAAAGCCCAACTCCAACCAATTTTATTTTTTTCTTAAGTTACAATTTTTATTAGGTTTTTTTTTTTTATTAAAGTTACAATTTTTATTCATTTGTTTTTTTAATAAAGTTACTATTTTTATTTGTTTTTCTTTTGTTTTAGTTACAATTTTTATTTTGCTTTTTTTTGTTTTGTTTTAGTTACAATTTTTAGTAGTTTTTTTTTTCTTTAAGGTTACAATTTTTATTAGGTTTTTGTTTTTTTTAAAGTAACAATTTTTATTTGGGTTTGTATTTTTTTCTACGACCCACTAACAGTGTATGCTAAAACAAACTCTCTAAAAAAAAGAAAAAATAGAGTTTGTATTAACATATGCTGTTAGTGGGTCACAGAAAAAAAGATACAAACCTAATAAATATTGTAACTTTAAAAAAAAAAAAAAAAAAAAAAAAATGGTAGGAATTGAGCTTTAAAAGCTGGTCTATTGGAGCATGAAGCTTTTCCCAACTCCCCTTAAGCGGCCCTTACAAAAGATTACGAAAAAGATTTGCTTGAGAAAACTGTATACAGTAATGGAACATTACAGTTCAAACCTACAATGCTAATTAAAGCCCAACTCCAACCAATTTTTTTTTTCTTAAGTTACAATTTTTATTAGGATTTTTTTTATTAAAGTTACAATTTTTATTCATTTGTTTTTTTATTATAGTTACAATTTTTTTTTGTTTTAGTTACAATTTTTATTGTTTTTTGTTTTATTTGTTTTTTTATTAAAGTTACAATTTTTATTCATTTGTTTTTTTTTATTAAAGTTACAATTTTTATTTTTGTTTTGTTTTAGTTACAATTTTTATTGGGGGTTTTTTTTTGTTTTGTTTTAGAGACAATTTTTTGTAGTTTTTTTTTTTTTTCTTTAAGGTTACAATTTTTATTAGGTTTTTTTTTTTTTTTTTTTTTTAAAGTAACAATTTTTATTTGGGTTTGTATTTTTTTTCTACAACCCACTAACAGCGTATGCTAAAACAAACTCTCTAAAAAAAATAAAAAATAGAGTTTGTATTAACATACGCTGTTAGTGGGTCACAGAAAAAAATACAAACCTAATAAAAATTGTAACTTTAAAAAAAACAAAAAAAGAAAATAATGGTAGGAGTTGGGCTTTAAAAGCTGTTCTATTGGAGCATGAAGCTTTTCCCAACTCCCCTTAACCGGCCCTTACAACAGATTACGAAAAAGATTTGCTTGAGAAAACTGTATACAGTAATGGAACATTACAGTTCAAAACTACAATGCTAATTAAAGCCCAACTCCAACCAATTTTTTTTTTTTCTTAATTTACAATTTTTATTAGGTTTTTTTTTTATTAAAGTTACAATTTTTATTCATTTGTTTTTTTATTATAGTTACAATTTTTTTTTGTTTTAGTTACAATTTTTATTGTTTTTTTTGTTTTGTTTTAGTTACAATTTTTTGTAGTTTTTTTTTTTTTTTCTTTAAGGTTACAATTTTTATTAGCTTTTTGTTTTTTCTAAAGTAACAATTTTTATTTGAGTTTGTATTTTTTTTCTGCGACCCACAAACAGCGTATGCTAAAACAAACTCTCTAAAAAAAATAAAAAAAATAGAGTTTGTATTAACATACGTTGTTAGTGGGTCACAGAAAAAAAATACAAACCTAATAAAAATTTTAACTTAAAAAAAAAAAAAGAAAAAAATGGTAGGAATTGGGCTTTAAAAGCTGGTCTATTGAAGCATGAAGCTCTTCCCACCTCCCCTTAACATCTTCCTTCTGATTACCAGGCTGGCAGGATGCTACGAGGCTCTTGATGGCGGGAACACAGCGGATGCCCTTGTTGATTTCACCGGCGGGGTCTCGGAACCCATCGAGCTCTCGGAAGGAGATTACGCCGCGGACGCCAATAAGAGAAATGAACTTTTCGAGCGAGTCCTGAAAGTGCATAACCGCGGAGGATTAATCAGCTGCTCCATCAAGGTCGGTCTTTGTTCCGCTAATAGAGCGTTCAAATGAATTTAAAATGTCATGCCAGCGGGAGATCGGCTGTGTAACTCGTGTTAATAAGAGCTTTTACCTCCACTCATGAATAGAAATGTCACTTATAATCCAAACAGGGGGTCTAGATATGGAATAACGCATTACCAAGATGCACCGAGCTTGCTAAATAAAGGGGACCTGTCACATGCTGTCAATGAGTACTGAAGGGTGGTGAATCAGAATTGTGTTTGCTTGAACATGCATTTAGATTTCTCGCAGTATTTGGTGCTCCATTTGGCTGATTTCCAGCACCATGTCCTATACGAGGATCTAAAGGTGGTAGTCCTAGAGGCCGTCTGTATATCAGACAGTGATGGCAGCATTCATAGTGAACCTGTGCCCAGACTATGCACTCTAAAGTATCAATACATCCTGAACAAGCTGTAACTATAAAGCCTAAATCCATGTTTCTCTCCAATTTAAATACTTCACTTGGGCAAAGCTGGCCCAAACAAACTATTTCCATAAGTAATTTTGCCGCTCTATCTTACTGTACTAGCTTCAGCTACATGCGGCATGCAGCTCAGTGTTCCGGCGGAATTACAGACAACTTCCCATCACCTGCCGGAACAAATTAGAGCCGGGCTTTTTGCTTCTCAACCATTCAGAGGAAGCTGTGCATCAATGAAAACAAGGCTTCCTCAGACTGGCTGAGTTGGAAATCATGTCGTCATCCACCTACCTCCCCAGTTGAGAGAAGACACTTTTTATTATAAATTACCATCAAACTGTTTAGAAAAAAATTCTATTATATATTGGGCCAGCCCTCCATATCATGTGATTCAGGTGTTCCAATCAGCTCCATGGCCACAGGTGTATAAAATCAAGCACCTAGGCATGCAGACTGCTTCTACAAACATTGGTGAAAGAATGGGTCGCTCTCAGGAGCTCAGTGACTCCAAGCGTGGTACCATGATAGGTTGTCACCTGTGCAATAAGTTCATCTGAGACATTTCTTGCTACTAAATATTCCACGGTACACTGTTAGTGGGGTTGTAACAAAGTGGAAGCAACTGGGAACAACAGCAACTCAACCACCAAGTGGTCGGCCACGTAGAATGACAGAGCGGGGTCAGCGCATGCTGAAGCGCACAGTGCGCAGAAGTCACCAACTGTCTACAGAGCCAATAGCTAAAGACCTCCAAACTTCATGTGGCCTTCAGATTAGCACAACAGTGCGTAGAGAGCTTCATGGAATGAGTTTCCATGGCCGAGCAGCTGCATCCAAGCCTTACATCACCAAGTGCAATGCAAAGCATCAGATGCAGTGGTGTAAAGCACGCCACCACTGGACTCTAGAGCAGTGGAGACGTGTTCTCTGGAGTGACCAATCACGCTTCTCTGTCTGGCAATCCGATGGACATGTCTGAGTTTGGCAGTTGCCAGGAGAACGGTACCTGCTTGACTGCATCGTGCAGTGTAAAGTTTGGTGGAGGGGGGATTATGGTGTGGGGTTGTTTTTCAGGGGTTGGGCTTGGCCCCCTAGTTCCAGTGAAGGGAACGTTTAAGGCATCAGCATACCAAGACATTTTGGACACTTTCATGCTCCCAGCTTTGCCGGAACAATTTGGGGATGTCCCCTTCTTGTTCCAACAAGCAAGGTCCATAAAGACATGGATGAGTGAGTTTGGGGTGGAGGAACTTGACTGGCCTGCACAGAGTCCTGACCTCAACCCCATAAAACACGTTTGGGATGAATTAGAGCGGAGACTGCGATCCAGGCCCCCTCCCCCGACATCAGTGCCTGACCTCACAAATGTGCTTCTGGAAGAATGGTCAAACCTTCCCATAGACACCCTCCTAAACCTTGTGGGCGCCCTTCCCAGAAGAGTTGAAGCTGTTATAGCTGCAAAGGGCGGGGCCAACTCAATATTGAACCCTACAAACTAAGGATGGGATGCCACTAAAGTTCATGTGCGTGTAAAGGCAGGCCAACCAATACTTTTGTCAGTATAGCGTGCGTGTGTGTATGTATGTATATCACGAGGCAGTATCAAATAGATTCAAGACTAGTTTTGTAACACGCCAACAGTTGTCAGCACAAGGTTGCACTCACAGACACAGGGAGCACTGACCTTCATAAGTCGGTGTGCCAAAAGACGTCCTGTGTACATCGGGAGCTGTGCAACTGGTGCTATTCTGACCACGTTTGTTACCACGTCTGCTATTTCATTATGGGCAGCAAGTTAGAACAAAGAGCAGATGTGAAATTCTCCATGAAACTGGGCAAATCTACCACAGAAACATTTGACATACAAATTTACAGCGATGCTGTAATGAGTCGTTCGAGGTGTTTTGAGTGGCATGTGTGCTTCAAGAGTGGAAAAACATCACTGGAAGATGACAAAAGATCAAGAAGACCAACAAGCTCAACCCTTGAAAATGCCCTCTTCCCAAAGATGAAGATCCAACTCAAAGTTCGGCGTTTTGACAACATTGCAGAGATCCAGCGATTTGCCTAGTTTCACGTAGAATTTCATATTTGCTCCTCATTCTAACTAGAACTAGCTGTTAGAAATGAATATATATAATATTTTGTTATGTGTTTTGGATGGCATGAGGTAGGGTGACAACCTTTGTAAAGTGTGGTCCATCACTTCCTGCCCTGTGACAAGGGATCCCCAGTCTGGACACAAAAATGTGAAAATCCAACTGATGTTTTAAGTTTTGCCTCAGGCTCCACTCTTAATTGAAACTCAGCAGTTCACTACCAGTTCCTATTAGGCTTCATGTACACAATCAGCTTCTAAACTCGAGTTTAGGAGCTTTTGGGTTTTTTTTTCCCAAACCTCCTAAACTCAGTTCTATAAAATCCTATGTGTCCATGTGTACGTAGGCTTTTAGCAGAGTTTAGGAGCTGCTGCGTTTAGGTGAGGTTAAGCTTCCCTCTCCTGAACGTGGAAGAATTGCGTTCAGGATAGGAACATTTTGATCGCTGACCGCGGGAAAACGCAAAACATGGTACAGCTTTTTTGCAGTGATTTGCGGTTTTCCACGGCCAGCGATCAGGGTAGGCTTGTGTACATGAAGCCTTAGTATTGCACAATAACCTCCCTGGTGGTATTCCCGAGTGTAGCTCGGGGTTAACTTTTAGTACCAGAAGCTACACTCGGGAATACACTGGAGCGTTGCTCTGGGATCCCTCAAGCACCTTGTCCTGCGCTCCCGCGATGTCCCCCCTGCAGTGACCCCGGCCATGTCGCCCGGCCGATGCCGGCATCCGTCTTCCAGGTTCCATTCCCTGCGAGCGTTGGGACGTATGGGGGACGGAACCGACGGGAATTTCAAAAATGTAAAAATTTGACATTCACGTAATACACTAAAATTACATAGTAAAACATTCCTGTATCAAACCATTTCACATACATTTTGTCCCGAGTGCTTTGTCCTGTGCCCTGCCTGCATTTTTACTGTTCTTTCTGCCTGGAAACTGAGAAATGTCCATGGCGTCCAAAAAGCGTCCCTTTAGGTCAAAATCGGTTTTATACCAGCTAGAGAACAGAGATAGTAAATCAGAACCACTTGCAGAATTGAGTGATAATGATTCGTGGGGAAATTCCTCATCAGACACTGAAAACGATTGTGCGACTTTGCTCAGTGATGTGTGAACTTGTCGCTCAATTTCCAATTTCAGTGTTTTTGGTTTGATGACATTATTGAATTAAATGTATTATTATTATATTATTATTTTTATAATTATTATATTATAATTTATGATTTTGTGTTTAAAATTTTATCATCCCCGGGATGTTTACTAGACTCTTGTTCGGACAGATTTCAATGGGTTATTCCTAAAAATTACAGGCCTACAATAAAAAAACATATTTCCATTGAAAATAATGTACAGCTTTGAGCACAGAAATACTGACATAATCAGACCGCTAGGGAGGTGAAGTAAAGCCTGAATTACAGTGTAACTTAATACTGATGCTTTTCATTTGAAAATTCTCTCCATTTCTCTGTGTTTGCTGTGGCAAGTGCTAATACACTAAACTGTACACATCTGTTCAAAGTCACGGTAATGTCACCAGTGATGGATCCTTACATCTGATAGGTTCCTATAAGTAGCACCTCTAAATACAAACTCATTCCATTGTCTGAAATCTGTCTGTAAATGTCATTTCCTCTCTAGGCAACTTCGGCAGCTGACATGGAAGCGCGGCTGGCTTGCGGCCTGGTGAAGGGCCACGCCTACGCTGTGACCGATGTCCGGAAAGTGCGTTTGGGCCATGGATTGCTGGCATTTTTCAAGTCTGAGAAACTGGATATGATCAGAATGCGCAATCCATGGGGTGAACGAGAGTGGAACGGGCCATGGAGTGACAGGTAATCCTGCACCAATCACAAAAGGGTTGCTGAACTTTTCTGGAAAATGTGTGCCACCAACAAAAACTATGAAGGTGTTCTGAGTGCCACCTCACCTGGTAAATCAGATTGTCCAATGTGATTAGGCCACTCGCATCGAAAATAAATCGAGGATTGCTGATATCTTGACCTCACCTTCAGCAAAATGCTGGCTGCCTGGCTGCCTCTGGGTTCACTGACCTGAAACAACTATGTATATCGCGTTTAGACTTTACTAGTTCCAGGTCAGCGGCTTCTAAAATATTGAAACCAGAGGATTGGCATAACAGCTAGACAGGAAGGAGGGATAAGCAACTCCAGGTAGTATTTTTTAAGGGTTCATTTAGGGCCGATTCACACCAGGAATGCACGGTGCGGTTCCTGTGCGGTTCACATGCAGTTCTGTGTGGTGTGATTTCAGCCTATTCATTGAATGGACTGAAATCAAAGCGCGCCACACCAAAAGTTGTGCATGCACTGCCATTGCAAACTCACTAAACCCGCACCGCATGGTACTTTTGTACCATGCGTTCTGGGGCGGGCAAACGTATTGCCTTTGCATCCTGTATTTGGGGTGTTATTAACTTAATATTAACAGCCGCTGAAGATTGCAACTGTTTTGGATGTGGTGCGGCAAACGTTCATGGAACACTGGTTTCCCGCAACACATTCTGGTGTGAACTGGCCCTTATACCATAATCCCCGCGCTCTGGTTGTATGCGAGTTTACATGTAATTGTAATGCATTTCCAGTGCATATTTGGCATATAAGAATAGGCAACTGAGCTGCTGTTTTACCACCCCACGATCACCCAGCTCAAGCTAACGTGGCAGCCTCGGGGGTTAGGTGGTACACTTTGTGTCTGCGTCAAAAGTTGTCCCTCTTGTCGTGCTTGGCAGACAGTACCACCACCTAACATGACCCATTCAAGTGAATAGGGCTGCAACACAACCACCCTGCAATCGGTTGCGACGTGGTGCTGCAGGCTTTGCAGGTTTAAAAACGGGCATCCAGGAGGTGACAAATTGTCTAGCATCTACCTGCCCTCTGAAAAACAATCCACTACAGACCTTACAGTGATATTAGTGCCAGACTTGGTGTTACTAAACCCAGGACCCCGCATTCACTATATCTGGTCTCCCCGGACCCCGCATTCACTATATCTGGTCTCCCCGGACCCCGCACTCACTATATCTGGTCTCCCAGGACCCTGCATTCACTATATCTGGTCTCCATGGACCCTGCATTCACTATATCTGGTCTCCCAGGATCCAGCATTCACTACATCTGGTCTCCCAGGACCCTGCATTCACTATATCTGGTCTCCCACAGTACACAGAACATTCAAATGCAATTATTTTAGTAAATATAACCTGCTAAATACCTTTTCTCATCAGCAGTTAGAGCAGTCTTGTGACTTTTATCAGTGTCCAGCAGAGCACTGGTTAAAGCTTGTAGGAGCAGTTTTCATTCTGCTCTGATTGTCCTATGAGGCTGCATAAACCATGACCCTCTGTCTGACCAGTGCTGATTGGCTCCGTGCTGAATGCATGCACCCTCCCACAGAAAAAAAAAATGTCTCTGGCAAAACACATCAATCTGAGTATGCACAGAGTGACTCCTAGAGCTCAGTACTATCAGCAGATGGATTGGGAACAGTAGAAGAAGGGGAGGATCAGAGAAGACAGGATCAAACAGCCTTATTACACAATGCAGAGTATTAACCCCTTAGGTTCCACAGTGAGAATAACAAGAACGCTTTACTGCTTATACAGACTGATTTTACTGTTGTGGGTTTAGTAATATTTTAAAGAAAAGGTGGATCTGTGTCATGCATCTGTCTCTTCCCTCCACAGTTCAGAGGAATGGCAAAAAGTGAGCAAGAGCGAGCGGGAAAAACTGGGAGTGACAGTTGAGGATGATGGCGAATTCTGGTAAGTCCTCTACTAGTACAAATCTTTGGGTATTTGTATGTAAAATGATGGTATAATATAACACATTGACTAATCGATGTACAGCCCTATGTATACTGTGTGCACCCATAACTCTGATAGGAACATGTGCAGCAATTGGAATTTCAGCACGTGGGCACTACTACTTCAAAAGGGAATTCTAGAGTAGATCTGAACCAGGAAGAAAGACCACTGCTGAGGGGCTTTCCTCACTCTGTTCCTGCATGAACTGTGGTGGTAATATGGTGACCGCGTGGGACATCAGCACGCCGATTGTGAGGGTGTTGTATATTGATCAACTATTTTTTGCTTTTTCGCTGCTTTCACGCTGTCTGGTTTTGGGGGCTACTCACCCACACCTGCTCGCCTGTCAGATTAGCACCTGGCGGCTCCAGCCAAATAAACAAGCTATTTGCAGTGTACAAGCTTTAGCACCCAATGGATGAGGCCAAAGTGGTGGGCCCCATGCAGGATGAGGGGTTCCAGGGTAGTCTGGTTGGAGAGGAGAGAACTGATTTACAGTACTTTCTGGATTGTTAAGTTCTCATTTGAGACCCAGAATTCAGAGGCTCAGAGAGACTTTGGGTTGGAAAGAGCTTCAAAACCCTGATTACAGGGACTTTGGTCTAAAAAGGGTTAACACGCTTGCAGTTAAGGCCTGAAGTCAGATAGCACCTATCCAGGGGCGGACGGACCATTTGGAAACTCGGGCACTACCCGCGGGCCCAAAGTCAGTAGGGGGCCCAATGAGATGCCCCTGGTACCTTTTTCATAGGCTTTTTTGAGTTTGGGCAAGGACACAGGGGCCCCATGATCCCCTATTGCCCGGGGGCCCCATGAGTTGTCAGTCCGCCCCTGCACCCATCTGTTAGGTAGAGTGGTGTAGTTCTCAGCTGTGGCTATCTAGAGACATAGATTTGTTGAACTTCTGCTTTCTTTGCGGTACGCCTGACGCAAACAGGAGCCTCGTGTGGGACTGGCACATTGGTGATGAGCCGTTATATTGTCTTGATTATACCAGGATTATTGATGGTTTGCTTTATTTTTGCTGAAGAACACTGATTTGTATTGTTGCTAGAGTCCAATAAAGACTGCTACTTTTTACAAGTGGCTGGATGGTGATCTCAGGTCCTCCAGACTACGATACATATTGTACCGTCCACTTTCCTGTTTGAAAGCGATTCAAAGTGGTTGACTTTCCTACGAAATTGAGAAAGATCCTTCTCACTTGCAGTCTAGATAAATAAAATATCAATGAAGGGGAAGCAGGTTTGAAAAACCACTCTTCATTGCCTTTAAGGTTTGATGAACATTCTTGTGCATCACATTGACTTTAATGTAAGTTTGCCCACTATTTACCCGTTAAGAGGTTCATTTTAGGCATTATTTGTATCTAATCAGAGCACATTACAGACCCCTAATCTAATTTAACAATCATACAAAAAAACACCATTCTAGGTTTCCCCAGTAGATACTGAGGCCCTCTTCCCCTATTCCCTTGGTTTTTAACTGTGTAATGGAACCGACCCCGACAGTACTTCCGGTAGAATACCGTTTCCCTGTCCGAACACCGACCATAGACACCACAGCGGACCAAACAAGACTAGACAACACCAATCTTGAAGTAATCTAGAAAGTAGACTAGTTTATTTGAATACAGATACAAGATATATGCACTCAGGGGACAGTCCCCCCTCCCTGCATAATGACACAAGGCGGGGCAATTTACATTTAGTAACAAGAGACACACAGGTATTCAAACTTCACACCAGCAGACAGTCCCATCAGGAGGGAGGACTGCTGGAGACACCCCCCCCCCTAAGCTAATACACATACATCCCATAATAGTTTGCTCCCAAGCAAGACAAACAATAGAACAATGGGATGCAGCCACATAACACCAAACAATACACAATCCCCACCCCACCTATCTTCTAGACATGTCTACACAATATTAGGACACATCACCCTGTACCCCTAATAGGCATAGGGTGACTTACACATAAGAGGGATATGGGGAGCTGAGACAGGGGTCTCCCCACCTCTCAAAAGTGAGCTGGGTTCCATGGGCCCCCCACCCAAAGTGACTCCCGTCACAAACTGCTTTTTCAGATATCTCCTAGACACATAGAGGGAGATTTACTAAAACTGAAGCATGCAAAATCTTGTGCAGCTGTGCATGGTAGCCAATCAGCTTCCAGGTTCTATTGTCAAAGCTTAATTGAACAAGCTGATTGGCTACCATGCACAGCTGCACCAGATTCTGAGTACTCCAGTTTTAGTAAATCTCCCCAACTAGGTCTCCTTCCTCTTTAGGTCTTCTTCCAGCATTCGGTAATGCTCAAGGATTCAGAGAGCACCACGGACATGATGATGTCAGCACCACTCTTAGTGAGCAGTCCCTCATGTCCAGCACTCACAGTATGTCCTCTGTCTGCCTGGTTGAATGATGTTGAGCAGAAAACTGAGGACTTGTGGGAGAATTGAATAACTGCTGGGGAAACTATATTTAAAAAAAGAAAAAAAAAAAGCCTGAGGTTGTTCTTTAAATGTTAATAGGTTTTGGTGTTTTTCAGGATGACGTTTGAAGATTTCAGCAAATATTACACGGACATCATCATGTGTAGACTCATAAACACGTCCTATTTGAGCATTCACAAGACTTGGGAGGAGTCTGTACTGCGGGGGGCTTGGATAAGGCATGATGACCCTCTAAAGAACCGGTCAGGGGGCTGTCTCAATAACAGGACAACCTTTCTCCAGAACCCCCAGGTGAGAACCAACCAATGGTACTTCAGTAGGGAAGCCTGGTCTGTGTGTTCTGTTGGCAGAGATCTATCTTCTCCAACGTTGAGTCCACTGAAAACTGACAGATCATTTTGTGGCATGTTTAAAAGGCTAGATTGTGGAAAAATATGGGGTTACTGGGGGAGTGGCTAGTCATGGTTCTGAGCGGACACGTGTGACGACGTTCCACAGGACCTTTACAATGTACCTTCTTGGACCCCCAACGGGCTATTGACCTCATGCCAAAACCGAAAAAGGCGCAGGGAACCCCCTTTGATTCAACATCGGTGGAACTGAGCTGCTGCTTCTCCTAGCAGTCAGTAGGAACTGCCAGACTGCTAACAGCCAAAATGGCGCTCCTCTTAGTTTGGACACCATTGTCTGGATACTTCACCACTTCGCCATTCACTGTCGATCTTTTATTCCTTCGTGAATAACCCAGCGGCGGACTGTGTCCCACCATTTTTACAAAAATGAGAGAGGGAATTGAATGTGATTTACAGAGGGGTTGGGTTCTCTTCTTCACACACAGGTCCCTTCATCTCTAGTAGACAACAAGAATTTGGTTACAAATTGTTGACCCAGTGGCAGGGGCGGACAGACAACTCATGGGGCCCCAGGGCAATAGGGGATCATGGGGCCCCTGTGTCCTTGCCCAAACTCAAAAAAGCCTATGAAAAAGGTACCAGGGGCATCTCATGGGGCCCCCTACTGACCCCGGGCCCTCGGGCAGTGCCAGAGTTTCCAAATAGTCAGTCCGCCCCTGCCTAGTGGTATAGGATGGAATCATTTTTCCATAAGGTCTTTCCGTTGGCTTCTCCCCTATGTTGGCGATGTCTTCAGGACAACGGCACATTGCTCTATATCTTCTGGACGTGTCGGCGTATATGCCCATTGTGGGAAGACATCAATAGTCTGACCTACAGACTTACCAGCATTACACTGGAATTTTGTCAGGAGGTATTTTTATTACATACCACCCCACTTTTAAGGCGCAGATCTAAAAAAAAATCCCTTTTGCTCCCTGCAAAAGTGAGCATTCCCCAAAAATGGAGAAGTGTGGATCCACCAACAGTTGGACAATGGATAGCCGTAGTTACTGAAATAGATGATATGAAATGCTTGACGGCTGAAAAGTAAAGATGAGCAATTTCTCAAAAAATGGTTTTATTGTCACGATTTCCATTACACACGTGGCTATACTGTATATTTGGCAGATACGGTTTCCCAAGATGTAATGAGCCAGGATTGGCTCGTTCTTCCCTTTTCACTGATCCATAATAGTCCTTTGAACCCCTCTCTTTACCCCCATTTTTTTCTTGCCCTCTTCCCCCTTTCTTTTTTTCTCTCTCTCTCCTCTTCCTTCCCCCTGTTCTGGAACCTTTCTTCTCTTTGGTGTGTCCTCTACCTTGTCCTTATTGGACCTTTCTGTGCTCTGTTTCCCCACTTTTATTGTTTGCTTTGGAAAATAGTCCTCCCAGCTTTTGCATAGGTTGGTGCTTAAATGTAGATCTTATACCTACATGTGGAAGTCATATGGGTAAGTCATCTGTCCCTCTTACTTGGGATTTGATGATTCCTAGTATCATAGTTACATAGTTAGTCTGGCTGAAAAACGACAAAAGTCCATCTAGTTCAACCATAAAAAAAAAAAAAGTTATAATCCCACACCCACAGTTGATCCAGAGGAAGGCTTGTCGGGGTTGGTTTTTGTAATTTCGATTTTTCGTTTGCCTGCTGAGTATGTACCATTTACAGTTTGGGATAAGCTCAGTTCCTTCATGTTGGATTTAGTCTTTTCTGCTTCAATATTGTTCAAAAACATTGGGGATTACTTTCATGAATGATCATGCACAACGACCTTGATTTACAAGCATGTAGAGCATGTTCACTTTGAAAGTGAATTTTTACATATCTTGGTAAATATGGTGAAACAAAGTGAAAATTCTTTTTGCAAAGAATAGGCAATCATGTGCAAGGAAAACTAAAAAAGAGCTGGAATTCTGCATGCATTCTGCTTTGGATGATTGATGTCAGCACAGCTTCACCTTGCGAAAACAAAGAATGCTGCTCTCCGAACCCAACCGGAATGTAGATGAAGATGTCAAACGGCCTCAGACAGCGCTGCTCCACAAACCACATCTACTGATGCATTTCACCCCACGCATAGGGGCTCTGTCACAGAGTGACCAAGTTCCGGTGGGTGGGCGGGCGCAACACGTTTGGAGGGGGCATGGTTTGTGTAACAGTGCTGGATTAGACCTTTGACATCTTCATCTATACTGCAGTCAGGTTGGGAATGCAGCGTTCTTTGTTTATACTACCCTGTCACTGCTGGATGAGTGCGCTTAACACCGGCACCCCATTTCTGAGGATCGGGGGGGGTCACACCTTCCCTCTTGCTTAGAGCGGCGCCTTATACTCCAAGCCCTTTTACTGGGTCACGGTGAGTAACAACTTCACCTCGGTCACCAAATTAATCAAATTCCCTTTTTGGCAAACTAATTTTCCCTTAGCTTAGTGAATAAGGTGATGTTGTGCTGACTTTAACCCCTTGACGCCGATGTAACACAAATATGCGGCCTCACAGAACTGGGCTTTTTTCCATGGGGCCGCATATTTGCGTACCTGTCTTTGTTCTGGGAGCGCACCACATAGCGTGTTACCAGCACAAAGACCGCGGTGTCACTGAGAGCTCCGGGTCCCGTTCTAATGATCAGGACCCGGGACTCCAGATTCCAGGGTCACATGATCGCTGTGATAGCCTCTGATTGGCTATCACAGTGATCAGTCACTGTACAGCCCGGCCCCCTTGTTTTTTTCTCTTTCTATGAATGGAGGAGAGAGATACATTTTCTCAAAAAAAAATATATATATATTAAAAAATAAAGAAAAAATACCTAGATCAAGGTTTGATCTAGTTCGGTGCCAGGGTAAGTGTTTGGGTCAGGGTCAAAGCTCAAAAGGTCAGAGTCAAAGGTCAGGATTAAAAAAAAAAATAGTGTGTTTTAGATAAAAAAAAAAAACACAAAACAAAATGCGCACTATTGTTTCTGGGCTGTACTACGGGTGCAAACAACACATAACATACATACATACATAATATCGCTGCAATCGTCAAGAGCTGGAAAATTTATTTTGGGTTGCTCTTTGGTGGTAGGTTATGGTAGTAACAAGAAACACACAGCTACATTAAAGAAACTGATTTTTTTTTTTACTATTTTGAGCCAGTTTTCCTTTGATTAATAAAAAAAAAAAAAGGAGATATCCATTACCATTTACCACCAAATGAAAGCCCAACCCTGGGTGTCGGATCCTCTCTCTGGTGTGCGGCCTGTCCCCGGACTCTCCCCGGAGCTCCTCCCCCTCCCGCTGGGTCAGCAACTCCGGACATGAAGCTTCGCCTTGGTCTCCTTTTGGTTGTTCTGGAGAGACTTCTGAACAAAACCCGCTAAACGATTTCCAGGACTCCAGTTGGATAACGGTTGCAGAGCAGTCTCCGATCCAGAGGAGGGAGTCCCTTCCCATGCTGTCTGGTCCATCTAAAGGGGGCTTCCTGCAGATCCTTGGTCAATATATGATTCAACACATTGCGCTTTTTACTATGTGCATCTGGTGAGTGCGCATTTTTTTATCAATTCCCTGCACGGATTAAAGTCACATGGAATAATCTGATACCACCTGTGCTACAGGATTCATGTGCAGCACAATTTTCTGACCGGTGTTTGTCAGACCCTCACCATCATATGAACACTTTCTTTGTTTTATGACTTTCACAGCCGCGCTTGTTTATTTGTGCTCATTGCAGCGTTTCATTCACTCCTGTGTTATCACTTGTATTTAATATCTTCATATTAATAATATTTTGAGTATTAATTTTTTCAGCACTGCACCAAATTTTGTTTGTGTTTTATATAAGGTCTTCGGTTTCTTTTTAGTGCATTTGCTGCTGACCTCATCAGAGTCTTGAGCGCTCACTGTTCTTGTCTTCAGTATTTAACTATGTAATATCGCACTGCACTCGCACTCCAAACCGCATGTAAAGTGCGCATCTCATCCAGTCTCAACCTAGGCTTAGTCACGTGCGAGCAAAAATGTATTTTTCAAATTTTTTTGCTGGGGTGACTTGCATCTCACAGACCTGTATGTCTTGTCTATTCTCTCCAGTTTGTGTTCGATGTAAAGAAACCAGAGGATGAAATTCTCATCTGCCTACAACAGAAAACCAAACGGACCACACGGAAAGACGGGAAAGCGGAAAACCTAGCTATTGGTTTTGATGTGCTTAGGGTGAGATTTATATCCTCTTATCTTCCTTTCTGTAAGGAAAACAAATCGCATACACTTTGGGGGCTCGGTCAGGTGCGTTCAGGCATTTGATGGTGTCAGCCGACACCAGTATTATGGGGTTACCTGCCATAGCGCTATGAGAAGAATGCACTCAAGACATAAACCAGGCAAATCAGCGTAAGGTACAGCCATGACTGGGGGATCATTGATGGTAAAATCTCAGCCATGGGCTTGAAGATGGCAGTAAGGACCCAGCAGGGTTCTAGACCCTGTATTGATTTATTATAAAAGTTCCACCTTTAAACTCAAGATGACCTAGTCAGATGTTTAGTGATCTATCATTAGTCCTGGTTAGCATTGGTGGGGCTGACTTGTCTTCTTTGAGCAGGTGGAGTTGAACCGCAAATACCGCATGCACACAGTCCAGCCGAAGGTCGCCAGTTCCATCTACATAAACTCGCGCAGTGTCTTCCTCAGGACGGAGATGAAAGAAGGTCGCTATGTCATCATTCCCACCACATTCGAGCCTGGAGCAACAGGAGACTTCCTCCTCCGAGTCTTCAGTGATGTGCCTTCAAACTGCTGGTAAGAGCCTTGGATTTCATAATGTGTATTGCTGCTCCACCGGATTGGAGAGCCTGAAAAATGGGTCTTCTAAAACCCCCAAAGGACAATGGTAAACTAGGTAGATATAGACTCTTCAGTGCTGCAGAATTACATAGTTACATAGTTAGTCTGGCTGAAAAATAGACAAAAGTCCATTCAGTTCAACCATAAAAAAAAAAAAGTTATAATCCCACACCCACAGTTGATCCAGAGGAAGGCAAAAAACCCAGCAAAGCATGATCCAATTGATATTGCTGCACTTCAACATACTAGGGAGATAATTTTCTTCACTGTAGGTGGCACTCATCCGCAGTGGCCATGCAGATGGGGGAGGAAGACAAGAGAAACCTAGTTCCTCTCTGGTTTCCTTGGTCACAGGGAGGCAGCTATCCAATTGGATGCTGGTGCCGCATGTGACTTTGGCAGCCATCTTGGATCAGGTAGAGTCCATTTAAAGAGAAATATGGCATTTTTGTTTTTTTTCTTCAAAATCATACTTACTTAGGTGGATGCTGCATCTGTACCCCGCCGGCTCTAAGGGTGACAGTGATTGCATGACTGCTGATCACTGAGTTCTCACAACCGCTGTCTGCTCTGCCCCCCCCCACCCATGCTCACTGGAGCTCTGGGCTGTGGAGGGGGAGGGAGCAGCTGGCATAGGCTCTCAGCAGATCGCTGAGAGGCTGAGCGAGATGCCGCTTCAGACTCTGGGGTGGATCCTGACTTTAAAGTCAAGATCTTTCCCCAGCATGGTCCGGCTGAGACCTTTGGCTGTAGTTCTCCTTCAAGACTCTGGTGCTCAGGTTTGGCACAAATTTTGCGAGTGGCTAGTGTAGGGACAGGTCCCTTGTCTTGCCAGTACTTAGAGTCAGGAAAAGGTTCTGGAAGAGTAGGGAAAGTACAGGGACTTTGCTAACCTTCCCAGAAGCTCCCCCATTGGCTACGGACCGGCCAGGCTGCATTCCAGTCCTCGTGGCAGATGCTGTTGCCTTCTCCGGGTCTTCAGTCTTCTGTTCCTTCACCGTTACACTTTGCAAGTGGTCATGGTTGTGTTGCCTCCAGGGGCGGACTGACCATTTGGAAACTCGGGCACTGCCCGAGGGCCCGGGGTCAGTAGGGGGCCCCATGAGATGCCCCTGGTACCTTTTTCATAGGCTTTTTTGTGTTTGGGCAAGGACACAGGGGCCCCATGATCACCTATTGCCCGGGGGCCCCATGAGTTGTCAGTCCGCCCCTGGTTGCCTCCCCACCGGGCCTGTTATGTACTGCTTTTTACCCACCGCATCACGCTGCACCTACCCACGTGCTGTCCATGTTCCTTGCACCACTTCCAAGAGTGACTCCTGGTCATCCATCATTGCAATCTATGCTTGAACCAAACAGTCATCTCTTTGTGATGACGTCACGCTGCTCAGTCTTCTGGAGTCTAAAAGAACCCATCAGTAGGCAGCCAATAAGAACTGTCTACGTCAGCCAGACAGTGACATAGACACCCAATGAACCATCCTCCTCCTCTGCAGTGAAGAAGATGGAAGACTCTGGTCCTGGTGCGTCATGTGTCCATGGATTTAGGTAAGTGAAAGTAAATGTTAGGTTAGGTTTTTATAAAGTGACCCTGTCACACAGTCGCTTCTACACACAAGACAACCTATAGAAGAGGCAATATATATCTCTTTCTAGAGGCCTGTGTGTTGAAAAACCAAACATTTGCTGTTCCCTGGCAGATGTAAACCTGTAAGAAGGTAATTTGTAGCATATCAGACAGGGGCGTCCCTAGGGTTGGTGAAACCCGGTGCGGTAACACTTGGTGACTCCCCGTCTGATGATCCCCGCAGGATGGATCGGATCTGCGGATTGTGCATAATGGACCGGAGCCCGATCTATTATCCTCCCCAATCCGCAGATCCGATCCATCCTGCGGGGATCATCAGAGGGGGTGTCACCAAGTGTTACCGCACCGGGTTGCAACCTATACGTGGTTAACCGATCTCTCCACGAGCTCCACAAAAAGGTAAGTTATAAAGCAAGTGACGATCCCCGCAGGATGGATCGGATCTGCAGATTAGGGAGCATAATGGATCGGACTCCGATCCATTATGCTCAATCCGCAGATCTGATCCTTCCTGCGGGGATCATCGCTTGCTTTAAAGCTCACCTTTTCGTGGAGCGGGTCCAGTGTCACCCCGTGCTATTGGTGTCACCCGGTGTGGTGCGCACCCCCCACACCTGCCTAGGGATGCCCCTCTCTCAGACACTGTATGGATATCGTACCGACATGAGAAAAAAAATGTCAGTGATTAAACTGACGCAGGTTGGTATCATAAAGAAAAAAGTCTGGGCTTTTTTTCCAGTGGGAACATGGGGGAACACAGTTCCAATACTGAATGTATGAAATGGCAAGGGATGCTGGGGTGTGATGCTGAGTCTATTGTTGCTGGCTGCTGGGGGACCTATTGTCTCCAGGAAAGTCTATTGTTGCTGGGGCAGGGGATCAAGTTGTTGCTGGGAGGGAAATTGGGAGGGTGTCTGTAGTTGCTGGTTGATGGAGGATCTGTTTATGCTGGCTGCTGGGAGATCTATTGTTGCTGGAGGGGTCTGTGGCTGCTGGAGGGGTCTGTGGTTTTTAGACCTGTTTTTTCTTGGGGGTATTTTGCTGCTGGAGGGTCTATTGCTGCTGGAGGGGATCTATTGTTGCTGAAAGAGGGTCTATTGTTGCAGGAGGGGGGCCTATTATGGCATAAGGGGATCTATTGTTGCTTTGTTGCTGGAGGGGGGTCTGTTGGTCTGTTGTTGCTGGAGGGGTGTCTATTATTTGCAGGAGGGGTGTCTATTATTTGCAGGAGGGGTGTCTATTATTTGCAGGAGGGGTGTCTATTATTTGCAGGAGGGGGGTCTATTATTTGCAGGAGGGGGGTCTGTTGTTGCAGGAGGGGGGTCTGTTGTTGCTGTTGGGGGGTTCTGTTGTTGCTGGCTGCAGGGAATCTATTTTACTGCATTTCTTGATATCATTAACTAATCTCATACAAATTATTTAGCACCACAAAATGATACTTAGCTCTGTATTCTCTAAAAGGGGCGGTACTGGGAGGTGAGTAGAGGGAGGAACCAAGGGATGGTGCTCAGGGGTGGGTAGGGGGTGGAAACAAGGGGTGACTCGGAAGGAGAGAGTATCTGCACCTATTCTTTGAGAAAAAAATTCCTTATAAAAGTTATGTAAGAACTAACTGTTGTATATCTGCAAAGTAAAAGTCTGACATTGTTAAACATGTGATTGTTCCTCTGTTTAGCGAGCTGACAGTAGATGAGCCACGAAAAACATGCTGGTCAGGGATGTGCGGGTACCCCCAGGTGGTGTCTCAGGTGCACGTGGTCAGCGCTGCAGGACTCAAACATCAGGACTCTGAAGGAGGTAATAGCATGGTGTATGCTGCAGCAGTATCCATTCTAAAGTTTATGTTTTATTTATCATTCCTGGTTCCTTCCTCCAACATGCTAATGTAAGTTTAAATAAATCCTTCCCTTTTCCATTACATTCCTTATTTTAGATGTGATGTCATCACTTGATCTCTGTGCACTTCTATGCAATGCAGGCAGATCATGGTTGGTGGGAGGGACCTCCAGGGTGCTGTACATAGCTTCCTGAAAACCTCACATTACCCTGCCTCGGTACTCCTCAAGAACCTGCAGCACGCTGGCTCTTTGCAGGAGTTATGCAAATAACAAAAATGCCTTGATGGGTGCGATGGCAGCCAAGAGGAGTGGGTATTCCTAGGCAGGGGCGGACTGACCACTCATGGGGCCCCCGGGCAATAGAGGATCATGGGGCCCCTGTGTCCTTGCCGAAACTCAAAAAAATCCTATGAAAAAGGTACCAGGGGCATCTCATGGGGCCCCCCTACTGACCCCGGGCCCTTGGGCAGTGCTCGAGTTTCCAAATGGTCAGTCCGCCCCTGTTCCTAGGTAGGCTGCATTTGCATGAAGGCTTACCTAGAGAACGACCACAGCCTCTTAAGACTGAGAAACTGGAACCCAATCAAAGAAAGCGGAGTGGGTGGGGGGAGGCAAGGACAGTAAGGCTGGGGAAGAAAGAGCTAGGTGATGGTGGATGTCCTCCAGTCAGAAAATAATCCATCCTTTTTATAGTTTGATAGAGAAGGGAATGTCCCATACTCAATGTTTTCCAATTATATCGATTCATATATGTGCGACTTAAAGTTGCAGCGACTTCAAAGTAGTCCATGCAGTACTTTGGTCCAACTATAATGCATCTTGACGGCCATAGACTTCAATGTTAACCCTCAAAAGCTGCATGAAAGTTGTACCTGAATGTTTTACATGCGACTTTGGATGGATGTGACTTGTCGTCCCTCTGCAAAGTTGCACGACTTTGGAGTCCTACAAGTGTGAATGGAGCCTTAATGTTATCAGTGCAACAGTTGAGGACCAGTCAAAGCCAAAGTCAACAGCCAAAGTCGCATCCAAGTTACATCCATCCAAAGTTGCATTGTAAAGCCGCAATGGAAATCACACGACTTTGGAGTCGCACAAGTGTTCATGGAGCCTTGCAGTAATCAGTTCTGGCTGCAATGTAAGTTTGTTGCATAAGGCCAGTCATAAATGGGTCCAAAATCGACCGATTGGTCATCCGAAAATCGGACCGAAGAATAATTGGCCGATTTTCGCCCTGTTAGGGCTCGTTCCCACTAGGCTGTTTTGCCAACGCTTGCCAAACGCCCCTATAGCGTTTGGCAAGCATTGGTCCGGCGTTTGCGGAGCATTATTATTGCTCGGCTAACGCCGCATGCGCGGTTTAGCGGCGGTTGCTAGGCGTTTGCCGAGCATTAATAACGCCCCACAAACGCCTATAATGCAGTTTGAGTGGTGTTACCGCTCCGCAAACGCCCCGCAACCGCGTCGCAACCGCACCGCAAACGCCGGCCGGGCGTTTGCAGAGCAGCACCATAGACGAGAATAGGAGGCTTCAAAGCCTCCTGACTCGTCCAGAGGCGTCCGTTTTGCCGCGACGCGACGCAAACGCTCCCGTTAGAACAGCACCATGTGCTGTAATGTGCAGAATTGGCAGAGGCGTTTGGGAAGCGGTAAAAACGCTTACCAAACGCCTCTCTGCCGCCTGCACACAACGCTAGTGTGAACGTAGCCTTAGTGAGTCAATGGCACTGTCCGATTTTTCCTGGTTCCTCCCCTTTTCGGTGATCAGGCATGTTGGAAAATTCGTGAAAAACGACCGATTTTCGACTCAATGATGGTCAAATCGTACAATTGTTTTTCCGAAAAGAATATGCGCATGAGCCGTGACCTGGAAGGAACAGAAGTTTTGCCTGTTATATGGGGTGAATGACTTGGTCGGCCGATTTTTGAAATAAATGATGGTATCATCGGATTACCGAACAAACGACGTTTCCGATTTTGGGATGAAAAATCGTTCAGAATTTGAACCATGCATGGCCTGCATTAGGCTCCATTTACAAAGCTTACACACTAGGAGAAGGATGTTTATTTTCAGAAAAGTGACAGTTATTTTCAACTAAGGCCGATAAGATTTGAAAACGACAGTCACATGGCTCAACCAAAGTTACTAATCCAGGTGTTAAAGTTTAGCAAATTCGAGCCTAATGCAGGCCATAGATGGGTCGAAAATCGGCCGATTTTTCGGCCGAAAATAAAATCGGACGATTTTCGGATCGTTAGTGGGCGATTTGGTCGGCCGTTTTTCGGTATTTTGGCCGGTTTTTTTTTTCGGTAAAGTTGGAAAATAATCGGCCGATTTTGCCGATCGGCCGATTTTCGCGGCAATTAGTGGGCAAATCGGCCGATTTTTTTATCGATAAAAAATCTGCGCATGAGCAGTGACCTGCAAGAGGAAGACAAAAAGATGAAGAGGAAGAGGATGAAGAGGAAGAGGAAGAGGATGAAGAGGAAGAGGATGAAGAGGAAGAGGATGAAGAGGAAGAGGATGAAGAGGAAGAGGATGAAGAGGAAGAGGATGAAGAGGAAGAGGATGAAGAGGAAGAGGATGAAGAGGAAGAGGATGAGGGTGAAGAAGAAGAAGAAGAAGAGGATGAGGGTGAAGAAGAAGAAGAAGAAGAGGATGAGGGTGAAGAAGAAGAAGAAGAGGATGAGGGTGAAGAAGAAGAAGAAGAAGAGGATGAGGGTGAAGAAGAAGAAGAAGAAGAGGATGAGGGTGAAGAAGAAGAAGAAGAAGAAGAAGAAGAAGAAGAGGGTGAAGAGGGTGAAGAAGAAGAAGAAGAGGGTGAAGAAGAAGAAGAGGGTGAAGAAGAAGAAGAAGAGGGTGAAGAAGAAGAAGAAGAGGGTGAAGAAGAAGAAGAAGAGGGTGAAGAAGAAGAAGAAGAGGGTGAAGAAGAAGAAGAAGAGGGTGAAGAAGAAGAAGCAGAAGAAGAGGGTAAAGAAGAAGCAGAAGAAGAGGGTGAAGAAGAAGCAGAAGAAGAGGGTGAAGAAGAAGCAGAAGAAGAGGGTGAAGAAGAGGGTGAAGAAGAGGGTGAAGAAGAAGAAGAAGACGAAGAGGATGAAGAAGAAGAAGAAGAGGATGAGGATGAAGAAGAAGAAGAGGATGAGGATGAAGAAGAAGAAGAGGATGAGGATGAAGAAGAAGTAGGATGAAAATAAGAGGAATTCCAGTCCAGCAAAAAGTGTCTCTGCAGAGAGCTCCGCTATTTCTTTGACAGTTCTCTGACAGTTCCTTGACATTTACAGCGGTTGCAACATTGTATCTATTTGTTTCCGAATAAAAACATCTGTATCCTAAATGGAAACAAATATATACATTGTTGCAACCTCTATAAATGTCAAGGAACTGTCAGAGAACTGTCAAAGAAATAGCAGAGCTCTCTGCAGGGACACTTTTTGCCGGCTCTAGACGGGATGAAAATCGGCCGATTTTTTTTTTACCATTGATGGTAACGTCGGCCACTTGAAACTCAAGTGGCCGACGTTTCCCAAACTCAAAAAAGCATCTGAAAAAGGAACCAGGGGCATCTCATGGGGCCCCCTAATGACCCCGGGCCCTCGGGCAGTGCCCGAGTTAACAAATGGTCAGTCCGCCCCTGGTCATATCGGTGCAGTTCTGACTTGGTCGGAGCCGCACCGATTACTAAAGCAGTGTCAGATGTCTTGCAAATGGCACCATAAATCGGCATGTCATCCGACTTTGAAATTGTGTGACTTCACTGTAAGTCGCACGATTTCAAAGTCGGGATCGTGGTGACTGGGGTGTTATGTGTTTTTGAAGAGCAGCTAATTACAATGTATCATTTTTTGTAACAGCAAAATTGTCAAATGTCATTTGGTTGATCTCTTGATTACCAGGATCACTCCTTGTTTCCCTTTTTTCCCTATTTCGTTTTTCTTGGCCAGTTTGACCAGTGACAGAAATTATGGCACTTTGTATCTACAGCGGCAGTATTACAACCCCTTAAAAATGGTCATTAATCAGACTATGAAAGAAGCATTACTTTCAATTTTTTTCTTTTGTGCTCTTGTTACAAGTAATTAAATAATTTTCGGTGGTAAAAAGAATATATATATATATATATATATATATATATATATATACATACATACATACATACATACATACATACATACACACACAGCAGGTAAAATAGGTATTGAACCCGTCACCGTTTTTCTCGGTAGATATATTTCTAAAGGTGTGGCAGCACAGTGGCTAAATGGTTAGCACTTCTGCCTGGCAGTACTCGGGTCATTGGTTTGAATCTCAGCCCACGGCACCACCTGCCCGGAGTTTGCATGTTCTCCCTGTGCCTGCGTGGGTTTTCTCTGGGTACTCTGTTTTGCTCCCACTCTCCAAAGACATGCTGGTAGGTGAATTGGCTCCTGTCTAAATTGTCCCTAGTATGTGTATGTATGAATGTGAGTTAGGGACCTTAGATTGTACGCCCCTTGAGGGTTAGGGACTGATGTGAATGTACAATATATATGTAAAGCGCTGTGTAAATTGACGGCGCTATATAAGTACCTGAAATAAATAAATAAAGGTGCTATTGACTAAAATTTTCACCACATGTCGGTAACAACCCATGCAATCCATACATACAAAGAAACCAAAATAAATAAGTTTAGAAATTACGTTATTTATAATAAAATGGAATGAAACTGAGAAAAAGTATTGAACACATGAAGAAAGGGATACACAAACAGGCACGACACCAGCTGAAATCTATCAGTAACTAGAAAGCAATCCTGCCCCTTGTTAGTGCTAATTAACATTAACTGGTTCAGTCTGAACTGATGGCCTGTAAAAAGGTGTCTCATTAGCAAGGTGTCATCTCATGATGGGTAAAAGCAAAGAGTTCTCTCAAGACCTTTGCAATCTTATTGCTGCAAAACATACTGATGACATTGGTTACAAAAGGATTTCTAAACTTCTGAATGTACCAGTGAGCACTATTGGGGCCATAATCCAGAAGTGCAAAACATTATTTCACCATAAACCGAGATAAATAGAATTATCAGAAGAGTTGTCCAAGAGGTCCACTTGTGGAGAGATTTAGAAAGACCTGGAATTACCAGATACAATTATTTCAAAGAAAACAATAAGTAATGCCTCCAACCACCATGGCCCCGTATGCATGCTCACCACTCAAGACTCCATTGCTGAAGAAAAAGCATGTTGAAGCTCGTTTAAAGTTTGTTGCACAACATTTATACAAGCCTGTGAAATACTGGGAGAATATAGTCTGATCAGATGAGACCTCTTTGGATGCCATAATACACATCATGTTTGGAGGTCAAATGGCACTGCACTACACCCCAAAAACACCATACCAACAGTGAAGCATGAAGGTGGGAGCATCATGGTGTGGGGCTGTTTTTCAGCATACGGTACTGGCAAACTTCATGTCATCGAAGGAAGGATGAATGGAAAAATGTGTGTGTGTGTGTATATATATATATATATATATATATATATATATATATATATATATATATATATATATATATATATATATATATAGATCTCTCTCTCTCTCTCTCTCTCTCTCTCTCTCTATATATATATATATATATATATATATATATATATATATATATATATATATATACACACATCTATCTACAGTGATAGTAATACAACACATTTAAATGATTACTGGTTAAATTGGTTAAACTGTGGGAAAACAAACTTTTTTTTCTTTTTTACTTTTGTGCTTTTAATATAGAGAATTCAATAAGTATTAAATAGTTCTTGGAGCTGGCAGAAACTAATGTGCTATACATTTTTTGTTTCTTTTTTTAAGGCGCTGATCCATATGTCATCATTAGCTGTGAAGGGCACAAAGTTCAATCTCCAGTCATCAAGGACAACTTGGATCCCAAATTTGATGTCAAAGGCTTGTTCTTCCGAAAGAAACCTGGACAGCCTATTATTGTTCAGGTAAATCAGCTGAATAATGCGTAACAATTATTTATGTACTGATTGTGATCAATTCATTGGTAGCTGTACTCAGTAAAATGGTACAGGTGGTTTTGAGAGCAGCCTCAGGTGACAACTCTATTTCTAGGACTAGAATTATAACTGGCAAGACCATGAAAAAAGCAAAATAAAAAAAGGAAAACTAATGCAGCTTCTACATTTAAACATCTTTTGGGCTTAGATGCACTTTAATTTAGGCTGTGTTTTAGTATTTCCCTTTGCGCCTCTCTTGGTAGCTATATATCAGGTCATGTGGTATGTCCAAAACCAAAAAGGAAGGACAAACACATGCGTATATTAATAAAAAAAAATCTATATAGTGTGTGTGTGTGTGTGTGTATGTATGTATGTGTATATATATATATATATATATATATATATATATATACACACACACACATCTATCTATCTATACACATCTATCTACCTGCCTACCTAATATAAATATATATATATATAAATCTATACATATACACATATATACACATATATATGTGTGTGTGTGTGTATATGTATATGTGTATATATATATATATATATATATATATATATATATATATATATATATATATATATATTAGGTAGGCAGGTAGATAGATGTGTATAGATAGATAGATGTGTGTGTGTACACACACACACACTATATTTTTTTATTAATATACGCATGTGTTTGTCCTACCTTTATGTGTGTGTATATATAGATGTGTGTGTATGCATAGATGTGTGTGTGTATATATATATATAGATGTGTGTGTGTATACATAGATGTGTGTGTGTATATATATATATATATATATATGTGTGTGTGTGTGTATATAGGATACATTTAGGGATGTGGTACTGCAGTCTTAAATGTTAGATATATTATGTCATGTAGGTAAGTGAAGAGAGGAGTGGAGGAGCTGGGCCAGCACAGACAGTAATTAGACACTCCCAGAAAAGGAGAGGGCAGTGACATGGACGAGGGAAGCTGCTAGGGATTTGTAAGGCTACGTTCACATTAGCCTTGTGTGCAGGCGGCAGAGAGGCGTTTGGGAAGCGTTTTTACCGCTTCCCAAACGCCTCTGCCAATTCTGCACATTACAGCACATGGTGCTGTTCTAACAGGAGCGTTTGCGTCGCGTTGCGTCGCGGCAAAACGGACGCCTCTGGACGAGTCAGGAGGCTTTGAAGCCTCCTATTCTCGTCTATGGTGCCGCTCCGCAAACGCCCGGCCGGCGTTTGCGGTGCGGTTGCGAGGCGTTTGCGGAGCGGTAACACCACTCAAACTGCATTATAGGCGTTTGTGGGGCGTTATTAACGCTCGGCAAACGCCTAGCAACCGCCGCTAAACCGCGCATGCGGCGTTTGCGGAGCGTTTGCCGAGCGTTACAAAACGCTCCGCAAACGCCGGACCAACGCTTGCCAAACGCTATAGGGGCGTTTGGCAAGCGTTGGCAAAACAGCCTAGTGTGAACGAGCCCTAATAGACAAGAAAGTGCAGCACTGGGATAAATAAATAAATTGTCCAAAGGACTCTGCGTAAAAAATCACTATAAACACCAATTAAATAATTCAATCTAAAATCAGAAATGGTATATCAAAAAGTTCCAATGTAAACAGTATATAAAGTGACTCTCGTGCTTAATGACTCTGGATCCAGTATCAGTGCAATAGTGGTAAAGGTAATAATTATTGCGCCTTATGTTAAAATCCAGATGTCATCAGACAAGTATTAGGTAGATGGACTTCCCTCTCAGAGATGGTGGGTCGTCAGGTTAGATGTTATGGGGTTGGTAAAGATGGTCCTCGTCCTTATAAAACTCCTTTGCATTCAACCTGAAGTAACTCTCTGGATATGCAGATCAACCTTCAGGGTATGGCAATCCATCCTAGAGTAGTGGGTCTGCTGGGTTAACCACCTTCCGCCCGCCCTATAGAACAATGACGGGCGCAAGGTGGTTTTCTCATTCTGATAGGACGTCCTATGACGTCCTTCCATTCTCATTGTGCATGCGCAGCTCAGGGAGCGTGCAGCGCGGCGATCTCCAGTGCGCTGTGTCCCGCAGACACAGCGGATCATGGAAAGAGCCAAAGATGTCGGATCGGTCATGTGATCAGCTGTGTCCAATCACAGCTGATCACATGTAAACACGGAAATGCTGGTTACCGGCATTTCTCTCCTCTCGAGCTGTCAGCGTGAGCCACCTATCAGTGCCCATCACTGCAGCCTCATTAGCGCACATCAGTGAAGGAGAAAAATTACTTATTTACAGAATTGTTTGTTTAAGAAAAAATAAAAATCCCATAGTGATTATATACCAGCAAAAGAAAGCTCTATCTGTCTCCAAAAAATTATAAAAATTTCATATGGGTACAGTGTTGCATGACCGCGCAATTGTCATTCAAAGTGTGACAGTGCTAAAAGCTGAAAATTGGCCTGGGCAGGTAGGGGGTGTAAGTACCCTGTAGGCGAGGGGTTAAAGAGCTCCCCCGGGGGTAAGTACAAGGAAACTCCCATAGTGTAATAGTTATAAACAACTTTATTGTGATGCATCAAATAAGGGTCAAACAGACAGGACTAACCATCTGGTATTAAAGATGGACACCGGAGCTCCACGTTGCTCCGGTGCCGTGACGTCACGGCGTGATGTGGCTCCTCCTGACGCGTATCGTGTACAAATATGTCCTCAGAGGGGGGTCGCCAAAGGGATTTGATTCTTGTTGGAGTAGTCAAAATTTCGGGCAAGTTCATAGGCATATGGCAAGTGAATAGAAAAACATTTATGGAAAGGAAAAGCATTGCAAGTTCTCATTTCATTTACTTGATTTTCTTCTGTGCTTTTACCTGCATTTTTTTTGGTTGGTGACAGGGGCTCTTTAAACTTGCCTATCCTTTGTTCTGCATATGGTCTGCTAAAAGTGTAGAGACAAAACCCCCAGAAAACAAGTCAAGTTTTGGAGCCATCAGAGGGCTGAGGGCTTTCTCCCCAACCTCATAATACAGCGCTGGGTTCCTGATCGACCAATCAGAAGCACCATCTCGTGCAGGGTGGATTTGATTTAAATCACTAGTCAGTAAGGCTTGATTTAAATCCTAGTTTTCTACATAAAGACTAATTCTTGCTGGTATAACTTTAATATACATAGTATATTATTAAAAATCTTCATAGTAGATGAAGATTTTTAGAATAACAACTTTTCTTATTAGTTTTTTTATCCCCAGTTTAATAGGTTAATCATTCATATTTGGACAACTTTTCTGTTGTACTTAGGAAGGAGAAAAATAATCATTACCTTAATAATAACAATTTAAATAGATTTATTCATCTGAAACAATAACATTCCAGCATATGTGATTTGCTTAAACATCCATGTTTGGTAACTAATTTGGCTAAACAAAATATATATATTTTAAGAAACGTAGACTGTCAGCCCCTTCCTCCTCACACTTAGTTTCACTTTCTTCTTGTGCAGATCTATTCCACTCCAAACAATCAGAAAAATATTGTTTCTATTCTATTCACTGAACTTCTTGAAACTTAGCAGTGAAGGGGTTGATTCTGTATTCATAGGTTTGTAGAAGTTAGGATGAAGGTCTTTTTCTTAACTCTGTTCATGTTATAACATTTTTGCTGTGAAGAAGAGGCATGTGATCTCCGCTGAGTCAAATTCAGTTTTGAGAACTGCAAAAGTAAACCAATCATCTGTGATAATATCTTGTAGGCAGAGAAACTGCCCAATAATCTTACAGAAACCTCTGGAAGAGCATGACATTGTGAATGGATTCATGGAATTTATTTACCAAAAACATTAAACATATACAGCCTTATTCTACATAATTAAAAAACTAATCTTTATTTCATGATGGAATAACCTTTGGATGGTAATATATTTTCCTCAAAAAGCATTTTATTCAAAAAAATCCGATTTAAATAAAAAAAATCCGATTTAAATAAAAAAATCCGATTTTTTTGAATTTTTTAAAAAAATCATTGATTTTTATCCACCCTGATCTCGTGTGATGGAGGGGAGTGACCAACCACGCGCCCTACTGCACCTGGGTGGTTTTCATTGTGTTTTTATTTTTTTTAGTCTCCCATCCCTTTGTTCTTCCAGGTCTGGAATCACAACATAGTGAAGGATGAATTCATGGGTCAAGTGGTCCTCTCCGCAGAAGCCAACAATCAGCAGTCCCAGCACAGCCTCCCCCTCCAGGACAAGAGTAACAAATCCAATCCTCAGGTTTCTGGTTCTGTCCAGCTGGTCCTGTTCACCTGCAACACCCTCACCGGCATTTAACCGCCATGTGCCATAACCGCCAGATAGACATCTCCACAGTGGGTGCCTTTTGGAAGACCAAGGATTGTTGGACGGTTGAGCTTCTTTACAGACCATGGACACCTTGGTGCATCTTCTCGTGTCCTCCTTATTCACCAATATCCACCGATGACCATATAGTAAACTATCCAGCGAGATGCATGTGGTCTGTATGCTTTTCAAGGCCAAACAAACTTACAGGGGACCGCATTCAGTGCTGGTAATCGGTGACTACACGGCCATATCTTGCTGTCCTCCTTCATTCAGGTCTATTCAAGTCATTATATTTAGTATTGCATCTACTATAGGAAGAATTTATTGCCAATAACAAATCATTATGTTAAGATCATATCACTAACAAGTTTTTTATATTCCTTTTAGGATATCAACCAATGTATTTATCAAATTCTATTTTCTGTGGACTTCTAGGTGAAGCTGACGGTGCTTTTTAAAGCCCAACTGAACTTTCAGCTTAAGTCGCCTAAAAAAAAAACATTCCAGCTGCATTAATAGAAGAGATGTGCAAAGTCTTACATTAGAAAGCAGCCACATACGGAGTAGAAAAGTCAGTTCTCTTCCAGCATGGTGTATAGAAAGACCAGCGATCTGTGTGGAAGCAGTGGTCTCTCTGCAGAGATCCATCATGTCTCCTGCTGAGTCAGAGCCTGAGCTGTCCAATCTGCATGGAGCATGAGCTGATTGCAGATCTATAGGTCTGACACAGGGGGGGGTGTTGGATCTCTGCAGAGTGGTCACTGCTTCCACACACAGACCAAGGGTCCTTTACAGTATGCTGGCAGGGGGACAGGCATGTCTACTTTCTTCTCTGGTGGCCCCTGACTAGGATTGTCCCTTTGATCTGAAGCCGCCAAAACATCTTCAACATCCAACATACCTCCAGTGAATGCACAGTGTACAAAAAAAATCCTATTTTCTTCTTTGTTCGTTGGAGACATGGCTCTGCTTTAGGCTCGGTTCACACCTATGGAGTTTGCGTTTCTGCAGTGTTTTTTTGCGTTTTTGCACATGCGTTTTGTGTGTTTTTTTTTTCTGCCAACTTGTTGCTGGGCAAATTAAAACGCATAAAAAAAAAACTACACTACATTCATTTCTCCATTGAGGTCTATAGAACCAAAATGCAACATTTTGCGTTTGAAAAAAAAAGTCCCTGATCCTTTCCAAAAAATGCACGCGGAGATGCGAACTTGTCCCATAGGAATCATGTTAAATGGACTGTAGTGCTTTTTTGCAAAATGCACCGCAAAACGCATAGGTGTGAACCTTGACTTAGATTCTCACCTGCTGGGGATAACGCCACCTGCAGGAGAAGGCGATGATTATTTGAAAGCAGGTGCCCTCCAAGGAACGCAGAAAAAATGATTCTGCAGTGAATATAAACCAATCCAATTTTTGGTTAGAGACATCCCCCTCTTTGGTAATTCCGGTACAAGTGCAAAACACCCAAGGATCAAAGTGCCTGCCTATGAGCCCAGGTTATGTATGGGCGGCCCAATTCGTACACGTAATGTTCGTCTGACACCTGCGCCATGTACATCTTCATGTGCTTCACGATGAGTACTGAGTACTCTGAATATCTAGGGTCGCATTGGGGGGCCAATGTCTGGGGTCTCTGTTGCACACGCTTGTGGAGGCTGGAAGAACTTTCCCAATATTTTCTCTAATAGATGAATTCCCATGATCGTCAGCTCCATCTAGTGGCCAAAATACAGAATAGTTTTCTGAAATTCCTCAATGAGATAATATACTGCATTTTGGCCGCTAGATGGCGCTGAAGATCATAGGAATTAATCTATTACAGATAATACAGGCATACCTTGGTTTATGTATATAATGGGTTCTCCGGGACGTTTTGTATTGCGAAAAATTTGTAAAAAAATGTGGTTTCCCATAGGAATGCACTGAAAACCAATTAATCCGTTCTGGAGGTCAGAAAAAAGTAAAAAAAAAAGTCTTATCTGTTCAAAACTCTTTATAAAGTGCACTCTAAAGGCATACATACTGTACAGGGAACCGATTAAAAATTTCAAGACTGGCTTCAAAACTCAATGCAAAAACCGCTCCAACACCTCCACACTCGACTCCACGTGCTACCCACAGACTCCAGCATGCACAGGGCCGGCGCTATATACCTCTCAGGCGCAATTCATCCTGGGGAAACATGCTTCGTATTGTAAAAAAAATTTGTAAATGCATTGAAATCCAATTAATCCGTTCCGGAGGTCAGAAAAGGTAAAAAAAAGTCTTATCTGTTCAAAACCAAAAACTGCACTTTAAAGGCACCGGGCTGGTGCTATAAACCTCCCAGGTGCAATACATCCTGGGGAAACTTGCTTCGTATTGCGAAAAAAAATCGTTAATGCATTGAAAACCAATTAATCCGTTTCGGAGGTCAGAAAAAAGTAAAAAAAAAGTCTTATCTGTTCAAAGCTCTTTATAAAGTGCACTTTAAAGGTACGGGGTCGGTGCTATAAACCTCCCAAGCGCAATGCATCCTAGGGAAACTTGCTTCACATTGAGAAATCGTAAATACATTGAAAACCAATTAATCCGTTCTGGAGGTCAGAAAAAAGTAAAAAAAAAGTCTTATCTGTTCAAAACCAAAAAGTGCACTTTAAAGGCTGGTGCTATATACCTCCCAAGCGCAATGCATCCTGGGGAAGCTTGCTTCGTATTGCAAATAAATTTGTAAATGCATTGAAAACCAATGAATCCGTTCCAGGGGTCAGAAACGATGCAAAAACCAATTCAATAGCTCCACACTCGACTCCATGTGCTACCCACAGACTCCAGCATGCACGAGGCCGGCACTATAAACCTCCCAGACGCAATGCATCCTGGGGAAACTTGCTTCGTATTGTAAAAAAAATTTGTAAAGGCATTGAAAACCAATTATTCCATTCCGGAGGTCAGAGAAAAGTAAAAAAAAAAGTCTTATCTGTTCAAAACCAAAAACTGCATTTTAAAGGCACAGGGCCGGCGTTATAAACCTCCCAGGTGCAATACATCCTGGGGAAACTTGCTTCGTATTGCAAATAAATTTGTAAATGCATTGAAAACCAATTAATCCATTCCGGAGGTCAGAAACGATGCAAAAACCAATTCAACAGCTCCACACTCGACTCCATGTGCTACCTACAGACTCCAGCATGCACGAGGTCGGCACTATAAACCTCCCAGACGCAATGCATCCTTGGGAAACTTGCTTCGCATTGTAAAAAAAAATCGTAAAGGCATTGAAAACCAATTAATCCGTTCCGGAGGTCAGAATAAAGAAAGAAAAAGTCTTATCTGTTCAAAACCAAAAACTGCACTTTAAAGGCACAGGGCTGGCGTTATAAACCTCCCAGGTGCAATACATCCTGGGGAAACTTGCTTCGTATTGCAAATAAATTTGTAAATGCATTGAAAACCAATTAATCCATTCCGGAGGTCAGAAACGATGCAAAAACCAATTCAACAGCTCCACACTCGACTCCATGTGCTACCCACAGACTCCAGCATGCACAGGGTTGCTGCTATATACTTCCCAGGCTCATCCTGGGGAAACTTGCTTTGCATTGTAAAAAAAATTCGTAAAGGCATTGAAAACCAATTAATCCGTTCCAGAGGTCAGAAAAAAGTAAAAAAAAATGTCTTATCTGTTCACAACTCTTTATAAAGTGCACTCTAAAGGTACGGGGTCGGCGCTATAAACCTCCCAGACGCAATGCATCCTGGGGAAACTTGCTTTGTATTGCGAAAAAAAATTAGTAAACCGAGGAATTATTTTCAATGGATTTTCATTCGTAAACCAAAAGTTACGTTAACCGAGGAGTTGGTAAACCGAGGTACGCCTGTACAGGGAAGATTTATCCGGCTTTCATGAATGTGGGTGACGTGCGCCCCAACAAGTGTTGTATAAATAGGCCCCTTGGGTACAAACACCGGCCAGTTGCTGGGACTTCAATAAAAAAATAATTCCAGTCCATGAAATTTTGTCTTTTAATAGGTGAAGCCGTACTGTCAATGTAAGACTGGCAAGTTATGGAGAAATGACAGATCTGCCCTTTATAACGATTGTTGACCGATCTGATCTTCCGCAGGTCGATTCTTTGCTCTAGACCAAACTGCTTGGATGTCTGCCTCCTTGTGTACATATTCTTGTTATGTTGCAGAGCATGCTTCGCCTATAACCTCATTGTCACGGTATACAAATGAATGGGCATGATTAAGATTTACTGGTGCCAGATCATAGATTTTATATCTTTCTTCCTCTTCAATAATCGGTAAAATGAGGGTTTTGCTGGTTTAGGAATCTCAAGGGTGTCAAACTGGTGGCCCTCTGGCTGTTGTGAAACTACAAGTCCCATCATGCCTCTAGCTTTGAGGGTCATGCTTGTAACTGTCAATCTTGCAATGCCTCATGGGACTTGTAGTTTGGCTACAGCTGGAGGGTCGCCAGTTGGACATCCGTGGTTTAGGTGATGAGAATAGTGAGGACCTCTGTGACCAAGCCCTGGTGGGCACAGGCAAAATGCATCAGCAGGCGTGGCCAGAATGGTGGCTGAGGCCATTCCTCAACATTGGACTCCTGGGGTAGGTTGAGCAGCGTCCATCCCTTCACTTAGGTGATGAGAAGCCGTTGACTGTAGGAGATGGCTTTGATGTTCACAAGACCAAGTCAATGCACGTAGCTCTCCAGCAAACCCTACTGACGCATTTCACCCCTACATGAGCTGAGTCACCAAGGGTTTGGTGACTGACTGTGAGTGCCTTTTTCCCGGCGTCCTAAATTCAAACATCTGTTGTATCTTTTTTTTTTTTTTGAAGAACTTTATTGAAACTTCTACATTCACAAGACCAAGTCAAAGCACATAGCTCTCCAGCAAACCTTACTGACGCATTTCACCCCTACATGAGCTGAGTCAGCAAGGGTTTGATGACTGACTGTGGGTGATGGCTTTGATGTGATTGCGCTTTTCCCGGCGTCCTAAATTCAAACATCCGTTGTATCTTTTTTTCATTTCTTTAAAAAACTTTATTGAATCCTGTACGTTCACAAGACCAAGTCAAAGCACATAGCTCTCCAGCAAACCTTACTGACGCATTTCACCCCTACATGAGCTGAGTCAGCAAGGGTTTGATGACTGTCTGTGGGTGATGGCTTTGATGTGATTGCGCTTTTCCTGGCGTCCTAAATTCAAACATCCGTTGTATCTTTTTTTCATTTCTTTAAAAAACTTTATTGAATCCTGTACGTTCACAAGACCAAGTCAAAGCACATAGCTCTCTGGCAAACCTTACTGACGCATTTCACCCCTACATGAGCTGAGTCACCAAGGGTTTGATGACTGACTGTGGGTGATGGCTTTGATGTGAGTGCATTTTTCCCGGCGTCCTAAATTCAAACATCCGTTGTATCTTTTTTTTTTATTTTTTTGAAGAATTTTATTGAAACTTCTACATTCACAAGACCAAGTCAAAGCACATAGCTCTCCAGCAAACCTTACTGACGCATTTCACCCCTACATGAGCTGAGTCAGCAAGGGTTTGATGACTGACTGTGGGTGATGGCTTTGATGTGATTGCGCTTTTCCCGGCGTCCTAAATTCAAACATCCGTTGTATCTTTTTTTCATTTCTTTAAAAAACTTTATTGAATCCTGTACGTTCACAAGACCAAGTCAAAGCACATAGCTCTCTGGCAAACCTTACTGACGCATTTCACCCCTACATGAGCTGAGTCAGCAAGGGTTTGGCGACTGACTGTGGGTGATGGCTTTGATGTGAGTGCATTTTTCCCGGCGTCCTAAATTCAAACATCCGTTGTATCTTTTTTCATTTCTTTAAAGAACTTTATTGAATCCTGTACGTTCACAAGACCAAGTCAAAGCACATAGCTCTCCAGCAAACCCAACTGACGCATTTCACCCCTACATGAGCTGAGTCACCAAGGGTTTGATGACTGTCTGTGGGTGATGGCTTTGATGTGAGTGCATTTTTCCCAGCATCCTAAATTCAAACATCCGTTGTATCTTTTTTTTTTTAATTTTTTTAAAGAACTTTATTGAAACTTCTACATTCACAGGACCAAGTCAAAGCACATAGCTCTCCGGCAAACCCCACTGACGCATTTCACCCCTACATGAGCTGAGTCAGCAAGGGTTTGGCGACTGAATGTGGGTGTTGGCTTTGATGTGAGTGCGTTTTTCCCGGCGTCCTAAATTCAAACATCCGTTGTATCTTTTTTTTTCTTTTTTTTTTTTTAAAGAACTTTATTGAAACTTGTACATTCACAAGACCAAGTCAAAGCACATAGCTAACCCTACTGACGCATTTCACCCCTACATGAGCTGAGTCACCAAGGGTTTGACTGAAGCAGGCCATAGCTTATGCAATGTTCTTTCCTTCCATCTGTGCTCGATTCCCCCCCCATTGACACACTCAGTGTTGATGGGGGAATCATTCCCACATCGTGGCGGGGATTGCAGGGAGCCTTCCCTGCCTGCAGAACACAATGATTAGGGTTGCCAGCTTATAGCCAGTGGCACTAATCGTTCTGGAAAAACCCGACAGGCTGGTTGTACACAGGTTGATCAGTGGATTGACTTGTGTACAACCAGGGTGCCAATACATGGATCAAAATTTAGCCGGTCTCTGCTGAACCAGTCACCTTTTGATCCATGTATGGCCAGCTTAAGCCTCTGTTGGGGCGAAACGCGTCAGTAAGGAATGAGCTGGGTCTAGCAGAAAGCTATGGTGATGTGACTTGGTCTTCGGAATGTATTCATGTAGAAATAAAGCTTTTTGAAGCAATGGAAATAAAGATGTGATGGATGTGACACTTTTCCAATCCAAGTTCACTACCCCGGGGTAAAACGCGCCCCCATTAGTTCAGCACCCACAGCCAGTGAAGGTGAGCCAGAAGACCGCCCGCAGCTACAACATTGTGTGGGGATTCTAGCTCTCCTTGCAGTGGAGACCTCACTCCCTCTGCTGGGGGGGAGTTCTGGGAGCAGCTCTACCACCATCACTGTGGTACAGGGCCACTGAGACGGCCAGCATTGATGTGGAGAGCTGTGTATGTATAATTCACCCCAGTGAGCCAGCTGTCCTCCTCGCCCATCTTCAGGTATCAGGCTCCGCTCACACCAATGCGTTTTTTATTGCTTTCTGCAGAAACGCACTACAGTCCATTTAACATGGTTTCCTATGGAACATGTTCACATTGATGCTTTTTTGAGCTGCTGCGTTTTTTTTTTAAAGCAAGAAGCAGCGTTTTTGCTACACTAGAGTTCAATGGAGAAGCTGCTGAAACGCATGGTAATGCGTTTTTGCCGCATTTTGTTTTTAATTTTTATTTTGTCCAGTAACTAGAAAAAAATATTCCACTTTAACAAAAAAAAAAAAGAGCTGAACAAAATTCAAAACGCTGTAAAAACATGTAAAATATGTGTGTAGAAATACGTAAAACAAACTGAAAAATGCACCGGAGAAAGCAAAATGCATATATGTGAACCAAGCCTAAAGGTGACTGCTGAAAAATGTACAACAGTTTTTTTTTTTTTTTTCCCAGCAGCAGCTTTCCTAAAGGTGAACTCCAGCCAAAACGTTTTCATTTTTGACAGAGCAAGGGAAGTGCTTTCTATGTCACCAGCCCAGCTGGAGGCGCTGCTGCTGCGCAACTTGCTAGTTCCATGGCGGCAGGCATATCACTAGGTGAGCAAAACATGACAGGTGCTCTTTAAGGCTCCATTGACACTTATGTGACTTGTCATGCAACTTTGGGGTCCAAAGTCGCATGACAAGTCACCCCCCATGTTTCCCAATGGGTACCATGCATATTATTATTATTAATATACAGGATTTATATAGCGCCAACAGTTTGCTCAGCACTTTACAATATAACGGGAGCCAATACAGCAACAATACAGTTCAATACAAGGGGGATAGGAGGGCCTGATCCTGGGAACTTACAATCTAAGAGGGAGGGGCTAGTGGTACATCTGTGGTATATCTGTGCAACTTCAAAGTAGTTCCTGCACTACTTTGGTCCGACTTTCATGAGACTTGAGGGCAGGGGCGGGCTGACCATTTGGAAACTCACTGCCCGGGGTCAGTAGGGGGCCCCAAGAGATGCCCCTGGTTCCTTTTTCATAGGCTTTTTTGAGTTTGGGCAAGGACACAGGGGCCCCATGATCCCCTATTGCCCGGGGGCCTCATGATCCCCTATTGCTTGGGGGCCCCATGAGTTGTCAGTCCGCCCCTGCTTGAGGGCCATAGACTTCAATGTAAACCCTCCAAAGTTGCATGAATGTTGTACGTGCGACTTTGCACAGCAGAAACAATTATCCTTGGTCAAAGCCGCACTCATCTAAAGTCGCACCGTAAAGTCACATTGAAAATGTATTTATTTATTTCAGGTACTTATATAGCGCCTTCAATTTACGCAGCGCTTTATATATATATATTGTACATCACATCAGGGGCGGACTGACAACTCATGGGGCCCCCAGGCAATTTGGGATCATGGGGCCCCTGTGTCCTTGCCCACACTCAAAACACACCCAAAATAGCCTATAAAAGGCACCAGGGGCATTTTATGGGGCCCCCTACTGACCGCGGGCCCTTGGGCAGTGCCTGAGTGCTCGAATGGTCAGTCCGCCCCTGATTCACATCAGTCCCTAACCCTCAAGGGGTGTACAATCTAAGGTTCCTAACTCACATTCATACATACACATACTAGGGACAATTTAGACAGGAGCCAATTCACCTACCAGCATGTCTTTGGAGAGTGGGAGAAAACTGGAGTACCCGGAGGAAACCCACGCAGGCACAGGGAGAGAATGCAAACTCCAGGCAGGTGGTGCCGTGGTTGGGATTCGAACCAACGACCCTAGTACTGCCAGGCAGAAGTGCTAACTATTTAGCCACTGTGCTGCCCTCACATGATTTTGAAGTCGCACCAGTGTGAATGGAGCCTAAAAGGGCACAGTGCAGCCAATCGAATTTGTCTCATCATCTGATTTTTACATTTTTTTAAAAAAAGAAACTGACCATGAGAGTGTCTGCCGAAAATGTTCCCTTCCTGGCTGCCATACTGACCTTCTTTTCTTTGAGTTTCTGGGGTGGATTTAGTAAAGGCAAATAGTCTGCGCAATCTGCAACGGCCAATTCACAGCAGTGCGTTGATCTGCGTTTTTAGCCCAGTTGTAAAACGCAGATCAATGGAAGGACATCTGAAAAACCATCATTTCCGATGTGTCCTGTTCACCCCATAATGCTGCGTTGACCTGCGTGACGTTAGAATGCAACATGTATGCATTTTAGTGCAACGCAATGGATGTAATCGAATGACAACGCAATGCACAGGATATCCTGCGAAAATGCGGTACGCTTTAACGCGCGCTGAAATGCATGCCAACGGATGTCAGAGCGCGACTAAAGAGGGTGGAAATGTACATCCATGTTCGTGCAAGTCAGTGTGAATTGGCCCCAAGGCTAGGGTCACACCTATGCAGTTTGCGTTTTGATGCGTTTCTGCAGTGTTTTTTGTGGTGTGTTTTTTCACATGTGTGTTTTTTTTCCAACCTGTTGCTGGGCAGATTAAAACTCAAAATGCATCAAAAACGCACTAGATGCATTTCTGCAGCATCTCCATTGAAGTCTATTTCACCAAAAACGCAAAGTTTTGTGTTTGAAAAAAGTCCCAACAAACGCGGAGATGTGATCGTGTCCCATAGGAAATCATGTTACATGGACTGCTGGGCGTTTCTGCAAAACACTTAGGTGTGAACCTGGACTAAGGGCAAGTTCACGCCATAGAAATGCAGTCCGGATACGTTTCTGTATGCACATTTGTGACACATTTATCATGCGTTCTGGTGCATTTTTAATGCATTCCGATTCATTTTTTTCCCTCTTTTTCTTCAACTTAAAGTGTTACTAAACCCAAAACAGTAAAATCAGTCTGTATATGCAGTAAACGTGCTTGTTATACTCACTGTGGAACCTAAGGGGTTAATACTCTGTTTTGTGTAAAAAGACTGTTTGATCCTGTCTTCTCTGATCCTCCCCTTCTTCCAGTGTACCCCTCTTATCTCCTGATAAGACATATCAGGTGGAGTCACTCGGCACATGCCCTGTTTGGTGTGTATTCCTAGAGAGGTTTTTCTTTTCCCCTTGGGAGAGTACATGTGAAAAGTACAGTCCCAATCAGCACTGTCCAGATAGAGGTCAGGGGTCCTGCATCCACCTAGAGCAACATGAAAACTCCTCCTACATGCTTTAATTGTGTAATTGCATTGTGTAAAAAGGCTGTTTGATCCTCTTCTTCTTATACTGTCTCCAATCCATCTGTTGATAGAACAGATCCTTGGGAACAAGCTGCACATGCTCAGTTTGGTGTGTATTGCCAAAGAGGTTTTTGTTTTTTTTTCTTGGGAGAGTGCATGTGATCAGCACAGGGCCAATCAGCACTGTCTAGACAGAGGGTCAGGGGTCCTGCAGCCTCCTAGGACAGTCAGGAGAGAATGAAAACTCCTCCTACAAGCTTTATGCAGTGCTCTGCTGGACACTGATAGAAGTCACAAGACTGCTCTATCAGTTTATATTTACTAAAATAATTGCATTTCCATGTTCTGTGTACTGTGGGAGACCAGATATTGTGAATGCAGGATCCTGGGAGATCAGATATAGTGAATGCGGGGTCCTGGGAGACCAGATATAGTGAATGCGGGGTCCTGGGAGACCAGATATAGTGAATGCGGGGTCCTGGGAGACCAGATATAGTGAATGCAGGATCCTGGGAGATCAGATATAGTGAATGCAGGGTCCGGGGAGACCTGATATAGTGAATGCAGGGTCCGGGGAGACCAGATATAGTGAATGCAGGGTCCGGGGAGACCTGATATAGTGAATGCAGGGTCCGGGGAGACCAGATATAGTGAATGCAGGATCCTGGGAGATCAGATATAGTGAATGCAGGGTCCGGGGAGACCTGATATAGTGAATGCAGGGTCCGGGGAGACCTGATATAGTGAATGCAGGGTCCGGGGTTTAGGAACACTTTAATGCTGCTGACCTCCCTCAATCTATGAAGGTGGATTCTGGGACGTTTCTGTATTTTGTCTATGTGCCTATGAGAGTCTGAAGCCATATCCGTGATATCCATCACCTCTACCGGGTCCAAAATGCCAAATGTTTGTTTTTTTTCCTCTGTTTAACATTTCACGTCTTATGATTCATCTGTGAAAATGTCAATTTTGTAATTTTTTTAAAAAATCTGTAGGATTTCAATGTGCGTTTTGCTTTCGATTTGGGTCTGTGGTTTATTTTTTATATTTTTTGTTGACGATTAAACTTTTTCTATTGTATTCCATGTTTGATCATTATTCTACGTTTACAGATATGCACTTTATAATCACGATAACATGTGACAGAGATACCTTTCTATTAAACGTCTGTCTCCACAATCCTGTCTGGTTTCTAAGCTCAATCTTCATTTGAGTATATTGTGCCTTCCCTGGTTCCCGCCTTCCATGCTGACCAAATTAAAAAAGAAAAACTTTTTTTTTTGTTGGTTTTCATTACATACCTTATTTTAGAAACGGTGATGTCATCACTGGTTCTCTGTGCTTTTCCATGCAATGCAGACAGATCATGGCTGGTGGGAGGGGCCAGCAGCGTGCTGTACATAGCTTCCTGAAAACCTCACCACACTCTGCCTCAGTCTTTTTCTCAGGAGTCCTCAGTCCTAAAGCAAGCAGTGGGCTGGATCTTGGGTGGAGCTATGCAAATAATCCAAATGCCTTGATCTAGTTGGATGTCGGCCAGGAGGAGTGGGCGTTCTACATGTGATGCAGAGCCTCCATGATTAAGAGCCCATTCACACTTGGAGTGGGGACTGGGGGTCCAAAGTCACATGAAAAGTCACACCCCATGCTTTCCAATGAGTACCATTCATATCCGTGCGACTTGACAGTAGTTCCTGCCCTACTTTGGTCTGACTTTCATGCAACTTGAGTGCCATAGATTTCAAGGTATACTCTCCAAAGTCACATAAAAGTCACACCTGAATGATATACATGTGACTTGAGGGCCATAGACTTCAAGGTATACTCTCCAAAGTCGCATGAAAGTCACACCTGAATGATATACATGTCACTTGATGGCCATAGACTTCAAGGTATACTCTCCAAAGTCGCACCTGAATGATATACATGTGACTTGAGGGCCATAGACTTCAAGATATACTCTCCAAAGTCGCACCTGAATGATATACATGTGACTTGAGGGCTATAGACTTCAAGATATACTATCCAAAGTTGCATGAAAGTCACACCTGAATGATATACATGTGACTTGAGGGCCATAGACTTCAAGATATACTCTCCAAAGTCGCACCTGAATGATATACATGTGACTTGAGGGCTATAGACTTCAAGATATACTATCCAAAGTCGCATGAAAGTCACACCTGAATGATATACATGTGACTTAAGGGCCATAGACTTCAAGATATACTCTCCAAAGTCGCACCTGAATGATATACATGTGACTTGTGTGCGACTTTGTACAGCACAATCATCCTTGGTCAAAGCCAAAGTCGGATCAGGTCGCACTGTAAAGTTGCAATAAAAGTCTCACAAGTGTGAATGGAGCCCGATGTGTGACTTTAATTCCATGCGACTTTGCCTGGGTAATCTTCCTGTAATATTGGATCCAAATTGCATCAAGTCGGATAGAAGTCGCCTTGAAGTACTTCAGGAACATTTTCTAAAGTCAGAGCGACTTCAGTAGTGCCAATTAAGACCAGGGCTTTTTTTTCTCAGAAAGTAGGCGCAGAACTCCTCCCCTTTTGAGTCACTCCTTGTCTCCGCCCCCTACCCACCTCTGAGCACTGCCCCTTGGTTCCACCCCCTACTTACCTCTCAGTACCGCCCCTTTTAGAGAATTCAGAACCAAGTATCATTTGTATGTGGTAATAACAAGAAAAGCAGTAAAATAGATCCCCTGCAGCCAGCAACAATAGAACCCCCCATGGAAGAATAGATCACCCCAAAAATAGCCCCCCATCAACAATAGGACCATACTAGCATCAAAAGATCCCTCAATAACAATAGATCCCCCAGCAACAATAACCCCCCCAACAACAATAGACCCCCACCAAAACTACAGTAGATCTCCTAGCAGTCTGCAACAATAGAACCCCCAAGGAACAAAAGATCACCCCAACAATAGCCCTCCCATCAACAATAGGTCCCTACTGGCATCAAAAGATTCCTCAGTAACAATAGATCCCCAGCAACATTAGATCCCCCATCAACAATAGAGTCCCACCAGAAACAATACAGTAGATCTCCTAGCAGTCAGCAACAATAGAACCCCCCAATGAACAATAGATCACCCCAACAATAGCCCCCCATCAACAGTAAGTCCCCCCTAGCAATGAAAGAGCCATTAGTAACAATAGATCCCCCAGAAACAATAGACCCCCACTAGAAACAATACAGTAGATCTTCTAGCAGTCAGCAGCAATAGACCCCTCCCTCAACAGTAGATCCCTCCTTGTAGCAATTGCCTCCCACAACAATAGAACCCCACCAGCAACAATAAACTCTGCGGCAACAACAGATCACTCCAGTGACAATAGATTCCCCAGCAGCCAGCATCAATAGACCCTCCAGTAACCCATTCAGTGGTAGAGGTCCCCACTGAAAAAAAGTCCTGATTAAGTCTAGGTTCACACCTATGCAGGTTGCGTTTGAGACGTTTCTGCATTGTGTTTTTTGCACTTGCGTGTTTGACACGTTTTTAATGCATGTTTTTTTTTTCATTTTTTTAAATTTTTCTTGTTGCTAGGCAGATTTTAATTGCAAAACGCGGCAAAAACATAGTACATGCTTTTCTGCAGCATTCCCATTGAAATCTATAGAACCAAAAGCGTAACGTTTTGCGTTCAAAAAAGTCCCTGAACCCTTTCCAGAAAACGCACCGGGTGAAACCACGGAGATGTGAACCTGTTCCATAGGAAATCATGTTAAATGGACTGTACTGCGTTTCTGCAAAATGAAAAAAAAGCTTAGGTGTGTACCTAGGGCAGTGTTTCTCAACTCCAGTCCTCATGGACCCCCCAACAGGTCATGTTTTCAGGATTTCCATTATTTTGCACAGGTGATTTGATCAGTTTCACTGCCTTAGTAATTACCACAGCTGTTTCATCTGAGGGAAATCCTGAAAACATGACCTGTTGGGGGGCCATGAGGACTGGAGTTGAGAAACACTGACCTAGGGTAAGACTAACCTGGGATTTCACATGTCATGTGACTTGGGGGTCTCCGAAGTCGCAGCAGTGTGAACCGAGCCTAAAAGAACTGAAATCCAGTGAATGAAAATGGCGAGGAAAGAGCTAGCTGATGCTGGGTGTCCTCCAGAACTGAAATCTGATGAATGTATGGGGTGAGCCAGGGACAGTCAGGCTGTGGAGGAAATGGGTTAATAGTTTATTTTTTATTACATAGTATGTATTTATGATTATTTTTATTTACGTGGGTATTTATTTTACATTTACACCGAGTTCCAAGTGATTATGCAAATTATATTTTTCTCATTTACCTAAATAATTGATGTAAATAACAGTCAGCATAATTCTCATGTTATCAACTATTAAGAGTACAATTCACATTTTATTGAACAAACCTCCTAATGATAACAGGATTTTTTTAAACATAAAACACTTACAATGCACTGTTCCAAATTATTCCGCACAGTAAGTTTCAAAACACTTTATAGGTTGTAAAGAACTGAAAATTGTCATTTGTTGTGTTTGCAGCATATTTACTGAAATCAAAAGCTATTTCAATCAAACTTTTAACAACATTTTAACTTTTTAAACATTTTAACAGGTCACGTTACATTGTAACATAGGACCCCTTATTTGATAGCAGCTTCACAAGTCTTGCATCCATTGAACTTGTGAGTTTTTGGACAGTTTCTGCTTGAATTTGTTTGCAAGATGTCAGAATAGCCTCCCAGAGCTGCTGTTTGGATGTAATCTTCCTCCCACCCTCATAGATCTTTTGCTTGAGGATGCTCCAAAGGTTCTCAATAGGATTGAGGTCAGGGGAGGATGGAGGCCACACTATGACTTTCTCTCCTTTCATCCTCATAGCAGCCATTGATGCAGAGGTATTCTTTGCAGCATGAGATGGTGCATTGTCATGCATGAAGATGATTTTATTACGGAAAGCATAGTTCTTCCTTCTGTACCAGGGAATAAAGTGGTCAGTCATAAACTCCACATACTTTGCAGAGGTCATCTTTACACCTTCGGGGGCTCTAAAGGGGCCGACCAGCTCTGTTCCCATGATTCCGGCCCAAAACATGACTCCACCACCGCCTTGCTGACATCGCAGCCTTGTTGGAACAGGGTGGCCGTCCACCAACCATCCAATACTCTATCCATCTGGACCATCCAGGGTTGCACGGCACTCATCAGTGAACAGGACTGTTTGAAAATTAGTCTTCATGTATTTTTCTGCCCAATGCAGCCGTTTCTGCTTGTGAGCATTGGTTAGTGGTGGCCGAATAGAAGGTTTATGCACAGTTGCAAGACTCTGGAGGACTCTACACCTTGATGTCCGTGAGACTGCAGAGGCACCAGCAGCTTCAAATATCTGTTTGCTGCTATGTAATGGTATTTTAGCAGCTGCTCTCTTGATCCGATGCATGGATCTGGCAGAAGTGTTCCTCAATGTGCCTTTATCTGCACCAACCCGTCTCTGCTCTGAATCAGCCACAAATCTCTTAATAGTGCGATGATCACGCTTAAGTTTTCGTGAAATATCGAATGTTTTCATACCTCATCCAAGGCATTGAACTATTTCACTCTTTTCAGCAGCAGAGAGATCCTTTTTCTTCCCCATATTGCTTGAAAATGGTGCTCTGCTTAATAATGTGGAACACCCTCCTTTAGTAGTTTCCTTAAATTGGGCTCACCGGCCAATCTAATTAATAATTTGAAACAGGGTGTATTTATTATTATTAACATCACCCTAACAAAAATAAATAAGAAGAAAATAATAAATAAAATACCCAACCCCTAATCCTAACCCTAACCCAACCTTAACTTTAACCCCTTACCCTAACAAAAAACAAAATTATAATAAATGATTAATATTAATAATAAGAAGAAGAAGAATTAAAAAAAAGAAAGAAAAGCTGATGGAAAAGCTGAAGCAGAAACACCTAGCAATGAATGACGTAACAGATGATATTTTTCTCTATTGGTAATAAAAAATACCCCAAAGCTCAAAAAGGGCTAAAAACGCTGTATGCAAATATGCATAAAACGTGCAAACATTGCAGTAAAATATGCTGACACGCTGAAAAACGCTACGCTCAGATGTGAATGGAGCCTTAGTGGTTACAACTTTAGATTTAGGAGGTCTAGTGTAGTGCTAGAATTACTGCCCATGACCTGACTTTGTGGTGATACCTCACATGTGTGGGATGATCGCTGTTTGCATGTGTGCGGGTCCGATACGCGTGTGGGCGCACTTACATTTTTTTCCTTAAATATTTATTTTTATTTTTACACTGTCGTTTTAAAAAAAAAAGAATGTAAACATCCCTTGGGACAGCAATAGGCCTGTGACAGGTACTCTTTATGGAGAGATCTGGGTCAATAAGACCCCAAATCCCTCCTCTGCACCTAAAAAGCATTCAAAACACCACCAAGATCGATGTTTGGAATGTGTTTGAGTCTTTATCAATGGTGCTGGGTTATTATAGCGCAGAGCTGATCAAAGCTGATTCCAGCTTTTGTTCGGCTCACCGACCAGCCGGAGGACACACAGGTCTCCTGGTGGGATGGGAGTTCCCGAAAAAGCTGTCCCCTCCCGCTGCTAGTAACAGCGATCAAATTGTTCTCCAATTGTTCATTGAAGAGAGCTGACTGCTGGCTCTAAAAAAACCTGGCAACTGCCATTTCCAGAGGGAATTTAGCAATGGCAGTTTGTATACTCAAATTCTTATGAAACAGTTGCTGTAATGAAGATAAGCACAAGGTGGCACTATGGACACACACATTCCAGGAAAAAGATTTAAAGTGCTGCTATGGAAAAGCTTCTAAAGAAGTCTAAAGCGAACCAGATGCCGAAGAAATGTATTCACCGTGCCAGTGGACTCTGAAATCTGCGGTTTAATTACATGCGCAAATGTTGCTGGAAATTAAAATTGCAAAATCATTAACTGTATTGCTATGTAATGTGCTGCAAAATGTTATGAGCTGTAAATCCTTTGAGACTACTACAACATGGCTTGGAAATACACCTACACATCATGACCAGGGTGCAAAACAAAGGTTCTGAAGAGCATTCTGTGGTGGGTCGCTTTTGGCAGTGGTGCACCTGAGAGGCATTCAGGAGACAATACTGCCCCCTCCAGATTACCTACATTTTTTTTTTTAGGTTCCTGAATGACAATACCATGCTGCAACCAAGACCCTACCATTTGGCTCACTGTTGTGGTGAACTCTTTTTCACTTTTTAAGCTTCTCAAAAAACATCTTCAAGAAATGCAGAAGTCGCTTTAGAGAAGCTCAAAAAACATCGTCAAGAACCGAAGAACTGGCTTGGAGAAGCTAAAAAACATCTTCAATATTACAGAAGTCCAGTTCAATGTGACTGCTACTAACCTTTGTTACATTAACCACCAATTCTTCCTGTCCACAAGCTCTGGTCAACACATTTGGGCTGATTTAAGGAACTTCATTCCACCAAGCACCTTTTTTTCCCTCAAAACTGGTTTCTTAAGCCTGTTACACATGGTAAGTTGTGCTGGGATGAACGAAAAAAAAAAACTGAGGAGGTCTCTGTACTTATGATGCAATGTTAGTATAGCGATCTCCCCGCTGTGCTATTGTGTTCTGATGGGGACTGCCCGACCCCCCCACCAGAACACACCGGTCAGCACTCGCAGCCATTGGCTGAGAGTGCTGATTGGATGCTGGTTTTCCAGCAAGCCCATTCGACAGAAGCCTGCCATGAGCTCTGCTTCTGTCAAACAAGAACCTGTGCACACGAGCTGAATGTTGGCCGGTCCCTATTGTATCCGGCTGATTTTGGCCGGTGTGTATGGGGCTTTATTGTAAAACCTCAAAAGTCTTTAATGAGAAAAGTAAATTTGTACTTTTGAAATCCCCAAAAAAATCTACAGTATCTGTCTAAATGTCTAAAATATCATCTAATCAGAGGTGTAGCTTGAAGTTTGTGGTCCCCAGTGCAAAAGTTGAACTGGTGCCCTCCCGCTACCATTCACCAATTCCACCATGCGCCAAGATGCTCCCAGCGTGCCAAGATACTCCAGGTGGCTAAAGAGTTACTTCAGATCTTTATTTAAATATATATTTTTTTGCACTACATTGTTTATTAGCGGAATCACAAAATAATGAAGAACATTTCTAAATGTTACATGTAAAAGATAAAACAGTATTGAGGTAATACATAAAGCTTGGTATGTGAATGAGGCCTTGGGGCTCATTTACATGGGAGCTTGTGGCTGGAGCTGTGTGCAGGCAGCCTATGTTATGCTATGGAGACACAGTAACTGTACGAACACAGCTGCAGGTCCTAGTTTGACAAGTGTGTGGATCAGGGGTGGACTGACCATTTGGAAACTTGGGCACTGCCCGAGGGCCCAGGGGCAGTAGGGGGCCCCATGAGATGCCCCTGCTACCTTTTTCATAGGCTTTTTTGAGTTTGGGCAAGGACACAGGGGCCCTATGATCCCCTATTGCCCGGGGGCCCCATGAGTTGTCAGTCCGCCCCTGGTGTGGATGCATGTGTATGGCCCCAAACACAGACAATGAAAGTTCAGGACCATTCACCCACACCTGTACACCGGTCAAATTAGGACCTGTGGGGCTGTGTTCGTACAGCCTCTATGTCCCCATAGAGCAGGGGTGTCAAACTGGCGGCCCTCCAGCTGTTGTGAAACTACAAGTCCCATCATGTCTCTGCTTTGGGAGTCATGTTTGTAACTGTCAATCTTGCAATGCCACATGGGCAGAGGCGGACTGACCATTTGGAAACTCGGGCACTGCCCGAGGGCCCGGGGTCAGTAGGGGGCCCCATGAGATGCCCCTGGTACCTTTTTCATAGGCTTTTTTGAGTTTGGGCAAGGACACAGGGGCCCCATGATTCCCTATTGCCCGGGGGCCCCATGAGTTGTCAGTCCGCCCCTGCTCATGGGACTTGTAGTTTGGCAACAACTGGAGGGCCGCCAGTTTGACGTCCGTGCTATAGAGTAACCGGCCGCCAAAACAAACAGTGAGAGCTGTGAAAATGTGGAATAGACTCCCTCAAGAGTTGGTTCTGGCCAGTTCAGTGGATTGCTTTAAAAAAGTCCTGGATTCTTTCTTAGATACACAGAATATAACTGGATACTAACATTTATAGGTAAAGTTGATCCAGGGAATATCCGATTGCCTCTCGGGGGATCAGGGAGGAATTTTTTCCCTGCAGGAGCAAATTGGATCATGCTTTGCTGGGTTTTTTTGCCTTCCTCTGGATCAAGTGTGGGTATAGGATTATAACTTTTTTTTTTTATGTGGTTGAACTAGATGGACTTTTGTCTTTTTTCAGCCAGACTAACTATGTAACAAACCACTCATTCACATTGTATTTCGAAAGAGAACTAATGTAAATGGGTCCTACATTTTTTTTTTATTTTGTACATTTAAACATTTTTTTTAATTTGTTGTATTTTTTTATTTTATTTTCACTTTTGAGACATTTGAAACGCATTCCCCAGTTCCTTTTTACAGCCTCAGCTGCACAGAATGAATGAACACGAAGAGATCTACGCATCCTTCCTGTTCATTCATAAACTGAAGCATAGTGAACACAAATATCTAAAATTTACCATTGCCCAATATGCAACCACATGGAGAGGACTTCTCAGTTTGTAAATAGCTACTGTCTCTGACGGTGATGGTGAAAATGGGCATGGTACAGGGGAATGGACAATTGGGGTGATAGGGTGTCATGGTCAGCAGAGAACACACATGGCTGTATGAGCCGAGCACAGCAAGCCATGGCAGAGAAGAGGTCCAAAAGTGCTTAAGTAAAGGCAGTCCAATGGAAACTCCATCAAGGTCATACTCTAGAAATATGTGCTTAATTTGCGGACTTTCTTACTCCGGTTATGTGTACCCAGAAGTTTATGGACTACCCTATCCTATTTATCTGTACCTAACATCAACCCCCAGCAATTTACAGACTTTTATACTCTAGTTATATGTCCCCATCAATTATAGTCATTCCCGGTTATGTGCGCCAAGAAGTTCATAGATTTTTATACTCCAGGTAATCGACTGTATATGTCCAAAAGCTGTAAAGACCTCTCCAAATTATGGAGTTCACGTAATTTAGGGAAGGATGCTGTTAATGCTGCATCATTCAAAGACATATTAGACAATGATGTTCTTTCAACGTGAGATAAAGTTCCTTTTCTAGTCCAATATGACTGTGCCTCTTTGCACAAAGCCAGCTCTATAAAGACATAATTTTATGAGTTTGGTGAGGGAACTTGACCTCAACCTGAATGAACACATTTGGGATGAGTTGGGATGCCAGGTCTTCTTATCCAACATCAGTTCCTGACCTCACTAATACTCTTTTGGCTGAATGGACACAAATGCCTACAGGTACCTTCCAAAATCTTGTGAAATGTCTTCATAGAAGAGTGGAGGATATTATAGCCGCAAAGGGAAGCCAACTCCATATTAATGGCCATGAATTTGGAATGCGATGTCCAACAAGATCTTATAGGTGTAAAGGTCAGGTGTCTACAAACCTATGGTGGTATAGTGTATGTATACCAACCAGGATTGTCAAACTTAGACCTTTAAAGACTATTAACTTCCAGTTCTATGTTCCCAGCAAGTTTATTAATATTGTATAAAAGTACAGTGCTTATATATATTATACCCTTGTACACCCTTTTAATGAACTTATGTTGCCTAAAATAGTGGTAACCATTTATACCATCATTTATCTTGGATATGGAGTTCAATTTTGGGCACCGGTTTAAAAAAAGAACAAGAGAGAGAGTTCAGAGAGGAGTGGAGAAATACCTCTTACATTGGTGATCAGTAGAGAAATGCCCCCTTACATTGGTCTTAGTAGGGAAATACCCCTTACATTGGTGTTCAGTGTAAAAATGCCCCCTTACATTGGTCTTTAGTGGGGAAATGCCCCTTACATTGGTATTCAGTGGAGAAATACCCCCTTACATTGGTTCTAACAGGGAAATATCCCCTTACATTGGTGCTCAATTGACAAATGCTCAGTTACGAAATGCCCCCATACATGGCTGGTCAGTGGAAAATGTTCTCCTTGCATTGGCAGCCAGCGGAGAAATGCCCCTTACATTGGTTCCCAGTGGGTAATATCCTCTTACATTGGTGTTCAGTGGAGAAAAGCCCTCTTGCATTGGCCTTCAGTGGGGAAATACCCCTTACATTGGTACTCAGTGGAGAAATGCCCCCTACATTGGTTCTCAGTGGAGAAATAACCCCTTCCATTGGTGTTCAATGGACAAAGGTTCCCTTATTTATATTGGTGCTCAGTATCAATGCCCCCTTACATTGGTGTACCATGGAGAAATGCCCTCTTACATTGGTGTGCAGTGGAGAAATGCCCCTTGTATTGGTATTCATTGGAGAAATGCCCTCTTACATTGGTGTGCAGTGGAGAAATGCCCCTTGTATTGGTCTTCAGTGGAGAAATGCCCCCTCACATTGGTGTTCAGTGGGGAAATACCCCTTACAGTTGCAAGAAAAAGTATGTGAACCCCTTGGGATTACGTGGAGTTTTGCATGAATTGGGCATAAAATGTGCTCTGAACGTCATCTAAGTCACAACAATAGAAGAACACAGTCTGCTGAACATAATACTACACAAACATTAGCTGTTGCCATGGTTTAATTGCACATAACATGTAAACATTCACAGTGCAGGGAGGAAAAAGTATGTGAGGCCCTAGCTTAATGACTTCTCCCAGAGCTAATTGGAGCCAGGAGTGAGCCAACCTTGACTCCAATCAGTGTGATGATATTGGATGTATTGCTGACAGCTGTCCTGCCCTTAAAAAACACACACCTGTTTTGGGTTTACTGGTTTCAAGAAGCACTGTCTGATGTGAACCATGCCTCGCAGAAAAGAGCTCTCAGAACACCTATGATCAAGACTTGTTGACTTGCATGAAGCTGGAAAGGGTTACAAAAGTATCTCCAAAAGCCTTGATGTTCATGTGTCCACGGTAAGACAGACTGTCTACAAATGGAGAAAGTTTAGCACTGTTGCTACTCTCCCTAGGTGTGGTCGTCCTGTAAAAATGACTGCAAGAGCACAGCGCAGAATGCTGCATGAGGTAAAGAAGAATCCCAGAGTGTCAGCTAAAGACCTACAGAAATCTCTGGCACATGCTAACATTTTTGTTGACACATCTACAATAAGGAAAACATTAAACAAGAATGGAGTACATGGGAGGACACCACAGAGGAAGCCATTGCTGTCCAAAAAGAATATTGCAGCACGTTTGAAGTTTGCAAAAGAGCACCTGGATGTTCCACAGCACTACTGGCAAAATATACTGTGGACAGATGAAACCAAGATTGAGTTGTTTGGGAAGAACACACAACACTATGTGTGGAGAAAAAAAGGCACAGCACACCAACATCAAAACCTCATCCCCACTGTGAAACATGGCGGAGGGAGCATCATGGTTTGGGGCTGCTTTGCTGCCTCAGGGCCTGGACGGATTGTTGTCATTGATGGGAAAATGAATTCCAGAGTTTATCAAGACATTTTGCAGGAAAACGTACGACCATCTGTCCGCCAACTGAAGCTCCGCAGAGGATGGGTGATGCAACAGGACAATGACCCAAAGCATACAAGTAATTCAACAAAACAATGGCTGCCACAGCACAGAATACGCCTTCTGGAGTGGCCCAGTCAGAGTCCTGACCTCAACCCAATGAAATGCTGTGGCATGAACTTAAGAAAGCGATTCACACCAGACATCCCAAGAATATTGCTACACTGAAACAGTTTTGTGAAGAGGAGTGGTCCAAAATGACTCCAGATCGTTGTGCAGGTCTGATTTGCAACTACAGGAAACGTTTGGTTGAGGTTATTGCTGCCAAAGGAGGGTCAACCAGTTATTAAGTCCAAAGGTTCACATACTTTTTCCTCCCTGCACTGTGAATGTATACATGTTATGTGCAATTAAACCATGGCAACATCTAATGTTTGTGTAGTATTATGTTCAGCAGACTGTGTTCTTCTATTGTTGTGACTTAGATGGCGTTCAGAGCACATTTTATGCCCAATTCATGCAAAACTCCACGTAATCCCAAGGGGTTCACATACTTTTTCTTGCAACTGTACATTGGTGTTCAGTGGAGAAATGCCCCCTTACATTGGTCTTCAGTGGGGAAATACCCCTCACATTGGTATTCAGTGGAGAAATGCCCCCTTACATTGGTTCTAAGAGGGAAATACCCCCTTGCATTTGTGCTCAATTGACAAATGCTTAGTTACGAAAATTCCCCCATACATGGTTGTTCAGTGGAAAATTTTCTCCTTGCATTGGCGGCCAGCGGAGAAATGCCCTTTACATTGGTTCCCAGTGGGTAATATCCTCTTACATTGGAGTTCAGTGGAGAAATGTCCTCTCGCATTGGTCTTCAGTGGGGAAATGCCCCTTACCTTGGTACTCAGTGGAGAAAAGCCCCCTACATTGATTCTCAGTGGAGAAATAACCCCTTCCATTGGTGTTCAATGGACAAAGGTTCCCTTATTTATATTGGTGCTCAGAATCAATGGCCCCTTATATTGGTGTACCATGGAGAAATGTTTGTCAGTGGGGAAATACCCCTTCCATTGGTGCTCAATGGACAAATGCTCCCTTATGTTGGTGCTCAGTATAAATGTCCCTTTTACATTGGTGGTCAGTGGAGAAATGTCCCCTTACATTGATGTCTACTTAAGAAATTACCCCTTATAATGGGGAATTGCACCCTTACATTTGTGGTCAGTGGAGAAATGCCCTTTAGATTGATGTTCAGTGGAGAAGTACCCCCTTCCATCGGTTTTCAGTGGAGAAATGCCCTTTACATTGATGTTCAGTGGAAAAGTCCCCCTTCCATCGGTCTTCAGTGGAGAAATGCCCTTTACATTGATGTTCAGTGGAGAAGTACCCTCTTCCATCGGTCTTCAGTGGAGAAATGCCCCCTTACATTGGTGGTCATTGGAGAAGTCCCCCTTCCATTGGTCTTCAGTGGAGAAATGCTCTTTACATTGATGTTCAGTGGAGAAGTTCCCCGTTCCATCGGTCGTCAGTGGAGAAATGCCCTTTACATTGATGTTCAGTGGAGAAGTACCCCCTTCCATCGGTCTTCAGTGGAGAAATGCCCTTTACATCGATGTTCAGTGGAGAAGTACCCCCTTCCATTGGTCTTCAGTGGAGAAATGCCCTTACATTGATGTTCAGTGGAGAAGTACCCTCTTCCATCGGTCTTCAGTGGAGAAATGCCCCCTTACATTGGTGGTCATTGGAGAAGTCCCCCTTCCATTGGTCTTCAGTGGAGAAATGCCCTTTACATTGATGTTCAGTGGAGAAGTACCCCGTTCCATCGGTCTTCAGTGGAGAAATGCCCTTTACATTGATGTTCAGTGGAGAAGTACCCTCTTCCATCGGTCTTCAGTGGAGAAATGCCCTTTACATCAATGTTCAGTGGAGAAGTACCCCCTTCCATCGGTCTTCAGTGGAGAAATGCCCCCTTACATTGGTGGTCATTGGAGAAGTCCCCCCTTGTATTGGTGGTTACATTGCAATGTTACAGGGTAGTGGAGAAGTGACCCCTTATATTGGATGTCAGTTGGGAAATTGCCCCCTTATATCAGTGGTCGTTGTAAAAGTCCCTTTGACATTGCCGTAGGAAGCCCTAGTTACCCCGGGAGGAACCTTGTTATAAAAGCAGGACCCCTGGATCTCCCCCAACTCCCCCAAGCATAGCCAGGCCTGCAGAGGTACGTTTCTCATTGTACAGCATGTTGCTCATTCCTGATATGCTGTAGAATGGAGGGATGAGCGGACAGAAAGGCTCATTCCTGATATGCTGTAGAATGGAGGGATGAGCGGACAGAAAGGCTCATTCCTGATATGCTGTAGGAGGGATGAGCGGACAGAAAGGCTCATTCCTGATATGCTGTAGAATGGAGGGATGAGCGGACAGAAAGGCTCATTCCTGATATGCTGTAGGAGGGATGAGCGGACAGAAAGGCTCATACATGAATGAAATGGCACAATGTATCATTCTTCACACACAATAAACACACCGTTGATCCTTTAACTCTCCTTTTATACTCCTGCTGCCTCCACACCCTTTTCAAAAATGGCATTTACTGTCCTACGGCATTACACGCCTTTTTATCAGTTTTTTTTCATTCAAGGCTGCCGATTTAATGTCACTCAGACTATGACAAGGGAACGCGGGGTGAGACGGATGGCCTCTGTACATACGTGAGATGAGAACCTGTTTACTGTCTGTTTTTGGTTTGAAAGAGAAAAGAAAACAAATAGCCATCACACAATGCACTCCTGTCCAGCCATGTACATCCTTCCATCCATAACGGCTTGACACATACCCTCAGCTGCTAAGAATTGACTTGCTTCCTTCAGCACATGTACTGATGCAGTCCTGATCAAGATGCTTTTTTAATTCTGCTTTTAACAGCCCAGAGAAACCTGTTTTATTTTTCTTTTCCAGAAAATGACCCACACACATCCACTACTTAATGGACCTGTAATCTGTTTTGCATGGATTCGTTTCTTACTGTGTGTTTTTTTGCCTCCGCAGCCTCTCCCTTTCCCCCTCACTTCTATTTGTTTGAAACAAACAGTGCACACTAGTTGAAGTCCTAAACAATGCTTTATTCACAATAGTCCACAGTATAGATGGTGTCCTGGGCAGGGGCGGACTGACAACTCATGGGCCCCCCGGGCAATAGGGGATTATGGGGCCCCTGTCTCCTTGCCCCCACTCAAAGCTCACCCAAAAAAGCCTATAAAACGTACCAGGGGCATTTCATGGGGCACCCTACTGACCCCAGACCCTCGGGCAGTGCCTGAGTGCTCGAATGGTCAGTCCGCCCCTGGTCCTGGGGTATTTCCTCCCAGATCTGGACCAGGGTATCACTGAGCTCCTGGACAGTCTGAGGTGCAACCTGGATTGTCGGATGGACCGAAACATGATATCCCAGAGGTGTTCTATTGGATTTAAGTCAGGTGAGCGGGGGGGTCATTCAATGGTATCAATTCCTTCATCCTCCAGGAACTGCCTGCATACTCTCACCACATGAGGCCGGGCATTGTTGTGCACCAGGAGGAACCCGGGACCCACTGCACCAGGAGGAACCCGGGACCCACTGCACCAGTGTAGGGTCTGACAATGGGTCCAAGGATTTCATCCCGATACTTAATGGCAGTCAGGGTGCCATTGTCTGGCCTGTAGAGGTCTGTGTGTCCCTCCATGGATATGCCTCCCCAGACCATCACTGACCCACCACCAAAACGGTCATGCTGAACCATGTTACAGGCAGCAGAACGTTCTCCATGGCTTCTCCAGACCCTTTCACATCTGTCATGTGCTCAGGGTGAACCTGCTCTCATCTGTGAAAAGCACAGGGTGCCAGTGGTGGACCTGCCAATTCTGGGGTTCAATGGCAAATGCCAATCCAGCTCTATGGTGCCGGGCAGTGAGCACAGGGCCCACTAGAGGACGTCGGGCCCTCAGGCCACCCTCATGAAGTCTGTTTCTGATTGTTTGGTCAGAGACATTCACACCAGTGGCCTGCTGGAGGTCATTTTGTAGGGCTCTGGCAGAGCTCATCCTGTTCCTCCTTGCAGAAAGGAGCAGATACCGGTCCTGCTGATGGGTTAAGGACCTTCTACGGCCCTGTCCAGCTCTCCTAGAGTAACTGCCTGTCTCCTGGAATCTCCTCCATGCTCTTGAGACTGTGCTGGGAGACACAGCAAACCTTCTGGCAATGGTACGTATTGATATACCATCCTGGAGGAGTTGGACTGCCTGTGTAACCTCTGTAGGGTCCAGGTATCTCCTCATGCTACCAGTAGTGACACTGACCCTAGCCAAATGCAAGACTAGTGAAAAACAGTCAGGAAAGATGAGTATAGAAAAAAATGTCAGTGGCCTCCACCTGTAAAACCATTCCTGTTTTGGGGGTTGTCTCATTGTTGCCCATCTAGTGCACCTGTTGTTAATTTCATTAACACCAAAGCAGCTGAAAATGATTAACAACCCCCTCTGCTACTTACCTGACCAGATCAATATTCCAGGAGTTTCATTGACTTGATGCTTTACTCTGATTAAAAAGTGTTCCTTTCATTTTTTTTGAGCCGTGTATTATTAAGTCATGTGGTATTTTAGTAGTGAAAACATTCTTTAACTGCTTCCCAACCGCCCTACAGCAGAAGTACTGCACACACACAGTATATATATACATACATACATATATACACACACACACATATATATACATACATATATGTGTGTGATTTTCTTTTTCCGGGTAGGGGGCGGGCGCACGCGCTTCCTACCCATTCCACTATTGGCTCCTCAGCATGTCAATCACTGGGTCCCGGCTGCTGATTCTCGGCTGGGACTCAGTGATTGTCGGAGATGCTGACAGGGGACAGGTCTGTATGTAAACAATACAGATCTCTCCCCTGTCAGCACCAGCATAGCACAGCCATGCAAAGCAGTGTGCTTACAGTAAAGCACACAGCCCAAGTAGTAAAACAGCACACAGTTAACCCTTTGATCGGCCCACATGTTAACCCCTTCCTGTCCAGTGCCATTAGTACAGTGTCAGTGCTTTTTATTAGCACTGATCACTGTATTGGTGTCACTGGGGATGTCAGTGACACCAAATCTGTTCCCCCCAGTGTCAGAATGCCCGCCACAGTCCTGCAGTCCCACTATAAGTCACTGATCGCCGCCATTACTAGTATTAAAAAAAACAAAATCCATACCGCCATTTGTAAACGCTAGAACTTTCACGTAAACCAATTAATTTACACGTATTGGGATTTTTTTCAGCAAAGACATGGAGCAGAATACATTTTGTACTAAATTCATGACGAAATTTGATTTTTTTAATGTTCTAACTGGACATGTTTTATAGCAAAAAGTAAAAAATATTGAGTTTTTTTTTTCAAAATTGTTGGTATTTTTGTTGTTTGTACCGCAAAAAAAAAAATAAAAATGCAAAAGTGATCAAATACCACCAAAAGAAAGCTCTATTTGTGGGAAAAAAGACATAAATGTAATTTGGGTTCAGAGCTGCATGACTGTGCAATTTTCAGTTAACCACTTGCTTACCAGGCATTTATTACACCACTGACAGAGGGACAATTTCATCTTCCAGTGACACCACTGACACAGGGACAATTTCATCTTCCAGTGACACCACTGACACAGGGACAATTTCATCTTCCAGTGACACCACTGACACAGGGACAATTTCATCTTCCAGTGACACCACTGACACAGGGACAATTTCTCCTTCCAGTGACACCACTGACACAGGGACAGTTTCGTCTTCCAGTGACACCACTGACACAGGGACAATCTCTTTTAGTGACACCACCTACACATGGACAATTTCTGCTTTCAGTGCCACCACTGACACAGGGACAGTCTCTCTTTCTATTGACACCACTGACAGGGAGTTTTGTCTTCCAGTGACACCACTGACACAGGGACAATTTCATCTTCTGGTGATGCCCCTGACACAGGGACAATTTCTTCTTTCAGTGACACCACTGACACAGGGCCAATTTCTTCTTTCAGTGACACCACTGACACAGGGCCAATTTCATCTTCCAGTGACGCCCCTGACACAGGGACAATTTCTCCTTTCAATGACACCGCTGACACAGGGACAATTTCTCCTTCCAGTGACACCACTGACACAGGGACAATTTCGTCTTCCAGTGACGCCCCTGACACAGGGACAGTTTCGTCTTCCAGTGACGCCCCTGACACAGGGACAGTTTCTCCTTCCAGTGACACCACTGACACAGGGACAGTTTCGTCTTCCAGTGACACCGCTAACACAGACAATCTCTTTTAGTGACACCACCTACACATGGACAGTTTCTGCTTTTAGTAACACCACTGTCAAAGGGACATATTTTCCTTCCAGTGACACCACTGACACTCACCAGTCCCACAGGCACAAGGCTTTGCCTCCTGCCTGCGGAAAAAAACGATTGCTCCCTTTGTGTTCAGCCAAATGGGACCCACTGAAGCAAACGGGGAAGTGCTGCGATTGCTTGCCCTGCGACTGCCTGCAATGCTGTAAATGACTTGTGGCCACTACGGGGTTAAAACCGGCAGTAAGGAGGTGTTACATCGCCTGTCAAACACCTCTGAAAATCGATCTGAGAGCAGATCACTTTTCAGAGGTGCGGCCGTTTAGATGCAAGTTTTAGGATTTGTTTACACGGGCAGCCTAAGGGCTGAAAAACCAGGTGGTTGAGATGCGGTTTTGCACCCCCCCCCCCCCGCCTGAACGGTGACATGCAGCCGCTCACGACTGTACTGGTGAATAACGAATAATGTCGATCTACGGGGCCGCCCTTCAACGGCAGCATTTAAAGGGTTAAACCCGGGCAACCCGGGTGCGTGGATCGCTTTTCAGAGGAGTGGCAGTCCCTGCGATCCATTCAAGCGAATGGGGAGGCACTTCGTCATGCAGGTGGTTGCAGCGCGGCAGTGAGGTGATTATGGGGTTAAAACAGGCGGTGAGGAGGCGTCAGATTTATGCAGGCCATAGATGGATCGTTTATCGGCCGAATTTTCGTCCGCACAAAAAAATCGACCGATATTCACGCCGTTAGTGGGGCAATGCCATTGGCCGTTTTTCGTGGATCTTCTCGTTTCTTTTTATCGGTCATACTGGAAAATCAGCGAAAAACAGATGTTTTTTGTAGACATTGGCGGCAGCATCGGCAACGACCGATTTTTCGTTTATTGGCCGACAAACGGCCCGTCTATGGCCAGCCTTAGGCTTTGCTTTGCACTTGCTGCAAAAACGATCGCTCCCGACCAGGGGCGGACTGACCATTCGAGCACTCGTGCACTGCCTGAGGGCCCGGGGTCAGTAGGGGGCCCCATGACCTTCCCCTGGTACCTTTCATTGGCTTTTTCGTAGGCTTTTTTATGTGTGGGCGAGGACACAGGGGCCCCATGATCCCCTATTGCCCGCGGGCCCCATGATCCCCTATTGCCCAGGAGCCCCATGATCCCCTATTGCCCAGGAGCCCCATGATCCCCTATTGCCCAGGAGCCCCATGATCCCCTATTGCCCAGGAGCCCCATGATCCCCTATTGCCCAGGAGCCCCATGATCCCCTATTGCCCGGGGCCCCATGATCCCCTATTGCCCGGGGGCCCCATGAGTTGTCAGTCCGCCCCTGCTCCCGCTGCATTTGGCCAAATGCGACCCATGCAAGCAAAAGGGGAAGGATCGCTTTTCAGTGGCAGATGCAAGCCCTGAATGTGACTTTGAAAGTTGAAGTAGTGCGATTTCACAGCCGCAGGTCAATGTGACTTGCCTGAGATCTGCTACGACTTCATGCACAGATGACAATGCAAGTCGCACCTGAAATTGCAGAAAATGTCTCAGGAACTATTTTCAAAATCAAAAATGTGAACGGTTCTATTGCCGACAATAGGGAGCGACTCGTCATGTGATTTGGAAATGTCAAGACGTATGACAAGTCGCAGCGGTGTGAAGTAGGGCTGAAGCCACAAAGGCAGCAGATGGGGGTCATCACATGCCACGGCTGCCATGCTTTGCTTGCTGCAGCACAAACGATCGTTCCCGATGAACTTGGCCAAATGGGACCCGTCCAAGTGAGAGAGGAAGCACCGTGTGGATCGCTTTTCAGTGGCACAGCAGTTCAGATGCAAGTCCTGGGTCCTGTTCACATTATCGCTTAGTGGGAAAAGGCGTTCTCGTTACATTGTTTTGTCATGCGATTTTGTGTGTCATGTGATTCTGTGTGTGGATGCGATTCTGTGTGTCATGCGATTCTGTGTGTGGATGCGATTCTGTGTGTCATGCGATTCTGTGTGTGGATGCGATTCTGTGTTTGGATGCGATTCTGTGTGTGGATGCGATTCTGTGTGTGGATGCGGTTCTGTGTTTGGATGCGATTCTGTGCGTGGATGCGATTCTGTGGGTCGATGCGGTTCTGTGCATTGATGCGATTCCGTGTGTGGATGTGATTCTGTGTGTGATTCTGTGTACGCATGCGGTTCTGTGGGTCGATGCGGTTCTGTGCGTTGATGCGATTCTGTGTGTGGATGCGATTCTGTGTGTCATGTGATTCTGTGTGTGGATGCGATTCTGTGTGTGGATGCGATAGTGTGTGGATGCGATTCTGTGTGTCATGTGATTCTGTGCGTGGATGCGATTCTGTGTGTCATGTGATTCTGTGTGTGAATGCGATTCTGTGTGTGTATACGATTCTGTGTGTGGATGCGATTCTGTGTGTGGATGCGATTCTGTGTGTCATGTGATTCTGTGTGTGGATGCGATTCTGTGTGTGGATGCGATTCTGTGTGTCATGTGATTCTGTGCATGGATGCGATTCTGTGTGTGGATGTGATTCTGTGTGTCATGTGATTCTGTGTGTGAATGCGATTCTGTGTGTGGATACGATTCTGTGTGTGGATGCGATTCTGTGTGTGGATGCGATTCTGTGTGTGGATGCGATTCTGTGTGTCTTGCGATTCTGTGTGTGGATGCGATTCTGTGTGTCATGCGATTCTGTGTGTCATGCGATTCTGTGTGTGGATGCTATTTTATGTGTCATGCGATTCTGTGTGTCATGCGATTCTGTGCGTGGATGCGATTCTGTGTGTGGATGCGATTCTGTGTGTCATGCGATTCTGTGTGTCATGCGATTCTGTGTGTGGATGCTATTTTATGTGTCATGCGATTCTGTGTGTCATGCGATTCTGTGTGTCATGTGATTCTGTGTGTGGATGCGATTCTGTGTGTCATGCGATTCTGTGTGTCATGCGATTCTGTGTGTCATGCGATTCTGTGCGTGGATGCGATTCTGTGTGTGGATGCGATTTTATGTGTCATGTGATTCTGTGTGTCATGCGATTCTGTGTGTCATGCGATTCTGTGCGTGGATGCGATTCTGTGTGTGGATGCGATTTTATGTGTCATGCGATTCTGTGTGTCATGCGATTCTGTGTGTCATGTGATTCTGTGTGTGGATGCGGTTCTGCAATTATTACACGATACGGAATCACGGGTAGAATTGTGGCGATTCCTAGTCGCAGAGTGTGAATGGATGAAGCTGCACAGATTTATCGCCTGCCATGGTTTGCATGTGCTTTTGGCTGAAGGTGATCCATTTCTAGGAATAGGGGAATCGCGGTGTGAATCGCTCTTCAGAGGTGCGATCAGAGGTGGGTTCAGCCTCCAGTGCCCCCTGGCTGTGCAGGTCTGATTTCACGTCTCCCTCCTCCCTGACCGAACCTCCCGGCCTCTAATCTCCTCCTCTAAGAAGGATCAGCCGGCATGAATGGCCAGGCTGTCAGACGCCGAGTCGGTGGTGTAGCTGACAACCAGCACTCCCCAGGTAGTCGTCCAGCTGAGCCCAACCTGCAGACAAGTCGGTGGAGAAGTCGCCTCCATACATTGGACATTCCAGGTGGAGCGCCCCTCCAAGGTGCCCGACTCCAGGGGCTGCGAATGGTGAGTGGGGAGCGGGATCTGCACTGCGCTCCGTCTTCCAGGGATTTCACTAATCTCCTTAGGCTTGGACCGACAATTCCCTCCGCACAAGGGGCCCATTCATCGGGAAATCGATGGGGGGACACCGACCCGGGGGTCCGCCATCACCTGGGGGCTGGGAGACAGAACATGCATTGTACAATCTGATTGTATCATCTCCTTTACGGTGACCCTTCTCTATACAATCTGATTGTACAATCTCCTTTAAGGTGACCCTACTCTATACAATCTGATTGTATCATCTTCTTTAAGGTGACCCTACACTGCACAATATGGTTGTACAATCTCCTACATTTGTATCCAATCAGGGAGGGCCTTGTACTTCATGGTTAATGGCAGATCTGAAGCTGGCTATACACTATACAATCTGATTGTACCATCTCTTTTAAGGTGACCCTACTCTATACAATCTGATTGTACAATCTCCATTATGGTGACCCTACTCTATACAATCTGATTGTACAATCTCCTTTAAGGTGACCCTACTCTATACAATCTGATTGTATCATCTCCTTTAAAGTGACCCTACTCTATACAATCTGATTGTATCATCTCCTTTAAAGTGATCCTACTCTATACAATCTGATTGTACAATCTCCTTTAAGGTGACCCTACTCTATACAATCTGATTGTATCATCTCCTTTAAAGTGACCCTACTCTATACAATCTGATTGTATCATCTCCTTTAAAGTGATCCTACTCTATACAATCTGATTGTACAATCTCCTTTAAAGTGACCCTACTCTATACAATCTGATTGTATCATCTCCTTTAAAGTGACCCTACTCTATACAATCTCATTGTACAATCTCCTTTAAGGTGACCCTACTCTATACAATCTGATTGTATCATCTCCTTTAAGGTGACCCTACACTGCACAATATGGTTGTACAATCTCCTACATTTGTATCCAATCAGGGAGGGCCTTGTACTTCATGGTTAATGGCAGATCTGAAGGTGGCTATACACTATACAATCTGATTGTACCATCTCTTTTAAGGTGACCCTACTCTATACAATCTGATTATACAATCTCCTTTACATCTGCTTTCAACCGTGAATTACAAAGGCCTCCCTGAATGGACACAAATGTAACTCCTCGCCTACAGGGCACATATACCCCCTTCCTGCCCAGGCCAATTTCCAGCTTTCAGTGCTGTCACACTTTGAGTGACAATTGCGCGGTCATGCAACACTGTACCCATATTAAATTATCATTTCTTTCCCACAAATATATCCTTCTTTCGGTGCTCTGTAATCACTGCTGCGGGGGGGGGGGGGGGTTATTTTTTGTGCTATAAACAAAAAAGAAAAAAACATTTTTCTTTGTTTCTATTATAAAATTTTGCAAACAGGTAATTTTTCTCCTTCACTGATGTGCGCTGAAGAGGCTGCACTGATGGGCGGCATTAATGGACAGCACTGATGCATGATGATGGAGTGCACTGATGGGCACTGCTGGGTGGCACTACTAGGCACTGATGGGCACAGGTGGGTGGCACTGATGGGGGGCACTGCTGGGCACTGATGGGGGGCATGGCTGGGCACTGATGGGCTGCACTGCTGGGCACTGATGGGGGGCACGGCTGGGCACTGATGGGGGGCACGGCTGGGCATTGATGGGCCGCACTGCCGGGCACTGATGAGGGGCACGGCTGGGCATTGATGGGCCGCACTGCTGGGCACTGCTGGGGGGCACTGCTGGGCACTGATGGGGGGCACGGCTGGGCATTGATGGGCCACACTGTCGGGCACTGATGGGGGGCATGGCTGGGCACTGATGGGCCGCACTGCTGGGTACTGATGGGGGGCACTGCTGGGCACTGATGGGGGCACGGCTGGGCATTGATGGGCCGCACTGCCGGGCACTGATGGGGGGCATGGCTGGGCATTGATGGACCGCACTACTGGGCACTGATGGGGGGCACTGATAGCCAATGCTGGGCCGCACTGCTGGGCACTGATGGGGGGCACGGCTGGGCACTGATGGGGGGCACGGCTGGACATTGATGGGCTGCACTGCTGGGCACTGATGGGGGGCACGGCTGGGCATCGATGGGCCGCACTGTTGGGCACTGCTGGGGGGCACTGCTGGGCACTGATGGGGGGGCACGGCTGGGCATTGATGGGCTGCACTGTTGGGCACTGATGGGGGGCACGGCTGGGCACTGATGGGGGGCACGGCTGGGCATTGATGGGCTGCACTGATGGGCACTGATGGGGGGCACGGCTGGGCACTGATGGGGGGCACGGCTGGGCATTGATGGGCTGCACTGATGGGCACTGATGGGGGGCACGGCTGGGCACTGATGGGGGGCACGGCTGGGCATTGATGGGCTGCACTGATGGGCACTGATGGGGGGCACGGCTGGGCACTGATGGGGGGCACGGCTGGGCATTGATGGGCCTCACTGCTGGGCACTGATGAGGGGCACGGCTGGGCATTGATGGGCCACACTGCTGGGCACTGCTGGGCACTGATGGGGGGCACGGCTGGGCATTGATGGGACGCACTGTCGGGCACTGATGGGGGGCATGGCTGGGCATTGATGGGCCTCACTGCTGGGCACTGATGGGGGGCACTGATGGGCCGCAATGCTGGGCACTGATGGGCCGCAATGCTGGGCACTGATGGGGGGCACTGCTGGGCACTGATGGGGGGCACGGCTGGGCATTGATGGGCCGCACTGCCGGGCACTGATGGGGGGCATGGCTGGGCATTGATGGGCCGCACTGCTGGGCACTGATGGGGGCACTGATAGGCACTGATGGGGGGCACTACTGGGCCGCACTGCTGGGCACTGATGGGGGGCACGGCTGGGCACTGATGGGGGGCACGGCTGGGCATTGATGGGCCGCACTGCCGGGCACTGATGAGGGGCACAGCTGGGCATTGATGGGCCGCACTGTTGGGCACTGCTGGGGGGCACTGCTGGGCACTGATGGGGAGCACGGCTGGGCATTGATGGGCCGCACTGTTGGGCACTGATGGGGGCATGGCTGGGCATTGATGGGCCGCACTGCTGGGCACTGATGGGGGGCACTGATGGACCGCACTGCTGGGCACTGATGGGGGGCACTGCTGAGCACTGATGGGGGGCACAGCTGGGCATTGATGGGCCGCACTGCCGGGCACTGATGGGGGGCATGGCTGGGCATTGATAGGCCGCACTGCTGGGCACTGATGGGGGGCACTGATAGGCACTGATGGGGGGCACTGCTGGGCCGCACTGCTGGGCACTGATGGGGGGCACTGATGAGCACCACGGCTGGGCATTGATGGGCCGCACTTCTGGGCACTGATGGGGGGCACTGCTGGGCATTGATGGGCCGCACTGCCGGGCACTGATGGGGGGCATGGCTGGGTACTGATGAGGGGCACTGCTGGGCTGCACTGCTGGGCACTGATGGGCACCCGATGGGGGGCACGGCTGGGCACTGATGGGGGGCACTGATGGGCACCCGAGGGGGGACATGGCTGGGTACTGATGGAGGGCACAGCTGGGCATTGATGGGCGGCACTGCTGGGCACTGACGGGTGGCACTTCTGGGCACTGATGGGGGGCACGGTTGGGCATTGATGGGCCGCACTGATGGGGGGCACTGCTGGGCACTGATGGAGGGCACGGCTGGGCATTGATGGGCCGCACTGCTGGGCACTGATGGGCGGCACTGATGGGCACTGATGGGGGGCACTGCTGGGCACTGATGGGGGGCACTGATGGGCACTGATGGGGGGCACTGCTGGGCATTGATGGGCCGCACTGCTGGGCACTGATGGGGGGCACTGATGGGCACTGACTGTCAGTGTACTGATGATCAGTGCCGATCACGTCTCTGAGAATTGTCGGTTAATAGCAGTACTTTCCTCACGCTGTGACAGCCGATAACCGGCAATTGTATTTACCCGATGATCTGGTGGTCACCAGCGGTGCTGGGGGGTGCAGGGGGCGTGTTCTGGAATTACGTCCATGGATGTCGTCCCACAACTAGACAATCGTGCTGTAGCCGTCCTATCACCATAGCATGGAGGGAACTGGCTAAAGTATTGTTGGTTCTCATAATATGTAGTTTTGGTACATCTGAAGGCGATCACACACTATACAATCTGGTTGTACAATCTATCATCAGCCATGAAGTAGGAACTCTGCTCTGATTGGATACAAATTTAAAGTATTGTTTGTTCTCATAATAACTCGTTTTAGTAAATCTGAAGGTGATCACACACTACATAATCTTGTATAATATCCTTTAAAGTGATCACACACTATACAATCTGGTTGTACAATCTCCATAAAATCTGCCATCACCTATGTAGTGCCAAGGCCTGTCTGATTGGATACAAATTTAATGAATTGTTGAAGCTTGTCCTCATATTACAGTTCAAAGGAGATGGTACAATCAGATTGTATAGCGTATGATCACCGTAAAGGAGACGGTACAATCAGATTGTATAGCGTATGATCACCGTAAAGGAGACAGTACAATCAGATTGTATAGCGTATGATCACCGTAAAGGAGACGGTACAATCAGATTGTATAGCGTATGATCACCGTAAAGGAGACGGTACAATCAGATTGTATAGCGTATGATCACCGTAAAGGAGACAGTACAATCAGATTGTATAGCGTATGATCACCGTAAAGGAGACGGTACAATCAGATTGTATAGTGTATGATCACCATAAAGGAGATGGTACAATCAGATTGTAGAGCGTATGATCACCGTAAAGGAGACGGTACAATCAGATTGTATAGTGTATGACAACCGTAAAGGAGACGGTACAATCAGATTGTAGAGCGTATGATCACCGTAAAGGAGACGGTACAATCAGATTGTAGAGCGTATGATCACCATAAAGGAGACGGTACAATCAGATTGTATAGCGTATGATCACCGTAAAGGAGACGGTACAATCAGATTGTATAGTGTATGATCACCATAAAGGAGACGGTACAATCAGATTGTATAGCGTATGATCACCGTAAAGGAGACGGTACAATCAGATTGTATAGTGTATGACAACCGTAAAGGAGACGGTACAATCAGATTGTAGAGCGTATGATCACCGTAAAGGAGACGGTACAATCAGATTGTAGAGCGTATGATCACCGTAAAGGAGATGGTACAATCAGATTGTAGAGTATATGGCCGGCTGAACATGCTTTGATAAACGATCAATTTATTTTCCAAGCAATCTCATCTGATAGGAATAATCGATCTATAGTTGACAATCCATTCAATCAATAAGCCATACACAGAGACATGGATTTTGATCAATTGCTAAGATATCGTTGTATCTCGTGATCATAACCAGGGGCGGACTGACCATTTGGGCACTGCCCGAGGGCCCGGGGTCAGTAGGGGGCCCCATGAGATGCCCCTGATACCTTTTTCATAGGCTTTTTTGGGTGTGGTTTGAGTGTGGGCGAGGACACAGGGGCCCCATGATCCCCTATTGCCCACGGGCCCCAGGATCCCCTATTGCATGGGGGCCCCAGGATCCCCTATTGCCTGGGGGCTCCATGATCCCCTATTGCCCGGGGGGCCCCATGAGTTGTCAGTCCGCCCCTGATCATAAGTGATCGATCGCATGTCTGTTTCCATCATGTAATCTCGTCATCTGATTGATGGAAATTCGATCTCATTCAGGATCAGAGTACCTCACTGTGGCCGACTGATTCACAGCAATCGATCATTTCCCACCCTGGAACCAATTTGATCGAATCTGAAATGAGAACAGTACAGGGGCGGACTGACCATTTAGAAACTCGGGCACTGCCCGAGGGCCCGGGGTCAGTAGGGGGCCCCATGAGATGCCCCTGGAACCTTTTTCATAGGCTTTTTTGGGTGTGGGTGAGGACACAGGGGCCCCATGATCCCCTATTGCCCGGGGGCCCCATGAGTTGTCAGTCCGCCCCTGGAACAGTATTAAACCTGAACCCAGAAATGTCATATATTGCAGCTTGCCGATCGCTGGACGAGACGGCTGCATTCGTTTTCTTTCCCTCTGTTGTCACCCGGTGATCTGGCCAGTAACACACCTCCTGTATTAGAGTGCCCCCAGCTCTGGATGGAGGAGCACAGGGGGCACAGCAGACAGCAGCATTGCCAGTCTGGGGGGAGGGGAGTGTTTGATGGACCAGCAGATTTATATACACTGCCCCCCCCCCCCCAAAAAAAAATGAAAGGACCCCTTTTTACCCCAGATTCACAGCTAAGTGTTTTCTGCAGCATTTTGGAGAAGCGCAGTACAGTCCATTTAACATGATTTCCTATGGGACACGTTCACACCTGTGCGTTTTCACCCGCTGCATTTTCACCCGATGCGGTTTCACCCGCTGCATTTGCACCCGCTGCGTTTGTTGGAAAGGGTGGGGGACTTTTTTGAACGCACCTTTTGGTTCTATAGACTGCAATGGAAACGCTGCAGAAAAACATGTATTGCGGTTTGCGTTTTTGCTGTGTTTTTTATGCGTTTTGCGTTTAAAATCTGCCTAGCAACAAGAAAAATTTAAAAAAAATGACCCCCCCCGCAAGACGCATCAAAAATTTAGCAAAAACTCAAGTGCAAAAACGCAAAACGCAATGCAGAACTGCATCAAACGCAACCTCACACTAGTGTTGTCAGCAAGCGTCAGACAGGCGTTTGGGAATCGTTTTTACCGTTTTCCAAGCTCCTCGCAAAATTCTGCACATTGCAGCACATGGTGCTGTTCACACCGGAGTGTTAGCATCGCGTCGCGGCAAAACGGACGCCTCTGGTTGAGTCAGGAGGAGTTGAAGCCTCCTATTCAAGTCTATGGTGCCGCTCCGCAAACTCCCGGCCAACGTTTGCGGTGCGGTTGCGAGGCGTTTGCTGAGCGTTAACACCAATCAAACTTCATTATAGGCGTTTGTGGGGCGTTTTTAATGCTTGGCAAATGCCTATCAACCGCTACTAAACCGCACATGCGGCGTTTTTGGAGCGTTTGCGGAGCATTAAAAACGCCGGACCAACGCTTGTCAAACGCTATAGGGGCGTTTGGCAAGAGTTGGAAAAACAGTCAAGTGTGAACGAACCCTAAATCAGAGTTTGGCATCAAGTCAGTGAAACTCCCGGGAGATCGATCTGCTCAGGGAAGTAGCAGAGGAGGTGTTAACCACTTGCCCTCCAGAGGATTCCCCCCCCCCCTTCCTGACCAGGACATTTTTGCGATACGGCGCTGCGTTACTTAAATGACAATTGCGCGGTCGTGCAACGCTGCACCCAAATGAAATTTACGTCCTTTTTTTCCCACACTTTCTTTCCGTGGTATTTGATCACCTGTGCGTTTTTATTTCTAACAAAAAAGACCGACAATTTTGAAAAGAAAAAACAATATTTCTGACTTTTTGCTATTAAACATGTCCAGTAAAAAAATTTTCAAAATTGAATTTCATCATAAGTTTCAGCCAAAATGTATTCTGCTTCATGTCTTTACTAAAAAAAAATTCCAAAAAATTTGCTAAAAAAACCCAATATGAGAAAATGAATTTGTTTACATGAAAGTTGTAGTGTCTGCAAATGGCGGTATAGATACTGGATTTCTTTTTTTATTGTTTTTATACTAACCACTCGCCCTCCAGAGGATTTCCCTCCCTTCCTGACCAGGCCATTTTTTTTCCGACACGGCTCTGCATTTCATTTAACTAACAATTGCGCGGTCATGCAACACTGCACCCAAATTAAATTTACAACCATTTTTCCCCACAAATGGAGCTTTCTTTCCGTGGTAGTTGATCACCTGTGCGTTTTTTTATTTCTAACAAAAAAGACCAACAATTTTGAAAAGAAAAAACAATGTTTCTGACTTTTTGCTATTAAACATGTCCAGTAAAAAAATTTAAAAAATTAAATTTCATCATAAATTTCAGCCAAAATGTATTCTACTCCATGTCTTTGCTAAAAAAAAACCCAAATCTGAGAAAATTAATTGGTTTACATGAAAGTTGTAGTGTCTACAAATGGCGGTATAGATACTGGGATTTCTTTTTTTATTGTTTTTATACTACCCACTTGCCCTCCAGAGGATTCCCCCCCCCCCTTCCTGAGCAGGCCATTTTTTGCGATACTTTAACTGACAATTGCGCGGTCATGCAACGCTGCACCCAAATTAAATTTACATCCCTTTTTCCCCACAAATAGAGCTTTCTTTCAGTGGTAGTTGATCGCCTCTGCGCTTTTTATTCCTAACAAAAAAGACCGACAATTTTGAAAAGAAAAAACAATATTTTTTACTTTTTGCTATAAAATATGTCCAGTAAAAAAATGTAAAAAATTGAATTTCTTCATAAATTTAGGCCAAAATGTATTCTGCTCCATGTCTTTGCTAAAAAAAAAATCCCAATATGTGTAAATTAACTTCTTGCTGACCGCGCATAGCCGAATAACGGCTTCACCGCGGCCGGCCAGTTCTGAGTGGACGTCATATGACGTCCTCCCAGAACGCGCTCTCCTGCGCGCCCCAGGGGGCGCGCACCCGGCGATCTCCGTGATCGCTGTGTCCTACGGACACAGCTGATCACGTGATGTGGTGAAAAGCCGATCCCACCGGCCTTTTACCACGTGATCAGCGGTGTCCAATGACACGCTGATCACAGGGAAATGCAAGTGCCGGTTCTCGGCTGCACTTTCCTCACGCTGTCAGATCGTGAGGAAAGTACTGCCGAGAACCGGCAGTTGTCAGAGCGGGGATCGGCACCGATCATCAGGGCACTGATGATCAGTGCCCTGATGATCGGTGCCCAGCAGTGACACCCGCAAGTTCTGCCCAGCAGTGCGCCCACTAGCCCCGCCCACCCGTTCCCAGCAGTGCCCCCACCTGTGCCCAGCAGTGCCCCCACCTGTGCCACTCTGCAGTGCCACCTACCTGTGCCCAGAAGTGCCACCTACATGTGCCCAGCAGTGCCACCCACCTGTGCCCACCCACCAGTGCCACCCACCTGTGCCCACCAGTGCCACCCACCTGTGCCCACCCACCAGTGCTGCCCACCAGTGCCACCCACCAGTGCAGCCCAGCAGTGCTGCCAGTCAGTGCCACCAGTCAGTGCCCAGGGGTTGTGCCAGTCAGTGCCGCCAGTCAGTGCCCAGAAGTGATGCCAGTCAGTGCCGTCTATCAGTACCCATCATCAGTGTCACCTATCAGTGCCGCCTATCAGTGCTGCATATCAGTGCCGCCTATCCGTGACCCCTAATTAGTGCTGTCTATCAGTGCCGCCTATCCGTGCCACCTCATTAGTACTGCCTATCAGTGCCCTTTAGTGCTGCCTATCAGTGCCCATCAGTGCCGCCTATCAGTGCCCATCAGTGCCGCCTCATCAACGCAAATCAGTGAAGGAGAAAAAATACCTGTTTGAAAAATTTTATAAAAGAAACAAATAAACTTTTTTTTTTTTCAAATTTTTTGCACTTTTTTTAATTTATAGCGCAAAAAGTAAAGCGCCCAGTGGCGATTAAATACCACCAAAAGAAAGCTCTATTTGTGAGAAAAAAATGATCAAAATTTCATATGGGTACAATGTTGCATGACCGCGCAATTGTCAATCAAAGTGCGGCAGCGCTGAAAGCTGAAAATTGGCCTGGTAAGGAAGGGGGTATAAGTGCCTGGTAGGCAAGTGGTTAATTGGTTCATGTGAAAGTTCTAGCATTTACAAATGGCGGTATATATACTGGAATTTTTTTTTTTTATACTAGTAATGGCGGCGATCAGCAACTTATAGCAGGACTGCGGCGGGCATTATGACACTGGGGGGAACTGCCTTGGTGTCACTGACAGCCACAGTGACACCAATACAGTGATCAGTGCTAATAAAAAGCACTGACACTGTAATAATGGCACTGGGCAGGAAGGGGTTAACATCTGGGGTGATCAAAGAGTTTACATGAAAGTTATAGCGTCTACAAATGGCGGTACAGATAATGGGATTTTTTTAAGATTGTTTTTATGCTAGCCACTTGCCCTCCAGGATTTACCCCCCTTCCTGACCAGGCCATTTTTTCCAATACGGCGCTGCATTACTTTAACTGACAATTGCGCGGTCATGCAATGCTGCAGCCAAATGAAATTTACATCCTTTCCCCCCCCCACAAATAGAGCTTTCTTTCAGTGGTATTTGATCACCTGTGGTTTTTTTATTTTATGCGCTATAAAAAAAAAAGACAATTTTGAGAAAAAAAACTATTTTTGACTATTTGCTATTAAATATGTCCAGTAAAAAAATTTAAAAATCATATTTCGTCATCAATTTCGGCCAAAATGTATTCTGCTCCATGTCTTTGCTGAAAAAAAAAAAATCGCAATCCATGTAAATTAATTGGTTTACGTGAAAGTTATAGCGTCTACAAATGGCGGTATAGATAATGGAATTTTTTTCTTTTTATTGTTTTATACTAGTAATGGCGGCGATCAGCAACTTATAGTGGGACTGTGGTGGGCATTCTGACACTGGGGGGAACTGACTTGGTGTCACTGACATCCCCAGTAACACTATAGAAATATGGTTCAGATGCGTTGCAGATGCATTTTTGCACACGTGTCTTACTGACGCATTTTTGGCGCATTCCAGTGCTCTTTTTATGTTTTTCATGCGTTCCAGTGCATTTTTTACCCTCTTTCTTTTTCTTCAGCGGGACACGTGTGTTCTGGTGTGTTTTTGATGCGTTTTACTGTGTTCCAGTACAGTTCTGTGCAGAAAAAAATGCAGCCTGTTCTACTTTTTGTTCTGCAACCAGAACGCACTGGACCTGCAAGCGCTGATGTGAACTATGACATTGACAATCATATACCCAATTTTCTGTGCATTTTGGATGCAGAAAAAAAAGCAACATGCACAACCATGCCACCCTGTAGCAGTATTTCTACTATAGGGTGGCAGGGAAGCCGTTAATCAGTTTCAGCTGCTTTGGTGTTAATGAAATGAAAAACAGGTGCACTAGATGGGCAACAATGAGACGACCCCCAAAACAGGAATGGTTTTACAGCTGGAGATCACTGAAATTTTTTTCCCTACTCATCTTTTCTTACTGTTTTTCACTAGTTTTGCATTTGGCTAGGGTCAGTGTCACTACTGGTAGTATGAGGCGATACCTGGACCCTACAGAGGTTGCACAGGCAGTCCAACTCCTCCAGGATGGCACATCAATACATGCCATTGCCAGAAGGTTTGCTGTGTCTCCCAGCACAGTCTCAAGAGCATGGAGGAGATTCCAGGAGACAGGCAGTTACTCTAGGAGAGCTGGACAGGGCCGTAGAAGGTCCTTAACCCATCAGCAGGACAAATATCTGCTCCTTTGTGCAAGGAGGAACAGGATGAGCACTGCCAGAGACCTACAAAATGACCTCCAGCAGGCCACTGGTGTGAATGTCTCTGACCAAACAATCAGAAACAGGCTTCATGAAGGTGGCCTGAGGGCCCGATGTGCTCTAGTGGGCCCTGTGCTCATTGCAAGCACCATAGAGCTAGATTGGCATTTGGCATTTGAACACCAGAATTGGCAGGTCCACCACTGGCACCCTGTGTTTTCCACAGACAAGAGCAGGTTCACCCTGAGCACATGACAGACGTGAAAGGGTCTGGAGAAGCCGTGGAGAACGTTATGCTGCCTGTAACATCATTCAGTATGACCGATTTGGTGGTGGGTCAGTGATGGTCTGGGGAGGCATATCCATGGAGGGACGCACAGACCTCTACAGGCCAGACAATGGCACCCTGACTGCCATTAGGTATCGGGATGAAATCCTTGGACCCATTGTCAGACCCTACACTGGTGCAGTGGGTCCTGGGTTCCTCCTGGTGCAGTGGGTCCTGGGTTCCTCCTGGTACACAACAATGCCCGGCCTCATGTGGTGAGCATATGCAGGCAGTTCCTGGAGGATGAAGGAATTGTTACCACTGAATGGCCCCCCCGCTCACCTGACCTAAATCCAATAGAACACCTCTGGGATGTCATGTTTTAGTCCATCCGACGCCACCAGGTTGCACCTCAGACAGTCCAGGAGCTCAGTGATGCCCTGGTCCAGATCTGAGAGGAAATCCCCCAGGACACCATCCGTGGTCTCATTAGGAGCCTCCCCGGACATTGTCAGGCATGCATACAAGCACGTGGGGGCCATACAAACTACTGAGGACCATTCTGAGTTGGTGCAATGAAATTTCAGCAAAATAGACTAGCCTACTGCATCATTCTTTCACTTTGATTTTCGGGGTGTCTTTGAATTCATTTCACTATAGGTTGATAATTGTCATTTCCATCAAATGATGGGACACCCTTACATTACTACCACATTACCCATCCATATCAGTATAGATATCCAGCAGGAGATGTTTCCCCATTGAGATCTGATGGGTTTTCAGAGTGTTCCTTTCATTTTTTGAGCAGTGTACAATAACAAATGGAAGCCAAACTCTAGCAATTCATTATACACAGTCACAGCAAACATTTTTTTTCTTGTGGGATAAGGGTGTAACATAAATAAAAGCTGATCGCTGTAAGCACCTGTCAGTGGTAAATGGTTTGTCTCATCCCTGTAACTGCATGTGAGTCTGTTCTGTTGAAAAACAACAGACTTTCTTGCCATATACCTTCTTTCCCATCTAAAAGGTTTGGTTATTCTCACCCTGCTTGATGTGTTCTCACTCCTCCCGCTTCAAAAGTCATAATATAAGTTAAAGATAGAAAAAAATGTGGCACAAAATCTCAATAAAACAACAAAAAAAGGGAAAAATTAATAAACGTCCTTCAAATGTATTGATAGTCCAGGACTTTTTTTCAGCGGGAACACGGGGGAGTTCCGGCACCTCCAGAACTGGATGTATGTACTTGCAAGGGGTGCTGGAGGATCTATTGTTGCTGACTGCTGGGGGATCTATTGTTGATGGGGGCTACTTATTGCTGAAAGGGATCTACTGTTGAGGGTAGGGTCTATAATTGCTGGCTGCTGGACAGTCTATTGATGCTGGCTGCTGGGAGATCTGTTGTAGTTTCTGGAAGTACATTGTGGCTGGCGTGGTATTTTGTTTTGGGGACCCATTGTTGCTGCAGGAATCTATTGTTGCTGGGGGGAGGTATTCTATTGCTGTTGGCTGCAGGGGATCTATTTTTCTACTCTTCTTGTTATCTTCAACAAATTCTATCTAAATTATTTACCACCACAAAATGATACATCGCATCAGCACCAGAAAGGTGCAGGACCCTTTTGTTTACCTGCACTTGAATCGCATTGCATGGGTGTTCTGGGCACACATTTAACCCCTTGATTGCCCCGAGATGTTAACCCCTTCCCAGCCAGTGTCATTAGTACAATGACAGTGTATATTATTAGCACTTATCACTGTATTAGTGTCACTGAAAATATTAGCAGGGCAGCCATCAGATATTTTGTGGCCGTTTACACAGTCCCACTGAATCCGCCCACCGGCATTCCCACTGAGTCCGCCTACTGGCCTTCCCACCGAATCCGCCTACTGGCCATCCCACCGAATCCGCCTACTGGCCATCCCACCGAATCCGCCTACTGGCCATCCCACCGAATCCGCCTACTGGCCATCCCACCGAATCCGCCTACTGGCCATCCCACTGAATCCACCTACTGGCCATCCCACTGAGTCCTTCAGTGCACCCACTTTTGTTTTAACACTCTTAGAAACTTAATATATCCTCCATCCCATATCCTCCTGCTCCAGTCACATCTCCTCCATCTCATGTCCTCCTCCTTCTGCATCCCATGTCCTCCTCCTCCTTCCCCAGTCCTATCTCCCACTTCCCATGTCCTCCTCCTCCTCCAGTCACATCTCCTCCATCTCATGTCCTCCTCCTTCTCCATCCCATGTCCTCGATCTCTTGTCCTCCTCTTTCTCCATTGCATGTCCTTCATCTCATGTCCACCTCCTGCTCCGTCCCATGTCCTGCTTCTCCTCCATCCCATGTCCTCCTATACCTCCAGTTGCATCTCCTCCATCCCATGTCCTCCTTCTCCTCCAATCACATCTCCTCCTTCTCATGTCCTCCTCCTTCTCCATCCCATGTCCTCCTCCTTCTCCATCCCATGTCCTCCTCCTTCTCCATCCCATGTCCTCCTTCTCCTCCATCCCATGTCCTCCTACTCCTCCATTCCATGTCCTCCTCCTCCTCCATCCCATGTCCTCTTTCTCTTCAATCCCATGTCCTCCTCCACTTCCAGTTGCATCTCCTCAATTCCATGTCCTCCTCCCCCTCTAATCACATTTCCTCCATCTTATGTCTTCCTCCTTCTCCATCTTATGTCCTCCACCTCTATCCCATGTCCTTCAGTCCCATTCCCCCATCTAGTGTCCTCCTCTCCCAGTTTTATCTCCCCCATCCCACATCCTCCTCTTCCAGTCTCATCTTCTCCATCACATGTCCTCCTCCTCCTGGGCCTCCCCCATCACATGTCCTCCTCCATTCCATGTCCTCCATTCTATGTCCTTCTCTTCCTTCATTCCATGTTCTCGTCTCTCCTCCCATGTCGTCCTCCTCCAGTTGCATCTCCCCTCTATGTGGATCCTTTCTCGCAGTGTCCTCCAGCTGTAGTCTTTCTATCCCACCCACTCCCTCAGTAGAGCCCTAATCCAGGTGATACATTTCAGTGTATAGCCCCTTCTCGGTGCTGGGGCTCACATCGCTCTCTCAGGACACACAGCTCCGATCGATCGCATTTCCATATTCAACATTTCCCGCTGCAAATCTCTCTCCCACTGGAGCCTATTGGCCCGACTCATCAAAGGGGGTGGGTCCAGATGGTACACTAGGCGCCCACAATTGGACAGACTACTGCAGGCATGAGAATTGTATTGGTGGGGGGAGATGTTGGAAAGGGCCAGGAGAGAGATGGAGCGGTGGTGGAAGGTGCAGCAACTGGGAGAGAGAGCAGACAGGGCTTCTTCTATACCCACAGCTCTTATTTCTGTCCCTCGTCACTAGACACAGCCATCTTGGGACAGCTTAATGAAAATCATGGCAATTCTGCAGGAAGCCCAGGCTTAAGGGACAGCTTCTTTGGGCCCCACAACAATAACAGGGCCCGAGACAGCTGTCCCTTTTGCCCCTGGTTGGGGCCGGTGCCTTGAAAAAGTATTCAAATCCCTTGAAATTTTCCAAATTTTGTCATGTTACAACCAAAAACATAAATTTTTTTTATTGGGATCTTATGTGATAGACCAACACAAAGTGGCACATAATTGTGAAGTGGAAGGAAAATGATAAATGGGTTTCTAAATTCTTTACAAATAAATATTTGAAAAGTGTGGCTTGTATTTGTATTCAGCCCTCTTTACTCTGTTACCCCTAACTAAAATCTAGTGGAACCAATTGCTTTCAGAGGTCACTTAAATAGTAAACACCTGTGTGTAATTCAATCTCAGTAGAAATACAACTGTCCTGTGAAGCCCTCAGAGGTTTGTTAGAGAACATTAGTGAACAAACTGCATCATGAAGGCCAAGGAACACACCAGACAGGTCAGAGATAAAGTTGTGGAGAAGTTTAAAGCAGGGTTAGGTTATAAAAAAATATCCCAAGCTTTGAACATCTCACAGAGCACTGTTCAGTCCATCATCCAAAAATGGAAAGAGTATGGCACAACTGCAAACCTACCAAGACATGGCCGTCCACCTAAACTGACAGGCCGGGCAAGGAGAGCATTCATCAGAGAAGCAGCCAAGAGGTCCATGGTAACTCTGTAGGAGCTGCAGAGATCAACAGCTCAGGTGGGAGAATCTGTACACAGGACAACTATTAGTCGTGCACTCCACAAATCTGGCCTTTATGGAAGAGTGGCAAGAAGAAAGCCATTGTTGAAAGAAAGTCATAAGAAGTTCCGTTTGCAGTTTGCGAGAAGCCATGTGTGTGTGTGGGGGGGGGGGGGGGGGGGGGGAATGTGGAAGAACGTGTTCTGGTCAGATCAGACCAAAATTTAACTTTTTGCCCTAAAAGCAAATCGCTATATGTGATGGAAAACTAACACTGCACATCACCCTGGACACACCATCCCTACTGTGAAACATGGTGGTGGCAGCATCATGTTGTGGGGATGATTTTCTTCAGCAGGGACAGGGAAGCTGATCAGAGTTGATGGGAAGATGGATGGAGCCAAATACAGGGCAATCTTAGAAGAAAACCTGTTAGAGTCTGCAAAGGACTTGAGACCGGGTGGAGGTTCACCTTCCAGCAGGACAACGATCCCAAACATCCAGCCAGAGCTACAATAGAATGGTTTAGATCAAAGCATATTCATGTGTTAGAATGGCCCAGTCACAGTCCAGACCTAAATCCAATGGAGAATCTGTGGGAAGATGTGAAAATTGCTGTTCATAGAAGCTCTCCATCCAATCTGACAGAGCTTGAGGGATTCTGCAAAGAAGAATGGGCAGAAATGTTCCTCTTTTGCAAAGCTGGTAGAGACATCCCCAAAAAGACCTGCAGCTGGAATTGCAGTGAAAGGGGGTCCTACAAAGTTATGACTCCGGGGGGCTGAATACAAATGCCGCCAAACTTTTCCAGTATTTATTTGTAAAAAATTTTGCAAACCATTTCTCATTTTCCTTCCACTTCACAATTATGTGCCACTTTGTGTTGGTCTATCACATCAAATCCCAATAAAAATACATTTCCTTTCTTGGTTTTAACATGAAAAAATGTGGAAAATTTCAAGGGGTATGAATACTTTTTCAAGGCACTGTATATCAGGTGATCTAAGTGTAACTTCAGCCTTTTTGTTTCGTAGTGGAATATGAAGGACTTTTCTTGCTGTCTGTAGTTCCATCATTAAGAATTCCCTGCACTTCCTATCTCAGAGACACAACAGGAATTAAGTTGAAATTTCCACAAAATGAAGGGAAATTCGAGATCTCATGCACATTGGATGTTTGTCCAGGTCTTCTAAAAGCATTGTGAAAACTGCGCCTAAAGCCGCTGTATTTAAAAATGAGATTTAATTCATTATTGAATCTATACAATAAAAGTCTTCGATAATAATGTGTCTTTAATGATTTGCTGTGTTTTCTGCTATGGGGCCTATTTACATATTTGTGGTATGTCATGCAATAGGCCCCTTTCACACTTTGCGATTTGGAATTACGGACAGAATCGCTGCCATTTTGTCCGTGACTCCAAATCCCGTGGAAATTGCTGCAAAACACTTGACGTGCGTTTGGTTGCCATTGTCCTTAATAAGGATACGATTCTGCCATGATTGTCATGTGGCAATTGCGGCAAACCATGCCTTTATAAATTGCACAAAGATTGTCGCCCAAATAGAAGCTCTTTTTGGGTGACAAACGTACATAGGGCATCCCATTGAAGTGAATGGGCAGGTCCTATGCGACGCACAGAATCTCATTAGAATCACGCTTTGAACGGGCCTTAATGTGCATAACATTTGGTGCCAATGCACCAACACGTCTGGAAAATCAGATGAATCACAAAACGATGGTGCCTTGGGGATGCCATTCAAAATGAACGTAACGTCACGTCACCACGCCTTGCAGTAATGCACTCAATAACCAGCACAATGGTGTAAATGGGCCCTGAATGCAGTTTTGTAATGAGTCGGCGGTCGTAGATTTCCTACCTTCTGGTCGTCTCACACAGCACAGCAATTATGCCATTCAAAATAAATTGCAATGTAGCAATGAATGCAACGTCACGTCACCACGTCTTGCGATAACACACTCATTACCCGGCACAATGGTGTAAATGGGCCCTGAATGCAGTTTTGTAATGAGTCGGCGGTCGTAGATTTTCTCCCCTCTAGCCGTCTCATACAGCACAGCGATTGCGCCATTCAAAATGAACTGCAATGCAGCAATGAATGAATGTAACGTCACGTCACCACGCCTTATGATAACGCACTCATTACCCGGCACAATGGTGTAAATGGGCCCTGAATGCAGTTTTGTAATGAGTCGGTGTTCGTATATTTTCTTCCCTCTGGCTTTCTCATACAGCACAACAATTGTGCCATTCAAAATGAATTGCAATGTAGCAATGAATGTAACGTCACATCACCACGCCTTGCAGTAACGCGCTCATTACCCAGCAAAATGGTGTAAACGGGCCCTGAATGCAGTTTTGTAATGAGTCGGTGGTCATAGATTTTCTACCGTCTGGCCGTCTCATACAGCACAGCGATTGTGTCATTCAAAATTAAATGCAATGCAGTTATGAATGTAATGTCACGTCACCACGTCTTGCGGTAACACTCTCATTACCCAGCAAAATGGTGTAAATGGGCCCTGAATGTAGTTTTGTATTGAGTCGGCGGTCGTAGATTTTCTCCCCTCTGGCTTTCTCATACAGCACAGCCATTAAGCCATTGAAAATAAATTGCAATGCAGCAATGAATGCTGGTCGCAGATTTTCTACCGTCTGGCCGTCTCATACAGCACAGCGATTGTGTCATTCAAAATTAAATGCAATGCAGTTATGAATGTAATGTCACGTCACCACGCCTTACGGTAACGCGCTCATTACCAGGCACAATGGTGTAAATGGGCCCTGAATGCAGTTATGTAATGAGTCGGCAGCAGGGGCGGACTGACCATTTGGAAACTCGGGTACTGCCCCAGGGCGCGGGGTCAGTAGGGGGCCCCATTAGATGCCCCTGGTACCTTTTTCATAGGCTTTTTTGAGTTTGGGCAAGCACACAGGGGCCCCACGATCCCCTATTGCCTGGGGGCCCCATGAGTTGTCAGTCCACCCCTGATCGGTCATAGATTTCCTACCTTCTGGCCATCTCATACAGCACGATTATGCCATTGAAAATGAATTGCAATGCAGCAATGAATGTAACGTCACCACGCCCTGCGGTAACATGCTCATTACCCGGCACAATGGTGTAAATGGGCCCTGGATGCAGTTTTGTAATGAGTCGGCGGTCTTAAATTTTCTCCCCTTTGGCTTTCTCATACAGCACAGCGATTAAGCCATTGAAAATGAATTGCAATGAATGCAACGTCACGTCACCACGCCTTGTGGTAACGCACTCATTACCGGGCACAATGGTGTAAATGGGCCCTGCATGCAGTTTTGTAATAAGTCGGCGGTCGTAGATTTTCTACCCTCTGGCCGTCTCATACAGCACAGCGATTGTGTTTCGGAGAGGTTAAGTGTCTTTTGATCCCTGGTAACAGCATCCCTCCGAGGTCACATAATAAAGGTAACCTGAATTCATTCAAAGAGCTGGACTGGGTTACACCCTGCCCTCCTGAACCAGCGCGGCGGCACCTCTTCAATCATTTACCACCCGGCCCGGCCGACTCTCACAATCTCAGGGGCAGCCAAGAATGAAATCCATTATTCCCTTAGGCTGGCCGTACACTCGAGTATTCGTAAGAAACGTCTTTGCCAGTCATTCGGAAGCACTCGTTTGCTTTTAACCTTCGACTTTAGAACGAATGTACTTTACCAAATGACAACCACCTACACCTTTAGAAAAAAATTTCCATATCACTGCGGTCAAAAATAAACGTCGATTAAGGATTAGAAAATCGAACAAACATGAAAAATGTCATATGCAATTCTACTAGTGTATAAATATAGACTGTTGGGGGTTCGAAGTCAGTTTCTAGAAAAAAAAAAGATTGTTTCTTGTGAACAAAAAGTGACAGAAAGAGCCTTGTGCGACTTGCCATGCGACTTTGGGGTCCAAAGTCACATGACAAGTCGCACCCCGTGTTGCCCAGTGAGTACCGTTCAAATTTGTGCGACTTCAAGCCGGGGCAGACTAGTTTCTGCACTACTTTCCTACGACTTCTGATGCAACTCTAGTCCAGTGAATGTAAAGTTGGATCAAAAGTCACACCAAAAGTCACATCAAAGTCACTGGAATTCAAGCGAGTTTAGAGATGTGCTGATGTGAATAGAGCCTAACTGTTCTCCATTTTTTTCCCCATCTCCCAGTCTGTGCTCTACAGCCCTCAAGTGAATGAACTAGTTTTAACCCTTATATTGCCACAGCTATAACTATTATGGTGGGGCAGGCCTGGCCCACATGGAAGAAAAATATATTTGAAATGCTAAAATTTTGGCCATATTCAATATATTAATAAATAAATATATATATATATACTGCATGTTGAAATGCGTTTTTATTACAAAATATATGAAAAATATTTTTAAAAATACATTTCAAATATACTGTGTATCTTTAAAAATACATATCTACATTTTTGGAATGTATTTACAAATATACGTAAACATATATGTTAAAATTATTATTATTATACAGGATTTATATAGCGCCAACAGTTTGCTCAGCGCTTTACAATATAACGGGAGACAATACAGCAACAATACAGTTCAATACAAGAGGGATAGGAGGGCCTGATCCTTGGAGCTTACAATCTAAGAGGGAGGGGTTAGTGGTACAAAAGGTAGTAACTGTGGGGGATAGACTGGTAGGAAGAGTAGAAGATTCCAGTATTAGCTGAGGGCAGGATAGGCTTCCCCGAAGAGATAGGTTTTCAGAAATCGCCTAAAAGTGAGCAGAGTAGGCGATAGTCTGATAAATTGGGGTAGAGAGTTCCAGAGGATGGGCGAAGCTCTGGAGAAGTCCTGGAGACGAGCATGGGAGGAGGAGACAAGGGAGCTAGAGAGCAGGAAGTTGTGCGAGGAGCGGAGAGTACGGTTTGGGTGATATTTGGAGACAAGATTGGTGATGTAATTTGGGGCAGAGTTAATGGCTTTTTAAATATATATTTTTTAAATATATTCTTCAGATTTTTTTTAACATATTTAAAAAAGTAATTTTAACATATATTTTTACAAGCATTTGGAAATGCATTCCAAAAATGTAGATTTGTATTTTTAAAGACATACAGTATATTTGAAATGTATTTTTAAAAATATTTTTCATATATTTTGTATTAAAAACGCATTTCAGCATGCAGTGTATATATATATATATATTGAAATAGATTTTGAAATATATTGAATATGGCCAAAATTGTAGCATTTCAAATATATGGCAATATATTTGGGAAGAATATTTTTTAAATATATTTCAAATATATTTTTCTTCCATATGGGGGTTCACACCAATGCATTTTTTAGAGCATTTTGCAGAAACACCCTACAGTCCATTTAACATGGTTTCCTATGGGACATGTTCACATCTACACACCTTTTCAGCCGCTGTGTTTTTGGAAAGGGTCAGGGACCTTTTTAAAAGCAACTCTGTGACCAAGCCCCCTAATGGGTCAGCGAAACACGTCAGCAGGAAAGCCAGAGTGATGGCTGAGGCCACTCACTACACACTGTTTCTCTCTGACTCCTGGGAATACACAGGACTACACCAGAGCTGATTTGAATGTTGGAAGCTGATAGTCTTCAATTTTAATGTAAGATATTTAACTACCTGCCGACCGCAGATAGCCGAATGACGGCTTCACTGCGGCCGGCCAGTTCTGAGTGGACGTAATATGACGTCCCCCCAGAACGCGCTCTCCTGCGCGCCCCAGGGGGCGCGCACCCGGCGATCTCCGTGATTGCTGTGTCCTACGGACACAGCTGATCACGTGATGTGGTAAAAGGCCAATCACAGCGGCCTTTTACCACCTGATCAGCGGTGTCCAATGACACGCTGATCAGAGGGAAATGCAAGTGCCGGTTCTCGGCTGCACTTTCCTCACGCTGTCAGATCGTGAGGAAAGTACTGCCGAGAACCGGCAGTTGTCAGAGCGGGGATCGGCACCGATCATCAGGGCACTGATGATCAGTGCCCTGATGATCGGTGCCCAGCAGTGCCACCCGCAAGTTCCGCCCACCTGTGCCCAGCAGTGCGCCCACTAGCTCCGCCCACCTGTGCCCAGCAGATCACCCACCTGTGCCCAGCAGTGCACCCACCTGTGCCCAGCAGTGCACCCACCTGTGCCACTCTGCAGTGCCACCTACCTGTGCCCAGAAGTGCCACCTACATGTGCCCAGCAGTGCCACCCACCTGTGCCCACCCACCTGTGCCCACCAGTGCCATCCACCTGTGCCCACCCACCTGTGCCCACCCACCAGTGCTGTCCACCAGTGCCACCCACCAGTGCAGCCCAGCAGTGCTGCCAGTCAGTGCCACCAGTCAGTGCCCAGGGGTTGTGCCAGTCAGTGCCGCCAGTTAGTGCCCAGCAGTGATGCCAGTCAGTGCCGTCTATCAGTACCCATCATCAGTGTCACCTATCAGTGCCGCCTATCCGTGACACCTCATTAGTGCTGTCTATCAGTGCCGCCTATCCGTGCCACCTCATTAGTACTGCCTATCAGTGCCCTTTAGTGCTGCCTATCAGTGCCCATCAGTGCCGCCTAATCAACGCACATCAGTGAAGGAGAAAAAATGCCTGTTTGAAAAATTTTATAATAGAAACAAAGAAACTTTTTTTTTTTTTTTCAAATTTTTTGCACTTTTTTATTTATAGCGCAAAAAGTAAAGCGCCCAGTGGCGATTAAATACCACCAAAAGAAAGCTCTATTTGTGAGAAAAAAATGATCAAAATTTCATATGGGTACAATGTTGCATGACTGCGCAATTGTCAATCAAAGTGCGGCAGCGCTGAAAGCTGAAAATTGGCCTGGTAAATAAGGGGGTATAAGTGCCTGGTAGGCAAGGGGTTAATAAAGATTTATATATTTTACGATATACAGCTGATTATCTTCTATCTCACCTTATGAGGAATATGGAAGAGTGGCAACAGGAACATTAGGAAGCCTGGAGAGTGTTACTATCCACTGGTTTTAAAAGCCTGTCATTTATTTCTAAAGGTTAATTATCCATTGTTGCACCAGTTGGAAGAGATCACTTTTATTTTTTCACTAATATTGAGTTTGTAGTGCTCACTATTAGAGTTTTGGGGTTTTGGGTATTCATTTCACTATTTGGAGTGATCACATATGTTTTATAGTTTGGAGTTGGAATGGTCACTATTTTGATTATTGTCACGAGTATATTTACTTATTGAGAGATTGATATATTGTTTAAAGTTTTTTTTTTTGTTTTTTTTTATTATTATTCACGTGTGAGTATACGTTATGCAGTTGTCATGATATACTGTTTTCACAAGTTTGCATGTTTGTTCAGTTAAAAGGTAATACACTATCATAAGTTTATTTCTTTGAGGTTTTGGAAATTCCATACTGGATGATTAAAGAGCGATACGAGTTTGCTTGAGAATTTGGAAAGACATCTTTACAGAGACACTTTGGACATTTTTTTGGGATGTTTAGTTTGATATAATTTTGGGATATATTTATTTATTTTATGATTTATTTTTTGTATCTAATTAATTTATGTGTGTATCATTTATATTATTTATTGGGATAGATTTATTTGTGTTTAAAAAAGAGTTTAGTTACATGTACTTTCAAGGGTGAAAGTTTACTTTTCTTTTGGGAATAGTAGTTATTTTCTAGGTGATAGGGTGCGGAATTTTGTTTATTGATTATTGTAAAGCTGGCCTTACACCAGTAGCTCTCCATTCTAATAACTCCCATTTTCAGAATATTCGTTTGATTATCTAGGACGGGTGTCGGCAACCCGCGGCTCCAGAGCCGCATGCGGCTCTTTTTCACCTTTGCTGCGGCTCCGGAGCACACTGCCCACCAGGTGACAGGCAATAGGGTTGCCGTAGCTCAGTGGTCGGCAAGCCGCGGCTCTTTACACATTTTAATGCGGCTCTTCTGTGTGCCGGGCGCCCGCTCCCCTCCCTCCTCTCGGGCGGCCGCCCCAAAAGTCAGGACTCTGCAGCTAGCCCAGCAATGGGCAAACTACGGCCCGGCGGACCTTTTAATCCGGCCCGCGGAGCGTGGCAAACATTGGCTGTCAGGATGTAGGCGGGGCAGCGTGACGAACTCCTCTCCTCTCACAGTCCGCCATGAAGACCAGAACGGCGCGGGAACATGGCGAGAGGAACGCGCGGAGCAAAGGTAAGTGAATTGACACAATATGGGGAATGAATTACTATAGGGGGGATGAATTACTATATGGGGGATGAATTACTATGGGGGATGAATTACTATGGGGGATGAATTACTATATGGGGGATGAATTACTATATGGGGGATGAATTACTATATGGGGGATGAATTACTATGGGGGATGAATTATTATATGGGGGATGAATTACTATATGGGGGATGAATTACTATAGGGGGGATGAATTACTATAGGGGGGATGAATTACTATATGGGGGATGAATTACTATGGGGGATGAATTACTATGGGGGATGAATTACTATATGGGGGATGAATTACTATATGGGGGATGAATTACTATATGGGGGATGAATTACTATATGGGGGATGAATTACTATATGGGGGATGAATTACTATGGGGGATGAATTACTATATGGGGGATGAATTACTATATGGGGGATGAATTACTATGGGGGATGAATTACTATATGGGGGATGAATTACTATGGGGGATGAATTACTATATGGGGGATGAATTACTATGGGGGATGAATTACTATATGGGGGATTAATTACTATGGGGGATGAATTACTATGTGGGGGATGAATTACTATGGGGGATGAATTACTATGGGGGATGAATTACTATATGGGGGATGAATTACTATGGGGGATGAATTACTATGGGGGATGAATTACTATGGGGGATGAATTACTATGGGGGATGAATTACTATATGGGGGATGAATTACTATGGGGGATGAATTACTATATGGGGGATGCATTACTATGGGGGATGAATTACTATGGGGGATGAATTACTATAGGGGGGATGAATTACTATGGGGGATGAATTACTATATGGGGGATGAATTACTATATGGGGGATGAATTACTATGGGGGATGAATTACTATATGGGGGATGAATTACTATGGGGGATGAATTACTATATGGGGGATGAATTACTATGGGGGATGAATTACTATATGTGGGATGAATTACTATATGGGGGATGAATTACTATGGGGGATGAATTACTATATGGGGGATGAATTACTATGGGGGATGAATTACTATATGGGGGATGAATTACTATATGGGGGATGAATTACTATGGGGGATGAATTACTATATGGGGGATGAATTACTATGGGGGATGAATTACTATATGGGGGATGAATTACTATGGGGGATGAATTACTATATGGGGGATGAATTACTATGGGGGATGAATTACTATATGGGGGATGAATTACTATGGGGGATGAATTACTATATGGGGGATGAATTACTATGGGGGATGAATTACTATATGGGGGATGAATTACTATATGGGGGATGAATTACTATGTGGGATGAATTACTATATGGGGGATGAATTACTATGGGGGATGAATTACTATGGGGGATGAATTACTATGGGGGATGAATTACTATATGGGGGATGAATTACTATGGGTGATGAATTACTATAGGGGGGATGAATTACTATGGGGGATGAATTACTATATGGGGGATGAATTACTATGGGGGATGAATTACTATATGGGGGATGTATTTTCAGTTTTAAAAATGTGACTCTCAAAATAAATTTCAATCGTGGTTTTGGCGAGATTTGGCTCAGTTGAAAAAAAAGGTTGCCCACCACTGATCTAGGAGTTCATGAATTCAACAATTGCATTTGAGTGAGCAGAAAAATTAAAGGATAGGGATAGAATTTTTTTATCAAATCTAAAGCTGACCATACACCTGTAGAATTTGGTTGGAACATTCGGACAAGAAAGGATCAGAATGATTAGTATGAGCGGTTGATGGCACTTTCATGGACTCAACAATTTGGAATGAATTTCATACTTTAAACTTTGGCCTGCTGGCCACGTCTGGACCACTACAAGATTTGATCTGGCTTGCAGCTTGTGTGCACAGATTGAATATACAGATGAGTTGGTGTCTGCTGATGGGGACCGTGATATAAGAGGGCTCTGATGTAAGCAGGGACTCTGATGAGGACCCTGATATAAGGGGAACTCTGATGAGGACACTGATGTAAGGAGGTCTCTGATGTGTGAGTGATTCTGATGGGGACACTGATGTAAGGGGAACTCTGATGTCGGGAGGAACTCTGATGAGGACCCTGATATAAGGGGGGCTCTGATGAGGACACTGATGTAAGGAGGACTCTGATGTGAGGGAGACTCTGATGGGGACACTGATGTAAGGAGAATTCTGATGTAAGGAGGAACTCTGATGAGGACACTGATGTAAAGGGGACTCTGATGAAGACTCTGATGTGAGGGCGATTCTTATGGAGACACTGCTGTAAGGTGTACTCTGATGTTAGGGGGAACTCTGATGAGGACACTGATGTAAGGAGGACTCTGATGGGGACACTAATGTAAGGAGGACTCTGATGGGGGCACTGATGTAAGGGAGGACTCCTAAGATTGATTCTGATTTAAAGGGGGACTCCTAAGATGGATTGTGATGTAATGTGGAACTCTGATGGGGAACCTGATATGTAAGCGGGACTCTGAAGGGGGGCTCCTAAGGCAGACTCTGATTTAAGGGGGGACTCTGATGAGGACCCTAAAATAAGGGGAACTCTAATGTAAGGGGGAACTCAGATGACATCTCTGATGTACGGGGGACTTTTATGAGAACACTAATGTAAGGAAGGAGGGCTTGTAAGATGGACTCTGATGTAAGGGGGAACCCTAAGATGGACTCTGATTTAAGGGGGAACTCCTAAGATGATGTAAGGGATACTCTGATGGGGACACTGATGTTAGGTGGACTCTGATAAGGACTCTGATGTAAGGGGGACTCTGATGGGGACACTGATGTAAGGGGGACACTGATGGGAACACTGATGTAAGGGTTGACTCCTAAGATGGACTCTGATGTAAGGGGGCACTTTGATGGGGTCACTGTTGTAAGGGGGGACTCCTAGGATTTACTGGGATTTGGGGTGTTATCCTAAAATGGACTTTCATGTAAGTGGGCACTCTGATCGGGACCCTGATGTGTAAGGGGGACTCTGATGAGAACTCTGACAAAAGGGGAACTCTAATCTAAGGGGGGCTCTTATGAGGACAGCGATGTAAGGGGGGGCTCGTATGGAGGACTCTGATGTAAGGAGGAACACTAAGATGGACTCTTCCACACATTTTCAGCTCATATCCACACATCGTGTGTAATACAATCCATTCGTTTCAATGGGCTGCCCTACGTGTGAGAATGGCAGAAAAGTCTTTGATTCCCAAAAACAATACAATGAATGGCGTCTCCATGTGTCTGTTAAAGGCCAGCGCATGTCTCTGCATGTCGGGAACATGTGCGATTCTGCGTTTGTTCCTAACACACATACATGTGAACTTAGCCTGATGAGATGAGGGGACGAGGGAAGGGCGTTGGCTTTAATGCACCAAAAACCATGCATGGCGCATTTGCCACAGCGCTCCGACTTTGTTGATGCATATACAGTGAGGAACAGAAGTTTTTGAACACCCTGCGATTTTGCAAGTTCTCCCACTTAGAAATCATGGAGGGGTCTGAAATTCACATTGTAGGTGCATTCCCACTCTGAGAGACTGAATTAAAAAAAAATTCAGGAAATCACATTGTATGATTTGTAAAGAATGTATTTGTCTTGCACTGCTGAACAGAAGTATTTGAACACCTAAGAAACAGCAAGAATTCTGTCTCTCAAAGACCTGTTACTGTGCCTTTAAAAAGTCCACCTCTACTCCACTCATTAATCTAACTTAGTAGCACCTGTCTGAGCTCTTTAAAGACACCTGTCCACCCCACAGTCAGTCAGACGCCAACTACTACCATGGGCAAGAGCAAAGAGCTGTCTAAAGACACCAGAGACAAAATTGTGGACCTCCACAAGGCTGGAAAGGGCTACGGGGCAATTGCCAAGCAGCTTGGTGAAAATAGATCAACTGTTGGAGCAATTGTTAGAAAATGGAAGAGGCTAAAGACGACTGTCAGTCTCCCTCGGACTGGGGCTCCATGCAAGATCTCACCTCGTGGGGTATCACTGATGATAAGAAAGGTGAGGAATCAGCCCAGAACTACAAGGGAGGAGCTGGTCAATGACATGAAGAGAGCTGGGATCACAGTTTCAAAGGTCACTGTCGGTAGAACACTACGCCGTCATGGTTTCAAATCATGCATTGCACGGAAGGTTCCCCTGCTCAAGTCATCACATGTCCAGGCCCATCTGAAGTTTGCCAATGACCATCTGGATGATCCAGAGGAGGCATGGGAGAAAGTCATGTGGACAGATGAGACCAAAGTAGAACTTTTTGGTCTAAACTTCACTCGTCGTGTTTGGAGGAAAAAGAAGGATAAGTTGCATCCCAAGAACACCATCCCTACTGTGAAGCATGGGGGTGGTAACATCATGCTTTGGGGGTGCTTTTCTGTGAAGGGGACAGGATGACTGCACTGTATTAAGGAGAGGATGAATGGGGCCATTTATTTTGAGATTTTGAGCAACAACCTCCTTCCCTCAGTCAGAGCATTGAAGATGGGTCGTGGCTGGGTCTTCCAACATGACAACGACCCGAAGCACACAGCCAGGATAACCAAGGAGTGGCTCCGTAAGAAGCATATCAAGGTTCTGGAGTGGCCTAGCCAGTCTCCAGACCTAAATCCAATAGAACATCTTTGGAGGGAGCTGAAACTCCGTGTTGCTCCGAACCCTGACAGATCTAGAGGAGATGTGTGTGGAGGAGTGGGCCAAAATCCCTGTTGCAGTGCAAACCTGGTCAAGAACTACAGGAAACGTCTGACCTCTGTAATTGCAAACAAAGGCTCCTGTACCAAATATTAACACTGATTTTCCAAGGTGTTCAAATACTTATGTTCAGCAGTGCAAGACAAATACATTCTTTACAAATCATACAATGTGATTTCCTGAATTTTTTTTAAATTCTGTCTCTCAGAGTGGGAATGCACTTACAATGTGAATTTCAGACCCCTCCATGATTTCTAAGTGGGAGAACTTGCAAAATCGCAGGGTGTTCAAATGCTTATGTTCCTCACTGTAATAGGCAGGATCCCCTAAAACGGACTTTGCGGAGAGGACTGAGTCCGTCATCCATCTCCATTTCCAACAGATACTGGAAGACAGTGGCGTCCCGTGACCGCACAGGGTGACACCGGACCCGCTCCACAAAAAGGTAAGTTGTAAAGCAAGCCGACGATCCCCACAGGGTGGATCGGATCTTCGGATTGAGCATAATGGAACGGAGTCCGATCCATTATGCTCAATCCACAGATCCGATCCATTCTGCGGGGATCGTCGGAGGGGGTGTCACCAAGTGTTACCACACCGGGTGACACTAACCCTAGGGGCGCCTCTGCTGGAAGAGCTGTGATTGCTGTCGGTGAAGGGCAGGGCCGTGGATAAGGGGGTACCACCAATCCTCCTGTACGGGGCCCAGGCCAGCTGGGTGAACCGGGTATGGGCAGGGAGGGTGATCGACACGTTGGGGGGGGGGGGGGGGCAATTACTGGAACCGATCCCCTGTATGGCTCTTTCTGCAGCAGCTGAAAGCTGGATTCTTCTCCTCTCCCTCCTGCTGGCTTTCATCTGCTGTAGAGAGCCCTAGAGGGGATCAGTTCCAGTAATTGCCCCTCTGCAGCACCCATCACCCTCTCTGTGCACCATATGCTGCCAGTGCCCCTACCCCTGCAGTGTTGCTGGCTTCCCAGCTGCAAGCACACACTATGATCCTTCAGGATGGAGAGTGGGGGAAGGGTCTGGTAAATATGTTGCATTTACCAGCCCCTTCCTTTCTTGAATGAACACAACGAGTGATCAGTAATGATCACTCACTGTATTCGTTCATGTTCTGTCTCTCCAATCTAAGCATTGAAAGTGTGAACTCTGTAACTTACAGTTGTGATGAGATAGCGATAACTCCAATCTTAGTTGAATAACACAGGCAGTGACTCGATGCAGATAACACCTTGTAGATCTTGTGAAGTTTATTCCATACACTGAGAGAATCTTACAAAAATGAACATCGGATAGGTCAAAAGATCATAATGTGCTCTGCTTCATGACATGAGGCTTGAACCTGAAATGCATTACTGGGAAAAAGGGGCGGAGCTATCTATACAGCAAGAGCTAAACCAGAGGAAAGGGAGGAGCAGAGACAAAATATAGAGAACACTTAAAGGCATATGACAGTCATGTTAAACATGACAGTTCATAACAGGGGAGGACTAACCATTTGAGCACTCGGGCACTGCCCGAGGGCCCGGGTTCAGTAGGGGGCCCCATGAGATGCCTCTAATACCTTTTATAGGCTTTTTTGTGTGTGGTTTGAGTGTGGGCAAGGACACAGGGGCCCCATGATCCCTTATTGCCCGGGGGCCCCATGAGTTGTCAGTCCTCCCATGGTTCATAACTGAAGCATAGTATACTGTATTTTTTGGGGGGGCCCTGTCCGGTTGGCTGTATGGGGCCCCATGGTTTCTAACAGCAGCCCTGGTGAAGGGAACTTTGCCGTGTCTTGCCGTCCGTCATGCAGCACTGATTCGGTCTATTCATACCCATGAAGCATGCAGCGTCATAAAATCTTCATGAGGTGTCACGTTCTTATAGAGCAGAATAACAGACGAGATAAACTAGTGACACCGGATCCCATCATAACAATCGGCCCCGTCCTCCATACAGAGCGCACGCCGGACGGGGACAATGGCTGCACAACTATGAATGCCTTCAATAATATATGAACCGCTTCTGCGAATCTAATAAAGGTGACGCAGGCAGACCGAGGAAAATATAACACCTTCATCTGCCCTGCGAGGACTCTGTCTAGTTTCTGATCTCTGTGGGGATGTCCCGGTATTTTGTTATAGGACCAAAAACTTGTAAAAATCGTCGGAGCAACTTCCATAGTTTCTAACCGTCACCATAGAGTGTACCTGTACTATTCTGCCCCACTTTTCTGACATTTGTTTTGTCTTGTATTGAACTGCATTAGGGTTTTGTTGTTTTGTAGTATGCTGACATGCACTACAACTTGCATACTAATGTGGTTTTGGTATATTCCTTTGTCCCCCCCCTCCCTTTCCTTTTTAATGCTAGTTAGTTTAGTCCTAGCCAGGGGCGGACTGACCATTCGGGTACTCGGGCACTGCCCGAGGGCCCAGGGTCAGTTGGGGGCCCCATGAGATGACCCTGGTACCTTTCATAGGCTTTTTTAGATGTGGTTTGAGTGTGGGCAAGGACACAGGGGCCTCATGATCCCCTATTGCCCTGGTCCTAGCTAGACCCTCCCCACTTCTCCCATGTTCCCTAAGTCAGCGTTAGTTATTCACAGAGATAGGTCTCATGCACACCTTTCCTGGATAGGTCTCATCAGGGGCGGACTGACAACTCATGGGGCCCCCGGGCAATAGGGGATCATGGGGCCCCTGTGTCCTTGCCCAAACTCAAAAAAGCCTATGAAAAAGGTACCAGGGGCATCTCATGGGGCCCCCTACTGACCCTGGGCCCTCGGGCAGTGCCCGAGTTTCCAAATGGTCAGTCCGCCCCTGGGTCTCATGCACACCTTTCCTCCTGGCAGCTGCGTTTTGGCAGAAAAAAACACTTATGCAGGCCATACATGGTTCAAATTCCAAAGATTTTTCGTCTAAAAACGTTGTTCGCTCAGTAATCCGATGGTGCCATCAATGATTTTGAAAATCGTCCGACCAAGTCATAAAGTTCACCCCAAATAACAGGCGAAACTTCTGTTCCTTCCAGGTCACGGCTTATGCGCATATTCTTTTCGGAAAAATTATTGTAGGATTTGACCATCATTGAGTCGAAAATCGGTCTTTTTTAACAAATTTTCCAACATGCCCGATCACCGAAAAGGGGAGGAACCATGAAAATCGGCCGGTGCCATTGACCCACTAACAGAGTGAAAAGCGGCCGATTATTCTTAGGTCGGATTTTTGAACGAAAAATCGGTCGAATTTCGACCCATGTATGGCCGGCCTTAACGCTTGTAAATGGCTGTCACGTGTTTAGGCGCGTCAAGCGCTTGTGTTTTAATCAATTTAATTTACCAGAATATTTTTTCGTCTGAAAATTGAAAACGTCGTTCGCTCGGTAATCCGATGGCGCCATCAATGATTTTGAAAATCGGCCGACCAAGTCATAAAGTTCACCCCATATATCAGGTGAAACTTCTGTTCCTTCCAGGTCACGGCTCATGCGCATATTCTTTTGGGAAAAATTATCGTACGATTTGACCATCATTGAGTCAAAAATCGGTCGTTTTTCACAAATTTTCCAACATGCCCAATCACCGAAAAGGGGAGGAACCACGAAAATCGGCCGGTGCCATTGACCCACTAACAGAGTGAAAATCGGCCGATTATTCTTAGGTCCGATTTTTGAACGAAAAATTGGTCGAATTTCGACCCATGTATGGCCGGCCTTAACGCTTGTAACTGGCTGTCACGTGTTTAGGCGCGTCAAGCGCTTGTGTTTTAATCAATTTAATTTACCAGAATATTTTTTCGTCTGAAAATTGAAAACGTCGTTCGCTCGGTAATCCGATGGCGCCATCAATGATTTTGAAAATCGGCCGACCAAGTCATAAAGTTCACCCCATATATCAGGTGAAACTTCTGTTCCTTCCAGGTCACGGCTCATGCGTGTATTCTTTTCGGAAAAACGATCGTACGATCTGACCATCATTGAGTCGAAAATCTGTAGTTTTTCATGAATTTTCCAACATGCCCGATCACCGAAAAGGGGAGGAACCACGAAAAATCGCCCGGTGCCATTGACTCATAACAGACCGAAAATCGGCTGATTATTCTTAGAAAAATCGGTGAAATTTCAACCCATGTATGGCCGGCTTTAACGCTTGTAAACAGCTGTCACGTGTCAAGCACTTGTGTTTTAATTCATTTCAGTGACCAGAATAACAATTTATTCTGGCCATTGAAATAAATTAATTCTCGAGTGCTAAACGCGCCTAGTGTACATACGCATTTAAATGTATTTACATGCGCCAAGTGTTTTTTTCTCTGCCACAATGCCGCTGCTCCTGGATGCCCTGGCAGTGGGTTTTTTTTTCCTGCAGGGGCGCTTAGAGGCAGAAAGAAATAAATGCCAAACGCCCCTAGGAGTTAAAAACATCCGTTGTGCATGAGGCTTTAAGGCTCCGGAATGTCATTGTTTTCTTACACTTGAAGACTGGAAAAATGACCTCTGTACTGCAATGACCTCAATTGTATTGAATTCCAGTTCTGATTGGTGAGTTAAGCTGCCTGTGGATGGTATCACATCAGCAAGTGACCATACTCTCCGAACAGACTGGGTTTACTGGGTTTAAGGATGTGGCGGGAGCATTTGTAACAAGACATGTACTGAAATGTTTCCAAAGGGCTGATATACCTTTTTGGGAGAAAATGCTGCTTTAGGTTCTCTTCAGTGCTGGTCACACTACCAAAAATCTGTATTTTCATCTTTAAGTGATCTCAGGTTGGCACAGTATATTTTTGCGATCGATTGCGATGTATTGGACTGTACAATGTCACCTTGAGTCCTGATGCACAATTGACCTTTTTACAGCGGCTGTTTTTGGCTTTTGACGTTTTTTTTTTCTACAGCCAGTAAACCCCCCAGCATGTTATCCTATGTGTCCATGTACATATAGACTGCAATCAGCAGGGATGTTTTTTGGCTGGAAAAAAAACCAAGGAGTAGCAGTTTCTAGAGGAGTATTTTTTAGCTGTAAAACCGCTCTAATGCTGCAAAACGCTGTAAAACACGCAAACTGCAGTTTTTGGACATTTTTTTGATAAAAAAAACCCAGGAGTAGCGGTTTCTAGAGGAGTTTTTTTTAGCTGTAAAACCGCTCTAATGCTGCAAAACGCTGTAAAACACGCAAACTGCAGTTTTTGGACATTTTTTTGATAAAAAAAAAATTTAAAAAACATAAAAACACTAAAAACGCAAACACAGAAAAACATGGGAAAACGCTGCTAATTGCGGCAAAACGCCGCTAAATGCTAAAAAAATCTGAAGTTCTTAACGTGGCTTTACACAGCTATCGTTACCAGAGTTATCAAAATGTCCCGTGTGCATGAGGGGGGAGGAAGGGACCCTGAAACATTGGTTTCTTATGACTGCTGGTGACTTTGTATCTTCATATCCGGTCCTGGCATGGCACCATCTGTAGCAATCACTTGGAGCACCCACCTGTAGGTAGGTGCTGCTTGTTCTGCTGCTGATGCCACTGTTAAGCTGAAGAGTGGTGCTGCCACTCGGTCAGGTTAGCAGGACAGAGGAGAGAGGCAATGATCGTAAGATCACGAGCTCACTTCCTAATTTGGGGAATAAACAAAGCAGTTCGGTGACTGATGTTACTTATTTCTGCTGCTTGGGAAGCCTGTCTGAGGACTGGTATGTCCTCTGTATAGAACTCCAAGCAGTAACCTTGGGGGAACCTTATCTCTTGTTTTGGACAGGAGATTTCATTGGCCTTCTTGGACCCAAAGGGGATATACTGTATCATGTGATTCAGATGTTCCAATTCCCTCCATGGCCACAGGTGTATACATTCAAGCCCCTAGGCATGCAGACTGCTTCTACAAACATTTGTGAAAGAATGGGTCGCTCTCAGGAGGTCAGTGACTCCAAGCGTGGTCCCGTGATAGGTTGTCACCTGTGCAATAAGTCCATCCGTGACATTTCCTGGCTACTAAATATTCCACGGATAACTGTTAGTGGGATTATAACAAAGTGGAAGTAACTGGGAACAACAGCAACTCAGCCACCAAGTGGTAGGCCACGTAAAATGACAGAGCGGGGTCAGCGCATGCTGAAGCGCACAGTGCGCAGAAGTCACCAACTGTCTGCAGAGTCAATACCTAAAGACCTCCAAACTTCATATGGCCTTCAGATTAGCACAACAACAGTGCATAGAGAGCTTCATGGAATGGGTTTCATGGCCGAGCAGCTGCATCCAAACCTTACATCACCAAGTGCCATGCAAAGCGGCGGATGCAGTGGTGTAAAGCACGCTGCCACTGGACTCTAGAGCAGTGGAGACATGTTCTCTGGAGTGAAGAATCGTGCTTCTCTGTCTGGCAATCCGATGGACATGTCTGGGTTTGGTGGTCACCAGGAGAACGGTACTTGCCTGACTGCTTTGTGCCAAGTGTAAAGTTTGGTGGAGGGGGGATTATGGTGTGGGGTTGTGCTTCAGGGGTTGGGCTTGGCCCTCTAGTTCCAGTGAAGGATACTCTTAAGGCGTCACCATACCAAGACATTTTGGACAATTTCATGCTCCCAACTTTGTGGGAAGAGTTTGGGGATGGTCCCTTCCTGTTCCAACATGACTGCACACCAGTGCACAAAGCAAGGTCCATAAAGACATGGATGAGTGAGTTTGGGGTGGAGGAACTCGACTGGAACAGAGTCCTGACCTCAACCCCATAGAACACCTTTGGGATGAATTAGAGCGGAGACTGAGCCAGGCCTTCTCCTCCGACATCAGTGCCTGACCTCACAAATGCACTTCCGGAAGAATGGTCAAACCTTCCCATAGACACCCTCCTAAACCTTGTGGACGGCCTTCCCAGAAGAGTTGAAGCTGTTACAGCTGCAAAGGGCGGGGCCAACTCAATATTGAACCCTACGGACTAAGACTGGGGGGCTATTAAAGTTTATGTGTGTGTAAAGGCAGGCCGACCAATACTTTTGGCAATATAGTGTATATACACATGTAGCACTACCCCCTTAACAGTTTCTGAGTTTTGAGTCGCCCCTATAATTCTGCACCAGGCAACACGCCTGATGATTTTATTAAGGGGTATTAAACTTGGAAGGGGTTGAGGGATGTATGAAATGCCCAAGGAACTGTGAGCATGAAGAAAAATCTCCTCAGCAACTATGTACAAGTCCATAAACAAACAGACTGTCCTTGAAGAGCTCTCAAGCCCTTCTGGTTTACCTCCTCAGACTCCAGATTAATCCTCCTCTTCACCCAGCTGCCTGAGGGAATCCCTGGGCAAGGGGACCCAGAAACTGCCACTTGGTAAAGCAGCTCAAGATGAGGAGCTAGTTGGGTTTGCCACCTGACTGCCCTCTCCCCTTATCTGGTCCAGAGGGTGTGGTGTTACTAACTCCTCTCCTGTAAGCTTATGGGTTGGTGGCCTTCGGGCCTTATGCTGGGCTGGCTCCTTCCCTGCTTCCTCTCTCAGTTGAGGCTGAGGAATCCTCCTTCCCAGCTCCTGTCTGCAGAAAGGCCTCTCCCTGGGCCCCCTCCCAGGCTCCACACTCCAGCCTTCTCACATCATCTTCCATCTGAAACTGACCACTATGATCAGGCTCTCCCATACGTATATGCTACCCTGACCCCATGCCAAGTCTCCTGCTTGGGGATTGGTCAGAGTCCCCTGAGTTTGCAGATCAGCTCCTCCTCACCCCCACCCACTGCCTTCTAGAAACTTCTCAAGCTTCCAGAGCAGGGGGAGGTACCAGGGAATTGACCTGCAGAGCCCTCAGCCCTGACCTAAAGTAACCTGGCTGACTCATTCCAGGCTGCTATCCAGCCTCTAAATAAAAAATCTAACTAGCTCCCCCTGGCTAACTAGCTAACTAGAGGGGCGCTCTCTCTCTCTCTCTATATATATATATAGAGAGAGAGGGGGGGGAGAGAGAGAGAGAGATGCTTACACCATTGGGAGTGTCTATAGTATGGGGTATGTAGAGAGAGGAACCGTTCTTTCCAGGAACAGTTAGGTTTGGTGACAGGATAGTTTGGGGACTTTCCAGATCCCGATCTATCGTTTCTGAAATGTACCTCCCGTCATTTTTGTAATGAATATATCCCTAGTGGCTTAGATATGGTATCATTTTCTGCAATACTGCAATGAGAAAATATCCTGCATGTTGGCCACAAGATGTAGCTGCAAATCATAGGAATTAATCTATTACAAAAATGATGTGTGACGTCCGTCCAGCAAGTGTTTTAGACCTTCTAGCGCGGGGGTCAGCAACCAGTAGATCTTGGCTAAGTGGCTGGTGGATCGCGGTCTGGGCTTGCTGACCCGCCATCCCAGAGCACCAATCAGTGTGCAATGAAGAGGGACTACTTGTAAAGTTGGAGCTGTAGTAGGGAATGGGATCCGCATAAGCCGATGCCTCCTGTGTAGTGCCGGCTCCTACGCCATGTCATGGTTGGTGGGTGTAGCACCTGCCAAGTATGACCCATTCAAACGAATGAAGCTGCTCTGCAAGTGCCCTGCAACCTTGTGCAGTACAGCAAGCAAGGGGTTAAACAGGCAGAGCTGTGTGCTTTTCTCACCACCCGCTTTAAGCCCTTGGACCCTGCAGAAGTATGCAGCTGCGGGGTGCTTGAAGAGTGTCTCCATTTACTTGAATAGGTCATGATTGGCTGGCGGTAGCGCCCACCAAAAGCAACAGGGGGTTTAATTCCTGCCGCGGCATGTGTACACCTTTGACTGCTGCCTCAGCAGCTAAAGGGGTTGAGTTTGGGCGGTAAAACCCTGACTCAACCGCAGGGTTTTTCTACCCCCCAACTTTCTGTGAAGGAGCCCTAACGGTGTCGCTGCCGAACGCAACTAAGGACTCATTCACAAGTGCAGCAGGCGCTGCTGCTCCTCTGAAAAGCGATCCGAGTGTGTTTGACAGGTGGTGAGGAGGTGATACGTTGCCCTCCTCACCACCTGATTTAAACTTGTGATTGACGCGCAATGCACGCAATTGCGACACGGTAGTACGACAATTAGAGGGTTAAATCAGGTGCGAGGAGACAACACTGTGCCCGGTGATCTTTGACTTCTCCCATGTTGTTCAGGAAGATCTCCACCTCCTTAACCCTTTTGCGCACCGCTTTCGCGTCACGACAGTCACATGTCCTTGAACCCCGCCCCGCCTCCGGCTTCTGAAACTCGTACAGGGCCGGGAGGCGGGGCGGGGTTCAGGGACATGTGACTGCTGTGACCGTCACGGCGGTCACATGATCGGGTAAGGTCCCGATCGAAAGAGGAGATCGGGACCTTTCCATGAGTTCCGGATATGTGTGCTGGGAGCGCGCAGGGCGCGCGCTCTCAGCACATATGTCCTTTTTTAATAGAGCGCAAATGTGCAGCCGCTCGGCGTCTAGGCCCAGATGCTGGGAGGCCGGCGTGAAGAGGTTAAGGTTGCCTACCCCTGCTCAAGCGCATTACCATGCGTTACTTTGCACATTAAACTCTGGTTCACTCTGATGCGGTGCGGAATTCGCAGCGTTTTCAGTGTGAATTCCACACCGCATCAGAATCGCACCCCGTTCATGCGAACCGCTGCGGGTGTGTATGTTAAGTTGACAACACCTCGAAAGCGGTGCGCAAAACGCGGTGCGATGTGCAGAATCAGATCGCATAGGTGTGAATATCCATACGATCCGATTCTAGTGCGGACCAAAAAAAGGGTCCTGCATGTTTTTGGTGAAGGTGCGGTGCGAATAGATCCATACAAAATGTATGTCTCCAATCGCACTGCACACAAATCGCATGTGATTGGCACAGGAATGCGGTGCGGTTCGTGTGCGAATCACATGCGATATACCGCACCGCACATAATTGAACCTACAGTCACTCGTGGTGTGTTGGGGCAGCCTATTCATTTGGAAAAGGTGCATGTACAGCACTTTTTTTGAAGGATGGTGCACCACAGTAGCGCTCTACTACCCTGCGTTGTGGTGTGCGAAAATGCATGCGTTTGGAGTGCCATTAGGAATGAATGGCACTGCAGCACCGCAATGCTTAATATGTGCGTTTTTTGTGTTGAGGTAGTGTGGCCACTCCCACAGCGCAAACGTATAAACAGAGCCTCAGTGTTCAGGTTGCAAGCTATCGCAACATGACCTTGAGTTTGGCCGCTGCCGTCCTGGCATGTGAACAGGAACCAATCAGAATGGACATTGGCAGAACCATCCCTGCACTTTGGGTAACTTTGTAAGACACTTTATCTGCTATAGACTTGTTTCTTCCTATTTAACCCCTAATTAGCTTTCTTACTCCCTCGTCTTGTCTTTACTTTCTGATAATTACAAAATGATTTTACTACTAGGATGTGAATATTGGATTTGCTTGCATTTGTTTCATTACATCGTGTTTTTGTAGCATTGCATAAAATAAATACATAATATAAATAATATTAAATAATCATTTTTATACAAATACAAATAAATTAGGCTAGGTTCACACCTTTGCAGTTTGCATTTTGACCCGTTCATGCGTTTTTGTTGTGTTTTTGGGTTTTTTTTTTTTGTTTTGTTTTCTTGTTGCTAGGCAGATTTAAAACACAAAACGCATCTAAAAAAACACAGGAAAAACCCACTACATGCTTTTCTGCAACGTTTTTTTCTATTTAACCCCTAATTAGCTTTCTTACTCCCTCGTCTTGTCTTGGCAAGCTTTACTCTGATAATTACAAAATGATTTTACTTCTAGGATGTGAATATTGCATTAGTTTCATTACATTTTGTTTTGGTAGCATTGCATAAAATAAATACATAATATAAATAATAATAAATAATCATTTTTATACAAATAAAACAAATAAATTAGGCTAGGTTCACTCCTAAGCAGTTTGCGTTTTGACCTGTTTCTGCATTGCGTTTTGCACCTGCGTTTGTCATGCGTTTTTGATGCTTTTTTGGGGGGGGGGTTGTTTTGTTTTCTTGTTGCTAGGCAGATTTAAAACACAATTGCATCAAAAACACAGCAAAAACCCGCTACATGCTTTTCTGCTGCATTTTTTTCTAATTAACCCCTAATTAGCTTTCTTACTCCCTTGTCTTGGCAAGCTTTACTGTCTGATAATTACAAAATGATTTTACTTCTGGGATGTGAATATTGGATTTGCTTGCATTCGTTTCATTACATTTTGTTTTTGTAGCATTGCATAAAATAAATACATAATATAAATAATAATAAATAATTTTTATACAAATAATACAAATAAATTAGGCTAGGTTCACACCTATGTAGTTTGCGTTTTGACCCGTTTCTGCATTGCGTTTTGCACCTATATTTTTCATGCATTTTTGTCATATTTTTGATGTGCTTTTCGGGGTTTTTTTTTTTTTTTTTTTTTTTTCTTGTTGCTAGGCAGATTTTAATTGCAAAAAATGCAGCAAAAACCCACCACATGCTTTTCTGCAGCGTTTCCATTGAAGTCTACAGAACCAAAAATGCAACTTTTTGCATTCAAAAAAGTCCCTGACCCTTTCCAAAAAGCGCACCGGGTGAAAACGTGGAGATGTGAACGTGTCCCATAGAAAATCAAGTTAACCGGACTGTAGTGCGTTTCTGCAAAACGCAGCAGAAAAACGCTTAGGTGTGAACCTGGGGTAATACTTATAATAATAAAAAATAAATACATTTTAATATAAATAAGAGATAAGAAAATAAATTTTAAAAAAAGTATAAAAAAAAAAAAATCACAGGCCTATTGGTTTAGGACTAGGTGTCACCCATTGAGCTCAGGGAACGAAAATTGGGCTAAGCCCGGGTTCACACTGATGCGGTGCAGCACATCGCATGCGAATCGCACAGGAACCGCATCACATTCCTCTATGAATCACATGCGATTTCTGAGCAGTGAAATTTCAGCCACACATTTTGTATGGCTCAAATCGCACCAAAATAGTCCACACCAGAATCAGATTGCATGGGTGTGAATACCTATGCGATCCAATTCTGCACATCGCACCGTGCTTTGCGAACCGATTTTGAGGTTTTCACATGAATTGGGTGAGATTATGATGCGGTGCGGAAATCGCATGGAAACCGAAAAGGTAAAAATATTTTAGCAGCCCATCAACACCTTTTTTTTTTTTCCTTAAATCAGATTATAAAAAAAGTTTAGTCCCTAGCGGCCACAACAACATTTAATTCCGACCCAATTTTCAAACTGTTGGGTCCAGGGGCGTACTGACCATATGGAAACTCGGGCACTACCCGAGGGCCCCTGGGTCAGTAGGGGGCCCCATGAGATGCCCCTGGTACCTTTTTCATAGGCTTTTTTGAGTTTGGCAAGGACACAGGGGCCCCATGGTCCCCTATTGCCCGGGGGCCCCATGAGTTGTCAGTCCGCCCCTGGTTGGGTCAATAGTTACTGAAATATAAAATACAATCATTGGGATATCTGTATTTGTCACCGGGGCGGACTGACCATTTGGAAACTCGGGCACTGCCCGAGGGCCTGGAGTCAGTAGGGGGCCCCATGACATGCCCCTGGTACCTTTTTCATAGGCTTTTTTGAGTTTGGGCAAGGACACAGGGGCCCCATGATCCCCTATTGCCCGGGGGCCCCATGAGTTGTCAGTCCACCCCTGGCTTGGGTCAATAGTTACTGAAATATAAAATACAATCATTGGGATATCTGTATTTGTCACAGGGGCGGACTGACCATTTGGAATCTCGGGCACTGCCCGAGGGCCCGGGGTCAGTAGGGGGCCCCATGAGATGCCCCTGTACCTTTTTCAGAGGCTTTTTTGAGTGTGGGCAAGGACACAGGGGTCCCATGATCCCCTATCGCCCGGGGGCCCCATGTATTGCCCGGGGGCCCCCTGATTTTTTCATGTGGAATCCTGAAATCTTAGCTGGGTTCAGGCCCAAGGCAGCAAACAACCAATCACATGCTGCCTACGACAGCCAGGAAAATGGCATCTGGAAGACGATTGGTCGCTGAGGCTGTTCTGCCGCTTTCCCGGTCATCGGCTTTGTAAAATGAAACATCCCGTCTTGTGGTTCTGATTAACAAGCGTTCTCAGACACTTCTGGGAAAGAATGTGAGAGATTAGGCCGCGGCAATGGCGATCGGCGTTGGAAAGTTAATGACTTGGGTGTTAAATGAGATTATCCTGTTAACGGTGGTGTGGCCTCTCATATGACATCCGTTAGTATGACAAGCCGATGTACACAGCACGAGGACGCGGCATCCACCGCCATCTCCAGGTCAGTACATAGGACTAGGAGCATTCTTATCTAGGAAAATGCAGAAGCCATTGCCACTTCCTTCAGGAAATGCTAGTTGCCTGGCCATCTCTGGATTCAGATCTTTGAAACACTGACCTAGAACAAGCATGCGTAGCAGAAGAGGGATATGAGGATACATCCAGGGGGTACCACCAGGCCTCCTGTACAGGGCCCAGGGCAGCAGGGGGGCCCAGGCAGCTGGCAGAATCGGATGTGGGCAGGAAGGTCGAGCAGGGCAATTACTGGAACAAATCCCCTGTGTGGCTTTCTCTGCAGCAGCTGAATGCTGGCTTTTTCTCCCCCCCGCTGGCTTTCAGCTGCTGCTGAGACATACAGGGGTTCTGTTTCACTAATTTACCAGCCCCTTCCTTTTCTGAGTGAACACAACAAATGATCGGTACTGATTACTCACTGTGTTCATTCATAACTGAAGCATAGTAATCTGTGGGTTTTTTTTGTTAGAGATGGAGGGACCAGGGGCGGACTGACCATTTGGGAACTCGGGCTCTGCCCGAGGGCTTGGGGTCAGTAGGGGGCCCTATGAGATGCCCCTGGTACCTTTCATAGGCTTTTTTGGGTGTGGTTTCAGTGTGGGCGAGGACACAGGGGCCCCATGATCCCCTATTGCCTGGAGGCCCCATGAGTTGTCAGTCCACCCCTGGGATGGACTGTTAGGTTGGCTGTATGGGGTCCTGTGGTTTTGGGGGGGCCCTGTCAGGTTGACTGTATGGTTTCTAACGCCAGCCCTGGCTACAGCTTGCATGCAGTGACTTGGAAAGTACTGAAGCCAGCGGATCAGCATGACAGCCAGGGAACTAGTAGGTTTGGAAGGAGGCCAGCTTTATCGACTTTCATATTTCCTTGCTACAGGATTCTTTGATTGGGAATCTCCAAGAATTCTTGATGTCTGCTGCCCGGGTGGGGGAGTGTATGGATGGTGTGAACTGCAGTTACCTTTGTGTCCTCAATCAGAGATCACCATTCAGTGCGTTCTTATATGAGCCCCTCAGGCTTAATTATGGATGAAATCCCCAAAGAGAGCCGACAACTAATTCTCATCCTATGCAAGTAACGGAAACTGCCATTTCCTCTGTTAACCGCCACAGTGCACAAAAGACAGTTGCTGCACCCATGCACTGTGGAATATGTAGTGCAAGCCAAAGATGGCATTCAGGTTTTTAGTATAAAAAGCATTTATTGGCCTCCTATTTCCTAACGAATTTGTAAACCCAACACTTCATATTCCTAATATATGCCTTCTGTACCATGTACTTGTATGAAAAAGTATCCTGGAGTCTTTGTATTCCTTCCTTTGTGTGAAATCCTTGGTGTTCCTGTCAGCCCCTCTGCTTTCCGGTTAAAAACTGACCACATTAGGCATGAGAGCACATCATGGTCAGTTCTCTAGCTGTGCTGGAAACCCAGCCTGCTCTCCTCCAATGATCAGACTTGTACTGACAATAGCCATTCACTCAAAAGACTAGTGTGATGCTGTGTCTCCTCCCAGCAGCTCTCTGAGCTCCTTATACAGCTAAGAACAGAGGGAATGTGATCACTTATAAAAAAAAAGGGGTAAAAAGGTGTTTATAATGTTTATTTCATTTCTAAACACAAATGTTTTGTCTTTTATTTCTATTTTAAACTGAATGGGTTGTTTACAAGGTAAGGGTTTACGTATAAAGGCGTACCTCGGTTTACAAATTTATTTTGTTCTGAGGGAGTTTTCGGTTTGCAAAATATTCATAAACCAAAACGTGGTTTCCCATAGGAATGCATTGAAAACCAATTAATCCGTTCCGGAGGTCAGAAAAAAGTAAAAAAAAAAGTCTTATCTGTTCAAAACGCTTTATAAAGTGCACTTTAAATGCATAAATGATTGGGCAGCACAGTGGATAAATGGTTAGCACTTCCGTCTGGCAGTACTAGGGTCGTTGATTCAAATCTCAACCACGGCACCACCTGCCTGGAGTTTGCATGTTCTCCCTGTGCCTGCGTGGGTTTCCTCCAGGTACTCCGGTTTCCTTCCACACTCCAAAGACATGTTGGTAGGTTAATTGCCTCCTGTCTAAATTGGCCCTAGTATGTGTATGTATGAATGTGAGTTAGGGACCTTAGATTGTACACCCCTTGAGGGTTAGGGACTGATGTGAATGTATAGTATATATGTAAAGCGCTGCGTAAATTGACAGCATTATATAAGTACCTGAAATAAATACTGTACAGGGACATGATTAAAAATTAATTTATAAATGCATTGAAAACCAATTAATCCTTTCCATCAGAAAAAAGTTAAAAAAAGTCTTTTATCTGTTCAAAACTCTTTATAAAGTGCACCTTAAAGGCATAAATACTGTACAGGGACATGATTAAAAAAAAATTTGCAAATGCATTGAGAACCAATTAATCCATTCTGGAGGTCAGAAAAAAGTAAAAAAAAGTATTTTATCTGTTAAACTCTTTATAAAGTGTACTTTAAAGGCATAAATACTGTACAGGGACATGATTAAAAAATAAATTCGTAAATGCATTGAAAACCAATTTATCCGTTCCGTCAGAAAAAAGTAAAAAAAAAGTCTTTTATCTGTTCAAAACTCTTTATAAAGTGCACTTTAAAGGCATAAATTCTGTACAGGGACATGATTAAAAATTAATTCGTAAAGGCATTGAAAACCAATTAATCTGTTCTGGAGGTCAGAAAAAAGTAAAAAAAAGTCTTTTATCGGTTCAAAACTCTTTATAAAGTGCACTTTAAAGGCATAAATACTATACAGGGACATGATTAAAAAAAAAATTGGAAAAGCATTGAAAACCAATTAATCCATTCTGGAGGTCAGAAAAAAGTAAAAAAAAGTATTTTATTTGTAAACTCTTTATAAAGTGTACTTTAAAGGCATAAATACTATACAGGGACATGATTAAAAATAAATTCGTAAACGCATTGAAAACCAATTAATCCATTCCATCAGAAAAAAGTAAAAAAAGTCTTTTATCTGTTCAAAACTCTTTATAAAGTGCACTTTAAAGGCATAAATACTGTACAGGGACATGATTAAAAAAACATTTTGTAAATGCATTGAGAACCAATTAACCCGTTCGTATTGCGAAAAAAAATCGTAAACGACATTATTTTTAATGGATGTTGATTCGTAACCGAAAATTACATTAACCGAGGCGTTCGTAAATCGAGGTACGCCTCTACTTTAAGGGCCAACTGTATAGTGAGTTTCCATTCCTACTCCAGGGCAGTGGTCACAATCGATCTTGAATTTCAGGAGGATGACATTGTGTTGTCTCACCTCAAGTGCTGCATTGTTCTGAAGATTTTCGTAGAACGCCTCATTCACACCTTCTGTAGCGGGAACCCACGTTCCCGCACATTTTCCCCGCAGGTTTTAGCGCAACCTTAATAGGGCAGCGCTTTGAGCACCAAACTCCCCAAAGAAGCTCCAGAACCTCTTCAGGTGTGGAGCATACACGTTTCAGTGCATTTGTAGCATGTTTGTCGCAGACACATGCATGGCAAAGATATGCATCTACTAACCACAATTGGGGTGCCAGTAACAGGTAATGGCACTGCAAGCGCGTCATGTGTTTCCAATGCATTTTTCATGCGTTTACAAAACTTGCACCAAAGCACATGTTCATGTGCATGTTTTGTCAGGCTTTCTGGAAACACAGAGGTGTGAATGCAGCCACACCCATTCGGACATTTTCGTGCATCTGTAGCGTTACAGAACGCACGCCTGCTAACAGCGTTTGAGGTGCCATTAACAGTTAGTGGAGTGATGCACGTCTAGAGCGAACTTCCGAAATGCATGGAAAAATGTGGTTTCCTGTGTGTTTTGCCGCAGGTCCAGGAAACACAAAGATGTGAATGCAGCCTAAAGCTTCTCTATTGTATGCTGCTATTTCATTGGACTGGAATCATCTTTTTCATTAGTCACATTATACTGTATGTAGGCAAGACACACTTGTCTTTGTACTCCTCACCTGGTTGCCGCCACACACGCTTGACACCATCTGAACCAAATCAGTTTATCTTGGTGTCATCCAGGGGCGGACTGACAACTTATGGGGCCCCCGGGCAATAGGGGATCATGGGGCCCCTGTGTCCTTGCCCAAACTCAAAAAAGCCTATGAAAAAGGTACCAGGGGCATCTCATGGGGCCCCCTACTGACCTCGGGCAGTGCCAGAATTTCCAAATGGTCAGTCCGCCCCTGGTGTCATCAGACCACAGGACATGGTTCCAGTAATCCATGTCCTTAGTCTGCTTGTCTTCAGCAATCTGTTTGAGGGCTTTCTTGTGCATCATCTTTAGAAGAGGCTTCCTTCTGGGATGACAGCCATGTAGACCAATTTGATGCAGTGCGCGGCGTATGGTCTGAGCACTGACAGGCTGACCCCCCCTACAACCTCTGCAGCAATGCTGGCAGCACTCATACGTCTATTTCCCAAAGACAACCTCTGGATATGATGCTGAGCACGTGCACTCAACTTCTTTGCTCGACCAAGGCGAGGTCTGTCCTGAGTGGAACCTGTCCTGTTAAACCACTGTATGGTCTTGGCCTCCATGCTGCAGCTCAGTTTCAGGGTCTTGGCAATCTTCTTATAGCCTAGGCCAGGGGTGGGCAACTGTGGCCTGCCAGCTGTTGGCGAACTACAAGTCCCATCATGCCTCTGAGAGTCATGCTTGTAACTGTCAGTTTTGCAATGCCTCATGGGACTTGTAGTTCTACAACAGCTGGAGGGCCACAGTTGCCCACCACTAGCCTAGGCCATCTTTATGTAGAGCAACAATTCTTTTTTTCAGATCCTCAGAGAGTTCTTTGCCATGAGGTGCCATGTTGAACTTCCAGTGACCAGTGTGAGAGCGTGAGAGCTATAAAACCAAATGTAACCCACCTGCTCCCCATTCACACCTGAGACCTTGTAACACTAACGAGTCACATGACACCGGGGAGAGGAAATGGCTAATTGGGCCCAATTTGGACATTTTCACTTAGGGGTGGACCAGGGGTGGACTGACCATTTGGAAACTCTGGCACTGCCCGAGGGCCCGGGGTCAGTAGGGGGCCCCATGAGATGCCCCTGGTACCTTTTTCATAGCTTTTTTGAGTTTGGGCAAGGACACAGGGGCCCCATGATCCCTATTGCCCAGGGGGCCCCATGAGTTGTCAGTCCGCCCCTGGGGTGTACTCACTTTTGTTGCCAGCGGTTTAGACATTAATGGCTGTGTGTTGAGTTATTTGGAAGGGACAGCAAATTTACATGTTATACAAGCTGTACACTGACTACGTCACATTGTAGCAAAGTGTCATTTCTTCAGTGTTGTCACATGAAAAGAATCAAATATTTACAAAAATGTCAGGGGTGGACTCACTTCTGTGAGATACTGTGTGTGTGCATATATATATATATATATATAGACAGGTAAGGTGAACAGCACTGCAGTGATTTTTCAGTGCATGCAAGGGCATATATAGAAAAAAATAGGTCTGGGATTGCTGCACTTAAAATTTATTAAAGAAACAAAAATATACAAATGCAATTTGTTCCACTGACATCAGCAACAGTTTTGGGCAGCAATGTTAACACCCTTCCTCAGGCATATTTTTGTTTCTTCAATAGATTTTAAGTGCAGCAATCCCAGACTTACCAGTATATAAAAATATATCTTGCTGTTCCGAAAAATTTTGTTTGTATATACTGTATATCCTTCAGGTCTGAAAGTGTTGAATATTTTGTATACTATATTCTTATTTATATGCATACATTCTATGATGTATTATTGTATTATATTTATTATTATATTAGATAATATCATATTATTTTACTGTACTATGTTTATTTTATATATTTTTGTATATTTTATAACCCTCTATATAAATCTACAAGGTGTTGCAGATTGGACTATTTTTCTTGCTGTCCTTCTCTCTCTCTGTCTAATAAATATATATATATATATATATATATATATAAATATATATATAAATATATATATATGTGTGTGTGTGTATATATATATATATATATACAGGAAAATAAATAAAATAATAAATATATGTGTGTGTATGTATATATATATATATATATATATATATAGATATATATATATAGATATACTTTATATATATATATATATATACATACATGCAGGGGAAAAAATGTGTGTGTGTGTGTGTATATATATATATATATATATATATATATATATATATATATATATTTATTTATAATTATATACAGAATATATATATTTATATATAATTGTATACAGAATATACATATATACATATATATATATATATTTAGTTATCTATATATAATTTTATACAGAAAAAAAAAAAATATATATATATATTTGTATACAAAATAAATATGTATATATATATATATTTAGTTATCTATATATAATTATATGCAGAAAAAGAAAAAAAAATATATAATTGTATACTATATATATATATATATATATATATATATATATATATATATATGTATATTTAGTTTTATATATATATATTTATAATTATACACAGAATATATATATATATATATATATATATAGTTATTTATATATAATTATATACAGAATATATATATATATATATATATATATATATATATATATATATATATATGTATACTATATTTATGTGTATATATAGTAAAGTAGCATGAGTGGCCCTATTCTACATGGTGTCACAGGTGTGTGCTGAAATCCAGCACAGGGAAATGAGCGGAAGCCTCCTCCTGGGAGATATAAAGGGCGAGTGGCGTGTCCAATTTATCAATGGGAATTTAATTCTCCATTCATTAACAGATTACCACTGAACAGACAGAATGGGCTATGCTAATGTCATTACAGGACTGCTGATAAAAAGCAGCTGACACCATATGGGCACATGGAATGCATACACAATGCTGCAAAGACTAATAACTCCTGGTGTCATAATAATAAATGTTCTGTTTGTCCCCAGATACCGCTGCTTGATGTCTCTGAATAAAGTGACAAGATGGTCATTCTGCGGCAGGTACTCTTTTTTTTTTATTTCTTGTAGTATGAAAATTCTCTATCTCCTAGATTGTAAGCTGGAAAGAGCAGGGCCCTCGATCCCCTCATGTTTTGCATTGTATTGGTATTGTTCTGTCACATGTTCTGCCCCCCTTTGTAATGTACAGCGCTGAGCGAACTATTGGCGCTTTATAAATACTGTATAATAATAATAATAATTTTCTAAGAATATTTTCTAAGGTTTTTTTAACTAAAATGAAAGTGTTCACACAGACCTCGGTCCCATTCTGATGGTGGCCATACACGCCTTGATTTTATTATCTGATTGATCTATGATGTAATCAAAACGATCAAATCTGCAAACAATCGAAAAGCCATGACTTCAGATTCAATCAGACTGCCAGGGCAGAAAATGATTGATCACTTAGCAATGATTGGCAGCACTGAGATACTTTGTTCAGGAACACAATCTATTTGGATCGATCAGATTATGAGGTTACATGGTGGAAACAGAGATGCGATTGGTCATTTGCAAATAAAAAAAGAAAACCAAAAACAAATGTAAGTTTAATACATGCAAGCCAGAGTGCGAGCAATAATTCTGCAGCCAGAGGTACAACTAGAACCTTCAGGGCCTTGGGGCAAGAAACCATGAAGGGCCCCCCTGACCCCATCCTGGGGCCCTTTCTCATGTTCTGTAGTAGGCCCCCTTCCCACCATCTTGAGGCCCCCACATGATGGTAGAATGCGGTTGCAAGTGCGATCTTTGCGACCCTGTAGTACCGCTACTATTACTAGGGGGTATTTGTGAGGATGTAAGGGGGCACTCTGGAGGTACACTTGGATAACACCTCCAGTTTGCCCTCTTAATGCCTCCAGAGTGTCCCCACGGTGCTCCAGAGTGCCCCTTACATCCTTTAGAGTCCCCCTTATGCCTCCAGAGAGCACCTTTACATCCTCCAGAGTGCTCCCCTAGTGTCCATAGCAGTACTAAGGGGGCACTCTGAAGGATGATGTAAGGGAGTGCTCTGCAGGAGGATGTATGGGGGCACTCTGGAGAATGATGTAAGGGGGTGCTCTGCAGGAGGATGTATGGGGGTGCTCTGCAGGAGGATGTATGGGGGCACTCTGGAGGATGATGTAAGGGGGTGCTCTGCAGGAGGATGTATGGGGGCACTCTGGAGGATGTAAGGGGGCACTCTTGATCTACTAAGATCCTCTTCCAGAGCTAAAAAAGAGAATCTGGAATTTATGCTGTTAGTATGAGCAATGTAAAAGTATAGGCACTCACCAATCACCTCCTTTTCCCAGTGTCATTGTGGGCTCTGGCTTTCTGTGATGCAAGCGTACAGCGGACCGCCTGCAAATCGCAAGCAGATGGGCTGGCGGTAAAACACTTGTCCTTGGGTGGTGACTTGGAACTGCACATGATTAGTGTACTGCTGAGCTTGGTCTCTACTCACACGGTGGGGAATGTGAATATAAGCCACACTCTGCAGCACCATCCGAGGTCCAGCCTGGCAGTTCTCCAATCGGCTGCTTCCAGAACTGCGCAGGCCCCTGACAAGGACATTTTTTACAGACACTTTTCTCCTGTTTACAGACAGGAGAAAAGTGACTGTTAACACTGCCCCAGACACGCAGCCATCTTGGGGACCCCACCACAGTTGTGGAACATCAGGGACTGGTTGCAAGTGAGACCCGTACGACCCTGGTAGTTCTGTCACTGTCTAGGGCCAGCCTTCTCTATTAACCACTTGCCCTCCAGAGGATTCCCCCCTTCCTGACCAGGCCATTTTTTGCTATATGGCACTGCGTTACTTCAACTGACAATTGCGCGGTCATGCAACGCGGCACCCAAATGAAATTTATGTCCTTTTTTCCCACAAATGGAGCTTTTTTTTGGTGGTATTTGATCACCTGTGCGTTTATTAATTGTTTGCACTATAAAAAAAAATGACCAACAATTTTCAGAAAAAAAACTATATTTTTTACTTTTTGCTATTAAACATGTTCAGTAAAAAATAAAAAAAAATAAAAAATGTCTTCATAAATTTAGGCCAAAATGTATTCTGCTGCATGTCTGCTGCAAAAAGCACTGACACTGTACTAATGACACTGGGCAGGAAGGGGGTAACATCTGGGTTGATCAAAGGGTTAAAAGTGTGCTGTTTTACTGTGTGCTGTGTGCTACTAGAGAGACATGCTGCTTTGTATCTCTCTGCTGTGCAGAGCCATACAAAGCAGTATGCAGGAGCTGACAGGGGAGAGATCTGTATTGTTCACACACAGGTCTCTGCCCTGTCAGTGTTTCTTGGATGCTGGTGGGGAATCGCTGGCTGGGAACCGGTGATCGACAGCCGAGGCCGCCAATGGCGGCGCTCGTAGGGCGTGCACCCGCCCCCTACCCGGAAATACAAAATCATGTACAGTATATACAGGTGATTTTGCGCAGCCCTGCTGCCCTGTAGCAGTATTACTACTATAGGGTGGCAGGAAAGCGGTTAAATAGGAATTAAATTGGCATATATCTGCATCTCTGCACATTAAAGTGACACTAAACCAGCCATTTGGGAATTCGGGCACTGCCCGAGGGCCCGGGGTAAGTAGGGGCCCCATGAGATGCCCTTGGTACCTTTCATAGGCTTTTTTGGGTGTGGTTTGAGTGTGGGCGAGGACACAGGGGCCCCATGATCCCCTAATGCCTGGGGCCCCATGAGTTGTCAGTCCGCCCCTGTACTAAACCCTACCTCATTCTCTAAAAATAATCTATACACATCCTTTATTAATCGCCCTGTAATCTATTTTTCATAAAATTGTTTCTTACTGTGTTTTTATTCCTCCTTGTACCATCCTCTGTGAGCTCCCGAACCTCTCTTTTCCACCTTACTTCTATTTGTTTGGAAGGAGCACTGCATGTTAGTTGTGGTCAGGTGCACTGCTGTCTAAGCACACTATCAATTCCATAGTCCATCTCTGGAGCGAGACAGAGAGGGTGGCTACATTCCTACATACAATGGGACCGTGGAGAACGGATGTAGCCACCCTCTAACAGGAAGTCAGATCACAGCAGCAAAAAGAAAAGATATTTGGAGATTTGGATGAGGCTGAGAGCAATAGAAGGGACTTTTTGAGTTAGGAATACATACTTGAATGGATTTTTTTTTTTACTGGAGTTTAAAGTGTTACTAAACCCACAACAGTAAAATCAGCCTATGCCATATGCAATAAAGCATGTTTGTTATACTCACTGTGGAACCTAAGGGGTTAATCCTCTGCTTTGTGTAAAAAGGCTGTTTGATCCTGTCTTTTCTGATCCTTCCCTTTTTCTACTGTCCCCAATCCATCTCCTGATGGCACAGAGACCTGGGGGCAAGCTGCACATGCTCAGTTTGGTGTGTATTGCTAGAGTTTTTTTTTTTTCTTGGAAGAGTGCATCTGATCAGCACAGGGCCAATCAGGACTGTCCAAACAGAGGGTCAAGGGTCCTGCAGCCTCATAAGACAATCGGGGGAGAATGAAAACTCAACCTACAAGCTTTAACCAGTGCTCTGCTGAACACTGATAGAAGTCACAAGACTGCTCTAACTGCTGATGAGAAAAGACCGGTATAGTGAATGCAGGGTCCTGGGAGACAGGATATAGTGAATGCGGGGTTCTGGGAGACCAGATATAGTGAATGCGGGGTCCTGGGAGACCAGATATAGTGAATGCGGGGTCCTGGGAGACCAGATATAGTGAATGCAGGGTCCTGGGAGACCGGATATAGTGAATGCAGGGTCCTGGGAGACCGGATATAGTGAATGCAGGGTCCTGGGAGACCGGATATAGTGAATGCAGGGTCCTGGGAGACCGGATCTAGTGAATGCAGGGTCCTGGGAGACCGGATCTAGTGAATGCAGGGTCCTGGGAGACCGGATCTAGTGAATGCAGGGTCCTGGGAGACCGGATCTAGTGAATGCAGGGTCCTGGGAGACCGGATCTAGTGAATGCAGGGTCCTGGGAGACCGGATCTAGTGAATGCAGGGTCCTGGGAGACCGGATCTAGTGAATGCAGGGGCTTGGGAGACCGGATCTAGTGAATGCAGGGTCCGGGGAGACCGGATCTAGTGAATGCAGGGTCCGGGGAGACCGGATCTAGTGAATGCAGGGTCCGGGGAGACCGGATCTAGTGAATGCAGGGTCCGGGGAGACCGGATCTAGTGAATGCAGGGTCCGGGGAGACCGGATCTAGTGAATGCAGGGTCCGGGGAGACCGGATCTAGTGAATGCAGGGTCCGGGGAGACCGGATCTAGTGAATGCAGGGTCCGGGGAGACCGGATCTAGTGAATGCAGGGTCCGGGGAGACCGGATCTAGTGAATGCAGGGTCCGGGGAGACCGGATCTAGTGAATGCAGGGTCCTGGGAGACCGGATATAGTGAATGCAGGGTCCTTGGAGACCAGATATAGAGAATGCAGGGACCTGGGAGAGCAGATATAGAGAATGCAGGGACCTGGGAGAGCAGATATAGAGAATGCAGGGACCTGGGAGTCCAGATATAGTGAATGCAGGGTCCTGGGAGATCAGATATAGTGAATGCGGGGTCCTGGGAGACCAGATATAGTGAATGCGGGGTCCTGGGAGACCAGATATAGTGAATGCGGGGTCCTGGGAGACCGGATATAGTGAATGCGGGGTCCGGGGAGACCGGATATAGTGAATGCGGGGTCCGGGGAGAGCGGATATAGTGAATGCGGGGTCCGGGGAGAGCGGATATAGTGAATGCAGGGTCCGGGGAGACCGGATATAGTGAATGCAGGGTCCGGGGAGACCGGATATAGTGAATGCAGGGTCCGGGGAGAGCGGATATAGTGAATGCAGGGTCCGGGGAGAGCGGATATAGTGAATGCAGGGTCCGGGGAGACCGGATATAGTGAATGCAGGGTCCGGGGAGAGCTGATATAGTGAATGCAGGGTCCTGGGTTTGGGAACACTTTAAAGTCACTTTGAAAGTCCCACATTTTTGTTCTGGTGTTATGATTTTTATTGTCTGTGTCCTGCTTCTAATGACTAGGGCTGGCCATATATGGTTCATTTTTTTTATTGTTCAGAAGGTGGGTTAAATGAGAAAAAAAAACGGAATTGACTTCCCCATCCACTCATTCAAGGTGGACGAAGGAATCCTCCTGCTGTGCTCTTGTATTCTGATAGCTGGGAGACTCCCCCGCCATCAGAATACACAGATCAGCACTGCAGCCTATAGCCTTCAGCACTGATCGAGCTGCTTGTATCCGACAGGGCAGTCAAACAGAAGTCGACCAGTAGATTTATTTTATTTATTTTTATTTATTACAAGTACTTATATAGCACTGTCAATTTACACAGTGCTTTACATATATATTGTACATTCACATCAGTCCCTAACCCTCAAGGGGTGTACAATCTAAGGTCCCTAACTCACATTCATACATACACACAGGGGCGGACTGACCATTTGGAAACTCGGGCCCTGCCTGAGGGTCCGGGGTCAGTAGGGGGCCCCATGAGATGCCCCTGGTACCTTTTTCATAGGCTTTTTTGAGTTTGGGCAAGGACACAGGGGCCCTATGATACCCTATTGCCCGGGGGCCCCATGAGTTGTCAGTCCGCCCCTGCATACACATACTAGGGACAATATAGACAGGAGCCAATTCACCTACCGGCATGTCTTTGGAGTCTTAGATCAACTTCTCTTCAACCACAGTGGCCACACATCAAAATTCAGCCAGATCAGCATGTATGGTCAGCTTGCCCCCCCTCTCCCTCCCAATTTCCTGTTCTGGTGTCACAGGAACAGGAAGTGATGGCAGATCACCCCGACGTGGTAACAGAGAGCAGTGAAACCCAGAAGTACTTACTCTTCTAAATTCTATTTAAAAATAGTGTGTTGCTGGAGTTGGACCAATCAGATACAAGTAGTATATACTGGCACAATATTTGTTGTTTTTGGTGTCCCTGTCACGTGGATGGTGTCATGTGCAGTAGTCAGCGAAGTCCCAGGCATCTCCTTTCCTTTAAAGGATTATGAACCTAAAAAAACAATTTCCACTGAGAAGTAAACAGCACGCCGCACTAACGCAGGACAAAGTCATCCCTCAGTGCATCTGAAGACGAGCAAACAGAGAGCTGGAATTCAGGGCCCCGAGCCAAAACTTATCTCTTGTGTTCACAGACAAATTGGTCTTGGCACCTCCTTTTTGGTAAACAATGGAAACGGGGTTTGCCCGGGCGCCTCACACTGGCAGCCTCAGGAGCCTGTGAATGGTGGCTGTTGTGTGCCCCGGGGGGAGGGTATGCGACTTGCGCGGAGTTCGGCGCTGGTAGTCGGAGCTCTGGCACTCGGGAGGAGAGGAGTCTGGTACACAGCACGCCAAATTCATTGATGAGTTTACCTGGACTGGTTGCCATGGCAGCGGAATCACAAAGGTGTGGGTCAGAGAACCACTCCTGGGAGGTAAAACTAGGCGGACACCAGAGACCAGCCCACTCACAGGTATGTTCTTTTTATCTCAGCGTCCTGAAATAGAAACCACAACGGAACGGCAGGTCTGCTCTGCTGAGATTTCATGACCTTTGTGCCTGTGCTTGTCTGTCTTGGGTATAGATCAGTGGTTGTCAGCGTAGGAAGGGACCTCAAATGCGGCCTCTGACATCACCAAAGGGATGCACATAATGCTCAATATATAGAAATAGTTCCCGGCACTTAACCAAAAAAAAAATAACACGAACTTCTGCAACTAGGATATCTTGAATACTAGATACCAGTGATAAATATTAAACAAGCAGTGTGCTGTCCCTTTAAATCATGAATAAAAATAGTTACTTATTATTATTATTATAAATCAGGATTTATATAGCGCCAACAGTTTGCTCAGCGCTTTACAATATAACGGGAGACAATACAGCAACAGTACAATTCAATACAAGAGGGATAGGAGGGCCTGATCCTTGGAGCTTACAATCTAAGAGGGAGGGATATAGTTACATAGTTAGTCTGGCTGAAAAAAGACAAAAGTCCATCCAGTTCAACCATTAAAAAAAAAAAAAGTTATAATCCTATACCCACAGTTGATCCAGAGGAAGGCAAAAAAAACCAGCAAAGCATGATCCAATTTGCTCCTGCAGGGAAAAAAATTCCTTCCTGATCCCCCAAGAGGCAATCGGATATTCCCTGGATCATTTTTACCTATAAATGTTATATCCAGTTATATTCTGAGTATCCAAGAAAGAATCCAGGACTTTTTTTTTAAGCAATCCACTGAGCTGGCCAGAACCAACTCTTGAGGGAGTCTATTCCACATTATCACAGCTCTCACTGTGAAGAAACCTTTCCGTGTTTGGAGATTACATTTCTTTTCCTCCAGACGTAAAGAGTGCCCCCTTGTCTTCTGTGATGACCTCAGGGTGAATAACTCTACACCGAGTTCACTATATGAACCACTGATGTATTTATACATGGAGATCATATCCCCCCCTTATGTATTATACATGGTGATCATATCCCCCCTTATGTAATATACATGGAGATCATATCCCCCCTTATATATAATACATGGAGATCATATCCCCCCTTATGTATTATACATGGTGATTATATCCCCCTTATATATTATACATGGAGATCATATCCCCCCTTATGTATTATACATGGAGATCATATCCCCCCTTATGTATTATGCATGGAGATCATATCCCCCCCTTATGTATTATACATGGAGATCATATCCCCCCCTTATGTATTATACATGGAGATCATATCCCCCCTTATGTATTATACATGGAGATCATATCCCCTCTTATGTATTATACATGGTGATCATATCCCCCCTTATGTATTATACATGGAGATCATATCCCCCTTATGTATTATACATGGAGATCATATCTCCCCTTATGTATTATACATGGAGATCATATCCCCCCTTATGTATTATACATGGAGATCATATCCCCCCCTTATGTATTATACATGGAGATCATATCCCCCCTTATGTATTATACATGGAGATCATATCCCCTCTTATGTATTATACATGGTGATCATATCCCCCCTTATGTATTATACATGGAGATCATATCCCCCTTATGTATTATACATGGAGATCATATCTCCCCTTATGTATTATACATGGAGATCATATCCCCCCTTATGTATTATACATGGAGATCATATCCCCCTTATGTATTATACATGGAGATCATATCCCCCTTATGTATTATACATGGAGATCATATCCCCCTTATGTATTATACATGGAGATCATATCCCCCTTATGTATTATACATGGAGATCATATCCCCCCTTATGTATTATACATGGAGATCATATCCCCCCTTATGTATTATACATGGAGATCATATCCCCCCTTATGTATTATACATGGAGATCATATCCCCCCTTATGTATTATACATGGAGATCATATCCCCCCTTATGTATTATACATGGAGATCATATCCCCCCCTTATGTATTATACATGGTGATCATATCCCCCCTTATGTATTATACATGGTGATCATATCCCCCCTTATGTATTATACATGGTGATCATAGCCCCCTTATATATTATACATGGAGATCATATCCCCCCTTATGTATTATACATGGAGATCATATCCCCCCTTATGTATTATGCATGGAGATCATATCCCCCCCTTATGTATTATACATGGAGATCATATCCCCTCTTATGTATTATACATGGTGATCATATCCCCCCTTATGTATTATACATGGTGATTATATCCCCCCCCTTATGTATTATACATGGAGATCATATCCCCCCTTATGTATTATACATGGAGATCATATCCCCCCTTATGTATTATACATGGAGATCATATCCCCCCTTATGTATTATACATGGAGATCATATCCCCTCTTATGTATTATACATGGTGATCATATCCCCCCTTATGTATTATACATGTTGATCATATCCCCCCTTATGTATTATACATGGAGATCATATCCCCCTTATGTATTATACATGGAGATCATATCCCCCCTTATGTATTATACATGGAGATCATATCCCCCCTTATGTATTATACATGGAGATCATATCCCCCTTATGTATTATACATGGAGATCATATCCCCCTTATGTATTATACATGGTGATCATATCCCCCTTATGTATTATACATGGTGATCATATCCCCCCTTATGTATTATACATGGAGATCATATCCCCCTTATGTATTATACATGGAGATCATATCCCCCCCTTATGTATTATTCATGGTGATCATATCCCCCCTTATGTATTATACATGGAGATCATATCCCCCCTTATGTATTATACATGGAGATCATATCCCCCCCTTATGTATTATACATTGTGATCATATCCCCCCCTTATGTATTTATACATGGAGATCATATCCCCCCTTATGTATTATACATGGAGATCATATCCCCCCTTATGTATTATACATGGAGATCATATCCCCCCTTATGTATTATATATGGAGATCATATCCCCCCTTATGTATTATACATGGAGATCATATCCCCCCTTATGTATTATACATGGAGATCATATCCCCCTTTATGTATTATACATGGAGATCATATCCCCCCTTATGTATTATACATGGAGTTCATATCCCCCCGTATGTATTATACATGGAGATCATATCCCCCCGTATGTATTATACATGGAGATCATATCCCCCCTTATGTATTATACATGGACATCATATCCCCCCTTATGTATTATACATGGTGATTATATCCCCCCTTATGTATTATACATGGTGATCATATCCCCCCTTATGTATTATACATGGAGATCATATCCCCCCTTATGTATTATACATGGTGATCATATCCCCCCTTATGTATTATACATGGAGATCATATCCCCCTTATGTATTATACATGGAGATCATACCCCCCCTTATGTATTATACATGGTGATCATATCCCCCCTTATGTATTATACATGGAGATCATATCCCCCCTTATGTATTATACATGGAGATCATATCCCCCTTATGTATTATACATGGAGATCATACCCCTCCTTATGTATTATACATGGTGATCATACCCCCCCTTATGTATTATACATGGTGATCATATCCCCCCTTATGTATTTTACATGGAGATCATATCCCCTTATGTATTATACACGGAGATCATATCCCCCCTTATGTATTATACATGGTGATCATATCCCCCCTTATGTATTATACATGGTGATCATATCCCCCCTTAATCTCCTCTTCTCAAGATAGAATAAATATAGTTCCTCTGATCTCCTCCATGTCTCTTATCAATAAACAAATTACCAAAAGGTGCAAAATGTACTCAATATAAAATATTATTAACACAGTTCATATACTCTATATTGCCAAAAGTATTGGGCCTCCGACCTTTACACGCACATGAACTTTAATAGCCCCCAGTCTTAGTCCGTAGGGTTCAACATTGAGTTGGCCCCGCCCTTTGCAGCTATAGCAGCTTCAACTCTTCTGGGAAGGCCGTCCACAAGGTTTAGGAGGGTGTCTATGGGAAGGTTGGACCATTCTTCCAGAAGCACACTTGTGAGGTCAGGCACTGATGTCGGGGGAGGAGGCCTGGCTCGCAGTCTCCACTCTAATTCATCCCAAAGGTGTTCTATGGGGTTGAGGTCAGGACTCTGTGCAGGCCAGTCATGTTCCTCCACCCCAAACTCCCTCATCCATGTCATTATGGACCTTGCTTTGTGCACTGCTGCGCAGTCATGTTGGAACAAGAAGGGGCCATCCCCAAACTGTTCCCACAAGGTTGGGAGCATGAAATTGTCCAAAATGTCTTGGTATGGTGACACCTTAAGAGTTCCTTTCACTGGAACTAGGGGGCCAAGCCCAACCCCTGAAAAACAACTCCATACCATAATCCCCCGTCCACCAAACTTTACACTTGGGACAATGCAGCCAGGCAAGTACCGTTCTCCTGGCAACTGCCAAACCCAGACATGTCCATCGGATTGCCAGACAGAGAAGCACGATTCTTCACATGTCTCCACTGCTCACTGCTCCACTGAGTCCAGTGGCGGCGTGCTTTACACCACTGCATCTGATGCTTTGCAGTGCACTTGGTGATGTAACGCTTGGATGCAGCTGCTCGGCCATGGAAACCCATTCCATGAAGCTCTCTACGCACTGTTGTTGTGCTAATCTGAAGGCCACACGAAGTTTGGAGGTCTTTAGCTATTGACTCTGCAAACAGTTGGCGACTTCTGTGCACTTCAGCATGCACTGACCCCGTTCTGTCATTTTACGCGGCCTACCACTTGGTGGCTGAGTGGCTGTTGTTCCCAGTTGCTTCCACTTTGTTATAATCCCACTAAAAGTTCAGCGTGGAATATTTAGTAGCCAGGAAATGTCACGGATGGATTTATTGCACAGGTGACAACCTATCACGGTACCACGCTTGGAGTCACTGAGCTCCTGAGAGCGACCCATTCTTTCACCAATGGTTGTAGAAGCAGTCTGCATTTCTTGGTGATGATGTTATACACCTGTGGCCATGGAGGTGATTGGAACACCTGAATCACATGATTTGGAGGGCTGGCCCAATACTCTTGGCAATATAGTGTATAATAAATATCACCTAAAATGAAAAAAGTTCATAACATAAATAGTCCACAAAAGAGCTCAGTGCTTGTAAACTTCTTCATAAAAGGTGATCCAGTGCACACAATTGTGCTCCTTAAAGAGTAAAGAGGCCTCTTACTAAATGGAGATGATCTAAATTTATAGAGATCAAAAGCAAGTCAAAGCTTCAGGCTGGCACTCTCACTGTCAAACCATCAGCCTATTGTGCAACCACATTGATGGAGTGTATGGATGAATCCAATGGCAGCCTTTAGTCTCATATAACGCTCGCTGCAACTCTAAGTATATAAAGCATAAAGGGAGAAGCCTCCAATCCCAGAGGACGCCAGTTTTAGGGAAACATGTTGGGTGTCTGAGTGTGTTTTACTGCTCGTGTCTACCTACTTACCTGATGTAAGTTAAATACTTTTATTAATACATCAAAACTTGATTTTACTGCACCATGAGGTTTCTTCCCTTTATGCTTTATATATATATAGTTGCAGAGAGTGTTATTTGAGACTAAAGGCTGCCATTGGATTCATCCATACACTCCATCCATACACTCCATCAATGCGGTTGCACAATCATGATTTAAAGGGACAGCTCGCTGTTTGTTTTATATTTAATACTCAATATACTGTATGTAATGTTTGGAAGGACTGTCAGAGACTGCAGACCTAATAGAGCAAATGAGGGTCAGAGAGTGTGGATATGATACATTGTTGGCTGGGGATTTGCTGCAGAAGACAATACGAAACTGGGAACGTTACATGAGGCTGGTAGAGATCAATGCTATTACCCTAATCAAGGTTCCCTCTATGGACTGCTGAGGTCTGAGGGACACACATCCTATACCAAAGAACTGCAAGTGGCTCTCGGGCCACAGGTTGGACACCAGGACTATAGAGAGTCTCTTTTTAACCACTTGCCAACCCCCCCACAGTACATATACTACGGCGGGGCGGCTCCTACAGGCACAGCGACCCCTGTGATATAACACATTGAGAGTTTGGCACACAAAGAATACATGAACACTGTATTCTAGCCTTTCTCAACCTTTTCAACACAGAGGAACCCTTAAAATGACTTTTTGGTCTCGGAGAACCCCTGCTAAAAATGACTGTATTTACAGCTCATGATACATTGATGTGGTGGTCAGTGGGAGGAATGTTCCTTACACTTGTGGTCATGGAGAAGAATTACCCCCTTATAGATAGCTAAACATATCAATGGTGTCAGCGGGAACCTATCTGAGAGGCGGATATTGCTCATTGCTCAAGGAACCCCTAGCAACCTCTGGAGGAACCCTAGGGTTCCATGGAATCCTGGTTGAGAAACCCTGCTGTATTCCAACAACAGTCGCACTATAAGTTGCTGACCGCCGCCATTACTAGTATAAAAATAAATAATTATGTAAAAATTCCAGTATCTATACCATAGTTTGTAGACGCTATAACTTTCACACAAACCAATTAACCACTTGCCGCCCGGCCATCATTTGACTATAGAGCCTCTTGTCCCTCCGGGAGGACGTCATATGATGTCCTTCCCAGATTGCACTTTGCGTGTGCCCGGTCACAGTGAGCACATGCACAGGCTGGGCCAGTCACAGCCCATCTGTGTCATGTGATTAGCCGTGGCCAATCACAGCTAATCACAACTAAAAAAGCTGAATGAATCGATTTCATTCAGTTAAATGCTTGCTTATAGCAAAGAAATTCTTTGCTATAAGCAATAAAAAAAAAATACTGATCACTTCCCCAATGTAGGACAATGTTACTATGGTAACATTTTACTACTTTGGTCATAATGTAATATGAAAAAAAAAATCTGAAAAAAGGAGAAAAAAAATGTAAAAAAAACAAAAATTAACAAAAAATGATCAATTTTTTTTTTCGTACTGTCACCAGTCAGTGTCCCTGATCACCACCACACCAGGTATATGATGACGCTGATGACGCTGTACTGCACTGGTGACAGTATGTTAAAAAAAATGTGAAAATAATTTTTTTAATTTCTTCATTTTCCGAAAAATTATGAGAAAAAAATTACAACTTCAAAAAACTCGCCATGCCTCTTATGAAATACGTCGGACTGTCTACTCTGCAAAAAGGGGTCATTTGTGGGATGTCTGTACTGTTCTGACATTCTTGGGCCTCAAGAAATTAGATTGGCTGTCAGTACTTCAGGATTGATCAATATTCAGATCTATACCATAGTTTGTGAACTCTATAACTTTCCTACAAACTAAATAATACATCCTAATTTGGGTTATTTTCACCAAAGACATGTAGCAGAATACATCTCGGCCTAAATTTATGAAGAACAATTATTTATTTGCAAACTTTTATAACAGAAACAAAAAAACTTGATTTTTGTTTCAAAAATTTTGGTCTTTTTTGTTAATTTAGCAAAAAATAAAGCCCAGTGGTGATTAAATACCACCAAAAGAAAGCTCTAGTTGTGTGAACAAAATTATCAAATTTTAGTGTGGGTGCAGCGCTGCATGACCGCGCAATTATCATTCACAGTGGTAGAGCACTGAAACCTGAAAATTGGCCTGGGCAGGAAGGGGGTGAAAGTGCTGGATATTGAAGTGGTTAATATACACTTATTGGGATTTTTTTTTTCCACCAAAGATATGCATTTGGCCTGAATTTATGAAGACGTTTTATTCCATTCGGGTCTTGTCCCTCAATGTGTAGCCAGACCGCCTTCTCTTTGAGGTCTGAGGATCTGGTAAGCAGTTTGTGTGTATTGGTGCACACAAGTGGTGAAGAATTTGGCATCTTCTGCGATCTGGGATCAGTGGGATCTTCTGGGATCTGGGGTCAGTGGGATCTTCTGGGATCAGTGGGATCTTCTGGGATCTGGGATCAGTGGGATCTTTTTTGGGCTGCTTTATCTGCACTGGAATTTCCATTTGGTTATGGACTATGAATTCAGCACTGAGTTTACTTATGAACTTTTGAGTTATATATTTTTTTTACATGAACGTTATATTTGTGGGTGCAACACAGCTTTTTAACCCCTTCATGCCAGCGCCTCCCGGCCCTTTAAGGGTTTCAGAAGCCGGGAGGCGGGGTTTAGGGTCATGTGACCACTGTGACGCGCCGTCACGGCGGTCACATGATCGGGAAAGGTCCCGATCGAAAGAGGAGATCGGGACCTTTCCGTGAGTAGCGAACATGTGTGCTGGGAGCGCGCAGGGCGCTTTCTCTGGGCACATATGTCCTTTTTTAATAGAACGCAAATGTGCGGCCGCTCGGCGTCTAGGCCCAGACGCCAGGAGGCCGCACATTTGCGTTTGGCCGGCATGAAGAGGTTAACTTGCTATTTATATTTTGTGTGGAATATAGTGAGTGCAGCTGGTATTGAGAAATATTCACTTTCCGAATGTATTCATTTATATTAATAACATTAAGCGCAATCAGTCTTGGTATATTATACATGGATCATACATGAATGTCAATCCATGTGTGGCCCCTATAGTCAGGGCTGCTGTTAGAAACCATACAGCCAACCTGAAAGGTCCCTCCCAAATAAACATAGTTTACAGCGCCTCAGTTATGAATGAACACAGTGAGTGATCTGTACCAATCACTGATTGTGTTCATTCTGGAAAGGAAGCAGCTGGTAAATGTGACATTTTTACTGGACCCTTCCCCCACTCTCCATTCTGAAGGATCATATTGCATTCTTGCAGCTGCCAGTGGGAAGGAGAGGAGGGAAGCTGGAAGCACTGCAGGGGTAGCGGGGGGGCACACAGGGGGCCTGGGCAGAAAGGGGAAACATATGGTGCACAGGGGAGGTGATTGATGTGGCGGGAGGGGGAGGAGAAGAATCCAGCTTTCAGTTTCTGCAGAGAGTTTCCAGTAATTGCCCCCTCCGCCATGCCGATCACCCTCCCTGTCCACATCCAACTCACCCAGGGCCCCTCTGCTATCCTGGGCCCCGTACAGGACAGGTGGTACCCCCTTATCCACAGCCCTGCCTATAGTTGAACAGAAGCTGATTTATTGATTGACTTCTGTTCAGCTGCCCTGTCAGTATTTTCTCGCTCGCTCTCCACTGCAGTCTATAGATTGCAGCGCTGATCTGTGTATTCTGACGGCAGAACACAATGATATAGCAGAAGGATTCCTGCATCCACTTCAAATGTCTGGATGGGGGAATCAGGGCCGAGTTCTTTTTTTTTTATTCAACCAAACTGACCCATTTATAGCCAACATTACTGGCAGGATCACCAGGTGAAAATGAAGGGAAAACCTGGAAAATGGAAACTAATGCAGCCACCACATCTAAGGACTGGTAAACTGCCATATATTACATTTTTTATTCCTGGGTTCAGCTGTTTGGGTTTTCTCTTTCTCATTGCCAGAAATATATTTCTCAATAGAGTTTCATATAAAGAATGTAACATTTTAGCCAATTCAATTCAAAGGAGGCCTTGCAATAAAGCTGGTTTAATCTGCCTAGAGTTTGCCTTCACTGTTTCCTTCTTTCCCTCTTCGCCAACGTGCTAATGACATTTTTAAATGGAAACCTTTCTGTTTTCATTAATATCTAATTTTAGACTCAATGATGTCATTATTGGGTCTCTGTGCTTCTCTATGCAATACAGGCAGATCACGTCTGTGAGAGGGGCCGGCAGAGTGCTGTACATAGCTTCCTGAAAACATCACAGCACTCCTTTCAAGACCCCTCAGTCCTGCTGTAAGCAGTGGGGTGCTTCTTGGGAGGAGTTATGTAAATTTCAAAATGCTTTGATGGATGAACATCAGTCTGTATTTGCATGCAGTTAGCATTGGGCCTCCATGGTTGAACAAACTTCAATACAGTGAATAAAAGGGGTGGGCCAGGGGGCATTCAGCTGGGGAGAAAGGAGCTAGATGATTCTGGACGTCCTCAAGCCAGAAAATGAGGAGGGCTCTATCTGATTTGCAGCAGCTTCTAATGCACACTGTGAGTATGCACTTTCAGTACAGGAGATCATTACCTTTGTCCTTTATGACCCCTGTATGGTGTGTGACCAGTGTCAGGACAAGGTCATCTAGAGCCCAGGGCAAACATGCCAAATTAGCCCCCCCCCAACATGTATGAGCATTATGTGTCAGCAACCCCCCCCCCCCACAAAAAAAATTGAAAACTAATCTGAATGCTTAATCTCCAAGCATAAATTCCCCCTCTTCCCAGTACAAATCCACCCCCCTGCTGAAATCCCTCCTCCCAGCACAAATTTTGCTGCCCCCCAAGCTCACATCCTCTCTCCCCATGTGCCCCTAGCACAACCCTCCCCCCAAAAAAAAGTCTCCCTCCTAGCACAAATCCTTTACCCTTGTAATTTCCCCTCTGAGCACAAATCCCCCCCCACTCCAAATCCCCCCCTCCCAGCATAAATCCCCCCACCATATTACTTTTCTAGCACAAACCCCACAAATCCCAAATTCTAGCAAAAATCCTTTTCCCCCATCCCAAACACAAATTTCCCCAAATCACCACTCCTAGCACACCTCCCCAAAATTCAATTTCTAGAACAATTCTTACCCCCTGCCACCCTCAAATGCCCACTCCCAACACAAATCCCCCCCCAATCTCCTCATGGTGCCCCCCCATCTCACATGATACGACAGTGCCAAGGGCATCCGCTCCTCCTGTCCATCCCTTGTCCCGGCCCTGTGTGTGACCCCAGTAGTAAACCACAAAGTGTCAAAATTGCCCTAGCAAGAGCAAAAAATGTCCATACACGTCACATTATGATACCCAATATTCCACATATGCAGGGGCGGACTGACCATTTGGAAACTCGGGCACTGCCCGAGGGCCCGGGGTCAGTAGGGGGCCCCATGAGATGCCCCTGGTACCTTTTTTAGAGGCTTTTTTGAGTTTGGGCAAGGACACAGGGGCCCCATGATCCCCTATTGCCCGGGGGGCCCCATGAGTTGTAAGTCCGCCCCTGCACATATGTGCAGTCAACAACATAAGTCAGCCCCCCCCTTTTTTTGTGGCACTATGGCAATAGTGACTCATGCCACCTCTACAAAAATATCTTCAATACCCTGGCAAGAGTGGAGTATTGATGTTGCCACAACCTACAGCCACCAGACTGAAGTCAGAAGCTGCCAAATTAAGTTCCTCACAGACTTCTCCAGGACCCTGACACATTTCCACTTGGGGGCCTACTGCTAGGGGGCACCACCGCAAGGTCCCCAACCCTTGGTAGACCTGATGCCCTCCTTACCTGGAGTCGGAGAAGACTGTGGAAGGGTCCAGCAGGGCCCCAGAGACCCACCGATGACCACCATCCTATCTAGCCCCCCTTGTTGCCACAACCTACAGCCACCAGACTGAAATTAGAAGCTGCCCAATTCAGTTCCTCGCAGACTTCTCCAGGACCCTGACACGTTTCCACTTGGGGACCTACAGGTAGGGGGCACCACCGCCAGGTCCCCAACCCTTGGTAGACCTGCGCCCTCTTTACCTGGAGTTGGAGGAGATTGTGGAAGGGGAAGGGTCCAGCAGGGCCCCAGAGACCCACCGATTACCACCATCCTATCTAGCCCCCATTGTTGCCACAACCTACAGCCACCAGACTGAAATCAGAAGCTGCCAAATTCAGTTCCTCGCAGACTTCTCCAGGACCCTGACACGTTTCCACTTGGGGACCTACAGGTAGGGGGCATCACTGCAAGGTCCCTAACCCTTGGTAGACCTGGCATCCTCCTTACCTGGAGTCGGAGGAGATTGTGGAAGGGGAAGGGTCCAGCAGGGCCCCAGAGACCCACCGATGACCACCATCCTATCTAGCCCCCCTTGTTGCCACAACCTACAGCCACCAGACTGAAATCAGAAGCTGCCAAATTCAGTTCCTCGCAGACTTCTCCAGGACCCTGACACGTTTCCACTTGGGGACCTACAGGTAGGGGGCATCACCGCAAGGTCCCTAACCCTTGGTCGACCTGGCGTCCTCCTTACCTGGAGTCGGAGGAGATTGTGGAAGGGAGTGGGTCCAGCAGTGTCCCAGAGACCCACCGATGGCCACCATCCTTTCTAGCCCCCCTTGACATTTATCGTGCAGTGTTCTATACCTTGGAGGCACAGTGGCAGCAGTGGTATGAACTGTTGTCTAGGACCATCTACGGGTGCCCAAGCACCACTGGGTGCTTGTGGAGGGGACAGCCACCTGCACAGAGTTTCATTGGGTATATCAAGAACAGACTTATGGACGAGGTGGTGGTGGCCAGTCCCACTTCCAAGGACATCCATTAGGCAGATTCTGGGTATGGAGGAGTGGAGGGAGTACCCGGATCTCAAATATTACACCTAGCCGATATTTCCATACTGTTGGTTCTGCTGTCTGTTTTATCAGCATGCCCTTTTACTACTCCATACTGTGCATGTTATTTGTTCCTATCAATATGCTGCCAATTGGGCATGTTGACCAAGTTACGTTTATATTATGCAACCGGGAATTATCTGTGAAGTCTAGTGATTGGCATTCAGACTTTAATACCTATAGTTAGACTATTATGCCTTGAGCTATTTGCACTGTTTTGTTATGTTGTTTTTTTTGCATTTTACTACTGTATTGCTACATTGAGGTTTATGCAAGCCATCTTTCTGGGTGTGGATCCCCCTCCTGGCACAAGGGTGTGCCATATTTAAAGGTGGGGGGAGGGGAAGTGTAAGCAGGTGCAGCTAGCTAGTCTGCCATTAGGTGGCTCCGTCCCAGAATAGTGTATGATAACAGGGTAATCAGGTGCTAGGTCCCTTTTAACTAGAGCAGTGGTCTCCAAACTGTGGCCCAAGGGCCGGATGTGGCTCTTTGCTTGCTTTTATCTGGCCCTTGGGGCACTATTCCATCCACTGACTCCAACATTGGGACATCATTCCTGCCATTGACACCAACAATGGAGCAAAAATCCTCCCATTTACACGAATGATAGTATACAATTCCTGGAGCACTATTCCTCCCAATGACCCAATGACATCAACAATGTGGCATTATTTTTCTCGCTGACACCTACAATGGGGCACAATTCCTTCCAAAAACACAAACTGTAGGGCACAGTTCCTTCCACTGACACCAGCAGTTGGGCACTATTCATTCCACTGACACCTACAGTAGAGCACAATTCCTCTCACTGACACCAGTGCTGGGATCCAATTTCTTCCAATGACACCAACCATGGGGCACTATTCCTCCAATTACCACCAATGGTGGAGCACTGTTCCTCCCACTCACACCAATGACAAGCCACTACTCCACCCATTGACACCAGTGATGGGCCACAATTCCTCCCACTGACACCAACAATGAGCCACAATTCCTCCCACTGACATCAACATTGAACCACAATTCCTCCCACTGACATCAACGATGGGCCACAATTCCTCCCACTGACACCAACGATGGGCCACAATTCCTCCCACTGACACCAACGATGGGCCACAATTCCTCCCACTGACACCAACGATGGGCCACAATTCCTCCCACTGACACCAACGATGGGCCACAATTCCTCCCACTGACACCAACGATGGGCCACAATTCCTCCCACTGACACCAACGATGGGCCACAATTCCTCCCACTGACACCAACGATGGGCCACAATTCCTCCCACTGACACCAACGATGGGCCACAATTCCTCCCACTGACACCAACGATGGGCCACAATTCCTCCCACTGACACCAACGATGGGCCACAATTCCTCCCACTGACACCAACGATGGGCCACAATTCCTCCCACTGACACCAACGATGGGCCACAATTCCTCCCACTGACACCAACGATGGGCCACAATTCCTCCCACTGACACCAACGATGGGCCACAATTCCTCCCACTGACACCAACGATGGGCCACAATTCCTCCCACTGACACCAACGATGGGCCACAATTCCTCCCACTGACACCAACGATGGGCCACAATTCCTCCCACTGACACCAACGATGGGCCACAATTCCTCCCACTGACACCAACGATGGGCCACTATTCCTCCCACTGACACCAGTGATGGGGCACTATTCCTTCCACTGACACCAATGATGGAAATCTAGTCCTTCCAATGACACCAATGATGGGGTGTGTTTCCTCCCCTAATTCCAAAGATTGGGCGTTTACTCCCGGTGAAGCCAGGACATTTTCTTCTCTGACTTCCTGCAGTCCGGCCCCCCTAAAGTCTGAAAGACTGCCAACTGGGCCTTTGTTTAGAAAGTTTGGAGACCCCTGAACTAGAGCCTACCTGTAGTGATGTCATGGGTGAGTCAGTGCCCATATATAAGCCAGATTGGGAGGAGCCTTTAGTGTAGTTTGGGGCATGGGATCCAAACCCCCCCACATCAGGCAGAAGTAGTCAGCAAGTGGAGGCTCTGGACAGGGCTGGAAGACGTAGACCTGCACCCAGAAAAGCCTGACCCTTATGGTGTTGGCAGCTAGGGAAGGTTTTAGACCAGGCCACGTGTTCCCAAAGTGTAGCTATCCCCACGTGGAGCCTGGGAGAAGTGTACCCAAGTCAGAGGTTACGGCTAGACATGTGCAGAACAAATTAAATTGTTTCATTTTGGATCGATTTGTTAACTTATTGATTTCCTTTCATAGAATTCATGATGAAATTCGTTTCATTTAGTTTTGTTTCAAATATCAAATGGATCCAAAATCATTGTGAAGAATAGCTAGTTCTACTCTATTCGAAATTCAAATTTTGGAAGATGGTTATATTCTTTCTATTTATTCTATTCTAATCTAATCTATTCTGTTTTTTTCTATTCTATTCTTTTATTTTCAATTGTATTATTTTATTTTGTTTTCTATTCTAATCTATTATTTTCTATTCTATGTTATTCTATTTTTATTTTCTATTCTGTTCTGTTTTACTCTATTTTTTCTGTTTTATTCCCTTTTATTCTATTCTATTTTTTGAATTTCAAAAGACGGCTATATTATTTCTATTTTATTCTATTCTACTCCTTTGTTTTGTATTCTATTTTATTCTAATCTTTTATTTTCTATTCTGTTCTGTTCTGTTTTACTTTCTATTCTAATAGAAACATAGAAAGATAGAAAAGTGACGGCAGAAAAAGACTGAGTGGTCCATCGAGTCTGCCCATTTTTTTTTTTCGAGGGGGTTATTTGTTTGTTTTTTTCTTAACTTTTTTGTCTGAGTATAGATATATGCTTGTTTTATTCTATTGTATTCTTTTCGAAATTCTAATTTCGAAAGACAGCTATATCCTAACAATAATACACATAGTCTTTGAAGAAAGTCAGCAATATGTTTATATTTCGAATTTGTTTTCGAATTCAATTTAGTTTTTAAATTTGATTTTAATTTCGGACAAAATTTTGTTTTGTTATTTTGGATTCGTTTAAATTCGTTACTACTGTAATTCAAAAATTCGGATACATCCAAATCTCCGAATAACGAAAAATTCTTCTGGATTTCGATTCGGAACAAAACTAAGCGCACATGTCTAGTTACTGTAGTGGCCCTTTCCTAACATCACTAAAGTGCAGCAATCCTAATGTTCTGTGTGGACATTCCTTCCTTGGGATATAACGGTCAGTGGCCAGGGAAGGGCTCTGGCAAGGAGATGGGCACAGGATGGCGGAGGGTTAAAACCTCAAGCAGGTGGTTGTTCGCAGGGGCGGACTGACAACTCATGGGGCCCCCGAGCAATAGGGGATCATGGGGCCCCTGTGTCCTTGCCCAAACTCAAAAAAGCCTATGAAAAAGGTACCAGGGGCATCTCATGGGGCCCCCTACTGACCCCGGGCCCTCGGGCAGTTCCCGAGTTACCAAATGGTCAGTCCGCCCCTGGTTGTTCGGGTAGCAAGAAGTAGCAGGGTAGGGACTTGTGCTCTTGGCATCATCACATGGCCAAGCCCCCTTGCAAGTCAATTTCACATTGTTTTCAGTGAAAGTACTTTTTCATCATACGTTGACTAAAACTATGAAGATAGGGATGTAAGAACTCCCACTACCATTTTGTTAAAGCTGCAGGCTTCAATATCTAGCCAAGCTGGCCAATGGCCTAATAGGAAACCAATGCTGGGATAAGCATGACAGCCTCAAAACCAACAATTGCAGCTCCCATGTTTATCATGACATGTTCCCTACACGTGGACAACATTTTATCTTTATTATAGAATTAGACCCCCAGGAATGAAATCTTTTTGATGGCCACGGACAATTGCTTTTACAAGCCTTCAGAAGTTCACATTAGCATATAGATTGCCGTGCCGTGTTCATAAACTTCTGGAACTGGCCGTTACTTGTAGTATTTTTGCCACAGATGACATTTTAATAGTGTCTACCAGGAAGGGCTCTTCAATCACTCTGTGACAATTTATTGAAACAATTAAAACAATAGGAGCCTGGCGAACGATTTTTGCAAGAGCTGACATTTGTGACCTGACTTCTGCGCTCATCTGAGACACTTTATCAAATTACCTCCATCCCAACCACTGACAAAGGACTCGGTCAGACAATAGAGGGGTCATGTGAGTTGTTACAGGATGTGTGCACTCTTGCCTTCAACTTCCAGAAGAAGAAATGAAAATGCTTACGGTAAAATGTCCTTTTTTTTGCAGGGTCATCAAACTTTTTACAAGGTTACATTGTATTATTTTTAAATATTTCTGAATGAATATAATTTAAATATAATAACTTCACATCAGAAGTCCCCCATCACTTCAGAAGTCCTCCCTTTGCATTAGAAGCACCCCCCCCCCATCACACCAGAAGTCCCCTATCACACGAGAAATCCCTGATCACTCCAGAAGTCCCCCATCACTTCAGAAGTCCTCCCATCGCATCAGAAGTCCTCCCTTTGCATCAGAAGCCCTCCCCATCACACCAGACGTCCCTCATTACACCAGACGTCCCCTATCACACCAGACATCCCCCATCACACCAGACGACCCCCATCGCATCAGAAGTGCTCCATCACATCAAAAGCTTCCCATGACATCAGAAACCCCTCAGCACATCAGATGTCCTACCTTTGCATCAGAAGCCCCCCCCCTACCACATCAGAAGTCCTCCTTTCGCATTAGAAGCCCTCCCCCATCATATCAAAAGTCATTAGCACACCAGAAGTCCCCATCGTATCAGAGGCCCCCCATCATGTCAGAAGCCCTCCATCACGTCAGAAATCCCCCATCACGTCAGAAATCCCCCATCACATCAGAAGTCCCTCATCACATCAGAAGCCCTCCCTTCACATCATAAGCCCCCATTTTAATGGTAACGCTGATTAGGCCCTCACAAAGCTGTGTGTGTGTCAGCCATGTTGATCGGAATTCACCCATGACACTTTGTAACACAAGGAGGCCTAATGGCAGCAGTGGTCTCCTTTTACATCATCCCAGGAAGCTACCTGGCACAATACACAACTGTTAACTGATGCCAGGACTTTTTTTTTCAATCCATTATTCGGACACACAGACCTCTCCATTACTCAATCCACAATTTTAGTCTGGAAACCCTAAGAAAACTGTCACCCTCGCAAGCTTGAGCAATTCAGAGAACTAACAGATATCCAGCAGTAAATAGCTCAGCTGAATGGAAAGGGCCAATATACTGTACCTCCTGGATAGACTTGTTGTCAGCCAAGACTCTAAAACTTCAACATATTTCATAATTTATGAAATAATGACAGCACAGTCAGAATATAGACATATTCACCTTCATCAGTTGTTGGGTAGCATTTTGAACCCAAACACCCCTATGCTAGGAGGTACCAGAGCGGATTAGGCCTCCACACTTCTCCTATGAGGAATAGATATCTGAGACCTTTCAAATCTATACCCATTTCGAAGCTAATTTCATGCTGGACAATAATCTGCATGTTAGCAGACTGTAAACGGTAGGTATTATAAAATAAGAATACTTATAGGAAAATGTATTTGGGACTTGGTCATGAACGTGGTGACCTCCCAGCACCCACCCCTTAAACCAGATGATTGGTCAGATGGCCTCTGTCAACACCCCTTTGATACCACAGAAAAAGGGAATGTCGGGACCTTTTGACAGCTCTCGTTTTAACATCAATCAAAGAACACCTACCTGGACTTGAGAGAGCCACTGTACCATTTTTGCTTGATCAATTGAACTCTGCTGTGACCAAGGGATTTGCAAGTGTTCTTCATTTTCAACTAATTTTTATTTATCCGTTGCTTTGTCTTTTTGTTTCCTTGTAACACCCTTTTTTCTGTCTATTTGCACCATTCTGACCTATTCCATTATTAAATCATATTTGGAAAAATGATGAAATTGTCCCTAAAGCTTTTAATGCAAATTGTAGTATAATCCTCTGAACATACCTGTCTGTGGTGAGAGTGCGTGTTACAGATGTTTAATTCTAAAATCATAGTTGTTGTTGCTAAGATTGTGAGTTTCCTCAGTAAAAAAGGTGGTGGTGGTGGTAGCTTAAAGAGTTAATTGCTTAGTTAACTTAAGCCAGTGACAATCACTTTTAGGCACCTAGTGAGTGGTCCTGCGAGCTGGAAAATCTTTGTACAGGATGCAGATGAGAGTGGCATTGTCACGTAAATGTCAGCACAGTGTGAGGTTGACCAGTCCTTTGTCATGAGTTGTGAGAAGGGCAGGAGTCAACCACCGCATTTCCTCATACCCATCACATCAGAACAGAAGTCCCTCCATCACATCAGAAGCCCTCCCTTCACATCATAAGACTCCATCACATCAGTACAGAAGTCCCTCCCTTCACATCATAAGCCCTCCCCCCCATCACATCAGTACAGAAGTCCCTCCATCACATCAGAAGTCCCTTATCACATCTGAAGCCCTCCCTTCACATCATAAGCCCCCCCCCCCCCCCATCACATCAGTACAGAAGTCCCTCCATCACATCAGAATCTCCCTATCACATCAGAAGTCCCTCCATCACATCAGAAGCCCCCATTACATTAGAAGTCCTCCCTTCACATCAGAAGCCCCCCATCAGATCAGAGGTCTCCTTATCACATCAAAAGTCCCCCCTTCGCATCAGAAACCCTCCATCATGCCAGGAGCCCCCAATCACACCAGAAGTCCTCCCTTTGCATCATAAGCCCCCATTACATCAGATGTCCCCCCATTACATTAAAGTTTTCACTTCACATAGGTAGCCCCCATCACTTTAGATGTCCCCACCATCACACTAATGTCCCCCCTTCACATCAGAAGCCCCCCATCACACCAGACGTCCCCCCTTTACATCCAAAGTCCCCCCATCACACTAAAAGCCCCCCATCAGATGAGAGGTCTCCCTATCACACCAGAAGTCTTCCCTTTGCCTCAGAAGCCCCCAATCAGATCAGAGATCTCCCTATCACATCAGAAGTCCCCCCTTTACATCAGATATCCTCCATCATGCCAGAAGCCCCCGATCACACCAGAAGTCCTCCCATTGCATCAGAAGCCCCCATTACATCAGATATCCACCCATTACATTAAAGTCCTCACTTCACATAGGAAGCCCCCCATCACTTTAGATGTCACTCCCATCAAACTAATGTCCTCCCTTCACATCAGAAGCCCCATCACACCAGAAGTCCCCCCTTTACATCAGAAGTTCCCCCATCACACTAGAAGCCCTCCATCAGATGAGAGGTCTCCCTATCACATCAGAAGCCCCCCTTTGCATCAGAAGCCCTCCATAATGCCAGAAGCTCCCCATTACACCAGAAGTCCTCTCTTCACATCAGAAGTCCCTCATCACATCAGAAGCCCCTCCATGACATCAGAGCCCCCCCTTACCTATCAGCTTTCTACTCTCCCTTACATCAGGGTCCTATTCAGGGTCACTTCTAACATCAGTGCCCTTATCAGAGTCCACCCCCCTTACACCAGGGACCTCTGATCTGATGGGGGACATCTGATGTGAAGGGAGGACTTCGGGTGTGATGGGGGGCTTCTGGCATTATGGAGGGCTCCTGATGCAAAGGGGGACTTCTGATGTGATAGGGAGACCTCTCATCTGATGGGGGTGCTTCTAGTGTGATGGGGGGACTTCTGATGTAAAGGGGGGACTTCTGGTGTGATGGGGGCTTCTGATGTAAGAATTAATGGCACCACAAGAGTGTCAAACACTGTATTGCATTTTTTGCAGCTTCCGGGAACACGCAGATGTGAATGGGGCCTTACATATGCCAGATATTCTGCTGCGTCCTAATTAATGTAAGCGCAGGGGTGGACTGACCATTTGGGAACTCGGGCACTGCCCGAGGGCCCAGGGTCAGTAGGGGGCCCCATGAGATGCCCCTGGTACCTTTTGCATAGGCTTTTTTGAGTTTGGGCAAGGACACAGGGGCCCCATGATCCCCTATTGCCCGGGGGCCCCATAAGTTGTCAGTCCGCCCCTGTGTAAGTGTTAAGGCCCCATTCACACCTAGGCATTTTGGGAAGGTGTGCGGAAATATGCTAAACACATGATGCACTTGCAGTGCCATTCATTTGTAATTCTGTAATTGATTCTTAATGGCACCCCAAACATGGGTAGCAGACGTGCATTTTGTTGCGCATCAAATCACGCAAGGCTCAATGCCTGAAAAAGTGGCAGGAGCTTCAGAGGTGTAATTGTTATGCATAGGGCAGCCGATTCAAGTGAATGGATTGCCCTATGCTGTCGCACGACAAACGAGCAAAAGAAAAAAGTGCATTAGCATGACAAGCTGATGTGAAAGGGGTCTCAAAGCATACTGTCCCCGTAGATCCACATCACTGCAGGATCACATGAGACCTGTGCCTCTGACTGTTCTCTAGCTTCACTGCATCTGGAGCTTTGTTCTCAGTTTCCACAAAGTCTCACTTCCCCGTTCCAATCATTCCAAGGGTCAGGGTTGTGAAGAACCCTTGATATAATATTCAGGTCTCAGGAAACAATCAGTAGGTGGATGTAGAGCTGCTGATGTATCTTTTTCTGCTGTCTTCAATGCTTATCTATACCGCTACAAACCATTGGTGTGCCAAGGCTATCAGCAACTCCAGCAAATAATGAGTAGCTACAAAATTTGGCAAATCTGTAATTATAAGGCTACAAGAAGTAAATTGCTACTGGAGGCGATTACAATGAATTTTTTCTTAGGAAAAAGATATTGATAAACAAGAGTTTGTAGCCTCTATCAACAGTGGCTACAAGTTTGCTAGTGTCATATGACCTCTGGGGCTCATTCATACAAGACGCTGACAGACCTCTCATTTTGAATAGTCAGCCTAATGCAATGTGCCTCAACACACCAAAAAGCGTGCATGGACCCTATTCTGTACAGAGGGCCAAAGGTTACATTTGCTGCCCTGCCAATGGCCCAACTTCGCATACTAGAGAACATTAATTAAGCAATACAATAAAGTTGGCCATGCACAAGTAGAATTTTGTTTGAAATTTTTTATTTTTAAAAAAGTTTGTTCAGTTTTTTTAATGGTTACTGTACAAATCAATGTCCAATTGACACAGATCCCGGAACCAAACATCCCATTAGAAGAACAAATAATGGTCCTGGGCCTCCGTGGAATTCCTAGTCTATGCTCTTGATTTAATGAAGCATTCCAATTTGCAGAATGCATGCTTCATACTGAAATTCCCCTCCTCTACCTGTTCAGAACATTATCACTGTTCACTATGTAAGCTGTGATTCTTTGATAATAAAGAGGTTGACACCAGAATGCAGGGGGCTCCGATGATCTTTAATGGCTTAGGCTGTGGTCACTGGAACCCTCTATACCTGGAGAATTCCTACCTGAAATGTTCATCTGATCTTCATATAATGGGCTGTGAGGTTGATTGAAATCTGCTTCCTTTGAAAGCCCCAGCCTGAGCAATTTCTGGGTCTTGCAGCATGTCCTATTTCCATCCACTAGGTTTTAGGTCCATTCTGAGGTCCATTGGACATTGTGCCACACCCTCGGAGAGGCAGGCATGGGCAAGAGGTTCCAGAAGCTGTTTGCAAAGGATCAGTTAGAAATATCTACTTGAAGAGTGTTGGTCCAGCTACCGGTCAGTGGTGTTCTAGGGCAGGGGTGGGCAAACAGTGGCTCTCCAGCTGTTGTGGAACTACATTTCCCATGAGGCATTGCAACATTACAAAACTGATAGTTACAGCTATGACTTGCAGAGGTATGATGGAACTTGTAGTCCTGCAACAGCAAGAGAGCCTCAGTTGGCCCACCCCTGTTCTAGGGCATGCTTGGGTAAAAGTGGTTGGCTTTCTTCTCTGGCTTATCTTTGGTGGTTTCTGTATATTTCTTGTGTATCTCCTTGAGTCTCTCCACATTTTCTTTCCCTCTTCTGGATCCCTTCCTGTTTCCACAAACATACACCAACATTCTCTTCATGCCCTCATCATGCATTCTGCCCCTTTGAAGAAACATAGCAAGGCTTATCCATGTCTTTGGACATTGGTGTGAGACTTTAATGGTCTTGTAGCCTTACCATGATCCAGCTTGTCTCTTTCTGAAATCGACTGCCATAGAGTTTGTCAGTTCGTGGATATACCACTTCAGCTTTTTACTTTTTTGAGCGGAGTTCTACTTTAACCATGCAAAGCATGTAATGAACATATTCATCCACTAGGTGGAACTGGTGCTTCATTTTCATGTTAGCCCTCTATCTAAAATAGTCTTTCACAACCTTTTCAACACATAGGAACCCCTGAAATACCTTTCTGGTCCCAGGGAACCCCTTCTAACAATGGCTATATCTACAACTCATGATACATTGGTGTGATGGACAGTGGGAAGAATGCTCCTTCCACTGATGATCATTGGGAAGAAATACCCCATTTACAGATAGTGAAAAAGATCAATGGTGTTAGGGGGAACTTATCTGAGAGGCAGAAATTGCTCATTGCTCAAGGAACCCCTAGAAACCTCTGGAAGAACCTTAGTATTCCATGGAATCAGGGCCGGATCTAGAGGGGTGCTGGTGTGGGCTGTGCTCCCCCCCCCCATTTTATTTGTGCACCTCCAGATCTCTTAGCATGTACCCATTAATCCATGAGACTATATGGGAACAATTGACAAAGGGGGGACTCTGATGGGAGCATTTGATGTGAGCGGGTACTCTGATGGGGGAAAATGATGTAAGGGGGCACTCTGCTGGGGACATTTGACGTAAGGAGGCACATTTGATGTAACGGGGACAACTGGTACAAGAGAGGACCCTTATAAAAACTCTGATGTAAGAGGGAACTGTGATGAGGATTCCTGATGTAAGGCTAGGTTCACATATATGCGGGTGGTGCGACTGAGGATCCACACAGAAATCCGTGCACCCACCCAGAGGAATGCGGAACCGCGGGCGGGTGCCATTAGTTCTAATGGTACGCTGCCTGCACTGGAAAACGCAACCGTACTGGAAACCGAGGTTCCATGCGGGCTGCGTTTTCAGAAGAAGTGCAGGGACTTCTTCCCTGTGTGTCATGGGGCACGAGAGTCCATTCAAATAAATGGGCTCTCGTGCCCGCACAAAACGCAGCTCGCACGACCGCATATATGTGAACCAGGGGTAAGGAGGGACTTTGATAAGAACAACAGGGGGCACAGGTTCTGTTTAATCATCTTAATCTAATGATAGCCTGATACATACTAGCATTCCCTGTCAGGGGCGGACTGACCATTTGGAAACTTGGGCACTGCCCGAGGGCCCGGGGTCAGTAGGGGGCCCCATGAGATGCCCCTGGTACCTTTTTCATAGGCTTTCTTGAGTTTGGGCAAGGACACAGGGGATCATGATCCCCTATTGCCCGGGGGCCCCATGAGTTGTCGGTCCGCCCCTGTTCCCTGTTCACTCCTGAACCACCTCTGCATCAGCTGTCAGACGTTACTTCTGGGTTGTCTGGGTTCAGTGGTACAGAATACTCATTCCCTGCATCCCTGTCACACTATTGACATTATGCCCCCTGATTTTTTTATTGCACCCCCAGATCAGATAGGCTAGATCTGGCCCTGTATGGAACCCTGGTTGATAAGCCCTGACCTAAAATGTTCCTGGTCATATTTTGAGGTTGAAAGGTAAGCATAGACATAGCAAAAATGGTCAGATGGAGCAGAGATTACAGGTCCATAGGTCTGGCTCAACTTATTCCAAGATCACCACCAAAAGAAGAATTGAAAGCCTGGGATACTCATTTAGCTGCTCTTAGGGCGATTAGACCCTCCGTTCATCCTTTTATTTCTATGGGCACCCGAAGGCCCTAATATCTGTAACTCTTTGAAGATATTAGAATTTACTGGAGCAAACGTCAAAATAAAATAGGTCAGGAGCAGTCAAGAAGTAAATAAAATGTCCAAAAACATACTAATTTGTTTCTTGGCTTTTGCACCTACTGTAGTGTTAGACTGTCCATAGACAGTCACTCCAAGGATGACAGTTGGGAAAATCTGTGTCCTGGAACAGCTAATTCCAATACCCAGACACACACCACAATGCTCCCCCTTTGATAAGATCAGCACTTTCAATCCTTGACACCTGTAGCACTACCCCTTAGGAGTTGCTGAAGATTTGAGTCCCTCTATAGTCCTGCACAGCCAGACAATATGGATGTTCATTCAGACTTGCACCAAGGAGACTGTAACCAGTCCTTGAGCTTGTTTTGATGTTTTATTTTGGGATAATACACTTTTTTGGGGTGAGGGGAGTATGGGATGCCCAATGGAACTGGAACTGAGGGCAAACTTCCTGAAACTATTTACAAGTCTTTACAGCACAAATCCTCTTCTGGGGAGCTTGCCAGCCTCTCCTGATGTACCATCCCAGACCCTAGATTCTCCTTATTACAGCAGCAAAATGAAACAGTCCCAGGTAGCAGCTAATCCAGTTTCCCACCAGAGTGCTCCTTCCCCTATGTGGCCCATGGCGTACAGGTTTACTCACTTGGTCCCTCTCCTGTGTTGCCGGTGGGTCGGTAGCTGCTACCAGGCCTTCTAGGTGGCTGCTCTTTCCCTCTCTCAGGGGGCCGGTGAAGTCCAAAGCTTTCCTCCTTCCAAGATCTTCTGCCTGCAGGTGAGCCATTCTCCATCTGGGCCCCTTCACAGGCTCCTAACTCTTTCTCTCTCATATCTGCAACCTGACTCTAACCACTCTCCTTCTGCTGAGCAGGCTCAGTTACTCTTAAAAGTTGTCCTGGCCACTTGGCAAGCCTCCTGTTGGGGATTGGCCAGAATCTTCTAAGAGTACACACCAGCCACTCCTCAGATCCACCCACTGCTTCTAGATCTTTCCCCAAAGTTCTAGAGCAGGGGGAAATTCCAGAGGGTTGATCTGCAGAGCCTCTCAGCTATGACCAAAATGTGACCCCTGTTAGCTATCATACCAGGCTGCTACTCAGCCCTAACAATTGGAGTCTAGCTCCCCTAGCTAACTAGGAGGGTGCTACACACCTCTCGAAAAGAGAAGATTCTGCTCAGTTATTGGGCAGATGGTCCAAGTTTGCTATACCATAACAAATACCACAATCGTCTGTTTATCTTGTATGATTCCTGGAATTGCAATTGTTGCTTGTTTTTATAAGGTCCTCTATGACCAGCTTTGGTCTCTGTATGACTACTGAAGGGACATTTGGTTGTAAGCAGGAACTAATGGGAATGGTGTTTTCTGTAAAGTGCTCTGGAATATGTCAGTGCTAGATGTGATTAATATCAGTCAGACCAGTTATTGCCAGGGGTCAGATCCACAAGCAAAACTCTCTTTTTGAAGTGGACCTTAACTCATAAAGTTATTTCTGTGAAGGTTCTCATTTATTCAGGTCTCGGTATAACTATAAGTTACTGTCATTCAACAGGACTTGTTCTGTAATTGTGAAGGTGTCTTGTACCTTTTTCCAAGCCTTCATGTTTAATGAGTGATTGTAACAGCATTTATATCTACACAGTTAGCACCAACACCTTAATCCAATGTCCAAGAAGAGGATGGGGGGTGAGCAGGGAAGGGCAGCACAGTGGCTAAGTGGTTAGTCCTTCTGTCTAGCAGCACTAGGGTTGTCAGTTTGAATTGCAACCACAGCACTACCTGTCTGGAGTTTGCATGTTCTCCCTGTGCCTCTATAGGTTTCCTCCGGGTAGTCCAGTTTCCTCCCACACTCTAAAGACATGCTGGTAGGTAAATTGGCTCTGGTATGTGTACGTATGAATGTGAATTATGGCCCGTAGATTTTAAGCTCCTTGAGGGCAAAGACTGATGTGAATGTACAATATATACAGTATGTAAAGCGCTCTGTAAATTGATGGTGTTATATAAGTACCTGAAATACAGTTGTGTAACCTTCCTTGTTCTAGTTATATAATCCAATCATTGGTGTCAGGAGGTCTGCATAGGTGTTGTTCCTCGACCTACACTATATTGCCAAAAGTATTGGGCCTCCTGCCTTTACACGTACATGTACTTTAATGGCATCCCAGTCTTAGTCAGTAGGGTTCAATATTGAGTTGGCCCCGCCCTTTGCAGCTGTAACAGCTTCAACTCTTCTGGGAAGGCCGTCGACAAGGTTTAGGAGTGTGTCTATAGGAATATTTAACCATTCTTCCAGAACCACATTTGTGAGGTCAGGAACTGATGTTGGACGAGAAGGCCTGGATCGCAGTCTCAGCTCTAATTCATCCCAAAGGTGTTCTGTCTAGTTGAGGTCAGGACTCTGTGCAGGCCAGTCAAGTTCATCCACCCCAAACTCACTCATCCATGTCTTTATGGACCTTGCTTTGTGCACTGGTGCACAGCCATGTTGGAACAGGAAGGGACCATCCCCAAACTGTTCCTGCAAAGTTGGAAGCATGAAATTGTCCAAAATCTCTTGGTATGCTGACCTTCACTGGAACTAGGGGGCCAAAGCCAGTCCCTGAAAAACAACCCCACACCATAATACTCTCTCCACCAAACTTTACAGTTGGCACAATGTAGTCAGGCAAGTACCGTTCTCCTGGAAAATGACAAACCCAGATACATTCTTCAGATTGCTAGACAGCAATGTGTGATTCATCACTCCAGAGAACACATCTCCACTGCTCTAGAGTCCAGTGGTGGCCTGCTTTACACCACTGCATCTGATGCTTTGCATTAGATTTGGTGATGTAAGGCTTGGATGCAGCTGCTCGGCCATGGAAACCCATTCCATGAAGTTCTCTAGGCAGTGTTGTGCTAATCTGAAGGCCACATGAAGTTTGGAGGTCTTCAGCTATTGACTCTGCAGTTGGCAACTTCTGCGCACTGTGCACTTCATCATGCGCTGACCCCGCTCTGTCATGTGACGTGGCCTACCACTTGGTGGATGAGTTGCTGTTGTTCCCAGTTGCTTCCACTTTGTTATAATACCACAAACAGTCGACCGTGGAATATTTAGTAGCCAGGACATTTTGCGGATGCACAGGTGGCAACCTAACACGGTACCACGCTTGAATTCTCTGAGTTTCTGAGAGCGTCCAATTCTTTCACAAATATTTATAGAAGCAGTCTGCATGCCTAGGTGCTTGCTTTTTTGCTTGCCACACCTGTGGCCATGGAGGTGATTGGAATACCTGAATCCAGTGATTTGGAGGGCTGGCCAAATACTTTTGGCAATATAGATAAATATCACCTAAAAAGAAAAAAGTTCATAACATAAATAGTCTGCAAATGTGCTCAGCGCTTGTAAACGTCTTCATAAAAGGTGTTCCAGTGCTTTAAAATTGTGCTCCTTAAAGGGTGAAGAGGTCTCATACCAAATGGAGATGATCTCAATTAATAGAGATCAAAAGGGCTTGAGTCAAAGCTTCAGACTGGCACTCTCGCTGTCAAACCATCAGCCTATTGTGCAACCACATTGATGGAGTGTATTGATTTTATACACCTGTGGCCATGGAGGTGATTGGAACACCTGAATCCAATGAATTGGAGGGGTGTTCCAATACTAATGGCTAAACGTGAATTGTTAAAGCGCAGCTCCACCCAAAGGGGGAAGTTCTGTTTTAATGACTCATCCCCCGCTCCCCGTTAGGAATTGGCATCTTTGAGTAGCGGGGGTAAGGAACCCAATTTAACAGGTACCCACTTCCACTTCTGCTCCAACTACCTAGGTGATCGAAAGCTTGAAAGTTCTCCTTCCCCCCCGGCAGTCTTCTGGGACAAGTGACAGGTCCCATAAGACTCCAGGACCTTTCACAATGAGCAGCACTACTTGCGCATGCGCATTGGGCACCCGGCTGTGAAGATAAGCCACTTAAGATGCGGCCGCAGGGGATGGAGGATGGTTGGTGAACCTGGCTGGGGTGAACACACCGCTGGATTGAGGGACAGGTGAGTGGCTGTTTTTTAAAAGTCAGCAGCTACAGTTTTTGTAGCTACTGACTTTTTTTTTCACTCAAAACTGGAGCTCCACTTTAAATAGTCAGAGTAGAGATGTTAAAACAGCATTATATGTTATTATATGTTGAAGACCCCCATCTCATTCAGGGATGGTTATTTCAATTTGACGTAGATGGCCTCTTTCACACCAGTTGTCCTATCTGCCCAAAATGTGCACCTCACTGTCCTTGAAAGAATGCCATTTTACTTAATGTGTAGAAAGACTGCTGAGTCTTTATCTGTACAATCTGCCCCCCTACATTGGGTTATTCATTGGTTGGTAGGTTGGTTTGTTAGTCCTATTGAAGAGAGGAATGAACAGTCCAACACAGACAGGGCCTACCTAATTGAATATGGTTTGAATATCAATAAGACCTGGTGGTTTGGGGAGCCATGGAGGGGGAGAGACTTACATGCCAAATGTCCCTTTTAAATATTTCTTTGAATGAGGTATGCATGCAATTGTAAATCTGCATGTTGTGTGTCTTTCTGTAAAAGCTGTTAATTGTAAGCTCTTTTATTGCAATTCATTCTTTCCCTTGGAGACTCGGAGGTACCACCTATTGTTTGGGTCCCCTCTTCCGAAGACATTCTGACTTACTTGATCTGTATAGCTGCAAAAATGTTCTATATTAACAATGATTTATGCTGTATTAGAGCAGTGACGAATAGTGTGGCCAAGGGGCCCTTTTGCAGGACCATTTTTTGGACCCTTAATTCACTGTGTATCAATTGACAGCTAGATAGACGTTACCAATGCCCAAGTCTGTGTGACAGTGGAAAGGGTCCCAACAGCCATCTATACTGGGGTTCAGCAACCAGTAGATCATGGCCAGGTGTCTGGTAGATCATGATTGGGGTTTGCTGACCCGCCATCCCAAGGCATCAAACAGAGTGCAATGCAGAGGGACTACTTGTGAAGTTGGAGGTGTAGTAGGGAGTAAAAGCTGCTTAAGCCAATGCCTCCTCTGTAGTGCTGACTCCTGTCCCATGCCGAGTGATACCAACTGCACTCCACATCTTATCTCGGCTAGAGGTCTCCAGAGTGGTGCCAGCAGCAGAAAAGAAAAGATCCTCAGGTCAGTGTGAAGCAATACACTGGGCATAATAATATAAGCCTGCTTTCACACTGATGCGCTGCGGTTTACCCACAACGCGGGTGCAGTGCAGTTTATCTGCAGCTTTCCTATGGGTTTGCTGCACACAGCCATAGACTTCTATTGTATCCTGCAGATTTTGCACACTTTCTGAAAGCGCACCAAAACTCCATAGAGTTGCGGGGCGAATGTAGAGTGGCCCCATTTACTTGAATAGGTCATGAGTGGCAGGTGGTAGCATCCACCAAAAGCAACAGGGAGTAATTCTTCCTGCGGCATGTATAAACCACAACTCAACTGCAGTGTTTCCACCCTCCAACCAGGGGCGGACTGACAACTCATGGGGCTCCCGGGCGATAGGGGATCATGGGGCCCCTGTGTCCTTGCCCAAACTCAAAAAAGCCTATGAAAAGGATACCAGGGGCATCTCATGGGGCCCCCTACTGACCCCAGGCCCTCGGGCAGTGCCCGAGTTTCCAAATGGTCAGTCCGCCCCTGCCTCCAACTTTACATGTGAATAAGCCCCAAGGGTACTGCTTCCAATGCAACTAAGCTCATTCACAAGGTGGTGGGGAGGTGATATGTTGCCTTCTCATCACCTGATTTAAACCCACGACTGCCATACAATGCACCCGATTGCGACACGGTAGAGGTCTAAATCAGGTGTGAGGAGGTGACACCGTGCCTCTGTGATCTTTGACTTCTCCCATGTTGTTCAGGTAGATCTCTACAACGTTGCCTACCCCTGATATAGACCCTAGAAATCCCAAAGGGCTCTTGCCTACACAATTGGTATGTCTAGCTCCGTATAAAAGGCTCAGCTGTCAGGATATTTTGTATTCATTATTAAAAAATATCTACCACCTGCTTCCCTTGAGAGAGCAGGCAGCCTTTACAAGTATTACAGTTGTCCTTCATTCTTAGATACTAATAACAAACAGCATTTGACCAGTCATGGGAAAGATGGATGATGAGTGATGTACAAATGATTCTGAAAAGTATGTGAACCCCTTGGGATTATGTGGAGTTTTGCATGAATTGGGCATAAAATGTGCTCTGAACTGTGAATGTTTACATGTTATGTGCAATTAAACCATGGCAACATCTAATGTTTGTGTAGTGTTATGTTCAGCAGACTGTGTTCTTCTATTGTTGTGACTTAGATGACATTCAGAGCGCAATTTATGCCCAATTCATGCAAAACTCCACGTAATCCCAAGGGGTTCACATACTTTTTCTTGCAACTGTAATAGCAAATTATTACAGTGAAAGAGTATGTGATTGGAGTCACATGGAAGCTTCCGAGGAGTGTCCAATACCCAGGTAATGAGACAGCATCCTGCCTGTATCGGACTGCTCTTCTTGCAGCCAAGTCCACTGGGGGTAGTCATACAAATCAATAGGCGGCCATGGCCTGAATCTTGCATGCCAGCATTTCTTATCATTTTCATCACAGGGAAACCCTTGAAACAATTTTCAGATCTCAAGGAACCCCTGCTAAAATAAAATTATGGGGAGTCAGTAGGAAGAATGCCCCTTACATTGGTGGTAAGTGCAAAGGATGCCCCCAGTGGTGATCAGAATGCCACCATTAAAACAGCAAAAAATATCATTGGTTTTATGCCGCTGGCTCTGCCAAGTGTTGCTGGACCCAAAACTCTGTAGGTACCAAGAGATGGAAGGCCAACCAGCTACAGCTCAAGGAACCCCTACCAATGTTTGAAGGAACTTTAGGGTTGCATGGAACCCTGCTTGAGAATGTGAGAATGGCTGTTGTAAACAGTGTTCACATAATGCTCCCAGTTGTTTTGGGAGAGCTTGGGGGGGGGGGGGATCAGAACCACCTGCTAAGCCCCTATGCAAAAGCTTGAACAGAGCTAAAGTAGAACCTGTGCTTTATCCATACAGGGCAAAGTTATAGACACACTTTAGTGATGCCCAATTCAGTAGACTTTATTACCTTCCCTTCATTCTCCTGCTGTTTTCTCACAGAAAAAGCAAGTTTCCCCAAACTGATTATCTCTGCTTATAAGCCTAGGCATTTGGTCGCATGATCTCTGCTGAGGGAGAGGGTCAAGGTCCAGACTGGCTGTTGTAATCATGTGAACAAAAGCCTTCTGGTTATGTAGTATTGGCACTAGAGGTAACCTGGGTGAGCATTTTCTGCATGAAAAGTTTTTGTCAGTAACAGGAGTATTTATACTCTTCTTTCAGGCTCCCACTTCTTGGTGGATGTTATTAGAAGATACAGTCATGGCCAAAAATATTGGCACCCCTGCATTTCTGTCAGATAATACACCACTTCGTCCAGAAAATTTTTGCAATTACAAATCTTTAGGCATTCTCATGTTTATTTCTTTTGTTTGTATAGGTATGACACAAAAAATTGAAACAAAAAGCCAAATCTGGCATATTCCACGCAAAACCCCAAAAATGTATTGGAGAAAATTATTGGTACCTTCTCAAAATTGTAAGAAATAATTGCATTCCTAGTTTGTGATGCTCCTGTAATTTGTAATTAAACTCACCTGTATCAATTAGAGATCTTAATGTTCCTGTGTCCACTGGGTGCAACATTGTTTACAGCCAATGGCACTGTAGCTAATCTCCCTGGACACGGATGAAAGAGAAAAACTTGATCAAAGATTGCAAAGAAGGATTGTTCAAATGGTGGATAAAGAACCTCGATCAACTTCCAGACAAATTCAAGCTGACCTTCAGGCACAGGGTACAATTGTGTCAGTTTGCACTATACGTCACCATCTGAATAAAAATGGACGCTATGGTAGGAGACCCAGGAGGACCCCACTGCTGACACAGAAACATAATAAAGCCAGATTGGAGTTTGCCAAAATTTACCTGTGGAAGACAAATACCTTTTGGGAGAATGTGTGCTGTGGACAGATGAAACAAAATTACAGCTTTTTTGGTAAAGCCCATCATTCTGCTGTTTTCAGAAAGAGAAATGGGGCCTTTAAAGAAAAGAATACAGTCCCTACGGTCAAACATGGTGGAGGTTCACAGATGTTTGGGGTTGCTTTGCTGCTTCAGGCACTGGCAGTCTTGACCGTGTGCATGGCATTATGAAATCTAAAGACTACCAAAGAATTCTGGGGTGCAATGTAGGGCCCAGTGTCAGAAAGTTGGGTCTCTGTCAGAGGTCATGGGTCTTACAGCAGAACAATGACCCAACGCACACGTCAAAAAGCACCCAGAAATTGTCTCAGACAAAGCACTGGAGATTACTGAACTGGCCAGCAATGAGTCCAGATCTTAATCCCATAGAGCACCTGTGGAGAGATCTCAAAAGAGCAGTTGGAAAAAAGAACCCTTCCAATCTGAGAGACCTGAAGCAGTTGGCGAAAGAAGAGTGGTCCAAAATTCCAGAACAGAGGTGTAAGAAGCTCATTGATGGGTACAGGAAGCGATTGATTTTAATTATTATTAATTTAATAAATTGAGGGTGGCAATAATTTTGTCCAGCCCATTTTTTGGGGTTTTGATTGGAATGTGTCAGATTTGGCTTTTTGTTTCTCCACTTTTTTGTGTCATACCAATACAAACAAAAGAAATAAACATGAGAACGCCTAAACATTTGTAAGTACCACACTTTTCTGTGTGAAGTGGTGCATTATCTGACAGAAATGCAGGGGTGTCAATATTTTTGGCCATGACTGTATCTTCTAATACATCCACCAAGAAGTGGGAGCCTGAAAGAAGAGTATAAATACTCCTTTTACTGGAAAAAACTTCTCTGTTGATGAGCAATTGTTCCTTTGATGTTCCTTTGTTGGGGAACCAAAACTTTTGAGATTGTCAATCACCTGTGTTCACTGCTGTACTCAATGGTTCCTCCAGTCAACCTCCATGTCACAGATGTGTCCTTTAGTGATGTAAAGGCTAGCAGGAAAAACCACTGAGCACTGTGGAGGACATAGAAGATCAACATTCCCAGAAGCCTTGGTTCACTAGCAGACATTAAGGGATGATTCCTCACCAACAAAGAAGCATTCTGCAGCCTTGGAAAGGCTGCTTGTAGTCCAATTTGGGAGCATGCAGGAAATAATGCAACCTCAGGTGACAATGCCATCATTTATTTATTTATTACAGGCATTTATAAAGAACCAACAATTCACACAGTGCTTCACATCCTGTACACCCCCCCCCCTTAACTTTTTTCAAATTTGTTATGTTGCAGCCTGATACAGTTATTTGAGTTCATTTCATTAAAAGTGAAAGCAGAATTTAAGAAATGTTTGCAAATTTATGGAAAACAAAAAACTGAAATATCACATTGATATCAGAAATCAGGCCCTTTGCAACAACACTTGAAATTTAGCTTAGGTGCCTCCCATTTCTCATGTTTCTATTCCTTGATTGGATTCCACCTGTGCTAAATTAAATTGATTGGACATGATTTGGAAAGGAACACACCTTTCTATAAAAGGCCTCACAGCAGACAATGCATACTGTATCAGAGCAAAAGCCATGAGGTCAAAGGAACTGCCTGTGGAGCTCAGAGACAGGATTATTGCAAGACGCAGATCTAAGGAAGGCTACGAAAAATTTATTGTTGCACTGAAGGTTCTCAAGAGCACAGTGGCCTCCATAATTCTCAAATAGAAGAAGTTTGACAAAACACATGAAAGCCCACTGAGAGTCCTTCAAGTGCTTTTTTTCAAACTCCAAGTGGGCTTTCATGTGTTTTGCACTGAGGAGAAGCTTCTGCCAAAAAGCCCAGATTGGTGGAGGGCTGCAGTGATGGTTGTCCTTCTGGAACTTTATCCCATCTCCACACAGGATCTATGGGGCTCACTCAGAGTGACAGTTGGGTTCTTGGCCATCTCACTTACTAAGGTCCTTCTCCCCCCAATTGCTCAGTTTGGCCAGGCGACCAGCTCTTGGAAGAGTCCTGGTTGTGTCAAACCTCTTCCATTTGAGAAATATGGAGACCACTGTGCTCTTCAGAACCTTCAGTGCAGCAGAATTTTTTGTAGCCTTCCCCAGATCTGTGCCTTGCAATAATCCTGTCCCTGAGCTCTGCAGGCAATTCCTTTCACCTCATGGCTTTTGTTCTGATGTGCCTTTTTAAATAATTTCCAATTTAATTTATCACAGGTGGACCCCAAACAAGATATAGAAAGATCTCAGCAACGATCAAAAGAAATGGAAGGCACCTGAGCTAAATTTCAAGTGTTGCTGCAAAGGATCTGAATTAGGGAAGCACCGATACCGTTTTTTTTACCAGTGAGTATGAGTACCAATTCTTTCGGTCAAGTACTCACCGATACCGCGTACTGATACATTTGCAGTGCGATTTGAGTCTATTCATTTTGTATGGGCTGAAATCGCATCTCAAAGGTATCGGTTTGGTATCGAGAGCATTTGCATGAGTACTTGTACAAGTATTTGGTATCGGCATCGGTGCAACCCTAGTCTGAATACTTATGCCAATGTGATATTTAATTTTTTCATTTTTAATAAATTCACATACATTTCTAAAATTCTCTCTTCACTTTGTCATTATGAGTGTAGATTAATGAGGAAAAAATTAATTTAAACAACTGTAGTATCAGACTGCAACATAACAAAACTGAAAAAAGTGAAGGGGGTATGAATACTTTCCGAATGTGCTTTATATAATAAAGGATTAAAGTGGAAGAAAAGCCTAATTATATTTATTTTTTTAAATGTTCCCTAACCCTCCTCCTACCTATCCTGCCTAACCTGTACAAAAAATATCTGTGAACTCACCTATCTTTAAAGCGGAGTTCCACTCACCCTGTCAAAAAATAAAAGTCAGCAGCTACAAAAACTGTAGCTGCTGACTTTTATAAAACAGCCACTTACCTGTCCCTCGGTCCCGTGATTTGTCCCCCGCAGCCCATTTCACCAGCCGTCCTGTATTCCAGGAGACCGGCATCTTCCCTGTGGGCACCCAACTGTGATAGCTTGCGAGTAGCGCTGCACTTCATGAATGGTCCTGTAGTCTTCTGGGACCTGTCGTGTGTCCCAAAAGACTACAGGGAGGGAGGACACCTTCCGTTTCCGATCGCCTAGGCAATCGGACTGGAAGTGGGAGAGGGTACCTGTAAAATTCGGGTACCCGCTCCCCGCCCCCCAAAGGTGCCAATCCTTAATGGGGAGCGGAGGAGCAGTCCTTAAAGCGGAACGTCCCCTTTTGGGTGGATCTTCGCTTTAATCTGCTCTGGTCTGATCACATGATTCTGCAGCTCCAGCTCCCCTGGTCTGATCATATGATGCTGCAGCTGCCCTGGTCCGATCACATGATCCCCTGTTTCAGTGAGCAGCTGCTGCAGGGGAGAGGAAGAGGTACCATCACTTAGTGAAGTAAATAGTTACAGTCTGATTGTACTTCTCCTTTAGATCTAGAAATATAGTAGCCATGTATTGAGGGGGAATACCTTTTTGGATACAAGCTGATTGGATAGATTAGGTAGGTCTTCATATTAAAAAGTTTTGGTAAATCTGTTTTGTCATTTTTATTTATCTTATATTTGACATTATTATTTGTCAGTTTTGTTAGTATAAGCCAATAGTGTGTATCTCTCATGAAAGATTTTCCTTTAAGAACAAAATAAACTATTCTGCCATCTACGTATTAATTTTTACCTAGCAATACAGAAGAACTAAGGTAGTGACAAGAGGGACAGTCAATGGCTAAGCTGTGTCACATACAGCTATTGGCTTTGCCCTAACGAGTAATTGATTGACATGCGCTTCGGACACAAGTTAATACTCCAAAGAGAACACACTACTTAAGAAAGGTGACAAATCAATGAATTATTTAAAATTCAGTTGCTATGGATCTAGGTTATCTGTTTATACTCGGAGGAGCTGCAGATGGGTCTTGGTTTTGGGTTGCCTCAGTGCTCTGCGTCTTGCTGGTCGTTAAGGAATTAAGTTAATGTACAAGCCATTTGTTACATACCGCTGGACCCATCTGAAGATTAATAAGTACAAAAGGGACTCGAATTCTCTGTCTACGTCTCAGAGTTCACTAGGAAGCAGCCAAGGAAGATGTCTGACATGAGCTGAGTCTGCAAAAAGACCTGCTTGGCTAAACTTGTGTACCAGTGGTCGGTGATGTGGCCACATAGGATCGGTACATGGAATCTGGACTCGTGTTCACCACAAACAGCGTTTTGTTCCTTTAAAGGATCTTCTGCCCTTTTTTTGATTGGTAAAGCCCCCCTTGCAACATGGAAACGCTTCCTTAGTTGGGCGACTGGTGGTGGAAAAAGCGAGCCTTTTTTTTCCTGAGAATGGTGAGGACGTCCTTTGGGCATTCACATTGTGCGTTGGAAGGCTGAACAAATTTTTCTTGGAATGTATCTCCGGCGAGGAGTGGAGGATGTCTTGGAGAAAGACCAGGGCAAGTGGGCACTTCTACGAAATGTTAACCAGGCAGTGAAACCCAGCACCCTACTACCGGTGAGCGGTATTCTTTGATAGCTTTGCCATGGTGATGGAGGTTCTTGTGTCCCCGAGAGATGTTCTGTGGAAAAAGCTAAATATGGTTAAGGCGATTTTCCACCTTCAACAGTCATTAGCCTTGTTTAGATGTTTTTCAACTATTAACACGATATTATTATTATAATACAGGATTTATATGGCGCCAACAGTTTGCTCAGCCCTTTACAATATAACGGGAGACAATACAGCAACAATACAGTTCAATACAAGAGGGTTAGAAGGGCCCTGATCCTGGGAGCTTACAATCTAAGAGGGAGGGAAGATATCGATTTTAAGTGGATTGACATTGACTGGTTAGTGTTAGAACACCTGTCAGTTTTTTTTACTTTCTTTTGGTGTTGTGTCTTATTGTGAGGAGTTGCTTTCACTTCCTGCCTAGGAGACACAACAGGAAGTAGAGGGAAAGTTCTCCAGAAATAGGGAAATGTCTCTTTAATTATTGTCACTGAACAGATTTCCTCTCACCTCTTGGTTTGGTGACAACTGTAAAACGTTTAATCTTCCATTATGTTCAATTTCTCTGACAATGATCTCCAGAACAAATAGGGTAAATCTGGGGGGGGGGGGGGGCACAGAATATGAAGGACAATCTATAACTTTACAGTTGTCACCAGAATAGGAATAGAGGCAAATGATGGCACTTTTGGATGACAGCTAAGGCAGCTTTTCTTAACCAGGGTTCCTCCAGAGGATGCTGATACCCGAGCAATGAGCACTTTGTGACTCTCAGGTAAGTTACCACTGAAACCAATTATCTTTTTAATTATCTTTAAGCAGCAGGGCAGTCACTGGGCATGGGACCCAGAAGACAACTGCAATCACCAGGGGCGTATCTGCCGCGAGGCAAACAAGGCACCTGTTTGGGTGGCATTTTTCAGGGGGCGACATCACCCCCAGGCAGAAGGAACCAGGGCCATCTACAAAGGGCTGTGCTCGGGCAGGGGGGTGGGCTCATGTGTACTTGGGTGGGGGGGTGGGCTCAGCTGTGTTCAGCAGGGGGGCAGACTCGTGTGTGCTCGGGCGTGGGGACAGGCTCGGCTGTGTTCGGGCGGGGGGCGAGGCCATGTGTGCTCCGGCGGGGGGCAGCATGGCTGTGCAGGGACATAGATAAGGGGGGGTTTGGGAGGTCTAAACCCCCCCAGAGTACCCTGCCTGGAGGCAGGCAGTGCATCGAAGCCAGGTGCCATCCACCACCGAGCCGCTGCCCTCTGTTGTCACTGTCAGCGCTAGTGGGGGCGGAGAAATCACGTGATTGGTTGCTAGGACATCGGCGGTCCTAACAACTTTATCTCTATCACAAGTCAGCTGACAAGTCTTGTATGTAATAGTAATCTGCAGGTGACCTGTATGAAGACATTAGAGGGTGTTATCTACTAAAACCAATCAGCTTCCAAGTTTTGTTGTCAAAGCTTAACTCCCTAGCACTTCTCAGCAGCTGGGCCTTGGTGCCGAGGGGCCCCATGTTTGCGTACCTAATGCAAACAAAAGATGTGCAGAGAGCTCCTGGCATGTTTACTGCCCCCCCCACGCAAAGGTTCTGATTGGTACTTGAGGTCGGGAGCTTTCCAATCATGTGACCGCCATGACAGTTAATCACGGCAGTCAATCATGTGACCGCCATGACAGTTAATCACGGCAGTCACATGATCCTAAACCTTGCCCCGCCTCCCAGTGTCACAACCCCCTTAAAGGGTCGGGAGGTAGTAAACTCTCTATGTTTATTTTTACCTACAGGTAAGCTCATAATAAAGCTTACCTGTAGGTAAAATGATTATCTCCTAAACATGCACCATTTAGGATATATTCTAGCGAGCAGCAGCAGTCGAAGACTTCACCGGCGCATGCGCTCCTTGACTTTCCTTCAGAGCTCTGTGTTGTGCCCAGGGCTCCTGCATGCATGCGTTGGAGTGACGTTATCATGGCTCAGCCAATCAGATGGCCGGAAGCCGCAAACCCGGAAGGAAGACCGAGTGAAGATGGAAGCCCTATCAGTGGTGACAGCGAGTCACTTGGGGCCTTCATTTTAAGGTAAGTCTTTCATTATGTGCTAGTATGTGATGCATACTAGCACATTATGGTATTACTTTGCAGGGGGATACTTTTTTTTTTAAGTGTTACTACCACTTTAATTGACTGATGGGAGTCCAGGTGGAGTTTGCAGGGGCCCCTCAGAATGATGTGGCATCTGTCTTTGTGTTGTAGACCTGAAGAGAAGATCAGATATCATGGGGGGTGGTATCCTCCAACTGTTGTCCAACCAGCCTGGAATGCAGCGTCTCACTGGCAGGAACTGTGGTGTGGCACTGGAACTCAGAGTCATCCTATCTACACTGCACTTTAGTCCCTCCCTAGTAGTTTCTAACCTGACATGCAACCTTTAACCTTCTAACTACCAAAAGTGGTTATTGGATGTCTAACCTAGCTCTAACCTATGCTGGTTTCTGAGCCTTGAGCTACAATTAGCTATAGAGCTGTATATAAACTCTATTGCAATAAACAGGTTCACCTACTAATATACTAGAAGGTGACCACTACACCCATACTGTATAGTAACACAGATCTAGCTATCTGGTACTGTGCATGTGAGATAATTTGAGGACAGAGTCTCGTCTGTCACTAGGATGCAGAAATACACTCAAGAAGCTGCAGTTAAACTATTAAAACATAGGAATACTTGCAGAATAGTCTCTGATTCTGATCTGGGTGAAAATACAAGAGCAGTAGCAGTCCCTGTGTATATAATGCTATGTGGCTCAGCTCTCTCTGTCTCTTCAATTCCTTCTTCTGTGGTTTTCAAAGCTCCTCGCCAGGACAGGACGTGTTGATACAAAATGATACATACCACAGTGATTTTAGCAGCCATTCACATTATCACAGCTCCAAATTGTCCTTGATTTGTAGGGAACAGAGTGGAGGATGTGCTATGACTGGGGGTAAATGAAGTGGGTTGAAGGTGCTGTGACCTGATGGGTGGGAATGGGTGCAGGAAAGCTCTGTGACTGCGAAGGGGTGATGTGGGTTGGGGTGGGGGGTGCTATGACTTGGGCAGGTGGAAGGGAGAAAAGTGCTTCAGAGTAGTGAAACTCACCCCCTTACACCTCCTTGTTGTAGAGTCTAATCCACTCCAATATGCTCCTTACAACTTTGGCAGCAGCCATGCCCTCTGTGTGCTTACTTGCCATGACCCCCGGCAGTCCCAGGTGGCTCCAACTCCAACCTGGTCTGTTCCCTAATGATGAAGAATGAGATGTCAGATCGAGGGTGAGGAGTGGGGGCCAGCAGTATTGAATGAGGAATGAGAAATGGAGACCACAGCCTCGTTTAGGGGGTGAAGAGTGGGAGACAGCAGTATTGGATGAGAGGGAAGGTGCAATAGGAGCCAACAATGCCAAAATGGGAGTGAGAAGTGAGGACCAACAGCATTGCATGGGGGAGAAGAGGGGAGAGCATTGTTGGATGGTGTTTGAGGAGCAGGGGACAGCAGCAGCTGATGGTGGGTAGAGAATGGGGGCAACAGCACTGGATGGGGTTGAGGAGCAGGGGCCAGCAGTGTTAAATAGAGGGTGAGGAGCAGAGGACAGCAATATCGGATGGAGGGGAGGAGCAGAAGGCAGCAGTGTTAGATAAAGGGTGAGGAGTAGAGATTGCATTGTGGATGCAGATGAAGAGTTAGGAACAGCAGTGTCAGGAGCATGGATCAGCAGTGTAGCAGAGACTAAGGGGTGTCGAACAATATATTACCAGATACACTTTTTAAAAAATAATTTTAGATAATGTAGAAAAACGTTAGAAATTCTGTGTGGTTTTTACTGCTCTCAGGGACCTCGCTGGGGGAATTCACCTTAACTTTACTGTCCTGGTGACAATGTTATCAATCCCTGTGAGTCAAAGCTGGAGTTCTCCAATCAGCAGGGAGCTGATTGAGAATTTACAGCAATTGTAAAGGAAAATTAAAAAAAAAAAAAAATTAAAAATAACAAATATCTCTATATGTACCTGCTCTGTGCAACGGAATTCCACAGAGTGGCCTAGAATCTCCTCTTCCTGGGTCCTCTGATGGTGCTCTTGGCTCCTCTTCTCTGTCCAGTGCCCCCATGGGAAGAAGTTTCCCATAGGAGCACACTTGCATGCTCATTCCTGAGTCCCTCTGCTGCGTCCATTGAAACGGTGGGACTCTGCCCAGTCCCCTGCTCCCTCATCACTAGAGTTGATTGACAGGGACGGGAGCCCTACTGCTATCAATCTGCCCAATGAGGATCCACTGCTGTCGTGCACGTCGCGGAATGAGATTGTCTTCAGGTAAGAATAAGGGGGGGGGGGGCTGAGGGGATCCTGCAGCAGAGAAGGTTTTGTTACCTTAATGCAGAGGCTTTAGAACCACTTTAGGTTCTAACTCAGCGAGGAGCATTTGAGACCTCTGCCGAGAGACCACTGCTTGCACACAAAGAGAAAGGGTTCTTCTTTGCAGCATACTGGCAGGGAAAGGCGGTGGAATCTAATTTTAATTCTTCAAACATTTTTTGGTTTTTTTTTTAGTTTTATCTCTTAATTTTTGTTCGCTGATTTCAACTGAAACTTCAAATGGGCTTGAAAACATCATAACTTGATACCATTGTAGCACTACCCCTGTAGGAGTCGCTGAATAGTATAGGACCTCTGTGCCTACTCTCACCTTCAGAACACTTCGACCCTTCTGACACTTTAGGTTTAGCATTGCATCTTTGTCACAAGTAGCTTTCAGCATAAAATAGAAAAAAAAAATTAGGCAAAGTTATAAAACTTGTGCATATTGTTTTACAGCACAAAAAATATATCCTATATACATATAAATGAATTAATAAGGTGTTGTACACAAATATCAACAAAGTAAGTGAAATGATTTCACAAGAAAAGTGTCCATTGCAAATTATTTCACAAAAAAGTGCTAATTTTCAAAGTATTCAGGGCTCTTGCTCGTTTAAATCTTCACATGCATCTTCCCACTATAAAGCTCAGCACCCATTTGCTGTCACCTCCACACCAGAAAACTCACCATGACCCCTTTTCTTAATCATCCCCGACACGTTTCGTCATAATGACGTCTTCAGGGGAGAGCTACAGAAAGTGACATCATCCCTCTACATACACTCGAAATGACGAACCGCGGTTGTTGGAGCCAATGTTTGGGCAGCACAGTGGCTTAGTGGTTAGCATGTCTGCCTTGCAGTAAATGGGTCATGGGTTCGATTCCCAACCATGGCACCTCCTGCATGGAGTTTGCATGTTCTCCTTGTGCTTGTGTGGGTTTCCTCTGGGTACTCCAGTTTCCTCCCACACTCCAAAGACATACTGGAAGGTTAATTGGCTCCTGTCTAAATTGTCCTAGTTTCTATGTGTACGTATGAATGTGAGTTAGGGACTTTAGATTGTACTCCCCTTGAGGGTTAGGGACCGATGTGAATGTATAGCATATATGTAAAAGCACTGTGTAAATTGATGGCGCTATATAAGTACCTGAAATAAATAAATGTCCTATGCAGTATATATGAGTCATTCCTAGTGCAAGGCTATGCACTTTAACATGTGAGTGGATGTATTGTATTTTAATTACTGGATTTTAAAATAAAAAGGGTTTTACACTAAATAAGCTTTTTTTCCTGTGGTTCAGAAGAGCATTGAGAGGAGGGATTGTGGCAGTGATCCTCGAACCCCCCTGAGGGGTGTAAGCGCTTTATAACCCACTGATTAAGGCCTCATGTACACTGCTGCTCCTGAGCTTTTGGCGTTTTTTTTGCCCCAAAATTCAACTCAATAAAAGCCTATGTGTCCATACACACATAAGCTTTTATCAGAGTTTAACAACAGCAGAGTTTAGGAGCAGTTAAATGCTAAATGTGGCAAAAATGCATTTAATGCGCCTAAGCTCTAACCACGTTTAGTGGGGAAAATTGCAAATGAATATTTAGGCCTGGTTCACACCTATGGAGTTTACTTTTGGTCCGTTTCTGCAGTGCTTTTTGCAGGGCATTTTGCGTTTTTGAATGCGTGTTTTTGATGCATTTTGCGGTTTTTACAAAATGCATCATAAAAAGTAAAAAATGCATCAAAACCGCATTTTCTGTAGTGTCTCAATTGAAGTCTATTGAACCAAAAACGCTCCATTTTGCATTTAAAAGATGCTGGTACACCCTGATGCGTACACTATGGTTCCGCACTCCCAAGAGAGCAAGCCTTCCCACCGCAATTCCATATAAGGCCTCCTTACCCTCTTTCTGTCACAAGGCTTCCTGGGAGTTGTAATTTAATCATTCCATAATACAATATTAAAAGGTGGTTTCAGTCCCACAAGCCCCATAATCCTCTGTTTCTTATTCAGTGGTGACCCCCCCCCCCCCCCCCGGTGATCAAGAAGGGCACTAGAATATTATAGCTCTGGCATTACAGCAAAGTGAAAGTCACTGGGCACAGTTATTGTCTCCTTTCCTCCATACCTGTGTAGCCCAGTACTTGGCTACATTTTGGTTTTGTTTTTTGTAGGCATATTCAAAGTTCTCAGCCTTTTTTTTGCAGGAAGGAACTCAAACAGAGTAAAATATCCCAAACTTTACTAATGAATGTCAATGCTAATGATATTTCTTTTGCTTTACTACAGGGCGATTATGTCTGGCTGGACCTTAAGACAGGCCGGGAGTTTGATGTACCAGTTGGAGCCGTGGTTAAGCTGTGTGATTCTGGCCAGATCCAAGTCTTGGACGATGAAGGAAATGTAAGTCTAGTTGTTTAGATTTGTTTTTCCAAGCTATGCTATGTACAGTTCCTATCTTTGGGCGTTAATCATCATTGGTTTACACAATGGAAGACTAATGGAGGACAAATCTTGTTCAAGGCTTAAATGCCTGAGTTACTTCTAATGGCTGGTGGCCACCACAAGACGAAGATATTATTTTTGTGAAGATATGCTCAGTCTGCTGTGGATAGTGGTTTTAATGATGATTTTCCTGTAATTCTCTACCAGACGTTAGGTGGATTTGTTCTTTTATAGCAATCTGTGAATGGCAGTCTTATTACATAGCTGTGTTTGGTGTAAACCACTAATGTTGCACTGTCAGAGGACACATTGGTGCATGCCACAGCAAAGCCAGTAGAGCTGGTTCTTTGACTAACCGACGTCATCTTGAATCAGAAGGAAGGAGCACCCGGTGTCCAAAAAAATGTTACTCTTGGTGGGAGATTAAAATAATTTATTAAAAGCGTGAGAGCGTACAGGTTGAGCCAACGCATTTCAGGGGAACTGTCTCCTCCTTCTTCAAGGCTGTTGGTACATGCTAATGGGGATGGATGGACTCTGTGGTAGTACTAGAATTCTACGCGATAGCAAATGCATTTTACAGGCTGGCATTTGCCATCACAAAAAATTCTGGTACTCCATCCATCTCTCTTAGCATGTACCAACAGCCCTGAAGAAAAAGGAAGCAGTTCCCTTACAGCACATTGGCTCAACCTGTAGATTTTCACGCTTTCAATAAACGATTTTAATCTCCCATCAAGGGTTAAATTTTTTTGGACAACCTTTCCATTCAAGCATTGGTTTTACTGCAGTGACAACTCCGTCATATCAGTAAGGTAGCAACCCAAACCTCCTAAGAAAGATTAGCACTACCATACGGAACAACTATCAATAACTCTCTGAACCAGTCCAGCATAGTCTCTAGCTCTAATTAGTAACTCATTTTAGGATATTTATTTGGTTGCTTCCATCTACAGGAGCACTGGATCTCCCCCCAGAATGCATCGCACATCAAACCAATGCATCCTACCTCCATCCACGGAGTGGAAGACATGATCCGTCTGGGGGATCTTAATGAGGCTGGAATCCTCCGTAACCTACTCATTAGATACCGGGAACACCTTATCTATGTGAGTATGAAGGAGTTTTATTGTCATATATAGTAGGTCTGACTGTAATGGCAGATGCTGTCACTCTACCTTGCTACACTTCCAAGGCTGCCTCAATAATTCTTAGGGACATTTTACTGCTGAGCCAAACATCTCCAATGATTGAATGCATTATAGTCTTTTGAAAGGGTTTAAAAAATACTTATTACATTAAAAGACTATGCAGGGATGTGTTACCACCTCTGCCAATTTGTTGTTGCTGTATGTGTCCCCCCTGGAGAGATTTCTGATCACTTCCTCTGCTTGTAGCAGGTAGTCTAACTTAAGTTCTAGCGCTCTTCGTCAAGCTATAGGTTCACCAGAATTAATTTCTTCCTGCTAGATATTAGATATATTTCATTCAAATATATGTATAGAGAATACAACAGAAGATGTGGGAACACCTCCACTGCACTAGAAGAAGTGAGACGCCAATGTAGAAATTGACAGAGCTATTCTGTGTTTCTTTGACGTTTAAATCATCAACTGTTTCCTTCAAAGGAATTTTTTATTTTATTATTTCTTTATGTTCCATATCATCTTTATACTATTTAAATGGTTAGCCAAGTAAGGTATGGGAGGAGCCTGATTGGCTAGGTCAGTCCCTGTTTTTTTGAATATGTCTTGGATACCCCAGTAGTAAGGCATCATGCACACTGGAGGTTTTGTTATCTCTCCTAGACACCTTTCCTCCTGGGGGCAGCGATTTGGCCCAAAAACGTTTGTCAATTGTAAACACGTGTAATGTGTTTAGGTGCGCCAAGCATTTGGGCATTTCATAATTCTACAACAGTGCCGCGCTTTTTTCAACTTCAAATAGTGACCTAAAAATAATCCCAATGTGAACTGAATAGTGAAAAAATATTACAAACAATATGCCCAAATGCTATGAACTAATACAGTCCAGGGGCGGACTGACCATTTGGAAACTCGGGCGCTGCTCGAGGGCCCAGGTTCAGTAGGGGGCCCCATGAGATGCCCCTGGTACCTTTTTCATAGGCTTTTTTTCAGTTTGGGCAAGGACACAGGGGTCCCATGATCCCCTATTGCCCGGGGGCCCCATGAGTTGTCAGTCCACCCCTGATACAGTCCATCACTAATGCATAGTCCTTCCAACTCTAGAAAAAACTTTTGCCATCAAAAAACGTTGTTTTTCATATACAGTGCACCTCCACCATCAGTCACACCAGCTGTGTCCTCACCTGGAATTTTTGACTTCGCAACTAGGTTTGGTCAAAAATGGCTTGTGTCCCCTAGGTGGACATATAGTGATGGTATGACCTCTACCAAGATTCTCCTATACTGTTGATCCAGCTCCTTCTTCTAACTGCTTCTCCTCCACTCAGCATGCATGTAGGAAATACACAGGCAGACCAATAGTGCTTTATCGTTTTAAAAAACCTTCTTATATTAAAATATAAAGAAGCAACTCACATGATTCAGGTGCTCCATTGCACCCAATACACGCATAGAAAGTAATGTAGCTGACACCTTCTGGCTATAACCAGCTCTCTCTGTATAAGCATTTGGGCATTAATTTATTTCATTGGTCTAAATCAGCCTTTCTCCCTGGGATGCCTTGAGGTTTCTTCAGGGGTGCCTTGGCAAAGTGCCTTAAAATTGGCCAAAACTTGTATACAAGCCAGTGGGTGGAACAAACCTTTTAGTTACACAAAGCTTCAGGTTTTCATTGTTCACCATTATGACCTTCTAGCCGCCAGCATCCTGACAACCAATGACATCAGTTGATAAGGAGGATGCCGGTTGCCTGCACAGCATCCTAGTTTGACCCTCCCCTGCCCCCTCCATCAGTGCTGGGGTCACATTAGCTCAGTGATGGAGAAAAACTGAGGGAGAAGAGAAACATTGGAATACTAGTCAGTACCAGTGTACAAAAGTGTATTTGCTTTGGAAGAATAAATCGCCTCTAATGTTGGGTGTCCTCCATGTGTGGATGTTGCTGCGTTATATACAACTATTAGAATAGTTTTTCACATTTTAGAATGGGGTGCCCTTTTAAAATTATGGACAGTCTTGAAGCACCCCATTTTAAAATGGGGTGCCTCAAGACTGTCCATATTTTAAAGGGTGCTTTGGGACTATCCATAATTTTAAAGGGTGCCTTGACTGAAAAAAGGTTGAGAAACACTGCTCTAAATAATAATTTAGTTTGGCCATTGAAATGAATTACCGATCAGGTACTAAACACTCCCCGCAATAACGTGAACTTAGATGTGTTTACACTCGTCAAGTGTTTTTTCTCTGTCAAAATACCGCTGTTCCTGGACACGCTCGCTGTGGGGTTTTTTATTCTGCCTCTAAACTCCTACGTGGGGGTGGGGAAATACAGGCTTACCTCCGGTTAACGTAATTTTCGGTTTACGAATGAAAATCCATTGAAAATAATGCTTCGGTTTACAAATTTTGTTCACAATATGAAGCAAGTTTACCCAGGATGCGTTGCGCTTGGGAGGTTTATAGCGCCAGCCCCGTGCCTTTAAAGTGCACTTTATAAAGAGATTTGAACAGATATGACTTTTTTTTTAACCTTTTTCCTCCGGAACGGATTAATTGGTTTTCAATGCATTTCCGAATTTTATTCGCAATACGAAGCAAGTTTCTCCAGGATGAATTGCGCCTGGGAGGTTTATAGCGCCGACCCCGTGCATGGTGGGGTTTGTGAGTAGCATGTGGCGTCGAGTGTGGAGGTGTCGGAGTGGTTTTTGCATCAAGTTTTGGAGCCATTCTGGAAATGTTTAATCATGTCCCTGTACAGTATTTATGCCTTTAAAATGCACTTTATAAAGAGTTTTGAACAGGTAAAATACTTTTTTTTTTACTTTTTTCTGACCTCTAAAACGGATAAATTGGTTTTCAATGCATTCCTATGGGAAACCACGTTTCGGTTTACAAATTTTTTGCAATACAAAAGTCTTGGAGAACGCATTAAATTCGTAAACCGAGGTACGCCTGTACTAAAATTGCAGCACTCAGAATCTTGCGCAGCTGTGCATGGCAGCAAAACATCTTCTAATGCTTTGAAAACAAAACCTGGAAGCTGATTTCTCTGCATAGCTGCACCAGATTTTGTTCTGTCACAGACTCTTGCCAATAGTGCCAGCTATGCCTGCCCTTTCCACTCCCTCCTCCATTCATAAAAACAGTACTATCACTTCCCTGTAATAAAAAGCGGTCAATGAATGGAGGTGGTGGATCTTTAATTCATCTGCCCATCCTCTATTCATAGAGTGCTTTTCATTTGGGAAGCTATAGTACGATTTTTATGAATGGAGGAGAGGGGCAGAAAGGGCGGGTGACAGGTCCAGTGGTTTATATGAACCCTATAGCATAAAAAGATCATAGCTGCAGGGCTATGGGAGAGGCAGAGGAGTGAAGATTTCACTGAACAGAGCAGCCACCAGCACAAGGGACCAGGGGTGGACTGACTACTCATGGGGCCCCCGGGCAATAGGGGATCATGGGGCCCCTGTGTCCTTGCCCAAACTCAAAAAAGCCTATGAAAAAGGTACCAGGGGCATCTCATGGGGCCCCTTACTGACCCCGGGCCCTCGGGCACTGCCCGAGTTTCCAAATGGTCAGTCCGCCCCTGCAAGGGACACTTCATATTGTTCAGTATTGTCCCTTGTGCTGATTTACAGAGAAAAAAACTGAACATTAATTCCACAACCAAATATGTGCAGCCAGGTTATGCTGTCACTGTGGCTGTCTGTAAGAATCGTACTGTTCCAAAGTACCACGTTGGCTTTAAGGCATCCCCAAAGCATGGTATATGCAAGGGACACTTCATATTGTTCAGAGCAAGTATTGTCCCTTGTGCTGATTTACAGAGAAAAAAACTGAACTTTATTTCCACAACCAAATATGTGCAACCAGGTTATGCTGTCTCTGTGGCTGTCTGTTAGAATCGTACTGTTCCAAAGTACCACGTTGGCTTTAAGGCATCCCCAAAGCATGGTATATATAGGTATTCTGTATTTTCAATGTCACTCTCAAAGCTTCATGAAAAGACACTCCCCTTGTTGTATAGTTTTTTTTTTCTTTGCATTGTGATACAGGTCCCCCATGACAGGGCCCAGGTTCCCATACCCTTTTTGACAATGACTTGCCTATTACCCCTAAAAACTACCAGAATTTTCAAACAATATTTGCACCCCATAGACATTAATTGAATTCGCTGGTAAGTTTGGGTTTGCTGAATATCAAACAAGATTCACGGAAATGCATCTTAAAGCTGACCATCGACATACAGTCGGTTCAGCAGGAACCAAATTTGATCTGTACCAGAAAAGTATTTATAATAAGAGGACGCCAACCCAATTTTAATGTGAACAGGTGCAGCTGCCCCTTTAAAGTGTACCCACATTTTTAAGTGCACAAATAGTGAATAAAAGGTAGGCGCTACTCCTGACAACCAGTGACAATGACCCAACAAAATAAAATCGCTAAAATGCAATACAAAATATTGTGATTAAATACAGATTATCACCAATGCAATAGCTAAAATCAGATTCACAAAGCACAAAATTGCAAAATTTGTGTTATGTCCTTTCAAACATACACTCACTGGCCACTTTTATTAGGTACACCTTGCTAATGCCAAGAAAATCTCCCCCACACCATTACACCACCACCACCAGTCTGGACCATTGATACAAGGCAGGATGGATCCATGCTTTTATGTTGTTTGTCAAATTCTGACCCTTCCATCTGAATGTCACAACTGAAATCAAGACTCAGCAGACCAGGCAACATTTTTCTAATCTCATATTGTCCAATTTTGGTGAGCCTGTGCGAATTGTAGCCTCGGTTTCCTGTTCTTAGCTGACAGGAGTGTGGTCTTCTGCTACTGTAGCCCATCTACTTCAAAGATCGATATATTGTGAGTTCAGAGATGGTATCTGGATACCTTGGTTGTAACGAGTGGTTATTTGAGTTACTGTTGCCTTTCTATCATCTTGAACCAGTCTGCCCATTCTACTCTGACCTTTCACTGGATATTTTCTCTTTTCGGACCATTCTCTGTAAACCATAGCGATGGTTGTGTGTGAAAATTCCAGTAGATCAGCAGTTTTGAAATACTCAGACCAGCCCGTCTGACCTCAACAACCATGCCATGTTCAAAGTCACTTAAATCCCTTTTCTTCCCCATTCTGACGCTTGCTTTGAACTTCAGCAATTCGTCTTCACCACATCTAGATGCCTAAATGCATTGAGTTGCTGCCATGTGATTGGCTGATTAGCAATTTGTGTTACCAAGTAATCGAACAGATGTACCTAATAAAAAGATCGGTGAGGGTTTAATCCAAAACACTGTGCTCTTAAACTATAAATAAAGTGTTGATTCTTTCCTCAATCTCAATGCTGAGCTCAGTGGGGAGGATTTCCCCTTCCACTTTGAATGTGTGGATAGGGAAATCAGTTTGGCTTTTTTCTTTCAGCCGTGTATGGCCAGCTCTATTCTGTAGTCCTGTCATAGGGTGCTAACGCTGCTAATAAATAGATACAGTACGGTGAAACAGCGTTGTCACTCTAGGACAAGAATTGTTATACTGGCAGGATCAACAAGTGAAGATAGAAAAAAAAAAAAGCTAAAAAAGGAAAAACTGATGCAGCCACCACATCTAAAGACTGATAAATTACGGTACAGTACATTTTTTGGGGGGCTTAGTTACAATTCACAAAAAGAACATTGGGGAACTGGAGAAAGTCAGAGAGCAAAATCCTCTCTTGTATTAAAAGAGGTATAGACTCCAGAGAGAGATATCATATTACCCCGGTACAAATCATTAGTAATGCCTCATCTGGAATATGCAGTTCAGTTTTGGGCACCAATTCACAAAAAGAACATTGGGGAACTGGAGAAAGTACAGAGAAGGGCAACCAAACTGATAAGAGGCATGGAGGAGCTCAGCAATGAGGAAAGATTAGAGGAACTGAATTTATTCTCTCTTGATAAGGGGAAATTAAGGGGGATATGATCTCCATGTATAATACATAAGGGGGGATATGATCACCATGTATAATACATAAGGGGGGGGGGGGTATGATCACCATGTATAATACATAAGGGGGGGGGGTATGATCACCATGTATAATACATAAGGGGGGATATGATCACCATGTATAATACATAAGGGGGGGGGGATATGATCACCATGTATAATACATAGGGGGGGGGATATGATCACCATTTATAATACATAAGGGGGGATATGATCACCATGTATAATACATAAGGGGGGATATGATCTCCATGTATAATACAGAAGGGGGGATATGATCTCCATTTATAATACATAAGGGGGGATATGATCTCCATGTATAATACATAAGGGGGGGATATGATCTCCATGTATAATACATAAGGGGGGATATGATCTCCATGTATAATACATAAGGGGGATATGATCTCCATGTATAATACATAAGGGGGGATATGATCACCATGTATAATACATAAGGGGGGATATGATCTCCATGTATAATACATAAGGGGGGATATGATCACCATGTATAATACATAAGGGGGGATATGATCACCGTGTATAATGCATAAGGGGGGATATGATCACCATGTATAATGCATAAGGGGGGATATGATCTCCATGTATAATACATAAGGGGGATATGATCTCCATTTATAATACATAAGGGGGGGATATGATCTCCATGTATAATACATAAGGGGGGATATGATCTCCATGTATAATACATAAGGGGGGATATGATCTCCATGTATAATACATAAGGGGGATATGATCTCCATGTATAATACATAAGGGGGGGATATGATCTCCATGTATAATACATAAGGGGGGATATGATCTCCATGTATAATACATAAGGGGGGGATATGATCTCCATTTATAATACATAAGGGGGGGATATGATCTCCATGTATAATACATAAGGGGGATATGATCTCCATGTATAATACATAAGGGGGGATATGATCTCCATGTATAATACATAAGGGGGGGATATGATCTCCATGTATAATACATAAGGGGGGATATGATCACCATGTATAATACATAAGGGGGGATATGATCACCATGTATAATACATAAGGGCGATATGATCTCCATGTATAATACATAAGGGGGGATACGATCTCCAGGTATAATACATAAGGGGGATATGATCTCCATGTATAATACATAAGGGGGGGATGTGATCACCATGTATAATACATAAGGGGGGATGTAATCTCCATGTATAATACATAAGGGGGATATGATCACCATGTATAATACATAAGGGGGATATGATCTCCATGTATAATACATAAGGGGGGATATGATCTCCATGTATAATACATAAGAGGGGGATATGATCTCCATGTATAATTCATAAGGGGGGGATATGATCTCCATGTATAATACATAACGGGGGGATGTGATCTCCATGTATAATACATAAGGGGGGGATATGATCACCATGTATAATACATAAGGGGGGATATGATCTCAATGTATAATACATAAGGGGGGGATATGATCTTCATGTATAATACATAAGGGGGGATATGATCACCATGTATAATACATAAGGGGGGATATGATCTCCATGTATAATACATAAGGGGGGATATGATCACCATGTATAATATATAAGGGGGATATGATCTCCATGTATAAATACATCAGTGGTTCATATAGTGAACCCGTTGTAGAGTTATTCACCCTGAGGTCATCACAGAGGACAAGGGGGAACTCTTTACGTCTGGAGGAAAAGAAATTTAATCTCCAAATGCGCAGAGGTTTCTTCATAGTGAGAGCTGTGAAAATGTGGAAAAGACTCCCTCAAGAGTTGGTTCTGGCCAGCTCAGTGGATTGCTTCAAAAAAGTCCTGGATTCTTTCTTAGATACACAGAATATAACTGGATATAACATTTATAGGTAAAGTTGATCCAGGGAATATCCGATTGCCTCTCGGGGGATCAGGAAGGAATTTTTTCCCCTGCAGGAGCAAATTGGATCATGCTTTGCTGGGTGTTTTGCCTTCCTCTGGATCAACTGTGGGTATAGGATTATAACTTTTTTTATTTTTTTTGTTATGGTTGAACTGGATGGACTTTTGTCTTTTTTCAGCCAGACTAACTATGTTACTATATGTAACTATGTTACACTTTCAGTGCCCATTTACACGTTTGCAAGGCCCATGTTCTGCATGTAACATACGTTACTGTTTTGCAGTGCCGATCATTTTGAACGACAATCAACTCTAATAGGATTGAGCCTAAGGTTCAGTCCGAAAACTAGGTCAGATCTAACCTTAGCTGTTTGGGCATTCAGATGAACGGAATCCCCGACTGCTTTGTTTACAAACAGAATGAACCGTCTCGGTGCTGTCATTTTGCCAGCAATTTAAGCACATTTTTTTCTTTGTAAATGTCAGTGTTGCTGTAGCAGGTTTTGCACAAATGCACCACTTCACAGGCAAGGTCCGGACATCCCGCAGGTATGTTATTTAACCACTTGCCGACCGCGCATAGCCGAAAGACGGCTTCACCGCGGCCGGCCAGTTCTGAGTGGACGTCATATGACGTCCTCCCAGAACGCGCTCTCCTGCGCGCCCCAGGGGGCGCGCACCCGGCGATCTCCGTGATCGCTGTGTCCTACGGACACAGCTGATCACGTGATGTGGTGAAAGGCCGATCCCACCGGCCTTTTACCACGTGATCAGCGGTGTCCAATGACACGCTGATCACAGGAAAATGCAAGTGCCGGTACTCGGCTGCACTTTCCTCACGCTGTCAGATCGTGAGGAAAGTACTGCCGAGAACCGGCAGTTGTCAGAGCGGGGATCGGCACCGATCATCAGGGCACTGATGATCAGTGCCCTGATGATCGGTGCCCAGCAGTGACCCCCGCAAGTTCCAATCAGCAGTGCGCCCACTAGCCCCGCCCACCCATTCCCAGCAGTGCCCCCACCTGTGCCCAGCAGTGCCCCCACCTGTGCCCAGCAGTGCACCCACCTGTGCCACTCTGCAGTGCCACCTACCTGTGCCCAGAAGTGCCACCTACATGTGCCCAGCAGTGCCACCCACCTGTGCCCACCCACCTGTGCCCACCAGTGCCACCCACCTGTGCCCACCAGTGCCACCCACCTGTGCCCACCCACCAGTGTTGTCCACCAGTGCCACCCACCAGTGCAGCCCAGCAGTGCTGCCAGTCAGTGCCACCAGTCAGTGCCCAGGGGTTGTGTCAGTCAGTGCCGCCAGTCAGTGCCCAGAAGTGATGCCAGTCAGTGCCGTCTATCAGTACCCATCATCAGTGTCACCTATCAGTGCCGCCTATCAGTGCTGCATATCAGTGCCGCCTATCCGTGACCCCTAATTAGTGCTGTCTATCAGTGCCGCCTATCCGTGCCACCTCATTAGTACTGCCTATCAGTGCCCTTTAGTGCTGCCTATCAGTGCCCATCAGTGCCGCCTCATCAACGCAAATCAGTGAAGGAGAAAAAATACCTGTTTGAAAAATTTTATAAAAGAAACAAATAAACTTTTTTTTTTTTTCAAATTTTTTGCACATTTTTTAATTTATAGCGCAAAAAGTAAAGCGCCCAGTGGCGATTAAATACCACCAAAAGAAAGCTCTATTTGTGAGAAAAAAATGATCAAAATTTCATATGGGTACAATGTTGCATGACCGCGCAATTGTCAATCAAAGTGCGGCAGTGCTGAAAGCTGAAAATTGGCCTGGTAAGGAAGGGGGTATAAGTGCCCGGTAGGCAAGTGGTTAATGGAGTTTTACATTTTTAATGTTTGACTTTAAAGTGTTACCAAAACCACAACAGTAAAATCAGTCTGTATGTGCAGTAAAGCATGCTTGTTATACTAACTGTGGAACCTAAAGGGTTAATCCTCTGCATTGTGTAAAAAGGCTGTTTGATACTGACTTCTCTGATCCTCCCCTTCTTCTACTGTCCCCAGTCCATCTGCTGATAGAACGGAGCCTTGAGGGAAAGCTGCACATGCTCAGTTTCATGCGTATTGCTAGAGAGGTTTTTCTTTTCCTGGGAGAGTGCATGTGATCAGCAGAGGGCAAATCAGCACTGTCAGGACAGAGGTCAGTGGTCCTGCATCCTCCTAAAGCAGAAAGAAAACTCCTCCTATAAGCTTTAACCAGTGCTCTGCTGAACACTGATAGAAGTCACAAGACTGCTATAAATTGCTGATGAGAAAAGGTATTTAGCAGTTTATACTTACTAAAATAATTGCATTTCCATTGTACTGTGGGAGACCGTATATAGTGAATGCAGGGTCCTGGGAGACCAGATATAGTGAATGCAGGGTCCTGGGAGACCAGATATAGTGAATGCAGGGTCCGAGGAAACCATATATAGTGAATGCAGGGTCCGGGGAGACCAGATATAGTGAATGCAGGGTCCGGGGAGACCAGATATAGTGAATGCAGGGTCCGGGGAGACAGATATAGTGAATGCGGGGTCCTGGGAGACAGATATAGTGAATGCGGGGTCCTGGGAGACAGATATAGTGAATGCGGGGTCCTGGGAGACCAGATATAGTGAATGCGGGGTCCTGGGAGACCAGATATATTGAATGCGGGGTCCTGGGTGACCAGATATAGTGAATGCGGGGTCCTGGGAGACCAGATATAGTGAATGCGGGGTCCTGGGAGACCAGATATAGTGAATGCGGGGTCCTGGGAGACCAGATATAGTGAATGCAGGGTCCGGGGAGACCAGATATAGTGAATGCAGGGTCCGGGGAGACCAGATATAGGGAATGCAGGGTCCGGGGAGACCAGATATAGTGAATGCAGGGTCCTCGGAGACCAGATATAGTGAATGCAGGGTCCTGGGAGACAAGATATAGTGAATGCGGGGTCCTGGGAGACCAGATATAGTGAATGCAGGGTCCTGGGAGACCAGATATAGTGAATGCGGGGTCCTGGGAGACCAGATATAGTGAATGCAGGGTCCTGGGAGACCAGATATAGTGAATGCAGGGTCCTGGGTTTAGTAACACATTAAGCATTACTTAAATCGCTACTAACAGCTAAACTAAATGATTAACATTTTTTTTTGTTTTTTGCTTTGGTACATATCTTCCATGGCAGTGCCCAGCCCTCATGCCATCTGTTTGACAGTCTATTGCATATAAACCTAAATAATGTCAAAATATTTTGTAACATTTGGTTCCCATTGACTTCAATGGGGTTTGGATTTGGCACTAGTCACATTCATCAAATCCTGCTTGAATCGAATCTAGGTATGCTTGGCTCACCAATACTCCCTAGGGCAGGGGTGTCAAACTGGCGGCCCTCCAGCTGTTGAAAAACTACAAGTCCCATCATGTCTCTGTCTTTGGGAGTCATGCTTGTAACTGTCAATCTTGCAATGCCTCATGGGACTTGTAGTTTGGCAACAGCTGGAGGGCCGCCAGTTTGACACCCATGTCCTAGGGCAATGCATTTGCAGGTTGTTAGGGTGCGTTGGCAATGCATTTATTTTGAGTGAGCTGCCATAATGTAATGCACATTAATGCATGATGCAGCAGTCGTGAATGCGTATGTGTTCCCGCATTGCATAGAAGTATCTGGGACATATGACTTTCCCCTTCCTCCATAAGCACAAGCTTGGCCCTTCAACAAGTCTTTGATTATTTTGCGGTGCCTGGGTTGGACCTGATCCTACATTTGAATCTTTGATGTCTTTACTTTTAGTGTTCATTTTGTAATGTGCGCTAGAAAAAGAAAAGCTGAATGGTTGACCCACCATTTTTACTTTCGATTAGTCACCTTTGGGACATTTTCAGGACTATGTTTCAGATTTTTTCCTGGAATGGCTGTCACACCATCATTAATGAGATAATTACCATAGATAAACTGGACGATTGTTGTTCCCGCATCCCAGCTGTAATACATTGTTCAGCTCAGAAAAATCTACATTAAGATTTAATGGAGCGGGTAAGGTGTGCTCCTGCTGTCATTGTTTGAGTAGAACTCAGCGTAATATTGCTCTAAATTATTCACTGCAAGGAAGAGAGTTGAATTTCAGGAGAGACCTGTGACCTCATACTACTTCTGAAATACTTGAGTCCTTGGGGACATAGACAGCATAGTACAAACCACTGTTATAAAGAAACTATAGTATACAGTATATTAATGGAGTCCAGAAATATGGTACAGCAAGAGTGTACAAATGTAAATGTTAAATAAAAACTGTAACACGGGCCTGTGGACCAAGTAGTGCCTGCAGGTTTGGTAAGCATTCCTGTAGAACACGCTGGGAAATCCAGAAACTGGAGCTCTTTGATATGCAAATAGCATTTACTTAATCACCAGCTCTGGTCAGCCCCATCCCACAACCTGCACCATGCTAATGGCCTGTTTAGTGATTTGTAGCCTCATTAACCAATAGTGAGGTGCGGGAGGTGGGGGGTGGGGAGTGGGCCAGTGATGGTTCCCTTCGAGCTGGTCAGAACTTCCTATTTTTTTTTGAGGCTCACAGATTCTCTATTATTACATAGTTAGTCTGGCTGAAAAAAACAAAAGTCCATCCAGTTCAACCAAAAGAAAAAGTTATAATCCTACACCCACAGTTGATCCAGAGGAAGGCAAATAACTCAGCAAAGTATGATTCAATTTGCTCCTGCAGGGGCAAAAATTCCTTCCTGATCCCCCGAGAGGCAATTGGATATTTCCTGGATCAACTTTACCTATAAATGTTAGTATCCAGTTATATTCTGTGTATCTAGGAAAGAATCCAGGACTTTTTTAAAGCAATCCATTGAGCTGGCCAGAACCAACTCTTGAGGGAGTCTATTCCACATTTTCACAGCTCTTACTGTGAAGAAACTTTTCCGTGTTTGGAGATTAAATTTCTTTTCCTCCAGACGTAAAGAGTGCCCCCTTGTCCCCTGTGATGACCTCAGGGTGAATAGCTCTACACCGAGTTCACTATATGAACCACTGATGTATTTATACATGGAGATCATATCCCCCCTTATGTATTATATATGGTGATCATATCCCCCCTTATGTATTATACATGGAGATCATATCCCCCCTTATGTATTATACATGGAGATCATATCCCCCCTTATGTATTATACATGGAAATCATATCCCCCCTTATGTATTATACATGGAGATCATATCCCCCCTTATGTATTATAGATGGAGATCATATCCCCCCTTATGTATTATACATGGTGATCATATCCCCCCTTATGTATTATACATGGAGATCATATCCCCCCTTATGTATTATACATGGAGATCATATCCCCCCTTATGTATTATACATGGAGGTCATATCCCCCTTATGTATTATACATGGAGATCATATCTCCCCTTATGTATTATACATGGTGATCATATCCCCCCTTATGTATTATACATGGAGATCATATCCCCCTTATGTATTATACATGGTGATCATATCCCCCCTTATGTATTATACATGGAGATCATATCCCCCTTATGTATTATACATGGAGATCATATCCCCCCTTATGTATTATACATGGAGATCATATCCCCCCTTATGTATTATACATGGAGATCATATCCCCCCTTATGTATTATACATGGAGATCATATCCCCCCTTATGTATTATACATGGAGATCATATCCCCCCCTTATGTATTATACATGGAGATCATATCCCCCCTTATGTATTATACATGGAGATCATATCCCCCCCTTATGTATTATACATGGAGATCATATCCCCCTTATGTATTATACATGGTGATCATATCCCCCCTTATGTATTATACATAGAGACCATATCCCCCTTATGTATTATACATGGAGATCATGCCCCCCCTTATGTATTATACATGGAGATCATATCCCCCCTTATGTATTATACATGGTGATCATATCCCCCCTTATGTATTATACATGGAGATCATATCCCCCCTTATGTATTATACATGGAGATCATATCCCCCCTTATGTATTATACATGGAGATCATATCCCCCCTTATGTATTATACATGGAGATCATATCCCCCCTTATGTATTATACATGGAGATCATATCCCCCCCTTATGTATTATACATGGAGATCATATCCCCCCTTATGTATTATACATGGAGATCATATCCCCCCCTTATGTATTATACATGGAGATCATATCCCCCTTATGTATTATACATGGTGATCATATCCCCCCTTATGTATTATACATAGAGACCATATCCCCCTTATGTATTATACATGGAGATCATGCCCCCCCTTATGTATTATACATGGAGATCATATCCCCCCTTATGTATTATACATGGTGATCATATCTCCCCTTATGTATTATACATGGTGATCATATCCCCCCTTATGTATTATACATGGTGATCATATCCCCCCTTATGTATTATACATGGAGATCATATCCCCCCTTATGTATTATACATGGAGATCATATCCCCCCCTTATGTATTATACATGGAGATCATATCCCCCCTTATGTATTATACGTGGAGATCCTAACCCCCCTTATGTATTATACATGGAGATCATATCCCCCCTTATGTATTATACATGGAGATCATATCCCCCCTTATGTATTATACGTGGAGATCCTAACCCCCCTTATGTATTATACATGGAGATCATATCCCCACTTGATCTCCTCTTCTCAAGAGAGAATAAATTCATTTCCTCTAATCTTTGCTCATAGCTGCGCTCCTCCATGCATATTATTATTATTATAATTATTATTACCAGTACTTATATAGCGCCGTCAATTTACACAGCGCTTTACATATATTGTACATTCACATCAGTCCCTAACCCTCAAGGGGTGTACAATCTAAGGTCCCTAACTCACATTCATATATACACATACTAGGGACAATTTTCCTACCAGCATGTTTTTGGAGTGTGGGAGGAAACCCATGCAGGCACAGAGAGAACATGCAAACTCCAGGCTCTACAGGGATTTGGAGCTATTAGACTATGACTTGTGGAATGTAAGTGCAAATTCACTTTTAAATCATATGTTACCTCAAAATTTCATATTCCTGATATGTGCCGCCTGTACCATATACACTATATTGCCAAAAGTATTGGTCGGCCTGCCTTTACACACACATGAACTTTAATGGCATCCCAGTCTTAGTCCGTAGGGTTCAATATTGAGTTGGCCCCGCCCTTTGCAGCTTTAAACAGCTTCAACTCTTCTGGGAAGGCCGTCCACAAGGTTTAGGAGGGTGTCTATGGGAAGGTTTGACCATTCTTCCAGAAGGGCATTTGTGAGGTCAGGCACTGATGTCAGATGAGAAGGCCTGGCTCACAGTCTCCGCTCTAATTCATCGAAAAGGTGTTCTATTGGGTTGAGGTCAAGTGCACTGGTGCGCAGTCATGTTGGAACGGGAAGGGACCATCCCCAAACTGTTCCCACAAAGTTGGGAGCATGAAATTGTCCAAAATGTCTTGGTATGCTGCTGCCTTAAGAGTTCTCTTCACTGGAACTAGGGGGCCAAGCCCAACCCCTGAAAAACAACCCCACACCATAATCCCCCCTCCACCAAACTTTACACTTGGCATAATGCAATTAGGAAAGTACTCTTCTCCTGGAAACCATCACCCCAGACACGTCCTTCGGATTGCCAGGCAGAGAAGCGTGATTCATTACTCCAGAGAACACATCTCCAATCCAAACTTGAGCTGTTGACTCTGCAGACAGTTGGCGACTTCTGTGCACTGTGCGCTTCAGCATGCGCTGACCCCGCTCTGTCATGTTTCATGGCCTACCACTTGGTGGCTGAGTTGTTGTTGTTCCAAGTTGCTTCCACTTTGTTATAATACCACTAACAGTTGACCGTGGAATATTTAGTAGCATGGAAATTTCACGGATGGACTTATTGCACAGGTGGCAACCTATCATAGTACCATGCTTGAATTCACAGCGTGCCTAGGTGCTTGATTTTATACATCTGTGACCATGGAGGTGATTAGAACACCTGAGTCCAATGATTTGGAGGGGTGTACCAATACTTTTGGCAATATAGTGTACTTGTTTTAAAAAGTTTCCTGTTCCCTTTATATTGCTTCCTTTGTATGAAAAACCTGGTGATCCTGCCAGTCCCTCTGCTTCCCTATTTCAAACTGACTATGCTAGGCATGAGAGCACATATATTCCAGTATGGTCAGTTTCCTGGCTGTGCTGGGAGAACAGCCTGCCTGTCCTCCAATGATCAAACGTCTGGTGACATGCCTCCCTGTACAGTCATTCACTGGATAGATTAGTGTACTGCTGCTTCTTCACCCACAGCTCTGTAAGCGCCTTATGCAGCTGAGAAAAAAAGTCTGTTACCTTTAAACAGGAAGTGCTTGAACAAAGACCTTAGAGGCAGACTTGTTAGGTATTATTTTTTATAAAATCTGAGATTTAAAAAAAAAAAAAGAAAGAATTTGAAATTAAATTAAACTGTTAAAGCTTATATGAAAACGTAGTAATCACATTTAACTCGACTTTAGGAGAACTATTTTTGGATTTTGGCTAATTTTATTTCCTTTTTTCAGTTTGTCTATAAATGAACATCTTCTATCACACTATTAACTGCAAATAACCATTTAATACCATGTGTTTCCATAATTCAGTGTGTGAAGTGCATGCTGGGCTGTCCTATAAGAGGCCAGTTAGCTTCTTCTGAGAGCCAAAATATTGTTTTTTTGTGGACTGACCCTTTAATATGAACCATTCTTAAGGGATATTGGGCAGTTTTTACTGACTAGTTGCCAATTAGTTTGACCCACTGAGATCAGTACTTTCTGAGTCTTTGACTGGCAAGAAGAATACAAATCAGGGGTAATGCCTACCAGTGACCTCCTGAAGTGTAGCAACTGTCACCCCTACACCTCCACCCCCCCTGCGTGGTCACCTGATTCCCTTTCATACACCACCCCATCTCCCCCTTTCAAATTTTAGAGATGTTACAGAGGTGAAGTCTACAAGCTTTGCACAGTGATTGGATTTGGGGCTGGAAGGACAGGTCAAAGTCCAGGATTACACCTAGCATCCTGGCATAAGGGGAGGGAGTGATAGTTTTATTGTTGATCTTGACGGAAAAGTCAGGGAGCGCCCTTAAGGCTTTACGGCTGACAGTTTGTTTGAAGGGCAAATACTACTGCGTCCTCCTTAAGGTTGTTGGTGACCCCAATCAATCATGAAATGCAGACCTCGCAAGTTCAAATGCTTCTCTACATAGTTGTGAGTTTGCGGCTTGACTGTATGGCCTATTTGGCCATTATTGTACCAGTAGCCATTTTGGGTCTCACTGCTCTCGCCATTTTCAACCTATTGGCCCGTACTGTATTGTTTTCCATTATATGGTTTTATTTTCTCACTACTCTTATATATTTTTTGTACTGGGATCTAGTGCTGTATGTTATATTTTTATTTGAAAACCTCAATAAATATTTTGTAATGGAAAGTCAGAGAGGAATGCACAGGTGGGATGGGGTGGGGGTTATATTACGAGCTTGGTTTTAGAAAGATTTAGTTGGAGGAAGTGGAGTGACATCCATGCTGATATGTAAGTTAGTAAGTTAGTACTGTGAGAGGAAACTTATGAGTGAGGTGAGGGGTAGAGAGATAGATTTGGGTGTCATCAGCAAGGAGATGATAGTGGAGACCATGGGAGAAAAGCAAGTACCCAAGAGTGTGGTCCAATGACAGAGCTACAGAAAGAGGAAGTGGAGAGGAGGGAACAGAGTTTTAAGAAACGCTGATGGAGCACTGTGATAGATAGGAGGAGAAGCAGGAAAGAGCAGAGTCTTGGAGGCCAAGGGAGTGGAGTTTATTGAGAAGGAGCTGATGGTCAACAGTTTTAAAGGCAGGAGAAAGGCCTTGTAGTAGGGGTATGGAGTAATGGCTATTGGTTTCAGCAATTATTAAATTGGTAGCGAGTTTTAGCAGGACAGTTTCTGTTGAGTGCTGTCAGTGAAGGCCAGACTGTAGGGGGTCAAGATGGTTGTTGACACTGAGGTAGGAGCTCAGACGGTCGTAGACCAAGCATTCTAAAAGTATAGAGGTTATTAGGAGCAAGGAGATGAGTCTTAAGTTGTTCAGGCTGGTGGGGTTCAGTGAAGACTTTTTAAGTATTAGGATGACCAATGCATGCTTTAGAGAGGAGGGGATGGTTCCAGTAGAGAGAGAAAAATTAAAGATTTGTTATTTTTTGAGCGGCTACATGTTTGGGATTTTTTTTTAATGTCTACACTATCATAACTCCATTTTAAATAGTACAGTGTCCCATGTAGTCATATCCTACTCTGCCTCTAATGTACCATCAAGCAACTGACCAATAGCCATGTACAACAATTGTCTTACCACCTTTGTTACATTTGTGAACAATTTTATGTACCATTGTACATTTGTACATTTTGTCCTTACACTACTCGTTGATAATGTTTATTGATCCATTATAATTTAAAAAACGTGCAGATCAGGAAATTGAGAAGTACCTATTTGCTATGTGTTTTAGGTCAGTGACTTCAAATATTGAATCCAAAGGGTCGGGATAACAGCCAGGCAACTAGCACTTGTCAGGATCAGTAAGCTCCATATTAATTTCATAGAAGCTTTCCTTTAAGACTTGTACAGCTGAACTTTGGTCTTGTGTCGATGGTATCAGTTTGACATAATTTTGAGACCCCTCTGAGTTGATTATGAATTCAGGCACATTTCACCTGCAGTTAACCTCCATCAAAATGGTTTTGTGTTCCCATAGACTTGTATAATATTGCAAACCCTCTGGAAATTAACAAAAGCCCATCAACACAGCTCCTAAACCTAAAAGTGTATCGAAGGCCAAACCTTTTTTGTTTTAGATGTGGATAAAGTGTGGAAAGGTTGCCCCCGGGCAATAGGGGATCATGGGGCCCCTGTGTCCTTGCCCAAACTCAAAAAAGCCTAAGAAAAAGGTACCAGGGGCATCTCCCGAGTTTCCAAATGGTCAGTCCGCCCCTGGTTAGGACCCTTGATTACATTGCTGGCTGTGTACCTGCAGAAATTCACCCTCTCTGTATGATAGAAAAGTGATAAGAAACCCTAAAGTTTACTGCTGTCACTGAAGTAGGAATTCAAAGGAAATCTTCCAATGGAGTCACCTTTTCCATTGACAACAGTCTAAAAGGAGATTACTTCTTAGTTTGGAGGTATTTCTCTCACTACATCTACACTATATCTCTGGGACATGAAATCAAGGCAAATCACCCCCAACTGGACACACAGGGGTTTTAATATGTTCTATTCTATCCAAAACAATAAAATACATTTTATAATGTTATAATTCACAAACAGATATCTCATTTTAAAGAAATATTCAGTTCTAGAGTTAATGCTAACCTTCCAATTATTGTTTCTTTTCTAAGACTAACTGTGGAGGGAGAGTAAGTATGGTTGATTTTACCACCCTCAATATAGTTGCGTCATCCATAACCACGGTTCTGATCCATTCATTCCACCATCACTCCAACCATTGCAATCTCATCTTTCATTGTAAGATATCATATCCGTAATTTGTTTTCTCTCATGGGTGCTTGTTTGACATACCATTTCCCATACAGCCATGGAAATTTCTGAGTAGGATAGTAGCATTTCACTGAGGCTTAGGGGTAAAGGCATCAAAGTGTAGGCCTCTTGAACGAACTACAGCAGCCATGTTAATAACTGGAGTTGGGTAGAAAGTGAAGACGGTCACGTGGACCCATATCTAGGAATGAGTCTGAAAGTTGGATTGAATTGTGGGAGATGATGGGAAAGGTAAGTATAATGATAATTTCAGTTTGGTTAGAGGGAGATAGTCAACTCAGGTAATGCAAGAAACAACTAAGTTAGAGTGGTCTTTGTTTGCTATGGAAGAGGTATGTTCTTTTAAAGAGAAGGCATGATTTTTCCCATGGTCTATAGATCAGCTTTTCTCAACCAGGCTTCCTCCAGAGGCTGAAAGGGGTTCCTTAGCAGTGAGCAGTGGCTGATTGATCTTCTACTTCATGCTGCCTGCATAGTTATGTCACTAGTGTCACTGTAACGTATATGGTGGTAGAGCCTGATGTGAGGAGGTAGTCTTCTCTTACACCTCCGGCTCAGGAGCCCTGGTAAAGTGACAGGAGTGCCTGAACACAGAGTGGGCATGAGTGCCTGACTGCTCTTCCGTTGCAGGATGCTGAAGAGGAGGCTATGCATTGCTGAAGAGCAGGCTTTGCATTTCTGAAAAGCAGGTTGTGCATGCTGAAGAGCAGGCTGTACATGCAGGAAGACCGGGACAGAAGCAGGCATAGGTCATCAGGGTCAGTTGCAGATGAGCTGGGTCAGGCAGTCCAGGTCAGCAATTGGAAGGCAGATCAAGGTACCAGACAGCAGGCAGAGGAATAGTCAAAGTCAGGCCAGGGTCAGTAGCAGCAGGCAGATGGGCAGATAAGCAAAGGGAGCAGGAAGAGACGAAGTCCAAAGACAAGCCAGGAGTCGGTACAGGCAGTGTTCAGGCAGGGTCAGGAACAGATCAAGTACCAGGAAGTCAGGAAAATGGTTTAAAAAGGAGGATATTCAACTGAGGGATATTATGGAAGGGCAAGAATTGAGAACACTTAAGGACTTGAAAAAGGACAAAAGGGAACTTTTCATTAAGATAGACGAGTGGAGAAACCCTTGAGATTGAGAAAGGATTGGAATTTGTTTGAGAGGTTGTTGGAATCACGTGGAGATGGGAAACGGGGCATGGCAAAAGTTTATAAGATTCTCACTGAATTAGACACACACACAAAACCAATGTACATAGTAAAATGGGAAAGGGACTTGGGAATAGAGATAGATGAAGACAAACAGAGGAAAATATATAGACTAACACATGAGAATGTAAGCATGAGAGAGGTGGAGGTAAACTATAAGTGTTTAACAAGATGGCACATTTCACCGAACATTGAATACAAGATGAGTGGGGAGAATACACTGGAGTGTTGGCGGGGGTGTGGAAAGATAGGTACGTTATATCACATATGGTGGGAGTGCCCAAATATTCAAGGTTTTTGGGAGACAATAGTTCATTTAATTGGGATAATCTCTGGGATAAAGATACAGTTGGATCCAGAGTTGTGTCTATTACATAGTACAGAGCTATCAGTGAACAAATACAAGGATTCGGGTATATGGTACTAGCTGAATGCGGCAAAGGGTCTGATACCTAAGTTTTGGCATAGTTTAGAGGTGCCGAGAGAAGAGGATTGGGTAGAAAGAGTGAATCAAATATGTAAGATGGAGAAACTGTATTTATATGCAAGAAGACAAGATGGGGTTATATTACAGGAGGTGAGGAAAATGGGAAGATTTTGTGCCCAAGGTGAATTATATGAAGCAGTAGAGAGGGATATGTGAAAGTACCCCTTTTTTAAGAAAATATGTAGTGGAGAAATGCAGAGTGGGTGGTTTTATTATTGGGGGAGGGTTGTTTTAGGGTGGGTGGGGGTATTAGATAGGTAGTGGGGGGTAATGGGAATAAAGATAGAAAGGGATATAATTGATGGTTTTGTATGTTATATGAGAGTAATGATGAAATATGTACTTAACATGGAAAATTAATAAATATTTAAATTTAAAAAAAAAAAAGTACCAGGAAGTCAACACAGGAACAGGTATCAGATACTTCAGGAAATGTAATAGACCAAACAGCAAAGACCCAAACCCATAGTGCAGCTTAAATAGCCCGCCTGGCATTTGCGAATGTTCGCACACGTGTTCGCGCACACATATGCGCACCTGAGAATTGGCCACAAACCAATCTTCTGCGCACTGGAATGTGTCTTCCCTCACAGTCACTTGGCAGATTCAGCAGAGTCTCTCCTCTCATATCTCATAGTTAGCTGTTTGTAGGGGGGCATACCAATGTAAGGGGCACTAAACTGCCAATTTAAGGGGTTCTTCTCCTTTAAACTCTAATGTAAGAAGACACTGAGTTGACACCCAATGGAAGGGAGCCTTCCCATATGACCACCATGTAAGTGGGTACTAAACAGACACCCAATATAAGGGTAAAAGGTCAATGAGAGCACCAACCAAAAATCCCTGAGAGTCCAAAATCTTAAATTGTTCAACTAGTTACGAAAAGAACAGCCAAGGACAGCCAATGTATTTCAAGGGCCACAAAATCCCCCTTCATCAAGGCTAAGCGAAATGGCAGATTGTTAACTAGACTCAAACAATATTTAAATGGACTCATATAAAAGACCATTTCTGCTGTTAATACCAGCACTGACTGTCGTTTTATTACATCCTTCACAGCAGATGAGTCTGTTTAGGAATATTTTTTAGTCCATTTTACATTCTGCCATTCCACATGCATGGATGGCAAGTCAACAGTGGCAGTCCTCCTTTTTCTATATTTCACAAAATGATATCCAGTAGCAGAGGTTTAACGTTTAAAGTACTTACCATGGGTTTCCTTTTTATTTTAATGCTAAACTCCTGGGATAATTTCACAGCAGTAAAATGAATCACTCCAAATCTCCTTAGACTAGCAGTTAGGGTCAGCAGTGCCTTAGATCTCTCACCTCAGATATACAGCTATGAGGTTGTAGGCACACTCACATATAAAAAGTGTTGTTTTTTTTGGGGAGGAATTCCAAATTAAAGCATTTATAACGTAGCAAATCTTCAAATTTTTTTTTCAAATATCATAGCTATTTTTTTTTCTTTAATCAGACATCATCTTCATTTAAAGCCCATATGTTGTAGCCTATTGTTAATAATATGCATCTGTTCTTATGGCTACATGTGTTCCTCTCTGCAGACATACACTGGATCTATTTTAGTAGCAGTGAACCCATACCAGCTTCTGCCCATTTACACCCCAGATCAGATTCGCTTGTATACCAACAAGAAGATTGGAGAAATGCCGCCACACATCTTTGCCATAGCGGACAACTGCTACTTCAACATGCAGAGGAATAACAAGGACCAGTGCTGCATCATCAGGTGAGCTGTGTCCCCATCTCATCTCATTGGGTCTGTAATGTTCATCTGAGGCAGGATGTGGCTAGCCGGGCATGTAGGCAGTTGCAGGCTGCGGTACTTCCTCCAACCTGAAGATGGCACCATGATGTCAAATCCAGGTACCCGCTCCCTCCCAAAAGGTGCCAAATATGGCAGTGAAGGGGGGGGGGGGAGGCAAACAAGCGGAGCTTCCATTTTTGGGTGGAAGTCCGCTTTAAAGTGTTACTAAACCTACAATAGTAAAATCAATCTGTATATGCAGTAAAGCATGCTTGTTATACTCACTGTGGAACTTAAAGCGGAGCTCCACCCAAAAGGGAAAGTTATGCTTTAAGGACTGCTCCCCCGCTCCCCATTAAGGATTGGCACCTTTGGGCAGTGGGGGGTGGGGAGCGGGTACCCGAATTTGGCAGGTACCCGCTTCCTCTTCTGGTCCGATCGCCTAGGTGATCAGAAGCGGAAGGTGTCCTCCCTCCCTGTAGTCTTTTGGGACACGTGACAGGTCCAAGAAGACTACAGGACCATTCACAAAGCGCAGCGCTACTCGCGCATGCTCAGTGGGTACCCGGCTGTGAAGCCGCAAGCTGTCCCAGCCGGGTGCTCACAGTGAAGATGCCAACCTCTTGGAATACAGGACGGCCAGTGAAATGGGCTGCGGGGGACACACCATGGGACCGAGGGACAGGTAAGTGGCTGTTTTTTAAAAGTCAGCAGCTACAGTTTTTGTAGCTGCTGACTTTTATTTTATGACAGGGTGATTGGAACTCCGTTTTAGGGGTTAATCTTACAATGTGTAAAAAAGGCTGTTTGATCCTGTCTTCTTTGATCCTTCTTTTGAGCCCTTCTTTCACTGTCCCCAATCCATCTGCTGATAGAACAGAGTAAGCTGCATGTGCAAAGTTTAGTGTGTATTGCTAGAGAGTTTTTTTTTTCTTGGGAAGGTGCATGTGATCAGCACAGGGCCAATCAGCACTGTCCAGATAGAGGGTCAGGGGTCCTGCAGTCTCATATGACAGTGAGTGGAGAATGAAAACTCCTCCTACAAGTTTTAACCAGTGCTCTGCAGGACACTGATAGAAGTCAAAAGACTATATGCTGCTGATGAGAAAAGATATTTAGCAGTTTAAATTTACTAAAATAATTGCATTTCCATGTTGTGTGTGGGAGACCAGATATAGGGAATGCAGGGTCCTGGGAGACCAGATATAGTGAATGCAGGGTCCTGGGAGACCAGATATAGTGAATGCAGGGTCCGGGGAGACCAGATATAGTGAATGCAGGGTCCGGGGAAACCAGATATAGTGAATGCAGGGTCCTGGGAGACCACATATAGTGAATGCAGGGTCCAGGGAGACCAGATATAGTGAATGCAGGGTCCTGGGAGATCAGATATAGTGAATGCAGGGTCCTGGGAGACCAGATATAGTGAATGCAGGATCCGGGGAGACCGGATATAGTGAATGCAGGGTCCTGGGAGACCAGATATAGTGAATGCAGGGTCCTGGGAGATCAGATATAGTGAATGCAGGGTTCGGGGAGACCGGATATAGTGCATGCAGGGTCCTGGGAGACCAGATATAGTGAATGCAGGGTCCTGGGAGACCAGATATAGTGAATGCAGGGTCCTGGGATGCCAGATATAGTGAATGCAGGGTCCTGGGAGACCAGATATAATGAGTGCAGGGTCCTGGGTCTAGTAACACATTAAATCTCCTAGAAACCCCAATAATGTGATCTCTAATTCAGTGTTCCCCATTCTGTCAACCTGCTGCAGCCATAGTTTCAGGGTCCCTGTTTTGGGCTGCATTCTGGAATGTACTTTACAGAGTATAATAAGATGAGTAATACCCAGGTGGTTGATGAGGGAAAACACAGGAATCCTGATTGAATGAAGTGATTTAGCTCACTAGTGTCTACTGTATGGATCACGTTTACACGGCAAGCTTGCAGGGAGGTAGTCCACACACCAAACGTTTGAGGGCTTCCTGCCCTTCTTCATTCACCCCTGTGGTATTGAACATAAGAGTTTTGCTTGTAGAGGTCTGTGTCAGTTCAAAACTGCACAAAATAATAGGTTAGCTTCCTGTCTCTTTAAGACACTTTTAGGATCCAAATGCCACTCACAGCATTTTTTAGCACAGACTTCATGCAACCTCTCCTCTGTTCACAAGGACTTCTGACCTATCCGCGAGCAGATCTAAAGTTTATCTAAACTATAGTTTCCAACAGTCACAGATTGTTTAGGACATTCACGGAAATCAGACACATGTCCTGCTCAGAGCTTGTCCTGGGCAGAATCCCGAAAATTTGGCTTTGTCACGGACAGGGGGAGTTTGGAACTGACAAAGGTAATCACAACCACTGGTGTGGCTACAGGATTCCCACGCAGCCCTCCTGTCAAAGTCATGCCCACCATAAGGCTCCTTCCAGTCTCCAGTCCTAGTCCTGGCTCCCTGAGGGGCTAGGTGTCTACTGTGCCTCATGACGTTACTGGCCCGCAGACTTCCCTGCGGCTTGTCTCTGACATATTGAAGGATAAGGGCAGTGCAGAACAGAGTGAGACACCCGGTGTGCGGCAACACCATGTCCACATCCCTGCCTGCCATAGTGTCATCTGCCAGAAAAGCCACAGCCTGGTAAGTGCTCCAATAGAAGGCCATCTGCAGACTGTCCTGTGCCAAGTCCTGTGCGTGTACTCAGTAGCTTTTGTGTGCCTGTCCCCCCAACCGTCTATGTCCCAGTGTCAGTTTTCCCTCCCAGCAGTCTCTGTTCTGACCCCCAATACACATATCCTGACTGCCCCGAACAGCCCAGCTCTGATCATTACCTCTCTTCACCAACTTTGCTCACCCCCGCCCCTACTCTGCTCATCCCCCCTTCTCCATCCCTTCAACTCTACTCACCCCCCTCTTCTCCACCTCCCCGAACTCTGCTCACCCCCTTCTTCTCCACCCCCCAACTCTGCTCACTCCCCCTCTTCTTCTACCCCCTATACCCACAAAGGAGACTTCTGTAGATCTGTACACTTCTATGCTGGGGAAGGGGGGCTGGAAGGAGTTGAGTCTGTACTTAGGTGGGGGGTAAACAAATAAGGGTAGTCTGTATTAAGAGGGGACCTGTATTGAGGACAGTCTATAATGAGGATATGGGCTGGCAATTAAAACCACAACCATATTTTTTCCTGCCATGGCTAGGCCATACCCACTAATGAATGTCCCACCCCTAATTTAAATAATATTCTGCCTACTGGAAAAAAAGTGTAACTAAAAATTTCTTGGGAAATGTTGGCAACTATGCTAAACCAGAAAACAAAATTTGTAATATATTTCAGCTTACCAGTCCTTCGATGTAGTGGTTGCATTAGTTTCTTTTTTCCCACCTTATCTTCCTATAGCTTCACTTTGTGAATAAGTTCCTTTCCGTGGGTGGCGATGCTCACTCCTCCATTGTATCTATAGAGGAAGCCATGGTTGTCCCTAGGAATGAGCTCAAGTGTGTTTGGATACTAGTCCAAACTCGCCTGCCCTATCCCGCCAGGAAGCTGTCACTGCAGACTGCCAATCATAAGTGGTCGAGGCATTGCCACCCCAGTAGCCGCACATATACTGTACATGTCCATGCATGAGTTACACTACTCATAACTGAAATTTCAGTTGTCAAGTAGATGGGTCTTTATCAGTCTTTCACCAAAGATTTATTATGTAATTCTCAGGGACGCAGATGATTGGTTATACCACATTTGAAGTGGGTTTGAAATGCACGTCAAATACAGGTCAGCAGATTCTCATTGACTTCAATGGAGTGGTGTAAACGACAGTTCAGAGGATGTGTCTGACCTACATTTCTTTGTGTTTCTTTGGATGTAGCATGTTCTATTGAGGTGAATTTGAACTGCTGGCAAAATAGGTCAAAGCCTTTTCTTGTCAAATTCTGCATTTTGCATGCTTTTGAGAAGCGCTGCAATTGAATATATAGGGATAAGTTAGACAAGACAGCCTCTCCTACATAAGCCCTAAATGTAAAGCCTCATTCACATGGTCATATTGATTTACACAGGATCTTGCTGAAAGCAGGATCCCACATAGGCAGAGGCTGAATAGAAGCCTAGGCATGTGTCAGCCTGGGTGTGAGTCAGCCAGATCACCTTGGGTCAGGGCTGAGGGCTCTGCAGATCAGTTTCCTGATGCCTTCCCCAGCTCTAGAGATTTGAGAAGTTTCAAGAAGGTAGTAGGTGGAGGTGGGGAGGGGCTGATCTGCATGTCTGAGGGACCTTGACCAATCCCCAAGCAGGAGGTTTGGCATGGGTTCAGGACAGCCCTCAGATATGATTGAGCCTGATCAGCAGGAAGTAGTCAGTGTGTTTTGGATGGAAAATGGAGTATGAGGCTGGGCTGTGGAGCTTGGGAGGTGGCTCAGGGAAGAGGCCTACCTACAGACTGATTCTGGAAGAGGGGACTTCCACTGTGTCACTGTCTACTAAGAGACCCTGAGCAGCAGAGAAGGAGTCAGCCCAGCAGAAGGCCTAAAGGCAGCCACAAACCCATAAAGCTAACAGAAAGGACAGTGTGAGTAACCCTACACCTCCTGGGCCAGATAAGGGGAGAGGGCAGTCAGGTGGAGAACTCAACTAGCTCCTCAGCTGGAACTGTTTAATCTTTGGTAGCTTTTGCAGCTTCTGGATACCCTTACCCAGGAGATCCAGAAGCTGCCTTAGTACTGCTGGGTGAAGAAGAGGATTCTTGTGGGGTCTGAGATGGTACACTGGAGAGCTGGAGTGTTCTCAAAGAAGAGACAGATTTTGCTTCTGTCCATAGACTTCTGCATAGTTTTTCCTTGTAGTTTACAGTTCCTTGGGCATCCCATGCATCCCTCAACCCCATCCAAGTTCAATGCCCCTTAATAAAGTACAAGAACAAGCCTAAGGACTGGTTACTATCTCATAGTGTAAGTGTGGAGGAAGAAGATGAGTGTTGCCTGGCTGTGCAGGACTGTAGGGGGCCCTTAAACTCAGCGACTCCTAAAGGGGCAGTGCCACACATACTTCCACCATACAGCATAAATGGACCCTATTGGCTGGCTGAAGCTGCTCAGATCTGCCATGTGCATAGTAACAATGTGTAGTTGGTGGCACCACCATTGATTAAACACTCTTGAAGTTTACAAGTCGGACCTGAATTGGTCATTCATGCGGAGGCTGCAGCGCACTTCGTCAGAATCTGAAAGACTGAAGGCGGAGGTTATTCTGTTCATTCAATCCTTCTATTTAGAAAGCATCTTCCATCTGTCTCACTAAACTCATATGAGACCTAATCGCTTCTCTTTCCAGTATGTTACTGAATAAAACCCAATGTCTCATTCTCTTATGGTCTGTTGCAGCGGAGAGTCAGGCGCTGGGAAAACGGAAAGCACCAAGTTAATTCTGCAGTTCCTTGCAGCCATCAGCGGGCAGCACTCATGGATAGAGCAGCAGGTGTTGGAAGCAAACCCAATCCTAGAAGGTCAGACTGTGGTTTTCATATCTCTTCCAGTATGTTAAACTTATAGCTCCTTGAAGCTTCACACTCTTGCTGTTCCTGTTTCAAACTCATGCTTTGCACTTTCAGCTTTTGGCAACGCCAAGACAATACGAAATGATAATTCCAGCCGGTTTGGAAAGTACATCGATATTCATTTCAACAAGAAAGGAGCCATAGAAGGGGCCAAGATTGAGCAGTATCTCCTGGAAAAGTCACGGGTTTGTCGACAGGTAGATGGAAAAGTGTCCATTATACATGTTGGAGAGTAGCGGTTAATTTTACCTTCTTACTTGTGTGTTTTGTGTTGCATTTCCACTTATATACTGCAATAAAGAGGAGAGGTAATGGAGAGAAAGACTCCTAACTACAGTACCATGTGCATAGAACCTAACTTTAGAAGCTGTAACAATACCAGGTATAACAGGTACTGTAATAGTAGCAGAAGTGCTGGGGGTATATCTGCTTTTGGCCTGGCAAGGGTGAACTGGGCACAGCATCTCTTGCACATGTGCTATCCAATATGCATCCTCCATCATTGACAAAGAGGACAAGAAAACATCTGCTTCCTCAGTCATTATTAAATTATTAATTTCAATTTATTATACAGTTAGGTCCATATATATTTGGACACAGGCACAATTTTAGTGTTTTTCAGGTACTGACCAAAACATATTCAAGCTTTAGTATAAAATGGATATGTGCTGAAAGTGCACACTCCGGTTTAATTTGAGGGTATGTACATCCAAACTAAAATTGTGCCTGTGTCCAAATATATATGGACCTAACTGTACATTTAACTCCTAATTATATATTAGATACAAATATGAATGCTTTGTTTCCTAGGCTTCAGATGAACGAAATTATCATATTTTCTACTGTATGCTGAAAGGGATGCCACCAGATCAGAAGAAGAAGTTGGGTCTAGGAAAAGCCATTGACTACAACTACCTCTGTATGGTGAGTGGGTATGGTGGTTGTTTTGACCATAAGGGCTAATGCCTAGGGCATTGATGGCAAACCTTTTAGAGACCGAGTGCCCAACCTGCAAACCAAACCCCCTAATTTATTGCGAAGTGCCAACACTGCAATTAAACCTGAATACTGAGGTTTAAGTTTAGAAAACGTAACCCATACATTACCAATAACAGAGCTTCCACTGACCACCAGCACAAGGGGGCAAAGTTTCACTGACCACCAGCACAAAGGGGCAAAGTTCCACTGACCACCAGCACAAAGGGGCAAAGTTCCACTAGACCACCAGCACAAGGGGGCAAAGTTCCGCTGACGAACAGCACAAGGGGGCAAAGTTTCACTGACCACCAGCACAAGGGGGCAAAGTTCCGCTGACGAACAGCACAAGGGGGCAAAGTTCCAATGACCACCAGCACAACGGGGCAAAGTTTCACTGACCACCAACACAAGGGGTCAAATTTCCAATGACCACCAGCACAAGGGGGAAAAGTTCCACTGACCACCAGCACAAGCTAAAATCTTGTGTTAATAAAAACTAATGTATTAAAACTCACAGCCAATCCAATATATATATCCTTGGCATCGCACTGACCGACCATGCGAAAGCTCCCATAGGTCTATCGGCCAATGTAAAGAGTTGCGCTTCTGCCCCAGTCAACTCATGTTTGGGAGGCTAACACGGTTTGATCTTTATAGAAGAAATAAGGGGTCCAAGTTTTCCAGTATTTTTCTCCTTACTCCTTGAGCATCATGGTCATGTTTTCCATTTCTTGAATCTCATTAATTCGGGCAAGCCAGTGTGTTTTTGTAGGGGGTAATGGATTTTTCCACAGTGCCGGGATGCAGGCTTTTGCCATGTTGAGGAGATATTTTAAGACAGAGTGCTTGTAATGTTTGCTTGACAGGGGTGTGTCATGAAGGAGAAAGACTGCAGGATTCCCTCCAAGGGATATGCCCGTTAGTGTGTGTATCGTCTGTTCCACCATAGTCCAGAAATCTTGCAAATTGGGACACTCCCAAAAAATGTGGAGTAAAGACCCTACAGATTTCTTGCACCGCCAACAAAGATTCGAGACCTGGGGGAACATACCATGAAGTACCTCTGGCATCCTGTACCATCCAGTGGAAAGTTTGTATGCTGTTACACAGTTAATATTTATGTTAATGTACATGAGAATTCATATAGTTTATTTTTTGTACCATTTCCTATGGACATTTCTATAGTTAGTTATGCTGCCATCCAGTGGCCTTATTTGGTAATGTATTTGTTTTTTATATTACCTCCCTGAGATCTATGACACAATTCCTTTGTATATGAAGCTCCTCCCTTCTTCTTGAGTTCAGCACTTCCTGTGTCATGGATGCAGCTAACAGACCACATGTAACAGGGACACATGTATTCTGCATAGTACGCTATGGAAAGTATAATCTTTTGACCGCATAATACTGGAAACCATTCATTCTGCTGTATCCTGTTTCACATGTACAGAATAAAGCAACTTCTGGATGAACACAGTATTGGTGAGTTCAAGCTATCTGATAAGGATTGTCCACAGTGATTATATCTGCTTATACAGGCTAGGCAGAGAGGTCTCACAAGGGATAAATCGCTATCACAACAATCTGAGTCAGAATAGTTTGTATCCCCCCTCCTGGGAGGCCTTATGGACAAAGAGTATGATTCTGTCTTTCTGCTTTTGAGAAAAAGTAATGTTCAGGTCCCTTTCCCAACACTGCAAAAATGGGAGTTCAGATGGATCGTCAGATGCTATCAAGGAGGTATAAAAATGAGAAAGCGAGTGAAGTAGGGGTTCACCAGCCCTACATATATTCTCGAACGAGGACGGCTCCCTCAAGTTAATAGACTCATTTGGTAAAGAGTACACAAATGCCCCCAGTTGTGCTCTCCAAAGAAAGTCCAAACTCGAAGAGAAGGCCTATTTTAACTCCTGGGACGTCATAAGATGACCATTCCTGGAGAAAGGAACTATGTGAAATAGTCCGCTCTTGGAGAGTGCTCTGAAGTCCCGGTAAGAATCCCGCTGCCCTTATAATGGGCATTAGAGGTCTTGGATGCAGGGAGATATCTGTGGCTTTAAAAATGGTGTTGCTCCTATCAAAGGGTGCTGTCTGATTGGTAATGGCAGAGAGGACCACGGGTGCCAAGGAAGGCCAGGCAAGGGTAGGTCGACTGTGGTTTGTTCCAGATGTACCCACAATTTTGCGTTGTGTGTAACACACCAGTCAACAGCATTTCTATTCTGACAGGAATAGAATACAAAGTGAATAATAAAAAAATGTAATGCGTGATTATTATAAATGCCCATTGGTGACTGATTGTCTGTAAGACCTCCATATGTTGGTCATTGCAGAAACTGACAGAGGGGCTTCTGAATGGAATGAGAGGTAGGCGAACTGATCTCACAACAGTGTACACTGAGGACAACATGTGATATGTCTGTTTTCTTCTTTTTCTTGCAGGGCAACTGTACAACTTGTGATGGTAGAGATGACACTAAGGAGTATGCTAACATTCGCTCAGCCATGAAAGTCTTAATGTTTACTGATACTGAGAACTGGGAGATCTCCCGACTCCTGGCTGCCATACTGCACATGGGGAACCTTCGTTATGAAGGTATTGACTATACAAATGCTCAGCTATCTTTGGTTTCAGTCTCTCAAAAGTAATTTTTTTTAATCATAGATTTCATTTTCAGTTTTTTTTAAAAAGAGAATTGCAGGATTCAAAAATAACAAACATAAATACTCATCTATGTAAATGCAGAATCAGATCAATGCTGCAGCTGTCCCCCACCGGCTCTACACGAAGAACTAAGTGACCACTGATCACTCAGTTCTTGGGTGGGCTTTGAGCAGTGAGTGCTGGAGGGGCAGGCAGTGTCAGTCACCACTTTGCTCTCTGCCCCTCCAATGCTCACTGGACTGCCAGGCTGTGGAGGGGGTGGGAGCAGCTGGCGCAGGCTCTCAGTGGTGTTCTGAGAGGCTGAGCCAGCTGCCAGTCAGGAATCTGGCTGAAAGCCAACATTATTGCTGAGATCCCTGTAGGGCCTGGATTAGGTCTACGGTCTATCAGCTAATAACGGGTTTTAACCTGCTGTCTTCAGAATTTGGGACACAGGGGTACGGAACTAAGTGCACTGGACACATATGGCCTAAAGAGCTTTGGCCATATTTCTCCTTTAATTGCACCCATGTAGTGATTATATTGGTTGGAAATAAAAAAAATTCACTGGTCTCTAGTGAATGGATAGGCTGCATTCTCAGTGATGTCACTGGTCTCTAGTGAATGGATAGGCTGCATCTTCAGTGATGTCACCTGTAATGTAACCGGACCCTGACTGCACTAGGGTATTTCTGTTAGACTCCCGCTTCTCTGTCCGAACACAGATCCACGGACACCACCGCTGACCATACAAGAGGAGACAGCACCAGACTTGAAGGAAACCAGAAAAAGACTGCTTTAGTTTAACACAGATACAAGATTTATACACAGGCCGGGGGAAATACATTTAGTAACAAGAGACACACAGCAGACAACTCCCACCAAGCCAATACACAAACACATACATCCCATAATAATTTGCTCCCAAGCAAGACACACAATAGAACAATGGGACAACCACATGGCATTAAACAATGAACAACCCCCCCACCTATACATGTATACACAATAGCAGGACATTCTACCCTGTACCCCTGACAGGCACAGGGTGACTTACACATAAGAGGGATATGGGGAGCTGAGACGGGTCTCCCCACCTCTCTTAAGGGGGCTGTGTTCCATGGGCCCCCCACCCAAAGTGACTCCTGTCACATCACCAGTCTCCAGTGCCTATATAAGCTGCATTTTTTGTAGTGCTACTGGTTTGCTATTGAATGTGCAGGGAGCATTGTCAGTGACGTCAGTGGTCTCTAGCGAAAAGATATTTTCAGTGATATTTCTGGTCTCTAGTGAATGAATAAACTGTATTCCCACTGATGTTCTTTATCTTAATATATGAGGTTTCACATTTGATAGTATCTTTGAATAATGTTTATTATTTTTGCAGCCCGAATGTACGATAACCTGGATGCCTGTGAAGTGGTTTATTCCACCTCATTAACTACAGCTGCAACACTACTGGAGGTTAGTTACACAGAAATTATATTTCTGATTCTGGTGCTGTTTTATAAACCTAAGACCTTTCCCTAGAAGTGTCAAAAACCTAAGTTCAAAAATGAACTCCATATAAATATGTTTTTATGGGACTCTATAGCATATCACCTATGGTAGTATAAATTAAATTATTCTTTGCAGCAAACAAAATTTAGGCCCCACCCACAATGACACCATATACATTTATGCAGTGACACCATACTGGACAAATCCTTCTTTTTTAAGCCTTCGATAAGCGATGTATCTCTGGTCTGTTGACTCATTCACTTTCACTGTGAAAATGAGACTGCTGGCCACCCCCCTGCTGGCCACGTTTCTACCAATGGCCAAGTCAACCACACATTAGTCTTCTGTTGGCCACAGCACACATCATTGTCCAATGACTACTCCCTGGAACTTGTCCACTGTTGACCACAGCACCCATGCACTGGTCTGCTGATGACCACAAGACTTGTGCACTGCTGTATTGATGGCCATGTCATGGTTGTCATTCACTGCTCCTTCGAACAATGCAAGTCTATGTGTTGGCAAGGAATAAGGCAGCCCATATATGATACAATATTTTTTCCTTCTACCATGGGTGGAAGGAAAGAAAATAGCTTGATTCAGTTTATGGATAGACTTCGGTACAACCAGCCTGCCCATACATGAATCGGATCTTGAATGGTCACCCACTCAACTGGCCAAGATTCGATCCATTCGGCTTACTGTGCTCCCTGCCTGGCTGATATCTTATCTCATCAATTAACTCCAGGGAAGTTTAATGCTACCCTTGTAGTGGGCCTTCCCCTGCACTGTAACGATTTGTCTAAAGTACCATAAAAAAGCACTTTAATTTACTTTCTTTCTCATACTTTGGGCTTCCTCCTCTCCATATGATCGGTTCCCAGAAGCCGCTTCTCTTCATCACTCCATTCCTCAGTCAAAATATGATGTCATCCCACACAATGCAGGACCAGCAGTCCTGCAATGTTAGTGAGGACACTGAGGGCGTGTCCACAATCTGGAGTTTCGGAGGGATGAGGAGAGTGCTGGCTGCCGGAGGAACGAGAGACAAGTTAACTAAAATTGCTTTTTAATGGTACCCTAGGCAAGAAGGAGCATTAACCCTTGCAGTGCAAAGGCAGCCTCACTGCAAAGGTAATTTTAAATTTCCCCAGAATTCAGCTATGAGAGTCATTGCACTGAGCTAGTATCAGCTTCTGGTAGCTAACCTAGTTTAAATACAATAAGGAAATATGGAAATTTTGAAAAAAGACCAAGTTGTCAAAATATGAATGTTATGTCAACAAATAAAACTATCCTCCTAACTAACTCATTAGTGAGCCCATAGATTACTCATTTTTTAGTGGTGGAAGGAACGAAAATCACTTGATTCCCCCCATCAGCACTGACTGTGTTGCTATTGTGTTCTGCTGGCAGAGGGGGGGGGGAGTGGGGAATGTGTCCTGGAAGTCTTTTTTTCCGAAGTGTGTCATTGTCACGTACCTGGGTAGTGAGCCTGACGTGAAGAGGCAGACCTCTCGTACAACCCCGGCTCGGGGACCGCTGAGAGTGGAACAGCAGTCGCAGGAGCTCGGTGGGGTAAGAGGGCCTGGGATCCGTCCGATGAGAGCTGTTGGACTGATGTGTAGCAGACCAGAGCAGGGTGCAGAAGGATCCGTGCAGGATGGATGGATGCGGGTGCACCGTGTAGAAAGTCGCAGAGTCAGACAAGCCGGTTCGGTATTGGACGAGACAGATCAGGCATAAACAGCAGGCAGGAGAGTAGTCGGGTCACAGGCCAGGCTCAGCAGCAGGAGATCAGTCAATCAGGAGCAGGCAGAAGAATAATCCAAGACAGGCCAGGGGTCAGGGCAGGAGGAAATCAATCAGTAGTCAGGAACAGGCTGGATTCGGCACCAGGGAACAATCACAGAAGTCAGGAACACAAGCAGGGGAAAAGACCATACGGCAACTAGGTATCCGCAGCAGCCAGTTTAAATAGCCCGCTTGGCGCCAGTATAAGTGACAGGCGTGCACTCACGTGTGCGAGTGCGCATGCGTGGGCGCGAGCACAGCCACGCGCGCCTCTGTCCAGGCACCCGCACATCTGTTGGTCTTCTCAGCACCCTGCGCATGCGCACATTCGTGCGCCGCGGTGCTCTTCTTGTATTACTGGAAGACCTTTCCTGACAGTCATGCACCCTCTGCTATTCGCACTGGATCTTCACAGTGTTGTCAAAACAGCGGCCTTTGAGCTGGATCTTCATCTTCTGGAAGAGGGCGAAGTCCACAGGAGCCAAATCTGGCGAGTAGGGTGGATGTGGAAATGAGAACATTGCGCCTGGGGATGAACTTGGCAGCAACACTGTGCATGTTCAAATCACACGTGAGGATTGCCTGGACTGTTCCGTATGACACACCAACAATGGCAGCAATGTTGTGGATTGTTCTCCGACGATCATCATGCACAAGTTGCCAAATGTTTTTGACTTTTTCGGGGATTGAGCTGTTTGAAGATCTTCTGATCTCTCATTGGCTTCCAATGATGTTCTTTCACTCTTGAAGCATGCTTGCCACTCAAAACACCTTGAACAACTCATTGCAGCATCGCCGTAAACTTGCCGAATCATGTCAAATACCTCTGTGGCCTTTTTGCCCAGTTGCACACAGAATTTCTTGTTTGCTCTTTGTGCTAACTTGCTGTCCATGATCAAATAGCAGACGTGGTAAAGCACGTGCTCAGAAAAGCACTAGTTGCACAGCTCCTGATATACACAGGACGATTTTTTTGGCACACTGACTTATGAAGGTCAGTGCTACCTGTGCATGCAACCTTGTGCTACCTTCTGTTGGCATGTTACAAAACTAGTCTCAAAACTTTTGCTATCACCTCGTATGTAAAAAATCAGACAGGCTGGTTGTATCTAAGTCGATCGATGGACCGACTTGGGTACATTCAGCCTGAGCATACATGGATGAAATCTCAGCTGGTCCCTGCTGAACTGGCCAAATTTCAATCCATGTATGGCTGGCTTTATAATAAGACAATTATATAACTTAATTATCCTTATCAGGATATCTGGGAGCTGCAAGTGTATCCAAATGTACACAAATGACAAAAGTGCTGATAACAGTCCATTTAGTCAAAGGGTGTAAATTGTAAAACCACAAAGCTGTATAACTGCGTCTTGTAGGTAAGGTAAATTAGTAGTAAAAATTATCAACAATTATATCTGTCCACTGTTCCAAAATGAGGAATAATCCTCTTATTTTTGGGACGTGAATGCGACATGTGAATGAATGAGACGTTAATACCTTCTGATCCAAAAAGGCTTTATTGTGCTATGCACAGTAATTTTGTATTCATTTAGTCTCATCTCACCATATTTGGTGTGGTTCTACTTTCTTGTTGAGTCCAGGGTTGCCACCTCATCCGTTTAAAACCAAACACATACAAATTACACAGGTTCTGTGGCTGAATAAGATGGCAATTAAACTCAGTTAAAGCCTTATCTGCATTAAATCAGCCTCAGAACCTGTGTAAATACAGTGATACCCCGGTTCAAGAACACTTCTTTTTACGAACAACTTGGTTCACGAACAAAAGAGTTCACAAAAATTTGCTTCAGTTGACGAACATGAGCTGCGGCCATCTTCCCTACAATGACACGTGGTCGTGGCTTCCTGTAGGCGAGATCGCGGTCACAGACAGACACTGAAAGTGTACTGTGAAGACACTTACAGTACTGAGAAGTTTTTTGGTGTGCATAAGGAGGAGCTGACTATGGAAGAACTTTCTGAACTCCACAGTGAGCAGCAGAAGGTGAGGAGGAGGTTAGCAGTAAAGCCATAAAATCCATTATGGAAAAATGGAATGAGTGCCATGATTTTTTTGAGGAGCACCACCCCAACATAACTGTAACGAACAGAGTGTGGAATCTGATGAACGATAACGTGGTCTCTCATTTCCGAAGCATTATGCAGTGCAATAAAAGACAAGTGACATTGGACAGATTTTTCACCAAAACTGAGCCTGCAGCTAAGAGACAAAGAAGAGAGGAAACCCCTGAAGGAGCTCTCCCCAATGTCCTTATGGAGGGGGACTCTTCCTCCGAACAATAACTTCTTCTTACCCGCCTTCCTCTCCTCCACGCCAGAAGTCGTTTCAAGTAATCTTAGTGTTCTCTCTCTTCATACTGTGCTGTACTTTGTTTCATATTTTGTGGTTCAAAAAGAAACAAAAAAAAAAAGTTCAGAACAGTTTAACCTTATTTACATTGAACCTTATGGGAAAATTTCATTCAGTTCGCCATCAAATTCAGTTTGTGACCATGTTCGTAGGGGTCAGAACGGATTAACCTGATTTACATTGAACCCTATGGAAAAATTTGCCTTGGTTCGCGCTCAGAGTCGTGGAATGAATTAAGTTTGTGAACCGAGGTATCACTGTAATATGTGTTCGGTTTTAAAGGGATGACGTGGTAACCTTAGTTGAGTCCCAAGTCTTACTCCATGAAAGCCATGGTTTCCATACACTGCACTGATGATGAAATAGCTAAGCCTTTTGACCGAAACCAGGGCAATTTTTGTCACCAGGCCACAAGGCCTAGCCATTGCACCTGCACTGGCACTGTTTTTAATTTTTCTTGCTTATTTTCCTTTAGACATGTGGGTTACCTGCACTGTATACACATCTTTTTCAGTTGGATTGTTAGGTGTGGGTCTTCAGGCCTACCCTGATGTCTAGGCCCTTAGATTCCTTCTCCCCCTGCCTTGGGGCAGTTCTCTTTGGGTGAGCCTCACCTGGTTCTCGTTGGTTAGCTCATGAGGAGTGATTCTTTTGGCTAGGTGGATCTAAGTGTGCTTTGTCCCCGTCAGGAGCCTTGTGCCCCATGGGGTCAGGGAAGGACCTTCCTCTTCAGGCATGACAAACTCCAAATGTATTTTTTAGTGTGTGTTCACTTTTTTGGTTAATTTCTGGTGGTTTATTTTTCCACACCCACAATGGGCTCATAAGAATAAACAAATTGGCTGCCTGCATCTTGGAATAAATAGCTCTGTAACATTAGGCTATATTTGCACTATATGACAGGGGTTCTGGATGTCCATCAGGCTAATGGGGCATACAACAATGATTTGCACAGCTTAACCCACTGTCCTGAAATGAGGCAAAATCCTCTTATTTTGGGGATATGTGATGGATATGTGATGGAAAGAAGGCTTTACTGTGCAACAGATTTACTATATAACGTGTTAAGTGGCGCATTAGGGAATAATTGCCCCTGTCGGTGGTAGGTCTGCTCCTAATACTGTTTTGCGTAATACTGTACTGTAATACTGTTGTATGTAATACTGTGTAACAGCTTAAAGCTGGTTATACACTAGGGATTCACCTATATCAGTATCGGTGCCCATACCGAGTATTTTCATGAGTACTCATACTCGCAAAAATACTCCTGATACCCTAAAGTGTTCCTAAACCCACAACAGTACAATCAGTCTGTATATGCAGTAAAGCATGCTGGTTATACTCACTGTGAAACTTAAGGGGTTAATTCTCTGCATTGTGTAAAAAGGCTGTTTGATCCTGTCTTCTCTGGCCCTCCTCTTGTTCAAATGTCCACGCTGATAAGACAGACTGAACCTGTAGCCCTTCTGCAAAGGTTATTTTTGTTTCTATTATAAAATTTTGCAAACAGGAAATTTTTCCCCTTCACTGATGTGCATTGATGAGGCTGCACTGATGAACGCCAGCACTGATGGGCAGTACTGATGGGTGGCACTGACTGGCGGCACTGCTGAGCAGCACTGCTGGGTGGCACTGTTGGCTGGCATTGCTGGGCACTGGTGGGTGGCACTGCTGAGCACGGGGGGTGGCACTGCAGGGCACTGATGTGCACAGGTGGGTGGCACTGCTGGGTTGCACTGGTGGGTGGCACTACTGGATGGCACTGCTAGACAAAGGTGGGTGGCACTGCAGTGCACAGGTGTGTGGCACTGCTGGGCGGCACTGCTGGGCACTGATCATCAGGGCACTGATCACCAGTGCCCTGATGATCAGTGCCAATCTTTTCTCTGACAATTGCCGGTGTCTTGGAAATTCGCTTTAACGAATTTCTCCTTACCGTGAGTACTCGCAGTTGGATGCGCAGAAATCCCCCATAAAGCTGTGCGAATCTCGCTTACCACGACTGCAGCTAAACTACACGATTCCTGCCCATCCAACTACTTTTAGCTTCTGTTGAGATGTGGGGGTGGAGCTCCGTTACCCTAGAATGATCAAACGACACTCTCAGGATGGTGTTGCAATTCACATAAGGCTGGTTTCAGACTCAGCTCTCTGTTTTATTAAAAATACACACATGCCCCCCACATGAATAAAGTCAATCCCCTCCCACCAAACAATGCAATGGGGAGTGCCTATACACAGGATGTACATTCCAATTGGAGCATAGCCTTTCCTATTATCTATCACTGGTCCTCCCCCATGAGTCTTCTGAGGTCAGCAGACTTCCTCCCCTTCCCCCCCATGAGCCACCTGAGGTCATATTTCCTGTCCTACTAGCTTCTATTGGTATGTAAATTCTTTGTACAAGCATTCCCTAAAAATATCAGTCTGTACCTGGATGGGCCCGATACGATCTTTATTAAAACACATACATCCAAGATACAGTTTCAAGTTGGTAATGGGTTGTAAGATATGCATAAGCCTACACGTGGAGTTCACACCGCTTGGCGCCTTGCGTTATGAAGCCCATGTGGTACTATGCTGCTGATATGTGGATACAGGCCCACGGTCTACTGCCAGCGACATTCGCATCGAATGCCGTGGTGGTATACACGCCGGTCTATAAGCGCAGATCTGCCATCTCATCCATTACCGAGCTGAGTACTGTAATACATACATTGTACATGCGCATGGCCCAATTGCAGCCTTCAGAGCTTTAATTAAGCCACATGAGAGACATATGAATAACACGAATATATGACACATTTAAAGTTCGACCAACAATACAAAATTTCCATGACACCGGTTATCAGTAGTACTTTCCTAATGCTGTGACAGTGTGAGGAAAGTACAGCCGATAACCGGCAACTGTATTTACCCGGTGATCTGCTGTGTCATTGGCCACAGCTGATCACGTGGAAAAAGGCCGCTGTGATTGGCCTTTTACTACATCATGTGATCAGCTGTGTCTGTAGGACACAGCGATCATGGAGATCACCGGATGCGCACCCCCAAGTGTGCGTGGGAGGATGCCATATGACGCCCTCTCAGAACTGGGTAACCGCACTGTAGCTGTCATTCGGCTATAGCATGGTTGCCAAGTGGTTAATAGATGATCGCCATTTATATCCGCTAGTCCATAGAAATACATGTGTCCGTTTTTCATGCGTAAACGCCCTTGTGAAAGGACCCTAATTGTACAACTATGTGCCCATTGGGTGCTGAAGGACAGGAATACATGTTGTTACCACTAATGCCGGGTGGATATAATGCAATTTTGCAGTGGCTGCTAAGTGATTTAATTGCTGTCATAGTGCCATATTTTTTCAATAAAAATTTACCAATTAAAACATTTTTAAAGTATTGTGTTCTGCCAGCAGGGAGCCTTCCAACAATTTGAGAAAAAAATAATATTTTTGACTTTTTGCTATTAAACATGTCCAGTAAAAAATTTTATGAAATCAAATTTCATCATAAATGTAGGCCAAAATGTATTCTGCTACATTTCTTTGCAAAAAAAAAATCCAAATACATGTATATTGGTTTACGTGAAATTTATAGCGTTTACAAATGGTGGTGTATATACTGGGTTTTTTTTCTTACTAGTAATGGCGACGAGCAGGGACTGCAGGACTGCGGCGGGCATTCTGATACTGGGGGGAACTGACTTGGTGTCACTGACATCCCCAGTGACACCAATACAGTGATCAGTGCTAATAAAAAGCACTGACACTGTACTAATGGCACTGGGCAGCAAGGGGTTAATTTCTGGGGCGATCAAAGGGTTAACTGTGTCCTATTTTTTTTTTCCTACTGTGTGCTGTGTGTGTCTTTCAGATGCTGCAAAGAGCCATATAGGGCATCGGTTCCAGTAATCGCCCCCCCCACCTTGCCCATTACCCTCTCTGCCCACATCCAATTCACCCAGCTGCTTGGGCCCCCCTGCTGGCCTGGGCCCCAAACAAGAGGACTGGTGGTACCCCCTTATCCACAGCCTTGCGTATATATACGTGATATTGCGCACCCGTGCCACGCTGTAGCAGTATTTCTGCTATAGGGCGGTGGGGAAGCGGTTAACAACTGATGAGTCATCAGCTGTCAGCGTGGTTCCCCTCTGGCAGCTGAATGTAAACAAATCAGCTGCTGGCAATTAAAATGTCAGGAAAAAAACAGCTTGAGTTCCCCCCCAATCCATGCCTGGCCCTTCAGGTGAGCGAGTGAGTTCCCCCCCCCAAAACCATACCAGGCCACATACCCTCAACATGGGTAAGCACCTTGTCCCCATGTTAATGAGGACAAGGGCATCTTACCCACAACCCCGGGCTGTGATTGAGGGGTCTGCAGGGGGTGACATCAGAATATGGAAAACCCCTTTTTTTAAGAGGGCCCCCAGATACTGCCTCTCCCCATGTGAATGAGTAGGGATATGTAGTACCCCTACTCATTCACCCAAAAAGTGAGTAAAAACACAACATCCAAAAAAAATTGTCCCCAAAGCAGATCTAATGTCAATTACACGGGAGGGCCACCAACCCCCCCAAAAAAAGAGCTACGCACCTGATGCTGGCTCCTGCCATCTGCCAACTCTACCGTCTGACGTCTAAACTAAGCGTTGGGGCCACCCAATGATGTCACCAGGTGACCCAGCTCCCTTGTGACGTCATCAACCCAGTATGCCCTTGGTCTGCCAAACTAGATGCGTGGACAAAGGCCTGATATGGATTGAGGGGGGACCCATGCTATGTTTTTCCTGAATTTTTAATTGCCGGAACCAGCTTTGTTTACATTCAGCTGTCAGCTGGGAACCCTGCTGAAGGCTGATGACTCATCGATTATTAAGACTGTGGCCCCGCTCTTTAATGACCATGATTTTTCTGGTTGTTAAGGATCCTGGCAGCCGCCCGCTCCTTAACAACCAGCTTAAAGTCACACAAAGTGCAAAATTCAACATGCACTTGCATTTTTGGTGCAGTTCCATTATAGTTCCAAATCGCAAATCGCAATCTGCTGCGAGAAAAAAGTCCCTGGCCCTCTAAAAAATCTGCATCGGCTCAAAATGCACAGACGTTAACTAGATCCATGGGAAATCCTGTTAAATGGACTGTGGTGCGTTTCTGCAAACTGGGAAGTTCACTGAAATCCCGATAAGTGTGAACCTAGGGGTAGAGGGTTAGTGTGAAGGCAGTGTGTACTAGGCACTTATAGTCGGCTAAATACTACCTCTGGTTGCAGCAACACTCCATGCTATTCCCACCTACTAGCTGTCCAATTAGCTGCAGCCACTTTGTAGGCGGCTAAAACTCTGCAGAAATGCCATCTGTGGCCCCACATTGGCTGCATCCAGGGGCTCTATTTGTATGTAGGGCAGGAGAACTGCTCAGATTGTCTAGTCAAATCCAGGTATTATTATTATATAGGAATTAGATAGCGCCAACAGTTTGTGCAGCACTTTACAATATAACTGGAGACAATACAGCAACAATACAGTTCAATACAAGAGGGTTAGGAGGGCCCTGATCCTGGGAGCTTACGATCTAAGAGGGAGGGGCTGAAGGTACAAAAGGTAGTAACTGTGGGGGATGGACTGGTAGGAGGAATAGGAGATTCCATTATTAGCTGAAGGCGGGATAGGCTTCCCTGAAGAGATAGGTTTTCAGAGATTGCCTACAAATGTAGGCAATAGCCGGACAGATTGGGGTAGAGAGTTCCAGAGGATGGGGAGGCTCTGGAGAAGTCCTGGAGATGAGCATTAGAGGAGGAGACAAGAGAGCTAGAGAACAGGAGGTCGTGTGAGGAGCGGAGAGTACGGTTTGGGTGATATTTGGAGACAAGATCGGTGATGTAATTTGGGGCAGAGTTATAAATGGCTTTATATGTTATTGTTAATGTTTTGAATTTTATCCGTTGGGCAATGGGAAGCCAGTGGAGGGATTGGCAGAGAGGGGTGGAGGACATGGAGTGGAGACCAGTGGAGGGATTGGCAGAGAGGGGTGGAGGACATGGAGTGGAGACCAGTGGAGGGATTGGCAGAGAGGGGTGGAGGGCACTGAGTGGAGGCCAGTGGAGGGATTGGCAGAGAGGGGTGGGGGACACGGAGTGGAGACCAGTGGAGGGATTGGCAGAGAGGGGTGGAGGGCACTGAGTGGAGGCCAGTGGAGGGATTGGCAGAGAGGGGTGGCAGATACAGAACAGTTAGTAAGGTGGATGAGTCTGGCAGCAGCATTCATGATAGACTGAAGAGGGGATAGCCTGCGATGAGGTCGGCCAATGAGGAGGGAGTTACAATAGTCAAGACGAGAAATAACCATGTTAAGTCCTCATGCACACGGGACGTTTTGATAACCCTGGTAACGTTAGCTGTGTAAAGTCACGTTAAAAACATAACAAGCTTTTTTGTAGCATTTTGCCGCGTTTTTCCATATTTGTGTTTCTTTAGTGTTTTTTAGCATTTTTTTTTACCAAAAAAATCCAAAAACAGTGGTTTGCAGAATTTTGCCGCGTTTTGCCATGTTTTCAGCATTTTTCAGCATTAGAGTGTTTTTACAGCTAAAAACTCCTCTAGAAACCCGCTAGTTCTGTTTTTTTTTCCAGCCAAAAAATGTCCCTGCCAAAAAACGTTGATTACAGTCTATAGGATACCATGCTGGGGGGTTTACTTGCTGTAGAAAAAAGCATCAAAAGCCAAAAACAGCCGCTGTAAAAATGTCCCGTGTGCGTGAGGACTAAAATTTATGAGATTTTAGTGATTGGGTTTGCATTTACTTTTACAGGTGGGACCTCAGGATCTCATGAACTGCCTCACGAGTCGAACTATTATCACCAGAGGAGAGACAGTGTCCACCCCTCTCAGCATGGAGCAGGCTCTGGATGTCAGGGACGCCTTTGTTAAGGTATTGAACAGCCCGTCAAATGTATGACTTCAGTTTTTGTTCTATATGACATGTTTTGTCTTGTGAACATTAGAAGGCTGAGAGTGACATAAAACTTGAATGAGTCTAGTAAGAATTTATCTTTAACAGGAGATCAAAAAGCCAACATGTTTCAGGGGCTCAGAGCTCCCCTTCACCAGGCACAAAGAGAAGTCCAGACAGTTGCACTCCCTTAATATATAAAGCAATCTCTTTATTAAATCATAAAATATCCATAAAAGCAGTAACAGATGTACACACAAGAGAGAGAGAAAGAGGCTGACGCATTTCACACTTGCTATGTTTCCCCACAAAAAGTGCATTTTGGGGGTTTAGAGCTGCCCTTCATCAGGGCTAAGAAACAAGATAACATAAAATAATATAAACTGGGGATCTAGAGCTACAAACACAAAATCAATTGTAAAATATCTACCGTAATTAAAAGATCTGTGCTCTTGAAAAGTATATATTGTACTGTAAAAACATCTGTCATACTGCAAAAAAAGTCTATAACTATAAGTCTAAATAAAATCAGCACCAAAAGTAATAAAAGGATAATAGGAACTACAAAGAGAGCATTACATCTAATAATTTAAATTGATAAAAAGATGTTCCTATTACCTCTGTATAACTTTTGGTGCTGATTTGTTTTACACATAGCTGTTTTTACAGTACAGTATATACAGTAGTTTTCTAGAGTACTTAGCTTATATATTTATTTTTGATATTGGGTTATTTTACTATAGAATGTGTGTCTATAGCTTTAGGTTCTCAGTTTATATTTTGTTATGTTATCTTGTTTCTTTGTCTTGATGAAAGGGAGCTCTAAACCCCAGAAATGTGTTTTTTTTGTTTTGTTTTGTTTTTTACTTCTTGTGGGGAAAAATGCATTTTTACTGGACTCATTCAAGTTTTGTGGTGCTCTCCTCTCTCTGATGATCTCCATATTTCTCCAGGGACCCCCTTAGTGACCCTGGTTGACCGGGAGCTGCCTCTGAAAGTCGCATCCTTAATTTGATTTCTGCCTACCCTGGGGTTCAGCGCTCCACCAATACATATGTAGTCTTGTCTGAAGGCAGAGCTGCAGACTAATGCAGGCCATAGATGGACCGTTTCTTGGCCGAATTGTCGATCGATAAACGAAGAATCGGTCGGTGCCATTTCCGATGCTGCCACCAATGCTCACAAAAGAATGGGACAAGAAACCAGTTTGACAGCGACAAGGAGCACACCATACAATGTGACAGCAATACAAATACATTATGTTTTTATTTGGATACAAATGGATACATTTGTTGCAACCGCAAGACTTTTTCATATAAAATATAATAGCAGAAGAAGAACAGAGCCGCCGTTCAGTGACACCTGTACATTCCATAGCGCAGTACAGAGCAGTCACAGGGCAGGCAAAGGCCAGGACTGAGAATGGTGCACTGAATTAACTGCTTGTGAGGCAGCAACTTCTTCTTTTTCTTCATCTTCTTCTTTTTTTGTCTTCTTCTACTTCTTAGGATATCTGCAGTACATCTGCTGAAACAACTGTTTTTTTTTCTACTCCTATAAACCTATCTTTACTTGGAAAATAGAAAACTTTAAAGAACCTTTTTAGAACCTCATTACCCTTTCTAGGAATACAATTTAATTTTGGACTTTCAGAAAAAAAAAATAAAAAAAATTATTTTTATATATATATATATATATATATATATACACATACATATATATATATATATATATATATATATATACACATACATATATATATACATACATATACACACACACACACACACACGTGTGTGTGTGTGTGTGCATTTACAGTAAAAAGAATGCTGCCAACCTTGTAGGTCACAGCTCATGTGCAGATTTTCCAACATGACCGATAAAAAAACTGCAAAAACCAGAAAAACAGCTGACCAATTAACCCACAAACAGTGTGAAAATCGGCCGATTTTTTTATTTGGCCGAAAAATCGGCCGATTTTCGACCTGTCTATGGCCAGCATAAGGTCTCTTCTACAAGACTCAATATTTGGAAGCAACATGATTAACCATTTGCCGCCCGCCCTATGGCCGAATGGCGGGCGGCAAATGTCATCAGCGTTCCGGGTGGACGCCATATGGCATCCTCCCGCACATGTGCAGATTGCGCTCCAACAGAGCAGCGCAGCGGCCCGATCTGTACCTCGGACACGGCCGATGACAGATCTGAGTATCGGCCCCGTTGCCGGTAGGTACCATGTGACCTGCTGTGACGAATCACAGCAGGTCACATGACAGTTGTATAGAATGGATGGCTTCATTCATGCCATCCATTGTATACTACTGCCTAGCTGTGAATGGTCACAGCTAATCACATGCACATGTCATGTCAATTAGCTGTGGCCAAATCACAGCTAAGCACAAAAAAAAAAAAAAACCCTGAATGAATTGATGTCATTCAGGTAAATGCTTGCTTATAGCAAAGTAATTCTTTGCTATAAGCAAATTGTGTAAAAAAAAAAAAAAAAATACTGATCACTTCCCCAAAGTAATACAATGTTACTATGGTAACATTGTACTACTTTGGTCCTAGTGAAATATGAAAAGAAAATTAAAAAAAAAAAGAAAAAAAATGTAATAAAAAAAAAAATATATATAATTTTTTTTTTCACACTCTCACCAGTCAGTGTCCCTGATCACCACCATGCCAGTTATATGATGACGCTGTACTGCACTGGTGACAATATGTAGAAAAAAAATAGTGAAACTAATTGTTTTAATTTTTTCATTTTCTGAAAAATTATGACAAAAAAAATACAACTTCAAAAAACTTGCCATGCCTCTTATGAAGTACGTCAGACTGTCTACTTTGCAAAAAGGGGTCATTTGGGGGATATCTGTACTGTTCTGACATTCTTGGACCTCAAGAAATTAGATTGGTCATCAGTACTTCAGGATTGATCAATATTCAGATCTATACCATAGTTTGTGAACTCTATAACTTTCCTACAAACTAAATAATACATCCTAATTTGGGTTATTTTCACCAAAGACATGTAGCAGAATACATCTCGGCCTAAATTTATGAAGAACAATTATTTATTTGTAAACTTTTATAACAGAAACAAAGAAAAACTTTTTTTTTTTTCAAAATTTTTGGTCTTTTTTTGTTAATTTAGCAAAAAATAAAAACCCCAGCGGTGATTAAATACCACCAAAAGAAAGCACTAGTTGTGTGAAGAAAATGATAAAATTTTAGTTTGGGTACAATGTTGTATGACCGCGCAATTGTCATTCAAAGTGTGAGAGCGCTGAAACCTGAAAACTGGCCTGGGCAGGAAGGTGTAAAAGTGCCCGGTATTGAATTGGTTAACATTAGCATCCACAGCAAAGCCAAGAGTTACATCATTTCCATGGAGGGTTGTGCTAAAGCGTGACATACTCTCTTTTCTGTATGGTAGGGCATATATGGACGCCTGTTTGTGTGGATCGTGGAGAAGATTAACGCCGCCATTTATCGACCTGTCTCCAATGAGCCTAAACTGATGAGAAGATCAATTGGTCTGTTGGATATTTTCGGGTTTGAGAACTTCACTGTAAATAGGTAGGCTTACCTCACATTGGTTAAACCTTTCATAAGAGAAATACATAGGTAGCTCTCCTTCTGCGAGTAGTACGTAGCATACAGATCATGAGGTCTAACTGCACCTTGTCTTCACTGGCTACATTACATACTGTATTTATGTATTACATATATATTGTACATTCACATCAGTCCCTAACCCTCAAGGGGCGTACAATCTAAGGTCTCTAACTCACATTCATACATACACATACTAGGGACAATTTAGACAGGAGCCAATTATCCTACCAGCATGTCTTTGGAGTTTGGAAACCCACACAGGCACGGGGAGAACATGCAAATTCTAGGCAGGCAGTGCTGTGGTTGGGATTGGAACCAGCAACCCTAGTGCTGCTAGGCTGAAGTGCTAACCACTTAGCCACTGTACATATTTGCTCCAAACCAATGACTGACAATCTATAGACAGAGGATCAGCTCTAGAGTCAGGCAACCAACAATTTCAGATAGGTAGGTAGCATACTCATTTTTTTCTCATAATAGCTTTACTTTATAAGGTTTCTCTACTAAAGGAAACAAGTGGATACTTTCATTCCTTACCTCTTCCTTTGTGAAATGGTAATCGACTTGCTGTCATGCTGATCCAGGGGCTTCAATCATTTCTGAGCCACTGACCCAAAAAAAGCATGCAGATCAGTTTATCTTCGCTGCATGTTTGCTCCAGGTCAGTGACTGAGACAGGTGGTTGTGTGCTACAGTCGGAGGATCAACATCTGTATAAGAGCTGTGTAAATCTCAGGATTCTATGGACAGAAATATAAATCCATTGGTAGGTAAAATAGCCCCCTTATATGTGTATCTCTACCCCCTTGGGGGTTGCTAAGAGAATTTGGGTCCCCCTATAGCCCTGCCCAGCCAGTCATTTAACCTTTTTCCACACAAGCTTTCATCCGGACACAGAAATCAGTCCTTGGGAGTTGGTTTTGTTATTTTATTGAGGGGATTAGAGCTTGGATAGGGTAAGGGGGGTATAGGATGCCCAATGGAACCGATATCTGAATACAACTTCCTGAATGATCCACAACTTCTCCTTCTTGAAGTAACACAGTCTCTGTTGGAGTGCTAGCCAGCAGCTACTGGTTGTCCCACCCCAGACCCTAGATGAACTCCTCTTCACCCAGCAATCTGGAGACTTTCTTCCTGAGCAGGGGATCTGGCTCCTGTCCCTTTACATGGGATGAGCAGTCAATAGAAGGGGGCTAATCTAGTTTCCCACCAGAGTGCTCCTTCCCCTATCTGCCCAGGTGGTGTAGGTGCACTCACTCAGATCCTCTCCTGTACTGCTTGTGGGTTGGCTGCTGCTACCAGGCCTATCAGCTGGGCTGCTCCATCCCTGCCATTCACGTGGTCCTCCCTCAGGGGGCCAGTGAGTCCAGAGTTTTCCTCCTTTCCAGCTCCAGGCTCGCAGGCAGACCCCATCTTACTAGCCCTCCTGGCAGTCTTCCTCCTCCAGCCTCACATCTTCCTTCAGCTCTCTCTCTCTACACCTCTCCCACCACATTCATTCTACTGAGCAGACCCCTACACTTTCAAGGGAGTCCCAGCCCCTTGCCGAGCCTTCTGTTGGGGATCGGCTGAGGTCCCTCAAGAGTGCAGCCAACTAATCTTCAAATCCTCCCACTGCTTCCAAGACCCTCCTCCGAAAGCCTCAGACCAAGGGGAAATTCCAGAGGGGCTGGCCTGCAGAGTCTCCCAGTCCTGAACACAATTTGACCTCTCTGGCTATTACACCCAAGCTGCTAACCAGCTCCTAACTAACCATTAGGGTCTAGCTCCCCCTAGCTGCACTAAGAGGGCACTACATACAGTATGTAATATATATTTTCTCCAATCCTACGCCTAATCGTGGTGGAGAACATAACCAGGTGACTTTTAATGTGCCACAGAGAAGACATATCCATAAAAACAACATCTTTAATATAAAGTTAAACATCATTTAAAAACTTTTAGAAGTTACAGCCAACATATCAAATTCAATACTACCAGAGTATATCTGTTATTCCAAGGTAGCATAGTGGATCGATGCGTTTTGCATTCACCTTGCTTCCTCAGCATCTACTCTCTTGAATTAACAAGTGATATGTCTGCAAGATATTACCAAAACAAGATCCTCGGAGCAGGGAAATGAAAGAATGAAAGATGTCTCTCTGCACTGTTTTCCTTGTAGATTATGCGTTACTGTTTGAAAAGATCTGATATGATGGGGAATTTGAAAGTGTGGTACACTTTAAAATTTTTGGATAGAATAGCAAATGCCTCTTAAATCTGGAAATATATAGGACACTATTGAATTATAGTAGTATCAGAGACATCAACTACTTCTCCAAGACGTGCTATTAGATTTTATGGGAGTCCTTGGTGACATCACTCTTCCATTTCCCTTTTATGGGGATCTCATTTTGATAATATCTTGCAGCCATATCACTTGTGAATTCAAAGGGAGTTGATCCTGAGGAAGCAAGACGAACGTGAAACGTGTTAATCCACTATGCTACCTTGGAATAACAAATAAGCACTAGTAATCATATTATATTTGATATGGTGAATGTAATTTCTTATGTTTTAACTTTATAATAAAGATGTTGTTTTTATGGATGCCTGTCCTCTGTATGGCACATTGAAGTCCTCTGGTTATGTTCTATACCAGGGGTCTCCAAACTTTCTAAACAAAGGGCCAGTTTACTGTCCTTCAGACTTTAGAGGGGCCAGTCTGTTGCCATTGGGAGTTGAAATTGTCCTGGTGTCATTGGGAGTAAGCAATGCATTTTTGGTATTCAGGGGAGGAATAGTGCCCCATTGCTGGTGTCAGTGGGAGGAATAGTGCCCTGTTGTTGGTGTCACTGGGAGAAATAGGGCTCCATTGTTGGTGTCAATGGGCCCCATTGCTGATGTCAGTAGCAGGAATTATGCCCCATTGCTGGTGTCAGTGGAAGAAATAGTGTCTTGTATCAGTGGGAGGAAAAGTGCCTCAAGGGCCGGATAAAGGCAAGGGCCGCAGTTTGGAGACCACTGTTCTACACCATGATTAGTCGTGGGATTGGAGAAAAAAAGATATATTACATTTTGTGAGTCTGGGCTGGTGCCATAAGAGGCAATGTTAGGAGGGTTTCATCCACAATATAATACAGGGGCCCCCTTATATATATTTCCTTTGTAGATTTAGAGTTGTGCCTACAGTTCAGGTTTAACTCTTTACCATACTCCATTTTCCAGCTTTGAACAACTCTGCATCAATTTTGCCAATGAGAATCTGCAGCAATTCTTCGTCCGTCATGTGTTTAAGCTGGAGCAAGAGGAGTACAACCTGGAGAACATAAACTGGCTGCACATCGAGTTCACCGACAACCAGGATGCGCTGGACATGATCGCCATTAAACCCATGAACATCATCTCACTCATTGACGAGGAGAGCAAGTTTCCAAAGGTATGGCAGCTATCCTTGAAAAGGCCTTCAGTCCAAGATCAAAACATAGAGGAGTGATAGCAGAAAAGGATCAAGTGGTCCATCGAGACTATTCTTCTTTTTTTTTTTTGGGGGGGGGGGGGGGTTTGTTTTGTTTAAATTTTTTTGTCTGAATCCAGATTTATGTTTGTCCCAAGCATGTTTAAATTTACTTACTGCTGACTGACTCAGTACCTCTGGAAGATAGCAAAAAAGGGCGCACTCTCCTCGTGCACTACCGTGATAAAAAAGGATTTATTGAAAATGACAAAAGTATATACTCACAAAGCAAGAGTCATATTGTCACGTACCTGGATAGTGAGCCTGACGTGAAGAGGCAGGCCTCCCGTACAACTCCGGCTCAAGGACCGCTGATGGTGAGACAGCGGTCGCAGGGGCACGGTGGGGTATGAGTGCCTGTGATCAGTCCAGGAATAGCTGAAGAACTGATGAGTTGCAGGCCAGGAGCAGGGTTCTGATGTAGCCGTGCGGGATGGATGGATACTCGAGCGCAGCGTGCTGAGGATGCAGGGTCAGCCGAGCCGGGTTCGGTATCGGTCAGGCAGAGCAGGCTTACAGCGGCAGGAGGAAGAGTAGTCAGGTCAAAGGCCAGGTCAGCAACGCAAGATCAATCAGACAGGAGCACAGACCGAAGAATAATCCAAGACAAGCCAGAGGTCAGGGCAGAAGCAATCAAGTGGAGATCAGGAACAGACTGGTTCGGTATCAGGAGTCAATCACAGGAATCAGGGAACACGAGCAGGGGAAAAGACCATACGGCAATGGGACAACTACTGCAGCCAGTTTAAATAGCCCTTTTGGTGCCAGCATTAGTGACAGGCGCGCGCGCCCGTATGCGCGAGTGCGCATGCACTCGCACGTGTGTACGCCTAAGTCCAAGTGCCTGCACATCTGTTCGACTTGCAAGGACTCTGCGCATGCGCATATTTGTGCGCCGTGGAGTTTCACCTGCACTATGGGCAGGCCTTTCCTGACACATATAAACCAAGAAGGAACCGATGTGACAGTCCCAGCAAATGGTGGTCTTGCGACAGGGCATACTAACGCGTTTCGGGAAATGAACTCCCTTCACAAGACCACCATTTGCTGGGACTGTTGGTTTACATGACTTTTGGTTCCTGAGTATATACTTTTGTCATTTTCAATAAATCCTTTTTTTATCACGGTAATGCATGAGGAGGGTGCGCCCTTTTTTGCTTTCTTCCGGTACAATCAAGATTCCCCGATCTTTAGAGGGCCGCACCTCAGCAAGTGACTGTTACCGTGTTCCTGGGATGCTTATAGACCTGAGCGCTGATTTTGCTTTTCTTCCTCTTGATGAATCAGTACCTCTGCTGGAAGTCTGTTCCAAGCATCAATTACTATTTTAGTAAAGTAATACTCATTCATTATTAATTAGTTACATTTGAACTTTCCTCCTGCTAGTATGAAGTCATGTTTCTTTGTTCTTGAACCTAGCCTAATGCCTCCCGAACCTTATATACACCCTTAGAGCTTGTTGCTGGAAGGGATCTACTGTTGAGGGAGGGGTCAATTGTTGCTGGCTGCTGGAAAGTCTTTTGATGCTGGCTGCTCCTGGGAGATATGTTGTTGCTCCTGGGGGTCTATTGTTGCTGGGGGTGGTATTTTGTTGCTTGGGGGATCTATTTTACTGCGTTTCTTGTTATCATTAAGACATTATAAAATGATAACATAAAATGATAACATAAATTACATAGCACCACAAAATAATACTTGGCTGTGTATTCTCTATAACACGGGTGTCAAACTGGTGGCCCTCCAGCTGATGCGAAACTACAATTCCCATCATGCCTCTGCCTTTGGGAGTCATGCTTGAAGCTGTCAATCTTGCAATGCCTCATGGGACTTTTTGTAGTAGTTTGGCAACAACTGGAGGGCCACCAGTTTGATGCCTGTGCTCTATAAGGTGGGTAGGGGCAGGGGTGGACTGACCATTTGGAAACTCAGGCACTGCCCCGAGGGCCCGGGGTCAATAGGGAGCCCCATGAGATGCCCCTGGTACCTTTTTCATAGGCTTTTTTGAGTTTGGGCAAGGACCCCATGATCCCCATGATCCCCTATTGCCCGGGGGCCCCATGAGTTGTCAGTCCACCCCTGGGTAGGGGTTGGAACGAAGGGACTGTGCTTGGAGATAGGTAGGGAGGTGGATTCAGAATGGGGGAAGTTTCTGCACCTATTCTCGGAGGAAGAAAGCCTTGAATTAAGCTATTTAAAAATTGCCATACCTAAACTTCATTCCTTCTGCATTAACCAGCTCAGTAATTGGTTGGGTAGGAATAACTTGCTTTTGGTGTTACAGGGCACAGATACCACCATGCTGAACAAGCTGAACACCCAGCATAAACTGAACACCTTCTACATCCCTCCGAAAAACAACTACGAGACGCAGTTCGGAATCAACCACTTTGCCGGCGTTGTATACTACGAGACAAAAGGTGAGACACTGTCCTACTATTTTTCTATGAAGCTATTTATACTCATATATTCCGATCATCTATGAGCAGATCAGCGAAGAGTTATTTACACTAGAGTCTCCATTCTTCACCATCTTATGAGCCACATTTAGGGAGGACGAGGTGTCCACTCTTAGGTGTGTCAACTATTAGAAGGTTTAGTAACCTTGGAACTTTTCCTTGTTCAAAAGACAACTACTTCACTTTAATGAAGTTGTCTTATGTAGTGTAGGTGTAACCAAAACCTTTTTTTTAGGCTTCTAGTGCTGTGCAATGGGGCATTATTCCTCCTATTTCTCCTATTGACCCCAACAATGGGGCATTATTACTCCTATTTCTCCCATTGACCCCAACAATGGGGCATTATTCCTCCCACTGATGCCACCGGTGGGGCAATATTCTTCCCACTTGCAGCAAAAATAGAGAAATATGCTTCAATCTAATACCAACGATGGGGCACCATGTATCCCACTTAGACCAACAATGGGGCATTATGCCTCCCAATGACACCAACGGTGGAGAACTATTTCTTCCATTGACCCCAACAATGGAGAATTATTCCCCCGCATTGATGCCAATGGTGGGGCAATAAGAATATTTATTCTTCCAACTGATACCAATGATGGGGCACCATTTGTCCCACTGAAACCAACAATGGGGAACTATTTCTCCAACTGACACTAACGGTGGGGAACTATTTCTCCCATTGACCCTAACAATAGAAAATTATTACCCCCACTGATATCAACGGTGCGGAAATATTCTTCCCACTTGCACCAAAAATAGAGAATTTATCCCACTGAAACCAACAAGGGGGCATTATTCCTTCCACTGACACCAATAATGGGGTACTATTCCTCCCAATGACACCAATAATGGGGTACTATTTCTCCCACTGACACCAATAATGGGGTACTATTCCTCCCACTGAAACCAACAATGGGGTACTATTCCTCCCACTGACACTAATAATGGGGTACTATTCCTCCCAATGACACCAACGATAGTTCACTGTTCCTTCCACTGACCCTAATAGTGGGGTACTATTCCTCCCACTGACACCAATAATGGGGTACTATTCCTCCCACTGACACCAATAATGGGGTACTATTTCTCCCACTGACACCAATAATGGGGTACTATTCCTCCCACTGAAACCAACAATGGGGTACTATTCCTCCCACTGACACTAATAATGGGGTACTATTCCTCCCAATGACACCAACGATAGTTCACTGTTCCTTCCACTGACCCTAATAGTGGGGTACTATTCCTCCCACTGATACCAATGATGGGGCATTATACCTTCCACGTATACCAATGATAGTACACTATTTCTCCCACTTATACCAACAGTGGGGCAATATTCTTCCCACTTACGCCAAAAATGGAGAATTATTCTTCCAACTGATACCAATGATAGGGCACCATTTATCCCACTGAAACCAACAATGAGGCATTATTCCTTCCACTGACACCAATAATGGGGCACTATTCCTCCCACTGACACCATTGATAGAGCACCATTCCTCCCACTGACACCAATAATAATGTACTATTCCTCCCACTGACACCAAAGATGGGGCACTATACCTCCCACTGACACCAACGGTGGGCAACTATTCCTCCCACTTATACCAACAATGGGGCATTCATTTTCCCACTAATAGCACAGATGGGGCATTGCTTACTCCCACTGATGCCAGGATATTTTCGACTCTTACTGGCCACAGTCTGACAATCTAAAATCTGAAGGGCAGTAAATTTGCCCATTGTTTACAAAATCTGAAGACCCCTGATCTAAACTGAAAAATCTAGTATTGCTGAGAAAACATTCATGAGTTTAGCAAAGATTATGCTTATTTTTTTGTTTGTTTAATTGGTTCTGAAAGTGGATAGCACGTCTGCCTATCAGCATTAGGGTCATTGGTTCAAATCTGAAACATGGCACTACCTGCCTGGAGTTTGCATGTTCTCCCTGTGCCTGCGCGGGTTTCCTCCATGTACACCGGTTTCCTCCTACACTCCAAAGACATGCTGGTTGGTTATTTGGCTCCTGTCTAAATTGTCCCTAGTATGTGTATGTATGAATGTAAGTTAGGGACCTTAGATTGTACACCCCTTGAGGGTTAGGGACTGATGTGAATGTGCAATATATATGTAAAGCGCTGCGTAAATTGACAGCGTACCTGAAATAAATAAATAAATATTAATGTTGGTTCTGTCAAGCACTCTGCATAAACCGACTGTTAAGTGGGAGGGTTTGTTTTACTAGAGCCATCCGATCCGTCTCAGTCCCCAGCAGCCTTTGCAACCCTTTACCTGTGAGAATTATATCCACCAAAATTGAAACTCCTATTGCAGCAAAGCGATCAGTCTGCCAATTGTTTACCGATTTTCCAATACAGCCCCTTGGCATTACTTTTAATGCTGGCGAGCCAGTTGCCCAGCTACCCCGGTTTTGGAGAGCACTTTGCATGTGGTGGAGGGGAGGCCATGTGCGGCCACCTCCTGAAAGGCGATAGGGGTAATTCAGTGTAGAAGAGAACATTGCAGTGAATTTGATAGGCAGCAGGAGCCAGATGGTAGGTGCAGAATTAGTGACACCATTCTTCATCTCCCGTGTCTTCGGGGTCAGGTGTAAAGCAATTTTCATATTACTGCATAGTCTCATGTTCCTGATGCCTACAGTCCAGAGGTCATATGTTTTTTTTTTCTGGATCATGCATAAGAAGAGCAAAAGCTCCTATTTTAGATATCGAATTTTGTCAATGATTTCCTTACTATTTAACTCCAGAACAAAAACATTTAAAGAGATGCTGGGAAGTTTCAAACTTGTATGTGCAGTCAGATGAAGGAAAACTTCCAGTATCCTTAACCACTTGTCTACCGGGTACTCTCACCCCCTTCAGGCCAATTTTCAGCTTTCAGTGCTGTCGCTCTTTGAATGACAATTGAGCGGTCATGCAACATTATACCCATTTTTATACTTTTTTTTTTTCACACAAATAGAGCTTTCTTTTGGTGGTATTTAATCAGCACTGTGTTTTATTTTTTGCACTATAAACAAAAAAAAAAGAAACTTTTGAAAACAAAAGGTTATCTTTGTTTCTATTATAAAATCTTGCAGACGGGTCATTTTTCTCCTTCACTGATGTGCGTTGATGAGGCTGCACTGATAGTCAGCACTGATGGGCACTGATAGGCAGCACTGATGGGAACTGATGAGGCAGCACTGATGGGCACTGATAGGCAGTACTGATGGGCACTGATGGGAAATGATGAGGCGGCACTGATGGGCACTGATAGGCAGTACTGATGGGCACTGATGGGAAATGATGAGGAGGCACTGATGGGCACTGATAGGCAGCACTGATGGGAACTGATGAGGCAGCACTGATGGGCACTGATAGGCAGTACTGATGGGCACTGATGAGAAATGATGAGGCGGCACTGGTGGGCACTGATAGGCAGTACTGATGGGCACTGATGGGAAATGATGAGGAGGCACTGATGAACACTGATAGGCAGTACTGATGGGCACTGATGGCATGCTGTTTCACTATGGGGGCTGTGTGTGTGTTTCACTGTGAGCACACTGCTTTGTATTGCTCTGCTATGAAGAGCCATACAAAGCAGTGTGCTGGAGCTGACAGGGCAGAGATCTGTATTGTTTACATACAGACCTCTCCCCGTCGGAGATACTCAGCGATCACCGGCTGCCGGTAAGTAATCACCAGCTGGGACCTGGTGATTGACAGCTGAGGCCGCGAATGGCGTGATTGTGCATACTGGTTAAAGTGATTGTAAACCTCAGACATGAAACATGAACAAAGCATATCCCTGTATAGTGTGGTGTACTTGTCTCAATTAAGAGCACTAAGTTTCATTCCTGATAAGTTTTCCTGACACCAAGAGAAAAATGGGGACAGGGGTGGAAGGGAGGAACCCCGCTCCGCTTATTTGTCTTCCCCTCCCCTCTACCACATTTGGCAACTTTTGGGGGGGAGGGGGGACCAGGTACCTGGTTTTGACAGGTACCTGCTTCCACTTCTGGCTCAGTTTGCTGCGGTAAATTGAGCCGGAAGTTCCCTCTGTAGCAATCATGCCCACAGACATGGACTCGGTTCAACCATATTGGCTCCAATCTCCATCTTGGCAAAGGATCCTCCATCTTGTACAAACATATCCCCCTCATTCTCATTCTTCCTCTCTGTTCAGCCACAGTGACATATGGCCTGTGTGTTGGCAATGTCACAGGAGGCCGGAGCACAGCAGGGAGCCCCAAGCTATAAAACCCCCAAGGGAGCTGGGGCCTTGCTGTCCAAAGAACCTGTGCAATCTAGCACATTGTAAAAAGATAACCCAAGCCTTCCCCTGAGTTCAAACACATTCCAGAAGAGTAGAGACTAGATAACACTTTTAAAATCCATTTTTCCCCTATGTCTCATATCTTGGAATATGAGAGACTTACATAAAAACCAGGTATATCTTCAGATTGGCCACGAGAAGACAAACAGTTTGATAGGTCGCACTACCTGACTGGAATACCTAGGAAAGCAGAAAATTACATCTCTTGAACCATTCAAATATGTATTTCACATTTCATATCTAACCGTTCTTCAGATGCGTCTGCATAGTAATCTACCTGCGGGTGGAATGTCACTTGTGCATGGGGAAAGTTATGAGCAAAAATGATCTTTTAGTAATAAATCTTTCCTTCTGAAAGTATTAAACTGTTTCTATAGCTCTTTATTGCAACTTACGAATTCCTGCCTCTAAAAAAAAGAGCGCTACTGTGTGTGTTTAACCCTCTGTATAACCAGTCTGCAGTGACAGTGCTATACAGACGATTATCTCAACCATCATAGTATTATTGCTGAGATTGCCGAGTTTCCTCTTTCTCTGTACTAAAAGGAGGTGGTGGCAGTGTGAAGGGTTAATTGCGTAATTAACCTGACCCAGTAACAAGCGCATTCAGGCTGCCGGTACATCGGTTGGTGATCCATTAGCTGGAAAATCGTTGTGCAGGGTGCAGCTGGGTGTGGCATTGTTACGCAGGTCACATTGCGGTTTTAGATTGGCTAGTCCTTCGGTCACGAGTTTGGTGAGAAGGTCAGGGGTCTGACGCCACGATCGTCACACCCTCCTCCCCCCCAGCAGCTCTCTGGGACATCATTGGGTTCAGTGAGGGGGGAATAGTGTCCCATCATTGGTGTCAGTGGGAGGAATAGTGTCCCATCATTGGTGTCAGTGGGAGGAATAGTGTCCCATCATTGGTGTCAGTGGGAGAAATGGTGCTCCATCATTGGTGTCAATGGGACGCATAGTGCTCCATCATTGGTGTCAATGGGACGCATAGTGCTCCATCATTGGTGTCAGTGGGAGGCATAGTGCTCCATTATTGGAGTCAGTGGGAAGCACAGTGCCCCTTCGTTGGTGACAGGGGGAGGAATAGTGCCCCATCATTGGTGCCAGTGGGAGGAATAGTGGCCCACCATTGGTGTCAGCGGAAGGAATAGTGTCCCATCATTAGAGTCAGTGGGAGGAATAGTGCCCCATCATTGGTGTGAGTGGGAGGCATAGTGCTCCATCATTGGTGTCATTGGGAGGCATGGTGCTCCATCATTGGTGTCAGTGGGAAGCAAAGTGCCCCTTCGTTGGTGTCAGTGGGAGGAATAGTGTCCCATCATTGGTGTCAGTGGGAGGAATAGTGTCCCATCTTTGGTATCAGAGGGAGGAATGGTGTCCCATCTTTGGTGCCAGTGGGAGGAATAGTGCTTCATCGTTGGTATCAGTGGGAGAAATAGTACCTCATCATTGGTGTCAGTGGGAGGAATAGCATCCCATCGTTGTGGTCAGTGGAAGCAATAGTGCCCCAAGAGCCTTATAAAGGCAAGCAAATGACTGCATCTGGCCCCGGGGGCCGCAGTTTGATCACTAAATGTAATATTTTGCAAGCTAACCCCATACAGTTTCCAGACCAAAGTCGTTTTCTCTATAGTGGGTCTAATATTAGTTTTATCTCAGCAGTTGTTCAGCAAAGTAACTGACTGAATTCTCACAGTTATAATTATGTGTAGAAGAATTAGAAGCCCTGTTGGGTTTTTATTATTACAATACCTGCTTCCCTGCTCGGAACATTCACCCTGTCTGTGTCACTAATATCATGGAGAATTGAAAAGAATCTTCCTATGGACACATCTGTTCTACTAGCAACTGTCTTTGAGATATTTCCTCGTCTTGTTGTGCCTCTGGAAGTGATATCTTCCCAGTGGGATGTAGGCAGGAAAAAAATCATGACAGGGGTTCAAACCCTCCCCTGCCTTTTAAAAAAAAAACTTCAAAATTTGTTTTGGCATTATATATCCTTTACACTATGTAGGTTGCATTTCAGCTGTTTCTGCATTGCATTTTGTGTTTTGTTCTTTATTTTTCTTGTTGCTGGGCAGATTTAAAACTCAAAATACAAAAAAAGCAGCAAAAATGCAATACATGCTCTTCTGTAGCGTTTCCATTGAAGTCTATAGAACAAAAAATGCAACTTTTTGCATTCAGAAAAATTCCTGACCCTTTCCAAAAACACCCACCGGGTGAAAATGCTCAGATGTGAACATTACTCGTAGGAAATCATGTTAAATGGACTGCAGTGCGTTTCTGCAAACGCTGCGGAAACCGCTTGGGTGTGAACCTGGGGTTAAAGAGACCTGTTAGTAAATGCTTATGGCTCCGCTCAAAGCAAAAGAGGAGCCTCATCCTTGGAACCACAGGACAACGAGGTGCCAGCGTATGTGTGTACCAATCCAGAGGGTATATATGGAAGGATCGCCGTTCTCATGTCCAGCCTTTGTAGACCATAGAGTGAGGAGCGACCTCAGCCTACATGGCTCTACTAAACCACATACTGACGCGTTTCACCCTGCCCACCTGGGCTTAGTCATAGAGACCTTTTAGACAGACCATTTATTTTACCAAAAATGTGCCCAAAAGATTATACAGGTTAATGCGTTCTCTGGGACGTTTCGTATTGCAAAAAAAATTTATAAACTGAAATGCGGATTCCCATAGGAACGCATTGAAAATTAATTAATCTGTTCCGGAGGTCAGTAAAAAGTAAAAAAAAAGTCCCTGTCACTATACAGTCGCAAGAAAAAGTATGTGAACCCCTTGGGATTACGTGGAGTTTTGCATGAATTGGGCATAAAATGTGCTCTGAACGTCATCTAAGTCACAACAATAGAAGAACACAGTCTGCTGAACATAATACTACACAAACATTCGATGTTGCCATGGTTTAATTGCACATAACATGTAAACATTCACAGTGCAGGGAGGAAAAAGTATGTGAACCTTTGGACTTAATAACTGGTTGACCCTCCTTTGGCAGCAATAACCTCAACCAAACATTTCCTGTAGTTGCAGATCAGACCTGCACAACGATCTGGAGTAATTTTGGACCACTCCTCTTCACAAAACTGTTTCAGTGTAGCAATATTCTTGGGATGTCTGGTGTGAATCACTCTCTTAAGGTCATGCCACAGCATTTCAATCGGGTTGAGGTCAGGACTGTGACTGGGCCACTCCAGAAGGCGTATTCTGTGCTGTTGCAGCCATTGTTTTGTTGAATTACTTGTATGCTTTGGGTCATTGTCCTGTTGCATCACCCATCCTCTGCGGAGCTTCAGTTGGCGGACAGATGGTCGTACGTTTTCCTGCAAAATGTCTTGATAAACTCTGGAATTCATTTTCCCATCAATGACAACAATCCGTCCAGGCCCTGAGGCAACAAAGCAGCCCCAAATCATGATGCTCCCTCCACCATGTTTTACAGTGGGGATGAGGTTTTGATGTTGGTGTGCTGTGTCTTTTTTTTCTCCACACATAGTGTTGTGTGTTCTTCAAAAAACAACTCAATCTTGGTTTCATCTGTCCACAGTATATTTTGCCAGTAGTGCTGTGGAACATCCAGGTGCTCTTTTGCAAACTTCAAACGTGCTGCAATATTCTTTTTGGACAGCAATGGCTTCCTCCGTGGTGTCCTCCCATGTACTCCATTCTTGTTTAATGTTTTCCTTATTGTAGATGTGTCAACAAAAATGTTCGCATGTGCCAGAGATTTCTGTAGGTCTTTAGCTGACACTCTGGGATTCTTCTTTACCTCATGCAGCATTCTGCGCTGTGCTCTTGCAGTCATTTTTACAGGACGACCACGCCTAGGGAGAGTAGCAACAGTGCTAAACTTTCTCCATTTGTAGACAGTCTGTCTTACCGTGGACACATGAACATCAAGGCTTTTGGAGAAACTTTTGTAACCCTTTCCAGCTTCATGCAAGTCAACAATTCTTGATCGTAGGTCTTCTGAGAGCTCTTTTCTGCGAGGCATGGTTTACATCAGACAGTGCTTCTTGAAACCAGTAAACCCAAAACAGGTGTGTGTTTTTTAAGGGCAGGACAGCTGTCAGCAACACATCCAATATCATCACACTGATTGGAGTCAAGGTTGGCTCACTCCTGGCTCCAATTAGCTCTGGGAGAAGTCATTAAGCTAGGGCCTCACATACTTTTTCCTCCCTGCACTGTGAATGTTTACATGTTATGTGCAATTAAACCATGGCAACATCTAATGTTTGTGTAGTATTATGTTCAGCAGACTGTGTTCTTCTATTGTTGTGACTTAGATGACGTTCAGAGCACATTTTATGCCCAATTCATGCAAAACTCCACGTAATCCCAAGGGGTTCACATACTTTTTCTTGCAACAGCATGTCAGTGCCGGTTTTTAATTGTAATTACCGGCTTTTTTTTTCCTTCACTATAGCTCACAGAATCAGCTCTCACTTTCCCCCCAGCTAAAAGAAAAAAAGTTTCCTTTTAGTTTATTTCCCAAGTTGAAAGAAACAATGTTTCCTTTTAGTTTCTTAAAAGAATCAAAGTATCCTCTAGCTCCGGGGAAAGTGACAGCTAATTCTGTGAGCTATATTGAAGAAAAAAAAAAGCCGGCAATTGCATTTAAAAATCGGCACCGACATACACTTCGTATTGCGAAAACAATTAGTAAAAAATTTGTAAACCGAGGCATTATTTTCAATGGATTTTCATTTGTAAACCGAAAATTATGTTAACCGAGGCGTTCGTAAACTGAAATACACCTGTATCTGCATTTATTGTATTTTAGGCATATTATTTACTTGTAGGCATCCAAAAGCCCTGAGGCTGCTCTTTCATATGAAGTCAGCAGCCTCAGCAGACCCGGAGCTGTCAATCAAGTGACCCTCTATTGTATGCCCCTTCGCTTCTTACCCAACAGGCACCTTTCAGGTCCTACACCAGGCATCACTAAATGGTGGACCGGGGTCCGGATGCGGACAAAGTCACTATCCCATTCAGACCCATGCAGTCCCACGATTTAGGTGCCTTTTCTTCCCCCAGCCATCACAGAGCTGACAGTGGGAGACAGGACAGTTCTGGATGGAGGGCGGGAGCTGTCTGAGGTTAACAAACAGGTGATTGGTTGCTAGGATGAAGGGCAGTCTTAGCAATTAATCACTTTCTGTCAATCACTGTCTGTGTAAGGTAGGAGTGTGTGTGTGTGTGGGGGGGGGGGGGTAAAGGGGGGGCTGAGGACAGTAATGTGGGGGGCTGAGGACAGTAATGTGGGGGGGGGGGGGTCTGAAGCCAGTAAAGTGGGAGGATGATGCAAAATGGGTGGAGTACTCTGCAGTGAAGGGGAGGGGGAGAAGTTAAAGGGGCTAAGGACATACCCAACAGCTATGAAATAGGTTATGTATGGAGGTAAGGGGAGGGGTGGAGGAGCTGGGCCGTCACAGACAGTAATTAAACTCTGCCAGAGGAGGAGAAGGCTATGATAGAAGAAAGCTTTGCTAGGGAATTGACTCCTCATAAAGTCGTCAAGATTTAAAGCACATTGCAAAAAATAATATGTAGAAAGGAAAACTGCCGCAACTAATCATTTAGCCCTGGTTCACACTGATGCGGTGCGGAATTCACAGCGTTTTCTGTGCAAATTCCGCACCGCATCAGTATGTTAACAACACCCCAAAAGCGGTCCGCAAAATGTGGTGCGATGTTAGAATTGGATCGCATAGGTGTGAATATCCATGCAATCCGATTCTAGTGCAGACCAAAAAAGGTTCCTGCACCTTTTTGGTGCAGGTACGGTGCGATTAGAGCCATAAAAAATGCACCGCACACAAATCGCATGAGGAATGTGATGCGGTTCCTGTGCGAATCACATGCGATTTACCGCAACGCATATATGTGAACCCAGGCTGAAAAATACTTGATTTCTTTTTAAGTTGGTGAGAGGGGTTGTAAAAGGGTCAAGAGCAGGGGCGGACTGACAACTCATGGGGCCCCCAGGCAATAGGGGATCATGGGGCCCCTGTGTCCTTGCCCAAACTCAAAAAAGCCTATGAAAAAGGTACCGGGGCATCTCATGGGGCCCCCTACTGACTCCGGGCCCTCGGGCAGTGCCCGAGTTTCCAAATGGTCAGTCCGCCCCTGGTCAAGAGACACCGCAAAAAACCTGCCAGGGGTTGTATCTCTTCTCTACTGGATCCAAATTAGATTTTGATCATAAATACATCTTAATATATTTTGACCATTTACCCTTCTTTCTGCAGGATTCCTGGAGAAGAACCGGGACACCCTCCATGGGGACATCATACAGCTGGTCCACTCCTCTAAAAATAAATTCATTAAGCAGATCTTCCAGGCAGATGTGGCCATGGTAAGTACTGATATCAGTGTGTGTGTCAGTGTTTATCCGTCACTGATATCTGGCGCACACTGTTACCACGGTCTTAAAGTAAACCTCAGAGCAAAGGCTATGCTAGCAGGATCTCCAAATGGGTCCAATGCTTTATTTACTGATCACATCACAGCTCAAGGCCACACAGAACCCCTTCATCAGTTATGTAGGATAAAGGGGTCCTGCGTGGCCCCAAAAGGTCACTATTTTAGCTGTAATGTGATTGGTATTGGTCATTGGACCCTTTTTTTGGAGATCCTTGGGGTGTTGGTGGCATATCCTTTGCTCTGAGTGTTTCCAGTTCCCAGCTGGTCATCACTGCAGCACCGAGCTACCTAACTGCCATTTCCAGGAACGTGTGCATTGGGAAGATTTCTCCGGACTTAAAGTAAACCTGACGCAAGAAAGAAAAGCCAGGCCCATCTCCCCACCCTGTACAGCCACAAATAATGGATTGAAATTCGTCCAGTTCCTGCTGAAGTGGCCGAATTTCGATCAATCTATAGCCAGCTTAAGCAACAGTCCAGGGACCGCTCTCTTCAAGTGTATCCAAACCCAGCAATGCCATAAAACTGTCTATTCTTTATGATGATCATCATGGATGGAGCCACACAAATGATCTCTGTATGCTTTTGTGCGTCCAGATCTGCTGATGTATAAAGTATATATAATATATATACTGGAGTATATACATCTAGAGTATTCCAAGTCTGTGCAACTGTTTTAGATTTTTTTTGCTAAATATGGAGGTTAAAGTGGAATTCTAGGTGAGGATTTTATAGGACAGCTACATTGGTCCAGCCTGGTAAGTATATGGATTCATGTGGGATCCCCGTGGAAGCTGGAATCACTGCAGTAGGGGCTGCTACTAAAGTGACTGCCGCTATCTATCAGGTCCTACAGCAGGCATCAATAAATGGCGGACCGGGGTCTGGATGTGGACTGAGTCACTATCCCATCCAGACCCAATGCGGTCCCGCTATTTAGGAGCCTTTTCTTCCCCCAGCCATCCAGCGGTCATCCTCACAGAGCTGACAGTGGGAGACAGGACAGTTCTGGATGGAGAGGTTAACAAGCATGTGATTGGTTGCTAGGACAGTAATGTGGGTGGGTGCTGAGGACAGTAATGTGGGGGGGGGGGCTGAGGACAGTAATTGGGGGGGGGGGGCTGAGGACAGTAATGTGGGGGGGGGGGCTAAGGACAGTAATGTGGAGACTGAGGACAGTAACATGTGGGGGGGGGGGGTGCTGAGGAGAGTAATGTGGGGGCTGAGGACAGTAATGTGGAGGAGGCGGCTGAGGACAGCAACATGGGGGGGCTGAGGCCGGTAATGTGGAGGAGGAGGACAGTAACGTGGGGGGGGGAGCTGAGAACAATAATGCGGGGGGGGGGGGTGCTGAGGACAGTAATGTGAGGGTGCTGAGAACAGAAATGTGGGGGTTCTGAGGACAGTAATATAGGGGGGGGGGTGCTGAGGACAGTAATATGGAGGGGGCTGAGGAAAGTCACATGGGGGGGGGGGGGCCTGAGGACAGTAATGTGGGGGGATGATGTAAAAAAGTGCATTACTCTGCAGTGAAGGGGGCAGAGGACAGTACTGTTGGGGGGGTTGATGTCAAGGAAGTGTGAGAACAGAACTGTGAAGGGGGTGGAGGGGGGAGATGTAGAGGAGGAGTTGAGGACACTCATGAAGAGGGGATCTTGCTGTGAACGAGGAGGGGACTGTGATGTGCAGTGAGGACTGAGGACACTCATGAAGAGGGGATCTTGCTGTGAACGTGGAGAGGACTGTGATGTGCAGTGAGGATTGAGGACACTCATGAAGAGGGGATCTTGCTGTGAACGAGGAGGGGACTGTGATGTGCAGTGAGGACTGAGGACACTCATGAAGAGGGGATCTTGCTGTGAACGTGGAGAGGACTGTGATGTGCAGTGAGGATTGAGGACACTCATGAAGCGGGGATCTGTGAACAAGGAGGGGGCTGTGATATGCAGTGAGGATTGAGGACACTGATGAAGCGGGAATCTTGCTGTGAACGAGGAGGGGACTGTGATGTGCAGTGAGGATTGAGGACACTCATGAAGCGGGGATCTTGCTGTGAACGAGGCGGGGACTCTGATGTGCAGTGAGGATTGAGGACACTCATGAAGCGGGGATCTTGCTGTGAACGAGGCGGGGACTGTGATGTGCAGTGAGGATTGAGGACACTCATGAAGCGGGGATCTTGCTGTGAACGAGGAGGGGACTGTGATGTGCAGTGAGGATTGAGGACACTCATGAAGAAGGGATCTTGCTGTGAACCAGGAGGGGACTGTGATGTGCAGTGAGGATTGAGGACACTCATGAAGAGGGGATCTTGCTGTGAACGAGGAGGGGACTGTGATGTGCAATGGGGATTGAGGACACTCATGAAGAGGGGATCTTGCTGTGAACCAGGAGGGGACTGTGATGTGCAGTGAGGATTGAGGACACTCATGAAGAGGGGATCTTGCTGTGAACGAGGAGGGGACTGTGATGTGCAATGGGGATTGAGGACACTCATGAAGAGGGGATCTTGCTGTGAACGAGGAGGGGACTGTGATGTGCCGTGAGGACTGAGGTCACTCATGAAGAGGGGATCTTGCTGTGAACGAGGAGGGGACTGTGATGTGCAGTGAGGACTGAGGACACTCATGAAGAGGGGATCTTGCTGTGAACGAGGAGGGGACTGTGATGTGCAGTGAGGATTGAGGACACTCATGAAGAGGGGATCTTGCTGTGAACGAGGAGGGGACTGCGATGTGCAGTGAGGATTGAGGACACTGATGAAGCGGGAATCTTGCTGTGAACGAGGAGGGGACTGTGATGTGCAGTGAGGATTGAGGACACTCATGAAGTGGGGATCTTGCTGTGAACGAGGCGGGGACTGTGATGTGCAGTGAGGATTGAGGACACTCATGAAGCGGGGATCTTGCTGTGAACGAGGCGGGGACTGTGATGTGCAGTGAGGATTGAGGACACTCATGAAGCGGGGATCTTGCTGTGAACGAGGAGGGGACTGTGATGTGCAGTGAGTATTGAGGACACTCATGAAGAAGGGATCTTGCTGTGAACCAGGAGGGGACTGTGATGTGCAGTGAGGATTGAGGACACTCATGAAGAGGGGATCTTGCTGTGAACGAGGAGGGGACTGTGATGTGCAGTGAGGATTGAGGACACTCATGAAGAGGGGATCTTGCTGTGAACGAGGAGGGGACTGTGATGTGCAGTGAGGATTGAGGACACTCATGAAGAGGGGATCTTGCTGTGAACGAGGAGGGGACTGTGATGTGCAGTGAGGATTGAGGACACTCATGAAGCGGGGATCTTGCTGTGAACGAGGAGGGGACTGTGATGTGCAGTGAGGATTGAGGACACTGATGAAGAGGGGATCTTGCTGTGAACCAGGAGGGGACTGTGATGTGCAGTGAGGACTGAGGACACTCATGAAGCGGGGATCTTGCTGTGAACGAGGAGAGGACTGTGATGTGCAGTGAGGACTGAGGACACTCATGAAGAGGGGATCTTGCTGTGAACGAGGAGGGGACTGTGATGTGCAGTGAGGATTGAGGACACTCATGAAGCGGGGATCTTGCTGTGAACGTGGAGAGGACTGTGATGTGCAGTGAGGATTGAGGACACTCATGAAGCGGGGATCTGTGAATGAGGAGGGGGCTGTGATATGCAGTGAGGATTGAGGACACTGATGAAGCGGAATCTTGCTGTGAACGAGGAGGGGACTGTGATGTGCAGTGAGGATTGAGGACACTCATGAAGCTGGGATCTTGCTGTGAACGAGGCGGGGACTGTGATGTGCAGTGAGGATTGAGGACACTCATGAAGCGGGGATCTTGCTGTGAACGAGGCGGGGACTGTGATGTGCAGTGAGGATTGAGGACACTCATGAAGCGGGGATCTTGCTGTGAACGAGGAGGGGACTGTGATGTGCAGTGAGAATTGAGGACACTCATGAAGAAGGGATCTTGCTGTGAACCAGGAGGGGACTGTGATGTGCAGTGAGGATTGAGGACACTCATGAAGAGGGTATCTTGCTGTGAACGAGGAGGGGACTGTGATGTGCAATGGGGATTGAGGACACTCATGAAGAGGGGATCTTGCTGTGAACGAGGAGGGGACTGTGATGTGCAATGGGGATTGAGGACACTCATGAAGAGGGGATCTTGCTGTGAACGAGGAGGGGACTGTGATGTGCAGTGAGGACTGAGGACACTCATGAAGAGGGGATCTTGCTGTGAACGAGGAGGGGACTGTGATGTGCAGTGAGGACTGAGGACACTCATGAAGAGGGGATCTTGCTGTGAACGAGGAGGGGACTGTGATGTGCAGTGAGGATTGAGGACACTCATGAAGAGGGGATCTTGCTGTGAACGAGGAGGGGACTGTGATGTGCAGTGAGGATTGAGGACACTCATGAAGAGGGGATCTTGCTGTGAACGAGGAGGGGACTGTGATGTGCAGTGAGGATTGAGGACACTCATGAAGCGGGGATCTTGCTGTGAACGAGGAGGGGACTGTGATGTTCAGTGAGGATTGAGGACACTGATGAAGAGGGGATCTTGCTGTGAACGAGGAGGGGACTGTGATGTGCAGTGAGGACTGAGGACACTCATGAAGCGGGGATCTTGCTGTGAACGAGGAAGGGACTGTGATGTGCAGTGGGGATTGAGGACACTCATGAAGAGGTGATCTTGCTGTGAACGAGGAGGGGACTGTGATGTGCAGTGAGGACTGAGGACACTCATGAAGAGGGGATCTTGCTGTGAACGAGGAGAGGACTGTGATGTGCAGTGAGGACTGAGGACACTCATGAAGAGGGGATCTTGCTGTGAACGAGGAGGGGACTGTGATGTGCAGTGGGGATTGAGGACACTCATGAAGCGGGGATCTTGCTGTGAACGAGGAGGGGACTGTGATGTGCAGTGGGGATTGAGGACACTCATGAAGAGGTGATCTTGCTGTGAACGAGGAGGGGACTGTGATGTGCAGTGAGGACTGAGGACACTCATGAAGCGGGGATCCTGCTGTGAACGAGGAGGGGACTGTGATGTGCAGTGGGGATTGAGGACACTCATGAAGAGGCGATCTTGCTGTGAATGAGGAGGGGACTGTGATGTGCAGTGAGGACTGAGGACACTCATGAAGAGGGGATCTTGCTGTGAACGAGGAGAGGACTGTGATGTGCAGTGAGGACTGAGGACACTCATGAAGAGGGGATCTTGCTGTGAACGAGGAGGGGACTGTGATGTGCAGTGAGGACTGAGGACACTCATGAAGCGGGGATCTTGCTGTGAACGAGGAGGGGACTGTGATGTGCAGTGAGGATTGAGGACACTCATGAAGAGGAGATCTTGCTGTGAACGAGGAGGGGACTGTGATGTGCAGTGGGGACTGAGGACACTCATGAAGAGGGGATCTTGCTGTGAACGAGGAGGGGACTGTGATGTGCAGTGAGGACTGAGGACACTCATGAAGCGGGGATCTTGCTGTGAACGAGGAGGGGGCTATGATGTGCAGTAAGGATTGAGGACACTCATGAAGCGGGGATCTTGCTGTGACGAGGAGGGGACAGTGATGTGCAGTGAGGACTGAGGACACTCATGAAGCGGGGATCTTGCTGTGAACGAGTAGGGGGCTGTGATGTGCAGTGAGGACTGAGGACCCTCATGAAGCGGGGATCTTGCTGTGAACGAGGAGGGGACTGTGATGTGCAGTGAGGATTGAGGACACTCATGAAGAGGGTATCTTGCTGTGAACGAGGAGGGGACTGTGATATGCAGTAAGGATTGAGGACACTCATGAAGAGGGGATCTTGCTGTGAATGAGGAGGGGACAGTGATGTGCAGTGAGGATTGAGGACACTCATGAAGAGGGGATCTTGCTGTGAATGAGGAGGGGACAGTGATGTGCAGTGAGGATTGAGGACACTCATGAAGAGGGGATCTTGCTGTGAACGAGGAGGGGACTGTGATGTGCAGTGAGGATTGAGGACACTCATGAAGAGGGAATCTTTCTGTGAACGAGGAGGGGACTGTGATGTGCAGTGAGGATTGAAGACACTCATGAAGAGGGGATCTTGCTGTGAACGAGGAGGGGACTGTGATGTGCAGTGAGGACTGAGGACACTGATGAAGCGGGGATCTTGCTGTGAACGAGGAGGGGACTGTGATGTGCAGTGAGGATTGGAGACACTCATGAAGAGGGGATCTTGCTGTGAACGAGGAGGGGACTGTGATGTGCAATGAGGATTGGAGACACTCATGAAGAGAGGATCTTGCTGTGAACGAGGAGGGGACTGTGATGTGCAGTGAGGACTGAGGACACTCATGAAGAAGGGGATCTTGCTGTGAACGAGGAGGGGACTGTGATGTGCAGTGAGGATTGAGGACACTGATGAAGAGGGGATCTTGCTGTGAACGAGGAGGGGACTGCGATGTGCAGTGAGGATTGAGGACACTGACGTAAGTCCAGGCTCAGATCTGTACATGTGCATTTGGTGCACACGTCATGGGTAGGTCAGCTCATTCATTTTCATGGGCTGCACTACTCATGAGAAACACAAAGAAGCCCCCGACCCTTTTTTTCAAAATCGCACCGCAGCAACATGTGGTTTGGCGCACCACAGGGGCCTACATGAGATTCGGACCGTAAAATTTTACCGCCCAGACCTTGGTGCATTTTATTACAATACCCCAGTCCCACGCCATTCACAGGGCGCCTGGTATTTTTCTCAATGAATGCAAGGCGTTATCTGATTGGACAAGGTGGAGATTATGGCGTCACCTCTCTGCCTCTTCACCTCATCCAATCAGAGAATTCCTTGCATTCATAGAAAATATGTGAATGGCAGACCCAAGCAACCCTTTGTGTTCACTAAGTAGCAGGGCAGCTGCTCGGCACAGAACTCAGAAGACAGTGGCTATCAATGTAGTAGCAGGGGCTACTACAGTAATTCTCTGCTTCCATGGGGATTGGCCAGGTAGGTCTCTGAAGATTTACATGGACTCCAGCTGGATCATTGTAGCTGTGCAATAATATGCATACCTGGAATTCAGCTTTAATATGGTTCTGGGCTCACTTGGCCACCTTGTTATAAGCAGACCGCTCCCATTCTTCTCCTTGAGATATGGCGGTGGGCAGGGAGGAGCAGCGATGTACGGACTACATGTCCCAGAAGAGGTTCAAGCTGCTGTGGGTGTGGCTACTGTGCTTTTTTGGGCCAATAGTAAAGACCAATGGGCATGGCATTGTAGTATTTAAAATGACCAGAAGGTGGCTGCTGAGGCTCATGGTCATGTAGTCGAAGTTCCAACAAAGCTATTGCTGGAGGAAAATCCACAAAGGTGCGCCCCCCACAGACCATGAAGCTGGAATGAACCGGAAAACAAAAGTGGAGTCAGGACCCCCTGTGCAGCAAAGATTTAAAAAATCCAAACTGGAGTTCTGCTTAAAAAACATCAAAATTCACACAGTTATATTTTTTAGCAGTTGTAACATAACACAATAAAATCCATGTTTATAAAATCCCTTTTATTTCAATCTAAGGGGTCTTTTTATAATATATACAAGAATATTTACAGCAGTGGTCTTCAAACTGCGGCCCTTTGCTTGCCTTTATCCAGCTCCTGGGACACTATTCCTCCCACTGACACCAACAATGGGGCCACTATTCATCCCAGTGACACCAACAATGGAGCCACTATTCCTCCCACTAATACCAATGATGGGGCATTATTCTTCCCACTGACATCAACAATGGGGCACTATTCCTCCCACTGATACCAATGATGGGGCATTATTCCTCCCACTGACACCAACAATGGGGCATTATTCCTCTCACTGACACCAACAATGGGGCACTATTTCTTCCAGTAACACCAACAATGGGGCCACTATTCTTCCTACTGATACCAACAATGGGGCACTATTCATCCCAGTGACACCAACAGTGGGGCACTATTCCTCCCAGTGACACCAACAATGGGTCACTAATCCTCCTGCTGATGCCAATAATGGGGTCACTATTCATCCCAGTGACACCAACAATGGGGATATATTTTTACCAGTGACAACAATAGAACCACTATTCCTCCCAGTGACACCAACAATGGAGCCACTATTCTTCCCAGTGATACCAACAATGGAGCCACTATTCCTCCTACTGACATCAATAATTGGGCACTATTTCTCCCACTGATACCAACAATGGGGTACTATTCCTCCTACTGACACCAACAATAAGGCACTATTTCTTCCACTGAAACCAACAATGGGGTACTATTCCCCCCACTGACACAAACAACGACGTACTATTCCTCCCACTGACACCAAGGATGGGGTACTATTCTCCCCACTGACACCAAGAATGGGGCACTATTCCTCCCACTGACACCAACAATGGGGCACTATTTCTCCCACTGACACCAACCATGGCACTATTCCTCCCACTGGCACCAAGGACGGGGCACTATTCTTCCCACTGACACTAACAATGGGGCACTATTCTTCCCACTGACACCAACAATGGGGTACTATTCCTCCCACTGACACCAAGGATGGAGTACTATTCTCCCCACTGACACCAACAATGGGGTACTATTCTTCACACTGACACCAAGCATGGAGTACTATTCCTCTCACTGACACCAAGCATGGAGTACTATTCTCCCCACTGACACCAACAATGGGGTACTATTCTTCCCATTGACACCAACAATGGGGCCCTATTCCTCCCACTGATACCAACAATGGGGTACTATTCCTCCCACTGACACCAACCATGGGGCACTATTCCTCCCACTGACACCAACCATGGGGTACTATTCCTCCCACTGACACCAACAATGGAGTACTATTCTCCCCACTGACACCAACAATGGGGCCCTATTCCTCCCTCTGACACCAGAAATGCAATGACCTTTTGTTCAGGAAGTTTGGAGACCTCCTGACAGAAATGTCAGAAGCAGATTCATTTTTGTATCGTCAGCTCCATCTAGTGGCCAAAATGCAGTATAGGTTTTTTTTTTTTTTTTTTTTTTTTTAATACTTCAGTGATCAAACTATACTGCATTTTGGCCACTAGATGGAGCTGGCGATACAGGAAATTATCTGTTAGCAAAAATACAGTGACATTTGTTCACCTTGCAGGAATACGTCTGACATTCATGCAACAAATGTTTTATAAATAGACCCTTTAGAGTGTCAGCACCTCTGTCCATTTAGTATTGCTATCTATGCCCCCCACTTTTCTATGGAAGAGCTCCCCCCATTTTCTGCCCTAGTGGCAAAAGTCTAAAAAAAAAATGGTTTGGGGTAAAATTCTACTTTCTTTGATTATTGTTAGCGATTTCAGGTTTTTGTTGTAGAAAATAATATACGTTTTCAGTGAGATCTTTCTTTATCTGAAATGTTATTCTCTAGAGAAGGTTGACATTGTCTTGTCTGCGATGACATAACAACTAATCCAATGATGATATAACATGGCCCAGTAATTCGTATCCTGGGAGATTTGAGCAAGTGATGCTTCACCTTGTGTCCCCCGTCCCACTAATCTTCTTACTGATCTCTGTCTCTCTTCTGCCTCCTCCGCGGCACTCTGTCCTGTAGTTTCTCTGTGGCTATGCCAGCAGTGCTTACGGCCCATCATCTACCCCTCCTGCAAAGGTAAAGTCATGGTCTACGACCTCCTGTCTGCTTCCCTCTGTGTTGTGTCTATGGTGTCTCCTGTGCTGTGTCTATTGTGTAGAAATTTGGAAGCTGAGAGCGATAGAATGTACTGTTCTGTGTTAAGAATTCACGCTTTTTTTTCTAAACTAGAGTTCCCTGTCGCTTTAAACCCAAAACCAAACATATATAATATTGCAGCTTACCGATTCTTACATGTGATGGCTGCATTAGTTTTCTTTTTTAGGCTTTCTTTTATTTTCATTTCATAAGTCTGTTGCCTCTCCAGTAGAATGAATCAGATACATTGATGAGACAAAACAGTTAACACTGGCAGGGGTGCTTACAGCGATCAGCTTTTATTTCTGTATGCAAAACCTTATCCTAAAAAGGAAAAAACTGAAAGCTGCAACTGCTTATAAAGTGTGAACCGGAGCTTAGCTTCAATTTGTTAGTGTATCTAAATCTGCTAATACATCAAACACTCCCCTCCCCCCCAGACTGACAATGCTGCTGTTCAAATGTGCCCCCTGTGCTCCTTCATCCAGAATGGGGTCATTCCTATGCAGGGGGTGTGTTACTGGCCAGATCACCAGGTGAAAACAGAGGGGGGGAAAAACCTACAAAAGAAAACTAATGCAGCCACCACATCTAATGATCGGTGAGGTGAAATATATTACAGATTTGGGTTTGGGTTTAATACTGCTTTAATGGAAGTGCTAGAAAGTCCCACATGTAGGACATGCAGCCCTGGTAATCATGTAGCCTACCCTCCACATACCGATCCTCGCAGGCTCTCTCTCTCCCCCTCCCTCCTCTCTCGCTCTCTCTCCCCCTCCCTCCTCTCTCGCTCTCTCTCCCCTCCTCGCTCCCTCTCCCCCCCCTCCTCGCTCCCTCTCCCCTCTATCTACCCCCCCTCTCTCCTTTCTCTCTCTCTCTCCCCTCTATCTCCCCCCTCTCTCTCCCTCCTCTCTCTCCCTCCCTCCCCACTCTCTCTCTCCTCTCCCCCCCTCTCTCTCTCCTCTCTCCCCTCTCTCCCCCCTCTCTCTCCTCCCCCTCTCCCCCTCCCTCTTCCTCTCTCTCTCCTCTCCCCCCTCTCTTCCCCCCTCTGCTCTCTCTCTATCTCTCCCCCCTCCCCCCTCCTCTCCCCCCTCTCCCCCTCTCTCCCCCCTCTCTTCTCTATCTCTCTCCCCCCTCTCTCCCCCCCTGTCCCCCCCTCTCTCCCCCCTCCCCCTCCTCTACCCCCCCTCTCTCCCCTCTCTCTCCTCCCCCCCCTCTCTCTCTCCTCCCCCCTCTCTCCCCCTCTCTCTTCTCTCTCTGCTCTCTCCCCCCCCTCTTCTCTCCCCCACTCTTCTCTCCCCCACTCTTCTCTCCCCCCTCTTCTCTCTCCCCTCTCTGCTCTCCCCCCCCCTCTTCTCTCCCCCCCTCTTCTCTCTCCCCTCTCTCTCCCCCCTCTCTCTCCCCCCTCTCTCTCTCCCCTCTCTCTCTCCCCTCTCTCCCCCCCCCTCTCTCTCTCCCCTCTCTCCCCCCCCTCTCTCCCCCTTCTCTCCCCCCTCTCTCCTCCCCCCTCCCCCCTCTCCCCCCCCCCTCTCTCCTCCCCCCCCTCCCCCCCCCTTTCTCTCTCTCTCTCTCTATCAAAAAATATATTTCAAATGTTTCAAAGAAACTAAAAAAAAAAATCCAAAGGACATTTGGATTGTTCAGAAGATCATTTAATAAATATGTTGTTCAAAAAGTAATACACTTAAAGCACGATCAAACCCAAAAATGTCATATACTTCAGCTTACCAATCATTGGAGGCGATGGCTGCATTTGTTTTCTTTTCCTCTGTTTTCATCTGGTGATCTGGCCAGCAACATATCAGAGCGCCCCCACTCTGGAAGAAGGAGCACAGGAGGCACAACAGCACTGTCAGTCGGGGAGGTTTGTTAGATGTACTAGCAGATTTAAATACACCAACAAATTGACACCAAAATCCAGCTCACACTGTATAAGCAGTTACAGGTTTGTTTGTTTTTTCCTTTTTTTTTTTTTTACAAAGGTTTTACATGAATAAATAAAAGCTGATCATTGTAAGCACCCCTGTCAGTGTTCAATGGCTTGTCTCGTCCCTCTAACTGATACACTCCCCTGGAGAACTTGTTTTTTTGAAAAACAACAGACCTACTGGCTGGATCTCCTGATGAAAATAGAAGTAAGAAAGCCTAAAAAAAAAGAAAACGAATGCAGCCATCACGTCTAAGGTTTGATAACCCCGCAATATTATAAATGTTTGCTTTTGAGTTTCTTTCTGCTTTTAAGTCTTCAAACCCAAAAATGTAATATATTTCATCTTACCATTTATTGGAGGCGATGGCTGCATTTGTTTTCTTTTCCTCTGTTTTCACCTGGTGATCTGGCCACAGGAGCGGAATGACAACACATGGGGCCCCCGGGCAATAGGGATCATGGGGCCCCTGTGTCCTCACCCACACTCTAACCACACCCAAAAAATCCTATGAAAGGTACCAGGGGCATCTCATGGGGCCCCCTACTGACCCCGAGCCCTTGGGCAGTGCCCGAGTTCCCAAATGGTCAGTCCGACCTTGTCTGGCCAGTAACACATCTGTATTAGAGCGCTCCCACTCTGGACAAAGGAGCACAGGAGGCACAGCAACATTGTCAGTCTGGGGGGGGGGATTGTTAGATGTACTAGCAAATTTAAATACACTAAAAAATTGATGCCAAAATCCAGCTCAAACTTTCTAAGCAATTACAGGAAATGTTTTTTTTTTCCTTTTTTTTTTGTACAAAGGTTTTACATGAATAAATATACGCTGATCATTGTAAGCACTCCTGTCAGTGTTCAATGGCTTGTCTCATCCCTCTAACTCAGGGGTGGGCAACTGTGGCCCTTCAGCTGTTGGTGAACTACAAGTCCCATCATGCCTCTGCCTTTGGGAGTCATGCTTGTAACTGTCAGTTTTCAAATGCCTCATGGGACTTGTAGTTCTACAACAGCTGGAGGGCCACAATTGCCCACCCCTGCTCTAACTGATACACTGGAGAACTTGTTCTTTTGATAAAAACAACAGACCTACTGGCTGGATCTCCTGATGAAAATAGAAGTAAGAAAGCCTAAAAAAAAAAAGAAAACGAATGCAGCCATCACGTCTAAGGTTTGATAAACCCGCAATATTATAAATGTTTGCTTTTGGGCAAGGGCGCACTGTCCATTTGAGCACTCGGGCACCACCCGAGGGCCCGAGGTCAGTAGGGGGCCCCAAGAAATACCCCTAGTACCTTTTATAGGCTTTTTTGGGTGTGCTTTGAGTGTGTTCAAGGACACAGGGGCCCCATGATCCCCTATTGCCCGGGGGCCCCATGAGTTGTCAGTCCGCCCCTGCTTTTGAGTTTCTTTCTGCTTTAAGTCTTGGTGTGAATATGGTCCAACATATCTGTTAGTCTTGAACCATCATGAAGCCTGTGGGGAGTTGGGGACAGCTTGGTGGAATCAGAAGGATATTCAGTTCTAAGTGAAGGGCTTCGTGATATGAGATATGATATGATATGATATGATATGTGAGAAAAGATAAAGCAATGAGAATAGTGCTGCAAAACCTAAAACGTCCATGTGATGGCGCTAGTGAGCCCTACTGATAAATCCTATCAATGGGGATAAAAGGAAGTAAGTGTGTTGAGGCCACAGCAGGATTAGCCCGGGATCACACTAGTGCTGCCACATAATCAGGCTTTTTTTAGTGCACTTTTTTTTAGCATGTACTTGGGCATTTTAACACGTGTTTGGATGCATTTTTTTTTTTTTTTTGCTTTTTTTTTTCATTGGAGGAAGAGACTGGACCCTTTCCAAAAAAACGCACCGGGTGAAAACGTGGAGATGTGAACCTGTCCCTTAGGAAATCATGTTAAACGGACTGCTGTGTGTTTCTGCAAAACGCAATGGAAAACGCATAGGTGTGAACCTAGGTTGATGTAGAATGTATCAGTTAGATGTACTAGCAGATTTAGATACACTAACAAATTGAAGCTAAGCTCCAGTTCACACCTATGTGTTTTCCATTATGTTTTGCAGAAACGCACAGCAGTCCGTTTAACATGATTTCCTAAGGGACACGTTCACATCTCCACGTTTTCACCCGGTGTGTTTTTATGGAAAGGGTCAGGGACTTTTTAAATCGCAAAATGTTGCATTTTTGGTTCAATAGACTTCAATGGAGATGCTGCAGCAATGCATGTAGTGCATTTTTTACGCGTTTTTGATGCATTTTGCATTGTGATCTGCCCAGCATAAGTTGGAGGGCCCGGGGTCAGTAGGGGGCCCCATGAGATGCCCCTGGTTCCTTTTTCATAGGCTTTTTTTAGTTTGGGCAAGGACACAGGGGCCCCATGATCCCCTATTGCCCGGGGGCCCCATGAGTTGTCAGTCCGCCCCTGGACCTGGCACTCCTGATTCCCGGTCACCTGATCGCTGTCATAGCCCCTGATTGGCTATCACAGTGATCAGTCACTGAAGCCCACCCCCGTGTTTTCTTTTTCTCTGAATGGAGGAGATACTTTCTATCTCTCTCGCTCCTTGCAGAGAGAAAAAAAAACTGTGTAAAGAAAAAAAATACAGGCGTACCTCGGTTTACGAATTTAATGAGTTCCCCGGGACGTTTCGTATTGCGAAAAATTCATAAACCGAAACGCGGTTTCCTATAGGAATGCATTGAAAGCTAATTATTCCATTCCAGAGGTCAGAAAAAACTAAAAATAAAGTCTTTTATCTGTCAAAACTCTTTATAAAGTGCACTTTAAAGGCACGGAGCCGGTGCTATAACCCTCCCAGGTGCAATGCATCCTGGGGGAACTCACTTCCTATTTCGAAAAAATATTTTCAATAGATTTTAATTCGTAATTCAAACTTTCCTGATATATATCATTGACTAACAATACTCATGGATAAATTACCCATTGCACATTGCGGTCTTTAAAGGTGGAAACCTACAACACCCTCTGCAAGAGATCACTTTTATGCCTAGGAGGACTGTGAAAGCACTTTCACCTACCCGACCCTCCACTCCTGCAGCTCCTCTGCGCTGCTAGGCAGGTCCCTGTGGCCTCCTCTCACCTTTACTTTGGCAGGGTAAGCTCACCAGAAGTCATCAAAGACCAAAAACCCTTCATTTGAAGGGAGGACACCAATAGACGGTCCACTGTTGGAGCACCATCTGCGGGGGAGCGGAGGATCAGGTGAGTAAAAATGCTTTTCTTGTCCCCACTCCCGCTCACCTCACAGTAGTGTCCTCTGCCCCCCTTTACATCAACCCCCCTCACACAGTAGTGTTCTGTGCCCCCCCCCCCAAAGCAGTGACTTCTGCCCCCCCCCCCTCACACAGTAGTATCCTATACCCCCACCAAAGCAGTGTCCTCTGTTCCCCTTCACAGCACCCCTCCTACTGTAGTGTTCTCTACCGCTCTAGTCCCACCCACACAGTAGTGTCCTGTACACCCCCTCCCCAAATCAGTGTCCTCTGCCCCCTTTACATCACCCTCCACTAACACAGTAGTGTCCTGTACCCCCCAAAGCAGTGACCTCTGCCCCCCCACAGTAGTGTTTGGTAACCCCCCTCAAAGCAGTGTCCTCTGCCCCCTTCACATCCCCCCCACACACAGAAGTGTCCTCTGCCCCCCCCCCTCCCCACAGTAGTGTCTGGTACTCCCCTCAAAGCAGTGTCCTCTGCCCCCTTCACATCCCCCCCACACACAGAAGTGTCCTCTGCCCCCCCCTCCCCACAGTAGTGTCCGGTACTCCCCTCAAAGCAGTGTCCTCTGCCCCCTTCACATCCCCCCCCCCCCCACAAACTCACACAAGTGTCCTCTGCCCCCCCCTCCCCACAGTAGTGTCCGGTACCCCCGTCAAAGCAGTGTTCTCTGCCCCCTTCACATCCCTCCCCACGCACGCACACACACAAGTGTCCTCTGCCCCCCCCCCCCCTCCCCACAGTAGTGTCCGGTACTCCATTCAAAGCAATGTCCTCTGCCCCCTTCACATCCCCCCCTATGAACACACACACAAGTGTCCTCTACCCCCCCCCCCCCACAGTAGTGTCCGGTACCCCCCTCAAAGCAGTGTTCTCTGCCCCCTTCACATCCCCCCCCCATGAACACACACACGTGTCCTCTGCCCCCCCCCCCTCCCCACAGTAGTGTCCGGTACCCCCCTCAAAGCAGTGTTCTCTGCCCCCTTCACATCCCCCCCTATGAACACACACACAAGTGTCCTCTACCCCCCCCCCCCACAGTAGTGTCCGGTACCCCCCTCAAAGCAGTGTTCTCTGCCCCCTTCACATCCCCCCCCCATGAACACACACACAAGTGTCCTCTGCCCCCCCCCCCCCCACAGTAGTGTCCGGTACCCCCCTCAAAGCAGTGTTCTCTGCCCCCTTCACATCCCCCCCCCCCATAAACACACACAAGTGTCCTCTGCCCCCCCCCCCCCACAGTAGTGTCTGGTACCCCCCTCAAAGAAATGTTCTCTGCCCCCTTCACATCCCCCCCCCCCCCACGCACACACACACAAGTGTTCTTTGCCCCCCCCCACAGTAGTGTCTGGTACCCCCCTCAAAACAGTGTCCTCTGCTCCCCCCCACACATACCCAGAAGTGTCCTCTGCCCTCCCCCCACAGTAGTGTCCGGTACCTCCCCTCAAAGCAGTGTACTCTGTGCCCTTCACATCCCCCCCCCCACCAGGGGCGGACTGACCATTTGGGAACTCGGGCGCTGCCCGAGGGCCCGGGGTCAGTAGGGGGCCCCATGAGATGACCCTGGTACCTTTTTCATAGGCTTTTTTGGGTGTGGTTTGAGTGCGGGCGAGGACACAGGGGCCCCATGATCCCCTGTTGCCCAGGGGCCCCATGAGTTGTCAGTCCACCCCTGCCCCCCCCCCACACAAACACACCAAAAGTAGTATCCTGTCCCCACCCCCCAAAAGCAGTGTCCCCTGCCCCCCTTCACATCACCACCACCACCCCCCCCCCCCCACACACACACACACAGAAACTCAGCAAAGAAATCTCATCTGCAGGCGACTTGGAAATGATATCATTTGTCAGATTGTAGTTCAGCGCAGATGTTATTGCATGAGTGTGAGAATCGGGTGCTCTTTGGATTTTTGGGATCATTTCTGCATGACATTGTCATTTCTGGCAGCAGTGAAAGTTGTCAGAACACGGCCCATTGTCTCTGTTATTTCCTTTTTCCGCTCTTAGAATTGTTATTGTGTATCATCACTTTCATATTTCTCCGATAACAGTGCTGTCAGTGCCTCTGAGGACATGATTGTAACTCTGTAACTGCTGGTCACCTACAGGGGGGTTCCATCATGACTGCTAGGGGCCCGCAGTGTCCATGTATGACACAAGAGACATCCTATAACTCAGATCTCATTGGTAACTTAGTATTCATCATTCAAGCTGAGGTTTAGTCACCTTCTATTTTGCTTTCCCTGGTTCATCCCTCCCTCCTCCTCATCAACATGCTAATGACATGTATTAACCACTTCAATTCTGGACACTTTCACCCCCTTCCAGTCCAGGCCAATTTTCAGCGCTATCACACTTTGAATGACAATTGTGCGGTCATGCAACATTGTACCCATATGAATTTTTTAGCATTTTTTTTGAGACAGATAAAACTTTATTTTGGTGGTATTTATTCACCACTGGGTTTTTTTTTTTTTTGCTATGTAAATGAAAAAGTTAAACAAATTTTGAAAAAAAAGTGTTTTTCTTATACAGTTTTGCAAATAAATAATCTTTCTTTATAAATCTTGGCCAAAATGTATTCAGTTATCTTTTTAGTAAAAAAAAAAAAAATGACCCAAATTCGTTTATAACCAAAAAGTATAATTTTTTAAAAAATGTTTTACATTTTTATTTTATTTTTTTTATTATTTTAGTTTTTATTTTTTTTTACATACTGTCACCCTAGCAGTACACTGTCACCATAGTGACACTACTACTTGGGGGGGGGGGGGGTGATGAAGATTTTTTTTTTTTTTTTTACACTGATTGCTTTTACACCCATAAAGGCAATAATTTCTCCTTCTCTCTGGCTGCATTCCTGCAGGCATTGACAAATACTGGGAGAGCTGTGATTGGTCACAGCTTGTCACATGTTACAAGGCTGTTGTGAATAGCCTTGTACCATGTGACCTCTGTGATCATTCACAGATTTCACACGTAGTAAGCAATGATGTCACAAGTGACATCATTGCTTACTACTATTCATGTGATCACTGACTGGCCAATCAGTGATCACATGATTGGGACCTCACGCAGAGGTCCCGTACAGCCATCGGTGTTCCACTGTGTCCGAAGGACACAGCGGGCACCGGATCACGGTGCTGCGTTCTCCCAGGGAGCGCACAAGCAGGGAGCGAGGAGGCCATTTATGCCCCTGCACTGCTCCCGTCCAGCCTGTCCTCAGGGCACAGCAGGCACCAGATCACTGTGCCGTGCACTCCCAGGGAGCGCACACAGCCTGAAAATGCAGGCGTCGTTTATGAACTGCAACCCGCTCCTGCAATGCTCCCGTCCAACCGTTTATGTACATGGGCCGGACAGGAAATGGTTAAATTAACCTTATTTTATACCCAGTGATGTCATAACTGGGTCCCTGTGCTTTTCTGGGCAATGCAGGCAGATCATGGCTAATGAAAGGGGCTGCACATAGCTTTCTGAAAACAACAGATCACCCTAGTTAAATGTGATGCTGAGCCTCCATGATTTAAAGAATTGAAATCCAATGAATGAAAGGGACAGTCAGGCTGGTGGAGGAAAGTGCTAGCTAATGCTGGATGTCCTCCAGTCAGGAAATGAGAGGGATGGGTAGAATAGGCAGTGGGGAGTTTTTTTTACATTAATGCTAGGAATTCAGTAAAGGTAAAAAAAAATGAAATTTAGAACCACTTCAGTCTTTTAGTAGCACAAACTGACTGCAAACTGAGCATGTGCACTGGCTGCCAACACTGTTCTGCAAAATCCCCAACTGCATTGGGGACATAGACAGGAGGGGGAGACAGAGAGCAGCAGGATCAGCCAGGATTTTTAGCAGAATCCAGAAAAGGAATCCCATAGTGATGGAGTGAGTATGAATAGCGTGTAATACAGCATTTATTGATCGTTTTCTATGATGTGGGTTTAGTGACACTTTAAAAGTTTTTTTTAAATTAAAATAATAAAGTGTTATACTACCTGCTCTGTGCAAGAATATTGCACAGAGTGAGCCCTCTTCTTTGGCAGCCCTCCCGCCAGTGCTGTCTGCTCCTCCTTCCCTTGGGTGCCTCCTTAGCAAGTCACATGCTATGCGGGTACCGATGCAGACTTGCACCCAAGCTGGGCTGTGTGCATCCATAGACACACACAGCACCAGCAAGCCACACCCCCAGATCCCTCCTCACAGGAGTTTGGTTTACAACAGCTGGATCCTAAGGCTCCCACTGCCCTGTGGGACCAGGAACTGAGAGGAGAGGTGCTGCAGCCACTACAGTGCCTGAACAGTAACAGGAGTCAGGTAAGTGTTTAGGGTGGGGGAAGGGTAGGGTAGATAGTGGGGAGTTTTTTTTTTACATTAATGCTAGGAATTGAGTAAGGTAAAAAAGAATGGAATTTAGAACCACTTCAGTCTTTTTGTAGCAAAAAATGAATATTGACCAAGTATCTTCGCATCTTTTGTACCTCTTAGGTAAATGTATATGTCTGGGCAAAATGAAAAAAAAAAAGAAATAAAAATGCAATAAAAATCTACAATACATGCACACCACCCCATGGGTATCTCTTTAAACATACTGCCTGTGTCTTAGAACAACAGGGAGGAGAAGCCTCCGTCAATCAAGATGTAATTTCAATAACAATACATGTACAGCACCCCAGGGGTATCCCTTTAAACATACTGCAAGAACAGAAAATCATCACAAGCAGTGGAATTTTATTAAATACCTCTCCCTGTGTGATGGGGATCAGGAGGGGGGATGTACTCTGTAGTCCATCAAAGGAGAGCTGGGCAGGGCTGACACCACAGCAGAGGCAGTATTGCTCCGCCCATAGTAAAAGGGTATCTCAAAGCAAAATTTTTTTCTAGTTTCTAGATAGAGTAAGGAAGGGTTAGACCAGACTTCCACTGACTTGCTGCAGCTTCTAATGCACATTCGGAAGGGCTCACAGTGTGCAGTGAAATCAGAGTAAGCAATTTCAGAACTGAAGAGAAACCGGTACAACTCTGCAGATTGGCTCCGTGATTCACGGAAGAGAGCTCTGTGTTGGTAAACAACACAGAGCTCTGTACAGGCGTTCTTACTTTTTTTTGTTAATTCCTGGCAAAGCAGGAAAAAAAAACCCAACAAGGAGTCGAACACCCTTCCTCAGAGCAATAGAGGAAGGGAGTTCGACTCCCTAAACACGTTAGCACTTTACTCGAGGACCCATGCTGTCCAGGACTGGCATCCTTTGACTTCTCGTCTCTGTTTTTATGACCTTTTTGGCTTGTGAGTATCTTTTTGTATTTTTATAATACATTTCATATTATCACAGTAATGCACGAGGAGAGTGCTCCCTGTTTTGTAATTTTCTTTTGGTGGTATTCAATCACCACTGAGTTCTTTTTTATTATACAAATGAAAAAAGACCAAAAATTTGTGAAAAAAACAAACAATATTTTTTACTTTCTGCTATAAAATATATAACCAAGGGCGGCACCTCAGCAAGTGCAGGATTCCATTTTGAGTGCAGCAAGAGAGATTTGAGTGCCGGTTCTGGTTACTGTTGGATTTACCACCAAAATAATTGTGTGAAAAAAAAAATTGATAGCAATTCCATTTGGGTACAGTGCTGCATGATCGCGCAATTACTAGCTAAAGTCGTGCAGCACCACATAGCAAGAAACGGCCTGGTCATGAAGGTGGTAAAACTTTCCGGAGGGCAAGTAGTTAATTGGGTTTAGAAGGGGTTCCCCTGGACCTGAAAATTATTTCAAGGTGTTCCACGCTGTTAAAAAATGTTGTGAAAGCCTGGTGTAACCTGTTCTTACTCAGAACTAAAAATTGGTCTTGCCTTGAGATACCCTTTAACTATGGGCGGAGCAATACTGCCTCTGCTGCCCTGTGACAGTGGTGTCAGCCCTGCCCAGCTCTCCTTTGATGGACTACAGAGTACATCCGCCCTCCTGATCTCCATCACATAGGGAGAGGCATTTTATATAACTCCACTGCTTGTGATATTTTTCTGTTCTTGCAGTATGTTTAAAGGGATACCCCTGGTGTGCTGTGCATGTATTGTTATGGATAGTACATCTTGATTGACGGAGGCTTCTCCTCCCTGTTGTTCTAAGACACAGGCTGGAGGGGCGTGACATAATCTGTGACTGGCAGACATCCGCCTACAACATGTTACTGGTAAAAAAATAATAAAGGTTTGATTTCAAATACGTATATATTTGTATGATGATTTAAAAGCGTTTATTGATATTAATGATTTATTTTTGCTCTGTATACCAAAGGCTGTTTTTTTTTTTTTTTTTCTTTATTTTGAGTATGTGAAAAGCAGCAGATAAGCTCCTCCTACATATGTTTACCTGCAGACAGTCTGAGAAAGAGCTGGGTCATGTGACAGCTGTATATTGATTAGGATAAAAGGAACTTAGGTGGGTTTTTTTAAATACTATCATCCACATACAGAAAGAGACCCTCTGTCAGCCCCCCCCCCTAAATAAATGCAATGTACTGTGTCCGTGAGTAAAGGAATTCTCTTCTTTGCTCCTTTGACTTCTTTCCAGAGGCCTCCCAAGTTATTCACTCCACCAGAGCCAGCAGGTGGGATCCAAGTGGGTGTTCCAGGCCACTTACTGGATTTCAGGTAGGTCCAGGACACCCATTGGATTACGGGGTCAGCATCCATTAGAAGTGAGGAGGAGGGTTATCAGTGGTGACGCTGCCTTTACATGATTAGCGGCATCAGGGCCGATGTTTCCACTAGGCAAACTAGGCACACTGCCACCTAGGGGCGCTTGGGGCGCAGCACAGGCCGGCACTCTCTCTGTGTGAGATGCCGCCACTTCATGAATGATCTTTCAGCTTTGGGGAGGTGCAGCAGAGGGGAGGAAGAAAGGACAGAGGAAGATGCCAGGTGTGAGGCGTCTGGGGCCATTGTAACGGCTGAGCTGCAACTCCTTCCGGTGTTCCTCTCAGACTTAGTCCCTTACTGCAAGCCAGCAGGCAGCAGCTGATCACTGTAGAGGTCCAGCCCTTCTCTTCTCATTCATCAGCGGAGGAGGAGCTGCGTCTGCGGAGGAAGGTAATGTCTGATGTCCCGTGTCTGTGTGAGGGTGACCTGGCCGGCCGGCCGGACATCCGTCACATGTGCAATGTGTCAGTGAGTGATGATATCATCACGATAACAATGCTTGCTGTTCTAGTGCCTGCTGCTCTGTGTCAGTGTTGTTGGTGGTGTGTTGTGTCGGATCTGTCAGTGTGGGATCGCTCCGTTCAGCTGCCTGCTGTCACCTCGTTATATCTCCCCCTTTGCCTGGGGAATTCCAGCCTGGGATCTGTCAGAGTGTGGATCCATCATCCTCCACTCACTGCAACTGTCACCCCGCCACTGCCAGCCACAGATACAGTCCGTCCGTGACACTGATTTTATCTTTAATATTGGTGCTGGTGGCATCTTATGGTGACAACGCTGCAGTGCTTGCTTAAAAGAAGGTGCCAATACTGACAGGATTACCAGATATATATATATATATATATATATATATATATATATATAGTGAAGGAAATAAGTATTTGATCCCCCGCTGATTTTGAATGTTTGCCCACTCACAAAGAAATGATCAGTCTAAAAATCGAATGTTCGGTGTATTGTAACTCTGAGAGACAGAATAGCAACAACAAATTCAGCAGAAATGCATGTCTAACAAATGATGCACTGATTTGCATGTTCATGAGGGAAATAAGTATTTGATCCCCTTCACAAAACATAACTTAGTACTTGGTGGCAAATCCCTTGTTAGCAATCACAGAGGTCACATGTTTCCTGCAGCTGGCCAGCAGGTTTGCAAACATCTCAGGAGGGATTTTGGCCCACTCCTCTTGGTAGATCCTCTCCAAGTCATTAAGGTTTGGTGGCTGACATTTGGCAACTCGAACTTTCAGCTCCCTCCACAGATTATCAATCGGATTAAGGTCTGGAGACTGGCTAGGCCACTCCAGGACCTTAATGTGCTTCTTCTTGAGCCACTCCTTTGTTGCCTTGGCCGTGTGTTTTGGGTCATTGTCATGCTGAAAGACCCATCCACGACTCATTTTCAATGCCCTGGCTGAGGGAAGATGTTTCTCACCCAAGATTTGACGGTACATTGCCCCGTCCATTCTCCCTTTGATGCGGTGCAGTTGTCTTGTCCCCTTAGCAGGAAAACACCCCCGAAAGCAGAATGTTTCCACCACCATGTTTCACAGTTGGGATGGTGTTCTTGAGGTCATAGGCAGCATTCCTCCTCCTCCAAACATGGTGAGTTGAGTTGATGCCAAAGAGCAAAATTTTGGTCTCATCTGACCACAACACTTTCAACCAGTCCTTCTCTGCATCATTCAGATGTTCAGTGGCAAACTTCAGATGTGCTTTCTTGAGTAGAGGGACCTTTGTGGGCACTGCAGGATTTCAATCCTTGTCGGCATAGTGTGTTACCAATTGTTTTCTTGGTGACTGTGGTCCCAGCTGCCTGGAGATCATTGACAAGATCCTCATGTGTAGTTCTGGGATGATTCCTCACTGTTCTCATGATCATTGACACTCCACAAGGTGAGATCTTGCATGGTGCACCAGACCTAGGGAGACTGACCATTGTTTTGTGTTTCTTCCATTTGCTAATGATTGCACCAACTGTTGTCACCTTCTCACCAAGCTTCTTGGTGATAGTTTGGTAGCCCAGTCCAGCCTTGTGTAGGTCTACAATCTTGTCCCTGACATCCTTGGACAGCTCTTTGGTCTTTGCCATGGTGGAGAGTTTGGAATTAGATTTTTTGATTGCTCCTGTGAACAGGTGTCTTTTATACAGGTAACAAAATGAGATTACCAGCACTCCCTTTAAGAGACTGCTTCTAATCTCAGCTTGTTACCTGTATGAAAGACACCTGGTAGCCAGAAATCCTGCTGAATGATAGGGGATCAAATACTTATTTCCCTCATGAACATGCAAATCAGTCATCATTTGTTAGACATGCATTTGTTTTGAATTTTTTGTTGCTATTCTGTCTCTCAGTGTTACAATACACCTACCATTCGATTTTTAGACTGATCATTTCTTTGTGAGTGGGCAAACATTCAAAATCATCAGGGGATCAAATACGCATTTCCTTCACTGTGTGTGTGTGTGTATATATATATGTACACTGTGGGAACTCGCTTCAACTGGTAGAGCTTTTCTTATTTAAGCACACAGCAACTCGCTCAGAACACCTCTCTGAGTCCCAGGCCACGAGCAACTCCTTGCTCCAGCCCTGCCTTATTTATACCACCTGTTGGTGGTCATCAGTGGAGCCCAAACTCTGGTCCGGACCCACCTGCTTAACTGTGGCCCCGAAAACCCGGAGTGGACTCCACCTAAACGGTCAGGTATGAGCATATGCGAGGTGACACATAGCGTCCCTCTATCACCTCGCCGTTCATCCTGTCACATATCCCCCCCCTCTGCTCAAGCCCCTGCGGCTGAGCAACTGTCCCAACCAGACAATGGACCCGGGAGAGGGCATCTACATTACTTTGCAGTTTCCCCGCTCTGTGTTCCACTGTGAATTTGAACACTTGTAGCGCGAGAAACCACCTTGTCACTCGACTGTTTTTCTCCTTATTATCACACATCCATTTGAGCGGGGCATGATCAGTAACCAACTTGAACGGTCTTCCTAACAGGTAATATTTCAGGGCCTCCAAGGCCCATTTGATGGCCAAACATTCCTTCTCCACAATGGCATAGTTTCTCTCATGTTTGTTGAGCTTTCTACTTAGGAAGACCACAGGGTGCTCCTCCCCATCTTTGATTTGGGACAGTACCGCACCTAGTCCCACGTCAGAGGCATCAGTCTGTACCACAAACTCTGTTGTGAAATCTGGAGTCACAAGCACAGGTTGAGCACAGCCTTTGAAATGCGGTCTCCGCCTCAGGATTCCACTTAATCATGACTGACCCCCTACCTTTTGTCAGATCTGTCAGTGGGGCTGCAATGGTGGCAAAATTGGGGATAAACCGCCTGTAGTACCCCGTGATTCCAAGAAATGCCCGGACTTGTTTTTTATTTACAGGTTGGGGCCACTTTTGAATTGCCTCAATTTTATTGATCTGAGGCCTAATGAGACCTCGACCAATGATGTAGCCAAGATATTTGGCCTCCTCTAAGCCAATGGCACACTTTCTGGGGTTGGCGGTAAGACCTGCTTCCCGCAGCGAATCTACGACCGCTTGCAAGAGGGACAAATGAGATTCCCAGTCGGGACTGTGGATGACGACATCGTCCAAATAGGCAGCTGCATATTGGCGATGTGGTCTCAACGTCTTGTCCATCATCCTTTGGAATGATGCAGGAGCCCCATGCAAACCAAACGGCATCCGCTTATACTGAAAGGACCCCTCGGGGGTGGAGAATGCTGTCTTTTCTTTTGCAGCTTCCGTTAAAGGAATCTGCCAATAGCCTTTGGTCAGATCTAAGGTGGTTATGTACCGAGCCGTTCCCAACCTGTCAATGAGCTCATCCACCCGAGGCATCGGGTACGCATCAAACTTAGACACACTGTTCAGTTTCCTGAAATCATTACAGAAACGAATGGTTCCATCTGGTTTTGGGACCAACACTATGGGACTCGACCACTCACTGTGAGATTCCTCAATCACTCCCAACTCTAACATGTCCTTTATTTCCTTTGCCACCGCTTCCCGCCTGGCCTCGGGTATTCTATAGGGCTTGACATTTACGCGGACCCCGGGCTGGGTAACTATGTCATGCTGTATGACAGTCGTCAGTCCAGGTAGGTGGGAGAAGAAATCTCCATTTTTCCTCACAAACTCCTTAACATCATCTTGTTGGGCTACTGACAAGGTTTCCGGTACAGGTACCTGAGGGGCCACGGGAACCACGTCCTTTTGGGGGCTTGGTACTGCCAACAAACTTTCCCTGTCTTTCCAAGGTTTTAAGAGATTCACATGATAGATTTGTTCGGGTTTCCTTTTTCCTGGCTGGTAAACTTTATAATTTACTTCCCCCACTTTCTCCCTAATTTCAAAGGGACCTTGCCACTTTGCGAGGAATTTACTTTCCACGGTGGGGACTAGCACCAGCACTCTATCCCCAGGGTTGAAGGTACGGATCCTGGCACCCCGGTTATAAACCCTTCTCTGGACCTCCTGGGCTTGCTCCATGTGTTCCCGAACAAGTGGCATGGCAGCTGCGATTCTATCCTGCATCTGTGAGATATGCTCGATGACACTTCTATAGGGCGTGGACTCTGTCTCCCAGGTTTCTTTTGCAACATCTAGCAATCCCCTGGGTTGTCTACCATACAGTAGTTCAAAAGGTGAATATCCTGTAGATGCCTGAGGTACTTCCCGTATAGCAAACATGAGATATGGTAGCAAAAAATCCCAATTTCTCCCATCTTTGTCCACCACCTTTTTTAACATATTCTTAAGGGTCTTGTTAAACCTCTCCACAAGCCCATCGGTTTCGGGGTGGTAGACCGAGGTACGGAGATGGGAGATTTTGAACAATTTGCATAACTCTTTCATAACTCTAGACATAAATGGCGTGCCCTGATCCGTTAATATCTCCTTTGGAATACCTACACGACTAAACACCCGGACAAGCTCTTTGGCGATATTTTTAGCGGAGGTATTACGCAAGGGGATGGCTTCAGGATATCGGGTGGCATAGTCAAGTATAACCAGTATGTGCTGATGGCCCCGGGCAGACTTTACTACTGGACCCACTAGGTCCATGCCCACTCTTTCAAACGGTACTTCAATTATGGGTAGAGGTACTAGCGGACTGCGAAAATGGGGTGAGGGCGCAGAATATTGACATTCCGGGCATGACTCACAATGTGCTTTGACGTCTCCATGTAAGCCTGGCCAAAAGAATCTCTGGGTTATTCTCTCCTTTGTTTTCTCTACACCCAGGTGTCCACCCATTATATGCCCATGGGCTAAATCCAGTACCATCCAGCGAAAGGGTTGGGGGACCACGAACTGTTCTACCACCTCCTCCCCTTGCTTTACCACTTGATACAGCAAGTTATTGTTAAGAGCCATGTAGGGAAAAGACACCGCTACATCATTTTCAACTGGTTCCCCATCAATTATTTTAATGTTTTCACGGGCTCTATTAAGTGTGGAATCTTTCAGTTGTTCCGTACAAAAATCCTCTTTTCTGACCTCTAGGTCAGGCACCACATTCTGTCCACGCTCACTAGAGCCAGCGATCATCTCTTGTTCTATATCCTCAATGTCTGGGGTTGGATCCAACTCCTCCTGCTCCCCAGCCATTACAGAGAAAGGGAAAAGATCTACACCTTCCTCGGACACACCAACAGTTTCCCCTTCCACCTTGCCGTCAAAGGGGTCAGGAGTGAGTTCAGGAGTTTTCGGCGTTTCCCCAGCAGGGGGAGGGCAGTCCTCCTGACTCCCCTCCTTATCCCATAACTTCCAGAAATGGGGAAAATCTCTCCCCACTATGGCTTCATGAAGCAGAGAGGGCACCACCCCCACAGAATGGGTCACAGGGCCCCAGGGAGTATCAATCTCCACTATAGCAGTCTGGTAATTACATGTATCCCCATGAATACAAATAACTCCAATCATGCTAGGGTGTAAGCTTGCAGGGTTTACCAAATCACTCTTAACTAAGGTCACAACACTACCCGAGTCTAGCAGAGCAGTTACTGGCTTTTCATCAATGGCAATCACACACATTTGCTTTTCCATGCGTTTCTGACATGCTGCAGTACATACCACCTGTGCAAAAAGAGACATGAGTTTTCCTAAATAGGCATTTTCACATTGCATAGGTTCATCATTTAAAGGACAGTTTGCAGCAATATGACCTAACGCATGGCAACGATAACATTGTATATGTTCAGTACTTAGACCTCTAAACGGCTTCGGGGACCTTCCTGACCTATTTGGCCAGTCTCTAGGTCCTAAGCCTACAGTCTCATTATCTGACACAATAGTCTTATCATTTTTCCCTGAGCCTTTGGCCCATGGAACAGTCTTACCGGATCTTCCGGATAGTTTTCCACCCCGAGTGACATTGGGGTACGGCCCAGGTGAATGAAAAAAGTCCTCAGCGGCTACATATCTCTCCACCAGGTCCACCAGCTCGTTTGCAGATTTAGGGTCTCCACGGCCAACCCACTTCCTCAAAGTGGCAGGGAGCGCATGTAAATATTGGTCCATGACCACACGCTCCACAATCTGAGGGCCTGACAATACCTCTGGCTGGAGCCACTTTTTGGAGAGATGTATCAAATCGAACATCTGAGATCTGGGTGGTTTGTCAGCCCTGTAATGCCACTGATGCACCCGCTGAGCCCGGACTGCAATGGTGACACCCAGGTGTGCAAGGACCTCAGCCTTCAGTTTTTCATAGTCCTGGGCATCCCCTGGTTCCAGGTCATAATAGGCTTTTTGGGATTCACCTGTCAAAAATGGCGCAAGCAGTCCTGCCCATTGCTCCTTTTTCCATCCTTCCCGAACAGCAACCCTTTCAAAAGTTGAGAGGTAGGCCTCCACATCATCCGCAGGTGTCATCTTCTGCAAAACATAGCTGGCCCGTGCCATTTTCTGCTCCAATGGCAGCGGATCTGCAGATTCCTTCTTTAATTCTAATAGGTGTTGGGCCACCTGCTTAAGGAGCTCTCGGTCTGCTTCTTGGGCCTCCGCAAACTGGCGATTTGTCTCCCGTTGTGCTGCATTGGCCTGCAGCAAGGCTCTTATTATTTCCTCCATCTTCCCACTTGCTCAGGAAGTGCCCGCCAAATCCACCATATGTGGGGTTAGCTCAGGTGGGGGATCTCCTTCCCTGGGACAAAGGTAGACCGCACAGCAGGCTTTCATCAAAATCTGACTGGTTGTCAGCTTTATTTAAAAGGTTCGCAGAAAATAAACAAAACATGAAAATAAACCCTTGCCATCCAGGCACTAACTAAACAAAAGGCGTTTCCTCTCTCAGAGGTGAAGGGCTTCTCCCTGTCACCGAAATGAAACAAAAGCAAACCTTTTCTTGTAGGTATAGTACACACACAGCTCTCTCAGAACACCTCTCTGAGTCCCAGGCCACGAGCAACTCCTTGCTCCAGCCCTGCCTTATTTATACCACCTGTTGGTGGTCATCAGTGGAGCCCAAACTCTGGTCCGGACCCACCTGCTTAACTGTGGCCCCGAAAACCCGGAGTGGACTCCACCTAAACGGTCAGGTATGAGCATATGCGAGGTGACACATAGCGTCCCTCTATCACCTCGCCGTTCATCCTGTCACAACACACACACACTGCTCAAAAAAAGTAAAGGAACACTTTTTAATCAGAGTATAGCATCAAGTCAATTAAACTCCTGGAATAGGATCTGGTCAGTTAAGTAGCAGAGGGGGTTGTTAATTTAATTAACACCAAAGCAGCTGAAACCGATTAACAACAGGTGCACTAGATGGGCAACAATGAGATGACCCCCAAAACAGGAATGGTTTTACAGGTGGAGTCCACTGACATTTTTTCCCTATTCATCTTTCCTGACTGTTTTTCATTTGGCTAGGGTCAGTGTCACTACTGGTAGCATGAGGCCATACCTGGACCCTACAGAGGTTACACAGGCAGTCCAATTCCTCCAGGATGGCACATCAATACGTACCATTGCCAGAAGGTTTGCTGTGTCTCCCAGCACAGTCTCAGGAGCTTGGAGGAGATTCCAGGAGACAGGCAGTTACTCTAGGAGAGCTGGACAGGGTCGTAGAAGGTCCTTAACCCATCAGCAGGACCGGTATTTGCTCCTTTGTGCAAGGAGGAACAGGATGAGCTCTGCCAGAGCCCTACAAAATGACCTCCAGCAGGCCACTGGTGTGAATGTCTCTGATCAACAATCAGAAGCAGACTTCATGAGGGCGGCCTGAGGGCCCGATGTCCTCTAGCGGGCCCTGTGCTCACTGCTCGGCACCATAGAGCTGGATTGGCATTTGCCATTGAACCCCAGAATTGGCAGGTCCACCACTGGCACCCTGTGCTTTTCACAGATGAGAGCAGGTTCACCCTAAGCACATGTGACAGACGTGAAAGGGTCTGGAGAAGCCGTGGAGAACGTTATGCTGCCTGTAACATGGTTCAGTATGACTGGTTTCATGGTGGGTCAGTGATGGTCTGGGGAGGCATATCTGTGGAGGGACACACAGACCTCTGCAGGCTAGACAATGTCACCCTGACTGCCATGAGGTATCGGGATGAAATCCTTGGACCCATTGTCAGACCCTACACTGGTGCAGTGGGTCCTGGGTTCCTCCTGGTGCACGACAATGCCTGACCTCATGTGGTGAGAGTATGGAGGCAGTTCCTGGAGGATGAAGGAATTGTTACCACTGAATGGCCCCCACGCTCGCCTGACCTAAATCCAATAAAACACATCTGGGATATCATGTTTTGGTCCATCCGACACCGCCAGGTTGCACCTCAGTCTGTCCAGGAGCTCAGTGATGCCCTGGTCCAGATCTGGGAGGAAATCCCCCAGGACACCATCCGTCATCTCATTAGGAGCCTCCCCCGACGTTGTCAGACATGCATACAAGCACGTGGGGGCCATACAAACTACTGAGGACCATTCTGAGTTGCTGCAATGAAATTTCAGCAAAATGGACTCGCCTGCTGCATCATTTTTTCACTTTGATTTTCGGGGTGTCTTTGAATTCAGTCCTCTGTAGGTCGATCATTTTCATTTCCATCAAACGATGGGGCGTCCTAACATTCCTAACACATTACCCATCCATATCAGTATAGATATCCAGCAGGAGATTTTCCCCATTGAGATCTGATGGGTTTTCAGAGTGTTCCTTTCATTTTTTGGAGCAGTGTATATGGATATTGAAATAACATATATAACGAATAATAATGTAGTTCTACTGTAGTGGTTTCGTACAAAGCAGCCCGGATCCTCCTCTTCTCAGATCTCCCACCGGTGCTCCTGGCCCTTCCCTCCTGTCGGGTGCCCCCGCAACAAGCAGCTTGCTATGGGGGCACTTGAATAGGCACGCTCCTGAGCCATGGTTTTGTGTGTCCATTCACCCTGCCTCTGTCTCTCCTGATTGGCTCACTGGCTGTGATTGACAGCAGCGGGAGTCAATGGCTCAATAGCCAATCAGGAGTGAGAGTCCCCAAGGAACTGAGTCTCTCGTGGACATCGCTGTGGATCGTGATGGGGCTCAGGTAACTGTTTGGGGGGGGGGGGGGGGCTGCTACACACATAGAATGCATGAAGGTAAAGAACCTTTAGCTTTTACAACTGCTTTAAACCTTTTGCTGTCAGAGCCGGTTTGTACATTATTTTGCGCACATGCTGAAGAATGAATGTAACGAGCTAAAGATGAGTTCTCTGTGATGCTATGGGTTTGTGTTGGGAGTGAGAATGAACACAGAAATGCAGCCCTTGCCAAGTGTGACACTGCAGCCAACTTCATCCCAAGGAGCTGCAGGAACCTCTGTCAGTGCTGTGTACAGTTGCAAGAAAAAGTATGTGAACCCCTTGGGATTACGTGGAGTTTTGCATGAATTGGGCATAAAATGTGCTCTGAACGTCATCTAAGTCACAACAATAGAAGAACACAGTCTGCTGAACATAATACTACACAAACATTAGATGTTGCCATGGTTTAATTGCACATAACATGTAAACATTCACAGTGCAGGGAGGACATTTTTAATGGGAAATTTTTAAATATGTTGCACACATTAAAATCTTCATGTTTTGCTAAAAAATTACTTTAAATTATATATTTTAAGAAAAGCAGAGGCCCCATAGAATAAAAGGGTGGCAGCTGAAATTGTATTATATCACACGTTGTTTTACACAATAGTTTATCAAACACATATATGTTCAGCAAACAAAATAACAAATTCATTTTAGTGCAGACAAACACAATAAAACACTATTTTTTGAGCCTTAAAATTGTGTGTTCGTGAATTGGCAAAAGATGACAGTACCAAATATTTTCTATAGGTGCATTTGAAAGCCTTTACAGGTTATCAGTTTACAGTTGATACATTATGGCCCTAGAATCACTGCTCTCACATTTGCAGCAATTCTTCATACATGTGGTGTAGTTGCTGCTTACATACACATATGTGTGCGTGTACGTTTGCATACATCTCCAAAATACGCCCGTTCCTAACTCCTGAAACCACAAAGCAACTCATTCACTCCCTTATCATATCACGACTTGACTTCTGCAACTCCCTCCTCGCCGGCCTACCTCAACACAGGCTATCCCCACTTCAGTCGATCCTGAATTCTGCGGCCAGACTCATCCACCTCACCAACCGTTCTGTATCCGCCACCCCCCTCTGCCAATCCCTCCACTGGCTTCCGATTGCACAATGCATAAAATTCAAAATACTGACACTGACGTACAAAGCTATCCATAACACTGCTCCGAACTACATCACCGACCTGATATCCATCTACCACCCAAAACGCACTCTCCACTCCTCACAAGACCTCCTACTCTCTAGTTCCCTTGTCTCCTCCTCCCATGCCCATCTCCAGGACTTCTCCAGGGCCTCCCCCACCCTCTGGAACTCACTACCCCAATTCGTCAAACTGAAAACCTCTCTCTTCAGGGAAGCCTACCCCGCCCTCACCTAATTGCTGATCTCCTCCGCTTTTCCCACCACTCCATCCCCCACAGCTATTTCCTCCCGTACCACTCTCCCCTCCCTCCTAGATTGTAAGCTCCAAGGAGCAGGGCCCTCGAACCCCTCGTGTATTGCATTGTATTGTTATTGTACTGTCTCATGTTCTGTCTCCCATTATAATGTACAGCACTGAGCGAACTTTTGGCGCTATATAAATACTGTATAATAATAATAATAATGCATCACCCAGCATCATCTTTCCTCCCCATCCTGAATATCCCTTGCCCGCTCCTCTCATACATCGGTTCTTTCAAACATGGAAATAGAAGGCATCCACCCATCAAGGTATTTTGATATTTGCATAATTCTGGCCATACATGGGTTGAAATTCAACCGATTTGTCATCCGAACATCGGACCTAAGAATAATCGGCCGATTTTTGCTCTGTTAGTGAGTCAATGGCACCGGCTGATTTTCGTGGTTCCTCCCCTTTTCGGTGATCGGGCATGTTGGAAAATTCGTGAGAAAGCACCGATTTTCAACTCAATGATGGTCAAATCGTACGATGGTTTTTCCGGAAAGAATGTGCGCATGAGCCGTGACCTGGAAGGAACAGAAGTTTCGCCTGTTATATGGGGTGAACGTTATGACTTTTCGGCCGATTTTCAAAATCATTGATGGCGCCATCGGATTACCGAGCGAATGACGTTTTCAATCTTCGGACAAAAAAAGGGTTCAGAATTCGACCCATGTATGGCCTGCATAACTCCTTCCAAGAGCCAGAGGGCTCTTGAGAGGAGTGGCTGAGTCCGGGTACTGGGATGTTTTCAGGAAGCTATGTACAGCACCAGGCCCCTCCCACCAGCGATAATCTGCCTGCATTGCTTAGAGAAGCACAGAGACACGGTAATGTGATCACTGGATTTAAAACAAGGCATGTCATAAAGTGAAAAGGGTTTATTTAAAAACTTCATTAGCATGTTGATGATGGGGGACCGAGGAAGACTAAACATCAAGGGCAAGAATTCTAAACCCCTGCACTCCCCTGGCTGAGACAGCAGCAGGAAAGGGGTTAAGTCATCAGTGTAGTCCAGCACCTCTGCCTCCCTCTGTCCGGGTTTCCCTCTCAGTGACACAGGAGGGAGGAAGAGGCTCTCTCACTCTTATCATCTTTCATTTCCTGACTCCAATTTGTTTGCTTCTAATTCCAATATATATGTGTGTTTTTTTCCCTTTCAGGGGGCCGAGACCAGGAAGCGCTCGCCCACCCTGAGCAGCCAGTTCAAACGTTCGTTGGAGCTGCTGATGAGAACCCTGAGCGTGTGTCAGCCTTTCTTCGTACGATGTATAAAGCCCAACGAGTACAAGAAGCCCATGGTAAGTTCGCCCTTCAGTGGGGTGCTCTTCAGAGGTCACTTTATGGGGTCTTAGCTTCGGACTTGCACACTGAATATATATCAGCCTTTCTTCTGATGCCTATAGAGATTTCTGGGTGTCCGAAACCTTTTCAGAATGTTTGCTGTGTAAGCGATGCCCCTTAACTGACTAACTTAAGTCGCAAGTTTTCGGGACGCCATAGATCCCTTCTTCCTGTGTTATCATCCAAAAGTCCTCATGCACACTGCCCATATGGAAGAAAAATATATTTTTAAAATATTATTCCCATATATATATTGACATATATTTGAAATACTAAAATTTTGGGCACATTCAATATATTTCAAGAAATATATATAAATGTTTTTTCATATATTTTGTAATGTATAAAAAACACATTTCAACATACAGTTTATATATAATGCATTTTTTTATATTACAAAATATATGAAAATATTTTTTCAAATATATATATATTTGTTAAATATATCCTTCAGATTTTTTTTAACATATAAAAAAGTCATTTTAACATATATTTGTAAATGCACTCCAAAAATTTAGATTTGTATTTTTTAGGACATACAGTATATTTAAAGATGTATTTTGAAAAATATTTTTCATATATTTTGTAACAAAAACACATTTCAACATACAGTGTGTGTATATATGTATATATATATATATATATATATATATGCAGCACAGTGGCTAAATGGTTATGGTTAACACGTCTGCCTGGCAGTACTAGGGTCGTTGGTTCGAATCCCAACCACAGCACCACCTGCCTGCAGTTTGCATGTTCTCCCTGTGCCTGCGTGGGTTTCCTTCGAGTTCTTCCGGTTTCTTTCCACACTCCAAAGACATGCTGGTAGGTGAATTGGCTCCTGTCTAAATTGGCCCTAGTATGTGTATGTATGAATGTAAGTTAGCGACCTTAGACTGTACACCCCTTGAGGGTTAGGGACTGATGTAAATGTACAATATATATGTAAAGCGCTGCGTAAATTGATGGTGCTATATAAGTACCTGAAATAAATAAATAGATAATATTGAAATATATTGAATATGGCCAAAATTGTAGCAGTTCAAATATATGGCAATATATTCGGGAAGAATATTTTTAAAATATATTTCAAATATATTTTTCTTCCATGTGGGTAGGAGTTTTGATAACGCTGGTAACGTCAGCTGTGTAAAGTCATGTTAAAAACATGAGTTTTTCAGCTTTTTTTCCAAAAATGTATATTTGTATTTTTAAAAGACATACAGTATATTTTAAAATGTATTTTGAAAAATACTTTTCATATATTTTGTAATAAAAAAAACACATTTCAACATACAGTGTATGTATATGTGTATATATATATATATATATATATATATATTTATTGAAATATATTGAAAATGGCCAAAATGATAGCATTTCAAATATATGGCAATATATTCGGGAAGAATATTTTTAAAATATATTTCAAATATATTTTTCTTCCATGTGGGTGAATGTTTTGATAACACTGGTGATATTAGCTGTGTAAAGTCACGTTAAAAATGTGAGTTTTTAGTGTTTAGTGGCGTTTTGCCACGTTTTGCTGCATTTGCATTTTGTAGCGCTTTTTGACCCCCCAATAAATATTTTTTGGGTCAAAAAAAGTCCAAAAACACCGGTTTGTGGCATTTTGCCACCTTTTCAGCGTTTTTCTGTGTTTGCATTTTAGCGTTTTTTTTAACAAAAAAATAATTTTTTTTGGTCGAAAAAAGTCCACAAATGCCGGTTTGCAGTGTTTTACCATGTTTTTCAGCGTTAGAGCATTTTTACAGCTAAGAACCTCCTTTAGGACCCCACTATTTCTGGGTTTTTTTCCAGCCAAAAAACGTCCCAGCCCAAAAAACGTTGATTCCAGTCTATGTGTGTATGGACACATAGGATAACATGCTGGGGGGTTTACTGGCTGTAGAAAAAAAACGTCAGACGCCAAAAACAGCCGCTGTAAAAACATCCAGTGTGCATGAGGACTAAGGCTCCGTTCACAACCAATGTGTTTTTTTTTGCTTTTTGCAGAAACACATTACAGTCCATTTAACATGGTTTCATATGGAACGGGTTCACATCTATGCTTTTTTTTGAGCAGCTGCGTTTTTTGGAAACAGTCAGGGACTTTTTTTTTAAAAGCAAAAAGCAGAGCTCAATAGAGAAGCCTCTGAAATGCATGGTAGTTCATTTTTGCCAAGTTTTGCATTTTTATTCTGGCCAGCTACAAAAAAAAAATTCCACTTTAACAAATAAAAAAAGAACTGAACAAAAATGCAAAAAAGCGGTAAAAACGTGTGTAGAAAAACGCAGAACAAATTGCAAAAAGCATCAAACTCAAAATGTATATATGTGAACGGAGCCTTGTGCTTGAAAAGGGGACTTAAGGCTCCATTTGTAGAGATGTTGAGCCACAATACAAATCCCGGCAGCAAGAATCTCCTGAATGGGATTGACAGCTGTGCGCAGATAGCTGCAGCCGGGATTGACAGCTGTGAAGAGATAGCTGCGGCCGGGATTGACAGCTGTGAAGAGATAGCTGCGGCTGGGATTTACAGCTGTGCGCAGATAGCTGCAGCCGGGATTGACAGCTGTGAAGAGATAGCTGCGGCCGGGATTGACAGCTGTGAAGAGATAGCTGCGGCCGGGATTGACAGCTGTGCGCAGATAGCTGCGGCCAGGATTGACAGCTGTGCACAGATAGCTGCGGCCAGGATTGACAGCTGTGCGCAGATAGCTGCGGCCAGGATTGACAGCTGTGCACAGATAGCTGCGGCCAGGATTGACAGCTGTGCGCAGATAGCTGCGGCCAGGATTGACAGCTGTGCGCAGATAGCTGTGGCCGGGATTGACAGCTGTGCGCAGATAGCTGCGGCCGCCACGCCCGTACAGTGCAACTCAGGGGGACCACAGCGATTTGTGCTTCTTCACACAGCCAGAGGCTACCTGCAGTGATCATTGACTGTGCGAACGATCACACATAGCTGCGGCCACCAACAGCCCTTCATTGCATCCAATTGCCTCTCAGGGGATCAGGAAGGAATTTTTTTTCCCTGCAGGAACAAATTGGATCGTGCTTTGCTGTTTTTTTTTGCCTTCCTCTGGATCAACTGTGGGTGTAGGATAATAACCTTTTTTTTTTTAAATGGTTGAACTGGATGGACTTTTGTCTTTTTTCAGCCAGAGTAACTATGTAATTGCACTGTACAGCATGAGGATGCCTGAAGACCCCAAACCTGGGGAGAAGACTTTTCATACCAGCGACATTGCATTGCTGAGTATTGTGAGGTTTAGTTCGACTGGCCAATAAAGGGTATCACTTAAAGTGTTACTAAACCCACAACAGTAAAATCAGTCTGTATATGCAGTAAAGCGTGCTTGTTATACTCACTGTGGAACCTAAGGGGTTAATCCTCCACATTATGTGAAAAGGATCCTGTCTTCTCTGAGCCTCCCCTTGTAATGTCCCCAATCCTTCTGCTGATACTAGAGAGCTCTAGGAGTCATTCTGCACATGCTCAGTTTGGTGTGTATTGCTAGAGAGTTTTCTTTGGGAGGGTGCATGTGATCAGCACAGGGCAAACAGCACTGTCCAGAAAGAGGGTCTGGGGTCATGTAGCCTCATAGGACAATCAGGGGAGAATGAAAACTCCTCCTATAAGTCTTCTGAGATCTGTAGAAGGTTCCCAGGAGACTGTGGGAGGAAGGAGGGGGCCTAACGTCCAGCTAACTTCACCGTGGTGAACTGAGCCGGAAATGGGAGCGGGTACCTGTCAAAACCAGGTACCTGTTGCCCCCCAATAGGTGCCAAATATGGCAGTGAAGGGGGGGAGGAGGCAAACAAGCGGAGCTTCCATTTTTGGGTGGAACTCCGCTTTAAAGTGTTACTAAACCTACAACAGTAAAATCAGTCTGTATATGCAGTAAAGCGTGCTTGTTATACTCACTGTGGAACCTAAGGGGTTAATCCTCCACATTATGTGAAAAGGATCCTGTCTTCTCTGAGCCTCCCCTTGTAATGTCCCCAATCCTTCTGCTGATACTAGAGAGCTCTAGGAGTCATTCTGCACATGCTCAGTTTGGTGTGTATTGCTAGAGAGTTTTCTTTGGGAGGGTGCATGTGATCAGCACAGGGCAAACAGCACTGTCCAGAAAGAGGGTCTGGGGTCATGTAGCCTCATAGGACAATCAGGGGAGAATGAAAACTCCTCCTATAAGTCTTCTGAGATCTGTAGAAGGTTCCCAGGAGACTGTGGGAGGAAGGAGGGGGCCTAACGTCCAGCTAACTTCACCGTGGTGAACTGAGCCGGAAATGGGAGCGGGTACCTGTCAAAACCAGGTACCTGTTGCCCCCCAATAGGTGCCAAATATGGCAGTGAAGGGGGGGAGGAGGCAAACAAGCGGAGCTTCCATTTTTGGGTGGAACTCCGCTTTAAAGTGTTACTAAACCTACAACAGTAAAATCAGTCTGTATATGCAGTAAAGCATTCTTGTTGTACTCACTGTGGAACTTAAGGGGTTAATCTTGCAATGTGTAAAAAAGGCTGTTTGATCCTGTCTTCTCGGATCCTCCACTTCTTTCACTGTCCCCAGTCCATCTGCTGATAGAACAGAGCAAGCTGCACATGCTAAATTTGATCAGATACAGTGAATGCTGGGTCCTGGGAGACCTGATATAGTGAATGCAGGGTCCTGGGAGACCAGATACAGTGAATGCAGGATCTGGGGAGACCAGATATAGTGAATGCAGGGTCCTGGGAGACCAGATATAGTGAATGCAGGGTCCGGGGAGACCGGATATAGCGAATGCAGGATCCTGGGAGACCAGATATAGTGAATGCAGGGTCTGGGGAGACCAGATATAGTGAATGCAGGGTCCTGGGAGACCAGATATAGTGAATGCAGGGTCCGGGGAGACCGGATATAGTGAATGCAGGGTCCAGGGAGACCAGATATAGCGAATGCGGGGGCCGGGGAGACTGGATATAGCGAAGGCGGGGTCCAGGGAGACCGGTTATAGCGAATGCGGGGTCCGGGGAGACCAGATATAGTGAATGCGGGGTCCGGGGAGACCAGATATAGTGAATGCGGGGTCCGGGGAGACCAGATATAGTGAATGCGGGGTCCTGGGAGACCAGATATAGTGAATGTGGGGTCCTGGGAGACCAGATATAGTGAATGTGGGGTCCGGGGAGACCAGATATAGTGAATGCGGGGTCCGGGGAGACCAGATATAGTGAATGCAGGGTCTGGGGAGACCAGATATAGTGAATGCAGGGTCCGGGGAGACCAGATATAGTGAATGCTGGGTCCGGGGAGACCAGATATAGTGAATGCTGGGTCCGGGGAGACCAGATATAGTGAATGCAGGGTATGGGGAGATCAGATATAGTGAATGCAGGGTACGGGGAGATCAGATATAGTGAATGCAGGGTCCTGGGAGACTAGATATAGTGAATGCAGGGTCCTGGGAGACCAGATATAGTGAATGCAGGGTCCTGGGAGACCAGATACAGTGAATGCAGGATCTGGGGAGACCAGATATAGTGAATGCAGGGTCCTGGGAGACCAGATATAGTGAATGCAGGGTCCGGGGAGACCGGATATAGTGAATGCAGGGTCCGGGGAGACCAGATATAGTGAATGCAGGGTCCGGGGAGACCGGATATAGCGAATGCAGGGTCCAGGGAGACCGGATATAGCGAATGCAGGGTCCAGGGAGATCGGATATAGCGAAGGCGGGGTCCAGGGAGACCGGTTATAGCGAATGCGGGGTCTGGGGAGACCAGATATAGTGAATGCGGGGTCCGGGGAGACCAGATATAGTGAATGCGGGGTCCGGGGAGACCAGATATAGTGAATGCGGGGTCCTGGGAGACCAGATATAGTGAATGTGGGGTCCTGGGAGACCAGATATAGTGAATGTGGGGTCCGGGGAGACCAGATATAGTGAATGCGGGGTCCGGGGAGACCAGATATAGTGAATGCGGGGTATGGGGAGACCAGATATAGTGAATGCAGGGTCCGGGGAGACCAGATATAGTGAATGCTGGGTCCGGGGAGACCAGATATAGTGAATGCAGGGTACGGGGAGATCAGATATATTGAATGCGGGGTCCTGGGAGACCAGATATAGTGAATGCTGGGTCCGGGGAGACCAGATATAGTGAATGCTGGGTCCGGGGAGACCAGATATAGTGAATGCAGGGTACGGGGAGATCAGATATAGTGAATGCGGGGTCCTGGGAGACCAGATATAGTGAATGCGGGGTCCTGGGAGACCAGATATAGTGAATGCAGGGTCCGGGGAGATCAGATATATTGAATGCAGGGTCCGGGGAGACCAGATATAGTGAATGCGGGGTCCTGGGTTTAGTAACACTTTAGAGTGGTTTTAAAAAATACAGATTTTATTAATCTAAAATAAAAAAAACATGTTATACGTACCTGGTCTGTGCAATGGTATTGCACAGAGGGGCCCCGGACCCCTGCTGGCACTCTTTGCTCCTTCTGTTCTGTGTCTGTCAATTTTACAAGCTGATTGCTATGGGGCAGATGTGCAAATGATTTTGAGCTGAAATTTTCCTTTAAATGGAATTTCCGAGCCGTCCACTTATTACAGGCACGTGTGTAAAGTTTCTGGTAAATTAGTGATGATGGAATTTGCTGATAGTAATCGGAAGCCATTTAAAGACCCCTTCAAGGAACTTGCCATTTACTAGAGAGCAGAAATTGTCATTAGGAGGTCATTGATGAAAAAAACATATTTTTCGGTCCGGGGACACAGTTCACACAGGAGTTATTTTAACAGGATTTTTGGGTGTTAATTTTAGATTTTTGGAACAGCTAGCAATAACAACCTCATTTATTATCCTAGAGGGAGAACGACGCACACTATGTAAATAAACAGTGATGGGGAACGTGATTTCAGCACAGTTACCTCTTATCTGCCACAGCGCCTCCGCCAAAAGTCAGATCCTTTCTACTAAAATTCATGAACTCCAGTCTAAACAAAATCTTTTTTATACTTTGTAACGGCAGAGCTGTCTGCATCTCTAAATAGCATTGAAAACCCAATTCCAGCCAAAACATTTTCCTTTGTATTTGTGTAGAAAAGGGAAGGGTTCTATCCTCTGGCAGGTTTTTAGCTGCTGTTTATGTCTCTGTAGGGGAGATTTCCCTCATTTCCTGGTTTTATCAATTTTTTAAATAATGTGTTACTAGGTATTATTTTTATGAATTATTATTTTAAAATTTTATTTTTTTTTTCTATTTATATTTATGAAAAATACATAAAAATAGTAATCACTAAAAATAATAAATAGTAATAAATTATTATTTAAAAAAAAAATTAAGGTATATAAGTCTTCTTTTATTTTTCTATTTATTTTTAGACTACAATAGATTGCGTTGTGTGTTATTGTTTCATGAATTTTTTAAATAATGTGTTACTAGATATTCTTTTTATGAATTACTATTTTTATTAGTTTTCATTTACTTTGTTTCTGTGTAGAACAGGGAAGGGTTCTATCCTCTGGCAGGTTTTTCGATGCAGTTTATGTCTCTGTAGGGGAGATTTCCCTAATTTCCTGTTTTTATGAATTTTTAAAATGTGTTACTAGGTATTATTTTTATGAATTTTTAGTTTTATTAGTTTTAATTTACTCTGTTTTTGTGAAGAAAAGGGAAGGATTCTATCCTCCTGGCAGGTTTTTCGATGCAGTTTATGTCTCTGTAGGGGAGATTTCCCTCATTTCCTGTTTTTATGAATTTTTAAAATAATGCGTTTACTAGGTATTATTTTTATGAATTATTATTTTAAATTTTTTTTTCTATTTATATTTATGAAAAATACATAAAAATAGTAATCACTAAAAATAATAAATAGTAATAAATTATTATTTAAAAAAAAATTAAGGTATATAAGTCTTCTTTTATTTTTCTATTTATTTTTAGACTACAATAGATTGCGTTGTGTGTTATTGTTTTATGAATTTTTTAAATAATGTGTTACTAGATATTATTTTTATGAATTACTATTTTTATTAGTTTTCATTTACTTTGTTTCTGTGTAGAACAGGGAAGGGTTCTATCCTCTGGCAGGTTTTTCGATGCAGTTTATGTCTCTGTAGGGGAGATTTCCCTAATTTCCTGTTTTTATGAATTTTTAAAATGTGTTACTAGGTATTATTTTTATGAATTTTTAGTTTTATTAGTTTTAATTTACTCCGTTTTTGTGAAGAAAAGGGAACGATTCTATCCTCTGGCAGGTTTTTCGATGCAGTTTATGTCTCTGTAGGGGAGATTTCCCTCATTTCCTGTTTTTATCAATTTTTTAAATAATGCGTTTACTAGGTATTATTTTTATGAATTATTATTTTAAATTTTTTTTTTCTATTTATATTTATGAAAAATACATAAAAATAGTAATCACTAAAAATAATAAATAGTAATAAATTATTATTTAAAAAAAAATTAAGGTATATAAGTCTTCTTTTATTTTTCTATTTATTTTTAGACTACAATAGATTGCGTTGTGTGTTATTGTTTTATGAATTTTTTAAATAATGTGTTACTAGATATTCTTTTTATGAATTACTATTTTTATTAGTTTTCATTTACTTTGTTTCTGTGTAGAACAGGGAAGGGTTCTATCCTCTGGCAGGTTTTTCGATGCAGTTTATGTCTCTGTAGGGGAGATTTCCCTAATTTCCTGTTTTTATGAATTTTTAAAATGTGTTACTAGGTATTATTTTTATGAATTTTTAGTTTTATTAGTTTTAATTTACTCCGTTTTTGTGAAGAAAAGGGAACGATTCTATCCTCTGGCAGGTTTTTCGATGCAGTTTATGTCTCTGTAGGGGAGATTTCCCTCATTTCCTGTTTTTATGAATTTTTAAAATGTGTTACTAGGTATTATTTTTATGAATTTTTAGTTTTATTAGTTTTAATTTACTCTGTTTTTGTGAAGAAAAGGGAAGGGTTCTATCCTCTGGCAGGTTTTTTGATGCAGTTTATGTCTCTGTAGGGGAGATTTCCCTCATTTCCTGTTTTTATGAATTTTTAAAATAATGTGTTACTAGGTATTATTTTTATGAATTATTATTTAAATGTTTTTTTTCTAGTTATGTTTATGAAAAATACATAAAAATAGTAATCAATAAAAATAATAAATAGTAATTAATTATTATTTAAAAAAAAATTAAGGTATGTAAGTCTTTTTATTTTCTATTTATTTTTAGACTACAATGGATTGCGTTGTGTGTTATTGTTTTATAAATTTTTTAAATAATGTGTTACTAGATATTATTTTTATGAATTACTATTTTTATTAGTTTTCATTTACTTTGTTTCTGTGTAGAACAGGGAAGGGTTCTATCCTCTGGCAGGTTTTTCGATGCAGTTTGTCTCTGTAGGGGAGACTTCCCTAATTTCCTGTTTTTATGAATTTTTAAAATAATGTGTTACTAGGTATTATTTTTATGAATTTTTAGTTTTATTTGTTTTAATTTACTCTGTTTTTGTGAAGAAAAGGGAAGGGTTCTATCCTCTGGCAGGTTTTTTGATGCAGTTTATGTCTCTGTAGGGGAGATTTCCCTCATTTCCTGTTTTTATGAATTTTTAAAATAATGTGTTACTAGGTATTATTTTTATGAATTATTATTTAAATGTTTTTTTTCTAGTTATGTTTATGAAAAATACATAAAAATAGTAATCAATAAAAATAATAAATAGTAATTAATTATTATTTTAAAAAAAATTAAGGTATGTAAGTCTTTTTATTTTCTATTTATTTTTAGACTACAATGGATTGCGTTGTGTGTTATTGTTTTATAAATTTTTTAAATAATGTGTTACTAGATATTATTTTTATGAATTACTATTTTTATTAGTTTTCATTTACTTTGTTTCTGTGTAGAACAGGGAAGGGTTCTATCCTCTGGCAGGTTTTTCGATGCAGTTTGTCTCTGTAGGGGAGACTTCCCTAATTTCCTGTTTTTATGAATTTTTAAAATAATGTGTTACTAGGTATTATTTTTATGAATTTTTAGTTTTATTTGTTTTAATTTACTCTGTTTATGTGAAGTAAAGGGAAGGGTTCTATCCTCTGGCAGGTTTTTCGCTGCAGTTTATGTCTCTGTAGGGGAGATTTCCCTCATTTCCTGGTTTTATCAAATTTTTAAATAACGCGTTACTAGGTATTATTTTTATGAATTATTATTTTAAAATTTTATTTATTTTTTTCTATTTATATTTATGAAAAATACATAAAAATAGTAGTCACTAAAAATAATAAATAGTAATAAATTATTATTTAAAAAAAATTAAGGTATGTAAGTCTTCTTTTATTTTTCTATTTATTTTTAGACTTCAATAGATTGCGTTGTGTGTTATTGTTTTATGAATGTTTTAAATAATGTGTTACTATGTATTATTTTTATTAATTTTTAGTTTTATTAATTTTAATTTACTTTTTGTTTTTGTGTAGAACAGGGAAGGGTTCTATCCTCTGGCAGGTTTTTCGCTGCAGTTTATGTCTCTGTAGGGGAGATTTCCCTCGTTTCCTGTTTGTACAGGAAGTGATGGCAGATCTCTGCAATGGAGTCACGAACAAAAAAACAAAAACACGTTTTCAGAGGTGAAGGTTTAGAATGGCTGACAATATTTTTGTGCTGTTTGTGCTTTTCTGTCCTGGCGATAAGCTCTCCTCCCTGTATGGGTATCACGGGCACAGGAAGGAAGGGGAAATCTCCCCAACAGGAGACACAAGCAAAAACAAAATGCAGAAATTTAAATGCGTCCTCATTCTACCTCATTCTCTTTTTTTTTTTTTTTTTTTTTTAAGCTCATAAAATGCTGGATAAAAAAAAAACAAAAAACGCTGGATAAAAAAGCTGGTAGTAGTGTTTAGAAGCATTTAGGAACTTTAGTGTTTTATTAGTGTTTTAATGGGACTCTTAGGGACTCTTTAATGACTGGCATAGTGCCACTGGATTGGTGTAAGGCCAATGTGGTGCCAATATTTAAAAAGGGGTCAAAATCATTACCAAGTAATTATAGACCTGTTAGTTTAACTTCTATAGTTGGGAAGATACTGGAGAGTTTAATAAAAGACCACATAGATGAGTTATTGCTGGGAAAAAATATTTTAGGCGACAGACAGCATGGAATCATGAAAGACAGAAGTTGTCAAACAAATCTGATTTCTTTTTATGAGGAGGTGAGCAAAACCTTGGACAGGGGGGTGGTGGTGGACGTGGTATACTTGGACAGAGGGGTGGTGGTGGACGTGGTATACTTGGACAGAGGGGTGGTGGTGGACATGGTATACTTGGACAGAGGGGTGGCGGTGGACGTGGTATACTTGGACAGAGGGGTGGCGGTGGACGTGGTATACTTGGACAGAGGGGTGGCGGTGGACATGATATACTTGGACAGAGGGGTGGCGGTGGACGTGGTATACTTGGACAGAGGGGTGGTGGTGGACATGGTATACTTGGACAGAGGTGTGGCGGTGGACGTGGTATACTTGGATAGAGCGGTGGTGGTGGACGTGGTATACTTGGACAGAGAGGTGGCGGTGGACGTGGTATGCTTGGACAGAGGGGTGGCGGTGGACGTGGTATACTTGGACAGAGAGGTGGCGGTGGACGTGGTATGCTTGGATTTTGCAAAAGCGTTTGACACAGTTCCCCACACATGGCTAATGTGTAAGGTAAAGTCTACAGGCTTGGAAAAATCTGTATGTAAATGGATAGAAAACTGGCTAAAAGATGGTATTCAGAGAGTAGTGGTTAATGATTTATACTCTGAATGGTCTAGGGGTGTCAGTGGTGTACCCCAAGGTTCAGTGTTGGGACCCTTACTTTTTAATATATTTATAAACAATATAGGGTCTGGGATTATAAATCCCATTTCAGTCTTTGCAGATGACACCAAGCTGTGCAGTGGAATAACGTCCTTACAGGATGTCTCCAATCTACAAGCCGACCTCAATGCTCTGTGTAATTGGGCAACTATGTGGCAAATGAGGTTTAATGTTGATAAATGTAAGGTTCTGCACTTGGGGGCTAAGAATATGCATGCATCATAAATACTAGGGGGGGGTACAACTGGGGGAATCAATGGTGGAGAAGGATCTGGGGGTTCTGGTAGATCACAAGCTTAATAATGGCAGCAATGCCAAGCTGCGGGTTCTAAAGCGAGCAAAATCCTCTCTTGTATTAAAAGAGGTATAGACTCCAGAGAGAGATATCGTATTACCCCGGTACAAATCATTAGTAAGACCTCATCTGGAATATGCAGTTCAGTTTTGGGCACCAATTCACAAAAAGAACATTGGGGAACTGGAGAAAGTACAGAGAAGGGCAACCAAACTGATAAGAGGCATGGAGGAGATCAGCTATGATGAAAGATTAGAGGAACTGAATTTATTCTCTCTTGAGAAGAGGAGATTAAGGGGGATATGATCTCCATGTATAATACATAAGGGGGGGATATGATCTCCATGTATAATACATGAGGGGGGATATGATCTCCATGTATAATACATAAGGGGGGATATGATCACCATGTATAATACATAAGGGGGGGATATGATCTCCATGTATAATACATAAGGGGGGATATGATCTCCATGTATAATACATAAGGGGGGATATGATCTCCATGTATAATACATAAGGGGGATATGATCTTCATGTATAATACATAAGGGGGGATATGATCTCCATGTATAATACACAAGGGGGATATGATCACCATGTATAATACATAAGGGGGGATATGATCTCCATGTATAATACACAAGGGGGATATGATCACCATGTATAATACATAAGGGGGGATATGATCTCCATGTATAATACACAAGGGGGATATGATCACCATGTATAATACATAAGGGGGGATATGATCTCCTTGTATAATACATAAGGGGGATATGATCTCCATGTATAATACATAAGGGGGGATATGATCTCCATGTATAATACATAAGGGGGATATGATCTCCATGTATAATACATAATGGGGGGATATGATCACCCACCATGTATAATACATGAGGGGGGATATGATCTCCATGTATAATACATAAGGGGGGGATATGATCACCCACCATGTATAATACATAAGGAGGGATATGATCACCATGTATAATACATAAGGGGGGGGGATATGATCTCCATGTATAATACATAAGGGGGGATATGATCACCATGTATAATACATAAGGGGGGGATATGATTTCCATGTATAATACATAAGGGGGGATATGATCAACATGTACAAAGGGGGATATGATACCCATGTATAATTCATAAGGGGGATATGAGCTTCATGTATAATACATAAGGGGGGATATGATCACCATGTATAATACATAAGGGGGGATATGATCTCCATGTATAATACACAAGGGGGATATGATCACCATGTATAATACATAAGGGGGGATATGATCTCCATGTATAATACATAAGGGGGATATGATCTCCATGTATAATACATAAGGGGGGGATATAATCACCCACCATGTATAATACATGAGGGGGGATAAGATCTCCATGTATAATACATAAGGGGGGATATGATCACCCACCATGTATAATACATAAGGGGGGATATGATCTCCATGTATAATACATAAGGGGGGATATGATCTCCATGTATAATACATAAGGGGGGATATGATCTCCATGTATAATACATAAGGGGGATATGATCTCCATGTATAATACATAATGGGGGGATATGATCACCCACCATGTATAATACATGAGGGGGGATATGATCTCCATGTATAATACATAAGGGGGGGATATGATCACCCACCATGTATAATACATAAGGAGGGATATGATCACCATGTATAATACATAAGGGGGGGGATATGATCTCCATGTATAATACATAAGGGGGGATATGATCACCATGTATAATACATAAGGGGGATATGATTTCCATGTATAATACATAAGGGGGGATATGATCAACATGTACAAAGGGGGATATGATACCCATGTATAATTCATAAGGGGGATATGAGCTTCATGTATAATACATAAGGGGGATATGATCACCATGTATAATACATAAGGGGGGATATGATCACCATGTATAATACATAAGTGGGGAAATGATCACCATGTATAATACATAAGGGGGGATATGATCTCCATGTATAAATACATAAGGGGGGATATGATCTCCATGTATAATACATAAGGGGGGATATGTTCTCCATGTATAATACGCAAGGGGCGATATGTTCTCCATGTATAATACACAAGGGGGGATATGTTCTCCATGTATAATACACAAGGGGGGATATGTTCTCCATGTATAATACACAAGGGGGGATATGTTCTCCATGTATAATACACAAGGGGGGATATGTTCTCCATGTATAATACACAAGGGGGGATATGATCTCCATGTATAATACACAAGGGGGGATATGATCTCCATGTATAATACACAAGGGGGGATACGATCTCCATGTATAATACACAAGGGGGGATACGATCTCCATGTATAATACATAAGGGGGGGATATGATTTCCATGTATAATACATAAGGGGGGATATGATCAACATGTACAAAGGGGGATATGATACCCATGTATAATTCATAAGGGGGATATGAGCTTCATGTATAATACATAAGGGGGGATATGATCACCATGTATAATACATAAGGGGGGATATGATCTCCATGTATAATACACAAGGGGGATATGATCACCATGTATAATACATAAGGGGGGATATGATCTCCATGTATAATACATAAGGGGGATATGATCTCCATGTATAATACATAAGGGGGGGATATAATCACCCACCATGTATAATACATGAGGGGGGATAAGATCTCCATGTATAATACATAAGGGGGGATATGATCACCCACCATGTATAATACATAAGGGGGGATATGATCTCCATGTATAATACATAAGGGGGGATATGATCTCCATGTATAATACATAAGGGGGGATATGATCTCCATGTATAATACATAAGGGGGATATGATCTCCATGTATAATACATAATGGGGGGATATGATCACCCACCATGTATAATACATGAGGGGGGATATGATCTCCATGTATAATACATAAGGGGGGGATATGATCACCCACCATGTATAATACATAAGGAGGGATATGATCACCATGTATAATACATAAGGGGGGGGGATATGATCTCCATGTATAATACATAAGGGGGGATATGATCACCATGTATAATACATAAGGGGGATATGATCTCCATGTATAATACATAAGGGGGATATGATCTCCATGTATAATACATAAGGGGGGGATATAATCACCCACCATGTATAATACATGAGGGGGGATAAGATCTCCATGTATAATACATAAGGGGGGATATGATCACCCACCATGTATAATACATAAGGGGGGATATGATCTCCATGTATAATACATAAGGGGGGATATGATCTCCATGTATAATACATAAGGGGGGATATGATCTCCATGTATAATACATAAGGGGGATATGATCTCCATGTATAATACATAATGGGGGGATATGATCACCCACCATGTATAATACATGAGGGGGGATATGATCTCCATGTATAATACATAAGGGGGGGATATGATCACCCACCATGTATAATACATAAGGAGGGATATGATCACCATGTATAATACATAAGGGGGGGGGATATGATCTCCATGTATAATACATAAGGGGGGATATGATCACCATGTATAATACATAAGGGGGATATGATTTCCATGTATAATACATAAGGGGGGATATGATCAACATGTACAAAGGGGGATATGATACCCATGTATAATTCATAAGGGGGATATGAGCTTCATGTATAATACATAAGGGGGGATATGATCACCATGTATAATACATAAGTGGGGAAATGATCACCATGTATAATACATAAGGGGGGATATGATCTCCATGTATAAATACATAAGGGGGGATATGATCTCCATGTATAATACATAAGGGGGGATATGTTCTCCATGTATAATACGCAAGGGGCGATATGTTCTCCATGTATAATACACAAGGGGGGATATGTTCTCCATGTATAATACACAAGGGGGGATATGTTCTCCATGTATAATACACAAGGGGGGGATATGTTCTCCATGTATAATACACAAGGGGGGATATGTTCTCCATGTATAATACACAAGGGGGGATATGATCTCCATGTATAATACACAAGGGGGGATATGATCTCCATGTATAATACACAAGGGGGGATACGATCTCCATGTATAATACACAAGGGGGGATACGATCTCCATGTATAATACATAAGGGGGGGATACGATCTCCATGTATAATACATAAGGGGGGGGATACGATCTCCATGTATAATACATAAGGGGGGGATACGATCTCCAGGTGTAATACATAAGGGGGGGATACGATCTCCAGGTGTAATACATAAGGGGGGATACGATCTCCATGTATAATACATAAGGGGGGATATGATCTCCATGTATAATGCATAAGGGGGGATATGATCTCCATGTATAATGCATAAGGGGGATATGATCTCCATGTATAATGCATAAGGGGGGATATAATCTCCATGTATAATACATAAGGGGGGGATATGATCACCATGTATAATACATAAGGGGGATATGATCACCATGTATAATACATAAGGGGGATATGATCACCATGTATAATACATAAGGGGGGATATGATCACCATGTATAATACATAGGGGCGATATGATCTCCATGTATAATACATAGGGGGGGATATGATCTCCATGTATAATACATAAGGGGGGATATGATCTCCATGTATAATACATAAGGGGGGATATGATCACCATGTATAATACATAAGGGGGGATATGATCACCATGTATAATACATAAGGGGGGATATGATCACCATGTATAATACATAGGGGGGATATGATCTCCATGTATAATACATAAGGGGGATATGATCTCCATGTATAATGCATAAGGGGGGATATAATCTCAATGTATAATGCGTAAGGGGGGATATTATCACCATGTATAATACATAAGGGGGGATATGATCTCCATGTATAATACATAAGGGGGATATGATCTCCATGTATAATACATAAGGGGGGGATATGATCTCCATGTATAATACATAAGGGGGATATGATCTCCATGTATAATACATAAGTGGGATATGATCTCCATGTATAATACATAAGGGGGGATATGATCTCCATGTATAATACATAAGGGGGATATGATCTCCATGTATAATACATAAGGGGGGGATATGATCTCCATGTATAATACATAAGGGGGGATATGATCTCCATGTATAAATACATCAGTGGTTCATATAGTGAACTCGGTGTAGAGCTATTCACCCTGAGGTCATCACAGAGGACAAGGGGGCACTCTTTACGTCTGGAGGAAAAGAAATGTAATCTCCAAACATGGAAAGGTTTCTTTACAGTGAGAGCTGTGAAAATGTGGAATAGACTCCCTCAAGAGTTGTTTCTGGCTAGCTCAGTGGATTGCTTAAAAAAAGTCCTGGATTCTTTCTTGGACACACAGAATATAACTGGATACTAACATTTATAGGAAGAGTCAGGGGCGGCCTGACCATTTGGAAACTCTGGCACTGCCTGAGGGTCCAGGGTCAGTAGGGGGCCCCATGAGATGCCCCTGGTACCTTTTTTATAGGCTTTTTTGAGTTTGGGCAAGGACACAGGGGCCCCATTATTCCCTATTGCCTGGGGGCCCCCTGAGTTGTCAGTCCTCCCCTGGGTAAAGTTGATCCAGGGAATATCTGATTGCCTCTCAGAGGATCAGGAAGGCATTTTTTCCCCTGCAGGAGCAGGGGAAAACCTTAAGAGGGGTTATCTCTTACATGCGCATGATTGTGCATCTGGTGAGTGCGCAGTCTTTTATCAGTTTTGGACACCATCACCTTTTGAATATACCGCTAGGATCCTTGTGATCTTTCTCACCACATCTACTGGAATATTGTGGACTGTATACTCACATGTAATACTGAACAGTCACGGCGCAGTGACACGGGTATTCAATACATGTGTGGACGGTTTTTCCTTTTGCACTTTCTTTATGCCCTATGGTGTGTTACATATAGATGTCATAGAAACTAGTGAGCACACCAAGTCACAAGACTGATTAACCATGTATCTGCCTATATTTACTGTGTCTATGATCTTTTAGCGCTGCACCCTTCGTTTATCTAACAAATAACATACACATATATGGTATCGCTGCGATCATCAAGAGCTGGAGAATTTATTTTGGGTTGTTCTTTGGTGGTAGGTTATGGTAGTAACCAGAAACGCACAGCTAAATAAAAAAAAATATTTGTTTTTTAATATTTTGGGTCAGTTTTGCTTTGATAATAAAAAAAAAATCAGGAGATATCAATTACCATTTACCACCAAATGAAAGCACAATTTGTCCTGAAAAAAATGCGGTATAATTCAGCTGGATGTACAAAGTAGTTGTGGTGATATGTACAGTTTTAGGTGATATGTACAGTTTTGATATGTACAGTTTTATGCACATTGCAAAATTGTGCTTAGGCATTTAGATTTGTTTTAGGCATGAAGGGGTTAACTTCTAGGAGCAGAAATAAAATGCTGATAACAGCTTCTAGGAGCTTAAAAATCGCTAGTGTGCATGGAGCCTAAATCTGATAAAAGTGTGGGCTTTAGACTGTGCATTTGTATAGACTTGTAGATGTTAGATAGATTTGTATACATCATTATACTGGCTGCTCCAGATCCTCTTCACAGCAGCCATGGAAGAGGCGGGTCAGCATTCTGAGCCAATCAAGGCTCTATTGCCGGCCAGCATTGTTGCAGGATAGGGCACTCATGGATCTTCCCAGCAGTGTACTGCTTCTTATCCAATCAGCTTGGGATAGGGGTTTGACCAAGGAATATTACATAACTGAAACTGACAAGTGTGATGTCATTGAGCTGGCTGTGCTGTCTGGCAGGGATGTCTGGAGCACAATTCTGGCTGAACAACATTTCATTTCTTTTGGCTAACTGGAGCCACTGAAGGAGGGGGATTGAAGTTCTGCTGCAAGTGTAATCTGCTTATATTTTTCCTTTCATGGTTGAACCTTGGCCCAGTCATCACTGGGTCTCTGTGCTTCACTATGCAATGCAGGTAGATCATAGCTGGTGGGAGAGACTGGCAGGGTGCTATACATGGCTTCCTCAGTTCATCCTTCCTCAGTTCTCCTCCCAAGAGCCCCCAGCCCTGATGCGTGCAGTGGGTTGGCTCTTAGGGAGGGAAGATATGCAATAATAAAAATCCCTTGATGGGTGGATGTCAGTCTTGAAGAGTGAGCATTTCTAGACAGACACATTTGCATGTGACCTGGCCTAGGTAACCCCCCCCCCCCATGTCATCTGTGATTGAAAGGGGTGAGACAGGAACAGTCAGCTGGGGAGGAAAGGGCCTCCTGATCAGGGGCGGACTGACAACTCACGGGGCCCCCCGGGCAATAGGGCATCATAGGGTCCCTGTGTCCTTGCCCAAACTCAAAAAAGCCTATGAAAAAGCTACCAGGGGCATCTCATGGGGCCCCCTACTGGCCCCGGGCCCTCAGGCAGTGCCCGAGTTTCCAAATGGTCAGTCTACCCCTGCTCCTGATAGGAGGAGAAAGCAGAGTGAGCAGAGCGATGACCTGATCAGTCTTCTGCTTCTCCTCCTCTATCCAACCAGCAGGTTGGGGGGTGGAAAAAGGACCCCCATGCATGCGTTATCTGTAAGGACTGTCATCCTCATGGCTCTTCAATCTGGCAGAGCTGTGTAAATCTTAGAACTGGATGAACGGCAAGTAAAACAGTTGCCAGATATCTGTTCGATCTGTGCCTTTAGCTGTTTGCCTACAGGTTTAGGACCATTTAGCACAGTGGCTAAATGGTTAGCACTTCCACCTGGCAGTACTAGGGTCATTGGTTCGTAATCCCAACCACAGCACCACCTGCCTGGAGTTTGCATGTTCTCCCTGTGCCTGCGTGGGTTTCCTCCGAGAACGCTGGTTTCCTCCCACAGACATGCTGGTAGGTAAATTGGCTCCTGTCTATATTGTCCCTAGTATGTGTATGTATGAATGTAAGTTAGGGACCTTAGATTGTACGCCCCTTGAGGGTTAGGGACTGATGTGAATGTACAATATATATGTAAAGCGCTGTGTAAATTGACGGCGCTATATAAGTACCTGAAATAAATAAAAAATAATCATAAAAAAATAATTTGGTGTAACGATTCTCCTTTTTCCTCCAGCTATTTGACAGAGAGCTGTGTGTGCGCCAGCTTCGGTACTCGGGAATGATGGAGACCATCCGAATCCGCCGGGCTGGGTACCCCATACGTTACACCTTCGTGGAGTTTGTGGATCGATATCGAGTGTTAATGCCAGGAGTGAAGCCGGCCTACAAACAGGTGCTGTATAGGAGGCAGAATGGGCGTCTGGGTATACATTGGAATCATTCGCTGTGCGGTCTATGACCACCAGTCCTCATGCACACGGGACGTTTTCACAACGCCGCTAACGTTAGATGTGTAAAGTCACGGTAAAAATGTTTTTCTCTGCTGCGTTTACAAAACGAATAAATAACAAAGACTTCATGGTTCCAGCACCTATTATCCACTCCCTTATATACCTTAGGTGTTTTGTATTGGTGTCAGTGGAAGGAATAGTGCCCCATAATTGGTGTCAGTGGGAGGAATAGTGCCCCATAATTGGTGTCAGTGGGAGGAATAGTGCCCCATAATTGGTGTCAGTAGAAGGAATAGTGCCCCATAATTGGTGTCAGTGGGAGGAATAGTGCACCATAATTGGTGTCAGTAGAAGGAATAGTGCCCTGTTATTGGTGTCAGTGGAAGGAATAGTGCCCTGTTATTGGTGTCAGTGGAAGGAATAGTGCCCCATAATTGGTGTCAGTGGGAGGAATAGTGCACCATAATTGGTGTCAGTAGAAGGAATAGTGCCCTGTTATTGGTGTCAGTGGAAGGAATAGTGCCCCATAATTGGTGTCAGTGGGAGGAATAGTGCACCATAATTGGTGTCAGTAGAAGGAATAGTGCCCTGTTATTGGTGTCAGTGGAAGGAATAGTGCCCTGTTATTGGTGTCAGTGGAAGGAAGAGTGCCCCGTCATTTGTGTCAGTGGAAGGAATAGTGCCTCTTCATTTGTGTCAGTGGAAGGAATAGTGCCCTGTTATTGGTGTCAGTGGAAGGAAGAGTGCCCCATCATTTGTGTCAGTGGAAGGAATAGTGCCTCTTCATTTGTGTCAGTGGAAGGAAGAGTGCCCTGTTATTGGTATCAGTGGGAGGAATAGTGCCCCATCATTGGTGTCAGCGGGAGGAATAGTGCCCCATCATTGGTATCAGTGGGAGGAATATTGCCCCATCATTGCTATCAGTGGGAGGAATAGGGCCCCATTGTTGGTATCAGTGGGAGGAATAGTGCCCCATCATTGGTATCAGTGGGAGGAATAATGCCCCATCATTGGTGTCAGTGGGAGGAATAGTGCCCCATCATTGGTATCAGTGGGAGGAATAGTGCCCCATTGTTGGTATCAGTGGAAGGAATAGTCCCCGTTATTGGTGTCAGTGGAAGGAAGAGTGCCCTGTTATTGGTGTCAGTGAAAGGAATAGTGCCCGTTATTGGTGTCAGTGAAAGGAATAGTGCCCCGTTATTGGTGTCAGTGGAAGGAATGGTGCCCCGTTATTGGTATCAGTGGAAAGAATAGTGCCCCGTTATTGGTGTCAGTGGAAGGAATGGTGCCCCGTTATTCGTATCAGTGGGAGGAATAGTGCCCCATCATTGGTATCAGTGGGAGGAATAGTGCCCCATTGTTGGTATCAGTGGGAGGAATAGTGCCCCATCATTGGTATTAGTGGGAGGAATAGTGCCCCATCATTGGTATCAGTGGGAGGAATAGGGCCCCATTGTTGGTATCAGTGGAAGAAATAGTGCCCCATTGTTGGTATCAGTGGAAGGAATAGTGCCCCATCATTGGTATCAGTGGGAGGAATAGTGCCCCATCATTGGTGTCAGTGGGAGGAATAGTGCCCCATCATTGGTATCAGTGGGAGGAATAGTGCCCCATCATTGGTGTCAGTGGGAGGAATAGTGCCCCGTTATTGGTGTCAGTGGAAGGAATAGTGCCCCATCATTGGTGTCAGTGGGAGGAATAGTGCCCCATCATTGGTGTCAGTGGAAGGAACAGTACCCTATTATTGGTATCAGTGGAAGGAATAGTGCTCCGTTATTGGTGTCAGTGGAAGGAATAGTGCCCCATCATTGGTGTCAGTGGAAGGAATAGTGCCCCTTCATTTGTGTCAGTGGAAGGAATAGTGCCCTGTTATTGGTGTCAGAGGAAGGAATAGTACCCTATTATTGGTGTCAGTGGAAGGAATAGTGCCCCATTATTGGTAATGGTGGGAGGAATAGTTTTCCAACGTTTCTCTCCGATGAAAGAAGTATGCCCCATTGTGAAGTGAATGGAAAATACCACAAACTGCACTCTCAACTTTCTAATACACCAAGAATTATATAACCAATGTATAAATAAATTTAAATAAACATATAAATAAAGTAATTAAAAAATATATAATTAAAATTAAAAATATATATATTTTTATATTTTATATTTTTTATTTTATTTTAATTTTATATGTTTTAATGTTTATTTAAATTTATTTATACATTGGTTATATAATTTTTGGTGTATTAGAAGGTTGAGAGTTTTGTGGTATTTTCCATTCACTTCACATATTGTTTAATTAATTTGAAAATAAGCTCCATAAATAATTTGTCTAAGGATCACATTCATGAGGAGTGATGTTACAGGCTATTGGATGGATTGATAGATTTACATCGTTTCCATTTTTTCACTTATATATTTAATATTTACAAAAGTATGCCCCATTGTTGGTGTCAGTGGAAGGAATAGTGCCCCGGTATTGGTGTAAGTGGAAGGGATAGTGCCCCATTATTGGTGTCAGTGGAAGGAATGGTACCCCGTATTTGGTGTCAGTGGAAGGGATAGTGCCCCGTATTTGGTGTCAGTGGAAGGGATAGTGCCCCGTTATTGGTGTCAGTGGAAGGAATAGTGCCCCGTATTTGGTGTCAGTGTGCCCCGTTATTGGTGTCAGTGGAAGGAATAGTGCCCTGTTATTGGTGTCAGTGTGCCCCGTTATTGGTGTCAGTGGAAGGGATAGTGCCCCGTTATTGGTGTCAGTGGAAGGAATAGTGCCCCTTCATTTGGTGTCAGTGGAAGGGATAGTGCCCCGTTATTGGTGTCAGTGGAAGGAATAGTGCCCCTTCATTTGGTGTCAGTGGAAGGGATAGTGCCCCATTATTGGTAATGGTGGGAGGAATAGTGTTCCAATGTTTATATCCGATGAAAGAAGCATTCCCCATTGTTGGTGCCAGTGGATGCAATAGGGCAGCACCATTGGTGTCAGTGGTAGGAATAGTACTCCACTTTTGGCGTCAGACGAAAGAATGGTGCTTCATCATTGTTGTCAATAGGAGGAATAATGCCATGTATCAATGAGAGGAAGAATGCCCCAAGAGCTGGATAAAGGCAAGCAAAGAGCCGCAACTGGCCCACGGGCCGCAGTTTGGAGGTCACTGGTCTATGGGGATTCAAAAGCAGCTGAAGTAGGTCATCTATACTTGCAACAAAGTCTGAAGGATCTCACAAACATCTCATCTGCCCATCAACGCTCATTGACACGGGTCCCAAATCGCAGGGCTGGATGGACAGAATTATAAATCCATTGATAGGTTAACCGTTTCCTTATTGTATTTCATCTGTGAATTTGACTGTTTGCTCGGAATTCTGCTTTACAATAGATGTTTACATCCTCAGCCTGGGTTCCCATTGATGCGGTGCAGAATTTGCAGCGGTTTCTGTGCCAATTCCGCACCGCATCACAATCGCACCCCGTTCATGGGAACCGCTGCGGGTGTGTATGTTAAGTTAACAACACACTGAAATCGGTCCGCAAAACGCGGTGCAATGTGCAGAATCGGATCGTATAGGTGTCAATACCGAATGTATGGTTCAAATCGCACTGCACAGAATTTGCATGTGATTTGCACAGGAATTGCAGTGCGGTGCCTGTGCGAATCACGTGATAAGCTGCACCACACAAGTGTGAACCCGGGCTAAATGAATGACATTGAGTTTATTAAAGCAGTGTATATCATAGCCAGTAGATTTTATTAATAAAATGCTTCACTTCTACTCCTAGTAGATGGGTATCCTACTCCCGGAACGTTGGATATCAGCCTCACTGTTCTGATTTATAGGTGACATTAGGGTCAATTCACAATGCTTTACATGAGCTACAGGGGCGGACTGACAAATCATGGGGCCCCCGGGCAATAGGGGATCATGGGGCCCTGTGTCCTTGCCCAAACTCAAAAAAGCCTATGAAAAAGGTACCAGGGGCATCTCATGGGGCCCCCTACTGACCCCGGGCCCTCGGGCAGTGCCCGAGTTTCCAAATGGTCAGTCTACCCCTGCTCCTGATAGGAGGAGAAAGCAGAGTGAGCAGAGCGATGACCTGATCAGTCTTCTGCTTCTCCTCCTCTATCCAACCAGCAGCATGGACCCCCATGCATGCATTATCTGTAAGGACTGTCATCCTCATGGCTCTTCAATCTGGCAGAGCTGTGTAAATCTTAGAACTGGATGAACGGCAGGTAAAACAGTTGCCAGATATCTGTTCGATCTGTGCCTTTAGCTGTTTGCCCAGAGGTTTAGGACCATTTAGCACAGTGGCTAAATGGTTAGCACCTCCACCTGGCAGTACTAGGGTTGTTGGTTCGTAATCCCAACCACCTGGAATTTGCATGTTCTCCCTGTGCCTGCGTTTCCAAATGGTCAGTCCGTCCCTGATGAGCTATATTCTAGGATTTGAATCACATTGATCACAAAGTAATGTTAAGGCTCCGAAGTCATGCAATTTCCATTGCGGCTTTGATGCAACTTTTGAATGGCTGCGACTTGGATGCGACTTTGGCTGTATACTTTGGCTTTGACTGTTGCACAGCCGTCACATTGATAACATAAAAATAGGACTTTCACGTGACTTTTACATAGTTACATAGTTAGTCCAGCTGAAAAAAGACAAAAGTCCAGGTCAACCATTGAGAGTTTACATTGCAGTCTATGGCACTCAAGTCGCATTAAAGTCGCATCAAAGTTGTGCAAAAACCTTTTTAGATTTGCTGCAATTTAAGTTGCGTAGATCTGAACGGATGACAGTGGAGGTTTCCCTTGAATGTTCTAAACGTATTACTTTATATTTTGATTTAATTTCCAGGGAGACTTGCGTGGAACGTGTCAGCGCATCGCCGAATGTGTTTTGGGAAAGGATGACGATTGGCAGATTGGCAAAACAAAGATCTTCTTAAAGGTATTTAAATAACAAGCAAAAACATTGTTTCTTAACCCCTTCACGCCGGCGCCTCCTGGGCCTTTAAGAGTTTCAGAAGCCGGGAGGTGGGGTTTAGGGTCATGTGACCGCCGTCACGGCAGTCACATGATCGGGAAAGGTCCCGATCGAAAGAGATCGGGACCTTTCCGTGAGTACCGGACATGTGTGCTGGGAGCGCACAGGGCGTGCGCTCTCGGCACATATGTCCTTTTTTAATAGAGCATAAATGTGCGGCCGCTTGGCATCTAGGACCAGACGCCGGGAGGCTAAATAGACTTAGGCTGGCCATACACTATACAATTTTCCTACAATTTTCTGCCCAATGTCCTTTAGATTTACCTTCAACTATGTAGTGCAAGGGCCTGCCTAATTGGATACGACTGAAAGTGTTGTTAGGTTTGACTTCATATTATATGGTTTTTGGTAAATCTAAACCAAAAATCTCATGAAAATTGTGTAATGTATGGCCAACCTTATTTCATGTGGCAATACAGGGAGTAATGGTGGGATGCAAAGTGCAATAACCAAATGCAACATATCTATAGCCAGATCGGTGATAAAGGCTGGCCATACATTATACAATTTTCTTGAGATTTTTGGTTTAGATTTGCCAAAAACCATATAATATGAGCAAAGTGATCCTGTCAGCATAGGGTCCCATTGTATATACTCACCTTTCCAGCAGTCCCTTTATTGAGACCCTCTATCTTCACTGCTTGCGTGTCTCTTCAAGTATTTCATGCTTCTGGAATATCTGCTCCCCTGCTGCCTGCTTTGGTTTCTCCTACAGGAAATTTGAGCTGGATGGAGAAACTAATGTGGGCAGAGGGGGAGCAAGTATTACATACCAGGGGCAGACTGACAACTCATGGGGCCCCCGGGCAATAGGGGATAATGGGGCCCCTGTGTCCTTGCCCAAACTCAAAACAGCCTATGAAAAAGGTACCAGGGGCATCTCATGGGGCTCCCTACTGACCCCGGGCCCTCAAGCAGTGCCCGAGTTTCCAAATGGTCAGTCCGCCCCTCTTCCATACAGACCTGGAGCATGACCGACCACTTTCAGTGGCCAGGGAGCAGCCAATAGGCAGCATTTGAACAAACAGGCCACTTCAAAAGTATGTGTATTCCCTTTTTTTTAATAGATATTATATTAAATACAAAGTGACCCTGAGTCACTTAAAAGCGACTTTGCCAATTCAAAGCATAATGGCAGGTTCTCTTGAAAAAAAAAAAAAAAACAACCACTGATGCTCACCTGCAGTGCATTTTGCTGCTATTCCATTGCCTGGTTTGAGACTTTAATGAGTATTTCAAGGTATGGGGGAGCATATGGTCTCCTCCCCATACTCCCAGGATGCAATGCTTGAGCTGGAATGGTCAATCACCAGGCCTGACCACTGTCACGTGAGGAATGGAGGGAAGTCATCAACACAGTGTAAGCTCCAATACAGAGCTTGCACAGGGTTTGCAACTTTGTTGGAGGATCGTAGGGAATATCAAGGACTGGAGGGTTATTCTTTCTAGAGAGCCTATTACTTTGTCTTGAATGATTGCTAGTAATTCGGTGGCCAGTCTTCCTTTAGGTGCCTGTGTGCTTTCTTCTTTCATTCAGAAGACCCTGATACTTTGAAAATCAGTGGTGTATTACCTGAAACAGGGACTTTTCCCATTCATATGTTCTCCCCACATCACCCTACTGGGTAGCAAGCCCACCTTTTTGTAGCACTACCCCCTTAGGCGTTGCTAAGTTTTGGGTCCCCCTATAGTCCTGCACAGCCAGGCAACATGCATTTCCTTCCAGACTTGTACTAAAGAGACAGTAAACAGTCCTTGAGCTTGTTTATTTTTTTGGTTTTAATAGGGGATTGATAACTTGGATGGGGTTGAGGGATACATGGAGTGCCCAAGGAACTGTAAAAATCAGGACAACTTCCTGGAACTATTTACAAGTAGTCAGAAGGGGTTTTCTCTTCTGTTCTTGGAGAGGTAGCCAGCCTCTCCTTGTGTACCACCTCGGACCCCAGATGAAATCTCTTCACCCAGCTGCCCAAGGGAATCCATGGCCAAGAGGTCCCAGAAGCTGCCACTTTAAATGAAAGCAGTCCCAGATGGGGGCTAGTCATGTTTCCCATCCGAATGCCCTTTCCTCTTATCCAGCCCAGGGGGTGTGGGGTTACTCACTCAGTCTCTCCTGCAAGTTTGTGGGTTGGTGGCTGCCTTCAGGCCTTACACTGGGCTGGCTCCTTCCCTGCTTTCCAGGTTGTCCTTTCTTATGGGACAATGAGACTGAGAGATCGTCCCTTCCAGCTCCTACAACTGTAGGTAGGCCCCTATCCTTGACCCCCTCCTAGGCTCCACACTTCATTCTGCTCACTCCATCAAACTCAAACTCTCCTGCTGCTGAGCAGGTTCAGCCACTCTTAAGGGCTGTCCTGACCCCATGCCAAGCTTCCTGTTTGGGGATTGGTCAGGATCCCCTAAGAGCGCAGACCAGCTCCTTTTCATCATGGCCCACTGAATTTTAGAGACTTCTCCAAGTCTCTAGATCAGGGGGAGGTATCAGTGAGCTGATCTGCAGAACTTCTCTCAGCCCTAACCCAATTTTGACCCCTCGGAGTATTCCACCAGGCAGCTATTCAGTCTCTAACTAAAAAAAAAATATTCAACTAGCTCCCCCTAGCTTTCCTAGGAGGGTGCTACATTTTATTGGGTGATGGGGGGCACGATTTCAAAGGAGGCAACCAGCTGTCCTTGAGCCTTACATGCCTACAGATGCTTCTGAAAGACCTTGGAGACCTTTGTGCTTTTGCCACCCCTCTGGTGCTAGAGTCATTGATGAAACGTGTGAATAAACCTGTGTGCGTGGCTGAGGATTGAAGATTGTGGGGAAACCTTGACAGTATTCTTGCAGCTCCTGCGGGAGTAACGCTACATATGGAAGGAGGTGGAGTAGACTGGCTCAAGATCAATGGACGTCACCGTTTCATGCTAGGTTCACCCTAAATGGAACATGTTGCTTTGCCATGCATAGACAAGGAAAAGGTTCCTGTTAAGGCAAGTTTCACATCTGTGCATTGCGGTAATGCCGGTGTTTTACCGTGAATTATTGCACCACTTGGTAAGTAAGGATTTTGGTGCATTGCAGTGCTACGTATTATGAACAGCACACCTTGCATACACACCTCAACATGCGTATGTTGAAGCCCATTCAAAATGTTGAAAATTAAAGGCACTGCAACTCACCATGACTATAGTTTACTGTCTGATGCAATCATTTGCAGTTAAACACTAACATCACCTCAATCACCTGCACAGATGTCATGCTGGACTCAAAATGAACCTGTGCCTTGCCTGCCTATGATGTCCATTCGGTAATGTAAAAGGGACCTAAAGGCAAAGCTAGGATCCCCATTTGACCCTGGTGATAGACATCACACAAGGCCTTTTTTTGCCATTGTTGCATTTAAGATGGAAGGTCTTATTGACTTAAATTTTTCGAGGGCAAAAGAGTGCAGCACTACCCTCTTAGGGGGTCACTGAATTTTGGGTCCCCTTTAAGCTCTGCACAGCCAGGCAACACACATTTTCACACTTTGCACCCTGGAGTCAAAGAACAGTCCTTGAGCTTGGTTTTGTGGTTTTATTGAAGGGTTAAGAACTTAGACGGAGTTTAGGGGCATATGGGATACCCTAGGTACTGTAGAACTTGAGGACACTCTCCTTAGCAACTATGTACAAAAATGTGAATAGCAACTGTCTCTCTTTAAGGGGTGCTAAAGCCCCTTCGGTGTACCTCCTCGGACCATGGATGATCCCTCCTCTTCACCCAGCTGCCTTAAGGGTATCCCTGGGCAACGAGGCCCAAAAGCCGCCAATTTAAAGCAGCAGTCCCAGATGAGAAGCTAGTTGGTTTTCCCACCTGATTGCCCTCCCCCCTTATCTGGCCCAGGGGGGTGCAAGAGTACTCACACTGTCCTCTCCTGTCAGGTTGTTGGCTGCCTGCAGGTCTTTCGCTGGGCTGTCTACTTCCCTGCTGCTCAGGATGTCCTCCCTATGAGACAGTGGTGCAGTGAAGGTCCTCTTTTCCAGCAACTGAACATAGCCAACCCCCTCTCAGGCTCCAAACTCCAGCTCCTCACTCCATCTTCCACCCTACACTCTGACCCTGCTCCCCAGGCTCTGCCACATTTGAGGTCACCTTTGCCCTGGGGATTGGCCAGGGTCCCTCAGACATGCAGATCTGGGCCTCCTCCCCTTGTCCAGAAAGCTTTCAGGTTTCTGGTGAGGTGGGAGGGCTCCAGAAACCCTGATCTGATAGAGCCTCTTAGCCTGTCCTGAGATAAACTCCTGCCTCACTCACAGGCTGACTCATCCCCAGGCTGCTACTCAGCCTCTGCCTAAAAAAAACAAACAAACAGCCTATCTGGCTAAAAGAAAAATAAATGTGATAATATAATCGTGACAATTATCAACACCTATTATATTGCGCTGAATGTAATCAATATGTGAAAAAGCTGCCACTATATATAAACCATAGTAAATTAAATTAAAAAAAAACACTCATATAGTGTTGTAGTGGCGCTAAATAAATATTAAAATGGGAAATGAATACCACAAAATAAATGTGACCACAAACTAATAGACCACCCGTGATTACCTTCATAAAAAATCAACTAAAATTAAAAGTGATCCAAAGTCCATGAAAAAGACTTTGGTTTGTTGGTATCTGACGCCGTCGCATCACTTCCAATCACGGTCCACGTCACTGATTGGGCTTGACGGTGCGGCGACTGGAAGTGACGTGGACCGTGACCGGAAGTGACGCGACGGCGTCCGATACCAACAAACCGAAGGTGATGAGAGCACCTGGTATATGATCACTTCAGGCTTATCCATGGTCCAATCCTTTGGACTTGTTTTACTAGTTTGCTTGTGAGTAAGGTCCATTTACTAAATTAAAGAATCTGGTTTTTATACAACACCTTTGGAGCGTCTTTCTGTGTATGTTTTACATGGTTTATCTCGAGGCAGTGGAGTCTTTCTCATGCAATATATAAGTTTCATCTATAATTGGGAAGATTATCCCTGGAAGCTTGTTTGCCAACCACGAGAGTGGAAGGCAGTTATCTGTGGTGAGTGTACATCCATGTGGGGGGTTCTGTGAAGCACTTGGTTGTCAGTCTATAAAATGCGGTGAAATATAAGAAATGAGTTTATGGACTTTGGATCACTTTATTATACTTTTTCATGGACTTTGGATCACTTTTAATTTCAATTGCTTTTTTTATCACATTAACCCCTCTGGCGGTATTCCCGATTGTAGCGCGGAGTAAAGTTTCAGCGCCACAAGCGGTAACCCCGAGCTACACCCGGGAATACTCTGCAGCGTTGCTCTGGGATCTCTTCTTCTCTTACCTTGTCCTGCGCTCCTGCAATGTCCCTCCTGCAGTGTCCCCTGTAATGTCCTCCGGCTGATGCCGGCATCTGTTATCTGGGTTCCATTCCCTGCGACGTCGGGACATACGGGGACGGAACTGGTGGGAAATTTGAAAGTTGTAAAAGTGACATTCACTAAAATCACATAGTATTCCATTCCTATATCAAACCATTTCACATACATTTTGTCCCGAGTGCTTTGTCCTGCGCCCTGCCTGCATTTTTACTGTTCTTTCTGCCTGGAAACTGAGAAACGTCCATGGCGTCCAAAAAGCGTCCCTTTAGGTCAAAAGCGGTTGTAGACCGGCTAGAGAACAGCGATAGTAAATTAGAACCACTTGCAGAATTGAGTGATAATGATTCGTGGGGGAAATTCCTCATCAGACACTGAAAACGATTCTGCAACTTTGCTCATTGATGTGCGAACTTGGCGCTATATTTCAAATTTCAGTGTTTTTGTTTTGATTATATTATTTAATTAAATTTATTATTATTTTTTATGATTATTTATTAAATTATAATTTATGATTTTGTGTTTCAAATTTGAACAAACGCGGGATGTTTACTAGACTCTTGTTCGGACAGATTTCAGTGAGTTATTCTTAAAAATTACAGGCCTACAATAAAAAAATACATATTTCCATGCAAAAAAATTCTTTGAGCACAGAAATATGGACATAATCAGACCGCTAGGGAGGTTAATCACGGCTGGTCTATTCATTTTTGGTCACGTTTATTTTGTGGTATTCACTTCACATTTTATTATTTATTTCGCCTATCTGGCTAACCTGGAGGGCATTGCAAGTGCAATGGGGCTCTAAACGTAACCAGTAGACTCCAGCTTACATGTGTTAAACTGGCCCGTGCGAGAAGCACGTTGGTATCACTTTCCTATATCTCAGCTTCCCAGAAAGCTGACAGAAACCCCTTCTATGACATCCTATTGTGCTCCGGGGCCTCTCCAATGTCTTTTATCGGATGTGGCATCTGTCAGTCCAAAAGGAAACTCCTGCAGGAAATGGAGGTTTCCCCAACAGGAAATAGAGAGAACAGCTGGCTGGACATTCCATGGACTGTGAATAAACAGGAGGGGCCCGGACGTAACAGGCTATCAAATTATTCCTAAGAACAGGATAGAGATCAGATAAATATTTATACATAGGTTACTTTATAATTACAGCTAGAGATGGAGATCCCCTTGTCAGGGCATTTTGTAATGTCAGGGGAGCTCTTTGTACCTTTCTCTGTCAGTAACACAGTATAGTATTCAGCACCTAGGGCACAAAATTGTTCATTTATTCATATTCCTAAATATCCACAAAGGATATAAATCCTTTGCAAGTCATGTTATTACCTTGTAAATGTAGCAGTGACATCATCACTGTGCTGTACATATACTGTGCAGAGAACAGAGCTGTGGGAGGGACCCGGCAGGCTACATTCACTACAGACTGCCTATAGAAAAATACAGGAGGGGGCGGAGAAAAGACCAGTCACTCTGCACAAGTAGAGAGAGCAGCATTGACCGGTCTTTATTAGAGGAAGCTCCTGCACAGAGGTAACGTCTCACACTGGATTACTGCACAGCAGCCTTTCTCAACCAGGGTGCACAGGCACCCTGGGGTGTCTTGAAGTGTCTTCAGGGGTGCCTTGGCAAAATGTCTAAAAATTGCCCAAAACTTGTATACAAGCCAGCGGGTGGAACAAGCCTGACTTTTAGTTACACAAAGCTACAGGTTTTCATTGTGCACCATTATGACCTTCTAGCCGCCGGCATCCTGACAACCAATGACATCATCAGTTGATAAGGAGGATGTCAGCTGCCTGCTCAGCATCCTGGTTTGACCTTCCCCTGCCCCTTTCTGTCAGTGCTGGGGTCAGAATATCTCAGTGATGGAGAAAAACTGAGGGAGGAGAAACATTGGAATACTAGTCAGTACCAGTGTGAAAAAGTATATTTGCTTTGGAAGAATAAATCGCCTCTAATGTTGGGTGTCCTACATGTGTGGATGTTGCTGCGTTATATAAAGCTATTAGAATATTTTTCACATTTTAGAATGGGGTGCCTTAAGACTGTCCATAATTTTAAAGGGTGCCTTTTTTATTTCAAGTACTTATATAGTGTCATCAATTTACGCAGCGCTCTACACATATATATTGTACATTCACATCAGTCCCTAACCCTCAAGGGGTGTACAATCTAAGGTCCCTAAATCACATTCATACATACACATATTAGGGCCAATTTAGACAGGAGCCAATTCACCTACCAGCATGTCTTTGGAGTGTGGGAAGAAACTCACTTTTGTTGCGGTTTAGACATTAATGGCGGTGTGTTGAGTTATTTGGACGGAACAGCAAATTTACATGTTATACAAGGTGTACACTCACTACGTCACATGGCAGCAAAGTGTCATTTCTTCAGTGTTGTCACATGAAAATAAAGAATCAAATATTTTCTAAAATGTGAGGGGTGGACTCACTTCTGGGAGATACTGTAACACAAAGCTATCAAAGGTATAATTATCAAACCAGAAGGGAGCAAAGAAGATCATTGGTAGGGTTTACGTCTATTTCAATCATGTTTTTTTTATTTTTTTTTATTCTAGGACCACCATGACATGCTGCTGGAAATAGAAAGGGACAAGGCCATTACGGACAAGGTTATTCTCATCCAGAAAGTAGTGCGCGGCTTCAAGGACAGGTGAACTCCCAGTTTTATTTTTATCATTAAACTCTAAATACTGTATATAATAAGGGCTGTAAAGAAAGTGATGTGGAAACTGTTGTCATAATGGGACTGTCATCCACTGTGTACATTGCACATGATGGACTTGGAAGGGGTAGAACACTTGAAACAATTGAGTGGGGTGGGGGGCAGGAAGACCGTATAATTCAACTAACATTGACCACCATGTAGTGGTGCCACCATTACACTCATTTGAAGGCCCATCCTAAACATTTTGTCACAAATGTAACTAATGAAAGTCTGTTTACACATAGTATTACATTATGTTTTTCAGAGTTTCAATACAAAAATGTCCAGCCTGTGATATTGCATGGAAGGGAATTTTGTGATCCATGTGTATATGGCATCGACGCCCATAATGTTCATTTAAAGGGAACCTATAATTTGCACATGCAGAGCAAAGCAAAGGTTCACTTACCTATCACCATTCCCAGCTGCACATACTAATCTGTCCTTTAGAACTGAAGAGAGGATGTCCTGTGTATTCTCCAAATTGTTACTTGGATCATACACAGGGCTGAGATTTCTCTACTTGCCTCCATATGACTTTGCCAACCGCATGGGCAATCACAAAACAATAATGCCCTCACATGAAGGGAAGTAATTCACATGCTCCCCCATACCTAGTTGTACCAGGTATTCTCTTTGCTTTAGACCAGGGGTCTCCAAACTGTGGCCCGCAGGCCTGGATGTGACCTGTTGCTTGACTTTATCTGGGCACTATTCCTCACACTGATACCAATGATGGGGCACTATTCCTCCCGCTGACACCAATGATGGTGCACTATTCCTCCATTGACACCAATAATGGGGCACTATTCCTCCACTGACACCAATAATGGGGCACTGTTTTTCCCACTGACACCAATGATGGGGCACTATTCCTCCACTGACACCAATAATGGGGCACTGTTTTCCCCACTGACACCAATGATGGGGCACTATTCCTCCCACTGATACCAATGATGGGGCTCTATTCCCCCCTCTGATATCAATGATGGGGCACTATTCATCCTGCTGATACCAATGATGAGGCTCTATTCCCCCCTCTGACATCAATGATGGGGCACTATTCCTCCCACTGACACCGATGATGGAGCACTATTGGGGGGGCATAGTTAGTGGGAGGAATAGTGGAATAGTTAGTGGGAGGAATAGTGCTCCATCACTGGTGTCAGAATGGGGTTCTGACACCAGTGATGGGGCACTATTCCTCCCACTAACACCAACAATGGTACACTATTCCTCCCGCTGATACCAATGATGAGGCTCTATTCCTCCCATTGATTTCAATGATGCGGCACTGTTCCTCACACTGACACCAATAGTGGGGCTCTATTTCCCCTGCTGACACCAATTATGGGCCGCTATTCCTCACACTGACATCAACAATGGTACATTATTCCTCCCACTGACACCAACAATAGTATACTATTCCTCCCACTGACACCACCAATGTTACACTATTATTCCCGAGGACACCAATGGTGGGGCTCTATTCCTTCCACTTATACCAATGATGGGGCTCTATTCCCCCCACTGACCTCAATGATGGGGCACTATTCCTCCCAAGGACACCAACAATGGTACACTATTCCTCCCGAGGACACCAATGGTGGGGCTCTATTCCTTCCACTTACATCAGTGATGGGGCTCTATTCCCCCCACTGACACCAATGATGGGGCACTATTCCTCCCACTGACACCAATAATGGTACACTATTCCTCCCACTGACACCAACATTGGTATACTGTTCCTCCCACTGACACCAACAATGGTACACTATTCCTCCTGAGGACACCAAGAATGGGGCTCTATTTCTTCCACTTATACCAATGATGGGGCACTATTCCCCCCACTGACCTCAATGATGGGGCACTATTCCTCCCAAGGACACCAATGATGGGGCTCTATTCCTTCCACTTATACCAGTGATGGGGCACTATTCCTCCCACTTATACCAGTGATGGGGCTCTATTCCCCCCACTGACACCAATGAAAGGGCACTATTACTCCCACTGACACCATTCATATAATTATTTTATTCCCACTGACCACAAAATGTATGGCATTTTATACTTCCACTAGCCACAGTCCAGTCCAAACTTCAAAAGTTTGAAGTCCCCTGCTCTAGACAAAAGAACAGAGCAGTGGGAGAGCAAACGAAAAGCAGACTTGCGTGGATAAAACACAGGTTTCTTTTAATTAGCCAGGAAATGTGCTATTCTGCTGTTATGGTCATAATCAATCTTTTAATCAATGTAGAAAACAAATTATTTGTATTTTCTTAGGTCCAATTTCTTGAAAATCAGAAAATCTGTTTTGCTGATCCAGAGATATTGGAGAGGACACAACTGCAGGAAAAATTACGCAGTGGTAAGTCATGGCTGAAAAAAAAATCTAAAATCCTTCAGTAAGCATAGGTGTACTCACTCATCAACATGAAAGGTTCAAAGAAACAGAATGGTTCCGACTGTTGATGCTTATCAGAGTGTCCAGACTGGAATCATGAAAGATAGTCCAGTGTCCACCAAGATGAAGCTTCAACATTGGTGACACCTTGCTTTCTTTTTCTAGATGAGGATTGGCTTCCTGCGGCTCCAAGCTCTGTACCGATCCCGAAAACTTCACCAGCAGTACCATATAGCCCGCAAGCGTATCAGCCACTTCCAGGCTCGATGTCGAGGTTACCTGGTCCGAAAAGCTTTCCGACATCGGCTCTGGGCAGTCTACACAATTCAGGCAAACGCCAGAGGCATGATCGCTAGACGGCTGTACAAGCGCCTTAAAGGAGAGGTATGATGGCCGTCTATGTAGTTGTGCTCTTCCTTTCCAAGAACACGGCCATTCTTTAATGACTTATCTTTTGTCTTCAGTATCATCGGCGCCTTGAAGCAGAGAAAATTCGACTTGCTGAAGAAGAACGTCTGAAAAAGGAAATGAGCGCCAAGAAAGCCAAACAGGAAGCTGAGAGAAAACATCAAGTAAAGTGTCTATCTTCCACATTTATTGCTTTTTTTACTTAAACAAAATGGCGGCCCCAAACTTGGCATACTCAACTAACTTAACTACTTTGGCTCTCTTACCTGTATACCCCTTATGAAACAGAGCGATTTTTACATTCCCATTATGGACCTGTATATTTGGTAAGAACTTTGTCATTACTTAAGATAAGAAATTAATAGGTACATTGATTTTTGGGAAAAACTAGGCTCCCTTTCACCAATGGTATTTTGCAAAAAATTATTATAATTAGAAAGGAAAAAACATTTTTTTTTATAGTATGCCCATTTTTTGTTATGCGACACTGAGCCCTGGTTCACACGAATGCAGTCCGGCACATCGCATGTGATTCACACAGAAACTGCACCGCATTCCTGGGTAAATCACATGCGATTTCTGTGCGTCATAATTTGAGCCATACATTTTCAAGTCTGGACACTTTCACCCCCTTCCAGTCCAGGCCAATTTTCAGCTTTCAGAGCTATCACACTTTGAATGACAAAGTATATATATATATATATATATATATATATATATATATATATATATATATATATATATGGTAAAAAAAATAAAAATATGAAAAAAACAGAGAAATAATAGCTAAGGGCAAGAAGGAGAAAATTATGCTGATGAATAATACTGATTAAGTTAGATTAGAGGTAATATAGATTAAATAAGTATACATTTTATTGGAAAAAAACATAACTAGTGAATATTCTTTCAGTGATATCATATGGAGATCAACTCCTGGACAGAGAGGCTGATTTACTAAAGGAAATAATATTTTTCACTCAATAAAAACTTAATTTTTCTTTTCTTTTTTTTTTTAATATGCCCAATTTTTTGTTATGCGACACTGAAGAAGATATAAATGAATGAAAACGAATAAAAAAATTATTAATGGTAATAAAAATAATAAAAAACAGCAGAAAAATAATAGCTAAGGGCAGGAAGGAGATAATTATGCTGTTGAATAATACTAATTAGGTTAGGGGTAATATAGATTAAATAAGTATACATTTTATTGAAAAAAACACAACTAGTAAATATTCTTTAAGTGATATCATTGGAGATAAACTCCAGGACAGAGAGGCTGATTTACTAAAGAAATAAAACATTTTCATTCAGTGAATTGAATGAAGTTTTATTTCAATTATCCAATCATTTGAAAGGCAAAAGCTTGTTTATTTATTTAATAAGTTCTTAAAAACTCTTACCGATTTTTGCCTACCCTTAAAGCTGAACTGGCAGATTATTATTATAATACATAATTTATATAACGCCAACAGTTTGTGCAGCGCTTTACAATGTGAGGACAGACAGTACAATTACAATACAAATGAATAGAGAAGGGATCAATGGGCCCTGCCTGTTAGAGCTTACAATAAAAAAAAGGGAGGGTAAATTGATAGAAAAGGTAATAACCTTAGGGGGGGGGTGAGCTGATGGAGAAAATAAAGTACAGATATTAGGTGGGGGCAGGGAAAGCTTGTCTGAATAGATGGGTGTTCAGGTATCATCTAAAAGTGGACAGAGTAGGAGATAATCAGACAGATTGGGGTAGGAAGTTCCATAGGATGGGAGAGACTCAAGAAAAGTCCTGGAGGCGAGCATGGGAGGAGGTGGCAAGGGAGCTAGAGAGGAGGAGGTCTTGGTAAGAACGAAGAGAACAATTTGGTTGATATTTTGAGACTAGGGTAGTGAAGTAGCTGGGGGCAGAATTGAGGATGGCTTTGTAAGTTGTTGTTAGTATTTTGAATTGATTTCGTTGGAAGAGTGGAAGCCAGTGGAGGGATTGGCAGAGAGGGGTGGAGGACACTGATTGGAGATCAGTGGAAGGATTGGCAGAGAGGGGTGGAGGACCCTGATTGGAGGTCAGTGGAGGGATTGGCAGAGAGGGGTGGAGGACACTGATTGGAGGTCAGTGGAAGGATTGGCAGAGAGGGGTGGAGGACCCTGATTGGAGGTCAGTGGAGGGATTGGCAGAGAGGGGTAGAGGACACTGATTGGAGATCAGTGGAAGGATTGGCAGAGAGGGGTGGAGGACACTGATTGGAAGCCAGTGTAGGGATTGACAGAGAGGGGTGGAGGACATTGATTGAAGGTCAGTGGAGGGTCAGTGGAGGGATAGGCAGAGATGGGTGGAAGACACTGATTGGAGGTCAGTGGAGGAATAGGCAGAGAGGGGTGGAGGACACTGATTGGAGGCCAGTGGATAGATTGGTAGAGAGGGGTGGAGGACACTGATTGGAGGTCAGTGGAGGGATTGGTAGAGAGGGGTGGAGGACACTGATTGGAGGTCAGTGGAGGGATTGGCAGAAAGGGGTAGAGGACACTGATTGGAGATCAGTGGAAGGATTGGCAGAGAGGGGTGGAGGACCCTGATTGGAGGTCAGTGGAGGGATAGGCAGAGAGGGGTAGAGGACACTGATTGGAGATCAGTGGAAGGATTGGCAGAGAGGGGTGGAGGACACTGATTGGAGGTCAGTGGAGGGATTGGCAGAGAGGAGTAGCAGATACTAAATGGTTGGTAAGGTGGATGAGTCTGGTAGCAGTATTCATGAGGACTGAAGAAGGGATAGCCTATATAAAGGTAATCCAAAGAGGAGGGAGTTGCAATAGTCAAGGCGAGAGATGACCATGGAGTGAACTAGAAGCTTTGCAGCGTCATTGGTCAGGAAGGGTCATATTTTGAAGACGTTGACTTTGCAGAGTCATTGGATGTGGGGCCGAAAGGATAGTTTAGAGCCCAGGATAACACCTGGAACCTTGAAATGAAGGGACGGTCTGATAGTTGTGCCTTCAATTTTGGCAGAGAAGTCGGGGGAAGAGACACGTGGGAGAGGAAATATTATGAGTTCAGTTTCGGATAGATTGAGTTTGATACAAAAGACACACATGAATGTATTCACCAATACATTCCCAAAAGTAATATTTTTCTGAAAACAGTGTAAGCGCTTGATCGTAACTTGGTCTCTTGCAGGCCACTGTACAGCAGGGCCCAAACTGAGAAAGAGAAGTGCTAAGCAGCTGAGTTTCCATGCAAGGACCATGGTGTTCCTTGGAGATTGGAGAAAAGAGCAGACTGATGAGCTCATCAGTCTGCTACTTCTCCTTTCCTTGTCCAGTCACAGGCTGGGGGAAGGATAAGACCCAGTGGTGTCCCGAGGCAGGTACGGGGGATGCGTGCCGCACCGGGTGACACCTACCACATGGGGTGACACCGGACCCGCTCCACGAAAAGGTAAGTTGTAAAGCAAGCCGATGATAGTCTGCTTTCTTTAAAACCTACCATTTCATGGAGCGAGTCTGGTGTCACCCTGTATAGGTTGCATGCCAACTATCCCCGCAGGATGGATCAGATCTGCGGATTGAAGAGGATAATGGATCGGACTCTGATCCATTATGCTCAATCCGCTGATCTGATCTATTCTGCGGGGATCGTCGGAGGGGGTTTCACCAAATGTTACTGCACCGGGTGACACCAACCCTAGGGACGCCCCTGACAAGACCTGTAAATGTTTTTTAATTGCTACAGAGTCTTCTGTCCTACCAGATAAAGGTGTGTTGTGTGGCAGAGCTGTGTAAACCTCAGAACTGGATGTACAGAAATACTAATACTTGGGCATGTAAAACACTTCCAGTATAGGCATTAGGCAGTTTACCTGGAGTTCACCTTTAAAGAGAAACTCAATTTTTGTTGAGAAAAAAAAAGCAGTCCACTTTGGGTGATCAATGTACCTTGCAGGAATTTTGACAAACTTTGTAGCAAATCATTGAGTCTATCACAAAATGTAGGAAATTACATTTCTGGGGGCGTTCTGGATACCAAATGTGTACAGAACGCCTACATGCATTGAACTTTACAGAAAATGACAATGCTGCAGATTGAAAAGAAAAGGTCATTTTAAATGGCATTTAATTAGAGCAATTGTACAAGTTATATATTTTTTTAATTTGCTGTTTTTTCAACTTAAGTTAAGCTACCCTTTAAGAATAAAAGAGAGAAGGTGATTTAGTGAATTTCAGTCAATTAAGTTTTGGCAAGATCCTGAACTTTGAAAATCCCATTCCCCTCCAGATATTCAGTTATTATTATTATTATTATACAGTATTTATAAAGCGCCAATGGTTCGCTCAGCGCTGTACATTACAAAGGGGGACAGAACATGTGACAGAACAATACCAATACAATGCAAAACATGAGGGGATCGAGGGCCCTGCTCTTTCGAACTTACAATCTAGGAGGGAAGGGATGGTGGCACAGGAGGAAATAGCTGTGGGGGATGGAGTGGTGGGAAGAGTGGAGGAGGTCGGCAGGTTAGCAGGGGGTGGGGTAGGCTTCCCTGAGGAGATGGGTTTTCAGGGTGCGCCTAAAGGAGAGGAGAGTAGGTGATAATCTGATGGGTTGGGGCAGGGAGTTCCAGAGGATGGGTGACACCCTGGAGAAGTCCTGGAGGCGAGCATGGGAGGAGGAGACCAGGGAACTAGAGAGAAGGAGGTCTTGTGAGGAGCGGAGTGTGCGTGCTGGGCGGTACTTGGATATTAGGTCAGTGATGTAGTTCGGGACAGTATGGTGGACAGCTTTGTACGTCAGTGTTAGGATTTTGAATTTGATCCGTTGCGCAATTGGAAGCCAGTGGAGGGATTGGCAGAGGGGGGTGGCGGAGATGGAGCGGTTGGAAAGGTGAATGAGTCTGGCAGCCGTATTCAGGATGGACTGAAGCGGGGATAGCCAGCGGCGAGGCAGGCCAGTGAGGAGGGAGTTGCAGTAGTCGAGTCATGATATGATGAGGGAGTAGATGAGCTGTTTAGTGGTTTCTGGGGTTAGGAACGTGCGGATTTTGGCGATGTTGCGGAGGTGGAGTCTGCACAAGTTTGTTAAAGATTGGACTTGGGGCTGGAAGGATAGGTTGGAGTCCAGAATGACACCAAGTACTCCGGACTGCGGGGCGGGTTTGATGGTGGCATTGTTGGATGTGACGGAGAAGTCAATGGGGGGTGGTGTCCGGGCTGGGGGGAAGACAAGAAACTCGGTTTTGGAGAGGTTCAGTTTAAGGAAGTGGAGCGACATCCAGTCTGATATGTCGCTCAGTAGGTGTGTGATTCGGGCGGAGACTGAGGGTGTGAGGTGGGGGGTTGAGAGATAGATTTGTCTGTCGTCGGCATAGAGGTGGTAGTTGAAGCCGTGAGAGTGTATGAGTTGGCCAAGGGAGGAGGTGTAGATGGAGAAGAGAAGGGGCCCGAGGACAGAGCCTTGAGGGACCCCAACAGAGAGGGGGAGTGAGGGGGAGGTGGTAGCATTATAGGTAACGCTGAAAGAGCATTGTGACAGGTAGGATGAGAGCCAGGAGAGAGCAGAATCTCTGAGGCTGAGGGAGTGTAGTTTTTTGAGGAGGAGGGGGTGGTCGACTGTGTCGAAGGCCGCAGAGAGGTCAAGGAGTAGGAGCACTGAATAGTGGCCATTAGCTTTGGCGGTTAGCAGGTCGTTGGAGAGTTTGAGTAAGGCAGTTTCGGTGGAGTGTAGGGGACGGAAGCCGGACTGTAGGGGATCGAGGAGGTTGTTGTCGTTGAGGTGAGAGCTTAGGCGGGTGTAGACTAGGCGCTCAAGGAGTTTAGATGTAAATGGGAGAAGGGAGATGGGTCTGAGATTGTTTGGGTCATTGGGGTCCAGGGAGGGCTTTTTAAGTATGAGTTGCATCTCACTTGCATTTACCATGCATGACCATTCACCCCTAAGGTAGATGTGTTGTACAAAAAAAAATCAAACCTAAGATGCATCAAACCCAGTAATTGATTACCAAAATGGCAAAGTAGTCACTGGCCTATGGGCTCCATGCCATTTATGGGCCCCACATGAACAGATCAAAATAATGTTGATTGACCTTGAAAGAAAGTTACAATGCAGCTTTCTTAAATTGTTTACAAAAGATCAAACAAAGGAATCAACTCAAAGGAACAAAAACTTTACATTAAAGACTCTATAGGGAAAATACTGTATTCATGTAATGTACCCAGTAACAACTTGAAGATATAAACCATAGACAGATTCACATTTCAGTCTGTCTCTAAAAAGCAAATCTTCTTTCAGCTGTCAAAATTTTTTTGTGCAGGCTACAAACATGTAATGTACATTAGTGATGGTCATCTCCATCTAGCGGCTGACATGCACACTACTTAGTTCAATTTTATTCCACTAGACCAGGGTGCCCAGGAACCCTGGGGTGCCTTGAGGATTCCTCAGGGGTGCCTTGGTAAAATGTCTAAAAATTGTCCAAAATTGTATACAAGCCAGCAGGGGGAACAAGCCTGACTTTTAGTTACACAAAGCCACAGGTTTTCAATTTGCACCCTTATGATCTTCTAGCTGCTGGCGTCCTGACAAGCAATGACATCAGTTGATGCGGAGGATGCTGGTTGCCTGCACAGCATCCTTGTTTGACCCTTCCCTGCCCCTCTCCATCAGTGCTGGGGTCACATGAGTTCAGTGATGGAGAAATACTGAGGGAGAGGAGAAACACTGGAATACTACTCAGTACCAGTGTACAAAAGTGTATTTGCTTTGGAAGAACAAATCACCTCTAATGTTGGGTGTCCTACATGTGTGGATGTTTCTGCGTTATATAAACCTATTACATTAGTTTTTCACATTGTAGAATGGGGTGCCCTTTTAAAATTATGGACAGTCTTGAGGCACCCCATTTTAGAATGGGGTGTCTCAAGACTGTCCACAATTCTAAAACGTGCCTTGGGACTGTCCATAATTTTAAAGGGTATCTTGACTGAAAAAAGGTTGAGAAATACTGCACTAGAGCCCACATATGAGAAACCTCCAAAAACCTGCAAGGTCTCGAATGCCTAGAGGCCTCCACAGAGGTTAATCTGGCACTACTCAAACCGGACTTTATAACACATCATACTGAAATATAAAAATGCGCAGGTAGCCTCAGAGGACATGGAGATTGTAGAGTCATATGTAAAATTATTTCCTTTTGGCTCACAAAGTTTTATTTTGTACTCACTGATAGGAACGTCTTGCCCAGCTGGCACGGGAGGATGCTGAGAGAGAGGTGAGGGAGAAGGAAGAGGCCCGAAGGAAGAAGGAGTTGCTGGACAAGATGGAGAAGGCCAGAAACGAACCAGTGAATGATTCAGACATGGTGGACAAAATGTTTGGCTTCCTTGGAACAACGTCATCTCTTCCAGGACAGGAGGGGCAGGCACCCACGGGATTTGAGGTAATGTACACCATACAAATGGCTTGTTCATCCCAAATGGTCTCATTTCCAGACTTCCTGATGTTGAAAGGAGCAAAGCTTCTAAGTCAGGCTTTCTCCACCAGGTTCTGTGGAACTCTATAATTCCTATAGAGTTTGCTAGAGGTCCATTGAGAAATGGCAGATTTGTCTCCTACCTACCGTGACTACCACTGTAAGGGAGCTATTTTTATTGGCATGCAATGTATGGGGTACAATTTTCTCTGACTGCCAATGTAAGGGGAAACGGCTCATCATCATCAAAAGAAAAGGAGCCTAAAAACAAGAAAACTAATGCAGCTACCACATGTAAGAAGTGGTAAGCTGCAATATATTCCTGGGTTTAGACACACTTTAACCTAGTTGTATGGTACTGGATTGTGGTAGGAAGCCCACATAAACACAGAGAAGCACAAACTCCATACTACAGAAATTAAAATGTGTTACTATTTAATTTAACGCATCCTTTAACCAACATGTCTTCTTTTAGGATCTGGAGAGAACCCAAGGGGACATGGAGGAAGCTGATCTAGATGAGGCTCTGCCCCTTCCTGAAGAGGAGGAAGAAGATCTCTCAGAATATAAGTTTGCAAAGTTTGCAGCAACATATTTTCAGGGGACAACTACCAACACCTACATCAGGAGACCACTAAAGCAGCCTCTCCTCTACCATGAAGATGAAGGAGACCAACTGGTAAGAGGACCTATAATGTCTCCTGTATGCTCTAGTCTAGCATGTGTCCATGTAAATCTCATAAGTACTGTATATCTTCCAGTCTAGATGTGTCCATGTAAATCTCATACGTACTGTATATCTTCCAGTCTAGATGTGTCCATGTAGATCTCATACGTACTGTATATCTTCCAGTCTAGATGTATCCATGTCGATCTCATACGTACTGTATATCTTCCAGTCTAGATGTGTCCATGTAAATCTCATACGTACTGTATATCTTCCAGTCTAGATGTGTCCATGTAAATCTCATACGTACTGTATATCTTCCAGTAAAACTGAAAACAAGCAACATGTTTAAAAAATCAGAACCATCAAAGTTTTATATTTGTCTTTTTTTAATGACAGACCAATACTACAGCCTGCTTATGTGATTAACATCTATTACATGCACTGATGTAACTGATAACATTAACCACAGTCATGTGGGATGACCTTCAAACAGTCTTGTAGGTACCTCATCTGATATTTCCCAGTCTACTTACTTTAGTATAAATCCCAGGCACATCTACGTTCAAGGGAGGATCCTTGTTCTGGGTCTGGAAAGATGGACACCAGTAACTTTAGTATATTTTGTTGAACACTCATTGGGAGAGACATTGAAGGAACACCAAAAGCATCAGTATGTCTTAACAGCTACCTTAGGAGAATTCAGCAACTTATTGTAACCCCAGGCACACATAAGGTATAGCTGAGTGAATTTGAATGTCTAAACCCAAGGTTCTCGTGTCTGCTCACAACTGTGATGTCATGAATAGCCTGATGCCTAGTTCAGGAACTATAGCTGGTGAGTTTTTTCTTTCCATTTAGCAGCCCCCAGTCCCTTAAGGCATAGAGGCCTACTGGTACTTGGTTGCCCACTGGTCTTAGAACATTATGCCATAGTTTCTGGCCAGATCACAAAGTAATCTTGAGGTGGGTCAGGCAAAAGACAGTGGCTGGTAGCAGAATTCTGGGATAGTCTAAAGTCAGGATAGGTTGTGGGCAAGCGTAATCCAGTAGAAAGAGCCTAGAGGAGAACAGCACTGTGGAAGGTTGCTGCACACGTTTTACCTTCCCTCAACACACACCACTGGGCCAACTCCTTGCTGGTTGCCTGGGAAGGATAAATAACAATAAATAAAAAAACTTAGAATAAATAATAATAACTTAGTTACTTGAAGACCCTCTAACGTACATATACGTTACGGGTTTCAAGTGGTATACTGGGATGATCATCCTGGTATTGTTTTTTTACAGTAGGTAGGTGGAACCCCCCCCCCCCCCCCTCCCGCCACCTGCCAGTGCCTCTCTGGGATCTCCGTCCCAATGGAGACTCTGGAATTGATGCCGGTGGTTCCCCCAGCTTACCATAGAGCCATTGGAGGACCAGAAGGTCTCCCATGACCTCTATGATAAAAAAAACGGAAGTGACGAGTACTATTGTCACTTCCAGTTTCCAGTGTAGTAAACAGCAGCATTTTTAAGTATTTGGTCACACCGATCTTGGTGTGATCAGATGCTTTTAGGGCAGAGGAGAGGTCTCCTCTGCCCTACCTTGGCTCAACCTTGCCCCCTCCCTCTCTTGATTGGCTCCCACTGCTGCCTCAGCCAATCAGGAGTGAGAGTCCCTGGAGAACCGAGGCTCTCATGGACATCGCTGAATTGGGATGGGGCTCAGGCAAGTGTTAGGGGAGGCTGCAGGGCTGCTACACACAGAAGGTTTTTTACCTTCATGCATAGAATGCATGAAGGTAAAAAACCTGGAGCCTTTAGAACCACTTTTAACCCCTTGGCGCCGGCACCTCCTGGCCCTTTAAGGGTTTCAGAAGCCGGGAGGCGGGGTTTTATGGTCATGTGACTGCCGTGATTCGCTGTGACAGTGATCACATGATCAGGAAAGGTCCCGATCAAAAGGGAGATCGGGACCTTTCCGTGAGTACCAGACATGTATGCTGGGATCACACAGGGCGCGCATGCTCAGCACATATGTTTTTCTTAATTGTACGCAAATGCGCAGCTGCTCGGCGTCAAGGCCCAGACGCTGGGAGGCCGCACATTTGCGTGCGGCCAACGCGAAAAGGTTACGTACCATAGATTGGAGCTATTCCACAAGTGTGCGCAACTTTAAAGTGTGACATGTTTGGTATCTGTTTACACCATATTTTATATTTTATAAAAAAAATGGGTATTATATGGTGTTTGTGTGAATTAAAATTCATGAAAGTGTATTTTCTTCCGAAAAAATTGTGTTAGAAAAACTGTTGCGCAAATACTGTGTGACATAAACAAAATCGCAAAACTCTAGGGCTTCTGCTAAAAAATAAAATGTATAATGTTTGGGAGTTCTAAGTCATTGTTCTGGCCAGCTCCGTGGATTGCTTTAAAAAAAGTCCTGGATTCTTTCTTAGATACACAGAATATAACTGGATACTAACATTTATAGATAAAGTTGATCCAGGGATTATCCATTTGCCTTTCGGGGGATCAGGAAGGATTTTTTTTCCCCTACAGGAGCAAATTGGATCATGCTTTGATTGGGGGTTTTTTTTTGCCTTCCTCTGGATCAACTGTGGGTATAGGATTATAACTTTTATTTTTTTTTTATGGTTGAACCAGGGACGGACTGACAACTCATGGGGCCCCCGGGCAATAGGGGATCATGGGGCCCCTGTGTCCTTGCCCAAACTCAAAAAAGCCTATGAAAAAGGTACCAGGGGCATCTCATGGGGCCCCATACTGACCCTAAGCCCTCGGGCAGTGCCCGAGTTTCCAAATGGTCAGTCCGCCCCTGGGTTGAACTACATGGACTTTTGTCTTTTTTCAGCCAAACTAACTATGTAAGTAGTTATGTCTTCTTGGGTGGACTGGTGGAGCCCACTCAACAGTAGCTGTCAGAAACAAAAAAAACTGAGCTTTGGAACTTTTGCAAAAACACAGAAAAGTGAACACAGCTTAGGTGTAACTTAATTTACTGTAAACTTATCCCAGTCCTGAGAAATTTTAAATTTAGCAAATGATGAACAAATGTATAAGCAGAGAGTAAAAATATGTTAAATGATGTCTAGCTCCAGAAGCTGAAGAATGGTGAAAATAAAGCAAACCTGCAAAAAACTAATGCAACCACAACCACTGAGGATTAGTAAACTGCAATATATTGTATTACATTTTCTTCTTGGGTTTACACTTTACAAACACTCTCAAGGTTTTATCTCTGTCACTCTGGTTATGTAGATTTCCCTTCACTTCATCTTCTGTCTGATATCCAATACTTGGACAGAAAGAGAGGGTTGATCTCCAACATAGGGACACATCTAGTAATAAAACTCTGACAGAGGAGCTAACCCTGGATTTGTAAACGGTAGTAGGAGCTCTTTTGCATACCATATCTCATTTTTATGAATTTATTTCTTAGGCTGCCCTTGCAGTTTGGATTACCATTCTCCGTTTTATGGGCGACCTTCCAGAGCCAAAATACCACACAGCTATGAGTGATGGCAGCGAGAAGATCCCCGTCATGACAAAGATCTACGAGACGCTGGGGAAGAAGACATATAAGAGGGAGCTTCAGGCACTACAAGGAGAGGGTGAGGTAAGTGTCGTTTGAACACAGAACAATGAGGGTCCATCATTCAAATCATGTTTAATTATACAGTCAGGTCCATAAATATTGGGACAATTCTAACATTTTTGGCTCTATACACCACCACAATGGATTTGAAATGAAATGAACAAGATGCGCTTTAACTGCAGACTGTCAGCTTTAATTTGAGGGTATTTACATCCAAATCAGGTGAACGGTGTAGGAATTACAACAGTTTGCATATGTCTTCTTTTCATTTCAAATCCACTGTGGTGGTGTATAGAGCCAAAAATGTTAGAATTGTGTCGATGTCCCAATATTTATGGACCTGACTGTATACAGCACAACTCAAGGCTGGTTTTGGAGCTCAAATTCCATTCTATAAGAACTTTGGATCCCATCCAAGCTCTTAGGTACAGTGCCGGGACAAGGTCATCCAATGCCCAGGACAAAGATGTTAAACTGTGCCCCCCATTCCTGATGTGCAAGCTCAGGGAATCCTACACTCAGCAGTCACTCACTTGTCAAAATCATCGCCGCTATCTCTACTCCTGTCAGCCTTGTAACAGAAGGAAGGCACCCCCGTCCCTACAGTAAACCATTGCACCCAGGGCAGCCGCCCCACCCGCCCACCCCTTGTACCGGCCCTGCTTAGGGATAGATCACTTCCTATCCTGGAACACAATGGGAAGTTAGAAAATCTCTCCAAAGTTAGTGGAAATTTTTCTAAGGCCATTATTACTAAAACTTCTTTTTCCTGTGACAACCATAACATTTTGAATTTCCAAGCACTATCAGTTCCAATGACATTAGTAAGCAGGACAGATAGGGAGGCTGGATTTCCCTAGTATGTGTGAATTTTGTTCATTAAATGTATAAAGAAATCTCACATACTTGGTTTAGCACCAGAGTTGTGGATGGCCAGTTCTCTAACTGGCAGCAGAGTTCTAATATGCAGAGTATATGTGGCATTTGTTTACCATTTGCACCAGGAGGATATGTGCACGCCACAGAGTTACAAAGACTAAGGGGTCCATTCATAAAACATTTGTTGGATGAATGTCCAATATATTTGTTCTAATTTTTTCTAATTTGTCTATAATAGAGTAATGTTGGCTATTATAATGGCTATAATAGATTTATCCCTATGATTGTTGGCTCCTTCTAGTGGCCAACATGTGGTATATTTTCTCTTTTTGGGGTATCAGAAAACAATACTGCATTTTGGCCAATAGATGGAGCTGACAATCCAGGATTGAATGTTTTATATCTAGACTTCTATATGTGGAATAGGAAGCCTAATTTGTACCTGCAAGTGGAAAATTTGACTTTGACATGACAGTGGGATGCATTTTCCTAATTCACCAGTTTATCTTTCAAAAAACAAAATGCAATGCTAAAATTATTTTAACATCAAAAGAAACTGCATTGATGAGGAAAAGCCCCTGAATCTTGGCAGTTCTACCCTCCACATTTCTATTAGCCAGTGAGGTTGCCCATCACGGTGATGAATCCCTAGGAATGTAGATTTATAGAACCTACCCAATGCTCTGCTCCCCTTCACCACTAGATGATTCACCGCAGCATCTTCTACCCCATGTTCTAACAGTCTAAGGTCATGCCTTCATCAAGATATTTGTGGGGTCCATAACCTTGCATTGGACATAATGATGCCAAGGAATAATATTCAGGTTTTCCAAAATTGGGTTTTCACAATATTCAGTGGTTTCTCCCATATTGCTGTCCTCGAAGGTTCACTTGTTTACAATTGTTGGGATGAGATATTAGCCACATCAGGAGTGTATTGGATAGGTGCAGCAGGCAGAAAGCACCCAAAGTTCCAATTTTGCCAAAAACGGCAAATTAGCAGAACTAGTAAAAACAGTACAACCAGGCCCGGCGGGAGACTCACCCAACCAGGGCACTTACAACAGTTCAGTACAGAGATACCGAGCTGCAGACAGTGTCTGTCACAAGAAGTGGAGTTTGGCTTGGCCACTCTGACCTAATAGGGAGCTCCCTGAGAAGGTAGACGAAATCTCTACTCTTTCCCTACTCCACCTGAACCTTCCCTGCCGCTAATCCTGTCCCTGACAGACAGGTGACCTGTCCCTACACTAGCCACTTGCATAAAGCACGCCAAAACCTGGGGTCAGAGTCTTAAATAGGCTCTGCCTGAGCCAAGATGGCTGCCAGAGTCACATGGGACAAGAGCCTACAATCCAGTTTCTTTCCACTTCCTCCCCCCACTGCCTTGCTGCTGTAGTCCAGCTCTACAGGCAGTGGAGAAAACGGACTGCACTTGCCTTCAAGTGCATTGTTTTCAGTGAGTTAGCGGACTCGTAGACTTTCCCGGTGAGAAGGAGCAATAAAGTGTAACAAAGCAAAGCAGGAAACAGAGGCTGAAAATGTAATGTCATGTTCTTTGCCCTCCCATGCAGAGCGCTCACATTGACAGTCTGAAGAAGAATAGTGTACGCCACAAACTGGTCTCTCTAACGCTGAAGAAAAAATCCAAGTTAACTGAAGAGGTATGATATATAAATGTGTATGTTTGCTTTTTATTTGAATTTATGAAGCAGTTTTCAGCTGAAACCAAATCTATAGTACATGCATGGCAAATTGCAGTAAAGGGGTTAAACCACTGACTGTGATCTGTGATTTAGGCAAATATACTATTTAACCACTTTAATACTAGGCACCTTTACCCCCTTCCTGCCCAGGCCACTTTTCAGCTGTCAGTGTTGTCACTTTGAATGACAATTGTGCAGTCATGCAACAACCAGTAAAAAAATTGTATCATTTATTTCACACAAATAGAGCTTTCTTTTGGTGGTATTTAATCACCACTGAGGTTTTTATATTTTTGCTAAATAAACAAAACCAAAAACCCCAAAACGTTTGAAAAAAAAAATGCGTTTTTCTTTGTTTCTGTTGTAAAATTTTGCAAATATATAACCTTTCTTCATTAATTTAGGTCAAAATGTATTCTGCTACATTTCTTTGGTGAAAATACCCCAAATTAGTGTACCGTATTTTTCGCTCCATAAGACGCACCTGACCATAGGACGCACCTAGGTTTTAGAGGCGAAAAACAAGAAAAAAAAATATTCTGAACCAATGGACTGCAGACACAGTACAGGGGATGACCAGAGACTGCGGACACAGTGCAGGAGATGACCAGAGACTGCGGACACAGTACAGGAGATGTCCAGAGACTGCGGACACAGTACAGGAGATGACCAGAGACTGCGGACACAGTACAGGAGATGACCAGAGACTGCGGACACAGTACAGGAGATGACCAGAGACTGAGGACATAGTACAGGAGATGACCAGAGACTGCGGACACAGTACAGGAGATGACCAGAGACTGCGGACACAGTGCAGGAGATGACCAGAGACTGCGGACACAGTGCAGGAGATGACCAGAGACTGCAGACAGTGCAGGGGATGACCAGAGACTGCGGACACAGTGCAGGAGATGGTCAGAGACTGCGAACACAGTGCAGGGGATGACCAGAGACTGCAGACAGTGCAGGGAATGACCAGAGACTGCAGACAGTGCAGGGAATGACCAGAGACTGCAGACAGTGCAGGGAATGACCAGAGACTGCAGACAGTGCAGGGAATGACCAGAGACTGCAGACAGTGCAGGGAATGACCAGAGACTGCAGACAGTGCAGGGAATGACCAGAGACTGCAGACAGTGCAGGGAATGACCAGAGACTGCAGACAGTGCAGGGAATGACCAGAGACTGCAGACAGTGCAGGGAATGACTAGAGACTGCTGACCTTTGGGGAGGGAGCGGGTACCTGAATTTGACAGGTACCCGCTCCCACTTCCGCGGAGTTGTCCTTCCCTCTTCTTCCCGGGCCGGCTTCTGTGACAGCCGGGTGGCCACTGCACATGCGCGAAAAGCGCTGCTCTTTCTGAATGGCCCGGCGCCTTCTGGGACCTGTCATGTGTCCCAGAAGACACCGGATCATTCACAAACCGCAGCACATGCGCAGTGGGCACCCGGCTGTCACAGAAGCCGGCGCGGGAAGACTGTGCAGCGCTGGAGCGAGGAACAGGTAAGGCCCTGCAGGAGACAACAGCTGAGCGGCTGGCCCGGTGTTCTGACATGGTGGCCGCAAAAATACCGGACCGGCCGCTTTATATTCGCTCCATAAGACGCACTGACATTTTCCCCCCTTTTTTTGGGGGAAAAAAGTGCGTCTTATGGAGCGAAAAATACGGTATATTATTTAGTCTGTAGGAAAGTTAGAGAGTCCACAAACCATGGTATATACAGTATATATGGCCGTCAGTACATCAGGAGTAATCGATTGTCAATCTCATTTCTTGAGGCCTGAAAATGCCAGGTTAGTACAAATACCCCCCAAATTACCCATTTATGGCAGTCCAGGGTATTTAGTAGGAGGTATGGCAAGTTTTTTGAAGTTGTAATTTTTTTGTCGTAACTTTTTGGAAAACAAAGAAATTAAATTTTAAAAAATTCACTTTTTTTTTTACATATTGTAAGATTTGTAAAGCTAGATTGTAAGCTTGAAAGAGCAGGGCCCTCGATCCCCTCATGTTTTGCATTGTATTGGTATTGTTCTGTCACATGTTCTGTTCCCCTCTGTAATGTACAGCGCTGAGCGAACTATTGGCGCTTTATAAATACTGTATAATAATAATAATAACAATATTGTCACCAGTCCAGTGCAGCATTATCATATAACTGGTGTGGTGGTGATCCGTGACACTGACTGATGACAGTATGTTAAAAAATAAATAAATACAATTCTTTAGATTTTTTACCTATTATTTATTTCTTTTTTATTACATATTTTTTCTTTTTTTTTATCAACACACTGTGACCAGAGCAATACCATGTTACCATAGTAACATTGTACTACTCTGGGCAAGTGATCAGAATTTTTGTTTTTCTTTACACACTATGATTGCTAATACCAATGTATTTTATTGATATAAGCAACCATTTTTACTGAATAAAACTGATTCAAGCAGTCTTTTGTTGGGATTAGCTGTGATTTGGCAAAGCTCAACACATGGTACAGGTGGGCTGTCATTGGCCCTGTCTGTACCATGTGACCGCTGTGATCAGTCACAGCTAACAACACAATTGTATACAATGGATGGCATGAAAGAAAGCTATCTATTGTATACAATTGTCAGGTGATATGCTGTGATTGGTCACAGTGGTCACATGACACTGGCAGCGGGCGGTGTGGTGATCTGTCATCGGCGTCATATGACGTCCACTCAGGAGGAGCTTCCCGCTTGGACGTTAATCTGCTATAGGCCAGGTGTTAAAAGAGGTTGCAAACCCTTCCATATACCCAGTGAAGTGACTGGCCTCAAGTGATACACAGATTTTCAACAAATCCCACTACATAAGTTGTACCTGTTTATTTGCAGTCTTCTCTTTTCTACACCCGTTCAAAGTGCTGAATTTATAAAGCTTGTATGAGAGTTCAGAAAAAAGGGGGCGGAGAGCTGATTTTGCACTCTGCAGAGCTCATTGAGGAGAGCTGATTGGAGGGAAGAGACACACTCCCCTCCACACAGCACATAAGAACAGAGCTGAGGCTGTCGATCAGCTGGAGCTCCCTCCTCTGTAACCATTTATCTCTTGGTGTCAGAAAAACTTGTCAGATGTGACTCATTCTGATAGCAGAGGAACAAAACAGCAGACAGAAATGACACTTAGTACTCTGGATGGAGACAAGTACACACTATAGAGGGATATTCTTTGTTCATATTTCATGTCTGAGGTTTACAACCACTTCAAGTCTAACATTCTATGCAAGTAAAAAGATGAACTCTGAGCAGATAGAAAATAATATACACCCCAAAATGTTTTTCTATTCAAGCATTGTAAGTACTTGAATTTCAGTTGGTATCAGCTTCTTGCTGTTCTTGTACAGCAGAGCTCAGACTGAGAAGGTGAGAAGCAGCACAAGTAATCAGTTGATATTACCATTAATGTCACCTAGATCACCCCTTTTTTTCATTAACCCTTTGCTTCCTCTGGTTTAGGTAACAAAAAGACTGCATGATGGAGAGTCTACCCTGCAGGGGAACAGCATGCTTGAAGATCGGCCCACTTCAAACCTGGAAAAACTCCATTTTATTATCGGCAATGGAATCCTGAGACCAGCACTTCGGTTGGTGTTGTTTTAGTTGTTTTTATTACTACTAGCAAAAGTGTGCCCATTCCAGAACAGGCAAGGTTGGGATGTTGGTAACCATTCTAAATACATTTTTTCACAAATCTCTCCTTATTTCTGTACAGAACATTAGGTGACAATATTACAGTTGCATAGCAAAAATTTAGACCTCTTTCACACAGAGAGATAAAGTACCTGCTTCTGAATGTGAGACCTCCTATAGGGATAAGGTGCCCGCTTGTGAATGTAAGACCACCTATACGGATAGAGTATCTGCTTGTGAATGTAAGACCTCCTATAGGGATAAAGTATCTGCTTGTGACTGTAAGACCTCCTATACGGATAAGGTACCTGTGAATGTAAGACCTCCTATAGGGATAAGGTACCTGTGAATGTAACACCTCCTATAGGGATAAGGTGCCCGCTTGTGAATGTAAGACCACCTATACGGATAGAGTATCTACTTGTGACTGTAAGACCTCCTATACGGATAAGGTACCTGTGAATGTAAGACCTCCTATAGGGATAAGGTACCTGTGAATGTAACACCTCCTATAGGGATAAGGTACCTGCTTGTGACTGTAATACCACCTATAGGGATAAAGTACCTGTTTGTGAATGTAAGACCTCCATAAGATACGTGCATGTGACTGTAAGACCTCCAATAGGGATAAGGTACCTGTGAATGTAAGACCTCCTATAGGGATAAGGTACCTGCTTGTGACTGTAAGACCACCTATACGGATAGAGTATCTGCTTGTGAATGTAAGATCTCCTATAGGGATAAGGTACCTGCTTGTGACTGTAATACCTCCTATAGGGATAAAGTACCTGTTTGTGAATGTAAGACCTCCATAAGATACGCGCATGTGACTGTAAGACCTCCAATAGGGATAAGGTACCTGTGAATGTAAAACCTCCGATAGGGATAAGGTGCCCGCTTGTGACTGTGAGACTTCCTATAGGGATAAGGTACCTGCTTGTAAATGTAAGACCTCCAAAGGGATACGGTACCTGGTTGTGAATGTAAGACCTCCTATAGGGATAAGGTACCTGCTTGTGAATGGAAGACCTCCATAAGGTACCTGCTTGTGAATGGAAGACCTCCATAAGGTACCTGCTTGTGAATGGAAGCCCTACTAAAGGGATAAGGTACCTGCTTGTGACTGTAAATCCTCCATAAGGTACCTGTTTGTGAATGTAAGACCTCCTAGAAGGATACAGTACCTGCTTGTGAATGTAAGACCTCCTATAGGGATAAGGTGTCCACTTGTGACTGTGAGACCTCCATAAGGTACCTGCTTGTGACTGTAAGACCTCCATAAGGTACCTGCATGTGACTGTAAGACCCTTATAGGGATAAGGTACCTGCTTGTGAATGTAAGACCTACTACAGGATTAAAGTATCTGCTTGTGAATGTGAGACCTCCTATAGGAATATGGTACCTGCCTGTGACTGTAAGACCTCCTATAGGGATAAAGTATCTGGTTGTGAATGTAAGACCTCCATAAGGTACCTGCTTGTGGCTGTAAGACGTCTTTTAGGGATAAGGTACCTGTGAATGTAAGACCTCCTATAGGGATAAGGTGCCCGCTTGTGACTGTAAGACCTCCTATAGGGATAAGATGCCCGCTTGTGACTGTATGATCTCCTATAGGGATAAGGTACCTGCTTGTGAATGTAAGACCTCCTATAGGGATAAGGTGCCCGCTTGTGACTGTAAGACCTCCTATAGGGATAAGGTACCTGCTTGTGACTGTAAGACCTCCTATAGGGATAGGGTACCTGCTTGTGACTGTAAGACCTCCTATAGGGATAAGGTTCCTGCTCGTGACTGTAAGATCTCCTATAGGGATAAGGTACCTGCTTGTGAATGTAAGATCTCCTCTAGGGATAAGGTACCTGCTTGTGAATGAAAGACCTCCTAGGGATACTCATGAAGAATGTATTAGGAAACATTGCTCAAGGAATCCCCAGCAACCTTCCAAGTAACGGTTGAGAAATGCTAATCTATAGTATACACCTAGGACCCTTCTAGAGGCATTTTTTTGCATGCACAGAAATTGTCTAACCACAAACACTAGACTCTTCTACAAGTAGCAAATCACACACCACTAACTGAAACTGAGAATCTGGTGCCTCTCACCCACACCCTCCAATTTTAGCATGTTTAGTGTGCTTCATTCCATTTCCTCCCACCATCTTCTTAAATGACTCTTTAATTTATCTGAGAATAAGTAGCTACCCAACCCTGGTGTCATCACTGACTGCCTGTTCCATCAATCCATTAATTATATAACTGGCCACAATCTGTGCACTGCTGATATCAGTGTCTGTGCCAGCATTACTATGTGATTGGCCCCTGAAGACACTGTGTACTGTTACACCCATCTATCAGGACAGGGAGTGTTGGAAAAGCTCTGCATTGGGAGCATAGATGAAAAAACACATTAGTACATTGATGGAGGGTAACTACGTGTTTTTACTGCTGCTCTGCCTTCTGCTCCAGTGGCAATCAACCTACTTCCTGAGAGCTCAGGGTGTCATAGGCCCGCCCCCACCTTGCACTCAGAAGTAGAATGTTGCATAGAGAGCCACCAGTTTATTACATGGTGCCACCCTGCAACATCCAGGATCTGCCCACCACTGGAAGAAAAAGAGGGTGATGTCACCAGACCTAAGACACTTGGATGTATACACAATTAAAAAAAAAAGTATGGGTGATCCCAAACTCATAATTGGGCTTTCAGTATATTCTAAACCACTGACCTATCACAAGTGTGCAATCGAAGAAGTCCTGTTTTAAATTTTTGGAATATGAAAAGATCAGGATGGCAGCTGGCCAACTAGTACTGTATATTCAGAAGATGGTCAGCATGGTCTTCTAGTATTTTGTATAGAGTACATGGCACTCCTATCAATGTATGCTGAACTGATCTTGCATTTTGATTCTACAGGGATGAAATCTACTGCCAGATATGCAAACAGCTTACCCAGAACCCTTCAAAAAGCAGCCATGCTCGCGGCTGGATCCTCATGTCTCTCTGTGTAGGATGCTTTGCACCTTCTGAGAAATTTGTCAAGGTCAGTTACACACATTTGATGCTGCTTATTTGGTGTGTGTGCAAGGAATGTGTCATTCATATAGAACATTTTATACCTGCGCGGCATCATTGAAGGCTCCTTTAAAGGGTAAGTTCACCTTTTCGTGTGCTCACCTATGTATGCTTGCCATTGTGAGCATTTATTATGGATACTCACCCTGGGGTGGTGCATTGCGATGTACAGTCTGCGGACATCACAGCTTCTATCTTTAGCAGGGTCTGAAGTGGTGGTCAGGATATTTAAAGCTAGTTTGTCTCTTCATTTTTTTTTGAAAAGATGAATTTGGCCTTTAAGAGACCCACAAATACCTAGTTTAGTGGCAATAAGGTACATGTGTGGGAGGCCTATAACTTCCCAGCACATTGAGTTCCTCAATTTAGATTTTGCAAGTGTGCATGTATTGCAGAACCTGAGCACAGTTCAGATCTCTGTCCTGATCTAAGGGTAGCATATCATACCATCTTTTGGACAAAACATACTTAGAATCAGAAACAACAAATGTCTGTGAATGTTTTTATTTTTCCAGGTCATGGTATATCTAATAGTAGTTAGTCACATTCAGCTGGCATAGTTGCCAACTGTCAGATTGCGGACAGTCACAAATTTTTGAATGCTGTCCCGCCATGCCTCAGTCCACGCCAGTGTCCCAGAATCCAAGATCAGGGTGGGGGCAGCAGCAGATAGGGGTTCCTAATTCTGAAAGAGTTTAGAGCAGTTAAAAAGATTTCCTTGTCTTATTTGCTCAGCGGGTAGGTGGGCCACGGCAGACTGGGGACTATTTCTCTATTTTCGGGAGTAATCTGTAGTGCTGCTGTTTTTTATTACTAAACTGAGCTCCCGGCCACTTTTGTAGCAATCCACCGGAGCACTATGTAAGTCATCTCAAACTCTATTTAACCACACCCCCTTTAAGCCACTCTCAATGTGTGGCACATTCTAAACCACGCCCACTTTTCAGCACAGCCACAACCACACCCATAACATCTGGGTTATGCCCACCGAACCTTTCCCACCACACAGAAAAGAAAGTGTCCCTGAAAACTTTTTTCAAATGTTGGCAACTAGAGATGAGCGAATTTTTCAAAAATTCGATTCGGCTGATTCGGCGAATTCCAGTATGAAATTCGATTCGATGCGAATTAATTCGCTACGAAGTTAACTTATTAAAAGGGTTTCTAGGCTTCAGAGAGCCTTTAAATTAGTGCAGAACACTGTACCTTTAATTTAAATGCCCTTGGAGATGAGGAAGGAGAAGGACAAGGAGAAGGATGAGAAGAAGGAGAAGGATGAGAAGAAGGAGAAGGATGAGAAGAAGGAGAAGGAGAAGGATGAGAAGAAGGAGAAGGAGAAGGATGAGAAGAAGGAGAAGGATGAGAAGAAGGAGAAGGAGAAGGATGAGAAGAAGGAGGAGAAGGATGAGAAGATGGAGAAGGAGAAGGATGAGAAGATGGAGAAGGATGAGAAGAAGGAGAAGGAGAAGGATGAGAAGAAGGAGAAGGAGAAGGATGAGAAGAAGGAGAAGGATGAGAAGAAAGAGAAGGATGAGAAGAAGGATGAGAAGAAGGAGAAGGATGAGAAGAAGGAGAAGGAGAAGGATGAGAAGAAGGATGAGAAGAAGGAGAAGGATGAGAAGAAGGATGAGAAGAAGGATGAGAAGAAGGAGAAGGATGAGAAGAAGGACAGTTCTGTGACAGTTTCTGTCTATTTCTGACAGTTCTGTGACATTCACTCCATACAGCGGTTTCAACCGCTGTATGGAGGGAATGTCCCAGAACTGTCAGAAATAGTCTATTTCTGACAGTTCTGGGACATGTATGGAGTGAATGTCCCAGAACTGTCAGAAATAGTCTATTTCTGACAGTTCTGTGACATTCACTCCATACAGCGGTTTCAACCGCTGTATGGAGGGAATGTCCCAGAACTGTCAGAAATAGTCTATTTCTGACAGTTCTGGGACATGTATGGAGTGAATGTCCCAGAACTGTCATAAATAGTCTATTTCTGACAGTTCTGGGACATTCCCTCCATACAGCGGTTTCAACCGCTGTATGGAGGGAATGTCCCAGAACTGTCATAAATAGTCTATTTCTGACAGTTCTGGGACATTCCTTCCATACAGCGGTTGAAACATTGTATCTATTTGTTTCCATAAATGGATCCATTTATGGAAACAAATAGATACAATGTTTCAACCGCTGTATGGAGTGAGTGTCCCAGAACTGTCATAAATAGTCTATTTCTGACAGTTCTATGACATTCCCTCCATACAGCGGTTGAAACCGCTGTATGGAGTGAATGTCCCATAACTGTCAGAAATAGACTATTTCTGACAGTTCTGGGACATTCACTCCATACAGCGGTTTCAACCGCTGTATGGAGGGAATGTCATAGAACTGTCAGAAATAGACTATTTCTAACAGTTCTGGGACACTCACTCCATACAGCGGTTGAAACATTGTATCTATTTGTTTCCATAAATGACATTCTGCAGATACACTTAGAGGAGCACTGCAGATACACTTTTTGCCGGCTTGGAATTATTCTTATTTTCATCCTACTTCTTCTTCTTCTTCATCCTCATCCTCTTCTTTTTCTTATGAGGATGAAGAAGAAGAAGAAGAAGTAGGATGAAAATAAGATTAATTCCAAGCCGGCAAAAAGTGTATCTGCAGCGCTCCTCTAAGTGTATTTGCAGAATGTCATTTATGGAAAAAAATAGATACAATGTTTCAACCGCTGTATGGAGTGAATGTCCCATAACTGTCAGAAATACACTATTTCTGACAGTTCTGGGACATTCACTCCATACAGCGCTTTCAACCGCTGTATGGAGGGAATGTCATAGAACTGTCAGAAATAGACTATTTCTAACAGTTCTGGGACACTCACTCCATACAGCGGTTGAAACATTGTATCTATTTGTTTCCATAAATGGATCCATTTATGGAAACAAATAGATACAATGTTTCAACCGCTGTATGGAGTGAGTGTCCCAGAACTGTTAGAAATAGTCTATTTCTGACAGTTCTATGACATTCCCTCCATACAGCGGTTGAAACCGCTGTATGGAGTGAATGTCCCAGAACTGTCAGAAATAGTCTATTTCTGACAGTTCTGGGACACTCACTCCATACAGCGGTTGAAACATTGTATCTATTTTTTTCCATAAATGACATTCTGCAGATACACTTAGAGGAGCACTGCAGATACACTTTTTGCCGGCTTGGAATTATTCTTATTTTCATCCTACTTCTTCTTCTTCTTCATCCTCATCCTCTTCTTTTTCTTATGAGGATGAAGAAGAAGAAGAAGAAGTAGGATGAAAATAAGATTAATTCCAAGCCGGCAAAAAGTGTATCTGCAGCGCTCCTCTAAGTGTATTTGCAGAATGTCATTTATGGAAAAAATGACACTCTGCAAATACACTTAGAGGAGCGCTGCAGATACACTTTTTGCCGGCTTGGAATTAATCTTATTTTCATCCTACTTCTTCTTCTTCTTCTTCTTCTTCTTCTTCTTCATCCTCATCCTCAGAAGAAGAAGAAGAGGATGAGGATGAGGATGAAGAAGAAGAAGAAGTAGGATGAAAATAAGAATAATTCCAAGCCGGCAAAAAGTGTATGTGCAGAGTTCCTCTATTTCTGACAGTTCTCTGACAGCTTCTTCACATGTACAGCGGTTGAAACATCTGTATCCTAAATGGAAACTAATAGATACAATGTTTCAACCGCTAAACATGTGTTCCTTCTGTCAGAGAACTGTCAGAAATAGCGGAGCTCACTGCAGGGACACTTTTGCCGGCTGATCGGGAAATATTCGATTCGCGCACCCGAAGTAGGCAAAATTTCGGATTCGACGCGAATCGAATATTTCCTGAAATTCGACTCGAATTCCGGTTCGCCTGGTTCGATTCGCTCATCTCTATTGGCAACTATGAGCTGGGCTTGTTCCGTAATGCTAAAGATGTTTAGTAGCTTCTCAAAGCCATAACACCTTCAACCATATGAATTGACAGAAATAGTAATGATAACAGTAGCCGTGCCTCCCTCGCTCCCACTCTATAAAATGGTGTGTGAGGTAGGTAAATGATTCAAACGTGAATAAAGTTCTCAAATAGTAAGTGGTGGTGCCTGCAACGCAGTAAAACTTCATGCAAAGTGCATAGACAAAACTCTGGTGATGGTGAGTGACAATCCTCCTCTGGCTGAATTGCCCCCTCACCTTAATCAAGCGACCCAAAAGGGCCTACAGGCCTTCCAGATCACTAGTGGAATCTTAACCACAAATGCTGCCAGACAAGCTCCTCCGAGTATTATATCAGGTGGGGATGATAAACTGGATGCATTGGCTCCTGACCACCGCTGGGTACGCCACTCATCAAGATGATAAAGGATATAGAAAACTCTGATAGTGTAGTATTTCCAGATAATCAATGCTTTATTATAAATTAAAATAGCACTTACATTAGGTGAGCACTACAGTGCTTCCCTCCATAATACAGCAAGATCTAACAGGTGTTCCTCCTCAAATGCATGGGTATACTGCATGGATGAACTCGCCTCACTGACAGGTGTACCAAAATGGTGGTTGTACCGGAAGTACGCCACCGCTCGCCGGATGCTGCATTCTTACATATCTACGCGTTGTGTCACCACACTTGTGACTTCCTCAGGATTTCCATTGGTGGATTGAGGTGTCTGTGCTATCTGTCACTGGGCATGTTTCTGATACAGAAATTACATGGAGAAGCTAAAAAACTTCTTCAAAATGAAAACACTGCCCCTCAAGTCACCATTTCTAATTTACTGTCTCTGTTACACCACTTTTCTCACCTTTCTGGGCTTTCTTTAAATGCTCAAAAAATGACAGCCCTTAATGTGTCTTTACTCCCCTTAACAGAACAAGCTCTCCAAAATTCTTATAATTTTCAATGGGCACATAACTTCTTAGTTTACTGCCTCTGTCAACACACTTTATCGAGCGAACTATCCATCGCTTTTTAAAAAACTTAAAGACAACTTACACTGCTGGGCAGGCTACTCTCTATTTTGGTTTGGCAGAATCAACTCGATTAAGATGACGTTTCTACCCCAATTGCTATATTATTTTAGAACCCTACCGATAGCGATTCCAAAAAGCGAGTTACAACAACTACAAGCTGAAGTTCTGAGTTTCATTTGGGCTAACAAACAACCCCGGATGAACAAGATGATTTTATTTGCCTCGAAACGGAGGGGTGGGATTGGCCTCCCTAACCTTCAAGCCTATTTCCAAGTTGCACAAATTGCTTAATTGGCCTCCACCACTGCTATAGAGCCTGAACCCCTTTGGGTTTCTATTGAAGCTCTCTCCTGTCACCCTGTCACCATTGGCTCTTTATTATGGCTTCCTAACCAGGTGCGCCCTCCCATATTGTGTCCACCCTTGTCATATTCTTTAGCTGTTTGGGACAGAGTGCGCCATTATAAACGTTTATCTTCCGAACATACACACCTGGCTCCAATTTTTTGTAACCCAAAATTTGTACCTGGCTTGGTGTTCGCATCCTTTCAATGGTGGATTAATAAATGGTTGTTAAGAATAGGAGACTATCTAAATGGGGATCATATTTTTTCTTTACAGTATTTTAGAGAAACATTAGATATACTTTCTAATGAGATTTTCAGGTACAATCAGATTGTCTCTTATATTCGCTCTAAGATTCGGTTGCTGGATGGGCCACTTACGCTTACAGCTTTTGAGCTTTCATGCCAAACAAGAGGTCATTTGAGGGGCCAGGTCTCCATCCTATATTCTCTCCTCACTGACCCAAATAGTAAGCTTCCTTATTATGATTCAATGGTAAAGGGACCTTTTGATTTAGCTGATTGGCAAGATATCACTTTCGCATTATCTATAGTATCAATTAATACCACCTTAATTGAAGCGAACTATAAAACGCTATTACGATGGTATTTGGTCCCCACTTGAATCGTGAAATGCACCCCTCAGCTTTGCCGCATTGTTTCCGGCGTTGTGGCCAACTGGGGACCATGTATCACATTTGGTGGCAGTATGCAAGGGTGACTAGATTTTGGATCCGCATGTTTAATTTAATCAATTCAGTGATGGGGGTAAATGTACGTAGATCCCCGGAGATAGCCTTTTTTCATAAATTTTCCGACGAAGTCCCCAGAAAATCACACAAATTAATAATTTATATGCTATTGGCGACTAGGATCGCTAAAGCAAAATACTGGAAACAGTCGGTAATTTCACTTGACTAAGTCAAGAATAAACTCAATTGGAATATGATTAATGACAGATTCACCTGTATTTTTAGTAATAATACTAAAAAATTTGACACCTTATGGAACCCGTGGATTCGGTATATTTATATCCCTTGACGAACCGGGATTTTACTCTCTCTTTTCCTCTTCTTTCCTTCTTTATCTATTTCCTATTAATTCTATTTGTTTCCTTATTTTTCTTATATTAATGATTAGCCAAGTCACGGTTAGTTGTATGAGGTGTTAATACATTTTATGGTTACAATTTAGTTTGTACCTTCAAACAATAGCTAGTGGGGATATCTTTTTTTTTTTTTTCCCTGATGTTTCTTTGATGTTTCCAGCGGCATATTATTAATGTTCTCTGCTTTTGGGCAGAGATTAGGCATTGCCTCCACATAATTCTCTGTTCAACCTGTACACTATTTATTGTACTGAGACTAAACAATTACATATTTACATAGTTAGTCTGGCTGAAAATAGACAAAACTATATCCAGTTCAACCATAGAAAAAAAAAAAAGTTATCCTATACCCACAGTTGATCCAGAGGAAGGCAAAACACCCCCCAGCAAAGTATGAACCAATTTGCTCCTGCTGGGAAAAAAATTCCTTCCTGATCCCCCGAGAGGCAATCTGATATTCCCTGGATCAACGTTACCTATAAATGTTAGTATCCAGTTATATTTTGTGTATCTCAGAAACAATCCAGGCCTTTTTTGAAGCAATCCACTGAGCTGACCAGAACCAACTCTTGAGGGAGTCTATTCCACATTTTCACAGCTCTCACTGTGGAGAAACCTTTCCGTGTTTGGAAATAAATTTCTTTTCCTCCAGACGTAAACAATGTGTTATAACTTTTGTTACGTTGTTTACATTACTGATTTTGTAAGCTGAAAAAAATATTAAATTCTTCTTCAATAAAAAATATTGAAATACAAAATGACAGATCAAGTTCAGTTGAATGTGACTACTACTAACTTAAAAAGCAGAATAGGTAGTAAGCACCCATTATCCTTTACCATGTTTTATAGTATATGGTCTTGCTCTGAGTCAAATTTTTTATATCTAAATAGCAACTTTAAAAAAAAAGTGTAGGAAAGATTTTTTTGGTGGTTTACTTGAGTGATTGACAAGTTTTGCACTGACATCATCCAGCTTGGCTTGAATTTGAAATGTGTTAGTGAGCAAAGGGTGTATAGAATATCAGACGTAAGTAGTAATCTAATGTAGCACTACCCCCATAGGAGCTGCTTGATTATTGCCCGAGTATTCCCCTCTACTATGCTGACAGCCAGAAACAAGGTAATTTGCCACAGCCAGATGCATACACTTTTAACTCGTTGGAGTCAAAGACCTGTTTAGGGGTGTTGTTTTGTAGTTTTATTTTAGAGGAACTTGGATAGTGCTAGGAGTTTGAAGTAGGATACTCCGAAAAAAATTATTCAGAAATTGAGGACGCTAGCTGTTCCAGGATGGAGCCTAAGGTGAAGTCCCTTGCTGGGAGCAGTTGGCAGACTTCTCCTGTAATGGCAGTGTAGTAGTAAAGAAGCTTGTGCAAAGTCCTTTCCAGTAGGTGGCAGGTAGACAGAGCTCTTCAGATCACTAGCCAGTGATGTGAGCTGGGTCATTCACTAACTAGATGACAGAAGAGGAGGGTTAACTGCACCAGGTCCCTGAGATCCCACAATGTTTGTACTCACAGGCTCCTGTAGAACAACCAGCCTCCTCTCATTGATACCAGACAGATCCTCAGTGGACTCCCCATCAGTCAGCTTTAGGAGAACCAGGGCCACTCGCCAGTTCCAATTTCAGGCCCTCAGGTTGCCCACCTGAGGCCTCCTGGCACGAAGGGCCAGGGGAGGCAAGCCTGCCTCGACCCCCGCGTGGTGCAATCCACTCTGGGAAGAACACAGAGCCCATGTGCCCCCAGGATATAAATACCAGCTCACAGCATGCAATGGGGCCATCCTTCCCCTGTAATTGGCCAGAGATGTATCTATATTCATGCTGTTCATTTGCCTAGTTCCCACCTATGTTCTGGAAAGCTCTAGTGGCTTCCAGATGGCAGGATGGATCTGCAGGTAAACTCAACAGCACCAGAGCATCATGAGCAGTTCTGACTAATAGATTGGAGCATAGTGCCAAGGATAAATTTACCTATTAGCTACCCTGTTAGGCAAAGGAGCAAACTACACTAATCTATGTACCACCCAGCACCTATACTAGGCGGGTGCTACACTAAAATAAGGTTTGCTCAGAACTCTTGCAGTACTGTAGTTTTTTTTGTTCTTCTAATTTTACATTATTTCCTACTTAAACCTACAGTTTAAACAGAAGGTTAAAATGTAAAACATATAATTGGAGGACTTGTTTCAAAATAAATTGTTAATGATTATCCCTGTATTCACATGCAATTAAATTGACTGAAAGTACACATCACAACAGATGACAGGTAAAAATAGTAGGGTAAACTAGGTACTGCTACATGCCAATGAGGTATTTCCTAAAGTAAAATTTTACAAACCTGCATAAATGTATTCCTGCAAGTTCGCATTAAAATACAGCGACAGTAATATTTGTGGAAAAGCTCCACCATTTATAATCAAGAATCTATGATCTCCAGACCCCTGACTTTGTCTAGGCTGAGATGATGGCATCAGTCTGCTGTAGGCAGAAGTATTTCCTCAGTCTCCTCTACCCCAGCGACCAGACTATGATTTTTATTTCTGTATTCCTGTCTTTTCTAGTACTTGAGGAACTTCATTAATGGAGGCCCCCCAGGATATGCACCGTACTGCGAGGAGCGACTGCGGAGGACGTTTGCTAATGGCACCAGGACACAGCCACCCAGCTGGTTGGAACTTCAGGTGAGTCACCACAATTATTTGTCTACAGAAGAATGACAGTTTTATTCCTAAAGAAAATAACATTGGGTCTCATTATGTTAGCAGTATGAACTATCTGTAATAGCTCCTGCCAACTAGCAATCACAACAATGGTTTGACTGAGATTGGTGATCACTCCCTCATCCTGTGGATACCCTTTTTCTTTTTCATACCTCAACATATGAAGATACGCTATGTTACCAAAAACATTGGTCAGCCTGCCTTTACACGCTAATGAACTTTAATGGCCACCCAGTCTTAGTCCATAGGGTTCAATATTGAGTTGGCCCCGCCCTTTGCAGCTATAACAGCTTCAACTCTTGTGGGAAGGCCGTCCACAAGGTTTAGGAGGGTGTCTATGGGAAGGTTTGACCATTCTTCCAGAAGCACATTTGTGAGGTCAGGTACTGATGTCGGGGGAGGAGGCCTGGCTCACAGTCTTCGCTCTAATTCATCCCAAAGGTGTTCTATGGGGTTGAGGTCAGGACTCTCTGCAGGCCAGTCAAGGGAAAACTTGTCAGAAGTGATTTATGCTGTCAGCAGATGAACGACGCAGTAGATATAAATTACACTTAGTGCTCTAGATTGTGACAAGTACACACTATAGAGCGATATGCTTTGTTCATGTAATTTGTTCAAATTACAATCAATTTAAAGAGGAGCTCCACCCAAAAGGGGTAGTTCCGCTTTAAGCTTTTGTCCCCCGCTCCCCATTAAGGATTGGCACCTTTGGGGAGCAGAAAATGAATTTGAAAGGTACCTGCTCCCACTTTTGCTGCAATTGCCTAAGCAGGGGTGTCAAACTGGCGGCCCTCCAGTTGTTGCACAACTACAAGATCCATCATGCCTCTACCTTTCGAAATCATGCTTGTAGCTGTCAATCTTGCAATGCCTCATGGGACTTGTAGTTTGGCAACAGCTTGAGGGCCACCAGTTTGACACCCCTGGTCTAAGGTGATTGGAAGCAGAATTTGCTCTCCCTCCCTGTAGTCTTCTGGGACACGGGACAGGTTCCAGAAGACTACTGGGAGGGGGGGGGGAGGGGGAACAACTCGCGCTTCCGATCGCCTTAGGCCAGGGGTGTCAAACTGGTGGCCCTCAAGCTGTTGCCAAACTACAAGTCCCATAAGGTAGTCTTCTGGAACACATGACAGGTCCCAGAAGACTACGGGCCATTCACAAAGTGCAGCGCTTCTCGTCCATGCGCAGTGGGCACCCAGCTGTGAAGCGGCAAGCTGTCACAGCCAGGTGCCCACACTGAAGATGCCGGTGCCGGGGAGGGAAGACGGCCGGTGAAACCAGCAGTGGTGAGGACACAGTGGGACCAAGGGACAGGTAAGTGGCTTTATTTTAAAAGTCATTAGCTACAGTTTTTGTAGCTTCTGACTTTTTTTGTTTTTTTCTTCTGGAACTCTGCTTTTAAGTTTGCTGAAAGTGAACTCATAAACTGGGAGACTTTAGGCTCAATTTTCAAAGCCAAAGAACCAGAATAAGGTTCTCCAAAGAGAAATTAAAATAAAGTAATGTGGCTTAAAATAAAGACCTTTGTCTATGTGTAAAGCCGAAATGGAGCCTTTTCTCTCCTATCTAATGCCTTACACACTGTTCACTTAGGGGCCAATGCATGGACACATTTATTGTTACCTGTAGTGACAATCATTGCAATTCAAGTACGAACTATCTTCAAAACGTTTCTGCACTTTTATATTTTTATATATATAATAGAGTTTAAAAAAGTGTAGACATTTTTGGTTGCTGATTGGTAACACACGTTTTATGCATAGGCCCCATAGTGTTTTCCATTGTTTGCATTAATCTGCCATATTTCCTTTCCCATCCTTCCTCAGGCTACAAAGTCCAAGAAGCCCATCATGTTGCCGGTGACATTCATGGATGGAACAACAAAAACACTTCTCACTGACTCAGCTACTACAGCGAAGGAGCTCTGCAATGCACTGTCTGACAAAATCAGCCTGAAGGACCGTTTTGGCTTCTCATTGTATATAGCATTGTTCGATAAGGTATGGAGCTTTTCAACCCATTTCCATCTACAATCTGTAGAGAAACATTTCTCACTTCAAAGCCCTGTGCTGAAGACCCTTTAGTTAAATATCATCCCTTTGAACAGCTGACTATTGGGAATCCATAAGACTGGTTAGCAGTCACAGTGGGGTTTATTTACTAAAGCTGGAGAGTCCAAAATCAGACTCACTTCTGCATAGAAACCAATCAGCTTCCAGGTTTCATTGCCAAAGCGTCATTGAACAAGGTGAGGTTAGAAGCTGATTGGTTTCTGTGCAGAATGGAGTCTGATTTTGGACTCTCCAGCTTTAGTAAATAAACCCCAGTATGTCAAACATGCAAATTGAAGGCTTCATTTAGAAAAAAATGGTTTTAGCTTCAGAGGCCAGCCTCTAGCTGACAGTGTGCCTGTGTTCAATACTGTACTTGTCTGATACAATTATAGTATTAAAAACTAATGAATTAATTAAAGTGATATTAAATCCTAATTAAAAAAAAACAAAAACAAATAGTGCTGTAGACCTCAACACTTACCTTGTTTTCAGGTCCGTTGTTCTTTCAAGTCCTCTATAGAAAATATACTAGAGCTCCATTTTTCGGGTGGCTCAATCCTCTTATAGCGACCAATGGAGCCACCTTTGTGTGCTCTTGGCTGACATGGTAGACGTGTCTCCTTATGTCCACAGAAGCTCATAGCCCTGACACCCCTGCTACTCCCTCCAGCTAGAGCCTATGCTGTCCCTGCTGTGCCATGTCTGGGAAGAGCACAAGAAGCATGCTTCACTATCTGGAACTTCAGGAAAAAGGGACGTGAGGATCTGGGGCTAGAGCCAAGCGCAGGGAGGGAAATTGCACATAAAGACACAGATGTGTGCTTTACATTTCCCACTACATAAAAAAAGATAATTTAATACTACTTTAAAGAGATGGATTAGAACCCCAATATCAGCTTGACCACAACTCTTACTATGAAACAATAAATATAAAACGCACCGCCTATAATAAAAATATTACTATACAAAAGTTCAAAAAGTGCTGTAAAACAGAATGAGGTGTAATTCTTCTTAAAAAAAAAAAAATAAAATGTGCAGTTCAACCACCAGTAGTCTAATACCTTATTGTGACAAGTCCACAATTTCATACGTATAGATATTGCAGGTAAGAATGAATAAATGTAAAAAACAACCAGTTCATATAAAGTGCAGACAATTTCTACCACTAATACGTGGACTGATGAACAACACTGTGATTATCTGCCGTGCTGTTTGCCACCACCAGCACTCCGCACTCACCAGAACATATGGCTGCATGGATATATGTAGTAAAAGTCCTGAATTTTATCACCCAGGTAACACTACTGGTCTTCAGGTTGCAGACCCTTTAAGGTGCCTCCTCTTTGACTGCACCACTGGTTAGTGCAACGCCATCCAGGACAGGAAAATGGATACCGCAGCTGTACAGGATAAATGCTCACAACCGGGAGCCACAAAGATCTCTCATAGTGTCAGAGCCGTATTTAATATTGATTGGACCCTGGGCAAACATATTCTTGCGCCTCCCCCCCCCCCATGCAATTTTGCTCTCCACTCCAACATCCCAAAAAACAAACACGCACATAGACTTGTCTCAAAAAACTTTGAGTGTGGACCAGTTCTTTATATTTATACTATTACTGATTGGTTCAGGCTCACTGACTGGTTGCTAAAGATTACAACATATCCTTACTGCTCACTGATTGGTTGCTAGACATTACTGCACATCATTACCGCTCACCCATTGCTTGCTAGACATTACCACACATCATTACCACACACTGGTTGCTAGAGGTTACATCACATCATTACTGCTCACTGATCGGTTGCTAGAGGTTACAGCACATCATTACCACTCACTGATTGGTTGCTAGAGGTTACATCACATCATTACTGCTCACTGATTGGTTGCTAGTGGTTACAATTCATCATTATTGTTCACTGATTGGTTGCTGGAGATTACAGCAGATCATTGTTGTTCACTGATTGGTTGCTAAAGGTTACAGCACACCAATATTGCTCACTGATCGGTTGCTAGAGGTTTCAGCAGATCACTAATGTTCACTGACTGGTTGCTAGAGGCAGAGCCAGTGCAAAGATTTTTGTCTACACAGGCGAAGGTGCATTTTGCTGCCTCCCACCCCACTGTCCTTTCCGGCATGGTTGGATTAAAAAGGAATATCGGGTGTGGTTTAATACAATGTAGATTCTGAATAGAAACACTGAAGAAACCTAAGATTTAGCCCAAATTAAATTCACCAACTATAACAGTCCCCCTTTCCCCTGCACACTGTCCTTCCCTACACACTGTGCACCCTCTGCAAACATTGCCCTCTGTCCAAAGTGCTCTCCTCTGCACAAATCCCCCCACAAAAACTGTAGCTGCTGACTCTTAAAAAACAGCAACTCACCTGTCCCACAGTCCCGCAGTGTCTTCCCCGCAGCCCGCTTCACCAGTCATCTTTTGTTCCAGGTGTGGGCACTCAGCTGTGAGAGTTTCACGTGAGAAGCGCTGCGCTTCCTGAATGGCCCCGTAGTCTTCTGGGATCTGTCACGTGTCCCATAAGACTACAGGGAGGGAGTGGGACTGGGCGGGAGTAGGAGTGACTGTCAATTTTGGGTACCCGATTGCCAAAGATGCCAATCCTTAATGGGGAGTGGGAGACCAGTCTTTAAAGTGGAATTTCCCCTTTTGGGTGGAGGTCCACTTTAACAGGCAGAACAGAGGATCGGGCTGTCCTCCACCATATCAGTCCGGCCATGCTGACACAACACGTGCTCTCTGTAGAATGGTGCCGGAATTTTACCCCTACCCATCTCTGCTCCAGACGCTCCCGGACTGAAGCAACAGCTGCTTTGGGCCCCACAAAAGTGACAGGACCCAGGGCACCTGCCCCTTTTGCCCTGTGTGAAAGACAGCCCTGCATAGTGTAGCATTTATTAAAAAGTCTCAGCACAAAACACATAAAAGCCTTTTTAAAGCGTTAGAAAAAAATCTAAACAGAACTTCTCTCTGCAAGTTAAGCGCATAATGTGCTAGTATGCATCACATGCATTATGAAAGACTTACCTGAAAACTAAGCCCTGCAGCGGAGCACTGTCATGAATCCCTGAGGTTTCATCTTCACCTGGTCTTCCTTCCGGGTTCGCAGGCAGTGGATGTTTCACTGGCCGAGCTGTGATGACGTTACTTCCATGTATGTGCGCGGCTGTTTCGCCCGTGGCACGGCTCTCTCAATGGATGGAACGCCATCCATTGAGAGTGCAGTGCGCATGTGCAGGTGACATCACCAGTGCTGCTACAGTAAATATTTCCTAAACGGTGGACGTTTAGGAGATATTTACAGTACCTACAGGTAAGCCTTATTAAAGGCTTTCTTGTAGGTAAATAATTAAAAGTAGGGTTTACTTCCCCTTGCCCTCCTTAGGATTTTTTGCGATACAGAGCTGCGTTACTTTAACTGACAATTGCGCGGTCATGCAATGCTGTACATAAATTAAATTTATGTCATTTTTTTCCCACAAATGGAGTTTTCTTTCAGTGGTATTTGATCACCTGTGCATTTTTATTTTTTGTGCTACAAACAAAAAAAGACTGACAATTTTGAAAAAGATATCTTTTTTACTTTTTTCTATAAAACCTATCCAATAAAAAATTTAAAAAATCAAATTTCTTCATAAATTTAGGATAAAATATATTCTGCTACATGTCTTTGCTAACAAAAAATCCCAATACGTGTAAATTAATTGGTTTACGTGAAAGTTACAGTGTCTACAAATGGCAGTATGTATACTGAAATCTAAAAAAAAAATGTTATACTAGTAATGGCAGCGATCAGTGACTTATAGCAGGACTGGGCGGGCATTCTGACACTGGGGGGAATTGACTAACTGCCACTGACATCCCCAGTGACACTAATACAGTGATCAGTGCTGTGTATGTTTTACTAGGGAAACATGCTACTGTGTTTTTCTCTGCTGGGCAGAGAAATACACAGCAGCAAGTTACTGCTGGCAGGAGAGAGATCTGTGTTGTTTACACACAAGTCTCTCCCCTGTCACTGTTCCTCGGCGAATGTCGGCGGGTAATCTCCGGCCAGGACCCAATGATCGACATCTGTAGCCGCCAATGGCACTAAGAGCCCTGCACATCACCCCCATTCACTAACCGAGGAGGGTGTGGGGCAAACAATGCGTCATCGGAAGACTGCACCGGAATGCAGAAGAGCTTTAGCCACTTTCCACCGACTTGGCACATACACTCAACAGCCACTTTATTGTTCAATTGCTTGGTAACACAAATTGCTAATCAGCCAATCATAGGGCAGCAACTCAACGCATTTAGGCATGTAGACGTGGTGAAAACGATTTGCTGAAATTCAAACCAGCATCAGAATGGGGAAGAAAGGGGATTTAAGTGACTTTGAACATGGCATGGTTGTTGGTGCCAGACAGGCTGGTCTAAGTATTTAAAAAACTGCTGATCTACTGGAATTTTCACACACAACCATCTCTAGGGTTTAAAGAGGATGGTCCAAAAAAGAGAAAATATCCAGTGAATGGCAGTTGTGTGGATGAAAATGCCTTGTTGATATCAGAGGGGAATGGGCAGACTGGTTGCTACGACCAGGGGCGGACTGACCATTTAAAAACTCGGGCACTGCCTGACTGCCCGGGGTCAGTAGGGGGCCCCATGAGATGCCCCTGGTACCTTTTTCATAGGCTTTTTTCAGTTTGGGCAAGGACACAGGGGCCCCATGATCCCCTATTGCCCGGGGTCCCCATGAGTTGTCAGTCCGCCCTTGGCTACGAAATTCAGATAGTAGGGTCAGAATTTGGCGTAAACAACATGAAAGCATGGATCCATCCTGCCTTGTATCAACGGTTCAGGCTGGTGGTGGTGGTGTAATGGTGGGGGGGGGAGATTTTCTTGGCACTAGCAAGGTGGACCCAATAAAGTGGCCGATGGGTGTATATACAGCCATAAGTAAACACTTTACTGTGCTGTACAGGGCACTCCTTGTGTGCTCCCAGCACAGTAATGAATGGGTACTGGAAAACTTCCGATGCATACTTGCAATCGGGAGGATTCCGATCCTGTGACTGCCAATCACAGTGGTCACATAACCGGAATGCCTGCCTCCGCCTCCAGGTATTTAGATCATCTTAAAGGTCCAGGAGGAAGCAGCAGGAAGGGGTTAATCATAAAAATAAAAAATCTAAACGTTCGCTGATATTTAGATTTTCCATCAATCGAGTTCCATACTATGTAGTATAAGGAAATGTCTGCCTCCCTGTTGGACAATGTAGCCTATCTATCATAATATAGGGTCAATACCAAGGCTCAGGAGGCGGCAGGGTCCAAGCTGGACTGTTACAGGAAAAATAAATATGACTTGTATGTCTTATTCTCTATGGATCTATTGTTGATTTTGACATTTTCATTTCTGTTAATGTATGCTTTTGTATTCCTTTTATTATCTGCACAGTCTGAAGATCCCAGGCTTGTGTCAGGTTTATTTTAAATGTTTAGCTTTTTATTTTGTTCTTGTACAGCACAGGGGCAGACTGACAACTCATGGGGCCCCCGGGCAATAGGGGATCATGGGGCCCCTGTGTCCTTTCCCAAACTCAAAAAAGCCTATGAAAAAGGTACCAGGGGCATCTCATGGGGCACCCTACTGACCCCGGGCCCTCAGGCAGTGCCCGAGTTTCCAAATGGTTAGTCCACCCCTGGTACAGCACTTTTTCCATCTTATGCTCAATCATTTACTAAGGTTTTAATTTCTTTAACAGTGTATCATTCAGTATTAGTAAGGAATATATTTTATGTATGTCATTTGCCATATATGTTGTGATGGAGAGGTTACGGTTTATCATCTGCTGTGTTCACTAGGTGTCCTCTCTGGGCAGCGGGAATGATCATGTGATGGACGCTGTGTCTCAGTGCGAGCAGTACGCCAAGGAGCAGGGAGCACAGGAGAGGAATGCCCCATGGAGACTTTTTTTCAGGAAAGAGATTTTTACCCCTTGGCATGATCCTACTGAGGACAATGTAGCCACCAATCTCATCTATCAGCAGATTGTCAGAGGGGTGAAATTTGGAGAGTATAGGTGTGACAAGGTGAGTTTAACCCTGTTTGGCTACCACATTTGATATTTTACATTTTATATTCTTTTGTATATACTGTATATATTTTTTGTATTGTGTTAAGGATTAAAAATATATATTTTTTCTATTTATTTATCTTTTTTCAGGTAAATCTGAAAACTGCATTAAATATAACTTTCATATTTACCTTTTCCAGCCAGAAGTTGGAGCTTGTCATCATTTCAGAGTTTTGTATTAAATATTGTATTTTAAGGCAAAAATAATGTTTAATTACACTTGCAGAGTTAAAGGATAAGTTCACCTTTCGTAACATGTTACATGTTACACCCTTATTCAGGGTGTACTGTGTAACATGTTATGAATGGAATGGCCCCTGCTCCTTCTTGCTCCCCATTGTGACAGCTATCGGGGATCTTCTCCTCCCTGCTAGCTGTCACAATTCTTGTAAAATGTGGCTTTGCCCACACGGCCTCGTCATTCACTCACGGAGTTCTGTGAATTAATGAACTACAAGTCCTGGCAACCTTCACGGCTGTCGTCTTGTAGTTCTCAGTGAACTAAAAAGGTGCTGTGGACCGCTACGGTAGTTCATTGATTCTTCCTGTCAGTATATCTGCTTGCCCGTACATCCCCTACGGGTAAGCAGATATATTGACAGGTCTGCAGGAGACCTGCATGACACCTTCTGCTGATCGCTGGTGAAATGCTTCAGAGGCTCCAGAAACCAAAAATAATAAATGCACATTTTTTTACCTGCAGTAAAAATGTGCATTTATTATTTTTTGTAAAAAGGTGAACTTACCTTTTAATAGGAATCTGATGTTCTGGGGTTGTCAGATTGAGGGTGCCACTCCACCCTTCTCCCTCTGCTGTTATGTCAACGCTCCCAGCAAAGCATATGGTCCTTCTATCTTCTAAGAGCGTTCATAGCTGGCATGATCACATGATGGAAAAACCTTCATTATAACTATCTGCTGTTGTTTCTACTCTCAGTATCAGCACAAAAGCATTGCAGACCAGCATGGCTTTCCACCAAGCCCACACAGACAAAGGAAGAACATACAGACTACACAATATGGCTCCATGAATGTGGATACCTGACCATTACACCTATATAAGATTGTTGGATATTGCATTCCAAAATCATGGTCTACGTTTAACATGCAGTTGGCCTCCTCCTTTGAGGTTATAGCAACCTCCATTCTTCTGGGAAGGATTTCTACAAAATTTTGGAGTGTATTTGTGGACATTTGTGCCCAGATAGCTAAAAGAACATTTGTGAGGTCAGGTACTGAAGTTGGATGAGAAGGCCTGGCTCACAGTCAACGTTCTAATTCATCCCAAAGGAGATCAGTAGGGTTAAGGTCAGGGCTCTGTACAGGCCACTCGAGCTCCTTCACACCAAACTCATGAAACCATGTCTTTATGGAGCTGGATTTGGACACAGTCATGGTGGAACAGAAAAAAGGCCTTAACCAAATGGTTGTTGTTACGAGATTAGAAGCTCACAATTCTAAAATGTCTTTGTTAGCTGTAGCAGTCCCCTTCATGGAAAACACCTGAACCTAATATTTTGGACAGTTGTCTGCATACTTCTGGTCTCATAGTGTCAGGGCTCTGTACAGGCCACTCAAGTTCCTTCACACCAAACTCATGAAACCATGTCTTTATGGAGCTGGATTTGGACATAGTCATGGTGGAACAGAAAAAAGGCCTTAACCAAATGGTTGTTACGAGATTAGAAGTTCACAATTCACAATTCTAAAATGTCTTTGTTAGCTGTAGCAGTCCCCTTCATTGAAAACACCTGAAACTAATATTTTGGACAGTTGTCTGCATACTTCTGGCCTCATAGTGTACATCCAGAGAGAGTGAAGGTCCAAATTATTTTTTTTATCATGTTTCACCTCACCAGGAACAATATTTTTTAATTCAAAATGATACTCTTGTTTTGTGACCATTTAACATAATTTTTTTTTCTTTTATTCTCCAATCACTGCTGACCAGTCACCACACTTTCTAAAAATCTAAAACGCTTCTTGCAGGAGGAAGATCTGGCAGAGCTGGCCTCCCAGCAGTACTTTGTGGACTACGGCTCTGAGCTGGTCATGGAGAGATTGCTAAATCTTATACCTTCCTATATCCCAGATCGAGAGATCACACCGTCCAAGAACGTGGAGAAATGGGCGCAGTTCATAATTGCTGCACACAAAAAGGTATCAATAATATGACTGTGCAGGAAAAAAAAATAAATTCAGTAAGTGAACAGTTGTAGTAAAAGCATTTTTTAATTATTAGTTTCCATTTTATCACCATGTACACAGATTTGTGTACCAAACAACCACTGGGTTTATATGTGGGTCATTGCTGAACAGACCTTTTACTGCCCAATTTCACTCAAATCATGTAGTATGGAGACATCTGAGTGCCAGTGGAAGCATTGCTCAATCAATAAACTGTGTATAATCTGACAGTATGTGCCTTGTCAGATAATGGAGGAGGAAGCAGTGCAGGATCAGTAAGGTGTTGGTGTATTCCCTGTCAGTGATGGAGTGCTGGATCAAAAACCTGTATATAAGGTGTCTGATTGTGCTTTGCCAGATAGTGGAGCAGGAAGCAGTGCTGGATCAGTAAGTTGTATATAAGATGTCTGTTTGTGCCTTGCCAGATAGTGGAGGAGGAAGCAGTGCTGGATCAGTAAGTTGTATATAAGATGTCTGTTTGTGCCTTGCCAGATAGTGGAGGAGGAAGCAGTGCTGGATCAGTAAGTTGTATATAAGATGTCTGTTTGTGCCTTGCCAGATAGTGGAGGAGGAAGCAGTGCTGGATCAGTAAGTTGTATATAAGATGTCTGTTTGTGCCTTGCCAGATAGTGGAGGAGGAAGCAGTGCTGGATCAGTAAGTTGTATATAAGATGTCTGTTTGTGCCTTGCCAGATAGTGGAGGAGGAAGCAGTGCTGGATCAGTAAGTTGTATATAAGATGTCTGTTTGTGCCTTGCCAGATAGTGGAGTAGGAAGCAGTGCTGGATCAGTAAGTTGTATATAAGATGTCTGTTTGTGCCTTGCCAGATAGTGGAGGAGGAAGCAGTGCTGGATCAGTAAGTTGTATATAAGATGTCTGTTTGTGCCTTGCCAGATAGTGGAGGAGGAAGCAATGCTGGATCAGTAAGTTGTATATAAGATGTCTGTTTGTGCTTTGCCAGATAGTGGAGGAGGAAGCAGTGTTGGATCTGTAAGCTGTAAAAAGGTGATTGTTTGTGCCTTCTCATGCAGTGCTGGAGGAAGCAGTGATGGGTCATTGACTCCAGGGAATATCTGATCCCAAATCAAGTTGTGAGTGGGGCCTACTCACCCTGCACATGGGGGTACCTTTCATGTGTGTGCACACTCGTCAATACCGTCAATACTAGACAGGGCCGCATTAATTTGAGATCAACATTATGGTGGTATCCTGATTTCTGACTTGGAGATAAGTCGTGCACAGTGTGTAGTAGTGAAGTATACAGGGTCTCTGTAAAATATACTATCCCATGCTATTACACACCCTGTCGGTGAGTGGTTGCATTAAGGAGGGACATCACTCAGCCCATGCCCTCTGCGCCCATCCAGTGTATCTCTGTTACGTACCTCCCTCATGCTGCGCACTAGATGTGTGAACATAAAGTAGTTAACTCCTTCTGCTCTCCTGTGCCATGCAGCTAGGCTGTGGGGTTTCTGTACCAAGGGTCTACTCTCAGATACTTTTGGGGGAACCGACCACTAGGGAAGGAGCCAGAACACCAACCCCCTTGCTACCAGAGGACCCGTCATCCCCACCAGGACCGCGCTTATTGACAGGCTGCTGTTCACTTTCCACCAGTTCTTGGTTAACTAAGGCGACTGTTCTCTTCCTCCAAACCTCCTGCTGAGTTAACCCTCTGTAGTGGCCTCACTTCTGTACTCCATGTATGTTGTACCATCCCTGTTCTTTCAATACGATAGAAACCACTATTCAGACCAGGCTTAAAAAAGCGTTTGAAGACATCACAGTTAAACTATAACACAATCCTCCTGTCTAACTACTCTGTGGCTGCCCAGGAATACTTGTACAGGTGAGAGCCCATGCTTGGAAAAGTCCATTCTTTGAGAATTGCTTCTTTGACAAAGGTTGCTTCAGGTTACATCTTCTCTTGTAGTGCAGACCTGCCTGCTTGCCATGCAGTCCTGTTGAAAAGCTCTCTTGACCCTGGCCCCTATATATATATATATATATATATATATATATATACATACAGTGGGGATCGAAAGTTTGGGCACCCCAGCTAAATATTTGTATTAATGTGCATAAAGAAGCCAAGGAAAGATGGAAAAATCTCCAAAAGGCATCAAATTACAGATTAGACATTCTTATAATATGTCAACAAAAGTTAGATTTTATTTCCATCATTTACACTTTCAAAATAACAGAAAACAAAAAAATGGTGTCTGCAAAAGTTTGGGCACCCTGCAGAGTTAATATCTTGAACTGCCCCCTTTGGCAAGTATCACAGCTTGTAAACGCTTTTTGTAGCCAGCCAAGAGTCTTTCAATTCTTGTTTGAGGTATCTTTGCCCATTCTTCCTTACAAAAGTCTTCCAGTTCTTTGAGATTTCTGGGCTGTCTGTCACGCACTGCTCTTTTAAGGTCTATCCATAGATTTTCAATTATGTTGAGGTCAGGAGATTGTGAAGGCCATGGCAAAACCTTCAGTTTACGCCTCTTGATGTAATCCCCGTGGATTTCGAGGTGTGTTTAGGACCATTATCCATTTGTAGAAGCCATCCTCTCTTTAACTTCAGCTTTTTCACAGATGGCATCAAGTTACCATGCAACATTTGCTGAAATTTTATTGAATCCATTTTTACTTCTACTCGTGAGATGTTCCCTGTGCCACTGGCTGCAACACAACCCCAAAGCATGATTGATCCAACCCCATGCTTAACAGTTGGACAGAGGTTCTTTTCATTAAATTCTGTGCCCCTTCTTCTCCAAACGTACCTTTGCTCATTCCGGCCAAAAAGTTCAATTTTAACCTCATCGGTCCACAGAACTTGTTTCCAAAATGCATCAGGCTTGTCTATATGTTCATTTGCAAAGTTCAAACGATGATTTTTGTGGTGAGGACGTAGAAGAGGTTTTCTTCTGATGACTCTTCCATGAAGACCATATTTGTACAAGTATCTCTTTATAGTGGAATAGTGTACCACAACTCCAGTGTCCTCCAGATCTTTCTGGAGGGATCGTGCAGTCAAACGTGGGTTTTGAATTGTTTTTCTCACAATCCTGCGAGCTGTTCTGTCTGATATTTTTCTTGGTCTTCCAGATCTTGCTTTAACTTCCACTGTTCCTGATGACTGCCATTTCTTAATTACATTCTGAACAGAGGATATTGACATCTGAAAACGCTTTGCTATCTTCTTATAGCCTTCTCCAGCTTTGTGAGCGTCAACTATTTTCAGTTTCAGTTTTCTAGACAACTGCTTAGAAGAACCCATGGTGCTGATTGTTGCGGCAAGGTCAGATGAGTCTGGGCATTTAAAACCTTTGAGATTGACATCACCTGGTCTTTCCAGACGAGGATTGAGAACAATCCATGACACTGGCAGGTCTCAGCTTGGCAAAGGGGGCAGTGCATGCTATAAATTCTGCAGGGTGCCCAAACTTTTGCAGACGCCATTTTTTTGTTTTCTGTTATTTTGAAAGTGTAAATGATGGAAATAAAATCTAACTTTTGTTGACATATTATAAGAATGTCTAATCTGTAATTTGATGCATTTTGGAGATTTTTCCATCTTTCCTTGGCTTCTTTATGCACATTAATACAAATTTTTAGCTGGGGTGCCCAAACTTTCGATCCCCACTGTATATATAGACCGGGGAGGAAGGCAAGGGAGACTGGCAAACTGGTTTTTCCTTTCCCTAACCTAGGCAGAATCACCTACAATATCTTCCTTTGTTTTTGTTCATTTTTCTTTGATGAAATACAAACTTCTGTGTGGATTTACTCAGGGGTGTATTTAAACAAGGCGTTTGCCTTGGGCAGGATTTTTCAGGGGGGTGGCGCCACCCCCGGCAGAAGTAACACACATGGCAGCCAGTGACTGAGGATGGGGAGCGGGTGAGGCACAGGCACAGCAGTGCGGGTTGTGGGCTGTTGAAGGGTGTCCAACTCCCATTCCTGGATCATTGTTTGAGATCAGAGCAGAAGGAAGGTTGGGCTTTCTTGATCATGGCTCCTGGGGTGGTCAGTGGGTGAGTGCTGGAATCTCTCTCTCTCTCTTTCTCCCCAACTACACCCACCGACATGGGGGTAGCACGATTTTTTCTCTTGCCTAGGGCAGTACACAACCAAAACACACCACTGGATTTACTCCTATAATTTTGTAATTTCACCGGGCTTTCCCATGTAGTCCCATGTTTGAGAATACTACCTCTTTATTAGTGTATAAGGAACATCTCCTTGAGCAACCTACTGTATGAATGTTTGTTTTATCTTTGTAGGGCATATATGCGCAGAGAAGATCTGATGCTCAGAAGGTGAAGGAGAACGTGGTGGATTTTGCAAGATTTAAGTGGCCTTTGCTATTCTCTAGATTCTATGAGGCCTTTAAGTTTTCAGGTAAATTATATGTGAATTTACAGTAGGCATGTTCCAATATACTGTTTGTGTATTTTCTGTGTGTGCGTTTTAAATATTGTTCAACCAGGGCAGACTAGCTTTTTACCCACAAATGAATCTTTGAAATAATTTTAGGTCTCGCTGCTAAAATTAATTCATTCTGGGACAGTGAGAAGACTTCTCCTGGCATTGGTGGCCAATGGGAAGAATTCCCCTCCATCCTACAGTGGTGGTCACAATGCCACCCTTAACAACAGCTAAAAGGATCACTGGTATCATGCTTCTGGCTCTGCCAAGTAGTGATAGTCTCAAAATTATTCAAGCACCATCAGATGGGAAGTCTATCAAACACAGTTCAAGGAATGGCACCCTCTGGAGGAACCCTAGTTACATCTGAAGGAATTCTCATTGAGAATGGCTAAGCTAGGGTGTACTTGTAAGCACAGCAAAGCAGCGTACCTCTAGGGGTTACTGCACCGATGAGAATAATGATCTACTCAGACAGTAATAGGGGAAAATCATACACCTTGGACATATCTTATAAATGACTCTGAAATAAGGGAATATGCTGAATGGTTGGTTACTATTCTGCAAAAACACTGCTCTTGGTGGAAGGATGGTTTTGAGGTGGAGGTAGGGGAACCATTAGGACTTAGGGACCTTAGGACACTCACCATCTACTTTATTAGGTACACCTGTTCAATTGTTTGGTAACACTAATTGCTAATAAGCAAATCACATGGCAGCAACTCAATGCATTTAGGCATGTAGACTTGGTGAAGACGACTTGCTGACATTCCGTCTGAGCATCAGAATTGGGAAGAAAAAGGATTTAAGTGATTTTGAACGTGACATGGTTGTTGGACCCAGACTAGTCTGAGTATTTCAAAAAATGCTGATCTGCTGGGATTTTCTTGCAAAACCATCTGTGGGGTTTACAGAGAATGGTCTGAAAAAGAGAAAATATCCAGTGAGTGGCAGTTTTGTGGATGAAAATGCCTTGTTGATGCCAGAGGTCAGAGGAGAATGGGCAGATTGGTTCGAGATGATAGAAAGGCAACAGTAACTCATATCAATATGGAACAAAATCTCTGAGGAATGTTTCCAGCACCTTCTTGAATCTATTCTATGAAGAATTAGGGCAGTTCTGAAGGCAAAAGGGGGTCCAACCCGATATTAGCAAGGTGTACCTAATGAAGTGGCCAATGAATCTGAAGCCATAATTAAATTATATGTAAATGGAAAAATATAATTTAGGTTTTAACGTGTTAATGTAACTACAAAAGTAAATTGTAAGTTTTTCAAGATTATATATGCAGCTTTCAAAAAATAATACCTAGTATTATAGACTTATAACTGGATTGTGAAAATAGTTCTGGTCCATAACCTGTTAAGATGGAGGAACCCATGAAATAACTTTCAGGCCTCAGAAAACCCCTGTTAATAATATGTACAGCTCATGGTATATTACGATGAACTGTAAGCTGTAGATATGAGAATATAAAAAAAAAATAAGACTTCTGTATTTAACAGCCATAACTGTTTTATAAGACAAAATTATTTAAATTCCCCCACATGGTGGTCAGTGGATTGATGCCAGCTTTCATTGATTGTCAATATATATATGCCCCCTTTTACTGTTGGTTAGTGGATAAGAGCCCATTAGAACGGCAGTCATTTGTAGAGGTTCCCTCTTACACTGGTCGTCAGTGGATAAGGGTCCATTCGATTGACAATCAGTGGTAGAGGTTCTCTCTTACACTGGTCGTCGGTGGATAAGGGTCCATTAGAATGGCAGACAGTGGGAGAGGTTCCCTCTTACACTGATGGTCAGTGGATAAGGGCTCTTTAGATTGGCAATCAGTGGGAGAGGTTCCCCCTTACACAGGTGGTCAATGGAGAAGGACCCCCTTTCATTGGAGCATAGGAGGAGAAGGGCCTCCTCACCAAGAAGCACAGTAGGAGAAGGACCTCATTACAATGGTGGACCGTGAAGAAGGATCATCTTACATTAGTGATTAAAGTGGAACTACACTACACCTGAGCACTACAACCCAAAACCACTGTTTAATTCATTTTTATTCTGTCTCCGATACACAGAATATAACTGGATATAACATTTATAGATAAAGTTGATCGAGGGGATATTGCCTCTCAGGGGATCAGGAAGGAATTTTTTTCCCCTACAGGAGCAAATTGGATCATGCTTTGCTGGTTTTTTTTTACCTTCGTCTGGATCAACTGTGGGTTTAGGATTGTAACATAAATGTAAGATTCAGGTAGCTGAGATGTGAGGTGATCAGTAGAAATATGTAATCATAGGTCTAGTTTAATTCCATGTTATTAAAGACAAGTGTTCAGTATTCAGTTAGAGACATATGGACAGAGCAGCTTCTAGGCTGGAGGTGACACCTAGATGTCAATAAAACATTGTCACCTATGTAGCCAGACTTTGCCACCTTCTTAAAGTCTAAAAGAAGAGCTCCAGCCATTTCGGCTTCGGGAAGCAGCAGGAGACCAGGAGTGGCTCCAATGTGTCTGTCAGCTATGACTTATACCCACAGATCAAAGAAAAATATTTAATCTCTCATAAAAGCTAAAATATTAGTTGCAGAGAGATGAAAATACATCCTTCTGACTGGACACACTGTAGGCTACATCTGCAGGTAAAACTGTATTTGTAGCCCGTGTGGAATCCCAGAGAAATGCAAAAAACTGTTATATGGCGCCTGATTGCGACAGCTGAACAGCGATTGATACTGTCGTGATTGGACTGATGCACTGGTGACGGAAATTCTATCCCTGACTAGGTGATTCAAACTGTTCCTGGTCCAATCGACTTTGGGCACTTCAGAACCCAGAATGTCCTGTGGGCTGATACAGGAACATCCTCCAGGGTTGACTGGCCAAGGGCTAATGTCCAGCCCACGTCCATATTTCAATAAATTGAGGACCCTGAGATATGGACGGTGTGATTCGTACAGAGCCGGTTCTATTTGACTGGCGAATCGGAGACTTTCTCTGACTTGCTCCAGTCGCAGGATAACTCTTGGTAAAAGTTTTATTTCTGCTTTTATTCCCTTTTATTTTATAGTGAATAGCCAATTGTGTGTATTTTTGCATTTTTTGTAATTGTTTTTTCTTTGTACATATTTTATGCACTGCCCACTTTCAGGATATTAAATCATAAAATTAATAAGTGACTTCTGGGTACTTAAGCTCGGGCTCATATCTCCGGAGAGATTGTATTTTATTGCAGTGTCTATATATGCTCGGTCAAGTTCATTGCCAATCTGTATACAATTGCACTGCGTGTTGGCAGATTGCATGCAGATTGTAAAGTAGCAGATCTGCCAGACAGAGATCTGTGTGTGTGTGGTGGCCCAGCAGACCAGTCTGCGGACAAACTGTTGGGTGGTGGCAAGCTACCATTTGTTGTGTGTCTGGTGTGGGGGGGTGTGGACAGTGGAAGAGTGATTAACACCGGGGTTCTAGCTTGTAGGATAGCTGGAGGAATCCTAGAAGGGTGTGCCAATTGCTAAACTGCTCCCCAACCCTTAGAGTGCACCAGATTGTATATAAGATTCGTATCTGCCTGTGTGTGGTCAGCCAGCTGGATTGGAGTGGAGTCTCCCTCTAGTGGTGGCCAGAGGCAGTGCGGGCTGTGAAAGTGTATCACAGCCAGTCTTATATTCTCAAAGTAAGTCCCTCTCATTCACTCTTTACCCCAAGTCACGGCTGGACGTGCACGCCTTGGTTAGCTAGTCGCTGTGGGCGTGTGCATGCAGTGAGGATCCGTGACAAGGATTATAACTTTTTTTTTTTTATGGTTGAACTGGATGGACTTTTGACTTTTTTCTGCCAGACTAACTATGTATTTTGTAAACTGTAAAGTCTAGTCATTACTGTTTCTGCTGATTGTACATACATAATCTCTTTGCTCTCCAGGACCAAGTCTACCGAAGAATGATGTGATTGTCGCCGTTAACTGGACTGGGGTCTACTTTGTGGATGAGCAGGAGCAAGTTCTTCTTGAACTTTCCTTCCCTGAGATCACCGCTGTATCCAGCAGCAGGTATCTGGTTTTGGGACAGATGTGAACCTGTAAACATTTCTGACACTGTTAGGAGTACCTGGGACACGAACATACTGTAAATCTGGAGATCTTGTGATGTAGATTCCCCAGGCTTACACCGCCATCAGTGTTATCCTTGGCTTGAGGGACCTCTTAGGGACCCATGTGAAAGGCTGCAGTGGTCCACATTCAGTTTAGCAGGATACATTTTGAAGTAAATTTACTGTTTGATATAGATGTGTATTTTGTGTATTTATGAGTTTTTCTCAATATGTTTTTAATCACATTATCATTAAAAAAACTTGAAATTGGGGTTCCAGAATAATATAATCATCATATAGCACTTTAAAATCAAATCATTTAGTTTCCTCCTAAATAGCATGAGGGTAATATATAACCACTTCAGGTGTGTCAGCATAATAAAAAAAAAGTGTTTGCCATTTTTAGCTATGCTGACACACAGGGCTGCTGTTAGAAACCACGGGGCCCCATACAGACATGACAGCCCCCCCCCCCCAAAAAAAGCACAATTGTCTATGCTTCAGTTATGAATGAACACGGTAAATGATTGCTACAAATCTCTTATTGTGTTTATTCAGGAAAGGAAGGGGCTGGTAAATGTCAAATATTTACCGGACTCTTCCTCCACTCTCCATCCTAAAGGATCCTATTGTGTGCTTGCAGCTGCCGGTGGGAAGGAGAGGAGGGAAGCCGGAAACACTGCAGGGGTGGGGGTCACACAGGGGGACCTGTGCAGCAGGGGTAAAATGTATTGTACACAGGGAGGATAATGGGTGCAGTTGGGGGGTCAATTTCTGGAACCAATTCCCTGTATAGCTCTCTCTGCAGCAGCTGAAAGCCAGTGGGAGGGAGAGGAGAAGAAGCCAATTTTCAGCTGCTGCAGAGAGAGCCATACAGGGGATCGGTTCCAGTAATTGACCTGTCACTCCATGCTGATCACCCTTCCTGCCCACATCTGATTAACCCATCTGCCTGGGCCCCCCTGCTGACACATTCGAAGTGGTTTATTACCTATAAGTTATTTAAGGGACTCCTCTGCATACTACCTTTAATGTTTGGTGGATTTTTTATTTGTTCGTTAATATTGGTCTGGGGGTCCAATTTTGATATCTTTTGGGGTTTTTATGCTTTTTTGTTCACTGAATTGGACCAATATTAACATCTGGGTTATGATATAAGTTTGTTTTAGAAACACTGAGATAACGTGTATGGATTTAGCTTCCAAATGATACAGTTTTCCCTGATTGAATGTGTTAATATCTATATCAGTGCGGATCCTGAGGAAGCGGTTTCATCGTGAAAGATGAATCTTGAATCTTAAAGCTCTATATGTTAATTTGGAGCCCCAATTTCATGTGTTTTTAATGATAATGTGATTTTTATACTATTTGATTTTGTTTTTGTGGTACATTTAAAGTGGTTTTAACACCCTTACATATACCCAGTGAAGGGACTGGCCTCAGGTGATACATATAGATGAAACAAATCCTCCTACATAAGTTGTACCTGTTTATCTGCAGTCTTCTCTTCTTTACAGCCGTTCAAAGTCCATAGTTTTTAAAGCTTGTCTGGAAGTTCAGAAAAAAGGGGAGGAGAGCTGCAACTGCATACTGCAGAGCTTAATGAGGAGAGCTCAGAAAGCTGTTTGGAGGGAAGAGACCCCCCCCCCCGCCCACACACCCACACGCATACACACACACAGCTCACAGGAACAGAGCTGAGGCTGTCAATCTTCTGGAGGTCCCTCCCCTGTCACCACTTTTCTCTTGCTGTTAGGAAAACCTGTCAAAAGTGACTCATGCTGATACCAGAGAGGATGCCAGCAGACAGAAATGATACTTATTGTTCTTAAATGAGACAAATACACACTATAGAGGGATATGCTTTGTTCATATTTCATGTTTGAGGTTTGAAACAAGAAGAAGGGTCAGCCGCACACCGGAGGATAGATGAATATAGTATATATTTATTGATCCATAGGACACACAAAACACCAGGATATGAATACAGGACCTGTTAACGCGTTTCATACGATCTTGTGCTTAATCACGAGATTATGTGAAACGCGTTAACAGGTCCTGTATTCATGTCCTGGTGTTTTGTGTGTCCTATGGATCAATAAATATACATTATATTTATCAATCCTCCGATGTGCGGCTGACCCTGCTTCCTGTTGCATCGTGGGTGGTGGTGGCCCAGAGCCTGCACCAGTCGTAGATTGATCTGGATTGTTTGCCTGACCGGTATACCTTTGTTCTTTGGATGTTTGAGGTTTACACCACTTCCCATTTGATATACTTATCCCATTATTTTAGGCTAAGTTTTTTTCTGTCTTGATTAGGGATGGTACCCATAGAAGTTTTTTTCCATAAAGAGATTTTATTAACAAATTTGACTTGGTACAGAGAAGTTGTAACAGACACATCCAAGCATGTACGAGTGTTATAGATCAAAAAGGGAAAAACCTTTAAAACAGTTGCAGAACAGTATAACTTGAACAATTTTAATTCAGAAGCATCCAACAGTCATATGACAAATATAACAACGAAAAGAGCGCATGGGCCCCTATAATACATGTGTAGAGAACAGTATATACAGTGTGTGAAGGGCCTTTTACAATAATCATATCTCAGAAGGAGTCTTGATACTAGCAGAAAAGAACAAAACAGGGCGCACTCTCCTCGTGCATTACCGTGATAGTAAGAAATTTATTATAAAATTACAAATGCATACTCACAAACCAAAAAGGTCATAAAAACAGAGACAAGGAGTCAAAGATGCCAATCATGGACAGCAGAGAAGGAGGAGGACTGAGACTCCTCCACCGCTGTATGGAGCCAGAAGGAGGACTGAGACTCCTCCACCACTATATGGGGCCAGAAGGAGGACTGAGACTCCTCCACCACTGTACGGGTCCAGAAGGAGGACTGAGACTCCTCCACCACTGTATGGGGCCTGAAGGAGGACTGAGACTCCTCCACCACTGTACAGGGCCAGAAGGAGGACTGAGACTCCTCCACCACTGTATGGGACCAGAAGAAGGACTGAGACTCCTCCACCACTGTACGGGGCCAGAAGGAGGACTGAGACTCCTCCACCACTATATGGGGCCAGAAGGAGGACTGAGACTCCTCCACCACTGTATGGGGCCAGAAGGAGGACTGAGACTCCTCCACCACTATATGGGGCCAGAAGGAGGACTGAGACTCCTCCACCACTGTATGGGACCAGAAGGAGGACTGAGACTCCTCCACTGTATGGGGCCAGAAGGAGGACTGAGACTTCTCCACCACTGTACGGGGCCAGAAGGAGGACTGAGACTCCTCCACCACTATATGGGGCCAGAAGGAGGACTGAGACTCCTCCACCACTGTACGGGGCCAGAAGGAGGACTGAGACTCCTCCACCACTGTACGGGGCCAGAAGGAGGACTGAGACTCCTCCACCACTGTACGGGGCCAGAAGGAGGACTGAGACTCCTCCACCACTGTACGGGGCCAGAAGGAGGACTGAGACTCCTCCACCACTGTACGGGGCCAGAAGGAGGACTGAGACTCCTCCACCACTGTACGGGGCCAGAAGGAGGACTGAGAATCCTCCACCACTGTACGGGGCCAGAAGGAGGACTGAGACTCCTCCACCACTGTATGGGGCCAGAAGGAGGACTGAGACTCCTCCACCACTGTACGGGGCCAGAAGGAGGACTGAGACTCCTCCACCACTGTACGAGGCCAGAAGGAGGACTGAGACTCCTCCACCACTGTACGGGGCCAGAAGGAGGACTGAGACTCCTCCACCACTGTACGGGGCCTGAAGGAGGACTGAGATTCCTCCACCACTGTACGGGGTCAGAAGGAGGACTGAACCTCCTCCACCACTGTATGGGGCCAGAAGGAGGACTGAGACTCATCCACCACTGTACGGGGTCAGAAGGAGGACTGAACCTCCTCCACCACTGTATGGGGCCAGAAGGAGGACTGAGACTCATCCACCACTGTATGGGGCCAACCATGTACCTGTCAGTTTGGAAACACAAGATAAGAGTGGTTGAACACCATAGGGATAAACCCAAACTTAATCGAGAAAAAAGAAAGACTGGAAGTATCTAATGGAGTTGTGGGGTATAAGGAAAAAAGGAAAGAAGAAAAGAGAATAAAGAGAAGAAGAAGGGAAGGGGGGAGGGGAAATAGAGAGAAAGAAAAGGAGAAAGAGAAAAATAAATTAAATAAATAAAAAGGGGGAGGGGGAGTAGGGAAAGAGAGGAATGAAGGGGGGGGGGGGGGATGGGAAGAGGAGAAGGAGGGGAGGGGGAAAGATAAAGGGGTATGGAAGGAAAGGGTGACACTGATGAGGGGGGAGGGGATATGCCCACACAACACTCCTCCAGGTAAAACAGAGTGGAGGGTTCTCACTGCCACCCACGGGTCTACCGAGAAGATCCCAAACTCGTGTGTAAATTAAGGCTGTATGTTCACCCTTCAGATTGGAGGAGGTCAGTACTGAAGCCAACACATCCATGTCTTATGAAAATGTGTGATTCTCTCTTGTGAGGCGTGTATCAGTTCCTCATGTCCTTGATTTTATTAATACACCGGAACCACTCCACCATACCCATAGAAGTTTTATATTACTATATAATATGAACGCATCTTTTTTCAGCATAAATATGCTGTAACATTGCAACTTTGTAGCAAGACACAAGATGAAAGGCGGTAGCAGGGGCTGATCTGTGGAAGACCTTTGTGAACACAGCCCAAAAAAATCTGCACAAATACCAGAATTTACATGATTGTGTTATTTCTGGGTCAGCATCTAAGTCTAGGATATAGATGCTGCTTCTGCATGATGCCTGAAAAAAGATGGTGCCATCCTTTTGGATAGAAAATCAGATGAAGACATTGTCGAGAGGAGAACTGTGATTTCTGTAAGCAGTAATAAATACCTGGAAGTTTTATACTTATACATTACTTACCATGCATGCGCTTAACAGGAAAAAAAAATATCTGCTAGGTCCACTTTAATGAGTCGCCTTTTTTGGGTCATAAATCAGTTGGTAGTGAAGCCAGGATCAAGAAGCGTACACCTTTAAAAACCAAATCCTCAATGGGTGCTCTTATAATTCCATCCTTATAAGTGTACTTTGATTTAAAAGATCTACTAACATCTTTTACTTTTTATTTTATTTTGGCATATAATTTACATTTGCATTTTAAATGTATGCAGTTGATTTATTTATTATTATACAGGATTTATAAAGCACCAACAGTTCACGCAGTGATTTACAATATAAAAGGAGACAGTACAGGTACAATACAATAAAATACAAGAGGACTAAGAAGGTCCTGCTCATAACAGCTTGCAATCGAATACAGTAATTTTAGCCAATTTCATTTAAAGGTGTCACACAAGGTTCTTAAAGTGTTACTAAAGCCCTGGACCCTGCATTCACTATATCTGGTCTCCCCGGACCCTGCATTCACTATATCTGGTCTCCCCGGACCCTGCATTCACTATATCTGGTCTCCCCGGACCCTGCATTCACTATATCTGGTCTCCCCGGACCCTGCATTCACTATATCTGGTCTCCCAGGACCCTGCATTCACTATATCTGGTCTCCCAGGACCCTGCATTCACTATATCTGGTCTCCCAGGACCCCTGCATTCACTATATCTGGTCTCCCAGGACCCCTGCATTCACTATATCTGGTCTCCCAGGACCCCTGCATTCAGTATATCTGGTCTCCCAGGACCCCGCATTCACTATATCTGGTCTCCCCGGACCCCGCATTCACTATATCTGGTCTCCCCGGACCCCGCATTCACTATATCTGGTCTCCCAGGACCCCGCATTCACTATATCTGGTCTCCCAGGACCCCGCATTCACTATATCTGGTCTCCTAGGACCCCGCATTCACTATATCTGGTCTCCCCGGACCCTGCAGTCACTATATCTGGTCTCCCCGGACCCCGCATTCACTATATCTGGTCTCCCCGGACCCCGCATTCACTATATCTGGTCTCCCCGGACCCCGCATTCACTATGTCCTGTCTCCTAGGACCCCGCATTCACTATATCTGGTCTCCCAGGACCCCGCATTCACTATATCTGGTCTCCCCGGACCCCGCATTCACTATGTCCTGTCTCCTAGGACCCCGCATTCACTATATCTGGTCTCCCAGGACCCCGCATTCACTATATCTGGTCTCCCAGGACCCCGCATTCACTATATCTGGTCTCCTAGGACCCCGCATTCACTATATCTGGTCTCCCCGGACCCTGCAGTCACTATATCTGGTCTCCCCGGACCCCGCATTCACTATATCTGGTCTCCCCGGACCCCGCATTCACTATATCTGGTCTGACCGGACCCCGCATTCACTATGTCCTGTCTCCTAGGACCCCGCATTCACTATATCTGGTCTCCCAGGACCCCGCATTCACTATATCTGGTCTCCCCGGACCCTGCATTCACTATATCCGGTCTCCCAGGACCCTGCATTCACTATATCTGGTCCCCTAGGACCCTGCATTCACTATATCTGGTCTCCCAGGACCCTGCATTCACCATATCTAGTCTCCCCGGACCCTGCATTCACTATATCTGGTCTCCCCGGACCCTGCATTCACTATATCTGGTCTCCCAGGACCCCGCATTCACTACATCTGGTCTCCCAGGACCCTGCATTCACTATATCTGGTCTCCCAGGACCCCGTATTCACTATATCTGGTCTCCTAGGACCCCGCATTCACTATATCTGGTCTCCCCGGACCCCGCATTCACTATATCTGGTCTCCCCGGACCCCGCATTCACTATATCTGGTCTCCCCGGACCCTGCATTTACTATATCTGGTCTCCCCGGACCCTGCATTCACTATATCTGGTCTCCCAGGACTCTGCATTCACTATATATAGTATCCCAGGACCCTGCAGTCACTATTTCTGGTCTCCCCGGACCCTGCAATCACTATATCTGATCTCCTACAGTACACACAACATTGAAGTGCAATTATTTTAGTAAATATAAACTGCTAAATACATTTTCTCATCAGCAGTATATACCAGTCTTGTGACTTCTATCATTGTCCAGCAAAGCACTGGTTAACGCTTGTAGGAGGAGTTTTCTTTCTGCTCTAGGAGGATGCAGAACCGCTGACCTTTGTCTGGACAGTGCTGATTGGCCCTGTGCTGATCACATGCACTCTCCCAAGAAAAAAAAACTCTCTAACAATACACACCAAACTGAGCATGTGCAGAGTGTCTCCACACAATATGTCTTATCAGGAGATAAGAGGGGAACACTGGAAGAAGGGGAGGATCAGATAAGTCAGGAACAAACAACATTTTTAGACAATGCAGAGGATTAACCCCTTAGGTTCCACAGTGTGTATAACTGGCATGCTTTACTGTACAATATACACAGACTGATTTTATTGTTGTGGGTTTAGTAACACTTTAACTTCCCCAAAACCAGAAAAAAATCTCAAATATTTTCATTCCTTTAAGTTCATAAATACACTTTAGCTACCAGTAGTTAGTCCCATTAACTTCTGTAAAGTTGAAAATGTTTTGTAACTTTTCTAAGCCACTTCTTCCATTGTACCCCAACATTTATATCCACACAGGTAACACAGACACCTTAATGCAATCACCATGAAAAGGCAGATACTCATTGAACAAGAACAGGACGGGAGGTGTGAAAATTATGGAATCCATCTGATGTAGTTACACAATTCCTTCCCTGGTGTCAGGGAGTCTGTTCAGATGTTAATCCTTCAACTCAGATGGGTTGAAGGTGTGATATGTCATATCACTGGGGTAGAGACATTAAAACAGCATTACATGTGGAAGACAGATTGTGTTGAAGGCCTTTATTCCAGTTCAGTGATGGATGCTCCAGATTGACGTAGATGTCTTCCTTCTCGCACTTGTGAACAGGGGTGGACTGACCATTGGGGAACTCGGGCCCGGGGTCAGTAGGGGGCCCCATGAGATGTCCCTGGTACCTTTCATAGGCTTTTTTGGGTGTGGTTTGAGTGTGGGTGAGGACACATGGGCCCTTTGATACCCTATTGTTCGGGGGCCCCATGAGTTGTCAGTCCGCCCCTGCTTGTGAACCAGTTGTCCCCTTCCAAAATTTATACCTCACTGTCCTCAAAAAAATTTCCTTTTTCCTTGAAGGGTAGGAGTTTGGTTCGTCTTTCAAGTGTATAGGTCTTTGCATTCCTCACTACACTGTTTGAGTGTTGGGTCTGTAGGATGTACAAGCTTCTGTCTCATTGTATTGCTGGACTTGAAAAACCTAGGGATGCCATGTTTGTTACAAATACTTCAGAGTTTTGGGGGGTTTTTTACCTTCTTCAGTATTGCAGAAGAAGTCCAAGTGAATGCAACTTACTATTATTAGTTAAAACATGACCTGGGAGAACCTTCAGAGCTGTCACCAATATACATTTCCAGCACACCAATTTACTCATAAAATTTAATGTGATTTTTTTTAAGTTGGCAGTGACCATTTATTTTAAACATTTTAAGATTAAAAGGAGCAAAAAGAGATGACCAAGGGATGGTCCAGCTCAGCCAAAGTCCGGGGAATATCAAGGACCAAGTGTTGTCAGGAAGACATATAGTAAATATCCAGTAGTCAAAGGTGAAAAGTAGGGAAGGAAAGGAAAAGGAGAAAGAAGGAGGGAGAATAGTTCCAGAGTCAGTGTCAGCAACAATCCCAAGAGTTCAAACAAGTGACAAAGTAATGGATTGGTCAAAGTTCCCAGAGAGTAGCATCGGTATCCCGGGGTAAGTGTTTTTCAACCCAGGATTGTGTTAACGTGAACATTTTTATGAAGAAATTGGTGTGTCGGTAACTTATGGATGCCATGTTTGTTACAAATACGTCTGAGTTTTCGTTTTTGTTTACCTTCTTTAGTATTACAGAACAAGTCCAATTGAATGCAACTTACTATTATTAGTTAAACCGTGACCTGGGAGAACCTTCAGAGCTGTCACCAATATACATTTCCAGCACACCAATTTACTCATAAAATTTAATGTGATTTTTTTTTAATTCAAACATTTTATTGGATGATATAAATGCCATCACAAGCAATTTAACATCTAATGAAAATAGTAAAGTTCTCCACACAAGGGGAGAAACAAGGTTAACACACTGATAACAGCTCGGATAAAAACACTAACCCTTCTCCAAGGGTAAACATAGGTATAGCAAAAAGGATCTGCTAGGCGTTGGCAGTGAACATTTAATTAAACATTTTAAGATTAGAAGGAGCAAAAAGAGATGACAAAGGGATGGTCCAGCCCAGCCAAAGTCCTGGGAATATCAAGGACCAAGTGTTGTCAGGAAGATACAGTATATATAGTAAGTATCCAGCAGTCTAAGGTGGAAAGTAGGGAAGGAAAGGAAAAGGAGAAAGAAGGAGGGAGAATAGTTCCAGAGTCAGCATTAGCAACAATCCCAAGAGTTCAAACAAGTGACAAAGTAATGGATTGGTCAAGGTTCCCAGAGGGTGGCATTGGTATCCCGGGGTAAGTGTTTTTCAACCCAGGGTTGTGTTAACGTGAACATTTTTATGAAGAAATTGGTGTGTCGGCAACTTATGTTTGCTTGTTAACCATGTTGCCATCAATTGTTTGTTGCAGCACCTAGAAAACAAGGTCCATTTCCATTCTGGTGTTTGATGGAGATATCCCAGTGATTTGCTGGGTGTTTTTGACATTTGACGAGCGACCTCCAAAAGATTGGTCTAAATGACTGAACCAATAACGTGAAACTCGGTGCTGTGCCACCCATACCTCCAGCACTGTGTGGCGTTGTACTTGACAATATCTCCTTTGGTACAAATTCAACTGATATTGAAAAGTCAGCTATCTAAGTTTCCATTCACACTGCATTCTGTCCATTGGAGCTAAACACAGGTACATCGATGGTACATGTTTGTCACATTCCGTTGGGTTGTGTTTTGTTTTTTTAATATTCTCAATAATCGTTATTGAAAACTTACTGTTTGGCCACTTTCTGCATCTTGGAGTATGTAACTGTGTACATTCCCAGTGCAGAATCAATGTTGTTTGGCTGCAAATGTCACCTTTGATGATTGTGGTGATAATTATCACTATCCTTGGATGACGTAGTCGTCAGAATCGGCGTTTTTGGTTCCATCTGCTTTTTATAGAGAGAGAACAGAAGGGCCAGTTTTGGACCTTGTACCATGATCTGCTGTCAAGTTTTTATGAAAATAACCACGTCACTTGAAAGGTAAGTTGATGTTTGCAATATATTTGGATATTAAGCAATATCAATGTCATTTCATATGACATATGGCATGCAATGTATTGTTTATGATTTATACTGATGATTCATTATCATTAACTTTCACTTCCATGATAGCTTTGACCTTCTTCTTGAAATTCTATTGCCTGATCTTCAACTGCAGGACACAAATTACAGGACTGCTGCGTCACCTATTGAACATCTTCTGGTAACACTGTGGTAAGTTTCTAATACTTTATACCTTTTTTAACAGTTTGTAATGCTGCCCCCAACACTAAGCAAACATTGTTCGGTTTGTTAAAGGAGGGTACACAGGGATCAAAAATCACCTGGTTCAGCAGGGACTGAATTTTGATATGTGTGTATTCCTCTCCGTGCAATGGAAAGTAATCGTTATATTGGTTTCTGTTGAACGGACCCACTGGAAAACCTTCTTTGATCAGAAGGTTTCAGTTATTACATTTTTTCTCTATCAGGACCTTTATGTAACAAAAGATCCAAACCCTGAAGAAGACAGGAGAAGGTGCTGCTGCTAACCAGGGATTTGCAGCACTGGAAGGGAGGAGCGTATAGGGCAGGTCCACTTTAACCTAACCAATACTGACATTTGGTGCCAGGGGCAGACTGACAACTCATGGGGCCCCCGGGCAATAGGGGATCATGGGGCCCCTGTGTCCTTGCCCAAACTCAAAAAAGCCTATGAAAAAGGTACCAGGGGCATCTCATGGGGCCTCCTACTGAACCCGGGCCCTCGGGCAGTGCCCGAGTTTCCAAATCGTCAGTCCGCCCCTGTTTGGTGCTAGGTGCTAGGAGACAGGTCTCATTTGTTAAATATCCAACTGAACATAACACAAGCCAGTTTATCTGCAAGTATTAACTTCCTACATTCTCACAAAACCAAAACTTTTTTTTTTTCTAGTTTTGGACAAAGTAGAGAGGGGATAGAACTTCTGTACCCATTAGAGAGATCCACCATTTCTATTTGTTTTCTTTACCATTTTCATTGAAAGTGAACGTAAAAGAAAATCTCAGATTTTTGGGTTGTTTCCAGAACAGTAACAGTGGAAATGTTCAAATGGGGACACTAGTTCTGGTAATTTGCAGGAATTTCCTCACTTCCTGTTTTGGCTATTGGAAAGGAAATATAGGGAAATCTCCCCAATATAATTACAAGGCTTATAACACTCCCTCATTCTACCCAAAATGAAAAAGAAAAAGGCCTATAGTACTGCTTTAAGCAAAGGTGTGCTTAATGTGTGCATTAGAGAAAAAACAATCAGTGGAAAATGTTATCTAAAAAAAAAAAAAAAAAAACTTGAGCAATGCCAACAACTTTTTCTTTATTTTCAAGAAAATTTTGGCATAGATCATATTTGTTTGTATTTTTAAAAATTTTTAATTCTTGACAAACATTTGCAACAAAAACCCACTGAGGTTAATTTACTAAAGGCAAATAGACTGCAATTTGTAAGTGCAGTTGTCCCAGAGATTAGTAAATGAGTTAAAGCTTCAGTTTACAAAGAGTACCCAATGCTGTAAAAATAAAGAAGCAGCATGTTTGCTTGCACATGATTGGATGTTGGAAGCAAGCAGAGCGTCTCCTCACTTACGCTCTGGAGCAACTGCACTTGCATAGTGCACAGTATATTTGCTGTTAGTAAATCAACCCCATTGTGTCACAGGTTATATTTTAGCCCTTTTTTTATTTGGTATTTTTTTAAATCCCCCCCCCCAAAAAAAAACAGTTTTAACAAAAAAAAGTTAAAGATAAAAAATAAAAGGGGAGTTGCTATCTTGCGAGTGCTGAAAGTTACTCTATGCTCCATAAACTTGGATTCCCATTGATGACAGAGTCAGTGGGGGATCGTCAAAAAATGAGGTTGGAGGCTGTGAGAAGGCATGTTGGTAAGGTAGGCGTCCCTACTATGGGTTGTAATAAGAAGTTGGTGGTGGTGCTGGTGGGGGAGGACCAGACATAATGGGCCTACTGGACCTTGGCAGGGTGTCCTGATCGTAAGAGAAAAGTAAGTCTATCGCATCTTTACGCATATTCACCAACCTGTGAAAGTGCAGTTCCTCCATAAGGGGGATAAGGGTCATAGTAAATTAAAAATGTTCCCCTCTCTTCTCTATGAAAAAATGAGTGCATTCATGAGTTCCCCAGGGCACTGATTTTTGGATCTGTGACTGGAAGCCACTGAACCACTTGTGGGTTGCCTTGGCATTGTGATCTGAGCTGGTGGTGGAGCTGCACATCTTGACTGACCCAAAGGTCCTACCCTTTCCACAATATTAGTGGCAGTGGTTGACCTAGATATTACCACTGGAACCCCTGCAGGATCCTCCTTGTTGTCTCCTCCACCTCCTCATCATATCAAAGAGACAGAAAAAAAAGATTACATATTGTTCATGATAACATAGGTATTATGGTTATGTAGCTATGTCTTCTTACAGACAAAGGTTCATGATGTGGCACAGAAATTCAGGTTGTGCAAAATGAACATAGGGGGTTGGGTTTTATGGAGGTTGAAACACTACAATTCTCAGTTCGCTGTTTAGGTAGCTCTCTCTGAAAATTGCCATGCATTGTCTGCCATCTGGTTTTCCGTGATTGCACTGCAAAACTTAGAACAGGGGAATTGATTCGTTTTTGTTTTTAATTTTCAGGTTTCCTGCAATTGGCAATTCATTTACGGCCATCCATTTGGAGTTTTGCCTAGGAAAATCTACCATCCATTACATAGTGCATTCTACCTGCAAAGCAATCTGGAGAAACTTAAAGCAAAGAGTCCTGCCAACACCTACAGCAGCAATATGGACAAATATTGTGGAAATATTTTTGTCACAGTGCAATTTAACTTATTGTCTTTGTGCAATTAATGGGAAGCATATCCGAATCGAAAAGCCAATGGGTAGCAGAAGCAGATTTTTCAACTATAAGAAATATTTTTCTGTGGTTCTTCTAGCAGTTGTAGATGCTGATTACCGCTTCACCTATATTGGCGTTGGGGCTTTTGGAAGCAATATTGACTCAATAACATTTAAGACTTCAAAACTTGCCAAGATATTGAGTAATAAGCAACTGAAGGTTCCACCAAACAGACCGTGGCCTGGAACTGGTCAGCCAATATACCCATTTGTTCTTGTAGCCGATGAGGCATTTGGCCTAGGAGAACATCTTATGCTGCTGTCTTCGCAGAGGGGTCTAACCCCTGCAAGGCGAATATTTAATGATCGGCTTGCTCGTGCACGCAGGATGGATGTGTGCACATTTGGTGCACTAGAAAACAATGGCATATACTGCACACAGCTATGCAAATGTCCCCACAGAATGCGACTAATGTCATAAAGACTACCTGGGTGCTACACAACTATAAAAAAGGAGAGGGATGGCTATAACTTTCATGAGACTATAGACCATAACCTTGACCATGTAGAACGGATCATTGTCAGGGGGAAACATGAGAGCCTCTACTATAGATGATCAGATGGCTGAATGTGCTATGTCACCAATAGGCCAGGTTCTGTGGCAGGAAAGGTTTGCCTCATAGTACTGAATACATAGTATTTCTGAAAAACCATTAGCATTGTTGCCTGCAGTAATGATTGTTAAAATTGTATTAGGTTTGAATTTGCATTGTGTTGTACCAAGATCTGTTGTTTATTAAAAACGCATTGCTATGGCAAATATTTTTTGGGGTGTCGTTATTTCATAGATTGCATTATGGGGTGTGGTTTGCACCAAAATTGATGGAATAAGAACATTTTTACTCACAGGTAGCAACTTGATTGCTCTTGCTAAGGTTCTCCCAGTCTGGGTACAGCTGGACTTCTATTTGGTGCCTGATTTGAGTCTTCCTCCTGCTGTAAATCAATGCATGCCAGTGCATCTGGTGGGAATTTACCCTATAAGGGCAGTCCTTAATTGCATCCCTTATTGCAATGCACTGCAGAATATGATGTACAAAAGGTTAAAACCTCCTGCTTACACAGATTGGTTGATCCCAGCCTTAACCAGAGCTTTGATAAAAGCTGTGATTGGCCAAGATGAGTAAGTAAGTTTACAGTCACATTTGAGGGGTGGTAAAAACCCTTAATGGCTCCCCCTTAAACTGCAAAGGGAAAAGACGGGTTTTACACACAAATCGTGGCCGTAATGCTTTGCTTCATAGCTGCAGCAAGAATTAAAGCCCCTGTCTCCTTCAGCAGGCTCTACCACTCACTGAGTGCAATCAATGTAAGTGAATAGTGTGCAGTGGTACAAGCTTTTAGGGGTTAAACAGGTGGTGAGGAAGTGACATAACACCTCTTTGCCACCTGTAAAAATCTCTGCAAAAATTGATCCACTTCAGATCACTCTTCACTAGGCTAACACTGTGTAAACAAGCCCTAATAAAGAGTGAATTGAAGGGTTGTTGCTTTTGAATGTTGGCTTTAACATGTCTGAAAGATTGCAGTGAGCTGAAGGGGATAGTACATATGTGTGCATTTAGATGGCATTGCTTTGACAACAGTACAGTGCATGTCATGGGTGCGCTATCTTATGGCAGTATTCAGAACAGGGTAAACTGCAGCCTGAGATAACCTGAGCATTGGAAGTTCTCCTGCATTTAGCACCTGTATGCAAAGTCTAAACTGAAAGTCTAAAGAACACTTTTCATATGTTTCTGAAATAATTTCCCGGATATGCTGCTCCTTTATTCTGTCACGTTTTCTGGCATCAGATTATTACTCCAGCACTGGTCCTGAAATCCAGATTGAGGGTGGCTTATTTCCCCTGTAGGGTTTGAAGGAGCCATTCTTGCTAGCATGCTCCCAGAAGCCACCTACCTACATCCATCAAAAGAGGCAAACTGTCTGGAAGCCACTCCCCTGCTTTACTGGGAAAAAAATTTTCCAAAGTAAGGGAAACCACCTCTTAGATAGTTGTCAGCAATAAGTATCAGTTGGAATATTTTTCATTATTTCTTGTTCTGGTGAAAGCTCTCAATGTTGGTTTCTCCCTCACTTTCGGTCCCAATGAAGCAGTCATTTGGACAGATCGAGAGTTCAACTCCCTACTGGGGACACAGTAATACAAATTGGGCAGTGGTTCTAACCCTTCACCTTTCTACCCAAAGAAAACATTAAAGTTTTGGCTTTAGATACACTTTAACGTGTTATTGTAACGTCGTTAACTAAGATATTATTGTGTGATGTTTAGACAGGGTGTGAATGATATTTTTTTCCTCATTTTTCCTAACACTGTAATTTTTTTTCTCTCTGCCATTGTCTTCTGCTGGCCGTGGTAGAGGGAGTAAGTTGCAGGGTCAGAGTTTTACCTTGGCTACCGTTAAAAGCGATGAGTACACCTTCACCTCCAACAACGCAGAAGACATCAGGGACCTGGTAGTGACTTTCCTAGAGGGACTAAGAAAAAGATCCAAATATGTGGTGGCTCTTCAAGACAATCTGAATCCAGGTATGGCTGGAGGGATAAATATTTGTTTTCAGTGTTGGTACACAGGAAAGCATCTTTTGTCAACCAATCACAGGTCAGATGTTCAGACGTTATCTTTATTGTGGAAACTATGTCCAAAAAATCAAGCAGTCTGTGGTCTTTATGAAGCTGATATTTTCCCCATTCCATGCTTTATTCTGCATTGTGTCTCTATGCAGAGGCGCCCATCTTAGCAAAGGCAGCGCTTTGCTTGCTCATGTCAGAGAAGCCCCCTGATGGCTGGTGATATGATGACTGGAGGGGTAATAATCAAGTAATAGCAGGAAAAGAGTAGGAAACAGAGATACACTGAATGAAGCAGAAGCAAGGAGATCCTTGCACTGCAGGTCCTCAAGTACAACTTCATCTCCAGCAAGAACATTGACTTGAAACATTGAGAAACGCAATAGCGACATCACCAAATCTGGTGAAACTAGCAGTCAGTCAGGCAGCAGTGCTTTAGATGATCTCACACTGCAGATACACAACTACAAGGGTCAAGGTGCAGGGGTGCCTGGGTAGAGCATGTGCACTGCTATTTCTGAGGAGAAATTCAAGACAAAAGGTAGACATTTCAACTCGTTCTTGCGTGTACAAAAGCATTCACAGTACCAGACCTATCTTAAAAATTACAGTACAAGCCAGTTAGAATATTTCCACGACTAAACTAACTTCTAGCCAACCAGACAATGATGACAATCACAGAACTAAATAGGTCAGAGTAACAGGTCAGTTTTGTAGTCAATGGGAAAAGTGTAGTTAAGGTGGTTTTGGCACAGCCTGTCAAATTCACCTATTGAGAACAATGTGGCTGTGCCACAACTGTGAGCCAAACATTTGGCTTGCAGTTGCTGTGCAATCCTGCAATGTATAAATTGCCATTTGTCAATTAAAACAAAGGTAAAAACAAAACAAAAAAAAAACCAGACTTTAGGAGGCAGCAATTGCTATGCAACCCTCTGGTAAGTCAGTATTATTTATTATTTATTTATTTCAGGTACTTATATAGCGCCGTCAATTTACACAGCGCTTTACATATATATTGTACATTCACATCAGTCCCTAACCCTCAAGGGGTGTACAATCTAAGGTCCCTAACTCACATTCATACATACATATACTAGGGACAATATAGACAGTTTAGTATTAGGGAGAAGATCAGTTATGGGGAGCCCACAGCCTTAACTAGACTTGTGAATAGTCCTAGTCTTCTGCTTGGTTTTTTGACCACTATGTCTCAATGTTCAGAAAGGATGTCCTTGAACTGGAAAGAGTCCAGAGAAGGGAAACAGCTAATAAGGGACTAGGGAACCTCCGTGTTGAGGAATGACTCAAGGGGATATCGCAATATACAAATATTTAAATGGTGACTGTATCATTGGGAGGAAACTATTTAACTTAAGGTTTCCAAAGAAGACACACAGCCACACAATGATGTTGGATGAGAAGAAGTTCACTGTTAAATGCTGTAAAGGATTCTTTACTGTTAGAGCAGTAAGGATGTGGAAATTGCTTCCACAGTTGGTGATGTCAGTGAGGAATGTAGATAAATTCAAAAAATACACACACATATATAGGTTGAACTGGATGGACCAGTGACTTTATCAAACCTTACAACTATGTAAATAAGAGTACAGGTGCTCTTTAAGGCAAAGGAAGCATGCAAAATGTGAAAAACATAACAACAAGTAGACTTTACAGTGATAGCTCAACATGAATCCTCAATGAAAACTTTTGCACTGTGCAATATTGTTATGTTAGTTATTCATGCACCAACCATGGTAAGCCTTTTTTTCTATTATTTTTTCGAATGCATTGTCCTGTCCATGCAGCGGGTGAAAATTCTGGATTCCTGGGCTTTCAGAAAGGAGATCTGATCATCCTGGACCAGGATACTGGGGAAACTGTCATGAACGCAGGTTGGGCTCATGGATACAATGAACGGAGCAAACAGAAAGGAGATTTCCCCACTGAGATTGTGTATGTGATGCCGACCGTCACTAAGCCTCCCTCTGAGGTTGTGGTACGTTCCTGCCAAGCGAATGGTCTTCCAAATTGTTGTAAATGCTTCATGCAGTGGTCTGAGGTCTTCCTTTTCTCATTTATACATGAGAAGAGGGAAGGAAAGCATTAATCACTGCTTCCATTCATCACGCAAGATGCATGAGAAATAGTTGTGTTGGGTCCTGTTTGCTTCTTCATAGAGACGTCTACCCTCCACCATTGACTGGAGCATTCATATGAATGTTTGCATGTTGCCAATGGTCTAAATATGGCCAAGTTCCAACAATCATCAGATATCTATGACCAGCATTAGACCAGATTGCAGAATTAAGGACACAAGAGAGCAGTAAAGCTGAATTCCAGGCTTAACAAATATTGTGTAAATACAAGAGTCATGTCTGTTCTTACTTGGATCTTGGTATGGTCCTCCAGATTTGTGCAGTAATCAGTGTGAAGCTTTTCTTTTGTGCAGGAGCTTCCTATAATAAAGACTGGTCACTGCTGCTCTCTTGCCTTGTGCATGGTGACTGGTCTTGTCTCCACCCCTTTCTGTAGTTTTCTACAGGCAACTTGTAGTTGGTGCCTGCTGCTCCCTTCCACAGCTCTGCTCTCTGTATAAGTTATATGCAGCACAATGATGTCACCTCTGTCTTTAAAGGCATCATCTGGATTTGCAAAAAGCATTTCTTGCACAAAGTGCATTTATATCTTGGTTATTAAGCAATCAATTTGAATGAAAAGTTTTGTGCCCTGATTCCAGTTTTAAAGGATAGCTATACTTTTAGTACAGTTGCCCTTTAAATGACCCCCCAACAGTCTAATGATTGCCAAAGTATGCTCCTCTGAGATCTCCATTGGGATCTGCACAGCCTGTGCTCCACAAATCTTCCAGCTGGGTTCATTGAATCTCCATTTTTTCCTATGGATAGGGCACCCATCAATGCATAATGGAGGACAGGTAAGCATACCTCCCAACTTTGTGAGATGGGAATGAGGGACACCTATTAGCAAATGTATGCAGGCTTAGGACACACCTACTGCCACACCCCCTTAAAGGAGAATTATACAAAAATAATGATTAGTTAAACCCACAAGTCCTTTTTTTACCACTACTATTCCTTTATATTGGCTTTTTAAATTTAGAAATTGGATGAAAGTTTTAGCACTGGGAAACACTTTTTGAATGATAAATAGTGCATTTTATATACAACTAAATAGATCAGACAAAACGAGGGACACATGAGGAGGAAAGAGGGACAGAGGGACTTTGTTCCAAATCAGGGACAATCCCTTGAAATCAGGGACAGTTTTGAGGTATGGGTAAGTAAAAGACTTGTGGGTTGCTGGTAGGGAAAGGGGGTCACTTGAAGGATAACTGTACTGAAAGTATTATATGTATTGTTGTTATTATAAGTATTTCCTATTATAATGGGAAAAACAGAAAAGTATTCCAGGTTTGGGGCTGCAATAATTATATTTTTCTCGCTGTGGTTTTATCAAGGCATTGGTTACAATGACCCCAGATGAAAAGCAGGATGTTGTGCGGACTGTACAGATGACCACACAGGAGCAGGAGGAGAAGGTTAAGCCATACACACTGGAGGAATTCTCCTATGACTATTTCAGGTTAGCATATTTCTATATTATTGCAGACATATATATTTTATCCTGTGTCCCCAAAAGCCACAAAAATACTGAGATTGGCTGTCACAGCGGTCACATGATCGTAAAGCTCCTGATCGCAAGTATGCATCAGGAGCTTACCGATCCCTGCCTGCTACCATGCTGGGAGTGTGCAGGGAGCGCACTCTCAGCACATTAAGATGTTTTAACAGGGACTCACATATGTGGTCACTCAAAAAAGTGCAGCACTTAGGATAAATTCCACCAATAAATATATAAAAGTTCAATGAATAGCGGTAAATCCTTATGGGGCAGGTATCTCGGTACTCCAAATGCTGGTATAAACAGCCAACCAGTAATTATCAGAAATGCGCACTCACTGGAAGCGCATATTAAAAGCGTCTGTAGTAATGAATGATAGGTGCTGGGCTGTCTCTCCGGTCATCGATCCTAAAAGAATGATGAGATTCTGCCTGGTCCAGAGGTCCTCCTTGGGATGGACTGGTACTCTGCTTTAGAAAGGGCTCCCTTCTCTGGATATGGGATATCACAGGGATCTCCTGCAGATGTGATAGCTCGCATAGGAGCTCAAAAAACAGGTGCCCAATAGTGTAGTATTTCAGAAAGATTTATTGGAGCATAAAAACAAACATAGGGCAGTGTGCATCATATACTATTGATAAAGGATATATTGCAGTACTGACCCCTTTAAAGATGGCCGCCGAGCCTCCTTGTGGCTCCAGCGGCATAAACGTCGCGCTCTGTACAGCTCCTCTTTCCTGAGGCCTTTCGTGCTAAAAGCACATCATCAGAGGGGAGGCTGGCTACATATATGCGAACAGCCATCGCCAAGAGTTTAAATGACTATCTCTTAAACGTACACCGTTTAGGACAGTGGTCCCAAACTGTGGCCCGGGGGCCTAATGTGGCCCTTGGTTTGCCTTTTTCTGGCCCTTGGGACACTATTCCACCAATGAGACGTATTTAATGGGGGGTTATTCCTCCCACTGACACCATCGATGGGGCACTATTTTTCCCATTGATACCAACAATGGGAATTCCTTCCATTCAAACAAATAATGGGGCATTGTTTATGCCCATCAATGCCAGGGCATTTTCTACTCCCACTGGTCACAGTCTGGCCCTCCTAAAGTCTAAAGGACAGTAAACTGGCCCTTTGATTAGAAAGTTTGGAGACCCCTGATTTAGGAGATATTTGCTTGCTTGGCAGCTGGTGATGTCACATGCAGGCAGGAGTGACATCAACGCAATTCGGCTATTCAAGAGGCAGGACCGGGTGAAGGTGGAAGCCTCTGCAGCAGTGGCAGCACACCACTGGAGGGCTTCTTTTCAAGGTAAGTCTTTCATAATGTGCTAGTATGTGATGCATACTAGCACATTATGCCTTTACCTTCTAGTGCAAAAGGTTTTTTTTGTTTAAAATGTTTACTACTGCTTTAAAGCCAAGCTGAACCTTAAATGTAAACCAGTAAAACACATCCCAGATGCGCCAAAATAAAAGGTGTTCAATATCTTAGAAAAAAATATTTTCTTTGTAAAACAGCCACAACCACAAAAGTAAAAAAACCTTTCCCTTGCCATCATGCTGCACAGAAGGTCATTTGCTCACTGTGTAAAAGCAGTGGTCTCATTTAAGTTCCCCTCCCCTATAACTCCTAATTGCAGAGCTCTGGTCTTTTAGTTTTTATTTGCACCTAGCAAGCTCCATGGATGCTCAGGCATCTGTGGAACTGCAAAATTAGGGCAGTGATCCTTTTGCGATTTCCTCACATTGTTTAGAAAGAGCCAAGTTGAGCAAGCATGAATTGTGTGGACCAGAGTTGGTGTCAGGGATCTCGGCAGCACACGGGTATGCGCATGCGCAGAACGCTGATGCGCATTAGCCAGCGAGCACTGGGGCTTGGGCAATCGCAGCGGCTGCGCATGCACACTCGCGATCGCGTGCCTGGCACCAATGAGAGCACAGGGCGCACTATTTAAACCAGCCCTGTGCTCTCTAAATTGCCGTATGGTTTTGTTCCTGTGTTCCTGATTGCTCCTGTATATTTGATTGCTTTGTTGCCGACCCAGCCTGATCCTGATCCTGTTGTCCTCTCCTGCTCTGACCTTTGGCTCGTCCTGACTATTCTCTGCTTGATCCTGATTGTCTGACCTCCTGTTGCTGAACCTGTGACCTGTTTATTATTTTGCCTACTGGTCTGTACTGTCTGCTCCGCTGTTACCAACCCGGCCTGTCTGACTACGTTAATACCTCTTCACATCTGGCTCTTACCTGCTACCCGCCATTGGCGGCTACCTCTACCACAGCTGGTTGTACTCGGGGGTCGCGACCTGGTCTCAGGCTGCTTCAAGTCCATCCCCACCATCAGGGGCTCTGGTGAACCAGCAGACTGAGGCTTAGACTCCGCGCCCTGAGGAATTCCGGCCTGTGGGTCGCTAGAGGCTACTGCCAGTCGGCTCCTGACAGTTGGTATCAGATGATCAGATCAGATGAACCAGTTTTTTCCAATTTGCTCTCTCTGGGATAAGTGGGTTTGGCAGCTGATGCTCTTCTTTTCCCCTCTTCTTTTGCACAGACTGAGCTGGATATAATTATGTTTATGGCAGTGTTGGATGTGTCAGAGAACAGTCAGACTGTTCCTGGACACTGGAGCAGTCTCTTGTCTATGGGCCTTCTCTGAGTGGAGTACTCTATCCCTGAACCAGAACAATGGAAGAGATATTTCTGAAAAATGATGCTCCAAGCATCTTACCCATTAGATACTAAAACTTACCTTTTATATTGACTTTTAAAATTATGATTTTGCAGCAAGGCACTTCCCCTGAGAGCTTTAACACCTAACCAAGTCACAATGTGACGAAACATGTTTTGGTGCATTTGGTGGAGCACTTTAATGATTTTACATTTGCGATGGGAGTTGTGCAATATTTGAAGACAGACAGACGTTACAGAAAGAAGAAAGCAATTGTACTATTGAAGAAAGAGGAGTAAAGGAAGGATTAGCTAATATACATTGCTCAAAAAAAATGAAAGGAACACTTTGAAAACACATCAGATCTCAATGGGGGAAAATATCATGCTGGATATCTATACTGATATGGACTGGGTAAGGTGTTAGGAACGTAAGGATGCCCCATTGTTTGATGGAAATGATAATTATCAACCTACAAATACCGGTCTTGCTGATGGGTTAAGGACCTTCTACGGCCTTGCCCAGCTCTCCTAGAGTAACTGCCTGTCTCTTGGAATCTCCTCCATGCTCTTGAGACTGTGCTGGGAGACACAGCAAACCTTCTGGCAATGGCATGTATTGATGTGCCATCCTGGAGGAGTTGGACTGCCTGTGCAACCTCTGTAGGGTCCAGATCTGGCCTCATGCAACCAGTAGTGACACTGACCCTAGCCAAATGCAAAATTAGTAAAAAACAGAAAAGATGAGTAGGGAACAAAATGTCAATGGCCTTCATCTGTAAAACCATTGCTGTTTTGGGGGTTGTCCCATTGTTGCCCATCTAGTGCACCTATTGTTAATTTCATTAACACCAAAGCATCTGAAACTGATTGACAACCTGCTCTGCTACTTCACTGACCATATCAATATCCCAGCAGTTTAATTTACTTGATGCTATATTCTGATTATAAAGTGTTTCTTTAACTTTTTTGAGCAGTGTATATTTGAATATTTTTGTACCTTTCATCAAATAGAGAGGAAAAGAGGTATTGCCAATCCCGTAGGTTCATATGTTCCTAGTGTTTCCTGTAGGAAACACTATTGTAGGGATTCAGTAAAGCTCTTGCAACACTCTTCACTTTTAAATAGCCTGCATCAGACTCAAAAATCCCTCCCACCAATTTAGGGAGCTTTAGGAATGTGTGTGGCAGATTCAGGTAGTTTTTAAAAGTGACACTTTTACAAAGTGCCGCAATGGCTGCATTAAATTCAAAATGATACCTCCAGCTCTTAGACATCGATACTGAAGGTGATTAGGAACAAGTCTGAATTGGCATATAGAGACAGGCAGAGTACCTGTCTCTGTATACCGTTGTGTAGCAGAGAAACATGTTTGCTGCTGCTACCCCCTCTCCACCTTTCAGTGTTGGCTTTACAGCTGACAAGCTCCTAGCAAGCAGTGACACTGACAATGAGGAAAGCCTAATTGCGAAATGAGACACTAGTCTCCATTAGGTTTGCTCTCTCCTTGTGATTGACAGCAGGCAGTAGATGGATTCTATAGCCAATGGCAATCTATTGGCTAAGGAATCCATCTACTGTCTGCTGTCAGGAGAGCAGACCTGATGGGGAACTAGTGTCTCTGAAACCATGTTGGGCTCCTCTGACCCAGCTACAAAACTCCACAGCCACTGCACTGGGTGATCAAGTGCCTTCAGTGCACCTCTGCACATGCTGCTTGACCCACATTCATCATTTAGAACAGGTACATGAATCTGTCACCCACACCAACATTTGTTCTGCAGAAGCACAATGGAATTCTAAAGAGTGCCATAGACACTTTTTATGAATTCCCCAGTGTATGTGTTGTGAGGTGCAAATGTGTGGGTGAATTAAAATGGTTCTAAAGGTAGAAGATATTTTACCTTAATGCATTCAAGTGGCTAGCTAGGGGGGCACTCGGCAAGGGAAGGAATTGGGAGCATCGTCGGGGGACCTGAGAAGAGGAGGAGCAGGGCTGCTCTGTGCAAAATCATTGCACAGAGCAGGTACCGTATTTTCCGGCGTATAAGACGACTCGGCGTATAAGACGACCCCCTACTTTTCCTGTTAAAATATAGGGTTTGAGCTATACTCACCGTATAGGACTACCCCTCTTCCAAGGCACACCAAATAAAAATGAAAAAACATCAGATTTGATTTCAATATGGTATGCAATTTCAGTATGGTATTCCAATGATGGGGTGCTATTCCTCCCACTGACACCAATGATGAGGCACTACTCCTCCCACTGACACCAATGATGAGGCACTATTTCATCCACTGACACCAATGATGGGTCACTATTCCTCCCACTGATACCAATGATGGGACACTATTCCTCCCACTGACACCAATGATGGTGCCCCATCATTAGTGTCAGTGTGTGAGGAATAGTGCCCCATCATTAGTCAGTGGGAAGAATCGTGCCCCATCATTGGTGTCAGTGGGAGAAATTGTGCCCCATCATTGGTGTCAGTGGGAGGAATAGTGTCCCATCATTAGTGTCAGTGGGAGGAATAGTGTCCCATCATTGGTGTCAGTGGGAGGAATAGTGCTCCATCATTGGTGTCAGTGGGAGGAATAGCACCCCATCATTGGTATCAGTGGGGGGAATAGCACCCCATCATTGGTGTCAGTGGGAGGAATAGCGCCCCATCATTGGTGTCAGTGGGAGGAATAGCGCCCCATCATTGGTATCAGTGGCAGGAATTGCGCCCCATCATTGGTGTCAGTGGGAGGAATAGCGCCCCATCATTGGTATCAGTGGCAGGAATTGCGCCCCATCATTGGTGTCAGTGGGAGGAATTGCGCCCCATCATTGGTGTCAGTGGGAGGAATTGCACCCCATCATTGGTGTCAGTGGGGAGAATAGTGCCCCATCATTGGTGTCAGTGGGGAGAATAGTGCCCCATCATTGGTGTCAGTGGGGAGGAGAAATAGTGCCCCATCGTTGGTGTCAGTGGGAGGAATAGTGCCCCATCATTGGTATCAGTGGGAGGAATAGTGCCCCATCATTGGTGTCAGTGGGAGGAATAGTGTCCCATCATTGGTGTCAGTGGGGCGGAGGAATAGTGCCCCATCATTGGTATCAGTGGGAGGAATAGTGCCCCATCATTGGTATCAGTGGGGCGGAGGAATAGTGCCCCATCATTGGTATCAGTGGGAGGAATAGTGCCCCATCATTGGTATCAGGGGGAGGAATAGTGCCCCATCATTGGTATCAGTGGGAGGAATAGTGCCCCATCGTTGGTATCAGTGGGGAGGAGGAATAGTGCCCCATCATTGGTATCAGTGGGGAGAACAGTGCCCCATCGTTAGTGTCAGTGGGGGAGAGGAGCGGCTGCTTCTTCTTCCAGTTCGGCCGCTCGATTTTCGCGGGGCCGCTCGGCTCCGCCTCCTCGCCGGTGATTGGTCGCCTGTGTGCCTTTCCAGTGCTGGCGCCCAATCACCGGTGAGGAGGCAGAGCCGAGCAGCCGCGTGACCATCGAGCGGCCAAACTGAAAGGAGGAGCAGCCGCGCTGCCTGGACCGGATCGTCGTGGGACCGGAGCCAGGTAAGGTACAGCAGCCCCTCTGCCCACCCCTGTACTTAGTGTCCGTTGGAGGAGGAGGGGGGCGGCGCGGCGCAGCGCCGCCCCTCGAAAAAGTGCCACCCTGACACCTGCCGCCGGCTCGCACCGGCGTATAAGACGACCCCCGACTTTTCAGAAGATTTTCAGGAGTTGAAAAGTCGTCTTATACGCCGGAAAATACGGTAAGTATAACATGTTTGTTATTTTAAAGAAAAAATAATAGGTTTAGAATCACTTTAAAGTAAAAGCAAATTGGTCCTATTGTGAAGATATACTGAGCCAGAACAAGCCTACAGCCTGGATGTCACAAGTTTTGGAACTAAGGTGAAATCTCCCAAATGGGGGTGACAGACAACATTGAAAATATGGCACACATATCTAAAACTGAAAAAAAACAAAACTTTGGCTGACATTGGGTTTCCATGCATTAGCAGGACAGGAAAGAAGTCAACTCACAGGGAGAACAAACTTCATGCAGATAATGTCACTTGAACCCAAAATTACTAAACACTTTGTACCAAGCTGAGGGCCGGATTTATACTTTGTGTAATGGCAATGCAGGTGGAGTGAAACTGTTCTGGGTGGGCCAACGACAATGAATACAATTAAAATAAAAATATAGAAGTCGGGAGCACAGGCAGCAACATTTTTTAGTATGTTGGCTGGCTAGGTGACTCTTTTTTTTTATAGACTAGAGTAAAGCTTGGCATACACTGGGTAGAATTGCATTTGAAATTTTTCATTTTAGGAATGTTTGTTTGATATTCTAATCATAACTCAAATCAATGTTCATTTTTAATCACAGTGACAAGAAAATTCGAAGTATCAGGATGGAAACTTTTTTTCTAATGAATTTCTAACAGTGTTTATGGTTTTGTTCAGGAAAGTCTATTCACTACAAAATTGAATGTTAAAAGCTAACTAAATTTTGAACTGCTTTCAAGCAACACTCATCAATCCATTGAATGTAATGGGAATTTTCGTATGAATGTTCATACATGATTTCTTAAAATGTAACAGTGTATAGCCAGCATAAGACGTATGGAAGAGGAAAACGTCACATTCAGATACCTTTTAGCCTGCAAACATTCTGTGCATCTAATAACTTTCCCTTTCTGTAATTAGGCCGCCTCCAAAACATACACTGAGCCGCGTCATGATCACTAAAAACCGAGGGAAGGACAAGCTGTGGTGCTACACTCGAGAGCCAATCAAACAAGGCCTTCTAAGGAAAGTGCTAATGAGTGATGAGCTGTCGCAGGAGGCATGCATGTCATTTATCGATATCCTTTCATGGAAAGCTGGTTACTATATTTTATTGGGTTGGACCTGCACATGACATATGTCTTAGTCCAGTTTTTATGCTATAAAAATGTTTCCATCTACAATGTCAGAGGGAATAAAACATATAATTAGTAATGCAGCAGTATAGCCTCATACTGCCACATTTTAGAAATAATGAGATCTTAAAGTTAGCTTGTAATTTGCCCATTCAAACATTAGGTTGACTGACCTGTTTCCCTTCTCCTCCTCCTGTTTATACTCACCTTGAGTTCAGCTACTGATCCTAGACACTCAGAACTAAAATATGTGGCCAGATGGTCCCTTTTGGCTCTGTTCACACTAGTGCAATTTCAGTTGCAACTTGAGTCACACGACAATGGAAATCACATTGTTTTACATGGTGCCCATTGAAATCAATGGAACACAGCACGGACTGATTTTTTTAAAGGTTCCTGTACTACTTTAGTGTGATTCCAGCATGATTTTAGCACCATAGAATATGCAAACCACTTCAAAGTAGCATCCAAGTTGCATTGAGCAGCAAAATAGTAACATCCCCAAATGATACTCTAAACCTGTTGGAACTAGCATTCAAAGGCAACAGCGCCTTAAATGATCTCCCATAACAGACGTACAGCTGTAAGGCTCAAGACACAAGAAGTGCCCGGCAGAATTTAACCAAAAATTATTTTTCAGAGTCCAGTTTAAGGCCACCATCTTGTTACTTGTTAATACCAGAAGGTTTGGTTGTATGAAAGATTGGCATGATAAGCATTAATGTTCTAGGTCTAGGAAGATGCAGGTAGGGAGTTGCTAATGTAGGGAACTGTTATTTTATACACTAGTTGTGGTTTGTCTACATTCATATACAGCCACTACCATAGAGGTCCCATTACAGACAAGTCCCTAGGTGTGCTTCCTGCCCCTACAAGGAGGTCAAGAAACCCCAGGATGTTATATAGTTATTTTCCAGGAAGTATCAGGCAGAGGGTGCCAGCCTGCCATGTGCTATGTATCTGGGGAGAACTGTATGGTGATTCTGTGAGTAATGATCCAGATTAACAAGGCTGCTATCTATCTAGTTGTTACTGAAGCAGATTAGGTCTGCCTCTGTTATATTTCAACTTCTGTATAGGAACCCTAATATCTCTGTAAGAGAGAGATTTGTGGTTCATTATCATTATTCTATTTACACACTGCGAATCCTTATAGTTGTCTATCAGTGTTTTCAGCTGCATAAGACTGTCAGGTGAACTTTCTGTTAATTGCAGTGTATCTTCGCAGCCTCTTTTCTTAAAGCCATAGCACCCTTATTGGTCTGGATCTCCCTTTAGCTAGAATTAGCATAGGGAGCGTTGGATAGATTAGGCTAGAGGTAGGTTAGGCATCTGACGGCCACTTAGACAGATAGAGGCCCGGTTGCGGTGACAGCCCAGTTTAAGGATAGGGACTAAGAGTAAGGAGAGATAGGGAATTTTATCCTTTTAGGTGATGCATCGCTGATCGTCAGACAAGCCGTGCAATCATCCGCATAGAACGGGTTACTTGGACGCCATTGCAGCATCTGAAGTGGAAGCGTGCATCTTATTGACTCTCACCTCTCCAGGGGCCCCTGCAACCGGACTGCGCTATAACTCATGGTTGGAGGTATTCTGTATACTACATGCACATATACCCGGGTATAATTGCAACCTCCCAATTTATGGTAAATTGTAATACCTGAATGTTAGTCTTATGCATCCTGTTTTATGTGGCTGCTTTATATAAACTTTGTATTAATCTCATACAGGTGTGGTGACATATTTTCATGTTAGAAATATAAGCTGGGTGCATTAATACTACTATGTATAGTTACTTTAAGTTGTCTACCTGTTACATTCTTAGAAAGGGGTGAGTCTCCTCAATTGCAGGATCCCTATTCTAGGTGGAGGCACTGCCATTTGTATTATCACAACCCCCTCTTCCATATAGCGAAGGCTCAGGATTGCCTACTCATATACAGGTTAGCGCCATAGCCTGTTTGGTGTGGGCCATGTCACATAACCCCCCCCAAAACAGGGCTACACTAACATTAGACTGTAAGAACACACAGGAATTACTAATGGTAATGTCTTAACACAAGCATGGTGAAAAATTTGTTCCTTACATTCCTTGACTGGCATTTTGCACCTATATTAAAGTATATGGGAGATTACCCATCCAAGCGTATGCGAATGGTCAACGAGCTGACAGATCAGATCTTTGAAGGTGCCTTAAAAGCAGAACCCCTGAAAGATGAGATCTACTGTCAGATCCTAAAGCAGCTCAGTGAAAACCACATCAAGTAAGTTAACAGATATAGGGATAATGTAATTCCCAGAGCTCAAGTTAAAGAGAATCTGTTTTACGAAAAATACATGGATCTACCATTGCTGAGCATGGTTTAAGAATGCTAGTAGCTTGTCTGTCATGTAAAGCCTGGGTCTCCACTACTTTTTGAGGTCTCTGGAATAAGTAATAAGCTGGTGTCTGAGAAATAATCCAAAAAATCAGCACGACAACCAGGTAACTCATTTTCATCGTGAGAGTCCACCAGTGGCTGTTTAGATATTTCTTTCCTGAGTGGTCATCCATAGGAAAGATCTTTAACCAGAATGTACATTCCTTATTTATTGCAAAAATATTATTAAAATGAACTTGTGAGTCACTGGAGTCAAAGATCAGTATATTAGATCGCTGGAATTTTTTCTCACCCTCATAAGATGTGAGCTACATAAAAATAATAAGTAATTAACCGCGCTTTAATATTACCATTAATTAATAAATACTGTGTCAATATCAACTTAACAACTGCATTACCTGAATTAATCTAATTATATTACCACAGTGTTTAGTAAAACATAAAAAATTCAAAGTGTGTGATTAAATCCAATAATAATTTTTCAATATAAATATCTCATTAAAAATATATAAATAAATTCATAAGGTGTACTGTGTAAATGTGTAAAACAAAAATAATTATAAATATCTCATTAAAAATAAATTCATAAAGTTCAATGTGCAAATAGTACAAAGCAAAAAATAAATTATATATATATATATATATATATATATATATATATATATATATGTGTGTGAAAATAAAATGTTAAAAATTATATAAATACATAAAGTTCAGCAACAAAAATTTGCAAAAAGGAAAAAATGTGCAAAAAAAAAGTTTTTAGAAGATGCCGATATTATACTCTCCTTTCAAGCCGCTTATGGTGATATGGATGGAGACCTACGGATCGTCCTGTGAGCCTATGTAGACATAAGGATTCCTCCCTGCTAGAGCCTCTCCTCACTCCAATGCTCAATATATCCTCATATGACCCATAGAAGAAAGAAAATGAGAAATATGGTGCCTTATCCAAGGTATATATGAACTCTCTTTAATGTGCTCCCATATTGCACTCACATTATTCCAACAATAAGCACGCATATAATGAAATTTGAGCCACAGGATGCGGTAATGATCAGCCTCGCAGGAGTGTTGACACACTCCGTCAGTACTCGCCGTAATGATGTACATCCCCCAGACGAAGCTACGTTTTTCCCTGTGGCGCAACGCGTTGGGGAGGGGCAGTGACGTCACCACGTATCGGATCATCATTACGGCGAGTACTGACGGAGTGTGTCAACACTCCTGCGAGGCTGATCATTACCGCATCCTGTGGCTCAAATTTCATTATATGCGTGCTTATTGTTGGAATAATGTGACCAAGAAAAGGATTAGAAGAAATTTGGCCTATATTGGGGGAAAAAGCCTCCAAGTTCCTTGGTCTACACTAATTAAAAAGGCTACAAGGACCTTTGTCTTACACTAGACAAAAGGTTGCAAGAACCTTGGCCTGCACTATCTAAAAGGCTACATGAATGTTGGTTTCCACTAGAGAAGCTGCAAGAACCTTGGCCTATACTAGGAAAGAAGCTGCAAAGACTTTGACCTACAAGAACCTTGGCCTACACTAGGAAGAAGGTAACAAACCTTGTCCTACATCAAGAAAAAAGTTAGAAGAACTTTTGCTTATATTAGGAAAGAAATCCTCCAAGAGCCTTGGCCTACACTAATTAAAAAGGCTACAAGGACCTTTGCCTACACTAAAAAAAAAGATTGTAAGAACCTTGGCCTGCACTAGCAAAAAACTACAAGAACCTTGGTCCATGCTGGGGCAGCAGCAAATTTTCCACATGTGTATAGTAGACACAAATTATTAGCTGCTTTTATATTTGTACATCTTTAAAATTCATATAGTCAGATGTCAAACCAAATAAGGTGGTAACTTTAAGTCTCTATCATAACGGTTGCCTGGGTCTATTGATTTATAAGGGAAATTAAATGTGTAATGGTAAAGCCAGTAGTAGTGAGTCTCATTCAACTGGACTTGTTCTGTAACGTTGAAGATGTTTCACTAATGATCTGATTGACCTCTGCTGATCAAAACTTCTATAAAAAGGATGAAAATGGTTTAACAAAATAAAATGAGCTGGAAAATATAGAAAACCTCTATAAAACACCTTATAAAAACATTTTCTTTTCACTGTGCTGATTGTATTACTGCTGAATAACCCTACAGCTATCTATATGCTATGAGTAATTTTTAAGCAGTGCTAAGAGTCTCCTATTTTTGCTTGTCTTCCAGGTACAGCGAGGAGAAGGGATGGGAGCTGCTATGGTTAGCCACTGGGCTCTTCCCACCCAGCAATATTCTTCTCCCCCATGTGCAGAGGTTCATTCAATCCCACAAGCAGCATGTCCTGGCTGCCGACTGCATGCACAGGCTTCAGAGAGCTATCCGGTATGAAAATATTGCATAACACCAGCACCAGAGAATGACAGTGTCAGGAGTAGGAGCTACAAACTGTACTTGCTCTTCAAGAGAAATGTAGAGGTTAGGTACACTCTGCTAGAGGATGTACTGTATGTAGACTCAGATACGGGTTATGCTTGTTATTGGGTGCCTTGGGTCTGGAGGATGTATATAGACTCCGGTACGGATTATGTTTTTTATTTAGTACCTTGGGTATGAAAGTGTCTTTGCTGTCCTTACCAATCAGATTCCACTTTTCATTTTAGAAATTATGTAGGCTCTGTGTATCTGACAGAACTATTGGAACTATGCTGTATATTCTGTTTTCATTTTCTTCCTCAGCAAGTAGCTACCAAATGTTTTTTTTCCCCTATCAAATTTTTATTTTTAAACTTCACATCCCTTCACCCCATTTCTTTCTACAAAACAAAATCTCTGCCATATAGCTGGTCACATGATACTGTAGTATGATATTTCTGGGATATATGGTGAAAAATTAGTTTGCTTTCACTAATAACATTCAAGTATGGTATTTTGTATAGCCCACAGTACAAATAGGATCTGAGTCATATATCCAAATCCAAAACCCTCCACAAATTCCTGAGGTTGCATATGAAATTGTTGGTAGGCTCCCTACTTAGTGGTGATTGAGGTGGTATGCCTATGTCAATGGTAGTATGGAGACCAATGGTACCTATGTCAATGGTAGAGAAGACCAAATGAGACACAGCCATGCAGTTTCACCATAATTGGAATGCTGTCCAACCATTCATGGAAGGTAGGAGGGCTAGGACTGACCCTCTTGGCTATTTGTTTTCTGGCCACAATAGACTTGAATTTGATATACACTCAGTGGCCACTTTATTAGGTGCACCTGTTCAATTGCTTGGTAACACAAATTGCTAATCAGCCAGTTGCAACAACTCAATGCATTTAGGCATGTACACATGGTGAAGATGACTTGCTGAAGTTCAAAATGAGCATCAGAATTGGGAAACAATTGGATTTAAGTGACTTTGAACATGGCATGGTTGTTGGTGGCAGACAGGCTGGTCTAAGTAATTAAAAAACTGCTGATATACTGGGATTCTTACACACAACCATCTCTAGGGTTTATAGAGAATGGTCTGAAAAAGAGAAAATATCCAGTGAGCAGCAGTTGTGTAGATGAAAATGCCTTGTTGATGTCAGAGAAGAATAGGCAGACTGGTTTGAGATGAAAGAAAGACAACAATAACCCATGTCAATATGGATCAAAATCTCTGAGGAATGTTTTCAAAACCTTGTTGAATCTATGCCACGAAGAATTAAGGCAGTTCTGAAGGCAAAAGGGGGTCCAACCCAGTACTAGCAAGGTGTACCTAATAAAGTGGCCAGTGAGTGTATATAAAGTGTATATTTAGCTATCTGGATTTTGGAGATACCTGAATGTGATGTAATACAAGAGTTTTAAAGGGTATTTAACATCTCTTCAAGGAGAGAGGAAGATGATATACAGTAGATGTATCCCTCCTCTGTGAGTCAATCTGCATGTAATTGATTTCCTGCTGTTGAGGTCTACAATGCATCTGTGATTTCAGCTTTTCGTGTTGGTTGGTCACCACCTTCTGCCTGTAGGTGGTAATTCTAAAACATTTGTATGTGAGAGAAAAAAATGTAGGTGTATATATATATATATATATATATATACACATTGGAACTGTAAGCACACAATGGGATCCTTCAGGTGGAGAGTGAGGGAAAGTTCCGTTAAATATGTCACATTTACCAGCCCCTTCCTTTCCTGAATGAACAAATGCACATGAGTGATCAGTACTGATCACTCACTGTGTTCATTCATAACTGAAACATAGTGAACTGTGCTTTTTTTGGGGGGGGGAGGGGGGACTGTCAGGTTGGCTGTATGGAGCCCCGTGGTTTCTAACAGCAGCTCAAGCACATACCCAAAATAAAGTGCAGCCAGTGAGTTGAAACCTCCCAATCCCCAGCACCAAGTCCTATTTTGTGGAAATGTTAGTCCAAACTACCTTTCGGAACTAGAAGCTGAGAGCAGCTCGGGGCGCCTAGTTCTCTGATTGACGATCAGTAACCAGTCTGGTTCCCGGTCACATGGCTACTATGATAGTAAATCATGGCAATCACTAATATTTGTTTAAAAAAATAAACTGCCCATTGAGCCGTCATTGTGCCTTTCACAGAGTAGCACATTGACAGCTAATATGAAAAAAGTATTTAGAGATAGAGTTACTGTCGAGCTAACCAGTGTACATTGGTGCTGCTGAACCTGGTCTGGGCATATAAGCATCACTGACCACTAGTCAGTCAGTGGCTGTTCCTAATTTTTTTTTCTTGGTTCATATAGCAAACCCTGCTATATCTATAGATTATCTTCATTGTGCCCCGGGATACCCTAAATCTGGAGTGTTCTACTATGCAGACAACAACTGCAAATTTCATGCTTGTTCTGTGGCCCACCTCCTCCCACGTCCATTTTTATCTGTTGGCCAATAGGAAGACACAGGCATGGGAAAAGGCAAGCCAAGAAACTATCATGGAATCCTTGGAAATTCCAAGGAGCTAAAAAGATATTATCATTATTTGGAAGTGCCTCCTCTGTGCATTGGGGACCAGTTAAGAAAATAAGATGAGCCCACAGGTTTTTCAAAAGTCATAGCCCTTGGTATACATACTTGTTCCAGGACAATAGCACTAAAGCCAGGATTTCTTGATGAAGCCAACAATGGCAGTATACACATTTACATTCAGGTTTCCTTTAAATTGTTCATGGTTTGGTTAGTTTTCCATGTCAATGTTTTTTAGTATAAATGATATAGTAGTAGCAAGATGATTCTCATACAACTCAGTAACTCTTTTTCCTTGGTGTAGGAATGGCTCGAGGAAGTACCCGCCGCATCTGGTAGAGGTTGAAGCAATTCAGCACAAAACCACCCAGATTTTCCACAAAGTGTATTTCCCTGATGACACAGATGAGGTGAGAGATTATTATTATTATTATTATACAGTATTTATAAAGCGCCAATGGTTCGCTCAGCGCTGTACATTACAAATAAAGAAGATAAGATGTAGGACATTGAGTTAGTATACGGGCAGATGCCCAGGGGAGATGTAGACTTGGTGGCAGTGCTGCGACAAGTTCATCTAGCGCCCAGGGCAAGGATGTGGAACTGCACCCCCCTCCATCACTGATAATGCATGCTGTAGAATCGGTTTACTGCCCTATGTCCAATTCTCTGTCCCCTTGTGCCCAGGGCAGCTCCCCCTCCTGTGCCCCCCCCCCCCCCTTTTCACGGCCCTGCTTGGTGGGAAGGGACATTTGTCCCCCGGGCCAGTACTAAAAATATGATTATCTGGTGGCCCTCATTGAAGATAATGCCCCACTCAAACAGTGATCAGTCCGGGACCTCCAGTCAGTAACAGCTCCTGGCCATTGCAAAGATGTCTACTCCTGCCTGATGGACAGATATATTCCAGCATCAGCTTCCCATGTGGCTCTGAGATATTATGTGATGGAATTCTGATATCTGGAAGAAAATCAGTGCTGGAAGAATCCAAATTTGTAAAATGTGTTGTGCTCAATGGTTAAAACTGATCTCTGGAGGGGGGGGGATTAACTTTTGCAGTGGGGCCCTCGTGAACTGCAAGGGTTTAATGTTAATTTTATTTAGCAGCAACATAAAAAGCATATACAGTATGCCTACTTTATTCTTCGCTCCTGGAGCCCTCCTCCAAACTGCATGGCCAGTTCTACCAAACTGCTTCTCTTTGCCACTCTGTTGGTCACAGTTACTCTGACAATGCAGGACCAGCAGACCTGCATTGTAAGTGAGGTTACAAAGGGTCATCCAGAGCAATTGGAGGGAGGGGAAAAGCTTTGGAATCAGATATGGCATAATTGAAGCTGACTGATCAGGATTATTTTTTATGGTGTCATGGTATTTTATTTAAACAAGTCCCTATCATTTTCACAAAGTGGATTTCATCTTGTTTAGCTTCACTATTTACACATTTCATTCTTTAAAGCACCCCTTTTTTTCAGTATATACACATAGCTCCCAACTGTCCCTGATTTTGAGGGACTATCCCTCATTTGGAATAAAGTCCTTCTGTTCCTCTTTCCTCCTCGGTCCCTTGTCTAATATTTTGGCCTGCTGTATATACCCGTATTAAAAACGCACTATTTATCTATCAAAAAGTGTTTTCCAGTGTTAAGCCTTTCATCCAATTTCTGAATTTTTGCATTTGTACATTTCAAAAGCCAATAAAAAAGGATAGTGTGGTAAAAAAAAAAGCCCTTGTGGGTTTCACCAATCATTTTTTGCGTATAAATTCTCCATGTTAGGGGGCTTGGCAGGGCTGTGTGTCCTATGAATATGTACTTTTGCTTATAGGTGTCCCTTATTCCCATCTCAGAAAGTTGGGAGGTATGTGCACATGAAAAGTTTTGTCATAATATACCATCCACCAACGTGCATGGAAAGGGGCCACACTACCTGTCAGGAATGGACTTGCCAATAGTGGTGGGACTCACCTGCCTTGTGGGCTGCAGTACCAGGGCTGACCAGCGGGTGCTCTCAACAACCAGAGGTTCACTTCGGCAATTAGCCATCACCTGGGGCTGATTGCAGGTGGTGTATTTAAGGGATGGCCAGACCTGCAGTCTGTGCCTTGGTCTGTGTTTTTCCATGGGCCCCTGTATCTTGTAACCTGCATTACTGTTTCTGCCTGACTTGTTGCCGACCCTGCCTGATCCTGACCTCTGCTGACTTCTCCTGTTTGATCCCTGGCTTGTGACCCTGACCATTCTCTGCCTGACCCCCTGTACCTACCTGTCCATTAGTTGCTGTACCCAGCTCGTGACCTGACTACTCTCCGCCTGATCGTCCTGTACCTACCTGCCCGGTAGTTATCGACCCGGCCTGCCTGACTACGTTGTGCTCTATATGTGTATGTACCTGTGTATCTATATCAGTTTAGGTTTGGGTTTGTTTCACCTTGTTGTATGTATTTGTGTTAGCTTGGGGTTTGGTGCACTGCGTTTATGTTTGTATTGTTAGTCTTAATAAATTATATTATTTACCATATCTGAAGCCTACGTTTCCCTGTGTCAGTCCACACACTTCTGGTCACACCCGCATCCCTGACACTACCTCTACTTACATCTTCATTAAACTTTATTGCTCCTTGTGCAGCAACCTCCTACCAAACACAGTGACCTCTCCTCCCCTGATATGTATCACCCTAAGTGGTGTGAATGCGCCCTTAATTGGCCTTGGAACTAGGGGCGGACTGACAACTCATGGGGCCCCCGGGCAATAGGGGATCATGGGGCCCCTGTGTCCTCGCCCAAACTCAAAAAAGCCTATGAAAAAGGTATGAAAAAGATGAGTTTGGGCAAGGACACAGGGGCCCCATGATACCCTATTGCCTGGGGGCCCCATGAGTTGTCAGTCTGCCCCTGATCCCAAGGTTTAATTTATATAGGCCATGTTCCTTAAGAACCCATCTTTCACTGTAGCCACTCATAATTATGGCAGCAGACATTGTGCGGTTCACTTTCTTTAGTCTACAGGAAACCAACCCTCCCTTAAAAGGACCAGTTGGTTGTGTTTGCCTCCCAGGCTAAAAGTTCCCAATCCTCTCCTGGAAGGGATTTTGAGAGCTCTGCCTATCCTTAGCCAAACTGCAAGCTTATGGGACCTGCCACATTCATTTTCCCATTTTATCTGGCAGATTTGGTTTTGGTTGTGAAAGCTTTGTTCTGTTTTCATCATCGAAAAGGGAGCAGTCCATCACTGACTACAAAAAGATTATCCAGTATTCTATTTTTTTTTTTCATTATCAAAATTGTTCATTATCAAACTAATGTGAGCGAGAATTTTAATGCTTTAATTGACTTTAGTGATCTGTCTGAATTGTCTAAATGTTCCTTTTTTTATCACCAAATCAGTGTTTTTTTTCTCTAACTATTCCTGCTTTAAGCAACAGGCAGCCGAAGTCACACAACACTACATCATCCTGTATTCAACAACAGATCATGAGTGCATTTTACCTCTACACAAATATAGGTACAAATAGTAGAAAAATGTCAAAATGATAGTGTGACGGGCTGCCTGGCATTCCGCTTGAGTGCCTCAGTCAGAGAACTGCTTCCACACCACTGGGACACAGGACCAAGGTATCATAGCTGGGCATTGCACCCAAGGACTAGACGACACTAGCTTAGGTGCAACTGGAACTGTTTATTGAACAGAAATACAGGTTTTTCAGAAATAAGGGCAGGCCCCACATGAACAGTAAAACAAACATTACACATTTGGATAAACATACCACACTGCTTAGTTAACAAGGTTAAGTTGACACAAGAGTAATACCATCATGTAGGAACCTCCAGGAGGACTAGCCAACAGGCAGAAACAATAGATAACTCAATTAACAATGGGACACAGTAAAGATATTACACCTTAATAAACAGATTACAGCAAGAGACCTCAGCATCGGGTTTTGAGCTGATTATATTAACATCTGCTGTGAATCTAGCAGGGGGTTGAAGCATGTTGGTTTGGGCACAGAGACCCCAAATCTGTATCCTGGTCCTTTAGTTCTCGGAGTCTGTGTGTTTTGGGGACACACGGACTTGAATCCGAAGTAAAACTTCTTCAAAGATCCCCCAGGCACACACCTCCCAAAGAATAGAGCCCCCTCAAATGCCAGGGCCCATGGTCAGTAGGCAAGAGTCTAGCCTGCAGTCCCCTCGAAAAGCCCCTGTCCAGGTTGGGTCTGTAACAGTTAGTTCCAGATTTAGGGGTGTAAGCTGATTTTAAGGACTGAGCACTGGTTGTAGGGTTAGTGTAAGGTCAAACTACAGGAAAAATACTGTTTAATCCAGTAAAATATATGTATTAAAAAATATATATTTTTACATCTAATTTAGCAAATGTATCCAAATCTATATTACTAGCCTCCTGTGATTGTTATGCACAGCAGTATTCAGACAAGGAGAGGGAGGGGCAATTCACTGAGCCAATCAGAGCTCTGTTGCATTAAACAGTGCCACCATCAAATATGCTTACAGGAGATGATAGAACATGGATTGAATCAAAAGTGTGTTGCTTCTTTGTTGCCCAGTCACAGGCTAGGGCAGGTCTTGGATCAGGCTGTATTACTTAAAGCGGCGCTCCACCTAAAGGGGAAGTATGATTTGAATGCTTTGTTCCCCGCTCCCCATTAAGGATTGGCACCTTTGGGGAGCGGGGGGGAGCTGGTACCCGAATTTGACAGGTACCAGCTCCTACTTCCACTGCGATCGCCTAGGCGATCGGAAATGGAAGTTGTCCTCCCCCCTCTTCATAGTCTTCATTGTCCTCCCCCCACCTCCCCGTAGTCTTCTGGGACTTGTGACAGGTCCCAGAAGACTACGGGTCCATTCACAAAGCGCAGCGCTTCTCGTGCATGCGCAGTGGCCCCCCGGCTGTGAAGCCGCAAGCTGTCACAGCCGGGTGCCCACAATAAAGATGCTGGCACCAGGGAGAGAGGATGGCCGGTTAAACCAGCGGTAGTGAGGACACCACTGGACCAAGGGACAGGTAAGTGGCGGTATTTTAAAAGTCAGCAGCTACAATTTTTGTAGCTGCTGACTTTTATTTTTTATTTTTTCAGCTGGATCTCTGCTTTAAGTGCAGTGTAGTCTACACAAATGTCTAGTCCCTAGTTTTATTGGAGTGCCTGGATCAGAAAACTGGCTATACAAGGTAACAAATTCTTTGGCAGGTATACAGTTGTGTTTCGATTTCATATGTGTTTCAAATTGTGTAGTTTCATCTGGAGTTGAGGCCCAACTCCATATTGGTAAAAACAAAAATAATCCACAAAAAAGGTTAAAATAAAAAAAGCAGCTCTTGCTGCAATGCTCACCCTATCTCCAGCACTGTCCCTTGCTAAAGGTCCTCTGTACTACGAGATGGGGCTGCTCCTCTAGATTGAACAACACTCATGGTTATTCATCCAAATTTATGGGAACCCATGGTGTCAAAGACCAACCCTTGACCGATAGGAGAATGCTGCAGAGTACATCATCATCATGATGTGGCACTGTTCTGCAAAATTCAGGACTGGACTTCCACCAATGATGAAAAAAAGGAAAAGGCCTTTTTTGTTATGTACCCGGAAAAAGGTATGTATACACAATTTTTTTAAATGGGGGTGGGAGGCAGTAAACCGGACAGAGCTGCAGTTGGGGTTTAAGCTTTAAACTTTAGATTTACAGGTTTACTTGGAAAGTTAACTTAATCTTTAAGCATGGATTTAGTTAGTTGCTATGAAAGACAACTTTGTTTCTCTTAAGTAGTCCAATTTTCTGCTGCAAATTTACATCAAGAAAAGTCCAACTGAATGTTCGGCTGTTCATGTCTTACAGGCATTCGAAGTAGAATCTAGCACCAAAGCCAAGGATTTCTGCCAAGATATTGCTAACCGACTGCTCCTGAAATCCCCGGAAGGTTTCAGCCTGTTTGTGAAGATTTCTGATAAGGTGACAATGACAGAAGTTTGGAGCCTCAGAACATGACATTTTTTCCATAAAATATTTTTTTAGAAGAAAAAAGGGCATATCAATGCATATACAACTACGGATCACAGTCCGAGCATAGACACAGTAGACAGCCTCCCGTATCGCAGACGGGTCATAGTTGTAGACTACAGTGCAATCAGAGTAGGACAATACATTAAAACAAGTGCATATTACATATCTGCAGATATAAAGAGTATACTAGACGAGGTAATATATATAATAATGGATACTGACCCATATAATAGTGAGCTCTTATGTTGAGGGAGTATAAAGTGTTGGGTAATGGTAGCCTTGAAAAGCGTGTATGTTCTGTGTTGTGCATCCGGATTAAGAATATGTGAGTTACATTGAAGTAGTTGCGCCTGTAAGAGAATAAATGCTATATTCTGTTGGGGCTAAGTGAATGATGAGAGTGTATACAAAAAGAAGAATAAAGATCACACGCCTTAATATGTGTATAGGTTCCTTAATCCATAATGACCAGGTGGGATTCATTCCATCTCGGCAGGCCGGAGACAACGTCAGATGCGCAACTCTTCTGGCGCATATTGCTAAATCCCGTGATATTCCTACCTGTTTCCTGTCCCTGGACATAAGGAAGGCATTTGACACGGTTTCATGGCCCTATTTACGCTACATTCTGAACCGCTGGGGTTTTGGCCCGCATTTTTTAACCTGGGTTTTCTCTTTGTACCGAGAGCCATCGGCTAGCATTAGATACCTGGGGCATAGATCTGCTCACTTTCCAATCTCCCAGGGAAAAAGGCAAGGTTGCCCTCTCTCCCCTTTACTCTTTGCTTTGGCCATAGAACCACTTGCCCTCCTAATCAGAGCTAATCCGGATGTCCGAGGACTTGAAATAGGTGTCTCCCACCATAAATTATGCCTCTTTGTGGATGACGTTCTGCTTTTTCTCACTTCTCCTTTGACCTCCTCACCTCCCCTCCTCCGGCTTCTCGAGAGGTTCGGAGTACTCTCTGGCCTTATAATAAACCCCCACAAATCCACGGCACTTAATATTTCCCTCCCCGCTAAGGAGCTGGCACATTTGAAGCATATACTTCCATTTCCCTGGTCTCGGAATCATATTCCTTTCTTGGGAATCAAACTAACCCCTATTTTATCAGACCTTTATACAGCTAATTATACTCCTATGTTAACACATCTTACCGCTCTTATGACTAAGTGGTCCTCCTTACCTCTCGCATGGCTTGGCAGAATAACGGTCATAAAGATGTCAATACTTTCAAAAATTTTGTATCTTTTCAGAGTTCTCCCAATCCCAGTACCTCCCCACTATCTTAGCTTTCTACAGCGTCGCATTTCATCCTATGTGTGGGGCACTATCCGCCCCCGCGTACCCCGCTCCACCCTTTATCGCTCCAAACTTAACGGAGGTCTTGGTCTACCAAACATCGGTAAATATTATCAGGCGGCACACCTGGCTCAGTTGCCAAAATACCATGCGACCTATGAAATACCTCAGTGGGTTGCTCTTGAATCTATAGATTGTGATCCCCTTTCTACGGCTAACTTACTTTGGCTCAGACCAAGTGACCGCCGCTCGATAACAAACCCCATTACCTCTCACTTTCTATCATTATGGGACAAATTCAGGACTCGCTACCCTCTCCAATCCTTGCATAACCCGTTACTCTCACATCTAAAGAATCCAGCTTTTCCCCCGGCCTGGTCTTCGCCACTCTCATTTAAATTATGGACCTCAGCTAACCTACTCTGCACTCATCACTTCTTGTAGAGAAATAAATTCAAATCCTTCGCCTCACTACAGGAGGCGTATAGCCTCCCAGCCTCTTAAATATTCTGGTATCTACAGCTGCAACACTTTTATGGCCCCTATGCTAAAATACCCAACCAAACTAATACCATGTGTCCCTTTGAGCGAGTTTGCTATAAAGACCCCCATAGGCGCGGCCTCATTTCCTATCTATACTCCCTCATTACAACTTCGGCCACCGCATCCTTCCCTTCATATACCTGTAGGTGGGAAACAGACTTGGATAGGCATTTAAATCAATCTGACTGGGATCACATATGGGCCAATACGAAATCATCTTCACAGAACGTTGCGGCCTTGGAAACCAACTATAGAGAATCGCAAAATATACTCCTAGCTACTCCCCCAACTGTTTTAGAGGCTGTGTAGACCGGGGAACATACTACCACATCTGGTGGGATTGTCCAGTAGCCAAGTCCTTTTGGACGGATGTCTTCACTATGATATCCAGACTTAGTACAAACATACTCCAACCCACCCCAACAACAGCTCTTCTCAACCTATGCCCTCCCAATGTGACGTCGTCACAATTCAAACTTATCATGCAAGTTACCACAGCAGCCAAGCAGGTCATAGCAAAATCTTGGAAAGTCCCCGCCTTAAGCACTGCTGCTGTTAAAACCAGAGTAACACAAGCTATGATACACGCAAAAGTTGAAGCCACAATTCTTGATACAATTCCTAAGTTCTTGAATGTCTGGACTCCCTGGGTCGAAAATTTCCTTCCGCAAAACTTTGACGAATCCCTCCTTCTTCCTTGATCCAAATTAGATTAAATATTTTTTTTTTCCTACACAATGCTGGTACCACTTCTAACCGGTCTCACATATTATGTATATTCTTTCTCACTGGTCCTGGAGTCATTCCCGCCACCTCCCCCCCCCCCCTCCACTCTTTCTTGGTCCCCCTCGGCCTCTCCCCAACTCCTTAAGTATCTCTGGAGAGTCTCTAATCCCAATGAACGAACTCTCTTTAGCACATCGTTACCTTTTCCTAAAATAATCTCTGTATGCCTAGAGTTACAAGCTTGTTTGCATTGCACTTTTTGTTTGACGTTTTCTCTCCCTATTTGTTTAAAGACATGTCTGCTGTGTACATTTTTCTCTGTATTTCACAGCCTGTACAATGTCTAATGCCAATTGTCTATGCCTTCCCCCCTATGTTTCAAAATTAATAAAATGAACAAGAAGAATAAAGATAAGTCCAAAAGAATAGGACAGTTAGAGAAAGGAGTGTGCAGTGGTGTAGTGGGGGAAGGGGGGGGGGGTTTAGAAAAGAGAGAAAAAAAACAAAAACAAAAAACCCCAAATGGGGAAGAGGTAAGGGGAGAATAGATAATTGCGGATAAATAGATCATATCCTTATGTAGAAGCCGAGCCAGGAAAGTCTTCATTTAGCTTAGCATAAAATATGAACATGAAATGAAATTGTGTGATTGTATGTTAACTTGTATGGTGGCACAGCTTGGAAAGTTAGAAGACACAGCCACTTTGAGGAGTTCTATTCATATATTTATAACATAAATGAAAAGAAGACTTTTTTCCAATTGTAAGTCTATTCTGTGTATTAGCGGTGGTCATAGACATCAGATGGTTCCTGTGCAGTGCTCTTCTTTGGGCACCTTGTAAAGGGCTCCTGTAGATGGATGTTGTTGTCAAAGGCTTCCCTTTAGCATTCAAATGCAGCTCTGCTCAAGTGTATCTTAATAGAACCTGCCTCCCAAGACTCCTAATGTAAAGTGCTGAAGAATTCTCCAAAGGGACAATTGTGATCAAACAAGGTTCCCCAGTGGAAGGATTCCTGTCATCTCTTACTCTAGAGACAACTCAAAACTTTAGATCTGGTGTGAATAGTCACCAGGACAAACAGAAAGGGTGAATCTCTCCAGTCAGGGCACAGGCGGCAATAAAAATGTAAACCTTTTACGTTCTATACAAAAACAGTGGCTTTAGATGCACTTTAACCTTTATTCAGTATTACTCACACCATGTTGGGACTCCCAAAGTTTTTACCTACTAAAAGTGTGTATTCTTTTTTTTAGGTTATAAGTGTCCCAGAAGGAGACTTTTTCTTCGACTTTGTAAGACATCTGACAGACTGGATAAAGAAAGCCCGACCTTCCAAGGATGGTAAGCATGATGGCTACATGGTAACATGCTTGTTGTGTGCCTCTCGACTTTTGGTGTGATATCTGTCAACTATGCTATTTGTCAACAACAGGGATAGGCAGTTCCGGAGACCTAGAGATCTACTTGAACAACATGGAAGAATTCAAAGATCTCCAGCATAGAAAACATGTATTTTTTTAAAGAGATAACATGTCAAAGCCCCATTAAAAATTACAGAAGGTTTAACTACTTGCCTACCGGGCACTTTTACCCCCTTCCTGCCCAGGCCAATTTTCAGCTTTCAGCGCTGTTGCACTTTGAATGACAACTCCATGGTCATGCAACACTGTACCCAAATTAAATTTGTATCATTCTATTGGGACAAATATAGCTTTCTTTTGGTGATATTTAATCACCACTGGGGTTTTTATTTTTTGCTAAACAAACAAAAAAAAGACCAAAAATTTGGAAAAAAAAAGTTTTTTTCCTGTTATAAAGTTGTGTAAATAAGTGATTTTTCTCCTTCACTGATATGCACTGATGAGGCTGCACTGATAGGCTGCACTGATGGGCACTGGTAGGCAGCAATGGTGGGCACTGATAGAGGGCACTGATGTGCACTGAAAGGCATCACTGAGTAAAGTAAATTTTTTTCTTTTAACTTTGGGTATGGTGGGAAGGAGTCAGAACCTGTGTCAGGTTTTTGTGGTTAATTATATAAAAGATAAATAGTGAGCGCTCTCATAAATGTCAGCAGCTAGAACACTTTAGGCAACCATAATGCCTCAAATACAAACAATCAGTCTCAAAACAATAGAGTGCAGCGCTTAAAAAGATGAAAAGTCAATAAGGTGATAGTACAATATCCACAGTGGTAAACTGTAGATATACGAATTCCCACGGCCTCCACTCTGTCAGAATAACAGAAATGCGCACTCACCGGAAATGCATGGGTTATGCGCATGTGTGATCATGCATCACAAGCATTGGGTACATCAGAAGCCAGGCATCTCCCTCACGGTGGGTCATCACAGACTCCTAAGATAGGTCCAGGGGGTCCCCTTAAGGTCAGCCAGGTACTTCAGGAAAAAACCTCCTCTCAGGATGGCAAAGTGCTTTTTCTATGGGAGTGAAAGCTCCAGGCAGGAACCCCAAGAAACAGATGCCCAGTATGTCCAAAAAACGAGTTTTTATTATTAAAACAGCAGGGCAGTATGCATGTAGTACATCATGTAAAAGATAAAATACAGCAGTACTGACCCCAGTAATGATGACCGCCGGGCCTCCTCGTGGCTCCGGCGGTGGAATGACGTCACGCTCTGCAAAGGTTTTTGTGGTTGGCTGGGTCATGGTTGAGAATATCTTGCTAACAAGAACACAGACAGAGACAAAAATCTGACCTTCCCCACTCTTCCCAAAAAAATTAAACTTTTTTTTCTGGAGGTCTACTTTAGCATTTATACAAACCACTCAATTTATTTGACGTAGAACTGAATTTAAAAAAGTAAATATTAAAAAAAGAAAAAGGAATTGAAGGTACTATACTGCTCAAAAAAATTAAAGGAACAATTTTTAATCAGAGTATAGACTCGAGACAATTAAACTCCTGGAATATTGATCTGGTCAGTTAAGTAGCAGAGGGGGTTGTTAATCGGTTTCAGCTGCTTTGGTGTTAATGAAATTAACAACAGGTGCACTAGATGGGCAACGATGAGACAACCCCCAAAATAGAAATGGCTTTACAGGTGGACACCACAGACATTTTTTTCCCTACTCATCTTTTCTGACTGTTTTTCACTAGTTTTGCATTTGGCTAGGGTCAGTGTCACTACTGGTAGCATGAGGTGATACCTGAACCCTACAGAGGTTGCAGAGGCAGTCCAACTCCTCCAGGATGGCACATCAATACATGCCATTGTGAGAAGGTTTGCTGTGCCTCTCAGCACAGTCTCAAGAGCATGGAGGAGATTCCAGGAGACAGGCAGTTACTCTAGGAGAGCTGGACAGGGCCGTAGAAGGTCCTTAACCCATCAGCAGGACCGGTATCTGCTCCTTTGTTCAAGGAGGAACAGGATGAGCACTGCCAGAGTCCTACAGAATGACCTCCAGCAGGCCACTGGTGTGAATGTCTCTGACCAAACAATCAGAAACAGACTTCATGAAGGTGGCCTGAGGACCCAACGTCCTCTAGTGGGCCCTGTGCTCACTGCCCGGTAACTTAGAGCTCAATTGGCATTTGCCATTGAACACCAGAATTGGCAGGTCCACCACTGGCACCCTGTGCTTTTCACAGACAAGAGCAGGTTCACCCTGACCACATGTGACAGATGTGAAAGGGTCTAGAGAAGCCGTGGAGAACGTTCTGCTGCCTGTAACATCATTTAGCATGACCATTTTGCTGGTGGGTCAGTGATGGTCTGGGGAGGCATATCCATGGAGGGACGCACAGACCTCAACAGGCTAGACAATGGCACCCTGACTGCCATTAGGTATGGGGATTAAATCCTTGGACCCATTGTCAGACCCTACGCTGATCCCCCAAGAGGCAATCGCCCGGCCTCATGTGGTGAGAGTATGAAGGCAGTTCCTGGAGGATGAAGGAATTGATACCATTGAACAGCCCCCACGCTCGCCTGACCTAAATCCAATAGAACACCTCTGGGATGTCATGTTTTCGTCCATCCAACACTGTCCAAGAGCTCAGTGATGCCCTGGTCCAGATGTGGGAGGAAATCCCCCAGGACACCATCCATTGTCTCATTAGGAACATGCCCCTATGTTGTCAAGCATGCAAACAAGCACGTGGGGGCCATACAAACTACGTAGTACCATTTTGAGTTGCTGCAATGACATTTCAGCAAAATGGACTAGCCTGCTGCATCATTTTTTCACTTTGATTTTCGGGTTGTCTTTGAATTCAGCCCTCTGTGGGTCGATCATTTTCATTTTCATCAAATAATAGGGCATCGTTACATTCCTAACACATTACCCCGTCCATATCAGTATAGAAATGCAGCAAGTGATTTTTTTCCCCATTGAGATCTGATGTGTTTTCAAAGTGTTCCTTTAATTTTTTTCAGCAGTGTACATTTACTGCCTAACTGCAGTAGAAATCAAAGCTTTTTCAAACTACCCCTTTGTCAGACAGACCCCTTCATTAGACAGACTGTCTAAGGGGGCCTTGCTTGGTGAACGCTTGCTGTGATTCCCATGACAATTTGACATTACAGACATTGGGGTTTATTTACTAAAACTGGAAAGCGCAAAATCTGGTGCAACTCTGCACAGAAACCAATCAACTTCCAGGTTTTGTTGCCAATGCTTAATTGAACAAGCTGAAGTTAGAAGCTGATTGGCTAAAATTCACAGTTGCACCAGATTCTGTGTGCATCAGTTTTAGTAAATCACCCCCATTATGCATAGTTGCATTTGTTGCTTTGCCACACAAAGAGTCCAATTCTACAATCAGCACAACACCATCAGACAATGCTATGTTTGTTTGCAGGGATAGTGCCTTCTCTCACCTACCAAGTGTTCTTCATGAAAAAATTGTGGACAAATACAGTTCCTGCGAAGGATCCCATGGCTGACTCCATCTTCCACTACTACCAGGTATTTTCATTTTTCTTTAAAGCCCCAGCTTATATCTTATTATAAACCTCCTAAAAAAACTAAAATCCTTTCACTTAATTAAGGTTACATCCATTCAGCAGAGACCTTGTTCCAGTGAGGCCTAACCTACCTTTCACAAAACTAAGGCTCTTTTTGTTATAAGTCAAGTCTATTGGTGGAGGTGCATATGGTTTAAGTACCCTAATGCTCTACTACAGCAGATCCTTGGGGGCTTGGAACATGTACAGTACATTCAGAAGAATGCTGAGGATAATTTATTCAATATAACTATAACTCTGCAGATGTCCTTTGTGTTAAAGTGTTACTAAACCCACAACAGTAAAATCAGTCTGTATATGCAGTAACGCATGCTTGTTATACTCATTGTGGAACCTAAGGGGTTAATCCTGCATTGTGTTAAAAGCCTGTTTGATCCTGTCTTCTCTGATCCTCCCCTTCTTTACTGTCCCCAATTCATCTACAGATAGGATTCACTCTGCACAAGCTCAGTTCAATGTGTATTGTTAGAAAGTTTTTTTTATCTTTGGGAGGGTGCATGTAATGAGCACAGCGCCAATCAGAACTTTCCAGACAGAGGGTCAGGGGTCATGCAGCCTCATAGGACAGTCAGCAGAATGAAAACTCCTCCTACAAGCTTTAACCAGTGCTCGGCTGGACACTGATAGAAGTCACAAGACTGCTATATACTGCTGATGAGAAAAGGTATTTAGCAGTTTATATTTACTACAATAATTGTATTGAGTTGTATTGTATGTAAATTAGTTGGTTCTGACCAGCTCAGTGGATTGCTTTAAAAAAGTCCTGGATTCTTTCTTAGATACACAGAATATAACTGGATATAACATTTATAGGTAAAGTTGATCCAGGGAATATCCGATTGCCTCTCTGGGGATCAGGAAGGAATTTTTTTCCCTGCGGGAACAAATTGGATCATGCTTTGCTGGGTTTTTTGCCTTCCTCTGGATCAACTGTGGGTATAGGATTATAACTTTTATTTTTAATGGTTGAACTGGATAGACTTTTGTCTTTTTTCAGCCAAACTAACTATGTAACTATGTAATTTCATTTCCATGTTCTGTGCACTGTGGGAGACCAGATATCATGAATGCAGGGTCCTGGGTTTAGTAACAGTTTAAGATAGCAGCCTCTGAATTCCTTAGTCCTAGGCTAAGAAATTTAAGCCATTGGTGATCTCAAAAAGTTTTTCAAGGGGCCAGCATTAACAAGGAAAAAAGTAAACAGTTAAAGCTAAAGTAAGCCAAATACTATTTGTGTACATTAAGGGCAGCACAGTGGCTAAATGGTTAAAACATCTACCTGGCAGTACTAGGGTCATCGGTTCAAATCCCAACCACGGCACCACCTGCCTGGAGTTTGCATGTTCTCCCTGTGCCTACGTGGGTTTCCTCCGGGTACTCCGGTTTCCTCCCACACTCCAAAGACATGCTGGTAGGTTAATTGGATCCTGTCTAAATTGGCTCTACTATGTGTATGTATGATGTGTACAATATATATATATGTAAAGTGCTGTGTAAATTGACTGTGCTATATAAGAACCTGTAATAAATAATAAATAAAATTTGCACAGCAAATATAAGTTTTCTCTAGTGAGGTATGCCTCATCTCTGGGTGCCTTATTTCTTAAATCTTTACTTTTTAATTATTCCGAGCATCAGGCACTGAGACTTGTAGTTCCGGCTATAGTAAAAATACCACAGCAAGTCTTCCAGAATTCAAGGCTTTTTCTGAATAGAGGAGGTGCTGAGCTAGTGACCTCCTGTGATATCTGTACTAGAGCTGGATCCAGTCTCAGCACTGGATGTTCAGGCTGCAGGCTGAAAAAAAGTAAAAGATATAAGATTTTAAGACTCAAAGTATACCTCAAACTTTGTCCATTCAGGCATGGCTCTTTTCCCTTTCTGTTGATACTTACAGTTGCAAGAAAAAGTATGTGAACCCCTTGGGATTACATGGAGTTTTGCATGAATTGGGCATAAAATGTGCTCTGAACGTCATCTAAGTCACAACAATAGAAGAACACAGTCTGCTGAACATAATACTACACAAACATTAGATGTTGCCATGGTTTAATTGCACATAACATGTAAACATTCACAGTGCAGGGAGGAAAAAGTATGTGAACCTTTGGACTTAATAACTGGTTGACCCTCCTTTGGCAGCAATAACCTCAACCAAACGTTTCCTGTAGTTGCAGATCAGACCTGCACAATGATCTGGAGTAATTTTGGACCACTCCTCTTCACAAAACTGTTTCAGTGTAGCAGTATTCTTGGGATGTCTGGTGTGAATCACTCTCTTAAGGTCATGCCACAGCATTTCAATTGGGTTGAGGTCAGGACTCTGACTGGGCCACTCCAGAAGGCGTATTCTGTGCTGTTGCAGCCATTGTTTTGTTGAATTACTTGTATGCTTTGGGTCATTGTCCTGTTGCATCACCCATCCTCTGCGGAGCTTCAGTTGGCGGACAGATGGGCGTACGTTTTCCTGCAAAATGTCTTGATAAACTCTGGAATTCATTTTCCCATCAATGACAACAATCCGTCCAGGCTCTGAGGCAGCAAAGCAGCCCCAAACCATGATGCTCCCTCCGCCATGTTTTACAGTGGGGATGAGGTTTGGATGTTGGTGTGCTGTGCCTTTTTTTCTCCACACATAGTGTTGTGTGTTCTTCCCAAACAACTCAATCTTGGTTTCATCTGTCCACAGTATATTTTGCCAGTAGTGCTGTGGAACATCCAGGTGCTCTTTTGCAAACTTCAAACGTGCTGCAATATTCTTTTTGGACAGCAATGGCTTCCTCCGTGGTGTCCTCCCATGTACTCCATTCTTGTTTAATGTTTTCTTGTAGATGTGTCAACAAAAATGTTAGCTTGTGCCAGAGATTTCTGTAGGTCTTTAGCTGACACTCTGGGATTCTTCTTTACCTCATGCAACATTCTGCGCTGTGCTCTTGCAGTCATTTTTACAGGACGACCACGCCTAGGGAGAGTAGCAACAGTGCTAAACTTTCTCCATTTGTAGACAGTCTGTCTTACCGTGGACACATGAACATCAAGGCTTTTGGAGATACTTTTGTAACCCTTTCCAGCTTCATGCAAGTCAACAATTCTTGATCGTAGGTCTTCTGAGAGCTCTTTTCTGTGAGGCATGGTTCACATCAGACAGTGCTTCTTGAAACCAGTAAACGCAAAACAGGTGTGTGTTTTTTAAGGGCAGGACAGCTGTCAGCAACACATCCAATATCATCACACTGATTGGAGTCAAGGTTGGCTCACTCCTGGCTCCAATTAGCTCTGGGAGAAGTCATTAAGCTAGGGCCTCACATACTTTTTCCTCCCTGTACTGTGAATGTTTACATGTTATGTGCAATTAAACCATGGCAACATCTAATGTTTGTGTAGTATTATGTTCAGCAGACTGTGTTCTTCTATTGTTGTGACTTAGATGACGTTCAGAGCACATTTTATGCCCAATTCATGCAAAACTCCACGTAATCCCAAGGGGTTCACATACTTTTTCTTGCAACTGTACATTACACACTCCTCCAACACAATGTCCTCCGGCCATAGCCCATGAAAATACCCAGTTCTGCTTGGATATGCTGAGAGCATGTGACCCTCTCTTTCTTTCATCTGAGGAACTAGTCTCTAGCACTGTCAAACAGTGGCAAGGAGAAGATTGTTAGCCCAATATAATCTCTGGCATAGAGCAACTTGGAGCTTAAACAGGACGAGTAACTCAGGACTTCAGTTGGGGAACAGGAGAGAGTCAGCAGGAGGAGGTAGACTGTCAGGATTTAAAGGTACCCCTTTCTTTAACCTCTTCACGCCGACGTAAAACAAACATGCGGCCTCACAGAACTGGGCTTTTTTCCATGGGGACGCATCTTTACATACCTGTCTTTGTGCTGAGAGTGCGTCACACAGTGTGCTCCCAGCACAAAGACCAGGGTGCCACTAAGAGTTCCAGGGGTCCCGTTCTAACGATTGGGAGTTCTGGGTCACATGATTGCTGTGATAGCCTCTGATTGGCTATCACATTGATCAGTGACTGTACAGCTCGCCCTCCCTGTTTTTTTTTTTTCTGAATGGAGGAGAGAGATCCATTGTATCTCTCTCTCTCTCTCCCCCCCCCCTTGCATAGAGAAAAAAAAACCTGTAAAAAAATTTAAAATAAATAAATAATAAAAAATAAATGGAAAAATACCTAGACCTAGGTATGATCTAGTTCAGTGCCAGGGTTAGTGTTTGGGTCAGGGTCAAATGTTTTTTTTTTTAAATTATTAGTGTCAGTGTGTTTTAGGTAAAAACAAAAACAAAATGCGTATCGCTGCGATCGCCAAGAGCTAGAAAATCTATTTTGGGTTGTTCTTTGGTGGTAGGTTATGGTAGTAACAAGAAGCACACAGCTAAATAAATAAAAAAAATTTTTCTACTATTTTGGGCCAGTTTTCCTTTGATAATAAAAAAAAATAAATCAGGAAATATCCATTTACCACCAAATGAAATCCCAATTTGTCCTGAAAAACAAAATGCGCACTGTTGTTTCTGGACTGTACTACGTGTACAAACAACAAATAACATACACATATATGGTAACGCTGCGATCGTCAAGAGATGGAAAATTTATTTTGGGTTGTTCTTTGGTGGTAGGTTATGGTCATAACAAGAAGCACACAGCTAAATAAAAAAAATATTTTTTTTCTACTATTTTGGGAAAGTTTTCCTTTGATAATAAAAAAAAATAAATCAGGAAATCTCCATTTACCACCAAATGAAATCACAATTTGTCCTGAAAAACAAAATGCGCACTATTGTTTCTGGGCTGTACTACGGGTACAAACAACAAATAACATACACATATAAGGTATCGCTGCGATCGCCAAGAGATGGAAAATTTATTTTGGGTTGTTCTTTGGTGGTAGTATATGATAGTAACAAGAAGCACACAGCTAAATAAATTTCTACTATTTTGGGCCAGTTTTCCTTTGATAATAAAAAAAAAATAAATCAGGAAATCTCCATTACCATTTACCACCAATTGAAAGCCCAATTTGTCCTGAAAAAAAAACAAAGTATAATTCACCTGGCTGTATAAAGAAGTTGTGATATGTACGGTTTTACTAACACATGTCAACGTTGCAAAATTGTGCTTAGGTGTTCAGATTCATTTTACCCTTAGGCGTGAGGGGGTTAAGATGGCCTTGTCTTCGGACAACAGTAGCTATGAAGACACATAAACATGTTGCATTATGTCAGTTACAATTGTGTGGTTTTCTTATCTGTTGGTTCCCATGATTTCTACAAAGTGACAGGTCCTTTTAATGCTATCTTCCTCAAATGTGTTATATTGCAGGAACTCCCAAAATACTTACGCGGATACCATAAGTGCACAAGAGAAGATGTCCTCCACTTGGCAGCTCTCATCTACAGAGTCAAGTTCGAAGATGATAAGTCCTATTTCCCAAATATCCCCAAGATGTTAAAGGAACTAGTCCCTCAAGATCTCATCCGGCAACTGAATCCCGATGACTGGAAGCGGGTGGGTCAAAGATAATAATTGGATCTCAAATTTGAATAAAAAATCAATTGAAGTCACAGAAATAGATATACAATCAGACAGTCTACCTCCATATTCAAGTCAGTTGTACAGGGTATTTAAAAATGAGGTTCAGTCCAATAGGCACTAGAATTAGACTGAGGAACCTCAGATATCAGTAGTTAGTAATCACTTGAAGATTAGGCTTTTTCTGGCACGTTTTGTTTACATGTAACTATTTTTTTTGTACTAGAAAATATCTTAGAATCCCCAAACATTGTCTATTTTTTTAAAGCAGAGGCCCTAGAGAATAAGTGGGTTTTTTAATTTTTTATGTCAAACAGTATTTGCACAGCGGTTTCAAATGCCATTTTTTTTTTCGGATAAAAATGTGTTTTTTACAAAAAAACACAATCCATAACTCTATTTTTTGTCAAATATAGAGGTGATGTTCTGCCGAGTAAATAGATACCAAACATGCCGCACTTTAAAATTGCAAACGCCCAAGCAATGGTGTCAAACTACGTAAATTTTACTATTCATAGGCGGCACTTTAAAAGCTCTTACAGGTTACCACTTTAGATTTACAGAGGAGGTCTGGTGCTACAATTACTGCCCATAATCTGATGTTCCTGGTGATACCTCACGTGTGTGGGACGATTGCTACTTCCTTGCGTGCAGGACCATCGCATGTGTTCCACGCATGGGAGGGATAGGGGCACTTAAATTTTTTTTAAATTATTAATTTATCTAGTTTTTTTATTTTTACACTGTTCCTTTAAGATTTTTTACTAATCGCTTTTATTGCTGTCACAAGGAATGTAAACATTACTTGTGGCAGCAATAAGCACATGACAGGTACTCTTTATGGAGGGCTCTGGGGTCTATAAGACCCCAGATCCCGTCTCTGCACTTAACAGCATTCAAAACACCAAGATCTGTGGTTTTGAATGCTTTATTTTTTTTTAAATGGCACTGTTTAGTTCCGAGTAAAACGGAAGTGATGTCAGGTCATCGCTTCTGGTTTACTATAATAGAGAACCGATCAAAGCTGATCCTGGCTTTCTTTGGCTGCCCAGCCAGCCAGTGGATGTGCTGGCTTGTCGCTTGAGTCCAGGAGATCAAGACAGAGTGAGGCACGGAGGGAGGCGGCCCCTCCCGCTGCTTGTAAAAGCAACCGAGTGGCTGGTTAGCCGCTCTGATTGCTTTTACAAAAGAGCCAACCACCGGCTCTAAAAAAATTACCACTCGAAGTACAATAACGTACCAGGTATGTGATTGTGCAGCAAGTGGGTAACAGACCTGGCTAGACACGCCTCCCCTCTCTTCTGTGGGTCTAGTCTGTCTGAAGGGGTGTGGCTGTTACTCAGCTCTGTCAGCACAGAGCACTGGAGTGGAAGACCAGAAAGCAGCATTTAAGGCATTTCCAAGCAAAAGTTAGTCTCAAATCATAACGTGAGGATACAGAGAGAGAAAAAAGAGCTTCGGTTATTGAAAGCTTAGCTTATTGAAACATGCAGACTCACAAATGTTTGTGGTTTAATCTCTGAATGGAAAAGTTACAACTGGGATCCAACAGCAACAGTGCACTGACACTTGCACAGGGAAAACTGCAAAGGCATTAATATATATTAAACAATGGCAATAGTTCACTCATTGTTGGGCTTTCCTGACATTTGATATTTTTTACTACCAATTTCTGCCAAAAAATAGACAAATGGCAATTCTCTAAGCCTGATTGATGACAGATTTGATGTTTGAATCTAGCGAGAGAATGTCGTGGAATTTCATTAGCACTTCCAGCCTCTGAATTTAGTTATGATTATGGAGCTCATTAAACTTGTTCGGGTATTTACAAATTCTTACTGTGAAGACCGAAGAGAAGAAAGTATTACAGCGTATGCCAGGGTTTTATAGTTGTTTGTGTCCATGGTGGGGAGTTGTCTCCAGGACAGGAGATGAAGGAAATGACCCCTTTAACAACCACATACAGATACATGATACCAGGGGCGGACTGACCATTTGGAAACCCGGGCACTGCCCGAGGGCCCGGGGTCAGTAGGGGGCCCCATGAGATGCCCCTGGTACCTTTTTCATAGGCTTTTTTGAGTTTGGGCAAGGACACAGGGGCCCCAAGGTCCCCTATTGCCTGGGGGCCCCATGAGTTGTCAGTCCGCCCCTGCATGATACAAATATAACACATACTGTGTATAAAATGTATACAATGTCAAAAAACAACAACCTAGCACAGGAAAAACACTTTGAAAGAAAAAAAGCCTCAACGTGTCTAAATGGCGATAGAACACCTAATTAGAGAAACAGTCTAAGGGCTGCAGCATGCACACTGTTAACTTGGATGGCATTCTCCTTGGTGGATAGGAGAGTTTAGTTCCACTTCAAAGAAGTTTTACCAAATGCCTTATTCCTGGACTTCTTACAAATTTAGAGATACAATTCCATATTTATGAGAATGGAGCTTAATTGGGGATGTCTCAAAATAACTGAAGACCCGTTCAATGATTGCATTCTTCCTGCAAGTTAGTGGGTAGACATCTCAATTATCCATTATTAAAGGGAAGTATTTATTCTGCTTTAATATTGGAGTTTAATAGTAGTGCTACCCCCAGAGAAGCCGCTTGGTTTGTTGGGTCCTCTGTTCTCTGCCTTCACACTTGAACCTGCTTGGTCTCCATCAACACATTTGGTTATACAGTACTTTACTTACACCTGTGTAGTTAATATTCTACTGGTGTATGATAGTACGCAGAAAATAGATTATGAGCAACTTGGGAATTAGTAAGGTAAATGTATTAATGAAGGTTAAGCAAATGCAATGAGAAAACAAATAAACGGGACAACAGAAACAAGGTATTAGAGCTATTATCTGGCATTGAAATTTGCATTGCAGTTGTCTATACATTGGAAGGTTCTTATTATCCAGAGAGAAATCAGAATTCAAGGAAATACGGTTGCCATTATACATCAACTCAGGATCTACCCGTGCTGCTTGCAGAATATTTTCCCAGTCACGGAAATGTAACAACCATGCAATCATGGGGTGAAGAATACGATGGGCCATTTCAATGGCAAACAGCCAGGAAAAGATAGTGGGGTCCATGGTATCCCTGAGCCATTTCTTCAGAAAATCAGAGTTTCTGCCTTCTGCCCCCTCCGGAAAGGCCACGAGCCTGCTGTTATCCCGATGCTGTCCATCCCCCATATCTGCTATCTTAGTGCAATGCTCGGCAACGGCTTTCTGAGAGACCTGGACTGCAGTCTCCAATGGTCGAACACAGTCCTCTAAATCACTAACACACTGTTCAGCAGCAGCTCTCCCTTTAACATTCTGTAGATCTTGTTTCAGAAAGGAGAAGTCTAATTTCAAGCCTTTAGTATGATCCGTCATGGTAGCCTGCCATAAGTGTATGGTGGCCATGATTTGTTTGAGGGAAGGCTCCACCTGGGAACACAGCCGGTCCAATGACTTCCCCCTGGGCTGCACTCGATCTCACCTGGGCAGTGGGCTCACCTCTGCTGAAGCTGCGCCTTCATCCTCTGCTACCATAGAAGGTGGTAAGCTAACCTCTCCCCAGTCCACATGGCTGCTGCCTCCATCTTGAGAACGCTAGGCAAAACATGCCAACCGCGTACCTGGGGGTTTGCTGATTGCCTAGCCTAAATCAGGGAGGGCTCCCGTGTCGGAGGGGAACAAATATAGCGGACACTGCTCACAGGATCACAACAGAATCAATGAATCTCAGATGGAGCTCTCTCTCCCCACTGCTCACATGTTGGTGTTGGCTCGGCCCCCCCCCCCTTCCCGGTAGGAAGGTTCTTAGTCAACTGTTTCCATGTGCCACAGGTACAATTCCATTAAGGGAATTTATTGTTTTTCGGCAACCATTCTAAATATTTAAAACCTTATTTGGCCGTGTGTATACTTATTTTTAGTTTCTTTTACACTAGTAAGAAAAAAACTAAATATATTTAACATTTGTATGTTCCTCTGCAGTCCATTATTGCCTACTTCAATAAACACGCTGGGAAAACCAGAGAGGAGGCCAAGGTCGCCTTTCTGAAGATTATCTTCAAGTGGCCAACATTCGGTTCAGCCTTTTTTGAAGTCAAGGTAAGAAATATTTTGGCTCTGCCCCTAATTCTCTCCAACCACCCTCAACACCCTGGATATTCTACCCATTTTAGATGACGTTCTGCTTTCTCCCCAGCCATAGGCATCATAAGGCACACCATGCAAGCTGGGAAAAATTATACATTTTATTTAGATTTCATTCTGTCATACACAGGTTCCATTTCATTTGGCCTATGTCTGTTGTCACCCATACTGCAAGATAATTATGGCAAGGAAGGAAACTACAATGACCACATGCTTGCATACAGGTGAAACTCGAAAAATTAGAATATTGTGCAAAAGTTCATTTATTTCAGTAATGCAACTTAAAAGGTGAAACTAATATATGAGATAGACTCATTACATGCAAAGCAAGATAGTTCAAGCCGTGATTTGTCATAATTGTGATGATTATGGCTTACAGCTCAAGAAAACCCCAAATCCACAATCTCAGAAAATGAGAATATTACATGCAATCAATAAAACAAGGATTGTACATAGAACAATATTGGACCTCTGAAAAGTAGAAGCATGCATATGTCCTCAGTAGTTGGTTTGGGCCCCTTTTGCAGCAATTACTGGCTCAATGCGGCGTGGCATGGAAGCTATTAGCCTGTGACACTGCTGAGGTGTTATGGAAGACCAGGATGCTTCAATAGCGGCCTTCAGCTCTTCTGCATTGTTCGGTCTCATGTCTCTCATCTTTCTCTTGGCAATGTCCCATAGATTTTCTATGGGGTTCAGGTCAGGCGAGTTTGCTGGCCAATCAAGCACAGTAATCCCACGGCCATTGAACCAGGTTCTGGTGCTTTTGGCAGTGTGGGCAGGTGCCAAGTCCTGCTGGAAAATGAAGTCAGCATCCCCATAAAGCTCATCTGCGGAAGGAAGCATGAAGTGCTCCAAAATCTCCTGGTAGATGGCTGCGTTGACCCTGGACTTAATGAAGCACAGTGGACCAACACCAGCAGATGACATGGCTCCCCAAATCAACACAGACTGTAGAAACTTCACATTGGACTTCAAGCATCTTGCAGTGTGTGCCTCTCCATTCTTCCTCCATACTCTGGGTCCTTGGTTTCCAAATGAGATGCAAAAGTTGCTCTCATCAGAAAAGAGGACTTTGGACCACTGAGCAACAGACCAGGTCTGTTTTTCTTTAGCCCAGGTAAGACGCTTCTGACATTGTTTGTTGTTCAGGAGCGGCTTGACAAGAGGAATACGACATTTGAAGCCCATGTCCATGATCCGTCTGTGTGTGGTGGCTCTTGATGCACTCCAGCCTCAGTCCACTCCTTGTGAAAGTCCCCAACACTTTTGAATGGCCTTTTCCTGACAGTCCTCTCCAGGCTGCGGTCATCCCTGCTGCTTGTGCACCTTTTTCTTCCACACTTTTCCCTTCCACATAACTTTCTATTAATGTCCTTTGATACAGCACTTTGGGAACATCCAACTTCTTTTACAATTACCTTTTGAGGCCTTTCCTCCTTATGGAGGGTGTCAATGATGGTTTTCTGCATAACTGTCAGGTCAGCAGTCTTTCCCATGATTGTGATTCCTACTGAGCCAGACTGAGAGACCATCTCCTAGATTGTAAGCTCGAAAGAGCAGGGTCCTCGAACCCCTCGTGTATTGTATTGTTACTGTCTTGTCTCATGTTCTGTCCCCCTTGCTACTGTACAGCGCTGAGCATACCCTTTGGCGCTATATAAATACTGTATAATAATAATTTAAAGGCTCAGGAGCCCTTTGTAGGTGTTATGGCTTAATTAGCTGATTAGAGTGGGACACTTTGAGCCGAGAATATTGCACCTTTTCACAATATTCTAATTTTCTGAGATTGTGGATTTGGGGTTTTCATGAGCTGTAAGCCGTAATCATCACAATTATGACAAATCACGACTTGAACTATCTTGCTTTGCATGTAATCAGTCTATCTCATATATTAGTGCCACCTTTTAAGCTGCATTACTGAAATAAATGAACTTTTGCACGATATTCTAATTTTTTGAGTTTCACCTGTAGTTCTTAGGTAGAGAGCTTTCAGAGAAAGATGGATATTTTACATATGAATACAGAAAATATAAAAAGGAGAAAAGGTGGGGGGGGGGGAGCCATGAAGATATGGGGATTTTTAGGTGCAATCAAAGCTCAACCCAAAAAATACTAACATAAAATTACTTTTTCATTTTATACAAATGTTAAAAAAAAAGGAAAAATTGGTAATCTAAAAACATGTTATACAGGCTGTAGATAAAGCAGTAATTGTATTCACTTGAATGAAAGAGTGAAAAGATCGAAGTGTAACTGGATCGACACATTTTTTTCCCTGAAGAGGACTTCTTCAGGATAAACTTTGTTATTACAGCAAAAACACTTATGTCACTAGTACACAATATAATATACAAGAGATTAGGTACGAATAAAAAAAAAAACACTTACTGCAAGATAATTACGGCAAGGAAGGAAACTACAGTGACCACATGCTTTCATAGTTCTCAGGCAGAGAGCTTTCAGAGAAAGATGGATATTTTACATAGTTTCTCTGATCCAGCTTGTTCCCTCTAAACTAGAAATCACTGTAATAGGCAGGGTCGTCTTATCGCATGTACACCTAGTAGTGTATTTAGGTTTCGTGCTGCCCTAGGCAACACAAAAATCGTCTCCCCCCCCACAGAGAGACCCTGACTCCGACCAACACCCTCCTCCCCCCACAAAGAGAGCTTGACATTGACCAAAACACCCCAACCCCCACCCGAGAGAGCCTTCCACTATCGCCTCCCCGATACACTTGCAACCCCACCCCGGCAAGAGAGAAGACTCTCACATTCACAGCTCTGGACATCTCCGAGAACAAGAGTCGGGCTCTGCATTCACCTTCAAGCAGCCCGTAGCCTCTCTCAGATCCCACCTGGTCCCCATGCTGCATGTGTCCCTTCTTCAAATCCCTTCTCTCGGGGGGTGGCACTGCCCCCCTTAAAAATGCCACTGCCCCCCTGAAAAATGCGGCTGCCACTCTGAAAAATGCCACCCTAGGCAAATGCCTTGTTTGCCTTGTGGTAAATACACCCCTGTATACATCCTCTGCATTCCCCCCCCCCCCCAACGGGGAAGTGAATTGGGGGTGAGTGAAGCTGGAGGGGAAATAAGTAAACCTATTTATTGCCCTCCATGAACAAAACACAGGTCTGCTATGATATTGCTTCATATGAAAACCAGCCACCAGGTAGTAATTGTTTTCTGTGATGATGATTTGAGTGCACAAGACATCTCTGACCTGGAAAACAACTATTTCTTTTTTTATTAGCAAACCACAGAGCCTCATTTTCCAGAAATTCTCCTAATCGCAATTAACAAGCATGGCGTCAGCCTGATAGACCCTAAGACAAAGGTACAGTATATATACCCTCCCTTCTATTCCTCATTCCAGTAGAATTAGGGTCGAAGCTCCCTTGTCAGCCTGCCACAGGAAGAATACGACACAAGCTGTGTGGTTGAATGTTTGAGACAGATCTGCAGTCAGGGCCGGGACAAGGGGTGGGCAGGAGGGGCAGCTGCCCTGGGCGCAATGATTTACTGTGGGGTCGCCTTCTCTTTGTTACAAGGCTGACAGGGGTAGTTATAGAGGCAGTGATTTTGAGAAGCGAGTGATTGCTGGAGGTAGGATCCCCTAAGCTTACACATGAATGGGGGGAGGGGTGTAGTTTGGCATCTTTGCCCTGGTTGCTGGATGACCTTGTCCTGGCACTATCTGTAGTTATTATGATTCTCAAGTTACATTTAACCTTCAGTTTAATTTAGCTGAAAAAACTTTCAGGTGTATAAAGATAGTACTTGTGCATAGTCTCACAGTTATTTTAAACAGCCACAGCCTGAGTAGAAAAGCCTGTCCCCTGCCAGCAGCTTCAGAGCCAGGACTCTTTCTGTCAATGGGGGAGCACTGGTCTCTTTGCAGAGGTCCACCATGCCCCCTACTGGGTGAGCAAAGCTCATGCTCCCTTCTGATTGGAGAGCTCTAGCTCTAACCAAGCAGGCGACATTTGTAACAGGAGGAAAAGGGACACATCAAGGTGAGCTGAAAACAATCAAAATTTGGAGACAGGAGTACTATTGGGAATTATTGCAGGGAGATATCACAGTTGGACTTTCCAAGGTATTTTAGAATTCTGGGTCTCACTGAGACCTCCAGGCTCTACCTGTAACCAGGATGTCACTTTTGAGTGGACTAACCCAGGGGCTGTAGTAGTGAAGCCTGTTGCAGGCTGACAACACTAGGTCACTGCCTAGTAATTCGCATCACCTGAATGTGTGATCTACTTCATTTGGTCATTGGGTTATCTATCCTAAACGTGAGAGGCAACCCAAATCTTAAAATTGATTTAGAGCAGTGGTCTCCAGTCTGCAGCCCGGGTGACAAATGTGGCCCTTTGCTTGTTTTTATCTGGCCCTTGGGCCACTATTTCATCCAATAATACCAACAATGGGGCATAATTCCTCCCAGTGACGGGATACAATTCCTCCCAGTGACACCAAGAATGGTGCACAATGTATTCCAATTACACCAACAATGGGGCCCAATGACACCAATGTCAGAGCACAATACCTCCCCAATGACATGAACGATTGGGCACAACTCCTTACAATGACATCAGAGATGGGGCATTCTTTTTTCCCCACTGATGTTGGGACCTTTTCTACTCCAAATGGCCGCAGTCTGGCCCCCACTAAAGTCTGAAAGACCATAAACTGGCCCTTTTGAAAGTTTGGAGACCTCTAATTTAGGGTTTACATTTATTTTAAGCTGATCCATTTTAAGTTTATATACAAAAATTTTAAAGACTATACATTCCCTTTAATCATACTGTGCATGGAACATTCTGCATCCCCCAAAATATTTGAGTGATCACAGCAAACATGTACAGTAGTCACAATCTATCTTCCATAATGTATTTCAGCAGGTCCTTCCATAAACATAATTGCTGTACAACAAGGTGGAGGGATTGGGTGCGGCACAGACAGAGATGGTGGGACAGGGGTGGACTGACCATTTGGGCATTGCCCGAGGGCCTGGGGTCAGCAGGGTGCCCCATGAGAGGCTTCACAGATGTCATTCAGGGCAGCATATTTAGGTCTGTCTGAATAATGTGTCCGCCTGAAACCTGGACACATTATTCAGACAGGAATATGGCTGTGAGTGGGACCTGGCAGGATGGGAGTGGATGAGGAGGTAGGAGAAATGTGTACCCAACGAGCAGGGGACTGCCAGTGACAGTGTGGGGAGCGGAGGAGGAGGCAGCAGCAGCCTCAGAACCCGGAAGTAGCTGACCTTTCACTTCTTGTAGTGGCAGAGCAAGTCAGGGTCCCGGGCAGTGCTAGTGCCTTGCTACAGGCTGCTGGTGATGGAGCAGGTGGGCAGTGGGAAGCTGAGAGTAGTCCATAATTCTTTAGGTACACTGACTAACACTGACTCCTTTACCATGGCTGATGATCAGGGAACCCTGCACCATCTAATAGGAATTTACAGACTACAGTATAAAATCTGAGGTGGGGAGGGGGTGTTCATCCAGTGTAATTATAGGGGAATGGGGGGGTCTTCTGGTGTAGTATGGGGGAAAAGGGGAGCCCCCCCCCTCACTCGCACTCCAACTCTTAATCCCCTCCCTCTCTCTTACCTTTACTCACCCCCTCTCTCTCTCTTTCACCCCCTTCCACCCCCCACTCTCTCCCCTTTTCTCTCCCTCTCACCCCCCTATTCTCTCTCACCCCTTTTCTCTCTCACCCCCCTCCCTCTAATCCCCCCACTCTCTCTCTCCCCCCCCTCACCCTCTCTCTCTCACCCCCTCCCTCTCTCACTGCCCTCCTTCTGTCATCTCCTCTTTCTCTCTCACACCCCCTCCTCTCTCCCCCCTTCCCCTCTCTCTCTAACTACCCTCCCTTTATCTCACCCTCCTCCTCTCACCCCTCTCTCTCTCACACCCTCTCTCTCACCTCCTGTCTCTCCCTCACCCCCCTCTTGCTCTCACTGCCCTCCCTCTGTCATCTCCCTTTTCTTTCTCTCACCCCATCTCTCTCCCTGCCCTCCCTCTATCTCACCCCCTCCCTTCTCACCTCCCTTCTCTCTCTCACTACCCCTCGTCCCATCCTCTCTCTCTCTCATCTCCCTCCTCACTCCACTCACTTTCTCACTCCCTTCTCTCTCCCACTCCCCCCACATAGCAGCCATATTTAAATCTAGAAGTGCCCAGTGGCTTCTATGGAAAGAAGCCGGGAACATTCATGCAGGGTTTAGTAGATATTTAAATGCCCCTTCTATGCAGCTGAGCCTATGATACCAATCTTCATCATTCAGTTGCATCTGCGCTGGGAAGAAACACAGAGCCAGAGCACTGACATTCCACCTCCATGGGGATTATCTCTGGATGTAGCACCTACTTCTTCAAGACATGGAGGGTTAAGGTGCAGCACACACAAAGTGGGGGCGTGGGGACCAGATGCAGCACACATAGGTGGGGGGGACTGGGTGCAACACAGGCAAGGGTGCAGGGACTAGGTCCAGCACACAAACACAGTTGAGGAGACTGGGTGCACCACTCACATAGATGGTGGGACAGGGTGCAGCACAGACAGTGGTGAGGGGACCATGTGCGGCACACACATACTGTACAGCATAGGACAAACTATGGTATAGGAAAAACTTTCATGAAGGGTAACAGTGGTTTTTCTAACCTATCCAGAAAGTTATGGTCAGCTGGTGTCTGATGCATAGACATCAATTCATCGAAATCATGACATGAGAAGTGTAATGGCTGTTCTCCCTGCAGGATATTTTGGCCACCCACCCTTTCACAAAGATCTCCAACTGGAGCAGCGGAAATACTTACTTCCACATCACCATTGGGAATCTGGTGCGAGGCAGCAAACTGCTCTGCGAGACTTCACTGGTGAGCTAATCATGTATTTATTTTTCTCATTTGGTATAGGTCTAACACTATAACACAGAACTGTACAGAGAACATTGAACATTCACATCGCTCCCAACTCACAAAGAATGTTATGGTTTCAGGCCAATGTGCTGTGGGAACATGCGCTACTATGCTCATTATTGCAATGCCTTCACTCGTATGCATTGTGGTGCTGTAGTTCCATTCATTTTTAATGACACTCCAACTAAGCCAACTGATGCATATTTTAACATAATGCACAAAGTACCTATTTTCATGCATTTTAGTACATTAATGCAGTACGTTAAGAAGGCAGAGCAGGAGTTCCCCCATTCTCTGCTGCATATATCTTCCAGGTCAATCACTCATAAAACATTGAATCATTAGAGATTCATGACAGCTAGGAAGCTAGCATTTCCACAAGGGGGTCAGAGACAAAACAGCTGTCATAGGGCACAGGTCCGGTAACTGTTTTTTCCTGACTTCATCTCTTCAGGGATACAAGATGGACGATCTCTTGACTTCCTACATCAGCCAGATGCTGACATCGATGAACAAACAACGGGGAGCAAAGGGCAGCAAGTGAACTGAACGGGATCGCTGGCAACTGGCGGTAGATTTGATTCGCTCTGTCAAGCCCGTGGGCTACCCATGCAGCTGGGGCAAGAGCTTTTGTCCTCAGGTATGGAACATGAATAGAGCCGAGTCCCAGACTTCCTCCGACACAGAGACTGAAGGTTCAACTTCCCTGTCCAGCGAGGATGACTACCTGTGACCGACGAAGGCAGCTTTGGTCATGGTTTTGGTTTACAGCAATGGGCCAAAAACTGGGAGTGCGGAATGACAATAATGATCACTTAAGAAGAGAGTTTCCATTGTAAGGCTACAAAGGCTGTTACGACTCTTGGCTGCTTAGAGATTTAACTCCAGAATTTAAGAGACCTCCATCCTTGCTAGATCCCCTATTTTTTTATAAAGTCCCTACCATACCTGCAGTCTCCTGGCTGGTTATGTGATGTCACGGGTCCCTCCTCTTCTGATGGGCAGTCCCTCCTCCGACCAACGAGGTGTGAACGCTGTTCTTTGCAATAGTACTGTGAGCCTAGGCTGGTGTGATGATGCACTCCAAGGGTTGCATGTCCATGACAGCCTGGGCTCACAGAACGGGGATTGGGTGTCATTGAGTGTCATTGACCCTGGCAGAAAATTGGCACTGGAGCACGGAATCTGCAGGTGACAGTGCCAGAGAGGAGGTGAGTGTTGCAGCACAAGCTAAATAGACTAGGGCCTAGGCTACTTGTATATTCTAGTGATGTAGTTGGACTTTACCTACTTGTTGGCCTTATTTGCATCACACTGGACACAATGTGCTACTAATGGGACAATTGTCAACAACTAGTTAAATCTCTCAGTAGCACAGATTTGATTGCCCGTATAGTCTTGACTGATACACATAGGATGTAATTATTTCAAAGAGAGCCTGTCACAGCAATCTCTACCAATATCCATTAGCTGTCCCTGTGTAGTATATACAGAGGTACTGATCCCACATATCTCACATAAATCCAACCTTGGAATTCCAAGTCGCCTAAAGCCATTACTCCTTTTCCTAGGCTTAACATCATCATTTCTTTAGGCTGCCCATACATATGGCAATTTTCAGTCAATTTCAACCACTTTTTGAGCCTTGGAAAAATACACATGCAACTGCAAGTAATCTTCAGAAACTAAGCAATCTACCACCCACAGGTTTGATCCACCACCATAAAATTGGGCAATAAAGTGACAGCTTTAATGCAGTTTACCAAAAGACTGAATTGAAGTCAAATATTATCAAAACTGGGTAAACCTTCAGAAATTTCATTCAAAGCGGTCGTATTTAATTTTTGTCTGCTGAGGGACACACTAAATTTTTCACCTTTGGGATATACTGACACCTACCAGAGGATTGAACCCTTGCAAATAAAAACAAAGAATAAGTCCTCCCTCTAGCAGCATTCCTCTGCTGTTTGCAGGGCTGGGACAAGGGGTGGGCGGAAGGGGCGGCTGCTCTGGGCGCAATGGTTTGCTGTAGGGATGGGGGCACCTTCCTTCTTTTACATGGGACTGGAGTAATGACAGTTGCAGTGATTTTGACAAGCGAGTGACTGCTGGGCGTAGGATCCCCTAAGCTTGCACATAATCAACCAGGTATGCATGGGGGGGAGTAGTTTGGCATCTTTGCTCTGGGCACTGGATGACCTTGTCCAGCACTGCTTGGACATTGAGTGCCTTTTCTTCAGCTCTGTTGCACAAGCAACTACCTTATATTTGTTAGCATCGACCTTTGTCTCTCAGCACTCAATTTGTTTTTTTAAATTTCAATTGTTCTATCAAATTGATATGTGTATGGCTAACAATAGACCAAAGTGATGTCATACATCTCATGAGTCGTTGTTTTTTTTCCTGCTTTAAGCTTAAAGTCTCAAATTTCGGCCATTCAGTCTGCAAGAGAGAAAAAAATATATTGATTTCCCCATCAACACTAACAGCGAAGATGGAGGACTCTCCAATGTATTCGGGCAACTGTGGCAGCAGAGGCTGCTGGTGCTGGCGAACACTGACTGCATCTGATAAGATGCAATCACTGTTTCACTGATAACTTTCCAACCAGCTTGGTCAATTTTTAATCTGACTTTTATCGAGCGAGGTGGTGTTTCATGGCCATCCATGGATCGAATTTTGGCTGATCAAGCAGCAAGGTGCCAAAATTCAAACTGTCAATGGCCAGCTTCACAGAGGTTTACAGCTCTGGAATGGAGAGAGGATAGGAACATGGGCCACTGGAGATGTAAGCATACAATGCCTTGAAAAAGTATTCATACCCCTTGAAATTTTCCACATTTTGTCATGATACAACCAAAAAAACGTAAATGTATTTTATTGGGATTTGATGTGATAGACCAAAACAAAGTGCCGCATAATTGTGAAGTGGAAGGAACATGATAAATGGTTTTCAACATTTTTTACAAATAAATATCTGAAAAGTGTGGCGTGCATTTGTATTCAGCCCCCCGGAGTCAATACTTTGTAGAACCCCCTTTCACCGCAATTCCAGCTGCAAGTCTTTTTGGGTATAGCTCTACCAGCTTTGCAGATCTAGAGAGTGAAGTTCTTCTTTGGAAAATTTCAAGGGGTATGAATACTCTTTCAGGACACTGTAATACCTCATCCATTGCATGGGCCTTTCATCTTCATCTGACAGGGTTTGGTTAATTGCAACACACGTTAAGAGTACATGTATTACTGCAATGCATTGGTGCAGAAGGGCCCCAAGGCCATGACACTCCAGGCTTTGTCTTATTTCTGTAACTCTTCATAGACTACACAGATATTTTTAGAGCAGAAAGAGTGGATATTGTACAAATAGAGGTGACAGGGTCTCTTTAACATGATAGTGTTTATAATCCTTCCAATTTCCAGAGCCACAGAACAAGATGAACGCTAAATGGATATTCCGAGCAGAAACATTTGAGGACATCTTAGAAGATGCCTCAAAAGGAATTAACGGAACATAAAAATAGAAAACTGATCCAATATATCGCAATTGATGGAGTCCTAGAGAAATGTTACAGTATTTAAAGAGTAATTTTAACAAGATATATTATTTATTTAACTTAAAATGATGTACCATTTTTGTTTTGAAATGTTGAATTTGGAAAAAGAAATGATTCAGTAAAAAGGACTGGTTGAATTTTAATGACAAATGTGTAGAATGTTCTTGTTTGTGGAGGATGGGGCAATACGGTAAGTGTTGTGTAGGTGTTTATGCATAAATAATTCTTTAGAATTAAATATGTACAGTACATAATATGGCCAAACGTTTGTAGACACCTGACCATCACACCTACTGTATATGAGCTTACTGGATATGCCATTCCGAAACCATGGGCATTAATATGGAGTTCCCCCCTCCCGTTCCTCCTCTGCAACTATAACAGCCTGAACTCTTGGAGAAGGCTTTCTGTAAGGTTTTGGAGAGTTTCTCCCTGTTCTCCGTTCTTCCCTTAAATCCAACACCCAGATTCCCAGCAGGGAGGGGATGTGTCTGAACTGAGTATGCAGCAAAGGAAGTTTGGAAGAACCGTGCAGTGCCAACCACTACAGAGCGAGACTCCAGTGGCCAGTGAGTGCACCCCCTCAGGTGAAGCTTTGCCCCATATTCCAGAGGTGGGAATAGCCCTGATATGACTGGTGCAGCGGTGCTGTGGGTTAGGGGGATGTAAGGGGTTCAAATTAAGGAGGAGTGGGGGATACAGGGGTACAGAGTGCTGGATAATGGGGGATGCTGGGATGGAGATTGTGGGGTAATGAGGGCAAGTGCAGGACTTGGTCTGAGGATGGGGCAAGTCCCTGAAACATGTTATCATGATGATCAGCTTCTCTCCTTTGGTTGACATGGTTTGAGTGCTCCCCTAGGCTTCCAGTTTGCCCTCACCAGCTCGTGCTCGGACGGTCTCTTGCCAGATGTATGATATTACATCCGGGTCTGGAACACTTGACTTCTGGCGGATGTGCCATCTTCATGCTCCTGGCGGCCGCCATCCACACACTCCTCCCACTGTCCTGAGGCTCCTGGGCTGAACAAGCTACTGTTGGGTCCAGGATCATGTGTCATCCTCTAGCTTCTGGGAATATTTGTTTTACCTCTCCACTGGTTTGGTGATGTATCAATCTGGGCACTCACTCCTACATGTCATACTTTTTAACCCAACATTAAAGTGAATTTCGATTTTATCTGTTACTGGGCTTGTGACTTTATTGACTTCCACAGGGTTGGGAGTACTCCTTTATTTGTTGTAAAATGCAGGTATTGCAATACGTACAGAGTACGGTAGTGGGGGAGGGGAGTACATAGTGAGGTGCAATGAGGGTACAGAGAGTGGTAGGGGATGTAGGTGGTACTGGGTAATAGGGAATCCAGAGGATGCAGAGTGAGGTGTAGCGGTGGTGTAGAGTGAGGTGTAATCGATAGAAGATACAGTGGGGCAAAAAAGTATTTAGTCAGCCACCAATTGTGCAAGTTCTCCCACTTACAAAGATGAGAGAGGCCTAATTGGCATCATAGGTAGACCTCAACTATGAGAGACAAAAGGAGAAAAAAAATCCAGACAATCACATTGGCTGATTTGGAAAGAATTTATTTGCAAATTATGGTGGAAAATAAGTATTTGGTCAATATCAAAAGTTCACCTCAATACTTTGCTATATATCCTTTGTTGGCAATGACAGAGGTCAAACGTTTCCTGTAAGTCTTCACAAGGTTGGCACACACTGTTGCTGGTATGTTGGCCCATTCCTCCATGCAGATCTCCTCTAGAGCAGTGATGTTTTGGGGCTGTCGCTGGGCAACACAGACTTTCAACTCCCTCCAAATGTTTTCTATGGGGTTGACATCTGGAGACTGGCTAGGCCACTCCAGGACCTTGAAATGCTTCTTACGAAGCCACTCCTTTGTTGCCCGAGCGGTATGTTTGGGATCATTGTCATGTTGGAAGACCCAGCCACGTTTCATCTTCAATGCCCTTGCTGATGGAAGGAGATTTGCACTCAAAATCTCACAATACATGGCCCCATTCATTCTGTCCTGTACATGGATCAGTCGTCCTGGTCCCTTTGTGGAGAAACAGCCCCAAAGCATGTTGTTGCCACCCCCATGCTTCACAGTAGGTATGGTGTTCTTTGGATGCAACTCAGCATTCTCTCTCCTCCAAACACGACGAGTTGTGTTTCTACCAAACCATTCTATTTTGGTTTCATCTGACCATATGACATTCTCCCAATCCTCTTCTGGATCATCCAAATGCTCTCTAGCAAACTTCAGACGGGCCCGGACATGTACTGACTTAAGCAGGGGGACACGTCTGGCACTGCAGGATCTGAGTCCCTGGCGGCGTAGTGTGTTACTGATAGTAGCATTTGTTCCATTGGTCCCAGCTCTCTGAAGGTCATTCACTAGGTCCCCCGTGTGGTCCTGGAATTTTCGCTCACCGTTCTTGTGATCATTTCGACCCCACGGGGTGAGATCTTGCGTGGAGCCCCAGATCGAGGGAGATTATCAGTGGTCTTGTATGTCTTCCATTTTCTAATTATTGCTCCCACAGTTGATTTGTTCACACCAAGCTGCTTGCCTATTGCAGATTCAGTCTTCCCAGCCTGGTGCAGGTCTACAATTTAGTTTCTGGTGTCCTTCGATAGCTCTTTGATCTTCACCATAGTGGAGTTTGGAGTGTGACTGTTTGAGGTTGTGGACAGGTGTCTTTTATACTGATAACAAGTTCAAACAGGTGCCATTGATACAGGTAATGAGTGCAGGACAGAGAAACCTCTTAAGAAGAAGGTCCAGGTCTGTGAGAGCCAGAAATCTTGCTTGTTTGTAGGTGACCAAATACTTATTTTCCACCATAATTTGAAAATAAATTCTTTCCAAATCAGCCAATGTGATTGTCTGGATTTTTTTTCTCATTTTGTCTCTCATAGTTGAGGTCTACCCATGATGCCAATTACAGGCCTCTCTCATCTTTTTAAGTGGGAGAACTTACACAATTGGTGGCTGACTAAATACTGTTTTGCCCCACTGTATACAGGTAGTGCAGAATGTATAATGGGGAATGCAGAGGGTGCTGAATGAGGGGTGCATGGGGAGTATATGGGGAGATGGGGCGTCTTTCCTGTCAGGTAAACTGTATATGATTTTTAATGGCAGCCCTAATCACAAAGTTAGAAAGACACAATTGACTTTATATGCTGTAGCATTAACAGTACCCTTCACTGCAAACAGCTGAACTCATGCTTCTGGTTATATAACTATGGATACTTTGTATGAGCCATGTTCAGTGTTGCTGATAAATTATTTCGCACTTTGGCAGGAAAGGGAAAATCCAAATGTATGTAGGTCAATAAACCATTATGACCACCCACCATAACCCGTCGAGGCATGGACTCCACTAGACCTCTGAAGGTAAGCTGTGGTATGTGGCACCAGCCTGTCAGTAGAAGACCCTTTAAGTCCCGTAAGTTGCACGGTGGGTTCTCCATGAATCGGAATTATTTTTCCAGCACATCCCACCGATGCCCAATTGAATCAAGATCTGTCAACACCTTGAACATGTGTTCATCAAACCATTCTTGAATTCATCAGACCAGGCCACCAACTTCCATTGCTCTTTGGTCCGGTTTTGATGCTCACGTGCCCATTGTAGGCGTTTTTGGCTGTGGATACGGGTCAGCATGGTCTGTGGCTACGCAACCCCATATGCAAAAATCTGCGATGCTCTGTGTGTTGTGACACCTCTCTATCAGAACCAACATTAAAGGTTTTCATCAATTTGAGCTACAGTAGCTCTTCAATTGGATTGGAATATGAAGGCCAGCTTTTACTTCCCATGTGCATCAATGAGCCTTGGCCACCCATGATCCTGTTGCCAGTTCGCTGGTTTTCCTTCCTTGGCCCCCTTTTGGTTGGTCCTGACCACTGCAAATTGGGAACATCCCACACAAGCTGCAGTTTTTGAGATGCTCCAACCCAGCCGCTCAAATCCTTTCTGTAAAACTCACTCAATTCCTTACACTTATTTATTTATTTCATGTACTTATATAGCACTGTCAATTTACCCAGCGCTTTACATATATATTGTGCATTCACATCAGTCCCTAACCCTCAAGGGGTGTACAATTTAAGGTCCCTAACTCACGTTCATACATACACATACTAGGGACAATTTAGACAGGAGCCAATTAACCTGCGCACATTTTTCTGCTTTCAACACATCAGCTTCAGGGACACCATGTTCACGTGCTGCAATATATATCCCACCCCCATTCAGATGCCATTGTCACAAGATAATCAATGTTATTCACTTTACCTATCAATGGTCATAATGTTATGGCTGACTGGTGTATAATTTCTTGGAGTTGTCTCAGATCCATGACTTCCATAGTATTGAAGCAAGAAGTTCAGCATAACAGCCAGGCCACTAGCATTTTAAGGAGTTCAGCAATGGCAGATGCAGGGGCGGACTGACCATTTGGAAACTCGGGCACTGCCCGGGGTCAGTGGGGGGCCCCATGAGATGCCCCTGGTACCTTTTGCATAGGCTTTTTTGAGTTTGGGCAAGGACACAAGGGCCCCATGATCCCTATTGCCCGGGGGCCCCATGAGTTGTCAGTCCGCCCCTGGGCAGCTACCTTCTTTTTTTATAGTAGAGGTTTACTATAAATTGCACTGTGTGTGTTTGATAACTGTACGATCAGCCAGTTTAAAGGAAACAATAAAAAAAAAATCACATAGCGATTAATGTTGTAGGATCTGCATGTTCATTCGTTTTGTTCAAATACGGCAAAATTGACTGTTATTGACTGTGATTTCCTCTACAGGTTGAAAATTTCTCACTCGACCTGTAGAGGAAATAGCCTGAGAACATTTGATGTTGCCATATTCCTTTCCCTCTTGTATTGAACTGTATTGTTGCTGTATTGTCTCCCGTTATATTGTAAAGCGCTGAGCAAACTGTTGGCGCTATATAAATCCTGTATAATAATAATAATATAAATCCTGTATAATAATAATAATAATATTCACACAGAACAAATGTACATGCCAGTTTCGCTAGACAAATAACCATACAAATTTTGTATAAATAAACTGCATGGGGGGAGATTTACTAAAACAGATGCCCATAAAATCAGGTGCAGCTGTGCACAGTAACCAACCAGCTTCCAGTTTATTTATACAAACTTTGTATAGTTATTTGTCCAGCAAAACCGGCATGTACATTTGTTCTGTGTGAATATGGCAACATCGAATGTTCTCAGTTAAACAGTTTTACTGTCAATGTATAATTGAACAAGCTGAAGTTAGAAGATGACTGGTTACTATGCACAGCTGCACCATTTTCAGTAAATCTCCCCCATATTGTTTTCGGTGGGTACACATTCATAGTTACATAGTTAGTCTGGCTGAAAAAAGACAAAAGTCCATCCAGTTCAACCATTAAAAAAAAAAAAAAAAGTTATAATCCTATACCCACAGTTGATCCAGAGTCATTCTAAGTCATTAATAATTTCTGATAATGATGATAACAGTTTAGGCTGGAGTAACCCCCTTACCCCCTCCCTCCTAGATTGTAAGCTCGAACGAGTAGGGCCCTCTAACCCCTCGTGTGCTGTTTGTTGTTGCTGTGTTGTTTCATGTATTGTCCCCCCCCTCTATTGTACAGCGCTGAGCAAACCCTTTGGCGCTATATAAACCCGATGTAATAATAATACTAATAAACAAACACAGGGATTTATATAAATAGAAAAAACTGCAGTGAGCGCTCCAAAATGTCAGCAGCTGAACATTCAAGGAAAACACATAAGAAGTCCCAAGATAAATGTACAAATATAAAATGCAGCGCTATATGGTGTTGCCCTAATATAGGCAACAGTAATGATAAGAAATAAAACCAAACATAAAATTTAAATCATGAATGAAATGCAGTCCTGTAATAGTGCTTGCTGTTTTCCAGTGCAAATGATAGAAATGCGCACTAACCAGAAGCGTATTGGTAATACGCATGTATATATAATATCCTGAAGATTCCCCTCTCTTTCTGGTCAGAAAATGGATAGCTGGAAAATGTGGAGATGAAGTGCCCTCGTGTGGTGAAGATGAAGTCCCACAGGCCAGAGATATCCTTGCAGAGATGTGTGAAGTAGGTAATTCCCCCTCTCTGGAGCTGGTACAAGGATCACTCTGAGGCTGCAAAAGTTGAAAGGCCGTGCTGTCAGAGCTTGTGCCAGCACGGCATTTCAACTTTTGCAGCCTCAGAGTAAATGGGGTGAAGCTTCACTTTGCAAAGAATACCCAATCACACGCAAGGAGCATAAAAAAAAATTGCATTTTTGATTGCACATGCGTCAGCAGAGCTTCCTCTCATTTACTAAGCTCTGGAGTTCCCAGTCTATTGACCTTTAGTAAATCCATCCTATAGTGTAACTGAGCACAAAGCCTTCCCTTGGGTTTGTGATAGATCACCAATGTTTTCTGAATCCACAATTACAGAGAAATCTATCATTTTCATGCAGCATTTCCAGCTTGAGAAGAACCAAGAAGTCATTTTGTTTTTTACAAAACATTTTTATTACAGCATCCGACACAGTTCCATAGTAACATGAAGTCACATCATACATTAAGATACATTATTGCTCTACATAGCAGCTTATTCAGTTCCCAATAGCAGATTGTAAACACACATCAAACACATTACTAACATAAATCACATAATAAAGAGACACTCCGGTCAGACATGAAAATTTGCAAAGCGGACACACATCCTCTCCCTTTAGCTGATTATATATATATTAAAATACGATCGTACAATCGCCTTTAGATCTGCCAGCCACTATGTAGTGCAGGGACTTGTCTCATTGGGTACAGATGTAATAGTTTTTTTTTTAGGTAGCCCTCATATTATATAGTTTTGGTAAATCTAAAAAATACATTGTAAAGAGATTGTACAATCAAATGGTAAAATATATAGCTAACTTTAATCTCATCCTAGAAAATTATTCTGTGCACCCCTCTGAAAACTGTACTTTTCCTGGTGTCTTTTAGTTACAACTCTACCTCTGAGAAAATAGGGACCCCTCTCTGCCAATCCCTCCACTGGCTTCCACTCGCCCAACAAATAAAATTCTAAATACTAACAACAACTTACAATGCCATCCACAACTCTGCCCCCAGCTACATCACCAACATGGTCTCAAAATATGAACCAAACCACTCTCTTTGATCCTCCCAAGACCTTCTGCTCTCTAGTTCCCGTGTCACCTCCTCCCATGTTCGCCTCCAGGACTTCTCCCGAGCTTCTCCCATCCTATGGAACTCCCTACCCCAATCTGTCCGGCTGTCTCCTAACCTATCCACCTTTAGACGATCCCTGAAAACCTTTCTCTTTAAAGAAGCCTATCCTGCTTCTACCTAGTAAACCACCATTTATTTCCTACATCTGTTCATCCCCCCCACAACTATTACCTTTCGTATCACTCAACCATTCCTCCTAGATTGTAAGCTCTGACGAGCCGGGCCCTCTGTTTCCTCTTGTACAAAATTGTATTGTAACTGTAATGTCTACCTTCATTTTGTAAAGAGCTGCGCAAACTGTTGGCGCTATATAAATCCTGGATAAAAATGATAATAATAATATACTAACCATTTAGTAGTTAGTTCACATTGTAGCACTGCATTAGCACATACGTCTTGTGCTGAGAATTGCGGTGCATTGCATTAGGGCACCCCATTCATTTTCTTTTCCAAATGGTTCGAATGGAGCATTATACACTAAAATTTATTTTAGATTTTTTTTTTTTTTTTTTGGCGTAAAGCTGAACTTAAAAAAAAGAGAGAAAAATGTACCCTTGCAGTGGGGCTTCTTCATCACTGCAATTGTTATGTGCTCTTATTTTTTCTTATGGTACCAAGAAAAAAAAAAAAGTATTTTGATGTTCCTGTAAATTCTGAATCTGTATCAGTGCAAGGTACAATAATTGATTCTTTGCTGCGACTGCTGCCAAGTGTACCCATAAAATCTACCCATTTTAGCTCAAAAAAGCCGCTCTCCTTAGCCCAGTGTTTCTCAACTCCAGTCCTCATGGACCCCCAACAGGTCATGTTTTCAGGATTTCCATTATTTTGCACAGGTGATTTGATCAGTTTCACTGCCTTAGTAATTACCACAGCTGTTTCATCTGAGGGAAATCCTGAAAACATGACCTGTTGGGGGTCCATGAGGACTGGAGTTGAGAAACACTGCCTTAGCCGATCCTAGTATGGGTGTGTACATGCGAAAGCCTACGTCATTGCTGTTCCTTGGGTCATGCCTCCTGACATGTTTTGCACCACCCACTGGGGCTTAACCATTTAAAGACCGCCCCATACCAGATGTACTGTGGCTGTGCAAAATCGCTTTTATATACCTGATTTCACATTTCTTGGAAGGGGGTGCGAGTGCACGCGCCGCCCTACCCGCGCTGTCAGTGGCTCCCAAAGATGTCAATCACCGGGTCCTGGCCAGCAATTCATGGCTGGGACTCGGTGATCTGCGGAGAACCTGACGTGGGAGAGATCTGTGTGTAAACAACAAAGCAGAGAGATAGAAAGCAGCATGTCTCCTAGTAAAAACACTACACAGGTAACCCATTGATCGCCCCAGATGTTAACCCCTTCCTGCCCAGTGTCTTTAGTACAGTGTCAGTGCTTTTTATTAGCAATGATTACTGTATTAGTGCCAAGGGAGATGTCAGCGGCAGTTAGTCAGTTCCCACCCAGTGTCAGAATGCCTGCTGCAGTCCCGCTATAAGTTGATGATCGCTGCCATTACTAGTATAAAAAAAAGAAATAAATAAAAATTCTAGTATATATACCACCATTTGTAGATGGTCAATTAATATACACTTAGTTTTTTTTTTTTTTACCAAAGACATGTAGCAGAATACATTTTGGCCTAAATTTATGAAGAATTTTTATTGTTTTATTGGATATGTTTTATAGCAAAAAGTCAAAAATATATATATATATATATATATATTTTTTTTTTAATTGTCAGTCTTCTTTGTTTAAAGTGCAAAAAATAAAAAATGCAGAGGTGAGCAAATACCACTAAAAGAAAGCTTTATTTGAGGTAAAAAAAATGCCATAAATGTAATTTATGTAGAGTGTTGCATGACCGCACAATTGTCAATTAAAGTAACGCAGTGCTGTATTGCAAAAATTAGCCTGGTCAGGAAGGGGGGTAAATCTTCCAGAGGGCAAGTGGTTAATCATAGGAGGGCCCTATGATTAAGCCCTGGTGGGTGGGGTGAAACATGTCAGGGGTCGTAGCCTGAGGAGTGGCATTGACTGAGGCTTTCACTTGTACACATCCATACTAGGATTGGCTAGGCAAGCGGTGGTTTTCAGCTAAAATGTTCATTGCTCACTGGATACGTTTTTCTCACACAGGCATCTCTACTATCCAGAGTGCCAGAGTGGGGCTCTACACCTCAGCCTGGAGTGACACCACCAAGTACTTACGGCTTTATTGTGCATATAACCTACCCACACTGTGAGACTCTGGTTTTTTAGCAAGCAGTAGGGAGATCACAGAAAAAGGTAAGGGGGTGGGGGTGGGGGGGGTCATGCATCATTTACTGTACTCCAAGATAAGGAATTTATGGGTATGGCAAAATTCCTATTATTTATTTATACCGTACGGGACACAGGTGTTGATTCTAAGACCATGGGACATCCCCAAGCAATAAATCGAGGGGTGGGCACCAAAACAGCCAAAACTGTAGTAACCGGTCTGTAAGAAAAACAAGAAGGGTGAAAGGATCCAAACAGACAAACAATGGCAGAAGCACCTTGTAGCCAAAGCAGGGATCAGCAGAGTTACAGTCACCTGTCAAAAAACAGCTGTGAGAATGTGAACAGAAAAACAGGCAGTGACCTGAAACCATTGGGAAGGGTCACTGTCTCATCCCTTGGGGAATGGGTTTAGGTAGGGGAGGACTCATTCACTGTAGACAAAAGCCCTAAAAAAGCAAAATAGATACATTGTGGAATAGGAATGGGAATCCCATACCACACCACCCTGTGAAAAACGGAAGATGGGTCAGTTGGCAAGAGAATACATGGCAGGCAGCCATAGATGATAGTCCTGACCCCACCTACAATGCAGTTCATGGGTGTTTTACATGCCTTCAAGACAGAACATAGGGAGGGAAAATGACATTGTCACAGAAGCTGATAAAAAGAACCCCAGGAAAGCAAGAAGGACTTCCAATACACTTTGTCCTCATGTATCATAAAAAAAGCAGGAAGAACACAGGGAAAGAAAGGGCGGAACTACAACTGTTAGGGTTTAAGGAGAGAGAAGAAGGTTCCATTCTCACAGAGGACCTTGTAAGAGAGTAACTTCTTTGAGCACAAAGAGAGGGGGCTGCATGGAAAAAGCATCTGAGGAAGGCCCCAGATATCTGCAACAGCGAAGGTGAAGAGCAACCATTTGCTGGGTATGAAGGGCTAGGTGTTTTGCGCTTGCAAACAACAATTTTTTCAGCACTAGGTCGAAGAAAGTGAATGAAGCCGACCGGTGCAAAGACCAGATCTTTTAAGGAGGGTAGAGCAGAACATCTCAGCTTCTTAAACAGGCAGCCCAATGATCATTGACCTGAAAATGTGCAGAGCTGGCATATCAAAACTCAGGGCAGAGTCTGAGAGTTGTAGGCCAGGGAGAACTGTGTAGAAAAGGGGGTCAACTACGCTAACCTCTGCACGTAGTGAGCAGGACAGTTGCAGTGATCTTGAGTGGAGAAGCCTGAGAGAAATTCTCATGGGGTTGCAACCGAAGAGTGCCAATAGCAGAGCGCTCATGAACATGTTGTCGGTGATAGACAAATAGTTGTGCTGAAGGAAATGTAAATATTAATGACTGAAGATAGATAGGATTAGTCCCAGAAATTCTGAGCAGTATAAGGTCGTAGAAGAAGCCCAAGAAAGGTGCAGAGAGAAGTGAGTACATCAATGTTCAGGCCTATGGGTCAAAGATTTGACTCAGGAGCTTGCTAAGAAAAACAGGTCTCCAAGCTGCCCTCGGACATGAAAGTTCAGGCTTTGATTTGGGGTCTAATTATATAGCACCACAAAGTGAGAATAGATCAGCAATGTACAAACTACACTGAAGTGTGAATAGATAGCGAGTAAAACCCATCACATTGTGGTTGCTATTAAAATTAGAGAGATATAGTGGTAGGTCTAAAGAATACCAGGCAGAAGCCATGCTTGATGGCAAGTCTACTGGACAGCAGCCAGGAGGCTGGTTATCCCAGTTATTAGAATAAATGTTTTTTTGTAGCATTGCTGAGTGGATAAAAGTCCACATGCAGATTTAGAAAATTCCTTGTAATCCTCTCTAAGAGGGAAGGAGGTGACCACCATTCATGATTGTAAGCTGCAAGGAGGTGTCGGAAAAAAAAGGCTACCTTGTGGAGCAATTTAGAACCAGTAGGAGAGAAAAAACAATGGAGAGAAGCTATCAATAGAGACACTGTGTGTACCTCTCTGTAGGATAGAGTGAAATGTAAGACTGGGAAGTTTTTGCATTAAGGTGGAGAAACCCCTTTCCCTCTTCCCTTGTCAAAGGTTGGGGTGAATGTTTAGTTTGAAAGTATTTGAGGAGGTCCCATGAGCTTAGAAGTTAAGGGTCTGCCATGAGGTGAAGGGCCTGCAGTAGATGATGATGCTCTTTAGGGGGGAGCAGATTGTATCTGTACGGTAGTGGGGGCCCATTCAATAGAAAAGCGTGATTGAGGATAGTAGGGTAAAAACTTTCTTTACATCAATGTATTCCTGAAGGGAATTCCCAAAAGAAGCCCACTATGTCACTAGCCTGAGGGGAACTTTTGGTACTGAGGTGGAAGAAAATTAAGTTCTTCCATGCGACTGGTGCCTTGCAGCAATTAAGTCATCATGTTCCATGCAGGACCATCAGTTCTGCATCTTAAGTGAGGACGCCAAGGGCTTGCCCATAATTTAGAGCATCTGAAAAAAGAGAAGAGCACCAGCTGCTGGGGAAGCGGGGGATAAAGTAAGTAAAAATGCTTTTTAATGGTACCCTTAATAGCAAAAAGGAACAATTACCCCTTGCAGCGTGGAGGAGCCTTTATAATAAACCCAGAGCTCAGTTTAAGACGACCTATTCATTTGCGTTACTGCAGCACAACAGTGTAGACTGGGCCTTATGAGCCACAAAAAAGATGCATGCCTTCATTATAAAAGAAAAGAAGCTGCATGTGGTAGTTTTTTGTGATTCAATACACATGCATTACCATGTGTTGTGATGCGCTATGACACACGTCCTTTGGGGTGCCATTCAGAATAGATGTCACTACATCACAGCAATGTGCTTTACCGCAGCTCAACAATATGAATGTGGCCTTAAGGTCCATTAGTAGTAGATCTGCATCCCGGTAAGGTGTTCCTAAAATAAAACAATAATACATTTGGAGCACCCTGAGCAGTGGCTCTCCACTTGTGAGCTAAACGTTGTCTCAGATGTGGCCCCTGATATCACCAAAGGGCCACACAAAATGTTCGATATATGTAATACTTCAGAGGACTGTCAGAACTGCAGACCTAACAGAGGAAAGGAGGGGCAGAGAATGTGGACATGCTACATTTTTGGCTGGGGATATACTCCAGAAGACAATATGAAACTGGGAACGTTACATGAGGCTAGTAGAGATCAATGCTATTACCCTAATCAATGTTTCCGATACAAACTGATAAGGTCCGAGGGCCACACATCATACACCAAAGGGCCACATGTGGCCCTTGGGCCGCAGCTTGGGCACCGGGGACCTACAGTATCTGACACCCAGAGTGGATCCTTTTAACAATACCTCCTGCCTTATAAGACTAAATTTTTGTAATAATAATCATCATGAAATGAAACAAATAGTAATAATGACAAAAAAAAACACAAGCTGCAAAAAGGTGTATTTATAAAAAAAAAATGCATAGTTATTTGTCCAGTGAAACTGTTGGTACATTTGTCCAGTGCAAATAGAGCAAAATCCAATGTTCTCAGGCTATTTCCTTTACAGATTGAATTATGGTAATTCATAAAAAAAAGGAATGGTTGGGGAAATACCACATTATGACCACTAGATGTCACTGATGATCATAGAAAACAAGTATTTATTTTCTATGATCTTTAGCTCCATTTAATGGCTCCTTATATTGCTGGTCACTCAATCTAGTGGCCACAGTGTGGTATTTTCTTGAACCATTTTATTTTATATGAATGAACATTTGACCTGTAGAGGAAACAAGAAGAACGATCAGTTTTGCCACTGAAAAATTGTACAGCAGTTTCACTGGACAAATAGCTATGTATTTATTTTTTTTATAAATACTGCCCGCTTGTTACTCTTACATTGTTGGTCAATGTAGAAGTGACCCCATTTACTGGATGTACATTGAACATCGCTCTCTTACATTGATGCTCAATGTAGGCTGGAGATCAATCCAGCACTACTCAAGAAACTCAAGGAACCTCTAGTGACGTCTAGGGGAAAACCTAGTGTTCCATGGAGACTTGGTTGAGAGAGACTGGGCTACAGCAATACACACCTGTATACTACCTTGTGCTGAACATAGGACTAAAAAAAATGCATGGCTTGCCCATTTGTGACCAGACTGGACAATCTCATGTCAAGAGCAGCAGCAATCTCCTGTCTGACCACTTTTGAAGAGGATCTGATCAGTGTAAATACCTCCAACTAACACTGTCTACTATGAACGAGTAGAGGGCTAGGAGTTGTCTATCCAGGCATGCTTCTCCCTTCACAAACCAGCTAGACTCAGGCAAGCCTAGCACATGTTTAAGGTGACAGCGATCTGACACACATGCTCAATTGCACGTGGGCCTCCTTGATACCCTTCCATTGTTGGTCAATGTAGACGTGACCCCTTTCACTGGATGCACTTTGAACATCGCTCCCTTACAATGATGGTCAGTGTAGGTTGCAGATCACTCCAGCACTACTCAAGGAACCCCTAGGAATGCCTGGGGGAAAACCAAATGTTCCATGGAATCCTGGCTAAGAAAGGCTGGGGTAGAGCAATACACACCCATAAATTACCTTGTGCTGAACATAGGATAAAAAATGCATGGCTTGCCCATTTGTGACCAGACTGGGCGGTCACATGTCAAAAGCAGCAGCAACCTCCTGGTTGACCACGTCTGAAGAGGATCTTACCACTATAAATACCTCAAATTGCCATTGTCCACCTTGAACGAGTAGAGGGCTAGGAGGTGTCTATCCGTGAACCCTTCTTCCTTCACAAAACCAGCTAGACTTAGAGAAAACTAGCATATATGTTATGTGACATCTGTCTGGTAGACATGCCCAATTCTGCATACCTCTAACTGTTCAACAAGGAATCGGTCAATACCCTATTGATCCCCACTGTTGTTTAAATGATTCGATGCAGTTACCAAAATAGGCATCTAACAGGGAAACAAGCACATATCTAAGCACATTTTGCATAGTGGGAATGCGCATTCCCACTTGTGTTTTTTTGTTTAAGCGATTAACATGCGTTTCCATTTCTCATGCATAAGGCTTGAATGGGCTGCCCTATGTGCTTTTGTCATGGCAAAGAAGCTCAAGGATAAAATTCTGGACCAGATGTGTTTTTTTGTGTGCATTTTGAGGCAATTTTCACACATTTTGTGGCAAATGCAGCAAAATCGCAGTGTTTAGGGTGCTATCAAGACTGAAAGGCATCCAACGCATTTTGGAGGTCCAGAAAATGCCCCCTTCATCAGGACTTGAGATTGAAAATTGGACTAGAAACGAACTGGACCTTTAATGGTTTTTCTTCCAGTGTGATTACAGGCACACTGCCTGCAGTTGGTATTGGCAGCCATTTACATTGATTTTACTCTCAGGCTCGATGAAGGGGGGCATTTTTGGACCCCCAAATCAGGAAAGCTACTCTATGGATTGTCTCCCTGACTTTTATTGAAATAAAGTAATATCTGGACCTTTTAGCAGCGGTGTGGCACTTCAGTTTACATTATTCTTATAGGAAGGGCCAGGGGCAGACTGACCATTTAGGCACTCCGCCACTGCCTGAGGGCCCGAGGTCAGTAGGAGGCCCCATGAGATGACCCTGGTACCTTTCATAGGTTTTTTTTGGGTGTGGTTTGAGTGTGGGTGAAGACACAGGGACCCCATGATTTCCTATTGCCCAGGGGCCCCATGAGTTGTCAGTCCACCCCTGGGAAGGGCTTTAAGCACAGAAAAATGAGCACAATTTCACATTATTTCTCAGGTACTGGTTTAGTCTCAGGTTGGCTGCCTCCTTTGTGTTTAAGAAGCAGCTGAAATGCTACATATCCATTCCCAGGCACCTATCAGAGGAATCATAGGGCCCCATTGTCTATATAGAGTCACTGGCCCTCACAGGCAATTTCTGCAGAGCTCACGTTGTCAGCGTTGGATCTTGCATTTGGGGTGGTAGGCAGACTCCTCCCATAACTGTCCTCTGACACCGACATGTCCATCTCTGAAAAACAACACAAGATCATTTGGGATGGTTTTATACAAATATGCAAAGTTAGATGAGGAAAGCTAAGAGAAATGATAATGGGCAAAGTCCATGAACCCATAGTATAGCATGCCAGTGAAAAAGGCCAAATCTGCCTGGGATGGAAAAAGTGACGGGTTCTCGTAATAGCTCAATATGCAAAGAATAAAACAGTTAAGTCCAAATGTCTACACAGGATTCATCTTACTGGATATGATCCAAGCCCAAGTTAGATACACATACAAGAAGAAGCCAGGGGTGTCCAACCTTTTGATCTTCCTGGGCAATTGTCTTAGGCCATAAAATACACTAACAATAAAGATAGCTGATGAGCAGAAAACATCAGGCAGATTACAATTAACAATCACTGATATACAGGAGATCAGTGTTTCTCAACCTTCAAGACACCCTTTAAAATTCTGCACAATCTCAAGGCACCGTATTCTCAAATGTGAATAGCTTGGTATAGCGCTCTTCACCCTGAAGTCATCACAGAGGACAAGGGGGCACTCTTTACGTCTGGAGAAAAATACACGGAAACACGGAAAGGTTTCTTCACAGTGAGAGCTGTGAAAATGTGGAATAGACTCCCTCAAGAGTTGGTTCTGGCCAGCTCAGTGGATTGCTTTAAAAAAGTCCTGGATTGTTTCTTGGATACACAGAATATAACTGGATATAACATTTATAGGTAAAGTTGATCCAGGGAATATCCAATTGCCTCTCGGGGGATCAGGAAGGAATTTTTTTCCCTGCAGGAGCAAATTGGATTATACTTTGTTGAATTTTTTTTTGCCTTCCTCTGGATCAACTGTGGGTATAGGATTATAACTTTTTTTTTGTTTATAGTTGAACTGCATGGACTTTTGTCTTTTTTCAGCCAGACTAAGGCTCCATGGACACTTCTGAACGATAGAAACTGATTGCTTGAAAATGTAGGTTAAAAAACATCTGTTTAGCCGCGTTTGCATACCGCGTTTATGAGCGTTTGCGTTTAGAAGCATTTTTTAAAGATAACCTCAGGAGACCTTCCAAAATGCCCAGAATGCACTAAAAAATAGTAAAAAATTAACTATTTCAGACATTTTGAGAGAAATAGAGAGAACAGAAGCAGAGAGAGCAGTATGTGTTGAGATTAGCTGTCTTTTTTTTAATTTTTTTATTTTGCGGTATTTGGATGTGTTCCAGATCATTTCTGTGCAGAAATTATTGCAGCAGTGTCAAACATATTTTCTTTCATGCGAAACCTCAAAGTATGGTGTGCCAGGCCCATTTGAGTACTGGGGAAAAGCTTTGCATGCATGTTTCATAATGAAAAAAGGCTCTGGACAGCATCTGGAAATAGAAGAGTTAAAAAAATGTTCCAAATGCTTATAAACGCTGTTAGCCGCGTTTACATGCGTTTACAAACATTTGGCGATTGAAACGCTGATAAAATCTACTCCTGAACGCAAGTTTGAGGCATTCAAAAAAACGACTGTAAACTCAACCGCCTGTAAACGACATAGTGTACATGGACACATAAGAAATATTAGGGAGAGTTCAGGGGCTGCTGAAAAAAAATGCAGAAATCTCCTAAACGTGAGTTTATCCGCTGCAGTATACATGGAGCCTAACTATGTGAAAATTTAAACTAATAGTTTTACATATCGCAACAGCATCCACACATGTGGGCAACCCACACATTGGAGGTGATTGATACTGACTGGTATTCTAGTGTTTCTCTTCTCCCACAGTTTATCCTTTTCTCTGCTAAAATGATACCAGAGGGGCAAACAAGAATGCTGCGCAGGTGCCGATGTCCTTTTTACTACCTGATGACATCATTGGTCGTTACGATGCCAGTGACTGGCCCGCACGGTGCCCAAGGTTGTAATGCTGCACAATAAAAACCTGTGGCTTTGTGTAATAAGAAGGCAAGCTTGATCCATTCCTTGGCGTGTTGAAAATTTTTTAGCAATTTGTGGCAATTTGTGGTCATTTTGCCAAGGCACCCCTGAAAAACTCAGAAGGCACCCTGGTGGAAAAAAGCTGATATAGATAATGAACCTATCTGAGTAATAAAACTTCATTTTTTTTGTAATATTTTTTATAATAAAAGTAAAAGAAAAAGAGGACAACATAAAACTAGTGCGATATCTGGCATGCTCATGGTGCTCATCAGGTTCTAATTTTGCCCTTTGTGTGCTTCGTCCTTGAAGATAGTTGCTCACAAATTAAGGAGTTTCTGAATCTGATGACATGCAATAGGTGTGATTGTGAAAAGTGGGAGATTTTTCTTTAGGAAGATAAAACTGTGAAAATGTGGAATAGACTCCCTCAAGAGTTGGTTCTGGCCAGCTCAGTGGATTGCTTCAAAAAAGTCCTGGATTCTTTCTTAGATACACAGAATATAACTGGATACTAACATTTATAGGTAAAGTTGATCCAGGGAATATCCGATTGCCTCTCAGGGGATCAGGAAGGAATTTTTTTCCCCTGGAGGAGCAAATTGGATCATACTTTGCTGGGTTTTTTTTGCCTTCCTCTGGATCAACTGTGGGTGTAGGATTATAACTTTTTTTACGGTTGAACTGGATGGACTTTTGTCTTTTTTCAACCAGACTATGTAACTATATACGGTAAATTTAACTGTCCATGAAAACTGTTTCCACAGTAAAGTTCTAGGCCCAGTTAAACCCTTTTTTTTTCTATAATTGAACTGGATGGACTTGTCACATTTTTCTTCAGCCACATGTGTTCACCAAGTGTAAACTTTAAAAAAAAAAAAAATCCCCAAAAAACATTCTTAATTTTGTGTTGGGCCACATTCATAGCCATCTTGGGCCGTAGGTTGGACAAGCCTGGGACACACGGTGTGCTTTCTCCATCAGTTATATGGGCAATGCAATTGCATCTATCTTTATATCATTTGTTGTTTCACTGTTAATCATTTATGGCCATGTTGCCACCCTGTGGCCTGTAATTTTCTGTAATCCTTCCCTTTTTGTATAAGGTAGCTTCCTTCTTCATTGTCATTTTCCGTATTGTTCCTGCAAGATGCACATTGAGGCTCAGAAAAAAAATATTCCTTTTGACCTTCAAATTCGGCAAATGCCAACATCTACTGCAATATATTGTTTGCCTCAGTCCTTCAGCATGTAATAAAGATATTTGTGGATGTCAAGTCTTTTGGTGGGTTTTTGTAGATTTGGAATTTGAAAGATTGTCTGCGGTGATTGTCTTTGCTACATTCAGACCTGACCTGAAACAAATCCTGCCTCTGAGGCAGCTGGGTGATCCAGCAAAACCGGTCAGGATGGCGTTATCTCTGGAGACTTCCTTGGTGGTGATCCTTCGATGGCTACAATGACTTTGATAAGTATATGGCCACCTTGACATATGGACTGTATATCTCATTGCTCAAAGTGATTCTTTATGATTTAATGGCTTATGCCTGACCTTTATGGACTGTGTATTTTTTATTGATATTTGGATCTCAATTGAACTGATATGGAATGTGATCTCCAGTTACATATTTATATGTGCTGCCAAATACTAGGAGTACAGGGGAAATTAAGGATTTAATGAACGGATCCTCCCCTGGATCGTGCCCCTTAGATGGGTGTGAGAGGAAGGTGAAGATATTATACAGCATATTATCGACATGTGCAACCTTTCCTCCTCTAGACTGCGTTACCATGAGAAGCGTGGGAGGGAGGTGAAGATTTAAGGTGTTGATCTTTAACGTTTTGCTCACCTATTTATATATATATATATATATATATACTGTATATTTTTATCAAAACCTACCATTATCTGGTTGAGCCCATAACTGGTTGTGTTGCAACTTTTGTGTGATACATTCAGGCCTGGCAGACAACTCTCAGGAAATGGTTAAATCACTGATACAACAACTGGAGTGAGAATACACAATCTTCCGGCAACCAATTACTAGGAAACCTAAACCACAGAATAATACTGTAAATAATACACTGCTCAAAAAAATGAAAGGAGCACTATTTAATCAGAGTCTAGCATCAAGCCACTGAAACTCCTGGAATATTGATCTGGTCAGTTAAGTAGCAGAGGGGGTTGTTAATCAGTTTCAGCTGCTTTGGTGGTAATGAAATTAAAAACAGGTGTACTAGATGGGCAACAATGAGATGACCCCCAAAACAGGAATGTTTTTACAGGTGGAGGCCACTGACATTTTTTCCCTACTCATCTTTTCTGACTGTTTTTCACTAGTTTTGCATTTGGCTAGGGTCAGTGTCACTAGACCATGGAGAATGTTGTGCTGCCTGTAACATCATTCAGCATGACCGTTTTGATGGTGGGTCAGTGATGGTCTGGGGAGGCATATCCATGGAGGGACACACAGACCTCTACAGGCTAGACAATGCCCCACTGACTGCCATTAGGTATGGGGATGAAATCCTTGGACCCATTGTCAGATCCTATGCTGGTGCAGTGGTTCCTGGGTTACTCCTGGTGCACGACAATGCCCGGCCTCATGTAGTGCAGGCAGTTCCCGGAGGATGAAGGAATTGATACCATTGAATGGCCCCCACGCTTGCCTGACCTAAATCCAATAGAACACCTCTGGGATGTCATGTTTTGGTCCATCCGACAATCCAGGTTGCACCTCAGACTGTCCAGGAGCTCAGTGATGCCCTGGTCCAGATCTGGGAGGAAATACCCCAGGACACCATCCATCGTCTCATTAGGAGCCTCCCCCGACGTTGTCAGGCATGCATACAAGCACGTGGGGGCCATACAAACTACTGAGGACCATTCTGAGTTGCTGCAATAAAATTTCAGCAAAATAGACTAGCCTGCTGCATCATTTTTTCACTTTGATTTTTTTTAGGGTGTCTTTGAATTCAGTCCTCTGTAGGTTTATAATTATAATTTCCATCAAAGCAGGAGATTTTCCCCATTGAGATCTGATGGGTTCTCAAAGTTTTCCTGTCATTTTTTTGAGTAGTGTATATTGTGGCCACTAGATGGAGGAATAGTCCAAGAATTGTCTAAGAATGTGTTACTATGGGGTTAGTTACTAAAACGGGAGCGTGCAAAATCAGGTGCAGATCTGCACAAAAAAACAATTATCTTCCAGGTTTTATTGCCAAAGCTTAATTGAATAAGCTGAATTTAGAAGCCGATTGGCTACCATGCACAGCTACACCAGACTCTGAGTGCTCCAGTTTTAGTAAATTCCCCCCTGTGCATCAAAGTTAGTGTTTCGGCTCGTGTTTCAGGACTAATCCTCCACCTAGCGCCCAGAATATATTATTACCTTGTAGTAACAGAGATTTTCCGTGTATTAGTTTACTGGTTGTTATCTTAATTTATCAGTTTTTAATGATCTCTTACTGAACCTAAATTATATTTTGTTTTTTTATTATATATGTTTTATGTTTTAATGTGATCACTATTTTCTCTAGTAATACAGCTATGTATAGTCACACCACACACAATAGACAGGCTTGAGTTAGGGGAATAATCCCAAAATGCATTTCACAGCAATGAGATCTGAAAGTAGTGTGCACCTCTCCCACGGGAGGTGCTTTGAAGCAACAGAGGAGGGCGCTCATGTTCAGTGTGCACCACCTGATGACACCAAGAGATGCAGAGCAGCTGGAATACTGGACTTTGCAGCCATTGTAAAAGTGTTACCATACCAATCAAAAATTGTGTGCGCAAGATTGATTTTTACGTGTTCAATGTCTTTCTTTTAATAAACGAGGTCCAGACTACTCATTTCATCCACAATCTTCCTAAATGTTAATATGTGCATTTAATGTGTTTTAAGCATTTTATTTCAGTGTGTAACCGGGTTTTGGAGGAGGGGGGCAAGTGTGTAATTCCTTAGTGCCTCCTAGAAGGTTCTTATGATGATAAGAAGGACTCCCTCCAAAGAACACCTTGTCCCCACTTGCAGTAGACGTGCAGGCCCACGTTAGAATACAATTTAATTGTTTATTCAGGAAATGGATAGAGAATGGTGGAACATCCAAAACTTGGTTGCTGAGTTCGGCAGCTTCTCTTGCTAGAGGTTGCTGGGGAGATAGGGGGGTAATCTAAGCCAATGGTTGTCAACTTATGAGCTTGTACTGTGGCCCTTGAATGCACAAAAGGGCAGAACATAATATTCAGTGTATGTAATGTTATACGAGACTGTCAAATACAGCAGACATACTAGAGGAGATGGTCAGAGACTGCAGACACACTAGAGATGGTCAGAGACTGCAGACATACTAGAGGAGATGGTCAGAGACTGCAGACACACTAGAGGAGATGGTCAGAGACTGCAGCCACACTAGAGGAGATTGTCAGAGATTGCAGCCACACTAGCGGAGATTGTCAGAGATTGCAGACACACTAGAGATGGTCAGAGACTGCAGACATACTAGAGGAGATGGTCAGAGACTGCAGACACACTAGAGGAGATGGTCAGAGACTGCAGACACACTAGAGATGGTCAGAGACTGCAGACATACTAGAGGAGATGGTCAGAGACTGCAGACACACTAGAGGAGATGGTCAGAGACCGCAGACACACTAGAGGAGATGGTCAGAGACCGCAGACACACTAGAGGAGATGGTCAGAGACCGCAGACATACTAGAGGAGATGGTCAGAGACTGCAGACACACTAGAGATGGTCAGAGACTGCAGACACACTAGAGGAGATGGTCAGAGACCGCAGACACACTAGAGGAGATGGTCAGAGACCGCAGACACACTAGAGGAGATGGTCAGAGACCGCAGACACACTAGAGGAGATGGTCAGAGACTGCAGACATACTAGAGGAGATGGTCAGAGACCGCAGACACACTAGAGGAGATGGTCAGAGACCGCAGACACACTAGAGGAGATGGTCAGAGACCGCAGACACACTAGAGGAGATGGTCAGAGACCGCAGACACACTAGAGGAGATGGTCAGAGACCGCAGACACACTAGAAGAGATGGTCAGAGACTGCAGACACACTAGAGGAGATGGTCAGCAACCGTAAACATAAAAGAGAAGATGATCAGAGACTGCAGACACACTAGAGGAGATGGTCATAGACTGCAGATATACTAGATGAGATGGTCAGAGACTGCAGACATACAAGAGGAGATGGTCAGAGACTGCGAAGATACAAGAGGAGATGGTCAGAGACTACGGACATACTAGAGGAGATGGTCATAGACTGCAGACATACTAGAGGAGATGGTCAGAGACTGCAGACACACTAGAGGAGATGGTCAGAGACTGCAGCCACACTAGAGGAGATTGTCAGAGATTTCAGCCACACTAGAGGAGATTGTCAGAGATTGCAGACACACTAGAGATGGTCAGAGACTGCAGACATACTAGAGGAGATGGTCAGAGACTGCAAACACACTAGAGGAGATGGTCAGAGACTGCAGACACACTAGAGATGGTCAGAGACTGCAGACATACTAGAGGAGATGGTCAGAGACTGCAGACATACTAGAGGAGATGGTCAGAGACCGCAGACACACTAGAGGAGATGGTCAGAGACCGCAGACACACTAGAGGAGATGGTCAGAGACCGCAGACACACTAGAGGAGATGGTCAGAGACCGCAGACACACTAGAAGAGATGGTCGGAGACTGCAGACACACTAGAGGAGATGGTCAGAGACTGCAGACACCCTAGAGGAGATGGTCAGAGACTGCAGACACACTAGAGATGGTCAGAGACTGCAGACATACTAGAGGAGATGGTCAGAGACTGCAGACACCCTAGAGGAGATGGTCAGAGACTGCAGACACACTAGAGATGGTCAGAGACTGCAGACATACTAGAGGAGATGGTCAGAGACTGCAGACACACTAGAGATGGTCAGAGACTGCAGACATACTAGAGGAGATGGTCAGAGACTGCAGACACACTAGAGGAGATGGTCAGAGACTGCAGCCACACTAGAGGAGATTGTCAGAGATTGCAGCCACACTAGAGGAGATTGTCAGAGATTGCAGACACACTAGAGATGGTCAGAGACTGCAGACATACTAGAGGAGATGGTCAGAGACTGCAGACACACTAGAGGAGATGGTCAGAGACTGCAGACACACTAGAGATGGTCAGAGACTGCAGACATACTAGAGGAGATGGTCAGAGACCGCAGACACACTAGAGGAGATGGTCAGAGACCGCAGACACACTAGAGGAGATGGTCAGAGACCGCAGACATACTAGAGGAGATGGTCAGAGACCGCAGACATACTAGAGGAGATGGTCAGAGACCGCAGACACACTAGAGGAGATGGTCAGAGACTGCAGACACACTAGAGGAGATGGTCAGAGACCGCAGACACACTAGAGGAGATGGTCAGAGACCGCAGACACACTAGAGGAGATGGTCAGAGACCGCAGACACACTAGAAGAGATGGTCAGAGACTGCAGACACACTAGAGGAGATGGTCAGCAACCGTAAACATAAAAGAGAAGATGATCAGAGACTGCAGACACACTAGAGGAGATGGTCATAGACTGCAGATATACTAGATGAGATGGTCAGAGACTGCAGACATACAAGAGGAGATGGTCAGAGACTGCGAAGATACAAGAGGAGATGGTCAGAGACTACGGACATACTAGAGGAGATGGTCATAGACTGTGGATACACTAGAGGAGATGGTCATAAACTGCAAACCCACTGGAGGAGATGGTCATAGGTTGCAGACACACTAGGGAAGATGGCCAGAGACTGCAGACACACTAGAGGAGATGGTCAGAGACTGCAGACACACTAGAGGAGATGGTCAGAGACTGCAGACACACTAGAGGAGATGATCGGAGACTTCATACATACTAGAGGAGATGGTAAGAGACTGCAAACTAGAGCAGATGGTCAGAGACTGCAGACACACTAGAGGAAATGGTCACAGGCTGCAGCCATACTAGAGGAGATGTTCAGAGACCTCATACATACTAGAGGAGATGGTCATAGACTTCATACATACTAGAGGAGATTGTCAGAGACTGCGGACATACAAGAGGAGATGGTGAGAGACTGCGGACATACAAGAGGAGATGGCGAGAGACTGCGGACATACTAGAGGAGATGGTCATAGACTGCGGATACACTAGAAGAGATGGTGATAGTCATCTTGCTTTATTCCAGTGTTGAATCTAGCATATATCAGATCAGACAAGTATGGCCTCCAGGCATACAGACTGCTTAGAAAAGCAACACCTTCTAGGCCCAGGTTCCAGCCCTGAGGCTTCAAAGCAGACAGACAGTCCTCTCAACACCTACTCTCCCCCAGACAAGAGAGCCCCTCCTGGAACAGGGCTTAGCTGTTTTGTCAAACTCACTTATGTCAAGCACAACAGGAGTCAGCCAACTGATAGGACAGCCATTGATGTCTATCAGCTGTATGCTGCATCTGTGGCTCCTGGGCATGGAAATACAACCAAATTTTATGTCACACAGCCCAAAGCACCTGTGTACATGAGATCTTCCACCTTCCTGGAATAGAAAGTATTCATGTCTCATTTCATCATTTATCCAAAACAAAAAATAAGAGGATTATTCGTTTAAGGACAGGTCATTTAAATCATTCCTTTACATCCCACAGCAAAATACATATCCAGAACCACTGGCGTATAATGCAAATTTAGCCCAATATTGTAAAGACTTTTATTGAAAACTGCATACAGCTGTTTCAGCTTTTGGTCATCATTAGTGCAGTGTATGGAAACTATGGCTTCTATGGAGTAGGTATTGGGAACCAACAAAACAATATAACCGTACAGGTTATGGTGAGCAGTGACTACATTAATTAATAAACCCTCCAACTCAATCATTGCTTAGCACAGTTAGGGCTCATGTACACTGCAGCTGATAAACTCACGTTTAGGAGCTGTTCAGCGTTTTTTTCAGCAGTCCCTGAACTCTCCCTAATTTTTTCCTATGTGTCCATGTACACATCTTCGTTTACAGTCATTCACAGGCATTTGAGTTTACAGTTGTTTTTTTGATAGCAGAAAACTTGTGATAAGCAGTTGATTTTATCAGCGTTTCAAATGCAAAACACTTGTAAACGCGGCAAATCGCATTTATAAGCATTTGTGGCTGAATTTTTTTTTTTAACTCTTCCAGTTCCCGATGCTGTCCAGAGCCTTTTTTCATCATGAAAAATGCATGCAAAGCATTTTCAAGGTACTCAAATGGACAAAACACTGAACACAGGATGTTCCTACTAAGCCTGTCACACATTGTAATGACCAATTCACACCTCAGACCTCTCCCACTCTTGGAAACAAAAGATATGTTAATGACCTCAAATTCCTCATTAAGACCCCCTGAAAGGTGACCTTACTGACTCCCTCCACCAGACACCTTTCCCACCCTTGGAAACAAAAGAAATGTTAATGAGCAACTCACACCTAATTATCTCAACATGTACTGCTGTCTCTGCTTCTACTCTCTGTATTTCTCTGAAACAGTCTGAAATAGTTACTAATTTACCACTTTTCAGTGAATTCTGGGCATTTGGGAGGTTCTACTGTGCTTATCTTTAAAAAACGCTTCTAAACGCAAACGCACATAAACGCGTTATGCAAACACGGCTAAACAGACGTTTTTTAACATATGTTTTCCAGCAGTCAGTTTCCATCATATAGAAGTGTCCCGTGTACGTGGGGCCTTAGGCCTTCTTAGAGGAGAAGATATTCATATGTCTTTCCCCCTGCTGCACCCAAGAAGTAGGAGGGTTTTTTTTTTCCTGGCTTTGTTTTTCAGCAGAACTGGGATACAAGTATGAAAGCAGCAGGATCAAACCTCACAATTACATTGAGCTTCACTGCACTATTACAAGACGGCACACAGAGCAGATGCTGTACAATCCCATCACTCACCGGTTTTGAACGTGTTGTAGAAACCGGCATCCGAAATCTCATTATTTTCTGGGCAGCAGGAAAAGCCCCGCTCTCTCCACCTAATGCAAGAGAAACATAAAGTCAACCTCAAAAAAAGTCACGTGTCAAAAAAACGAGGCAAGCAAAGCATGTGCAGGGGCATAACTAAGAATCATGGGGCACCAAAGAAAAATACTGATGGGGCCCCACTTTCCCTGTAGCAGCTGGCAGCGTCAACTGTGACAATACCTGCTTCTTTTTGCTGCATTCATTTTACCATAAGGTATGCCGAAATCAGGGAGAGACAGCAGGGGAAAGGTCAGTATAGTCAGTATACTACTAGGGAGCAGTGCTGGGGATAAAAGTTCTGGTTGTAGTAAAAATAATGATAACCACAATGACATTTTATATGTAGCACCCACCTAGTTAGCTAAGGGGAGCTAGCTAATCATTTTTTAGTTGGAAAGGCTGAGTAGCAGCCTAAGCAATAGTCAACTGGGTCAAATTTGGATCAGGGCTGAGAGGGTCCGCAGATCAGTTCCTTGAAACCTTCCCCTGCTCTAGAATCTTGGAGAAGATTCTAGAAGCAGTGGGAGGGGATGGGCTAGTCTGCACTCTTAAGGGATCCTGACCAATCCCCAAGCAGTAAGTTTGGCATGGGGTCAGGACAGCCCTTAAAAGTGACCGAGCCTGCTCAGTAGCAGGAGAGTATGGGTGGATGATGTGACGAAGATGAGATGCAGGAGCCTGGGAAAGGGCCCAGTGGGAAGAGGCTTACCTACAGGCAGGGCACTGGAAAAAAGGATCACTGGCTTCATCGGCTCCCAGAGTGAGGACCATTTGTGGAGCCAGGAAAGGAGCCAGCCCAGCAAAAGGCCTGAAGGCAGCCACCTACCTAAATCTGCTTGGAGGACTGAGACTGAGTGAGTAGTTCTACACCCCCTAGGCCAGTTAAGGGAAAAAGAGCACTCTGGTGGGAAACCTGCTTAGCTCCTTATCCAGGCAGGGCCGTGGATAAGAGGGTACTACCAGTCCTCCTGTACAGGGCCCAAGCCAGAAGGGGGGCCTAGGCAAATTAATAAATTGGATGTGGGCAGGGAGACCGATCAGCACAGCTGGTGGGCAATTACTGGAACCGATCTCCTGTATGGCTCTCACTGCAGCAGCTGAAAACTGGCTTCTTCTTCTTTCCCTCTCACTGGCTTTCAGCTGCTGCAGAGAGAATCATTCAGGGGATCGGTCCCAGTAATCCCCCTCCACTCCCCACCCCACCCATCACCCTCCCTGTGCATCATACATTTCCCCCTGCTGCCCCGACCCCCCTTTGTGCACCCTCCCCTGCAGCTGCAAGCACACAATAGGATCCTGCAGGATGGAGAGTGGGGGAAGGGTTTGGTAAATATATCACATTTACTGTACCAGCCCCTTTCTTTCCCGAATGAACACAATGAGTGATCGATACTAATCACCCACTGTGTTTTTTGTTTTTTTTTTGCTTTTTTTTTTTGCTTTCAGGTCTATCAGGTTGGCTGTATTGGGCCCCGTGGTTTCTAACAGCAGCCCTGTATCAGGGACTGTATTATTTAAAGTGGCAGGCACTGAATTCCCTTGCCCAGGGATTCCCTCAGGCAGCTGGATAAGAAGCGGTTTATCTGGGGTCTGGGGAGGTACACCAGGAGAGGCTGGAGAGCTCTCCAAGAAGAGTTTCTGCTGTGTAAAGACTTGTGCATACTTGCTAAGGAGTTTGTCCTTGGTTTGCAGTTCCATTGGACATCCTGTAGACCCCTTACCTCATCCAAGTTCAACACCCCTTAATAATAGAAAAAAAAAAGAAGTTGAGGACTGTTTATTGACTCTGAGTGCAAGTCTGTGGAAAATGCGTGTTGCCTGGCTGTGAAGGACAATAGGGGGACTCAAATCTTCAGCAACTCCTATGGGGGTAGTGCTACATATACTATGACAAATCTATTAATGCTCTTCCACACAATTACTCTCTAACCCTGATACAATCTTCTTCAGGGCCCATTCACACCAGCAGCCATGAAAATGCACTGCTGCTGATGCACGCGGAAGGGAGGACACAGTGCCAAAGCACCTATCCAGGCGTGTCGCACTGTCTACTTTTCATCGACATTTCATTAGGTTCTATTCACACAGAGGTAATGGGATGTGGTGGTTTCTGATGCAATCTGCTGTGCTGAAAACAGTACTGCAAGCTGGTTTAATTTTTATTAGACTTTTCATTTGTTGTATTATTTTTAGCTGGTGGTTCTGCTGTAAATATTTGCCTTCTACAAGTAAAGGCTATAATACAATATTTCTGGGTGTAGCTCCCCCATCAGTCCCCCTAATACTTACCTGAGCTCCATCTCAATCCAGTGATGTGCATGAGAACCATGGCTCTCCTGGGTCTCTCTCTCTTCGTTGGCTCACACAGCAACGAGAGCCATTGGCTTCTGCTGCTGTCAATGACAGCCAGTGATCCAATAAGGAGGGAGCAGGGCCAAGTCGCGAGGATTGGGGCTGCTCTGTGCAAAACCATTACACTGAGCAGGTAAGCATATTACAACTTTTAGAATCACAAAAGTTAATAACACCCCAAATGCAGGGTGCAAACACAGTGGAACAAAACTACAAAAGTATCATGCAACGCGGTAGCAGTGAGTTTGTAAAAGTAGTGCATGCACTACTTTGGGTGCGGTGCAATTTCAGCCCATTCAAAATGAATGAACAGAAATCACACTGCACAAAACTGAATATAAATCGAACAGGAACACGCAGCATGTTCCTTTGCAGTTCCTGGTGTGAACCGACCCATTCTCACAGGCATATGCATATTTTTTGCATGGGAGCAGGTCAGGGGCATCCCTAGGCAGGTGCGACCCCTACCTGGGTGACACCTACTGCACGAGGTGACACCGGACCCGCTCCACAAAAAAGTAAGTTGTAAAGCAAGGATGGATCGGATCTGCGGATTGAGTATAATGGATCGGACTCTGATCCATTATGCTCCCCAATCCACAGATCCGATCCATCCTGTGGGGATCGTCGACTTGCTTTACAACTTACCTTTTCGTGGAGCGGATCCGGTGTCACCCCCTATAGGTTGCATGCCGATGGTCCCCGCAGGATGAATCGGATCTGCTGATTGGGGCGCATAATGGATCGGACTCCGCAGATCCGATCCATCCTGCGAGGATCGTCGGAGGGGGTGTCACCAAGTGTTACCGCACCTGGTGACACTAAAACAAGGGATGCCCCTGAAGCAGGTGCTGGCATTTAGATACATACAGCAGTTAGATGTGTACAATTCTTCTTTCATTCAAATGAATGGCTACACATTTACATGTGTATCCGTTTATATGCAAATCATCTGCAGATCTGTGTGGCCCCGAACACAGAGGGGTCCTTTTTATCTGCCCAGCTATACACAGTGTATATTTTGCAGGTAATCACAGCTGTGAGTATGGACTCTTTGATTACTATAGTGATGCATTTAGATGCGCCCAAAAATGTGCGGTACGCATCTAATTGTGGCATTTTTTTTGCCTGTGCAAATGAGCCCTAATTGGCCTAACTATTCCAAAGTTCACTTTGGTTGGTTGCTTTGATTTCCCGGATGAAGAGTTTTCAAAGACGGCAGACAGTTCCTGACCTAGCAGAGGAGGCAGAACTCACCAGTGCAGAACAAAAATCAGAGCAATCAGGAAGGCCGAAATGATATCTGTGAGAATCCACATTAGATTGTACTGAGCCGGAGTCTGAAAGACGATAGAGAGAGATCGGGTGACTTACCAAGAAAAAGACTCACACAGCATATCAGTGACACCATCACTACTAAACCACAGGAGAGGACAGATACAAATATTCTCCTGTGTGCAACACAATGCCGTAAAGCAGATTTATAATATGATACTATATATATATATATATATATATATATATATATATATATATATATAAATACACACTGCTCAAAAAAATTAAAGAGGCACTTTTTTATTCAAAGTCTAGCATCAAGTGAAACTCCTGGGATATTCATCTGGTCAGTTAAGTAGCAGAGGGGGTTGTTAATCAGTTTCAGCTGCTTTGGGGTTAACGAAATTAACAACAAGTGCACTAGATGGGCAACAATGGAATGGTTTTGCAGGTGGAGGCCACTGACATTTTTTTCTATACTCATCTTTTCTGACTGTTTTTCACTAGGTTTGCATTTGGCTAGGGTCAGTGTCACTACTGGTAGCATGAGGCGATACCTGGACCCTACAGAGGTTGCAGAGGCAGTCCAACTCTCCAGGATGGCACATCAATACGTGCCATTGCCAGAAGGTTTGCAGTGTCTCCCAGCACAGTCTCAAGAGCATGGAGGAGATTCCAGGAGGCAGGCAGTTACTCTAGGAGAGTTGGACAGGGCCGTAGAAGGTCCTTAACCCATCAGCAGGACCGGTATCTGCTCCTTTGAGCAAGGAGGAACAGGATGAGCACTGACAGAGCCCTATAAAATGACTACCAGCAGGCCACTGGTGTCAATGTCTCTGACCAAACAACCAGAAACAGGCTTCATGAGGGTGGCCTGAGGGCTGGACATCCTCTAGTGGGCCCTGTGCTCACTGCCCGGCACCAGAGAGCTCAGTTGGCATTTACCATTGAACCCCAGAATTGGCAGGTCCACCACCGGCACCCTGTGCTTTTCACAGATGAGAGCAGGTTCACCCTGAGCACATGTGACAGACGTGAAAGGGTCTGGAGAAGCCGCGGAGAACGTTATGCTGCCTGTAACATCGTTCATCATGACTGTTTTGGTGGTGGGCCAGTGATGGTCTGGTCAAGCATATCCATGGAGGGACGCACAGACCTCTACAGGCTAGACAATGGCACCCTGACTGCCATTAGGTATCGGGATGAAATCCTTGGACCCATTGTCAGATCCTATGCTGGTGCAGTGGGTCCTGGGTACCTCCTGGTGCAGGACATTGCCTGGCCTCATGTGGTGAGAGTATGCAGGCAGTTCCTGGAGGAAGAAGGAATTGATACCATTGAATGTCCCCCACGCTCACTTGACCTTAATCCAATAGAACACCTCTGGGATATCATGTTTTGGTCCATCCGACACCGCCAGGTTGCACCTCAGACTGTCCAGGAGCTCAGTGATGCCCTGGTCCAGATCTGGAAGGAAATACCTCAGGACACCATCCATCGTCTCATTAGGAGCATGCCCCGATGTTGTCAGGCATGTATACAAGCACGTGGGGGCCATACAAACTACTGAGGACCATTTTAAGTTGCTGCAAAGTAATTTTAGCAAAATGGACTAGCCTGCTGCATCATTCTTTCACTTTGATTTTCGGGGTGTCTTTGAATTTAGTCCTCTGTAGGTTGATAATTTTCATTTCCATCAAATGATGGGACATCCTTACATTCCTAACACATTAACCCGTCCATGTCAGTATAGAGATCCAGCAGGATATTTTTCCCCATTGAGATCTGATGGGTTTTAAAGTTTTCCTTTAATTTTTTTGAGTAGGATATATATATACAGTGGGGATTTTGAGTGCAAACCTCCTTCCATCAGCAAGGTCATTGAAGATGAAACGTGGCTGGGTCTTCCAACATGACAATGATCCCAAACATACCACCCGGGCAACAAAGGAGTGGCTTCGTAAGAAGCATTTCAAGGTCCTGGAGTGGCCTAGCCAGTCTCCAGATCTCCACCCCATAGAAAACATTTGGAGGGAGTTGAAAGTCCGTGTTGCCCAGCAACAGCCCCAAAACATCACTGCTCTAGAGGAGATCTGCATGGAGGAATGGGCCAACATACCAGCAACAGTGTGTGCCAACCTTGTGAAGACTTACAGGAAACGTTTGACCTCTGTCATTGCCAACAAAGAATATATAACAAAGTATTGAGATGAACTTTTCATATTGACCAAATACTTATTTTCCACCATAATTTGCAAATAAATGTTTTCCAAATCAGCCAATGTGATTGTCTGGATTTTTTTTCTCATTTTGTCTCTCATAGTTGAGGTCTACCTATGATGCCAATTACAGGCCTCTCTCATCTTTTTATGTGGGAGAACTTGCACAATTGGTGGCTGACTAAATACTTTTTTGCCCCACTGTATATATACACACACACATACAGTATGCTCCACTACATTTAAAGTAAACCCATACCTTGTTGAAACAGGGCATAGCAGCAGGTTTACTTTAAACCCCAGCTGCTGGGGCTTATTCTTCTCCCATTAGCCAGAGTCCAGCCCTCCTAAAGTCTCAAGGGGAGTAATCTGGCCCTTGTTTTAGAAGGTTCAGAGACCCCTGATTTAGAAATATTCTATATTATTACCAGCAGGAACATGGGCTTATCCATCCTCTTGAGCATGCCCACGGTGTTCGTTGTAACTGAATGGGCACCGGCACACCAGGCCAGGGAGTACAGCCACGGCTCGCTGACCACATAAAAGTTGGTGGTTATATTGGCAGCAGCATACATTCTAAAGGGGAGAACACAAGAAGACAGGTCAGCCATGTAGCATGAACAAAGAGAATCCATAATCAATAATTAACTGAAGAATTCTATTAAACCCAACAATTGACTATTAATTACGTTGGTATCACAAACTTCTTGTAAAGACTTAAAGCCTAACTTTTCATTGGGGACACAGACAACAAAACCTGGTTTCTAACCCCTTCTTACTAAGTTAAACAGTTTGACTGGAACTAGGTTATAATTGATCCCTTGATCAGATGCACATGAAAACCTTCTCTTTACTCCCCTCCAGGGGCGGACTGATAACTCATGGGGCCCTGGGTAATAGGGGATCATCGGGCCCCTGTGACCTTGCCCAAACTCAAAAAAGCCTATGAAAATGGTACCAGGGGCATCTCATGGGGCCCCCTACTGACCCTGGGCCCTCGGGCAGTGCCCAAGTTTCCAAATGGTCAGTCCGCCCCTGCTCCCCTCTGCTCCATTTAGCCATTAGGAACACAGAAAGGGAGCCTGTGACTCTCTCCTCGCCCATCTGTGGCAGTACTGAGTGCCAACGTGGGCAATTGTCAAGGACCAGCTCTGTCACATGACAGGAGGAGGAGGACTGAGCCACATGCTCTCTTATAGCCAGAAGAACAGGATACTTCTTTTCACTGCTGGACAGGCTGGACAAAGAGTGGTGGGGAAGTCAACTATGTAAATCTAGGGAGTCATTTAAGCGAACCAGTTGATTCATTTCTGCATGGTCAGGACCTTTTTCTACGAATACTTTTTCCTTAAGTTGTGAAATATTGTGTAAGAATAATTTGCATTCTTTTACTCAGACAGCAGGTGGAGCTGTAAGCTCTTTTTCACAAAATTTCAACTCTCATGTTGGAAAAAAAAGTCTGTTGTGTGCAGACCTCCATAGCTCAAAATGAATTTGTTAGAGCAGTGACTCCTCCCCCCTGCTTTCATACAGATCCCACCCATATTCTCATTAAAAAACTCACACTGCTCTGGCAATCTAGTATCATACATTAACCCTTTTACTGCCACCATCAGTAGTAAGAGGCTGAAAACCAGCTCATGTCTCCCAGTGTTTTCTTTCAGTGGTATAATAACCTAGTGGTAGCAGCCAGGTAACATGAAAATTGGGGATGCTCTGTCCCTGTGCTGCATGGCTGCAGGCAGAGGAGGCATCAGAGGAACAATGGACCATTGAAGTCTCCACAAATAGCACGTCACTGTGTATAATACTGTCATATAGAGAGTTTTTAAGTCCCCTTACAATAGTAAACACAGTTAAATTAAGAAATGAATTTAAAATAATAATTAAATAGTTGCATAGTTAGTCTGGCTGAAAAAAGACAAAAGTCCATCCAGTTCAACCATAACCATAAATAAATAATAAAATAAGTAAGTAAAATAAAATAAATAATAAAAGACCCACACAAACAATACATAAATATAAAGACCTCTCCCATACACACAGATGGGATGCACAGACACACGTAAACAGCTACCGCTTCACAGATCAGGTATTTTTTCCTACACGTACAAGATGTAGAACAATTATTTTAGAACCAACATAATGGTTTAACTAAAAACAAATGATCTGTAAAGTTTTTAATGTGTCGCCTACGTACAATTTTGAGTCTTGTAGGTTTTAGGCATTGTATTTTTTTTTTTTAGAAGTGTCACATGTGCACATGATTTTGAAGCAAGCTATATTGTATATTTTGTATTTAACTTGATGCAGTGTTTTATATTTCAGGGAAAATTTTGTAACATTAGATTGTGTTTGTGTGTGTTAAATGTACTACTAAAACGAAATTTAGAAGTACACTTTTAAAGAAAAAAGAATTTGCTCAGAACATGCATAAAAAAAAATATATAACATATACAAAACAGGGATGTGCTTTACAAATGTGCAGTACACATCAATGGCTTTGGGAGTCAAAAGCCAGCAAGGAGTAATAAAACGTAAAATTATAATAAGAAAAAAAGGGAAAAAAAACAGCACGACTGTCAAATTCTCTCTACTACATTTACTGAAATACTGTATTATTAATATTAAATATTTCTACTTAAAATCAGTTTAAAAAAACATTAAAACTCTTTTAACATGCCTCTGTTAATTGCAGTAAGCGACCAAAATAAAAGATATCATTTCTACATATAGCTTTCAAATGTCCATCATTTGGAACCATATTCCTCTTTCTCTCCTCCCTTCTCAGGGGTACCTCTTTTTTGGTCTGATGTATGGACCTCTATTAGAAAATGAATAAGGCCCATTCACATCATTGTGGTAATTCTTCAAGGTCAGTGTAAAGGGTAGTGTGACAAAAAGCCTAGTTGTAAGACTACCATGCATATAATAACCACTATCTGAGTCCTCAACAAGCTCTAATGTATACTTGTTGTAATTGGGTGTCGTAAACCTCCATTAAAGCTGGCCATTTCCCCATCTATACATTTGGGGAATGCTCCCTGCTGTGTCAATGTATTGATAGTGGGACTCCCCCGGAAGCAGAGTACATTGATCAGCACTGCAGCCAATTATCTGCATGCGCTGATTAAAACAAAATTTCCCAACAAGTCAGTTCATGATAAATCAACCAATAGATTGACTTCATTTGAACTGACAAGACCATAGATGGATCGAAATTTGTCCGGTTCCTGAACCGGCTACATTTCTGTTTCAATATTTTTATCAAGAAAGTTTTGTTTTAAGAATACAACAAGTTCAAGATATGCCCACACAGGGGCAGAGCAGAACAAAAACACATAAACAGATACATCCTGCTGACTTGTATTAGCCAAATAACGAAATGTCCAATGACATCAAGGAGGGACGGCAAAAAGCCGAACCAAATAATAGCAGCAGTAATCCAACATATTACCAGAGAAAGAAGAGGAAAGAAAATGGTTAGCAAAAAAAAGGAATCAGAAAGAAAACATGGACGAAAGGGAAACTAGAAGAATCATGGATCCAGGGCTAGCACAGGCAGCGACTATAAGAGGCCATAATTAGTAGGAGGCAGGGATGGCAAGGAAGAACGTATCCAAGGTTCCCAAACCTTAAGGATGCTCGGATGAGAATCAAGAAGAATGCTAGACATCTGTGAATGGCTACATTTCTATCCATGTATGGCCAGCTAAAGCCAGAGGCTGCTACAAGGTGTGATAAAATAGTGGTTAAAATAGTCTTTAAAGCAGGTGTTCTCTTGGTGGGTCGCCAATAGGTTTTCTCACATTTGACATTTTTTACCTTCCAGGTCCTTTCCCACATTGGCTTACCTCATTACACAGAACTTCCACTTATCCGTTCCAGAAAACTGCCTTTGAGCATACCTGCCAACACTACCCTGGTTCTCCAGGTCTTTTCTCAGCCCTCTACTCTGCTGAACAGTCGCTCCTCTCATACTTATCTCTCCTATGCCAGGGATCTGGCAGTTGAGGTGGACCTAGTGGACTGGAGCAAAGCCTGGTCTTCTGTAGATAAATGCTCATTTTACACAGCTACCTTGGAGGCGGCATATAAGGTGCTTTTTTGTTGATACTGGGTGTCAGCCCGTATTGCCCATTGCAAATGCATCCTACGGTGACCGCTGTTTTCGGGGTTGTGGCCAGCAGGGTGAAGTAATGCACACGTGGTGGGCATGCCCTAAATTACTTGGGTTCTGGCCCTGTGTTTTTGGCCTCCTCTTTACTCTGTTTTACCTACCTATGCATAGAGAGGCCAAGTTTGCCTTATTACACTGCCCCACACCAGGTTTGAATGCTCATCGGCGAAAACTTGCTCCTATCTTTTTTTGTCAGCTACCCCAACGATAGACCAAGCTTGAAAAAAACTGCCTGTCCCCTTCCAGGGGGTGAGAGACTGTATGACTGTGTAGGGGATTGTGATAAGACAGTCCACGTTCTATTAGATGATCAGTAAAATGACAATTTTATAGTCTTGCTACTTTCTGCTTCTTGCTCTTTAAAATTCCTTACTCTCTTAAATAAACAATCAGATATAGGTTGACAGAACAATGACGATAATTAAGATGGCGCCTTCATCTGGAGTCTCACCCTAGGTGACTCAATAGGAGAATCTTTTAAAAGTATCTTTTAATGTAAACAACCCCCATAAAAGGGAATGAGTCTTTTTGGGGACAATGATTGGAAGATATCAACACGGATGGAAAAACACGCAGAAACCCAGTGGACTTTTCACCCAATCAATGTATATGCTTTGCCTGCATCATAAGCCCTATAAATGATACTGTTAGTTCCTCAATAAAACAGAATTTTAGGAAGTTGGCAAACTGCAACAGTGCCAGTGTCTTACTTCCACGTGCACGTATTCTCACATTAATTAGGCTCACTGGTAGATCACAACAGCTATGGTCTGTAAGTGACCGAGTCCAAAACATTTTGGCGCCCAACGTGGGGCCCGGGTTCTGAACACCGGATCAGCCGACCAAGAGTGGACGAGGGGGACTGTGGAGCTGATGCTCAATGAGCAGATGTCTAGTATCTGCAATGATTCTCAGGCTAAGTTTCTTAACCCCTTGACGCCGATGTAACACAAATATGCGGACTCACAGAACTGGGCTTTCTGCATACCTGTCTTTTTACTGGGAGCACGCCGCACAGGGCACTCCCAGCGCAAAGACTGGGGTGTCACTGAGAGCACCGGGTCCCGTTCTAACAATCGGGACCCGAGACTCCTGATTTTGGGTCACATGATCGCTGTGATAGCCTCTGATTGGCAATCACAGTGATCAGTTGGAGGCTCAATCCTGAGTCGGGCTGTGTACATCTATTGATGCAAAGAACATGGCTTGGCTTCGCCCCCTGCTCATCACAGAATTTGATTGACAGCAGCAGGAGCCAATGGCTTCCGCTGCCACCTCTGTGAGCAGAGAGAGAGGAGAGAGCTGCTGCAAACAGAAACAGCGCAGGACCGGGATAGTACAGAGGTAAGTATGGAAGAAGTAATGGAGATGAGGGGAGGATACAAACACTGCAACATTCTTTACCTTAATGCAGGGAATTTCAGATGTCTGTTTTTGTATTTGTACACTCATATGCAAAATCTATTAACCACTTGCCCTCCAGAGGATTTCCCCTCCCTTCCTGACCAGGCCATTTTTTGTGATAAAGCACTGCATTACTTTAACTGACAATTGCGCGGTCATGCAACGCTGCACCCAAATTAAAGTTATGTCCTTTTTTCCCCACAAATAGAGCTTTCTTTTGGTGGTATTTGATCACCTGTGCGTTTATTTTTTGCGCTATAAACACAAAAATTCTGACAATTTTGAGAAAAAAAACAATACTTTTGACTTTTTGCTATTAAACATATGCAGTAAAAAAATTTTTAAAAAATCTAATTTCGTCATAAATTTCGGCCAAAATGTATTCTGCTACATCTTTGCTAAAAAAAAAATCGCAATACGTGTAAATTAATTGGTTTACGTGAAAGTTATAGCGTTTACAAATGCGGCGGACATTGTGACACTGAGGGAAACTGACTTGGTGTCACTGACATCCCCAGTGACACCAATAGAGTGATCAGTGCTAATAAAGAGAACTGACACTGTACTAATGGCACTGGGCAGGAAGGGGTTAACACAGCAATGGGCAAACTACGGCCCGCGGGCCGTATACGTATTTTTTTCACTAAAGAATACGCAGTGAGTGTTTACACGCCTGTGTGTACAGACATATTGTAAACAAAGGGCTGTTCTTTTTTTTTTTTTTACTGATCTAAAAAAAAAAAAGAACAAAAGCTATACTGAGCTTTTTCAATCTGCAGTGTGCAAAAGGTCCGAATTTCTATAGCAGATGTGGTAATAGGTGCGTGTTTCCATTAAAAACATGGCGTCAGCTACTGTCTGTGTGTTTAACAGGTTTACTGACCCCGATGAGTCTCAGTCTCAGTCTCAGTCTCACTCTCAGTCTGCTGGCCCTTAGATTATTATCCCACAAACTGGAAAATCTCTGCATAGGGTCACTCTGAGAGCATAATCATCACACTCTGGTGACAGCGGTGGGATTGGAGACCATTGCTGTAACAGGGGGTCGATTTGGCGTGTCCTGTATGTACATGCTATGTACTAAATGTCGTCCTTCTTCCGATTTTAGAAAGTTGGGGAGGCTAACTCCTACAGTCAGTAAATACATCATAGACCTAGAACGGTATGCAGGTCGGGTTCTCACTCCGCAGGCTGCGCACTTCTTCCCGGTCACGGAGTCACTGACTAGCGGGGGTGAAGAGGAAAGCCTCGAAGCTTGTTACTTTTTTTATTTTTTTTATCGACATATTTTCTTTAAATCAACAGCACTAAGCATTCCCGACACCTAGGTAACAAAAACAGAGCTAACTTCCAGCAGCGTGTAATGATCAGTTACTTCCAGATTTAGGGATTTGCTGCCGCCAGATAATGTATAATTTATTGTGGCAGCATCTGCTGTAGCCGGTCCTGACAGCGCCGGAGAATAGGACACGGAAAAGGACGTCTTCAGAGCCAGGTGCATGTGGGCGATCAATGAGCTACAGGGTCCATTGAGATGTGTGTGGGTTGTGACCCTGACTTCTATTGTAGACAGCTGAAAGAGGATCTCAGTGTGAAAACCATTCCTGCCTATAAATAATACCTCTGGGCTTTAATGTTATCCCTGGAAATAAAAAAAAAAAAGCAGATGTGCCCTATATTAAAGTAGTAGAGATGTTTTATCACTGTAAAGCAGTATTACAACCGAAAGCAATCATTTATTAGTCTGCATTATTAGGCTGCATTCGTTTTTTTTTTTCAATTTTCATCTGGTAATCCAGCCAGTAAATCTATTGTTTTTCAAAAGAATAAAACTCTCTTCCAGATGTATCAGTTTACAGGGATGAGATAAACCACTTAAAGTGTCTTTATATGCAGTAAAGCATGCTTGTTTTACTCACTGTGGATCCTAAGGGGTTAATCCTCCTCATTATGAATGTTTGATTCTGTCTTCTCTGATCCTCCCCTTCTTCTACTGTCCTCAATCCATCTGCTGATAGTATGGAGCTCTAGGAGTCACTCTGCGCATGCTCAGTTTACTGTGTATTGCAAGAGAGTTTTTTTTGGTTTTTTTTGGGAGGGTGCATGTGTAAGCACAGGGCCGATTAGCACTGTCCAGACAGAGGGTCAGGGGTTATGCAGCCTCATAGGACAGTCAGAGGAGAATGAACACTCCTCCTACAAGATTAACCAGTGTTCTGCTGGACACTGATAGAAGTCACAAGACTGCTATATAATGCTGATGATAAAAGGTATTTAGCAGATTATATTTACTGAAATAATTGTATTTACATGTTCTGTGTAGTGTGGGAGACCAGATATGCATGTGCATGTGATCGGCAGAGTGCCAATCAGCACTGTCCAGACAAAGGGTCAGGGGTCATGCAGCCTCATAGGACAATCAGGGGAGAATGAAAACTCCTCCTACAAGATTAACCAGTGTTCTGCCGGACACTGGAAGAAGTCACAAGACTGCTATATAATGCTGATGAGAAAAAGCATTTAGCAGTTTATATTTGCTGAAATAATAGCATTTCCATGTTCTGTGTACTGTGGGAGACCAGATATAGTGAATGCAGGGTCCAGGAAGACCAGATATAGTGAATGCAGGGTCCTGGGATACCAGATATAGTGAATGCAGGGTCCAGGGAGACCAGATATAGTGAATGCAGGGTCCAGGGAGACGGGATATAGTGAATGCGGGGTCCTGGGAGACCAGATATAGTGAATGCAGGGTCCTGGGAGACCAGATATAGTGAATGCAGGGTCCGGGGAGACCAGATATAGTGAATGCAGGGTCCTGGATTTAGTAACTTCAAGACTGACAGGGGTGTTCACAACGATCAGCTGTTATTTATTTGTAATGTTGTGTGACATAAAAATTGCAACTACCACTATTTTATTCTGTAGGGTGTCTGCTTTCAAAAAATGTATAATGTTTAGGGGGTTTATGTAATCTTTGGGCCTAAAATTATTTTTCAAAAATGTAAAATGAACGACAGACTGCAAAATATGGCAGGACAAACCCAAATATTTCTTCAAATACATTAATAGTAAAAAGATCCGGTCTGAGCATGTAGGCCCTTTACAAAATAATCTAGAGTGGGTGATTGGGGACAAAGAGAAGGCAAATTTATTAAATACCTTCTTCAGCTCTGTGTATACAAAGGAGCATGGGGAGCTCTTGTCCATAATGGGCATGGTATTGACACAGCCCCACATGATCCACATTGGCTAACAATTGATATGATCCAAAAATATTTAGACAGAATAAAGGTGAATAAAGCACCTGGACCAGATGGCATACACCCACGGGTCCTTAAAGAATTGAGCTCTTTCATTTCAAAGCCATTGTTTCTCATTTTTAGGGACTCTTTAATGACTGGCATAGTACCACTGGATTGGCGTAAGTCCAATGTGGTGCCAATATATAAAAGGGGGTCAAAATCTGTACCAAGTAATTATAGACCTGTTAGTATAACTTCTATAGTTGGGAAGATACTGGAGAGTTTAATAAAAGACCACATAGATGAGTTCTTGCTGGAAAAAAATATTTTAAGCAACAGACAGCATGGATTCATGAAAGACAGAAGTTGTCAAACAAATCTGATTTCTTTTTACGAGGAGGTGAGCAAAACCTTGGATAGAGGGGTGGCGGTGGACGTGGTATACTTGGACAGAAGGGTGGCGGTGGACGTGGTATACTTGGACAGAGGGGTGGCGGTGGATGTGGTATACTTGGACAGAGGGGTGGCGGTGGATGTGGTATACTTGGACAGAGGGGTGGTGGTGGACGTGGAATACTTGGACAGAGGGGTGACGGTGGACGTGGTATACTTGGACAGAGGGGTGGTGGTGGACGTGGTATACTTGGACAGAGGGGTGGCGGTGGTATACTTGGACAGAGGGGTGGCTGTGGAGATGGTATACTTGGACAGAGGGGTGGCGGTAGACGTGGTATACTTGGACAGAGGGGTGGCAGTGGACGTGGTATACTTGGATTTTGCAAAAGCGTTTGACACAGTTCCCCACACACGGCTAATGTGTAAGGTAAAGTCTACGGGTTTGGAAAAATCTGTATATAAATGGATAGAAAACTGGCCAAATGATCATATTCAGAGAGTAGTGGTTAATGATTTATACTCTGAATGGTCTAGGGGTGTCAGTGGTGTACCCCAAGGTTCAGTGTTGGGACCCTTACTTTTTAATATATTTATAAACAATATAGGGTCTGGGATTATAAATCCCATTTCAGCCTTTGCAGATGACACCAAGCTGTGCAGTGGAATAACGTCCTTACAGGATGTCTCCAACTTACAAGCCGACCTCAATGCTCTGTGTAATTGGGCAACTATGGGGCCAATGAGGTTTAATGTTGATAAATGTAAGGTTCTGCACTTGGGGGCTAAGAATATGCATGCATCATACATACTAGGGGGGTACAACTGGGGGAATCAATGGTGGAGAAGGATCTGGGAGCTGCCAAGCTGCGGGTTCTAAAGTGAGCAAAATCCTCTCTTGTATTAAAAGAGGTATAGACTCCAGAGAGAGAGATATCATATTACCCCGGTACAAATCATTTGTAAGACCTCATCTGGAATATGCAGTTCAGTTTTGGGCACCAATTCACAAAAAGAACATTGGGGAACTGGAGAAAGTACAGAGAAGGGCAACCAAACTGATAAGAGGCATGGAGGAGATCAGCTATGGGGAAAGATTAGAGGAACTGAAGTTATTCTCTCTTGAGGAGAGGAGATTAAGGGGGGATATGATCTCCATGTATAATACATAAGGGGGGGATATGATCTCCATGTATAATACATAAGGGGGATATGATCAACATGTATAATACATTAGGGGGGATATGATCTCCATGTATAATATATAAGGGGGGGATATGATCTCCATGTATAATACATAAGGGGGGGATATGATCTCCATGTATAATACATAAGGGGGGTATGATCACCATGTATAATACATAAGGGGGGATATGATCTCCATGTATAATACATAAGAGGGGATATGATCTCCATGTATAATACATAAGGGGGGATATGATCTCCATGTATAATACATAAGGGGGGATATGATCTCCATGTATAATACATAAGGGGGATATGATCTCCATGTATAATACATAAGGGGGAATATGATCTCCATGTATAATACATAAGGGGGATATGATCTCCATGTATAATACATAAGGGGGGATATGATCACCGTGTATAATACATAAGGGGGGATATGATCACCGTGTATAATACATAAGGGGGGATATGATCACCATGTATAATACATAAGGGGGATATGATCTCCACGTATAATACATAAGGGGGGATATGATCTCCATGTATAATACATAAGGGGGGATATGATCTCCATGTATAATACATAAGGGGAGATATGATATCCATGTATAATACATAAGGGGGGATATGATCTCCATGTATAATACATAAGGGGGATATGATCTCCATGTATAATACATAAGGGGGGATATGACCTCCATGTATAATACATAAGGGGGATATGATCACCATGTATAATACATAAGGGGGGATATGATCTTCATGTATAATACATAAGGGGGGGATATGATCAACATGTATAATACATAAGGGGGGATATGCTCAACATTTATAATACATAAGGGGGATATGATCTTCATGCATAATACATAAGGGGGGATATGCTCAACATTTATAATACATAAGGGGGATATGATCTCCATGTATAATACATAAGGGGGGGATATGATCAACATGTATAATACATAAGGGGGGATATGATCTCCATGTATAATACATAAGGGGGGATATGATCTCAATGTATAACACATGCTAACACCAACAATTGGGCACTATTCCTCCCACTGACACCATTGATGGGACACTATTCCTCCCACTGATACCAATGATGGGGCACTATTCCTCCCACTGACACCATTGATGGGACACTATTCCTCCCACTGACACCAATGATGAGGAACTATTCCTCCCACTGACACCAATGATGGGGCACTATTCCTCCCACTGGTACCAATGATGGGGCACTATTCCTCCCACTGGTACCAATGATGGGACGCTATTCCTCCCACTGATACCAATGATGGGGCACCATTCCTCTAACTCAGTGGTTCTCAACCTTTCTAACGCCACGACCCCTTAATACAGTTCCTCATGTTGTGGTGACCCCCAACCATAAAATTATTTTCGTTGCTACTTCAGAACTGTAATTTTGCAGTGGGAGGAATAGTGCCCCATCATTGGTGTCAGCGGGAGGAATAGTGTCCCATCGTTGGTATCAGTGGGAGGAATAGTGTCCCGCCATTGGTGTCAGTGGGAGGAATAGTGCCCCATCACTAATGTCAGTGGGAGGAATAGTGTCCCATCGTTGGTATCAGTGGGAGGAATAGTGTCCCGCCATTGGTGTCAGTGGGAGGAATAGTGCCCCATCATTGGTATCAGTGGGAGGAATAGTGCCCCATCATTGGTATCAGTGGGAGGACTAGCGCCCCATCATTGGTATCAGTGGGAGGAATAGTGCCCCATCATTGGTGTCAGTGGGAGGAATAGTGCCCCATCATTGGTGTCAGTGGGGGGAATAGTGCTCCATCATTGGTGTCAGTGGGAGGAATAGTGTCCCATCATTGGTGTCAGTGGGAGGAATAGTGCCCCATCATTGGTGTCAGTGAGAGGAATAGTGTCCCATCATTGGTGTCAGTGGGAGGAATAGTGCCCCATCATTGGTGTCAGTGGGAGGAATAGTGCCCCATCATTGGTGTCAGTGGGAGGAATAGTGCCCCATCATTGGTGTCAGTGGGAGGAATAGTGCCCCATCATTGGTATCAGTGGGAGGAATAGTGCCCCATCATTGGTGTCAGTGGGAGGAATAGTGCCCCATCATTGGTATCAGTGGGAGGAATAGTGCCCCATCATTGGTGTCAGTGGGAGGAATAGTGCCCCATCATTGGTGTCAGTGGGAGGAATAGTGCCCCATCATTGGTGTCAGTGGGAGGAATAGTGCCCCATCATTGGTGTCAGTGGGAGGAATAGTGCCCCATCGTTGGTGTCAGTGGGGGGAGGAATAGTGCCCCATCGTTGGTGTCAGTGGGGGGAGGAATAGTGCCCCATCGTTGGTGTCAGTGGGGGGAGGAATAGTGCCCCATCATTGGTGTCAGTGGGGGGAGGAATAGTGCCCCATCGTTGGTGTCAGTGGGGGGAGGAATAGTGCCCCATCGTTGGTGTCAGTGGGGGGAGGAATAGTGCCCCATCGTTGGTGTCAGTGGGGGGAGGAATAGTGCCTATCGTTGGTGTCAGTGGGGGGAGGAATAGTGCCTATCATTGGTGTCAGTGGGGGGAGGAATAGTGCCTATCATTGGTGCCAGTGGGAGGAATAGTGCCCCATCGTTGGTGTCAGTGGGAGGAATAGTGCCGCATCGTTGGTGTCAGTGGGGGGAGGAATAGTGCCTATCATTGGTGTCAGTGGGGGGAGGAATAGTGCCCCATCGTTGGTGTCAGTGGGGGGAGGAATAGTGCCTCATCGTTGGTGTCAGTGGGGGGAGGAATAGTGCCCCATCGTTGATGTCAGTGGGGAGAGGAATAGTGCCCCATCGTTGGTGTCAGTGGGGGGAGGAATAGTGCCCCATCGTTGGTGTCAGTGGGGGGAGGAATAGTGCCCCATCGTTGGTGTCAGTGGGGGGAGGAATAGTGCCCCATCGTTGGTGTCAGTGGGGGGAGGAATAGTGCCCCATCGTTGGTGTCAGTGGGGGGAGGAATAGTACCCCATCGTTGGTGTCAGTGGGAGGAATAGTGCCCCATCGTTGGTGTCAGTGGGAGGAATAGTGCCCCATCGTTGGTGTCAGTGGGGGGAGGAATAGTGCCCCATCGTTGGTGTCAGTGGGGGGAGGAATAGTGCCCCATCGTTGGTGTCAGTGGGGGGAGGAATAGTACCCCATCGTTGGTGTCAGTGGGAGGAATAGTGCCCCATCGTTGGTGTCAGTGTGAGGAATAGTGCCCCATCGTTGGTGTCAGTGGGGGGAGGAATAGTGCCTATCATTGGTGTCAGTGGGGGGAGGAATAGTGCCCCATCGTTGGTGTCAGTTGGGGGAGGAATAGTGCCTATCATTGGTGTCAGTGGGGGGAGGAATAGTGCCCCATCGTTGGTGTCAGTGGGGGGAGGAATAGTGCCCCATCGTTGGTATTAGTGACACAAATGATGGGGCACTATTCCTCCCACTGACACCAATGATACTTACCTTGCTGACCCCTGCTCCAGCCTGGGCTCGCTCTCTCCCTCTCCCATCTACAGCCTGCAGAAGCAAAATTTGCACTTACCTGTCAGCTGTCTTCCTTCTCTGGCCTCTCTCCTCTTCACTCGGTCCTGCAGCTCCCTCGATCTTCTTCGATCTGCGCGCTCTGCCGCTCGGCTCCTCCTCTCCAAGCTCCACCTCCTCGCCGGTGATTGGCCGCCTGTGTGCCTCTCCTGAGCTACAGTTCCGGTGGCCAATCAGCGGCGAGGAGGCGGAGCTGGTGAGTGATCCCGGAGGTGTGGCCAGGTTACAGGGGCAGCATATCATCCCGCCCACAGATCGCGAGACAGAGCAGCCGTGTCTCGGTTCCTAAGACCATCGGAAATATGTGTTTTCCGATGGTCTTAGGCGACCCCTGGGAAATGGTCGTTCAACCCCCAAAGGGGTCGCGACCCCCAGGTTGAGAACCGCTGCTCTAACTGAAACCAGCAATGAAACACTATTCCTCCCACTGACACTATTCCTCCTTTTTTGGTCTGCTGACCTATTTTAGATGTTATTTTAAATAAAGTTTGTAACATATTACACTCTGGGAGTCTTCTTGCTTGCATTTTCCATGTGAGGCATTGTGAGTGTTTGTCGGCACCGTTGGAGATGATCTTCGGCTCTCTGATTGTATCGAGGATCTTTCTCTTGGAAATCATCGTTTGAGGCTTTCTATGCTTTGTGACTCTTTGTGGGTCGAATTTTGAAGGGGAGCGCGCATGCTAGCCGGTGGAAGTTTTGTCCATATATGTTTTCAGTACTGGATCTGTCACGGCATGCACTGTAGATTCACTGCATTTATTTTCTGCATTCTTTTCTGATTTTTTGGGACTGTTATTTTCCTTTTACACATATATATATATTTTTTTTTTTCGTTTTTTTATTTTTTGGGACTGAGTCACTTTTTGATGTTTTTGGAGTGAGTCACTTATCCATTATTTTTGATTGATTATTCTGGGACTGAGTCACTTTTTGTATATATTAGCCGTTGATTTATTCACTTGTGTCACTAGCACTTCATAGCCGGTTTGTTTGCGGCTGGCATTATCACTTATGAAGTATTTTTGATCATCTATTTTGGGATTAAGTCACTCTTTGTAGTTATTGTTTTTATTAACTTGTGTCACTAGTAGTTCATAGCCGATTTCCTGCGGCTGGCACTGTCACTTGGTATTTTTTGCACCACCTTACAAATTTATGTTATGTTTACACCTGATTGATGATATATTTTTATCTAGTTTATGTCATTCATTTTTCCACATATCAGTCACTTAGTAGCGCAGCACCCTGGTACCCTTTATTACAGTGACCTATAGCCACCACACAGCAGCCATCATTCATTATTCTGACGATCTCATAAAAACTGACATCTGATTGGTTAATATGAGTTCCTGAATTCTATACCATTGCTGCCCTGTCAACAAAAACCGATGGGTCTTAAAAATCCATAAGTGAAATAAATATCCATAAATGTAATACATATTATAAAATATAAGATAATATAATAGTGTCATAAATGATAAAATAATATTGAATATAAATAAATAATGATAAATTATATAATTAATAAAATATAATATCATAAATAATAAAGCAACCATATAACCAAATTAAATATGGAAAATCATAATATTGTATAATGTGATATATTATCATAAACAATAATATAATAAATAATATAAATGATGGAAACATCCCGTAAATGAATTCCTGTTGGCATTGGACAGGTGGAATGTCCTTTGATGAAGTACCTGATATCATGCTGGGACATTTGGCTGTAAGGCAGGTTGAGCTTAACTATGTGATTGCTGACCAGTTCTTCCACGGAGGATTTAAAACCTTGCGTCTGCTGAAACCCTGGAGCAACCGTCTGCACAAAGGACCGCATGTCACTCACCAGCCACAAGACCTGTAGAAGACAGACAAGGAATGGGATAGCTGTGTCCAAGCTCGGGTGATTTTTCCACAGCAAAATGAATGGCCCCTGTTAACTAAAGGAAATAGCACCTTTGTGACTGGATCAGCTCAGAAGCCTTTTATTATTTATTATTTATTTCAGGTACTTATATAGCGCCGTCAATCTACGCAGCACTTTACATATATATATATTGTACATTCGCATCAGTCCCTAACCCTCAAGGGGCGTACAATCTAAGGTCCCTAACTCACATTCATAAATACACCTACTAGGGCCAATTTAGACAGGGGCCAATTCACCTACCAGCATGTCTTTGGAGTGTGGGAGGAAACTGGAGGAAACCCACGCAGGCACAGGGAGAACATGCAAACTCCAGGCAGGTGGTGCCGTGGTTGGGATTCGAACCAACGACCCTAGTACTGCCAGGCGGAAGTGCTAATCATTTATTATTTATTCCTCAATTGAAAGCTGCAGTTTAACTTTTTTTTTTAACTTCCCTGGTTCCTCCTTTTTACACTCAGCAACATGTTAATGACATTTAAATTTAGTGAATGAAAGGGCAGGCCAGGGACAGTAAGGCTAGGGAGGAAAGATCTAGGTGATGCTGGACGTCCTCCAGCCAGGAAATGAGTCAGGCTCCATCTGACTTGGTTCAGTAGAGAAGCCTGTAAACCAGTGCAAGACTGAACTCAAGTCTGGAGTTCTGCTTGAAATACGTTGATCCTAGCTGTAGATCAGATAATATGCCTTTTGGCTGTATCCATCTCCTCCATGCTTGAAGATGAGGAAACAATTTTGATTTTTTTTCCGATGTGCCCTTGGCTGCCACATGTTCTCCATGCTCCCCCAGTACCTGAAACATGAAGATATCTAGATTTCTGATTATGCCTCCCCCCTTGTGTCTTTCATTGGTGTTCTCTGTTTTATTACACATATAGAAGTACAGGCAGTCCCTCTCTGAGTCTCACTGGATACTCCAGCCACTGTGCAGGGAATAATGTGAACAAAATACAAGCTCATGTTTTTTTTTAATAGCCCCGCCAGTCCCCTTCCTAGCCCCCTCAACATATTGAGGTGTCTCCCCCCTTCCCCACCCAACACACATGTCCGTTCTTGCCTTTCCCAAAGCTTGCTTCAGTTCAGTTGGTAAACATTTTGTGGTGGGCTGCCTGTGTCTGCGCACGCATGCCCACCACACTATATAGTGCAAGGGTCTGCCTGACTGGATACAAATTAATTTGATAGATTTGATTGGTGCTCATATTACATTGTTTTATTACATCTAAAGCTGGGTAATGCGTATGGTGATCCTAACATCCTATAGACCAGGAGTCTTCATTTAACGGAGGAATGATGTTCCATCGTTGGTGTCAGTGGGAGGAATGGTGCCCAATTTTGGTGTCAGTGGGAAGAATGGTGCCCCATCACTGGTGTCTGTGGGAGGAATGGTGTCTCATCATTGGTGCCCCATCATTGGTGTCAGTGGGAAGAATGGTGCCCAGTCATTGGTGTCAGTGGGAGGAATGGTGCTCCATCATTGGTGCCTGTGGGAGCAATAGTGCCCCATTATTGGTGCCTGTGGGATGAATGGTGCCCTATCATTGGTGTCAATGGGAGGAATGGTGCCCTATCATTGGTGTCAGTGGGAGGAATGATGCCCCATTTGGTGTCAGTAGGAGGAATGGTGCCCAATCATTGGTGTCAGTGAGAGGAATGGTGCTCCATCATTGGTGTCAGTGGGAAGAATGGTGCCCAATCATTGGTGTCAGTGGGAAGAATGGTGCCCCAAGCCTGGATACAGGCAAGCAAATATAGCCCGCAGGAAACAGTTAGCAGCCCACTGGTATCGACTTAAATGGGACATACCCGTACTGTGGGAGCAACGTCTCATTTAAATCTATAGGACATTAGTATGCTGGTGTAAGTACTTTAATAGGGGTACTAAGTAGATTTCCTTTTCTCCAATACTTTAATGCATTGTAATATTTCTCTTTCCAACACTCTGCATTCTGATAAGGTCCACATAGTGATTCCATGTGAAATATTACAAGCTAAGATAACTGTGCCTCATCCCTTCGTTTGTGTGTGTGTATAGTGTATGTATATATATATATATATACAGTGCCTTGAAAAAGTATTCATACCCCTTGAAATTTTCCATATTTTGTGATGTTACAACCAAAAACATAAATGTAATTTATTGGGATTTTATGTGATAGACCAACACAAAGTGGCACATAATTGTGAAGAGGAAGGAAAATGATAAATGTAAGTGTGGCGTACATTTGTATTTAGCTTCTTTTACTCTGATACCCCTAACTAAAATCTAGTGGAACCAATTGACTTCAGAAGTTACCTAATTAGTAAATAGAGTCCACCTGTGTGTAATTTAATCTCAGTAAAAATACAGCTGTTCTGTGAAGCCCTCAGAGGTATGTTAGAGAACATTAGTGAACAAACAGCATCATGAAGGCCAAGGAACACACCAGACAGGTCAGGGATAAAGTTGTGAAGACGTTTAAAGCAGGGGTAGGTTATAAAAAATATCCCAAACTTTGAACATCTCATGAAGCACTGTTCAATCCATCATCCGAAAATGGAAAGCGTATGGCACAACAGCAAACCTAACAAGACATGGCCGTCCACCTAAACTGACAGGCTGGGCAAGGAGAACATTAATCAGAGAAGCAGCCAAGAGGCCCATGGGAACTCTGGAGGAGCTGCAGAAATCCTCAGCTCAGGTGGAGGAATCTGTACACAGGACAACTATTAGTCGTGCACTCCACAAATCTGGCCTTTGTGGATGAGTGGCAAAAAGAAGTCCCGTTTGCAGTTTGTGAGAAGCCATGTGGGGGACACAGCGAACATGTGGAAGAAGGTGCTCTGGTCAGATGAGACCAAAATGTAACTTTTTGCCTTAAAAGCAAAGCGCTTTGTGTGGCAGAAAACTAACACTGCACATCACCCTGAACACACCATCCCCACCGAGAAGCTGGTTAGAGTTGATGGGAAGATGGATGAAGCCAAATACAGGGCAATCTTAGAAGAAAGCCTGTTAGAGTCTGCAAAAGACTTGAGACTGGGGAGGAGGTTCACCTTCCAGCAGGACAACAACCCTAAACATACAGTCAGAGCTACAATGGAATGGTTTAGATCAAAGCAAATTCATGTGTTAGAATGGCCCAGTCACAGTCCAGACCTAAATCCAATTGAGAATCTGCTGCAAGACTTGAAAACTGCTGTTCACAGACGCTCTCCATCCAATCTGACAGAGCTTGAGCTATTTTGCAAAGAAGAATGGGCAGAAATGTTCCTCTCTAGATGTGCAAAGCTGGTAGAGACATCCCCAAAAAGACTTACAGCTGGAATTGTAGCGAAAGGTGGATCTACAAAGTATTGACTCTGGGGGCTGAATACAAATGCACTTTGAACTTTTCACATATTTATTTGTAAAAAAATTTGAAAACCATTTATCATTTCCACTTCCACTTCACAATTATGTGCCGCTTTGTGTTGGTCTATCACATCAAATCCCAATAAAATACATTTACGTTTTTAGTTGTAACATGACAAAATGTGGAAAATTTCAAGGGGTGTGAATACTTTTTCAAGACACAGTATGTAATACAAGAATTAATTTTCAGAAGTCATCTTACAACTAGCCATCATGACCTGTCTACACTGCATGGCCAGTATGGGGAACCCTCCAAATTACTGAGTTCAGATGTTTCCATTGAATTGAACTGTTAATGTCACATCATACATGGACATCTTAGACAGTTATACACTTCCAACCTTGTGGTAACAGTTTGGTGAAGGCCCTTTTCTGTACCCCTGTGTACAAATCCAGCTGCATAAAGACATGGTTTAATGAGTTTCCTTTGAAGGAACTTGAGTGTCCTGCACAGAGCCCTGACCTCAACCCTACTGAACTGAGAGATGAATTGGAATGTTGATCGTGACCCAGGTTTTCTCATCCAACATCACAACCTGACCTCACAAATGTTCTTTTGGCTGAATGGGCACAAACTCCCACAGACACAGTCCAACATTTTGTGGAACATCTTCCCATAAGAGTGTAGACCACAAAGGAAGTCACCTCCATATTAATGCCCATGGTTTTGGATTGGGATCTTCAACAAACTCATATAGGTGTGATGGTCCACAGTTATGTAGTGCAGAATTTCTCAATCAGGGTGCCACAACACCCTGGGGTGCCTCATGGGCTTGAATGGGGTGCCACACTGCATATTTTTGCACATTATCATGAGTTTCCATGGTGTAGAAGGGCCCGTTGGGACTTTTGATGTGGAAAAGAGGATAGACCAAGGGCTTTGATGTGAATGGGGAACCCTGATGTGAAAGGGGGCTTCTGATCGCCCCCCATTTTAGACAGGGGTGTCTTGATATTTTGCATACTTTTGAAGAGTGCAACGAATAAAAAAAAAAGGTTGAGAAACACATATATCATATATAAATACATGCACATACACATGAATTCATATACACACATGCACATGTGTACAGTATATCATGAGAAATATCATGATATTCAAAGTGGAATTCTGCTTTCTTCTTATGACATTTCCTACCAGCTTGGGATCAATGGTGGTTTCATTGAGAATAACATCCAGGGTCCGATTAATCCAGGAATCTCTGTAGGGGTGATCTTTCGGAGGGCGGTACAGGTCAAAGAGCACCGTCTTATTAGCACGTTCTGCAAGCTTCAGGTAGTCACTCAGCTTAGGAATGGACTGGTTCCTGGCAATCTGCTGATCTTCTGCAGACAGAGAACCCATGGAGGAAAACGGTGGATTCTGGAGAACACAGAAATCATTCAATGAATTAAAAGATCACTATACCTTAAACAAAAACTTACAATCCAAGAGCTGCTACTAACATCCAGAGCTACAATAAGTACGAGAAACCACAACTGGGCCTCACAGCCATTTTGCTTTGTGTTAACCAAAGGCCAAACAGGGTAACACAGTTACCTGATTCAGACAATTGACTGCTTTTCTTTGTCAAATTTTGGTGAAGTTATCATTGTTTTGGCCCAAATGTTGCCATTCTGGAAAAACACAGTCAATAGGAAGGCAACATTAAGGAGGTTTTTAAGGGTTCAATTGGCTTTAAAAAGCCAAAGGTGGGCAGGGGTGTCTTTTATTTTGTCTTTGAGGATTTTTTCACAATAAGAAAGGAAAGGATGAAAAAAAAAAAACTGTAAAGGGACAGAGGACCCCAGGGACTTTTAAAACAGAAACATAGAAGAACGATGGCAGAAAAAAGACCAAGTGGTCCATCAAGTCTGCTCTGTTCATATATGCATTGAATATATAATTTTTTTAAATTTAATTTTATTCTTATTAACTTTTTTTGTCTGAATATAGATCTATGTTTGGCCTACGCATGTTTGAATCCATTTACTGATCTTACCGTTGACTGCTACGCTACAAGTTTTTTTTTTGTTTCTTTTTTGTGCATTTTTTTAAATTTTTTTTGTTTTACATAAAACAATGAATTCATGAAAAAAAAAAACCCCAAAAAAACACACAAATATATTCTTATGTATTGTCTCATTAAATTTTATGTTCCATTTGTTTATTTGTTTATTTTTTACTGTGAAAAATCAAAACAAGAAAATACAAAATATAAGGAACAAAAACAAAGAAAAGTGCAGTGAATATATTCTGTGCCACATGTATTTAATTATGTGATGCCAGGGGTGGACTGACCATTTGGAAACTCTGGCATTGCCCGAGGGCCCGGGGTCAGTAGGGGGCCGATGCCCCTGGTACCTTTTTCATAGGCTTTTTTGAGTTTGGCCAAGGACACAGGGGCCCCATGATCCCCTATTGCCCGGGGGCCCTATGAGTTGTCAGTCCGCCCCTGTGTGATGCTTTTATCACAGTGTACGCCATTGTGTGGGCTTTGTTTACTAACAAATCACGTCTGTTTTTTTTTTATGCTAATTTTGCTTAGTTGTGCAATTAGTGGAAATTTTCGCCACAGGCGCTCCTCCTATCCCTACTGGTAATTTTCCTTTGCTGTACATTAGCGAAAAGGCTGTATAATTGTTGGCTGTATTGGTGCTACGCATTAACTTTTCTGTAGGCAGCTAGTAGCCATTCTGATTGCTTGTACTAGAGAGCCGGCCGTCATCTCTAAAAAATGGTACCAGGGCAGGGGCGGACTGACCATTTGGAAACTTGGGCACTGCCCGAGGGCCCGGGTCAGTAGGGGGCCTCATGAGATGCCCCTGGTACTTTTTTCATAGGCTTTTTTGAGTTTGGGCAAGGACACAGGGGTCCCATGATCCCCTATTGCCCAGGGGCCCCATGAGTTGTCAGTCCGCCCCTGTACCAGGGTGATGTCTACAGCATCACCATGGTACAACCACGGAAAGTCCAGCACCATATGGTTTGTCGCTGGTCAGGAAGTGACTAATTCTTCATCACTCCCAAAACAAAAAAAAAAGTTATGACTGGACATACATTTTAAAGCTGAAGTTTTATCTGCCTATTTGATATCTTCCATGGTTCTTCCTTTCCCCTTTCATCAACATGCCAAGGAAAGGTTTCTGTTTTCATTTTACACCCACATGTGATGCTGAGCTTCCATGATTGAAAGAACTGAAATCCCGGCCAGGGACAGTCAGGCTGGAGAGGAACGGGCTAAATGATGCTGGATGTTCTTCAGCCAGGAAATGAGGTGGGCTCTATCTGACTTGCTGCAGGTTCTAATGGACATTGTGTGAAGCTCACAGTGTGCAGATAAATCAGAGTAACTAATTTCAGTCCAGGAGAGGAGCCGGTACAACTGTGCAAGACCGAAGGGGAGGATGGAGCTCAGATTTAGGCTTCATTCACACTTGTGTGATTTGTTATGAGAAGTCTTAGTCTATGCATTTCAATGGGAACCGTTGAAATTTTTGCAACTTAAAGTCAAAGTAACTTTAAAAAGATTCCTGCACTACTTAGATGCCACATTCATGTGACTTGAGTGCCATAGACTGCAATGTAAACTCTCAAAAGTTGCATGAAAGACTGGTCTTAATGTTTTTAATGCGACAGTTGGTCAACAACCAATGCCAAAGTCAACAGCCAAAGTCGCATGCAAGTTGCACCCATCCAAAGTTGCATCAGAGTTGTAATGTTACATAGTTAGTCTGGCTGAAAAAAGACTAAAGTCCTTCCAGAGTCAATTTCCGGGTAGTTAAAATCCCCCATTATTATCACTGTCCCAGCCCTTGCAGACCTTTCCATCTGTGCAAGGAGCTGGGAAGTGCAAGGAGTCTACACTTCCTCATTAACACTGGGAGGCCTATAACAAACTCCAATGATTTCCTTTGTAGTAGGCACCCCCATGTGCAGTTCCACCCATAGCTCTTCAGCCTCATCACACTCTCCATCAACTAGGTCCTCTTTCACACTCGCTCTGAGATCACTTCTCACATAGAGACAGACACCACCACCTTTCCTATTTACTGTCTCTCTGAAAAAGAACCTAGCCAGGAATATTAATGGCCCAGTCATGCGAAGAATGAAGCCAAGATTCAGCAATACCAATTAAATCATAGTTCTCTTCATGCACCAAAGCTTCCAACTCCCCTATTTTGCTTGGCAGACTTCTGGCATTGGTGAACAAACACTTTAATCCATTGACACCTTGTACACACGTATTTTACATATTTTTATTTTCATACAAATGATACCAATTCCACTGGTTGTTTGTAATATGGGAACATTCTTATCATCTGCCATAGCCCTCTACCCTTGTAAAGTCGCAATGGAAATCACACAATTTTGGAGTGTGATTCACAAGTGTGAATGGAGCCTTAGGGTTTAAAAGGAGACCTTCAACCTGATGACAGGAACTTTTTACCCATCAAAATAAATAATCATTGGATCTATCAGATTGCATTCACACCTAGCTACGTGGGAGCGTCACTTTTTTTGCATGACATGTACTGAAGCCCTTTCACTTAAATGGGCTGTCCTATGTGAAAAAAACGCGCCAAAGGTAGCCCCTGTACCTTTTTTTAGGAGCTGATTTTGGCATTTTTGAACAGTGCATTTTTGTGCTTTTTACAGGTGTTTGGGGTGTCATTCAGAATGAATGCCACCCAAATGCACATTTTTGGCACATTTCAGAAACCTGTGTTTCTGCGTGTGTTTCCAATACGCTCAGGTGTGAATGGGGCCATCGCCTTATGGCCGCTTTGTGTTGACTGTTTTAATAACTCAAAGTTTACAGACTTTCATGCAGCAAAAATAGTGATCTGGCATGTCTGTACACACACTGAAGACATGTATAATAATAATAATAATAATAATAAGAAGAAGAAGAATGTCCCAATGTAGCACAAGTCAGGAGTCACAGTACCTTTGTGAACCATTTCCCGGCATTGAGAGTCTCCAGCAGGTCCCAGGGCAACATGGCGGCGTTGGCGTTAGTCAAGTTGGGATAAAGCTCTTGGACGTTTGTTGTTCTCTTCAAAGTGCCATCATGCATGAGGAACGGGACCCCGTCATAGCTGAAAGCGTAAGAAGGCCATGTGTCCATTTACTGAATCTTTTTATCAGCCATATATATTGTAAAGGTTTGGCAACATTTTTTGATTAGCCACAAAACACGTTGATGGTGTGTTTTAACCTCTTCTCAATAAATATCAATTTTCTTGAAGAATCTACTCAGAAGCACCTCTTTTATTTAAAGGTGCCTCCGCTTACCACACATTGGTTCCATTTCCATTTCGCCTTCCCTTTTACCATTGTTCACCAGACCTGACCACAGCCTAGTGCAGTGCAGGAACCTCCGGAAAACCTCAACAAGCATTAAGTGCGACCGCCCACTCCACAGCGCTGTGGTAGTTCATTGAAACCTACAAACCAACAGCCGCTACGGCTGTCGGGACTTGTAGGCACTCATTCACAGAACTCTTTGAATGAGTGACACTGCCGTGTGGGTGGAGTCCTGCACGGCCGCGCTGTTTTAAAATCTTAGATAGTACGGGGAAACTTCTCCCTGTACTATCGGGGGGGGGGGGTTAGCGTGGCTGCGGCTATGGGAACACATTACATGTTCCACCCTAAAAACGGGTAGAACATGTAACATCTTCCAAAGGTGAACGTATCCTTTAAGATGACCATCCACTATACTTTCTAATTGTAAAATCTCCTTCACATAGTTAGTCTGGCTGAGAAAAGAAAAGAGTTCATCCAGTTCAACCATAAAAAAAAAAAAAAAGAAAAAGTATAATCCTATAGCCACAGTTGAAGGCAAAAAACCCAGCAAAGCATGATCCAATTTGCTTCTGCAGGGGAAAAAAATTCCTTTCTGATCCCTCGAGAGGCAATTGGATATTCCCTGGATCAACTTTACCTATAAATGTTAGTATCCAGTTAAATTTTGTGTATCCAAAAGAGAATCCAGGACTTTTTTAAAACAATCTGAGCTGGCCAGAACCAGCTCTTGAGGGAGTCTTTTCCACATTTTCACAGCTCTTACTGTGAAGAAACCTTTCCTTATTTCTAAATTTCTTTTCCTCCAGACGTAAAGAGTGCCCCCTTGTCCTCTGTGATGACCTCAGGGTGAATAACTCTACACCGAGTTCACTATATGAACCACTGATGTATTTATACATGTTGATCATATCCCCCCTTATGTATTATACATGGAGATCATATCCCCCCTTATGTATTATACATGGAGATCATATCCCCCCTTATGTATTATACATGGCGATCATATCCCCCCCTTATGTATTATACATGGTGATCATATCCCCCCCTTATGTATTATACATGGTGATCATATCCCCTCTTATGTATTATACATGGTGATCATATCCCCCCTTATGTATTATACATGGTGATCATATCCCCCTTATGTATTATACATGGAGATCATATCCCCCCTTATGTATTATACATGGAGATCATATCCCCCTTATGTATTATACATGGAGATCATATCCCCCCTTATGTATTATACATGTTGATCATATCCTCCCTTATGTATTATACATGGAGATCATATTCCCCCTTATGTATTATACATGTTGATCATATCCTCCCTTATGTATTATACATGGAGATCATATCCCCCTTATGTATTATACATGGAGATCATATCCCCCCTTATGTATTATACATGGAGATCATATCCCCCCTTATGTATTATACATGGTGATCATATCCCCCCTTAATCTCCTCTTCTCAAGAGAGAATAAATTCAGTTCCTCTAATCTTTCCTCATAGCTGATCTCCTCCATGCCTCTTATCAGTTTGGTTGCCCTTCTCTGTACTTTCTCCAGTTCCCCAATGTTCTTTTTGTGAATTGGTGCCCAAAACTGAACTTCATATTCCAGATGAGGTGTTACTAATGATTTGTACCGGGGTAATATGATATCTCTCTCTGGAGTCTATACCTCTATTAATACAAGATCCTTTAGATCTCAGATCAGCTAGAGTATTTAATGCAAGGGTCAGCCTGATTTAACACAGATGTAATGGATTGTTTAGATTTGTCCTCATGTCACATACAGTGCTGTAAAAAAGTTTTTTTCCCCCTTCCAGATTTTTTTTTTTGCATATTTGTCTCACTTAAGTGATTCAGATCATCAAACAAATTTTAATATTACACAAAGATAACCCGAGTAAATACAAAATGCATTTTTTAAAACAATGATTTCATTTATTAGGGGAAAAAAGCTGTCTAAACCTGCCTGGCCTTATGTGAAAAAGTAAATGCCTCCTAAACCTAATCACTGGTTGTGCCACCCATGGTGGCAACACCTGCAATCAAACATTTGCAATAACTGGCAATGAGTCTTTCACATCGCTGTGGAGGAATTTTGGCCCACTCTTTGCAGAATTGTTTTAATTCAGCCACATTGGAGGGTTTTCGAGCATGAATGGCCTGTTTAAGGTCATGCCACAGCATCTCAATTAGATATAAGTCCTGTGACAGGAGTGACTTTGGGGGGTGGGGGGACCTCTGTATCATCTCCCCAAATCATTATGTTTAACCCACCCTGTGCCTGTTTACGGGTACAGGGTGTGTATGTGAATGTCTGAGTCTTGTGTATAGTGTGTGTTCCTTTGTTCTCGGTCACATGGTTGTCCATTGCCTGTTTGCCATGTGCTACCCCCCATTGTGTTGTGTCTTCCTGTCCAGCAAACTATTATGGGATGTACTGTTTGTGTATTGGGGTGGGGGTTGGTCAATGTCCTTTGCCATGTGCTTCGTCCCATTGTTCTGTGTCTTGGTGGGATGGGGAGGGGTGATGATGTATTTCCTGTTCTTGGTTGTGTTTCCCCGCCCTCTGTATATATCCTGTGTTTTGTGTTAAAATAAACTGAGTTGGCTTCCTGTTTTAAGAAGATCTGGGTGCTGTCTTTTTCCTGAGGGATTTCAAGGGTGTGGTCTGTGGATGGTGTTCGGACAGGGGAAGCTGTGGTATAACGGAAAAACTCAGTGCGGTCTGGGTTCCGGTTCCCTTACAAGTCCGGACTTTGACTAGGTCTTTCCAAAACCTCAATTTTCTTTTCTTTGAGGCTTTCAGAGAAGGACTTTCTGGTGTGTTTCGGATCATTGTTGTGCTGCATAACTCAAGTGCACTTGAGGTCATGAACTGATGGCCGGCCATTCTCCTTCAGGATTTTCTGAGCCCAGGATTCATGGTTCCATCATTTATGGCAAGTCGTTCAGGTCCTGAAGCTGCAAAGCAGCCCCAGACTATCACACTACCACCACCATGTTTGACTGCTGGGATGATGTTCTTTCTATGAAATGCTGTGTTGGTTTTTAGATGTAACCGGATGCATACCTTCCAAAACTTTACATTTTTGTCTCATTAATCCATAGAATATTTACCCAAAAGCCTTGGAGATAATCAAGATGTTTGGAAAATGTGAGAGAAGCCTTTGTGTTCTTTTTTGGTCAGCAGTGGCTTTCGCCTTGGAACTCTCCCATGGCTGCCATTTTTGCCCAGTCTCTATCTTATTGTTGAATCATGAACAATGACCTTAACTGAGGCAAGTGAGGCCTGCAGTTCTTTACATGTTCTTCTGGGTTCTTTTATGACCTCCTGGATGAGTCGTCGTTGTGCTCTTGGATTAAATTTGGTAGGCTGGCCACTCCTGGCAAGGGTCACTACTATTCCAAGCTTCTCCATTTGTGGATAATGGCTCTCACCATGGTTTGTTGGAGTTCCAAAGCCTTCGAAAATACTTTGCAACCCTTTCCAGACTGATACATGTCAATTACTTTGTTTCTCATCTGTTCTTGAATTTCTTTAGATTGCGGCATGTTGCTTTTTGAGATTTTTTAACATGCTTCACTTTGTTAGACAGCTTCTATTTGAGTGATTTCTTGAGTCAACAAATCTGGAAGTAATCAGGCCTGCATGTGGCAAGTAAAATTTAACTCAGCTTTCCAAAACTTGTGGTATGATTTAGCAAGGTGTGTGTGGGGGGGGGGGGGACAATTTCTTTTTCACATAGGGCCAGGCAGATTTGGATAGCCTTTTTCCCTTAATGAATAAAATAATCATTTAAAATCTGCATTTTGTATTTACTATATATTTGTATAGTATTAAAATTTGTTTGATGATCTGAACCTTAGATTGTTGATTCTCCAACCAGGAGCCTCGAGGTCCTTAATATTAATTTGATGATCCAGGAGCACCTAACCCCAGCACAATAGCAAACCAAATAAAAAATGATTAGTTATGGACTCAACCAGGATATTGGGTTTGTTTTTGTATATGGTTATATTAAATAATGTATAATAAATAGAAGGGCTGGTGGTCAAAGGCACTAAAGGGAACACACTCTGCATCATGTATATGTATATATCTGCCACTCAAAAAAGGTCACCATGGATGGAAAAGTAGTTGGAATCCCACGTGTAAGTGTATGTAATAATAGCAGTCAGACATCACTAATGTGATCAATCACTGTTTTTGGTAGAAATGATATTTCTACATGGCAAATAATTTACTAGCAGGTGTAGTAGAGTAATAGAAATCCAACAGACCCAACGGTCATGACATGCATGCTGCCGATTCTGTGTAATTGAATCACTAATTGAAAGGGGCATGTTCAAAATAATAAAGAAGTGCAGAAAATGATAGGCTGCTCAGCTAAAATGATCGCAAATGCTTTAAAATGGCAACCAAAACCTGAAAGACATGGAAGAAAGCGAAAAACTACCATTCAAATGGATAGAAGAATAGCCAAAACGGAAAGGACTCAGCCAACAATCAGCTCCAGGAAGATCAAAGAAGGTGTAAAGTTACCTGTGAGTACTGTTACAATTAGAAGACGCCTATGTGAAGCCAAGCTATCTGCAAGAAGCCCCCGCAAAGTCCCACTGTTGAAAAAAAGACGTGCGCTGAAGAGGTTACAATTTGCCAAAGAGCACATTGACTGGCCTAAAGAGAAATGGCGCAACATTTTGTGGACTGATGAAAGTAAGATTGTTCTTTTTGGGTCTAGTGGCCGGAGACAGTTTGTCAGACGGCCCCCAAACACTGAATTCAAGCCACAGTACACTGTGAAGACCGTGAAGCATGGTGGTGCAAGCATCATGATATGGGGATGTTTCTCATACTATGGTGTTGAGCCTATTTATCGCATACCAGGGATCATGGATCAGCTTTAATACATCAGAATACTTGAAGAGGTCATGCTGCCTTATGCTGAAGAGGAAATGCCCTTGAAATGGGTGTTCCAACAAGACAACGACCCCAAACACACCAGTAAACGTGCAACATCTTGGTTCCAGACCAACAAGATGGACGTTATGGAGTGCAAGGCCCAATCCCCGGATCTTAATCCAATAGAAAACTTGTGGGGTGACATCAAAAATGCCGTTTCTGAGGCAAAACCAAGAAATAGAGAAGAACTGTGGAATGTAGTCCAATCATCCTGGGCTGGAATACCTGATCACAGGGGCCAGAAGTTGGGTGACTCCATGCAACACAGATGTACAGCAGTTCTCAGAAACAGTGCTTATACAACCAAATATTCATTAAGTGATTCAAAGGAAAGCAAAATCTTCAAACATTTTTCAGTTTATATAGTGAATGTTTGAGTTTGCAAAGAAGAATACAAACACTGCTATTTTTTTGAACAGTCTAATATTCACTTTTCTTCAATTTTTTTAGAGGAACAACACAAATTTGATCTATTTTTCTTCATGTTTTGATTTGGAATAGAATGTGTAGTGTTCCCAATGCATTTATGTGTATGAAAATAAAAGCTATTAGAAGGATTTTGAGCTTTATTCACTTTTTTCAATACACTGCTATTATTTTGAACACAACCGTATACATATACATGATGCAGAGTGTGTTCCCATTAGAGAGGATTGTAAACGATCAAGCTTTGGAACCTTATGCATTGAGCAATATATTTTCTCTAGAGGAAGTTATCAAATGTCATCAACTTTCTTATCTATTGATTTGATGGGCACCCTCCTAACAATGGGGGATACTATTTGAGACCTGTGGAGTGTGGTGTTATTTTTTGTTGTTTTTAGACATGTCTTTGTCTTATATAGGAATCGTTGTGTGCCTTTGACCACCAGCCCTTCTATTTATTATTCATTATTTAATATAATCATATACATAAACAAACCCAATATCCTGGTTGAGTCCATAACTAATCGGTTTTTGTTTGGTTTGCCACCTTAGATTGTTGTCTTTAACCTCCACAGCCATATGGTGCAGTGTATTTTTAACTGCACTAACATGTTGATCTGTTTTGGAGATCATATGTCTAATTTTGTGTACATGTTGTTTAAAGCTGGAAAACATTTTCAAAACATGAGGTAAGGAAGGCTGGGCAGTGTTGTTTGGCCTCCATGATTTGTGATTGGGGGTCAAGGGACAGCTTTGTGTCCATAGAGGATAAGGACCTGTAGAGGGTGAATGAAGGCTTGTTAACGGTCTGGAGAGACTCATTAGTTTGCAATTCTATTCATAAATGCTGATGCAAGACTCGTCCACCTTCCTGATCACTCAGTGACCACTTTCCCTGTCAAACACTACACTGGTTCAAAATACTAACAGACAATGCCATCCACAATCCTGCCCCAAGCTACATCCCCAACCTTGTCTCAAAATATCACCAAAACCATCCTCTTCATTCCTAGAAGACCACCTACTCTCTAGCTACCAAGTCACCTCCAGGACTTTTCCAAAGCCTCTCCCTCTTTCTGGAACTCCCTAACCCAATCTGCTCCTACTTTGTCTACTTTTGAAAACTCACCTCCTCAGGGAAGTCTATGCCTTCTCTAACAACTTTACTTCTACTTTTTCCATCAGCTCATCCGCCTTCAGTTATTACCTTTTGTATTACTTGGCGCTCTCTTTGTAAGCTCTTAGGAGCAGGGACCTCATAATCTCTTTCATTGAACTGTATTGTCACTGTATTTTCTTCCTTTCCTTTGTAAACATCTAAACAAACTGTTGGCGCTACATAGAAACTGTATAATAATAGTATTGGAAGTCCCACCATGGGGAGCCACAATACAATCTTGGCAGCTGTATTAATGAGTCTTTTGCCTGAGCTTTTTGCAGAGGAATGGCCCATATTGACCATCCTGAATGTTTTGTCAAGCACCAGAGAATAGGCAGGCAGAATGGAAGCTGGATTTGGGTACCAAGAGTGGATGGATCACAGGCATGATTATGACAGATCTCAGGTTAAGAGCTGCTCACATTTTAGAAGTTGAACCTGCCCCCTGGTAAGCCTTACAATAATGGTTATTAAAAAACTTGTATTGTTGTCTATATATAAAGAGGGCTAACACAGTACCACATTCTAAATTATTACCAGATGGCCAAAAAAAAGAAAAGAAAAGAAAACAAAATGAGGACTTTACAGGTACCAAAGTAGATTACACACTACATAAAATTACAAAAGGTTTATTTGTATAACATCACAGGATTGTAAAATACTGAACAGTAATGTAGCATAAGTACATTGCAAATGCACCTGTCTGTTCCAGAGATACAAGGTGCTTGACATCAATAACAAACTAATATAGTCTTGCCATTTTTTTCTATACTAAACATGTACATTGAAATACAAGAAATTGTAGCAAATGGTGGAGCATCTTTCCACTTCTCGACGTGTTTCACAGAATATCTCTGCTTCCTCAGGATGGAACAGTATCACACTATACATAATAAGAGAACTTAGAATGTGATGCATCTTTTATTTGGGCTTTTCTGGGTAATAGTGCTTTGCCATTTTTGAATCACAAGTAAGTTATGACTTTACTTCAGAAAGTACCCATTAGTGGGAAGATACTCTTTTCTGTAGCCCTACTCTTTACTTTGTTGCCTACCTGCTAACTGATACCTGGCAATCCTTATTAGAACCCAGAGTTGGCGAGGGTGGATCTATGTTTTCCTTCTCTGGTGCTTTTGTCCTTTTGTCCCTGTGTCCGCCCAGGGAGTGGCTTTGCCCCTTTTATTGGCTACCACACATATCTGGACTACTGCATGAGAATGTATTAAGTATGACATGTAGAAGGAACATATCTATTATGTCACATTTACATATTTACAATTGACCATAAATGGCTTTATGTTTCTAATCAAGCTATCTTACTTTGTAAAGCACATTTCTCAACCTTTTCAACACAGAGGAACCCTTGAAATAAGTTTCTAGTTTCAGGAAAGTCTCAGTACATTAGTGTGATGGTAAGTGACACTTGTGGTCATTGAGAAGAATTATCCCCTTACAGATAGATAAAAAGATTGATGATGTCAGTGGTAATTTGAGAGGAAGAAACTGCTCATTGCTCAAAGAACCCCTAGCAAACTTTGGAGGAACCCTAGTTGAGAAACCTTGATATAGAGTGTGATACTGTTCCATCCCGAGGAAGCAGAGGTATACCATGAAATGTGTTGAGAACTGAATGGACACTTTGCTATTTGCTACAATTTCTTTCATTTCAATAGAAACAATTGAGTACTGTCCGTGATACTTTTTTTATTTGCACTAACATACAATTTTGAGGACAAGCTTTCGGGGTATGTCCCCTTCTTCAAGGTCTAAGCAGTACTGCTTAGACCTTGAAGAAGGGGACATACCCCGAAAGCTTGTCCTCAAAATTGTATGTTAGTGCAAATAAAAAAGTATCACGGACAGTACTCAATTGTTTCTGTCGCAAATGCACTAATACGGCTACAATCACCTCAAGCAAAATTGCATTTCAATAGAAATGTTTGGAATAAAAAAATCTACAAGAATATATCAGGGTGTTAATAGTGTTAATGGGCATGTTTGAATTAATTTACATACATGTGCTACAATACTCTGCGGTATTTTAGGATCCTGTGGTCCATTGGTTCCTAATGTTATACTAATAAATGTTTTGTAATTTTATGTTCCATTAGTTCTTAAAACATAAAGGAACAATAAAGTTTATAAGAATACAATGAGACAACAAGATGCAAGTTGTATTGGTACAAACATCAGTAACCAGGAAGATGTGAAATAAACAATCTTGTAGGCCGCAGAAAAAAATTAATGATGCTAGCAAAATCGTAGGCATATAGGCACCAATACCAATTAGAGGTAGAGTTGCTACATCTTGTTGGAGCAGAAGGAAAGGAAGGGGTGGTAGGGGAAGGGAGGGGAAGATCGAGTTGGTCTTTTGTAATTGTACATAGTGTGTGGGTCTCCTTGGATATCTGTAAACAGGGCCGGTGCTAGACTATTTTACACCCTAGGCAAGACCAGCTACTTGCCCACCCCCCCCCCCCCCCCCACCTAAAAAAAAAAAAACATTAAAAACGGTAGAAAATCTTAAATCAATAAAACATGAAACTGCTAAATTTCTTCTAATGTGCAACAATAAGTGCCATAAGATGCCACAAGCACCAATATTAAAGACAAAATCAATGTCATGGATGGACTGTATCTGTGGCTGGCAGTGGCGGGGTGACAGTTGTAGTGAGAGGAGGAGGATGGATCCACACTGACAGATCCCAGGCTGGAATATCCCAAGCAATAGGGGGAGATAAAATACTGTGACAGCAGGCAGCTGAACTTAGTGATCCCACACAGTGATAGATCCAACACCATACACCACCACCAACACTGACACAGATCAGCAGGCCCAGCAGGCACTAGAAGAACAGGCTGTGGGATCATGATGTCTTCACTCACTGACACATTGCACACGTGATGGATGGCCGGCTGGGTCACACTCACACAGACACGAGACATCAGAGTCAGACATTACCTTCCTCCGCAGGTGCAGCTCCGCCTCTGCTGATGAAAGGGAAGAGAAGGGCTGGAACTCCACAGTGATCAGCAGCTGCCAGCCGGCTTGCAGTAAAGGACTGAGTCTGAGAGGAACAGCTGTTACACTGGCCCCAGACACCCGGCATCTTCCTAAATCCTTTTTTCCTCCCCTCTGCTGCCCCTCCCCTGAAGGATCATTCGTGGTGGCATCCCACATAGAGAGAGTGCTGGCCTTGGCTGCACCCAGGCGTTCCTAGGTGGCAGTGCGCGCTAGGTGGCTGCCTATTTTGCCACGTGGAAGCACCAGTCCTGTCTGTAAACAACTCAAGGTTTTTTTTGCGTTTTGAGTTGTTGTCTTGAGCTGTTGATCAATGTAGACGGGAGATCAGTTCCATGTTGCTCACTGCTCAAGGAACCCTTAGTAACCTCAGGAGAAACCCAAAACAAAAGCACCAAGGAAGGAAAACGCAAATCCACCCTGACCAACTTCAGGTCCTAATAAGGATTATCAGGTAAGTAGAGGTTACACAGAACCCTGGCAGAGAAAAGGTCAAAACTATGAGCTAGGGTTGTACATTAATAAAAGCTTTTACTAGCCATGGGGCTTCCTTATGGGGCAAGGGAGCTTGGCTGGCAGTATTTCAGTATCAGGTGATCACTTTATTAAATGCATCTTATTTCACACACTTCTCCTAAGCACGGGTCACATGAAGGATCTTCGCTATCTACAATCAACCTGGCCCCATCCCATTAGCTCCATTCAGCACCCAGATAAACTGAACACCACACGGGATCTGAAGATCTACAAAGCAGGTTTATAAAAAGTCTATCTCCCCCCAGATCTGAATCTTCAATCTCCTTCATTCACACAGCCTTTGCTGCAGAATATTTGCCATTGCCATGGAAACCTTATAGAGATCAGTAGAACAGGGGTGGGGGGTGAACAAGCATAGAAAAGAGCTTACCTGATTGTGACGTCCGTCTCCAGGCCGTCTCCTTCATTCTCAATCGTTTTTTCAAACGACATCTTGGTATTTTCTGGTGCCAGCTGTTTGGAAATGAGAGCAAAGACATCATTACACGGAAAAATCTTAGAATTTTAACATTGCTGAAGAATGAGGAGATTTTTACTGGCTTAGGGCTAAGCTACACCGGCGATTTTAATCTCTTGCTATGGAATGGTTTAACCATTAGCTGGCTGCCACTTTATTAGATTCGAGATACAAGGGAGATCACTATAGATTAATCACCAAGAGTAGTAATTGGTTGCCAAACCAACATACCATATGGCTCCCCTATTGACTAAAGCTGGCTATACACTAGTAAACTTTCAAATACTGGTATAAAAATTCTCAGAACATTCAATGACTTTAAGAATGTCGCTCGAAAATACTTCAAAATTTAATTTGCTTTTAACATCCAACCTTGGAATGAATGGACTTTCACAAGCGAAAACCACTGTTTCACTGTTAGAAATTCATTCACTCGAGAAAAATGTTATATCTTGTATATTTTGTCATTGCAGCTGAAAATGAACATCAATTTGACCCCGCTAACGATTAGAAAATTGAACGAACATTGTTAAAATAAAAAAATTCAAAGGCATTCTATCAGAATATGGCCAGCTTTAGCTAGACAAGTATACACAAGTGCATGTAGTAGCATCAAGCTTGCATGATCGCATTATGCTCTAGTCATATGTGATTGCTGGCTACAAGATGCTGCTTGTGCTATTTGTGGAGCTTACTCCACAGGGGGAAATTTATTAAATAATCAGCGGTCAACAAACAAGAAAAGGATTTCTCAAGGTACCGTACAAAAATCAAAAAAATCCATGATTAAAATCTATTTTTTTAATACAACCATCAAGATTAAAAGACAAGCCATTAACAGGTTATGTCAATGGTACTAATGACAATTAGTAATGCGATGGCCTGTCTTGGGATCTATAGAACAGAAGCAGGTATACAGAAGCAGCTAAAAAAATAAACAATTGTTATACTTTAAGAAAAGTTAATTTTTGTTTAATTCAGAATTAAATGTGTGTTGACTGCATATTACAAATAGATTATACTGTGATAATGGAATATGGGTATAGAAGATACACAGATATCATGTTGAGTAAACAATACCACATTATGACTTTTTTAAACTTACCATTGGTGACCCCCTGTGCCCAATCAGCAGAGGTTTGGCCCCAAGTGTCCCCTCCTGTCTGATGCAGGGTGAGTACATTCCAAGAGGGATAAAATACAGAAACAATAACACAGCGAGATATGGACCTGCTATAATCAGCTGGGAACCTGAAAACAAACACACATAAGACTGATTTACTGAAGGAGAAGGACAAGTGCAAGAATAAATTCACAGTTGGGTTCTACTGTGACAGCCATACATTTGCAATCAATAAATATCAACTTACTCCTTACCTTTGCATTACTTACTACTGACCCCTAAACTCTGCTTTACCTATCACTGACCTCTGACCTCTGCGCTACATTCTCCTGACCTCTGAACTTTGCGTTATATACTACTGAACCCTGAACTCTGCTTTACTTATCACTGACCTCTGTGCTACATTCTCCTGACCTCTCAACTTTGCGTTATATACTACTGAACCCTGAACTCTGCATTATTTACTCCTGACCTCTGCTTTACTTACTGACCCCTGAACGCTGTGTTACTCCAGACTGCAGTAACAATATGTACTGGAGGGGATTACTTGGTACATTTTGGATAGTACCAACCATCTTGTCACTCCAGCACCCCATATGATTGATATACGAATTAAAAAAAAATTTAAATTCTCTTTACCTGGGGCATGGACAGAAAGTAAAAGAAAATCTCCCTAATTGGGTCATAGACAGAGCTAAAACCCCCAAAATAATGCTAACTCCTCTCCACTCTAACCAAAAAAAATTAATTTGGCTGGATTTAGGCTGGCCATCAGTAACCATACTGGTATAGTAGTAGATGACCACTGACTATATATGCCTGGAAATGTTCTTCAAAATACATCTCTGAGGACCATCATGGTAAAAAAGCAATATTAACCTAAGACTTATTTAAAGCCCGGGGGCTAAGTTGCCCTGGTTTAAGAAACAAAAAACAATCAGGAACTTTTCCCTCGCAATTGTTATTTGCTGCAAGATGTCTTGTCCCCAAAAGAGTAGAGACTGTAGGTGCAGTGTCATGGCCCCACCCGTGAGGATAATGCCCAAAGCTCACAATGAATCATTGAGGGCCTCAAGGGGACAGTAGGGCCAATGGAGAGGGGAAGCACATAATTGTGCTTTAATAACACTGATCTCAATCAAGTGTAATGCCTGCAGAGTACAGAAACCCAGAGCAACCAAACAGCTATCAATGTGCTGAAAATAATTAATTGAATGATGAATGAAGGTTCATTACTTGCACATCACCATTAAAAGACGTATGAATCAGTTCTGAGCTAAACATTAAAAAAAATTTTTGTACATTACCCACATATGATCTATGAGGACAAGTGCCTTTGAAAGGATTGCTTCAAGGCTTAACACATACGTGCCGTATTTGCCTAAGATCAGCAAATGTATTTTTAGCAGTAAAACAAAGGCGCCATTTCTCACCCTAAATGTCACTGGTTCTGAGCCTCGAGCAAGAGACAACTGCCGAATATTTGAATATTGTTATCATTCTACAAAGCGAATGCCAAAATACTGAACCAGCCTGAAGGTTTCAGGATATCTACAAGACAGTCTTGTATTGTAGCCTCCATTATACAAATGCTACTTCGCCATGCTTCAGTCAAAGACAAATTTTTAGTATTTAAAGGGAGTCTCTAGGCTCAGTGAAAGGGTAATGGCTCAACATTTGTGGATTCTAGTCTGGCATATGAGTGATGACCAATGAAGAGCAAATGTGATACCTTTTCTCCCAAGTGCTCCAGGTGGGTGACTGATCTCTACAACAATATTTCTTGAACTATGGGTTGGGGGCCAAACTGGGTCACAGACATGTTTGTGGTGGGTCGCTGTAGTAACTGTTGCCTACATAGTGCAAAAATCAATGAAGAGTAATATAATGTGCTTTGTTTATCTATTAAACCCTGGATCAGCCTTTCTCAAACTTTTTACTCCTGAGGAAATAATATTCAGGCTCTTGGGCAAACCCCCACTGAAAAGGATTATATCTACAGCTCAGGATACATTGGCATGGCCAATAATATAAAGAACATTTTGAATAATAAAATATGTAGTATGCCTAGCATTTTTCACACCCAGGGCAAATAATTTGTTACCAACCTTCCACAAAGGTATTTTCAATAATATACACAAAATTAATAATAACCTCAGAAAAGAAAGGCAATTAGTGGAAATTGTGGTACTTTCTTGAATTACCATTGTAGAAGTGACCCCTTACGTTGGTGGTTAGTGGAAAATTGCCCCTTGCATTGGTGGCCAGTGTACTTGGGAGAACAATTCACCACTGTTTACTGCTCAAAGAACCCCTAGCAATCTCAGGAGGAACCATCAAGTTGAAACTCGGTTGAGAAACACTGCTCTAGACCAGCCATTCTCAATCAGGGTTCCATGGAACCTTAGAGTTCATCCAGGGGTTGTTAGGAGTTTCTTGAAATTTGGCTGATTGACCTTCCATCTGATGGTGCCTGCATAGTTCCAGAGCCAAAGCCACTTAGTAGAGCCAGCAGCATGACACCAATTATGTTTTTAGCTGTATGTAAGGGAGGCATTCTGACCACTACTCAAAGAGTTCCATTCTTCCTGCTGACCACCAGTGTAACAATGTAAGGGGTATTTTTCTGTTGACCAACCCCCTAATGGATTGATTTTAGATAGGGTTCCCTAAGAACTTAAATCTATTTTTGGGATTCCTCTGGGGTAAAAAGGTTGAAAAAAGCTACTCTAGACTGTGGCCTAAATAGGGACAGGAATGTTATGTGCCACTATGATTTTATTTCTGACCTCTGACATTAAAACCAATTTCTACTCAAACCTTTGATTAGAGGTATATAGACATTTCCAGAGGGCTCTCATTCTAACTGACGTAGCAAGTGTGCCCAGATGTCTTTACTCCTAGTCAATTACAAGTGTATGAAAACCCTAACAATAAACCTCTCCTACAGTGCCTTGCAAAAGTATTCATACCCCTTGCAATTTTCCACATTTTGTCATGTTACAACCAAAAACGTAAATGTATTTTATTGGGATACAGCTGTTTCAGACTTTTTTGGCCATTATCAGTGCAGTGAATGGAAACCATGATTTCTATAGAATGGACCGTGGAACCCAATGGGGATGATTTACTAAAGGAAAATAGACTATGCACTTTGCAAGTGCAGTTGCTCTAAAGTTTAGTAAATAAAGTAAAGCTTCACTTTACATAGAATACCCTATCACATGTAAGGAAACTAAAAAAATGGCATTTTGTCTTTCACACGATTGGACAATGGAAGTCAGCAGAGCTTCCTCTCATTAATAAAAGAGAGATCTTAGCGCGCTAATGGCTAATGTCCATATTTCCAATAAAGTCTATGGCCAATAACAGCTTCAGATAGCAGCCATCTCAGAGTAAGCCAGTTCTGTATGCAAAGGAAAAGGAAAAAGAGAGGAGTCTTCGGAGTGCAGTATGTAAAAGAAGTTTAATGATCCACAATGTAAAAACTCACATAATAGAGAAGTAAAACAAGCCCATCAGTAGACCGTTACTGTGTCCTGCAGGGGTCCGTATCGTGGGGAGCTGGCCGCTAGGGGAGATGACAAATCCCAGGTAGCTGGGGAGAGTGGAGGTCCCACAGTGTAGGATAAGCGTCAGGCAGAATCCCTGGAAGCTGGAGGCAGTCAGGAGTCCAGGGCTCTGTGGTCCGACCAGAACCAGAAGTGACCAGTGTGAACCGCAGCGGGGGTGAAAGTGACGCCATACAGGAAGAGAAGCAGCAAACTGAAAGGAGGACACAGGCTGCGCACTCGGAGCTAACTGCTCCTTCTACTGGCCAGTAACGGTCTACTGATGGGCTTGTTTTACTTCTCTATTATGTGAGTTTTTACATTGTGGATCATTAAACTTCTTTTACATACTGCACTCAGAAGGCGCCTCTCTTTTTCCTTTTCCTGGGCTTCCTCTCATTTACTTAGCTCTGGAGCAACTGCACTTGCAAAGTGCACAGTCTATTTGCCTTTAGTAAATCAACCCCAATGAGTTGTATATCTTTGCTTCCCTAGTAGATGGACATTTTAAAAGTACCTTCTACAGAGATAAGGATTGTACCTGGACTTTTTATCTCAATTACCCCAACAACACTCCTAATTCCTACTGTATCTTTATAGCCTAACCCTATAGAGCAGCGGTTCTCAACCTGGGGGTCGCGACCCCTTTGGGGGTCGAACGACCATTTCCCAGGGGTCGCCTAAGACCATCGGAAAACATATTTCCGATGGTCTTAGGAACCGAGACACCGCTGCTGTCTCCGGCGATGTGTGGGCGGGATGATATGCTGCCCCTGTCACCGCCTCCTCGTCGCTGATTGGCCACCGGAACTGTAGCTCAGGAGAGGCACACAGGCGGCCAATCACCGGCGAGAAGGTGGAGCTTGGAGAGGAGGAGCCGAGCGGCAGCGCGCGGAGATCGAAGAAGATTGAGGGAGCTGCAGGAACGAGTGAAGAGAGAGGCCAGAGAAGGAAGACAGCTGACAGGTAAGTGCAAATTTTGCTGCTGCAGCCAGGTATGCAGGCTGTAGATGGGAGAGGGAGAGAGCGAGCCCAGGCTGGAGCAGGAGTCAGCAAGGTAAGTATCATTAGTGTCAGTGGAAGGGATAGTGCCCCATCATTTGTGTCACTAATACCAACGATGGGGCACTATTCCTCCCCCCACTGACACCAACGATGGGGCACTATTCCTCCCCCCACTGACACCAACGATGGGGCACTATACCTACCCCCACTGACACCAACGATGAGACAGTATTCCTCCCCTCACTGACACCAACGATGGGGCACTATTCCCCCCCCCACTGACGCCAACGATGGGGCACTATTCCTCCCCCCACTGACGCCAACGATGGGGCACTATTCCTCCCCCCACTGACGCCAACGATGGGGCACTATTCCTCCCCCCACTGACGCCAACGATGGGGCACTATTCCTCCCCCCACTGACGCCAACGATGGGGCACTATTCCTCCCCCCACTGACGCCAACGATAGGGCACTATTCCTCCCCCCACTGACGCCAACGATGGGGCACTATTCCTCCCCCCACTGACGCCAACGATGGGGCACTATTCCTCCCCCCACTGACGCCAACGATGGGGCACTATTCCTCCCCCCACTGACGCCAACGATGGGGCACTATTCCTCCCCCCACTGACGCCAACGATGGGGCACTATTCCTCCCCCCACTGACGCCAACGATGGGGCACTATTCCTCCCCCCACTGACGCCAACGATGGGGCACTATTCCTCCCCCCACTGACGCCAACGATGGGGCACTATTCCTCCCCCCACTGACGCCAACGATGAAGCACTATTCCTCCCCCCACTGACGCCAACGATGGGGCACTATTCCTCCCCCCACTGACGCCAACGATGGGGCACTATTCCTCCCCCCACTGACGCCAACGATGGGGCACTATTCCTCCCCCCACTGACGCCAACGATGGGGCACTATTCCTCCCCCCACTGACGCCAACGATGGGGCACTATTCCTCCCCCCACTGACGCCAACGATGGGGCACTATTCCTCCCCCCACTGACGCCAACGATGGGGCACTATTCCTCCCCCCACTGACGCCAACGATGGGGCACTATTCCTCCCCCCACTGACGCCAACGATGGGGCACTATTCCTCCCCCCACTGACGCCAACGATGGGGCACTATTCCTCCCCCCACTGACGCCAACGATGGGGCACTATTCCTCCCCCCACTGACGCCAACGATGGGGCACTATTCCTCCCCCCACTGACGCCAACGATGGGGCACTATTCCTCCCCCCACTGACGCCAACGATGGGGCACTATTCCTCCCCCCACTGACGCCAACGATGGGGCACTATTCCTCCCCCCACTGACGCCAACGATGAAGCACTATTCCTCCCCCCACTGACGCCAACGATGGGGCACTATTCCTCCCCCCACTGACGCCAACGATGGGGCACTATTCCTCCCCCCACTGACGCCAACGATGGGGCACTATTCCTCCCCCCACTGACGCCAACGATGGGGCACTATTCCTCCCCCCACTGACGCCAACGATGGGGCACTATTCCTCCCCCCACTGACGCCAACGATGGGGCACTATTCCTCCCCCCACTGACGCCAACGATGGGGCACTATTCCTCCCCCCACTGACGCCAACGATGGGGCACTATTCCTCCCCCCACTGACGCCAACGATGGGGCACTATTCCTCCCCCCACTGACGCCAACGATGGGGCACTATTCCTCCCCCCACTGACGCCAACGATGGGGCACTATTCCTCCCCCCACTGACGCCAACGATGGGGCACTATTCCTCCCCCCACTGACGCCAACGATGGGGCACTATTCATCCCACTGACATCAGTGATGGGGCGCTAGTCCTCCCACTGCAAAATTACAGTTATGAAGTAGCAACGAAAATAATTTTATGGTTGGGGGTCACCACAACATGAGGAACTGTATTAAGGGGTCGCGGCATTAGAAAGGTTGAGAACCACTGCTATAGAGCAACCACAACTGTTCAACTCTGACTAAAAAAAAATAGTTGAGTTTTTTAATTATTTACTGCTCCACCTCCAATCAGAAAACACTTTGCATTCATTCAGAAAAAAGCAAAGCATCCTTTGAATGGCCCAGTACCTAGTGGCTGATTTTCTGTGTTCAGAATGCAGCTGGCCAGTTGCTTGGCATGGGACCCGGAAGCAAGTGTAGCGATGTCTACTTGAGTGACCTCCAGGGGCATCAGCCAGGTATAGTATATACATAGATATATAGGTCCAAGCTGAACCCTACATCAAAGTCATCATTGTTCAAGCGCCCAACAAACACCCCACCAAGACTCCAACCTCTATAACACCTTTCACCCAGAATTAGTTTCATCGTAGAGATTTTGATGAATCTATGATTAACCCCTTCCCGTTTAGACCCTGCATTCCTTTAATAGGGTGTATTGAGAAGGATTGGCTAATCACATGAACACTGTAATTGGCTGTCACAGCGGTCACATGATTGGGACCCAGTCATGAGACTCCCAATAATTAGTACAGTCCTAGGGCTATCTTTAGCAGCTTTGTCACTGTGCTTGGAACATGATCTACAGCTCATAGATGCAAGGATGCATGGGCATTAAAGCCCACCCTCTCGCCCGCCACATATACACTTTGTTGCCAAAAGTATTGGGACACCTGCCTTTACACACACATGAACTTTAATGGCATCCCAGTTGTAGTCCATAGGGTTCAATATTGAGTTGGCCCCGCCCTTTGCAGCTATAACAGCTTCAACTCTTCTGGGAAGGCCGTCCACAAGGTTTAGGAGGGTGTCTATGGGAAGGTTTGACCATTCTTCCAGAAGTGCATCTGTGAGGTCAGGCACTGATGTCGGGGGAGGAGGTCTGGCTCGCAGTCTCTGCTCTAATTCATCCCAAAGGTGTTCTATCAGGTTAAAGTTAGGACAGTCAAATCGCTCAACCGCAAACTTGGTCATCCATGTCTTTATGGACCTTTCTTTGTGCACTGGATGTTGGAACAGGAAGGGGCCATCCCCAAACTCTTCGCACAAAGTTGGGAGCATGAAATTGTCCAAAATGTCCTGGTATGTTGACGCCTTAGGAGTTCCCTTCACTGGATCTAAGGGGCCAAGCCCAACCCCTGAAAAACAACCCCCCACCATAATCCCCCCTCCACCAAACTTTACACTTGGCACAATGCAGTCAGGCAAGTACCATTCTCCTGGCAACCACCAAACCCAGACATGTCCATCAGACTGCCAGACAGAGAACTGTGATTAGTCACTCCAGAGAACATGTCTCCACTGCTCTAGAGTCCAGTGGCGGCGTGCTTTACACCACTGCATCCGCCGCTTTGCATTGCACTTGGTGATGTGAAGCTTTGACTCAGACAGGTAGCGATTTCTGCGCACTGTGCGCTTCAGCATGCGCTGACCACGCTCTGTCATGTTACGTGGCCTCCCACTTGGTGGCTGAGTTGCTGTTGTTCCCAGTTGCTTCCACTTTGTTATAATACCACTAACAGTTGACGTGGAATATTTAGTAGCCAGGAAATGTCACGGATGGACTTATTGCACAGGTGGCAACCTATCACGGGACCACGCTTGGAGTCACTGAGCTCCTGAGAAGCGACCCATTCTTTCACAAATGTTTGTAGAAGCAGTCTGCATGCCTAGGGGATGATTTTATACACCTGTGGCCATGGAGGTGATTGGAACACCTGAATCCAATGACTTGGAGGGCGGGCCCAATACGTTTGGCAATGTAGTGTATGTGTTATATGGGGAGCAAGAGGTTAAGCCCATTCTGAGTGAATTGGGTAAGAGAGAATGAAGTCTTGGCTGGGTGCATGTTGTGTACCTGAACAATAAATCTATTTCGACTTTCATGAAGTTTAGTAAAAAATTATCTAAAATCTTTGATAACGTGGTCACAACATACATTTAGCAGACAGAACACCCTAGAAATCTCACCCCCCTGCTCTTGCACCTGGCAAACCAGGAATAGCCCAGAGATTGAAATAAGGTTCCAGGCATCTCCTATGTCCTTAGGCTGGGTGCATCTCCGATGAGATATTTGGAAGTGTTTTTATATTACAGCACTGGAGTTGATAAGACTTGATCTGATGACAATAAGTAAAGCCTCCCACTGAGTACTCACTTTTAGAAAGTGCAATGCAAGGCTCACAAACCTAAAAATCTTTGCGAAAATCTTTGCAATACATTTCAATTTTTTCACTGTTAAAGCAGAATTTCGCTTTAAAGCTCCCCACCCCCACCCCAAAAATGCTACTCCCTTGTTGTATTTTATACTTTGTTCATGCAAGATGGAGGGACTGTTATGGATGTTTTCCCACTTTCTGTACCATTACACTGTGAAAGAAGGGTGCTGCGGTCATGGTTCCTCAGGGGCGGGTCCTTGAAGCCCTGCCCTGCATTCATAGGATTCCCTCAGTCTTCAGGGTTGAATGACACTAGTGAACTAAGGACCTCTAGTGGCAGAAAAGAATTACTGCAGGACTGAGCTGGAGATAAGGTTACTATAACAGTTACAGCTTTTTTTGTTTTTTTATTGTAAATACATTTTTTCAAAATGCCTGGAGTTGGACCTATATGTGTTCATATTAATGATAGCCTTACTTATTTTATTCATCCGGACAAAATAAAGGGCCATCGGCCAGGACAGAAGGGTCATGCATGCCAGGGAGCCAATGTGCAGGTATGGAGCCGTCACCTACAAATAGGGAAACACAGAGGTAGTACCAAATACAAGAGAATACAAGAGAAATGATATGTATTAGCAGCCAACTGGATGTCAGCTTTCAGGTCTTAGAGAGGCAAAAGAGAATTTCTGACTAGATGCTATAGAGAAGTGCCAGTTGTGGGAGGATTGGGCCTTTGAATAGTAAGGTTACCCAAAACTGATACTTAAGTCATGGGTGAAATTTGGTGGGGCGAGTCAGTACCCAGATTCTTATACGTCTTAGATACTCAAGATCTCTCTGCCTGCTTTTGCTTCATGGCACTGCCTGTCAAACTCGCCCATTGAGTTCAATGGTGCCACACTGCAACCACGAGCCAAATGCTTGGCTTGCAGTTGCTGCGTGGTCCTGCAACGTAAAATTGCCATTCAGTAATTATAATACAAAAGTTAAAAACACATCTGTCAACAGCTGCTACACCGCAGTCTGAAAAGTGATTCACCGCGCATTGCTTTTTAGAGGGCGGTAAGCAGTAGCTCTCATGTGAAAGAAGCCTTAGTGAAATACAGTTGAAAGCAATTGTGTGTACCTGGAAGGAAAGGCGAACAGCGGACCATTCTTCACCCCACAAATTAGAAAGGGCAGCAAGAGCGGCAATAAATAACACAAGAACGACCAGCGTCCCAACCTGCCAGAGATAAGAGGGGTCAGTAGGACAACAAACCAATGGAATGACATGAAAACAAACTAACAAAAGGTGAGCCATACAGCAGCAACAGTGATACTATAACTGATTTATAGCTGACAAGTTACGACCACCTAAAACATGAAATTTGATAGGGACAATTGATGTAAGGGGACACCGTGATGGGACAATTGATATAAGGGGACACTGTGATGGGGACGTCTGATGTAAGGGGACACTGTGATGGGACAATTGATGTAAGGGGACACTGTGATGGGGACTTCTGATGTAAGGGGACACTGTGATGGGACAATTGATGTAAGGAGACACTGTCATGGGGACTTCTGATGTAAGGGGACACTGTGATGGGGACTTCTGATGTAAGAGGACACTGTGATGGAGACACCTTGTGTAAGGGGGGCACTGTGATTGGGACACCTGATGCAAGGGGACACTGTGATGGGACATCTGATGTAAGGGGACACTGTGATAGGAAATTTGATGTAAGGGGACACTGTGATGGGGACGCCTGGTGTAAGGGGGGCACTGTGATGGGACACCTGGTGTAAGGAGACACTGTGATGGGAAATCTGATGTAAGGAGACATTGTGATGGGACATCTGATGTAAGGGGACACTGTGATGGGACATCTGATGTAAGGGGACACTGTGATGGGAAATTTGATGTAAGGGGACACTGTGATGGGGACGCCTGGTGTAAGGGGGGAACTGTGATGGGACATCTGATGTAATGGGACACTGTGATGGGAAATCTGATGTAAGGGGACACTGTGATGGGAAATCTGATGTAAGGAGACACTGTGATGGGAAATCTGATGTGAGGGGACACTGATGGGAAATCTGATGTAAGGGGACACTGTGATGGGAAATCTGATGTAAGGAGACACTGTGATGGGAAATCTGATGTAAGGGGACACTGATGGGAAATCTGATGCAAGGGGACACTGTGATGGGACACCTGGTGTAAGGGGACACTGTGATGGGAAATCTGATGTAAGGGGACACTGTTATGGGACACCTGGTGTAAGGGGACACTGTGATGGGACACCTGGTGTAAGGGGACACTGTGATGGGACATCTGATGTAAGGAGACACTGTGATGGGGCACCTGGTGTAAGGGGACACTGTGATGGGACACCTGGTGTAAGGGGACACTGTGATGGGACACCTGATGTAAGGGGACACTGTGATGGGACACCTGGTGTAAGGGGACACTGTGATGGGAAATCTGATGTAAGGAGACACTGTGATGGGAAATCTGATGTAAGGGGACACTGTGTTGGGACATCTGATGTAAGGAGGCACTGTGATGGGACATCTGATGTAAGGGGACACTGTGATGGGACAATTGATGTAAGAGGACACTGTGATGGGAAATTTGATGTAAGGGGACACTGTGATGGGACACCTGGTGTAAGGGGGGCACTGTGATGGGAAATCTGATGTAAGGAGACACTGTGATGGGAAATCTGATGTAAGGAGACATTGTGATGGGACATCTGATGTAATGGGACACTGTGATGGGAAATCTGATGTAAGGAGACATTGTGATGGGACATCTGATGTAATGGGACACTGTGATGGGACACCTGGTATAAGGGGGGCACTGTGATGGGACATCTGATGTAAGGGGACACTGTGATGGGAAATCTGATGTAAGGGGGGCACTGTGATGGGAAATCTGATGTAAGGAGACACGGTGATGGGAAATTTGATGTAAGGGGGGCACTGTGATGGGACATCTAATGTAAGGAGACACTGTGATGGGACACCTGATGTAAGGGGACACTGTGATGGGAAATCTGATGTAAGGAGACACTGTGATGGGACATCTGATGTAAGGAGACACTGTGATGGGAAATCTGATGTAAGGGGACACTGTGATGGGAAATCTGATGTAAGGAGACACTGTGATGGGACATCTGATGTAAGGAGACACTGTGATGGGACACCTGATGTAAGGGGACACTGTGATGGGAAATCTGATGTAAGGAGACACGGTGATGGGAAATCTGATGTAAGGGGGACACTGTGATGGGGACGCCTGATGTAAGGGGGGCACTGTGATGGGACATCTGATGTAAGGGGACACTGTGATGGGAAATCTGATGTAAGGAGACACGGTGATGGGACATCTGATGTAAGGGGGGCACTGTGATGGGACATCTGATGTAAGGGGACACTGTGATGGGAAATCTGATGTAAGGAGACACTGTGATGGGACATCTGATGTAAAGGGACACTGTGATGGGAAATCTGATGTAAGGAGACACGGTGATGGGAAATCTGATGTATCGGGGACACTGTGATGGGAAATCTGATGTATCGGGGACACTGTGATGGGACATCTGATGTATCGGGGACACTGTGATGGGGACGCCTGATGTAAGGGGACACTGTGATGGGACATCTGATGTAAGGGGACACTGTGATTGGACATCTGATGTAAGGGGACACTCTGAGGGGGACAGTTGATATAAAGGGACACTGTGATGGGAACACGTGATGCAATGGGGCACTTTGATGAAGGCATCCCATAAAATGTCTGAACAAATACTTTCATGGGAAGATTACCAGAAATCACATTTCATTAAGGGCTAATTCACACTAGTGCATTGATCTGCATTTTAGCAAAGCTGTAAGGACACTTAAAAAACATAATAATCAAAAAAGCTTCACGAGCAATAAATATGCTATACTAATACTAAATACTACCGAAAGCAGCTCACACTAGCCACATACTCATAACATGTGCATCAATACAAAACATATAATCCGATCCATTGATGGTCAGAGCAGATGAGTGAAGAAATTTCTCTGTATTCCTGTCTTACAACACTGTTCGTTTTTTAAAAGGCGCTATATATCTGGAGCGATGTAGCACCTTTGATCTGTGAGTGGCCACTTTTATGTTTTAATAAAGCTGAGTGTTTTTAAGGATAAAGCACTATTGTGTTTCCTATCTTTTTCTATCATATACACTGCGTGGATGAGGAGAGATCAAGGGAGTGTTGATCTCTGGAGGAAGAGTCTAAACCCGGGGTATACCCAGGGGCGGACTGACCATTTGGAAACTCGGGCACTGCCCGAGGGCCCGGGGTCAGTAGGGGGCCCCATGAGATGCCCCTGGTACCTTTTTCATAGGCTTTTTTGAGTTTTGGCAAGGACACAGGGACCCTATGATCCCCTATTGCCCGGGGGCCCCATGAATTGTCAGTCCGCCCCTGGGTATACCTATCAGTTTATGTCCACTTCAAGGGGCGCATGCGTTGTGTGACCGAACATAACGTGAGGTCAGATATTCCAGGTGAGGGCACATCTGGTGATTCATGGTGGAGAATTAAGATGTATGAAGATATGAAGTGTTTTGACATTTAATCAAGTTGAATAAATCACTATTTAGAGACTTTGCTGTTTCAGTTGATGCATGTTCACTTGCATTGATTAATGTTCACCACAAAATTATTATTTTTTTGATATTTTGGTTTCTATTTGTTGTAAGGAAGAGCTGCGCTGTATTTTTATATGTTTTGTATTGAGACACCTAAAAAAAAACAATAGTTGTATGCATTTTAATGCAACGTAGGTCCGTGCTTGTAAAATGCAAGTAAAGAAAAAAAAGTTTGCTTTTCCATTCCTTCTCTAACCCACAGCATGTAATTTTACAGGAAATCCTGCTAAAGCAATGAATTTTAAATTGCTAAAATCAAAACATGCATTAACGCAAGTCAATGCGCATTAAAATACATCCATTTTCCCTGCATTTTATTGCAAGTCAATGTGAATTCAGCCTTAAAGTGAAACTTTTTTTTTTTTCATTTTGGATACAGAAAGCCTCTGTTAGATGATTTTGTGCCCCCCATTGGGGAGATTTACCTTCACTTCCTGTCCCATAGCCAAAACAGGATGTGAGGGACAATCCATGCAAACTAAGGGAAATTAAGGGAATCTTGGGGACCCCCAGGTCTCCAGAACTAGTGTACCGATTGGAAGATTTCCCCTCTATTACTTTTCTAGGGACAACCCAAAATTTGGGACTTTTAATTTTCGCTTTCAATGATAATGGTAAATAAGACAAATAAAGAGGATGAATCTCCCTAATGGGGACCGCGATAAAAACTGATGGGGGTTCTAATCCATCTACACCACCACGTTTCACAGTGGGGATGGTGTGTTCAGGGTGATGTGCAGTGTTAGTTTTCCACCACATATAGTGGTTTGCTTTTAGGCCAAAAAGCTCACTTTTGGTTTCATCTGACCAGAGCCCCTTCTTCCACATATTTGCTGTGTCCCCCACATGGCTTCTTGCAAAATGCAAACGGGACGTCTTATGGCTTTCTTTCAAAAATGGCTTTCTTCTTGCCACTCTTCCATAAAGGCCACATCTGTGGAGTGCACAACTAATAGTTGTCCTGTGTACAGATTCTCCCACCTGAGCTGTGGATCTCTGCAGCTCCTCCAGAGTTACCATGGACCTCTTGGCTGCTTCTCTGATTAATGCTCTCCTTTCCCGGCCTGTCAGTTTACGTGGACAGCCATGTCTTGGTAGGTTTGCAGTTGTGCCATACTCTTTCCATTTTCAGATGATGGATTGAACAGTGCTCCGTGAGATGCTCAAAGCTTGGGATAGTTTTTTATAACCTAACACTGCTTTAAACTTCTCCACAACTTTATCCCTGACCTGTCTGGTGTATTCCTTGCCCTTCATGATGCTGTTTGTTCACTAATGTTCTCTAACAAACCTCTGAGGGCTTCACAGAACAGCTGTGGTTAAACTGAGATTACATTACACACAAGTGGACTCTATACACTAATTAGGTGACTTCTGAAGACAATTGGTTCCACTAGATTTTAGTTAGGGGTATCAGAGTAAAGGGGGCTGAACACAAATGCACACCACACTTTTCAGATATTTATTTGTAAAAAATGTTGAAAACCTTTTATCATTTTCCTTCCACTTCACAATTATGTGCCACTTTGTGTTGGTCTATCACATAAAATCCCAATAAAATACGTTTACGTTTTTGGTTTTAACATGACAAAATGTGGAAAATTTCAAGGGGTACGAATACATTTTCAAGGCACTGTAGCTCTCCAGTTAGCAAAACTCATTCTCCTTTCTGAGTGGCTAGCTTTAGCTATGACTCACTAGTGTGGGACCTTGGCAGAGAGATCACTGCTTTCATGTTCTTAGTCAATGTGTGTTAGTTTTGATGTATTATAAGTAATAATGACCCCCCCCCCCCCCCCCCGCAATACATTGTTAAGGGTATAAGGATCCCAAATGAAGATTCAACATAGTCAGTAGTTGATAACAACATTATAGCTTTCAGATGTAACTGACATACTGTATTAACTGAGTCTTACCTTGTGACACCAGTGTAGATAGAGCTGCTGACCTTCTGACAACAAACATACTGCTAAAACCTAAAAAAAAAATATATATGTTGCGGATAAATTATTTTAATCCCTTCACGCCTAAGGGTAAAACAAATCTTAATGCCTAAACACAATTCTGCAACGTTGATGTTGATAGTAAAACCGTACATATCATCACAACTACTTCATACATCCAGGTGGATTATACCTTGATTTTTTTCAGGACAAATTGGTCTTTCATTTGGTGGTAAATGGTAATGGATAGCTCCTAATTTTTTTTATTATCAAAGGAAAACTGGCCTAAAATAGTAAAATAAAATATTTTTTTTATTTAGCTGTGTGTTTCTTGTTACGACCATAACCTACCACCAAAGAACAACCCAAAATAAATTCTCCAGCTCTTGATGATCGCAGCGATACCATATATGTGTATGTTATTTGTTGTTTGTACCCGTAGTACAGCCCAGAAACAATAGTGCGCATTTTGTTTTTGTCTTTTTTTTTTTTTACCTAAAACACACTGACACTGAAATTAGCACTAACTGACACTGATACCATTTTTTTAAATTACATCCTGACCTTTGACCCTGACCTTGACCCAAACACTAACCCTGGCACTGAAGTAGATCAAACCTTGATCTAGGTATTTTTCTTTATTTTTTATTTTATTTTTTAATATTTATTTATTTATCTTTTTTTTTTTAACAAACATTTTTATTTCTCTCTATGCCAGGAGTTAGAGAGATACAATGTATAATAGGATGTATATAATGATACAATGTATAATAGGATGTATATAATGATACAATGTATCTCTCTTTTCCATTCATGGAGAGAAAAAAAACAAGGGGGCTGAGCTGCACAGTGACTGATCACTGTGATAGCCAATCAGAGCCTATCACAGCGATCACGTGACCCGGAATCAGGAGTCCCGGGTCCCAATCATTACAACGGGATCCAGGGCTCTCAGTGATACTGTGGTCTCTGTGCTGGGAGTGCGCCGAGCGGCGCGCTCCCAGCACAAAGACAGGTACGCAAATATGTGGCCCCATGGAAAAAAGCCCAGTTCTGTGAGGACGCATATTTGTGTGCCGTCGGCGTCAAGGGGTTAAAAATCAAAGGCCAAATCTTTCACCATTCATTCACACTCCAATTATTGCAATGGCCAATAAAATTGAATATCACTATATGATTCATGTTAATCCTAACATACTTGTGAGCAGGGGCGGACTGACCATTTGGAAACGTGGGCACTGCCCAAGGGCCCCGGGGTCAGTAGGGGGCCCCATGAGATGCCCCTGGTACCTTTTTCATAGGCTTTTTTGAGTTTGGGCAAGGACACAGGGGCCCCATGATCCCCTATTGCCGGGGGCACCATGAGTTGTCAGTCCGCCCCTTTTGACGGCATAAAGAGATCAAATCATTCACATCAGTCTCCGCCCCTGAGGATCTCACAATGACTTCTTGTAGTTTTCTGCAAGTAGTTTGTAGTGGGTGGGGCCTTCTAGGTTCCTCCCACAGCTCTGTTCTCTGCACAGGCTATGTACAGCACAGATGCTACTGTGACAATAGACAGAAAAAAAAATCCTTTGCAGCTTAAACTGCCCAAAAAATGGGGCCTCATACCTGTTTTATTATACATCTAACTGCCTTTAAAGGGCTCTTTCACAGGGGCGGCTGCCAGGATTTTACTACCCGCTGGCTACAGACCTGAACTGTAAGAATACAGCCAGACAAGGCGACACACATGGTGTGGCAGTGATGCTTTGCGGCATTATTGTGGCATTTTTACCTCGGGCTGCAGGGATTAACACTGAGTTTAATGAGGCCACACTGCAACCACAAGCCCAACACTCAGCTCGCTGCTGCATTGCAATCTTGCAATATAAAATTGCCACTGGGCAATAAAAAAGATATAAGTAAGGAAAAGAAAACAAACAAGCAAAAAACTGACATTTAGAAAGCGACAGTAGTGCTATACTGCTACTGCCCTCTGAAAAGTGACCCGAATCAGATCACTTTTCCGAGGGTGGTATGTTTACCGCACATGTGAAAGAAGACTAATGCTTCTTAAAATAGTTTCAATCGTTTTAATTATGTACAGGATTGTACAGGAAAAATCAAATCTTCACTGAGACACATCTGGTCCTAATCTTGTACGTCAGGACTGAGCGTGCTGATTTTGCATCTGACATTTCCGGGACGCTAAGTATGCAAATTGTGGGCCCATTCAAAGTGCCTGAAAAATATGTGTAACTGCACTGGCTGTGCTTCTGAAAGAGGGATTATGGGAAATTTAACGACGTGCTCTGAGCCAAGCTCTAATTTCCAACACATGCGATTTATCTGCAAAGGAAAAGCCTTGAAATGCCTGCCGACGTTCTGCCAAAAAGGGTTCTTCCTTAAAGGAAAGCTCCACTGAGAAAAGGGCTGCCATTGCTGGCCTCTGCTTCTGAAAAATCTAGTTGCCTGGCTGCCTTGCTGATCCAATAGCTTGGGTATTTTCTGAACCACCACCCTGGAACAGTGCAGATCAGGTGACCTCCCTGGACGGCTGCTTGTTTGGAGAGTATGAAAGTCAGAGACAGCCAGGCAACAAGGATTTTCAGAAGGAGAACAGCATCAACATCCTAGGGCAGCACAGTGGCTAAATGGTTAGTACTTCTACCTGGCAGTACTCAGGTTGTTGGTTCAAATCCCAACCACGGCACCTCCTGCTTGGAGTTTGCATGTTCTCCCTGTGCCTGTGTGGGTTTCCTCCAGGGACTCCGGTTTCCTCCCACACTCCAAAGACATGCTGGTAGGTTAATTGGATCCTGTCTAAATTGGCCCTAGTATATATGAAATTGACCTTAGATTGTACGCCCCTTGAGGGTTAGGGACTGATGTGAATGTACAATATATATGTAAAGTGCTGCGTAAAACGATGGTGCTATATAAGTACCCTTAAAAAATAAATCAATTGGAAGACCGGACCTTTTCTGGCACTTTTTGTTCACCTGTAACAATCAGTATTTTTTGCTAGAAAATTTCTTGGAGCCCCCAAACATTGGGGTCTGCAAGACCCTTAAAGTGTTCCTAAATCCACAACAGTAAAATCAGTCTGTATATGGGAGACCAGATATAGTGAATGCAGGGTCCTGGGAGACCAGATATAGTGAATGCAGGGTCCTGGGAGACCAGATATAGTGAATGCAGGGTCCTGGGAGACCAGATATAGTGAATGCAGGGTCCTGGGAGACCAGATATAGTGAATGCAGGGTCCTGGGAGACCGGATATAGTGAATGCAGGGTCCTGGGAGACCAGATATAGTGAATGCAGGGTCCTGGGAGACCGGATATAGTGAATGCAGGATCCTGGGAGACCAGATATAGTGAATGCGGGGTCTTAGGAGACCAGATATAGTGAATGCAGGGTCCGGGGAGACCAGATATAGTGAATGCAGGGTCCGGGCAGACCAGATATAGTGAATGCAGGGTCCTGGGAGACCGGATATAGTGAATGCAGGGTCCTGGGAGACCAGATATAGTGAATGCAGGATCCTGGGAGACCAGATATAGTGAATGCGGGGTCCTGGGAGACCAGATATAGTGAATGCGGGGTCCGGGGAGACCAGATATAGTGAATGCAGGGTCCTGGGAGACCAGATATAGTGAAAGCAGGGTCCTGGGAGACCAGATATAGTGAATGCAGGGTCCAGGGAGACCAGATATAGTGAATGCAAAATCCTGGGAGACCAGATATAGTGAATGCAGGATCCGGGCAGACCAGATATAGTGAATGCAGGGTCCGGGCAGACCAGATATAGTGAATGCAGGATCCGGGCAGACCAGATATAGTGAATGCAGGATCCTGGGAGACCAGATATAGTGAATGCAGGGTCCTGGGAGATCAGATATAGTGAATGCAGAATCCTGGGAGACCAGATATAGTGAATGCAGGGTCCTAGGAGACCAGATACAGTGAATGCAGGGTCCTGGGAGACCCGATATAGTGAATGCAGGGTCCAGGGAGACCAGATATAGTGAATACAGAATCTTGGGAGACCAGATATAGTGAATGCAGGATCCGGGCAGACCAGATATAGTGAATGCAGGATCCTGGGAGACCAGATATAGTGAATGCAGGATCTGGGGAGACCAGATATAGTGAATGCAGGATCCTGGGAGACCAGATATAGTGAATGCAGGGTCCGGGGACACCAGATATAGTGAATGCAGGGTCCGGGGAGACCAGATATAGTGAATGCAGGGTCCTGGGAGACCAGATATAGTGAATGCAGGGTCCTGGGAGACCAGATATATGGAATGCAGGGTCCTGGGAGACCAGATATAGTGAATGCAGGATCCTGGGAGACCAGATATAGTGAATGCAGGATCCGGGGAGACCAGATATAGTGAATGCAGGATCCGGGGAGACCAGATATAGTGAATGCAGGGTCCGGGGAGACCAGATATAGTGAATGCAGGGTCCGGGGAGACCAGATATAGTGAATGCAGGGTCCTGGGAGACCAGATATAGTGAATGCAGGGTCCTGGGAGACCAGATATATGGAATGCAGGGTCCTGGGAGACCAGATATAGTGAATGCAGGGTCCGGGGAGACCGGATATAGTGAATGCAGGGTCCGGGGAGACCAGATATAGTGAATGCAGAATCCTGGGAGATCAGATATAGTGAATGCAGGGTCCTGGGAGACCAGATATAGTGAATGCAGGATCCTGGGAGACCAGATATAGTGAATGCGGGGTCCGGGGAGACCAGATACAGTAAATGCAGAGTCCGGGGAGACCAGATATAGTGAATGCAGGGTCCGGGGAGACCAGATATAGTGAATGCAGGATCTTGGGAGACCAGATACAGTGAATGCGGGGTCCGGGGAGACCAGATACAGTAAATGCAGAGTCCGGGGAGACCAGATATAGTGAATGCAGGGTCCGGGGAGACCAGATATAGTGAATGCAGGGTCCTGGGAGACCAGATATAGTGAATGCAGGGTCCTGGGAGACCAGATATAGTGAATGCAGGGTCCTGGGAGATCAGATATAGTGAATGCGGGGTCCTTGGAGACCAGATATAGAGAATGCAGGGTCCGGGGAGACCGGATATAGTGAATGCAGGGTCCGGGGAGACCGGATATAGTGAATGCGTGGTCCTGGGAGACCAGATATAGTGAATGCAGGGTCCGGGGGAGACCAGATATAGTGAATGCAGGGTCCGGGGGAGACCAGATATAGGGAATGCAGGGTCCAGGGAGACCAGATATAAGGAATGCAGGGTCCAGGGAGACCAGATATAGTGAATGCAGGGTCCGGGGAGACCAGATATAGTGAATGAAGGAACCGGGCAGACCAGATACAGTGAATGCAGGGTTCGGGGAGACCAGATATAGTGAATGCAGAGTCTGGGGAGACCAGATATAGTGAATGCAGGGTCCTAGGAGACCAGATACAGTGAATGCAGGGTCCTGGGAGACCAGATACAGTGAATGCAGGGTCCGGGGAGACCAGATATAGTGAATGCAGGGTCCAGGGAGACCAGATATAGTGAATGCAGGATCCTGGGAGACCAGATATAGTGAATGCAGGGTCCTGGGAGACCAGATATAGTGAATGCAGGGTCCTGGGAGACCGGATATAGTGAATGCGGGGTCTTAGGAGACCAGAAATAGTGAATGCAGGGTCCGGGCAGACCAGATATAGTGAATGCAGGGTCCGGGCAGACCAGATATAGTGAATGCAGGGTCCTGAGAGACCGGATATAGTGAATGCAGGGTCCTGGGAGACCAGATATAGTGAATGCAGGATCCTGGGAGACCAGATATAGTGAATGCGGGGTCCTGGGAGACCAGATATAGTGAATGCGGGGTCCGGGGAGACCAGATATAGTGAATGCAGGGTCCTGGGAGACCAGATATAGTGAAAGCAGGGTCCTGGGAGACCAGATATAGTGAATGCAGGGTCCAGGGAGACCAGATATAGTGAATGCAAAATCCAGGGAGACCAGATATAGTGAATGCAGGATCCGGGCAGACCAGATATAGTGAATGCAGGATCCTGGGAGACCAGATATAGTGAATGCAGGGTCCTGGGAGATCAGATATAGTGAATGCAGAATCCTGGGAGACCAGATATAGTGAATGCAGGGTCCTAGGAGACCAGATACAGTGAATGCAGGGTCCTGGGAGAGCCGATATAGTGAATGCTGGGTCCAGGGAGACCAGATATAGTGAATGCAGAATCTTGGGAGACCAGATATAGTGAATGCAGGATCCGGGCAGACCAGATATAGTGAATGCAGGATCCTGGGAGACCAGATATAGTGAATGCAGGATCCGGGGAGACCAGATATAGTGAATGCAGGATCCTGGGAGACCAGATATAGTGAATGCAGGGTCCGGGGAGACCAGATATAGTGAATGCAGGGTCCGGGGAGACCAGATATAGTGAATGCAGGGTCCTGGGAGACCAGATATAGTGAATGCAGGGTCCTGGGAGACCAGATATATGGAATGCAGGGTCCTGGGAGACCAGATATAGTGAATGCAGGATCCTGGGAGACCAGATATAGTGAATGCAGGATCCGGGGAGACCAGATAGAGTGAATGCAGGATCCGGGGAGACCAGATATAGTGAATGCAAGGTCCGGGGAGACCAGATATAGTGAATGCAGGGTCCGGGGAGACCAGATATAGTGAATGCAGGGTCCTGGGAGACCAGATATAGTGAATGCAGGGTCCTGGGAGACCAGATATATGGAATGCAGGGTCCTGGGAGACCAGATATAGTGAATGCAGGGTCCGGGGAGACCGGATATAGTGAATGCAGGGTCCGGGGAGACCAGATATAGTGAATGCAGAATCCTGGGAGATCAGATATAGTGAATGCAGGGTCCTGGGAGACCAGATATAGTGAATGCAGGATCCTGGGAGACCAGATATAGTGAATGCGGGGTCCGGGGAGACCAGATACAGTAAATGCAGAGTCCGGGGAGACCAGATATAGTGAATGCAGGGTCCGGGGAGACCAGATATAGTGAATGCAGGATCTTGGGAGACCAGATACAGTGAATGCGGGGTCCGGGGAGACCAGATACAGTAAATGCAGAGTCCGGGGAGACCAGATATAGTGAATGCAGGGTCCGGGGAGACCAGATATAGTGAATGCAGGGTCCTGGGAGACCAGATATAGTGAATGCAGGGTCCTGGGAGATCAGATATAGTGAATGCGGGGTCCTTGGAGACCAGATATAGAGAATGCAGGGTCCGGGGAGACTGGATATAGTGAATGCAGGGTCCGGAGAGACCGGATATAGTGAATGCGTGGTCCTGGGAGACCAGATTTAGTGAATGCAGGGTCCGGGGGAGACCAGATATAGTGATTGCAGGGTCCGGGGGAGACCAGATATAGGGAATGCAGGGTCCAGGGAGACCAGATATAAGGAATGCAGGGTCCAGGGAGACCAGATATAGTGAATGCAGGGTCCGGGGAGACCAGATATAGTGAATGAAGGAACCGGGCAGACCAGATACAGTGAATGCAGGGTTCGGGGAGACCAGATATAGTGAATGCAGGGTCCTAGGAGACCAGATACAGTGAATGCAGGGTCCTGGGAGACCAGATATAGTGAATGCAGGGTCCGGGGAGACCAGATATAGTGAATGCAGGGTCCTAGGAGACCAGATATAGTGAATGCATGGTCCTGAGAGACCAGATATAGTGGATTCTGGGTCCGGGGAGACCAGATATAGTGAATGCAGGGTCCGGGGAGACCAGATATAGTGAATACAGGGTCCGGGGAGACCAGATATAGTGAATGCAGGGTCCTGGGAGACCAGATTTAGAAAATGCAGGGTCCTGGGAGATCAGATATAGAGAATGCAGGGTCCTGGAAGACCAGATATAGAGAATGCAGGGTCCTGGGAGACCAGATATATAGAATGCAGGGTCCTGGGAGACCAGATATAGTGAATGCAGGGTCCTGGGAGACCAGATATAGAGAATGCAGGGTCCTGGGAGACCAGATATAGTGAATGCAGGTTCCTGGAAGACCAGATATAGTGAATGCAGGGTCCTGGGAGACCAGATATAGAGAATGCAGGGTCCTGGGAGATCAGATATAGAGAATGCAGGGTCCGGGGAGAGCGGATATAGTGAATGCAGGGTCCAGGGAGACCAGATATAGTGAATGCAGTGTCCTGGGAAACCAGATATTGTGAATGCAGGGTCCGGGGAGACCGGATATAGTGAATGCAGGGTCCGGGGAGACCGGATACAGTGAATGCAGGACCTGGGGAGACCGGATATAGTGAATGCAGGGTCCTGGACGACCAGATATAGTGAATGCAGGGTCCTGGAAGACCAGATATAGTGAATGCAGGGTCCGGGGAGACCAGATATATTGAATGCAGGGTCCTGGGAGACCAGATATATTGAATGCAGGGTCCTGGGAGACCAGATATAGTGAATGCAGGGTCCTGGGAGACCAGATATAGTGAATGCAGGGTCCTGGGAGACCGGATATAGTGAATGCAGGATCCTGGGAGACCGGATATAGTGAATGCAGGGTCCTGGGAGACCGGATATAGTGAATGCGGGGTCTTAGGAGACCAGATATAGTGAATGCAGGGTCCGGGGAGACCAGATATAGTGAATGCAGGGTCCGGGCAGACCAGATATAGTGAATGCAGGGTCCTGGGAGACCGGATATAGTGAATGCAGGGTCCTGGGAGACCAGATATAGTGAATGCAGGATCCTGGGAGACCAGATATAGTGAATGCGGGGTCCTGGGAGACCAGATATAGTGAATGTGGGGTCCGGGGAGACCAGATATAGTGAATGCAGGGTCCTGGGAGACCAGATATAGTGAAAGCAGGGTCCTGGGAGACCAGATATAGTGAATGCAGGGTCCAGGGAGACCAGATATAGTGAATGCAAAATCCTGGGAGACCAGATATAGTGAATGCAGGATCCGGGCAGACCAGATATAGTGAATGCAGGATCCTGGGAGACCAGATATAGTGAATGCAGGGTCCTGGGAGATCAGATATAGTGAATGCAGAATCCTGGGAGACCAGATATAGTGAATGCAGGGTCCTAGGAGACCAGATACAGTGAATGCAGGGTCCTGGGAGACCCGATATAGTGAATGCAGGGTCCAGGGAGACCAGATATAGTGAATACAGAATCTTGGGAGACCAGATATAGTGAATGCAGGATCCGGGCAGACCAGATATAGTGAATGCAGGATCCTGGGAGACCAGATATAGTGAATGCAGGATCTGGGGAGACCAGATATAGTGAATGCAGGATCCTGGGAGACCAGATATAGTGAATGCAGGGTCCGGGGAGACCAGATATAGTGAATGCAGGGTCCGGGGAGACCAGATATAGTGAATGCAGGGTCCTGGGAGACCAGATATAGTGAATGCAGGGTCCTGGGAGACCAGATATATGGAATGCAGGGTCCTGGGAGACCAGATATAGTGAATGCAGGATCCTGGGAGACCAGATATAGTGAATGCAGGATCCAGGGAGACCAGATATAGTGAATGCAGGATCCGGTAAGACCAGATATAGTGAATGCAGGGTCCGGGGAGACCAGATATAGTGAATGCAGGGTCCGGGGAGACCAGATATAGTGAATGCAGGGTCCTGGGAGACCAGATATATGGAATGCAGGGTCCTGGGAGACCAGATATAGTGAATGCAGGGTCCGGGGAGACCGGATATAGTGAATGCAGGGTCCGGGGAGACCAGATATAGTGAATGCAGAATCCTGGGAGATCAGATATAGTGAATGCAGGGTCCTGGGAGACCAGATATAGTGAATGCAGGATCCTGGGAGACCAGATATAGTGAATGCAGGGTCCGGGGAGACCAGATACAGTAAATGCAGAGTCCGGGGAGACCAGATATAGTGAATGCAGGGTCCGGGGAGACCAGATATAGTGAATGCAGGATCTTGGGAGACCAGATACAGTGAATGCGGGGTCCGGGGAGACAAGATACAGTAAATGCAGAGTCCGGGGAGACCAGATATAGTGAATGCAGGGTCCGGGGAGACCAGATATAGTGAATGCAGGGTCCTGGGAGACCAGATATAGTGAATGCAGGGTCCTGGGAGACCAGATATAGTGAATGCAGGGTCCTGGGAGATCAGATATAGTGAATGCGGGGTCCTTGGAGACCAGATATAGAGAATGCAGGGTCCGGGGAGACTGGATATAGTGAATGCAGGGTCCGGGGAGACCGGATATAGTGAATGCGTGGTCCTGGGAGACCAGATATAGTGAATGCAGGGTCCGGGGGAGACCAGATATAGTGAATGCAGGGTCCGGGGGAGACCAGATATAGGGAATGCAGGGTCCAGGGAGACCAGATATAAGGAATGCAGGGTCCAGGGAGACCAGATATAGTGAATGCAGGGTCCGGGGAGACCAGATATAGTGAATGAAGGAACCGGGCAGACCAGATACAGTGAATGCAGGGTTCGGGGAGACCAGATATAGTGAATGCAGAGTCTGGGGAGACCAGATTTAGTGAATGCAGGGTCCTAGGAGACCAGATACAGTGAATGCAGGGTCCTGGGAGACCAGATATAGTGAATGCAGGGTCTGGGGAGACCAGATATAGTGAATGCAGGGTCCAGGGAGACCAGATATAGTGAATGCAGGATCCTGGGAGACCAGATATAGTGAATGCAGGGTCCTGGGAGACCAGATATAGTGAATGCAGGGTCCTGGGAGACCGGATATAGTGAATGCGGGGTCTTAGGAGACCAGATATAGTGAATGCAGGGTCCGGGGAGACCAGATATAGTGAATGCAGGGTCCGGGCAGACCAGATATAGTGAATGCAGGGTCCTGGGAGACCGGATATAGTGAATGCAGGGTCCTGGGAGACCAGATATAGTGAATGCAGGATCCTGGGAGACCAGATATAGTGAATGCGGGGTCCTGGGAGACCAGATATAGTGAATGCGGGGTCCGGGGAGACCAGATATAGTGAATGCAGGGTCCTGGGAGACCAGATATAGTGAAAGCAGGGTCCTGGGAGACCAGATATAGTGAATGCAGGGTCCAGGGAGACCAGATATAGTGAATGCAAAATCCAGGGAGACCAGATATAGTGAATGCAGGATCCTGGGAGACCAGATATAGTGAATGCAGGATCCTGGGAGACCAGATATAGTGAATGCAGGGTCCTGGGAGATCAGATATAGTGAATGCAGAATCCTGGGAGACCAGATATAGTGAATGCAGGGTCCTAGGAGACCAGATACAGTGAATGCAGGGTCCTGGGAGACCCGATATAGTGAATGCAGGGTCCAGGGAGACCAGATATAGTGAATGCAGAATCTTGGGAGACCAGATATAGTGAATGCAGGATCCGGGCAGACCAGATATAGTGAATGCAGGATCCTGGGAGACCAGATATAGTGAATGCAGGATCCGGGGAGACCGGATATAGTGAATGCAGGATCCTGGGAGACCAGATATAGTGAATGCAGGGTCCGGGGAGACCAGATATAGTGAATGCAGGGTCCGGGGAGACCAGATATAGTGAATGCAGGGTCCTGGGAGACCAGATATAGTGAATGCAGGGTCCTGGGAGACCAGATATATGGAATGCAGGGTCCTGGGAGACCAGATATAGTGAATGCAGGATCCTGGGAGACCAGATATAGTGAATGCAGGATCCGGGGAGACCAGATATAGTGAATGCAGGATCCGGGGAGACCAGATATAGTGAATGCAGGGTCCGGGGAGACCAGATATAGTGAATGCAGGGTCCGGGGAGACCAGATATAGTGAATGCAGGGTCCTGGGAGACCAGATATAGTGAATGCAGGGTCCTGGGAGACCAGATATATGGAATGCAGGGTCCTGGGAGACCAGATATAGTGAATGCAGGGTCCGGGGAGACCGGATATAGTGAATGCAGGGTCCGGGGAGACCAGATATAGTGAATGCAGAATCCTGGGAGATCAGATATAGTGAATGCAGGGTCCTGGGAGACCAGATATAGTGAATGCAGGATCCTGGGAGACCAGATATAGTGAATGCGGGGTCCGGGGAGACCAGATACAGTAAATGCAGAGTCCGGGGAGACCAGATATAGTGAATGCAGGGTCCGGGGAGACCAGATATAGTGAATGCAGGATCTTGGGAGACCAGATACAGTGAATGCGGGGTCCGGGGAGACCAGATACAGTAAATGCAGAGTCCGGGGAGACCAGATATAGTGAATGCAGGGTCCGGGGAGACCAGATATAGTGAATGCAGGGTCCTGGGAGACCAGATATAGTGAATGCAGGGTCCTGGGAGACCAGATATAGTGAATGCAGGGTCCTGGGAGATCAGATATAGTGAATGCGGGGTCCTTGGAGACCAGATATAGAGAATGCAGGGTCCGGGGAGACTGGATATAGTGAATGCAGGGTCCGGGGAGACCGGATATAGTGAATGCGTGGTCCTGGGAGACCAGATATAGTGAATGCAGGGTCCGGGGGAGACCAGATATAGTGATTGCAGGGTTCGGGGGAGACCAGATATAGGGAATGCAGGGTCCAGGGAGACCAGATATAAGGAATGCAGGGTCCAGGGAGACCAGATATAGTGAATGCAGGGTCCGGGGAGACCAGATATAGTGAATGAAGGAACCGGGCAGACCAGATACAGTGAATGCAGGGTTCGGGGAGACCAGATATAGTAAATGCAGAGTCTGGGGAGACCAGATATAGTGAATGCAGGGTCCTAGGAGACCAGATACAGTGAATGCAGGGTCCTGGGAGACCAGATATAGTGAATGCAGGGTCCGGGGAGACCAGATATAGTGAATGCAGGGTCCTAGGAGACCAGATATAGTGAATGCATGGTCCTGAGAGACCAGATATAGTGGATTCTGGGTCCGGGGAGACCAGATATAGTGAATGCAGGGTCCGGGGAGACCAGATATAGTGAATACAGGGTCCGGGGAGACCAGATATAGTGAATGCAGGGTCCTGGGAGACCAGATTTAGAGAATGCAGGGTCTTGGGAGATCAGATATAGAGAATGCAGGGTCCTGGAAGACCAGATATAGAGAATGCAGGGTCCTGGGAGACCAGATATATAGAATGCAGGGTCCTGGGAGACCAGATATAGTGAATGCAGGGTCCTGGGAGACCAGATATAGAGAATGCAGGGTCCTGGGAGACCAGATATAGTGAATGCAGGTTCCTGGAAGACCAGATATAGTGAATGCAGGGTCCTGGGAGACCAGATATAGAGAATGCAGGGTCCTGGGAGATCAGATATAGAGAATGCAGGGTCCGGGGAGAGCGGATATAGTGAATGCAGGGTCCAGGGAGACCAGATATAGTGAATGCAGTGTCCTGGGAAACCAGATATAGTGAATGCAGGGTCCGGGGAGACCGGATATAGTGAATGCAGGGTCCGGGGAGACCGGATATAGTGAATGCAGGGTCCGGGGAGACCGGATACAGTGAATGCAGGACCTGGGGAGACCGGATATAGTGAATGCAGGGTCCTGGACGACCAGATATAGTGAATGCAGGGTCCTGGAAGACCAGATATAGTGAATGCAGGGTCCGGGGAGACCAGATATAGTGAATGCAGGGTCCTGGGAGACCAGATATAGTGAATGCAGGGTCCTGGGAGACCAGATATAGTGAATGCAGGGTCCTGGGAGATCAGATATAGTGAATGCGGGGTCCTTGGAGACCAGATATAGAGAATGCAGGGTCCGGGGAGACTGGATATAGTGAATGCAGGGTCCGGGGAGACCGGATATAGTGAATGCGTGGTCCTGGGAGACCAGATATAGTGAATGCAGGGTCCGGGGGAGACCAGATATAGTGATTGCAGGGTTCGGGGGAGACCAGATATAGGGAATGCAGGGTCCAGGGAGACCAGATATAAGGAATGCAGGGTCCAGGGAGACCAGATATAGTGAATGCAGGGTCCGGGGAGACCAGATATAGTGAATGAAGGAACCGGGCAGACCAGATACAGTGAATGCAGGGTTCGGGGAGACCAGATATAGTGAATGCAGAGTCTGGGGAGACCAGATATAGTGAATGCAGGGTCCTAGGAGACCAGATACAGTGAATGCAGGGTCCTGGGAGACCAGATATAGTGAATGCAGGGTCCGGGGAGACCAGATATAGTGAATGCAGGGTCCTAGGAGACCAGATATAGTGAATGCATGGTCCTGAGAGACCAGATATAGTGGATTCTGGGTCCGGGGAGACCAGATATAGTGAATGCAGGGTCCGGGGAGACCAGATATAGTGAATACAGGGTCCGGGGAGACCAGATATAGTGAATGCAGGGTCCTGGGAGACCAGATTTAGAGAATGCAGGGTCTTGGGAGATCAGATATAGAGAATGCAGGGTCCTGGAAGACCAGATATAGAGAATGCAGGGTCCTGGGAGACCAGATATATAGAATGCAGGGTCCTGGGAGACCAGATATAGTGAATGCAGGGTCCTGGGAGACCAGATATAGAGAATGCAGGGTCCTGGGAGACCAGATATAGTGAATGCAGGTTCCTGGAAGACCAGATATAGTGAATGCAGGGTCCTGGGAGACCAGATATAGAGAATGCAGGGTCCTGGGAGATCAGATATAGAGAATGCAGGGTCCGGGGAGAGCGGATATAGTGAATGCAGGGTCCAGGGAGACTAGATATAGTGAATGCAGTGTCCTGGGAAACCAGATATAGTGAATGCAGGGTCCGGGGAGACCGGATATAGTGAATGCAGGGTCCGGGGAGACCGGATATAGTGAATGCAGGGTCCGGGGAGACCGGATACAGTGAATGCAGGACCTGGGGAGACCGGATATAGTGAATGCAGGGTCCTGGACGACCAGATATAGTGAATGCAGGGTCCTGGAAGACCAGATATAGTGAATGCAGGGTCCGGGGAGACCAGATATATTGAATGCAGGGTCCTGGGAGACCAGATATATTGAATGCAGGGTCCTGGGAGACCAGATATAGTGAATGCAGAGTCCGGGGAGACAAGATATAATGAATGCTGGGTCCAGGGAGACCAGATATGGTGAATGCAGGGTCCGGGGAGACCAGATATAGTGAATGCAGGGTCCAGGAAGACCAGATATAGTGAATGCAGGGTCTGGGGAGACCAGATATAGTGAATGCAGGGTCCTGGGAGATCAGATATAGCGAATGCAGGGTCCTGGGAGACCAGATATAGTGAATGCAGGGTCCTGGGAGATCAGATATAGCGAATGCAGGGTCCTGGGTTTAGTAACACTTTAAAAGCATTAATCGCACCAAGATCGTTTTTAATTTCTGAGTAAACCAGAAGTGATGTAAGGTCATTGCTCCCAGATTACTATATCATGGGGCCAAACAAAGCTGATCTAGTCTTTATGTGGCTCTATGATCTGGTCAATCGAGACTCTATGTTGGAAGGGGGATCTTGATAAAGCTGCAGAAGGCGGCGGCAGGGGAGGGGGACATTGACGATCAGCTCCAAATACGGTACCACAGCTACAGGCCTCATCCTGGTATAATGGCTCAATCTCCAATCACATACATTAGGTATGTAAGTGGATATTTGGAACTTTGGAATTCATTAGCCAAGTCCTGGAGCAGGTCACATGCTTCTCCATACCCCGCACAGGTATTTTCTTTGGCTCCCGGCATGGGATGGACTGCAGATCTATAGGTTTGAATCAGCAGGGGGCACGTTTGACTTCTGAGGTCACTGCCAGGGGCCCACCTTGCAGCAGCTGGCAGAGGACAGGCTTTTCTACGCAGCTGTGGCTGATTTAGATGGAAAACAAACTGAAAAATACTGAACACATTTTACTTTGATGTACCTGGAATGTATTTAGCTGATATATATTATAGGTTGTGTTGGGCTTTAGGCTTGGTGGGAACTGGTTGCAGGACCCCTACATTGCAATGCAATGGTCCTAACCGCTGAGCCAGTGTGCCGCTATCCACACTGCTGACAACTGTCTCCAGGAACGGAGCAGCTACAACTATCTTCCTTTAAAAATACTGGAATCTTCGCAGTCTCCGTTTTCCAATCTTCTGATAACTGAGCATCCATTCTACAACAAGGACTCCTGTGTTTTGTCCTGAAATGTGTCAGATTGTTCAAAAAAAAGGGGAGATTTCATCCATTCACCATGTCTTTCTTCAGAGTATATTTTATATCTATTGAAAATGGGGAAATGTGAAGAGTCGTCTTTGTCAAAGCTCATCTCAGGTTAGAATGGTAGATCAAAGTACGGATATTATCTGATTGGAAGCGAAGATGGATGGTGATAAGGAGATAAATGGCCGGTCACAATCTACGGACTCTCCTCTATTTCTTTATCTGAGACTCAGTGTCCTTATCTACAAACTCCAGCAAAGAGCTGAAATATGCCGATGGAATAAATACACCAGAACTGCTTCACCTGCCAGAAGGAGTTCTACTTGTGCTCAACCAGTCTTGTGATCCAGGCACCCCTGATCAGATAAAGCAGTTCTAAACCCAAATAGCGTGTTCTAAATATGTTATACTTACCTGCTCTGTGCAATAGTTTTTGGTATAGAGTGGCCCTGAACCTATTCTTCTGGGGTCCCCCTCCATCGCTCTCTGCTCCTCCTCTTGTCCAAGAGCCCCATAATAAGCTGCTTGCTGTAAGGGTGCTCATGCAGGCATGCTTCTGAGCCAGGCTGTGTGTGTTTACAGACAAACACAGAACAGGTTGGTCCCAGCCCCCCTCTCTCCTCACTGGATTTGATTGACAGCAGCAGGAGCCAATGGCAAAGCCTTCCGAGACCAGAAATAGGGGAAGAGAGGTGCTGCAAATGAGGTTGGATTGAGAATGGATTTAGGTAAGTGTTTAGAGGGAGCTGGGAGAGCTGCTACTGAAAAGTATTTTAGCTGAATGCACCTTTTTGCAACCACGTAAAAGGAAACCTGAAATATATGTAGACTACCACTGCTGACTTCTTCTAAAACATGCTTGTTCCCATTGGTGTGTGCAGGGGGTGTGCCGGATGTGCCTGGGCACACGCTAATCACTCGGTGCACATTAGCATTATCACTCTGTGTGCCGGAAGGAAGACGGAAAGATCTCCCTCTGACCAGCTCTGCCATAAGAGTGTGTGTATATACACAGTGGTGTATTTAGGCTTTCTGCTGCCCTAGGCAACACAAAATTTGCCCCCCCATGAGAGCCTTCCACTACCATAGGCCAGCCACTCCCCTCCCAGTGAAAGAAAGATACTCACCTTCACAGCTCTGGACATCCCCGGAAATGAGTCAAGCAGCTCGCAGCCTCTCTAAGATCCCCTATCTGGTCCCCAAGCCACATGTGTCCCTTCTTCCGTCCCGTCTTCCAGGGGGGCAGTGCTGCTGGAAAAATGGCGCTCTAGACAAATGCCTTGTTTGCCTTGTGGTAAATATGCCCCTGTATATATATATATCTATATATATATATATATATATATATATGCGCGCACACACACACACACACACATGCACATGTGTTTGAGCTTTGGGGTGCACACCCTAATGCAATAGGCGCAGCACACCTGTGCTTGATCCTGGTAGTCATGCTGATCCAACAACATTAATATTTTTCAGGGTCTTATCTGGGACAAGTATTTAAATAAGAATTCTAACATTCCCATTGATTTTCTAACACTCAGAAGACATGCTACTAGTATTCTGTAAAGTAGGTCAGCAATAACAAGCCTCCATATTTCAATACATCTTTCCTTAAATTCGTTGTAAACTACTCCATATTACCCAGTGAAGGGACTATCCTCAGGTGATACACAGAGATGAAACAAATCCTTCTACATAAGTTGTACCTGTTTATCTGCACTCTTGTCTACGTCCATTCAAAGTGCTGAATTTATAAAGCTTGTCTGAGAGTTCAGAAAATAAAGGGGGTGGACAGCTGAAGTTTCATTCTGCAGAACTTAGTGAGGACAGCTCTAATAGCTGATTGGAGGGACGAGACACAGCCCCCTTCACAAAGCTCACAGGAACAGAGCTGGGCACTGGTAGGTGGCACTGCTGGGTGGCACTGATGATCTGTGCACTGATGATCTGTGCCGATCTGTTCTCTGACAATTGCCGGTTATCGGCAGTACTTTCCTCACACTGTGACAGCCGATAACCGACAACCGTATTTACCCGTCATTGGACAGCTGATCACATAGTAAAAGGCTGCTGTGATTGGCCTTTTACCACATCACGTGATCAGTTGTGTCCTACAGACACAGCAATCACGGAGATCACTGGGGGCGCGTGGGAAGCGCATTCTGGGAGGACGACATATGTCACCCTGCAGGACTGGACAACCGCGCTGTAGCCGTCATTCGGTGTGGTTGCTAAGTGGTCAAAGTGCCTTATGTGTTTTATATTTTTTTTAAACACTGCTCACTGCCCGGCCTCATGTGGTGAGAATATGCAGGCAGTTCCTGGAGGATGAAGGAATTGATACCACTGAATGGCCACCACGCTCGCCTGACCTAAATCCAATAAAACACCTCTGGGATGTCATGTTTCGGTCCATCCGACGTCGCCAGGTTGCACCTCAGACTGTCCAGGAGCTCAGTGATTCCCTGGTCCAGATCTGGGAGGCAATCCCCCAGGACACCATCCATCGTCTCATTAGGAGCCTCCCCCGACATTGTCAGGCATGCATACAAGCACGTGGGGGCCATACAAACTACTGAGGACCATTCTGAGTTGCTGCAATGACATTTCAGTAAAATGGACTCGTCTGCTGCATCATTTTTTCACTTCGATTTTTGGGGTGTCTTTGAATTCAGTCCTCTGTAGGTCGATCATTTTCATTTCCATCAAACGATGGGGCATCCTTACATTCCTAATTCATTACCCCGTCCAGATCAGTATAGATATCCAGCAGGAGATTTTTCCCCATTGAGATCTGATGGGTTTTAAAAGTGTTCATTTCATTTTTTTGAGCCATGTATAAGGGATGGGCAGAAGACGTGATTTTCCTCAGTTCAGTAACACATTCCTTGTCCCTCCCTCAGCCTCTGACTGGACAGTGAAAAAAGAAACCGCAGACTGATAAATTAATCTCTCTGTCACTCTGCTCTCCCCTCCTATCAGAATGCTCCTTGTTAGCACATAAGCACTGCACCACCAACAATTAGCTACTTCTGCTGTTTCTCCCTCCCCCAGTCTGAGAACTGCTGCACAGAAGACTGAAGAAAAGTCTGAAGCATATATTTTTAAATATATTCTTCAAATTTTTTTTAACATATAAAAAAGTAATTTTAACATATATTTTTACATATATTTGTAAATAAAAACACATTTCAACATGCAGTATATATATATATATATATATATATATATACACATATATACAGTTGTGTTCAAAATAATAGCAGTGTGTTAAAAAAAGTGAATAAAGCTGAAAATCCTTCTAATAGCTTTTATTTCCATACACACAAATACATTGGGAACACTACACATTCTATTCCAAATCAAAAATCAAAAATGAAGAAAAATAGATCAAATTTGTGTTGTTCCTCTAAAAAAAATTGAAGAAAAGTGAATATTAGACTGTTCAAAAAAATTGCAGTTTTTGTATTCTTCTTTACAAACTCAAACATTCACTATATAAACTGAAAAATGTTGAAGATTTTGCTTTCCTTTGAATCACTTAATGAATATTTGGTTGTAGTCGCACTGTTTCTGAGAACTGCTGTACATCTGTGTTGTATGGAGTCACCCAACTTCTGGCACCTGTGATCAGGTATTCCAGCCCAGGATGATTGGACGACATTCCACAGTTCTTCTCTATTTCTTGGTTTTGCCTCAGAAACTGCATTTTTGATGTCACCCCACAAGTTTTCTATTGGATTAAGATCCGGGGATTGGGCTGGCCACTCCATAACGTCAATCTTGTTGGTCTGGAACCAAGATGTTGTACGCTTACTGGTGTGTTTGGGGTCGTTGTCTTGGTGGAACACCCATTTCAAGGGCATTTCCTCTTCAGCATAAGGCAGCATGACCTCTTCAAGTATTCTGATGTATTCAAACTGATCCATGATCCCTGGTATGCGATAAATAGGCCCAACACCGTAGTATGAGAAACATCCCCATATCATGATGCTTGCACCACCATGCTTCACTGTCTTCACGGTGTACTGTGGCTTGAATTCAGTGTTTGGGGGTCGTCTGACAAACTGTCTCCGGCCACTAGACCCAAAAAGAACAATCTTACTTTCATCAGTCCACAAAATGTTGCGCCATTTCTCTTTAGGCCAGCCGATGTGCTCTTTGGCAAATTGTAACCTCTTCAGCACATGTCTTTTTTCCAACAGTGGGACTTTGCGGGGGCTTCTTGCAGATAGCTTGGCTTCACATAGGCGTCTTCTAATTGTAACAGTCCTCACAGGGAACTTTACACCTTCTTTCATATTCCTGGAGCTGATTGTTGGCTGAGTCCTTGCCATTTTAGCTATTCTTCTGTCCATTCAAATGGTAGTTTTTCGCTTTCTTCCACGTCTTTCAGGTTTTGGTTGCCATTTTAAAGCATTTACGATCATTTTAGCTGAGCAGCCTATCATTTTCTGCACTTCTTAATATGTTTTCCCCTCTCCAATCAACTTTTTAATCAAGGTACGCTGTTCTTCTGAACAATGTCTGGAACGACCCATTTTCCTCAGAATTTCAGAGAGAAATGCACTATAACCAGCATGTACAACATTTGCTGCCTTCCTTCCTTAAATAAGGGCAATAATTGCCACCTGTTTTTCAAAGAATGAATGACCTCACTAATAGAACTCCACACGGCTATTATTTTGAACATGCCCCTTTCAATGAGTGATTCAATTACACAGAATCAGCAGCATGCATGTCATGACTGTTGGGTCTGTTGGATTTTTATTACTCTACTACACCTGCTAGTAAATTATTTGCCATGTAGAAATATGATTTCTACCAAAAACAGTGATTGATCCGGTTAGTGATGTCTGACTGCTATTATTTTGAACTGTATAAATATTGAAATATATTTTGAAATATATTGAATATGGCCAGAATTGTAGAATTTCAAATATATGTCAATATATTTGGGAAGAATATTTTTAAAATATATTTCAGATATATTTTTCTTCCATATGGGACTGTATCTGCCTGGAGATGTGATAGTTCTATAGTTGTTTATAGCAAAAAGTAAATAATGTTGTGAGTATTAAGCAATAATCTATGAAAAAAACTTCTTTCTGAGCCAGTTCACACTACATGTGTTTCAGTTGCTTTTCTTCTGCATCCAAAATGCACATAAAGTAGGTTATATGGCTGTCAATGTCATAGTTCACATCAGTGCTTGCAGTTCCAGTGCTTTCCGGTGCAGAAAAAAAAGCAAACAGCCTGCATTGTTTCTGCACAGAACTGTACTGGAATGCGGTAAAAAGCATCTAAAACGCACTAGAACGCACCAAAGAAAAAAACCGCACTGGAACGCCCATGTCCCTATTTAACTTGAAGAAAAAGAGAGAGGAAACAATTAACTGAAATGCATAAAAAAGCGAATTGGAATGTGTTGAAAACGCATCAGAACGCGCCAAAAACCTGCATGCAAAAACGCATCTGGAACACATCTGGACTGCGTTTCTATAGTGTGAGCCGGCCCTCTGTGTGTAGTTTGTAGTTATAAATGTACAAGGGGGCAGCCATACTTGGTTATTACATAGACAGACTCTTCTTCTTGCTTAGTAGTACTGCACAATGGTTGTGCTTTACTCTCTCAGTGAAAGTGCATACGTCAGGTATGACCTGATTGACTCACTGTTTTATTTGCAGGTTTATTAGCCAATGTCTCTTTTTTATCTACTGCATACTACTCAATACAATGTATTTTGCAAACCTTGCCACAATTTCTAGTAAAAACACCCAGGACTGCCTGCATGCTAGTTAGCAGCCTGTGTATAACTGACTAGGCCAGAAGAGCAATTTTTTTTAAAATGAGTTGGCTTACCACTAGTAATGCAACATATGTAAACAAAACGGCCACCACCGCCAGGATCAGTACAGACCACAGGAACCAGTAACCCAGACTACGATAGGTGTACCTGGAAAGGAATGCATGAAATTCAGAAACGTTATGAACTATGGAAAACAGATGACAGGTGATGTGAATATGGAGACATAACAGTTTTGCCATTTTTTTTCTGAAGAACGACCAGACCCTGTTTTACCCAACATGGAGATCCAACATGACATATGGCAGGGCTTCAAATTTCAAGTCATCAGCTACTAGCCAGGCCTTAAGAGTTACTCGCCACCAACAAACACACACAGACATGTACATACACATACACACACAGAAACATGTACACACACACACAGACACCTGTACACACACACACAGAGACACCTGTACACACACACAGACACCTGTATACACACACAGACATGTACATACACACACACAGACACCTGTACACACACATGTACATACACACAGACACCTGTACACACACACACAGACATGTACATACACACACACAGACACCTGTACACACACACAGACATGTACATACACACACACACACACACAGACACCTATACACACACACAGACATGTACATACACACACACAGACACCTGTACACACACACAGACATGTACATACACACAGACATCTGTACACACACACACAGACATGTACATACACACACACACACACAGACATGTACATACACACACAGACACCTGTACACACACACACACAGACATGTACATACACACACAGACATGTGCATACACACACAGACACCTGTACACACACACAGACATGTAAATACACACACACACACACACAGACACCTGTACACACACACAGACATGTACATACACACACACACACACACACAGACACCTGTACACACACACAGACATGTACATACACACACACAGAAACATGTACACACATGCACAGAGACACATGTACACACACACACATACAGACACATGTATACACACACAGGCGCGTACAGACACGCATACGCACAGATACATGTACATACACAGAAATACACACGAACAGACACATGTACATACATACACAGACACATGTACATACATACACAGACACATGTACACACAGACACATGTACGTACATACACACAAACACACACATGTGCATGCACACACACACAGACACATGTCCTCCCCTGCTCCACCACCACCACTACCGCCAGCACACAATTGATCAGTGCGCTGCCTTCTTTTTCTTTTCTTTTTTTCTTTGCTAGTGTTAGCAGGCCCTAGTTCGTTGTGCAGATTAGTGTCCATCGTATGTCGGCTGTGGGAGGGCCACCTCTTTTCTGCTAGTGGGAATGGGGCCTTAAAGAAGTATTAAACCCAAAAGCAAACAATTATTATATTGCAGATGACCAATTCTTAGATGTGATGGCTGCATTAGTTTTCTATTTTAGGCTTTCTTTCTTCTATTTATCTGGTGAGCCACCCAGTAAGTCTGTTGTTTTTCAAAAGAACAAGCTCTCTTCCAGAGAGTTTACAGGGATGAGACAAACCATTGACCGGGGTGCATAAGATGATCAGCTTTATTTATTTTTCTTTTTTATTTATTTCAGGTACTTATATAGTGCAGTCAATTTATGCAGCGCTTTACATATATATTGTACATTCACATCAGTCCCTAACCCTCAAGGGGTGTACAATCTAAGGTCCCTAACTCACATTCCTACATACACATGCTGGGGCCAATTTAGACAGGATCCAATTAACCTACCAGCATGTCTTTGGAGTGTGGGAGGAAACCCACGCAGGCACAGGGAGAACATGCAAACTCCAGGTAGGTGGTGCCGTGGTTGGGATTTGAACCAACGGCCCTAGTACTGCCAGGCGGAAGTGCTGACCATTTAGCCACTGTGCTGCCTATTTATGTAAAACCAGGGCTTTTTTTCAGCAGGAATGCGGCACCTCCACCACTGAATGTATGTAATGGCAAGGGGTGGTGGGGTATACTGCAGGGTCTACTGATGCTGGCTGCTGGGGGATCCATTTTTGCGGGGGGAGGAGGGGTGAGGCTGGGGAGGTTTGCTGTAGATAGTGGGGATCTATTGTTGCAATGGATTCACTTGTTTCTGGGATGGATCTACTGTTGAGGGAGGAGGTCTATTATTGCTAGCTGCTGGAAGATCTATTGATGCTGGCTGTGGGGAGATCTGTTGATGATGCAGGGGACTATTGTTGCTGGGGGGGTATTTTGTTGCAGCTGGTCCATTGTTGCTGGGAGGGGGTCTATTGCTGCTGGCTGCAGGGGATCTATTTTACTGCTTTTCTTGTTATCCTTACAAATTCCATACAAATTGATACTTTGTTCTAAAAGGGCGGTACTGGAAGGTAGGTAAGGGGTGGAACGCAGGGACGGTGCGGGACAGAGTCCGGGGGTGACTCGGAAAGGGAGAGTTCCTGCACCTATTCTGTGAGAAAAAAATCCCTGTGTAAAACCTTTATCCCAAAAAGGCAAAAAAAAAAAACCTAATAGCTGTAACTGCTTATAAAGTGTGAGCTGGAGTTTGACTTCAATTTGTTAGTGAATCTAAATCTGCTAGTACATCTAACTCTCCCTATCCCCCAGATTAACAATGCTGCTGTCTAAATGTGCTTCCTGTGCTCCTTCATCCAAAGTGGGAGCACTCTAATACAGGAGGTGTGTTACTGGCCAGATCACCAGATGAAAACTAATGCAGCCACCTCACCTAATACTTGTTAAGTTGCAATTTATTAAATTTTTGGTTTTGGGTTTAATACCCCTTTAAGACTCTTTATCAATGTTGCTTTTTTTTCCCTTTTTTTGATCAAGCAGGGAAGGGTTAAAACCCCTACAGAAGTCTACTTGTCAAGGGGTGCCCAAGGCCTTTTAAAATTTTTCAAAGTGGTCCTAGTTCCCCCCAAAAAATTCCAAAGCTATGGACAGGCACTGCTAGGTTTAAAGACACAAATTATGGTCAGGTGTGCAGTACAGAAACATTTCCAAGAAAGAATTTCAAAAATCTTGATGGTACGTGAATACTCACCAGTCAAAATCATTGTAGTCATTCTTTGCTTCTCCCCAGAAATACAAGAAGACCAGAGACAGGAAAAACGCACTGATCAGAAAGAAGAAGAACACGCTCTCCTTCTGCAAGACATAAATGAGATATGAATTCCACAAAGGTTCACAGTACATACCCCTTTGTATAGTCTTTTGGTTTAAACACAAAAAGCAAAAAACTTGACACCTTGGCGTTCAGAAACCTAGGGAACCATCTACAATATCATTGCATGCATAATCGTCAATTGTGCAACTTGAGGCAGGCAGGTGCAGCCCTCTTCAGACTGGGGAATCCATAACTATAGAACAACAAAACACACAAAGAGAAGGCGCGAACACCTAGTACATTACCCTTGACACTTTTGTAGCACCCTCCTAGTTAGCTAGGGGGAGCTCTAGTTCAATTGTTAGTGAGGAGGGCTGAGTAGCAGCCTGGGTGTGATAGCCAGGAGGGTCAAATTGTGGTCAGAGCTGAGAGGCTCTGCAGACTAGCTCTCTGGGACTTCCCCCTGCTCTGGAACTTTGGAGAAAAATCTAGAAGGAGTAGGTGGAGGTGAGGAGTGGCTGCTCTGTACTCTTGGAGGATCCTGACCAATCCCTAACAGGAGGCTTGGCAAGGGGCCAGGACATTCTTTAAGAGTAACTGAGCTTGTTCAGCAGGAGGAAAGGGGATGGAGAGGAGGAGCCTGGGAGGAGACCGAGATGGAGAAGGGCTCACCTCCAGGCAGGAGGATCTTGGAAGGAGGAAAGCTCAGGAATTCACCGGCCCCAAGAGAGAGGACCATCTGTACAGCAAGGAAGGGGTGGCCCAGCTAGAAGGCCTGGAAGCAACCACCGACTCACCAGCAACACAGGAGAAAGGACTCACTGAGTAAACCGGCACCCCCTGAGCTAGTAAGGGAAAAGAGCCACTCTGGTGGGAAACTGGATTAGCTTTTTACCCAGGACTGTTCACACTGCAGTGGCAGGAACTGGAACCCCTGTCCAGGGAAACACGCAGTACAGCTGAATGGGGGGAAGATTTGTCTGGGGTCTGGGGTGGTACTATAAGAGATGATGGCTAGCTCTTGAGAAGAGAACTTTTTGTTGTAAAGACTTGTACATAGTAGCTTAGGAGTTTGTCCTCTGTTGCCATTACCCTTGGGCATCTCATACACCCCTTACCTCTTCCAAGTGAAATCCTCTAATAAAATCCAAAATACAAGCTCAAGGACTGGTTACTGTCTCCTGGATACAAGTCGGTGTGGAAAAAATGCATGTTCCCTCGCTGTGCAGGACTATATGGGGACCCAAACTTCAGCAACTCCTAAAGGGTTAGTGCTACACTGTATAAAGGGGTGACAGACAAAAAGGTATACTTACAAATAAAATGGATAAAAACACATAACAAAGCCAAAGAGTCCATATATCCACTTTTAAGGAAACAATGACTGTGTGGATTACCATGGTTAATGCATTTTGGGGATCTGCCCATTTCTTCAGAGAAGTGGCTGGTGTACCCTCAGCTCCAATCTCTTTTAATGAGCAACTGCCATAATGCCTGTCCACCAAATCAAGGGGGATGGCAGGGCGGACAGGAGGGAGGGACTGAAGCAAAACACCCATAATAGTCTCTGCTGGAATTATCCTAAAATGTAAGAGCAAGAGCTTATCACAGCATGATTCCAAAAATAAGTAACACTAAGCATCATTCAAATGATATTTATTTGTGTTGTTTATTATTGGAATCCTTGCCAACCTAAAAAATGGCAAGGATTTAACCATTTCATACTCAATACAATTCTCAATTGGCTGGAGTTTGAAGGACACATCTCATGAAGGTCATGAAATCCCTTAGACTTTAGGGGGTCCGGACTCTGGCTGGAGTTTGAAGGACACATCTCATGAAGGTCATGAAATCCCTTAGACTTTAGGGGGTCCGGACTCTGGCTGGAGTTTGAAGGACAAATCTTATGAAGGTCATGAAATCCCTTAGACTTTTTACTGGGGCCGGACTCTGGCTGCAGTTTGAAGGACACATCTGGGAAAATGTGTGGATCCCAGTGCAGGCTGCGATTTCTGGAAAGGTACAGGGACCTTTTCCCTGTGTTTTGTGAGGCACGGCAGTCCATTCAAATAAATGGGCAGCCGTGCCAGGGCATGCAAAGTGGCACTAGTGTGAACCGAGCCTCAAATCCCAGGCTCTATTCCCCAACTACAGAAAATCTCCCCTTTATGACAATAGGATAAAAAATGGTAGAGGAAGGAGGAGGGGGGGGGGCTTGTTCTGTAGTCCTAACCCACTTCCTACCCATATGGAAGAGAAACTATATTTGAAATATATTTAAAAAAATATTCTTCCCAAATATATTGCCATATATTTGAAATACTACAGTTTTGGCCATATTCAATATATTTAAAAAATAATTTATATATATATATATATATATATATATATATATACATACATACATACATACATACATACTGCATGTTGAAATGTGTTTTTATTAAAAAATATATGAGAAATATTTTTAAGAATACATTTCAAATATACTGTATATCTTTAAAAATACAAATCTACATTTTTGGAATGCATTTACAAATAAATGTAAAAATCAATGTTAAAATTACTTTTTTATATGTAAAATATATATTTTTTAAATATATTCTTCAGATTTATTTAACATATAAAAAAGTAATTTTAACATATATTTTTACATTTATTTGTAAATGCATTCCAAAAATGTAGATTTGTATTTTTAAAGACATACAGTATTTATTTATTTATTTCAGGTACTTATACAGGTGAAAGTCGAAAAATTAGAATATCGTGCAAAAGTTCATTTATTTCAGTAATGCAACTTAAAAGGTGAAACTAATATATGAGATAGACTCATTACATGCAAAGCAAGATAGTTCAAGCCGTGATTTGTCATAATTGTGATGATTATGGCTTACAGCTCATGAAAACCCCAAATCCACAATCTCAGAAAATGAGAATATTGTGAAAAGGTGCAATATTCGTGGCTCAAAGTGTCCCACTCTAATCAGCTAATTAAGCCATAACACCTGCAAAGGGCTCCTGAGCCTTTAAATGGTCTCTCAGTCTGGTTCAGTAGGAATCACAATCATGGGAATGACTGCTGACCTGACAGTTGTGCAGAAAACCATCATTGACACCCTCCATAAGGAGGGAAAGCCTCAAGAGGTAATTGCAAAAGAAGTTGGATGTTCCCAAAGTGCTGTATCAAGGCACATTAATAGAAAGTTATGTGGAAGGGAAAAGTGTGGAAGAAAAAGGTGCACAAGCAGCAGGGATGACCGCAGCCTGGAGAGGATTGTCAGGAAAAGGCCATTCAAAAGTGTTGGGGACTTTCACAAGGAGTGGACTGAGGCTGGAGTCAGTGCATCAAGAGCCACCACACACAGACGGATCATGGACATGGGCTTCAAATGTCGTATTCCTCTTGTCAAGCAGCTTCTGAACAACAAACAACGTCAGAAGCGTCTTACCTGGGCTAAAGAAAAACAGACCTGGTCTGCTGTTCAGTGGTCCAAAGTCCTCTTCTCTGATGAGAGCAACTTTTGCATCTCATTTGGAAACCAAGGACCCAGAGTATGGAGGAAGAATGGAGAGGCAAACACTGCAAGATGCTTGAAGTCCAGTGTGAAGTTTCCACAGTCTGTGTTGATTTGGGGAGCCATGTCATCTGCTGGTGTTGGTCCACTGTGCTTCATTAAGTCCAGGGTCAATGCAGCCGTCTACCAGGAGATTTTGGAGCACTTCATGCTTCCTTCCGCAGACGAGCTTTATGGGGATGTTGACTTCATTTTCCAGCAGGACTTGGCACCTGCCCATACTGCCAAAAGCACCGAAACCTGGTTCAATGACCGTGGGATTACTGTGCTTGATTGGACAGCAAACTCGCCTGACTTGAACCCCATAGAGAATCTATGGGGCATTGCCAAGAGAAAGATGAGAGACATGAGACCGAATAAATGCCAAAGAGCTGAAGGCCGCTATTGAAGCATCCTGATCTTCCATAACACCTCAGCAGTGTCACAGGCTGATAGCTTCCATGCCATGCCGCATTGAGGTAGTAATTGCTGCAAAAGGGGCCCAAACCAACTACTGAGTACATATGCATGCCTATACTTTTCAGAGGTCCGATATTGTTCTATGTACAATCCTTGTTTTATTGATTGTATGGAATATACTAATTTTCTGAGATTGTGGATTTGGGGTTTTCATGAGCTGTAAGCCATAATCATCACAATTATGACAAATCACGGCTTAAATTCTGCAGGGTGCCCAAACTTTTGCAGACGCCATTTTTTTGTTTTCTGTTATTTTGAAAGTGTAAATGATGGAAATAAAATCTAACTTTTGTTGACATATTATAAGAATGTCTAATCTTTAATTTGATGCCTTTTGGAGATTTTTCCATCTTTCCTTGGCTTCTTTATGCACATTAATACAAATTTTTAGCTGGGGTGCCCAAACTTTTGATCCCCACTGTATATAGTACATTCACATTAGTCCCTAACCCTCAAGGGGTGTACAATCTAAGGTCCCTAACTCACATTCATACATACACATACTAGGGCCAATTTAGACAGGAGTCGATTAACCTACCAGCATGTCTTTGGAGTGTGGAAGGAAGCAAGAGTACCCGCAGGAAACCCACGCACAGGGAGAACTTGCAAACTCCAGGCAGGTGGTGCCATGCTTGGGATTTGAACCAGCGACCCGAGTACTGCCAGGGGGAAATGCTAACCATTTAGCCACTGTGCTGCCCCAGTATATTTGAAATGTATTTTTAAAAATATTTTTCATATACTTTGTAATAAAAACGCATTTCAACATGCAGTATATATATATTTATTGAAATATATTGAATATGGCCAATATTTTAGTATTTCAAATATATTTTTCTTCCATGTGGGTAGGGTGACAATACTGCCCTTCTATAGATGTAGCGGAGTAAGTGAGCACTGTCACCCTAGGACAGGACATGCGATACTGGCAGGATCATCAGGTGAAAATAAAGGGAAAAAAACTAATGCAGCCAGCACATCTAAGGACTGGAAAGCTACAAATACATTACATTTTTTTTTTTGTTTTGGGCTTTAGCTACAATTTAAAGTGCTAATAAGACAATGAGGGTATCTTCTTTAAGTTGACATACAAGCCAAATATACCAGAAATGAACTGCAGGTCATATTGTAAACTGATCTCCGTTCTGTAATAACACATTGCAATGTTTTTCTGCTGTAATAGGAAATCGAGTCTTGGCTGATTGTCTTTGTATGTTATAGACGTGCTCCCATTACAGCCTGTAATTTAATCTCTGTTGTGTGACAATTCAATAGGCGGTTATTGCTGCACTTTCTGTCCTAATTCTCCTGGCAGAAAACCTGTCATTTTCTAGATGTGGAAATCTCGATTGGCCCCCATTATTGCACCATCAGGAGCCCTTGTGAAGTGCGTGGCACAGAGTGTCCTGTGTACATCAAATGTCACAGTGTAAAATACATTGCAAACAGAGCTAGGCTGCAAATTTGTTTGTCTGCAAAGATAGACGAGAAAACACTTTCTGCCTGCTGTTATCAAATATATTTGTGTCTCTGCTGGTACCCAGTTCCAAGCACTCCTAATAACTGCCTGCTTTAACCACTTCAGAGAATTTACCCCCCCCCCCTTCCTGACCAGACCATTTTTTTGCGATATGGCGTTACGTTACTTTAACTGACAATTGCGCAGTCATGCAACGCTGTACATAAATTAAATTTATGTCAATTTTTTTCACACAAATACAGCTTTCCTTAACCACTTGCCGCCCAGCCACCACATATAAACGGCGGCAGGGCGGCGCTCGTAGGCAAAAGCACGTTTTAAAATGGCTGCCTTCAAAACAGGTAGGGGGCGCGCGCGCGCCCTACCTGTCCCGCGGGTGTCAGCAGCGGGTCTCCGCCGCCAGGTCATGGCCGGTTTTTACCGGCCGTTTTCCCGCGATGAGCGGTGATCACTGACACAGAGCAGGGCTGCATTGTTTACACACAGCCCTGCTCTGTGACAGTTCGCTGACAAGCTGCAGAGGGAGAGAAGAGTTTCTCTCCCTAGATCAGCTCCCCCCTCCCTCCCCCCCCTCCGTCCAGTACACACCCCCGCCCCCTAGTAAAACACTCCCCTTACACAGCAAATTCTAAAAATGTTCCTCCCCAGTGACATTAGTACAGTTTCAGTATTTTTATTTCACTGATCGCTGTATTGGTGTCACTGGGGATGTCAGTGACCCCAAGTCAGTTCCCCCCCAGTGTCAAAATGTTCGCCGCAGTCCCGCAGTCCGGCCATAAGTCGCCGGTCGCCGTCATAAGTCCCTGATCGCCGCCATATGTCGCTGATCGGCGCCATTATTAGTATAAATAAAAATTAAAAATCCCAGTATCTTTCCCGCCATTTGTACACGCTGTAACTTTCACGTTAACCAATTAATTTACACGTATTGGGGTTTTTTGTAGCAAAGACGTGTCGCAGAATGCATTTTGGCAGAAATTTATGACTAAATTTGATTTTTGCATTTTTTTTTTTAAAGTCCAAAATATTGGTTTTTTTTCCTCAAAATTGTCAGCCTTTTTTTTATAGCGCAAAAAATAAAAACCGCACAGGCAATCAAATACCACCGAAAGAAAGCTCAATTTGTGGGGAAAAAAAGGATGTAAATTTCATTTATGTACCGTATTGCATGACCGCGCAATTGTCCGTTAAACTAGTGCAGCGCTGTATAGCAGAAAAATGGAGTAAATTACAGTATCTATACCATAGTTTGTAGACGCTATAACTTCCACACAAAGCAATCAATATACACTTATTGGGATTTTATTACCAAAAACATGGAGCAGAATACATTTTGGCCTAAATTTATAACCAACTTTGAGTTTACTATACATTTTTTATAGCTGAAAGTAAAAAATATTGTTTTTCTTCAAAATTTTTGGCCTTTTTTTGTTTATAGCGTGAAAAATAAAAAGCGCACAGGTGATCAAATTACACCGAAAGAAAGCTCTATTTGTGTGAAAAAAAGGACGTAAATTTTGTTTGGGTACAGCATTGCATGACCGCGCAATTATCAGTTGAATTAGTGCAGTGCCGAGTAGCAAAAAGAGGCCTGGTCATTAAGGGGGGTAAATCCTCAGGAGCTCAAGTGGTTAATTATTTTTTGCTCTATAAACAAAAAAAAATCAACTTAAAAAAAAAACCAATACTTTGACTTTTTGTTATAAAACATATCCAATAAAAAAATGTCAAAAATCTAATTTCTTTACAAACTTAGGCCAAAATGTATTCTGCTACATCTTTGCTAAAAAAAAAATCCCAATACGTGTAAATTAATTGGTTTACGTGAAAGTTATAGCATTTACAATAGGTGATATATACTGGAATTTTTATTTTTTTTTATATTAGTAATGGCGGCAATCAGCGACTTATAGCGGGACTGTGGCTGGCATTCTGACACTGGGGGGGGGAATAGACTAAGGCTGGCCATACATTACACAATTTGCTTGAGAATTTTGCTTTAGATTTACCAAAAACTATATAATATGAGGTCAAAACCTTACCAACACTTTCAATTGTATCCAATTAGGCAGGCCCTTGTACTACATAGTGGAAGGTAAATCTAAAGGAAATTATACAGAAATTGGACAGAAAATTGTATAGCGTATGGCCAGCCTTTCTGCCACTGACATCCTCAATGACACTAATGCAGTGATCGGTGCTAATAAAAAGCATGGCACTGGGTAGGAAGGGGTTAACATGAGGGGCGATCAAAGGGTTAACTGTGTGCTGTGTGTGTTTTACTGTGTGCGCTGTGTGCTACTAGGTAGACATGCTGCTTTGTATCTCTCTTATGTGCAGAGAGATACAAAGCAGCATGTCCATGCTGACAAGAGAGAGACCTGTGTTGTTTACACACAGGTCTCTCCCCTGTCAGCTTTCTCCGATGATCACCGAGTGCTGACAGAGAATCGCCAGCCGGGACCCGGTGATTTACATCTCTAGCCACCAATAGCGGTTTGGATAGGGTGGTGTGCGCGCCCTCTACCTGGAAATGCAAATCACGTATATATGTGTGATTTTGCGCAGCCCTGCCACCTCAGTAGCAGTACTTCTGCTATAGGGTGGAGGGCAACTGGTTAAGTAGTGCCTCCTGCTGGTGGTCTGTGCCAACCTCTGGTCTCTTCTAGTAATCTATTCTAAACTTTACTGATAGTTTATTCCAACCAGCCAGTGATGGATTTCTAAGGGGCAAAATGAACAATTGTCCAGGGCCCCCCTGCCAGAGGGAGCCCCAGACTTCCTTTATAAAAAAAATGTCATAATTATAAAATTAGTTTTATTATTTAACAAATGAACAAACTGTGTGTGTGGGTGTCAGGATACGGAACAGTTAAACCTGACTCCAGAGGCACAGAAAGGGATTAGGGCTTCTGGCAGATGTTTTACAGTTCATATTATTTCATTATTCGAGTTGTTTGTTTTAACATGGCTGTGTCACGGAATGTATTTCCTAGTTTTTGAGAAACAAGTGGGTGGTACAAGAGAAAAGTTAAAAAAAAATGTTGGAAAGTGCCAGGCAACAGCGCAACCCCATGATGTGGGAATAAAGTTGGAGACCAGCATCAATTTGTTGCAGCGAGAAACATGAGAGAGAGAAGCTCACTCACCACTTGACCCTGATTGCGTAAAACTTTGTTAGAACGTTTTACCCCAAATTCCGAGATTATTTGAATTTGGGACAGGCGTGGCCCTGAATCAGAATTCGGCTAGAACAAGGGTGGGCAAATTTCTGACTTGAGGGCTGCAATGGGTTCATATATTGGACCCGGGGGCCGGACCAAGAGTAGATATAGTAATTCACCCCCCATAGTAATTCATCCCCCATAGTAATTCATCCCCCATATAGTAATCCATCCCCCATAGTAATTCATCCCCCATAGTAATTCATCCCCCATATAGTAATTCATCCCCCATAGTAATTCATCCCCCATAGTAATTCATCCCCCATAGTAATTCATCCCCCATAGTAATTCATCCCCCATAGTAATTAATCCCCCATATAGTGATTCATCCCCCATAGTAATTCATCCCCCATAGTAATTAATCCCCCATATAGTAATTCATCCCCCATAGTAATTCATCCCCCATAGTAATTCATCCCCCCTATAGTAATTCATCTCCCATATAGTAATTCATCCCCCATAGTAATTCATCCCCCATAAAGTAATTCATCCCCCCTATAGTAATTCATCCCCCATAGTAATTCATCCCCCATATAGTAATTCATCCCCCCTATAGTAATTCATTCCCCATATTTCCCTGTGTCAATTTACTTACCTTTGCTCCGCACGTTCCTCTCGCCGTGTTCCCGCGCCGTTCCGGTCTTCAGGGCGGACTGTGAGAGGAGCCTAGCTCCCCTCACGTTTGTCACGCTGCCCCGCCTACACACATCCTGACAGCGGGCCGAATTAAAAGGTCCGCCGGGCCGTAGTTTGCCCATTGCTGGGCTAGAATGACATACCAGAGTGTCAGACAAATTCAACAAAGTAGAGGACCTTTCTTCCGTGTATTGGCAAGAAACTAACTTTGAACCTAAATTATATTTTTTTAGAACAAATGCAGTTTATCAGTCACTTCAGTTCACTTTTTTATTTGTCATGTAATTAAATCTCTATGTTGAGGGGCCCCCGAAACTTGAAGTCCCCCGAGCCCCCAACAGTCTAATCCAGCACTGCAACCAAAACCCTTTACTAGTAGTCTGCTCCAACCAGCACCCTTTACTAGTAGTCTGCTCCAACCAGCACCCTTTACTAGTAGTCTGCTCCAACCAGTACCTGGTAGGCTGTTCCAATCAAGACTTTTTACTGATAGATAATTCCAAACAGCACCCTCTACTAGTAGTGTAATCCAACCAGCACCCTTTACTGGAAGTCTGTTCCAACCAGATCTCTTTACTGGTAGTCTACTCCAACCAGATCTCTTTACTGGTAGTCTACTCCAACCAGATCTCTTTACTGGTAGTCTACTCCAACCAGCGCTCTTTACTGGTAGTCTCCTCCAGCCAGTACCCATTACTGGTAGTCTGTTCTAACCAGTTCTCTTTACTAGTACTCTGTTCCAACCAGCTCTCTCTACTAGCAATCAATGGTAGTGGCCATTTGTTTGTACTGTTGATACCATTGCAGGGGCGCACTGGACAACTTGCTGTTGCGCTATATGCTGGGTGTCCAGTGAGCCCTTGTACTTTTAAGGTGGGGTGGGCTCCCTCAGTCTACACATTATGATATATGTGCTCCTACTATAGAGGCTCTCAAAATGTATAGTTAGTAATTGTAGAACATTGTGGTGCCATGAAGGGGGTCTGCAACTTACACATGTATTTGCAAATGTATGCTAACTGAAACCCTGTTTTTTAACAAAAAAACTGTTAGACAGGACAATTCGGTTTGTTCGCAAGCTGGTCGGTAAATTGAGCTGGGAAGTTTTCCTTTTTTATTATTTGACATGTGTTGCCCTTCCATGTGCTCCTTGCTGTGAAGGCCAGTTATAGATTGGGCAGTGGCTATTTGCTTGTACTAGTAATCTATGCCAGGTAACACCCTTTTCTGGTAGTCTGTTCCAACCATTGCTCTTTACTGGTAGTCTGTTTCGAGCAGCACCCTTAACTGGTGGACTTTTCCAATCCAGCCTTCACTGATAACCTGTTAGAATCAGTATTTACTAGTAGACTGTTCCAATGTACACCCTTTCAGTGGTAGTCTCTTCCAGCAGCACTCTTTACTGGTAGTCTGTTTCAACCAGTACCCTTTACTGGAAGTCTGTTCAAACCATCACCCTTTACTGGTAGTCTGTTCCAACCAGCACCCTTTACTGATAGTTTGTTCCAACCAGCACTCTCTATTAGTAGTCTGTTTCAACCAGCACTCTTTACTGATAGTTTGTTCCAACCAGCACTCTCTATTAGTAGTCTGTTTCAACCAGCACCCTTTACTGATAGTTTGTTCCAACCAGCACTCTCTATTAGTAGTCTGTTTCAACCAGTACCCTTTATTAGTACTCTGCTTCAGCCAGTACCCTTTTCTGAAGACCTGCTACAAACACCAGGGCTTAATACTAGTCTGTTCAAACCAGCTCTCTTTAACGGTAGTCTACTTCAGCCAACACCCTTTCTGATAATCTGTTACAACCAACAGAATTTTCTGGTAGTCAGTTTCAACCTGCAATCTTTACTGGTGCTTTATTCCAACCAGCACCCTTTACTGGTAGTCTGCAATAATCAGCAGCATTTACTAGTAGACTCTTCCAACCTACCCCCTCTACTGGTATACTGTTCAAATCGGCACCCTTTACTAGTAGACTGTTCAAACCAACACCCTTTACTGGTAGTCTACTCCAAACTACACTCTTTACTGGCAGTCTGTTCCAGCCAGCATCCTTTACCAGTAGTCTGCTCTGAACACTACCCTACTGGTGGTCTGTTCAAACCAGTAACCTTCATTGGTATTCTGTTTCAACCAGCACTTTTCATGGGTAGTCAGGTCCTCATAGTATGTCCTACTAGGAGTGCCAACCAAGCAATACTTATAGACATTAGGCTATTTCTTGGAACTCCTACTGTCTACTGGTATTGGTAGACTATTCCAAACACTATATAATAATAGTCCATTATAACTCCCTAATAACAGTATTTTAAATTTTAAAAAGTAAATTTAGTTTTAAGTTATATCTCTACTATTAACCCATTTCAGGCCATGTTCTATACTTGTACGCCGAATATAGAGCAAGTAGTGCATTTTAAACATTTCTCCTTGAGGTCTTTTCCAAATTGCTGGCAGAAGGAACCCCTAATGGTAAGGTTTTCAGCTGTCTCCTAACCTAAAAGGATTGTGAAGGTCAGAAAGATACTAGATAATGGCATCAAGAATACATTTCTAATGTAACAATTGCGACCAGCCAACACTCAATTAGTATACATACATATATCTAGATATATACAGTACATATATTTGATTTTTAAAGGTATTTACCCCATATGCCTATAAAAACATTCCTGTAGTTTGTCAACAAAACCAGTGGAAGCATCTAATAATCTCTAAGACAACAACAGTCCAATCAATGGTCCATTTAGTTACACTGGCCAAATTGTCCCTCATGCGAACAATAATTGGAACCTCTAGCATGGAGCTTCCCTTACCCATTGGCAGCACCACTGCCCAGGCTCAGTCTTCTGGCGCTGGTACCGCTTCCATCTACAGCTGTAAAGGCCCGCCAGCAAAGAGATGAACGGCTGATGCTCATAATGCTGCAGGAGACGTCGGCGTACAATTTTCAACTTCCCCAGCCTCAATCTGCGAAGGTTGGTGGACGAAACCCCCATCTGTAGAGCCTCATATCATCCCTGTGTCTAGAAATTAAAAAAAACACACTTTTAAATAAACAGCAAATTCAATGTACAAAAACATAAAAAAAAACATTTCATTAACACCATGAGGCCACTCAGGGTATAGCTTTCTAGATACATAGAGTCACATTACCAGCCAATTTTTTCACTCTTTCTTGACCATTACAGTAGAATCTGTAAGGGGTGGAATTGATGGACAAATGCCTTATTTGCAGTCGTGTAACCATAGAACGTTTATGGCAGGTCTGATGCTACTTAGCGACTGAGGGCCCTATATACTGTAGGTTGCTTTGACTTTAACTGAAAAACTTGATAAAATTAAGAATTCAGGCATTTCCAAGATCTAAGGCTCGTGAGATACGCACAAATACCAATGAACAAGGTATCAGTAGTTTTTCTGCGATAAGCCAGAGATAGCACCAAGCCACCAACTGGCCTCCCCTTCGTTTTGGTTAAGGGCAGTGAGCCAAAGAGCCAGTGTCAATGGGCTTTTGTTCATGTTAGAATAACTTTTCTCCCCATACAAGTCAACTGGAAGGAAAAGCAGCTTGAAGCAGGTTGATGTTTAGAAGGAGGTCCAATGCAGGTTAGGAGGAAGTTAACTGCAGGTCAAATACACTTTGAACTATCTGAGAAGGGTCTCAAACTGATTTCAAATGCAGGCTAAAAGCAACAAGCAAGTTGCATTTGCCCAATGGTACAAGCCAAAATGTTCATATTTCAGGACCCACTACCAGAAAATGGAGGGTGGTCAGATCATGTCTCTATTATCAACCATATGTCATGCTTGAAGCATCCATGTGCAACTTAGCAGTTCTAAACCAGATGAAGGATCACCATGGGAGATACAGCAGCCAACTCTTATAAATCCAAAGTATATAACAGTTGTTCTATCTGCACCTGTTAGATTCGAAAGATGGTTGTGGGTTCATGGCTTCCTACACTCACCAGCACTCTCTCTCCTGGGGAGGGCCCTGCTCACCCTTGTCCCTGGTGTGTGTCTGCAAAATGTGCTGAGAGCTATCTTTATTCAGCCTCCCTGAAGTGAATGCCATTCTTTTTTGTTCAGGCAGACCTTTTCCGAAGGTATTTTAAACCTGTAGAACAGCTCCAACCCTTCAATCACACAACAACACACGTCATGCCATTCTTGGAACTCACGCGCCTATGTCCTTCTCAGAACACTCAGATTTTCTATGCCTTCCAATGTCTGACCCTAATCTCCCTAATCTTTAGACAGAACCAGTGTCTACAATTAAAGATTTCTCCTCTGGTTAAGCCTAGGTTCGCACTTGGATTTCAGTGCCTTTTCCGCTTTAGATAAATGCACTACAGTCCATTTAACATGATTTCCTTTGGATCTAGCTCACATTTGTGTGTTTTGAGCCATGCATGTTTTTGAAAGGGTCAGGGACTTTTTTCCAGCAGCAAATTGGGTTTTTGGTGTAACAGACTTCAAAAACGCAAGTGTTGAGTTTTTGATGCTTTTTTTTTATGCATTTTGTGCTTTGTGTGACTTTAAGTTGGTTGTTAAGGAGCGGGCGGCAGTTGGTGTCCTTAACAACCAGTAAACAACATGATTGTTAAGGAGTGGGCAGCCGCTGTGTCCTTAAAGTGTTACTAAACCCATGACCCCATGGTGTAATCCTAGACTCCAATCTGTCCTTTCAGCCCCAGGTCCAATCGCTGGCAAACTCATGTAGACTTCACCTCTGCAACATCTCCAAGATACACCCGTTCCTAACCCTGGAAACCACTAAGCAACTCATTCACTCCCTTGTTATATCACGCCTTGACTACTGTAACTCCTTCCTCACTGGCCTACCTCAACGCAGGCTATCCCCACTCCAGTCCATCATGAATGCTGCTGCCAGACTCATTCACCTTACTAACTGCTCTGTATCTGCCACCCCTCTCTGCCAATCCCTCCACTGGCTTCCAATTGCCCAATGGATAAAATTCAAAACGCTAACACTGGCGTATAAAGCCGTTCATAACACTGCCCCTAATTACATCACCGACCTTGTCTCTAAATACCACCCAAACCGTACTCTCCGCTCCTCGCAAGACCTCCTACTCTCTAGCTCCCTTGTCTCCTCCTCCCATGCCGTCTCCGGGATTTCTCAAGGGCTTCACCCATCCTCTGGAACTCCCTACCCCAATCTATCAGGCTATGGCCTACTCTGCTCACTTTTAGGCGCACTCTGAAAACCCATCTCTTCAGGGAAGCCTACCCCGACCCCATGTAATACTGGAATCCTCTACTCTTCCTACCACTCCATCCCCCACAGCTAATTACCTCTTGTACCACTATCCCCTCCCTCCTAGATTGTAAGCTCCAAAGAGCAGGGCCCTCTAATCCCTCTTGTATTGAACTGTATTGTTACTGTACTGTCTCCCTCCATAATGTAAAGCGCTGAGCAAACTGTCGGCGCTATATAGGTCCTGTATTATAATAATAATGACCCTGCATCCACTATATCTTGTCTCCCACAGTACACAGAACATGGAAATGCAATTATTTTAGTAAATATAAACTACTAAATACCATTTCTCATCAGCAGTTAGAGCAGTCTTGTGACTTCTATCAGTGTTCAGCCCAGCACTAGCTAAAGCTTGTAGGAGGAGTTTTCTTTCTGCTCTAGGAGGATACAAATCCCCTGACCTCTGTCTGGACAGTGCTGATTGGCCCTGTGCTGATCACATGCACTCTCCCAAGACAAAAAAAAACATTCTCCAGCAATACGCACCAAACTGAGCATGTGCATGCCTACGGTTCAGTCTGGAGATAAGTGGTGATCGCTTGAAAAAGAGGAGGAACAGAGAAGAAAGGATCAAACAGCCTTTTTACTTAATGCAGAGAATTAACCCTTTAGGTTCCACAGTGAGTATAACAAGCATGCTTTACTGCATATACAGACTGATTTTACTGTTGTGGATTTAGTAACACCATAACAGTTGATGAGTCATCAGCTGTCAGCAGGGATTCCCTCTGACAGCTGGGTGTATACAAAAGAATTGCCGGCAATTAAAAACTCAACAAAAAAAACAGCATGGTGGTCCCCCCCCAATCCATACCAGGCCCTTTGGGTCTGCTATGCATTTTAAGGGGAACCCCACTCCAAAATGTAAAAAAAAACGGCGTGGGGGACCCCCAAAAATTCATACCAGACCCTTATCCACGCTTGCAGCCTAGCAGGCCAGGAAAGGGGAAGGAGGACGAGTGAGCACCCCGCCTCCTGAACCATACCAGGCCACATGCCTGCAACATGAGGGGGGTGCTTTGGGGTAGGGAGGCTCCATCACCAAAGCCCCTTTTCCCCATGTTGATGAGAATAACAACCTCTTTCCTACAAACCTTGCCTACCCTTACTCATTCACCAAAAAGGTGGGTAAAAACAAGTTAAAAAACAACAGTTTTTGACAAGTCCTTTATTAAAAAAATTATTTAAAAAATTGTCCTCCCCAGTGTAGATCCAGTGTCAATCATGATGAACGCCACTCTGATGACCCGAAGAAAAAACGAAGGTCCCCACCCACCAAAGGCCCCTGCTCTGCCGTCTAATACCACTAAATAAACTAAGGGGTGGGGCCACCTGATGACATCACAGGGTGACCCCCCACCCTCTTATGATGTCACAAGGGGTGGGGTCACCCAGTGATACCCAGCCCCTTAGTTTATTAAGCAGAGGAGCAGTCATTCAGTGGGAGCCTTTGTCGGGTAAGACCTTTTTTTTTTTCATTAATTTTTTTTAATTCAATGTGATTGATGCTGGATCTACACCGAGGGACTTTTTTTTTCTTTTTTTAATAAACGACTTGTCAAAAACTTGTTAAAGGAGGCTTCCAGATTCTGATAAGTCACCCCCACATCTCCACAACTGCCGGGCCAGAGGTCCTTGTCCTCATCAACATGGAGTCAAGGTGCTTTAGAGGGGGAACCACCTACCCCAAACCACCCACCCCATTTTGATGGCATGTGGCCTAGTATGGTTCAGGAGGGGAAGGCTAGCTCATCTCCCCCTTTCCTAGTCTACCAGGCTGCAAGCTCAAATGAGGGTCTGGTATAGATGCCTTTTTTTTATTTTGGGGTGGTGTTCCCCTCAAATTCCATACCAGACCTAAGTATCTGGTATGGATTTTGGGAGGGGAACCCACATCGTTTTTTTTTTTTTTCATTTTGGTGTTGGGTTCCCCTTAATATCCATACCAGACCAGAAGGGCCTGGAAAGGATTGGGGTGGGACCCCCATGCTGTTTTCTTGCTGAATTTTTGATTGCCAGCAATTCTTCTGTTTACATTTAGGTGTCAGCAGGGAATGCGGTGGCTGCTCATGTTGTTTACTGGTTGTGGAGGATGCAGACGGCTGTCCACTCCTTAACAACCATGTTGTTTACTGACAGGTCCACTACCGTACTCCATCCAAGATTTAAAAAAAAAAATATGTCTTTAGATACACTCTAACCCAAGCCAAACTGTTTATTTTTTATTAGGAGCCTTAGGATGCCATTTTCGCTGCCATTGTATATAATTGACAACTCACTAGGTTGTCAATTACAAAGCATGGTCCACCCATCTCCCTGACATCACTGAAAGACTGCCAGCGGGTGAGGACTTTGAGATGCTGTGTGGAAGAAGCCTAAAGGACCTAGGTTTGGGGCTGATCTGAGGTCTGAAGTGCATAGACTGGAGCTGATCTGAGCTCTGCATGCATTGTGGCCGATCTGAGCTCTGCATGCATTGTGGCCGATCTGAGCTCTGCATGCATTGTGGCCGATCTGAGCTCTGCAAGCATTGTGGTTGATCTGAAGTCTGAAAAGCATGCATTGAGGTTTGAAGTTCATGCATTGTGGTTGATTTGAGCTTTGAAGTTCAGGCATTGTGGTTGATATGCGGTGTAAAGTGCAAGTATTCTGGTTGATCTGAAGTGCACGAATTGAGGTTGAGTGTCTGAAATTCATGCATTTTGGTTGATTTGAGGTCTGAAGTCCATGCATTGTAGCTGATCTGAGGCCTGCATGTATTGTGCCTAAACTGAGGTCTGCAAGCATTGTGGTTGAGTTGAGGTTTGAAGTGCATGCATTGTGGTTGATCTGAGGTCTGAAGTGCATGCATTGTGGTTGATTCGAGGTTTGAAGTGCATGCACTGTGGTTGATCCGAGGTCTAAAGTGCATGCACTGTGGTTGATCTGAGGTCTAAAGTGCATGCACTGTGGTTGATCCGAGGTCTAAAGTGCATGCACTGTGGTTGATCCGAGGTCTAAAGTGCATGCATTGTGGTTGATCCGAGGTCTGAAGTGCATGCATTGTGGTTGATCCGAGGTCTGAAGTGCATGCATTGTGGTTGATCCGAGGTCTGAAGTGCATGCATTGTGGTTGATCCAAGGTCTGAAGTGCATGTATTCTGGTTGATCTGAAGTGCATGAATTGAGTTTGATCATCTGAAGTGCATACACTGTGGTTTATCTGAGGTCTGAAGTGCATGCATTGTGGCTGATCCGAAGTCTAAAATGCATGAATTGGGGTTGATCCTCTGAAATGCATGCATTGTGGCTGATCTGAGGCCCAAAGTGCATGGATTGTGGTTGATCTGAGATGTGGAGAGCAAGCACTGTGGTTGATCTAAGGTCTGGAGTGCATGTATTGCAGTTGATCTGAGGTCTGAAGTACATGCGTTGGGGGTGAACATATTTTGTATGGGCACCAGTTCCAATTTGTGCACTGCTAATGGTAAGTTAACCTCCCTAGCGGTCTGATTATGTCCATATTTCTGTGCTCAAAGCGGTACATTTTTTTGCATGGAAATATGTTTTTTTTTATTGTAGGCCTGTAATTTTTAGGAATAACTCACTGAAATCTGTCCGAACAAGAATCTAGTAAACATCCCGGGTAGGATAAAACTTGAAACACGAAATCAAAAATTATAATTTAATAAATAATCATAAAAAATAATAATATAATAATAATAAATTTAATTCAATAATGTAATCAAACCAAAAACACTGAAATTTGAAATAGAGCGCCAAGTTCGCACATCACTGAGCAAAGTCGCAAAATCGTTTTCAGTGTCTGATGACGAATTTCCCCCACGAATCATTATCACTCAATTCTGCAAGTGGTTCTAATTTACTATCGCTGTTCTCTAGCTGGTCTAAAACCAATTTTGACCTAAAGGGACGCTTTTTGGACGCCATGGACGTTTCTCAGTTTCAAGGCAGAAAGATCATTACATTACATTACATTACATTGAGTTTATATAGCGCCAAAGGGTTTGCTCAGCGCTGTACAATAGAGGGGGGGACAATACATGAAACATTACAGCAGCTACGAACAGCACACGAGGGGTAGGAGGGCCCTACTCTTTCGAGCTTACAATCTGGGAGGGAGGGGGTAGTGGTACAGGAGGAAGTGGCTGTGGGGGATGGAGTGGTAGGAGGAATGAAGGAGAGCAGCAGTTAGGTGAGGGTGGGGTAGGCTTCCCTGAAGAGGTGGGTTTTCAGGGAGCGCCTGAAGGTGAGGAGGGAAGGTGACAGTCTGATGGATTGGGGTAGTGAGTTCCAGAGGATGGGGGAGGACCTGGAGAAGTCTTGCAGACGTGCGTGTGAGGAGGAGACCAGGGAGCAAGATAGAAGGAGGTCCTGTGAGGAGCGAAGGGTACGGGTAGGGTGGTACTTGGGAATCAGGTCGGTGAGGTAGTTAGGGGCAGTGTTGTGAATGGCTTTGTAGGTCAGAGTGAGTAGTTTGAATTTGATGCGTTGGGCGATAGGGAGCCAGTGGAGGGAGAGGCAGAGGGGGGTGGCAGAGGTGGAGCGGCTGGTGAGGTGGATGAGTCTGGCAGCTGAGTTCAGGATGGTCTGAAGCGGGGAGAGTTTGCACTGGGGTAGGCCGGTGAGGAGGGAGTTGCAGTAGTCAAGGCGTGAGATAATCAGGGAGTGCACAAGTAGTTTAGCGGTGTCTGGGGTAAGGAAGGTGCGTATTTTGGCGATATTGCGGAGGTGGAGCCTGCATGTGTTTGTCAGTGATTTGACATGAGGTTGGAAGGAGAGGTTAGAGTCCAGAATGACCCCAAGGACTTTGGCTTGCGGGGCGGGATTGATGGTGGTGATGTTAGTAGTGATGGATAGGATGGGGGGGGGGGCGCGGGCAGGAGGGAAGACGAGAAGCTCGGTTTTGGAGAGGTTGAGTTTGAGGAAATGGAGCGACATCCAGTCAGAGATGTCGCTTAGGAGGTGAGTGATGCGGGCGGAGAAAGTGGAGGTGAGGTGAGGGGTGGAGAGGTAAATTTGAGTGTCATCTGCATAGAGATGGTAGTTGAAGCCGTGGGAGTGTATGAGTTTGCCAAGGGAGGAGGTGTAGATGGAGAAGAGAAGGGGTCCAAGGACAGAGCCCTGGGGGACCCCAACAGAGAGGGGGAGGGAAGGGGAGGTGGCACCATTGTAGGAAACGCTGAAGGAGCGTCGGGATAGGTAAGAGGAGAACCAGGAGAGAGCGGTGTCTCTGACGCCAAGGGAGAATAGTTTATTAAGGAGGAGGGGGTGGTCAACTGTGTCGAAGGCCGCGGAGAGGTCCAGGAGGAGGAGGACAGAGTAGTCGCCTTTGGCTTTGGCGGTAAGTAGGTCGTTGGTGATTTTGAGGAGGGCGGTTTCGGTGGAGTGTAGGGGACGGAAGCTGGACTGTAGTGGATCAAGGAGGTTGTTGTCAGTTAGGTGGGCGCTTAGGCGGTTGTAGACTAAGCGCTCCAGGAGTTTGGAAGTGAGTGGCAGCAGGGAGATGGGTCTGAGGTTGTTTGGGTCAGAGGGGTCCAGGGAGGGCTTTTTGAGTATGGGGGTGATGTGCGCATGCTTTAGGGGGGAGGGGAATACGCCGGTAGAGAGGGAGAGATTGAAGATGTGGGTGAGGGAGCAGATGAGGGAAGAGGGGGGTGACTGGAGGAGTCGAGAGGGGATAGGGTCTAGGGGGCAGGTAGTGAGGCGGGCTTCAGAGAAGACCCTGGTGACTTCCTCAGTGGTAGCGGGGCTGAAGGAGTGCAGAGCTGGTGGGGTTACGGTAAGCGGGGTCTTGGGTGTGGAGGGGGGCAGTGCGGTTGCGAGGTCAGAGGAGGGAAGAGATGAGGGGGAGATAGGGGGGGGGAGGCTAGGTGGGGAGGTAGATTGCGAGTTGACTATGTCCTGACGGATAGCATCAATTTTATTGTGGAAATGAGTGGCAATCTCGTGGGCGGTGAGTGAGGTACTGAGTGGAGGAGGGGGGGGAGAGAGCAGGGAGTTGAAGGTGGAGAAGAGTCGGCGAGGGCAGGAGGAGAGGGTGTTAATCAGGTTTACGAAGTAAGCCTGCTTGGCGGCGTGGAGGGAGGAGGTGTAAGTGAGGAAGGCAGATTTGTAGAGGGAGAATGAACGGGGGGACCTGGTTTTGCGCCATAGTCTCTCCAGCGCACGACTGCGACGTTTGAGGCATTTAGTGTGGTCGTTCTGCCATGGTTGGAGCGGTCTGGGTTTGATGTAGCGTGTGGTTAGGGGTGCCAGAGAGTCTAGGGTAGCTGATAGTGAGTCGTTGTACGTGTTAGTGGCTAGGTCAGGACAAGACAGTGGAAGGATTCTGTCGTGTAGGCGGTCGGCAGCTGAGTGGAGGGGGGCCGGGTTCAGGTTGCGAAGGTTGCGGCTGGTGATGGTTTGGCGCTCTGGGGGGGGGGAGTTAGGGGAAGGGGAGATGGAGAACGTGAGGAGGTGGTGGTCGGAGAGAGGGAATGGGGTGTTAGAGAACTGGTTGAGGGTACAGAGGTGGGAGAAGACGAGGTCCAGGGTGTTCCCAATGATGTGGGTGGAGGATTGAGTGTGCTGTGTGAGCGCGAAGGAGGAGGTTAGGTGGAGGAATTGGGAAGTAGCCGGGCTGTTGTCATTGATGGGGATATTGAAGTCCCCGAGGATGATGGTTGGTAGCTCAGAGGAGAGGAAGAAGGGAAGCCAGGCAGCGAAGTCATCCAGGAAGCGGGGTATGGATCCGGGAGGCCTGTAGATCACTGCGATCCTTAGGGGGGTGGGTGAGAAGAGCCGGATGCAGTGAGCCTCGAAGGAGGAGAAAGTTAGGGAGGGAGGATTAGGGAGGACCTGGAAGGTGCTCAGCGGTGATAGGAGCAGGCCGACCCCACCACCTTTGTGACCGCTCAGTCTTGGTGAATGGGACCAGACGAGACCTCCATAGGAGAGTGCCGCAGGGGAGGTGGAGTCAGTGGCCTGTACCCAGGTTTCGGTGATGGCTAGGAGGTTAAGGGAGCGGGAGATAAAGAGGTCATGGATGGCAGTAAGTTTGTTGCAGACCGAGCGGGCGTTCAGGAGTGCAACCGAGAGAGGGGGGATGGATGCGGGGAGAAGGGGCACAGATATGAGGTTGAGGGGGTTACGGCAGCTGGCGGGAGCAGGGGGGTCCCTAGAGGAGGGGTGAGGTGGCGAGGGGCCAGGGTTTGGGGAGATGTCCCCAGCAGATAGGAGAAGGAGAAGGGTGAGGAAGGTGGCATGGGAATGGGAAGTGTAGGAGCGTGTGGGTCTGATAGTGGTGGCACGTGGGTCGACGGGGGAGTGGAGTAGCAGGAGGAGGTGGTGAGTGCCGTAGTGGGGAGAGGGGAGTAGTGAAGGGGCAATGTAGAGCTGTTTTGGGGGGGTAGGCGGGTAGAGGGAGGCGATTTTTGGGATGGTGGAGAGGAAAATGAGGAGGAGGAGTGCAGGGGGCATGTTGGGGTGGGTGGGGTGACAGTTGGGTCAGGGGAGGTGAAGGGATACAGGTCAGGGCAAGGTGTGTGGGGAATCTGTGTTACCATGGGAGAGTCATTTGAGTCCTTCTGTAGGGGTAGAGTGAGGGTGGAGGGCGGCAGCTGGTTGGCAGCAGTCTGTGGGTGCAGTAAGCTGGCGACCATGGGTGCTGTGGCATGTCTTCAGTGGGTACGGTGGTTCGGCTAGTGGAGGGGTCGTAGGGTGCGATGGCTGGGGGTGATGGTAGGCACGGCGACTGGTGATGCTGGCGGCTCGGTGACTGGGGTTGTTGAGGCCAGGCGTCGGGTGCTGAGGGCTCGGCGTCGTGAGGCGCTGAAGGTGTTGAAGGATCGTCATCAGAGTCGAGCGGGGCGTTGCGGTAGCGATCGTCGGCCCTGCGTGGTTTGTGCTCAACCGTGATCTGTTGCGGCCGGTAGGAGAGACCGCAGCTTCAAGGGTCGTGGTGGGCCATTAGTCGCCGGGGCGTCGCCAGAGGGAATAGCGTGCCGGAAATCAGGGTGCTGGGCGAGCGTTCCCTGGTGTGGTGGCTGGCTGGTAATCCCAGGTGGGGTGGTGGGCAGGGGATCCCCGGTGGGATGGTGGCCGTGCTATCCCTGGTGGGGTAGTAGCGATCCCTGGAGGGATAGTGGCTTAGGGTCCCTGGTGGTTTGGGGTTTCAGGTGGATGGTGGGATCCCTGAGTGAGTGAGTCCCTGGAGGCTGGCGGTGTGATGGTGGTTGGGCTCCCTGGTGGGTAGTGGGCGCCCCTGGTGAAGTACCTGGTGTCCTGGAGCGTCGGTGGATCCCTCCTGGGTTAGCAGGACCGTTGGTGGTGGTGCTAGATCAGTAAAAATGCAGGCAGGGCACAGGACAAAGCACTCGGGACAAAATGTATGTGAAATGGTTTGATACAGGAATGTTATACTATGTGATTTTAGTGTATTTAGTGAATGTCACTTTTTGTCATTTTCAAATTTCCCGTCCCCCGTACGTCCCGATGCTCGCAGGGGACGGAACCCAGATGACAGATGCCGGCATCCGCCGGATTACATTGCCGGGGACACTGCAGAGAGGACATCGCAGGAGCGCAGGACAAGGTAAGTGATCAAGGGATCCCGGAGCAGCGCCGCATGGTAAGCCCGAGTGTAGCTTGTAGTTGCTGCTTGTGGTACTGAAGCTTTACCCCGAGCTACACTTAGGAATACCGCTAGGGAGGTTAAAATATACAGTGGGGCAAAAAAGTATTTAGTCAGCCACCAATTGTGCAAGTTCTCCCACTTAAAAAGATGAGAGAGGCCTGTAATTGGCATCATAGGTAGACCTCAACTATGAGAGACAAAATGAGAAAAAAAATCCAGACAATCACATTGGCTGATTTGGAAAGAATTTATTTGCAAATTATGGTGGAAAATAAGTATTTGGTCAATATCAAAAGTTCATCTCAATACTTTGTTATATATCCTTTGTTGGCAATGACAGAGGTCAAACGTTTCCTGTAAGTCTTCACAAGGTTGGCACACACTGTTGCTGGTATGTTGGCCCATTCCTCCATGCAGATCTCCTCTAGAGCAGTGATGTTTTGGGGCTCTCGCTGGACAACACGGACTTTCAACTCCCTCCAAAGGTTTTCTATGGGGTTGAGATCTGGAGACTGGTTAGGCCACTCCAGGACCTTGAAATGCTTCTTACGAAGCCACTCCTTCTTGTCCGGGCGGTATGTTTGGGATCATTGTCATGTTGGAAGACCCAGCCACATTTCATCTTCAATGCCCTTGCTGATGGAAGGAGGTTTGCACTCAAAATCTCACGATACATGGCCCCATTCATTCTATCCTGTACATGGATCAGTCGTCCTGGTCCCTTTGCGGAGAAACAGCCCCAAAGCATGATGTTGCCACCCCCATGCTTCACAGTAGGTATGGTGTTTTTAGGATGCAACTCAGCATTCTCTCTCCTCTAAACACGACGAGTTGTGTTTCTACCAAACAGTTCTATTTTGGTTTCATCTGACCATATGACATTCTCCCAATCCTCTTCTGGATCATCCAAATGCTCTCTAGCAAACTTCAGACGGGCCCGGACATGTACTGGCTTAAGCAGGGGGACACGTCTGGCACTGCAGGATCTGAGTCCCTGGCGGCATAGTGTGTTACTGATGGTAGCCTTTGTTACGTTGGTCCCAGCTCTCTGCAGATCATTCACTAGGTCCCCCCGTGTGGTCCTGGGATTTTTGCTCACCGTTCTTGTGATCATTTTGACCCCACGGGGTGAGATCTTGCGTGGAGCCCCAGATCGAGGGAGATTATCAGTGGTCTTGTATGTCTTCCATTTTCTAATTATTGCTCCCACAGTTGATTTGTTCACACCAAGCTGCTTGCCTATTGCAGATTCAGTCTTCCCAGCCTGGTGCAGGTCTACAATTTTGTTTCTGGTGTCCTTCGACAGCTCTTTGGTCTTCACCATAGTGGAGTTTGGAGTGTGACTGTTTGAGGTTGTGGACAGATGTCTTTTATACTGATAACAAGTTCAAACAGGTGCCATTGATACAGGTAATGAGTGCAGGACAGAGGAGCCTCTTAAAGAAGAAGGTACAGGTCTGTGAGAGCCAGAAATCTTGCTTGTTTGTAGGTGACCAAATACTTATTTTCCACCATAATTTGACAATAAATTCTTTCCAAATCAGCCAATGTGATTGTCTGGATTTTTTTCCTCATTTTGTCTCTCATAGTTGAGGTCTACCTATGATGCCAATTACAGGCCTCTCTCATCTTTTTAAGTGGGAGAACTTGCACAATTGGTGGCTGACTAAATACTTTTTTGCCCCACTGTAACTAAAAGCGAAACTTTTTTTTTTCCGGATTATACCGCCTGTCAGATTTTTATCACTTTCTGTGCATGTCCTGGTAACCATTATCACTACGAATGAATGTGAAAGAAAATCCTAAATTTTGGGTTGTCCCAGAACAGGAATCTTCTAATGGGGACACTAGTTCTGGTGACAACCAAGTATTTCATTTCACTTTCTGTTTTGGCTATGGGACAAGAAGTGAAGGGAAATCTCCCCAATGGGACAAAGATGGCAAAAAAAACTGACAGGGGTTATAACCCTATCCAAAATAAAAGAAACATTTTTGTCTTTAGTTCTTCTTTTATCTCATTAGTCTTTAAAAAACAAAATAAGTTTAATTTGCCATTAATAGTACAACTATGGGTTCAAAAACTAAAAAAACAAAGGACTCATTCACACTCTGAAAAACAATTTGCATTTGGATCGCTCTTCTGAGAGCATTTGACAGGTTGTGAGAAAGTACTGCATTGCCTCCTCACCGGTTGATTTAACCCCTTACAACCTTACACTAGCTCTCTGCAAACGCATGCATTGCACACAGTTGTGGGTTGCTTGCAGAGCTGCCTCATTCACTTGAATGGGACGGGTTCAGCAGGCACTTCACCTGGCAAAAGTGACAGACGGTATAATTCCTACAGTTGCCATGCAGGGCCCAGGGCATGTATACACCCCAGGCTGGTGTGTAGCAGTTGAGAGGCAGTAACAGCGCACCTCAACCGCAAGGTTTTACCACCCTCCAACCACTAGTGTGAACAAGCCCTAAGAAGACAATGTACTGGAGTTCACTGGCAGGCTGATTGTCCAATGGTTGCTAGCCCCTGGGTTAGAGACTCTATCTGTTTTTTATTGCTGTCTGTATTCCTGCTGGGGAAATTTCCCTGTTAAGACAGAAAGTGATGAGAAATCTCTCCAAAATGGACAGGATGAGGAAGGGCTGGAACTTCTGTCAATGTTTTTATTGTTGTGAGTCCTCCCTTTTTTTTCTTGAATGGGTGTCACAGGGACAGGAAGTGAGGAAAAATCTTCCCAGTGGGTGTCACAGACAAAAGTAAAATCCTGCCGAAAAATATTTAAAATGAATGGATTTTTTATTTTAAAGGAAACCTGTGCTGATAGAATAGAAAATTGGCTTTTGCTGACTTCTGCTTGGGAAAATGCTAGTTGCCTGGCTGTCATGACTAATAATGTTGGAGGCACTGGCTTGTAATACGTCTGCCAATAAGGAGTTGAGTCCAGGACCCCATTCTTGCAAGGTTACAGGGTACTTTTTGAGCTTCTCTTTTTTTTTTCTCTCCGTATTTCAAGCCTACAAATACATTATCAGACCAGAATGCAGCGTGCGTCTCATTTTTACAGTATATTGTATGTTTTTGCCTGTAAATAAAAGCAGGTGACAACTGTTTTATAAGGCAGTACATCACATGGTGACTAATTAATGAAGCAGATTGGATGAAGGGAGCTCGGTGCCGGCAGAAACCAGAGCGACATATTAGCAGTCCAGTAATTTGCTGGTTGAGACAGGAATGTACAAAGAATTTCTGAGCTGATTAAATTGGTGACGACATTGAATAAAAGTGTTATAAACCCAATCACTTGGGCTAGGCTTTATTTAAAAGGCAACTAAACATTTTTTTTTTTAAAGAAATGTAAACCCTAATTGAATGATTTTTCATTTTCTAAAACACACGGTATCATACAAAAAAATATTTTTTTTAAATACTGTCTTCTCCTTTTTGCATCTTTTGTTTAATCTCAGCAGATCTTTTGCAACTTCTTTGCAGCAATTTCCTGTCTACGTACCTGACAACTTTAGAACATGAGAAAGATGGACATCTCAGTGTGGAGTGGATGTGTCAACACTATGTTGAACATTGGTCATGACTCGCTGTATGTACTGTACACATATCCTACAAACATAATATACCTTAATGCCGTGGTCTCCAAACTGTGGCCTGGGGGCTGGATGTGGCCCTTTGCTTGCTTTTATCCAGCCCTTGGGTCATTATTCCCCCCACTGTGAGCAACAGTGGGGTATAGTTCCTAACACTGACACCGACAATGGGGCACTAGTTCTCTCACTGACACCAATGAAGGGACACTATTCTTCCCATCGATACCAAAGATAGGGCACTATTCCTCCCACTGACACCAATGATGGGACACTATTCCTCCCACTGACACCAATGATGGAGCACTATTCATCCCACTGATACCAATGATGGGGCACTATTCCTACCACTGACACCAATGATGGAGCACTATTCATCCCACTGATACCAATGATGGAACACTGTTTTTCCCACTGACACCAATGATGGAACACTATTCGTCCCACTGACACCAATGAGTGGACACTATCCCTCCCACTGATACCAACGATGGGGCACTATTCTTCCCACTGATACCAACGATGGGGCACTATTCCTCCCTATGATGGGGCACTATTCCTCCCACTGACACCAATGATGGGGCACTATTCATCCATATGATTGGGCACTACTCCTTCCACTGACACCAATGATGGGGCTCTATTCCTAAGATTGTTAACAACAAAGATGCACTATTCATTCCCCTAATACCAATGATGAGGCACTATTCCTTCCATTTACAACAATGATGGGACACTATTCCTCTCACTACACTAATAATGGGGCACTATTCCTTCCATTGATGCCAGCAAAGGGGCACTATTACTCCCCCAAATATCAATGATGGGGCATTGTTTACTCCCACCGACGCCAGGTCACACTCTTCTCCCTCCCGCTACAGTCCCCATAGAGTTTGAAGGTCAGTAATATGGCCCTTTGTTTAGAAAGTTTGGAGACCCCTGCCTTAATGTATTACTAAACCCAGGACCCTGACTTCACTATATCTGGTCTCCCAGGACCCTGCATTCACTATATCTGGTCTCCCCGGACCATGCATTCACTATATCTGGTCTCCCCGGACCCTGCATTCACTATATCTGGTCTCTCAGGACCCCGCATTCACTATATCTGGTCTCCCAGGACCCTGCATTCACTATATCTGGTCTCCCCGGACCCTGCATTCACTATATCTCGTCTCCCAATATCTTGCATTCACTATATCTGGTCTCTCAGGACCCTGCATTCACTACATCTGGTCTCCCAGGACCCTGCATTCACTATATCTGGTCTCCCCGGACCCTGCATTCACTATATCTGGTCTCCCAAGACCCTGCATTCACTATATCTGGTCTCCCAGGATCCTGCATTCACTACATCTGGTCTCCCAGGACCCTGCATTCACTATATCTAGTCTCCCAGGACCCTGCATTCACTATATCTGGTCTCCCAGGACCCTGCATTCACTATATCCGGTCTCCCCGGACCCTGCATTCACTATATCTGGTCTCCCAGGACCCTGCATTTACTATATCGGGTCTCCCCAGACCCTGCATTCACTATATCTGGTCTCCCAGGACCCTGTATTCACTATATCCGGTCTCCCCAGACCCTGCATTCACTATATCTGGTCTCCCACAGTACACAGAACATGGAAATGCAATTATTTTAGTAAACATAAACTGCTAAATATCTTTTCTCATCTGCAGTATATAGCAGTCTTGTGACCTCTATTAGTGTCCAGCAGAGCACTGGTTAAAGCTTGTAGGAGGAGTTTTCTTTCTGTTCTAGGAGGATGCAGAACCCCTGACCTCTGTCTGGACAGTGCTGACTGGCCCTGTGCTGATCACATGCACCTCCCAAGAAAAAAAACCTCTCTAGCAATACACACCAAACTGAGCACGTGCAGAGTTTCTCCACACGATATGTCTTATAAGGAGATAAGAGGGGAACACTGGAAGAAGGGGGGGATCAGAGACGACAGGATCGAACAGCATTTTTACACAATGCAGAGGATTAACCCCTTACCTTTCAAGCATGCTTTACTGCATATACAGACTGATTTTACTGTTGTGGGTTTAGTAACACTTTAAAGAGGAACTTTGCTAAGTTTTTTAAAAACTAAAAGTCAGCAACTACAAATACTGAAGCTGACTTTTAAAAATCAGGTACTTACCAGTCCATGGATTCCAACGATGTGTTCCCGCAGCCGATGTTTCTCACCACTGTGGGTCCCAGGTGATACCATCTTGGATTTGGGAGCCAGCTGTGACTTGTGAATCACAGCTCCCCACTGTGCATGCTCAAGATCACTTGGTGCAGGGACACTGGCAGCCTCCTGGGAAGTGTGACGTGTCTCAGGAGGCTACAGGTGGTGGTAGTGGGGCGGTGGGGTACATGAGCAACTTCATACTTGCCTAGGAAAGGATTGAGGTAGTAGGAGTAGGTACTGACCAAGAACAGTACTCGCCATCCCCTCCCCTCCGTTACAGGTGAGGGAAGAGAAAGAATGAACTTCATGTAAAAGGTGAAGTACCATTCAACTTTAATCACAGTGCCACAAGTGTATATATACACAGTGTGTGTATATGTATGTGTGTATGTATATATATATATATATATATACTGTGTGTATATATATACAGTCATGGCCGAAATTGTTGGCACCCTTGATATTTTTCCTGAAAATCAAGTATTTCACACAAAAAAGGTATTGCATTAACACATGTTTTGCTATACACATGTTTATTCCCTTTGTATGTATTGGAACAAATATAAAACAGAGGCAGAAAAGCAAATATGACATAATGTCACACAAAACCCCAAAAATGGGCTGGACAAAAGTATTGGCACCCTTAACTTAATATTTGGTTGCACACCCTTTGGAAAACATAACTGAAATCAGTCGCTTCCTATAACCATCAATAAGCTTCTGACACCTCTCACCCGGAATTTTGGACCACTCTTCCTTTGCAAACAGCTCCAGGTCTCTCTTATTGGAAGGACACCTTTTCCCAACAGCAATTTTAAGATCTCTCCACAGGTGTTCAATGGGATTTAGATCTGGGCTCATTGCTGGCCACTTCAGAACTCTCCAGCGCTTCTTTGCCATCCATTTCTGAGTGCTTTTTGACGTATGTTTGGGGTCATTGTCCTGCTGGAAGACCCAGGATCTTGGACGCAAACCCAGCTTTCTGACACTGGGCCCTACAGTGCGACCCAAAATCCTTTGGTAATCCTCAGATTTCATGATGCCTTGCACACAGTCAAGGCACCCAGTGCCAGAGGCAGCAAAACAACCCCAAAACATCATTGAACCTCCACCATATTTTACCGTAGGTACTGTGTTTTGTTCTTTGTAGGCCTCATTCCGTTTTCGGTAAACAGTAGAATGATGTGCTTTACCGAAAAGCTCTATCTTGGTCTCATCTGTCCACAAGACGTTTTCCCAGAAGGCTTTTGGCTTACTCAAGTACATTTTGGCAAACTGTAGTCTTGCTTTTTTATGTCTCTGTGTCAGCAGTGGGGTCCTCCTGGGTCTCCTGCCATAGCGTTTCATTTCATTTAAATGTCGACGGATAGTTCGCGCTGACACTGATGCTCCCTGAGCCTGCAGGACAGCTTGAATGTCTTTGGAACATGTTTGGGGCTGCTTATCCACCATCCGGACTATTCTGCGTTGCAATCTTTCATCAATTTTCCTCATCCGTCCACGACCAGGGAGATTAGCTACAGTGCCATGGGTTGCAAACTTCTTGATAATGTTGCGCACTGTGGACAAAGGCAAATCTAGTTCTCTGGAGATGGACTTGTAACCTTGAGATTGTTGATATTTTGCCACAATTTTGGTTCTCAGGTCCTCAGACAGTTCTCGTCTCCTCTTTCTGTTGTCCATGCTTAGTGTGGCACAGACAGACACACAATGCAAAGGTTAAGTGAACGTCTCTCCTTTTTATCTGCTTTCAGGTGTGATTTCTATATTGCCCACACCTGTTACTTGCCCCAGGTGAGTTTACAGGAGCATCACATGCTTGTAACATTCTTATTTATCCGCAGTTGTGAAAGGGTGCCAATACTTTTGTCCAGCCCATTTTTGGAGGTTTGTGTGACATTATGTCGAATTTGCTTTCTTTCCTCCCTTTTTTTGTTTTGTCCCAATACACACAAAGGGAATAAACATGTGTATAGCAAAACATGTGTTAATGCAATACGTTTCGTGAGAAATACATGATTTCCTGGAGAAATATCAAGGGTGCCAACAATTTCGGCCATGACTGTATATATATTTGTTAAACAACAAATATTTATTTTTTTATTTTTAACTTAAGTGTGGTATTAATAGCTTCTTGGTAGAACATTTAAAGTCCTATCCTTTTTCTTTGTTATGTGGTCAGACATATAATAGATCACCTCTTCTTCCAGGCTTTTGTAGTCAGCAGAATATCCTGTCTTTTCCCAGTTATTGCTAGTCAGTGGGATATCCCCTACTTCCCAGACAGTGGTGATCAGTGAAATACACCCTTCCCTCCTTTTCAGTAGAATACGCTCCACAATTTCACATTGGAGGCCAATAAAATGTCCCCCACACCCCCTTCCAGAGAACTGATGGCTAGTGAAACATCCCTCCTTCCAAATGGTGGTCAGCAGTACAGTTGATACTCACTTGTGTCCTGCTCTGTGGCCACCGCCTCTAGAACCATGCAAACACTGTTGGAGTTGGGCGCTGGAATGAGTGTTCTGGAATTTTGATGCATTTCCAGGACAGTCCAGTGAGATCTGGGACAGTTGCGGTATATGTCTACATGCACTTAGCTACATATCTGTTCTCAAGGCAGGTTTCCTAGTGGTGACAACAGTGGACCATGCCTGTGTGATGTTTGCTGAAATGGTACTTTGTCTATATCAGAAGCTATGCTGACAAGATGACGAGGACAATTTGGTAGACAGGGACAGAGCATTGTCATCCTATAATAGGAAGTGCCTAAAAATAGACCCTCATGACAGAATCACCAGGTAAGGGAGCTAAGCGCTGCCTTTAAACAAAGAAACAAAAATATCAAACTCCCAATAAAAAGACGGAAGAACACAGTAGTGCCAGCTGCAGTAAAGCAATGGACGCCACTCAAACCAACCCAGTGAGTCCAATGTATGAGATGGCCTCAGCCGCTGCTTCAACCATACTTCTAATGCGTTTCGTCCAGGCCACTGGGGCTTGGTCATACATTGGACTCACTGGGCTGGTTTGAGCGGTGTTCATTCCTTCACTGCATCTGAGCTACTGGAAACATTTTGGGACGCCGCTCCCTCTTTCCATATATTAGCGGGGCTACTCTTTCTTGCTTTCTAGCAAAAACTAAACATCAAATATGAATGAAAAAAAATGCATGTGCAAAACTCCTGACAGGAGAAAATGACACTCAGGTCCACCAAGCCGAAAGGGCTGGCGGACCAGCTGAAGCCGACCAACAAGTACTAAATGAGGGGCTCTCCTGAAGAAAGAACCAACCACCCCCCCTCCCAAGGCAAGGGGAGCATAGAACCTGGTGGCTGCACATCCTCCCCCTAGACTGCAGGGTATGCCCGAAGACCCACACCCTACCATCCTGAGTGAAATGACAACACATACATTAGGGCAGGTGTACTGGTAACAAAAATCGTTCTGATGTAAGCTAAAAGGCCTTGTACAGAAAAACCAAAGGTGTCATTACCTAGTGCAGGTTCACACAGTGGGGTCCCAAACTCATAGTGTTACTTCAGCACCCCCAGGACACTTGACACCATGGACCCTCTGCCTTCTCAGCCCTCAGCCAGACCTGGTAGCACTGCTCAATTCAGCCTCGGAAACCTCCACCTGAGTATTACTCCTGGCCCCCACCTCACCCATTGCGTGCTCAGGTTTCAGTTCCCACAGGAAGATCCTTCAGGACTCCCATCATACCAGCAGGGGTACTGTACAGCCAGTTATCCCAGCTGCCAGAATGACAGTGAATCACCTTTAATGGACACTGATAATAGCAGATACTACATTTGATCTGAAGTCAGCCATGTATGGATTGAAATCAACTGCTGTACAACCACTCTATAAGATTTTCCATACTTGATCAGTGGCACAGGCAATAACCTGCAGTCTGTGTGTCAATCAATCTATCTATTATTATACAGTATTTATAAAGCGCCAACAGTTCGCTCAGCGCTGTACATTACAAAGGGGGACAGAACATGTGACAGAACAATAACAATACAATGCAAAACATGAGGGGATCGAGGGCCCTGCTCTTTCGAACTTACAATCTAGGAGGGAGGGGATGGTGGCACAGGAGGAGATAGCTGTGGGGGATGGGGTGGTAGGAAGAGTGGAGGAGGTTGGCAAGTTAGCAGGGGGTGGGGTATGCTTCCCTGAAGAGGTGGGTTTTCAGGGTGCGCCTAAAGGAGAGGAGAGTAGTTGATAATCTGATGGGTTGGGGCAGGGAGTTCCAGAGGATGGGTGACACCCTGGAGAAGTCCTGGAGGCGGCATGGGAGGAGGAGACCAGGGAACTAGAGAGAAGGAGGTCTTGTGAGGAGCGGAGAGTGCGTGCTGGGTGGTACTTGGATATTAGGTCAGTGATGTAGTTCGGGACAGTATGGTGGACAGCTTTGTACGTCAGTGTTAGGATTTTGAATTTCATCCGTTGCGCAATCGGAAGCCAGTGGAGGGATTGGCAGAGGGGGGTGGTGGAAACGGAGCGGTTGGAAAGGTAAATGAGTCTGGCTGCCGTATTCAGGATCGACTGAAGCGCGGTTAGCCAGCGGCGAGGCAGGCCAGTGAGGAGGGAGTTGCAGTAGTCGAGTCGTGATATGATGAGGGAGTGGATGAGCTGTTTAGTGGTTTCTGGGGTTAGGAACGTGTGTATTTTGGCGATGTTGCGGAGGTGGAATCTGCACGAGTTTGTTAAAGGTTGGACTTGGGGCTGGAAGGGTAGGTTGGAGTCCAGAACGACACCAAGTACTCTGGCCTGCGGGGCAGGTTTGATGGTGGCGTTGTTGGATGTGATGGAGAAGTCAATGGGGGGTGGGGTCCGGGCTGGGGGGAAGAAAAGAAACTCGGTTTTGGAGAGTTTCAGTTTAAGGAAGTGGAGCGACATCCAGTCTTATAATCAATCTATCTATCTATCTATCTGAGAATCAATCTATCTCAGTGACAATGGTCACCAGAACTGACACAACAATAGCCATAGCAGGTCTTGTGGCTGCTATGGGACCTGGAGTAGGAGGGGGGGGCCTCATTAGAGAAGCTGTTAGGAAAACTAATTCCCAGTATAAAAGGGGCTGAAGTCCAACCTCAGGATCCTCCCTAGTCACAGATATCCCCCTGTTGTGGTAAGAAGCATTTCCTTATCTGTCCTATTAGTGTAGATTTATTACCCTCTGAACATCTGCTACAGACTGAAATTAACTCTGTATGTCATGAAAATCCCCAGAGTTTCTTCTCTTCTAAAACAATGAAGGACAACAAAGGTTTGAAGTTCTACAAAAAAGTCTAAAGAAGTTTTTATTATGGTCATAGAGTAATTGTGTGCAAGAGTATATTTAATATTGTCATAATATATAATGTTATAATGTGTGTCAAATTGTTCCTGAAGAGCAATTTTATATCCATAAACAATGGAGGACATAATTATTTGATCCCCTTCAGATTTTGTAAGTTTGTCCACTTACAAAGAAATGAAGGGTCTATAATTTTTTAATATCATAGTTGTATTTTAAATGATAGAAACAGAATATCAACCAAAAATTCAGAAAAAACACATATTACAAATATTATAAATTGAGTTGCAGTTCAGTGTGTAAAATAAGTATTTGATCCCCTACTAACCAACAATAATTTTGGCCCCCCCGCAGACTGGCTTTGTGCTCATGTGGTACACAGATTAGTCCTGTCAATTTAAGAAGGTGCTCCTAACGACAACTCGTTATGTGTATAAAAGACACCTGACCACAGAATCTCTTTCTTCCATTCAAACCTCACCACCATGGGCAAGACCAAAGACCTGTCAAAGGATGTCAGGAACAAGACTGTAAACAAGGCTGGAATGGGCTATAAGACCATCAGCAAGAATCTTGGTGAGAAAGAGACAACAGTTGAAACGATCATTCACAAATTGAAGAAATAAAAAATAACCATCAATCTCCACTGGTCTGGAGCTCCATGCAAGATTTCACCTCATGGGGCAAGGGTGATCATGAGAAAAGTGAGGGATCAGCCCAGAACTACACGGGAGAAGCTTGTGAATGATCTCAAGGCAGTTCTGACCACAGTCACCAAACAAACCATTGGTAACACAATACGCCTGCATTCCTGCTGTGTCGGCAAGGTCCCCCTCCTCAAAAAGGCACATGTACAGGCCAGTATGAAGTTTGCCAATCAACATCTAAATGATCTAGAGAATGATTGGAAGAAAGTGCTGTGGTCAGATGAGACCAAAATTGAGCTCTTTGGCATTAACTTGGCTCACAGTGTTTGGAGGAAGATAAATGCTGACTATGAGGCTAAGAACACCATCCCTACAGTCAAGCACGGGGGTGGAAACAATATGCTTTGGGGCTGTTTCTCTGCTAAAGGTACAGGCCGCCTTTACCACATCGAGGGACCAATGGACAGGACCATGTATTGTAAAATCTTGGAAGAGAACCTTCTTCTCTCAGCCAGAGAACTGAAGATGGGCCGTGGATGGGACTTCAAGCATGACAATGACCCAAAACATACCGCCAAGACAACAAAGGAGTGGCTCAAGAAAAAGCATATTAAGGTCATGAAGTGGCCTAGCCAGTCTCCAGACATTGATCCTATTGAAAATGTATGAAGGGAGCTGAAATTTCGGTTTGCCAAGCGACAAACAAGAAACCTAGAGAAGATTTAGAGAAGATCTGAAAAGAAGACTGGACCAAAATCCCTCCCGAGATGTGTGCAAACCCAGTAACCAACTACAAGAAATGTCTTACCTCTCTGCTTGCTAACAAGGGTTTCTCCACAAAGTACTAAGTCCCATTTTGCTTGGGGATCAAATACTTTTTTACTCATTGAACTGCAACTCAGTTTATAACATTTGTATCGTGTTTTTCTCTGGATTTTTGGTTGAGATTCTGTCTCTATCATTTAAAATACACCTATGATAAAAATTATAGACCCTTCTTTTCTTTGTAAGTGGGAAAACTTACAAAATCTGCAGGGGATCAAATAGTGTGTGTGTATTATAATAATTGTTATATAAAATATTTTATACTATGATAGAATCATTTTATTTTATCTAAACACTATATTACCAAAAGTATTGGTCGGCCTGCCTTTGCACGCATATGAACTTTAATGGCATCCCAGTCTTAGTCTGTAGGGTTCAATATTGAGTTGGCCCCACCCTTTGCAGCTATAACAGCTTCAACTCTTCTGGAAAAGCCGTCCACAAGGTTTAGGAGTGTTGCAATGGGAAGGTTTGACCATTCTTCCAGAAGCGCATTTGTGAGGTCAGGCACTGATGTCGGATGAGAAGGCCTGGCTCACAGTCTCCGCTCTAATTCATCCCAAAGGTGTTCTATTAGGTTGAGGTCAGAATTCTGCACAGGTCAGTCAAGTTCCTCCACCCCAAACTTGCTCATCCATGTCTTCTTTGGAAACAAGAAGGGGCCATCCCAAAACTGTTCCCGCAAAGTTGGGAGCATGAAATTGTCCAAAATGTCTTGGTATGGTGACGCCTTAAGAGTTCTCTTCACTGGAACTAGGGGACCAGGCCCAACCCCTGAAAAACAACCCCACACCATAATCCCCCCTCCAGCAAACGTTACGCTTAGCACAATGCAGTCAGGTAAGTACCTTTCTCCTGGCAACTGCCAAACCCAAACACGTCCATCGGATTGCCAGACAGAGAAGCGTGGTTCGTAACTCCAGAGAACACGTCTCCACTGCTCTAGAGTCCAGTGGCGGCATGCTTTACACCACGGCATCCGAAGCTTTGCATTGCACTTGGTGATGTAAGGCTTGGATGCAGCTGCTCGGCCATGGAAACTCATTCCATGAAGCTCTCTACGCACTGCTATTGTGCTAATCTGAAGGCCACATGAAGTTTGGAGGTCTTTAGCTATTGACTCTGCAGACAGTCGGCGACTTCTGTGCACTGTGCGCTTCAGCATGTGCTGACCTCACATTTTACATGTCCTGCCAGCTTCGTGGCTGAGTTGCTGTTGTTCCCAGTTGCTTCCACTTTGTTATAATCCCACTAACAGTTGAGCGTGGAATATTTAGTAGCCAGGAAATGTCACGGATGGACTTATTGCACAGGTGACAACCTATCACGGGACCACGCTTGAACTCACTGAGCTCCTGAGAGCGACCCATTCTTTCACAAATGTTTGTAGAAGCAGTCTGCATGCCCAGGGGCTTAATTTTATACACCTGTGGCCATGGAGGTGATTGGAACACCTGAATTCAGTGATTTGGAGGGGTGTCTAAATAATTTTGGCAATACAGTGTGTGTACATGTGTGTATATATGTGTGAATATATGTGTGTGTGTGTGTATATATATATATATATATATACTGCTCGAAAAATTAAAGGAACGCTTTGAAAACACATCAGATCTCAATAGGGAAAAAATCTCCTGCTGGAAATCTATACTGATATGGACGGGTAATGTGTTAGAAGCGTAAGGATGCCCCCTCATTTGATGGAAATGAAAATTATCAACCTACAGGGGACTGAATTCAAAGACACCCCAAAAAGTAAAAAAATTATGCAGCAGGCTAGTCCATTTTGCTGAAATTTCATTGCAGCAACTCAGAATGGTCCTCAGTAGTTTGTATGGCCCCCACGTGCTTGTATGCATGCCTGACAACGTCAGGGCATGCTCCTAATGAGATGATGGATGGTGTCCTGGGGGATTTCCTCCCAGATCTGGACCAGGGCATCACTGAGCTCCTGGACAGTCTGAGGTGCAATCTGATATCCCAGAGGTGTTCTATTGGATTTAGGTCAGGTGAGCGTGGGGGCCATTCAGTGGTATCAATTCTTTCATCCTCCAGGAACTGCCTCCATACTCTCACCACATGGGGCCGGGTATTGTCGTGCACCAGGAAGAACCCAGGAACCACTGCACCAGCATAGGGTCTGACAATGGGTAACAAAGATGAGTAGGGAAAAAAAACATTCCTGTTTTGGGGGTCATCTCATTGTGTCCCATCTAGTACACCTGTTGTTAATTTCATTAACCCCAAAGCAGCTGAAACTGATTAACAACCCCCTCTGCTACTTAACTGACCAGAGCAATATCCTAGGAATTTAATTGACTTGATGCAATACTCTAATTAAAAACTGTTTCTTTATTTTTTTTGAGCAGTGTATGTATATATGTATGTATATACAGTATATATATATATATATATATATATATATATATACAGTATTTCCCAGAAGCGAGGACACCCCTCATATTTTTGTAAATATTTTATTATATCTTTTCATGTGACAACACTGAAGAAATGACACTTTGCTACAATGTGACGTAGTGAGTGTACAGCTTGTATAACAAAATAACTGAACACACAGCCATTAATGTCTAAACCGCTGGCAGCAAAATGAAAATGTCCAAATTGGGCCCAAAGTGTCAATATTTTGTGTGGACACCATTATTTTCCAGCACTGTCTTAACCCTCTTGGACATGGAGTTCACCAGAGCTTCACAGGTTGCCATTGGAGTCCTCTTCCACTCCTCCATGACGACATCATGGAGCTGTACACTCACTACGTCACATTGTAGCAAAGTATCATTTCTTCAGTGTTGTTACATGAAAAGATAGAATAACATATTTACAAAAATGTGAGAGGTGGACTCATTTCTGAGAGATACTGTTTTATATATATGGGAGGAAACTGGAGTACCCAGAGTAAACCCACGCAGGCACAGGGAGAACATGCAAACTCCAGGCAGGTGGTGCCATGGTTGCGATTTGAACCAATGACCCTAGTACTGCCAGGGGGAAGTGCTAACCATTTAGTCACTGTGTTGCCCATATATATAATATTATTGCTACTATAAGAAGAACTACAACACTGGTCCCCAGCAGTTTGACTATGCTGACAGTTCTCCTGCTGGTAAATTATGGGGCCCTAGTAAAATTTTGCTATGGGGCCCCATGATTCGTGGTTAAGCCCCTGGTCACCAGGACTAATAAAGAGGGTGAATCGTTCCAATGGGGACACAGACAGCAATAAAAACCTGAGAGGGGCTCTACTTATTCCCAAACACAAAATAAACAGTCCTTTCCCTCTTGTATTGAACTGTATCGTTGCTGTATTGTCTCCCTTTATACTGTAAAGCGCTGAGCAAACTGTTGGCACGATATAAATCCTGTGTAATAATAAACGTTTTGGCTAGAGTATATTTTAGTATTGTTTGTACTTAATGGACAAATTGTCATTTTTCAACTTAACTCAGCAAATATGTATGAAATACGCCTTTTTTTCTCTCCAAGGACCCAATAAAGAGCATTTCAAAACGACTTTCACTGGATGTATCTATCAGACAGATCTTGCCAGTAATTTCACTCTGCCAAGTGCAGTAAATTCTCCTCTGAATTGGGTTCGGCACTCAGCAATCAATACTAATTATATAAAGTGGGTTATTCATTTCAGGCAATGCCCAAGGCATGATGTATTTTATTTAGCAATTTTCCACTTAAAAGGGAACTCCATGTGGCTTACAAGCAAGATGAAAGAACCCCCGCATAGCTATATATTTGTTGTTAAAGCGGTAATGTAGCCAAACTTTAATTATTGTTTTTTACATTTTGGATAGTGTATGGAAGAAATTTAAAACACATTTTTATTCCAGCCTGTAGCCCCACTGGGGGCATTTTTCCTCACTTCCTGTCCCTGTGACACATGAAAAAAAAATGGGTAGAGGGCTGTTACTGATAGCGATAAGTGAAATGTATGGAATTAGATACAAAGTCCAGCAAACTGATCAATAAATTTGCCTAAGGAAAACTGCATTTAAGTCAATGGGTGGGTGGGATGTCACTGAGAACAAAGAGCATGGGAAGCCAAGTACTGCTGTAGGGGAGCTTTATCAAGGCAAAAAAAAAACTTTTTATACAGCTTTGAGGTCAACATAGAAAACACATAAACCCTTCAAATTACAGGTTTGGTGGACGCCTTCAAGCTGAATGTGGTGTTACAGAATGGCGCAGTTTTCAGGTGCAGCCTCAGCACCAGCATACTTTGGCAGTGTATTTCTGCCTGTGCAATCATATATTTTTTCTTTTGAAATTATGTTGGTTTTGCAGACAGCAGTAGCAAACCGATCTGCTATTATATGAATCATTTCAGTTATATAACAGCAAAGCATTTACCTTATAGAAGAGTAGAGTATATAACATACAGCAGAGTATATAACATGGAGATCAGTAGAGTATATAACATACAGCAGAGTATATAACATGGAGATCAGTAGAGTATACCGTATAACATACAGAAGAGTGTATAACATGAAGATGAATAGAGTGTATAGCATACAGGAGAGTGTATACAATGGAGATGAATTGAGTATATAGCATACAGGAGAGTGTATAACATGAGATGAGTAGAGTATATAACATACAGCAGAGTGTATAACATGGAGATGAGTAGAGTATATAGCATACAGCAGAGTGTATACAATGGAGATGAGTAGAGTATATAACATACAGCAGAGTGTATAACATGGAGATGAGTAGAGTATATAACATACAGCAGAGTGTATACAATGGAGATGAGTAGAGTATATAACATACAGCAGAGTGTATAACATGGAGATGAGTAGAGTATATAACATACAGCAGAGTGTATACAATGGAGATGAGTAGAGTATATAACATACAGCAGAGTGTATAACATGGAGATGAGTAGAGTATATAACATACAGAAGAGTGTATAACATGGAGATGAGTAGAGTAAATAACATATAGCAGAGCGTATACAATGGACATGATTAGAGTATATAACATACAGCAGAGCGTATACAATGGAGATGAGTAGAGTATATAACATACAGCAGAGTGTATACAATGGAGATGAGTAGAGTATAAAACATATAGCAGAGCGTATACAATGGAGATGAGTAGAGTACATAACATACAGCAGAGTATATACAAAGGAGATGAGTAGAGTAAATAACATATAGCAGAGCGTATACAATGGACATGATTAGAGTATATAACATACAGCAGAGCGTATACAATGGAGATTAGTAGAGTATATAACATACAGCAGAGTGTATAAATTGGAGATGAGTAGAGTATATAACATATAGCAGAGCGTATACAATGGACATGATTAGAGTATATAACATACAGCAGAGTGTATACAATGGAGATGAGTAGAGTATATAACATATAGCAGAGCGTACACAATGGACATGATTAGAGTATATAACATACAGCAGAGCGTATACAATGGAGATGAGTAGAGTATATAACATACAGCAGAGCGTATACAATGAAGATGAGTAGAGTATATAACATATAGCAGAGCGTATACAATGGAGACGAGTAGAGTATATAACATACAGCAGAGTGTATACAATGGAGATGAGTAGAGTATATAACATATAGCAGAGCGTATAAAATGGAGATGAGTAGAGTATATAACATACAGCAGAGTGTATACAATGGAGATGAGTAGAGTATATAACATACAGCAGAATGTATACAAAGGAGATGAGTAGAGTATATAGCATGCAGCAGAGTGTATACAATGGAGATGAGTAGAGTATATAACATACAGCAGAGTGTATACAATGGAGATGAGTAGAGTATATAACATACAGCAGAGTGTATACAATGGAGACGAGTAGAGTATATAACATATAGCAGAGCGTATACAATGGACATGATTAGAGTATATAACATACAGCAGAGCGTATACAATGGAGATGAGTAGAGTATATAACATACAGCAGAGTGTATACAATGAAGATGAGTAGAGTATATAACATATAGCAGAGCGTATACAATGGAGACGAGTAGAGTATATAACATACAGCAGAGTGTATACAATGGAGATGAGTAGAGTATATAACATATAGCAGAGCGTATAAAATGGAGATGAGTAGAGCATATAACATACAGCAGAGTGTATACAATGGAGATGAGTAGAGTATATAACATACAGCAGAATGTATACAAAGGAGATGAGTAGAGTATATAGCATGCAGCAGAGTGTATACAATGGAGATGAGTAGAGTATATAACATACAGCAGAGTGTATACAATGGAGACGAGTAGAGTATATAACATACAGCAGAGTGTATACAATGGAGATGAGTAGAGTATATAACATATAGCAGAGCGTATAAAATGGAGATGAGTAGAGTATATAACATACAGCAGAGTGTATACAATGGAGATGAGTAGAGTATATAACATACAGCAGAGTGTATACAAAGGAGATGAGTAGAGTATATAGCATACAGCAGAGTGTATACAATGGAGATGAGTAGAGTATATAACATACAGCAGAGTGTATACAATGGAGATGAGTAGAGTATATAACATACAGCAGAGTGTACACAATGGAGATGAATAGAGTATATAGCATACAGCAGAGTGTATACAATGGAGATGAGTAGAGTATATAACATACAACAGAGTGTATACAATGGAGATGAGTAGAGTATATAACATACAGCAGAGTGTATACCATGGAGAAGAGTAGAGTATATTAGAGCAGAGGTTACAGAATGGAGAAAATAAAGTATTTAACATACAATAGAGAAGACTGGAATATATAACATACATCAGAGTGACTACAATAGAAAAAAAGTAAAGAATAAAACACACAGAAGAGTAATTACAATGGTGAAGAGTAGTGTATATAACATACCCCAGAGCATATACAATAAACAACAATGGAGTATGTTAAGTACAGCAAAGCATATAAAATGTTGAAAAGTACAGTATATAACATACAACAGATCATATACAATGGATAACAGTGAAGTATATAACATACAGCAAATGATACAGAATGGAAAAGAGTGGAATATACAGTATAGCATGCAGCAGAGTGTATAGAGTGTATACAACAGAAAGAATGGAGTATATAACATACAGCAGAGCATATAGAATAGACAACAGTGGAGTATGTAGCATACAGCAGAGCATATAGAATAGACAACAGTGCAGTATGTAGCATACAGAAGAGCATATAGAATAGACAACAGTGTAGTATATAACATACAGCAAAGCACATACAATAGACAACAGTGTAGTATAGAACATACAGCAAAGCACATAAATAGACAACAGTGTAGTATAGAACATACAGCAAAGCACATACAATAGACAACAGTGTAGTATAGAACATACAGCAAAGGATATAGAATGGTAAAGAGTGGAATGTATAGCATGCAGCAGAGTGTATACAACAGAAAGAATGGAGTATATAACATGCAGCAGAGTATATACCATAGAGAAAAGTGGAACATACAACAGCATGTACTGTATACAATGGAGAAGAGTATAAAATATAACATACAGCAGAACATATAGAATAGGGAAGAATACAATATATAACATACAACAGAGTGTATACAACAAAAAGTGTGGAGTATATAACATACAACAGAGTGTATACAACAGAAAGTGTGATTTATACAAAATACTGAACAGCAGAGCATATGTCATGGCAAAGTGTGGCATACAACATACATCACATGAGATGGATACCAGTTTGGGTCATAGGTGTTCCTCAGCATACCGGATTTTTATGTAGTCCACTCTAGGTAATTCCTATATACGATGCTGGGCCTCCATGATTGAAACAATTTGAAAGGGTGGGGGGGCAGGGACATTCAGGCTGGGGAGGAAAGCCCTAGATGATGCTGGGCATCCTCCAGTCAGGATATGAGGAGGGTTCTATTCAGACTTACAGCTTCTAATGCACAAGGTGAGAAGCTCACAGTGTGCAGTGAAATCAAGCCTGTAACAGTTGGGTATGTGAAATAATTTTGAAAAATAGTTGATGTGCCTCTCAAGTCAAACCTGAGCCATAGATGTGCACTGAGAGTTAAGCTGGGTACACCGGGATCAAAATTTCCATCTTTGACAGAAGTTGATTGGTAGATTGATGGGAGTCATAATTATAAGGGAACACACAATGGTGTGAGCAGTGACGTGCATGGGGTCTGTACATATGAAGACGGACAGGAATAAGGACTGTGATTTAATGGAGACTATTGTTATTACACTATGATTTTGATTGCACTTATATGGATTTGTGATCATTTAACGTGGAGATGTACTCAATGTTTTTGGGGTTTTTTACATTTTGCTCTAACATACACTTTAAATTGTTTACAGAGCCATTTTTTAGTTTCGGGTAGAGTTACAAGGAATTAGAATTCCTGTTATTTTTTTTTTTTAATTTGCCGTCTGTGTCCCCATGGGGGTGATTTGCCCTCTTTCTTAGTCCCAGTGACCACTGTCACCAAAAGTGAAAGCGAGAGTCCAAAATTTTGAGTTGTCGCCAGAACATGAATAGAGGGGACACTTGTTCTGGTTACAACTGTCTAAGAACTCAGACGCGGGACTATTGTTGTAACCCCTCTGAAAAGCGCCCTGCGGTGGATCACTTTTAGAGGCATTTGACAGGCGGGGGGGACGTGTATGTTATGAAGATAAGGAGAGGGGAAGGTGTTCTGTAGTATCTTAACCCCTTCCCACCGGCGCCTCCCGGCCCTTTAAGAGTTTCAGAAGCCGGGAGGCGGGGCATGGTTTAGGGATCATGTGACCGCGGTGACGCGCGGTCACATGATCGGGAAAGGTCCCGATCGAAAGAGCGGACCGGGACCTTTCCGTGAATACTGCACATGCATGCTGGGAGCGCGCACGGTCTCAGCACATATGTTTTTTGTTACATGAACACAAAGGTGCGGCCGCTGGGCGTCTAGGCCCAGATGCCGGGAGGCCGCACATTTGTGTGCGGCCGGCGTGAAGGGGTTAAGGTGACAACGGTGTGTGTGTTCATGTTAACCTCCCTAGTGGTCTGATTATGTCCATATTTCTGTGCTCAAAGTGGTACATTTTTTTGCATGGAAATATGTATTTTTTTTATTGTAGGCTGTAATTTTTAGGAATAACTCACTGAAATCTGTCCGAACAAGAGTCTAGTAAACATCCCGGGTAGGATAAAACTTGAAACACGAAATTATAATTTATTAAATATAAAAAATAAATATATAAAAAAAACAGTCCTAATAAAAAAATATATAAAAATATAAAAAAATAATAATAATAATAAATTTAATTCAATAATGTAATCAAACCAAAAACACTGAAATTTTAAATATAGCACCAAGTTCGCACATCGCTGAGCAAAGTCGCAGAATCGTTTTCAGTGTCTGATGACGAATTTCCCCACAAATCATTATCACTCAATTCTGCAAGTGGTTCTGATTTACTATCGCTGTTCTCTAGCTGATCTAAACCCACTTTTGACCTAAAGGGACGCTTTTTGGACGCCATGGACGTTTCTCAGTTTCCAGGCAGAAAGAACAGTAAAAATGCAGGCAGGGCACAGGACAAAGCACTCGGGACAAAATGTATGTGAAATGGTTTGATACAGTAATGGAATACTATCAGATTTTAGTGATTTTAGTGAATGTCACTTTTTGTCATTTTAATATTTCCCGCCGTTCCGTCCCCCGTACGTCTCGACGTCACAGGGGACAGAACCCAGATGGCAGATGCCGGCATACGCCGGATTACATTGCCGGGGACACTGCAGGAAGGACATTGCGGGAGCGCAGGACAAGGTAAGTGATCAAGGGATCCTGGAGCAACGCTGCAGTGTATTCCCGAGTGTAGCTCGGGGTTACCGCTTGTGGTACTGAAACTTTACCCCGAGCTACACTCGGGAATACTGCCAGGTAGGTTAAAAACTCATATCCCTGTATATTGTGTTTTCTAAGAAGTCCATTAAAGAGTTATTTGAAAATATCAATGCTTCCCTATGACACCACCGATTGTGGAAGGGAGTTCCACATCCTTACTGCTCTGACAGTGAAAAATCCCCTGCGCAGTTTAACCCCTTCACGCCTAAAACAAATCTGAAAGCCTAAGTAAAATTTTACAACATTGACATGTGTCAGTAAAACCGTACATATCATCTCAACTACTTCGTACATCCAGGTGAATTATACCGCGTTTTTTTCAGGACAAATTGGGCTTTCATTTGGTGGTGATTGGTAATGGATATCTCCTGATTTTTTTTTATAAAAATCAAATTAATATCAATGAAAATTGGCCCAAAAGAGTAAAAAAAAATATTTTTTATTTAATTCAGCTGTGTGTTTCTTGTTACTACCATATCCTACCACCAAAGAACAGCCCAAAATACATTTTCCAGCTCTTGACGATCGCAGCGATACCATATATATGTATATTATTTGTTGCCTGTACCACAGCCGAGAAACAATGGAGCGCATTTTGTTTTTTTTTTACCTAAAACACACTGACACTAACTGACACTAGATTGTAAGCTCCAAGGAGCAGGGCCCTCGAACTCCTCGTGTATCTTATTGTATTGTTACTGTACTGTCTCATGTATTGTCTCCCATTGTAATGTACAGCGCTGAGCGAACTGTTGGCGCTATATAAATACTGTGTAATAATAATAACTGACACTGATACCAATTAAAAAAAAAAATCCTGACCTTTGACCTTGCCATTTGACCCTGACCTTGACCCAAACACAAACCCTGGCACTGAACTAGATCAAACCTTGATCTCGGTATTTGTTTTTTTTCTTTTTTTTTGTATATTTATTTATTTTCATTTTTTAAAGATTTTTTTCTCTCTCTCTCTTTGCAAGGAGATAGAGAGATACAATGTATCTCTCTCCTCCATTCAGAGGGAAAAAAAAAAAACAAGGGGGTGGGCTTCACAGTGACAGATCACTGTGATAGCCAATCAGAGGCCATCACAGTGATCATGTACCTGGAATCTGGAGTCCTGGATCCCAATCGTTAGAACGGGACCCGGGGCTCTCAGTGACTGGTCTTTGTGCTGGGAGCGCACTGTGAGGCGTGCTCCCAGCACAAAGACAAATATGCAAATATGCGGCCCCATGGAAAAAAGCCCAGTTCTGTGAGGCAGCATATTTGTGTGACGTCCGCGGGAAGGGATTAAGGTTAAATCGCTTCACTTCCAATTTCATTGAGTGGTACGTTTTCTTATATTCCCTAAGTTTGTTACATAGTTAGTCTGGCTGAAAAAAGACAAAAGTCCATCCAGTTCAACCATAAAAAAAAGTGTATAATCCTACACCCACAATTGATCCAGAGGAAGGCAAAAAAACCCAGCAAAGCATGATCCAATTAGCTCCTGCAGGAAAAAAAAATCCTTCCTGATCCCCCGAGAGGTAATCTGATATTCCCTGGATCACGAGTGCGCAAAATCACGTATATATACGTGATTTTGCAGTTCTGGGTAGGGGGCGCAAACGTGTCCTACCCGCACCACCATTCGCAGCCTCGGCTGTCAATCATCAGGTCCCGGCTGGTGATTCCCCTCCGGCACCCGGCGATCGCTGAGTATTACCGATGGGGAAAGACCTGTGTATAAAGTACACAGATCTCTCCTGTTAGCTCCTATCAGGGGAAAGTGTAAAGCACACACCCAGCACCCTTTGATCACCCCAGATGTTAACCCCTCCCTGCCCAGTGCCATTAGTACAGTGTCAGTGCTTTGTATTAGCACTGAACACTGTATTGGTGTCACTTGGGATGTTAGTGACACCAAGTCAATTCCCCCCAGTGTCAAAATGCCCGCCGCATTCCCGCTATAAGTCGCTAATCGCCATTACTAGTAAAAAGAAAAAAAATTCCAGCATATATACCGCCATTTGTAAATGCTATAACTTTCAAATAAACCAATTAATTTACACGTATTGGGATTTTTTTAGCAAAGACATGGAGCAGAATACATTTTGACCTAAATTTATGACAAAATTTAATTTTTAAAAATATTTTTACTGGACATGTTTAATAACAAAAAGTCAAAAAAACATTTTCTTTATTCAAAATTGTTAGTCTTTTTTTGTTTATAGCGCAAAAACAAATGCACAGGTGATACCACCACCAAAAGAAAGCTCTATTCATGGGGCAAAAAGGACGTAAATTTAATTTGGGTGCAGCGTTGCATGAACGCGCAATTGTCAGTTAAAGTAACGCAGCGCAGTATTGCAAAAAATGGCCTGGTCAGGAAGGGGGGTAAATCCTCTGGAGGGCAAGGGGTTAATGCATACTAATACTGTGCTAGCTTTGCTTTCTGAAGCTTGGGATTGCATGCTGTTGTTGAGTTTGTCATCTATTAGTACCTCCAAAACCTTTTCCATCCTGGACTCCCCCAGAGGTTCTCCCCCTAGTGTGTAACATGCTTCATATTTTTAGCCCCCAAGTGCATTACGTTACATTTTTCAACATTAACCATTTCCCGTCCGGCCCTTGTATATAAACGGCCAGATAGTGGCAGTGCAGGGGCGGGTGGGCATTTATAAACGGCCTCCCCGCCCCCTGCTTGTGCACGTTCCCTGGGAGCGTGCAGCACCGCCATCTGGTGCCCACTGTGTCCGGAGGACACAGTGGAACACCAATCGTTGGACGGGACCTTTGTACGAGGTCCCAATCATGTGATCACTGATTGGCCAATCAGTGATCACATGCAGAGTAGTAAGCAAGATGTCACTTCTGACATCATTTCTTACTACGTGTGAAATCTGTGAATGATCACAGAGGTCACATGGTACAAGGCTATTCACTTGTACCATGTGACAAGCTGTGACCAATCACAGCTCCCACAGTATTTCTCAATGGCTGCAAGAATGCAGCCAGAGAGAAGGAGAAATGATTGCTTTTACAGCCTTTATGGGTGTAAAAGCAATCAATGTAAAAAAAAAAAATCTTCATCACCCCCCACAAGTAGTACAGTGTCACCATGGTGACACTGTACTGCTAGGGTGACAGTATGTAAAAAAACCAAAACATAAATAATAATATAAAAAAATAAATAAAAATGTTTTAATAAAGAAATTTTTTTTAAAACTATAATTTTTGGTTATAAACTAATTTGGGTTATTTTTTTTTTTTTGCTAAAAAGATAACTGAATACATTTTGGCCAAGATTTATGATGAAATATTATTTGTTTGCAAAATTTTATAAGAAAAACACTTTTTTTCAAAATGTTTGGACATTTTCATTTATATAGCAAAAAAAATAAAAATCCCAGTGGTAAATAAATACAACCAAAATAAAGCTTTATCTGTCTCAAAAAAATGTTAAATAATTCATACGGGTACAGTCTTGCATGACTGCGCAATTGTCATTCAAAGTGTGATAGCGCTGAAAGCTGAAAATTGGCCTGGGCAGGAAGAAGGTAAAAGTATCTGGATTTTAAGTGGTTAAACCTCATTTGCCATGTAGCTGCCCACCCCTTCATTTTATTGAGGTCTTCTTGCAGAGTTTCTGTATCCTGAAGTTATTGCCCTACTTAGTTTTGTATAATCTGCAAACACTGAGATTGAGCTATTTATACCAATTACTATATCATTTATGAATCTATTAAACAGAATTGGTCCCAGTACAGAGCCTTGGGGTATCCCAACTCAGACTCCAGCCCAGTCTGAGTATATGTTGTTCATATCCACGCTTTTTACACGTCCCTGTAACCAGTTCTCTATCCATGTACAAACCTTATGGTCCATGCCTACAGACCTCAATTTGTAAATTAAGCATCCATGGCAGCCTGTTTCAAACGCTTTCAAATCCAGGTACACCACATCCACTGGCCTCTCTTTATCTAGACGGCATCTCATAGAATGTTAACAGATTGGTTTGGCAAGAACAACCCTTTGTAAAGCCATGCTGATTACTACTACTGATTTTGTTTTCCACAGCAAATTTTTAGATATAGTCCCTTGTCGTCCCCTCCAAAGGTTTACATACTATCGATGTCAGACTGACTGGTCTATAGTTCCCAGGTATATATCTCTGCCCTTTTTTAAATATTGGAACCACGATGGTCCTTCAGCTGGTATCATTCCTGTCAATATGCTGTCCATAAAAATGAAGAATAGTAGTCTGGCTATGATCTGGCTGAGGTCTTTAAGGACTCTCGGGTGTCATCTGGTTCCAGTGATGTATTTACTTTCCGCTTTTCAAGACTTTTACAGACACTGGCTTCTGTTAACCAGAAGGGTACATTTTGAGATGCGTTACTAATGATGCAGTCTTGATTACTATTCCCTTCTGTTCCCTGTTTGTTGTAAAAACCGAGAAGAATGTATTTAGTACAGTTTTCTTTTCCTTATCATTGTAACCGACATTCCTTTGTAATCTTTTATAGGGCCAATATGTTCTGACCTCGATTTTTTACTGTTAATATATTTTTAAAAATTCTTTGGATTTTTCTTACTCTGCTCTGCTATCCCACATGGATGAAAAATATATTTGAAATACATTTTAAAATTATTCCTCCCAAATATATTGATATATATTTGAAATGCTACAATTTTGTCCATATTCAATATATTTAAAAAAATATAAATATATAATTATTATACAGGATTTATATAGCACCAACAGTTTGCGCAGCGCTTTATAAAATGAAGGCAGACATTACAGTTACAATACAATTTGGTACAAGAGGAAACTGAGGGCCCGGCTCATTATAGCTTACAATCTAGGAGGAAGGGTTGAGTGGTATAAAAGGTAATAGCTTTGGGGGGATGAGCTGATGGAGGAAATAAATGGCAGTTTACTAGGTAGAAGAAGGACAGACTTCTTTAAAGAGAAAGGTTTTCATGGATCGTCTAAAGGTGGATAGATTAGGAGACAGATTGGGGTACAGAGTTCCATAGGATGGGAGAAGCTCGGGAGAAGTCCTGGAGGTGAGCATGGAAGGAGGTGACACGGGAACTAGAGAGCAGAAGGTCTTGGGAGGATCGAAGAGTTTGGTTGATATTTTGAGACCAGGTTGGTGATGTAGCTGGGGGCAGAGTTGTGGATGGCTTTGTAAGTTGTTGTTAGTATTCTGAATTTTATTAATTGAGCGAGTGGAAGCCAGTGGAGTAATTGGCAGAGAGGGGTAGCAGATACTGAATGGTTGGTAAGTTGGATGAGCCTGGCAGCAGTATTTATGATGGACTGGAGGGGGAATAGCCTATGGGAAGGTCATCCAATAGGGAGGGAGTTGCAGTAGTCGAGGTGAGAGATTACCAGGGAGTGAATTAGGAGCTTTTTGGTATCATTGGTTAAAAAGGGGCGTATTCTGGAGAAGTTGCGGAGGTTTAGGCAGCATGATTTGGACAGGGATTGGATGTGGGCCTGAAAGGATAGTTCAGAATCCGGGGTTACCCCTAGCACCTTGGCATGCAGGGATGGGTTGATAGTGGTGCTATTGATCCTGACCGAGAAATCAGGGGAAGAGGCACGTGGGGGAGGAAATATTATGAGCTCAGTTTTGGATAGATTGAGTTTTAGGAAGTGGATTGACATCCAGTCTGATATGTCTGTAAGTAAATCGGTGATACGTGAGGAAACTGATGGGGTGAGCTGAGAAGTAAAGAGATAGATTTGTGTGTCATCAGCATAGAAATGGTATTGGAAACCATGGAAAGCTATCAGCTGACCCAAGGAAGAAGTGTAGATCGAGAATAGGAGAGGTCCAAGGACAGAACCTTGGGGGACCCCGACAGTAAGAGGAGTAGGAGAGGAGGAGGTAGAGTTGTAAGTGACACTGAAGGTGCAGTGAGATAGATAAGATTCAAACCAACGGAGAGTACAGTCATGGAGACCAAGTAAATAGAGCTTTTTGAGGAGGAGGGGGTGGTCAACTGTGTCAAAGGGAGTGGAGAGGTCCAAGAGTAAGAGTATGGAATAGTGACCATTAGTTTTAGTGGTTAGTAAGTCATTTGTGAGTTTTAGGAGAGCAGTTTCTGTGGAGTGTTGTGGGTGAAATCCAGACTGAAGAGGATCGAGACGGTTATTTTCAATAAGGTGGCAGCTCAGACGGTTGTAGACTAGACGTTCAAAGAGTTTGGAGGCAAAAGGAAGTAAGGAGATGGGTCTTAGATTGCTAAGACTGGTGGGGTCCAGTGAGGCTTTTTTAAGTATGGGGGCAACTAGCGCATGTTTTAGAGAGTTGGGGAAGATGCCAGTAGAAAGGGAGAGATTGAAGATATGAGTTAAAGAATGAAGGATAGAGCCAGAGGGTGACCGTAGTATTTGCGAGGGAACAGGGTCCAGGGGACAGGTGGTTAGGTGGGCTTTAGAAAAAGGTTTACCAACCTCCTCTATAATAGCTGGGATAAACAAGGGAAGTATAGATTGTGCAGGTGGAAAAGGAGCGTAGGGTGAGGGAGATAGCTGTACAGTGGCGATCTCGTCATGAATTGTGGACAAGGAGTGTAGGGTGAGGGAGATAGCTGTACAGTGGCGATCTCGTCATGAATTGTATCAATCTTATTTTTGAAGTGATTAGCGATCTCCTGGGCAGTGAGTGAGTTAGTGGGTGGAGGTAGAGAAGGACAAAGTAGAGTTTAAGGTAGAAAAGAGTTGATGGCGATTGCGTGAGAGGGTGTTAATGAGAGTGATAAAATAAGTCTGTTTGGCAGTGTGGAGACAAGAATTGTATTTTTGAAGGGCAGATTTACATTGGTCAAAGTCTTGATGGGTCTTAGTCTTACGCCATAAACGCTTAAGAGAGCGGCTACGTGTTTTGAGGCATCTGGTATTGTCTGTTTGCCAGGGCTGTAGCAGCCAGGGCTTAATTCTGTGTGTAGTGAGGGGGGCCAATGTGTCCATGGTGGATGACAGTGAACTATTGTAGACAGAAGTGACCAGGTTGGGGCAGGACAGGGCTCATATTTTGTCACAGAGACAATCTGTTGTGGAAAAAAGGAGAGAGGGGTTAAGATAACGAAGGTTTCTATGGGTAACTGTTCGGTAGTTGGAAGACAAGGAGGAGGAAGCCAAGAAGAGAGTGAAGCTTATAAGGGAGTGATCAGAGAGAGAGAGGAACAGAAAAGTTGGTGAGGTTGCAAGGAGTGCATAGGTAGGAGAATACAAGGTCGAGGCAGTTACCATTCGAGTGAAACATGTGTCCATTGTTTTAGGTCAAAAGAAGTGGTTAGGCTCAGAAGTTTAGAGTGTAAAGATTAACAGGGATGTTGAAGTCACCAAGAATGACTGTGGGAATTTCAGAAGAGGGAAAGTAAGGCAGCCAGGCAGAGAGGTCATCAAGGAAGCTTGATGCCGGTCCAGGAGGCCGAAAGATCACAGCAATTCTTAAAGAAACTGGAGAGAACAGACCAGGGGCGGACTGACCATTTGGGAACTCGGGCACTGCCCGAGGGCCTGGGGTCAGTAGGAGGCCCCATGAGATGCCCCTGGTACCTTTCATATGCTTTTTTGGGTGTGGTTTGAGTTTGGGTGAGGACACAGGGACCCCATGATCCCCTATTGCCCGGGGGCCCCATGAGTTGTCAGTCCGCCCCTGGAACAGACAAATACAGTGAACATCAAATGAGGAGAGGGACAGAGAGGAAGGTGAATGGAGGACCTGAAAAGTGCTTTGAGGGGATAGGAGGATTGCTACTCCACCTCCTTTCTGTCCACTAGGCCTGGGAGAGTGAGTCCAGAGGAGACCACCATGGGAGAGGGCAGCAGGAGAGGGAAAGTCAGATTCATCAAGCCAGATCTCTGTAATTGCAAGCAAGTTAAAGGAGTTTGTGATAAAAAGGTCATGGACAGAGGTGAGTTTGTTACAGAGAGAGCGGACATTCCAGAGGGCACAGGAAAAGGGGAGGCTGGTTCTAGGAAGAAGGAATAGTAACCAGATTGTGTGGATTGCGGCTGCTGTTGGAGGATAGGCAGTGCTGGGTGTGTTGATCAAAGGAAAAAGATGGTGGCCCAGGATTTGAGGAAATGTCTCCAGATGTTAGGAGAAGCAGAAGGGTGAGGGAGGTAATATGGGAGTATGACTTTTATTTATATATATATATATATATATATATATATATATATATATATATATATATATACACACACACTGCATGTTGTAATGCATTTTTATTACAAAATATATGAAAAATATTTTTAAAAATACAGTTCAAGTATACTGTATGTCTTTAAAAATACAAATCTACATTTTTGGAATGCATTTACAAATATATGTAACAATACATGTTAAAATTACTTCTTTATATGCTAAAAAAAAATATGAAGATTATATTTAAAAATATATATATATTTAGAAATATTTTTCATATATTTTGTAATATCTAATATATATGCAATATATAATATATATTGAATAGGGTCAAAATTGTGGCATTTCAAATATATGTCAGTATATTTGGGAAGGATATATTTCAAATATATTTTTCTTCCACATGGGATGTGTCTCTCATGGTCTATTTTAGCCGCCCTGATGGTGCTCTTACATATCCTTTTGCATTCTTTGTAGAGCTGGGATGCCTACAATTACCCTTCTGTCTTATACTTTTTTAAATGCCATTTTTTTCTCTTTAATATTTCCTTTTATGTGACAGTTTAGCCACCCAGGCCTAACCTTTGCTCTTTTATATTTATTATCTATTGGAATACACTGGATGACACCTTTATTTAATATGTACCTAAAGCATTCCCATTTGTCCTCCATGTTCATTGTTACTAAGATTTGACCCCATGTAATATCTTGTAGTTTTGTGCACAGTTTACAAAAGTTGGCTCTTTTGAAATTTAGTGTTCTTGTACTACCCACGTGCTGCCTTGTCCTGTTATTTATGTTGAATGTAATTATCCTGTGATCACTGGTTCCCAAGCTGTCCCCTATTTCCCTGTCTGCGACTAGATACATGTTATAGTTACATAGTTAGTCTGGCTGAAAAAAAGACAAAAGTCCATCCAGTTCAACCATTTGAAAAAAAAAAGCTATAATCCTACACCCACAGTTGATCCAGAGGAAGGCAAAAAATCCCAGCAAAGCATGATCCAATTTGCTCCTGCAGGGAAAAAAATCCTTCCTGATCACCCGAGAGGCAATCGGATATTCCCTGGATCATCTTTACCTATAAATGTTATATCCAGTTATATTCTGTGTATCTAAGAAACAATCCAGGACTTTTTTAAAGCAATCCACTGAGCTGGCCGGAATCAACTCTTGAGGGAGTCTATTCCACATTTTCACAGCTCTCACTGTGAAGAAACCTTTCCGTGTTTGGAGATCATATCCCCCCCTTATGTATTATACATGGTGATCTTATCTCTCCTTATGTATTATACATGGTGATCATATCCCCCCTTATGTATTATACATGGAGATCATATCCCCCCTTATGTATTATACATGTTGATCATATCCCCCCTTATGTATTATACATGGAGATCATATCCCCCCTTATGTATTATACATGGAGATCATATCCCCCCTTATGTATTATACATGGAGATCATATCCCCCCTTATGTATTATACATGTTGATCATATCCCCCCTTATGTATTATACATGGAGATCATATCCCCCTTATGTATTATACATGGAGATCATATCCCCCCTTATGTATTATACATGGAGATCATATCCCCCCTTATGTATTATACATGGTGATCATATCCCCCCTTATGTATTATACATGGTGATCATATCCCCCCTTATGTATTATACATGGAGATCATATCCCCCCTTATGTATTATACATGGTGATCATATCCCCCCTTATGTATTATACATGGAGATCATATCCCCCCTTATGTATTATACATGGTGATCATATCTCCCCTTATGTATTATACATGGAGATCATATCCCCCCTTATGTATTATACATGGTGATCAAATCCCCCCTTATGTATTATACATGGTGATCATATCCCCCCTTATGTATTATACATGGAGCTCATATCCCCCCTTATGTATTATACATGGTGATCATATCCCCCCCTTATGTATTATACATGGAGATCATATCCCCCCTTAATCTCCTCTTCTCAAGAGAGAATAAATTCAGTTCCTCTAATCTTTCCTCATAGCTGATCTCCTCCATGCCTCTTATCAGTTTGGTTGCCCTTCTCTGTACTTTCTCCAGTTCCCCCAGATGTTATCTGTAAGTAATAGATCTAGTAATGCATTATTTCTGTTTGGGACATCCACCAATTGGCACATGAAGTTGTCCTGTAAGACGTTTAAGAAATGATGAGCCTTAGATGAGTGTGCTGTTCCTTCAGCCCAATGTCCGGATAACCACTTGCCCTCCAGAGGATTTACCCCCCCCCCTCCTGACCAGGCCATTTTTAGCGCTTATTCCCCACGAATAGAGCTTTCTTTTGGTAGTATTTGATCGCCTGTGCATTTTGTTTTCAGCTACAAAGAAAAAAGCGACAATTTTGAGAAAAAAACAATATTTTTGACTTTTTGCTATTAAGTATGTTCAGTAAAAAAATCAAATTTTGTCAAATTATGGTGGAAAATAAGTATTTGGTCACCTACAAACAAGCAAGATTTCTGGCTCTCACAGACCTGGACCTTCTTCTTTAAGAGGCTCCTCTGTCCTGCACTCATTACCTGTATCAATGGCACCTGTTTGAACTTGTTATCAGTATAAAAGACACCTGTCCACAACCTCAAACAGTCACACTCCAAACTCCACTATGGTGAAGATCAAAGAGCTGTCGAAGGACACCAGAAACAAAATTGTAGACCTGCACCAGGCTGGGAAGACTGAATCTGCAATAGGTAAGCAGCTTGGTGTGAACAAATCAACTGTGGGAGCAATAATTTGAAAATGGAAGACATACAAGACCACTGATAATCTCCCTCGATCTGGGGCTCCACGCAAGATCTCACCCCGTGGGGTCAAAATGATCACAAGAACGGTGAGCAAAAATCCCAGGACCACACGGGGGGACCTAGTGAATGAGCTGCAGAGAGCTGGGACCAACGTAACAAAGGCTACCATCAGTAACACACTACGCCGCCAGGGAATCAGATCCTGCAGTGCCAGACGTGTCCCCCTGCTTAAGCCAGTACATGTCCGGGCCCGTCTGAAGTTTGCTAGAAGCATTTGGATGATCCAGAAGAGGATTGGGAGAATGTCATATGGTCAGATGAAACCAAAATAGAACTGTTTGGTAGAAAAACAACTCGCCATGTTTAGAGGAGGGAGAATGCTGAGTTGCATCCAAAGAACACCTTACCTACTGTGAAGCATGGGGGTGGCAACATCATGCTTTGGGGCTGTTTCTCCACAAAGGGACCAGGACGACTGATCCATGTACAGGACAGAATGAATGGGGCCATGTATCGTGGGATTTTGAGTGCAAACCTCCTTCCATCAGCAAGGGCATTGAAGATGAAACGTGGCTGAGTCTTGAAACATGACAATGATCCCAAACATACCGCCCGGGCAACGAAGGAGTGGCTTCGTAAGAAGCATTTCAAGGTCCTGGAGTGGCCTAGCCAGTCTCCAGATCTCAACCCCATAGAAAACCTTTGGAGGGAGTTGAAAGTCCGTGTTGCCCAGCAACAGCCCCAAAACATCACTGCTCTAGAGGAGATCTGCATGGAGGATGGGCCAACATACCAGCAACAGTGTGTGCCAACCTTGTGAAGACTTACAGGAAACGTCTGACCTCTGTCATTGCCAACAAAGGATATATAACAAAGTATTGAGATGAACTTTTCATATTGACCAAATACTTATTTTCCACCATAATTTGCAAATAAATTCTTTCCAAATCAGCCAATGTGATTGTCTGGATTTTTTTTCTCATTTTGTCTCTCATAGTTGAGGTCTACCTATGATGCCAATTACAGGCCTCTCTCATCTTTTTAAGTGGGAGAACTTGCACAATTGGTGGCTGACTAAATACTTTTTTGCCCCACTGTATATTCATTTTTATTTTATTTTTTGTATATATGTCAATATGTTTTTATTAGCAAGCTGTATGTTTCCAAGATTTTGAATAAACAAAAATTTACAACTTTTTAAGCTTTGTGTGTTTTGTAACTGCGCGTTGTGCCGCGTTTGCAGCTCGCCGTTTGCTTGCTGTGTTTAGGGTGCAAAACAATGAATTGTACCCCAAGAACAACATGTTTTTTGCACATTTAACCACTCCCAGTCCGACCATTTTATATAAACGGCCAGACAGTGGCACTGCAGGGTCGGGTGGCCGTTTATAAATGGCAGCGATCCGGTGCCCCCTGTGTCCTCTGGACACAGTGGAACACCGATTGTCAGACGGGACCTCTGTGCGAGGTCCCGATCATGTGATCAGTGATTGGCCAATCAGTGATCACATGCAAAGTAGTAAGCAAGATGTCACTTCTGTCATCATTGCTTACTATGTGTGAAATCTGTGAATGATCACAGAGGTCACATGGTACAAGGCTATTCAAAACAGTCTTGTGCCATGTGACAAGCTGTGACCAATCACAGCTCACTCAGTATTTCTCAATGGCTGCAAGAATGCAGCCAGAGAGAAGGAGAAATGATTGCTTTTACAGCCTTTATGGGTGTAAAAGCAATCAGTGTAAAAAGAAAAACAAAAATCTTCATCCCCCCCCCCCCACAAGTAATACAGTGTCACTATGATGACACTGTACTGCTAGGGTGACAGTATGTAAAAAAAAAAAACATAACTAATAATAAAAAAAGTAAAAAATAATGTTTAAAAATGATAATTTTTGGTTATAAACTAATTTGGGTTATTTTTTTTTTTTTACTAAAAAGATAACGGAATAAATTCTGGCCAAGATTTATGATGAAATATTATTTATTTGCAAAATTTTATAAGAAAAACACTTTTTTCAAAATTTTTGGACTTTTTCATTTACATAGCAAAAAAATATAAATCCCAGCGGTGAATGAATACCACCAAAATAAAGCTTTATCTGTCTCAAAGAAATGCTAGAAAATTCATAAGGGTACAGTGTTGCATGACCGCGCAATTGTCATTCAAAATGTGATAGCACTGAAAGCAGAAAATTGTCCTGGACAGGAAAGGGGTGAAAGTGTCCGGACTGGAAGTGGTTAATGAACTCAGTGTTGCATGCATTCACGCACTACTATTATAAAAATGTAACAGGAGGACACACTGAAACAATCCATTCAATTTGTATCAAATCAGACAGGCCCTTGCGCTACCATATTTGTTGGTGGGTCTAAGTCTAGGTTCACACCTATGCAGGTTGCGTCCGATTCATTTCTGCATTGCGTTTTGCGTTGCATTTTTGCACTTGCGTTTTTTATGTGTTTTTTGCAGGTTTTTTAAAAAATGTTTACATTTTCTTGTTGCTAGGCAGATTTTAAACACAAAACGCATCAAAAACACAACAAAAACCCAGCACACTGAAACAATCCATTCAATTTGTATCAAATCAGACGGCCCTTGCGCTACCATATTTGTTGGTGGGTCTAAGTCTAGGTTTACACCTATGTAGGTTGCGTTTGATGCATTTGTGCATTGCGTTTTGCGCTGCATTTTTGATGCATTTTTTGAGGTTTTTTTTTAAATTTTTCTCGTTGCTAGGCAGATTTTAAACACAAAACACATCAAAAACGCGGCAAAAACGCAGCACACTGAAACAATCCATTCAATTTGTATCAAATCAGACAGGCCCTTGCGCTACCATATTTGTTGGTGGGTCTAAGTCTAGGTTCACACCTATGCAGGTTGCGTTTGATTCATTTCTGCTTTGCGTTTTGTGTTGCCTTTTTGCACTTGCGTTTTTGATGCATTTTTTGCGGGGGTTTTTTTTTCATTTATTTTTATTTTTCTCGTTGCTAGGCAGATTTTAAACACAAAACGCATCAAAAACACGGCAAAAATGCAGCACACTGAATCAATCCATTCAATCTGTATCAACTCAGACAGGCCCTTGCACTACCATATTTGTTGGTGGGTCTATGTCTAGTTTCACACCTATGCAGGTTGTGTTTGATGCATTTGTGCATTGCGTTTTGCGCTGCATTTTTGCACTTGCGTTTTTGATGCATTTTTTGAGGGTTTTTTTTTATTATTTTTCTCGTTGCTAGGTAGATTTTACACACAAAACACATCAAAAACGCGGCAAAAACGCAGCACATTGAAACAATCCATTCAATTTGTATCAAATCAGACAGGCCCTTGCGCTACCATATTTGTTGGTGGGTCTAAGTCTAGGTTCACACCTATGCAGGTTGTGTTTGATGCATTTGTGCATTGCGTTTTGCGCTGCATTTTTGCACTTGCGTTTTTGATGCATTTTTTGAGGGTTTTTTTTTATTATTTTTCTCGTTGCTAGGTAGATTTTACACACAAAACACATCAAAAACGCGGCAAAAACGCAGCACATTGAAAAATCCATTCAATTTGTATCAAATCAGACAGGCCCTTGCGCTACCATATTTATTGGTGGGTCTAAGTCTAGGTTCACACCTATGCAGGTTGTGTTTGATGCATTTGTGCATTGCGTTTTGCGCTGCATTTTTGCACTTGCGTTTTTGATGCATTTTTTGAGGGTTTTTTTTTATTATTTTTCTCGTTGCTAGGTAGATTTTACACACAAAACACATCAAAAACGCGGCAAAAACGCAGCACATTGAAACAATCCATTCAATTTGTATCAAATCAGACAGGCCCTTGCGCTACCATATTTGTTGGTGGGTCTAAGTCTAGGTTCACACCTATGCAGGTTGTGTTTGATGCATTTGTGCATTGCGTTTTGCGCTGCATTTTTGCACTTGCGTTTTTGATGCATTTTTTGAGGGTTTTTTTTTTTCTCGTTGCTAGGCAGATTTTACACACAAAACGCATCAAAAACGTGGCAAAAATGCAGCACACTGAAACAATCCATTCAATTTGTATCAAATCAGACAGGCCCTTGCGCTACCATATTTGTTGGTGGGTCTAAGTCTAGGTTCACACCTATGCAGGTTGCGTCTGATTAATTTCTGCATTGCGTTTTGCGTTGCATTTTTGCACTTGCGTTTTTTATGTGTTTTTTGCAGGTTTTTTAAAAAATGTTTACATTTTCTTGTTGCTAGGCAGATTTTAAACACAAAACGCATCAAAAACACAACAAAAACCCAGCACACTGAAACAATCCATTCAATTTGTATCAAATCAGACGGCCCTTGCGCTACCATATTTGTTGGTGGGTCTAAGTCTAGGTTTACACCTATGTAGGTTGCGTTTGATGCATTTGTGCATTGCATTTTGCGCTGCATTTTTGATGCATTTTTTGAGGGTTTTTTGAGAATTTTTCTCGTTGCTAGGCAGATTTTAAACACAAAACACATCAAAAACGCGGCAAAAACGCAGCACACTGAAACAATCCATTCAATTTGTATCAAATCAGACAGGCCCTTGCGCTACCATATTTGTTGGTGGGTCTAAGTCTAGGTTCACACCTATGCAGGTTGCGTTTGATTCATTTCTGCTTTGCGTTTTGTGTTGCCTTTTTGCACTTGCGTTTTTGATGCATTTTTTGCGGGGGTTTTTTTTTCATTTATTTTTATTTTTCTCGTTGCTAGGCAGATTTTAAACACAAAACGCATCAAAAACACGGCAAAAATGCAGCACACTGAATCAATCCATTCAATCTGTATCAACTCAGACAGGCCCTTGCACTACCATATTTGTTGGTGGGTCTATGTCTAGTTTCACACCTATGCAGGTTGTGTTTGATGCATTTGTGCATTGCGTTTTGCGCTGCATTTTTGCACTTGCGTTTTTGATGCATTTTTTGAGGGTTTTTTTTTATTATTTTTCTCGTTGCTAGGTAGATTTTACACACAAAACACATCAAAAACGCGGCAAAAACGCAGCACATTGAAACAATCCATTCAATTTGTATCAAATCAGACAGGCCCTTGCGCTACCATATTTGTTGGTGGGTCTAAGTCTAGGTTCACACCTATGCAGGTTGTGTTTGATGCATTTGTGCATTGCGTTTTGCGCTGCATTTTTGCACTTGCGTTTTTGATGCATTTTTTGAGGGTTTTTTTTTATTATTTTTCTCGTTGCTAGGTAGATTTTACACACAAAACACATCAAAAACGCGGCAAAAACGCAGCACATTGAAAAATCCATTCAATTTGTATCAAATCAGACAGGCCCTTGCGCTACCATATTTATTGGTGGGTCTAAGTCTAGGTTCACACCTATGCAGGTTGTGTTTGATACATTTGTGCATTGCGTTTTGTGCTGCATTTTTGCACTTGCGTTTTTGATGCATTTTTTGAGGGTTTTTTTTTTTCTCGTTGCTAGGCAGATTTTACACACAAAACGCATCAAAAACGCGGCAAAAACGCAGCACATTGAAACAATCCATTCAATTTGTATCAAATCAGACAGGCCCTTGCGCTACCATATTTGTTGGTGGGTCTAAGTCTAGGTTCACACCTATGCAGGTTGTGTTTGATGCATTTGTGCATTGCGTTTTGCGCTGCATTTTTGCACTTGCGTTTTTGATGCATTTTTTGAGGGTTTTTTTTTTTCTCGTTGCTAGGCAGATTTTAAACACAAAACGCATCAAAAACACAACAAAAACCCAGCACACTGAAACAATCCATTCAATTTGTATCAAATCAGACAGGCCCTTGCGCTACCATATTTGTTGGTGGGTCTAAGTCTAGGTTCACACCTATGCAGGTTGCATTTGATGCATTTCTGCATTGCGGTTTGCATTGCCTTTTTGCACTTGCGTTTTTGATGCATTTTTGGGGTTTTTTTCTTTTTCTTGTTGCTAGGCAGATTTTAAATACAAAACGCATCAAAAACGTGGCAAAAACACAGCAAAAATGCAGCAAAAACGTAATAGATGCTTTTCTGCAGCGTTCCCATTGAAGTCTATAGAACAAAAAACTAGTGGTGCACCGAAATGAAAATTCTGGTGCCGAAACCGATACAGAAAATGCAGAATGCATGTGGTTGAAAACCGAACCGAAATCAAAATTGCTGAGTATGTGGGGGTGGGGAGGCTCCAATTTTTTTTTGTATTTTTTTCTACTTTCATATATATATATATATATTTTTTTTTAAACTTTGTTTCATTTTATCTCAGGAAAGAAACTACAAGGAAACATTGTTTCTTTTAACTCGGGAAAGAAACTACAAGGAAACATTGTTTCTTTTAACTTGGGGAATAAACTAAAAGGAAACTTTGTTTCTTTTATCTCGGGAAAGAAACTACAAGGAAACATTGTTTCTTTTAACTTGGGAAATAAACCAAAAGGAAACTTTGTTTCTTTTAGCTGGGGGGAAAGTGACAGCTGATTCTCTGAGCTATAGTGAAGAAAAAAAAAGCTGGTAATTACATTTAAAAACTGGCACTGACATATACTGACAGTCAGTCACTGTACACACTGCTCCTCTCCTGCCATTCTCCACCCCTCCCCCCTCACATCTGCAGTACACACAGTCTCCTGTATTGGCTACATTTTGCTATCGGCATTGCTATTTTCGGCAGATATGTTTCGGTGGCCGAAATTTCAGTACATCCCTACCAAAAACGCCATGTTTTGCGTTCAAAAAGGTCCCTGACCCTTTCCAAAAAACGCACCAGGTGAAAACGCAGAAATTTGAACATGTCCCATATGAATTCATGTTAAATGGACTGTACTGCATTTCTGAAAAAAAACGCAAAACGCTGCAGAAAACGCTTAGGTGTCCACCTGGGGTAAAGGAGATTTTACAATTCGATTGTAACTGAGGGAATTCCCCTCACTTTGGGAAATTTCTTCTAATTTTCTGTTGCATCACTACAGGAAGTGAAGGGACATTTCCCCCATGATATACAGACAGCAAAAAAACAACCTGGCAGGGGTGTAAAGCCTTCCCTACTCTATCCAAAACTAAGAAAATAGGCTATATACACAAATAAACCGTTTTCTGTCTGATCCAGAGGAAAAATATTCCTGATTTATATATACTTTTGTTTGTACTTTTCATGCAAGCCAAGAAAACTGCTGGAAAACACGTCCATGCAACATCTCATCTACAGTTTCGAGCAAACAGACTGAAATGGCACGAGGTATAAAGCATTCGCTTGTTTTTCTTTTATTGTAAGTTCCTGAAATTGCCCAACAATTGCCCTGTGTACGGCAAACATTTCTAAAATTGCCCGGCAATTGCCGTGTGCATTTCTGAAGTGGCTGAAACTATCCAACAATCACCCAGCATGTGGCAAATGTGGGCTTTCAATTGCCATGTATGCCCAACGTTTCTGAAATTGCCCAACAATTGCCCTGTGCATGTCCAAAGTAGCTGAAACTGTCCAACAACTGCCCTGTGCATTTCTGAAGCAGCTGAAACTGTCCAACAATTGCCCAGTGAGTGTCAAATGTGGTTGAAATTGGCTGTCAATTGAGTGCGTGTGTGTGTATTTGTGGCCAAAAAAGGCTGAAATTGCCCAACAACTGCCCTGTGTATGCCCAACGTTTCTGAAATTGCCCGACAATTTCCCTGTGCAAGTCCAAAGTAGCTGAAACGGTCCTACAATTGCCCAGCAAGTGTCAAATGTGGTTGAAATTAGCTGTCAATTGAGTGTGTGTGTGTATATGTGGCCAAAAATGGCTGAAATTGCCCAACAACTGCCCTGTGTATGCCCAACGTTTCTGAAATTCCCCGACAATTTCCCTGTGCAAGTGCAAAGTAGCTGAAACAGTCCTTCAATTTCCCTGTGCATTTCTGAAGTGGCTGAAACTGTCCAACAATTGCCCAGGGTGTGGCAAATGTGACTGAAATTGCCCAACAATTGCCCTGTGTTTGATCAAGGTTTCCAAAATTGCCTGACAATTGCCCTGTCCATGTCCAAAGTGGCTGGAACTGTCCGACTTTTGCCCAGTGTGTGGCCTTGATTGAAATTGCCTGACAATTGCCCTGTGTACGTCCAATGTTTCTAAAATTGCCCGGCAACTGCCCAGTGCATTTCCAAAGTGGCTGAAACTGTCCAACAATTGCCCAGCATGTGGCAAATGTGGCAGAAATTGCCTTTCAATTGCCGTGTGTGTGTATATGTGGCCAAAAAAGCCTGAAATTTCCAAACAATTGCCCTGTGTCTGCCCAACATTTCTGAAATTGCCCGACAATTGCCCTATGCATATCTAACGTTTCTGAAATTGCCTGACAATTGCCCTGTGCATTTCTTAAGCAGCTGAAACTGTCCAACAATTGCCAAGCAAGTGGCAAATGTGGTTGATATTGCCTGTCAATTGCTATGTATGTGTGTGTGTATATGTGGCCAAAAAAGGTTGAAATTGCCCAACAATTGCCCTGTGTATGCCCAACGTTTCTGAGGTTGCCCGACAATTGCCCCGTGCATTTCTGAAGCAGCTGAAACTGTCCAACAATTGCCCAGCAAGTAGCAAATGTGGTTGATGTTGCCTGTCAATTGCTGTGTGGGTATATGTGGCCAAAAAGGTTGAAATTGCCCAACAATTACCCAGTGTATGCCCAACATTTCTGAAATTGCCCAACAATTGCCCTGTGCATATCCAAAGTAGATGAAACTGTCCGACAATTGCCCTGTGCATTTCTAAAGTGGCTGAAACTATCCAGCAATTGCCCAGGGTGTGGCAAATGTGGCTGAAATTACCCAACAATTGCATTGTGTTTGATCTGGGTTTCCAAAATTGCCCAACAATTGCCCTGTGCATGTCCAAAGTGGCTGGAACTGTCCGACATTTGGCCAGTGTGTGGCCTTATTTGAAATTGCCTGACAATTGCCCTGTGTACGTCCAATGTTTCTAAAATTGCCCGGCAACTGCCCACTGCATTTCCAAAGTGGCTGAAACTGTCCACCAATTGCCCAGCATGTGGCAAATGTGGCAGAAATTGCCTTTCAATTGCCGTGTGTGTGTATATGTGGCCAAAAAAGCCTGAAATTGCCAAACAATTGCCCTGTGTCTGCCCAACATTTCTGAAATTGCCCGACAATTGCCCTGTGCATATCCAACATTTCTGAAATTGCCTGACAATTGCCCTGTGCATATCCAACATTTCTGAAATTGCCTGACAATTGCCCTGTGCATGTCCAAAGTAGCGGAAACTGTCCGACAATTGCCCTGTGCATTTCTGAAGCGTCTGAAACTATCCAACAATTGCCCAGCAAGTGGCAAATGTGGTTGATATTGTCTGTCAATTGCTATGTATGTGTGTGTATATGTGGCCAAAAAAGGTTGAAATTGCCCAACAATTGCCCTGTGTATGCCCAACGTTTCTGAAATTGCCCGACAATTGCCCTGTGCATTTCTGAAGCAGCTGAAACTGTCCAACAATTGCCCAGCAAGTAGCAAATGTGGTTGATGTTGCCTGTCAATTGCTGTGTGGGTATATGTGGCCAAAAAAGGTTGAAATTGCCCAACAATTACCCAGTGTCTGCCCAACATTTCTGAAATTGCCCGACAATTGCCCTGTGCATATCCAAAGTAGATGAAACTGTCCGACAATTGCCCTGTGCATTTCTGAAGTGGCTGAAACTATCCAACAATTGCCCAGGGTGCGGCAAATGTGGCTGAAATTGCCCAACAATTGCCCTGTGTTTGATCTGGCTTTCCAAAATTGCCCGACAATTGCCCTGTGCACGTCCAAAGTGGCTGGAACTGTCCGACATTTGCCCAGTGTATGGCCAAGGCTGAAATTGCCAGACAATTGCCCTGAGTATGGTCATAGTGGCTGGAATTGCCCAGTGTTTGGCCAAAGTGGTTGAAAAAAGATGAAAGTGCCTGACAATTGCCCAAATGGTTGCCCTTTGTATGGCCAAAGTAGCTAAAATTGCCCGACAATTGCTCTGTGTATGTCTAAAGTGGATAAGATTTCCTGACAACTACCCCAAAGTGGCTAAAATTGTCCGACAACTGCCCAGTGTGTGGCCACATGGCTGATATTGCCCGACAATTGCCTTGTGTGTGTGTGTGTGTGTGTGGGGGATAGGCTGAAATTGCCCAACAATTGCTCTGTGTATGTTCAAAGTTTCTGAAATTGTCTGACAATTGCCCTGTGCATGTCCAAAGTGTCAGGAACTGTCCAACAGTTGCCCAGTCTATGACCATGGCCGGAATTGACCGACAATTGCCCTGAGTACGGCCAAAGTGGCTGAAGTTGCCCTGTGTGCTTGTGGTTGAAATTGCTCGACAATTGCTCTGTCTATGGCCATAGGGGCTGCAATTGCCAGTCACTTGTCCTGTGTGTCTGTGGCCAAAAAAACTGCCCAGCAATTGCAATATGTGAGCCCAAAGGGTCTGAAATCGCCTGACAATTGCAATGTATAATGCTGGCCATACATGGTTAAAAAAAAAAAAGGTCGGATTTATAAAGATCTGTCGAACGTTCCTGCGATAATGCCATCATTGTATCAAAAATATTCCCCCCATTATAGACATATTATCCATCAATGACAACATACACACAAACGGTACTTTTTTTGGCAATCGATTACACAATGTTGATGGACTTCCAGGGTTATATGCACATGCGCTGTAGATTTTTTTGAACTGTTTTCGATCAATTCCACTACTAATGTTAAGAAAATCGATCGTTTAGGCTCAAAAAAATACGACGACGGTTTATTTTTTTGCCATAAAACTTTGAATTCCGATAATCGAATTGGCCCACTGACGTTTCGAAAGTCGAACGATCAAGCATATCAAGCCCTTTTTCGAATGATTTGTCTGAAATTGCCCAACAATTGCAATGTGTGTGCCCACAGTGTCTGAAATTGGCTGACGATTGTAATATATAAGTCCAAAGTGTCTGAAATTGCTGGACAATGGTAATGTGTGTGCTCAAAGTGTCTGGAATTGGCCGACAACTGCAATGTGTATGCCCACAGTGTCTGAAATTGCCCAACAATTGTGATGTCTGTGCCCAAAGCGTCTGAAATTGGCAGAAAACTGCAATGTGTATGCCCACAGTGTCTGAAATTGCCCGACAATTATAATGTGTGTGCCCAAATTATCTGAAATTGCCTGACAATTGCAATGTGTGTACCCAAAGTGCCCGACAATCACCTGACAATTGTAATGTGTGTGCCCAAAGTGCCCAACAATTACCCGACAATTGCAATGTGTGTGCCCAAAGTGCCCGACAATTGCAATGTGTGTGCCCAAAGTGCCCGACAATTACCCGACAATTGCAATGTGTGTGCCCAAAGTGCCCGACAATTACCCGACAATTGCAATGTGTGTGCCCAAAGTGCCCGACAATTACCCGACAATTGCAATGTGTGTGCCCAAAGTGCCCGACAATTGCAATGTGTGTGCCCAAAGTGCCCGACAATTGTAATGTGTGTGCCCAAAGTGCTCGACAATTACCCGACAATTGCAATCTGTGTGCCTAAAGTGCCCGAAAATTACCTGACAATTGCAATGTGTATGCCCAAAGTGCCCGACAATTGCAATGTGTATGCCCAAAATGTCCGACAATTACCCAACAATTGCAATGTGTATGCCCAAAATGCCCGACAATTACCCAACAATTGCAATGTGTATGCCCAAAGTGCCCGTCAATTACCCGGCAATTGCAATGTGTATGCCCAAAATGCCCGACAATTACCCAACAATTGCAATGTGTGTGCCCAAAGTGCCCGTCAATTACCCGGCAATTGCAATGTGTGTGCCCAAAGTGCCCGACAATCACCCGACAATTGCTCTGCCTGCGGCCAGCACGAGCCCTCCGGCTAGCCTTCCCGATACACGTGTGTAAGCTGCACTACCCCAACCTGAAGCACAGAGGGCGCCCTGTCGAGCCCCCAATGGAAGCAATGCATTGTTCCATTGTGAATTGCGATCCATTGTGACCCCCTTGGGCGGCAGGAGCTGCGGCAGCCGATCATACACTGACGGATGGAGAGCCGGGCCGGACAGCACAGACGTGACAACACCCGATTCTCCAGGCAGCCCAGAAAAGATGAGAGCCATGGTGTGCCTAGGATCAGCGGTGCCCAGGCTCATCCCTGCAGTTGCCATGGCGTTGCTATGAGAAGTGCGGCTCCTACCCTGTACCTGGGATCCTCCGGAGTGCAGGAGCTGATCGCAGCGGAGCTGGCAGAGACTGGAGGCAGCCTGGGCTGTCATTGTGGAATATAGAGAGCTCAGCCCACAGAGGGAGGCGCTACAGGCTGCGACTGCAACACGACTGACACCCTTCTCCCCGGGCACAGCCTGCCAGGAGATGATGTGACACCCACACTACCTCCAGCAGGAGATGTGACACCCACACCACTTCCAGCAGATGTGACACCCACACTACCTCCAGCAGGAGATGTGACACCCACACCACTTCCAGCAGGAGATGTGACACCCACACCACTTCCAGCAGGAGATGTGACACCCACACCACTTCCAGCAGATGTGACACCCACACCACCTCCAGCAGGAGATGTGACACCCACACCACTTCCAGCAGGAGATGTGACACCCACATTACATCCAGCAGGAGATGTGACACCCACACCACTTCCAGCAGATGTGACACCCACACCACTTCCAGCAGATGTGACACCCACACCACTTCCAGCAGATGTGACACCCACACCACTTCCAGCAGGAGATGTGACACCCACACCACTTCCAGCAGGAGATGTGACACCCACACTATCTCCAGCAGGAGATGTGACACCCACACCACTTCCAGCAGATGTGACACCCACACCACATCCAGCAGGAGATCTGACACCCACACCACTTCCAGCAGGAGATGTGACACCCACACCACTTCCAGCAGGAGATGTGACACCCACACCACTTCCAGCAGGAGATGTGACACCCACACCACATCCAGCAGGAGATGTGACACCCACACCACTTCCAGCAGGAGATGTGACACCCACACCACTTCCAGCAGGAGATGTGACACCCACATTACATCCAGCAGGAGATGTGACACCCACACCACTTCCAGCAGATGTGACACCCACACCACTTCCAGCAGATGTGACACCCACACCACTTCCAGCAGATGTGACACCCACACCACTTCCAGCAGGAGATGTGACACCCACACCACTTCCAGCAGGAGATGTGACACCCACACTATCTCCAGCAGGAGATGTGACACCCACACCACTTCCAGCAGATGTGACACCCACACCACATCCAGCAGGAGATCTGACACCCACACCACTTCCAGCAGGAGATGTGACACCCACACCACTTCCAGCAGGAGATGTGACACCCACACCACTTCCAGCAGGAGATGTGACACCCACACCACATCCAGCAGGAGATGTGACACCCACACCACTTCCATCAGGAGATGTGACACCCACACCACTTCCAGCAGGAGATGTGACACCCACACCACATCCAGCAGGAGATGTGACACCCACACCACATCCAGCAGGAGATGTGACACCCACACTACATCCAGCAGATATAACACCCACACCACTTCCAGCAGGAGATGTGACACCCACACTACATCCAGCAGGAGATGTGACACCCACACCACTTCCAGCAGGAGATGTGACACCCACACTACATCCAGCAGGAGATGTGACACCCACACCACTTCCAGCAGATGTGACACCCACACCACTTCCAGCAGCAGTAGATGATGTGACACCCACACTACCTCCAGCACAGGAGATGATGTGACACCCACACTACATCCAGCAGGAGATGTGACACCCACACTACATCCAGCAGGAGATGTGACACCCACACCACTTCCAGCAGGAGATGTGACACCCACACTACTTCCAGCAGGAGATGTGACACCCACACTACATCCAGCAGATATAACACCCACACTACTTCCAGCAGGAGATGTGACACCCACACCACTTCCAGCAGCAGTAGATGATGTGACACCCACATTACCTCCAGCAACAGGAAATTATGTGACACCCACACTACTTCCAGCAGGAGATGTGACACCCACACTACATCCAGCAGGAGATGTGACACCCACACTACCTCCAGCAGGAGATGTGACACCCACACCACTTTCAGCAGGAGATGTGACACCCACACTACATCCAGCAGATATAACACCCACACTACTTCCAGCAGGAGATGTGACACCCACACTACTTCCAGCAGGAGATGTGACACCCACACTACTTCCAGCAGATATAACACCCACACTACTTCCAGCAACAGGAGATGTGACACCCACACCACTTCCAATAGGAGATTTGACACCCACACCACTTCCAATAGGAGATGTGACACCCACACTACCTGGAGCAGGAGAAGTGACAACCACACTGCCTCCAGCAGATGTGACACCCACACTACGTCCAGCAGGAGATGATGTGACACCCACAACAATTCCAGCAGGAGATATGACACCCACACCACTTCCAGTAGGAGATTTGGCACCAACACTACGTCCAGCAGGAAATCATGTGATACCCACACTACTTCCAGCAGGAGATGTAACACCCACGCCACTTCCAGCAGGAGATGTGACACCCACACCACTTCCAGCAGGAGATGATGTGACACTCACGCTGCCTCCAGCAGGAGATGTGACACCCACACCACTTCCAGCAGGAGATGTGACACCCACACTACCTCCAGCAGGAGATGATGTGACACTCACGCTGCCTCCAGCAGGAGATGTGACACCCACGCTACCTCCAGCAGGAGATGTTGTGACACCCACACTACTTCCAGCAGGAGATGTGACACCCACATAACCTCCGGCAGCAGATGTGACACCCACACTACTTCCAGCAGCAGTAGATGATATGACACCCGCACTACATCCAGCAGCAGATGATGTGACACCCGCACTACATCCAGCAGCAGGAGATCATGTGACACCCACACTACTTCCAGCAGTAGGAGATCATGTGACACCCACACTACATCCAGCAGCCAAGGGACAGGCTATTCATAGCTGGGTGATGTTCTGCCTCCTGGCACTGAGGGGGTACTCTGCTGACAACACTCTGCAGCTGCTGCAGAACATCTTGCTTAACTGGCTACATAGTTTCCAAAGAGAACCCTAATCTTTGTAGATCAACTCATAGAGGAACCCATAAATTAACTTTCAGCTCTCAGGGAGACCCTGATATTAATTATATCTGCAGTTCATAATCATAGTGTGCAATAAAAGAACAGAAAAAGAAAAAAAAATTCAAAGTAGCTTGCTTAGCATGATGGTCATCCATATAAATAACACTCTGTAAGGGGGAAAAACATAAACTATATTGCCAAGAGTATTGGGCCTCCGGCCTTTACACACACATGAACTTTACTGGCATCCCAGTTTTAGTCCGTAGGGTTCAGCATTGCACCCTTTGCAGCTATAACAGCTTCAACTCTTCTGGGAAGGCCGTCCACAAGGTTTAGGAGGGTGTCTATGGGAAGGTTTGACCATTCTTCTAGAAGGGCATTTGTGAGGTCAGGCACTGATGTCGGGGGAGGAGGCCTGGCTCACAGTCTCCACTCTAATTCATCCCAAAGGTGTTCTATGGGGTTGAGGTCAGGACTCTGTGCAGGACAGTCAAGTTCCTCCACCTCAAACTCACTCATCCATGTCTTTATGGACCTTGCTTTGTGCACTGGTGTGCAGTCATGTTGGAACAGGAAGGGACCATCCCAAAACTGTTCCCACAAAGTTGGGAGCATGAAATTGTCCAAAATGTTTTGATATGCTGACACCTTAAGAGTTCCCTTCACTGGAACTAGGGGGCCAAGCCCAACCCCTGAAAAACAACCCCACACCATAATCCCCCCTCCAGCAAACGTTACACTTGGCACAATGCAGTCAAGTAAGTACCTTTCTCCTGGCAATTGCCAAACCCAGACACGTCCATTGGATTGCCAGACAGAGAAGCATGGTTCGTCACTCCAGAGAACACGCCTCCACAGCTCTAGAGTCCAGTGGCGGCGTGCTTTACATCACGACATCCAACGCTTTGCCTTGCACTTGGTGATGTAAGGCTTGGATGCAGCTGCTCGGCCATGGAAACCCATTCCATGAAGCTCTTTATGCACTGTTGTTGTGCTAGTCTGAAGGCCACATGAAGTTTGGAGGTCTTTAGCTATTAACTCTGCAGACAGTTGGCAAATTCTGCTCACTGTGCGCTTCAGCATGCGCTGACCCCACTCTGTCATTTTACGTGGCCTACCACTTGGTGGCTGAGTTGCTGTTGTTCCCAGTTGCTTCCACTTTGTTATAATCCCACTAGCAGTGTACCGTGGAATATTTAGTAGCCAGGAAATGTCACGGATGGACTTATTGCACAGGTGACAACCTATCACGGCACCACGCTTGGAGTCACTGAGCTCCTGAGAGCGACCCATTCTTTCACAAATGTTTGTAGAAGCAGTCTGCATGCCTAGGTGATGATTTTATACACCTGTGGCCATGGAGGTGATTGGAACACCTAAATCCAATGATTTGGAGGGCTGGACCAATACTTAAGACAATATAATGTAGTATTTGTCCAGAAAATGGAATGCAGAGAGTGGGAAATTTATTGTTCTTCTGATGTTCAGTGGAAAAATGTCTGCTCACAGTGATAGTGAAGAATAGCCCCTTATTAGTGGCCCATGAAAGGACTGTCTTAGATTGGTGTTATTCGGAGAAATATGGGCAAGAGAAGAAGGATCCCAAGAGTGCTGATGGGGAGTGGGAAAAATGCTCCTTGCATTGGAGTTTGGGGGAAGAATGCCCACTACGTTGGTGGTCAGTGGGAGCCATGCTCCTTACATGGGTGGTCAGTGAGAAGAATGCTCCTTCCATGGGTAGTCAGTGAGAAGAATGCTCCTTCCATGGGTGGTCAGTGAGAAGAATGCTCCTTACATTGGTGGTCAGTGAGAAGAATGCTCCTTCCATGGGTGGTCAGTGAGAAGAATGCTCCTTACACTGGTGGTCAGTGAGAAGAATGCTCCTTAAATGGGTGGTCAGTGGGAAGAATGCTCCTTATATTGGTGGTCAGTGAGAAGAATGCGCCTTACATTGGATTTTGGGGAAAGAATGCCCATTACATTAGTGAACAGTGGAAAGAATGTTCCTTACTTTGGTGGTCAGTGGGAAAAATGCTCCTTACATTGGTGGTTAGTGGCAAGAATGCTCCTTACATTCTTGGTCAGTGAGAAGAATCTTCCTCACTTTGGCAGTCAGTGAGAAGAATGCTCCTGTAACGTAAATGTAAGAGTAGGGTAGTTGAGATTTGATGTGATCAGTAGAGATGCAGTATTCCTTAGTCAGAGACATATGTTTTTAATTAGCATATGAAAGGAAAGAGCAAGTTTCCAGGCTAGAGTTTTCACCTAGATGCCAAAAAACGTTCTCACCTATGTAGCCAGAATTTGCCACCTTCTTGAACCTAAAAGAAGAATCCTAGTCATTTTGGCTGCAGAAATCGGCAGGAGACCGGGAGAAGGCCCTGAAAGGTCTGCCAGCTTGGATTTATACCAATAGATCAGAGGAATCTGTTTCATCTCTCATAAAAGCTAAAATAGTAGTTGAAGAGAGATGAAAATAATTCCTTCTGATTGGACACACTTTAGGCTACATCTACATGTAAAACTGTATTTGTAGCCTCTGTAGAATCTCGAAGAAACACAAAAAACGGTTATATGGCGCCTGATTGCGACAGCTGAGCAATGATTGGTACTGTCGTGATTGGACTGACACGTTGGTGTCGGAAATCCTATTCCTGACCCAGTGATCCAAACCGTTTCTGGCCCATTTGAGATTGGGCACTTCAAAACACAGAATGTCCTGTGGTCTGGTACAGGAACATCCTCCAGGGTTGATTGGCCAAGTGCTACTCCAGGGTTGATTGGCCAAGTGCTAAAGTCCAGCCCACATCCATATTTCAATAAATTGAGGACCCTGAGATATGGATGATGTGATTCATATGGAGCCGGTTCCATATGACTGGCGAATCGCAGACTTTCTCTGACTTTCTCCAGTTGCAGTAAAAATCTTGGTAAAATTTCTGTTTTATTCCCTCTTTATTTCATAGTGAATAGCCAATGGTGTGTCTTTTTGTATTTTCTGTAACTGTTTTTTCTTTGTACATATTTTATGCGCTGCCCACTTTTGGGATATTAAATCATAAAATTAATAAGTGACTTCTGTGTACTTAAGCTCGGGCTCATATCTCCAGCGAGATTGTTGTATCGTAGTGTCTATGTGCTCAAACGCATTGACTCCTGCTGTTCTTCTCTGGGTAACTGCATTTATCTCCTACCTCCACTCTTAACCAGACAAACGCATTGACTCCTGTTAAATTCTGAACAAATGTTGTAATTATATTTGTGTATCTGTTGACTTGTCCTCACCTCTAGGCGCACTCAGGTTTATGACTGTGGCCTGGTTCCTAAGAAACATCCCCCACTATTCATGTGAGCCTTATCAGCTTCTAATTGGGGCTGAGTTGAATGCTCATTTGAGCATCTCCCTATAAATTTAGTTCAGCTCATGGGGGAGATCTCTGATGGGGGGCACAGTCTCTGATGGGGGTGCTGCTTATGATGGAGTGCGGCTTTGAATGAGTGCGGAGCAGTTAAACACAGCACTTGAACTAAAGCAGGAGAACTTAAGCAGCAGGAAGACACAACAACAGCAAGAAACTCTGTTGCATGCTGGACAGACTACAAGGAAACATCTTTTACATACCTGAGTCCCACTCCATGTACCTTTTATATAATACACCCATCTCCTCTTCATATTACTATCCTCTGTTCCCAAATCTCATTTCTTTACCCCTCTGCTCCACCCCAAAACTTGTACATCTCCCCCTCATTGCTATCATCTCCCTACTATTGCTTTCATCACCTCCCCAAAATGCCTCTTCCACTCCTCCTTCTCATTTTCCTCTCCTCTGTTCCCAAAATCTATTCACTATATCCCTCTGCTCCTCCCAAACATTTGTATATTGTGTCCTCACTGCTTCCTTCGCCCCTCTATGGCACCCACCACCTCCTCCTATTACTCCTCTCTCCCACTGACCCGAACACCTCCACTAGGAGTTTCTCACGCTCCTGCACATCCCGCTCCCATGCCACCTTTCTCACCCTTCTCCTCCTCATAACCGCGGGGGACATCTCCCCGAATCCTGGCCCTCCACCACCTCCCTCACCTGCACAAAACCCTCCCGCCTCCACGTCCTGCCGCAACCCCCGCAACTTAGTATCTGTCCCCCTGCTCCCTAAAATCTCCCCCCCTTTTCATGTGCACTCCTGAACACCCGATCGGTGTGCAACAAGCTTCCCGCCATCCACGACCTCTTTGTTTCCCGCTCCCTCAACCTCCTGGCGATTACGGAAACCTGGATCCAGCCCACTGACTCTACCTCCCCTGCTGCACTCTCCTACGGAGGTCTCACCTGGACCCACTCACCCAGACCTAACGGTCGTAAAGATGGTGGGGTTGGTCTGCTCCTGTCACCGCAGAGCACCTTCCGAGTCCTCCCAAACCCCCCCCCCCTATCCTTCTCCTCCTTCGAGGTCCACTGCGTCCGACTATTCTTCCCAACCCCCCTGAAGATTGCTGTGATATACCGGCCTCCTGGATCCATACCCCGCTTCCTGGAAGACTTCTCCTCCTGGCTACCCTTCTTCCTCTCCTCTGAGCTACCCACTATCATCCTTGGGGATTTCAACATCCCTGTCAACCTCGACAACTCGGACACAGCCCGTCTCCTCCACTTAACCTCCTCCTTTGCACTTGCACAGTGCATACAATCCACCACCCACTCCGACGGTAATATCCTTGATCTTGTCTTCTCCAACCGCTGCGCTCCCCACAACCTCACTAACACCCCCTTCCCTCTCTCTGACCACAACCTGATTACCTTCTCTATCTCCTCATCCTCCAACGCCTACCCCTCCAAATGTCACACTTTTACCAGCCGTAACCTCCGCAACCTTAACCCTGCCTCCCTCCACTCCGCAGCTGATCAACTCCATGACCGCATCCTCCCCCTGTCCTGCCCTGACTTGGCTATGACCGCCTACAACAATGCGCTGTCAACAGCCCTTGACTCACTAGCGCCTTTAACCACACGCAACATCAGACCCCGACCGCTCCAGCCCTGGCAGACTGATCACACCAAAACCCTCAAACGACACAGTCGTGCCCTGGAGCGACTATGGCGCAAAACCAAATCCCAACAACCTTTCACCCACTACAAATCTGCCTTCCACACCTACACCTCCTCCCTCCATACTGCCAAACAAGCCTACTTCCTGACCCTCATCAAGGCCCTCTCCTCCAATCCTCGCCAACTCTTCTCCACCTTCAACTCTCTACTCTCGCCACCCCCACCTCCACCCAGCACCTCACTCACTGCCCTTGAGATTGCCAATCACTTCAAAAACAAGATTGACACAATTCGCAAGGACATTGCCGCAACTCACACGCCTTCTCAACCCGTCCCCTCTCGCACAGCTACCCCCTCATCCCCCCTCCCCCTCGACATAACCCACAGGGACTTCGTCGCTGCTCAAACTCCCTCCAACCCCCTTCCCCCTCACTCAGCTACCCCCTCTTCACCCCTCTCCCACGGCCCCACCACTGCTCTGATCTCCTCTCCCACCCCACCCTACATTCCTCATACTGAAGCTCCCCCAACACTCCGCACCTTTGACCTTACTACCATCGAAGAAGTCTCCAAGATCCTCTCTGATGCCCGCCTCACCACCTGCCCCCTCGACCCTATCCCCTCACAACTCCTACAACCTCCCTCCCCCTCCATCCTACGCTCCCTCACCCACATCTTCAATCTCTCCCTCTCCTCCGGCACCTTCCCTTCCCCTCTGAAACATGCACACATCACCCCCATACTTAAAAAGCCCTCCCTGGACCCCAATGACCCGAACAACCTCAGACCCATCTCCCTGCTCCCATTTACATCTAAACTCCTCGAGCGCCTAGTCTACGCCCGCCTATGCTCTCACCTCAACGACAACAACCTCCTCGATCCCCTACAGTCCGGCTTCTGTCCCCTACACTCCACCGAAACTGCCTTACTCAAACTCTCCAACGACCTGCTAACCGCCAAAGCTAATGGCCACTATTCAGTGCTCCTACTCCTTGACCTCTCTGCGGCCTTTGACACAGTTGACCACCACCTCCTCCTCAAAAAACTACACTCCCTCGGCCTCAGAGATTCTGCTCTCTCCTGGCTCTCATCCTACCTGTCACAACGTTCTTTCAGCGTTACCTATAATGCCACCACCTCCCTCTCACTCCCCCTCTCTGTTGGGGTCCCTCAAGGCTCTGTCCTCGGGCCCCTTCTCTTCTCCATCTACACCTCCTCCCTTGGCCAACTCATACACTCTCACGGCTTCAACTACCACCTCTATGCCGACGACACACAAATCTATCTCTCAACCCCCCACCTCACCCCCTCGGTCTCCGCCCGAATCACACACCTATTGAGCGACATATCAGACTGGATGTCGCTCCACTTCCTTAAACTGAACCTCTCCAAAACCGAGTTTCTTATCTTCCCTCCAGCCCGGATACCACCCCCCATTGACTTCTCCATCATGTCCAACAACGCCACCATCAAACCCGCCCTGCAGGCCAGAGTACTTGGTGTCATTTTGGACTCCAACATATCCTTCCAGCCCAAAGTCCACTCTTTAACAAACTCGTGCAGACTCCACCTCCGCAACATTGCCAAAATCCGCACGTTCCTAACTCCAGAAACCACCAAACAGCTCATCCACTCCCTCATCATATCACGACTTGACTACTGCAACTCCCTCCTCACTGGCCTGCCTCGCCGCTGGCTATCCCCGCTTCAGTCCATCCTGAATACGGCTGCCAGACTCATTCACCTTTCCAACCGCTCCGTTTCCGCCACCCCCCTCTGCCAATCCCTCCACTGGCTTCCGATTGCGCAACGGATCAAATTCTAAATCCTAACGCTGACGTACAAAGCTGTCCACCATACTGCCCCAAACTACATCACTGACCTAATATCCAAGTACCGCCCAGCACGCACACTCCGCTCCTCACAAGACCTCCTTCTCTCTAGTTCCCTGGTCTCCTCCTCCCATGCCCGCCTCCAGGACTTCTCCAGGGTGTCACCCATCCTCTGGAACTCCCTGCCCCAACCCATCAGATTATCACCTACTCTCCTCTCCTTTAGGCGCATCCTGAAAACCCATCTCTTCAGGGAAGCCTACCCCGCCCCCTGCTAACTTGCCAACCTCCTCCACTCTTCCTACCACTCCATCCCCCACAGCTATCTCCTCCTGTGCCACCATCCCCTCCCTCCTAGATTGTAAGCTCGAAAGAGCAGGGCCCTCGATCCCCTCATGTTTTGCATTGTATTGTTCTTGTTCTGTCACATGTTCTTTTCCCCTCTGTAATGTACAGCGCTGAGCGAACTATTGGCGCTTTATAAATACTGTATAATAATAATAATGTGTTCAGTCTAAGTTCATTGCCAATCTGTATGCAATTGCACTGCGTGTTGGCAGATTGCATGCAGATTGTAAAGTAGCAGATCTGCCAAAGATCTGTGTATGTGCGGTGGCCCAGCAGACCAGTCTGCGGACAAACTGTTGGGTGGTGGCAAGCTACCGTTTGTTGCGTGTCTAGTATGGGGGTGTGTGGACAGTGGAAGAGTGATTAACACTGGGGTTCTAGCTTGTAGGATAGCTGGAGGAGTCCTAGAAGGGAGTGCCAATTGCTAGACTGCTCCCCAACCCTTAGAGTGCACCAGATTGTATGTAATATTTGTATCTGAGTGTGGTCAGCCAGCTGGATTGGAGTCTCCCTCTAGTGGTGGCCAGAGGCAGTGCGGGCTATGAAAGTGTATCATGGCCAATCAGATATGCTCAAAGTCCCCCTCATTCCGTCTTTACACTAGTCACGGACCATGCCTCGGTTAGCTAGTTGCTGTGAGCATGCACTTTATTCAAGACAGCTCCTTACATTGCTAATCAGTGAGAAGAATGCTCTTTACATTTGTCAGTGGGAGAAGGAGGAGGACACACTGAACGAGCTCTCTTTGAGAACCAGCATTTTCAAGCCTGGGTTTTGCCTGCTAGCTTGGCCCAGGAAAAATGCCTGATCCAGGGGGAGGCCCTGGGAGGGATTCCCCTGATGACACAGGGCCTAGTGAGGAGGAGGAGGAGGAGGTGGATGACCTGACTGTGGGTCCAGGCCCTGGTGAGAATGTGGATGTCTTCAGACAGAAGATTATATATCGATTTTTGGATATCGGAAAAGCTAAGGAAAAACTTAAAGTTTTGAAGGTTGATCATAAATCCTTCAGAGCTAAGTACTGCCAGGCCTGGAGTAAAAACAGATTGGCCATGAAGCCAGAGCTATAGCACATGGAGGAGAAGGTAAAGAGACCATCTTTATTACTTGAAAAGTTGAAAGCCAGAAGTGGAACATTTAAAGAAAAGTTTGACAATGAGAGGAGATTTGTCAGCCAGACATCAGTGAGTTCTGTGGATCAGCAGCCCCAGGTAATGGATGACCCAGCTCCATCTACCTCAGCGTCCGTCCCCCCATGTCAGGCAGCGGAGTTGTCAGTAGCAACCAGCCAGGGGGTTGAGAGTGAACATGGCACCCTGACCTTCATCCAGCAGATGGAAATTTTTTATTATGTATTGATGTCATACATATCCATCAAACGTATGTAGAAAAGTACAAATATAAATAAATAAATACAAAACTCAACCGAAAAGAAACTAAAAAGTCCCAACAGTCCCTGGGGAAAAAAAAACTCAAACATAGCCTGAACGGCTCATAAATAAAAGTCCATAACCTGAAAGGAAAAACTATATACAGTATTTACAAGGCCTTTATGGCCGAGACCACATAATTAGGAGCCTTTATGGCTCAGACATAAACCATATTCAATTTCCATATTCAAACCTGCCGCTTACAGCCTATATGGCCTAAGCCAGGCATGTCCAAAGTCCGGCCCGCGGGCCAATTGCGGCCCGCGTTCCGGACTGAAACGGCCCCACAGGTGAGCTACCCAAATATATAACTTACGGCCCCCGGTAGTGATTCCCTGAAAGCTACTGAGGACTCCAGCGATCTCTTGACATCATCAGCTGGCGCAGGGAGGAGAGCCCAAATCTCGCGACGTCCGAGATCTCGTGAGATTTGGGCTTTCCTTCTCTGTGTGCCGGCTGATGACATCAATTCCCGCTCGACAGATCCCTGGAATTCCCAGTGGCGTTCGCAGAATCACTAGTGGAGGGCCGTAAGTTATATATTGGGCAGCTCAATATAGTTATATATTGGGGTCCGGAACGTGGGCCGAGGGATCCCAGGTGGTGCGCAGGGAATTACTACTGGGGCTACCATTTACCATTATTTACTATGTCTGCAGTCTCTGGTCATCTCCTGTACTGTCCGCAGTCTCTGGTCATCTCCTGTACTGTGTCCGCAGTCTCTGGTCATCTCCTGTACTGTGTCCGCAGTCTCTGGTCATCCCCTGTACTGTGTCCGCAGTCTCTGGTCATCCCCTGTACTGTGTCCGCAGTCTCTGGTCATCCCCTGTACTGTGTCCGCAGTCTCTGGTCATCCCCTGTACTGTGTCCGCAGTCTCTGGTCATCCCCTGTACTGTGTCCCCAGTCTCTGGTCATCTCCTGTACTGTGTCCGCAGTCTCTGGTCATCTCCTGTACTGTGTCCGCAGTCTCTGGTCATCTCCTGTACTGTGTCCGCAGTCTCTGACCATCTCCTGTACTGTGTCCGCAGTCTCTGGTCATCTCCTGTACTGTCTGCGCAGACTCTGGTCATCTCCTGTACTGTGTCCGCAGACTCTGGTCATCCCTTGTACTGTGTCCGCAGTCTCTGGTCATCTCCTGTACTGTGTCCGCAGTCTCTGGTCATCTTCTGTACTGTGTCCGCAGTCTCTGGTCATCTCCTGTACTGTGTCCGCAGTCTCTGGTCATCTTCTGTACTGTGTCCGCAGTCTCTGGTCATCTCCTGTACTGTGTCCGCAGACTCTGGTCATCCCCTGTACTATGTCCGCAGTCTCTGGTCGTCTCCTGTACTGTGTCCGCAGACTCTGGTCATCTCCTGTACTGTGTCCGCAGACTCTGGTCATCTCCTGTACTGTGTCCGCAGACTCTGGTCATCTCCTGTACTGTGTCCGCAGTCTCTGGTCACCTTCTGTACTATGTCCGCAGTCTCTGGTCATCCCCTGTACTGTGTCCGCATTCTCTGGTCATCTCCTGTACTGTGTCCGCAGACTCTGGTCATCTCCTGTACTGTGTCCGCAGTCTCTGGTCATCTCCTGTAATGTGTCCGCAGTCTCTGGTCATCCCCTGTACTGTGTCCGCAGTCTCTGGTCATCTCCTGTACTGTGTCCGCAGTCTCTGGTCATCTCCTGTACTGTGTCCGCAGTCTCTGACCATCCCCTGTACTGTGTCCGCAGTCTCTGACCATCTCCTGTACTGTGTCCGCAGTCTCTGGTCATCTCCTGTACTGTGTCCGCAGACTCTGGTCATCTCCTGCACTGTGTCCGCAGACTCTGGTCATCCCTTGTACTATGTCCGCAGACTCTGGTCATCTCCTGTACTGTGTCCGCAGACTCTGGTCATCCCTTGTACTGTGTCCGCAGTCTCTGGTCATCTCCTGTACTGTGTCCGCAGTCTCTGGTCATCTCCTGTACTGTGTCCGCAGTCTCTGGTCATCTCCTGTACTGTGTCCGCAGTCTCTGGTCATCCCTTGTACTGTGTCCGCAGTCTCTGGTCATCTCCTGTACTATGTCCGCAGTCTCTGGTCATCTCCTGTACTATGTCTGCAGTCCATTGGTTCAGAATTTTTTTTTCCTGTTTTTCACCTCTAAAACCTAGGTGCGTCTTATGGAGCGAAAAATACGGTATCAATTTGGGCTATAATGGATTGGTGCTCAGGATCGCTTGACGTCATCAGACAGTGCAAGGAGAAACAAAGCCCAAATCTCGTGACCTCCGAGATCTCGCGAGATTTGGGCTTTCCTTCTCCCTGTGCTGGCAGAGTGATTTAACACCTGTTTAGATTTGTCATCCAAGTCACAAAATGAAAAGTATGCCGTTTTCAATAAACTTTTGCATAAAATAGTTCATTTGCATTTAATGTTAATGGTTCATCAGAATGTCGGGCAAAATGGTCGGCCCTCGCACATGTTCACTTCATCAAATCTGGCACTCTTCCAAAAAACAATTAATCAATAAACTCCTAAGTTGCACCCCTACCACAAAACACTACTTTCTCCCTAGAAAGTATACAATCTAATAAATTATTTTTGTGATACACATCTCAAACCCCAAATACCTCCAAATATGATATATTCAAATAAAACCCCACATAATTCCAAGCAAAAAATAAATAAATAAATAAAATAAATAAATATATATATATATCTCAAAAATTATATTAATAAATCCAAAAGTGTCCAAGTCACAAAAAATTAATTCCAAAATATTTTCTTTTAAATCCAGTGAAGCAAAAACGATACAAAATACTCCGTGATAACCTCAAAGAAAAAGGAAAAGAAAAAAATTCATAGTGTATTACCCTTAAAATATATAAACTTATATACTTCACTCTGTGCACAACACAAAACACATAAAGAATTGTGCAAATTTAAATTGAATTAATTAAATAAAATAAAACCAAAAACCGTGAAAAATCGTGATCACTCCAACCACAAGTGTATAGTGATACTAGGTACTAGTACCCTTAAACTCCAGCCAAAAAGTGATACCAAGTACCATTACCCTCTTCCAATATTTTCAGGCATAAGCTGACATAAAGAAACGGTTTTTCTCCATCCTTCTTTTTCAGGGGTATTCCTTCCTTCTGGCTAAACCTCAATCTCAGTCCTCAAATACTCCAACAGGTCATGCTTTCAGCCTGTTGGAGTTGGAGTTGCCTGTTGGAGTATTTGAGGACTGAGATTGAGGTTTAGCCAGAAGGAAGGAATACCCCTGAAAAAGAAGGATGGAGAAAAACCGTTTCTTTATGTCAGCTTATGCCTGAAAATATTGGAAGAGGGTAATGGTACTTGGTATCACTTTTTGGCTGGAGTTTAAGGGTACTAGTACCTAGTATCACTATACACTTGTGGTTGGAGTGATCACGATTTTTCACGGTTTTTGGTTTTATTTTATTTAATTAATTCAATTTAAATTTGCACAATTCTTTATGTGTTTTGTGTTGTGCACAGAGTGAAGTATATAAGTTTATATATTTTAAGGGTAATACACTATGAATTTTTTTCTTTTCCTTTTTCTTTGAGGTTATCACGGAGTATTTTGTATCGTTTTTGCTTCACTGGATTTAAAAGAAAATATTTTGGAATTAATTTTTTGTGACTTGGACACTTTTGGATTTATTAATATAATTTTTGAGATATATATATATATTTATTTATTTTATTTATTTATTTATTTTTTGCTTGGAATTATGTGGGGTTTTATTTGAATATATCATATTTGGAGGTATTTGGGGTTTGAGACTCTTCCAAAAAAGTTTGGACACCCCTGGCCTAAGCTATATACAAAAAAAAAAACCTAACCACACAATTATATACACTACGGGGGGAGGGCTAAGGAACCCGCAGGCCTTCCACGTCTGACCCCTACAACCTACCATACAAAAGGCTACCAAAAAGATCCAAACACAAAATCTAGGGAGTGCAGAAGGCAGAAACTAGGGACAGATCCCACCACCCGAGATCAACAGACCGCAGCAATAGGCTTGATGTTCCTCCACGCCTCCATCCAAGCTCTGCGTCGCAGCCTGTCTTTCTCAAGACCCCAAATTTTCCCAACCTCACCAAGGATGTCACTCACTACCACCTGAACAGGGAGGACCTTCTGCGGAATGGAGACCTGACACCGTGCCATCCAAGTGTAATAACGGACAACTAAGCTGACTAAAAACAAGGTGTCCAAATCAAATCCCATGCGACACTCGAATGCTCCGTACACCCACTCCGCATACGACATGCGATGGAGGAAAGGAACACCCAGAGCCCCTCCCACCTGTTTATGCACCTCTACGTTAAAGGGGCACTGAAGCAAGAAATGGTCCATAGTCTCCACTTCACCCCCACACTCCGACAACCACGGTCATCCGGTGGACAGTACTTCAGGTTAGCCCTCACGCAGAGCCTACCGTGGAAGGCGAGCCAGGCCTGGTACCGCAACTTCAGGGGGATCCACTCAAGATTTATCAACTGCAAACCCTCCCTCATAACATGGCCCAGGCAATCTCTCAAGGCCAGCGGTGCATGGAAAGCAGATGCCACAATCCTCTCACCCCGGAGCCTCCTAGGGAGGGACTGGACCTCCTCCGCAGTCACATGCCACCGCAGGAGTAACTTCAGGCACGGGGCCACATACGCCGGGAGCTCACAATGCTTGACCCGCAGGCTTCTCACTGGCCCACCACTCTCCCAACTGCGCAGAAAGGGTCCAAACCAGATCCGGAACAGTCCTACCCATGCAGGCGGTCTCCCTGCCAGCATGTTACCAAAGTTATGTTTCAAGAACATCAGAGAGAAAAAGACCACTGGGTTGACCATACCTAGGCCACCCTCCCGTCTGTCATCCAGCAGATGGAGATTTTTTATTTATGTATTAATGTCATACATATCCATCAAATTTATGTATAAAAGTATGTTCACATTATGTTCACATTTCAGAGAGGGAATAGTTAGGGCAGCATAGATAAGTTTTTTTTTTGTTTTTTTTTTAAAGTTAACTCTACTTTCTCGGCTCCTAAGTTGTGGGTGGTGGAGTCCTCTGACCACTGTATGCTGTCTGTGACTCTGAATGCCTCGGACACTCCACCCAGGGGAAGGGGTGTCTGGAAACTGAATTCTGTTCTCCTGGAAGATGTAGAGGTAAGACAATTCTTTGAGGATTTTTTTCAAGCACAGGTTTCTATTCTCGACTCTTGCAGCAGTAAGTCAGAGTGGTGGGAGCTTATGAAACAAAGGGCGGTTGGGCTTTTCAAGGCCATAAGAAGAAGCAGCTTGGTACGTATATTGCCTTCCAGCAATTGCGGTTTCAGCTTGATCGTCTTGTCTCGTATGGAGGAGATCCAGGGGAAGGTGGCCTAGGAATGGTCAACATATTAGTTTTCTTTACTTTGCTCTTTTTAAAGTACCATCTTGGTAATATGTTAGCAGAGACCCCACCGGAATGGGTGGGTATTTTTCAATCTTGGTTTAAGCCTTTTCTGCGTTGCTGGGAAGATGGTGGGCCAGTGAAAAGTCTGAGAGTCCGACATGGCAAGCTCCCAGCTTATATTGCCCCATGTCTGAAAATAGTTCGGCAGTGGCAGGTGACAGTGGAGGATATCAGGTCTTTTCCCAGGAAGCTTCTGGAGGAGAGGATTTTGGCTTCTGCTTTCAGTGTGTCACTGGCCTTAAAGGAGGCTCCGTAATGAGGGAGGGATTGTGAATAATTATTTGGAGAGAATCCCTTTGAAGTTTAGGGATAAAGCCTGGATCACTTTCCATGGAAGGCTCTATGTGAGAGGGAACCTGAAGCATCACCTGTGGATGATCGGGATTGTCCTAGAGTGGAGTGTGTTGGTAAAGTGGAGTCTATGGACCACTTTCTGCTCCGGTGTCCGTTTAACATAGAGGTGTATAAAAGGTTGGGTATGGTTCTGGGCATCCCCTTTCTCTATCACATGAGTTATGCAGAGTGGGTGTATGGGGCATTCCCAGCTCGCTGGGACTTTGATTTGGATACTTTTTTTAGTATAGTTGTTCGTTACTTCACATGGAATGCGCGGTGTCAGATTACCCCGCAGAAGAAATTCTTCCCTGTTGAGGTGATGGTGCATGATATTCTGGATGAGGTTGGGAAGATTCGGGGTCTTGGGAAGGGCAGGGAGCCTTGTGCGGTCTGGATGAGGGCGTGGAGGAATATCAGACCTGCCTTTGGTGAACTGTCCATCTCTGGGTGAGGGGCGCTTTCCTTATGCTGTTCTTTTCACTCCCTTAGTTTTTGTTGATTAAGATCTTATGAAGAAGGGCTGCATGCATAACGGGGGCGGGGTTGTTTCTTGACCTCACAGGTTTGATGTCGGGTGTAGTGATGTAGAGTGGTAGTATGATTTATTTCCCCAGTTATGACGTTCATTTCTGAGAGGTTTGCTTTTGTCTGACAGCAGATTTTGCTATATTTATTTTCGTTTTCATGTAAAAAAAATAATATATATATATATATATATATTTATTTATTTATTTTATATTCTGTATATTATTTTTTATTGATTGAGACTTTTAATAAAAAAACATTGGGAAGAATGTCCCTTACATTGGTGGTCAGTGGGAAGAATGCTCCTTACATTGGTGGTCAGTGGGAAGAATGCTCCTTACATTGGTGGTCAGTGGGAAGAATGCTCCTTACATTGGTGGTCAGTGGGAAGAATGCCCCTTACATTGGCGGTCAGTGTAAAGAATGCCCCTTACATTGGCTGTCAGTGCAAAGAATGCTTCTTACATTGGCAGTCAGTGCAAAGAATGCTTCTTACATTGGCGGTTAGTGCGAAGAATGCTTCTTACATTGGCGATCAGTGCGAAGAATGCTCCTTACATTGGCGGTCAGTGGGAAGAATGCCCCTTACATTGGCGGTCAGTGGGAAGAATGCCCCTTACATTGGCGGTCAATGCGAAGAATGCTTCTTACATTGGCGGTTAGGGGAAGAATGCCCCTTACATTGGCGGTCAGTGGGAAGAATGCCCCTTACATTGGTTGTTACCACTAACATTGGCGGGCAGTGGGAAGAATGCCCCTTACATTGGCAGCCAGTGCAAAGAATGCTCCTTATATTGGTGGTCAGTGGGAAGAATTTTCCTTACATTGGTGGTCAGTGGGAAGAATATTCCTTACATTGGTGGTCAGTAGGACAAATGCTACTTATATTGGCGGGTAATGTTTCAATTTGCAGTGTGGGAATAGAAAAACAGGTGTGCTGTAGGTGGCAGTATCATCACCTAGACACCTTGAAGCCTGCTGTCACCTGTGGTCTGAAAAGTCAGAGGTCAAATAGCAAAGATGGTAATGTCCCCAAAAGTTGCTGTAAACTTTGCCAAATTACTAAATTGGATCAGACAAACAGTGCCACTAAACATATGATAAGCTATAAGCTGGCTTTATAAATGTCTTCAAAAACATTTATGGATCATTGTAATGGTATTACAAAGCAGAAATTGGTTGGGTACAGGGTGATGTAGTCCACCTTCTCGTCTGGTATAACAGAGAACAACCAACTGTCACTTTAAACCTTAGAAATGAAATGACAGCTAGCGTAGAAAACCGGCTGCATAGTAATGTAATCTGCACATCAAATATCAGGTGTTCTATAAAGGTGAGCAGGCCATTGCTGAAGGATTGTACTCCAAGGCCATTATGGGTTTGTCTGCCTAGGACCTGATACATCACCCATATCCTGCATACACCTAGATGCTAGGGCAGGGGTGGGCAAACTTTTTGACTTGAGGGCCGCAATGGGTTCATATATTGGACCCAGGGGCCGGACCAAGAGTAGATGAATGATGTGTATGTGTCATCCATAGTAAGTATAGTAATATTCCCCCATAGTAAGCATAGTAATTAATCCCCCATATAGTAATTCATCCCCCATAGTAATTCATCCCCCATATAGTAATTCATCCCCCATATAGTAATTCATCCCCCATAGTAATTCATCCCCCATATAGTAATTCATCCCCCATAGTAATTCATCCCCCTTAGTAATTCATCCCCCATATAGTAATTCATCCCCCATAGTAATTCATCCCCCGTATAGTAATTCATCCCCCATATAGTAATTCATCCCCCCTATAGTAATTCATCCCCCCTATAGTAATTCATCCCCCATAGTAATTCATCCCCCCTATAGTAATTCATCCCCCATAGTAATTCATCCCCCATATAGTAATTCATCCCCCATAATAATTCATCCCATATAGTAATTCATCCCCCCTATAGTAATTCATCACCCATAGTAATTCATCCCCCATATAGTAATTCATCCCCCATATAGTAATTCATCCCCCCTATAGTAATTCATCCCCCATAGTAATTCATCCCCCCTATAGTAATTCATCCCCCCTATAGTAATTCATTCCCCATATTGTGTCAATTCACTTACCTTTGCTCCGCGCGTTCCTCTCGCCATGTTCCCGCGCCGTTCCGGTCTTCAGGGTGGACTGTGAGAGGAGCCTAGCTCCCCTGCTGCCCCGCCTCACGCTGCCCCGCTCCTCACGCTGCCCTGCCTACACACATCCTGACAGGCAATGTTTGCCACGCTCCGCGGGCCGGATTAAAAGGTCCGCCGGGCCGTATACGGCCCGCGGGCCGTAGTTTGCCCATTGCTGTGCTAGGGGGACCTTCCACTTCTACAGCTCCCCATTGGACCAGTGGTCCCATAGAGTTCAACTCAATGGAAGGTATGATTACATGATATACTACAATTTAGTCTTTTTTTTTTTCATACAGTTGCATGTATTCTTCTTCCTTGGAAAGCTCAATCTTATTATTAAAGCTTTTAACAGGTTTACATACAAAACGTACAAAACACACAACAGCGTATCAAGGCCAACTCAAGGGTTCCTCTAGTGTCTAGTACAAGGGGGGTCATACTCAATTTCATCGTGGGCCACATCAGCATTATGGTTGCCCTCAAACAGCTGGTCATATCTGTAAGTCTGGATGTCCAGAGCCCCCCACCCTCCCTTACACCATAGTACACCCCCCTTACCTTGTGCTGCTACTGGGAATACGCTGGGGATAGAGTTGGGAAGCAGAATGTGTAGGATTTGGAGGAGGGCTGGAGTCAGCTGCCAGAGTCTGCTGAATGCTGAGACAGTGGAGGAGGCCAGGAGGTACTGCTGCTGCAAAGCGAGGAGCAGTGTCTGTCGGAGGGATAATGTCCTCCTGTCTTCTACCAACTGCTGAGATGAGAGAGGGGGCATAGACGAGGGGGTGCTGTGGCTGTACATAGAGGTGCAAAATCTGTAGGAGGAGTTCTGTCCTCTCTTCTGACAACTGCTGAGATGGGGGGGAGAACAGAGACAAGGGGGTGTTGTGGCTCCACAGAGAGGTGTAGGATCTGTAGGAGGAGTTCTGTCCTCTCTTCTGCCAACTGCTGAGATGGGGGAGAGGACATAGACGAGGGGATGCTGTGGCTTTACAGAGAGGTGCGTGATCTGAAGGAGGAGTTCTGTCCTCCTCTCTTCTGCCAACTGCTGAGATGGAGGGAAGGCAGAGACAAGGGGGTGCTGTGGCTCCACAGAGAGGTGCAGTATCTGTAGGAGGTACTGCTGCTGCAAAGCGAAGAACAGGGTCTGTAGGAGGGGTAATATCCTCCTCTCTTCTACCAACTGCTGAGATGAGAGAGGGGGCATAAACGAGGGGGTGCTGTGGCTGTACATAGAGGTGCAAAATCCGTAGGAGGAGTTCTGTCCTCTCTTCTGACAACTGCTGAAATGGGGGGGGGGAGAACAGAGACAAACCCCTCTGCAGCTGCACGGAGAAGCGCAGGATCTGTAGGAGGAATTCTGTCCTCTCTTCTGCCAACTGCTGAGATGGGGGAGAGGGCATAGACGAGGGGATGTTGTGACTTTACAGAGAGGTGCGAGATCTGTAGGAGGAGTTCTGTCCTCCTCTCTTCTGCTAACTGCTGAGATGGGGGGAGGGCAGAGACAAAGGGGTGCTGTGGCTGCTCAGAGAGGTGCTGGATCTGTAGGAGGAGTTCTGTCCTCTCTTCTGCCAACTGCTGAGATGGGGGGAAGAGCAGAGATGAACCCCTCCGCAGTGCCTTTTTAATTACATAAAAAATGAGGAGGGTTGTAACAGCGCAAACACTGCAAAGTCCTGGGAAATGGTAGTATGGGGTGGTCGTGGTATTAGTGGCTACTGTATGAAGAGCGTAGGAATCCGTGTGGCACTGAGGGCAAGGCTTCCAAATAAGCTGTAGCAACCTCTGTAGATGAGAAAAAGGAGAGAAGCGCCTCTAAGTGCAATAAGTCTTTTAATTCAAGTCTAAATGTAGAAACACTCACATGTGTGAAGTAATCATAAGCATAAAAACCGTGGTTAACAATAGTTAACGGTGGGGTGGTAATGGTGAAGAGCCGTCATCTTACTGCGATGTGGGGAGGTCAGCTCTCAGCTGGAACAGCATGGTGGCTGGAGGGGAACAGCGGTGAGGCCGGCCGGCGTGCACGTCCTCCCTCAGAGCCGAATGGAACGCATGCTGGAACGTAGTGGCAGCGTGGCCGTGATGACGTCAGATCCCAGGGTGCACTGCGACGCGTTTCGGAGCATGCACTGGCCCTGGAAGGCGGAAGTGCGCTCCTTTTTGAAGCAGGGGGAGGTGGATGAACAGGGGTGAATATATAGGGAACATGAGTCTAATTGATCAATTAACCAGTGATTGACCATTGCTGTAAGGTGAATAGTGTAAAGTCATGGATGTTAAATGGGGGGGTAAAGGAAACCAAATGGAAAAAAGAGAGGATGTAATAAATAAGAAAACAGAAGACGAAAGAAAAATGATGAAATGAAAACAATGATGAAAAAATGAAAAAAAGAAAGAAAAATGAAAAAAATTATTGAAATGAAAAATGACATTAATAAAAGATTTTTGAGCAGCTGAAAATCGAAGAAGCTATGTGAAAAAAGTTGATGGGGGTAATAAGAATACAGAGGATCGGAGAAAAAAAAAAAATTATATTCTGGGAGATTAGTGGAGTAAAATGTTCACCTTGCAGCACTGGCACATCAATTATGTAACAGTAGTGAGCAGATATTTAGTGGTAATACAGCATGATTGCAAGGTGGGATATGGTTATGGCTCTACAGGAGCTTCATAATAATTATAACATATATACATGTTGCTAGCGGGTATGTTGATAATGGGTGTTAACATGGTAGGATGATAAGCATATTGGTAATAGTACATGCTAATGACATTATAAAGAATAAATTACATTGTAAAAAATAAAATAAAATATAATGAAAAATCCAATTTTTAGTTTATGATTTATAACCTTTTGTTCATTATTTATATTTTATTCTGTTTTTTACTATTTTTTACAATGTCCTTGATGACATCGGTGTGACGAAACCGGTTGGGCGTGGCCTACTCGATGTGGACGTTAGAGAGCCTTGCTGTTTTGTGCTGTATGGGAGAGATCCGCGGTGAGCGGTAATTGCATCTCACCTTTTTTTGCGATTGAAGCTGGTGTCTGTTGGACACCTTGTTTGTGAGTTTCCTTATACCTTTTTTATTAAAGAGATAAATGAAAAAAACGTATTGCACCATTATGTTCTCTTTTTTGTCCCTGAGTGTACTGTATGCTCTCATGGAGGTATGAGAGAGTGGAGAAGTTCATCATAAGAGCTTGGGCTGCAAAGTTGTTTGCCTGTGATTATTATTATCTGGAAGTATCTGAAACATCACCATATCTATTTGGACATCGGGTTCATTGCTCCCAGAGCACAAGCGCTGTTGCTGGTTTATAATCTGACCAGCCATTAGCTCTGGTGAGTTCATTTAATCTCCTTTGGTGGTGGATTTTTCACAATTGGTTCAAGTCACTGAAGATATATATATATTTTTTGGACACTAATATATATATATATATTTTTTTTTTTTTTGGACACTAATTTATGTTTGAATACTATGATTATTTATTTAAAACACTAAATGTTTTTTTTGGATGATGATATGCACCTTTGTATAAGTTTGTTATTAGCGCATACCTTTTAATTAGGATCATTCCTCTCAGTGCCTCATCCATTCCTCACTCATTTATCTCAGTGCAGCATTCATTTCATACTCACTCCTCTCATTGCCCCATCCATTCCTCTCATTTATCTCAGTGCAGCATTCATTTCATACTCACTCCTCTCATTGCCCCATCCATTCCTCTCATTTATCTCAGTGCAGCATTCATTTCATACTCACTCCTCTCATTGCCCCATCCATTCCTCTCATTTATCTCAGTGCAGCATTCATTTCATACTCACTCCTCTCATTGCCCCATCCATTCCTCTCATTTATCTCAGTGCAGCATTCATTTCATACTCACTCCTCTCATTGCCCCATCCATTCCTCTCATTTATCTCAGTGCAGCATTCATTTCATACTCACTCCTCTCATTGCCCCATCCATTCCTCTCATTTATCTCAGTGCAGCATTCATTTCATACTCACTCCTCTCATTGCCCAATCCATTCCTCTCATTTATCTCAGTGCAGCATTCATTTCATACTCACTCCTCTCAGTGCCCCATCCATTCCTCACTCATTTTTCTCAGTGCAGCATTCATTTCATACTCCTCTCAGTGCCCCATTCATTCCTCATTCACTCCTCTGTGTTGCCATTTATTCCACACTTCTCTCAGCATTCATTTCATACTCGCTCCTCTCAGTGCCCCATCCATTCCTCACTCATTTATCTCAGTGCAGCATTCATTTCATACTCACTCCTCTCAGTGCCTCATTCATTCCTCATTCACTCCTCTTGTGTCCCATTCATTCTTCATTCACTCCATTCATTCTTCATTCGCTCCATTCATTCCCATACCACTCACTCCTCAAAGTTTCTTTTATTGATTTCTTGCTCACTCTTCATGCTACAGAAATGTTTCACAAAAAGTATCCAAAACTGAATAGGTGTAAAATGTTGCCCGTTATATTTAATTAACTATTGATGGGCATGTTATTTATTTAAAAATTAATTTCATATATAATTTATCTGCAGATATAATGTGGCCAGAGTGTTCTCTCTATAATTCAGATTTAGGTAAATACATGGAAAGCCCTCACACTTTGTGTTTGTGAAGTTTTTTAATGATCTTTAGAAACTTTTCTGTTTACTTTCTTTTGACTTTTAAAAGGTTCCCTCTCTTTGGTTTAAGGAATTTACAAATATTTGGAGTTTGCCTGCAAATTCTTACAAGACATTTCCAAATGATTATAGTCTAAATCAGTGGTTCTCAACCTTTCTAATGCCGCGACCCCTTAATACAGTTCCTCATGTTGTGGTGACCCCCAACCATAAAATTATTTTCGTTGCTACTTCATAACTGTAATTTTGCAGTGGGAGGACTAGCGCCCCATCACTGATGTCAGTGGGATGAATAGTGTCCCATCATTGGTGTCAGTGGGAGGAATAGTGTCCCATCATTGGTGTCAGTGGGAGGAATAGTGTCCCATCATTGGTGTCAGTGGGAGGAATAGTGCCCCATCATTGGTGTCAGTGGGAGGAATAGTGCCCCATCATTGGTGTCAGTGGGAGGAACAGTGCCCCATCATTGGTATCAGTGGGAGGAATAGTACCCCATCATTAGTGTCAGTGGGAGGAATAGTGCCCCATCATTGGTGTCAGTGGGGGGAATAGTGCCCCATCATTGGTGTAAGTGGGAGGAATAGTGTCCCATCATTGGTGTCAGTGGGAGGAATAGTGTCCCATCATTGGTGTCAGTGGGAGGAATAGTGCCCCATCATTGGTGTCAGTGGGAGGAATAGTGCCCCATCATTGGTGTCAGTGGGGGGAATAGTGCCCCATCATTGGTGTCAGTGGGAGGAATAGTGTCCCATCATTGGTGTCAGTGGGAGGAATAGTGTCCCATCATTGGTGTCAGGGGGAGGAATAGTGTCCCATCATTGGTGTCAGTGGGGGGAATAGTGCCCCATCATTGGTGTCAGTGGGGGGAATAGTGCCCCATCATTGGTATCAGTGGGAGGAATAGTGCCCCATCATTGGTGTCAGTGGGAGGAATAGTGTCCCATCATTGATGTCAGTGGGAGGAATAGTGTCCCATCATTGGTGTCAGTGGGGGGAATAGTGCCCCATCATTGGTATCAGTGGGGGGAATATTGCCCCATCATTGGTATCAGTGGGAGGAATAGTGCCCCATCATTGGTATCAGTGGGAGGAATAGTGCCCCATCATTGGTATCAGTGGGAGGAATAGTGCCCCATCATTGGTGTCAGTGGGAGGAATAGTGCCCCATCATTGGTGTCAGTGGGAGGAATAGTGCCCCATCATTGGTGTCAGTGGGAGGAATAGTGCCCCATCATTGGTGTCAGTGGGAGGAATAGTGCCCCATCATTGGTATCAGTGGGAGGAATAGTGCCCCATCATTGGTGTCAGTGGGAGGAATAGTGCCCCATCATTGGTGTCAGTGGGAGGAATAGTGCCCCATCATTAGTATCAGTGGGAGGAATAGTGCCCCATCATTGGTATCAGTGGGAGGAATAGCGCTCCATCATTGGTGTCAGTGGGAGGAATAGTGCCCCATTGTGGGTGTCAGTGGGAGGAATAGTGCCCCATCGTTGGTGTCAGTGGGAGGAATAGTGCCCCATCATTGGTGTCAGTGGGAGGAATAGTGTCCCATCATTGGTGTCAGTGGGAGGAATAGTGTCCCATCATTGGTGTCAGTGGGAGGAATAGTGTCCCATCATTGGTGTCAGTGGGGGGAATAGTGCCCCATCATTGGTGTCAGTGGGGGGAATAGTGCCCCATCATTGGTATCAGTGGGAGGAATAGTGCCCCATCATTGGTGTCAGTGGGAGGAATAGTGTCCCATCATTGGTGTCAGTGGGAGGAATAGTGTCCCATCATTGGTGTCAGTGGGGGGAATAGTGCCCCATCATTGGTATCAGTGGGGGGAATAGTGCCCCATCATTGGTATCAGTGGGAGGAATAGTGCCCCATCATTGGTATCAGTGGGAGGAATAGTGCCCCATCATTGGTATCAGTGGGAGGAATAGTGCCCCATCATTGGTGTCAGTGGGAGGAATAGTGCCCCATCATTGGTGTCAGTGGGAGGAATAGTGCCCCATCATTGGTGTCAGTGGGAGGAATAGTGCCCCATCATTGGTGTCAGTGGGAGGAATAGTGCCCCATCATTGGTATCAGTGGGAGGAATAGTGCCCCATCATTGGTGTCAGTGGGAGGAATAGTGCCCCATCATTGGTGTCAGTGGGAGGAATAGTGCCCCATCATTAGTATCAGTGGGAGGAATAGTGCCCCATCATTGGTATCAGTGGGAGGAATAGCGCTCCATCATTGGTGTCAGTGGGAGGAATAGTGCCCCATTGTGGGTGTCAGTGGGAGGAATAGTGCCCCATCGTTGGTGTCAGTGGGAGGAATAGTGCCCCATCATTAGTATCAGTGGGAGGAATAGGGCCCCATCATTGGTGTCAGTGGGAGGAATAGCGCTCCATCATTGGCGTCAGTGGGAGGAATAGCGCCCCATTGTGGGTGTCAGTGGGAGGAATAGTGCCCCATCGTTGGTGTCAGTGGGGGGAGGAATAGTGCCCCATCGTTGGTGTCAGTGGGGGGAGGAATAGTGCCCCATCGTTGGTGTCAGTGGGGGGAGGAATAGTGCCCCATCGTTGGTGTCAGTGGGGGGAGGAATAGTGCCCCATCGTTGGTGTCAGTGGGGGGAGGAATAGTGCCCCATCGTTGGTGTCAGTGGGGGGAGGAATAGTGCCCCATCGTTGGTGTCAGTGGGGGGAGGAATAGTGCCCCATCGTTGGTGTCAGTGGGGGGAGGAATAGTGCCCCATCGTTGGTGTCAGTGGGGGGAGGAATAGTGCCCCATCGTTGGTGTCAGTGAGGGGAGGAATAGTGCCCCATCGTTGGTGTCAGTGGGGGGAGGAATAGTGCCCCATCATTGGTGTCAGTGGGGGGAGGAATAGTGCCCCATCGTTGGTGTCAGTAGGGGGAGGAATAGTGCCCCATCGTTGGTGTCAGTGGGAGGAATAGTGCCCCATCATTGGTGTCAGTGGGAGGAATAGTGCCCCATCATTAGTATCAGTGGGAGGAATAGCGCTCCATCATTGGTGTCAGTGGGAGGAATGGTGCCCCATTGTGGGTGTCAGTGGGAGGAATAGTGCCCCATCGTTGGTGTCAGTGGGAGGAATAGTGCCCCATCATTAGTATCAGTGGGAGGAATAGTGCCCCATCATTGGTATCAGTGGGAGGAATAGCGCTCCATCATTGGCGTCAGTGGGAGGAATAGTGCCCCATTGTGGGTGTCAGTGGGAGGAATAGTGCCCCATCGTTGGTGTCAGTGGGGGGAGGAATAGTGCCCCATCGTTGGTGTCAGTGGGGGGAGGAATAGTGCCCCATCGTTGGTGTCAGTGGGGGGAGGAATAGTGCCCCATCGTTGGTGTCAGTGGGGGGAGGAATAGTGCCCCATCGTTGGTGTCAGTGGGGGGAGGAATAGTGCCCCATCGTTGGTGTCAGTGGGGGGAGGAATAGTGCCCCATCGTTGGTGTCAGTGGGGGGAGGAATAGTGCCCCATCGTTGGTGTCAGTGGGGGGAGGAATAGTGCCCCATCGTTGGTGTCAGTGAGGGGAGGAATAGTGCCCCATCGTTGGTGTCAGTGGGGGGAGGAATAGTGCCCCATCGTTGGTGTCAGTGGGGGGAGGAATAGTGCCCCATCGTTGGTGTCAGTAGGGGGAGGAATAGTGCCCCATCATTGGTGTCAGTGGGGGGAGGAATAGTGCCCCATCGTTGGTGTCAGTGGGGGAGGAATAGTGCCCCATCGTTGGTGTCAGTGAGGGGAGGAATAGTGCCCCATCGTTGGTGTCAGTGGGGGAGGAATAGTGCCCCATCGTTGGTGTCGGTGAGGGGAGGAATAGTGCCCCATCGTTGGTGTCAGTGGGGGGAGGAATAGTGCCCCATCATTGGTGTCAGTGGGGGGAGGAATAGTGCCCCATCGTTGGTGTCAGTAGGGGGAGGAATAGTGCCCCATCGTTGGTGTCAGTGAGGGGAGGAATAGTGCCCCATCGTTGGTGTCAGTGGGGGAAGGAATAGTGCCCCATCGTTGGTGTCAGTGGGGGGAGGAATAGCGTCTCATCGTTGGTGTCAGTGGGGGAGGAATAGTGCCCCATCGTTGGTGTCAGTGGGGGGAGGAATAGTGCCCCATCGTTGGTGTCAGTGGGGGGAGGAATAGTGCCCCATCGTTGGTATTAGTGACACAAATGATGGGGCACTATCCCTCCCACTGACACCAATGATACTTACCTTGCTGACTCCTGCTCCAGCCTGGGCTCGCTCTCTCCCTCTCCCATCTACAGGCAGCATACCTGGCTGCAGCAGCAAAATTTGCACTTACCTGTCAGCTGTCTTCCTTCTCTGGCCTCTCTCTTCACTCGTTCCTGCAGCTCCCTCGATCTTCTTAGATCTCCGCGCGCTGCCGCTCGGCTCCTCCTCTCCAAGCTCCACCTCCTCGCCGGTGATTGGCCGCCTGTGTGCCTCTCCTGAGCTACAGTTCCGGTGGCCAATCAGCGGCGAGGAGGCGGTGACAGGGGCAGCATATCATCCCGCCCACACATCGCCGGAGACAGCAGCGGTGTCTCGGTTCCTAAGACCATCGGAAATATGTTTTCCGATGGTCTTAGGCGACCCCTGGGAAATGGTCGTTCGACCCCCAAAGGGGTCGCGACCCCCAGGTTGAGAACCGCTGGTCTAAATGTATGTTTCACTGTTCATATGTTGTTACCCACATGACTTTTTTATTATTATTATTATTATTTCAGGTACTTATATAGTGTCATCAATTTACGCAGCACTTTACATATATATTGTACATTCACATCAGTCCCTAACCCTCAAGGGGTGTACAATCTAAGGTCCCTAACTTACATTCATACATACACATACTAGGTCCAATTTAGACAGGAGCCAGTCAACCTACCAGCATGTCTGTGGAGTGTGGGAGGAAACTGGAGTACCCAGAGGAAACCCACGCAGGCACAGGGAGAACATGCAAACTCCAGGCAGGTGGTGCCATGGTTGGGATTCAAACCGACGACCCTCGTACTGCCATGCACAAGTGGTAACCATTACGTCTTTGTGCTGATTGTTTTAATCCCTAAACCCACAACAGTAAAATCAGTCTGTATATGCAGTAAAGCATGCTTGTTATCCTCATTGTGGAAGCTAAGGGAGTAATCCTCTTCATTGTGTAAAAAGGCTGTTTGATCCTGTCTTCTCTGAACCTCCCCTTCTTTTGCTGTTCCCAATCCACCTTCTGATAGAGCAGAGCCTTGGGGGCACTCTGTCAATGCTCAGTTTGGTGTGTATTGCTAGAGAGGTTTTTTTTTTCTTGGGAAAGTGCATGTGATTAGCACAGGGCCAATCACCACTGTCAAGACAGAGGGTCAGGGGTCCTGCAGCATCATAGGCCAATTGGGAGAATGAAAACTCCTCCTACAAACTTTAACCAGTGCTGTGCTGAACACTGTTAGAAGTCACAAGACTGCTCTAACTGCTGATGAGAAAAGATATTTAGCAGTTTATATTTACTAAAGTAATTGCATTTCCATGTTCTGTGTACTGTGGGAGACCAGATATAGTGAATGCAGGATCCTGGGAGACCAGATATAGTGAATGCGGGGTCCGGGGAGACCAGATATAGTGAATGCGGGGTTCGGGGGGACCAGATATAGTGAATGCAGGGTCCTGGGAGAGCAGATATAGTGAATGCAGGGTCCGGGGAAAACAGATATAGAGAATGCAGGGTCCGGGGAGACTGGATATAGTGAATGCAGGGTCCAGGGAGACCAGATATAATGAATGCGGGGTCCTGGGAGACCAGATATAGTGAATGCGGGGTCCTGGGAGAGCAGATATAGTGAATGCAGGGTCCGGGGAGACCAGATATAGTGAATGTGGGGTCCTGGGAGACCAGATATAGTGAATGCAGGGTCCGGGGAGACCGGATATAGTGAATGCGGGGTCCTGGGAGACCGGATATAGTGAATGCGGGGTTCGGGGAGACCAGATATAGTGAATGCGGGGTCCTGGGAGACCGGATATAGTGAATGCGGGGTCCTGGGAGACCGGATATAGTGAATGCGGGGTTCGGGGAGACCAGATATAGTGAATGCAGGGTTCGGGGAGACCAGATATAGTGAATGCGGGGTCATGGGTTTAGGAACACTTTAAACTCACATTTTGTACTGTTTATACCGTTGCTGGAAGAGTTATTCGAGTTTTTGAAGATTAAGTAAATAAAAATACATGGAATGTTGTTTTAGCTTGCCAAAATATTGGGTGCATCTGTTGCCAAGAATCACACACCTAAAGAAGGCTAAAAGTTAATAATCACACCCTAACCCAGGATTTCTCCACTAGTTTTTCAGTAGCAGCTCCTGAATGCAAAATCCCAAGGCTCCCCAGTCTAAAATGTAAAAAAGCATAATGTTACTTATCAATCAATTAACAACTGAATGGTATTTATATTGCTAATGCACTAACTGTCAAACAGTTGCCATTTTTTCCCCCTAAAAATGCTTGTTTTCACCTTCATCTATTCATATATCTCTGCACATTAAGATTGTAACTGATTAGATCCCCCCTCCCGTTTGATTGTAAGCTTCATGAGCAGGGCCCTCCTATTCCTTCTGTATTGAACTGTATTTTTCTCCTATTGTAAAACGATGTGTAAACTGTTGGTGCTATATAAATCCTGTTTCCGTTCAGGACTGTTTTGCTTAGTATTTTGATGCAGTGATTGTCCCACAGCTATCACATGGTATACCTGGACCAATCACAGCACCCTGTACCATGTGATTAGCTGTAACCAATCACAGATAATAAGCTGTAATGAATGAAAGTCTTTCTTAACAGCTAAAACTGTTACTTGTAACAGTGATTATCACTGTTATAAGCAATAATAGTGTTTAAAAAAAACCCTGATCACCCCCCCCCCCAGAGTAGTACAGGGTCCCTATGGTGACTAGTCTATATAACTAGTCTGATAACAGGATGTAAAAAAAAATCTTTAAAAAACAAAAAAAAAGTTCAAAAGAAAAACGTTTTAAAAAACTGAATAAAAAATTGTTCTTTTTTTTTTCTCTACATACTGTCACAAGTCAGTATCTCTGATCACATCAGTCATATCATGACACTCTACTACATTACTACATTGACAGTATGTACAGTAAAAATTGTGAAAAAAAAATTATAAATTTTTTTAAAATGTGTGACAAACAACTTGCAACTTCACAAAACTCACCATGCCTCTTACTAAATAACTTGGATTGTCTACTTTCCAAAAAAGAAGTCATTTGGGTGGTATTTGTACTGGCCTGGCATTTTAAGGGCATCAATAAATGAGATAGGTGTGGTTTTGTTATATATAGACACTAACTAAGAGTGTAATACCCTCACAGACCCAATGCATAATTACCTTCCCCCAGAGGCCACAAATGTAGGTAAAGGCAATAAAGGTCACTAAATTAACAAATTAGTCAGTGTCCAACCAAATAAAATAAATAAATAATGAGAGTCCTTCCAAAGTTCTCCGTGTACCCTGATAAAGTCTTTTTTAAGTCCACCAGTTCTTAGTGATCCTTACATCTCCAAAATTCCTCAGAGAAATATGTCTTCTTCTACCCTTAGCACCTCAAAAAAATATAAACTAAACATAGTGCATTATCCTTAACCACTTCCCATCCGGGTCATGTATATAAACGGCCAGACGGGAGTAGTGCAGAGGCGGGTGGCCATTTATAAATGTCCTCCCCGCTTCCCTGCTTGTGCACGCTCCCTGGGAGCGCACAGCACCGCGATCCGGTGCCCGCTGTGTCCAGAACATCGATTGTTGTACGGGACCTATGTATGAGGTCCCGATCATGTGATCACTGATTGGCCAATCAGTGATCACATGCAGAGTACTAAGCAAGATGTCACTTCTTACATCATTGCTTACTACGTGTGAAATCTGTGAATGATCAGAGGTCACATGGTACAAGGCTATTCACAACAGCTTTGTACAATGTGACGAGCTGTGACCAATCACAGCTCATACAGTAGTTCACAATGGCTGCAAGAATGCAGCCAGAGAGAAGGAGAAATGATTGCTTTTTCAGCCTTTATGGGTGTAAAAGCAATCAGTATAAAAAAAAAAAAGAAAATCTTCATCACCCCCCACAAGTAGTAGTAGTGTCACTAGGGTGACAGTATGTTAAAAAAAAACACATAAATAATAATATAAAAATGTAAAAAACATTTTTTAAAAATTATAATTTTTTTTTTTTTTTTACTAAAAAGATAACTGAATACATTTTGGCCAAGATTTACGAAGAAAGATTTATTTGCAACATTTTATAAGAAATACTTTTTTTTCAAAATGTTTGGACTTTTTCATTTATATAGCAAAAAAAATTAAAAATCCCCAGTGGCGAATAAATAAAACCAAAATAAAGTTTTATCTGTCTCAAAAAAATGCAAAAAAATTCATATGGATACAGTGTTGCATGACCGCGCAATTGTCATTCAAAGTGTGATAGCACTGAAAGCTGAAAATTGGCCTGGACAGGAAGGGGGTGAAAGTGTCCGGATTTGAAGTGGTTAAACACAATAATAAATGGTGCTGGTGTGCTTTCAAATATTCAACAACCCGTGACCAGTGATCACAAATACATCCAGTGATTGGGGTTCCTGCTTTTATCCAAACTGAGTAGGAACTCTCTTATGTAATTAACACTTCTCCATGTGGTGTAAGTGCCACGCCACACAACAACCAGTGATCAAATCATGCAATCAAATCATGTGACACCTGTCACTCAATGTACCTTACCAGATAGACAGGTAGTGCAGGCTTTATTATAAACAGACTCTCTTGCTCCAGGATACTTATGACACAGTGGAGTCAGTTATCCTTCATGCAGGGGCAGACTGACCATTTAGAAACTCGGGCACTGTAGGGGGGCCCCATGAGATGCCCCTGGTACCTTTTTTCATAGGCTTTTTTGAGTTTGGGCAAGGACACAGGGGCCCCATGATCCCCTATTGCCCGGGGGCCCATGAGTTGTCAGTCCGCCCCTGGCGGTGCGGCACATTGCATGTGATTCACACAGGACCTGCACCGCATTCCTGTGCAAATCACATGCGGTGTCTGTGCGGTTTGATTTCAGCCATACATTTTGTATGGCTCAAATCGCATCACATCCGCACCAAAAAGGTGCAGAATCCTTTTGTTCCCGCACTTGAAATTCTGGTAATTGCACTGTGTTTTGCATTTTGTTTCGGGGTGTCCGTTAATTTAACATTGACACCTGTACCAAGTCGCATGGATGCTGTGCGATGCAATGCAGTGTGGGAAACACACAGGATTCGCTGCGTTTCATGCACTACATTAGTGTGAACCAGGGCTTAGTCTAGGTTCCCAACTATGCGTTTTCCCTTTGCATTTTGTAGAAATGCACAGCAGTCCATTTAACATGATTTCCTATGGGACACGTTTACATCTCCGTGTTTTCACCCGGTGCATTTTTTGGAAAGGGTCAGGGACTTTTTTTAAATGCAAAACATTGCGCTTTTGGTTCTACAGACTTCAATGGAGACTCTACAGAAACGCATGTAGTGTGTTTTTTATGCATTTTTATGCATTATGCATTTTAATTTGCCCAGCAACAAGTTGGAAAAAAAGCATCACAAACACATGTGCAAAAACGCAAAACGCACTGCTGAAACGGATCGAACGCAAACTGCATAAGTGTGAACCTAGCCTTAGAGTTGAAAGGCTAATCGCATTCCCTGCTATTCAGATGTCCACTAGAGGAAGCATTTTTTATATGAAATATAATAATTAAAATATGCAACAGCAACCATGTAAAATGTGAGTCATATCTGAAACAACTTAGGCACGATTGCTTACACAACATTCTCCCTTTAAGGTCTCATGGTTTTCTATGGTTGTGTTACTTGTCTGCATATTTCTTTGGAACAGCTTTGAAGTCAACTTAAAAAAAAATCCCTTTTATTTGTTGCTGTTTTACTTGTCTACAACATAGATCGGGGTCATTTTGTTACTATAGTGATATGTCATTATGTGTCATTACCCTTCAAGGTATGTGCAATGTTCTCCAAGTGAAGGTTGTAACTTGTAATAGTCCTTTCCTGCAAAGAACAAACACCGCTGATGATATGTTGGGTATGTGGCTTGCCTTTTCTATTCTAATTTGTTTAGAGAACATTGAGCGTCAAGTTTTGGAACAATTAAGGGAGAGATCCATTTAAAAGATCTGTTTAAAACTCATTCAAACCAGTTCTTGATTCCTCAAAGTGACCCTGTCATCAAGCCAGGCATTTCAACAACAGTCTTCTCATAAGATTATACAGCATGTACATTTAACATATTTTTGTCTGTTATTTACTTGTACAAGAATCCCTTGTGTAGACATCCAAAAGCCCTGCTGGGTGCCGCCATCTTGGATGTGATGTCAACAGCCCAAGCAAACTTAGAGCTATCACTTGAGTAACATTCTATAGCAACAATTCTCAAACAAGGTCTGTGAAATTCGAGTTCCTCCAAATGTTGCTAGGGATTCCTTTTAAATGTAGGTGATTGAATGTGGGTGATGGTGCTTGGGGCCAATGACAGAGCCAACTGCAATACACCAATGATCTGTTTTAGTTGTAAAGGTGAGCAAAGAAAAGAAAACTATTAGGTTGACCATTTCCAGGCCACCCTCCCACCTGGACAGGTAAGTTACATTGCATTTGATCAGATTCAGCCTATTTCTCCATAACAGTTGGAAAAAACAGCTGTAGACCCTTGCATAGAGAGATACCGCCAAGATACAGATGAAGCTGACTTATGAAAAGGTCTGGATCTGGTAAGTTTTATCAAGTCAGCCCTCTCCCTCAAGGAGAGCCTCCATCTCTTCCAGCTCGCTACTTTGGCATTGGCATCCACCAACCTACTTTCCCAATTTCAATGACCATAGTCACCAGGACCAAATTTGATACCCAACACTTTAAATTCCTGCTGGGGCTCTGGGAAGGCATCCGAAAGTTCGAAGCTTTCACCCTCCTCACTCATCCATAAAACTTCACTCTTTTCATGGTTGACTTTAGAGCCAGAAGCCTCTGTGTACTGCTTTATCACACAGACCACCTCCTGTGCCTCCTTAGTCCCAGAAACAATACCAGACACATCATCGGCATAGGCCATGGCCTTCAAAGGCGGTGCACCAGCAATGCCCAAAGGCACCTCTTACAATGATCCACTCATTAGCCTTCTTAGAAAGGGGTTGATTGCGAAAGCATATAGCAGGGGGCTCAAAGGACATCCCTGGCGCACACCAGAGCCAACCTCAAAAAGCCATCCAACCCAACCATTAACAAGTGGGAAGCTCTCAGCCCCTCTATATAATGTCTTCAGCTAATCTGTAAACCTCCCCTGTAGGCCGTACCTACCAAGTAGCAACCACAGATATTCATGCGATCAAAAGCTTTTGCCTGATCCAATGCCAGCAAGTGCTTTCTCCATCCAGCAGCCCTGCATCGCTCCAAAGCCTCCCGGATAGCCAAAACTGCTGAAAAGGTACTTTTACCTTAAACCGAACAGTGGTGTTGGCTGGACAACAAATCACCTGCTACCGATGACAAGCGCCAAAAAAAAAAATCTTTGCCAAGATATTTCTATCAGCATTGAGAAGACAGATGGGGTCTTTACCTTTTTGACAGAAGAATCACAGCAGAATGCCTCATGAAAAGAGGGAACGAACACTTTTCTAGACAGCTGTTAAAAACCTCAGCTAAAAAGGGGAGCCAGAAGGATTTAAAACACTTGTAAAAATTCAGCTGTCAATCCATCTGGCCCAGGCGATTTTTCATCCGCCAAAATTGGTTCTGTCAAATTAATCAAAAGCAATGTGCTATTTCACAATCCTGGAGTAGAATCCAGAAAGCTTTCCATCTTGCCCCGGCTAAGGTCCTTTCTTCCCAGAAGATCTACATAATATGACCCGAAGGTCTCCAAGATCCTTGATCTGGACTTCACCAGGGAACCCGTACTGTCTTTCAGGCCAATGACCGTCTTAACTGCTATGCCTTGCTTACAGTTCTGGTAAGGATCAGGCGAGTGATATTTCACATAATCCCTCTCCAGAACCAAGGAAGCATGCCAGTCATATTGACATTTCCTAAGAAGAAGCTTCACTTCAGAGATCTCCCCTGGATCATCTCCATACGAGACAAGGCGATCAAGCTTCCTCTGCAAATGCTGGTAGGCAATACACATACCAAGCTGCTTCTTCTTACTTATGGCCTTGAAAAGTCCAACCGCCCTTTTCTTTACAAGCTCCCACCACTCTGACTTACTGCTGCAAGAGTGCAGAATAGAAACCTGTGCCTGAAAAAAAATCCTCAAAGGATTGTCTTACCTCTACATCTTCCAGGAGAGCGAAATTCAGTTTCCAGACACCCCTTCCCCTGTGTAGAGTGCCAGAGGCATTCAGAGTCACAGACAGCATACAGTGGTCAAAGAACTCCACCACCCTCAACTCAGGAGCTGAGAAACCAGAGTTCTCCTTTAAAAAAAACCTGTCTATCCTGCCTTGTTTCCAAGGGTGGGAAAGGTGTCTGGTGAAGGGAGTCATTAAGGCCACCTGGCAGGGAGTCTTCCTGAGGAATTTGAGGTGTGAATGGTCATTAACATATCTTTTGTTTTTAAGGGTGGGAGGTGTGAATTGGTCATCTTTTGTTTCCAAGGACTGAAGTGTGAATTGGTCATTACAATGTGTGACAAGCTTGATAGGAACATCCTGTGTTCAGTGTTTTGTCTATTTGAGTACCTTTAAAATGCTTTGCATGCATTTTTCATGATGTAAAAAGGCTCTGGACAGCATTGGGAGCTGGAAGAGTTAAAAAAAAATTGCAAACGCTTATAAACACGATTTGCCGCCTTTAGTCGCATTTAAAAGCATTTTGCGGTTTAAACGCTGGTAAAATCGACTGCTTAATGCAAGTTTTCTGCATTCAAAAAAAGGACTGTAAACTCAAGTGCCTGTAAACGACAGTAAATGAAGATGTGTACATGGACACATAGAAAAACATTAGGGTGAGGTCAGGGGCTGCTGAAAAAAACGCTGAACAGCTCTTAAACGTGAGTTTATCAGCTGCAGTGTACACGAGCCCTTACAGCTGAATGTAAACAAAACAATTGCTGGCAATTAGGCTCCATGCACCTTACATTTTGGGATTTTTGTAAGCTCAAAAAACACTGGGTAAAATGCTGGATAAAAAATGCTGGTACTAGCGTTTTTAGTAGCGGTTTAATAGCGTTCAGAAGCGTTAGTGTTTTTATTAGCATTTTTACAAAGCTTGAAAAAAGCTGTTAGGAGCATTTTGTGTTTTTTTTCTGCTGAAAAAAAAAATCTAGAAAAAAATTTTTTTTCTGCTCCTAGATGCTGAAGCTCAAAAAATGCTAGTAGCCTGAAGTAGTGTGCATGGGCACATAGGATGACACTATTTAGCTTCTAGGAGCAGAAAAAAATGCTAATAACAGCTTCTATGAGATCATAAAAATGTCAGTGTGCATGGAACCTTAGAAATTATGGGGAAAAACAGCGTGGGGGTCTCCTCCCAATCTATCCCTTAGGTCTGTTTTGAGGGCAACCCCACACCAAAATTAAAAACAAAAATGGTGTGGGGGTCTCCATACCATCTGAAGCATGTAGCGTTCAAGGCCGGGAAAGGGGGGGCGAGCAAATGCCGCTCCTGAACCATACCAGGCCACATGCCCTCAACATGGGGTGCTGCTTTGGGGTAGACAGGCTTCTCCCCCAAAGCACTTTGTCCCCATGTTGATGAGGACAAGGGCCTCTTCCCCACAATCAGGACATGGTGGACGGGGAGCTTATCAGAATTTTGAAGCCCCTTTTAACAAGGGGGCCCCCCCTTATTGTGCATGGGCACTAAAATGTCACATTTGTGAATGGAACCCATTCTCTGTTATTAGAGAAGGCCTGCTTGTTTCAGAGCTGTAAAGCTTTTAGCTATGTCTCTGCCTCCAGACCAAAGACTGTACCTGCCAGGCTCTATAGTACCGACATGGCCAAACCATGGCTGAAATAATGAGCTCCTTCACTTTCCTAATATAATACAGCCATCCAGAATGAGCTACTTCAGTTTCCCAAAACCCATTTTAGCTATCTCGTATACACTTCAGAGAGACTCGCCTCGGAAAGAGCTGAATCTAGACAGTGGTAATGTACAGCCATGAGTCACCCCTGCAGCTGCGATAAACAAATTGTCTTCAGATATTTCCCCGAGTTACGAAATTGATTTTTAAATTTCACTCCCTGGTGGATCAATCAAAAACACAGCAAAATTTTTCTGACCTCGATGGCAGCAAAATACCAAATAATAATTAGGGCAACAGCCAGTCCAGGCGCCGGTTATTTCATAATTTCTGCAAGAATTCATTAACATTCTCCAGCCACAGATCAAAGACTGCACTGCATTTCAATATGTCAGTTTTTGAGAAGGAGAATAAGATTTCCTATGTGGGATCTCCTTCTTAAAGTGACCCTGTCTTAAAAAAGGTTCCCAAAGAGGCATACTCATAGCTGCCAAATGTCCTGGGTCTTGTCCTGCAATGTTCAAGTCCCATGGACTGTCCCATAGCTCCCAGGACACTTGGTACTAGAAGAGGAAGAGTAATCCCCGCACAAAAGTATAACTGTAGTCCCAGCACAACATGCTGGGAAGCAAGGAAGTGATACTTGAGCATGTGATCAGGTAGGGAAGACCACTGATGACCAATGAAAGGGGTAATGGGGAGGGGGGTAATTAGTACTGCCACTGACCACCAATGAAAGGGGGCTGAGGGTATTAATTTTTACAGCCACTGACCACCAATGAAATAGAGGGTAGGGGGTTACCTATTAATGTCAATAACCCCCAACTTAAACAGAGGGGGGATTGGTTGGGGTGGTATTTATTGCTGACTCTGACTACCAATGAAGGGGGTTAATTATTACTGCCACTGACCACTAATGAATGGGGGGGGGAGATTACTGGCAATGAAGACACATAAAGTGACAGGGGTTAATTATTTTTGTCAGGGAGTTTATTATTACTGTCACTGACTTCTAATGATAGAGCTTTAATATTAATACCACTGACCACCAGCGCTGGAGTTTATCTTGCTTCAGCTAACACCAATGCTGGGGGTTATTGCTGCTCCCTCTGACACCAATGTTGGGGGTTATTATTGCTCCCTCTGACACCAGTGTTGCAGGTTATTATTACTCCCTCTGACACCAATGTTAGGTGTTATAATTGCTCCATCTGACACCAATGTTGGGGATATTATTGCTCCCTCTGACACAAATGTTGGGTGTTATAATTGCTCCCTCTGACACCAATGTTGGGGGTTATTATTGCTACCTCTGACACCAATGTTTTGGGTTAATATTGCTTTTTCTGACACCAATGTTAGGGGTTATTATTGCTCCTTCTGTTACCAATGTTAGGGCTTATTATTGCTCCCTCTAACACCAATGTTGAGGATTAATATTGCTCTCTCTGACGCCAATGTTGGAGGTCATTATTGCTCCTGTTGATACCAATGTTGGGGTTATTATTGCTCCCACTGACACCAATGTTGGGGTTATTATTGCTCACTCTGATACGAATGTTGGGGCTTAATATTGCTTCCTCTGACACCAATGTTAGGGATTATTACTGCTCTCTCTGACACCAGTGTTGGGGTTATTATTGCTCTCTGATGCCAATGTTGGAGGTCATTATTGCTACTGTTGACACCAATGTTGAGGTTATTATTGCTCTCACAGACACCGATGCTGTGGGTTATTCCTCCCTCTGACACCAATGTTGGGGTTATTATTGCTCACTCTGATACCAATGTTGGGGGTTAATATTGCTTCCTCTGACACCAATGTTGGGGGTTATTACTGCTTTCTCTGACAACAATGTTGGGGGTTATTGTTGCTCCCTCTGACACCAAAGTTAAGGGCTATTATTCCCTACACTCGCACCAATGCTGTGGGGTTACTGTTACTGCTTTTTGGGAGGACATTTCAGAAGGAGTGTAAGGACATCACCCATGCATAGGTAACATAGTGTATTAGATAGATCTGTGGATTTGAAAGAGCCTGGCCGCGGCGTGTACCTACTCTCTGGAAGGGGGAAGATGACATTGCCCTGATGATGGTCCCTAGATTTTTCTACTATTTTATGAAAAATGTACTGTTTGTAGTGCCTCAAATGTCCTATCACCATCTATGCAAATTAAATTCTTAAAGCTATTCCTCTTAACTATTTTCAAATGTTGGCAGCCATGCATACCTGCATAATAAGACTGTCAGTACTTGCCTTTATCACTGCTCAGACTGGTCTGTCAGAACCCAGACCATGCAGTAGAAATCATCTTCTGAAGTCCACTGCCAAAGCAGTCCCTGCAACATTCTTCCCACCATGTCATTGCTGTGTCCTGTAATGAAATGAGGGTTAGCAAGAGGAACCACCAGGGACCAGTAGATTGATCGCCCCCCCCCCCCCCAAGAAGTAACAGTTTCCCTGAGGACTTTGGAGAAAGTATGTACAGAAAAAGTGAATATGTCTACACCCTTATATAAATTATACATGTATAGCACTACCCTTGCAAGGGCCACTGGATTTGAATTGGGTAAGTTTTGTTTTGTGATTTTATTAAGGGGTTAATCTTGGATAGGGTCTAAGGGTATGTGGGATGGGGAACTGGAGAACCTGAGGATAACTCAACTATGCAGAAAAATTTGGATTGGCAACAGTCTGTTCTTGAACAGCACTAAAGGCTCTTTGGTGTACCTTCTCAGACACCAGGTGATTCCTTCTCTTCACCAAGCTGCCTGAGGATATCCCTGGGCAAGGGGGACCAAGAGCTGCTGATTGAACAGTCCCAGATGAGAGGCTAGTTGGGTATTTCATCTGACTGCCCTCTCCCCTTATCTGGCCCAGTGGGTGTAGAAGTACTCACACTGTCCTCTCCTGTTAGCTTAGTGGGTTGGTGGCTGCCTTCAGGCCTCACGCTGGGCTGGCTCCTTCCCTGCTCCACAGGCTGCCTCCCCAGGAGATATTGAGGCATTGGAAATCCTCTTCTCCGACAACTTGCCTGTAGGTGGGCTTCCCTCCCTGGCTCCTGACTTCAACCTTCTTCAATCCATCTTCCACGGCACACCTCCACCCAGGCTCTGCCACATTTGAGGGTTGCCCTGGTCACCATGCCCAGGGTCCTGCCAGGGGATTGGCCAAAGTCCCTCAAACATGCAGATATGGTCCTCCTCCCTTCCTCTTCAATAAAGCTCTCAAGTTTCTGGAAAGCAGGAAAGAAGCCCTTACCTGCTAGAACAGGGGTGTAAATCTGGCAGCCCTGCAACTGTTGAGAAACTACAAATCCCATCATGCCTTTACCTTTGGGAGTCATGCTTGTAACTGTCAATCTTGCAATGCCTCATGGAACTTGTAGTTTGGCAACAGCTGGAGGACCGCCAGTTTGACACCTGTGTGTTAGAGCCTCCCAGCTTGTCCTGAGATAACCTCATGCCTTGCTCCCAGGCTGACATCCTCAGGCTCTATCTAACAAAAAGCTACCGAACCAACCTGGAGGGTGTTACACATGTCTGCACCCTCTTTGCCCAGAAAAAAGGGAATGGCAGGACCTTGTGACTAGCTCTTTTTTTTCCCATAATACATTTTTATTTGGTTTTACAAATATAGTTACAACAACAAAAAAAACAAAAACAAAAATAGGACAGTGAAAAGCTACACAATATCACAGCATAGGTGCTGCGTTAAAGTTTAACAAAGAGAAAAAAGGGAAAATATTAAATAATTCCTAATAATCCTACTAGTTCCAAGAAATAATCATTTTAGAGTATCCAGAAAAAGGTTAAACATAATAATATCTTAGGTTACAGTTCTGAACCAGTTGGACCAGGACCAGGGTTTCCAAGCTTTGTCAAATTTGGTAATTCTATCGTTTATGTAAGCTAAAGATTTCTCATAGATGAAGTGGGTCTGGACTCGCTCAATGACTTCTTCTAGAGAAGGGGCTAAGTCAGGGGTGGGCAAACTTTTTGACTTGAGGGCCGCAATGGGTTCATATATTGGACCCGGGGGCCGGACCAAGAGTAGATGAATGATGTGTATGTGTCATCCATAGTAAGTATAGTAATATTCCCCCATAGTAAGCATAGTAATTAATCCCCCATATAGTAATTCATCCCCCATAGTAATTCATCCCCCATAGTAATTCATCCCCCATAGTAATGCATCCCCCCTATAGTAATTCATCCCCCATATAGTAATTCATCCCCCATATAGTAATTCATCCCCCATAGTAATTCATCCCCCATATAGTAATTCATCCCCCATAGTAATTCATCCCCCCTATAGTAATTCATCCCCCATAGTAATTCATCCCCCATATAGTAATTCATCCCCCATATAGTAATTCATCCCCCATAGTAATTCATCCCCCATATAGTAATTCATCCCCCATAGTAATTCATCCCTCATATAGTAATTCATCCCCCATAGTAATTCATCCCCCATATAGTAATTCATCCCCCATAGTAATTCATCCCCCATATAGTAATTCATCCCCCATAGTAATTCATCCCTAATAGTAATTCATTCCCCATATAGTAATTCATCCCCCATAGTAATTCATCCCCCATATTAATTAATCCCCCATAGTAATTCATCCCCCATATAGTAATTCATCCCCCATAGTAATTCATCCCCCATATAGTAATTCATCCCCCATAGTAATTCATCCCCCATATTAAGTCCCCAAGTCCCCCCTGTGTCAATTCACTTACCTTTGCTCCGCGCGTTCCTCTCGCCGTCTTCCCGCGCCGTTCCGATGTAGCATGAAAATCTGTCTCCTATGAGGATCTGTCCCCCTCGACGTATCTGCGCATGTGCCAGTTTCAGGCATTAGCAGCCGATCGGCGATCTCCGGCACATGCGCAGGTACGTCGAGGGGGACAGATCCTCATAGGAGACAGATTTTCATGCTACACCAGTCTTCAGGGCGCACTGAGAGGAGCCTAGCGGGAGCCTAGCTCCGCGGGCCGGATTAAAAGGGTCCGCCGGGCCGTAGTTTGCCCATTGCTGGGCTAAGTCTTTTTTCAAGTGTCTAGTAATGGTAAGTCTTGATGCTAGAAGAATATGTGTCACTAAGAGCCGATAATGGATTGGATATGTATCTATATTTATATTCAAAATGGCTCGGGTAGGATCTGGTTGTTTTAATATCCCAGTAATTTCCAATATCATGTGGAAGACTTTATACCAATAGCTTCTAATATTTTTACATGTCCATAATATATGTAATAGAGTACCAATCTGACCGCAATGTCTCCAGCATTGAAGACTATGTTGTTCTGAGAATTTGGCCATTTGGTAAGGAGTTAGATACCATCTTGTGGAAATGTTGTGCTCCCAAAGGTTAACACATCTAGTAGCTGAAAACACATTCCCGAATGCACATTCCCACTGCTCATTAGAGATTTCAGTCTCTAAGTCTTTTTCCCACTTGATTAAAGGAGTAGTCCTATTAAATTCTGATTTACATTGTAGAAGGTTCTACAATAGGGTGATACCACTTGATTTAGGAGTAGCAGAGCTATAGAACTGTAAAGATACTTGGAGTGTATATATTGTTTTACTGGATGTTTCGACAAACAATGACTGATGCGTGTATAGGTCGATTTTTCAGAATGGAGGAGGTTAAATTCTTTCATAAGGAATTCAAAATTTTTTATGTCGTTTTTAACACAAATATCTTGTATTGTGCGTATACCATTATGTTTCTAATTTGAGATATCTATGCTACACATTACGACTTCGAAGGATGTTATAGGTATAGGAAGAGGACTTATGCGGAGAGGATCTATAGGCATGGAGCTTAAGGATTTCCAGGCTTCAACTGAGGCTCATATAGTTGGTGTTTTACTAGTGGGAATCCTTTGCCACAAGCTCGCTAATAGTATGGCACTTAAATCTGTAGTAGAGGCTAGAGTTTTTTCAATGTCACCCCATTTTGTATCATTTTCCACTAAAAACCAATGTTTAAGTTGGTCTAATAATGATGCTTTGTAATAGTCCCTAATATCAACAAATCCCATTCCTCCTATTTTTTTGTGTTTGATTAATATATTATATGAGTATCTAGGTCTCATATTTCCCCAGACGTATTTTTTAAGCATAGATTGTAGTTTTGTTAGATATAAAGATTTAATTGGGATTGGAATTGATCTAAATAGATATAAAATCTGTGGCAATGTGAACATTTTAAATGCGGCCAGTCTGCCAAACCAGGATAGTTCATGTTTAGCTATTTGATTAAGGTGGGTTTGAATTTTTGGAATTAATTTAGAATAATTGAGAGTTCCTAGGTCGGAGGTTTTGTTTGTCAACAATATTCCAAGATAAGGAATGGCTTAATTTTCCCAGATGTAGGGAAATTTGTTTTGGAGGGGCATTTTTAGAATGTGATCTACATCCAGATTTAGGATATTAGATTTGGATGCATTTATTGTATAATAGGAAATATTACTGAATTGTATGAGAGTTTGTTGAATTGCTGCTAAAGAGTGACTTGTGTACCATCGACCAAGGACCAGCTGTAAAGTTATGAGAGCCGGTAACACCTTGCTTCTTGACTGAACTCTGCTAAAACCAAGGACCTTGCAAGTATTCTTCATTTTCAACTCCTTTTTAATTCTCTGTTACAATTATCTCTTTATTTCTTTGTAACACTTTTTTTCTGTAAATATTTTATTTGGACCATTTCAAACATTTCATTATTACCACTTCAATACAGGGCACTTTTACCCCCTTCCTGCCCAGGCCATTTTTCAGGTTTCACTCTCACAATTTGAATGACAATTGCGCGGTCATACAACATTGTACCCAAACTAAAATTTTATCATTTTCTTCACACAACTTGAGCTTTCTTTTGGTGGTATTTTATCACCACTGGGGTTTTTATTTTTTGCTAAATTAACAAAAAAATACCAAAAATTTTGAAAAAAAAAATCAACGTTTTTCTTTGTTTCTGTTATAAAAGTTTGCAAATAAATAATTGTTCTTCATAAATTTAGGCCGAGATGTATTCTGCTACATGTCTTTGGTGAAAATAACCCAAATTAGGATGTATTTTTTAGTTTGTAGGAAAGTTATAGAGTTCACAAACTATGGTATAGATCTGAATATTGATCAATCCTGAAGTACTGACAGCCAATCTAATTTCTTGAGGTCCAAGAATGTCAGAACAGTACAGATATCCCCCAAATGACCCCTTTTTGCAAAGTAGACAGTCCGACATACTTCATAAGAGGCATGGCGAGTGTTTTGAAGTTGTATTTTTTTTGTCATAATTTTTCGGAAAATGAAAAACTTAAAAAAACTATTTTCACTATTTTTTTTTACATACTGTCACCAGTGCAGTACAGCGTCATCATATGACTGGCATGGTGGTGATCAGGGACACTGACTGGTGACAGTATGAAAAAAAAAAAAATATAATTTTTTTTAATTTTTTTTATTATTTTTAATTTTTTATTACATTTGTTTTTTTTTTTTAAGATTTTTTTTTTCATATTTCACTATGACCAAAGTAGTACAATGTTACCATAGTAACATTGTACTACTTTGGGGAAGTGATCAGTATTTTTTTTTTTTTTTTTTTTTTTTACACAATTTGCTTATAGCACAGAATTACTTTGCTATAAGCAAGCATTTACCTGAATGACATCGATTCATTCAGGGTTTTTTTTTTTTTTTGCTTAGCTGTGATTTGGCCATGGCTAATCACATGACACAGCTGGGCTGTGATTGGCCCTGCTTGTGCATGTGATCGCTGTCATCATTCACAGCTAGACACACTAGTATACAATGAATGGCATGAATGAAGCCATCCATTGTATACAACTGTCATGTGACCTGCTGTGATTGGTCACAGCAAGTCACATGGTACCGGCAACGGTGCCGGTACTCAGATCTGTCATCGGCCGTGTCCGATGTACACGACCGGTGACAGATTGCTCCGTTGCGCGGCTCTGCAGGCTCGTAAACTGCGCATGCCCGAAAGGACGCCATATGGCGTCCACCCTGGAAAGGTGAGGGTTTTTGTCGGCCGCCATTCGGCCATAGATCGGGCGGGAAGTGGCTAAACTCTATTTTGAAAAGTGTGAAAACTGTCCCTAAGGCTTTTAATGCAAACTAAAGAATCCCTGTCTCTTGAAGAGTGCTACTGTATATGACAAATCTCTGAATATAACTGAATGAAAATACCATAAACAGCGCTCTCAAACTATATATACCCTTAAATAATAAGGAATAAATCAATTAAATCAATAATATATATACAGTGTGTGTGTATATATATAAAAAAGAAAATATATGAGAAACTGCCACCAAATAAAATAAAAGTGCCAAAAAACAGTGAAATATCAAAACAATCAAAAAAGTCCATGATAAGGTGTAGTCCATATATAATTTTCTTGAAATAGTATATATTCACCACAACCGTTAATTCCTTTGGGCTCACGGTTGTGGTGAATATATACTATTTGAAGAAAAGTATATATAGACTATACTTTACCATGGACTTTTTTTGATTGTTTTCATATTTCACTGTTTTTTGGCACTTTTATATTATTTGGAGGCAGTTTCTCATATATTTTTCTTTTTTACATATACTGTATGTATATATTTATTTATTATTGATTTAATTGATTTATTCCTTATTATGCAAGGGTATATATAGTTTGAGAGCGCTATTTATGGTATTTCCATTCATTTATACACTGTTTTATTTTGTTTTAAAATAGCAGCTCTAATCACTAATTTTTATGAAAATTGATCTTTATCACATCAGTGTGGCGCGATGTTGTATGCCATTAATAGATTAATTTATCAATCTGTCATGGTTGATATATTGATATTATATCCAATTTTGGCTTATACGCAAAGTTTTTTTTAATCTCTGAATATACTTGTCTGGGGTGACAGTGTGTGTACAGGCGTTTATTTTTCATGGTTGTTCTTGTTGAGATTGTGAGCTTCCCCCTTCTCAGTCAAAAGCCAGTGGTGGTAGCTTAAAGAGTTAATTGTTTAATTAACTTAACCCAGTGACAAATGCTCTCAGGCTGCTGGTACCTAGATTGTGGTCCCGCAAGCTGGTAAATCTTTGTGCAGCTGAGGGTAGCATTGCTATGTAAGTGACAGCATGGTGTGACATTGGCCAGCCCCTTTGTAACGAGTTGGTGAGAAAGGCAGGGGTTGGGCACCATGTTCTTCACAATTATATACGGTATGTATTTTTTTAATTTAGCCCATAGTTCCTCTTTACTTGTCCGTAAACAATTGTGAGTGGAAACAGTTCCTGCAAATAGGGAACATGCCAGCTCTCCAAATACAAAGACAGGCTCTTATGGAGGCTTTTTAAATGGATGTGCAGACGGTTTACAGATGGGTCCAGCTCAGAGTAATAGCTAGTTGTTGCTTAGAATACACAGAAGCTGGATATTATCAGAAATGGGTTTTTATTCTGCTACCGGCTGAAAAGCACTATTGTCCACAATTTCCTTCTTCCATCCCTTTGCAGTTTCTGCAGACAAATACATAGCCAGCAGTCGTTGCAAGCTAATCCCCACAGCGGGATCCTGATGGCTGGTTCATAGGGATTTGGAGGTATACTGTAAAAACATAAAAAGAGACTTTTATACAATTTTTAGAACTTCTGTTATATCACCTGTCAGTGGAGGAGAGACATTTGCTATACTGAAATACTTACAATACATTACCCATCAATTTAAAGCAGAAGTAAACCCTGCTATCCTTTACAGCAGTGGTCTCCAAACTGAGGACTGAGGGTCGGGTGTGGCCCTTTGCTTGATTGGAGAATAGTTTCTACTGAAACCAACAATTGGGCACTATTCATCCCACTGCCCCTAGTGATGGGGAGCCATTCCTCCCACTGTCTCCAATGATGGGGAACTATTTCTCCTACTGTCTCCAATGATGGGGCACTATTCCTCCCACTGTCTCCAATGATGGGACACTATTCCTCCCACTGTCTCCAATGATGGGGCACTATTCCTCCCACTGATACCAATGATGGGGCACTATTCCTCCCACTGATACCAATGATGGGGCACTATTCCTCCCACTGATACCAATGATGGGGCACTATTCCTCCCACTGATACCAATGATGGGGCACTATTCCTCCCACTGATACCAATGATGGGGCACTATTCCTCCCACTGATACCAATGATGGGGCACTATTCCTCCCACTGATACCAATGATGGGGCACTATTCCTCCCACTGTCTCCAATGATGGGACACTATTCCTCCCACTGTCTCCAATGATGGGACACTATTCCTCCCACTGTCTCCAATGATGGGACACTATTCCTCCCACTGTCTCCAATGATGGGGCACTATTCCTCCCACTGTCTCCAATGATGGGACACTATTCCTCCCACTGTCTCCAATGATGGGGCACTATTCCTCTCACTGTCTCCAATGATGGGGCACTATTCCTTCCACTGACACCAATGATGGGGCACTATTCCTCCCACTGTCTCCAATGATGGGACACTATTCCTCCCACTGTCTCCAATGATGGGGCACTATTCCTCCCACTGACACCAATGATGGGGCACTATTCCTCCCACTGTCTCCAATGATGGGACACTATTCCTCCCACTGACACAAATGATGGAGCGCTATTACAGCCGCTGACACCAATGATGGGGCACGATTCCTTCCACTGAAACCAATGATGGGGCACTATTCCTCCCACTGTCTCCAATGATGGGGCACTATTCCTCCCACTGTCTCCAATGATGGGGCACTATTCCTCCCACTGTCTCCAATGATGGGGCACTATTCCTCCCACTGTCTCCAATGATGGGGCACTATTCCTCCCACTGTCTCCAATGATGGGGCACTATTCCTCCCACTGTCTCCAATGATGGGGCACTATTCCTCCCACTGTCTCCAATGATGGGGCACTATTCCTCCCACTGTCTCCAATGATGGGGCACTATTCCTCCCACTGACACAAATGATGGAGTGCTACTACAGACGCTGACACCAATGATGGGGCACGATTCCTCCCACTGATACCAATGATGGGGCTTGATTCCTTCCACTGAAACCAATGATGGGGCACTATTCCCACTGACACCAATGATGGGGCACTATTCCTCCCACTGACACCAATGATGGGGCACCATTCATTCCATTGACACCAATGATGGAGCACTATTCCTCCCACTGACACCAATGATGGGGCACAACTCCTCCCACTGAAAGCAATGATGAGGCGCTATTCCTTCAACTGACACCAATAATGGGGCACTATTTAGCCCACTGACACTAATGATGGGGAACTATTCCTCCCACTGACACCAATGATGGGGCATGGTTTCTCCCACTGCCACCAATAAAGGGGCACTATTCCTCCCAGTGCCCCCAATGATGGGGCACAACTCCTCCCACTGACACCAATGATGGGGCAGAATTCCTCCTCATGCCACCAATGATGGGGCACTATTAACCCACTGACACCAATGATAGAGAGCATTTTCTCCCACTAACACCAATGATGGGGCACTATTCCTTCCACTGACACCAATGATGGGGCATTATTTCTTCCACTGACACCAGTGATGGGGCACAATTCCTCCCACTGACACCAATTATGGGGCACTATTCCTCCCACTGACACAAATGATGGAGTGCTACTACAGCCGCTGACACCAATGATGGGGCACGATTCCTCCCACTGATACCAATGATGGGGCTTGATTCCTTCCACTGAAACCAATGATGGGGCACTATTCCCACTGACACCAATGATGGGGCACTATTCCTCCCACTGACACCAATGATGGGGCACCATTCATTCCATTGACACCAATGATGGAGCACTATTCCTCCCACTGACACCAATGATGGGGCACAACTCCTCCCACTGAAAGCAATGATGAGGCGCTATTCCTTCAACTGACACCAATAATGGGGCACTATTTAGCCCACTGACACTAATGATGGGGAACTATTCCTCCCACTGACATCAATGATGGGGCATGGTTTCTCCCACTGCCACCAATAAAGGGGCACTATTCCTCCCAGTGCCCCCAATGATGGGGCACAACTCCTCCCACTGACACCAATGATGGGGCAGAATTCCTCCTCATGCCACCAATGATGGGGCACTATTAACCCACTGACACCAATGATAGAGAGCATTTTCTCCCACTAACACCAATGATGGGGCACAATTCCTCCCACTGACACCAATTATGGGGCACTATTCCTCCCACTGACACCAATTATGGGGCACTTTTCCTCCCACTGACACCAGTGATGGGGCGCTAACCCTTCCACTGCCACCAAAGATGGGGCATTGTTTACTGCCACTGGTATCAGGACATCTTCTGCCCCCACTGGCTACAGTCTGGCCCACCTACAGTAAACTGGACTTTTGCAATTTTAAAGCATGACATGTTGGGTATCTATTTACTTGGCATAACACCATCTTTCATATTTTAAAAACAAAATTGAGTTATATATTGTGTTTTGTTTTTTTCAAATCAATTAAAATGTATTTTTTTCAAAAAATGTACGCTTGAAAAATCACAGCACAAATACTTTGTGACATAAAAAATTGCAGCAACTGCTATTTTATTCTCTAAGGCCTCTGCTACAAAAAATATATAATGTTTGGGTGCTTTAAGTAATTTGCTAACATATATGAGAGAAATGTCAGAACTGGCCCGGTAAGGAAGTGGTTAAAGTGTTACTAAACTCCGGACCCTGCATTCACTATATCTGGTCTCCCAGGACCCTGCATTCACTATATCTGGTCTCCCAGGACCCCGCATTCACTATATCCGGTCTCCCAGGACCCCGCATTCACTATATCCAGTCTCCCAGGACCCCGCATTCACTATATCCGGTCTCCCAGGACCCCACATTCACTATATCCGGTCTCCCCGAGCCCCGCATTCACTATATCTGGTCTCCCAGGACCCCGCATTCACTATATCCGGTCTCCCAGGACCCCGCATTCACTATATCCGGTCTCCCAGGACCCCGCATTCACTATATCCGGTCTCCCAGGACCCTGCATTCACTATATCTGGTCTCAGTACACAGAACATGGAAATGCAATTATTTTAGTAAATATAAACTGATAAATACCTTTTCTCATCAACAGTTACAGCAGTCTTGTGACTTCTATTAGTGCCCAGTAGAGCACTGGTTAAAACTTGTAGGAGGAGTTTTCTTTCTTCTCTAAGAGAATACAGAACCCCTGCCCTCTGTCTGGACAGTGCTGATTGGCCCTGTGCTGATCAGATGCACCTCTCTAGCAATACACACCAAACTGAGCATGTGCATGCCTACAGTTCAGTCTGGAGATAACTGGTGGTTGCTTGAAAAAGGGGAGGAACAGAGGAGACAGGATCAAACAGCCTTTTTGCACAATGCAGAGGATTAACCCCTTAGGTTTCACTATATAACAAGCATGTTTTACTGCATATACAGATTGATTTTACTGTTGTGGGTTTAGTAACATTTTAAGAAAACATTTTTATGGATATACAATAATATATGAATCTTACACATTAGTGTTTTGTATTGGTATCTGTAAAAGTCCCATCTTGGTGAATGTCTGATGTTCCAAAAGCGTATTGTATACAAAATGTGTAATCTTAGCCTCAAAGCAGTACTAAACCCAAAAGCAAACATTTATTATATTGCAGATTACCAGTTCTTAGATGTGGTGGTTGCATTTGTTTTCTTTTTTTTAGGCTTTCTTTCTTCTAATTTTATTTGGTGATTCAGCCAGTAAGTCTGCTGTTTTCAGAAGCTCAAGCTCTCCAGCAGAAGTTATCAGTTAGCGAGATGAGGCAATCCATTTACCACTGACAGGGGTGCCTACAATGAACTGTTTATTTATTCATGTACAACCTTTATACCAAAAGGGAAAAAAACAACTGTTTGCTGTAACTGATTACAAAGTGTTAGCTGGAGTTTGGCTTCAATTTGGTATTGCATTAAAATCTGCTAATATATTGAACACTCCCATTCCCCCCAGATTGACAGTGCTGCTGTCTGCTGTGCCTCCTGTGCTCCTTCCTCCAGAGATGTGTCTCACTAATGCAGAAGGTATGTTACTGGCCAGATCACCAGGTGAGATCAGAGGGGAAAAAAGCCAAAGAAGATGGATGCTGCCACCACATCTATTGATTGGTAAGCTGCAGGGCCAGTGCTTCCACTAGGCAAACTAGGCAGCCACCTAGGTTTACCTGTGTGCAGCACAGGCCGGCAATCTCTCTGTGTGGAATGCTGCCACGTCATGACGAATCCTCCAGCTGAGAGGAGGGGCGGCAGAGGGGAGGAAGAAAGGACAGAGGAAGATGCCCGGTGTCTGGGGCCAGTATAGCAGGTGAGCTGCCAATCCTTCTAGTGTTCCTCTCAGACTCAGTCCCTTACTGCAAGCCGGCTGGTGGCTGCTGATCACTGTGGAGTTCCAGCCCTTCTCTTGCCATTCATCAGCGGAGGTGAAGCTGTGTCAGTGGAGGAAGGTAATGTCTGACTCTGATGACTCGTGTCTGTGTGAGTGTGACCCTGCCGGCCGGACATCCATCACATGTACGATGTGTAGGTGAGTGATGACATCATCACGATCCCAAAGGCTGCTCTTCTAGTGCCTGTTTGGCCTGCTGATCTGTGTCAGTGTTGGTGGTGGTGTGTTGAGTCGGATCTGGCACTGTGTGGGATCGCTCAGTTCTGGTGTTCTCTGTGTGTGGGGGCTGGGCTGCCTGCTGTCACAGTGTTTTACCTCCTTCCATTGCCTGGGGATTCCAGCCTGGGATCTGTCAGAGTGTGGATCCATCCTCCTCCACTCACTGCAACTGTCACCCTGCCACTGCCAGCCACAGATACAGTCCGTCCGTGACACTGAGTTTGTCTTTAATATTGGTGCTGGTGGCATCTTATGGCACTTATTTTTGCAAATTAAAGAAATTTATCAGTTTCATGTTTTGTGGATTTAATATTTTCTACTTGTTTTAAAATGTATTTATTTTGTTTTTTCTTTTTTTTGGGGGGGGGGGGGGGAGCACGAGTAGCTGGTCTTGCCTAGGGCGCAAAATAGTCTAGAACTGGTCCTGGCAAGCTGCAATATAATCAATTTTTGGGTTTGGATTTAATGCTTTATTCAACTGGCTTGAATCTATTAAAGGGGAACCAAAGTCATAAAATGAAAAAAATAGATAGAATTTTTTTTCTCAGAATAGACATGCAAAAACTAGTGAAAAATATTTGTTCTCGTCTGTAAGATGCTTAAATTGGTGCACGCACAGTGTAACTCCAGATGTGCAGATATTACATCATCAGTGGCGGATCTGAAACTGCTGACCCGAAGAAAAGATCAGAATACCAGCGGCTGTCGACGGAATGATGGGCGGGAGCACAGATGGGACGATCAGGGAGAGCGCAGGTATCGAATCGCTGGAAGAGGGTACACTTTATAGGAATTAAAGTCTCTATTTTTTTTTTTTAAGAGATCATATGTACGTGCTTTGTGCAATGATATTGCAAAAAAAAAAGCCCCCTCTCCTGCTTTCCTGGCAGTCCCCCACTGGCGCAATATGCTTCTCCTTCCTCCGGGTGCCTCCTTAGACAGCCAGATGTATGCAGACGCTGTTAGCTACTTTGCCACTAGGTGGCTCTGTATCAGAACAGTGTCTGGTTCCAGCAGACTGTCATCAGGTGTTAGGCCCCTTTTAGGTAGAGCCCTCCTGCAGTGATGTTAGAGGGGGTCAACACCTATATATACTGGAGGTCAGGTAGGGAGGATCACAGACACACTTGGGGCATGGCAGCTAAACACCCCACACCTATGTGTATGTAACCAGCACATATAGACTCTGGATAGGGCAGGAGATGGGGCTAGGGCGGATTGCCAAGGGTTCCCTGAGTGAGGCTATACCTCTGCGGGGTCCCAGGAAAGGTGTACTTAAGGGGGAGGTGACTACAGAAAGTGCCGCCCTGTGAGTACTAATGACCCCAGGTGGAGGCGAGACTGTTAGGCTGCATTCACATCTGAGCGTCGCGTTTTTTAATGTTTTTTACGGGTGTTTTGTGCGTTTGTGCAATTTTATACAGCGTCTTTAAAGCGGTTTTGAGCTTTGGCGTTATTTTAAATACCCAATAGCGAAAATATGATCTGTTTCATCATCTGCTACAAGGTTTTTTTTTTTATCTTTCTTAGCTTTTCCATCAGCTTTTATTTAATTTTTTTTTTCATTTTTATTATTATTATTCATTTTTAGTTAGGAGTAGGGATTGGAATTAGGGTTAGGGTTGAGTGTTAGGGTTAGGGGTTAAGTTTGAGGTTAGGGTTGGGAGTTAGAGTTAGGGTGTGGGTTAGAGGTTAATATTTTAGTCTTTAATATCTTCTTAATATTTATTTATTATTTAATTATCTATTGTTAGGGTGAGGGTGTTAATAATAATAATAATAATAATAATTTTAACTGCTTGCCGTCCAGCCACTGTAGAAAAACGGCCACAAGGTGGCACCGCTGGGCAAAATCACATTCTAAAACGTCATTTTGCAAAACAGGTACAGGGTGTGCGTGAGGCGCGCGCCCGCTCTACCCGTCCCACTGATCGCGGCATCGGGTGTCAATCACCGGGTCCCAGCCAGTCATTACCCACCGGGTGCTGGCAAACAGTGACGCAGAGCACAGCTGCATTGTTTACACTGCAGCTCTGCTCCCTGTCAGCTCCTAACACACTGATCCTGAGAGAGGAGTTTATCTCTCGGGATGAGGGGATCAGCGTGTTCCTGTGAAGCACACACCCCCAGCCCACTAGTAAACACTCCCCTCACACAGTTAACCCTTTCATTGCCTAAAAAATGTTAACCCCTTCTTCCCCAGTGCCATTAGTACAGTGTCAGTGTTTTTTTTTTTTGCACTGATCACTGTATTGGTGTCACTGGAGATGTCAGTGACCCCAAGTCAGTTCCCCCCCAGTGTCATAATGTCCGCCACAGTCCCACAGTCCTGATCACTGTCATAAATCGCTGATCACCGCCATAAGTCACTGATTGCCGCCATTATTAGTATAAAAAAAATCCCAGTATCTTTCCCACCATTTGTAGACGCTATAACTTTCATTTACACGTATTGGGATTTTTTTTTTCTTAGATTGTAAGCTCCCAGGATCAGGCCCTCCTCACCCTCTTGTATTGAACTGTATTGTTGCTGTATTGTCTCCCATTATACTGTAAAGTGCTGAGCAAACTGTTGGCGCCATATAAATCCTGTATAATAATAATACCAGCACTGCAGTATGACTTGGTGATGTGGCGAGTCCCATAAATCCGGTACAAGCCGGTGCGGTGGCAAGCACAAGTATTGTCCCGCAGCCACCAAGAATTCGCACACAGGCCCATAGAGCTCCTAGTATCCTTCCAGATGTTCTTGCAAATCCCGATTGACAGCCCACAAATTCTGCAGCACCCGTACCTCCCCCATTCACTGCCCAACCCGCAATTCAGGTGGAAATAGCAAATTTAACTCCTCCCCTTGATTTTTGGAGCTGTTTTTCACGGAATATCTGTATGCATTGATTGTGGATCAAAGCAATTTATATGCACACCAATTTATCGCCGCCAACCCAAATTCAAACCTTGCCAGCCCATTCGCATGGAAACTCATTACGGTTTCTGAATTTACATTTTTTTTGGGCCTAACCCTCAACATGGGCATTACTAAAAGAAATGAATAGCGGTTGTATCGGTCCGCAGACCTGATGCATCATATGCCGTGTTCTCTGCTGCCATGGCCAGGCATAGATATGAGAGTATAATGTGTTTTATGCATTTCAGCGACAATACACTCTGTCATCCTTGGGGTGACCCTGAATTTGACCGGCTCCACAAAATTCAGCCCCTCGTAAATCACTTTAACCAAACATTTGCAGATGTCTATACTCCCCAGCAAAACATCTGTGTTGATGAGTCCCTCATTCATTTTTCTGGCCGCTTTGCATTTAAGCAATTTCTCCCCTGCAAGCGTGCCAGATATGGGGTCAAGATGTAGAAGACCTGTGAGAGGACAACAGCCTATACTTATAAGTTTCGGATTTACGAGGGAAAAGATAGTCACGAGGAGCCCCCCGGATGCCCAGACTACATGGGGAGCAGTGGCAAGATAGTTTGGGACTTGGTGTCATCTTTTTTCCATATGGGGTACCACTTATACGTGGACAATTTTTATTCAAGCGTGCCACTATTTACACATTTGTTCAATCTTGGAACTGGCGCTTGTGGCAAAGTGTGACCTAATGTGTGCCCACCACTAGAAGTGGGTGGATGCAGGGTGGTATATTCTAATGGTGGGCATACCACACACTTTTTCTGGTAGAGATTTCTTCTCTTTTTTTTCATTCAGTCCACAGGCTGCATACAAAAAAAAAGAACATAGCATATACACCCATCAAGGATCAGCGATGTATTGGTACATCACTGGACTTTGAATGGTTATACCAGGATGATGCCTACAGCTGCAGGCATCATCCTGGTATTGTTTTTTCAGCCGGTGATCAGCTTTCATGTAAAAGCAATCCTAGTGGCTAATTAGCTGCAGGATTGTTTTTATAAGCAGCGGGATATGATGCCCCCCTCCCTGAGAATGCAACTGGTGTTTCTGCCAGCTGACCATAGAGCTGATTGGAGACCAGAGCGGTGCCTATCATCTCCATAGTCTAAGAATTCGGAAGCTAATTCGGAAGTGCCGGTATGAATACAGCGGTTAAACCATACATGTGAGGTATCACCGTGAACGTCAGATCAAGGGAAGTAATTCTAACACTAGACCTCCTCTGTAAATCTATAAGCGTTGCCTATGGATATTAAAAATGTATGCAGTTTGTCACCATTGCATGGGGCATGCGCAGTTTTAAAGCATGTCATGTTTGGTATCTATTTACTCGGCATACCATTATCTTCCATATCTTACCAAATAATTGGCCAATATATTGTGTTTTTGTGCATTAAAAGTAAAAAAAATGTATTTTTGTTTTTTTAAATTACTTTTGCGCGAGTACTATGTGCCATAAAAAATTGTAGTACCCACCATTTTATTCATTAGGGTGTCTGCTTTAAAAAAAATATATAATGTTTGGGGGTTTAAATTAATATCCTAGCAAAAAAAACAGATTTTTTTCATGTGAACAAAAAGTGTCAGAAAAGACTTGATCTTCAGGTGGTTAGAAGAGTGAGTGATGTGTGGCATAAACTTCTAATGCCCCCACCCCCCAAAACAACCCCTTTTTGGAAAGTAGACACCCCAAACTATTTGCTGAGAGGCACGTTGAATCAATAGAAGAATTTATTTTTTTACCACAAGTTTTTGGAAAATGACAACTTTTTTTTTTTTTTTGCACAAAATTGTCACTTAAATGATTTACTGCTCACACATGCCATGGGTATATGTGAAATTACTCCCCAAAATACATTCTGCTACTTCTCCCGAGTATGGGGGTACCACATGTGAGAGACGTTTTGGCAGTCTAGGCAAGTACAGGACCCCAAAATCCAATAAGCACCTTCAGGCTTTTAACCTCCTTAGCAGTTTTCCCGAGTGTAGCTCGGGGTAGAATTTCTATACCACAAGCGGTAACCCCGAGCTACACTTGGGCTTACCATGCGGCGCTGCTCTGGGGGTCCCTGCAGCACTTACCTTGTCCTTCGTTCCCACAATGTGTCCCCTGCAGCGTCCCCGGCCATCTCCTCCGGCCAATGCCGGCAATAAAAAACTATTTCCATGCGAAAAAATGGTACCGCTTTCAGCACAAAAAATCAGAAGGAATCATACCGCCAAGGAGGTTAAAGGACTTTATTTCCTCATTACACTTCCAGACTACCTATCACAGTTTCAGAGGCCCTGAAATGTCAGGATAGCACCTAAACCCCCCAAATGACCCCTTTTTGGAAAGTAGACACCCCAAGGAATTTGATAAGAAGCATGTTAAGTATTTTGTTGCCACAAAATTTTGTAATATGAAGAAAAAAAAAACATTTTTTCTAACCTTTTTTATATTTCAAAACCTTGTGAGAAAAAACGAGATCTGCAAAATACTCACCATGCCTCTTTTTAAATTCCTTGGGGTGTCTACTTTCCAGAAAGGGGTCATTTGGGGGGTTTTGGTGCTATCCTGGCATGTCAGGGCCTTCGAAACTGTGATAGGTAGTCAGGAAGTGAAATGAGGAAGTTACGCACCTTCAGGCTTTAAAAGTGGTCATTGGATTTCAGGTTCCTGTATGTGGCTAGGCACCCAAAAAAGTCTCACACAAGTGATATCCCCATACTCAGTAGAAGTAGCAGAATGTAAAAGTCTCACACAAGTGATATCCCCATACTCAGTAGAAGTAACACAATGTATACCCATGGCTTGTGTGAGAAATAAATCATTTAAATGACAACTTTGTGTAAAAAAAAATGTTTTTGTCAAATTCCAGAAACTTGTGGAAAAAAAATAAATTTTACATGGACTCAATATGCCTCTCAGCAGATAGCTTAGGGTGTCTACTTTCCAAAAAGGGGTCATTTGAGGGTGTTTGTACTATCCTGGTATTTTAGCACCTCAAGAAATGTGATGGACAGTCAGAAAGTAAAAGCTGTGTAAATTCCATTATCTATACTATAGTTTGTAGACGCTATAACTTTAACACAAAGCAATAAATATATACTTACTTGGATTTTTTTAACCAAAAACATGTAGCAGAATACATTTTGGCCTAAATTTATGATGAAATTTTAGTTTTTTTGGATATTTTTTATGACAGAAATGAGAAAATATTGTTTTTTTAAAAAAATGTTTTTTTCTTGAAAAATTTTTTTGTTTACAGTGCCAAAAATAAAAAGTGCACAGGTGATCAAATACCACCAAAAAAAGGACATACATTTCATTTATGTATCGTATTGCATGACCGCGCAATTGTCCATTAAACTAGTGCAGCGCTGTATAGCAAAAAAATGGTGTAAATTGCAGTATCTATACCATAGTTTGTAGACGCTATAACCTTCACACAAAGCAATCAATATACACTTAATGGGATTTTTTTTTACCAAAAACATGGAGCAGAATACATTTTGACCTACATTTGTAACTAACTTTGAGTTTACTATATATTTTTTATAGCTGAAAGTAAAAAATATCGGTTTTCTTCAAAATATTTGGCCTTTTTTTGTTTATAGCGTGAAAAATAAAAAGCGCACAAGTGATCAAATACCACCGAAAGAAAGCTCTATTTGTGCGAAAACAAGGACATAAATTTCGTTTGGGTGCAGCATTGCATGACCGCGCAATTATCAGTTGAATTAGTGCAGCGCCAAGTAGCAAAAGGAGGCCTGGTCATTCAGGGGGGTAAATACTCAGGAGTGCCAGTAGTTACCAATAATAATAAAAATCATCATTTTTGTAGTATTATTTTTTATAATTTATTGTTGTTGTTGTTATTATTATTATTATTATTAATAATATTATTATTATATCTATTTTTTGTTAGGGCTAGGGTGTTTATTATTTATTATTATTATTATTATTATTATTATTATTAATAATAATTATAATGTAATTTATTTATTAGGGTTAGAGGGTTAAGAGTTAATTAATATTTGCTTATTTATTATTGCATATTATTTATTAATTTTATTTATTATTTATTTATGATTATTTTTATGTACTTGTGTATTTATTTTATTTATTTAGCATTTACTTATTCATTTAGTAGTATTATTTATTTATTTTTTTACACTTTTTCATTTGAGCAGAAAACGCTCCAAACACACGTGACAAAATAAATGGTGCAGTTTCCATTCATTTCTATGTAATTAAAAATGCTCAAAACCACACAAATCTGCCCGATTAAAGTGACAAAAAAGCTCCACAACTTGTTTGAGCTTCAAGCGTTTGGCTTCAGGAAGTTTGGAGTGCAGATGTGAACCATTTTTATTGAGAATAATTGATTTTTTTTCTCCTCAAGTGTTTTGGAGTTTCGGGCTGCAGATCACTCAGGTGTGACTGGGGCCTTAGAGGGAGATGTTTGCTAAAGGCGCTGCATATGCTTTCACATGTGACTACTGCGGACAGTCCACTAAATGTGTCAAGTGACTCGGGAATATATGTCGATGTGCTGTGACTGCAATCTACTTTTATGTATGCATATTCCTTCTTTGGGGTTAGGTCAACAGCCAGGAATGTTGTGTGGAGGCCTCTGCCATGGAGTGGGGCACAATATGTTGGACTTTTCGACCTCAGTACAGTATTCTAGCAGGACAGGAGCGGGGTTAGGGACCTGCGCCAATTCTAGCCCACTATGAAGCCCTTCTAACATGGGTGCTATTGAGGCACCCATGCATGCACGCTCCCGATCCAGGCTGTGGTGTCCATAGACACACACAGCGCTGGTAACCCGTGGTGCCGTTTCATGGGTTAGAACCAACTTAAAGGAACATGCATGGCGCAGTAGAAATTCTGCAAGATTTTTCAAACATAATGCAAGATTCTCTCATTTTCTGCATGATCCAGCCAAACTAGTTCTATAGAACTGAATGTGAAAAATGCAGCGACTAGTGTGGGTGTGATAAAGGTTGTAGAGGAATATTCCACAATCAAAGGTGAGCAAGGACTGAAGTGCAGTATATTTGTCATACTTGGCTTGACAGTTGCAATGAATACAATGGAGGCCCAGGACACTCAGTGGAAGATCTGGGCCACATATCTGGGTGTCAGGGTCTAGTACTGACCGTATAATGCTGAATGTCAGGTAAATGGCTGCTAAAAGACTGTACCACTTATCTGTGAGTTCTCTGGGCTGAATCTGTCATTTATATACAGTGCTGCCTGCAAACAATAGGTGGGCTTAAAGTGTTACTAAACTCAGTACCCTGGATCAGGGGTGGACTGACAACTCATGGGGCCCCCAGGCAATAGGGGATCATGGGGCCCCTGTGTCCTTACCCAAACTCAAAAAAGCCTATGGAAAAGGTAACAGGGGCCTCTCATGGGGCCCCCTACTGACCCCGGGCCTCAGGCAGTGCCCGAGTTTCCAAATGGTCAATCTGCCCCTGCCCTGGATTCACTACATCTGGTGTCCCAGGACCCCACATTCACTATTTCTGGCCTCCCAGGGCCCGAATTCACTATATATGGTCTCCCAGGACTCTACATTCACTATATCTGGTCTCCCAGGACCCTGCATTCACTATATCTGGTCTCCCAGGACCCTGCATTCACTATATCTGGTCTCCCCGGACCCTGCATTCACTATATCTGGACTCCCAGGACCCCGCATTCACTATATCTGGTCTCCGCGGACCCCGTATTCACTAAATCTGGTCTCCCAGGACCCCGCATTCACTATATCCGGTCTCCCAGGACCCTGCATTCACTATATGTGCTCTCCCAGGACCCTGCATTCACTATATCCGGTTTCCCCGCATTCCCTATATCTGGTCTCCCAGGACCCTGCATTCACTATGTCTGGTCTCCCAGGACCCTGCATTCACTATATCTGCTCTCCCAGGACCCTGCATTCACTATATCTGGTCTCCCGGGACCCTGCATTCACTATATCCGGTCTCCCAGGATCCTGCATTCACTATATCTGGTCTCCCCGGACCCTGCATTCACTATACCTGGTCTCCCACAGTACACACAACATGGAAATGCAATTATTTTACTAAATATAAACTGCTAAATACCTTTTCTCATCAGCAGTATATAGCAGTCTTGTGACTTCTATCAGTGTCCAGCAGAGCACTGGTTAAAGCTTGTAGGAAGAGTTTTCTTTCTTCTCTAGGAGGATGCAGAACCCCTGACCTCTGTCTGTACAGTGCTGATTGGCCCTGTGCTGATCACATGCACTCTCCCAAGCAAAAAAAAAAAAAACCTCTCTAGCAGGGGTGGACTGACAACTCATGGGGTCCCCAGGCAATAGGGGATCATGGGGCCCCTGTGTCCTTGCCTACACTCAAAAAAAGCCTATAAAAGGTCTGGTGTACAAGGAGTGTACGGTGAGGGAGATGTCTGGTGGACAAGGAGTGTAGGAGACAAGGAGTGAAGGATCGAGCCAGAGGGTGACCGTAGTATTTGCGAGGGAACAGGGTCCAGGGGACAAGTGGTTAGGTGGGCTTTAGAAAAACGTTTACCAACCTCCTCTATAGTAGCTGGGATAAACAAGGGAAGTATAGATTGTGCAGGTGGACAAGGAGTGTAGGGTGAGGGAGATGTCTGGTGGACAAGGAGTGTAGGGTGAGGGAGATGTCTGGTGGACAAGGAGTGTAGGGTGAGGGAGATGTCTGGTGGACAAGGAGTGTAGGAGACAAGGAGTGAAGGATCGAGCCAGAGGGTGACCGTAGTATTTGCGAGGGAACAAGGTACAGGGGGCAGGTGGTTAGGTGGGCTTTAGAAAAAAGTATGCCCATATACCCAGTAAAGTGACTGTCCTCACAGAGGATGAAACAAATCCTCCTACATACGTTGCACCTGTTATCTGCAGTCTTTTCTTCTCTACAGCCATTCAAAGTCCAGAATTTATAAAGCTTATCTGAAAGTTCAGAATAAAGGTGGCAGAGAGCTGAAATCACACACTGCAGAGCTCAGTAAAGGGGAGCTCTGAGAGTTGGTTGGAGATAAGAGACACACACTCCATGCAGCTCAATGGAACAGACCTGAGGCTTTCAGTCTGGTGGACTTCTCCCTCGTGTCACCATTTTTCTCATGGTGTCAGGAAGACCTATCCGAAGTGACTCATGGTGATAGCAGAGGAAGCAGCAGACAGGAATGACACTTAGTGCTGTTAATTGAGACAAGTACATACTACATGGTGTGCACAATTATTAGGCAAGTTGTATTTGCGTTGCACTTCCAGCAGAAAGACAGGTATACAAATTAGCGGCCCCACGGAAAAAAAGCCCAGTTCTGTGAGACCGCTAATTTGCATGCGGTCAGCGTCAGGGTGTTAAAGAGTGTTGCATCCCTCTGAAGAACGTTTTACAATTTTTGACTTTTCAGAGTAAGTTAAATCTCTAATTATGCGCACCTAGATATAGGGTGTTGATATCCTTAGGCCACACCCCTCTTTATTACACAAATACACATCACCTGATGTGCTTAAATCCAATAAGAATTTAAGTTTATACAGCTCGGAGTTGGACAATATGCATAAAAATGATGATTTGGTCAAAATACTCCCTTGCCTAATAATTGTGCACACAGTGTATAAAGGGATGTGCTTTGTTCATATCTCATGTCTGAGGTTTACAACCACCATGAGAAAGGTAAAAGTCCTCAGTGCAAGGGTTAACTACTCATTCATGTCTAGAGAACTGGGTAAAGCAGTTTTACTTATGTGATTCTCCACTCCCGCAGGCTCCTTTGCATTGCAAGACTGGTCTGGCCTCTTCTCCCTTGCACTCTGATGGCCGGCTGCCCCTGATCTCATCAAGACCGATGCAATGACCACAGCCCTGCATTGGATGTGAGGATGCCCGCATTGTTCACTGTCAGGGTGTAGCATGCCATCTCCTAGACCTGCCATTCTCAACCAGGGTTCCCTGAAATCCCTTTAAAACTACATTTTAAAACATGCATTTGCAAAACAGGTAGGGGGCGCGCGCGAGGCGCGTGCCCACCCTACCCGTCCCACCGATCACGGTGTCAGCTGCCGGGTCACGGCCGGTCATTACCTACCGTGTCCCGGCGATTAGCGGCAATCACTGACAGAGAGGACGGCTGCAGTGTTTACACTGCAGCCGTTCTTTCTGTCAGTCCCCTGTCAGCTCCTGACATGCTGATCCGGAGAGAAGAGTTTATCTCTCCAGATCAGCGTGTTCCCGTGCGGTACACCCCCCGCCCCCTAGTAAAACACTCCCCTCACATAGTTAACCCTTTCAGTAAAAAAAAAGTTAACCCCTTCCTCCCCAGTGCCATTAGTACAGTGTCAGTGTTTTTTTTTTTTGCACTGATCACTGTATTGGTGTCACTGGGGATGTCAGTGACCCCAAGTCAGTTCCCCCCAGTGTCAGAATGTCCGCCGCAGTCCTGCCATAAGTCACTGATCGCCGCCATTATTAGTATAAAAAAAAATTTAAAATCCCAGTATCTTTCCCGCCATTTATACTGTAGACGCTATAACTTTCATGTAAACCAATTAATTTACACGTATTGGGTTTTTTTTTAGCAAAGACATGTCGCAGAATACATTTTGGCAAATATTTATGACTAAATTTGATTTTTAAATTTTTTTTTACTGGACATGTTTTATAGCAAAAAGTCCAAAACTTTTTTTTCTCAAAATTGTCAGCCTTTTTTTTTATAACGCAAAAAAAAAAACGCACAGGCGATCAAATACCACCAAAAGAAAGCTCAATTTGTGGGGAAAAAAGGTTTAAATTTCATTTATGTACCGTATTGCATGACCGCGCAATTGTCCGTTAAACTAGTGCAGCGCTGTATAGCAAAAAATGTTGTAAATTGCAGTATCTATACCATAGTTTGTAGACGCTATAACTTTCACACAAAGCAATCAATATACACTTATTGGGATTTTTTTTACCAAAAACATGGAGCAGAATACATTTTGGCCTAAATTTTTAACCAACTTTGAGTTTACTATATATTTTTTATAGCTAAAAGTAAAAAATATTGTTTTTCTTCAAAATTTTTGGTCTTTTTTTGTGTATAGCGTGAAAAATAAAAAGCGCACAGGCAAACAAATACCACCGAAAGAAAGCTCTATTTGTGTGAAAAAAAGGACGTAAATTTAAATTGGGTGCAGCATTGCATGACCGCGCAATTATCAGTTGAATTAGTGCAGCGCCGAGTAGCAAAAAGAGGCCTGGTCATTAACGGGGGTAAATCCTCTGGAGCTCAAGTGGTTAACTGTCTGTAAAGGTGGCATTCTGAACACCACAATAAGGGGCGCTTTTACTATTCAACCCCAATGACTTGGTTTTAGTGAGGGTTCCCCAAGGCTTGAAAATTGTATTAGGGGGTTCTCTGGGGTAGAGAAGTCGAGGAAAGCTGCCCTAGGCATAAATGGGCAGTTCACCTTTGTACAGGAGGCACAGGCCCACTGCACGGGGCGACTTTTACTTTTCTCAGAGTTTGGTCTTTAAAGGTTAGTCTGTGGAAGATACCATAAAAGACTACGATTTTATTATGGCAGCACTCTGCAGTATCTGATTGGCCCAAAATGTTTACTTGGCCTGCTTTGTACTTTGTTACCCCTAGAGCCTGAAATATGTTAGTTTTTCAGTTCATTGCAGTTTTCAATTGTCCGAAAATTTTAACTCAGTCTACTTTGTACTTTGTTACCTCTAGTGCCTGAAATATGTTAGTTTGTCAGCTCATTGCAGTATCCTATTGGCCCAAAATGTTTACTTGGCCTGCTTTGTATTTTGTTACCCCTAGAGCCTGAAATATGTTAGTTTGTCAGCTCATTGCAGTTTTCAATTGTCAGAAAATTTTAACTCGGTCTACTTTGTACTTTGTCGCCCCCAGTGCCTGAAATATGTTAGTTTGTCAGCTCATTGCAGTTTTCGATTGTCACAAAATTTTAACTCAGTCTGCTTTGTACTTTGTTACCCCCAGTGCCTGAAATATGTTAGTTTGTCAGCTCATTGCAGTATATGATTGGCACAAAATGTTTACTCGGTCTGCTTTGTACTTTGTTACCCCCAGTGCCTGAAATATGTTAGTTTGTCAGCTCATTGCAGTATATGATTGGCACAAAATGTTTACTCGGTCTGCTTTGTACTTTGATAGGCTAGGTTCACATCTGTGTGGGTGGTGCCGCTGCGGATGCGCACGAAAATCTGTGCAGCCGCCCCACCCACACAGAGAAATGCGGACCCGCGGACGGGTGCCATTAGTTCTAATGGGACGCCGCCAGCACTGGAAAACGCAACCGTACTGGGAACCGAGGGTCCTGTGTGGGCTGTGTTTTTGGAAGAAGTGCAGGGACTTCTGTGTGTCACGGGACACAGGAGTCCATTCAAATGAATGGGCTCTCATGCCTGCACAAAACGCGGCCCGCATGGCTGCATAGATGTGAACCGGGGCTTACCTATAGAGCCTGAAATATGTTAGTTTGTCAGCTCATTGCAGTATCTGATTGGCACAAAATGTTTACTTGGTCTGCTTTGTACTTTGTCACCCCTAGAGCCTGAAATATGTTAGTTTGTCAGCTCATTGCAGTTTTCGATTGTCACAAAATTTTAACTCGGTCTGCTTTGTACTTTGTTACTCCTAGTGCCTGAAATACTCGGCTCAAAAAATTAAAGGAACACTTAAAAAAAAAAACTCATCAGAGCTCAATGGGGAAAACGCTCCTGCTGGATATCTATACTGATATGGATGGGCAGGGGCGGACTGACAACTCATGGGGCCCCCGGGCAATAGGGGATCATGGGGCCCCTGTGTCCTTGCCCAAACTCAAAAAAGCCTATGAAAAAGGTACCAGGGGCATCTCATGGGGCCCCCTACTGACCCCGGGCCCTCGGGTAGTGCCCGAGTTTCCAAATGGTCAGTCCGCCCTTGTGGATGGGTAATGTCTTCTCCTGCAGACTGCCTAAATACCTTTAACTCCTACTGTCAGTTTAGCTGTGTGTTGCAGTTTCTGATTGGCACAAAATTTGTGTCCCTTCCCTCCAATCACCTGTCAGAGCTTTCCTCACTGAGCTCTGCAGAGTGTAACGACAGCTCTCTGCCCCCTTTTTTCTAAACTCTCAGACAAGCTTATAAATTCAGCACTTTGAACAGATGTAGAGAAGAGAAGACTGCAGATAAACCAGTACAGCGTATGGATTTGTTTCATCCTCTGTGTAATCTCGTGAGGCCAGTCCCTTCACTGGGTATATTGAAGGGTTTACAACCACTTTAGGTGTAAGCCGTAGCTTTCTGATCTGCCTGTTATAGTAGAGGTGAACTTGTCTCACATCAGTTACTCCTCCATCTTGTACACAGGATGTCATCCACCCTCTCGGGGTAATGAGTAGCCATTAGCCTACAAGAAACAGCCAGCTGTAATGGACTTGAAAATCCATTTCATTGCTTAATACCAGAGCGGGGAAATGAAGGAGGAAATGAAGGAGGACACTTGAATGTAAAAGGAAACACTTAGCAAAATTCTGTTTATAGAGATGGACCCCCCCCCGACAAATACACTGCAATGCTGGTAAGCCGTTCTTGTGATTCACAGACTCTTGTGGCTTTATAGCCAGCAGTAATATAGAGCACAATTATATACTTCTCTGGTACCCCTTTCCTCTTCCTCTCCTGCAGACTGCCTGAATACCTGGAACTCCTGATGTCAGTTTGTTGCAGTATCTGATTGGCACAAAATGTTTACAAAATGTTGGTCTGCTTTGTACTTTGTTACCCCTAGTGCCTGAAATATGTTAGTTTACCAACTCATTGTAGTATCTGATTGGCACAAAATGTTTACTCGGTCTGCTTTGTACTTTGTTACCCCTAATGCCTGAAATATGTTAGTTTGCCAGCTCATTGCAGATTTCGATTGTCACAAGATGTTTACTCAGCCTGCTTTGTATTTTGTTACCCCCAGTGCCTGAAATATGTTAGTCTGCCAGCTCATTGCAGTATCTGATTGGCACAAGATGTTTACTTGGTCTGCTTTGTACTTTGTTACCCCCAGTGCCTGAAATATGTTAGTTTGTCAGCTCATTGCAGTTTTGGATTGTCACAAAATGTTTACTCGGCCTGCTTTGTACTTTGTTAGGGCTCGTTCACACTTGGCTGTTTTACCAACGCTTGCCAAACACCCCTATAGCATTTGGCAAGCGTTGATCCGGCATTTGCGGAGCGTTTTTTAAAGCTCGTCAAACGCTCAGCAAATGCTGCATGCGCGGTTTAGCGGCGGTTGCTAGGCGTTTGCCGAGCATTAAAAACGCCCCACAAACGCCTATAATGCAGTTTGAATGGTGTTACCGATCCGCAAAAGCCCCGCGTTGCAACCGCACTGCAAACGCCGGCCAGGCGTTTGCAGAGCAGCACCATAGACTTCAACTCCTGACTCGACCAGAGGCGTCCGTTTTGCCGCGACGCAAACGCTCCCATTAGAACAGCACCATGTACTGTAATGTGCAGAATTGGCAGAGGCATTTGGGAAGCGGTAAAAACGCTTCCCAAATGCCTCTCTGCCGCCTGCACACAACGCTAGTGTGAACGTAGCCTTACTTCTAGTGCATGAAATACACGGCTCAAAAAAATTAAAGAAACACTTTAAAAAAACACATCAGATCTTAATGGGGAAAAATCTCCTGCTGGATATCTATACTGATATGGATGGGTAATGTCTTCTCCTGCAGACTTCCTAAAAACCCATAACTCCGAATGTCAGTTTAGCTGCGTAGTGAAGTATCTGATTGGAACAAATTTTTACTCGGTCTGCTTTGTATTTTGTTACCCCCAGTGCCTGAAATACACGGCTCAAAAAAAATGTAAGGAACACTTTAAAAAAAAACACAGATCAGATCTCAATGGGGAAAAATCTCCAGCTAGGTATCTATACTGATATGGATGGGTAATGTGTTAGGAATGTAAGGACGTCCCATTGTTTGATGTAAATGAAAATGATCGACCTACAGAGGACTGAATTCAGAGACACCCCGAAAATCAAAATGAAAAAATGATGCAGCAGGCGAGTCCATTTGGAGCAACTCACATTGGTACTCAGTAGTTTGTAATGAGATGATGGATGATGTCCTGGGGTATTTCCTCCCAGATCTGGACCAGGGCATCACTGAGCTCCTGGACAGTCTGAGGTGCAACCTGGCGGTGTCAGATAGACCGAAACATGATATCCCAGAGGTGTTCTATTGGATTTAGGTCAGGCGAGCGTGGGGGCCATTCAATGGTATCAATTCCTTCATCCTCCAGGAACTGCCTCCATACTCTTACCACATGAGGCCGGGCATTGTCATGCACCAGGAGGAACCCAGGACCCACTGCACCAGCGTAGGGTCTGACAATGGGTCCAAGGATTTCATCCCGATACCTAATGGCAGTCAGGGTGCCATTGTCTGGCCTGTAGAGGTCTGTGTGTCCCTCCATGGATATGCCTCCCCAGACCATCACTGACCCACCACCAAAACGGTCATGCTGAATGATGTTACAGGCAGAATAACGTTCTCCACGGCTTCTCCAGACCCTTTCACGTCTGTCCCGTGCTCAGGGTGAACCTGCTCTCATCTGTGAAAAGCACAGGGTGCCAGTGGTGGACCTGCCAATTCTGGGGTTCAATGGCAAATGCCAATCGCGCTCTATGGTGCCGGGCAGTGAGCACAGGGCCCACTAGAGGACGTCGGGCCCTCAGGCCACCCTCATGAAGTCTGTTTCTGATTGTTTGGTCAGAGACATTCACACCAGTGGCCTGCTGGAGGTCATTTTGTAGGGCTCTGGCAGTGCTCATCCTGTTCCTCCTTGCACAAAGAAGCAGATACTGGTCCTGCTGATGGGTTAAGAACCTTCTACGGCCCTGTCCAGCTCTCCTAGAGTAACTGCCTGCCTCCTGGAATCTCCTCCATGCTCTTGAGACTGTGCTGGGAGACACAGCAAACCTGGCAATGGCACGTATTGATGTGCCATCCTGGAGGAGTTGGACTGCCTGTGCAACCTCTGTAGGGTCCAGATATGGCCTCATGCAACCAGTAGTGACACTGACCCTAGCCAAATGCAAAACTAGTGAAAAACAGTCCGAAAAGATGAGTATAGAAAAAAATGTCAGTGGCCTTCACCTGCAAAACCATTCCTGTTTTGGGGGTTGTCTCATTTTTGCCCATCCAGTGCACATGTTAATTTCATTAACACCAAAGCAGCTGAAACTGATTAACAACCCCCTCTGCTACTTAACTGACCAGATCAATATCTCAGGAGTTTAATAGACTTGACACTATATTATGATTAAAACATATTCCTTTCATTTTTTTTGAGCAGTGTGTGTTCATTTGGCAGCACTCTGCAGTATCTGATTGGCACAAAATGTGTACTCGGCCTGCTTTGTGCTGCAGATCACTGTAGGGAGATAATAAAGATCAAAGGCGGTTATACAACAAGTGGAGCTGGCATCAGATATATTATCTATGGTACATGCTACTGTAAGTAATATGTAAGTGTAAGGCTGCCCACTGATCAATAGGACTGATCGACAGAAGTCGTTTTTAAGATCCAGTTCTGTTGTGGCCACACATGCATCAACATTCGTCAAATTCCGATCCACCTATGGCCTGCTTAAAGTGGAGGTCCAGTCAAATAATAAAAAATAAAAGTCAGCAGCTACAAAAACTGTAGTTTTTGCTGACTTTTAAAAAATGGACACTCACCTATCCCTCGATCCGGCAGTGTCCTCACGCCAGCCGGCTTCACCAGCCGTCCTGTGTCCCCGTTACCGGCATCTTCAGTGTGGGCAACAGCTTGCGGCTTCACAGCCGGGTGCCCACTGAGCATGTGCGAGAAGCAATGCGCTTTCTCCCGTCACGTGTCACGTGTCCCAGAAGACCTGTCACGTGTCCCAGAAGACTACGGGGAGAGAGGGGGAGGACAACTTCTGCTTCCGATCGCTTAGGTGATCACAGCGGAAGTGGGTACCTATCAAATTCGGGTACGCCCCCGCTCCCCAAAGGTGCCAATCCTTAACCCCCTTAGCAGGAGACAAAGCCTTAAAGTGGAACTTCCCTTTTTGGGTGGAGCTCCACTTTAACACTTCCAGGCATTTATTACCTGTCATAAATATCACAGTACACCCCCTGACAATGCTTCATCTACAGTGCCCTATCTTTCTTCAGGCGTCATCCAGTCAGCATCTATTTCCTCTACTGAGATTGTAGCTTTGAAATGATACAATCCTATAAATCCTGGTGCCTGTGTTGTTCTTGGCTGTGTTCACAAATGTCTGACACAGACCAGTCCCTCAATAATAATAATAAAGCAGAAAATATATATGCTGCGCCTCCCTGCGATCACATGATACGTGCGGCAAAACTCATCATCGAATAAACAATAACCTCATGATAAACAATACACCACATTTCTCTTAAAACAGAGACCACATAACATAAAATTTTATTTTATTATTTACAGTCATGGCCGAAATTGTTGGCACCCTTGATATTTCTCCAGGAAATCATGTATTTCTCACGAAACGTATTGCATTAACACATGTTTTGCTATACACATGTTTATTCCCTTTGTGTGTATTGGGACAAAACAAAAAAAGGGAGGAAAGAAAGCAAATTCGACATAATGTCACACAAACCTCCAAAAATGGGCTGGACAAAAGTATTGGCACCCTTTCACAACTGCGGATAAATAAGAATGTTACAAGCATGTGATGCTCCTGTAAACTCACCTGGGGCAAGTAACAGGTGTGGGCAATATAGAAATCACACCTGAAAGCAGATAAAAAGGAGAGACGTTCACTTAACCTTTTCATTGTGTGTCTGTCTGTGCCACACTAAGCATGGACAACAGAAAGAGGAGACGAGAACTGTCTGAGGACCTGAGAACCAAAATTGTGGCAAAATATCAACAATCTCAAGGTTACAAGTCCATCTCCAGAGAACTAGATTTGCCTTTGTCCACAGTGCGCAACATTATCAAGAAGTTTGCAACCCATGGCACTGTAGCTAATCTCCCTGGTCGTGGACGGATGAGGAAAATTGATGAAAGATTGCAACGCAGAATAGTCCGGATGGTGGATAAGCAGCCCCAAACATGTTCCAAAGACATTCAAGCTGTCCTGCAGGCTCAGGGAGCATCAGTGTCAGCGCGAACTATCCGTCGACATTTAAATGAAATGAAACGCTATGGCAGGAGACCCAGGAGGACCCCACTGCTGACACAGAGACATAAAAAAGCAAGACTACAGTTTGCCAAAATGTACTTGAGTAAGCCAAAAGCCTTCTGGGAAAACGTCTTGTGGACAGATGAGACCAAGATAGAGCTTTTCGGTAAAGCACATCATTCTACTGTTTACCGAAAACGGAATGAGGCCTACAAAGAACAAAACACAGTACCTACGGTAAAATATGGTGGAGGTTCAATGATGTTTTGGGGTTGTTTTGCTGCCTCTGGCACTGGGTGCCTTGACTGTGTGCAAGGCATCATGAAATCTGAGGATTACCAAAGGATTTTGGGTCGCACTGTAGGGCCCAGTGTCAGAAAGCTGGGTTTGCGTCCAAGATCCTGGGTCTTCCAGCAGGACAATGACCCCAAACATACGTCAAAAAGCACTCAGAAATGGATGGCAAAGAAGCGCTGGAGAGTTCTGAAGTGGCCAGCAATGAGCCCAGATCTAAATCCCATTGAACACCTGTGGAGAGATCTTAAAATTGCTGTTGGGAAAAGGTGTCCTTCCAATAAGAGAGACCTGGAGCTGTTTGCAAAGGAAGAGTGGTCCAAAATTCCGGGTGAGAGGTGTCAGAAGCTTATTGATGGTTATAGGAAGCGACTGATTTCAGTTATGTTTTCCAAAGGGTGTGCAACCAAATATTAAGTTAAGGGTGCCAATACTTTTGTCCAGCCCATTTTTGGGGTTTTGTGTGACATTATGTCATATTTGCTTTTCTGCCTCTGTTTTATATTTGTTCCAATACATACAAAGGGAATAAACATGTGTATAGCAAAACATGTGTTAATGCAATACCTTTTTTGTGTGAAATACTTGATTTTCAGGAAAAATATCAAGGGTGCCAACAATTTCGGCCATGACTGTATTTCAGGTACTTATATAGCGCCGTCAATTTACGCAGCGCTTTACATATATATAGTACATTCACATCAGTCCCTAACCCTCAAGGGGCGTACAATCTAAGGTCCCTAACTCACATTCATACATACACATACTAGGGACAATTTAGACAGGAGCCAATTCACCTACCAGCATGTCTTTGGAGTGTAGAAGGAAACTGGAGTACCCGGAGGAAACCCACACAGGCACAGGGAGAACATGCAAACTCCAGGCAGGTGGTGCCGTGGCTGAGATTCGAACCAACAACCCTGGTACTGCCAAGCGGAAGTGTTAACCATTTAGCCACTGTGCTGCCCAAAATGTCCACAGTCCGTAAATTGTGCTAAATGTATGTCTTCCTTCATCAGTTGTGCCACTTTATTCTCTTCCATGGTAAACGTGCACCACTCCCACTTTTTGACCTATCCTCTTACAGGTCAAAATTGCTTGTTTCCCTTTAATGGGGGTCCTTCCATCATCCCCTCTCCTCCTTCTAGATTCCACTCAAATGTAGTTCTCCATTCAAAGGTCGCTCACTGATAAACTAATTTCGGGTGACTGGCCCTTTAAAAATGCGCTCCCCGTCCTACGGTACATTCACATAGATAGAAATTATATCCACATAGTTACATAGTTAGTCTGGCTGAAAAAAGACAAAAGTCCATCCAGTTCAACCATTAAAAAAAAAAAGTTATAAATCCTACACCCACAGTTAATCCAGAGAAAGGCAAAAACACCCAGCAAAGCATGATCCAATTTGCTCCTGCTGGGGAAAACATTCCTTCCTGATCCCCCGAGAGGAAATCAGATATTCCCTGGATCAACGTTCCCTAGAAATGTTATATCCAGTTATATTCTGTGTATCTAGAAAAGAATCCAGGACTTTTTTAAAGCAATCCACTGAGATGGCCAGAACCAACTCTTGAGGGAGTCTATTCCTCATTTTCACAGCTCTCACTGTGAAGAAACCTTTCTGTGTTTGGAGATTACATTTCTTTTCCTGCAGACGTAAAGAGTGCCACATAGTGTAGTATGTAGGGTAAAATCAGTTTATTATAAAATAAAAATGCACTCAAATACGGTATGTAGATAATTCACAGGCGTTAGTATGTATGTACAGCGGGGCAGTGGCTCCCATGTCGCTTCCAATCCCGGCTCTCCCAGCACCCTGGATCCAGTCCAGACCAATCCCTGCTGCAGACTTTCACCTTGTAACTTGCTACAATGTACAGCCTGATCACTGGAGGAGAGGGACTGAGGAAACGCCTTCTCCTGCTTGCAGCAGACTGATGGCATCAACCCAGCTTAGGCAAGGTCTTCTTACTGGAGCTCAAACACTGCTTTCTGAATACAATTTTTTGTAATGATACTATTGCTGCATATTGTTATGCTGTATATGTCAGATATGTATTCATACAGATTTGTAAAGTTAATAAAAGAGCCAGTTTAATGATTTGAATCATCTCATTGTCTACAGCTTAGCAGTAACAGACCATGCATGAGCTCAGGGCAATCTTAATAGCATCATGGGCCGCTGGGCAAAGTAATGCACTGGGGCCCCTACCAACGTGACTCAGTTTACACGCCTACTTTCAAGTATAAAGTATAAATAGTTGATAGAATTAAACATATATTAGTACTTTCAATAAAATTGATTTTAAACAATAAGAAAACATGCCATAAATCAAAGACTAATTAACACAAAAGGCAGAGTATGGGGGAGGGAGGCAGAAGGGCACAGTACTGGGGGAGCATGGGGGTGGGGCATAATAATGAGATTGGGAGGACACAGTACAGGTTCTGGGATGCTGCTCAGGCCATCCTGGGACAGCTTAGTAAAAAGCGTGACTGTCCCGGCAAATCCGGGACAGTTGGCAAGCATGATGTAATGCAAGATTATCATGGGCCCCTTTGCACCTGGGACCCCTGAGCAGTGCCCATGCATTAAGACAGCCCCGTGTGAGCTATGGAGTCCAGTAGAAGAAGGAGTCTGGTCCTGGCACTGCTTGACAGCATATTGATGTTTCCAAAGAGCAATGGCATTTTGGAAAAAAAATGTGTATAAATGAATATCCTATTGATCTGTCATTGCCAGCAGATTATTCCAAAAGCAATTTGCATACTGGAGTGTGGATTTATTTTTTTTTTTTTTGCAGAATGAAGTCACTGACGATAAGATGGAGGTTGGGGAGATAAGAACCTTATTATTGATTTTCGTATTGCTCCCTGTCTAATATAACAGCACCTTAGATTGTCATAGGGGTGTGTTAGAACCTGAGTCATTGGCAAGTTTAGCCACGTGTATGGGAATCTTTAGCTTTCTGTTCTTGGATTGGTATCAAGTGGTCATGTTATTTCCAGCAGAAGGTGCAAGTAAGGACTTGTTATACTTGTGGTGGTGGGGAGGGGGGGTGGGGGTGGTAAAAACAAGTGTTTGATGTTGTATTACCCCACAACGTCCCCATTAGGGCCTGTTAACACCAGAACACTGTGAACGCACAGAACATGCATTTCCCACATGTGAACGCGCCACCCTTGCGAGATATGCTCGGGAGCCAATTACTTGTTACTCTGTTCAAAACACGAAGAGTTGCGGTGCGTTGCTGAGCTTCAAATATGAAGCTTAATGCGGAATTTGGATGGAGTTGAAGCATCTGAATTCCTTCCATTCAAGTCTATGGTAAACCATAAACACATTTACAGTGCATTTGCGCCACTTTAGACCTTGTTCAGAACAGCAAAAAAAAACGTTGGGGATCTGGGGTGTGTTTTTAATGTGCCATTAAATTCAGCAAAAAAGATGTCCTGAACGCCACACACCAGCACCCCTGACCAGGGCTGCTGGTAAAAACCATGGGGCCCCATACAGTCAACCAGAGAGGGCCCCACCAAAATAAAGCACAGGTTACTATGCTTCAGTTATGAATGAACAAAGTCTGATCAGTGCCATCACCTATTGTGTTCATTCAGGAAAGAAAGGGGCTGGTAAATATGACATGTTTATCCTACCCTTCCCCCACTCTAAATCATGAAGGACCCTATTGTGTGCTTGCAGCTGTCAGTGGGAAGGAGAAGGAAGCCGGCATCACTGCAGGGGTGGGGGTACACAGGGGGTCCTGGACAGCAGGGGGAAAAATATGGTGCACAGGGAAGGTGATGGGTGCACTGGAGGCCAATTATTGGAACTGATCCCCCGTATAGCTCTCTCTGCAGCAGCTGAAAGCAAGCAGGAGGGAGAGGAGCAGAAGCCCCACCCCACCATGCCAATCACCCTCCCTACTCACATCCAATTCACTCAGCTCCCTGGGCCCCCTGCTGTCCTGGGCCCCATACAGGAGGGCTGGTGGTACCCCCGTATCCACAGCCCTGCCCCTGACAATAGCCACAGCCCAGCTCCATCCAGGTCACACTACTAACGCATTTCGCTCTGCCTATGGAGCTTAATCATTCAGGGCAACTGCATGACTAAGCTCTGTGGGGGCGAGGCTAAACACGTCAGGGGGCATGGCCTGGCTGAGGCTGCATTTATTACATGGAGCTGGACTCTCCCTAGCCAGCACCTCAGTGTGAGCCACTGGATCGCGATGAAGGAGCATGGAGCAGCACCTCTAGAGAAGCAGGTTTAATGCGCATAGGGCGATTGGGGGACATTTTACCTCTCTAACACATGTTAAATGAGCGGTAAACTCAATGAACAACTTGCATTATACTCGTTTGTTACGCATCACTATTTTGAGCTAGTGTGAACAACGACTTAATGACACCCAAAACGCATTTCGCAATTGCAGATCATTTGTGGCCACCAAACTGCATGGTACTGCACAGGGGTGGACTGACAACTCATGGTGCCCCCGGGCAATAGGGGATCATGGGGCCCCTGTGTCCTTGCCCAAACTCAAAAAAGCCTATGAAAAAGGTACCAGGGGCATCTCATGGGGCCCCCTACTGACCCTGGGCCCTCGGGCAGTGTCCGAGTTTCTAAATGGTCAGTCCACCCCTGGTACTGCAGTACCATGCGACTTGGTGTGGTGCAATCTGCAAAAAGTAGTGCTTGCATGGAATGGGCTGTCAAAACTGAAACGGGCAGGACTGCACTGGAACACGTGTGTTCCAGTGTGAACCGGCCCTTAAGCTGCAAAGGCAGTGTGCTGCAGCTGAAATGCTTTGTGTTGTAGTTGGGGCAAAAATTATACGCCCCTCATGTTCAGTGGGCAGTACCACCACTGAATATGACCTGTTCACGTGGATGGGGCTGTGCTGCAACTGATCACATGTACTTTCCCAAGAAATTTAAAAAAAAACTCTCTAGCAATACACACCAAACTGAGCATGTGCAGCTTGCCCTCAAGGCTCTGTTCTATCAGCAGATGGATTGGGGACAGTAGAAAAAGGGGAGGATCAGAGAAAACAGGATCAAACATTCTTTTTGCACAATGCTGATGCTTAACCTGTTAGGTTCCACAGTGAGTATAACAAGCACGCTTTATTGCATATACAGACTGATTTTACTGTGGTTTTAGTAAGTCACAAACAGGAGCGGACTGACCATTTGGAAACTCGGGCACTGCCCGCGGGCCCGGGGTCAGTAGGGGACCCCATGAGATGCCCCTGGTACTTTTTTCATAGCTACATTAATTTTTTTTGCGACCCCATGATCCCCTATTGCCCGGGGGCCCCATGAGTTGTCAGTCCGCCCCTGGTCACAAATATGTAACCATGCACAGAAGCTAGCCCGCAGGCTACCAGATGGGTTAAGCAAGTGTATTATGTAGCGCCTCCCCCGAAGAAGCCGCTTGGTAATCTTGGGTCCTCTGTTCAAAAGAACAACCTCAGCCCCTCTGGCACACCTGGCTGAATAAAATCAGTGCGAGCACAAGTAACAACACAAGTGTAAAATGCCTTTCGCCTGGCTGTAGGGTATTGCCAATAAATAAACACACACCCGTTTAGTGGTAAACACGCTTAATCTATTGATACGGATTAGCATAAATGGAACAGAATTGGACGCACAACAGGCAAGTTAGTGCACAGTCTGCTAAACAAGGTGAAAACTATACCCAAGTAATAGAAGGAACACAAATATATACGTATATAGCTCTATATATGAAGAAAAAATCAACCGAATGCCGGAGCTCCTGCGCTGGACAGTGGACTGCACAATGTCAGTATCCCCCCCTGTGTACGGAGGGAATGCTGCCCTCAACGGACCAGGGAAATCCAGATATATGAAAAGACAAATAGAGGGCGAACGGGCCTAGTGCATTACCTTTAAAAAAGGAATTTATTGATAAAAAGCAAAATACTCACAAGAAAAATCAAATCAAATGGAGAGCTTGTCACAAGAAATTCAGCGTGGTCCAATCACCCTGAAGGTGGTCTGGTGGGGGACTGTAGACCTCTAGGTAGCTGATGGCTGACACGTTTCGAGGCTGTGCCTCTTCCTCAAAGCCCGGGGCTAGCTCTATATACCTCTGTTTCCTCTTGTACCAAATTGTATTGTATCTGTAATGTCTACCTTCATTTTGTAAAGTGCTGTATAAATCGCTATATAAATCTTATACAATAATAATAATATCACTAACCAGAATCAATACTTAAATTAGTGAGTCAGCAACAAACAATTAATACAATGCAGCTGCGCTTTCTATAGAACCATATGTCCAATCATATCTGACCTATCAATAAATCCGAATCTTATGCTAACTTATCCAGCCGCGTGCTGGCATAACGGGGGGGGGGGGGGTGTGGGTAGGACTGCAAAGCCATCGCTGGAGTATGCATCAAACTTTTGACTGCACGACAAAAGGCTATAAACTGACAAAAAGTGATGTAGATGGATGCAAATGGATGTAAACGGATGAAAATGAATGTAAACGGATGAAAAGTGGATGAAAACGGATGTAAACAGATGAAAAATGGATGTAAACAGATGAAAATGGATGTAAACGGATGCAAATGGATGTAAACGGAAAGAAAATGGATGAAAATGGATGTAAACGGATGAAACACGGATGTAAACTGATGGAAAAATAGATGAAAAATGCATGTAAACTGATGTAATCTGATGAAAAACTGATGTGAACTGATCCGTTTTTTTTTGGAAAAAAACATGATTGAAAAATAGGGTTGTAAATGGATGCGAACATTATGGATGATAACAGATGATCATCCGTTTACATCCGCTAGTCCAGTGGTCGGCAAGCCGCGGCTTGCGAGCCACATGCGGCTCTTTACCCACTCTAATGCGGCTCTTCTGTGTGCCGGGCGCCTGCTCCCCTCCCTCCTCTCGGTCGGCCGCTCCCCTGCCTCCTCTCGGTTGGCAGCCCCAAAAGTCCGCGCGGACCTTTTAATCCGGCCCGCGGATGTGGCTGTCAGGATGTGTGTAGGCGGGGCAGCGTGCCGAACGTGAGGGGAGGGGAGCTAGGCTCCTCTCACAGTCCGCCCTGAAGACCCGAACGGCGCGGGAAGACAGCGAGAGGAACGCAAAAGGTAAGTGAATTGACACGGGGGACTTGGCTTACTAGAAGGGGGGGGGGGAATAGTACTGTGGGGGATGAAATACTATATGAGGGATGAAATACTATATGGGGGATGAAATACTATATGGGGGATGAATTACTATATGGGGGATGAATTACTATATGGGGGATGAATTACTATATGAGGGATGAATTACTATATGAGGGATGAAATACTTTATGAGGGATGAAATACTATATGAGGGATGAAATACTATATGAGGGATGAATTACTATATGAGGGATGAAATACTTTATGAGGGATGAAATACTATATGAGGGATGAAATACTATATGGGGGGATGAAATACTATATGAGGGATGAAATACTATATGGGGGGATGAAATACTATATGAGGGATGAAATACTATATGGGGGGATGAAATACTATATGAGGGATGAAATACTATATGGGGGGATGAAATACTATATGAGGGATGAAATACTATATGAGGGATGAATTACTATATGAGGGATGAATTACTATATGAGGGATGAAATACTATATGAGGGATGAATTACTATATGGGGGATGAATTACTATATGGGGGGATGAAATACTATATGAGGGATGAAATACTATATGGGGGGATGAAATACTATATGAGGGATGAAATACTATATGAGGGATGAATTACTATATGAGGGATGAATTACTATATGAGGGATGAATTACTATATGGGGGGATGAAATACTATATGAGGGATGAAATACTATATGGGGGGATGAAATACTATATGAGGGATGAAATACTATATGGGGGGATGAAATACTATATGGGGGGATGAAATACTATATGGGGGGATGAAATACTATATGAGGGATGAAATACTATATGAGGGATGAATTACTATATGAGGGATGAAATACTATATGAGGGATGAATTACTATATGGGGGGATGAAATACTATATGAGGGATGAAATACTATATGGGGGGATGAAATACTATATGAGGGATGAAATACTATATGGGGGGATGAAATACTATATGAGGGATGAAATACTATATGGGGGGATGAAATACTATATGAGGGATGAAATACTATATGAGGGATGAAATACTATATGAGGGATGAATTACTATATGAGGGATGAAATACTATATGAGGGATGAATTACTATATGGGGGGATGAAATACTATATGAGGGATGAAATACTATATGGGGGGATGAAATACTATATGAGGGATGAAATACTATATGGGGGGATGAAATACTATATGAGGGATGAAATACTATATGGGGGGATGAAATACGATATGAGGGATGAAATACTATATGAGGGATGAATTACTATATGAGGGATGAAATACTATATGGGGGGATGAAATACTATATGGGGGGATGAAATACTATATGAGGGATGAAATACTATATGAGGGATGAATTACTATATGGGGGATGAAATACTATATGAGGGATGAAATACTATACGGGGGATGAAATACTATACGGGGGATGAAATACTATACGAGGGATGAAATACTATACGGGGGATGAATTGCTATGGGGGATGAATTACTATATGGGGGATGAATTACTATGGGGGATGAATTACTATATGGGGGATGAATTACTATGGGGGATGAATTACTATATGGGGGATGAATTACTATATGGAGGATGAATTACTATATGGGGGATGAATTACTATGGGGGATGAATTACTATGGGGGATGAATTACGATGGGGGATGAATTACTATATGGAGGATGAATTACTATGGGGGATGAATTACACTATGGGGGATGAATTACTATATGGGGGATGAATTACTATGGGGGATGAATTACTATATGGGAGATGTATTTTCAGTTTTAAAAATGTGGCTCTCAAAATAAATTTCAATCATGGTTTTGGCGAGATTTGGTTCAGTTGAAAAAAAAGGTTGCCCACCACTGCGCTAGTCCATAGAAATACATGGGTGTCCGTTTTTCATCCGTAAACAGACAGATGAAGACCAGACATACCATGAGATGCCCCTGGTACCTTTTTCATAGGCTTTTTTGAGCTTGGGAAAGGACCCAGGGGCCCCATGATCCCCTATTGCCCGGGGGCCCCATGAGTTGTCAGGCTGCCCCTGGTTCATATACAGTATGAGTGAACATATGGCTCTGTAGAAAGCGCAGTTGCATTGTATTCATTTTATATTTACACTACCGGTCTTTTTTAGCAACTGCAACTCTTAACCACTTTCCCTCCAGAGGATTTACCCCCCTTTCTGACCAGGCCATTTTTGCGTTAATTTAATTGCGCGGTCATGCAATGCTGCACCCAAATGAAATTTATGTCCTTTTTTTCCCCACAAATAGAGCTTTCTTTTGGGGGTATTTGATCGCCTGTGCGTTTTTAATTTTTCGTGCTATAAAAGAGACTGACAATTTTGAGAAAAAAGCAATATTTTTAACTTTTTGCTATTGAATATGTCCAGTAAAAAAATTTTAAAAATCAAATTTCGTCCTAAATTTAGGACAAAATGTATTCTGCTACATGTCTTTGCTAAAATAAAAAAAAATCCAAATATGTGTAAATTAATTGGTTTACATAAAGCTTACAAATGGCTGTATAGATACTGGAATTTTTTTTTTCACTAGTAAGGGCGGCGATCAGCGACTTATAGCTGGACTGCAGCTGGCATTCTGACACTGGGGGGAACTGACTTGGTATCACTGACATCCCCAGTACTAATGACACTGGGAAGGAAGGGGTTAACATGTGGGGCAATCAAAGGGTTAACTGTGTGCTGTTTTGCTTTAAGCCATGTGTTTTAAACTGTAAGCACACTGTATTGTTTACATACAGTTCTCTGCCCCCCCCCCCCCCCCATTGGTAATGCTCGGCGAGTAATTACCAGCAGGGACCCGATGATTGACAACCGAGGCCGCAAAAGGCAAAATAAGGTATATATACGTGATGTTGCGCACCCCTGCCGCCCTGTAGCAGTAAATATATCTGCTATAAGGTGGCGTTAATCGAAGGGATATCAGATCTAGTTGACACAGACACCTATTAATAATTACAGCAACAAACAATACAACTGAACCTTGAACGCATTAAGAATGATAGCAGCTCTCTACTGGTTTTGAGTGCATTCATTAGAATGGACAAGGGTATGGTACCACTTTACTGTAACTAGAAACCGGGCTAGGGGTTTGGGGCGGGTACGCTTAGGGGCAACCTTTAGTCCTAAGTCTTCGCTGGCTAACTGTTGAAGCTCGTTCAGTACTTAGCATCAAACAATGTAACACTTTAAGGTTGTAGAACTAAAAAGAATGGGCACTGGCCTGAATGAACTGAACTGCGGCAATGTCAAATCAGGTTTTAACTAAAATGGCTAATAACAAGTGAGATCAGACCCAGTTAATGCAAAGGTATTGCTCTTGAGTGAACTCTAAACTGATACCCCAGATGCAGATATCCGTAATTGTTTCTAAATGGGGTACCCCCTGATGGTAGTGTCTCAAGTGCTTAGCGCCTTAACATTAGCATTGGCCAGCTTGTGATGGGGCCCTTTTGTCGGTGGTGCACAGGAGTCTGTCTCTTTAAGAGTATGTGGTGTATAGCTGCAGGTTTGCTAAGTAATGAGCAGTCTATGTGGAACTGAGTGTAGCAAGGGGGTAAAAATTGTATCTCATCTCACTACTCCTGGCAGGCGATAGGTCTGGTTCCACACACTTGGCAGTTAGCAGTCCCAATGTCAGGTCCCGGAAGCCCAATCTCCCAACGCATGATCGCACACTTGCAGTTTCTGACAGCATCAGTAGCAGGTTGGTCCTCCCTCTGTAAAAGTCAGTCAGACTCCAGTAGCAAGTAGTGACTACCCCTTTATATGATGCTGCTGTAGCAAGTCCTGCAGCAGGTTCTCTCATCACGGCATCCCCATGCAAAAGACCTAAAGTGTGTCCCTTTATCCCGGGAAAGCAGCTCCTGTCTCTCCTGTGTGGGGGGGGGGGGTGAGATGCGGTTTGGCAGCATCCAGGTGTTGCAAAGTGTCCCCAACACCCATAGCATTTACCCTCCCCGCAAAACCCTACCCTGGAACATAAGATGCAAATATAAACCCAACCACAGGGTGGTATATTACAGTAATTTCTAATGTAATTTGTATATTTTTAAAGCTGAAGTTTAGATTTTTTTTTTTTTTTGCATAGTTGCATTGGTCTAGCTTGAAATGGCATCCAAATGAAAGGCAGTACCAAGTGAGCATACTTATTACTATGAAGAAGGGCAGCAGCTCAGCGCAGGATCACTGTAGTAGCAACAACTATTACAGTGATTGTTGCCAAAGGCGTAACTAGAACCGTCAGAGCCTCAGTGCAAGAAACCATGAAGGGCCCCTGACCCCACGGCTTTCCCTCTGAGGCAGAGCCCTTCCCACTGGACCCTTTACTTCCCTCACAGGGCCCTTTATTACAGTAGCAGAACACCAGGGCCCAGACGCAAGTGCAACCTTTGCAACCCTGGCAATTCTGCCAGTAGTGTCCTCAGGACTGTGAATAAGTAGAGCAGTGGATGGTGTCAAAAAGCGTCACTCACAACACTAGCCTAATAACACCTAAACAAAGCCTTAAACAGTGCTCTCCAAGCTGAAGCTGAATTGAGCCCTTTGCTTGCCTTTATCCAGCTCTTGCTGGGAGTAATTCTCCCTCCGATACCAATATTGAGGTACTATTGCTTCCACTGACATCAACATAATTCCTGCCACTGGCACCAAAGGTGGGGCGCTATTCCTCCCACTGATACCAACATTAGCACACTATTCCTTCCACTGATACTAATGTTGGAGCACTATTCCTTCCACTGACACCAATGATGGGGCACTATTCCTTCCACTGACACCAATGATGGGGCACTATTCCTCCCACTGATACTAATGATGGGGCACTATTCCTTCCACTGATACTAATGATGGGACACTATTCCTCCCACTGACACCAATGATGGGGCACTATTCCTTCCACTGATACTAATGTTGGAGCACTATTCCTTCCACTGACACCAATGATGGGGCACTATTCCTTCCACTGATACTAATGATGGGGCACTATTCCTCCCACTGACACCAATGATGGGGCACTATTCCTCCCACTGACACCAATGATGGGGCACTATTCCTCCCACTGATACTAATGATGGGACACTATTCCTCCCACTGATACCAACATTAGCGCACTATTCCTCCCACTGGCACCAATGATGGAGCACTATTCCTCCCACTGATACAAACATTAGGGCACTATTCTTTCCACTGATATCAATGAAGGGGCATTAATCCTCCCACTGACACCAATGATGGGACACTATTCCTCCCACTGACACCATTGATGGGACACTATTCCTCCCACTGATACCATGAAGGGGCATTAATCCTCCCACTGACACCAATGATGGGACACTATTCCTCCCACTGACACCATTGATGGGACACTATTCCTCTCACTGACACCATTGATGGGACACTATTCCTCCCACTGATACCATGAAGGGGCACTATTATTCCTACTGATACTAATGATGGGGCACTATTCCTCCCACTGACACCAACAATAGGGCACTTATTTCTTCCACTGACACCAAAGACAGGGCACTATTCCTCCCACTGACCCCAATGATGGAGCATTATTCCTTCCACTGATACCAACAATTCCTGGCATTTATACCACCAATGGGATTCCTCCGACTGAATGCAGTGAAGGGGTACTATTCCTCCCACTGACACCAGCAATAGGGCACTTATTTCTTCCACTGACACCAAAGACAGGGCACTATTCCTCCCACTGACCCCAATGATGGAGCATTATTCCTTCCACTGATACCAACAATTCCTGGCATTTATACCACCTTTGGGATTCCTCCGACTGAATGCAGTGATGGGGTACTATTCCTCCCACTGACACCATTTATAAATGATATAGAGTCTGGAATTAAAAATCCCATTTCAGTCTTTGCAGATGACACCAAGCTGTGCCGTGGAATAACGTCCTTACAGGATGTCTCCAATTTACAAGCCGACCTCAATGCTCTGTGTAATTGCGCAACTATGTGGCAAATGAGGTTTAATGTTGATAAATGTAAGGTTCTGCACTTGGGGGCTAAGAATATGCATGCATCATACATACTAGGGGGGGTACAACTGGGGGAATCAATGGTGGAGAAGGATCTGGGGGTTCTAGTAGATCACAAGCTTAATAATGGCATGCAATGCCAAGCTGCGGGTTCTAAAGTGAGCAAAATCCTCTCTTGTATTAAAAGAGGTATAGACTCCAGAGAGAGATATCGTATTACCCCGGTACAAATCATTAGTAACACCTCATCTGGAATATGCAGTTCAGTTTTGGGCACCAATTCACAAAAAGAACATTGGGGAACTGGAGAAAGTACAGAGAAGGGCAACCAAACTGATAAGAGGCATGGAGGAGCTCAGCTATGAGGAAAGATTAGAGGAACTGAATGTATTCTCTCTTGAGAAGAGGAGATTAAGGGGGATATGATCACCATGTATAATACATAAGGGGGGATATGATCTCCATGTATAATACATAAGGGGGGATATGATCACCATGTATAATACATAAGGGGGGATATGATCTCCATGTATAATACATAAGGGGGATATGATCACCATGTATAATACATAAGGGGGGTATGATCTCCATGTATAATACATAAGGGGGGATATGATCACCATGTATAATACATAAGGGGGGATATGATCACCATGTATAATACATAAGGGGGGATATGATCTCCATGTATAATACATAAGGGGGGATATGATCTCCATGTATAATACATAAGGGGGGATATGATCTCCATGTATAATACATAAGGGGGGATATGATCTCCATGTATAATACATAAGGGGGGATATGATCTCCATGTATAATACATAAGGGGGGATATGATCACCATGTATAATACATAAGGGGGATATGATCTCCATGTATAATACATAAGGGGGGATATGATCTCCATGTATAATACATAATGGGGGGATATGATCTCCATGTATAATACATAAGGGGGGATATGATCTCCATGTATAATACATAAGGGGAATATGATCTCCATGTATAATACATAAGGGGGGATATGATCTCCATGTATAATACATAAGGGGGGATATGATCTCCATGTATAATACATAAGGGGGGATATGATCTCCATGTATAATGCATAAGGGGGGATATGATCTCCATGTATAATACATAAGGGGGATATGATCTCCATGTATAATACATAAGGGGGATATGATCTCCATGTATAATACATAAGGGGGGATATGATCTCCATGTATAATACATAAGGGGGGATATGATCAACATGTATAATACATAAGGGGGGATATGATCTCCATGTATAATACATAAGGGGGGATATGATCACCATGTATAATACATAAGGGGGGATATTATCTCCATGTATAATACATAAGGGGGGATATGATCTCCATGTATAATACATAAGGGGGGATATGATCACCATGTATAATACATAAGGGGGGATATGATCTCCATGTATAATACATAAGGGGGGATATGATCTCCATGTATAATACATAAGGGGGGATATGATCACCATGTATAATACATAAGGGGGGATGTGATCTCCATGTATAATACATAAGGGGGGGATATGATCTCCATGTATAAATATATCAGTGGTTCATATAGTGAGCTCGGTGTAGAGCTATTCACCCTGAGGTCATCACAGAGGACAAGGGGGCACTCTTTACGTCTGGAGGAAAAGAAATGTAATCTCCAAACACAGAAAGGTTTCTTCACAATGAGAGCTGTGAAAATGTGGAATAGACTCTCTCAAGAGTTGGTTCTGGCCAGCTCAGTGGATTGCTTTAAAGAAGTCCTGGATTGTTTCTTAGATATACAGAATATAACTGGATATAACATTTATAGGTAAAGTTGATCCAGGGAATATCTGATTTCCTCTCGGGGGATCAGGAAGGAATTTTTTCCCCTGCAGGAGCAAATTGGATCATGCTTTGCTGGGTTATTTGCCTTTCTCTGGATCAACTTTTTTCTTTATGGTTGAACTGGATGGACTTTTGTCTTTTTTTCAGCCAGACTATGTAACTATTTAACCAACAGTGTGGCACTATTCCTCCTATTGACACCAGTGATAAGGCACCATTCCTTCAACTGATTTCAGTGGTGGGGCACTATTCTTCCTCCTACTGACCACAGGCTCTATGTAATTTTTTCTGCTCTCACTGACCATCAAGCCTGGAGGCATTTTCTGCTCTCAGTGGCCACAGTCCAGCCCCCCTAAAGTCTGAAGGACAGTAGTATAGAAAGTTTCAAGATCCCTGTCATAAAACACTACGCTAACACCTTGTTCTTGACGTTCACTTTGTCCTGTGTTGGGACCATCCATAATGAAGTCTCATACCTTTGCACCTAAAGCTAGAGGCACTTGAGAATACGGTGTCACTGACCTATCTGTTGCCTGCTGACGTAAGTACATTGCATGGTGAGATGTTGGGGTGCACACCTATGGGCTTAAACCCAGTACAAGAGCTTCCAGGTTGTGTAATCTTCTACCCTCTACATATCTCTGCTTTCCATAGAAGGATCAGTGATGAAGTGAACGTGAGTAACTCTAATCTTCTTCACAATCAGCAACCAACATATCTAGAATGCACATAATCAATGGGTGCAGATTGGAATCTTTGCCTGCTGGAATCACTGGTTTTGGACAAGGTGTCCTCAAAATACCAGCAACCAACGTTTCCTGGTCTTTTGTACTCGATGGAAAATGGAAGCCCTGAGGAGGTAGGTTGTGTTTTTGCATATATTTCCATTTGAAATATTCCAGCCCTGGATAGACCATGATTTCCAATTCCCAGACAATGGTACCGATGTCACGTTGCACCAGTCAGAAGTCACTAAGTTCCCAAGATAAGATTTTTATTGCCCATGTAAGGCAAGATGCCAGCCATGTCCTGATAAAGATATCATATCGGGGGTGATGATCTCTAGTCATAGGGTTAACCCCTTCAGCTCTCACACCCATACACCCAACATTTTAATGTCTGCCATGGATCTATTTATTCGGCAATAACCTTATCCTTACTTAACGCGGAACTTCACCTGAAAAGGGAAGTTCTACTCATCCTCCTCTCTCATCACTGGGAACTTTTTTCTTCTCATCCCTCTAACTGCTACATCTGTTGGACTACTTGTTATTTTGAAAAACAACAGACTTACTAGCCAGATCACCAGGTGAAAATAAAGGAAAGAAAGCCTAAAAAAGAAAATTAATGCAACCATTACATCTATGAATAGGTAAGTTGCAATATATTAAATATTTGCTTTTGGCTTTAATACCACTTTAATCGCTTAAGGACCTTCCTATAGCAGATGTACTGCTATGGGGCGGCACCTGTGCACAGCATTATATATATATATATATATATATATATATACACACACGTGATTTTGCATTTCCGGGTAGGGGACGCGCACAAACCGCGTACAGCCGCGGATGTCAATCACTGGGTCCCAGCCGGTAATTTCCAGCTGGCTCTCGATGATTACCGAGCATCTTAGACAGGGAGGAAGCAGGGGCGGACTGACCATTCGAGCACTCGGGCACTGCCCATGGGCCCGGGTTCAGTAGGGGGCCCCATGAAATGCCCCTGGTACCTATTTTATAGGCTTTTTTGAGTGTGGGCAAGGACACAGGGGCCCCATTATCTCCTATTGCCCGGGGGCCCCATGAGTTGTCAGTCCGCCCCTGGGACGAAGATTGTTTTGTTTGCAAACAATCTTCCTCCCTGTGAGCTTGAGCACACTGCTGAGGATGGCTGTGCACAGTTCAGCCATCCCGAACAGTGTGCTTACAGTGAAGAACAGCCCCCGCCCCCTAGTAAAACACTCCCAGCACACAGTTAACCCTTTGATCGCCCCTTCCTGTCCAGTGCAATTAGTACAGTATAAGTGCTTTTTTATAGCACTGATCACTGTATTGGTGTCATTGGGGTGTCAGTGACACCAAGTTAGTTCCCCCCCAGTGTCACAGTGTCTGCCACACTCCCGCTAAAAGTCGCTGATTGCCATCATTACTAGTAGCAAACAAAAAAAATCCCATTATCTATACCGCCATTTCTAAATGCTACAACTTTCACGTAAACCAATTAATTTACACGTATTGGGATTTTTTTTTAGCAAAGACATGGAGCAGAATACATTTTGGCCTAAATTGATGACGAATTTTATTTTTTAAATTTTTTTACTGGACATATTTAAAAGCAAAAAGTCCAAAATATTGTTTTTTTCTCAAAATTGTCGGTCTTTTTTTGTTTATAGCACAAAAAATTAAAAACGCACAGGCGATGAAATACCATCAAAAGAAAGCGCAATTCGTGGGGAAAAAAGGACGTAAATTCATTTGGGTGCAGTGTTGCATCTCCGCGCAATTGTCAGTGTAAAGTAATGCAGCGCCGTAATGCAAAAAATGGCCCGGTCAGGAAAGGGGGGGAAATCCTCTGGAGGGCAAGTGGTTAAGGATGGTCTAAATGGGAATAGTAATGGAGTCTCTATAAGTTTTACAAATCAGGGCGCCTGGCCTCCATCAGCAAGTGTATACTTATGTCTTTCCTCTGGAGATAGATATATATAGATATATATGTAGATATATATATATATACACAGTGTGTATGTATATATATATATATATACACACACACACAGTGTGTATATATATACACACATTTTTATATATATATATATATATATATATATATATATATATTGTATATATATGTATATATATATATGTACACATACACACACACAGTATATATATAATTACATAGAGATATAGCTGGTCCTCCAGAATGCAAACGGTGTCACGTGCCACATTTTTTCATCCATGACCTCTGAACATGGGAGAGTCTCCTCGTATTTGTGTTAATCATTGACATACCATCTCAGTAAACAAAGTCATCTAATGAGTCTCCTGGTGAAGAATAATGACCTTATTGGTTTACTGCTTATGTATAGTAAGAGTCTAGGTGACACTGTGCCCCGATCCAGGTGGTGGCTCACAATACTATATATAGGATGTCATTAGAGTGAATAGATGTGCTGAGTATGAACTAAAATAGACTATAATGCAGCTTCTAATCTGGCCCTGTTCTGAAGATATTGATGTCAACCAAACATACTGTATCTTTCCGCAAACTGATTGGGAAGATCTCCATTCATTAGAAGCACCTGAGAAGTCTCCAGATTGCAAAAATAAAATGATCACCCCTGGCACTCCAAGAGCCATTGCACTCTTATTGCAGGGAATGCCTGTCTTTCTGCTTCAAGTTCTGTGGAAATATTCTGGAAACAGTGAGACAATTAACCACTTCCTGACCGTCCTATAGTAGAATACTGCTACAGGGCGGCACAGGTGTGCAAAATCATGTATATATATATATATATATATATATATATTTGCATTTCTGGGTATGGGGCGTGAACCTACTCATGCCGCCATTCACGGCCATGGCTGTCAATCACCAGGTCCAAGCCGGTGATTGCTGAGGATCTCCAATGGGGGGAGGAGGACTATAAGTAAACAATACAGTTCTCCTCCCTGTTGGCTCGTGGACACTGCTTTGGATGGCTGTGCACAGGCGACATTGTTTTTTAATGTTTTATTTATACTAGTAATGGCAGCGATCAGCAACTTATAGCGGGACTGTGGTGGACATTCTGACACTGGGGGGAACTGACTTGGTTTCCCTGACATCCCCAGTGACACCAATACAGTGATCAGTGCTAAAAAAAAGCACTGACACTGTACTAATGGCACTGGGCAGGAAGGGGTTAACATGAGGGCCGATCAAAGGGTTAACTGTGTGCTGTCTGTGTTTTACTATGGGGCCGTGTGTTTGTGCATTACTATAATTAAACTGCTTTGGATGGCTGTGCTGTGCACAGCCATCCAAAGCAGTGTGCACGAGTTGACAGGGAGGAGAACTGTTTTGTTTACAAACAGTTCTCCTCCCATTGGAGATGCTCAGTTATCCCCCGGTGCCAGTGAGTAATCAAAGGCAAAATCACGTATATATATGTGATTTTGCGCACCCGTGCCGCCCTTGTAGCAGTATATCTGCTATCGGGCGGTCAGGAAGCAGTTCATTTTCTACTAGTTATTTATTTGTATATATCTCTTTCTAAGTATGTTTCCTTTTCTCCTTTATTTTTCTATATGGGATGCCCTGTTCTTGGGCTCAGGAGACATTTTTGTTCCCCAGCCAGTAAGGACATGGCTGTTTCGTTGCGAGGGGGGGGGGGTTTGGATGTAACGCCCGCTAGGTTTAGCCAGGTAGGTTTGTTAATGAAATGATAGTGCTGCGCTGAAAGAAATAATATTTAAGTATAAATATATTCCTGTGACAAAATATATATATAACTTAAAAACTGTGACCAATAAGTCAAAATGACAACCTATGCATGAATAATAAACCCAATATAGTGACTAAAGTGCTAAGTGCATAAAAAATAACTAAATCTGCATAATTCATATGGTGGTTAAATATGTGAAATAAGTAATAAATCAAAAATCAGTCCACATATACAGTAATATTAGAAGTTGATAAACATAAGGACGGTCCAATCGAAGTCACTTCAAACTTGGCTGTAGTGCAATCTTCAGTGCAATCCACCGGCACCACCACAATGCACTCACCAGAAACTAGAGCGAATGAAGCATAATCGTATATAGTTGCCAAGAGCAAAACAAGACCTCTCTTGGTGTTTCTTTAATTGGGAATACAGTCCATCAACCAGGATAGGAATGCAGACCCTGCCTGGGAGATAACTCACCACACGGAGCCTGAATGATTTATATATAGTGTAGTATCTATTGGTAAAATCCAAGAAAAACACATCAACATGGAATGTATATAAAACAGCCGACACTTACTAAGATGGCCACCGATCCAAACATGGACCCAGTGGCGTGATGTCAGCACGTTAAGATAGGTTTGTTGTTTTTCTTTTTTTAGATAGAGGCTGAGTAGCAGCCTGGGATGAGTCAGCCTGGGAGTGAGGCAGGAGTTCACTTCAGGACAGACTGGGAGGTTCTACAGGTCAGGGCTTCTGACAACTTTCTGGAACAAGGGTGGAGGAGGGGGGGGGGAGGCACAGATCAGCATGTTTGAGGGACCTTGGCCAATCCCTTGGCAGAAGGCTGGAGATGGTGACCCGGACAACCCTCAAATATCACAGAACCTGTGGAGAAGTGTGCAGAGTCGGATAGAAGATGGACTGAGAGGAAGGCTGGAGTGTTGAGCCTGGGAGTGGGCCCCAGGGAGGGGAGCCTACCTACAGGCAGGATGCTGGACAGGAGGATCTCTACTGCCTCAACATCTCTCCTAACAGCCTGTTAGCCAGGAAGGAGCCACCTCAGCGTAAGGCCTGAAGGCCGCTACTAATCCACCATGCTAGCAGGTAAGGACAGTGTGAGTACTCCTACACCCCCTGGGCCAGATAAGGGGAAAGGCGGTCAGATGCAACACCCAACTAGTCCTCATCCAGGACTGCTTAACTGCAAGCTTCTGGGACCTCTTGCTCGGGGATACCCTCAGTACAGCTGGTTGAGAAGAGGGTTCATCTGGGGTCTGAGGAGGTACACCAGAAAGGGACTGTAGCATTCCTTAACAGAGATTGCTAAGAAATTTGTCCTTGATTTTCACAGTTCCTTAGGCATTCCATATACCCCTAGACCCTATCCAAGTTGTTAACCCTTTAATAAGAACAACTAAAAACCAGCTCAAGGACTGTTTACTGACTCTCAAGGTACAAGTGTGGGAAATGTGTGTTGCCTGGATGTACAGAGCACAGGGGGACCCAAAACAAACTCAACGTCCCCCTACACAAATACTGCTTCTTTTGGCCACAAATCATTGGTCAACTATAAAGTTTTATTTCTGATAAATATGTTGGATAAAAGGTTATGTGGGCCTTTAAAGACCATTTTAAAGATCATTTATTGTCATTCTTTTTTATATCACTTACAAAAGTTATTGCATTTTACAATGGCTTTAGTAGTTTCAGATAGAACAGGGCATGTACTTTGCTGCCTTCTACTGGTGAAGAATGGGTGGTGCATTCAAACAGTTTCTGGTGCTTTGTGGTATTAATAGCTCTTATGTACAGGTTACCCGTTATGAGCATTCTTCTATCACCAAACCATTTTGTTTTGAATGTTAATCACTTATCTATTGGGCAATTTTTTAATTTTTCAAATACATTTTAAAATCTTAAAATGAAACCCCACAAATATGATATCTTTTCTGAAAGCAGAGACATTGCAGAATAAAATAGTGGCAATTGCATTTTTATGTTGTACAATTTTTGTGCAGCTGTTTATCAAACAAATACTTTAAGGAAAACAAAAAATCAACATTTTTTTGTGCAAATAAACATATTACCCATTTTTTGTAAAATATAAATGATGAGTTTTTCTAAACGCAGAGACATCGTAGAATAAAATAGCGGCAGTCACATTTTTTGTTGCACAATTGTTTTGCAGCTGTTTATCAAACAAATATTTTCAGGGAAAAAAAAAATTAACGTTTTTGCACAAACAAACATATTACCCATTTTTTGTAAGATATAATTGATGAGGTTTTCTGAAAGCAGAGACATCGTAGAATAAAATAGTGGCAGTTGCATTTTTTATGTTGCACAATTTTTGTACAGCTGTTTATCAAATATTTTCAGTAAAAAAAAAATCAACGTTTTTGCGCAAACAAACATATTACCCATTTTTTGGAAAATATGAATGATGAGGTTGTACTGAGTAAATAGATACCTAACATGTCAAACCTGAAAACTGCGCATACCTGTGAAATGACAAAAATATGATGGGACCCAAATTTCTCCATACATGACATCTTAAATGAATTTACAGGTTATCAGTTTACAGGTAACCAAGAATAACAGCCCTAGAATTTTTGCTTTCGTGCTGATACTCGCAAATAGCGCGCAATTTGTTTACGACCTATGCTGTACGTTTGCATTGGAGTGTTTTATTCTATTACAAGGGGATACAAGCCCCCTAAGTGATAGCATTGGACAGTTGACAGGTCCTCCATATGGAGACATCAGTGCCCTCCACTGCTGCTAATCAAGCACAGATCAAGCTTGATTAGCTGCTGCCCAGTAGCTGTTGCATAGCTCTCTTTTATATATATGTTGGTTGCTTGGCTGTCATATTCAGCCTGTGGCTTAAATGGCGCCTGTTGGTAAACCCTGTTTAGTAGTGTCCTTCAAAGCTTGAAGTGATTGTAGCCATATTAGTGCATTCACGACAGAAGCACTTGAGTACTTGGACCTTGAAGAAGGGGACATACCCCGAAAGCTTGTCCTGAAAATTGTATGTTAGTGCAAATAAATAAAGTATCATGAACAGTACTCAATTGTTTCTGTCCTTTAAAACTGAAATTTAATCTGCTTATATATTGCCTTCCCTGGTTCCTCCTCATCAACATACTAATTATTTCTTTACCTTTTTGTTTTCATTACTTAACTTCATTTAGACCCAGTGATCTCATTAGTGGGTCCTTGTGCTTCCCTATGAAATCCAAGCAGATCATGACTGGAGGGGAGGAACCGGCAGAATGTTTCCTGAAAACATCACAGCACCCTTCCTCAGTACACCTCTCAAGAAGCCTCAGTCCTGATAAAAGCAGTGGGCTCTCTCTTGGCAAAAGTTATGCAAATTTCAAAATGCCTGGCACTAGGATCCTTGGTTCAAATCCCAACCACGGCACGACTTGCATTGAGTTTGCATTTTCTCCCTGTGTCTTTATGGCTTTCCTCCGTGTTCCCTGGGTTTCCTCCCATACTTCAATGACAAGCTGGTAAGTTATTTGGCTCCAGTCTAAATTTGCCCCAGTATGTGTGTGCAGTGGCGTCCCTAGGTGGGTGGGGGGGGGTTGCGCTCCACACCGGGTGACACCTATTGCACGGGGTGACACCGGACGCTCTCCACAAGCTTCATGAAAAGGAAAGTTTTAAAGCAAGCCGATGATCTCCGCAAGATGGATCAGATCTGCAGATTGAGCAAAATGGATCGGAGTCCGATCCATTATGCTCCCCAATCTGCAGATCCGATCCATCTTGTGGAGTTCGTCGGCTTGCAGCATATATAGGGGGTTAACTGATCTAAGTAAGGATGTGCAAGATCTGGGACTTGTCTGTAACCAGGAAATGCGGCTGTGACAGCAGAAACCTCCTCCATCTGACATCACTTCATGTGCAGACCGGACCGGTGTTGAAAGATCAGTTAACCACGTATAGGTTGCAAGCCGATGATCCCCGCAAGATGGATCGGATCTGCGGATTGGGGAGCATAATGGATCAGACTCCGATCCATTTTGCTCAATCCGCAGATCCCATCTATCCTGCGGAGATCGTCAGAGGGGTGACACCAAGTGTTACCGCACCGGGTGACACCAACCCTAGGGACGCCCCTATGTGTATGTATGAAGTGAGTTAGAGATTTAGGTTGTAAGCTCTTGAGGGTTAGGGACTCATGTGAATGTTCAATATATATAGCGATGCGTAAATTGTCGGCGCTATATAGGTTCCTGTGTTCTGTATACACGGAATAGGGAGCCATCTATTGTGTTGAGTAGGGAGCCATCTATTGGGTGTTCACTGCAACTGAGCCTGTTTTTATTATTCCTTTCAACAAGCATAGGGAGTGTCTTGTTAATAGAGATTTTCCATCTGCCACTGCAAAGCCATTTTAGTTTCTAGAAGAACACCAGTGAAGGTCTCCACTCTCCCTTTCATACACATATGCCTGTTAGTTCATTCTCTGTGTTTGTTAAAGTAAGAAATATATCCAGATTGCATTTATGTATTAAGGCTTTATCCACACTAGCATTTTTGTAAGCTCATAGAAGCTGCCTGTCAGGAACCATCGCGACGCATGGGTCTACACATGCGTAGGTGTCTGCCGAGACGTATAGGTGGCAGGGCACTAGGAACCAGGCGCACCTGTCATCTGGACAGTACTAGGCAGGCACTGGGACCCAGGCTACGCCTGTCAGGTGCAGGGCGGGCTATTTAAACTAGCTCTGCACAGACACTTGTTGCCGAATGGTCTTTGTATCCTGTTACCTGTGTGTGAGTACTTCTGATCTGGATTGTTTTCACCTTGTTGCCTTCTCCCGTCCTGACCCCTTGGCTTGCCTGACTCTGCTCCTGGATGTTCCCATTTAGATCTGACCTCCTGGTATTGACCCTGTGTGTGACCCGAATATTCTTTGCCTACTATTTTGTACCTTACCGATCCGCTAGTTACCGACACGGCCTGCAGGACTCTGATTTAGCTCATCCATCCGCCCCGCAGGGATCACTAGACTCCCTTACATCAGACTCCTAGCTCTCTGGAGCCCCTGTCAGACTCCTCTACCCCTGTTGGAGATGCCTGGTAGTTGCGACCTGGTACCGGAGCGCTCCAAGTCCATCCCCACCATCAGGGGCCCTGGTGAACAAGTGCTCCAGTGCTTAGACTCCGCACTCTGGGGAGGCTCTACCGGGGGACTGATAGAGGTGCTGTCAGGCGGTCCGTTACACTGTCATCAGCATTTTGTTTCTGCTTCCAGAAGCTAAATAGTGTCATCCTAAGTGTCCATGCATGCTACTTTAGGCTATTAGCTTTTTTTAGCTTCAGCGTCTAGAAGCAGAAAAAAAATAGTTTTGAAGGGTTTTTTGGAGTGTTTTTCCAGCAGAAAAAACACTAAATGCTCCTAAACGCTGCTAAAAAAACAGTTTTTTTCTAGAATTTTTTCCCCTTTTCCTCTACATCAGGGTTGTCAAACTCCATTTCATTGAGAGCTGCATCAGCATTATGGTTACCCTTAATGGACTGGTTGTATCTGTAGGACTATATAAATGTATTTATTCTTTATCATATCAAATAATTGCAAAATAATTGCCTCTGCATGCGATTATTACTGGTTTTATTAATAACTTAAGTAATAACTAGCTCTGATTGCACATCACAATGCACACCCCTTGCATTGTGCTGCTGCTAGGAAGTAGCTGGGAGCAAAGATGGGAAGCAGAAAGTGCAGGGTGCAGAGGAGTACCAGAGGGGGGCTAGAGCCAGCTGTTGGATCCTGCTGAATACTGAGACCCGAGGAGGCAGAGGCAAGGGGGTCCTGTGGCTGCACAGAGAAACTCAGGATCTGTAGAATGAGTTATATCCTCCTCTCTGCTGCCAATTGCTGAGAAGGGAATGGGCAGAGAAGAGCCTCTCCACCACTGCACAGAGAAGGTCAGAATCTGGCGGAGGAGTTCTGTCTTCCTCTCTGTTGCCAAATGCTCAGACAAGGTGCGGGCAGAGACGAGGGGGGTGCCACAGCTGCTAAAGGGGTGTGAGGGCCACATAAAATGGCCTGGTGAGTTAAATTTGACCTGCAGGTCTTATGTTTGACACATGTGCTTGCATGTACTGTAAAATTGCTAATAAAAAACAAACACTCCTAAATGCTGAGACCACGGGAGGCGGAGACAAGGGGGTGCTGCGGCTGCACAGAGAAGCTCAGGATCTGTACTGCAGAATGAGTTCTATCCTCCTCTCTGCTGCCAACTGCTGAGAAGGGGATGGGCAGAGAAGAGCCTCTCCGCCACTGAACAGAGAAATGCAGAATCTGACGGAGGAGTTCTGTCCTCCTCTCTGTTGCCAAATGCTCAGGCAAGATGCGAGCAGAGACGAGGGGGTGCCGCAGCTGCAGGAGAGGTGTGAGGGCTACATAAAATGGCCTGATGGGCGAAATTTGACCCGCGGTCTTGTGTTTGACACATGTGCTCAACATGTACTTTAAAAATGGTAATAAAACACAAACACTCCTAAATGCTCCTGAACACTACTAAAGCACTTCAAAAAAAAGCTATTACCAGCGTTTTTTCCCATGTTTTTGAACTTAAAAAAAAGCTAGTGTGCATGGAGCATTAATGTGATTTGTAGATAGCTGTTCGCAAGAAATATGTTCATTGTATGCATTTGTGAGAGACATGCATACAAGCATATTTTAACTACAGTTTAAGAGATTGTATTGCAGTTTTATAAAACTACATTCAGTTTTGGAATCAAACACATCGCTGCTTCTGTCAATTTTGTTAGCTAGCTGTCAGCTAAGCGTTAGTAGGACAGCGCATCCTGTAATAAATAAATAAAATAAATAACTAGAACCACTGTCACCCAGAGCAGGGGAGAACGTTAGAGCCACGTTTACCTTGCGGCAATAGACTAGTCCCAAAGACAGTACATTTGTGCTGTAATCTATACAGCATGTAGAATTTAGCACATGCGTACAGTCCAGATTCAGGACCTCAGATGCAGATTTTTTTTCTTTTACGGATCTGAAAGCAATAGGTTTACTGATTTGCATGGGCTCCTAGGACACTATATATCTTGAGGCTGTGTGCACAAGGCCTAAGATACAGTAAAAGATTACATAGGATGGCATATAGACTTAGGCTGGCCATACATTATACAAGTTTCTTGAGAAATTTTGCTTTAGATTTACCAAAAACCATATAATATGAGGTCAAAACTAAACAACACTTTCAATTGTATCCAATAAGGCAGGCCCTTGCACTACATAGTTGAAGGTAAATCTAAAGGAAATTGGGCAGAAATTGGACAGAAAATTGTATAGTGTATGGACAACCTTAGGCTGACCATACATTATACAATTCTCTTGAGAAATTTTGCTTTAGATTTACCAAAAACCATATAATATGAGGTCAAAACTAAACAACACTTTCAGTTGTATCCAATTAGGCAGGCCCTTGCACTACATAGCTGAAGGTAAATCCAAAGGAAATTTGACAAAAATTGAACAGAAAATTGTATAATGTATGGCCAGCCTTAGGCTGATGTTAGGCTGGCCATACATTATATAATTTTCTTGAGAAATTGTGGTTTAGATTTACCGAAAACCATATAATATGAGGTCAAAACTAAACAACACTTTCAATTGTATCCAATAAGGCAGGCCCTTGCACTACATAGTTGAAGGTAAATCTAAAGGAAATTGGGATGAAATTGGACAGAAAATCGTATAGTGTATGGCCAGCCGTAAGCTGGCCATACATTATACAATTTTCTTGAGAATTTTGCTTTAGATATACAAAAAAACATAATATGAGGTCAAACCTAAACAACACTTTAACTTGTATCCAATAAGGCAGGCCCTTGCACTACATAGTTGAAGGTAAATCTAAAGGAAATTGGGCAGAAATTGGACAGAAAATTGTATAGTGTATGGCCAACCTTAGGCTGACCATACATTATACAATTCTCTTGAGAAATTTTGCTTTAGATTTACTAAAAACCATATAATATGAGGTCAAACCTAAAAAACACTTTCAGTTGTATCCAATTAGGCAGGCCCTTGCACTACATAGTTGAAGGTAAATCCAAAGGAAATTGGGCAGAAATTGGATAGAAAATTATAAGAAAATTGTATAGTGTATGGCCAGCCTTAAGCTGGCCATAAATTGTACAATTTTCTTGAGAATTTTGCTTTAAATATACAAAAAAAACATATAATATGAGGTCAAACCTAAACAACACTTTAACTTGTATCCAATTAGGCAGGCCCTTGCGCTACATAGTTGAAGGCAAATCCAAAGGAAATTGGGCAGAAATTGGACAGAAAAATGTATAGTGTATGGCCAGCCTTAGTGTCCACTAAGCGCAACCAGGCAGCCTACCTCTGCTGGAAGTCCAGCTCGTACAGAGTGACAAACATCTGATTGCCAGCAGCCTTGTCTCTTTTTTCTCATCTAGATTCAATTACGCGATGCTAATAAAAAGTCCTGGTTTCTGCCGCTGGAAAAGGTTTGCTCTGACGAACGATGAAAGAAACTTCTTTTTTTTTTTAAACAGAAGATAAATATGTAAACACCACAGAGAAGCAATATTAGCTCTAATATCTAGGCTCCGTGCTGTCTGGTATTCAAATGATGTCTGCCGAAATGAACCGACTCATGCATAATGCATGGTAGACTGTTTATTTTGGTGCAGTTTCATTACAAACTGGATCTCTGTAAGGTTTGATTCATTGATGCTAATGTGAAGTAGGCCTGGGTAAAGAAGTTATGAGTTTATAAGGCTTGCATCAGACAGAAAATCACTTTTTGCTATATAATACTGATATGTGTCCAAGAAGTCAACTTTAAGAGGATCTACAGTCCCCTACTCAAACATACAATAAAGACATTCCCGTTATCCGTAAAAATTGCTCATTTGACTTTGGAAATGGTTAATACTCTAATTGCAGTCCTTACTGGCCAAATCTTTTGCTTTCTGGCCCTTGTAGAAATGCTGATGGTGGCCATCTTTAATGTGGGTGTCTGAAGCCAGCGACAGTGAGTTGCGGGATCTAGTGCAGCTGGCTACCCAGCATGCACCTCCAGTTCTCACGCATGTGCAATGTGTCATTGCCCGGGAGCACATTGTGTCTGGAAACACTGTGATTAGATGATTAGGCTACCCGAAGCCTCCTGGAATCAGGGCGGACTGACCATTTGAGCACTTGGGCACTGCCCGAAGCCCCGGGGTCAGTAGGGGGCCCCATGCGATGCCCCCGGTACCTTTCATTGGCTTTTTCATAGGCTTTTTTGGATGTGGGCGAGGACACAGGGGCCCCATAATCCCCTATTGCCCTGGGGCCCCATGAGTTGTCAATCCGCCCCTGCCTGGGATAGATGGTGCCGATACCCCAGGAGTCTAGGGCGGGGGTCAGCATTCAGTAGATCATGATCTACCAGTAGATCTTGGATTGGTGACTGGTAGATCTCGGTCTGAGCTTGCTGACCCACCATCCCAGAGCACCAATCAGAGTGCAATACAAAGGAACTACTTGTAAAGTTGGAACTGTAGTAGGGAGCAAGAGCCGCATAGGTTGATGTCTCCTCTGTAGTGCCGGCTCCTACGCCCTGTCATGGTTAGTGGGTGTAGCACCAGCTAAGCTTGACCCATTGAAGTGAATTAGGCTGCTCTGCAATTGCCCATCAACCTTGTGCAGTACAGCAAACAAGGAGTTAAAGCAGGCAGCGATGTGTTCCTTTCTCACCACCTGCTTTAACCGCTTTAGACCCCGCAGAAGCATGCAGTTGCAGGGCACTTGCAGAGTGGCCCATTTACTTGAATGGGTCTTGGTTGACAGGCGGTAGCGCCCACCAAAAGCAAAAGGGGGTTTAATTCCTGCGGCATGTGTACACCTTTGGCTGCTGCCTCAGCAGCTAAAGGGGGTAGGGATTGGGGGGCAGTAAAACCATGATTCAACCGCAGGGTTTTTTCACCCCCCAACTTTACATTTGCACAAGCCCTTAGGGTGCTGTTGCCGATTACAACTAAGGGCTCATTCACAGGTACAGTAGGCACTGCTGCTCCTCTGCAAAGTAATCCCAATGAATTTGACAGGCGGTGAGGAAGTGTTATGTTGTCTATTCATCACCTGATTTAAACCCTCGATTGCTGTGCAGTACATGCGATTGCAACACGGAAGTATGGCAATTAGAGGTTTAAATCAGGTGTGAGGAAGCGTGCTCGGTGATCTTTGACTTCTCCCATGTTGTTCAGGTTGATCTCCACCTCTTAACTACCTCCTGTCCGGCCGTTTATATACATGGGCCGGTGGCAGTGCAGGGTCGGGTGGCCGTTTATAAACGGCATCCCCGCACCCTGCTTGTGCGCGCTCCCTGTGAGCGCGCAGCACCGCGATCTGGTGCCCACTGGCTAATCAGTGATCACATGCAGAGTAGTAAGCAAGATGTCACTTCCTGACATCATTGCTTACCACGTGTGAAATCTGTGAATGATCACAGAGGTCACATGGTACAAGGCTATTCACAACAGCCTTGTACCATGTGACAAGGTGTGACCAATCTCAGCTCATTCAGTAGTTCTCAATGGCTGCAAGAATGCAGCTAGAGAGGAGAAATGATTGCTTTTACATCCTTTATGGGTGTAAAAGCAATCGGTATAAAAAAAAATAAAAAATCTTCACCACCCCCCACAAGTAGTACAGTGTCACCATGGTGACACTGTACTGCTAGGGTGACAGTATGCAAAAAATAAATAAATAATAATATCAAAATTTTTTTAAAAAACATAAATAATAATATAAAAAAAATAAAATAAAAATGTAAAAACTTTTTTTTAAAAATTATAATTTTTAGTTATAAACTAATTTGGGTTATTTTATTTTTTTTACTAAAAATATAACAGAATAAATTTTGCCCAAGATTTATGATTAAATACTATTTATTCTCAAAATTGTATAAGAAAAACACTTTTTTTCAAAAATTTTTGACTTTTTAATTTACATAGCAAAAAAAATAAAAATCCCAGTGGTGAATAAATACCACCAAACTAAAGCTTTATCTGTCTCAAAGAAATGCTAAAAAATTCATATGGGTACAGTGTTGCATGACCGCGCAATTGTCATTCAAAGTGCGATAGCACTGAAAGCTGAAAATTGACCTGGAGAGGAAGGCGTAAAAGTGTCCGGACTGGAAGTGGTTAAGGTTGCCTACCCCTGGTCTAGGGGGTCGCCTAATGATGTAATCGCCTAGGCAGCCGGGACCGGGACCGTAAAAAGGTACTTGTACAAAAACTTGTAAAATATTTATTCATTTCAGGTACTTATATAGTGCCATCAATTTACGCAGCGCTTTCCATATATATATATATATTGTACATACACATCAGTCCCTAACCCTCAAGGAGCGTACAATCTAAGGTCCCTAACTCACATTCATACATACACATACTAGGGCCAATTTACACAGGATCCACTTAACCTACCAGCATGTCTTTGGAGTGTGGGAGGAAACCGGAGTATCCCCACGCAGGCACAGGGAGAACATGCAAACTCCAGGCAGGTGGTGCCATGGTTGGGATTTGAACCAATGACCCTCGTACTGCCAGGCGGAAGTGCTATTCATTTAGCCACGGTAATATTGATAATATCCATTTATTAATGTACTGTGGCAGGGCATTATGATCAACATAAATTGTTAATATGGGTGAATATCCGCTTTAAGCTGACCAGCTTAACCTCCCTGGCGGTATGATTATTTCAGATTTTTGGTGCTGAAAGCGGTACCATTTTTTTGCATGGAAATATGTATTTTTTTTATTGTAGGCTGTAATTTAGGAATAACTCACTGAAATCTGTCCGAACAAGAGTCTAGTAAACATCCCGGGTATGATAAAATTTGAAACACGAAATCATAAATTATAATTTAATAAATAATCATAAAAAATAATAATAATAATTCATTTAATTCAATATTATAATCAAACCAAAAACACTGAAATTTGAAATATAGCGCCAAGTTCGCACATCGCTGAGCAAAGTCGCAGAATCGTTTTCAGTGTCTGATGACAAATTTCCCCACGAATCATTATCACTCAATTCTGCAAGTGGTTCTGATTTACTATCGCTGTTCTCTAGCCGGTCTAAAACCACTTTTGACATAAAGGGGCGCTTTTTGGACGCCATGAACTTTTCTAAGGCAGAAAGAACAGTCAAAATGCAGGCAGGGCACAGGACAAAGCACTCGGGACAAAATGTATGTGAAATGGTTTGAAACAGCAATGTTTTACTATGTAATAATAATTTTTTAAAAAATGAAATTTTTTTTAAATTTCAAATTTGCCACCCTTCCGGCGCCCGTACGTGCCAACGTCACAGGGACCGCAACACAGAAGCCGGATGCCGGCATCGGCTGGAGGAGATGGCCGGGGACGCTGCAGGGGACACATCGGGGGAGCGAAGGACAAGGTAAGCGCTGCAGGGACTCCCTATGCAACGCTGCATGGTAAGCCCGAGTGTAGCTCGGGGTTACCGCTTGTGGTACTGAAACTCTACCCCGAGCTACACTCGGGAATACCACTAGGGAGGTTAAAGCGCATCTTCACCCATATCTACAACTTATGTTCCAAAAACAAACCTTCTACTGGTGTATGGTCTTTGAGAATTTGGTTCAGGATAAGCTGATTATCACTTGCGACAGAAACAATTGAGTAATGTCCGTGATACTTTTTAAATTTGCACCAACATAAAATTGTCAGGACAATATCAGGGTATGTCCCCTTCTTCAAAATCCAAGCAGTACTACTTCAGAAAGTTTTAGCAGAATGTTAAAAGAGACAATCTCTGAGGGGATGGGGGGGGGTGACAGAGGGGGTTGTAAAACTGTTGGATATTGAGTGAGGAATCCCATGTCTAAATTAGGGCCATTATTATTATTATAATACAGGATTTATATAGTGCCAACAGTTTGCTCAGCGCTTTATAATATAAAAGGAGACAATACAGCAACAATACAGTTCAATACAAGAGGGTTAGGAGGGTCCTGCTCCTTGGAACTTACAATCTAAGAGGGAGGGGCTGGTGGTACAAAAGGTAATAACTGTGGGGGATGAACTGATAGGAGAAATAGAAGATTTGGTTATAGCTGAAGGCAGGATAGGCTTCCCTGAAGAGATAGCCTAAAAGTGAGCAGAGTAGGCGACAGTTAGATTGGGGTAGAGCGTTCCAGAGGATGGGGGAGGCTCTGAAGAAGTCCTGGAGATGAGCATGGGAGGAGACAAGGGAGCTAGAGAGCGGGAGGTTGTGGGAGGAGCGCAGAGGACGATTTGAGTGATATTTGGAGACAAGATTGGTGATATAATTTGAGGCAAAGTTATAAATGGCTTTATATGTTATTGTTAATGTTTTGAATTTTATTCGTTGGGCAATGGGAAGCCAGTGGAGGGATTGTCGGAGAAGGATGACAGATATGAAATGGTTAGTAAGGTGGATGAGTCTGGCAGCAGCATTCATAATAGACTGAAGAGGGAATAGCCTGCGATGAGGTAGGCCAATGAGGAGGGAGTTACAATAGTCAAGGCGAGAGATAACAAGGGAATGAATAAGTTGCTTAGTGGTTTCAGTGGTTAAAAATGGGCGCAACTTGGTGATGTTGCGGAGGTGAAGTCTACAACATTTGGACACTGATTGGATTTGGGGCTGAAAGGACAGATGGGAGTCCGGGATTACACTTAGTACCCTGGCATGAGGGGAGGGACTAATTATTGTATTATTGATCTTGATGGAGAAGTCAGGGGAGGGGGTACAGGCTGGAGGGAATAGTATGAGCTCCATTTTAGATTTAGTTTGAGGAAGTGGAGTGACATCCATGCTGATATGTCACCTAGTAGGTTAGTAATGCGAGAGGAGACTGAAGGGGTGAGGTGAAGAGTAGAAAGATAGATTTGTGTGTCATCAGCATACAGATGGTACTTAAAGCCATGGGAGTTTATCAAGTGACCAAGGGAGGAGGTGTGGATGGAGAAGAGAAGGGGTCCAAGGACAGAACCTTGAGGGACCCCTACAGAAAGAGGAAGTGGAGTGGAGGAGACAGTGTTATAGGTAATGCTGAAGGAGTCCTGTGATAGGTAGGAGAACCAGGAGAAAGCAGAGTCTCAGAGGCCAAGAGAGTGGAGTTTTTTGAGGAGGGGATGGTCAACAGTATCAAAAGCCACAGAGAGGTCAAGTAGTAAGAGTATGGAGTAGTGACCATTGGTTTTAGCAGTTAGTAGATCATTAGTGAGTTTTAGTAGGGCAGATTCAGTGGAGTGTAGTGAGCGAAAGCTAGACTGTAAAGGGTCAAGAAGGTTGTTGTCGGTGAGGTGGGAGCTCAGGCGATTGTAGACTAAGCGTTCTAGGAGGTTGGAGGTAAACGGGAGCAGGGAGATGGGTCTTAGGTTGTTCAGATTGGTGGGGTCCAGCGAGGACTTTTTAAGTATGGGAGTGATCTGTGCATGCTTTAGAGGAGTGGGGAAGGCACCAGTAGAGAGGGAAAGATTGAAGAGGTGAGTGAGGGAGCATAGGATGGAAGAAGAGGGTGACTGTAGTAGTTGTGAGGGAACAGGCCATTATCTTTTGTATCAAATAGAAATATCATTCTTAGTTCAAAACAGTTCCAGCTTTTACCCCCAACACACTAGACAGGCAATTATACACAGTGAGGCCATCAGATACCACCGAATATGTTCAGACCCGGAGGAGAGATAAAACATCTCGGGACACTAGCAGACGCCTTCCATAAGAAAGGTTACAAGGACAAAACTATCAACACCAGCATAAACACATCCTAGAAAACCTGAAGAGAAAATCTACTCCAATACAAAGAGAAAAAAACAACCAACCGTGTACCTCTAATACCACATACAATCCAGCATTAGAAGGAAGAATAAAAATAATGAAAGATATACAACCCATTATAACAGAGGATGGAACTCTGAAAGAAATATTCCAGCAACCCCCAATACTGGCTTTCAGACAACCCCCCAACCTCAGACATAAACTAATCAGTAGGAAACTTCCTTCTGATTATGATGTCACAAATAATGGAAGCATGGTTGACCTGGATGGACTTTTGTCTTTTTTCAGCCAGACTAACTACAGTATGTAACTATGTCACAAATAATGGAAGCAAACCCTGCGTTAAAAAAAGCTGCAAGCTGTGCAACCAAATTAATCCATCAAAAAGTGTCACACACTCAAAAGGGGTCTTCAATATCACTGAATCATACAGCTGCACCTCCAGTAATGTTGTGTACTCTATCCAGTGCAAAAAATGTAGCAAAGGATGTTATGTTGGGAACAAGGATGAATTTGCACAGACATACTATCACAGAGTGCCTGTGCCTCCCCCACCCCCCTGTGCCTGCTGTCCCCCAGCCTGTTGTCACCTCACTCCCCCCCCCCTTGCCGAGTCCTCTCATCCTGCCGCAGCCTTTGAAGACAAGCTGTGCAGGATGAGAGGAAGCGGCCCCTGTGGTGAGGATCACACCTCTCCCTGCAATATTGCCAGAAGAGTTGCGACCCCCCCCCGCCAGAAGACCCCGGCACAGTGCCGCTGACCTGTCTCTGCGCGCCCCCCGGCCGATGCAGCGCGGGCACGAGGTTCCCAAGCCCTGAGCCCGCCAGAGGCAAAGGCCGCACTCTCGAGAGCATGGCCCGAGTCAAGGGGGCATGCCTCATTGCCCGGAAACGCGGCGCTGGGCCGGAAGTTGCCAGGGCAACCGGGAAGCGTCCTGCTCGGCCCTTAAGAAGGCCGGAGCGGGACTCCCTGGGTGTCTTGTCCTGCTGCTGTCCCCAAAGCTGCTGGGAGGTCTGAGCTGAGGCCAGACCCCCGAAGCCAACCCTGCTGAACACTCTGCCTAATACCTCGGGGTAGGACTATTACCCGCTGCCACTCTGCCTAATTCTCTGGTTTCAGGAATATTACCTGCGGCTACTCTGCCTAATACTCTGGGGCCAGGATTATCCGCTGCCGCTGTGTGCCAGAAATACCTGCTGAGGGCCCAAAGATACTCTGCCTTATACCCTGGGTCAGGATTACTTGCTGCTACTCTGCCTAATACTCTGGGGCCAGGGATACCCACTGCCACTGTGTGCCAGAAATACCTGCTGTGTGGATTATCTGTTGTGTACTGAGGAGTGTCGCTGCCTGCCGCTGAGGGCCAGAACTATGAGTGTCCATACCCGTTTCCCCTGCCTGGACTGTCTGTGAATTCCCCTATTTGCCCTGCCTGGGCTATCCGTGAATCCCCCTACTTTCCCTGCCTGGACTATCCGTGAATCCCCCTACTTTCCCTGCCTGGACTATCCGTGAATTTCCCTATTTGCCCTGCCTGGACTATCTGGAAGTCTCCCCTCTCTTTGGATACCTGGACACTACCTTCATACCCTACTTGAGTGCTTGCCATCGTTTAATAAAGCTTTGTGTGTTTACCATCTTCCGTGTGTGTTCTGTCCTGCCTACGCTTCCGTCACACATACCATCAAGGAACATAAACAAGATGACTTCTGCACGCCTATGGGACACCATTTCTCACAACCAGACCACACTATGGAAGACCTCAATATCTTAGTACTTAAAGGGAATTAAAAACTATTCAGGAAAGGAAAACTTTTGAACAACGATATTTCTATTTGATACAAAAGATAATGGCCTTAATTTAGACATGGGATTCCTCACTCATTATCCAACAGTGACTGCCATCCCCCCAAGTCTGCTTTTGCTGTGTCTTATCTCTAGTTTTAAAACCATTGCTGTGTACATTTGTTTGTGTGTTTTTTCTGGGGGGTTTTTTTCCCCTCAGAGATTTTCTTTTAACATTCTGCTAAAACTTTGTGAAGTAGTACTGCTTGGATCTGGAAGATATACCCCGAAAGCTTGTCCTGAAAATTTTAAAATTTTATGTTAGTGCAAATAAAAAAAGCATCACGGACAGTGCTCATTAAGTTTGTGCAAAAGAGTCAATATTTACATTGTTGACCCTTCTTTTTCTTTTTCAAGACCTCTGCAATTCACCCTGGCATGCTATCAATCAACTTCTGGGCCACATCCTGACTGTTGGCAGCCCATTCTTGCATTGTCAATGCTTGGAGTTTGTCAGAATTTGTGGGGTTTTTTTGTTCACCTGCCTCTTGAAGATTGACCACAAGTTCTCAATGAGATTAAGGTCTGGGGAGTTTTGTTCCCCAAGCCACTTGCTTATCACTTTTGCCTTATGGCAAGGTGCTCCATCATGCTGGAAAAGGCATTGTTTGTCACCAGTCTCTTATTGGATGGTTGGGAGAAGTTGCTCTCGGAGGATGTTTTTGTACCATTCTTTATTCATGGCTGTGTTCTTAGGCAAAATTGTGAGTGAGCTGAGAAGCAACCCCACACATGGTCTCAGGATTCTTTACTGTTGGCATGACACAGGACTGATGGCAGCACTCACCTCTTCTTCCCCAGACAAGGTTTTTTTGGGATACCCCAAACGAATGGAAAGAGGAATCATCAGAGAAAAGGACTTTACCCCAGTCCTCAGCAGTCCAATTCCTGTACCTTGTGCAGAATATCAGTCTGTTCCTGATGTTTCTACTGGAGAGAAGTGGCTTCTTTTCTGCCCTTCTTGACATCAAGCCACCCTTCAAAAGTCTTCACCTCACTATGAATACAGATGGCTTCACACCTGCCATTCCTGAGCAAGCTCTGCACTGGAGGTGCCCCAATCCGGCAGCTGCAGACAGTCCTGGTGCTTGCTGGACTTTCTTGAGCGCCCAGAAGCCTTCTTCTCAACAATTGAACCTCGCTCCTTGAAGTTCTTGATGATCCGATAAATGGTTGATTTAGGTGCAATCTCAGTAGCAGCAATAGCCTTGCCTGTGAATCCCTTTTTATGCAAAGCAATGATGACTACACGTTTCCTCGAAGGTTCATTAATATTTGTGTCATTCTCAAAATGTTTGGCCAGGACTATACACTTATTAGGATTTTTTTAACCAAAGACAATACATTTTGGCCTATATGTATGGAAAAAAAATGATTTATTGGATATGGTTTTTAACAGAAAGCAGCAAATATATTTTTCTAAATTTTCTGTCTTTTTTCATTTATATTATAAAAAATAAAGAACCCAGTGGTGATCAAACATCACCAAAAGAAAACTCTATTTGAAAAAAATGGTAGAAAAGCCATTTGGTTACAGTGTTGCATAACCACATAATTACCAGTTAACCACTTGCCTATGGGCACTTATATCCCCTTCCTGTCCAGGCCAATTTTCAGCTTTCAGCCCTGTCACACTTTGAATGACAATTGCGCGGTAATGCAACATTGTATCCATATGAAACATTTAGCATTTTTCACACAAAAAGAGCTTTCTTTTGGTGGTATTTAGTCGCCACTGGGTGTTTTATTCTTTGCGCTATAAGCAAAAAGTTTGGAAAAAAAAGTTTGTTTCTATTATAAAATGTTGCAAACAGGTAATTTTTCTCCTTCAATGATGTGCGTTGATGAGGCTGCACTGATGATTCTGCACTGATATGCAAAAATGATGGCCACTGACTGGTGGCACTACTAGGCACTGATGGGCGGCACTGCTGGGGACAGGTGGGCAGCACTGCTGGGCACTGATCATCAGTGCCGTGATGATTGGTGCCGATCCGTCCTCTGACAATTGCTGGTTATCAGCAGTACTTTCCTCACGCTGGCCTATAACCGGCAACTGCATTTACTGGTGATCTGCTGTGTCATTGGACACAGCTGATCACGTGGTAAAAGGTTGCTGTGATTGGCCTTTTACCACATCATGTGATCAGCTGTGTCCGTAGGACACAGCAATCATGGAGATCGCCAGGGGCGCGTTCTGGAAGGACGTCATATGATGCCCTCCCAGAACTGGACGACCGTGCTGTATCCGTCATTTGGCTATAGCGCGGTTGGCAGCATATAATAAGGCTTCCCTGTAGGTAAAATGAATATCTCCCAAACATGCACCATTTAGGAGATATTAGCCCTTTTGATAGCCGACACATGCGCTCTGAAGGAATGCCATACCCTTGCCATTCCTTCAGAGCACTGTGACGCGAGTGACGTCATCTCGGCTCAGCCAGTCAGCTGAGCAGAGCTCACGAATCCGGAAGGAAGACCGGGTGAAGATGAAAGCCCCGGGGGCCATGACAGCGTTTCGCTGGAGGGATTTATTTCAAAGTAAGTCCTTCATAATATTCCAGAATACAATGCACACTAGCACATGACGCCTTCATCTTGCAGGGCTGTTTTTTACATGTGGATTACTAACGCTTTCAAGTAGCGCAGTGCCAAATAGCAAAAAAAGAAAAACCTGGCCATGAAGGGGGTAAAACCTTCTGAAGATCAAGTGGTCAAAATGACATGAAGACATTGAACAGTATAGAGTTTAGAGATTGGGTTTCCATCAGGGGCGGACTGACCATTTGGAAACCCGGGCACTGCCCGAGGGCCCGGGGTCTGTAGGGGGCCCCATGAGATGCCCCTGGTACCTTTTTTATAGGCTTTTTTGAGTTAGGGCAAGGACACAGGGGCCCCATGATCCCGTTGCCCGGGCGCCCCATGAGTTGTCAGTCCGCCCCTGGTTTCCATAAGAACTCAAACTCCACCCCCAGTACGCTCACGGGCCTGCACCACTGTTGCCACGGCAACCAAGGGACAACGTGGGCGGTGACAATTGAGAGCAGGCGTGTGCAATCAACGTGACATTAAACCCTGCTTCCGGTTCAGACGCCGTCAAGACGTCTGCAAGCAAACGTGGGCGGAGCTGGTACGCCCACATCGGTGACGAATAAGAGAAGGGTGCGCAGTCACATAGGCTGCTTCCTGTTTCCGGTACAGTCGCCATCAAGACGTTGGCAGTTAAGGGGGACCTCTGTTGGTCCGGCAGCCGTTCGCTATGAGGCGCCCGCTGAGAGAACGCGCCCAGCCAACTAGCAGCACGTCCCGCAAGAGGAAGAGTCGGAGCGCGGAGGCCGAGGAGGAGGAGAGCCTCATCCCCGACCTGGACGAGCTGCTGCGCAGTGAAGGGGACGCTGCGGCCTGGTGGACGGAAGACGTCGAGCGGCCTACAGACAGCTCCCTAGCCGATCTCCTGCAGCAGCTAGCCGCCTGCGAAGAAGTCCCCGAAGCCGAACTGTGCTGCCAGCCTGCCGAGGCCGCTCCCGCCCCTCCCAACATGGCGCCCGCCAGGCGCAGGGGGCCGGCCCGGGGCGACAGCAGGAACGCGCAGGCCGCGCGCCTCAACCGCCTGCGCAAGAAGGAGTACGTGAGCGGCCTGGAGGGAAAGGTGGCGCGCCTGTCCGACGACAACCAGCGGCTGGAGCGGGAGAATCGGAACCTGGGCCAGCGAGTGCGCCAACTGGAGGAGGAGACCAGCTACCTCAGAGCAGTGCTGGCCAATGACAGCTCTCTGTCGCAGCTGTTGGGGCGCCTGACCGGGCTGGGCGGGGTCAGGCTGTCTACGTCACTCTTCAGGCAGAGGAAGGCGCGTGAGCACGACTACGCGCTGCCCGCGGAGGAGAGGGAGCCCCCAGGCGGTGGAGGAGTGTGCCTGCACGTGGACCAGGAGAAAGTGTCGGTGGAGTTCTGCCCTGCGTGTTCCAGGAGTGCGGCTGACAATGTAGGGTCAAGTATCTGATCATGTGTGTGCTGGACATCGGAAGAGAGACTCCGTGCATGCTGGGTGTAGGCAGCCATCTGCAGATCCTTCCAGAGGGATGAGTGTAGGCTGTGGGGGAAATGCACTGACACCTCTGCTTTGTTTACTGCAATCTTCACATCCTGATGTCAGTGTATGCCATGTGCTGTCCGCAGCATCCCTAACATTGTCTAAACATTGCAAATCTAGGCTGCTACAGCCTCGACGCTTCCAGTGTAGGTGATTGCAGCAAGATCCTAAGACGCCCCATCAGTATAGGTCACTGCGGGAGTCTCATCGAAGAGCCTGAGCCCCGATCAATGGCAGCACGTCAAGAAAAGGGTGCCACAGAGAGTTGCCTTCCTGTTTTCCCTGCACCTCTGTGGCTCTTCATGTATCATGGGACGCTGGGAGTTCCGGCGTGTGTTGCACCTGCAGCTATAGACCCATTGTGTAATTGTCAGTCACATTGATGCATCCTTTTACTTTTTTAATTTTTTGGGGTTTTGGGAAGGAATGTGTGTAAAGGGAAACCTTCCCTTTAAGGCCCAATGAAACTTTCAGTTGGCTAAATTCCCGGTGCATCAAAACAAAAGGTGTACTAGTGAGATTTTCATTCTAAAGCAGCCGCAGCCTGAGTAGAAAGGCCTTCCCCTGTCCAGCATGCTGTGGAGAAGGCTCACACAATAAGAAACCGTCTGTACGACGAACGGTTATCTGATGGTAAAGTGCTTTCAACAGCAAATTCTGGCTTTTCAGGCAAAACCTGAAGATGCAAGTTAGAACATTTTTGAGACGTAAACACAATGTTCAATTTTCATTAATGTGTTCAGTAATCGTACGAAAATTAATCCAATAGATAAAGTGTATGCCCAAAAGCATAGAACAACCCTACTCTTCTATTACGCTAGTATGTAGCTTTGTTGGCTGAGATTTTTTGTACAAGTCAATTCCAACCCAACTATATCCTGATATGCACTTTTGTGGAAAATGGAACAAACGGACGTCTGATTTTCTCAGTGTGTGCTAGGCTTTAGTGTGGAAGCAGTGGTCTCTCTGCGGAGGCCTGCATGTTCCCTGATGAGTCAATTTATGATCTGAGTAAAGCAACAATTGAGCTCATGTATTTGGTTCCCCATGAAGCCAATACATCATTTGAGGCTAGGTTCACATCTGTGTGGGTGGTGCCGCTGCGGATCTGCACAAAAATCCGTGCAGCTGCACCTCCCGCACAGAGTAATGCAGACCCGCGGATGGGTGCCATTACTTTTAATGGCACGCCGCCCGCTCTGGAAAACCCAACTGTACTGGGAACTGAGGTTCCCATGCAGGCTGTGTTTTTGGAAGAAGTGCAGGGACTTCTTTTCTGTATGTCACAGGGCACATGAGTCCATTCAAATGAATTTTCTCTTGTGCCTGCACAATACGTGGCCCACACGGCCCCATATATGTGAACTGGGGCTTATTAGAGATCTATAGATCTACACAGCTCACGATCCCTGCTTTCCAATCAGCAGCTCTAGGATTGACTCAACGGGGGCATGTTGGACCTTTGCAATGAGACAACTGCTTTCCCACATGGAGCAAGTCACCTGCTGCTGACGGGACAGGCCTTAATACTGAGGCTGTGGTTACTTTAGAAAATATACATTGAACACTTTTTTTTTTTTTTTCTGTTTTGATGCACTTAGAATTTATTTAGAGGATTTAAACAGAAGGTTTTCTTTTTGAGCTATAACAATAGACTCCTTTAGCCTTCTAATCTTGTATGGCAACCACTCACAGCTCTTGGATGGCAGCCACCCCTCCTGGAATGTACAGCCTTCTTCCTGAGCTGTAACCCACCATTGACCCAAATAATGGGGCTGTGCTGCTACAGAGAAGCTGGGATTACAGCCCTATACATGTTTGTGGGGAGGTACTGTGCAGACAGAAAGAGAAGCTGTAGACTCCTGAGGAGACGTCTGCTGTTAGGAAAAACGTGGTCAGCGGTTGAAGTATAAGTTTAGAGGGCTATGGGGTGTCTTGTTTTTTTTTTTTAATGTGGTTGCCCTTTAGAGATGTAAATAATTATGCTCAAAGTTTTGAAAAGTTTGTTTTCCTTGCTGATCCAGTAAGGCAGTACAGAGGGCTATGAACTATCTGTTCTGAATATAAGCTGATATCAGATGCTGTGTTGTCCTGAACCTCACACAGTCGCTGATCTTTGTACGGCCTTATTGAACAAGCTCTTGTATTAGATTGCAAATGGTGACTGCATGAAGACTGTATCTGCCTCTGTTATACAATACTAGTAAACCTCTCTTGACAGTTTCTTTTTTAGGTGACTTGATGGCTTGCTCCGTTGTAGGAGTTAAAGAGCAGTTCCTTATCGCCTTGCAACCTGGTAAGGATCTCAGTGCTTACCTAATGCAGACCTAGCCTTGGGGAGGGGTGGGTGGGCAGACAGAGAACAAGTTGGTTTGATGATACGATAATCATTGCTTGAGTACTCTGTCTCATAAAGCAGGAGTACTGCATACACGTTTTCTTGTTTCAATGCTTATCTTATTACATTTGAATTGAGCCATATGACATGGCTGCTGTCCCTTAAGTGGGCTACTTTGTAGGTTGGAAACTATACTTTATATTAAACTGTTCATTGCCTGTTAATCAGAATACCTTATTGCAATATGCATTTTTAGTAACCACTTGAGAACCGAGATAAACACTTTTTTTTTTTTTTTTTTTTTTTTTTTTTTTTTTTTTTTTTTTTTTATACATAATAATATAACAGGTATTCTGTTGTTTCTTCACCTTTCTGGTTACAAAGCCAGTACTAAGTGATGTTTCCTATCCCCCTAAATGATCATATTATTACTAAGGATGTATGGGCTTTTGAATATACATTAAAGGAAGATTCTTTTACACCATTGGCTGTGACCTTGTACATGGCCATGTTTCATTATAAAATAGATCATTTGAGTTTTATTAGGTAAATGAGTAGACTGTATATAAAAGATAATCTGTAAAGTGAGATTTTACAAGGGATTACTTGTGATTTGTTGCTGCTCCCTCTTTACCAGAGCCGGCTTTAATGATATCTGTTTATCTTCACTTTTCCAACTTTCAATTTTTTTTTTCCCATATTATGCCAAACTGCTAGTGTAAATTGGAGAGTAGTAGCCATGGCTTTTCTCCATGCAATCAAATGGCTCTGTACACTTTGTATTCACAAGCAGCTGCCCGATCCCTTTTGAAATCTCGCTTCCTTCAATGAATATGTATATTTAGCATCCTTATTTTTCTTTATGCTAAAGTGGATTCAGCTGTATGGGACAGAAGACTCGGATTCTGCCACTGACCACATACCCTGCTGTGTAATAAAAGGTAGTATGGTACCGGAGGTAACAGGAGGGATTTTCAGTTTTACTTGTTTGTGTTCTGTGAAGTGTGGGAGGTTGGAAAATAACCTGAAATGCTGGGCTGTTGGTTGTAGGGCTTGAGTTTAAAAGCATGTCTGCAGTCTGGTGGTGAAACCCCTTCATAAAATGTTTGTTAGGCCTACGGCTTGACACTTCATGTCAGTTTCCTTAAAGTACAAAGCACAGGAATGCTGTAAAAGTAAATTCATTTTTGTGTAGGTAGAAGAATGCTGGATAGCCTTTTGTATCCTGCCTCCACACAACGTTTATTCTAATCTGTTAATTTATAATGAGGCTATAACTTTTTTTTTTACCCCTGGGCAAAAAATACTTGAAATTGGGGAGGGGGGGAAGAGTGTATCCAGCAAGTCTAAAGGATTTAGGCTCCCATTTAAATAACTTTACCTTTGGGAGCATGTTACATGTTCCACCTGTTTTTAGGGTGGAACATGTAACGTTTCCACTGCTGCCCGTTGTCCTCTCTCCTTTTAGCAGCAGTATGAAGAGAAATTCCCATATTAAGTGTAACGTTTTGAAAACCGCATAGCCGTGCTGGGCTCTGCACACATGGCTGCTTCATTCATTCACAGAATTCTGTGAATGAACTAAAAGTCCCGACAGCTTTTGTAGCTGTCAGCTTGTAGTTCTGAATGAACTACCACGGAGCTGTTGGTAGTTCATTGATTCTTCCTGTCCTAGTGTATCTGCCTGTACGAGATACAAGCACACAGATACACTGACAGGTTTGCAGGAGTCCTGCATGGCACCAGCGATCTGCCGATTGCTGGTGCAATGCTTTTCAGGCTCCCAAAAAAAAAAAAAATAAAAATAGTAACTGCACACTTTACCTTAAATCTTGCAGTGTGAATAATTGATCAGTGTTTCTGCTTGTGGTCTGTATTATTTAAATTGGTGCCTAAACCTGTTAGGCTTGATGGACACTCTGTAGAGAAAATGCATCTGTAATAGACTTGAATAATGCCTTTAGAGGGGAAAATCTGATGCATCCCATCCGTCTCAAGTTGTAGGTGTATGTATAGGCTTTTTTATTTATTTCCCCCCCCCCCCCCCCCTTATAGAAAATGCGTGTGCCTAAAATTTGAGATGTGATGGCAGCCTTTTAGCCAGTACATATAATTTGAACAGTACCTAAGAGCCATGCCAGACTGTGGGCAACTTACAGCAATAAAACACTTGATTACCTTTTATCTGTAATTTTATTTAACAACTTGGTTTGGCAATGGGAGAATCCTAGACAAATTTCACAGCTCCAGAAAGCCACAGTCTGGTTTATGATTGAAATCCCAGGAGAGAGGGTTGAGAGATTATTAGGTTTTATCATAAAACTGTTCAGATACGACTGAAGACTCCATTCAGATATACACTGTTTGCCTTTCACTAGTGAAGCAGTTTATAATCTAGATAGAATAAAATGTGTTTTCTGAGTTTACAGAGTCAGATTTATCAGATGTATGAGATTATGCAGCTCTCTACAGTAGAATAAAAGCAATCCAGGTCTGTACCACCCAGTGGCATAAACCGTGAGGTGTAAGCCACAAGGTAGTACATCTGCCAACATTGCTTTTGATTCTTCCTTCTGTAGACTGCAGTATAAAACCACATGTCTAATCTGGCTGTGCCTTTCAATTATCTCAATTGATGGAGAAAGTGATCTTATAATATAAAAGGTTCTAGACAGAATGTTACACCTAATACTGGGCTGAATGGAAAATCTAAAATTTTGTCTTTGGTAGGCTTCATCACTGTTCTGTGTTGAAAAGTTTGGTAAATTTGAAGCCAAGGATTTACCTGTGCACTTTTGTTGATTCCTGGCAACATGTGCTGCATAGCAGTTAAAACAGACATCAGGTAGTAAAAATAAAATAATAAAAATCCCAAACTGCAAGGGTTTAAATCTTAAGTCTATGGGCAGAGGAATGAGCTGTAGTACTTGTCTTATTTCTTACTCTGACAGGCTTCCACCATGCTGTGTGACTGGTTCATTGACGCATCTTCTCTAGGGCACTCTAGCTGTCGATTATGTTCTGACATAAAGCACAATGAAGGACCAGCAGTTCTGTACTTTATGTAGGTTAGATGGTGAGGGCTGGCTCCCAATCCAGAGCACCAGGGGACCGAGGAATGGGGTATTAAAGCTCATTCCTTTATCCCCAGATGACACTACAAGGGTCTCCATGCTTGTTTCCATCAAGAAGCAGTATTAACCCCAAAACCAAATGTTGTATTCTATTGCAGCTTATTAATTCTTAGATGTGATGACTGCATTAGTTGTGTGTTTGGGGGGGGGGGGGTGTCGTCTTTTTTCCATCTGGTGATCCAGCCAGTAATTCTGTTTTTCAACAATTGCAGTTACTTTTTTGGTCTTGGGTTTAATACTGATTTAAAGGATAAGTTCACCTTTGGCGCATGTTGCATAATCCACTGGTTTTTAGTGTGGCACATGTAATGTGCAGCTGCACCTGTGGCCACCTTCCTCCGGCTTCTCCCTGTACTATGTCAGATTTGAAAACTGGCTGTGCTGGGCTCTGCCTGCAGTGCTGCATCACTCATTCAGAGCTCTGTGAATGAGTGCCTACAAGTTACGGCCGCCTTAGCGGCTGTCGGCTTGTAGTTTTCAATGAACTACCACGGCGCTGCGGAGCGCCGTGGCAGTTCACTGAAACTTCCTGTCATAATATCTGCTTGACCGTACATCCCGTATGGAAAGTAGATAGTCTGACAGGTCTGCAGGAGAGCTGCATGGCATCAGCAATCTACTGATTGCTGGTGCAGTGCTTTACAGGCACCTTTGGGCAAAAATAATAAATGCACATTTTTCTACCTGCAAAAAAAGTGCATTTATTTTTCCTGTTCAAAAGGTGAATTTATCCTTTATAATTGAACAGACATGAATGGACTTCTCTCTGACAGGTTTATTTATTGAATAGCATATATGTTAACACTAGCAGGTGCTTTAGCTGAGCATTTGTGGTTTTGCTTATGGGAGGCCACAAACCTACATTTTTATTTATGTACAGTCTGTTTAAATAAAAAGGCTGCCCTGTCATGGCACAACAGACTAATTATGTTGCTGTCAATAAAATACATGACTTTGTGTCTGACGAGATTTAGATCTTTTGAGATGCTTCTTGACTGGAAACTGCTTCTAAACTCAAGTCCTGCACTGCAAGAGCCTTTATTGATGTAAATGGGGGAGTCAGATCTAAGTGCTTGAAAGACGTTTATGTACTCATGGCATCCACAAAGGTTAATTGGCATCAGGCTAGTTGCTCTGACCATAAAACCTTTATTCAGGTATTTTTTAATAGAGGCACCACATTGTTTTGTTTTTTTAATGGGGACTTTGTATCGCTAAGAGTACTACTGAATGTATAGAAGGAAAGGCATGTATATAGGTAAATACTCAAGGTTTGAGGTTCTTGTTTAAAAATAGTAGAATTTTGTAATGCATCTTTGGGAAAACAAAGCAGCATTGGAAGACGTCCAACTACACAGCTCCAGCATGGCAAATATGATTTTAATTCTATTGTGTTCACTTTAAATGTCATAATGTTCTCTACATCTGAGTGCTATGGCTGTTATATAAGCAGTTGCTGTAATAAAACAATATCTGGTGCTGCAAACAGTGTCCTATAGTCTTTGTTAAGTGAGAGTTAAATGTGTCTCTTGATATTTGGGTTTGGGGAAATACAGTTGGTAAAACCAATAATGAATTGTTTCCTCTTTTCTTCAAACAGCTCCACCCTTGTCATCCTTGCCTTGTACATGGAGGAATTAGTAGGTAGCCTGGCCTGTGAAAGTACACCATTCACTCCCTGAGGAGTAACACCGTTCACTCACTAAAATACAAGCTGCTTTATTTAGAAGTGCTTTGAAAACAGGGTACAGAAGGTGATGCACACAGATGCTCAACTTTTTTTTATTGATGTAAGTGAACCTGCCCTGTGAAGGTTCCCATCTATCTGGGCCATGGTATAGCAAGTGGTTGTCTGTTCTGTACTTGTTCTTACAGTGAAGGAAATAAGTATTTGATCCCCTGCTGATTTTGAATGTTTGCCCACTTACAAAGAAATGATCAGCCTAAACATCAAATGGTAGGTTTATTGTAACACTGAGACAGAATAGCAACATAAAATTCAAAAGAAATGCATGTCTAACAAATGATGCATTGATTTGCATGTTCATGAGGGAAATAAGTATTTGATCCCTTATCATTCAGCAGGATTTCTAGCTACCAGGTGTCTTTCATACAGGTAACAAGCTGAGATTAGAAGCAGTCTCTTAAAGGGAGTGCTGCTAATATTTTGTTAGCTGAATTAAGACACCTGTTCACAGGAGCAATCAAACAATCAGATTCCAAACTCTCCACCATAGCAAAGACCAAAGAGCTGTCCAAGGATGTCAGGGTCAAGATTGTAGATCTACACAAGGCTGGACTGGGCTACCAAACTTATCACCAAGCAGCTTGGTGAGAAGGTGACAACAATGGTGCAGTCATTTGCAAATGGAAGAAACATAAAACCACTGTCAGTCTCCCTAGGTCTGGTGCACCATGCAAGATCTCACCTTGTGGAGTGTCAATGATCATGAGAATAGTGAGGAATGATCCTAGAGGATCTTGTCAATGATCTCCAGGCAGCTGGGACCACAGTCACCAATAAAACAATTAGTAATACACTACGCTGACAAGGATTAAAATCCTCCAGTGCCCACAAGTTCCCTCTGCTCCAGAAAGCACATGTCCAGGTTCATCTGAAGTTTGCCACTGAACATCTGAATGATGCAGAGGAGGACTGGTTGAAAGTGTTGTGGTCAGATGAGACCAAAATCGAGCTCTTTGGCATCAACCCAACTCGTGTTTGGAGGAGGAATGCTGCCTATGACCCCAAGAACACCATCCCGACTGTCAAACGTGGTGGAAACATTCTACTTTGGGGGTGTTTTTCTGCTAAGGGGGACAGGACAACTGTACCGCATCAAAGGGACGATGGACAGGGCAATGTACTGTCAAATCTTGTGTGAGAACCTTCTTCCCTCAGCCAGGGCATTGAAAATGGGTTGTGGATGGGTGTTCTAGCATAACAATGACCCAAAACACATGGCCAAGGCAACAAAGGATTGGCTCAAGAAGAAGCACATTAGGGTCCTGGATTGGCCTAGCCAGTCTCCAGACTTTAATCTGATTGGAAATCTGGAGGGAGCTGAACGTTCGAGTTGTCAAACGTCAGCCACCAAACCTTAATGACTTGGAGAGGATCTGCCAAGAGGAGTGGGCCAAAATCCCTCCTAAGATGTGTGCAAACCTGGTGGCCAACTGCAGGAAACATCTGACCTCTGTGATTGCCAACAAGGGTTTTGCCACCAAGTCATGTTTTGTGAAGGGGATCAAATACTTATTTCCCTCAAGAACATGCAAATCCGTGCATAATTTGTTAGACATGCATTTCTTTTGATTTGTTTTTGTTTCTATTCTGTCTCTCAGTTTTACAATACACCTACCATTCGATTTTTAGACTGATCATTTCTTTGTGAACGGGCAACCATTCAAAATCAGCAGGGGGTCAAATACTTATTTCCTTCACTGTATGCTAAAGACCTTTTTGTAGCTTCTCTAAGCCACTTCAGTTCTGAAAAATGTCAGGTGGTACTCTAGCTTTTATTTCCACACAGCACAGATACCTGAATACATTCAAAATGAAATGTGCAGATGTTGATTGTCCAAAAGCAGAATAGAAGGTGGACCTGTACACATTGGGTAATATAGTACATCCTTGTATGTAGCTGGCACGTTGGGAACAATTCACATGCCTGCACCTTCCAATCACTGATACATCTGTACATCCTAAAGACCTTATGTCCAAACCCAATTTTGTATATGCAGTTCAGTTTGGCATGCTAATTTTACATTAGGGAGACTAAACCTCTCAACAGAGGAGGCTAAATTTTAGAGGGTGAGACTCTGTAGTTTTCCTATCCTTTTTGATAATGGTGAGATGTACATTGAGGACAACTGATTGCCACGAGGCATGAAAAAGGCCATCTATGTCACACTGAACAGGGGGTGGGAACTTTAGACACCATTTGTATTACATATAATAATGCAGTTTTAAAGCTGATCTCCAGCTCTTGGTGAAGTTTTTTAAATAATTTGGACCAAGCTGGTCCAAACACACTATTGCCTTCACTAACAGATACAGTGGCTGGGAGAGCTTTATAAACTAGCCTCAGCTACATCCTTGTTTACAACACTGTGTTCACCTCAGTCAATCAAAGGAAGCTTTGTATTAATCCGTAGAATAAAAGGCTCTCTGAATGGCTGAGCAGCCTGACTTGATTATACTGTATATAGCTGAGGCAGCATGCAGTTTAGAATAGTGCACACAATGGGCACATCTAGTAGTGAAGGTAAGTTTTTTTTGGTTGAACCAACTTGGTCCAAACAATTTATTTAAACTTCACTAAAAGCTGGACACCAGCAACAGTTCACACCTTTATCCAAGTAAGTCGAGGACTTGGGAAGTATGTTACCACCAAGGGTGGGGTTATGTAACTACAGTACGTTCCCTAGTTACCAATGGTCCACGTTGCATACTTTCAAAGATGTTAATATGTGCTTGCATGTCCAATCATGTAAAGCTGGGTATACACTCGTGGATTATTTTTTTTTTTATTCAAACCAGCAAGCTGAACTAAAAAAAGAAAAAAACCTGACCTATCGCTGTACCAACACAAGTAATGTTGGTGCTGTGATTTCCCCTGCTGTGCCCTTGTGTTCTGATGGGGACCTCCCTGCCAGAACACGCTGATCAGCACTCGCAGCAATTTGCGATTTACAGACAACTTGGCCTTATGAACGAGCTGCTGGAATGAAATGTGCTTGTAAGTTGAGGACTTGCTGTACAACCAAGGTGGTTCTACAACTTGCACACTTCTCATCCGTTCTTAGACAATCGGGTTTATTTACTAAAGCTGGAGAGTCCAAAATCAGACTCCCTTCTGCATAGAAACCAATCAGCTTCTAACCTCAGCTGCTTCAATGAAGCTTTGGCAATGAAACCTGGAAGCTGATTGGTTTCTATGCAGAAGGGAGTCTGATTTTGGACTCTCCAGCTTTAGTAAATAAACCCCTCAATGTCTGTACGTTTCTATGGTGATTAGGTTAACCTCCCTGGCGGTATTCCTGAGTGTATTCCAGCGTCTCCAGCCGATGCCGGCATCCGTCTTCCGTTCCCTGCGAGCGTTGGAACGCACGGGAATTTAAAAAATTTTACATTCACTCAATACACTAAAAGCTGTTAGCATTACATTACTGTATCAAACCATTTCACATACATTTTGTCCCGAGTGCTTTGTCCTGCGCCCTGCCTGCATTTTGACTGTTCTTTCTGCCTGGAAACTGATTAATGTCCATGGTGTCCAAAAAGCATCCCTTTTAGGTCAAAAGCAGTTTTAGACCAGCTAGAGAACAGCGATAGTAAATCAGAACCACTTGCAGAATTGAGTGATAATGATTCGTGGGGAAATTCCTCATCAGACACTGAAAAATGATTCTGCGACTGAACTCGGTGATGTGCGAACTTGGCGCTCTATTTCAAATTTCAGTGTTGTTGGTTTGATTGCATTACATTATTTTTATGATCATTTATGATTTCATGTTTCAAATTTTATCATACCCGGGAGGTTTACTAGACTCTTGTTCGGACAGATTTCAGTGAGTTATTCCTAAGAATTACAGGCCTACAATAAAAATACAACATATTTCCATGCAAAAGAATGTATTGCTTTGAGCATAGAAATACTGACATAATCAGACCGCTAGGGAGGTTAAGGGGTCTGTGCTACCTATGTAGTTATAAATGCTAGGGGAAGTTCCATGAAACTAAAAGCTGAAGAAGTGGTTTGAAAAAGCTACAAAATATCCTAAACATTCCAGGACAAGAGCAGTTGTATGGGAAGAACTACTATTGGCTGTAAGTGAACATATAGATTACGACTAGGATGCAGTATTGTCAAAGTGCAGGCACCAGTGATTCCTGCATATTTACAGTTAATGTGCAGACTCTTCTGTTTGTACACTGACATTGATGAACATTTTACAGAGCACAGTTTAATACCTAAAGTGGCCTATTGACTGCATAGGCTATTTAATGGAAAAGGTGAACTTGGCTTTTTAGGCTCACCTTTGCTGCAGGCTTGTCTAGCCCTCCACAGAAATCAATGCAGTGGATGCTGCACTTGGATTCATCTGCTGTTTGAATAACTGTTTCATGTAATGGATCTTGTTTTTTTTTTTAAAGACAGTTGATCTACTTCATGTTTTTATCCCTTTTTAAAGACCCTGCAAGTACTGCAAAATACCTTTTTATCCACCAGACATGCACCCAGTGCTGAAGTCCTGTAGTGGGCTGACAACATGCAGTACTTTTGGAGACCGGGTGTTGTCAGCCCTGCCTGCTTTTTATTTTTTTTCTTGCCAAACTACTTACTGGCACAGGGACAGAGGTGATATTTTTCTAACTTGCACTCGTGCCTGTAAAAGCGGAGAGGTAATTTCTCACTTGCTGTTAAGACTACTGCACAGGAAGTGAAGGGAAATCACCCTGAGACTAATGGTGGGAAACTGGTTTTAAAGTAGAATTCCAGCCTAAGAATAACACAGGAGCTGTGAAGCTGCAGGTCAGCAGACTGGACTAAAAATGGCTAATAGCTTTTTACACAGGTTAGGTAGTAAGAGGGGAGAGTGAACATTTTTTTAACCTGGTGTTGGGCTGGAATTCTACTTTAACGCTACCCTATCCTAAATCTAAAAAGAATAGTTTTGGCTTATGTACTTGCGTATGGTTTAAGCTGGGTTTTGGAGCACAACATGGCAAGGAAATGCCTGGTGGGGCATGACTAGGACAGGAATGGAACCTCAAAAGTGCTGCTTTAATCAAACACACATGTATGCCCCAAATAAAACCAATATTCTAATAAATCCCAAAAAGTCCACTGTCTTGCGTACTTCCAAACATGCGTGCAGGTGTTTGTGCTCAGCTACTATAATGTGAATCTACCTCCAAGTGAATGTTCACCACCTCTTAAAGTAAGATAAAGGCTTCCCGAAAGTACATGACTCTCAGATAGAGAAGTCATGTATCCCATGATGTAACCTCAACCACTTTATGCATGGAACCTGTATTTCTGAAAGCATCGAACAACATACATCAGTTTTCCCCCATTCCATATTGCACATGAGAATGTTCTAAAATGCTCCAGATAGTGTAAAACCCAATATGACAGTTTATTAAAGCAAAATATTGCACTTGCATAAAAACAATATCAGCGCTGTATACCAATATCCTAAACTGCAAAATCGCACTCCAGGGATGCTTCTGGATGTGCTACGCGTTTCATCAGAAATATAGTCTTCTAAGGCCGGTTCAGATATTCGTATACTGGATTGCTGCTGTTCTCTATGGAAGTGCAATATTTTGCTTCAATAAACTTTTATATTAAGTTTTACACTATCTCGAGCATCCAGTCTCCTTTTTCTTTTATAACATGCTCGTATGCAAAATGGAATGGAAGGAACACTGATGTACGATGTTATATGCTGGCGGGTCCCATTTGGAAATACGGGTTCCATGCTTTACGTAATTGAAGTTACATCATTTTGATATACAATATATCATGGGATACATGACTTCTCTATAATTGGAGAGTTATGTACTGCTGGGAAGTCTTTGTTTTTCTTGAAGAGGTGGTGGACACTCACTTTACCCTGGTTCACATCTGTGTGGGTAATGCTACTGCGGATCTGCACGAAAATCCGCGCAGCCGCAACACCCACACAGGAATATGGACCCGTGGGTGCCATTCTAATGGCACACCGCCTGCACTGGAAAACGGAACCGTACTGGGAACAGAGGATCCCGTGCAGGCTGTGTTTTCAGAAGAGGTGCAGGGACTTCTGTGTGTTACGGGAGTCCATTCAAATGAATGGGCTCGTGCCCGCACGGCCGCATATATGTGAAACGGGGCTTAGAGACCTATAGATCTGCACAGCTCACGATCCCTGCTGTCCAATCAGCAGCTCTAGGTTTGACTCAGGGGGCGTGTTGGCCGCATACATGTGAACCAGGAGTGAGAAGAAGTGCAGGGACTTCTTCCCTGCATGTCCCAGGGCACGGGAGTCCATTCAAATAAATGGGCTCTCGTGCCCCGTGCAAAATGCTGCCTGCAGGAACACGAATATGTGAACCGGGGGTAAAGGTGGATTGACAAACTAATTGAGAACACCTGCACACATGTTTAGATGTACACAAGACGGTGGACTTTTTTGGGATTTATTTGAATATTGGTTTTATTTGGAGTATATGTGCATGTATGTGTTTCGTGCAGTGTTTTTGATGTAGCATCTTTGTTTTGCTGTTTAGTATCTCAGAGCATGCTGGCAGCTTATCATTATTTGGGTTTTGTACAAATTCCACAAGCGCAGTTTTGCGCTTTGTGATCATGACCAGAAACCGTTATTGAAATAGCAGATGATCTGTTTCACTTCAAGCTGTTGTATAAAAAGTCCCAAGGTAAAAATTGTTGCCTATAAACGGTTTTATCTGAATATTTCTGAAGGCTAAAACAAGGGGCTGAACCACCCTGTGATTCCCTATGTCAGCTGGTAGATTGAAATGTCAGTCCTTTGCCGCTAGCTACATCTGTAAAGGTAAAGCTGAACTCCAGGCAGATACCAGACACAAACCAATGCAGCTCTGTCTTTGTTGATCATTAAATGTAAGTGTTACATAGTTAGTCTGGCTGAAAAGAAACAAAAGTCGATCCAGTTCAACCATTGAAAAAAAGGTGAATACATTTGATCTGGCATTAGCCTCTTGCTATCTCTTGCACAGACAGCAGAGCTTGGTCTGAAAGTATGCAGAATGAGCTGGTCAGTGCTTTTGTGGAAATACAGAGGGTAGAGAAACAAATTGCCTCACTTTTTAAAAAAGAAAAAAAAAATCACATTTTGTTGCTTTGCAGCCTGAAATGAAGACTGTTTGTTTTTTAACCAGCTTTATTGACTCCAAGTCCAAGTGAAAGATATCCCACCTACATTTCAGGAAAAAAAAAATCAAGAATAGAATTACTGAGTTGGAAAAAGGATCACCCCCTAGTGTCAGTATATCGTTGAACCACTTTTTGCTTCAATGCCAGCGTTTAGTCTGTTAGGATATGTCTCTGCTAACTTTGCACAACTAGACTTTACAACAGTATGAACTGCTACCTTACCAACAACAACCTTCCTGATCCACGACAGTGTCTTCTGCCCACAACATTCCACTGAAACTGCCCTACTAGACCTCACTAACGTCCTACTAACTGCTAAAACCAATGGCCATTACTCTATATTACTCCATACTCCTACTCTTAGACCTTTCTGCTGCCTTTGACACAGTCGACTACCCGCTCCTCAGTAAATTCCACTCCATCGGCCTCCGTGACTCTGCTCTCTCCTGGTTCTCCTTACCTTTCTCAGCGCACTTTCAGCATCACAACTCCTCCGCTCCTCTCGCTCTTTTCGTTGGGATACCCCAAAGTTCTGTCCTTGGGCCCCTCCTTTTCTCTCTCTGTACCTCATCCCTGGGCCAACCTTCCATGGCTTCCAATACCACCTCTATGCTGATGACACCCAGATCTATCTCTCCACTCCCCAGCTCACCCCCTCAATCTCCTCACGTATCACAAATCTACTAAGCGACATATCAGCATGGATGTCACATCACTACCTTAAACTCCATCTTTCCAAAACCAAGCTTGTAATATTCCCCCCCTCGATGCCCCACTCACGACTTTACCATTAAGATCAACAGCACAACCATTGGTCCTTCCCCTCATGCCAGGGTGCTAGGCGTAATCCTAGACTCTGACCTCTCCTTTGGGCCCCAAATCGACTCACTGGCTAAATCCTGCCGCCTCAACCTCCGGAACATTTCCAAAATCCGCCCCTTTCTGACCAATGACACCACAAAACAACTTATCCACGCCTTGGTTATAACCCGCCTTGATTACTGCAACTCCCTCCTCACTGGTCTACCGTTACACAGGCTATCCCCCCTTCAGTCTATTATGAATGCTGCTGCTAGACTCATACACCTTACCAACCGATCAGCGACTGCTGCCCCTCTCTGCCAATCCCTTCATTTGCTTCCACTAACCCAACGTATAAAATTCAAAATACTAACCACAGCTTACAAAGCCATCCACAACACCTCCACCTAGCTACATCACCAACCTCATCCGTAGATCTTGCCCGTTCTGCTCCTTCAAAGACCTCTTCCTCTCTAGCTCCCTCATCACCTCCTTCCATGCTCGCCGCCAAGACTTCTCCAGAGCCTCTCCCATCCTCTGGAACTCCCTACCACAGTATGTCCAGTTAGCCCCCACCCTGTCTGCCTTTAGGCAATCTTTGAAAATTCACTTATTCAGGGAAGCCTACTCCACCTTCACCTAAGAACTGTACTTGAATCACCTCTGCCAGATCATCCCCTCAGCTATCACCTTTTGTATCACCTCCCCCTTCCTTTAAATGTAAGCACCATGAGCAGGGCCCTCCTATTCCTTCTGTACTGAAATATATTGTAATTGTACTGTCTCCCTTATATTGTAAAGCGCTGAGCAAACTGTTGGCGCTATATAAATCCTGTATAATAATAATATTTGCCTACTCTTCTTTGCAGAACTGCTTGAGTTCAGTTCAATATGACGGTGACCGTTTGTGGTCTGCAATCTTCAAATCATTCCACAGATTTTCAGTGCAGTTTAAGTCTGGGCTCTGACTAGGCCATGCCAGGACATTCATCTTTTTCTCCTTCAACCACTGTATGGTCATTTTTTTCTGTGTGCTTTGGGTCATTGTCAAGTTGGAAAGTAAACTTTCTTCTCATAGACAACTTTCTGGTGGAGGGCAGCAGAGTTTCCTCAAGAATTTGATGGTATTTTGCCCCATCCATTTATCCTTCCATCCTGACAAGTGTTCCAGTCCCTGCTGCAGAGAAAATCCCCCATAACAGATTATTACCACCTCCATGCTTTACTGTAGGAATGGTGTTATTTGGATGGGGAGCTGGATTAGATTTCCGCCAGATATATTGTTTAGTGTTGAGGCCAAATCATTCAATTTTAGTCTCATCTGACCAGAACATCTTTTTCCATGTGGCCTCAGAAGGTACGTTTTGGCAAAGCTCAGTGGTGACTGCATGTGGCCTTTCTTGGTGTGGCTTTTTTCTTGCAGCCCTCCCATACAAGCTACATTTGTGGAGAATTTGTGATTATTGTTGTCTGAAGCATTGTCAGGAATTGATGACAGAGTAGCCATTCTGTACATTCCGAGTTGAGAGAGGCCTCTTGATAGACTGACCAGTTTCCTCTTGGCTCTTTCATCCAGTTTTGGAACGATGTCCTGATCCCAGAAGGGTCTGTTTTATTATTATACAGTATTTATAAAGCGCCAATAGTTTGCTCAGCGCTGTACATTACAAAGGGGGACAGAACATGTGACAGAACAATACCAATACAATGCAAAACATGAGGGGATCGAGGGCCCTGCTCTGTTTTACTACCAAATACCTTCCAATTCTTAATAATAAACTTCACTCTGCTTCTAGGCATTGATAAAGCCTTTGACATTTTTTTTTTATTGGTATCCATCTCCTGATTGTGCCTGTTTACAACTTTTATCCTTTGACAGTGCCTTTCCACCCATAGTTGTTTGCTTCAGTCACACTACCAAGGACTGAAATACTCCAGGAAAGTTCTTTCATGCTGAGCTAATCAAAATGACCACTGCTAATCACAGTTGAAAGTCAAATGCTTTGTGTGCCATTGAGAAGGTGATTGGCTACACCTGATTGAGTTTACAAGTCCTTTTAGTAGAGGGGTGATCCTTTTTCCAACTCAGTGATTCTATTTTAACCTGATCAATCCCTGTTTTTGGTAGAAATGATATTTCTACATGGCAAATAATTTACTAGCAGGTGTAGTAGAGTAATAGAAATCCAACAGACCCAACAGTCATGACATGCATGCTGCTGATTCTGTGTAATTGAATCACTCATTGAAAGGGGCATGTTCAAAATAATAGCAGTGTGGAGTTCTATTAGTGAGGTCATTCATTCTTTGAAAAACAGGTGGCAATTATTGCCCTTATTTAAGGAAGGAAGGCAGCAAATGTTGTACATGCTGGTTACAGTGCATTTCTCTCTGAAATTCTGAGGAAAATGGGTCGTTCCAGACATTGTTCAGAAGAACAGCGTACCTTGATTAAAAAGTTGATTGGAGAGGGGAAAACATATAAAGAAGTGCAGAAAATGATAGGCTGCTCAGCTAAAATGATCGCAAATGCTTTAAAATGGCAACCAAAACCTGAAAGACGTGGAAGAAAGCGAAAAACTACCATTCAAATAGATAGAAGAATAGCCAAAATGGCAAGGACTCAGCCAACAATCAGCTCCAGGAAGATGAAAGAAGGTGTAAAGTTCCCTGTGAGTACTGTTACAATTAGAAGACGCCTATGTGAAGCCAAGCTATCTGCAAGAAGTCCCCGCAAAGTCCCACTGTTGGAAAAAAGACGTGCTGAAGAGGTTACAATTTGCCAAAGAGCACATCGGCTGGCCTAAAGAGAAATGGCGCAACATTTTGTGGACTGATGAAAGTAAGATTGTTCTTTTTGGGTCTAGTGGCCGGAGACAGTTTGTCAGACGACCCCCAAACACTGAATTCAAGCCACAGTACACTGTGAAGACAGTGAAGCATGGTGGTGCAAGCATCGTGATATGGGGATGTTTCTCATACTACGGTGTTGGGCCTATTTATCGCATACCAGGGATCATGGATCAGTTTGAATACATCAGAATACTTGAAGAGGTCATGCTGCCTTATGCTGAAGAGGAAATGCCCTTGAAATGGGTGTTCCAACAAGACAACGACCCCAAACACACCAGTAAACGTGCAACATCTTGGTTCCAGACCAACAAGATTGACGTTATGGAGTGGCCAGCCCAATCCCCGGATCTTAATCCAATAGAAAACTTGTGGGGTGACATCAAAAATGCAGTTTCTGAGGCAAAACCAAGAAATAGAGAAGAACTGTGGAATGTGGTCCAATCATCCTGAGCTGGAATACCTGATCACAGGGGCCAGAAGTTGGGTGACTCCATACAACACAGATGTACAGCAGTTCTCAGAAACAGTGCGACTACAACTAAATATTCATTAAGTGATTCAAAGGAAAGCAAAATCTTCAAACATTTTCCAGTTTATATAGTGAATGTTTGAGTTTGTAAAGAAGAATACAAACACTGCTATTTTTTTGAACAGCCTAATATTCACTTTTCTTCAATTTGTTTAGAGGAACAACACAAATTTGATCTATTTTTCTTCATGTTTTGATTTGGAATAGAATGTGTAGTGTTCCCAATGCATTTGTGTGTATGGAAATAAAAGCTGTTAGAAGGATTTTGAGCTTTATTCACTTTTTTCAACACACTGCTATTATTTTGAACACAACTGTATCTTTCATTTGAATGTTATAAGTTGCACTGAGTAAATACAGCAGGATAAAACGAGAACCGTGTCTATCTTCGTTTCAGGCTGCAAAGCAATAAAATGTTTTTGTTTTTTTTTCCCCTATACCCACTCTAAGAAAGGAGAGCGTGCCAGTCTGCTGCTTCCCCTTTCACTGTCTAGTCACAGGCTTGAGGAGGGATGAGATCTGTGATAACTAAAATGCACTGGAGGAAAATCCAGTCTCTTACCCTGACGGGCAGGTGTAGTGTGTCAGAGTTGTGAAAATCTCAGGACTGGATGAACAAATACAAGTCCTAGGGCAGGTAAAAGCTCCCATATCTGTATTTCATCTTTTGTACTGAGCAGTTTGCTTGGTGTTCAGCTTCAATCAATCTGTCTATGCTGGTGGGTGCTGCCCAGAGCTATGTACTGACTGTCCCAGATGTGAAAACCTCAGCTCACTGACACAAGTAGTACGGGCTAGATGTTCTTATCTCTAGAATATATACAAGATGACCAGGTTTGTCCAATGACTTGTTAGCGAAAAGGCTGCTGGGACATGTAGTGCAGGCAATTGCAATGACATTACAAACATGTTGATCTGTGGAAGTATTATAAGAAGGGTAACTGTTTTTTTTTTAACTTAATTTTTTTTTTGAGAGGGCAAAATATGTAAACTACATTTCTGTCCTGGACCGATTACTATAAGTTGTTTCTTTTTCTGAAAGGAGATGGAGTGTTTTTTTTTTTTAATCATTTAAACTTAAAGCTGAACTCTAGGAATTCAGTGACATTGAAACCCAGGACCCTGCATTCACTCTATCTGGTCTCCCACAGTACACAGAACATTTAGTAAAACTGCTAAATACCTTTTTTCCATCAGCCGTATATAGCAGTCTTGTGACTTCTATCAGTGTTCAGCAGAGTACTGTTTAAAGCTTGTAGGAGAACTTTTCTTTCTGCTCTAGGAAGATGCAGGACCCCTGACCTGCTGATTTGGTCCTGTGGTGATCACATGCACTATTCCAAGGAAAAAAAAGAAACCTCTCTAGCAATACACACCAAGCTGAGCATGTGCAGAGTGTCTCCACACAATATATCTTATCGGGAGGTAAGAGGGGGATACTGGAAGAAGGGGAGGATCAGAGAAGTCAGGATCATACAGTCTTTCTACACAGTGCAGAGGATTAACCCCTTAGGTTCCACAGTGAATATAACAAGCATGCTTTACTGCATATACAGACTGATTTTACTGTTGTGGGTTTAGTAACACTTTAAATTCAAGGTGCATGTCTCCTTGTGGACTCTGATTTTTTTTTTCTTTAGATCTGTCAGTTTTATGGAGGATAGGTATTGCCACACTGTTGAACTCTTGAGGGAGAGACTCTGTATTCTCGCACACAGGATCTCTGCATGCCCCTCCCCACTGCTGTCCATTCACAGAAGCTTCAGCTGATGGAGCTAAGACCAGAAGGTCGAGCTTTAGAGCACCAGAACTGTAATGATGGCAAGTCCACGAGGTTGCATGTGCCTTGTTAAACTTCACTCATAGTATGCCTGCACACTTTTGTAAAGTGGCTGAATTGCTGGAGTTTAGCTGTACCAACAAAAATAGAATATGTTGCAGTTTAGAGGGGTGCATTTGTTTTTTTTTTCACTTACAGCATTTCCTCCCCTTACATAGTTAGTCTGGTTGAAAAAAGACAAAAGTCCATCCAGTTCAACCATAAAAAAAAAAAAAAAAAGTTATCCTATACCCACAGTTGATCCAGAGGAAGGCAAAAAAAAAACCCCAACAAAGCATGAAAAGCATTACTTACACCTAATAATTCTGCAAATAGGATACTTCCTGTCCTTTTTTTGTAGCTATGCTTTTTTCCCTCTTTATCTATGGAGGCATTGGTGTCACAAATGATTTCATCTCTATTTTATGGTGGATTGATGAGACTAGATACTTGCTGAAAATATTCTTCGCCTGATAAAATCTAATACAACTGTCAAGCTAAAAAGATGTTCCACAAGTACAGAAATGCCTCATGTCAGAAATGCAGTGTTCTTGTCACTTCTGTGAGCTGACCTGAAAGCACAATCATCCTTATCTTTACTGTGTCAATCCCTAGTCCCATCATTCTACCATGTAATAGAGATGACCAAATGGCAGCCCAGCCTTTGTGACACCACACCTCCATAGATATAGCTTAGAGCAGGGGTCTCAAACTGGCGGCCCTCCAGCTGTTGCGGAACTACAAGTCCCATCATGCCTCTGCCTTAGAGTGTTGGGTGGGGAATTTACTGAAGCTGGAGATTCCAAAATCTGGTGCAGCTCTGCTTGGAAAACGATCAGCTTCCAGGTTTTATTGTCAAAGCCTAATTGAATAAGCTGAACTTAGTGGCTGGTTATCTACCATGCATAGCTGCACCACAGTGCTTCTGTTTTAGTGCACTGCTAAAAAAATGAAAGGAACACTTTGAAAACACATCAGATCTCAATTGAAAAAAAAAAAAAAAACATCTCCTGCTGGACATCTATACTGACATGGATGGGTAATGTGTTATGAATTTAAGGATGCCCCATCGTTTGATGGAAATGAAAATTATCGACCTACAGAGGACTGAATTAAAAAACACCCTGAAAATAAAAGTGAAAAAATGATGCAGCAGGCTAGTCTATTTTGCTGAAATTACATTGCAGCAACTCAGAATGGTCCTCGGTAGTTTGTATGGCCCCCACGTGCTTGTATGCATGCCTGACATCGGGCATGCTCCTAATGAGATGACGGATGGTGTCCTGGGGGATTTCCTCCTAGATCTGGACTAGGGCATCACTGAGCTTCTGAACAGTCTGAGATGCAACCTGGCGGCAGCGGATGGACCGAAACCTGATATCCCAGAGATGTTCTATTGGATTTAGGTCAGGCGAGTGTGGGGGCCATTCAGTGGTATCAATTCCTCCAACTGCCTTCATACTTTTGCCACATGAGGCCGGGCATTGTCGTGCATCAGGAGGAACCCAGGACCCACTGCACCAGTGTAGGGTCTGACAATGGGTCCAAGGATTTCATCCCAATACCTAATGGCAGTCAGGGTGCCATTGTCTGGCCTGTAGAGGTCTGTACATCCCTCCATGGAAATGCCTCCCCAGACCACCACCAAAACGGTCATGCTGAACAATGTTACAGGCAGCAGAACGTTCACAGCTTCTCCAGACCCTTTCATGTCTGTCACATGTGCTCCGGGTGAACCTGCTCTCATCTGTGAAAAGCACAGGGTGCCAGTGGTGGACCTGCCAATTATGGTGTTCAATGTGAAATTCCAGTCAAGCACTATGGGGCAAGACAGTGAGCACAGGGCCCATTATAGGACATTGGGGCCTCAGGCCACCCTCATGAAGTCCATTTCTGATTTGTCAGAGACATTCACACCAGTGGCCTGCTGGAGGTCATTTTGTAGGGCTCTGGCAGTGTTCATCCTGTTCCTCTGTGTACAAAGGAGCAAATACCGGTCCTGCTGATGGGTTAAGGACCTTCTACGGCCCTGTCCAGCTCTCCTAGAGTAACTGTCACCTGGAATCTCCTCCATGCTCTTGAGACTGTGCTGGGAGACACAGCAAACCTGGCAATGGTACGTATCGATGTGCCATTGTGGAGGAGTTGGGCTGCCTGTGCAATCTCTGTAGGGTCCAGGTATTGCCTCATACTACCAGTAGTGACACTGACCCTAGCCCACGGGTGTCAAACTGGTGACCCTCCAGCTGTTGCCAAACTACAAGTCACATGAGGCATTGCAAGATTGACAGTTACAAGCATGCCTCCCAAAGGCAGAGGCATGATGGGACTTGTAGTTTTGCAACAGCTGGAGGGCTGCCAGTTTGACATCCCAGCCCTAGCCAAATGCAAAACTAGTGAAAAACAAAATATGAGTAAGGAAAAAAATGTTAGTGGTCTCCACCTGTAAAACCATTCATGTTTTGGGGGTTGTCTCATTGTTGCCCATCTAGTGCACCTGTTGTTAATTTTATTAACACCAAAGCAGCTGAAACTGATTAACAACTCTCTATGCTAGTTAAGTGACCAGATCAATATCGTAGGAGTTTCATTGACTTGATGCTATACGCTGATTAAAAAGTGTTCCTTTCATTTTTTTGAGCAGTGTAGAATGAGATCATTCCACCTTAACATTTGGCCTTGAATTGCCCCCCTGGAACTGTTATGTGAAGTAGCATCCTCTTTTCCCCATGTGGTAATGTACCTTGCTGCAAGGTCAGCAACCAGTAAGCCCCTCTAGGGCTCACCTTACATATTATTATTATAATACAGGATTTATACAGCACTTTACAATATAAAGGGAGACAATACAAACTTGAAACAAGGGTTAGGAGGGCCTTGTTCCTAAGAGCTTACAATCTAATGCACGTTACAATTTGACCATACAATTTCTGTACAATGAACTTTAGATTTACTGAAACAGACCCTACCTCAACTATCCAGTACATTTCTAGCTAATTAGGTTCTTGCCTTCTATTCTAGGTAGATCTAAGGGAGATTGTACAATCCAATTGTAAAGTGTGTTGTGACCTTATCCCTTCTATCTGCAGTGAGTGTGTGGCAGTGCACAGAACCACTTTAGGTGCCTACACGTTTAGCTATGATATCGTCTCAACCTTTATACCTGAACTGTAGGCATATAACAATAAAACAATTCATGCGGTACGTGATCATGAAAAATACCCCAACAGTGCAATTATTTATTTGCTCCCTTTTGGTGTGTTAAATAAAGAAACGAAAACATACCTGTTGATGTCAGAAATTCTGAGCGGTCCTGTGCACACTGACTGCTATCTCAAGGCCAGTGATTTGCCCTCCCAGTCATTATTTTGGGACAACAAACTACCTGTACTGTTCAGATGAGGAGAGCGTTTGAGTAGTTTAGCAAAAGACAACTGGCAGGGCTGTCACCACTCAGTCTGCAAAAATGCTGTGTTCTCAGCTCACAACAGAACTTAGGAGCGGAGTGCACTTCTGCCAGATCAACGGGTATTTGCGAGGGGTAAAACGGAAAAGTGCATGAATGACAGAAATACTGCATATGGGGCGTTTTCTTTTTTTTTTACAATTTTAGGGGTATATGTATAAAGTAGTGAAAGGGACTTGGCATCGGCCTCCTGCAGTCCCCACAGTAGAGCTTAAAGTGGAGCTCCACCCAAAAGGGGAAGTTCCGCTTTAACCGTTTCAATACCGTGTGATTTTACCCCATCCTGCCCAGGCCATTTTTCAGGTTTCAGCGCTCTCACACTTTGAATGACAATTGCGCGGTCATACAACACTGTACCCAAACTAAAATTTTATCATTTTCTTCACACAACTAGAGCTTTCTTTTGGTGGTATTTAATCACTGCTGGGGTTTTTGTTTTTTGATAAATTAACAAAAAAAGACCAAAAATTTTGAAAAAAAAAACACATTTTTCTTTGTTTCTGTTATAAAAGTTTACAAATAAATAATTGTTCTTCATAAATTTAGGCCGAGATGTATTCTGCTACATGTCTTTGGTGAAAATAACCCAAATTAGGATGTATTTTTTAGTTTGTAGGAAAGTTATAGAGTTCACAAACTATGGTATAGATCTGAATATTGATCAATCCTGAAGTACTGACAGCCAATCTAATTTCTTGAGGTCCAAGAATGTCAGAATAGTACAGATATCCCCCAAATGACCCCTTTTTGCAGAGTAGACAGTCCGACGTACTTCATAAGAGGCATGGCGAGTTTTTTGAAGTTGTATATTTTTGTCATAATTTTTCGGAAAATGAAAAAATTAAAAAAAATATTTTCACTATTTTTTTTTTTACATACTGTCACCAGTGCAGTACAGCGTCGTCATATAACTGGCATGGCGGTGAACAGGGAAACTGACTGGTGACAGTATGAAAAAAAAAAAATATATATATATATATTTTTTATTTTTTTATTATATTTAATTTTTTATTACATTTTTTTAAAGATTTTTTTTTCATATTTTACTATGACCAAAGTAGTACAATGTTACCATAGTAACATTGTACTACTTTGGGGGAGTGATCAGTATTTTTTTTTTTTTTTTTTATACACAGTTTGCTTATAGCAAAGAATTACTTTGCTATAAGCAAGCATTTAGCTGAATGAAATAGATTCATTCAGCTTTTTTTTTTTTTTTTTTTGTGCTTAGCTGTGATTTGGTCACAGCTAATCACATGACATGTGCATGTGACCTGCTGTGACCATTCACAGCTAGGCACTAGTATACAATGGATGGCATCATGAATGAAGCCATCCATTGTATACAACTATCATGTGACCTGCTGTGATTGGTCACAGCAGGTCACATGGTACCAGCTACGGGAGCCGGTACTCGGATCTGTCATCGGCCGTGTCCGAGGTGCACGGCCCGTGACAGATCCCGCTGCTGCGCCGCTCTGCTGTGCCGCAAACTGCGCATGTGCGGGAGCACGCCAAATGGCGTGCACCCGGAATTTAGGAGCGCATTTCAAGCCGCCAAACGGCCATTGGCCGGGCGGCTAATGGTTAAAGACTGGTCTCCCGCTCCCCATTAAGGATTGGCACCTTTGGGGAGCAGGTACCCAAAATTGACAGGTACCCACTCCCACTTCCGCTGCGATCGCCTAAGCGATTGGAAGCGGAAGTTGTCCTCCCCATAGTCTTGTGGGACGCATGACAGGTCCCAGAAGACTATGGGGCCATTCACAAAGCGCATTGCTTCTCGCACATGCTCAGTGGGCACCCGGCTGTGAAGCCGCAAGCTGTTATAGCGGGGTGCCCACACTGAAGATGATGGCGCCTGGAATACAGGACGGCCGGTGAAACGGGCTGCGGGGAGGACACCGCGTGATCAAGGGACAGGTAAGTGGCTGTTTTTCAAAAGTCAGCAGTGACAGTTTTTGTAGCTGCTGACTTTTATTTTTTTACAAAGTGAGTGGAACTCCGCTTTAAGGAGGGGGGAAGAAAAAGCAGCACAGGGGTCAGGTGTGCTGCAGTGCTCATGCGCTAACAAAGAACATGCTGATACAAAGAGAAAAGAGTGACAGATTAACTCATCTGTGTGCTGCTCCTTTGTGACAAGACCTAGTTGTGTTTACTGCAGTGAGTAAGGTTTCTGTGGTGTGTGGAAGCGTGTAAATATCAGGACTGGATGGACAAAAATGCCAGTCCCATGGGCAGGTAAAACCGCACTCTTAGCCTAGGCTCACATATATGCGGTGTGGTATATCGCATGTGGTTCGCACAGGAACTGCCCGCATTCCTATGCACATCACATGCGATTTGTGTGTGGTGCGATTGGAGACATACATTTTGTATGGCTCTAATCGCACCGCACCAGCACCAATAGGTGCAGGACCCTTTTTTGGGTCCACACTAGAATCGGATTGCATGGGTATTCGTATGTATGTGATCCAATTCTGCACATTGCATCGCGTTTTGCAGACCATTTTCGGGGTATTGTTAAACATGCACACCTGCAGCGGTTTACATGAACGGGGTGCAATTCTGATGCGGTGCGGAATTTGCACAGAAAACATGAATTCCGCACCGCATCAGTGTGAACCAGGGCTCAAACATATTTCAGCTGCATATTTAGAGGAGTTTCCATGGAGTTTAGATAAAAATCCTGTTGCAGTAGCCCTCTTTCTCTACCTCTGGCTTCTGTTGCTGGGGCTAAGCTGTAGCATGCAATATGTTCTGTGTTCAGGAAGTGCTATTGGCTTTAGCAGCCAATGTGCATGTGAATCACATATTGTGGCTTGGTGACAACAGCACCATGTTGGGTGAACCTGGAACTGGAGAATATTCATTTTAGCATGGGAGTTTACTCTACTAATATATCTTATTGTAACTAACCCACATCAGTAAAATCAGTCTGTATATGCAGTAAAGTATTTCTTGTTATACTCACTCTGCATTGTGTAAAAAGGCTTTTTGATCCTGACTTCTCTGATCCACCCCTTCTTCCAGTGCCCCCCTCTTATCTCCTGATATGGAGTGGAGTCACTCTGCACATTCCATTGCAATAAAGCTTTATGCCTCGCATGGCAAAAAATCGTTCTACTCCAATGACAAAACTTTCTCCATCAATTCATTGCACAGTTGATCATCTACCTATCTGCCTCTCCTGCCCCTGCGGTTTAGTCTATGTCGGCCGAACCATCAGAACCCTCAGAAAAAGGTTCGGAGAACACCGACGTCTTGTGCAGGATGGTAACCCCAAACATAATATCCCACACCGCTTCTCGGAGTATCATAATAAATCTATTCATGATCGTCAAGTATGGATAATTGATTCCATACCAGAAAAATGAACGTTTTCAGCAATTGTGGATATATACCTTAAATACATTAGGCCCCCAAAGGGTTAAATGAGGAAATTGAGGTCCGTACTGTCCTGTTATTTAACTCTTTGATTATTATGCTTATATGCACCATTATATCATCTATTGGGCAGCACAGTGGCTAAGTGGTTAGCACTTCCGCCTGGCAGTACTAGGGTCATTGGTTCAAATCCCACACTTCCATGTGGTTGTAATATGTCTGGTTCTAGTCACAGGAGGGCAGGCCCATTGTCATCTCACAATCTGCTAATGTTTCTGGTGCTGCATGTAGCCTACCTATAGATATTGCTGATGGATGCAACCTGGAATCATTATCCTCTGATCTTAGAGTATGTTCCATCCTTGGAGTCCTCCTTGGCTCTGCTGGGGTTGGCTGGACCCTCTCCCTTTTCAGCTGAGGTTTGTACAACAGTCATGCAAGATTGGATGTGCAAATCACAAATTATTTGCTGACTCTTGATTGCAGAGGCCACGAGTGCACTCCCACACCTTCTCCAGCAGATTCTATATCTGCCAGCAGCCTTAGTGTCTTCAGAGCCATTGCGCACAAAGACTCTGAGTCGCTGCAGTCTCTAAAGTCGATGCCCTAAAGCAGGACGTGGGGATTGTGAACGGGAAGTTTTTTGACCAGACTGCTGGAGAGGCCAAATGGTTTATCACAGTAAAATGAACATTTTACAAAGCTTTAGGCCATGTTTACACCTGTGCATTTTTTTTATGCATTTTGCAGGACGCAGTGTATGCCATTTATCATGATTTCCTATGGATCACATTCACATCTATGTGTTTTTTTGGAAGGGGCCAAGGACTTTTCCCACAGCAGTTTGTGTTTTTAGTCCAATAGACTTCAATGGAACCGCATATAAAATGCAAGTGCTGCGGTTTGCGTGCATTTTTGACACGTTTTTAATCTGCCCAGTAACAAGTCGGACAAAAAACACAAAATGTAAAAAATGCATGTGCAAAAACGCACCACAAAAAGCGCTGCAGAAACAGATCAAACACAAAAAGGTGTGAATGTATACAAGGAGTTAAACAGCGCTCCCCGACACCCTGGTAATGTACTCTCCTCAATATATCAGACTTATATAGGTGTGCAAACCATGAAAGAAAAGTGCTAAAGTACAAAAACGTGCTAAATACAATTACTGAAAAAGTGTCATATGTATCAAAAAGTACACATATTCTAATATACCAAATCATAAGGCACCCCCTATCAGAAAACATATCACATTAATATAACAATTTGTGCAAAAAAAACAAAACATACATATATATATATATATATATATATATATATATATATATATATATATATACATACAATGGGGATCGAAAGTTTGGGCACCCCAGCTAAAAATTTGTATTAATGTCCATAAAGAAGCCAAGGAAAGATGGAAAAATCTCCAAAAGGCATCGAATTACAGATTAGACATTCTTATAATATGTCAACAAAAGTTAGATTTTATTTCCATCATTTACACTTTCAAAATAACAGAAAACAAAAAAATGGCGTCTGCAAAAGTTTGGGCACCCTGCAGAGTTAATATCTTATAAGAATGTCTAATCTGTAATTTGATGCCTTTTGGAGATTTTTCCATCTTTCCTTGGCTTCTTTATGCACATTAATACAAATTTTTAGCTGGGGTGCCCAAACTTTCGATCCCCACTGTATATATATATACACACACACATATATATATATATATATATATATACACACATACATACACACACACACACATATACACACACAGTATATACATACATATATTTTTTTTTTATATAAAATCTCTTGATTATATACATAAACAGTTCGTGATGAAAAGTCCTTCAATTCATATATTTGCTTCTTGTGTTTTCTAAAGTGTTCACCACCACACCATGCTGCTCCACCAACAAATGAATTAAATAAACTCATCAGAGCCTCAGGCTGGTCAAATCATAAACCAGCTACAGCGCATCGATTCTGGGAGCAACGATCTGCAGAGATGTCAGTATAATTCCTAGAACCCTTTAGCTGAGCATTCCTCATTCATATACATGAAACTATATGGTTGGAAAGAAATAGGGAACTCCATAGTGCAAAACCATTTAAAACACTTTATTCCATTAAAAACCACACATCACACACATTTCTCAGTGTCATCACCGACACTAGTATAACCAGCATAAGTAAAAAAAACAAAAAAAAAATGGGTAGTCTCCGGTCACTCTGATTACTAAAAGCTCACCTGTAGTACGTGGTGACGTCACCTCTGAAAGCCCCACCCTATGCATTTCGTTATCCGACATCCTTGGGCAGAAGGCTTCAGATGAAACGCGTATGGAGGGGTTTTGATTATACAGTTGTGTTCAAAATAATAGCAGTCAGACATCACTAACCGGATCAATCGCTGTTTTTGGTAGAAATGATATTTCTACATGGCAAATAATTTACTAGCAGGTGTAGTAGAGTAATAGAAATCCAACAGACCCAACAGTCATGACATGCATGCTGCTGATTCTGTGTAATTGAATCACTAATTGAAAGGGGCATGTTCAAAATAATAGCAGTGTGGAGTTCTATTAGTGAGGTCATTCATTCTTTGAAAAACAGGTGGCAATTATTGCCCTAATTTAAGGAAGGAAGGCAGCAAATGTTGTACATGCTGGTTACAGTGCATTTCTCTCTGAAATTCTGAGGAAAATGGGTCGTTCCAGACATTGTTCAGAACAACAGCGTACCTTGATTAAAAAGTTGATTGGAGAGGGGAAAACATATAAAGAAGTGCAGAAAATGATCGGCTGCTCAGCTAAAATGATCGCAAATGCTTTAAAATGGCAACCAAAACCTGAAAGACGTGGAAGAAAGCAAAAAACTACCATTCGAATGGATAGAATAGCCAAAATGGCAAGGACTCAGCCAACAATCAGCTCCAGGAAGATGAAAGAAGGTGTAAAGTTCCCTGTGAGTACTGTTACAATTAGAAGACGCCTATGTGAAGCCAAGCTATCTGCAAGAAGCCCCCGCAAAGTCCCACTGTTGAAAAAAAGACGTACTGAAGAGGTTACAATTTGCCAAATTGGCCTAAAGAGAAATGGCGCAACATTTTGTGGACTGATGAAAGTAAGATTGTTCTTTTTGGGTCTAGTGGCCGGAGACAGTTTGTCAGACGACCCCCAAACACTGAATTCAAGCCACAGTACACTGTGAAGACAGTGAAGCATGGTGGTGCAAGCATCGTGATATGGGGATGTTTCTCATACTACGGTGTTGGGCCTATTTATCGCATACCAGGGATCATGGATCAGTTTGAATACATCAGAATACTTGAAGAGGTCATGCTGCCTTATGCTGAAGAGGAAATGCCCTTGAAATGGGTGTTCCACCAAGACAACGACCCCAAACACACCAGTAAACGTGCAACATCTTGGTTCCAGACCAACAAGATTGACGTTATGGAGTGGCCACCACAATCCCCGGATCTTAATCCAATAGAAAACTTGTGGGGTGACATCAAAAATGCAGTTTCTGAGGCAAAACCAAGAAATAGAGAAGAACTGTGGAATGTCGTCCAATCATCCTGGGCTGGAATACCTGATCACAGGTGCCAGAAGTTGGGTGACTCCATGCAACACAGATGTACAGCAGTTCTCAGAAACAGTGCGACTACAACCAAATATTCATTAAGTGATTCAAAGGAAAGCAAAATCTTCAAACATTTTCCAGTTTATATAGTGAATGTTTGAGTTTGTAAAGAAGAATACAAACACGGCTATTTTTTTGAACAGTCTAATATTCACTTTTCTTCAATTTTTTTAGAGGAACAACACAAATTTGATCTATTTTTCTTCATGTTTTGATTTGGAATAGAATGTGTCGTGTTCCCAATGCATTTGTGTGGATGGAAATAAAAGCTATTAGAAGGATTTTCAGCTTTATTCACTTTTTTCAACACACTGCTATTATTTTGAATACAACTGTATATGTGTGTGTGTGTGTATATATATATATATATATATATATATATATATATATATATATATACATATACACACAGTGGGGCAAAAAAGTATCTAGTCAGCCACCAATTGTGCAAGTTCTCCCACTTACAAAGATGAGAGAGGCCTAATTGGCATCATAGGTAGACCTCAACTATGAGAGACAAAATGAGAAAAAAAATCCAGACAATCACATTGGCTGATTTGGAAAGAATTTATTTGCAAATTATGGTGGAAAATAAGTATTTGGTCAATATCAAAAGTTCATCACAATACTTTGTTATATATCCTTTGTTGGCAATGACAGAGGTCAAACGTTTCCTGTAAGTCTTCACAAGGTTGGCACACACTGTTGCTGATATGTTGGCCCATCCTCCATGCAGATCTCCTCTAGAGCAGTGATGTTTTGGGGCTGTCGCTGGGCAACACGGACTTTCAACTCCCTCCAAAGGTTTTCTATGGGGTTGAGATCTGGAGACTGGCTAGGCCACTTCAGGACCTTGAAATGCTTCTTACGAATCCACTCCTTCGTTGCCCGGGCGGTATGTTTGGGATCATTGTCATGTTGGAAGACCCAGCCATGTTTCATCTTCAATGCCCTTGCTGATGGAAGGAGGTTTGCACTCAAAATCTCACCATACCTGGCCCCATTCATTCTGTCCTGTACATGGATCAGTCGTCCTGGTCCCTTTGCGGAGAAACAGCCCCAAAGCATGATGTGGCCACCTCCATGCTTCACAGTAGGTATGGTGTTCTTTGGATGCAACTCAGCATTCTCTCTCCTCCAAACACGACGAGTTGTGTTTCTACCAAACAGCTCTATTTTGGTTTCATCTGACCATATGACATTCTCCCAGTCCTCTTCTGGATCATCCAAATGCTCTCTAGCAAACTTCAGACGGGCCCGGACATGTACTGGCTTAAGCAGGGGGACACGTCTAGCACTGCAGGATCTGATTCCCTGGCGGCGTAGTATGTTACTGATGGTAGCCTTTGTTACGTTGGTCCCAGCTCTCTGCAGGTCATTCACTAGGTCCCCCTGTGTGGTCCTGGTATTTTTGCTCACCGTTCTTGTGATCATTTTGACCCCGCGGGGTGAGATCTTGCGTGGAGCCCCAGATCGAGAGAGATTATCAGTGGTCTTGTATGTCTTCCATTTTCTAATTATTGCTCCCACAGTTGATTTGTTCACACCAAGCTGCTTGCCTATTGCAGATTCAGTCTTCCCAGCCTGGTGCACGCCTACAATTTTGTTTCTGGTGTCCTTCGACAGCTCTTTGGTCTTCACCATAGTGGAGTTTGGAGTGTGACTGTTTGAGGTTGTGGACAGGTGTCTTTTATACTGATAACAAGTTCAAACAGGTGCCATTGATACAAGTAATGAGTGCAGGACAGAGGAGCCTCTTAAAGAAGAAGGTACAGGTCTGTGAGAGCCAGAAATCTTGCTTGTTTGTAGGTGACCAAATACTTATTTTCCACCATAATTTGCAAATAAATTCTTTCCAAATCAACCAATGTGATTGTCTGGATTTTTTTTTCTCATTTTGTCTTTCATAGTTGAGGTCTACCTATGATGCCAATTACAGGCCTCTCTCATCTTTTTAAGTGGGAGAACTTGCACAATTGGTGGCTGACTAAATACTTTTTTGCCCCACTGTATATATATATAAAAATCAAGATGTATAGATATCTAAAATTTTTTGCACAAATTGTTATATCAATGCAATATGTTTTATAATGGGGGGTGCCTTATGATTTGGTATATTAATTAGAAATGTGGACTATATTGATCCATCGATACACTTTGTTAGTGTTTGTATTTAGCACTTTTCTTTCACGGTTTGCATAGCTATAAAAGTCTGATATAATGAGGAGAGTATGTTACCAGGGTGTCAGGGAGCACGGTTTAATTCTTTGTATCCAGTTATATTGCTTTGGGTTTCCAGAGAGAAAATAGCCTCTTCCCCCCTTTTCTTCTTTTTTTCAGGGATAGCACCTTGTATATGTCCGGCGGCGCCATCTATAGAAAGGATTTTTGATTGTTGAGCAAAGAGGTGTGAACCTAGTGTTACAGTTTTTTTAATCTACTACAGAGCTTTCAATGCATATATTATTTTTTAGAAGACATGAACTCAGCCATCAAAGCATATCTAAATCTGCATGAAAAAAATGCAGCACAAAGACCCCCTCCAAGTGCAGTCAGAGACATGGGCTGGGGCATCAAGCATAGCTGGCACCCCATAGCCTGGCAGGCTCTTTGCAGATACGCATGTGACTGTAGTCCAGGTTTGAAGCACACACGTGGGTGACTACACTGGGGCTGTGGGGAGACCCCATATGGCAGCACAGCCACCCCATAAGAAGTGTGTTGGGCAATATTTTTAAGTAGATCTGCAGCATGGAGCAACCTGGAAAGAAAATAACTGCGCATATGTCTAAAACCCTGTACACACGGGTCAAAATCAGCCGTTACAGTAGAAACTGGCTGACTTTCAGCCTGTGTGTACAGCTGCTTGTCTGACAGAAGCTGATCTCACAACTGGCTTCTGTCGGACGAGCATGCTGGAAAACCAGCAGCCAATCCAAGTCCGATTAGTGCTTGCAGCCAGCAGCTGCAAGAGCTGAACGATGTGTTCTGGCAGGAGGGCGGTCTCCCTGTCAGAACACAATAGCACAGAAGGGAGATCGCTATAATAACAGACAGTACAGCGACCTCAGTTTTTGTTTTTTTTTTGTGTTCAGCCCGCTGGGTTGCAAGAAAAAATTAAAAAAACATAACAGTTGTACCGAGTTTAACCACCTTCCGTCCGGCCCATGTATATAAACGGTCGGACGGTGGCAGTGCAGGGTCGGGTGGCCGTTTATAAACAGCTTTCCCGGCCCCCTGCTTGTGCGCGCTCCCTGGGAGCGCGCAGCAATGCGATCCGGTGCCCGATGTGTCCTCCTGACACAGTGACCTCCATGCGAGGTCCCGATCATCTGATCACCGATTAGCCAATCAGTGATCACATGCAGAGTAGTAAGCAAGATGTCACTTGTGACATCAGTGCTTACTATGTGTGAAATATCTGAATGATCACAGAGGTCACATGGTACAAAGCTATTCACAACAGCCTTGTACCATGTGACAAGCTGTGACCAATCACAGCTCACTCAGTAGTTCTCAATGGCTGCAAGAATGCAGCTAGTGAGAAGGAGAAATGATTGCTTTTACATCCTTTATGGGTGTAAAATCAATCAGTGTAAAAAAAAAAAAATCTTCATCACCCCCAAGTAGTACAGTGTCACCATGGTGACACTGTACTGCTAGGGTGACAGAATATAAAAAAAATAATAATTAATAAATAAATAATATAAAAAAATTATGTAAAAAAAAGTTTAAAAATTATAATTTTTGGTTAAAAACTAATTTGGGATTTTTTTTTATTAAAAATATAACGGAATAAATTTTGGCCAAGATTTATGATTAAATAATATTTATTTGCAAAATTTTATAAGAAAAGTTTTTTTTCAAAATTTTTGGACTTTTTAATTTACATAGCAAAAAAAATTAAAATCCCAGTGGTGGGATAAATACCACCAAAATAAAGTTTTATCTGTCTCAAAAAATGCTAAAAAATTCATATGGGTACAGTGTTGCATGACCGCGCAATTATCATTCAAAGTGTGACAGCACTGAAAGCTGAAAATTGCCCTGGACAGGAAGGGGGTAAAAGTGTCCGGACAGGAAGTGGTTAAATAATAGCACAGAAGGGAGATCGCTGTAATAACATGAGACAGTTAGTACAGCGACCTCAGTTTTTGTGTCCAGCCTACTGGGTTGCATGAAAAAAAAAAAAAAAAAACACCATAACAGTTGTACCAGGTTTAGGTAAGTGAGGCTAACAAAATATAAAAGTTTTAAAGTGTTTAATAGGCATTCAAACACTTTTCAAAAACATTAACAGAACCATTACAATAAGGAAAAATTTGATGTAGAAGACCAGGTAAAAAAAAAATTATTCTATCAGCTCCTCCTGTGTCTTGGAATCTGGTGACATCTGAAGCAGCTTTGTTATTGTGCCAAATTGATTGCTAGTGATGACGACGCTGGCTACGGCCTCAAACAGCAAGAAATATTTCAGTCTGCTGAACACCGGCTTGGTGAAGGATATCATTTCCCGCAGGATGTTTTCTTTCATTTGAGTCCTCAAATAACTGCCAGACATAATACAAAACATACTTCCTTTAGAAATGATAAAGCCAGAAAATACACAAGACAGAAATGTATCTGTAGAGGATACAAAAGTAAGTATTGCACACATACACTAAAGCAGCTACTGATTCAAACAGCTTTGTTACCTTGGCTTCTCTATAGTGAAAAGCTGACACTTAGGGGTTTATTTACTAAAGCTGGAGAGTGCAAAATCAGACTCCCTTCTGCATAGAAACCAATCAGCTTCCAGGTTTCATTGCCAAAGCTTCATTGAACAAGCTGAGGTTAGAAGCTGATTGGTTTCTATGCAGAAGGGAGTCCGATTTTGGACTCTCCAGCTTTAGTAAATAAACCCCTTAAAGTCAGGGTTCGGGGGGGAGGGGGAGATGGGTATGGGACTGGGTTGCTCAAGAATTAGGGGGGAGCTAGAAGTCCAGTAGAATCTTAAAGCGGAGCTGCACACAAAAGGGGAAGTTTCGCTTTAAGGACTGCTCCCCATTAAGGATTGGCACCTTTAGGGAGCGGGTACCCGAATTTGACAGGTACCCGCTCCCACTTCCGGTCCGATTGCCTAGGCGACCAGAAGCGAAAGGTGTCCTCCCTACCTCCCTGTAGTCTTTTGGGACACGTGACAGGTCCCAGAAGACTACAGGACCATTCATGAAGCACAGAGCTACTCGCGCATGCGCAGTGGGTACCCGGCTGTGAAGCCGCAAGCTATCACAGCCGGGTGCCCACATTGAAGATGCCGGCCTCCTGGAATACAAGACAGCCGGTGAAATGGGCTGCGGGGGACACACCGCTGGATCGAGGGACAGGTAAAAGGCTTTTTTTTAAAAGCCAGCAGCTGCAGTTTTTGTAGCTGCTGACTTTTATTTTTTGACAGGGTGAGTGGAACTCTGATTTAACTATACTTTTTTAGTTAGCGTTTTTTACAGTGTACATGTAGGAAAAAAAAAAAGTGGTTAGGAGCGTTTAGTGATTTTTTTTTCCTGCCAGAAAAACGCTCCCAAAAACTCTACAAAAACAATTTTTTTTCTAAATGCTGAAGCCTGAAAAATGCTACTGGCCTAAAATATTGTGCATGGACACATAGGATACCACTATTTAGCTTCTAGTAGCAGAGAAAAAAATGCTGTTAAGAGCTTCTAGGAGCTTAAAAAACCACCAGTGTGCATGGAGCCTTAAAGCGTTAGTAAACTGCAAGCTGCCATAATGTGCTAATATGATTCGCATATATTAATGGAATGTAAACCTTCAGTATAAACTGCACTAAAGTTAACCGAAACATGACATCCCAGAGGTGTTCTATTGGATTTAGGACAGGCGAGCGTGGGGGCCATTCAATGTTAACAAGCCTGCATACTCCAGGAACTACCTGCATACTCTCCCCACATGAGGCCAGGCATTGCCATGCACCAGGAGGAACCCAGGAACCACTGCACCAGTGTAGGGTCTGACAATGGGTCCAAGGATTTCATCCCGATACCTAATGGCAGTCAGGGTGCCATTGTCTAGCCTGTAGAGGTCTGTGCGTCCCTCTATGGATATGCCTCCCCAGACCATCACTGACCCACCACCAAAACGGTCATACTGAACAATGTTACAGGCAGCATAACGTTCTCCACGGCTTCTCCAGACCCTTTCACGTCTGTCACATGTGCTCATGGTGAACCTGCTCTCATCTGTGAAAAGCATAGGGCGCCAGTGGCAGAACTGCTAATTCTGGTGTTCAATGACAAATGCCAATCAAGCTCTATGGTGCCGGGCAGTGAGCACAGGGCCCACTAGAGGACGTCGGGCCCTCAGGCCACCCTCATGAATTCTGTTTCTGATTGTTTGGTCAGAGACATTCACACAAGCCTGCTGGAGGTCATTTTGTAGGGCTCTGGCAGGGCTCCTCCAGTTCCTCCTTGCACAAAGGAGCAGATACTGGTCCTGCTGATGAGTTAAGGACCTTCTACGGCCCTGTCCAGCTCTCCTAGAGAAACTGCCCGTCTCCTGAAATCTCCTCCATGCTCTTGAGACTGTGCTGGAAGACACAGCAAAACTAGCAATGGCACGTACTGATGTGCCATCCTGGAGGAGTTGGACTGCCTGTGCAACCTCTAGGGTCCAGGTATCTCCTCATACTACCAGTAGTGACACTGACCCTAGCCAAATGCAAAACTAGTGAAAAATAGAAAAGATGATTGGGGAAAAAAATGGTCAGTGGCCTCCATCTGTAAAACCATTCCTGTTTTGGGGGTCATCTCATTGTTGCCCATCTAGTGCACCTATTGTTAATTTCATTAACACCAAAGCAGCTGAAACCGATTAACAACCCCTTTGCTACTTAACTGACCAGATCAATATCCCAGGAGTTTCATTGACTTGATGCTATACTCTGATTAAAAAATGTTCCTTTAATTTTTTTGAGCAATCTATATATAAAAATTATTTTTAGATGTACATAAAAACTGTCTGAAAAAGCCTTGTCTTAAAGTGGTTAATGCCCATGATTTTGGAAGGGGAAGTTCAACAAGCTCTTACCATCAACGACTGATGGTCAGTTGTTGGTGTCCACCAACCTTTGACTACATAGTATACTACTGGCTGCCTTCTGCAGAACTCATTTCTCCCAAAATGTATTACAGCAGTTACTCTTCTCTCACGGTAAACCTCATCCACAACTAACTGATCCTTACTGCTGCCACCAAGCCAAAATTCTGCCCCAGAACTCCAGAAAGTATGCTCAGTGTACATGATTCAAATTTGTTTTTTGCTGAAGCTGATGCTAGTTGGGCTCAAAATGTTTGCAGCTCACAATAAGTCTCTATCATGACTGTAATGCCTCATGGGGGATTAAAGAAAAGACAGCCTGAGATCCAACTCGAATCAAAGTTGACATCCAAGTACTGACCATAGCCTGGGTTCACGGGCTCTTGGGGCACATTGTGGTGAAACTTTGCCTAAAATAAATTCACTTAAAAATATAAAGACATACTTACACAGGTACCATCAATAAATTGATGGAACCAGCCAAAACAACTGGAGCAACACCACCCATAATCATACCAACATAGCTGCCTCTCACCACAGCACATGAAGAACAGTTCAAAGAACCTGCAAATAAAGATAAAAGATAAGAACATTATAACATGGCACACAGTTACAATAACCAAATGGCAAAAAAATGTGTGAGTGAATATGGAATTTAAGTGCCACACCATGGCCACTGCTTTCTACAACAGCTCGCTTTCATCCACACTAGACTCACTTGCACCTATACCCGATATAAATTTGCTTTCTTAACATAAATTCCTCCCTCCATGCTGCCAAACAAGCCTACTTTGTCACTTTATTAATACCTTGTCATCCAGTCCTCGTCTCTTCTTTACTTTTAACTCTCTACTTTCTCTACCTCCACTCAGTACCTCACTCACTGCTTCCAAGATTGCAAATCATTTCAAAAACAAGATTGATGCAATTCGTGGGGGTATCTTCGCTACACAGACATCCATCCCACTTAGCATACCTTATACTAAACCTCCCTCAACACTTTCCTCTTTTGACCTTGCTACTACCGAAGAGGTCACTAAGGTTTTCTCAGAAGCCCATCTCAGCACCTGCCCCTGGATCCTGTCCCCTCACAACTACTATGGTCACCCTCTTCTTCCATCCTATGCTCCCTCACTCACATCTTCAATCTCTCCCTCTCTAACGGTGCCTTCCCCTCCCCTCTAAAGCATGCGCACATCACTCCCATACTTAAAAAGCCCTCCCTGGACCCCATCAACCTGAAGAACTTAAGACCCATCTCCCTGCTCCCATTTACCTCTAAAGTCTTAGAACGTTTAGTCTACAATCGCCTGAGCTCCCACCTCACTGACAACAACCTTCTTGACCCTTTACAGTCTGGCTTTCGCTCACTCCACTCCATTGAAACTGCCCTACAAAAACTCTCTAATGATCTACTAACTGCTAAAACCAATGGCCACTACTCCATACTCTTACTACTTGACCTCTCTGTGGCTTTTGATATGGTTGACCATCCCTTCCTCCTCACAAAACTCCACACTCTTGGCCTCCGTGACTCTGCTCTCTCCTGGTTCTCCTCCTACCTATCGCAGCGCTCCTTCAGCGTTCCCTACAACTCTGTCTCCTCCGCTACACTCCCTCTTTCTGTAGGGGTTCCTCAAGGTTCTGTCCTTGGACCCCTTCTCTTCTCAAGCTACACCTTCTCCCTTGGTCACTTGATAAACTCCCATGGCTTTAAGTACAATCTCTATGCTGATGACACACAAATCTATCTTTCTACCCCTCAACTCACCCCTTCAGTCTCCTCTCGCATTACTAACCTACTAAGCGACATATCGGCATGGATGTCACTCCACTTCCTCAAACTCAATCTTTCCAAAACTGAACACTTAGCATTCCCTCCAGCCTGTGCTCGCTGCTAGACTCATCCACCTTACTAACCATTCAATATCTGCCATCCCTCTCTGCCAATCCCTCCACTGGCTTCCCATTGCCCAACGAATAAAATTAAAAACATTAACAATAACATATAAAGCCATTTATAACTCTGCCCCAAATTACATCACCAATCTTGTCTCCAAATATCACCCAAACTGTCCTCTGCGCTCCTCACACAACCTCCTGCTCTCTAGCTCCATTGTCTAATAATGGAATCTTCTATTCCTCCTATCAGTTCATTCCCCACAGTTATTACCTTTTGTACCACTAGCCCCTCCCTCTTAGATTGTAAGCTCCAAGGATCAGGCCCTCCTATCCCTCTTGTATTGAACTGTATTGTTACTGTATTGTCTCCCGTTATATTGTAAAGCGCTGAGCAAACTGTTGGCGCTATATAAATCCTGTATAATAATAATAATGAAAAAGAAAGCTCAGGTTGAATGTTTATTCTAAGGACTAACTGTTTACAAAGCCAACTCACTGCATTGTAACTGGACTTGAATATTAAGGTGTGGCACTTCAATTCTAGATTGAAAACCCAAGGTGATCTTTAGATTCTGTACATTTTCACCACCCCCATACTAATGAATGAAAATACTATAAAATACTAAAAAAAAAAAAAAATAGAGATTCAGTACTATTAATCCACTTTCTCAAGAGAATACACTGCATAGCAGTCTGCAACTTGGCTAAATGTAGAAAGTGTTTTGGTTTTTTTTTTTATTACCTTTATTGGCAAAAAGACAGCAGTGTGAACCCCAAAGTCATAGAGGTGGGTGGTACCCAAGCTGAAATCTGTTCAATAGGCTGACCTCACAAATGTGCCAAGGTCCACTCTAATCAGCAATATGCAGAAGTTTCTAGGAGTTCCTTGAATAGTAAGCAGTAATCTCAGCCACCATTGACACTCCGAAGAGCCAACTGCACATAACTAATGGAACTTATCTGGTTTCTCAGGAATGGAACCACTGGCACAAATGATCATGGCTGAACATTCTATCCACTGATCATCAATGTAAGGAACATCTTTCCCACAGAGCTCCTAAGTATGACCACCAGTGTAACATGGCATGAATGCCACTGACTACCAATGTAAGGAACATTAGTCCCATGAATCTCCACAGTACAGGAACTACAAAGACCACCAGTGTGGTGTGGTTCTTGCACTGTGAACTGTAGATATAATTTTTAGCAGGAGTTCCCTGGGACTTGAACATTTTTTTTATGGGTTCCTCCATGGCAAAAAGGTTGAGAAAGGCTGTCCTCGGGTGATGATGCTGCTTCTGCAGAGGAACAGACTCCATGAACTTTGTCAGCCTAGGACACAAAGTTCCTTTACCAGCAGGATCAATGGATAAAGAACAAAGACAAAAAAAGCCTGCAGTGATGTAGCAACGCTCAACAGGATACGCTATCAGGATTTAAATTTTTGGGTTGGGTGGGAGGGTTTGGATACATTTTAAATATTTTTTTTTTTATTGCAACTAGGAGTATTGGCATTTGATTCGTATTGCACTGTGGTCTTTTACTACACCTCAGCACTAGGATAGGGAGGATCAGCATTTACAGACAATCAGGTGCACTGCATGCCGTTGGGCTGACAAAGAGATAACCTCAACAGTCTTCTGTTACTCCCTGACTGTCCACTTACAGGATGAGGGTAGGGAGGTGACCAGGCTTTACTGCCGTAAGGAACTACCAGGTCACCAATAGGACCTTGTTGCCTGGCTGGACGGAAATACAAATCAACTGGCAAGTAAAGCAACTCCCCTATATTTCAACTATGTATTTGGCAGTCTGCCTGTAGTTCTACTTCAAGTATATGCAACTGAAATAAAGCATAAAATATTAAAAGTGTAGTTTGCTATATATTATGGATGTGTTCTTGGCCCAGCAGGCAATGAAACAGGGAAGGGAAACAGCACAGTTACAAAATATGACAAGAGTTTTGGTGGATGGGGCTGCTCAGGAAAGCTTACAATCTAAGAGAGAGGGACAAGTGATGCAAAAGGCCTGTGTGGGATGAGCTGCTCACTCAGCCTACTGTTCGGCCCTCTGTGTACATACAGCACCCTTTAATAATGGAAGTTGGGAAGAACCTGCTCACAGCCTAGGATGTAATCATACACTCAGTACAGAACAGGCCCCAATGACAGAAGCCTTATATTTAGTAAATGTAACCTACAGTTGCAAGAAAAAGTATGTGAACCCCTTGGGATTACGTGGAGTTTTGCTTGAATTGGGCATAAAATGTGCTCTGAACGTCATTTAAGTCACAACAATAGAAGAACACAGTCTGCTGAACATAACACTACACAAACATTAGATGTGGCCATAGTTTAATTGCACATAACATGTAAACATTCACAGTGCAGGGAGGAAAAAGTATGTGAGGCCCTAGCTTAAGGACTTCTCCCAGAGCTAATTGGAGCCAGGAGTGAGCCAACCTTGACTCCAATCAGTGTGATGATATTGGATGTGTTGCTGACAGCTGTCCTGCCCTTAAAAAACACACACCTGTTTTGGGTTTACTGGTTTCAAGAAGCACTGTCTGATGTGAACCATGCCTCGCAGAAAAGAGCTCTCAGAAGACCTACGATCAAGAATTGTTGACTTGCATGAAGCTGGAAAGGGTTACAAAAGTATCTCCAAAAGCCTTGATGTTCATGTGTCCACGGTAAGACAGACTGTCTACAAATGGAGAAAGTTTAGCACTGTTGCTACTCTCCGTAGGCGTGGTCGTCCTGTAAAAATGACTGCAAGAGCACAGCGCAGAATGCTGCATGAGGTAAAGAAGAATCCCAGAGTGTCAGCTAAAGACCCACAGAAATCTCTGGCACATGCTAACATTTTTGTTGACACATCTACAATAAGGAAAACATTAAACAAGAATGGAGTACATGGGAGGACACCACGGAGGAAGCCATTGCTGTCCAAAAAGAATATTGCAGCACGTTTGAAGTTTGCAAAAGAGCACCTGGATGTTCCACAGCACTACTGGCAAAATATACTGTGGACAGATGAAACCAAGATTGAGTTGTTTGGGAAGAACACACAACACTATGTGTGGAGAAAAAAAGGCACAGCACACCAACATCAAAACCTCATCCCCACTGTAAAACATGGCGGAGGGAGCATCATGGTTTGGGGCTGCTTTGCTGCCTCACTGCCTGGACGGATTGTTGTCATTGATGGGAAAATGAATTCCAGAGTTTATCAAGACATTTTGCAGGAAAACGTACGACCATCTGTCCGCCAACTGAAGCTCCGCAGAGGATGGGTGATGCAACAGGACAATGACCCAAAGCATACAAGTAATTCAACAAAACAATGGCTGCAACAGCACAGAATACGCCTTCTGGAGTGGCCCAGTCAGAGTCCTGACCTCAACCCGATTGAAATGCTGTGGCATGACCTTAAGAGAGCGATTCACACCAGACATCCCAGGAATATTGCTACACTGAAACAGTTTTGTGAAGAGGAGTGGTCCAAAATCACTCCAGATCGTTGTGCAGGTCTGATCTGCAACTACAGGAAACGTTTGGTTGAGGTTATTGCTGCCAAAGGAGGGTCAACCAGTTATTAAGTCCAAAGGTTCACATACTTTTTCCTCCCTGCACCGTGAATGTTTACATGTTATGTGCAATTAAACCATGGCCACATCTAATGTTTGTGTAGTATTATGTTCATCAGACTGTGTTCTTCTATTGTTGTGACTTAGATGACGTTCAGAGCACATTTTATGCCCAATTCATGCAAAACTCCACGTAATCCCAAGGGGTTAACATACTTTTTCTTGCAACTGTAGTATATTGGCATGTGTGAGAAAGTACGGAACAAATGTATAAATCAAAGTGTGGCTTTTCATTTTTTAAAAATAAAACCTTGTTATACTTACCTGCTCTATGTAATGGTTTTGCACAGAGCAGCCTCGATCCTCCTCTTCTTGGGTCCCTCCCCCTGCTGAGTGCCCAGCAAAGCAAGCTGCTTGCTATGGGGGCACTTGTGCCCCAATGCTAGAAGCCTTATGTTTAGTAATTGTAACCTAGTATATTGGCATGTTTGAGAGAGTGTGGAACAAATATATAAATCAGAGTGTAGCTTTTTATTTTTAAAAAATAACAACCTTGTTACACTTACCTGCTCTATGTAATGGTTTTTCACAGAGCAACCCCAATCCTCCTCTTCTCAGGCCTCCCCCCGACGGTGGTTCCTGGCTCCCTTCCCCCCTGCAGAGTGCCCACCAAAGCAAATTGCTTGCTATGGGGGCACTTGTGTGTGCTTACTATCCAAGCCAGCTGTTTGTGCCCATAAGACACACAAAGCTTGGTTTGGCCCCACCCCCGCTCCCTCCTCACTGGCTGTGATTGACAGCTGCTGTGTCTGATCCAATGAGGAGAGAAAGAGCCAAGAGAGCCTCTGCTCTTGCTCTTTTGCACATCACTGGATTGAGATTGGGCTCAGGTAAGTATTTGGTGGAGGGGAGCTGCTTGCAAAAGTATTTTTACCCTAACGCATAGAATGTATTAAAGTGGTTGTAAACCTCAAACAGACATGAATAATGAACAAAGCATATCGCTCTTTAGTGTGTACTTGTCTCAATCCAGAGAACTAAGTGTCATTTCTGTCTGCTGCCTCATTCCTCTCCTATCAGCATGAATCACTTCTGAAATGTTTTCCTGACACCAAGAGGAAAATAACGACAGGGGAAGGACTTCCAGCAGACTGACTACCTTATCTTTGATCCTTTGTGCTGGGGGGGGGAGTGGTGGGGTGTTTTCCCTCCATTTAACTCTCAGAGCTCTACTCACTGAGCTGCAGCTCTCAGCCCCCCCCCCCCCTCCTTTTTTTTTTTTTTTAACTCTTAGACAAGCTTTAAAAATTCAGCACTTTAAACCAGGGTGGATAAAAATCAATGATTTTTTTTTAAAAATAATAAAAAAAAAAAAAATCGGATTTAATTTAAATCAGATTTTTTTGATTTAAATCAGACTGTTTTGAATAAAATGCTTTTTGGAGGAAAATATATTACCATCCAAAGGTTATTCCATCATGAAATAAAGATTAGTTTTTTAATTATGTAGAATAAGGCTGTATATGTTTAATGTTTTTGGTAAATAAATTCCATGAATCCATTCACAATGTCATGCTCTTCCAGAGGTTTTTGTAAGATTATTGGGCAGTTTCTCTGCCTACAAGATATTATCACAGATGATTGGTTTACTTTTGCAGTTCTCAAAACTGAATTTGACTCAGCGGAGATCACATGCCTCTTCTTCACAGCAAAAATGTTATAACATGACAGAGTTAAGAAAAAGACCTTCATCCTAACTTCTACAAACCTATGAATACAGAATCAACCCCTTCACTGCTAAGTTTCAAGAAGTTCAGTGAATAGAATAGAAACAATATTTTTCTGATTGTTTGGAGTGGAATAGATCTGCACAAGAAGAAAGTGAAACTAAGTGTGAGGAGGAAGGGGCTGACAGTCTAAGTTTCTTAAAATATATATATTTTCTTTAGCCAAATTAGTTACCAAACATGGATGTTTAAGCAAATCACATATGCTGGAATGTTATTGTTTCAGTTGAAAAAATCTATTTACATTGTTATTATTAAGGTAATGATTATTTTTCTCCTTCCTAAGTACAACAGAAAAGTTGTCCAAATATGAATGATTAACCTATTAAACTGGGGATAAAAAAACTAATATGAAAAGTTATTCTAAAAATCTTCATCTACTTGCATATTAAAGTTATACAGCAAGAATTAGTCTTTATGTAGAAAACTAGGATTTAAATCAAGCCTTACTGACTAGTGATTTAAATCGTGATTTAAATCAGTTTGATTTAAATCAAATCCACCCTGCTTTAAACAGATGTACAGAAGACTGCAGATAAACAGGTACAACCCACGTAGCAGGATTTGTTTCATCTCTGTGTATCACCTGAGGCCAGTCACTTCACTGGGTATACGTAAGAGTTTACAACTTCTTCTGCTTTTGGAACCACTATAGGGGAAAAAAAAGTTTTGTCATCACTATCACCCTCTCTGTGTCTGTGCTCAAGCATTGCGCCACCTACACCCCCCCCCACATTGTCAGTCCTCTTCAATGCTGTGCTGCAAGACTCTTCCAGATAGAATGATGCCCAGAGTCATTCAACCAGCAATTTGCAATCCCAAGGCTTCATGGACACACCCACTAAGGGTGTGTCATTCAGCCAGCCATGGCATCTTCCATATTACTATCCTCATAGATTCCAATAAAATGAAATAAATAAACCTTACGACATGTTTAGCGTGTGAACGTCACAAACCTTCAATGAGGGGCTGGGTTACGAGCATTTCATGATAGAGAGTGGTGAAAAAGAAGGGGACTGCAGTGACTGGTAAACAAGACAGCAGGTAATATTTCCGGACTTTCAGCGTTCTTCTGAATAAGTTGTGAGCCATCAGCCCGCACGCTAATGCATTTGAACCAACGAACACAGATCCGTAATCAAAGCAAAACCTGCAAAGGAATTAGCAAAGTTAAAGCAGCTCTGTTGCTAAAATGAAAAAAGCAATAAAGCGCCTGTTCTCTGCCGCACTGCGGACTTCCCACCATCGAAGGTATCTGCATGTTCAACCTGGAGATGAGCTTTATTATAAATAATATGGAGGCAGCCATTGCTCACAACATATGAGGGCCGTGGTTTATATCTAGCTTTGCTGCACAATGCTTGTGCCATGCCAATTCTATCTCACTGCAAGTCTTGCATAAAAAGTCTGCCTAAAAAAACTGCACTCTCTAACAACATGAAACAGCCACAGTGCTCCTGGCCACCAGAGACCATGTGATCTTTGCTTAGGCTTCAGGACACACAAGAGATGAAGCATTTTCTTTTTGCTGCCGTGTTCCCTTCTGATTCCAGAAAAGGGAGTTTTTTGGTTTTTTTTTAAGTGGGACCTTAAAGCGGAACTCCATCCAAAAGGGGAAGTTCCAATTTAAGGACTGCTTCTTAGCTCCCCATTAAGGAATGGCACCTTTTGGGGGGGCAAGGGCGGAGCGGGTACCTGACTTTGACAGGTACCCGCTCCCACTTCCGGTCCGATCGCCTAGGCAATCGGAAACGGAAGGTGTCCTCCCTCCCTGTAGTCTTTTGGGACACGTGACAGGTCCCAGAAGACAACAGGACCAGTCATGAAGAGCAGCTCTACTCACGCATGCGCAGTGGGTACCCGGCTGTGAAGCCGCAAGCTGTCACAGCCGGGGTGCCCACACTGAAAATGCCGGCCTCCAGGAATACAGGACGGCCGGTGAAACGGGCTGCGGGGGACACACCACGGGACCGAGGGACAGGTAAGTGGCTGTTTTTTTAAAAGTCAGCAGCTACAGTTTTCGTAGCTGCTGACTTTTATTTTTTGACAGCGAGAGTGGAACTCCGCTTTAATTAAATAAAAACAATAAAAAATTGTAAAAAGCCAAGTTTTATTTTTTAATGCAGGAGAGATATACTATGTACACTCCACAAGCTGACTGTTGGCTTTCTGATGAATATCATTGGACGGTTATATGGCATACAGTGGAACCCGCAAGGCGCATGTCACCAGATGGAAGGAAGGGAGACCAGTGAACATCCATTCACTGATCTCTCCTAGTTGCAAAAAACCGGAAGTGATGTGTATAATGTCACTTTTGGTTTCTGTCACTTTCCGTGGCCGCTACTGTTCTGCTTTCCATTAGCTTCAATGGTAGGCAGGGGAGATACCAGGTCTTACCCACTCGCTGACCACGCACTGTAGCTTTACTGCTACAGTGTGGGCCGGCTGTGCAAAACCACGTATATATACATGTGATTTTACTTTTGCAGGTAGGGGGCATGCGCACGCACCTGCCTACCCACGGTGTCATTGGCTCCCTGACATGCCGATCAGCAGGTCCCGTCCGGGAACCACCGATTGTCAGTGCTAGTGACAGGAGCGAGATCTGTGTTTGTAAACAACACAGATCTCTCTACTGACAGTGGGGATTTGCTAATTTTGCTGTAAAGCAGGGAGGCAAAAACTGTCACCACCTCCCCTAGTAAAACAGTACATATAGTTTGGCATACAGTTAACCCTTTGATAGCCCCAGATGTTATCCCCATCCTGCCCAGTGTCATTAGTATAGTGTCAGCCATGGTTGACAGTCATGGTTTAATGGTTGAACTAGAATGCCTATTTTCTTTTTTCAGCCAGACTAACTATGTAACTATGTAGCCAGTGTCAGAATGGCCGTGGTACTATCACAGTCCCGTTATAAGTCGCTGCCATTACTAGTATTAAAACAAACAATTCCACTATAAATACTGTCATTTGTAGACGCTATAATTTTCATGTAAACCAATTAATATATACTTTTTGGGTTTTATTTTTTTTACCAAAGACGTGGCAGAATACATTTTGGCTTAAATTTATGAAGAAATTAGATTTTTTTTTTTATTTTATTATTGGATATGTTTTATAGCAAAAAAAAAAAAAAAAGATTTTTTTTTTTTAAAATTTCGGTCTTTTTTCATTTATAGCGCCAAAAAATAAAAAAACCCTGTGGTGATCAAATGCCACCCAAAATCTTTTTTTGTGTGAAAAAAAAAAATTATATAAATTTAATTTGTGTACAGCGTTGCATGACCACACGATTGTCAGTTAAAGTAGCGCAGTGCAGTAGAGCAAAAAATGGCTTGGTCAGGAAGGGGGGCAAATCTTCCGGAGGGCAAGTGGTTAAAGATCCCTGATGTCTCGTTGAAAATAATCTGTCACAAATAGTTTATGTCACATAATGGACTTTTGATATGGGATATAAATAACATTTTTGTGAAAAAAAATAAAAAAAGTTACACACAAGCACTTAGCACCCCCCTCAGGGGCGGACTGACCATTTGGAAACTCGGGCACTACCCGAGGGCCCGGGGTCAGTAGGGGGCCCCATGAGATGCCCCTGGTACCTTTTTCATAGGCTCTTTTGAGTTTGGACAAGGACACAGGGGCCCCATGATCCCCTATTGCCCGGGGGCCCCATGAGTTGTCAGTCCGCCCCTGCCCCCCCCCCCCCCTTACTGCACCATACTTGGGCATGTAAACCCACACATTTGCACGTGTTGAAGGTCTCTGCTGGATCCCGAAGCCCAGCAGAGTTCTTCAGCACATCTGCGCAAAATAAGAGTGCACTTGAATTATTCAGTAGAGGGAAGAAGCTGGAGCCAGGTAAACCCACAAGGTCTTTGGGGGTGAAGGCCCACTTTAAATCAGCAAAATGAGATTGAAGCTTAATAAAAATTTGACTTACTTTTCAAACCAAGGGAGCTTTTTATAATTCTGCTGCAGGAACTGGCTAATGGATACGGATGGCTGCTTTGCAGAGGTTTGATTCATATCGCCGTCACTTTTTTCTTCCATGATGTCACCCTGAAATAAGCAAACATCCTGATATAGATAGTGTCTGAGCAACAAATCCTAAAACTACTATCAAAGCAGATTTAATAATATAAATAATACACTGCTCAAAAAATTAAAGGAACACTTTTTAATCAGAGTGTAGCATCAAGTCAATGAAACTCCTGGAATATTGCTCTGGTCAGTTAAGTAGCAGAGGGGGTTGTTCATCAGTTTCAGCTGCTTTGGTGTTAATGACATTAACAACAGGTGTACTAGATGGGCAACAATGAGATGACCCCCTTTGTACAAGGAGCAACAGGATGAGCACTGCCAGAGGCCTACAAAATGACCTCCAGCAGGCCACTGGTGTGAATGTCTCTGACCAAACAATCAGAAACAGACTTCATGAGGGTGGCCTGAGGTCCTCTAGTGGGTCCTGTGCTCACTGCCCGGCACCATAGAGCTCAATTGGCATTTGCCATTGAACACCAGAATTGGCAGGTCCACCACTGGCACCCTGTGCTTTTCACAGATGAAAGCAGGATCACCCTGAGCACATGTGACAGACATGAAAGGGTCTGGAGAAGCCGTGGAGAATGTTATGCTGTCTGTAACATCATTCAGCATGACCGTTTTGGTGGTGGGTCAGTGATGATCTGGGGAGATATATCCATGGAGGGACACAGAGACCTCTACAGGCTAGACAATGGCACCCTGACTACCATTAGGTATTGGGATGAAATCCTTGGACCCATTGTCAGACCCTACACTGGTGCAGTGGATCTTGGGTTCCTCCTGGTGCATGACAATGCCCGGCCTCATGTGGTGAGAGTATGCAGGTAGATATTCATCTGGTCAGTGAAGTAGCAGAGGGGGTTGTTAATCAGTTTCAGCTGCTTTGGTGTTAATGAAATTAACAAATGGTGCACTAGATGGGCAACAATGAGATGACCCCCAAAACAGGAATGGTTTTACAGGTGGAGGCCACTGACATTTGTTTCCCCACTCATCTTCTCTGACTGTTTTTCACTAGTTTTGCATTTGGCTAGGGTCAGTGTCACTACTGGTAGCATGAGGAGATACCTGGACCCTACAGAGGTTGCACAGGCAGTCTAACTCCTCCAGGATGGCACATCAATACGTGCCATTGCCAGAAGGTTTGCTGTGTCTCCCAGCACAGTCTCAAGAGCATGGAGGAGATTCCAGAAGACAGGCAGTTACTCTAGGAGAGCTGGACAGGGCCGTAGAAGATCCTTAACCCATCAGCAGGACCGGTATCATCTCCTTTGTACAATAAGGAACAGGATGAACACTGCCAGAGCCCTACAAAATGACCTCCAGCAGGCCACTGGTGTGAATGTCTCTGACCAAACAAGCAGATGCAGACTTCATGAGGGTGGCCTGAGGTCCTCTAGTGGACCCTGTGCTCACTGCCCGGCACCATAGAGCTGGATGGGCATTTCCATTGAACCCCAGAATTGGCAGGTCCACCACTGGCACCCTGTGCTTTTCACAGATGAGAGCAGGTTCACCCTGAGCACATGTGACAGACATGAAAGGGTCTGGAGAAGCCGTGGAGAACGTTCTGCTGCCTGTAACATGTTTCAGCATGACCGTTTTGGTGGTGGGTCAGTGATGGTCTGGGGAGGCATATCCATGGAGGGACGCACAGACCTCTACAGGCCAGACAATGGCACCCTCACTGTCATTAGGTATCGAGATGAAATCCTTGGACCCATTATCAGACTCTACACTGGTGCAGTGGGTCCTGGGTTCCTCCTGGTGCACAACAATGCCCGGCCTCATGTGGCGAGAGTATGCAGGCAGTTCCTGGAGGATGAAGGAATTAATACCATTGATTGGCCCCCACGCTCACCTGACCTAAATCCAATAGAACACCTCTGGGATGTCATGTTTCGGTTAACTTTAGTGCAGTTTATACTGAAGGTTTACATTCCATTAATCACTGCGCAACATAAAAACATAACATGCAACATAAAAAATTGGAATTACCACTATTTTATTCCTAGGGTGTCTGATTTCACAAAATTGTTTTGGGACATTTAACTAATCTTTAGGCCTACAATGATTTTTTTTTTTTAAACGAGTGTAAGGAAAAAAAAAATGTGAAAACCAACTCTGGCGGTGAAAGCATTAGAAGATACAGGAACAATATATTATCAAGGGATATATAGCTCTACTTTCAAGTTGAAGGCACACTAAGCCAAAAACCAGCTGTAGGCCAGTCCCTAGTATACAACACTTCCAACACCAGACATGGCCCTGCTGTAGTCAAGCTGTATAAAAAACAATGGCCAAATACACATACGGGGAGAGAGCTGTGTATCTCAATTGACTGAGAAAGATTATACGGTAAGTACATTGTGATAGACCCAACCAGGACAGGGGCTTTGCTTTTGGAGGGGACTGCAGGCTAGCCTCCTGCCTACGGGCTCTGGCGTTTGAGGGGGCGCTATTCTTTGGGAGGTGTGTTCCTGGGGGGACCTTTTGGAGTAGTTTTACTTCGGATTCAATTCGATGTCTCCAGTGGTGTATTTAAGTTTTGTGCAGCCCTAGGCAACACAAAAAATCTCTGTGCCCAAACCAGCATTGACTGCTTCAACACTCCCCCTAGGTTCACATCTGTGCAGGAGGTGCCGCTGAAGATCCACACGAAAATCTAAGCAACCGCACCACCTGCACAGAAAATTGCGGACCCGCGTGTGGGTGCCATTAGTTCTAATGCCACGCCGCCGCACTGGGAAAAGCAACCGTACTGGGAACCGAGGTTCCCGTGTGGGCTGCGTTTCCAAAGAAGTGCAGGGACTTCTTCTCTGCGTGTCTCGGGCACGGGAGTCTATTCAAATGAATGGGATCTCGTGCCCGTGCAAAACGCAGCCCGCACGGCCGCATAGATGTGAACCAGGGGTCCTAGCCTCAGAGCAGATGCTAATAAAATCAGCTCAAAACAATCTGAAGTCTCTTGCTGCAATCTGTTTATTAACCACTTGCCCTCCAGAGGATTTACCCCCCCCCATTCCTGACCTGTCTATTCTGCGACAAGTCTTTGCTAAAAAAAAAAACCCCAATACGTGTAAATTAATTGGTTTAGGTGAAAGTTCTAGCATCTACAAAATGGCGGTATATATACTGGATTTTTTTTTTTTAATACTTGTAATGGCGGCGATCAGCGACTTATATAGCGGATATGCGGTGGGCATTCTGCCACTGGGTGGCAACTGTCACTGACATCCCCAGTGACACTAACACAGTGGTCAGTGCTAATAAAAAGCACTGTACTAATGACACTGGGCAGGAAGGGGTTACGTTTTGGGCACTCAAAGGGTTAACTATTTGCTGTGTGCATTTTACTAGGGAGACATGCTGTTTTGTATATCTGCTGTGTAGAGAGATACAAAGCAGCATGTCCATGTTGACAGGGGAGAGACCTGTGTTGTTTACACACAGGTCTCTACCCTGTCAGCTTTACCTGGCGATCGCTGAGTGCTGGAATCACAAGTCGGGACCCAGTGATCCCTAACCGCCAATAGCAGTGCAGGCAGGGCGGCGTGTATGCACCTCTACCCGGAACTGCAAATCACACATATATATATATATATATATATATACACACACACACACACACACACACGTGATTTTGTGCAGCCCTGCAGCAGTACTTCTGCTATAGGGCGGAGGGAAAGCGGTTAAGGTGTGATGTGCTTACGTTGTGTCTTTGTCCCATTGTTAACCGAATCACCTATTACTTCTGCCTGTTGGCTAGTCCTCCTGGAGGTTCCTACATGATGGGATTAGTCTTGTGTCAACTTAAACTCATTACCTAATCAGTAAGGAATATTGAACCCAATGTTTAATATTAGTTTTTATTGTTCATGTGAAGACTGCCCCTATTTCTGAAGTGTATAAAAACTGAATTTCTGTTCAATAAACAGCTCCAGATGCACCTAAGCTAGTGTCATCTAGTCCTTGGTTGCAGGTGTCAGGCGTTCTGTCACATACATAAAACCCATTTATTGTTCATTGAGACACACGAGAACAGTACATTACCATAGGACGTCCCAAAGCAGTATCCTCATTGGTGGGTAATCCCAATAAGAAGAGAAAGCAAAAACAAAAAAACAAAAAAAAAAAAAAACCAAGGCTGGTTCTTAGGATCTGGCCCCCACCAACCCCCATCAGGGTTCCATCTTCGGTTGCTAAGACTGCTGATATCCTAGAAACCAATACTGTGCTTCACCAACATTCACAGGACAGAAATTCTTCTATCTGGACCTGCCCCACATCCCACCCTGCTACTACACCTACAAACACACAGTAGGCCATTTTGAAGAGGTAAGCGGTCACTCTGTTAGGTATCCTGACTTAATGGGGCACTGCGATGGGGACACCTAAATTAACCATTTGCAGACCCCCACCTATAGATTTACTGCTACAGGACATCCGCTGTGTCCTGGATCACGCATAAATACGTGATCCGGCACTTCCAGTTTGGGGGTGCACACTTGCCGCCCTGTCTGTGCTATCTTTCGCTACAGTACAAGCCAATTAGTAGGTTCAGGAACCTGCCGATTGGCTGAACGAATGACAGAACAGAGCTCTGTGTTGACAAACAACACAGGGCTCTGTACAGACAGTAGTGATGTACTGTTTTTTTCTCCCTGAAAAGTAGGGAGCAAAAACACCACACATTGCACTGTACACATTGCTAGACACACAATTAACCTTTTGATTGCCCCTAGACATTAACCCCTTCCCAACCAGGGTTATTAGTACAGTGACAGTGTATAGTATTAACACTGACCACTGTATTGGTGTCACTGGAGATGGCAGTTAGTCAGTTCCCGCAAAATGTCAGTTAGTGTCAGACTCCCCTGCCACACTACCACAGTTCCACTAGAAGTCGCTGATCGCTGCCTTTACTAGTATAAAAATAAATTCCACTATATATACCAGTTTGTAGGCACTATAACACTATAGGTTTGTAGATGCCTTCACGCAAACCAATCAACATACACTTAATGTTTTGTTTTTTTTATATATACCACAGACATGTAGCAGAACTCATTTTGGTCTATATATATGAAGAAATTATTTTTTTTTTAATTTTATTAGATATGTTATATAGCAAGAGTAAAACTTATTGTTTTTTTTTTTTCATTTATATCATACAAAACCCAGAGGTCATCAAACACCACCAAACGAAGGCTCTATTTGTGTGAAAAAAATGATAAATTATACATTTCGTTTGGGTACAATGTTACATGTCCGAGCAATTACCAGTTAAAGTGGTGCAGTACTGAATAGCAGAAAAAAATGGCCTGGCCATGAAGGGGGGGAAAATCTTCTGAGCGTTAAGAGGGAACTTTGATGGAAACACCTGATGTAAGGAGGGACTTTGATGGGGACGTCCGACCTAAGGGGAGCGCGCCGATGGGGACGTCCGACCTAAGGGGAGCGCGCCGATGGGGACGTCCGACATAAGGGGAGCGCGCCGATGGGGACGTCCGACCTAAGGGGAGTGCGCCGATGGGGACGTCCGACCTAAGGGGAGCACGCTAATGGGGACGTCTGACCTAAGGGGGGGGGCACGTTGATTGAGACGTCTGACCTAAGGGGGGTGCTCTGAAGGGGACGTCTAACCTAAGGGGGGCACGCTAATGGGGATGTCTGACTTAAGGGGGCACAGTCTCTGATGGGGGTGCTGCTTCAGATTGAGTGCGGCTTAGAACGAGTGCATAGAAGAAGCAGTTAAACGCAGCAATCTAATTATGCCTTCTCTACTTTCACAGGTAAATGCACCTTTCTCCTACCTCCACTCTTAACTCCAAAACGCATTGACTCCTGCTATATTCAGAACAAATGGTGTATTTATATTTGTGTATATGTTGACCAGCTCTCACCTTTAGCTGCACCCGTTTTACGACTGGTGTCTGTTTCCTGAGAGAAACATCCCTCACTACTCATGTGATCCTTATCAGCTTCTAATTGGGGTGGAGTTGAATGCTCATTTGAGCATCTCCCTATAAATTTAGATCAGCTCATGGGGGAGATCTCTGATGGGGGGCACAGTCTCTGATGGGGGTGCTGCTTATGATGGAGTGCGGCTTAGAACGACTGCATAGAAGAAGCAGTTAAACGCAGCAGTTGAACTCAAGCAGCAGGAAGACACAACAACAGCAAGAAGCTCTACTGCATGCTGGAAGACTGCAAGCAAACACCCTGGGAAACCTCTTACATGCCTGAGACCCACTCTGTGTACCTTTATATAATACACCCCTCTTCTCCTTATCATATTACTATCCTCTGTTCCCAAATCTCATTTCTTTACCCCTCTGCTCCACCCCACAACCTGTACATCTCCCCCTCACTGCTATCATCTCCCTACTATCTCTTCACCTCCCCAAAATGCCTCTTCCACTCCTCCTTCTCATTTTCCTCTCCTCCATTCCCAAAATCCATTCACTATATCCCTCTGCCCCTCCCAAACAATTGCATATTGTGTCCTCACTGCTTCCTTCGCCCCTCTATGGCACCCACCACCTCCTCCTATTACTCCGCTCTCCCACTGACCTGAACACCTCCACTAGTAGTTTCTCACGCTCCTGCACATCCCGCTCCCATGCTACCTTTCTCACCCTTCTCCTCCTCCTAGCCGCAGGGGACATCTCCCCGAATCCTGGCCCTCCATCTCCCTCACCCGCTCAACACCCTCCCACCTCCACGTCCTACTGCAACCCCCACAACTTAGTATCTGTCCCCCTGCTCCCTAAAATCTCCCCCCCGTTTTCATGTGCACTCCTGAACGCCCGTTCGGTGTGCAACAAGCTTCCCGCCATCCACGACCTCTTTGTTTCCCGCTCCCTCAACCTCCTAGCGATCACGGAAACCTGGATCCAGCCCACTGACTCTACCTCCCCTGCTGCACTCTCCTATGGAGGTCTCACCTGGACCCACTCACCCAGGCCTAACGGTCGTAAAGGTGGTGGGGTTGGTCTGCTCCTGTCACCGCAGAGCACCTTCCGAGTCCTCCCAAACACCCCCTCCCTATCCTTCTCCTCCTTCGAGGCCCACTGCGTCCGACTATTCTCCCCAACCCCCCTGAAGATTGCTGTGATATACCGGCCTCCTGGATCTATACCCCGCTTCCTGGATGACTTCTCCTCCTGGCTACCCTTCTTCCTCTCCTCTGAGCTACCCACCATCATCCTTGGGGATTTCAACATCCCTGTCAACCTCGACAACCCAGACACAGCCCGTCTCCTCCACCTAACCTCCTCCTTTGCACTTGCACAGTGCATACAATCCACCACCCACTCCAACGGTAATATCCTTGATCTTGTCTTCTCCAACCGCTGCGCTCCCCACAACCTCACTAACACCCCCTTCCCTCTCTCTGACCACAACCTGATTACCTTCTCTATCTCCTCATCCTCCAATGCCTACCCCTCCAAATGTCACACTACTACCAGCCGTAACCTCCGCAACCTTAACCTTGCCCCCCTCCACTCTGCAGCTGATCAACTCCACGACTGCATCCTCCCCGTCCTGCCCCGACTTGGCTTTGACCGCCTACAACAATGCGCTGTCAACAGCCCTTGACTCACTAGCGCCTTTAACCACACGCAACATCAGACCCCGACCGCTCCAGCCCTGGCAGACTGATCACACCAAAACCCTCAAACGACAAAGTCGTGCCCTGGAGCGACTATGGCGCAAAACCAAATCCCAACAAGCCTTCACCCGCTATAAATCTGCCTTCCGCACCTACACCTCCTCCCTCCATGCTGCCAAACAGGCCTACTTCTTGACCCTCATCAAGGCCCTCTCCTCCAATCCTCGCCGACTCTTCTCTGCCTTCAACTCTCTACTCTCTCCACCCCCACCTCCACCCAGCACCTCACTCACTGCCCTTGAGATTGCCAATCACTTCAAAAACAAGATTGACACAATTCGCAAGGACATTGCCGCAACTCACGCGCCCTCTCAACCCGTCCCCTCTCACACAGCTACCCCCTTATCCCCCCTCCCCCTCGACATAACCCGCAGGGACTTCGTCGCTGCTCAAACTCTCTCCAACCCCCTTCACCCTCACTCAGCTACCCCCTCATCACCCCTCTCCCACAGCCCCACCACTGCTCTGACCTCCTCTTCCACCCCACCCTACATTCCTCATACTGAAGCTCCCCCCACACTCCGCACCTTTGACCTTACTACCATCGAGGAAGTCTCCAAGATCCTCTCTGATGCCCGCCTCACCACCTGCCCCCTCGACCCTATCCCCTCACAACTCTTACGACCTTCCTCCTCCTCCATCCTACGCTCCCTCACCCACATCTTCAATCTCTCCCTCTCCTCAGGCACTTTCCCCTCCCCTCTGAAACATGCACACATCACCCCCATACTTAAAAAGCCCTCCCTGGACCCCAACAACCTCAGACCCATCTCCCTGCTCCCATTTACATCTAAACTCCTCGAGCGCCTAGTCTACACCCGCCTATGCTCTCACCTCAACGACAACAACCTCCTCGATCCCCTACAGTCCGGCTTCCGTCCCCTACACTCCACCGAAACTGCCTTACTCAAACTCTCCAACGACCTGCTAACCGCCAAAGCTAATGGCCACTATTCAGTGCTCCTACTCCTTGACCTCTCTGCGGCCTTCGACACAGTCAACCACCCCCTCCTCCTCAAAAAACTACACTCCCTCGGCCTCAGAGATTCTGCTCTCTCCTGGCTCTCATCCTACCTGTCACAACGCTCCTTCAGCGTTACCTATAATGCTACCACCTCCCCCTCACTCCCCCTCTCTGTTGGGGTCCCTCAAGGCTCTGTCCTCGGGCCCCTTCTCTTCTCCATCTATACCTCCTCCCTTGGCCAACTCATACACTCTCACGGCTTCAACTACCACCTCTATGCCGACGACACACAAATCTATCTCTCAACCCCCCACCTCACCCCCTTGGTCTCAGCCCGAATCACACACCTACTGAGCGACATATCAGACTGGATGTCGCTCCACTTCCTTAAATTGAACCTCTCCAAAACCGAGTTTCTTGTCTTCCCCCCAGCCCGGACACCACCCCCCATTGATTTCTCCGTCACATCCAACAACGCTACCATCAAACCCGCCCTGCAGGCCAGAGTACTGGGTGTCATTCTGGACTCCAACCTATCCTTCCAGCCCCAAGTCCAATCTTTAACAAACTCGTGCAGACTCCACCTCCGCAACATCGCCAAAATCCGCACGTTCCTAACCCCAGAAACCACTAAACAGCTCATCCACTCCCTCATCATATCACGATTCGACTACTGCAACTCCCTCCTCACTGGCCTGCCTCGCCGCTGGCTATCCCCGCTTCAGTCCATCCTGAATACGGCTGCCAGACTCATTCACCTTTCCAACCGCTCTGTCTCCGCCACCCCCCTCTGCCAATCCCTCCACTGGCTTCCGATTGCGCAACGGATCAAATTCAAAATCCTAACGCTGACGTACAAAGCTGTCCACCATACTGTCCCGAACTACATCACTGACCTAATATCCAAGTACCGCCCAGCACGCACACTCCGCTCCTCACAAGACCTCCTTCTCTCTAGTTCCCTGGTCTCCTCCTCCCATGCCCGCCTCCAGGACTTCTCCAGGGTGTCACCCATCCTCTGGAACTCCCTGCCCCAACCCATCAGATTATCACCTACTCTCCTCTCCTTTAGGCGCACCCTGAAAACCCATCTCTTCAGGGAAGCCTACCCCACCCCCTGCTAACTTGACCAACCTCCTCCACTCTTCCTACCACTCCATCCCCCACAGCTATCTCCTCCTGTGCCACCATCCCCTCCCTCCTAGATTGTAAGCTTGAAAGAGCAGGGCCCTCGATCCCCTCATGTTTTGCATTGTATTGGTATTGTTCTGTCACATGTTCTGTCCCCCTTTGTAATGTACAGCGCTGAGCGAAATATTGGCGCTTTATAAATACTGTATAATAATAATAAGGGGGGGGGCACGCTGATGGGGATGTCTGACCTAAAGGGGGCACACTGATGGGGATGTCTGACCTAAAGGGGGCACGCTGATGGGGACGCCTGACCTAAGGGGGGGGGCACGCTGATGGGGACGTCTGACCTAAGGGAGGCACTCTGATGGGGACGTCTGACCTAAGGGAGGCACTCTGATGGGGACGTCTGACCTAAGGGAGGCACTCTGATGGGGACGTCTGACCTAAGAGGGGGGCACGCTGATGGGGACGTCTGACCTAAGAGGCGGGCACGCTGATGGGGACGTCTGACCTAAGAGGGGGGCACGCTGATGGGGACGTCTGACCTAAGAGGGGGGCACGCTGATGGGGACGTCTGACCTAAGAGGGGGGCACGCTGATGGGGACGTCTGACCTAAGAGGGGGGCACGCTGATGGGGACGTCTGACCTAAGAGGGGGGCACGCTGATGGGGACGTCTGACCTAAGAGGGGGGCACGCTGATGGGGACGTCTGACCTAAGAGGGGGGCACGCTGATGGGGACGTCTGACCTAAGGGGGGTACGCTGATGGGGACGTCTAACCTAAGGGGGGCACGCTGATGGGGACGTCTAACCTAAGGGGGGCCCGCTGATGGGGACGTCTAACCTAAGGGGGGCCCGCTGATGGGGACGTCTGACCTAAGGGGGGGGGCACGCTGATGGGGACGTCTGACCTAATGGGGGGGGCACGCTGATGGGGACGTCTGACCTAAGGGGGACACGTTGATGGGGACGTCTGACCTAAGGGGGACACGCTGATGGGGACGTCTGGCCTAAGGGGGTGCTCTGAAGGGGACGTTTGAACTAAGGGGGCCGCTCTGAAGGGGACATGTAACATAAGGGGGCACGCTAATAGGGACGTCTGACCTAAGGGGGGGTGCAAGCTGATGGGGACGTCTGACCTAAGGGGGCACGCTGATGGGGACGTCTGACCTAAGGGGGCTCGCTGATGGGGACGTCTGACCTAAGGGGGGCACGCTGACGTCTGATCTAAGGGGGGGGGCGCGCTGATGGGGACGTCTGACCTAAGGGGAGCGCGCTGATGGGGACGTCTGACCTAAGGGGGGGGGGGCACGTTGATTGAGACGTCTGACCTAAGGGGGGTACTCTGAAGGGGACGTCTAACCTAAGGGGGGCACGCTAATGGGGATGTCTGACCTAAGGGGGGGGGCACGCTGATGGGGATGTCTGACCTAAAGGGGGCACGCTGATGGGGATGTCTGACCTAAAGGGGGCACGCTGATGGGGATGTCTGACCTAAAGGGGGCACGCTAATGGGGACGTCTGACCTAAAGGGGGCACGCTAATGGGGACGTCTGACCTAAGGGGGGGGGGGGCACGCTGATGGGGACGTCTGACCTAAGGGCGCACGCTGACGTCTGACCTAAGGGAGGCACTCTGATGGGGACGTCTGACCTAAGGGAGGCACTCTGATGGGGACGTCTGACCTAAGGGGGGGTGCACACTGATGGGGACGTCTGACCTAAGGGGGCACGCTGACGTCTGACCTAAGGGGGCACGCTGATGGGGACGTCTGACCTAAGGGGGGCACGCTGACGTCTGATCTAAGGGGGGGGCACGCTGATAGGGACGTCTGACCTAAGGGGGGTACGCTGATGGGGACGTCTGACTTAATGGGGGGAGGGGGGGCACGCTGATGGGGACGTCTGACCTAAGGGGGGTACGCTGACGTCTGACCTAAGGGGGGCACGCTGATGGGGACGTCTGGCCTAAGGGGGGGGGGCACGCTGATGGGGACGTCTGACCTAAGGGGGGTACGCTGATGGGGACGTCTGACCTAATGGGGGGGCACGCTGATGGGGACGTCTGACCTAAGGGGGGCCTGCTGATGGGGACGTCTGACCTAAGGGGATGGGGGGCACGCTGATGGGGATGTCTGACCTAAGGGAGGGGGGGGCACGCTGATGGGGACGGCTGACCTAAGGGGGGCACGCTGACGTCTGACCTAAGGGGGACACGCTGATGGGGACGTCTGGCCTAAGGGGGGGGGGCACGCTGATGGGGACGTCTGCCCTAAGGGGGGGTGCACGCTGATGGGGACGTCTGACCTAAGGGGGCACGCTGATGGGGACGTCTGACCTAAGGGGGCTCGCTGATGGGGACGTCTGACCTAAGGGGGGCACGCTGACGTCTGATCTAAGAGGGGGGGGCGCGCTGATGGGGACGTCTGACCTAAGGGGAGCGCGCTGATGGGGACGTCTGACCTAAGGGGAGCGCGCTGATGGGGACGTCTGACCTAAGGGGAGCGCGCTGATGGGGACGTCTGACCTAAGGGGGGGGGGGGCCACGTTGATTGAGACGTCTGACCTAAGGGGGGTACTCTGAAGGGGACGTCTAACCTAAGGGGGGCACGCTAATGGGGATGTCTGACCTAAGGGGGGGGGCACGCTGATGGGGATGTCTGACCTAAAGGGGGCACGCTAATGGGGACGTCTGACCTAAAGGGGGCACGCTAATGGGGACGTCTGACCTAAAGGGGGCACGCTAATGGGGACGTCTGACCTAAGGGGAGCGCGCTGATGGGGACGTCTGACCTAAGGGGGGGGGGGGCCACGTTGATTGAGACGTCTGACCTAAGGGGGGTACTCTGAAGGGGACGTCTAACCTAAGGGGGGCACGCTAATGGGGATGTCTGACCTAAGGGGGGGGGCACGCTGATGGGGATGTCTGACCTAAAGGGGGCACGCTAATGGGGACGTCTGACCTAAAGGGGGCACGCTAATGGGGACGTCTGACCTAAAGGGGGCACGCTAATGGGGACGTCTGACCTAAAGGGGGCACGCTAATGGGGACGTCTGACCTAAAGGGGGCACGCTAATGGGGATGTCTGACCTAAAGGGGGCACGCTAATGGGGACGTCTGACCTAAGGGGGGGGGGGGCACGCTGATGGTGACGTCTGACCTAAGGGCGCACGCTGACGTCTGACCTAAGGGAGGCACTCTGATGGGGACGTCTGACCTAAGGGGGGTACGCTGATGGGGACGTCTGACCTAAGGGGGGTACGCTGATGGGGACGTCTGACCTAAGGGGGGTACGCTGATGGGGACGTCTGACCTAATGGGGGGGGCACGCTGCTGGGGACGTCTGACCTAAGGGGGGCACGCTGCTGGGGACGTCTGACCTAAGGGGGGCACGCTGATGGGGACGTCTGACCTAAGGGGGGCACGCTGATGGGGACGTCTGACCTAATGGGGGCACGCTGATGGGGACGTCTGACCTAATGGGGGGGGGAGGGCACGCTGATGGGGACGTCTGACCTAAGGGGGACACGCTGATGGGGACGTCTGGCCTAAGGGGGGCACGCTGATGGGGACGTCTGGCCTAAGGGGGCGCTCTGAAGGTGATGTTTGAACTAAGGGGGCCGCTCTGAAGGGGACATGTAACCTAAGGGGGGCACGCTAATGGGGATGTCTGACCTAAGGGGGGGAAACGCTGATGGGGATGTCTGACCTAAAGGGGGCACGCTAATAGGGACGTCTGACCTAAGGGGGGGGGATGCACGCTGATGGGGACGTCTGACCTAAGGGGGCACGCTGACGTCTGACCTAAGGGGACACGCTGATGGGGACGTCTGACCTAAGGGGGCACGCTGACGTCTGACCTAAGGGGACACGCTGATGGGGACGTCTGACCTAAGGGGGGCACGCTGACGTCTGATCTAAGGGGGGGGGGCACGCTGATGGGGACGTCTGACCTAATGGGGGGGGAGGGCACGCTGATGGGGACGTCTGACCTAAGGGGGGTACGCTGACGTCTGACCTAAGGGGGACACGCTGATGGGGACGTCTGGCCTAAGGGGGGGGGGCACGCTGATGGGGACGTCTGGCCTAAGGGGGGTACGCTGATGGGGACGTCTGACCTAATGGGGGGGGGGCACGCTGATGGGGACGTCTGACCTAATGGGGGGGGGGGCACGCTGATGGGGATGTCTGACCTAAGGGGGGGGGCCACGCTGATGGGGACGTCTGACCTAAGGGGGGCACGCTGACGTCTGACCTAAGGGGGACAAGCTGATGGAGACGTCTGGCCTAAGGGGGGGGCACGCTGATGGGGACGTCTGCCCTAAGGGGGGGGCACACTGATGGGGACGTCTGGCCTAAGGGGGTGCTCTGATGGGGATGCCTGACCTAAGGACGTCTGATGTAGGGGGGACACTTGATGTAACGTGGGGGAGGGAATTCTAATGGGGCATTTGATGTAATGGAAGGGGATGGGGTATTCATTTATAAAACCGTTTTTGTTTCTGCCTACAAAGTACAATGTGACCCTCATAGTATTTCCCGGGAGCTACCTGAAAACTTATGTAGGGTGGTGAAGCTGGGCCAGCACAGACGGTAATAAGCCCCTCCCAGAGGGCTGTGCGAGGACCTTGCCTCTGCCCAAGACACATCTAATGCTATCATTCTGTATTGGCGGACAGGCGTCCCCTCCCCTATATACAGTATTAGTCATATCAAAGCGCCATTCGTCTTAGCATGCGGTCTCCTGATCACCCAGCAGCCCCTTACCATCACTAGGTGCCCGGCAGGTCTGGCTTCCGCCTCTCCTTCCCCACTTTCACCTTCAGCGTGCCTCTCCGCTGGGCGCCGCCATGTTGGCCGGTCAGCTGACCGAGCGTCAGAGGCCACATGACCGCGGCGCGCTCTGAGAAAGAGAGTGTCAAGCTGCGTGTGCACCTGACATGACCCCGCCCAGTGTGTGTGACATGACCCCGCCTTCGCCCTCCTCCTCCAGTGTGTGAGTGTGTCTGCGGAGCGCCGGGGAGACGATGTGCTGCCCCCAGCCATGCCTGATGCTGCCCACTGGCCTGCTATGGCTGCCTGGAGCAGGTTCCCCCACCTCCTAATCCCCTCTCTGCCAGGCTGCATGGCACCCTTGTAACCCCTCCCCCTGCAGCTGGCACACATTACACACATAGGATGAGCTGGTGACTGGCACCGCAGGGACATCACAGCCAAGCAGTGTGTGTGTGCACAGCCAGGGGGGAGCCAAGCAAGCTTCACCCCCCCCCCTCCTGCCAGCCTGTGGAGGATCAGTGCCTTGCTTGCCACCCCAGCAGCATGACTTCATCACAACTTTTGGAGATTCTTTATTTTTTTTTATCCAGATGGCAATATTTTTTTTTATGCAGATTTTTTTTTCATCTGTTAAAATAATCCAATAAATGTCTAGCCAGCCTTCCTCCTGGATCTGTAATGCCCCGGTGACTACACCGCCACACATTCCCGTCTTTTCCTTTCTCGGGGGTCACCCGGCTCGTCATGCTGGACTTTGAGTTACATTGGCATTGACTTTAATAACAGACCTGAACTACTCCTGGTTGTACCCACCTCGGTGTCCTCCGTAACAGCCAGTGAGGGGTATTACTAAGCATGCCAGTGAACAAGAAAGGTGGGCTATTCATTACTTCCCCTTCTGCTTGTACCGTGCTTTCTGAAAGAAAATTATTTTCTTGTCTATTTGTTTTTTTGTTTTGTTTTTTTTGTATTATTAAGTTGTTAGTGCGATTTTCATGTTTTCAGTTATTTAATACCATATACTTTTTTATTCAAAGTGTATTTTTGTGTTTTTTTATATTTTATAATATTTTTTGTTTTAAGGGTAATTGTTAATGTTCCTTTTTCCTTTTTTTTTTTTTTTTTTTTTTTTTTTTTTTATATATATATTTTATTTATTTGTATTTATTTCAGGTACTTATATAACACTGTTAATTTACATATATATTGGACATTCACATCAGTCCCTAACCCTCAGGGGGCGTACAATCTAAGGTCCAAGCTGGCTGCACATTATGCAAATTTCTTGTTCAATTTTTACAAAATTTTACTAACTATTGTATAATGTGTGTATATGTGTGTATGTATGTATGTGTGTGTATATGTATGTATGTGTGTATATATATATATATATGTATATTTATTTTGTATATTGTGTGTGTGTGTGTGTGTGTGTGTGTGTGTGTGTGTGTGTGTATATATATATATATATATATATATATATATATATATATATATATAAACTATGAAGTGCAAGGGCTTGGCTGATTACATACAATTTGAAAGTGTTTAGGTTTGACCTCATATTATATGGTTGTGGTTCCATTCACATCAGTCCCTGACCCTCAAGGAACATACAATCTAAGGTCCCTAATGCAGGCCATAACAGGTCAAAAATTGGCTGTTTTTTTTTTAAATAAAAAAAGGAAAAATCAGTGGTTCAATCGGCCGACGTTACTACCAACGGTAAAAAAATCGGTCGATTTTCGTCCCGTCTACGGCCGGCATTTTTACTTCTGTCCCTTGCAGAGAGCTCCGCTATTCTATTTGAAATGAAAAAGTCTTGCAGTTGCAACAGTCAGCGGTGGACTGACCATTTGGAAACTCAGGCACTGCCCGAGGGCCCGGGGTCAGTAGGGGGTCCCATAAGATGCTCCTGGTACCTTTTTCATAGGCTTTTTTGAGTTTTGGCAAGGACACGGGGCCCCACGATCCCCTATTGCCCGGGGGCCCCATGAGTTGTCAGTCCGCCCCTGGCAACAATATATCCATTTTGTATCCATTTCAGATACAGATGTTTTATTTGGATACAAGTAGATACATTGCTGCAACTGCAATACTTTTTCATATAAAATATAATAGCGAACTGGAATTCCTCCTCTTCTTCCTCCCCCCCCCCCAATTTTTTTTTTTTTCCAGCCGAAAAATCGGCCGATTTTCAACCCATCTATGGCCCGCATAACTCGCATCCATACATACACATACTAGGGCCAATTTAGTCAGGAGCCAATTCACCTACCAGCATGTCTTTGGAGTGTGAGAGGAAACCGGAGTACCCGGAGGAAACCCACACAGACACAGGGAGAACATGGAAACTCCAGGCAGGTGATGCTGTAGTTGGGATTCGAACCAACAACCCTAGTACTGCCAGGCGGAAGTGCTAATCATTTAGCCATTGTGCTGCCTCTTTTGCAGTTATTTATTATTTTTCACTTTTTTTTGTGTTTTTATCTTTTTTTTTTTTGTTTCATTTTGTAAGGGTAATGTGTAATGTACTATTTTTTCCATTGTAAACTTTTTTTGCAGGTTTTTATTGCTATTTTTTAAGTGTTATTTTTAAGGTTTCTGTGTAACATACTATTTTTCCAATATTCTAACATTTAATACTTTTTTTGCAGTTATTTTTTGCTATTTTTGTATATTCTTTAATTTAGTGTTATTTTTTTTAAGGTTACTGTTTAATATAATATTTTTCCATTTTATACTTTTTTTTTTGCAATTATTTATTATTTATCACTATTTTTTCATTTTCTAATCTTTAATTCTAATCTATAATTTATAATTATTGTTTTTCTTTTTAAGTTTAATGCGTAATATACTATTTTTTGGTATTATTACATTTTATACTTTTTTGCAGTTGCTTATTACTTATAGCTTTTTTTTCATGTTCTATACTCTACAATTAATGTTGTTACTTTTATAAGGGTGATGTGTAATATACTATTTTTCAGCATTTTTACTTGTTATACTTTTTTTGTAGTTATTTATTCTATATCACTATTTTTTCATATTCTCTATTTTATAATTATTGTTTTTCTTTTTAAGTTTAATGCATAATATACTATTTTTCTGTATTTTTACATTTTATACTTTTTTGCAGTTGCTTATTATTTATCGCTTTTTTTTCATGTTCTATGCTCTACAATTAATGTTATTATTTTTTTAAGGGCTTGCTTATTTTTTAGCACTTTTTTCATGTTCTGTACGCTGCAATAATGTTGTTACTTTTTTAAGGGTAATGTACTATTTTTTCCCATTGTAAACCTTTTTTTTGCAATTATTTATTGCAATTTTTTCATATTCTATAATTAATGTTATTTTTTTAAGGTTGCTGTGTAACATACTATTTTTCCAATATTCTGCCATTTTATACTTTTTTTTTGCAGTTATTTTTTGCTATTTTTGCAAATTCTTTAATTTAGTGTTATTTTTTTTTAAGGTTACTGTTTAATATACCATATTTTTCGCTCCATAAGACGCACCTAGGTTTTAGAGGAGAAAAACAAGAAAAAAAAATATTCTGAACCAATGGATTGCAGACACAGTACAGGGGATGACCAGAGACTGCAGACACAGTACAGGGGATGACCAGAGACTGCAGACACAGTACAGGGGATGACCAGAGACTGCGGACACAGTACAGGGAATGACCAGAGACTGCGGACACAGTACAGGGAATGACCAGAGACTGCGGACACAGTACAGGGGATGACCAGAGACTGCGGACACAGTACAGGGGATGACCAGAGACTGCGGACACAGTACAGGGGATGACCAGAGTCTGCGGACACAGTACAGGGGATGACCAGAGACTGCGGACACAGTACAGGGGATGACCAGAGACTGCGGACACAGTACAGGGGATGACCAGAGACTGCGGACACAGTACAGGGGATGACCAGAGACTGCGGACACAGTACAGGGGATGACCAGAGACTGCGGACACAGTACAGGGGATGACCAGAGACTGCGGACACAGTACAGGGGATGACCAGAGACTGCGGACACAGTACAGGGGATGACCAGAGACTGCGGACACAGTACAGGGGATGACCAGAGACTGCGGACACAGTACAGGGGATGACCAGAGACTGCGGACACAGTACAGGGGATGACCAGAGACTGCGGACACAGTACAGGGGATGACCAGAGACTGCGGACACAGTACAGGGGATGACCAGAGACTGCGGACACAGTACAGGGGATGACCAGAGACTGCGGACCTTTGGGGTGGGAGGGGGAACGGGTACCTGAATTTGACAGGCACCCGCTCCCACTTCCGCGGAGTTGTTCTTCCCTCTTCTTCCCGCGGCGGCTTCTGTGACAGCCGGGTGCCCACTGCGCATGTGCGAGAAGCTCCGCGCTTTGTGAATGACCCGGAGCCTTCTGGGACCTGTCATGTGTCCCAGAAGACAGCGGACCATTCACAAAGCACGGCGCTTCTCGCGCATGCGCAATGGGCACCCTGCTGTCACAGAAGCCGCTGCGGGAAGACTGCATCGCTGGAGCGAGGAACAGGTAAGGTCCTGCAGGAGAAAACAGCTGAGCGGCCGGCCCAGTATTCTGACATGATGGCGGCAGAAATACCGGACCGGCTGCTTTACATTCGCTCCATAAGACGCACTGACATTTTCCCCCCTTTTTTGGGGGGAAAAAGTGCGTCTTCTGGAGCGAAAAATACGTTAATATTTTTCCAATATTTTTCCATTTTATACTTTTTTTTTTTTTTACAATTATTTATTTATCACTATTTTTTCATATTGTAATCTTTAATTCTAATCTCTGATTTATAATTATTGTTTTTCTTTTTAAGTTTAATGTGTAATATACTATTTTTCAGTATTTTTAGGTTTTATACTTTTTTGCAGTTGCTTATTATTTATTGCTTTTTTCATGTTCTATCCTCTACAATTAATGTTGTTATTTTTTAAGGGTTTGCTTATTTTTTATCACTTTTTTCATGTTCTGTACTCTACAATAATGTTGTTATTTTAATAAGGGTAGTAATACTGTAATATACTATTTTTCAAGATTTTTACATGTTATACTTTTTTTGCAGTTATTTATTATATATATCACTATTTTTTCATATTCTATATTTTATAGTTATTGTTTTAAGTTTAATGTGTAATATACTATTTTTCATTATTTTTGCATTTTATACTTTTTTGCAGTTGCTTATTATTTATCGCTTTTTCATGCTCTATACTGTACAATTAATGTTATTTTTTTAAGTGTTTGCGTATTCTTTATCGCCTTTTGTAATCTTCAATACTCCTATAATTAATTATATTTTTTAAGGGTTTGCTTATGCTTTAGCGGTTTTTTTCATATTCTGTATTCTACAACTACTGTTATTTTTATAAGGGTAGTGTGTAATATACTGTTTTTCAACATTTTTACATTATACTTTTTTGCAGTTATTTATTATTTATCAGTATTTTTTCATGTTTTTTCTATAATTTGATGTTTTTTTCAGGGTAATAATATACTATTTTTCAACATTTTTCTGTATTATACCCTTTTGCGATTTATTTATTTTGCAGTTTTTTTTCTGTTGTATATTTTATAATTTAGAGATGTTATTTTTTTTTTAGGGTATTGTTTAATGTACATTGTGTTCAACATTTTTCCTTTTTACACTTAGTTATTATTATTTTTTTTATTCTATATGTGTTATAACATTTTTTAAGGAAATATTTAATATATTTTTCAAATTTTTAATCCAAGCAGTTTGGATTATTAGTATTTTACAATTTTTTAAAGGCGCTGTATATTTTCATTGTCATTATCATGAAAGTATAATAATGATGATTAAGTATTGATTAATGCTTGCATTTATTTTTACTTAGGCGTGTTTACCTAATTGTAAATGTATTAATATTCATTTTTATATTGTTTAATTACGATTGAAGTGGTTATGATTCATGCTCCCTGTTTCATGTGTTGATAAAGATCCCATGTTTACTGTTTTGTTTGCTATAATGTAAATTTTAATATGCATTTCAAAACGTGTTGCCATAAGTAAATATCCATTTTCACTCATGCATGATTCATTGTCCTTTTTTATCCAATTTATTGGTATTATGCACCAAGGCATTCATTAAAAATACAGTCAGGTCCATAAATATTGGGACATTGACACAATTCTAACATTTTTGGCTCTATACACCACCACAATGGATTTGAAATGAAACGAACAAGATGTGCTTTAACTGCAGACTGTCAGCTTTAATTTGAGGGTATTTACATCCAAATCAGGTGAACGGTGTAGGAATTACAACAAACGTAATGGGACAATTGGCTTCTCAGCTGTTCCATGGCCAGGTGTGTGTTATTCCCTCCTTATCCCAATTACAATGAGTAGATAAAAGGTCCAGAGTTCATTTCAAGTGTGTTCTTTGCATTTGGAATCTGTTGCTGTCAAGTCTCAAGATGAGATCCTAAGAGCTGTCACTATCAGTGAAGCAATCCATCATTAGGCTGAAAAACAAAACAAAGCCATCAGAGAGATAGCAAAAACATTAGGCGTGGCCAAAACAACTGTTTGGAACATTCTTAAAAAGAAGGAACGCACCGGTGAGCTCAGCAACACCAGAAGACCCGGAAGACCACGGAAAACAATTGTGGTGGATGACCGAAGAATTCTTTCCCTGGTGAAGAAAACACCCTTCACAACAGTTGGCCAGATCAAGAACACTCTCCAGGAGGTAGGTGTATGTGTGTCAAAGTCAACAATCAAGAGAAGACTTCACTAGAGTGAATACAGAGGGTTCACCACAAGATGTAAACCATTGGTGAGCCTCAAAAACAGGAAGGCCAGATTAGAGTTTGCCAAACGACATCTAAAAAAGCCTTCACAGTTCTGGAACAACATCCTATGGACAGATGAGACCGAGATCAACTTGTACCAGAGTGATGGGAAGAGAAGAGTATGGAGAAGGAAAGGAACTGCTCATGATCCTAAGCATACCACCTCATCAGTGAAGCATGGTGGTGGTAGTGTCATGGCGTGGGCATGTATGGCTGCCAATGGAACTGGTTCTCTTGTATTTATTGATGATATGACTGCTGACAAAAGCAGCAGGATGAATTCTGAAGTGTTTCGGGCAATATTATCTGCTCATATTCAACCAAATGCGTCACAACTCATTGGACGCCGCTTCACAGTGCAGATGGACAATGACCCAAAGCATACTGCAAAAGCAACCAAAGAGTTTTTTAAGGGAAAGAAGTGGAATGTTATGCAATGGCCAAGTCAATCACCTGACCTGAATCCGATTGAGCATGCATTTCACTTGCTGAAGACAAAACTGAAGGGAAAATGCCCCAAGAACAAGCAGGAACTGAAGACAGTTGCAGTAGAGGCCAGGCAGAGCATCACCAGGGATGAAACCCAGCGTCTGGTGATGTCTATGCGTTCCACACTTCAGGCTGTAATTGACTGCAAAGGATTTGCAACCAAGTATTAAAAAGTGAAAGTTTGATTTATGATTATTATTCTGTCCCATTACTTTTGGTCCCTTAACATGTGGGAGGCACGTATGCAAACTGTTGTAATTCCTACACCTTTCACCTGATTTGGATGTTAATACCCTCAAATTAAAGCTGACAGTCTGCAGTTAAAGCACATCTTGTTTGTTTCATTCCAAATCCATTGTGGTGGTGTATAGAGCCACAAATGTTAGAATTGTGTCGATGTCCCAATATTTATGGACCTGACTGTATATGGAGCTAAAAAAAATAAATAAATTAATATTTACTTATTACAGGTACTTATATTGCACCTTCATTTTACTCAGCGCTTTACATATATCCACTATATTGCCAAAATTATTGGCCGGCCTGCCTTTCCACACACATGACCTTTAATGGCCCCCCAGTCTTAGTCCGTAGGGTTCAATATTGAGTTGGCCCCGCCCTTTGCAGCTATAACAGCTTCAACTCTTCTGGGAAGGCCGTCCACAAGGTTTAGGAGGGTGTCTATGGGAAGGTTTGACCATTCTTCCGGAAGCACATTTGTGAGGTCAGGCACTGATGTCGGAGGAGAAGGCCTGGCTCGCAGTCTCCGCTCTAATTCATCCCAAAGGTGTTGTATGGGGTTGAGGTCAGGACTCTGTGCAGGCCAATCAAGTTCCTCCACCCCAAACTCGCTCCACCATGTCTTTATGGACCTTGCTTTGTGCACTGGTGGGCACTCATGTTGGAACGGGAAGGGGCCATCCCCAAACTCTTCCCACAAAATTGGGAGCATGAAATTGTCCAAAATGTGTTCTGACACCTTAAGAGTTCCCTTCACTGGAACTAGGGGGCCAAGCCCAACCCCTGAAAAACAACACCACACCATAATCCCCCCTCCACCAAACTTTAAACTTGGCACAATGCAGTCAGGCAAGTACCGTTCTCCTGGCAACTGCCAAACCCAGACATGCCAGAGAGAGAAGCGTGATTGGTCACTCTAGAAAACACGTCTCCACTGCTCTAGAGTCCAGTGGCGGCATGCTTTACACCACGGCATTCGACGCTTTGCATTGCACTTGGTGATGTAAGGCTTGGATGCAGCTGCTCGGCCATGGAAACCTATTCCATGAAGCTCTCTACGCACTGTTGTTGTGCTAATCTGAAGGCCACATGAAGTTTGGAGGTTTTTAGCATTTAACTCTGCAGGCAGTTGGCGACTTCTGCGCACTGTGCGCTTCAGCATGCGCTGACCCCACTCTGTCATGTTACGTGGCCTACCACTTGGTGGCTGAGTTGCTGTTGTTCCCAGTTGCTTCCACTTTGTTATAATACCACTAACAGTTGACCGTGGAATATTTAGTAGCCAGGAAATGTCCCGGATGGACTTATTGCACAGGTGACAACCTATCACGGGACCACGCTTGGAGTCACTGAGCTCCTGAGAACGACCCATTCTTTCACAAATGTTTGTAGAAGCAGTCTGTATGCCTAGGTGATGATTTTATACACCTGTGGCCATGGAGGTGATTGGAACACCTGAATCACATGATTTGGAGGGCTGGCCCAATACTTTTGGCAATATAGTGTGTATTGTACATTCACATCAGTCCCTAACCCTCAAGGGGAGTACAATCTAAGGTCCCTAACTCACATTCACACATACACATACTAGGGACAATTTAGACAGGAGCCAATTAACCTACCAACATGTCTTTGGAGTGTGGGAGGAAACCGGAGTACCTGGAGGAAACCTGCACAGGGAAGACATGCAAACTCCAGGCAGGTGGTGCCGTGGTTGATACAACAGGAAGTGAGAGGAAATCTCTCCAAGGTTGGGGTTGGTTCCCTCTTAGTTGTCACCTGACCAAGCATTCTCATTGGAAAGTTTCCCCAACTATTCCTGTCTTGATGACAACTTACAATTTTGGATTTTCCCATCACTTTCCGTACATTGGACTTTCTAAGGTCACCAGGACAAACAGTTGTTAATACATGACCGGGGTTCTAACCCCTTCAGCCTTTATTCCAAAGCACTTTACCATATCCTTCGCACAGTGCTGGTCCATTCCAGAGCGCTACCCTGTATACGTTTACGTGTGTTCTGATAGGACAGCCTATTTATTTACAATGGGCTGGCAGTGCAGGCAACGGGATAAAAACCTGGAACTGCAATTATCTCTTTTTTTATACCATCGCACACTCTAAGGTTCACAACTGCAGTTTGCCTTTGATCCAGCTCTGCAGTGCTTTTTGTGTTTGTACAAATGCCTCTTTGACATGGTTTTTTGTTTTTTATTTTTTTTTGACAACGTGTTACCGGGCAGATTAGTAATCAAAAACGTGTCAAAAACGGACTACATGCGTTTTCTGCAGCATCTCCATTAAAGTCTATTGAACCAAGAACTCACCGTTTTGCATCTAACCAATTGCCATCCAGAGGATTAACCCCCCCCTTCCCTGACCAAGCCATTTGTTGTGATACGGGGCTGCGTTAATTTAGCTGACAATTTGCGCGGTCATGCAACTCTGTACATAAATTACATTTATGTAATTTTTTACCCCACAAATAGAGCTTTCTTTTGGTGGTATTTGATCACCTGTGCGGTTTTTATTTTTTGCGCTATAAAAAAAGAGACTGACAATAAAAAAAAATGAAATAAAAAAAACAAAAAACAATTTTTGACTTTTTGCTATAAAGCATATTCAATAAAAAAAATTAAATTTCATCTTAAATTTAGGCCAAATGGATTCTGCTTCATGTCTTTGCTGAAAAAAAATGTAATACGTGTATATTAATTGATTTATGTGAAAGTTATAGCGTCTACAAATGGTGGTGTATATATATTGGAATTTATTTATTTTTAGACTAGTAATGGCGATCAGCTGGGCTGCGGCAGGCAATCTGACACTGGGGGAGGACTGACTGTCACTGACATCCCCAGTGACACCAATACAGTGATCAGTGTTAATAAAAAGCACTGACACTGTACTAATGACACTGGGCAGGAAAGGGTTAACAACTGGGGTGATCAAAGGGTTAACTGTGTGTTAGGGAGTGATTTTATTGTGTACTGTGTTGTGTTTTACCAAGCAGACCTGCTGTGCAGAGAGATACAAAGCAGCATGTCCATGCTGACAGGAGAGAGATCTGTGTTGTTTACATACAGATTTCTCCCCTCTCAGCTTTGCCGATGATCACCGAGTCCTGGCTGAAAATCGCCATCCGGGACCCGGTGATTGACATCTTTAGGAGCCAATAGCATTGCAGGTAGGGCGGTGCGCCCCCCTTACCCGGAAATGCAAGATCACGTATATTTACGTGATTTTGCCCAGGAAAGCTGCCCTGTAGCATTATTTCAGGAAGGAATTTTTTTCCCAGCAGGAGCAAATTGGATCATGCTTTGCTGGGGTTTTTTTTGCCTTCCTCTGGATCAACTGTGGGTATTGGATTATAACCTTTTTTTGTAATGGTTGAACTGGGTGGGCTTTTGTCTTTTTTCAGCCAGACTAACTATGTAACTATTTCTGATATGGGACTAGGTCTAAGTGGTTAAAAGATGTCCCTGACTCTTTCTGAAAAACACACAGATGTGACCATGTCCCATAAGAAACCATGTTAAATGGACTGTAGTACATTGCTGCAAAAAGCACTAATAAAACTCAAAAAACCAGACCTAAGGAGGCCATTTATGAGCTGTTCATCCTGCAAAACTGCATGTATATTCTTTCTATGCAAATGCTGCAGAGCCTGAATCTTGCCAGGCTAATTTATCGTCAAGTCGGATGTTCTATATTCAAAAGCATAAATCAGGAAAATACCACGTTATCACCACTAGATGGAGCTGACAATCATAGTGAAGTATTTATTTCCTCATCAGCGCCATCTAGCTGCCATATTGTGGCATTTTCTTGATTCTCGCCCTTTTTAGGGATGAAGAACATCTGGCATGGAGAGAAAGAAGCCTAAAAACAGTGGATGTTGCCAGCATTTGCACAGAATGAATGTAGGACGAGTGAAGGAAGAATAGCTCTGCATATTTCTATAAATATACCCCAATGTATTGTGTATTAGGTGTATAGTTGTACACTATATTGCTGGTGTGTCGGCATGTACAGTACTGAGTGTAGGGGTGTCTTTGTGAATGAATAGCACCACGCCATACAATGTGTTGGCCATTGTAGTGACATACTGTGAAATGCCTGTTTACCACCCATTACCGCAACACATAGGTATGAAGCCAGCCTGTAGCATCGACTCTACCTCAGAACGAAATTTCAGTTATGGCTGGATGGTGGTGAAGATGGTGGAGGAAGAATATGCAAGTCTGCATGTAAAATATTGAAATTATAAGTCCTAGTCACAGAGCTATTTTTCTTTTGTTACATTATTATTGTTATTATGTTACAATATTATTATTTTTTTACATAAGCGGTTTCTGTTTGCATTTTGCAGAAACTCAGTACAGTCCATTTAACATGATTTCCTATGGGACATGTTCACACCTGTGCATTTTCACCTGGTGCGTAAAGGGTCAGGATCTGTTTTTGAACACAAAAAGTTGCATTTTTGGTTCCATAGACTTCAATGGAAATGCTGCAGAGAAGCATGTATTGCATTTTTGATGCATTTTAAATCTGCCTAGCAACAAGAAAAATTTATAAAATGCAAAACGTATCAAAAGCATGGCAAAAACCCAAAACACAATGCAGAAACGGCACCGATGCAACCTGCATAGGTGTGAACCTGGCCTTAGGTGGAAAGAAGACACAAATCGAGGTCCTTGCATTGGGTCTTATTTATACTTGACAATGTATGTTCTATAGCTCATCTTATATAGCATAGTTTTTTTTTTTTAGCTCTGGTTCACACTGCTGCGACTTCTAGTGCAACTTGCTGCGACCTGCAACACAGAACATATTTCACAGTTACATAGTCAGTCTGACTGAAAAAAGACCAAAGTCCATCCAGTTCAACCATTAAAAAAAAAAAAAGTTATAATCCTATAGCCATAGTTGATCCAGAGAAAAAAAAATTGTTCTTGCGCTAGTTTTCTGCGTCTTTGGCGCAACGTGAGTGCCATAGAATGTTAAAATCACAAAAGTCACAAGGTAGTCATATCTTTGTCCTATCTTTGCAACTCTGGCTGCAACTTCAGAGGTTTTTTTTTTAAAGCCAAAATTGCAAAACATAAAAATTGCATGAAAGTTGCAAGCAAGTCGCAATGCAAAGTCGCACAGAAAGTTGCACAACGTTGGGGTCACAGCCATGTGAACCGAGCCTTAAGGTTCGTTCCACAAAGATGCATACCACCCTTACACTTACATAAAAAAATGGAATATGGATTTTTAAGGTGCCATATACACAAGTCATAGAATCATAAAATGTCTATTTATGTCAACTGCTTACAAAAAAATCTTTTGAAACACATAAAATTTTGTAAGCCCATCTCTGGGCAAAAAAAAAAAATGTTTTCCTGTGCCTTTACACTGCACTGGTCACCTACTCATTTTGTCTATGGGTGAGCAGAAAGCTTATATTCACCCGATCCCTCGTTCTACCGGATAACAGCGCTCCCCCACAGTCCAGCAGTGGACTGTTCCTAGTCTGTGGGGCCTGCTTTGGGCTTGATGTTGTTAGAAACAGTCCACACATCAAGAATGCTTGAACCTGGGGGTGCGGAAGCGGTCCTGTGCTAAGAGGGTCAGAGGATGAGGTAGGTATATCTCCTCTCTCCAGTTCCCTAGACAAAAACAAGCAAACGGGAATCGCCCCACTGAATGAGAAAACTTTTTTTTTTTGCCCAGAGTTGAGCTTTAAAGAAAATACTGTTCAGATTCAGATAACCATTCTCCATTAGCACCCACTTGCCACATGTGAGTCCATGAACATCCAAGGTTTCTCTGCTGAAAGCACACTCACGCTCAGGGCTGCTGTTAGAAACCACAGGGCCCCATACAGCCAACCTGACAGGGCCCCCCAAACCACAGGTCCCCACACAGTCAACTTGACAAGCCCCCCCCCCATTCCCACAAAAACACAGTTTACTATGCTTTTATTATGAATGAACACAGTGATTGATACCAATCACTCATTGTGTTCATTCAGGAAAGGAAGGGTCTGCTAAATGTGACATATTTACCAGACCCCCCCACTCTCCATCCTGAAGGATCCTATTGTATGCAGCCGATGGGAATGAGAGGAGGGAAGCCAGCAACATTACAGGGGTGGGGGCAGCAGGGGGAATTGTATGGTATACAGGGAGGGCAATGGGTGCACAGGGGTGGGGCAATTACTGTAACTGTTTCCCTGTATGGCCCTCTCTGCAGCAGCTGAAAGTTGGCTTCTTCTCTCCCTCCCGCTGACTTTCAGCTGCTGCAGAGAGAGCCGCCATACAGGGGATCGGTTCCAGTAATTGCCCCCCGCCGTGCTGATCACTCTACGCACCCACATCCAATTCACCCAGCTGCCTGGGCCCCGTACAGAAGGACTGGTGGTATCCCCTTAGCCACGGCCCTGCTTACACTCACGTATTGTAACCGAGCTGTCATAGACAGCTCCCAGTCTCTTCGCTCCCGATTATCTGACCAGCCAGTCACAGTGGTTACGTGATCAGAAACTCCGTCCTCTCCCCCAGTCCTATAGATCCACCTATAGGACCACTGAGGCTGGGCGGGAAGTGGTATATCTTGTTAAAATGACACTTTATTCAACTGTTTGCACAACAGCATGTTGCGACAACACTTTTTTGTCGATTGCAGTGCATTAAAATACAGACATGTCGCATTTTTATGCAGCATACCCCACCTCTTTGGTGTGAGCAGGGCACATAGAGAACAATTGTTTTCTATGTCCTGGTGTTGATCAATGCTGATTAATGCAGCTGAAGGGACATGGTGTGAAGGAGCCTTTAGAGTCCTCCAAGATTAAATGGACCTTAACTGTACCACCTCTACTAGGTAGGCTTACATTGTTAATGTCTGAAAATGCCAGTTCTCTGGCTGCCATGTTTATCCGGTGATTCACTTGCCTGGAACAAGTATACAAGAGAAGCACTTTTTAAGGATTTCTGATCTCCCTGCAATTCGCTTGCTTGTTGCAGATTAGAAGGGGTTAAAAAGACAAAGGTAGATTGGCAACTAGCATTTTGAGAAGGAAAGCGATGGTAGCCTTCTTGTTTCTCCTGGTGCAGATTTCCTCTAAATCGGACAGCGAGGATGTAGATTTCTTTACTGGACCAACAAGGACATTCAGGAGGGGACAGAGTGAGGTGACGGGTTCTCTGGGACCTGGGAAATGGCAGAGATCTGTGAGCTTGCATGAGATGCCAGTATGTGTGCCAACGAGCCATAGGGCTGTGCCAGGTCCTGGATACCTGGGGAGCATTGTGCCCTGTCTACACATGTGCCCTCAGTAAAACTGTCCCCTGGGAATGTGTGATGTGGCAATCCCAGGAGGCAGCAGGGGTACTTATGTAATATTCCCCTAGGCGGGAATGCTAGAAGGGCCGCCTTGCAGTACAAAGACTGCACTTTACATAACCAATATTAATATTAAAACATTTTCCACTTCTGTAATAGGCAGAGGGAGGAGCCAAAAAGGAACAGGTTCCTGTCATTGGTGAAGATCCACTTTAACGTATGTTGCAGTTCAGTTTGCTGACAGAAATGGTTCATGCACCTTTTTTGGTATGTTCTGTTGTGTTAGGCAGCCTAGTCAAATGCAATTCACCTACTCCTGACCACTGTACTGTGCATTACATATGACTGACTGCTGTACCTGTATTAGCTACTCCTGACCCTTGTACTGTGCATTACATACAACTGACATCTGTACTCTGTGTTACCTACTCCTGATACCTGCACTTTGCACTACCTGCTCCTAACCTCTGCACCGTACATTACATACTACTGACCTCTGCACTCTGTGTTACCTATTTCTGACCTCTGTACTGTGTGTTACATACTACTGACCTCTACTTTCTGTGTTACCTACTTCTGACCTCTGAACTCTGCATTACCTACTCCTGACCCCTGTACTGTGCATTACATATTACAGACCTCTATATTCTATGTTACCTACTCCTGACACCTGCACTCTGTACTACCTGCTCCTAACCTCTGTACTGTACATTACATACTACTGACCTCTACACTTTGTGTTACCTACTTCTGAACTCTGCATTACCTATTCTTGACCCCTGTACTGTGGATTACAAATTACAGACCTCTATATTCTATGTTACCTACTCCTGACACCTGCACTCTGTACTACCTGCTCTTAACCTCTGTACTGTACATTACATACTACTGTCCTCTGCACTTTGTTACCTGCTTCTGACTACTGCATTACCTATTCCTGACCTCTACTGTGCGTTACCTACTACTGACCTCAACTTTCTGTGTTACCTACTTCTAACCTCTGAACTCTGCATTACCTATTCCTGACCCCTGTACTGTGCATTACATATTACAGACCTCTATATCAGGGCTTGAAAAAGCTGCTCGCCCGCTCGCCAAATACGAGGAGAAATTCCTCTGTGGTGAGCAGCTACGAGCGGTGAGCACAGATGAAGCATGGAGCGACTGCACCTGCGCTCCAAGCCTCATTGTGAAACCAAGTTCAGGTTTACAACTTCCAGTTTCTGGCTTCTGCGGCACCGCCGCGGAGGGGACAGGTGCAGGAGAGATCCGCTCTCCTCCTCTGAGAGAAGACACCCTCTCCCCCGACGCGGGGGAATCAGGGGACAGTAAGTACTGTGTACAACATGTCCTATCACTATAATGGAGTACAGGGGAGCTGGGATATACATTACTGTATACATGTCATATCACTATAATGGAGTACAGGGGAGGGGGATATACATTACTGTGTACACGTCATATCACTATAATGGAGTACAGGGGAGGGGGATATACATACTGTATACGTCATATCACTATAATGGAGTACAGGGGAGGGGGGATATACAGTACTGTATACACGTCATATCACTATAATGGAGTACAGGGGAGCTGGGATATACATTACTGTGTACACGTCATATCACTATAATGGAGTACAGGGGAGATGGGATATACATTACTGTGTACACGTCATATCACTATAATGGAGTACAGGGGAGCTGGGATATACATTACTGTATACGTCATATCACTATAATGGAGTACAGGGGAGGGGGATATACATTACTGTATACACGTCATATCACTATAATGCAGTACAGGGGAGGAGGGATATACATTACTGTATACATGTCATATCACTATAATGGAGTACAGGGGAGCTGGGATATACATTACTGTGTACACGTCATATCACTATAATGGAGTACAGGGGAGGGGGGATATACATTACTGTGTACACGTCATATCACTATAATGGAGTACAGGGGAGGGGGATATACAGTACTGTATACACGTCATATCACTATAATGGAGTACAGGGGAGCTGGGATATACATTACTGTATACACGTCATATCACTATAATGGAGTACAGGGGAGGGGGATATACATTACTGTATACACGTCATATCACTATAATGGAGTACAGGGGAGGGGGGATATACAGTACTGTATACACGTCATATCACTATAATGGGGTACAGGGGAGCTGGGATATACATTACTGTGTACACGTCATATCACTATAATGGAGTACAGGGGAGATGGGATATACATTACTGTGTACACGTCATATCACTATAATGGAGTACAGGGGAGCTGGGATATACATTACTGTGTACACGTCATATCACTATAATGGAGTACAGGGGAGGGGGATATACATTACTGTATACACGTCATATCACTATAATGGAGTACAGGGGAGGGGGGATATACATACTGTATACACGTCATATCACTATAATGGAGTACAGGGGAGGGGGGATATACATTACTGTATACATGTCATATCACTATAATGGAGTACAGGGGAGGGGGGATATACATTACTGTGTACACGTCATATCACTATAATGGAGTACAGGGGAGGGGGATATACATTACTGTGTACACGTCATATCACTATAATGGAGTACAGGGGAGGGGGATATACATACTGTATACACGTCATATCACTATAATGGAGTACAAGGGAGGGGGGATATACATTACTGTATACATGTCATATCACTATAATGGAGTACAGGGGAGGGGGATATACATTACTGTGTACATGTCATATCACTATAATGGAGTACAGGGGAGGGGGGATATACATTACTGTATACACGTCATATCACTATAATGGAGTACAGGGGAGATGGGATATACATTACTGTGTACACGTCATATCACTATAATGGAGTACAGGGGAGGGGGATATACATTACTGTATACACGTCATATCACTATAATGGAGTACAGGGGAGGTGGATATACATACTGTATACATGTCATATCACTATAATGGAGTACAGGGGAGGAGGGATATACATTACTTTGTACAGTTTTATATTTTGGACTATTTATTCTAAAGAAAATGTAATTTCATAAGCTTTAAGGGTGCGCGGTTGGGGGGCGGGCCGGGGGTAGGGTTTGGGGTGGATCGGGGGTGGGGTTGGGGGCAGACCTGGGCAAGGTTGGGTGGGGCAACTGGTGGCGAGTAAGTTTTGTGACCAGCTAGTAGGTCTGAACTCGAAATTTTAACCCCTGCTCTATATTCTATGTTACCTACTCCTGCCACCTGCACTCTGTACTACCTGCTCCTAACCTCTGTACTGTACATTACATACTACTGACCTCTACACTCTGTGCTGCCTACTTCTGACCTTTGAACTCTGCATTACCTATTCATGATCTCTGCACTGTGCGTTAGTTACTACTGACCTCTACTTTCTGTGTTACCTACTTCTGACCTCTGAACCCCGCATTACCTACTCCTGACCCCTGTACTCTGCATTGCATATTACAGACTTCTATATTCTATGTTACTTACTCCTGACTTTTGAAGTTTGCATTGCCTACTCCTGACCCCTGCACTTTGCATTACATACTCCTGACCCCTGTACTGTGCATTACAGTGGGGATCGAAAGTTTGGGCACCCCAGCTAAAAATTTGTAATAATGTGCATAAAGAAGCCAAGGAAAGACGGAAAACTCTCCAAAAGGCATCAAATTACAGATTAGACATTCTTATAATATGTCAACAAAAGTTAGATTTTATTTCCATCATTTACACTTTCAAAATAACAGAAAACAAAAAAATGGCGTCTGCAAAAGTTTGGGCACCCTGCAGAGTTAATATCTTGTACTGCCCCCTTTGGCAAGTATCACAGCTTGTAAACGCTTTTTGTAGCAAGCCAAGAGTCTTTCAATTCTTGTTTGAGGTATCTTTGCCCATTCTTCCTTACAAAAGTCTTCCAGTTCTTTGAGATTTCTAGGCTGTCTGTCACGCACTGTTCTTTTAAGGTCTATCCATAGATTTTCAATTATGTTGAGGTCAGGAGATTGTGAAGGCCATGGCAAAACCTTCAGTTTACGCCTCTTGATGTAATCCCCCGTGGATTTCGAGGTGTGTTTAGGATCATTATCCATTTGTAGAAGCCATCCTCTCTTTAACTTCAGCTTTTTCACAGATGGCATCAAGTTACCATCCAAAATTTGCTGAAATTTTGTTGAATCCATTTTTCTTTCTACTCGTGAGATGTTCCCTGTGCCACTGGCTGCAACACAACCCCAAAGCATGATTGTTCCAACCCCATGCTTAACAGTTGGACAGAGGTTGTTTTCATTAAATTCTGTGCCCCTTCTTCTCCAAATTACCTTTGCTCATTCCAGCCAAAAAGTTAAATTTTAACCTCATCGGTCCACAGAACTTGTTTCCAAAATGCATCAGGCTTGTCTATATGTTCATTTGCAAAGTTCAAACGATGATTTTTGTGGTGAGGACGTAGAAGAGGTTTTCTTCTGATGACTCTTCCATGAAGACCATATTTGTACAAGTATCTCTTTATAGTGGAATAGTGTACCACAACTCCAGTGTCTGCCAGATCTTTCTGGAGGGATCGTGCAGTCAAACGTGGGTTTTGAATTGTTTTTCTCACAATCCTGCGAGCTGTTCTGTGTGATATTTTTCCTGGTCTTCCAGATGTTGCTTTAACTTCCACTGTTCCTGATGACTGCCATTTCTTAATTACATTCCGAACAGAGGATATTGACATCTGAAAATGCTTTGCTATCTTCTTATAGCCTTCTCCAGCTTTGTGAGCGTCAACTATTTTCAGTTTCAGTTTTCTAGACAACTGCTTAGAAGAACCCATGGTGCTGATTGTTGGGGCAAGGTCAGATGAGTCTGGGCATTTAAAACCTTTGAGATTGACATCACCTGGTCTTCCCAGACGATGATTGAGAACAATCCATCACACTGGCAGGTCTCAGCTTGGCAAAGGAGGCAGTGCATGCTATAAATTCTGCAGGGTGCCCGAACTTTTGCAGACGCCATTTTTTTGTTTTCTGTTATTTTGAAAGTGTAAATGATGGAAATAAAATCTAACTTTTGTTGACATATAAGAATGTCTAATCTGTAATTTGATGCCTTTTGGGGATTTTTCCATCTTTCCTTGGCTTCTTTATGCACATTAATACAAATTTTTAGCTGGGGTGCCCAAACTTTCGATCCCCACTGTACATATCTCTACACTTTGTATTACCTACTTCTGACCTCTGAGCTTTGCATTACCTACTCCTAACGACTGCACTGTGCATTACTTACTACAGACCTCTGTACTCTGTTTACCCAATCCTGACCTCTGAACTACGCATTACCTATTCCTGATCCCAGGTTTGACAAAACTGAGTTTTATAGAACATGTATTTAGCTCATTACATGAAAGTAAGGTTAATAATATAACTTAGATTACAAAATCTTCAGTTTTACTCAAATTACTTGATGCAAAAATGCATACACCCCACAACACAAACTCCTCCATCTAGTATTTTGTATTACCTCCATGATTTGTAAGGACAGCCCCAAGTCTTCTAGGCATGGAATGAACAAATGGTGACATATTGCAACATCGATCTTTTTCCATTCTTCAAGAACAACCTCTTTCAGAGCCTTGATGCTGGATGGAGAATCACTCTCCATCCAATGGAAAAAGCTCAATTTGTCTCTTCAGAAGTCCCCATAGGTGTTCAGTTAGGTTCAGATTAGGAGACATACTTGGCCACTGAATCCATGTCACCCTGTTTTTCTTCATTTAGGATTTAGGTAGTGCCAATTCGAAAGCTACCTCGTTGATCTTTCGTTTCTCCGGAAACGGGCCTATGAACTTGGGTGCCAACTTCTTTGATGGGCAGGCCATTCTCAGGTTGGTTGTTACTAACCACACCTGATCTCCTGGTGTATGACCAATTCCCCCTTTCTCCTTTTATCGCATGCTTTTTTGTTATCCTCCTGGGCCTTTGTTACTGCTTCTTGTAGTAATTTGTTGTTAGATGTGAAGAAACTTATGGCATCCTGAGCTGCTGGCACTGGGTTTTCTGGAATCAGATCCGGAAGGAAAGTGGGGTGGAACCCATAGCTGGCGTAAAATAGTGATTGGTGGCGGAGTGGTTTGCGTTATTATATGCAAATTCTGCTAACGGTAAGAGTGCCAACCAATCGTCGTGCAGGAAAGAGGTAAAGCACCCGAGGTACTGCTCCAACGTCTGGTTGGTTCTGGGTGGTATGCCGAGGAAAATGACAGCTTGATCTCTAGGATTTCGCACAGGGCTCTCCAAAACTTTGAGGTGAATTGGACTCCTCGGTCTGATACAATGTTTCTAGGGACTCCATGGAGCCTAACTACTTCTTTGATGAAGAGCTGAGCGGTCTCGGGAGCAGAGGGTGTGTTCTTGAGCGTCAGAAAGTGAGCCATCTTGGATAGGCGGTCTACCACCACGAATATTGCAGTGTGGTTTTGAGAAGGTGGCAGTTCTACGATAAAGTCCATAGACACCATACTCCAGGGTCTGTCGGGCACTGGTAAGGGTCGTAGTAGGCCCCAAGCTTTGCTCCATGTAGGCTTATTCCTGTTGCATATGGCACAGGTTTTGACGTAGACTTCACAGTCTTTGGCCATACTTGGCCACCAAAATGTGCGCTGGGTTAACTCTAGCGTCTTGCTTATTCCAAAGTGTCCGGCCAATGGATGGTCGTGACAGTAGCCCAAGATCAGGGTTCGAGCTTCTTCGGGAACCACAGTTTGTTCCCCCTTCCATAGCAACCCTTCCTTGTTTTGTACTGAGACTCCAGGTGGGTTAGGGGCCCCCATGGATGCGGCTTGTAGCTTGGACAAGAGCTCTGACTGTAAGAGCAGGAAGTTACCTGTTGGTAGGATGGTATCGGGTTTAGGGACTTCCTTGGGGTCTTCAAACATTTGTGACAGGGCGTTGAGTTTTGTATTCTTGGAGCCAGGCCGGTAGGTTATGTGAAACGAGAACCTCGGGAAGAACAGCGCTCATCTAGCTTGTCGTGGTCTAAGGCATTTAGCTGTTCTGAGGTACTTCAAATTTTTGTGGTCGGTGTATACCAAGACTGGGTGCGGGGCTCCTTCCAGGAGGTACCTCCACTCTTCTAGCGCGACTTTAATGGCCAGGAGTTCCCGATCCCCAATATTGTAATTTCTCTCTGCCGGAGTGAGTTTCTTGGAGAAGAAGGCTACTGGGTGCATGAGGTTTTTTACGCCTCCTCTTTGTGACAGGATAGCTCCTACTGCATTTTCGGATGCGTCTACCTCCAGAATGTAGGCCCGGAATGCATCCAGGTGACTTAAGATGGGGGCAGCCGTGAACAACTTTTTTCAGGGTCTCAAAGGCTGCCTGTGCTTCTGGTGTCCAATGGTAAGTTGAGTGATGGGTGCGACCAGGCCTGAGAAATTCTTAATGAATTTTCTATAGAAGTTTGCAAAGCCGATGAAGCGCTGCACACCTTTTTTATCTGCTGGGACTGGCCATTCCAAAATTGCTGAGACTTTTGGGGATCCATTGCAATTCCTGAGGTGGAGATGATTAATCCCAAGAACTGAATACTGTCTTGCTCGAAGCAACATTTCTCCGCTTTGGCAAACAGTCCGTGCTGGCGAAGTTTCTCCAATACGTTTCTAACGTGACCTCGATGTGCTTCCAGGAATGGTGAGAACATTAGGATGTCATCAAGGTAGACGATCACAAAGATGTCCAGATAATCCTTAAAGATGTCATTGACAAAGTGTTGGAAGGTGGCTGGGGCATTGCACAACCCGAATGGCATCACTAGGTACTCAAAGTGCCAAAATCGGGTGCGGAAGGCTGTCTTCCACTCATCCCCTTCCCGGATACGGACCAAGTTGTAGGCTCCCCTGAGATCCAGCTTCGTAAAGATAGAGGCCGCCTTTAGTCTCTGGAATAGTTTGGGGACCAAGGGGAGCGGGGAGCGGGTTCTTAACCATGATTTTATTTAATTCCCGGTAGTCCACACAGGGTCTCAGCGACTGATCTTTCTTTTCAACAAAGAAGATTCCGGCACTCATGGGGGATGTGGACGGACAGATAAATCCTTTTTTGAGGCTCTCCTCGATGTACTCTTTCAAGGCTCCTAACTCCCGTTCAGATAGGGGGAAGATTCGGCCAAACGGAATCTCAGAACTCGGTAGGAGGTCGATTGGGCAATCATATGCCCGATGTGGGGGAAGGATGTCCGCTCCCCGTGGGCTAAACACATACAGATAGGAGTGGTAGGCCGAAGGAATAGCTTGGGCTAATTCTTCCTCCGTGGTTACACAGCACAGGGACTGTGTGGCTCTGGGTGTCTCAATGCAACAGTGTTCCTGGCAATAAGGGGACGTAAACTGAATTGTACCTGTTTTCCAGTCAATGTGAGGATCATGGGCTCGTAGCCAAGGAAGTCCCAGGATTACTGGAAACGGGGGACGCAATGGCGTCCAAACGGAGGAACTCCTGATGGCGTCCAGCTATCGTGTGGATCGGCGGGGTCTCTCAATCTACTAATCCGGACTTTATCTGGGACCCATCTGCCAAAAATATGTTCAGACCCTGCTCTTTGGTCTGCAACAGAATTTGCTGGTGAGCTGCAAAGCCAAGGTCGATGAAGCAGCTACAGGCTCCCGAATCAATAATGGCCATCACCGGTACGAGCCTTCCGGGAAGCTGGAAAGAGATAGGCACAGCTAAGTGAGTTGTGTTGTTGAGGCAGGGAGAAGACACGGCAGAAGCAACTGAAGCACATTTACGCATCTTCTCGGGACAAGAATGGACTATATGGCCGGCTGCTGCGCAATTTAAGCATAAGTTGTTCAGCTGGTGTCTCTGGCACTTTTCAAATGCCAGAGAGGGCCGCATTACTCCGATCTACATCGGTTCAGGTCCATCAGCCATTTCCTGACCTCGATTCCCGCTTGGGGAAGTAGATTGGAGCGGAACCCGGGGTAACACCCATGTTGGTAAAAGATAGATTTAGAGGTTCAAATATAAATTACTGTATCACCCAATATATGGCTTCCATCCATTAGCCAAAAAATATGCAGACCAAAAAAGAGATTTGTGAAAAGAGATTCACAAGAAAGCAGCTACATTATGGACAGAATGCGATACTCAGAAAAATTTCCAAAAATTATGCTTTATTACACATTAATGATTGACACTCGGGCAATCGCCCTGGTTTACCATCACCTCAGTATGAGACAATACACACAGACCTAAAACCATTAAAATCACACCAAGACCGGTCTGGATACATATGTGCTGTAAAGGCTATGACCACCATAGTCTAAAGCAGTGGTTCTCAACCTTTCTAATGCCGCGACCCCTTAATACAGTTCCTCATGTTGTGGTGACCCCCAACCATAAAATTATTTTCGTTGCTACTTCATAACTGTAATTTTGCAGTGGGAGGACTAGCGCCCCATCGTTGGTATCAGTGGGAGGAATAGTGCCCCATCATTGGTGTCAGTGGGAGGAATAGTGTCCCATCATTGGTGTCAGTGGGAGGAATAGTGCCCCATCATTGGTGTCAGTGGGGGGAATAGTGCCCCATCATTGGTATCAGTGGGGGGAATAGTGCCCCATCATTGGTATCAGTGGGAGGAATAGTGCCCCATCATTGGTATGAGTGGGAGGAATAGTACCCCATCATTGGTATCAGTGGGAGGAATAGTGCCCCATCATTAGTATCAGTGGGAGGAATAGTGCCCCATCATTGGTGTCAGTGGAAGGAATAGTGCCCCATCATTGGTGTCAGTGGAAGGAATAGTGCCCCATCATTGGTGTCAGTGGGAGGAATAGTGCCCCATCATTGGTGTCAGTGGAAGGAATAGTGCCCCATCATTGGTGTCAGTGGGAGGAATAGTGCCCCATCATTAGTATCAGTGGGAGGAATAGTGCCCCATCATTGGTGTCAGTGGAAGGAATAGTGCCCCATCATTGGTGTCAGTGGAAGGAATAGTGCCCCATCATTGGTATGAGTGGGAGGAATAGTGCCCCATCATTGGTATGAGTGGGAGGAATAGTGCCCCATCATTGGTATGAGTGGGAGGAATAGTGCCCCATCATTGGTATGAGTGGGAGGAATAGTGCCCCATCATTGGTGTCAGTGGGAGGAATAGTGCCCCATCATTGGTGTCAGTGGAAGGAATAGTGCCCCATCATTGGTATCAGTGGGAGGAATAGTGCCCCATCATTGGTATGAGTGGGAGGAATAGTGCCCCATCATTGGTGTCAGTGGGAGGAATAGTGCCCCATCATTGGTGTCAGTGGGAGGAATAGTGCCCCATCATTGGTGTCAGTGGGAGGAATAGTGCCCCATCATTGGTGTCAGTGGGAGGAATAGTGCCCCATCATTAGTATCAGTGGGAGGAATAGTGCCCCATCATTGGCGTTAGGGGGAGGAATAGTGCCCCATCATTGGCGTTAGGGGGAGGAATAGTGCCCCATCGTTGGTGTCAGTGGGGGGAGGAATAGTGCCCCATCGTTGGTGTCAGTGGGGGGAGGAATAGTGCCCCATCGTTGGTGTCAGTGGGGGGAGGAATAGTGCCCCATCGTTGGTGTCAGTGGGGGGAGGAATAGTGCCCCATCGTTGGTGTCAGTGGGGGGAGGAATAGTGCCCCATCGTTGGTGTCAGTGGGGGGAGGAATAGTGCCCCATCGTTGGTATCAGTGGGGGGAGGAATAGTGCCCCATCGTTGGTGTCAGTGGGGGGAGGAATAGTGCCCCATCGTTGGTGTCAGTGGGGGGGAGGAATAGTGCCCCATCGTTGGTGTCAGTGAGGGGAGGAATAGTGCCCCATCGTTGGTGTCAGTGAGGGGAGGAATAGTGCCCCATCGTTGGTGTCAGTGAGGGGAGGAATAGTGCCCCATCGTTGGTGTCAGTGGGGGGAGGAATAGTGCCCCATCGTTGGTGTCAGTGGGGGGAGGAATAGTGCCCCATCGTTGGTGTCAGTGGGGGGAGGAATAGTGCCCCATCGTTGGTGTCAGTGGGGGGGGGGAATAGTGCCCCATTGTTGGTGTCAGTGAGGGGAGGAATAGTGCCCCATCGTTGGTGTCAGTGAGGGGAGGAATAGTGCCCCATCGTTGGTGTCAGTGAGGGGAGGAATAGTGCCCCATCGTTGGTGTCAGTGGGGGGAGGAATAGTGCCCCATCGTTGGTATTAGTGACACAAATGATGGGGCACTATCCCTTCCACTGACACCAATGATACTTACCTTGCTGACTCCTGCTCCAGCCTGGGCTCGCTCTCTCCCTCTCCCATCTACAGCCTGCATACCTGGCTGCAGCAGCAAAATTTGCACTTACATGTCAGCTGTCTTCCTTCTCTGGCCGCTCTCCTCTTCACTCGTTCCTGCAGCTCCCTCGATCTTCTTCGATCTCCACGCGCTGCCGCTCGGCTCCTCCTCTCCAAGCTCCACCTTCTCGCCGGTGATTGGCCGCCTGTGTGCCTCTCCTGAGCTACATTTCCGGTGGCCAATCAGCGGCGAGGAGGCGGTGACAGGGGCAGCATATCATCCTGCCCACACATCGCCGGAGACAGCAGCGGTGTCTCGGTTCCTAAGACCATCGGAAATATGTGTTTTCCGATGGTCTTAGGCGACCCCTGGGAAATGGTCGTTCAACCCCCAAAGGGGTCGCGACCCCCAGGTTGAGAACCGCTGGTCTAAAGCATTTGCAGCACCGCACATTGGTTACACTCCCAGTAGGAGGTATCTTCAAAAAGTTATACCATGGGTATATAATATCACATGCTATGCATATAAGCACATATAGCTACCACATAGGTTTACACTCCCTAAAGGGGGTGTTTTCAAAAAATTGTACCATAGGTATATAATATCACATGCAAGCATAAAGGCAAATACAGTTACCATCTGGAGAGAAGCATAACCCTAAGCCTATATAAGGCAATATGGGTAAAAAATTGAATGAAAAAAGGGGGGGGATGAACCCCAATAATATGATGATGGATTCATTCAGTACAGCCCTATAGAGGCACATGTGGTTGGGGCCCATCTATCTGTAATATACGTAAATAATTGCAAAGATTCTTATAGATGAAAGAGTCCCTGTCGGTGTCTTGATGGAGAGATGGATGCAAATAGCAGAGGCCTGCTTTATATGGTTTCTTCACCACAACATGTGGACTGCAAACCACTTTAATATTTGAAATTAGATGAGGCCCAATAGGTATTATATACCCATGGTATAATTTTTTGAAGATACCTCCTACTGGGAGTGTAACCAATGTGCGGTGCTGCAAATGCTTTAGACTATGGTGGTCATAGCCTTTACAGCACATATGTATCCAGACCGGTCTTGGTGTGATTTTAATGGTTTTAGGTCTGTGTGTATTGTCTCATACTGAGGTGATGGTAAACCAGGGCGATTGCCCGAGTGTCAATCATTAATGTGTAATAAAGCATAATTTTTGGAAATTTTTCTGAGTATCGCATTCTGTCCATAATGTAGCCGCTTTCTTGTGAATCTCTGTTTACAAATCTCTTTTTTGGTAACACCCATGTTGGCCTGGGATGTGGAGTGGCCCTTTCTTGTCGGCGTTCCCGCAGCCTGCGGTCAATTTGAATGGCCACTCAAATTAAATCCTCCAGTGTGTCGGGTATACCAACTCTGGCCAACTCGTCCTTAAGGGGTTCAGACAAGCCCAGCCGAAATTGGTGACGCAGAGCTGCATCGTTCCACTGTGTATCCCCACTCCAGTGCCTGAATTCGGCCGCATAATCCTCCGCTGCTCGGCGGCCTTGTTGCATTGTATGGAGAGTCGCCTCGGCCGAAGCGGCTCATTGCGGGTCGTCATACAGTTGTGGCATTGCCTTGAAAATTGTGACACAGAGTCTAAGTGTGGGTGACGATCCTCCATCAAGCGATGGGCCCAGCCTTGAGGTTCCCCCTGCAATAGCGATATAACAAACCCCACTTTTACTGATTTGGAGGCAAAGGTTCGGGGTTGGAGGTCAAAGTAAAGCAGGCAGGAGTTCTGGAAGGCCCTGAATTTCTTCCGATCCCCATTAAAACGCTCGGGCGTTGGTACTCGAGGTTCTGGTGGAGGGATGGTGAATACTGCTCTGGCGGAGGGTTCTGCCGGGTTCTGGGCCGGAGGTGCACCTGCCGTGGCGGATGGCTTGGCTGCTGGTGTGGTTAAAGTCTGGATATGCCCCTCCAGATGCGTGTACCCTTCTTGAAGTGTCTTCACTGCCTGAGTAAGTGCCGCTAGGTGTTGGCATATCTCATCCAGAGGTGAGGGGCCTCTTCCTGGCTCATTCGTGGCCTTATGGTTCTGTCAGCAGCCGACTGGCGGTAGCCTCTGGCGGCCCACTGGCCGGAGTCCCTCAGGGCGCGGAGTCTAAGCCTCAGTCTGCTGGTTCACCAGAGCCCCTGATGGTGGGGATGGACTTGAAGCAGCCTGAGACCAGGTCGCGAGACCCCCGAGAAACACCACCTGTGGTAGAGGCGGATGCCAATGGTGTAGAGCAGGTAAGAGCCAAACGTGAAGAGGTATGCGTGGTCAGACAGGCCGGGTTGGCAACAGCGGAGCAGACAGTGCAGAGTGGCAGGCAAAAGAATAACAGGTCACAAGCCGGGTTCAGTAACAGGAGGCCAGGCAATCAGGATCAGGCAGAGAATAGTCAGGACAAGCCAGGGGTCAGAGCAGGAGAAGACAGCAGTATCAGGAACAGGCTGGGTCGGCAACAAGGAAATCAGGAACACAGGAACAGGGAACAAGACTATAAGGCGATTTGGAGATGCACAGGGCTGATTAAAATAGGGCGCCCTGTGCCCTCATTAGTGACAGGTGCGCGTCCGCGATTGCACATGCGCGGCCGCCGCCACGATCATCTAAGTCTCAGTGCTCGCTGGCTAGTGCATGTCGGCGATCTGCGTATGCGCGCACCTCCGAGTGACCGGGATCCCTGACAGATAGTGTTGAATGGCCCTATCTATTTCAGATATTACGTCTATGGCTTTGGCCCTTGTATGATAGCTTGGATACCTCTACTCTATACCAAGCCTGTAGCTAGAATTAGAGTGAATTCCTGTGTTACTGATGCCTCTCCGATACACAGGGGCACCAGACAGGGCTGTCCCTTATCCCCTCTACTATTTGCACTGGCAATAGAGCCGCTTGCTGTCTGTATTCATAACTCCCCTTCTATTAGAGGTCTTCCTATTGATACGATAGACGAACGTATCTCCCTGTACGCAGATCACACCTTGGTATACTTGGCTGATCCCCACAACTCCTTGCATACTTTATTACAAGAAATTGCTCTGTCTGGTGACTACTCTGGCTTCTGGGTGAATTGGGATAAACCTAGCCTTCCCATTGGATCCTGGTGCCGTGTCTTTGATTCACTCGGAGTCAAAACTACAAGTTGTTACCATGTTCAGATATCTAGGAATCAAGGTACAGATGCCATTGTCCTCCTACATCACTAATAATGTATGTCTGTTGATTTCCCAGCTGAGGATCCATACCAGGCAGTGGGTGGACCTACCGTTTGATTTAATGGGAAGGGTTAATGGCCTGAAGATGATTTATTTCCCTAAACTGTTGTATGTGCTAGCTAATTCCTCTTGCAAGATATCCAAATTCCTATTTAAACAAATTGACACTATTTTCACTGCGAACTTTTGGAACCATCGCCACCCCCCCCCCCCCGGATGGCATTGGAGGTTTTGAGGTTGCCCACTTCCTTGGTGAGACTGGCCTTCCCCAATTTCTATCTATATTACTTGGCATCTCCAGTGGTTCATATACATGACTGGCTGTTGCTCGTTACATCTGCTAATGCCTGTACCACTACCGAAACGGCTATCACTTCGTCCTAAGAAGCCCTTCATATTATTATTTACCGATGCCAAGTACCCGCTCGTCCTGGTACTATAATGTTACATACCTCCTTGTCTTTGTTTAATGTAGTGCTGACCCGAATATTTAAGACTTCCTGGGTCATATCTCCCAATAGTCCTCTGTGGCATAATCCCACTTTGCAAGAACTCTGTTCTTTACCTGACCCCCAACATTGGTCTTCTAGAGGAATTAAATACCTATGCTATCTTTTCACTGCCCGGGGTTTTAAGACTTTCCAACTGAGAATGGAATTTGACCTACCCTCCCACTATTTATTTTATTATTATCAACTCCATCATGTAGTGTGTACACATTTTCGGACTTTAGATAACCCTTTACAGATCTCCTCTTTAAAAAAGTTGTTACGACAAACTGACCCTGCTAAATTGATCTCTATTTATTACTCTGCTCTGGTGATGGACTCCAATCCTAGATTCCTGGGAATTCCTGGGAATTACTACCTACAGCAGATTGTTTCAGAGGTTGTGGACATAGGGCCGACGTCCTGCATTGTTTCAGGTCCTGTTCGACAGTCTGGGAAGTTTGGAGAAAAGTGGGCTCCTTTATATCCTCCACACTGGGCATACCTAATGTCTTACATCCCAAGAATTGTCTCTTAAGCATTTTTGGGGATCTAGTGCTTTTGCAATATGCTAAAAGATTACTGCGGATATTATATTTTTATGCTAAAAAAATTATTCTGTTGTCCTGGAAGGGATCGAGTCAACCCACGATGGCTTCTTGGCTTAAACCTGTTAATGATTCCCTTCCCCTGTATAAACTTACGTTTGAGCTCAGGAAAACATCCAAAGCATTCCACAAAATATGGGATAGATGGCTTTCCAATCCCCTTACTTTGTCCTCTATAGATCCATTATCTTGAGTTAGTTCTTTCCACCTATGTTTAGTTAGAATAGTCCCCCACTTTTTTATTTGGAGTACATTCTCATACTTAAACTTAACCTATCCAAAGCCGAGCTCCTGGTCTTCCCCCCACCCCGCACCCCCCACCCCCCCATCCTCTCCATCACTACTAAAAACGCCACCATCTCTCTCACCCCACATGCCAAAGTGGGGTAGGAAGGAGAGGTGGGTGTCACCCTGGACTCCCACCTCTCCTTCCTACCCCACATCCAACTGCTATCTAGATCTTGCAGGCTCCACCTCCGCAACATCTCCAAGATACGCACATTCCTCACCCCAGACACCCCCAAACAACTCGTACACTCCCTCATCATCTCACGCCTGGACTATTGCAACTCCCTTCTCACTGGCCTACCCAAACGAACGCTATCCCCACTCCAGTCAATCCTAAACTCAACGGCTAGACCAGGGGTGGGCAAACTTTTTGACTTGAGGGCCGCAATGGGTTCATATATTGGACCCGGGGGCCGGACCAAGAGTAGATGAATGATGTGTATGTGTCATCCATAGTAAGTATAGTAATATTCCCCCATAGTAAGCATAGTAATTAATCTCCCATATAGTAATTCATCCCCCATAGTAATTCATCCCCCATATAGTAATTCATCCCCCATATAGTAATTCATCCCCCATATAGTAATTCATTCCCCCTATAGTAATTCATCCCCCCTATAGTAATTCATCCCCCATATAGTAATTCATCCCCCATAGTAATTCATCCCCCATATAGTAATTCATCCCCCCTATAGTAATTCATCCCCCCTATAGTAATTCATTCCCCATATTAATTCATCCCTCATATAGTATTTCATCCCCCATAGTACTATTCCCCCCCAAGTAGTAAGCCAAGTCCCCCCTGTGTCAATTTACTTACCTTTGCTCCGCGCGTTCCTCTCGCCGTGTTCCCGCGCCGTTCCGGTCTTCAGGGCGGACTGTGAGAGGAGCCTAGCTCCCCTCACGTTCGTCACGCTGCCCCGCCTACACACATCTTGACAGCCAATGTATCACGCTCCGCGGGCCGGATTAAAAGGTCCGCCGGGCCGTATATATGGCCCGCGGGCCGTAGTTTGCCCATTGCTGGGCTAGACTCATCCACCTCACCAACCGCTCCACATCTGCCTCCCCCCTCTGCCACTCCCTTCATTGGCTCCCAATTGCCCAACACATCAAGTTCAAGCTGCTAACCCTGACCTACAAAGCCATTCACAACGCCGCCCCAAACTACATAACTGACCAGATACCCAAATACTACCCTACCCGTGCGCTCCACTCCTCACAGGACCGCCTACTCTCTAGCTCCCTGGTCTCCTCCTCCCACGCCCGATTGCAGGACTTCTCTAGGACTTCCCCCATCCTCTGGAACTCCCTACCCCAATCCATCAGACTGTCACCCACCCTCCTCACCTTCAGGCGCACCTTGAAAACCCTCCTCTTCAGGGAAGCCTACCCCAACCTCACCTAACACCCGACCTCACCTAACAACTAACCTCCTCCACTCCTCCCACCACTCCATCCCCCACAGCCATCTCCTCCTGTATCACCTTCCCCTCCCTCCTAGATTGTAAACTCGAAAGAGCAGGGCCCTCGAACCCCTCGTGTAGTGTATTGTTACTGTCTTGTCTCATGTTCTGCCCCCCCTGCTACTGTACAGCGCTGAGCAAACCCTTTGGCGCTATATCAATACTGTATAATAATAATAATAATAATAATAATAATACATTCAGTTTGTTGCATACTTTGATATGTTGGACATGTATGGCAATGTGAGATGCTTTGACTGTTCACTGTTTTAATTGTTGGACCTTGGTCCTAGGTTTTGTATGTCTTGTGTTAAAACTCAATAAATATATCTATAAAAAAAAAAAATAACTAGTGTTCCCTTAGGCATATTTCCCTTCTTTTCCTGTTTTGTTGAAAACTCAAAATTTGGGACTTTCTTTCACTGTCACTCCTGGTGTTGATAGAAAACAGGTCAAATTGAGGTGAATCTCCCTAAAGCAGAGACAGCAATAAAAACCTGACAGCTGTTCTAATCCCTCTCCATTCTATGTAAAAAAAAAAGGTTTTGCCTTTCGTTATAATTTATAGCGATTCTAAAGGCTTATTTTTTTTAAGAAAAAATAACAAACATGCCTATACTTCCCTGCTGTGTGCAGTGGTTTTGCACAGAGCAGCCCCGATCCTCCTCTTCCCGGGTCTCCCGCAGTCTCTCCTGGCTCCTCCTTCCTGTTGGGTGCCCCTACAGCAAGCAGCTTGCTATGGGGGCATCCGCTGCTTCATGTGTTCATTCACATATGGAGCCCCGGCTCAGCCTTGCCCCTTCTCTCTCCTCATTGGCTCACTGGCTGTGATTGACAGCGGCAAGAGAAAATGGCTCCCTCTTCTGTCTCAGACAATCAAAAGAGGGAGTCCCGGGATTGCTGAGACTGCAGTGTACATCGTTGGATCAAGAGGGGGCTTGGGTGAATATTAGGGGGGCTGGAGGAACTGCTGCATGGAGAAGGTTTTTTAACCTAGAATGCATGAAAACCTTGAGCCTTTAGAACCACTTTAAGGCCCTGTTCACACATACTGCGGTGACCTGTGGTCTACCATACTGGAAGTACACAGGGCACCTCTGACGCTGAATACAGTTTTTACAGCACTGACAGGCCTCATTGCTTCACGGATTAGCTTGGCCCAAACTAACGATTTAAAGTAACACAAAACCTGAACTTAGGCTTTAACCACCTCCTGCCCGCCATATAGTAAAATGACAGGCAAGGCGGTTCTCTCGTTCTGGGACATCATATGACGTCCTCCCATTCTAACCACGCATGCGCGGCTCCTGGAGCGCACAGCGGATCACCGATCCGCGGAAAGAGCCAAAGATGTCGGCTCGGTCATGTGATCAGCTGTGTCCAATCACAGCTGATCACATGTAAACAGGGAAATGCCGATTATCAGCATTTCTCTCCTCTCGAGCTGTCACGCTGACAGAGGAGAGGAGAGCCGGTAATTGGCATTCCTCGGAGGGGACATCTACACTGATCATCAGAGCACTGATGATCAGTGTGCCCTGATGATCTGTGTAGCCCCAGCAGTGCCACCTGTCAGTGTCCATCAGTGCCAGCTCTCAGTGCTCATCCATGCAACCTGCCAGTGCCCATCAGTGCCACATCAAAGCCACATATCAGTGCCCATCTGAGCTGCCTTTCAGTGTCACCCATCAGTGCCAGTCAGTGCCACCTATCAATGCCAGTCAGTTCCACCTATCAATGCTGCCAATCAGTGCCCCCATCAGTGCCAGTCAGTGCTGCCTATCAGTGCCAGTCAGTGCTGCCTATCAGTTCCCGTCAGTGCTGCCTATCAGTGCCAGTTAGTGCCACCTAACAGTGCCAGTCAGTGCCACCTATCAGTGCCATATATGAGTGCTGCCTTTCAGTGCCCATCAGTGATGCCTGTTAAAGCCCATCAGTGCCACCTACCAATGCTTCCTCATTAGTGCCCAACAGTGCCACCTATCAGTGTCCATCAGTGCAGCCTATCAGTGCCCATCACTACAGCCTCATTAGCGCACATCAGTTAAGGAGAAAAATCACGTATTTACAAAATTTTATTAAAAAAAACTAAGAAAAAACTTTTTTTTTTTTTCAAAATTTTCTGTGGTTTATGGTTTGTTTAAGAAAAAATAAAAAACCCAGAGTTGATTAAATACCATCAAAAGAAAGCTCTATCTGTCACAAAAAATGATAAAAATTTCATAGGGGTACAGTGTTGCATGACCGCGCAATTGTCATTCAAAGTGAAACAGCGCTGAAAGCTGGAAATTGGCCTGGACAGGAAGGGGGTATAAGTGCCCTGTAGGCGAGGGGTTAAAGTGGAACTAAAGTTGAAAAATCGAAAATTGCAAACAGACAGGCTGTTAAAGCAGAAGACAGACAGTTGGAACTAAGGTAAGTATTTTTGCCTTTAGGTCCACTTTAAGGGGTCGTTCACACCACTGTGTTAGAAAACAAACATACATTTTCCTCAATGCCCATAATATGTTTTTAGCGAGTTTCAATGTGTCGAGTGATTTAGAGATGGATTCTACCACTCTTACCCTAATGCTTGCCATTATGGCTTGGAAATAGATGCATTACAAGCAACACTGGAGATGTTGGGTCCAGTACATGGGTGTGGTCATCATCCCCAATTTTCTTAGTTGATCAACCATACTCAACTAAGGGCTCCTTCAGTCGCTGATCGACTTCCCATCCCATGCATAGTTCTGGTAGCAAACACCATTTTCCAAAAGCAGAAGAATGACACCAATGATCCTTATAGCTTTCTGTAAGAGTGGCATTCTAACCACCGCTATGATGGTGGCATTCTTTCTTATAATCATCAATATAAAGAGAGGGCAGCACAGTGGCTAAATGGTTAGCACTTCCACCTGGCAGTACTAGGGTCGTTGGTTCAAATTCCCAACCCCGGCACCTCCTACCTGGAGTTTGCATGTTCTCCCTGTGCCTGCATGGGTACTCTGGCTTCCGCCCACACTCCAAAGACATGTTGGTAGGTTAATTGGCTCCTGTCTAAATTGGCCCTAGTATGTGTATCTATGGGCAGCACAGTGGCTTAGTGGTTAGCACTTCTGCCTTGCAGTAACTGGGTCATGGGTTCAATTCCCAACCATGGCACCTCCTGCATGGAGTTTGCATGTTCTCCTTGTGTTCGTGTGGGTTTCCTCCAGGTACTCCAGTTTCCTCCCACACTCCAAAGACATGCTGGTAGGTTAATTGGCTCTTGTCTAAATTGTCCTAGTTTCATCCTTGGCCACATGATTTCTCCTGCATGGTAGAGGTTGGGGAAAGACCTGGCAACCTACTCTGTAAAAATAATTGCTAAGAGAATTCAATGGAAAAAGTTGCTTATGAGTGACGGTCCATGCAGTTGCCAAGGGTTGGATACGACTGAATGGATAGATAGATGTGTATGTATGAATGGGCATTAGGGACCTTAGATTGTACACCCCTTGAGGGTTAGGGACTGATGTGAATGTACAATATATATGTAAAGCGCTGCGTAAATTGACGGCGCTATATAAGTACCTGAAATAAATAAACAAAGGGCATTTTCCCCATTGACCTCCCATGAATTGGATTTAGTTTGGGTACCCCAAGACCTGAACATCATTTTTTGGGGTTCTGTTTGAGTGAAAGGGTTGAGAAAGATTGCCTTTAGATAGCAAATACATGGCTAGGTATTAGGTTAGTAATCTCCGATATGAATCAGGACAGTCAAAGCATTCAATGACAGCAGTGAAAAGCACAGCAAAGGATTAGAGACGCTCCAAGGTTTAGATGGGTTTTATGTCTCCAACAATCAAGGCTTCCCTTTATAATCAGCTGCAGAACAATCCCCTCTATAAATATATTAAAGAGCTTCATTCATTTCTGTGTTCTGTAGTGATGATGACCATTTTCAGAAATGTATCTTTTTTTTTCTTCCTTTGATAATATCGTGGAATATCAGCATTTAGTAATCGGTTTTATTACAGGCAATACAGGACAGCATGCTGGGTATGTTTTATTACAGAAGCTGCTTTGCTTGTATAGGTTAGTGGCTGTGCTGGGGGCAGTCTCTTGCTGATATTAAATGAAAAATAAAATCATTAGAATGAATCCTGCCATTGGCAGAGGGGCTGGGATTACTGATACCTCCCATACCCCACCAGTGGGAAGGGAGTGCATTCTGTTCCCACTAGTGGTGCACCGAAATGAGAATTCTGGACCGAAACTGAAAATTAAGGATGCACTTGGCTGAATACTGAAATGGACAGTTTTTAAGAAAAAAAAATAGATTTTTTTTTTTTGTTTACAAACGGTTTTATTGTATATGAGTAGACTGTAAAACAACAGTACATTTTCAAGTGATACTTTCAGCAAAAACAAGACACTTTTGAAAAGTACAATACAGAAAAGTATATTAACATAAAAAAGAAAAGAAATAGAAAAGAGTAAATTACGAGTACATGAAATGCGTAAATGATAAGGAAAGCTGAGTGATACATCTGTCAACAGTATACAGTGGGGCAAGAAAGTATTTAGTCAGCCGCCAATTGTGCAAGTTCTCCCACTTAAAAAGATGAGAGAGGCCTGTAATTGGCATCATAGGTAGACCTCAACTATGAGAGACAAAATGAGAAAAAAAAATCCAGACAATCACATTGGCCGATTTGGAAAGAATTTATTTGCAAATTATGGTGGAAAATAAGTATTTGGTCACCTACAAACAAGCAAGATTTCTGGCTCTCACAGACCTGTACCTTCTTCTTTAAGAGGCTCCTCTGTCCTGCACTCATTACCTGTATCAATGGCACCTGTTTGAACTTGTTATCAGTATAAAAGACACCTGTCCACAACCTCAAACAGTCACACTCCAAACTCCACTATGGTGAAGACCAAAGAGCTGTCGAAGGACAGCAGAAACAAAATTGTAGACCTGCACCAGGCTGGGAAGACTGAATCTGCAATAGGCAAGCAGCTTGGTGTGAACAAATCAACTGTGGGAGCAATAATTAGAAAATGGAAGACATACAAGACCACTGATAATCTCCCTCGTTCTGGGGCTTCACGCAAGATCTCACCCCGTGGGGTCAAAAAGATCACAAGAACGGTGAGCAAAAATCCCAGGACCACACGGGGGGACCTAGTGAATGACCTGCAGAGAGCTGGGACCAACGTAACAAAGGCTACCATCAGTAACACACTACGCCGCCAGGGACTCAGATCCTGCAGTGCCAGACGTGTCCCCCTGCTTAAGCCAGTACATGTCCGGGCCCGTCTGAAGTTTGCTAGAGAGCATTTGGATGATCCAGAAGAGGACTGGGAGAATGTCATATGGTCAGATGAAACCAAAATAGAACTGTTTGGTAGAAACACAACTCGTCGTGTTTGGAGGAGAGAGAATGCCGAGTTGCATCCAAAGAGCACCATACCTACTGTGAAGCATGGGGGTGGCAACATCATGCTTTGGGGCTGTTTCTCCGCAAAGGGACCAGGATGACTGATCCATGTACAGGACAGAATGATTGGGGCCATGTATCGTGAGATTTTGAGTGCAAACCTCCTTCCATCAGCAAGGGTATTGAAGATGAAACGTGGCTGGGTCTTCCAACATGACAATGATCCCAAACATACCGCCCGGGCAACGAAGGAGTGGCTTCGTAAGAAGCATTTCAAGGTCCTGGAGTGTCCTAGCCAGTCTCCAGATCTCAACCCCATAGAAAACCTTTGACGGGGAGTTGAAAGTCCGTGTTGCCCAGCGACAGCCCCAAAACATCACTGCTCTAGAGGAGATCTGCATGGAGGAATGGGCCAACATACCAGCAACAGTGTGTGCCAACCTTGTGAAGACTTACAGGAAACGTTTGACCTCTGTCATTGCCAACAAAGGATATATAACAAAGTATTGAGATGAACTTTTGATATTGACCAAATACTTATTTTCCACCATAATTTGCAAATAAATTCTTTCCAAATAAGCCAATGTGATTGTCTGGATTTTTTTTCTCATTTTGTCTCTCATAGTTGAGGTCTACCTATGATGCCAATTACAGGCCTCTCTCATCTTTTTAAGTGGGAGAACTTGCACAATTGGTGGCTGACTAAATACTTTTTTGCCCCACTGTATGTCAGTCAATTTTCACTGAGAATGTTGTTAATCATGCAATAAATGTCTACAATCTCTCCATGACTCCCATTTTTTATCATATAAGTGCATCTTATCCAGTAGGGTATAACGAATGCGTTCCATGAGCATTACGGCATCAATTCTGTGTAAAACGGAGGCTAAGGGTACAGCATTGGACCTCCAATGTAAGGCAATAGAACATAAAGTGGCAATACATATAGTATGTATCAATCTCAGATTGACAACAGAGACCCCTGGGATATGGGCCCCCAATAGACAGGTCTGTATGGACAATCGTATCGGGTACCCGACAGTGAGGTAGCCACCTCAGATATCTTGCACCAAATCAAAGATATGGTCGAGCAGTCCCAGAATATATGTACCAAAGTACCTGTGAGGCCACAGCCCCGGAAACATAAGGGGGACGTTTGTGGAAACAATACATGTAGTCTTGATGGGGTATAATACCATCTGGTTAAACCTTAAGGGCCGTCTCACGAACAGAAAGAGATCTAGAACTCTTGCATATGTTATCCACCATGGAATCCCAATCCTCATCTGAAAAAGTGATACCAAAAAATAGATTTTTTAATATATAATTATATTGTATTTAACTTCTTAATTAATATCATAAACTTAAATGAATATGAATCTAAAAAATACAAACTAGTAAAGTAAAATAGCTTTTATTGAAAGTAACACACAGAATTTTGGACAGAAAATAAAGTGAAATATATCTAAACTTGAAAACTTAAATAGAGGTATTTTTTGCATTGAAGTCAATGGGGGGGGGGGGGGGGGTGACTTTTGTGCATTGAAGTCAATAGGGCACAATTTTGTATTGAAGTCAACGGCACACAACTTTGCATTGAAGACAATAGGGGTCGTTTTTGCATTGAAGTCAACGGGATGCAATTTTGCATTGAAGTCAAAGGGACATGATTTTGCATTGAAGTCAAAGGGATGTTATTATTATTATTATACAGTATTATTAAAGCGCCAATGGTTTGCTCAGCGCTGTACATTACAAAGGGGGACAGAACATGTGACAGAACAATACCAATACAATGCAAAACATGAGGGGATCGAGTGTTATTTTGCATTGAAGTAAATAGGACGCGATTTTACATTAAAGTCAATAAGACGCGATTTTGCTTTGAAGGCATTGGGACACGATTTTGCATTGAAGTCAATTATAATTATCGGCACTTTTTTTTTCTGTCGACAAAATGTCAATAACTCTATTTTTTGGCCGTAATTTTTGACGGCTGATATACTGGTACATCACTACTTTCCAGCAGTGGTCAGAAAAGTATGAGATACACCCAGGGGCATTTAACCCGCCCCTCAATCCCACGATTGAACCTCCCGATAAAATGTATTGACGCTAAACCAGCCAGGATTAGCGTTTTCTCTAAATTGATTTAGCCACAAAATTAACGATTTTGCTTCTAATTTTTTCAATGGTTTTAAACCCAGCAGCAAACATTATTGTAGCTTACTGATTCTTAGATGTGGTGGCTGCAGTTGTTTTTTTTGTTAGGCTTGTTTTCCGTTATTTCCACCTAGCGATCCTGCCAGTAACTCTGTTATTGCAGTTAGTGGGTTGAGACAAACCATTGGACACTGGCAGGGGTGCTGACAAAGATCAGCTTTTATTTATTTCTGTAAAACATTTATCCCCAAACAAACAAAATTGTTTGCTGTAACTGCTATAAGGTGAGAGCTGGAGTTTGGCTTCAATTCATTAGTGTATTTAAATCTGCTAGTACATCTAACACTTCCCTCCCCCCAGACTGACAATGCGACTGTCCAAAAGTGCCCCCTGTGCTCCTTCATCCAGAGTGGGGGCACTCAAAGGCCCTGTTCACATTAGGCGATTTGGAATGAGATTGGTCAGCTTGGTCAGATTGGATTCTGATGTTGAAGTCCTCCTGGAATTCAGCTGACCGTTTCAGTTTGAAGCTTAAGTTTAATCTGCTTACATTTTGCCTTCCATGGCTCCCCCTTCCCTCCTCATCAACATTTTAATTAAAATTTTAAATATAACTATTCTGTTTTTTGCGTAACATATTTTGGACCCAGTAGGGTCATCACTGGGTCTCTATGCTTCTCTATGTGATGTAGTCAGATCATGGCTGGTGAGAGGGGCTGGCAGGAAGCTGTAAATAGCTTTCTGAAAGCATCACATAATCTTGTCCCAGTACTCCTCTCAAGAGCCCATGATGCAAGCAGTGGGCTGGCTATTTAGAATAGGTATCCAAGTATCAGAATTATTAGATGGGTGTATGTCAGTCTGGAGGAGTGGGAGTTCCTAGGCAGGCTGGATTTGTTGTCTCCACATGTGATGGTGAGCCTCCATAATTGAAAAAACTGAATTCCAATAAATTAAAGGGTGGGTACAGTCAGGCTGTAGAGGAAAGGGTTAGATCAGTGGACTCCAAACTGTGGGCTGGGCCTGATGTGGTCTCACTAATATAAGGCACAATTCCTCCCACTGACACCAACGATGGGGCCCTACTCCTCCCATTGACACCAGTGATGGCAGAACTCTTTCCACTGACAACAAGTGTGGGGCACTATTCCTCCCACTGACACCAACTGTGAGTTATTATTCCTTCCACTGGTACCAAAGATGGGACACTATTCCTTCCACTGACACCAACAATGGGGCACTATTCCCCACACTGACACTAACAGTGGGGCCCTATTCATTCCACTGATACCAACAATTGGGCCCTATGCCTTCCATTGACACCAACAATGGGGAGCTATTCCTTCCACTGACATCAACAGTGGACACTATTCCTCCCACTGACACCAATAATGGACAGCTATTCTTCCAGCTGACACCAACATTGGGACGTTATTCCTTGCACTGACACCAGCAAAGGGGCACTATTCCTTGCACTGACACCAACGATGGAACAGTATTCCATCCACTGACACCAACAATGACAGAACTCTTTCCACTGACAACAAGAATGGGGAACTATTCCTCCCACTGACACCAACTGTGAGTTTGTATGCCTGCCACTGACACCAATGATGGGGTACTTTTCCTTCCACTGACATCAACAATGGAGCACTATTCCTCCCACTAACACTAACAATGGGGCCCTATTCCTTCCACTTACACCAACGATGGGGAGCTATTGCTTCCACTGACATCAACATTGGGACACTATTCATCCCACTGACACCAATAATGGACAACTATTCTTCCAGCTGACACCAACTATAGGGCACTATTCCTTCCACTGACAGCAAGAATGGGGCACTATTCCTCCCACTGACACCAACTGTGAGTTAATATTCCTTCCACTGACACCAATGATGGGGCACTATTCCTCCCACTGACACCAACTGTGAGTTAATATGCCTTCTATTCCTCCCACTGACACCAATGATGTGGCACTATTCTTCGCACTGACACCAATGATGGGGCACTATTCCTCCAACTGACACCAATGATGGGGCACTATTCCTCCCACCGACAACTGTAGGTCACTATTCCTTCTACTGACACCAATGATGAGGCACTATTCCTCTCACTGACACCAACTGTGGGTCACTATTGCTTCCACTGACACCAATGATGGGGCACTATTCCTCCCACCAACCCCAACTGTGGGTCACTATTCCTTCCACTGACACCAATGATGAGGCACTATTCCTCTCACTGACACCCACGATAGGGTGCTATTGCTGACAATGACACCAACAATTGGGCACTTTTCCTCTTACTGCTGATCACAGCAGTGCTTTGTAATACTTTTACTCCCATTGACCACCAAACCTGAGACATTGTCCACTCCCTCCGATGCCGGGACATTTTCCACTCTCACTGACCACACTCCGGCCCCCCTAAAGTCTGAAGGACAGTAAACTGGCCCTTTATTTAGGAGGGAGGGAGGAATAATGCCCCACCATTGGTGTAGTGGGCGGAATAGTGCCCCATCATTGGTGTAGTGGGAGGAATAGTGCCCCATCATTGGTGTAGTGGGCGGAATAGTGCCCTGTCATTGGTGTACTGGGCAGAATAGTGCCCCATCATTGGTGTAGTGGGCGGAATAGTGCCCCATCATTGGTGTAGTGGGAAGAATAGTGCCCCGTCATTGGTGTGGTGGGAGGAATAGTGCCCCGTCATTGGTGTAGTGGAAGGAATCGTGCCCCATCATTGGTATTAGTGGGAGGAATAGTGCCCCATCATTGGTGTAGTGGAAGGAATAGTGCCTCATCATTGGTGTCAGTGAGAGGAATAGTGCCCCATCATTGGTATTAGTGGGAGGAATAGTGCCCCATCATTGGTGTAGTGGAAGGAATAGTGCCCTGTCATTGGTGTAGTGGGAAGAATAGTGCCCCGTCATTGGTGTAGTGGAAGGAATAGTGCCCCATCATTGGTATCAGTGGGAGGAATAGTGCCCCATCATTGGTGTAGTGGAAGGAATAGTGCCCCGTCATTGGTGTAGTGGAAGGAATAGTGCCCCATCATTGGTGTCAGTGGGAGGAATAGTGCCCCATCATTGGTATCAGTGGGAGGAATAGTGCCCCATCATTGGTGTAGTGGGAGGAATAGTGCCCCATCATTGGTGTAGTGGGAGGAATAGTGCCCCATCATTGGTATCAGTGGGAGGAATAGTGCCCCATCATTGGTATCAGTGGGAGGAATAGTGCCCCATCATTGGTGTAGTGGGAGGAATAGTGCCCCATCATTGGTATCAGTGGGAGGAATAGTGCCCCATCATTGATGTCAGTGGGAGGAATAGTGCCCCATCATTGGTGTCAGTGGGAGGAATAGTGCCCCATCATTGGTGTTAGTGAGAGGAATAGTGCTCCATTGTTGGTATTAGTGAGAGGAATAGTGCCCCATCATTGGTATCAGTGGAAGGAATAGTGCCCCATCATTGGTGTCAGTGGGTGGAATAGTGCCCTGTCATTGGTGTTGGTCGAAAGAATAGTGCCTCACCCCTAGTATCAGTGGAAGGAAGAGTGTTCAATTTTTGGTGTCAATGGAAGGAATGGTGCCTTATCATTGGTGTCAGTAAGAAGAATAGTGCCCTAAGGGCCGGATAAGGGCAAGCAAAGGGCCACATCTGCAGTTTGTAGATCCCTGGGCTAGATGATGCTGGACGTCCTCCAGCCAGGAAATGAGGTGGGCTCTGTCTGGCTGCAGCTTCTAATGAACTCTGTGAGAAGCTCACAGTGTGCAGTGAAATCAGAGTAAGGCGTTTCAGTCCAGGCGAGGAGCCGGTACAACTGTGCAGGACTGACGGGAAGTCTGGAGATCAGCCACAATGACTACCGCTAAAGCCTTGTTCTAATTGTGCCTCCTGTGCTCCTCTCCTTACAGATACTGAGCGAGCGTTGTCACTACTAGAGGATTACTGCAGCAAGCTCCAAAAGCCAAGTGAGAGGCCGCTACGCCTGGCCATCGAGAAGGTCATCTCTATGTTCAAAAGCAACTTATTCCAAGCATTGATAGGTAGGTACCTCCTATGTTCCTGATCATTACGTCACAGATATTCCCAACCCATTTCCATGGAAATGTCCAACTGCACTATAAAGTTTGTTTTATATTTTGTCTTCATGAATTTCAGTGTATGCAAATCCTAAGGCTCGCTCCCGCTATGCCAAGTTGACATTGCGATTTTTCATGCGATTCGGGGTGTCACAAAGGGCAGCTCGTTTATTTGAATGGGCTGACCTATGCTCTTTTACCACCCAAAAGAAGACCCCGCTCCTTTTCAAAGCTTCAGGCGAATTCTAAAGGCGTGGTTTGCTGCAATTGCTGTGCGATCCTGATGTTTGACGATCGCAGCAGAATCGCATTGTGTTTTGGGGTGCTGTGACGGGAGTCACTTTGGGTGGGGGGCCCATGGAACACAGTTCACTTTGGAGAGGTGGGGCGACCCCTGTCTCAGCTCCCCATATCCTTCCTATGTGTAAGTCACCCTGTGCCTGTTAGGGGTACAGGGTGATCTGTCCTGATATTGGGGTGGGGGGTTGTTGATTGTTTGATGTTATGTGGTTGCATCCCATTGTTCTATTGTGTGTCTAACTTGGGAGCAAATCATTATGGTATGTATGTGTTTGTGTCTTGGCTTGGTGGGGGGTGTTTCCGGCAGCCCTCCCTCCTGATGGGACTGTCTGCTGGTGTGTCTCTTGTTGCTGAGGGTAGATTGCCCCGCCCTGTGTCATTATGCAGGGAGGGGGGGGTTGTTCCCTTGAATGTATATATCTTGTATCAGTGTTAAAATAAATTAGTCTACTTCAAGACGGGTGTCGTCTAGTCTTGTATGGTCGGCTGTGGTGTCTGTGGTCGGTGTTCGGACGTGGAAGCGGTATTCTAACGTAAGTACCCAAGTGCAGTCGGGGTCCGGTTCCATTACAGGTGCCATTGAAGAGTTGCACTGCAATTGCCACAAAATTTGGAATTGCCCATGATTCCCAATCGCAAAGTGTGAATGAAGCCTAAGTTCAGATATCAAGCATTCCATCTTGCGATTTTAAAAAGCGCAGTTTACACGCATTTTTTGCATGTCGTGCATAGGGCAGCCCTTTCACTTCAGTGGTCTGCCCTATGAGCGTTTGTCACCCAAAAGAAGCTCCTGCTTAATATTAGGCTTGGGCGACAAAGTGTGATTTTTGATTTACATTTTGCCACGCGATCCTGACGCACACTTTAGGGGTGCGCTTATCGTTCATTTTGTTGCAATTAGGATTTGCGCTCAGAATCGCAGCAATTCTGCCCATGATTGTAAATCGCCTAATGTAAATGAAGCCTAGGGCTTGTCTCTTCTGAACCCCTTTCTCCTGGCAGTAAAAATGTGCCTAAAACTGCGTTTTGCATAACGTGTTCAGACTGGGCTCACACTAGTGCAGAACAATGCATGGAACTCACACACGAATCGCACCGCATCCCTGTGTGAATTACGTGCAATGTCTGCACGGTGCTATTTGAGCCATACATTTTGTATGGCTCAAATCGCATCCGCACCAAAAAATGTGCAGGACCCTTCTTTTTTACCCACACTTAAATCGCATCGCATGTGTGTTCTCACATTTCTGGCAATCGCATTACGTTTTGTGATTTGTTTCGGGCTGTCATTAATTTATCATTGACACCCGCACCAGATCACGTGAACGCCATGCGATTGCAATGCGGTGCGGGAAATTATTATTATTATTATTATACAGTATTTATAAAGCGCCAATAGTTCGCTCAGCGCTGTACATTACAAAGGGGGACAGAACAATACCAATACAATGCAAAACATGAGGGGATCGAAGGCCCTGCTCTTTGGAGCTTACAATCTAGGAGGGAGGGGGTGGCGGCACAGGAGGAGATAGCTGTGGGGGATGGAGTGCTAGGAAGAGTGGAGGAGGTCGGCAAGTTAGCAGGGGGTGGGGTAGGCTTCCCTGAAGAGATGGGTTTTCAGGGTGCGCCTAAAGGAGAGGAGAGTAGGTGATAATCTGATGGGTTGGGGCAGGGAGTTCCAGAGGATGGGTGACACCCTGGAGAAGTCCTGGAGGCGGGCATGGGAGGAGGAGACCAGGGAACTAGAGAGAAGGAGGTCTTGTGAGGAGCGGAGTGTGCGTGCTGGGCGGTACTTGGATATTAGGTCAGTGATGTAGTTCGGGACAGTATGGTGGACAGCTTTGTACGTCAGCGTTAGGATTTTGAATTTGATCCATTGCGCAATCGGAAGCCAGTGGAGGGATTGGCAGAGGGGGGTGGCGAAGACAGAGCGGTTGGAAAGGTGAATGAGTCTGGCAGCCGTATTCAGGATCGACTGAAGCGGGGATAGCCAGCGGCGAGGCAGGCCAGTGAGGAGGGAGTTGCAGTAGTTGAGTCGTGATATGATGAGGGAGTGGATGAGCTGTTTAGTGGTTTCTGGGGTTAGGAACGTGCGGATTTTGGCGATGTTGCGGAGGTGGAGTCTGCACGAGTTTGTTAAAGATTGGACTTGGGGCTGGAAGGATAGGTTGGAGTCCAGAATGACACCCAGTACTCTGGCCTGCAGGGCGGGTTTGATGGTAGCGTTGTTGGATGTGACGGAGAAATCAATGGGGGGTGGTGTCCGGGCTGGGGGGAAGATAAGAAACTCGGTTTTGGAGAGGTTCAATTTAAGGAAGTGGAGCGACATCCAGTCTGATATGTCGCTCAGTAGGTGTGTGATTCGGGCTGAGACCAAGGGGGTGAGGTGGGGGGTTGAGAGATAGATTTGTGTGTCGTCGGCATAGAGGTGGTAGTTGAAGCCGTGAGAGTGTATGAGTTGGCCAAGGAAGGAGGTATAGATGGAGAAGAGAAGGGGCCCGAGGACAGAGCCTTGAGGGACCCCAACAGAGAGGGGGAGTGAGGGGGAGGTGGTAGCATTATAGGTAACGCTGAAAGAGCGTTGTGACAGGTAGGATGAGAGCCAGGAGAGAGCAGAATCTCTGAGGCCGAGGGAGTGTAGTTTTTTGAGGAGGAGGGGGTGGTCGACTGTGTCGAAGGCCGCAGAGAGGTCAAGGAGTAGGAGCACTGAATAGTGGCCATTAGCTTTGGTGGTTAGCAGGTCGTTGGAGAGTTTGAGTAAGGCAGTTTCAGTGGAGTGTAGGGGACGGAAGCCGGACTGTAGGGGATCGAGGAGGTTGTTGTCGTTGAGGTGAGAGAATAGGCGGGTGTAGACTAGGCGCTCGAGGAGTTTAGATGTAAATGGGAGCAGGGAGATGGGTCTGAGGTTGTTCGGGTCATTGGGGTCCAGGGAGGGCTTTTTAAGTATGGGGGTGATGTGTGCATGTTTCAGAGGGGAGGGGAAAGTGCCTGAGGAGAGGGAGAGATTGAAGATGTGGGTGAGGGAGCGTAGGATGAAGGAGGAGGAAGGTCGTAGGAGTTGTGAGGGGATAGGGTCGAGGGGGCAGGTGGTGAGGTGGGCATCAGAGAGGATCTTGGAGACTTCCTCGATGGTAGTAAGGTCAAAGGTGCGGAGTGTGGGGGGAGCTTCAGTATGAGGAATGTAGGGTGGGGTGGAAGAGGAGGTCAGAGCAGTGGTGGGGCCGTGGAAGAGGGGTGATGAGGGGGTAGCTGAGTGAGGGTGAAGGGGGTTGGAGAGAGTTTGAGCAACGACGAAGTCCCTGCGGGTTATGTCGAGGGGGAGGGGGATAAGGGGGTAGCTGTGTGAGAGGAGACGGGTTGAGAGGGTGTGTGAGTTGCGGCAATGTCCTTGCGAATTGTGTCAATTTTGTTTTTGAAGTGATTGGCAATCTCAAGGGCAGTGAGTGAGGTGCTGGGTGGAGGTGGGGGTGGGGAGAGTAGAGAGTTGAAGGCAGAGAAGAGTCGGCGAGGATTGGAAGAGAGGGCCTTGATGAGGGTCAAGAAGTAGGCCTGTTTGGCAGCATGGAGGGAGGAGGTGTAGGTGCGGAAGGCAGATTTATAGCGGGTGAAGGCTTGTTGGGATTTGGTTTTGCGTCATAGTCGCTCCAGGGCACGACTTTGTCGTTTGAGGGAAATGCACAGGATTCGCAGAGTTTACCACACTGCATCAGTGTGAACCCAGTCTTAGGCGCATCAAGCTTTTGGATGTTCATTGATTCCATTTTCCAGATTAGTAATTTATTCTGGCCATCGAAATGAACACTCACATGCTAAACATGCCTAGTGTGTAGGCATGTTTAAGTGCGTTTAGGAGCGCCAGGTTTTTTTCTGCCAAAACATTCCTCTGCTGAATGCACACGTGTTTTTTTTTTCTGTCTTTAAACACCTCAAATGCCTATGTGCCCATATGGAAGAAAAATATATTTGAAATTATATTTAAAAAATATTCTTTCCAAATATATTGCCATATATTTGAAATGCTACAATTTTGGCCGTATTCAATATGTTTCAATAAATATATATATATATATACACTGCATGTTTAACCACTTGAGCCCCAGAGGATTTAACCTCCTTAATGACCAGGCCTTTTTTTGCTGTTTGGCGCTGCACTAATTCAAATGATAATTGCGCGGTCATGCAATGCTGTACCCAAACGAAATTTACGTCCTTTTTTTCACACAAATAGAGCTTTCTTTTGGTGGTATTTGATCACCTGTGTGCTTTTTATTTTTTGCGCTATAAACAAAAAAACCACAAAAATTTTGAAAAAAAACAATATTTTCTACTTTCAGCTATAAAAAATATATCGTAAACTCAAAGTTAGTCATAAATTTAAGCCAAAATGTATTCTGCTACATGTTTTTGGTAAAAAAAATCCCAATAAGTGTATTGATTGCTTTGTGTGAAAGTTATAGCGTCTACAAACTATGGTATAGATACTGTAATTTATGCCTTTCTTTGATATACAGCGCTGCACTAACTGAAATGATAATTGCGCGGTCATGCAATGCTGCATCCAAACGAAAATTACGTCCTTTTTTTCACACAAATAGAGCTTTCTTTTGGTGGTATTTGATCACCTGTGCGCTTTTTATTTTTTGCGCTATAAACAAAAAAACCACAAAAATTTTGAAAAAAAACAATATTTTCTACTTTCAGCTATAAAAAATATATCGTAAACTCAAAGTTAGTCATAAATTTAAGCCAAAATGTATTCTGCTACATGTTTTTGGTAAAAAAAATCCCGTGCATTAGCGGGCAAACTGGCGCTATCTAGGAGGGGCGCTAACACTATCGGAAGTCACCAGTGACACTAATACAGTGATCAGTAAAAATCTGTTCACTGTAATCAATGACACTGGTGACAGGGCAGTGAAGGGGTTAACTGGGGGGGGGGGGAGGGGGGCGATCAAGGGGTTAAATGGGATTTCTGGTGCACTAGCGGGCAAACTGGCACTATCTGGGAGGGGCGCTAACACTATCGGAAGTCGCCAGCGACACTGATACAGTGATCAGTAAAAATTGGTTCACTGATCAGTGACACTGGTGACAGGGTAGTGAAGGGGTTAACTGGAGGGGGGGGGGGTGATCAAGGGGTTAAACGTGATTACTGGTCTACTGGCGGGCAATCTGGTGCTATCTGGGAGGGGCGCTAACACTATCGGAAGTCGCCAGCGACACTGATACAGTGATCAGTAAAAATCGGTTCACTGATCAGTGACACTGGTGACAGGGCAGTGAATGGGTTAACTGGGGGGGAGAGATTAAGGGGTTAAATGGGATTACTGGTGTACTAGCGGGCAATCTGGCGCTATCTGGGAGGGGCGCTAACACTATCGGAAGTCGCCAGCGACACTGATACAGTGATCAGTAAAAATTGGTTCACTGATCAGTGACACTGGTGACAGGGCAGTGAAGGGGTTAACTGGGGGGGGGGCGCGATCAAGGGGTTAAACGGGATTACTGGTGTACTGGCGGGCAAGCTGGCGCTATCTGGGAGGGGCGCTAACTCTATCGGAAGTTGCCAGCGACACTGATACAGTGATCAGTAAAAATTGGTTCACTGATCAGTGACACTGGTGACAGGGCAGTGCAGGGGTTAACTGGGGGGGGGGGGGCGATCAAGGGGTTAAACGGGATTACTGGTGTACTGGCGGGCAAACTGGCGCTATCTGGGAGGGGTGCTAACTCTATCGGAAGTCGCCAGCGACACTGATACAGTGATCAGTAAAAATTGGTTCACTGATCAGTGACACTGGTGACAGGGCAGTGAAGGGGTTAACTGGAGGGGGGGGGTGATCAAGGGGTTAAACGGGATTACTGGTGTACTGGCGGGCAGTCTGGCGCTATCTGGGAGGGGCGCTAACTCTATCGGAAGTCGCCAGCGACACTGATACAGTGATCAGTAAAAATTGGTTCACTGATCAGTGACACTGGTGACAGGGCAGTGCAGGGGTTAACTGGGGGGGGGGGGGCGATCAAGGGGTTAAATGGGATTACTGGTGTACTGGCGGGCAAACTGGCGCTATCTGGGAGGGGTGCTAACTCTATCGGAAGTCGCCAGCGACACTGATACAGTGATCAGTAAAAATTGGTTCACTGATCAGTGACACTGGTGACAGGGCAGTGAAGGGGTTAACTGGAGGGGGGGTGATCAAGGGGTTAAACGGGATTACTGGTGTACTGGCGGGCAGTCTGGCGCTATCTGGGAGGGGCGCTAACTCTATCGGAAGTCGCCAGCGACACTGATACAGTGATCAGTAAAAATTGGTTCACTGATCAGTGACACTGGGTGACAGGGCAGTGAAGGGGTTAACTGGAGGGGGGGGGCGATCAAGGGGTTAAACGGGATTACTGGTGTACTGGCGGGCAATCTGGCGCTATCTGGGAGGGGCGCTAACTCTATCGGAAGTCGCCAGCGACACTGATCAGTAAAAATCGCTTCACTGATCAGTAACACTGGTGACAGGGCAGTGAAGGGTTAACTGGAGGGGGGGGGCGATCAGGGGGTTAAATGTGTCCTAGAGTGTTCTAACTGTAGTGTAGTGCTTGTGTACTCACTTTTTGGATGTCTTCTTCTCTGTCTGGAACGGAATGTGTCCAGGCAGAGAAGAATGACATCATATCCTGCCCTGTGTATGTCAACACAGGACAGGATAGGACAGGGACCGATCATGTGATTTCAGCCAGAAATCACTGGCTGAAATCTAATGATTGATCCCTCCTGGATCAAATAGTGTCACCCGCGGGTCGGCGGGAGCGCGCGCGCGCGCCCCCTGCCGGCGAAAGTGTCGGGAGCGCGGAACCCGTTTTAAAACGTGGTTTTCGCTCCACTGCTGCCCTGCACACGTATATACACAGTGGCAGGGCGGCAAGCGGTTAAATGCATTTTTATTACAAAATATATGAAAAATATTTTTAAAAATATATTTCAAATATACTGTATGTCTTTAAAAATACAAATCTACATTTTTGGAATGCATTTCCAAATATATGTAACAATATATGTTAAAATGATTTTCTTATATGTTAAAAAAATCTGAAGAATATATTTAAAAAATATATATTTTTAAAAATATATATTTTTAAAATATATTCTTCAAATTTTTTTTAACATATAAAAAATAAATTTTGACATCTTTTTACATTTGTAAATGCATTCTAAAAATGTAGATTTGTATTTTTAAAGACATACAGTATATTTGAAATGTATTTTTAAAAATATTTTTCAGATATTTTGTAATAAAAATGCACTTCAACATGCAGTGTATATGTATATATATATATTTATTGAAATATATTTTTAAATATATTGAATTTGGCCAAAATTTTAGCATTTCAAATATATGGCAAAATATTTGGGAAGAATATTTTTAAAATATATTTCAAATATATTTTTCTTCCATGTGGGTGTGCAAGGCTAACATAGAGGGATGTTTAGAGGCAGAAACCCCCCCATCAATCGCCCTTAAGTGGAATTTTTTGACGCCCAGTGTGCCTAAGGCCCTACAATGAACTTCTATTATTTTCTCGTTTTTTGGCTGTTCAATATACCATTGTAGGCATTTGTTATACCTGCTTGATACGTTGATACAAATATCTGTTGATCCTGCCAGAAATCTTGTGAGCTGATCTCTTCCTGTGTTATATTCTTATCTGTTACTCCCAGCTCTCTTAGTGGACTACAAAAAAAAAAAAAACTCCTCTCCACGTTATGGAGAAGTGTAGAAAGGGAGGTGTTCTGTAGTCATGTCCTTGTGTGAGAACGCTGCTCCTCCATTTGTGTACGTTGTCACCTAAGCACAGAAAGTGTGTTTCTGATAGTGACCAGTCATCTGTCATAGTATTACACAGTATTACATTTTTTTTTGTTCTTGGGTTCAGATACATTTGAAAATGTTGTTCTTATTAGACTTCTTTAATAAGGCATTGAAAACCATCATAATCTATAGCAACCAATCAGAAACTACTGAGACTACTGTCATGACGTCTACTGATATGACTTGTAAACTACTTAATGATTGATTCCTATTGAATCTTGTTCTGTTCCACCCCGCTGTGCTGGGGCTTACATGAAGCTAATATAAAGGTGGGGTTCAGGTTACATAGTTACATAGTAACATAGTTAGTCTGGCTGAAAAAGACAAAAGTCCATCCAGTTCAACCATAAAAAAAAAAAAGTTATAAATCCTACACCCACAGTTGATGCAGAGGAAGGCAATAAAACCCAGCAAAGCATGTTTCAATTTGCTCCTACTGGGAAAAAATTCCTTCCTGATCCTCTGAGAGGCAATCAGATATTCCCTGGATCAGCTTTACCTATAAATGTTAGCATCCAGTTCAGGGGCGGACTGACAACTCATGGGGCCCCTGGGCAATAGGGGATCATGGGGCCCCTGTGTCCTTACCCAGACCCAAACCACACCCAAAAAAGCCTATGAAAGGTACTAGGGGCATCTCATGGGGCCCCCTACTGACCCTGGGCCCTCGGGCAGTGCCCGAGTGCACGAATGGTCAGTCTGCCCCTGATCTAGTTATATTCTGTGTATCTAAGAAAGAATCCAGGACTTTTTTTTTAAAGCAATCCACTGAGCTGGCCAGAACCAACTCTTGAGGGAGTCTATTCCACATTTTCACAGCTTTCAGGTTAGCCCTGGCTCACACTGCTGCTGCTACTTATCCTGCACTCATAAAGTTGCATGACAGGTAAAAACACATTCATTTCAATGGGTGACGTCTTAATAAATGCAACTCAAGTCGCAGCGCTAAAAAAAAAAAAAATTCTGCACTGCTTTTCTGCAACTTGAGTGCCGTAGATGGCAATGTAAAATCACAAAAGTTGCAAGGAAGTTGAAAGTCGAAAGTCGAAATTACATGAAGAGATCAGTGGACTTTTAGTGCACTCCTTTTCTACTTCCCTCCTTTCCCTGAACATTTTCAATATAGGTTTTTTAGGAGATCCCTACTGGGATTAAGACGCTCTTAGTGGGAATAGCCCTTTACTAGAATTAATATATTCTTATGGGAATATCCCTTTATTGGGATTAATATGACTTTACTGGGAATATCCAAATACTGGGATTAATACTCTCTTCCTGGGAATTCCCATTTTTTAAGATTAATTTGCTCTTACTATGAATATCCCTTTACTTGGATTAATACTGTATGTCCATACTGGCAATATCATTTTACTGGGATTAATATGCCCTTACTGGGAATATTCCTATACTGGGATTAATACGCTTTTACTGGGAATATGCGTTTAGTGAGATTAATATGTCCTTGTGGGAATATTCCTTTACTGGGATTAATATGGCTGTACTGACACTATCCCTGTACTGGGATTAATATGCCTTTGCTGGAAAGATCCCTTTAATGGGGTTATTATGCCTTCATAGGAATATCTCTTTACTGGAATTAATATGCTCTTACTGGTAATATCCCTTTACTGGAATTAATATGTTCTTATGGAATAGCCCTTTACTGGGATTAGTATATTCTTACTGGGAATATCCCTTTATTGGGATTAATGTGATTTTACTGGGAATATCCGAATACTGGGATTAATATTGTTTTACTGGGAATTTCCCTTTATCAAGATTAATTTGCTCTTACTATGAATATCCCTTTACTTGGATTAATACTGTATGTCCATACTGGCAATATCATGTTACCGGGATTAATACGCCTTTACTGGGAATATTAATATACTGGGATTAATACGCTCTTACTGGGAATATACCTTTAGTGCGATTAATATGTCTTTATAGGAATATCCCTTTACTGGGATTAATATGCCTTTATAGGAATATCCCTTTACTGGGATTAATATGGCTATAACGAGACTATCCCTGTATTGGGATTAATATGCCCTTACTGGAAATATCCCTTTAATGAGATTATTATGCCTTCATGGGAATATCTCTTTACTGGAATAATTATGCCCTTACTGGGAATATCCCTCTACTGGAATTAACATGATTTTATTGGGAATATCCGAATACTGGGATTAATACTGTTTTACTGGGAATTTCCCTTTATTAAGATTAATTTGCTTTTACTATGAATATCCCTTTACTTGGATTATTATTGTTTGTCCATACTGGCAATATCATGTTACCGGGATTAATATGCCCTTACTGGGAATATTCCTATACTGGGATTAATACTCTTTTACTGGGAATATCCTTTTAGTGAGATTAATAAACCCTTATAGGAATATTCCTTTACTGGGATTAATATTCCTTTACTAGGAATATCTCTTTACTGGAATTAATATGCTCTTCCTGGGAATATCCCTTTATTAGGATTAATATGCCTTTAGTACTAATATCCCAATACTGGGATTAATACTCTTTTATTGGGAATATCCCTTTACTGAAATTAATATGCCTTTATGGGAATATCCCTTTACTGGGATTAATATTCCTTTACTGGGAGTATCCCTTTACTTGGATTAATATTCCTTTACTGGGAGTATCCCTTTACTGGGATTAATATTCCTTTACTGGGAATATAATTTTACTGGGATTAATATTCCTTTACTGGGAGTATCCCTTTACTGGAATTAATATGCTCTTACTGGGAATATTCCTTCACTGGGATTAATATGCCCATACTGAAAATATCCCTTTATTGGGATTACTATGCCCTTACTAGGAATATTCCTTTACTGGGATTAATATGACCTTACTGGGAATATGTCTATACTAGGATTAATACGCTCTTCCTGTGAATATCCCTTTATGGGATGACTATTCCCTTACTGGGAATATCCTTTTACTGAGATTAATATCCCTTTACTGGAGATATTCTCTTATTGGGATTATTATGCCCTTACTGGAAACATTCCTTTACAGGGATTGGTATGCTCTTCCTGGAGTAAATGGAGAGTGACTGGACCCTCAGATGTGCCTGTAGAGTAATAGTCTATAGATTTTACAGAAGCTGCTGCTAGTGAATGGAAATATTGTGTCTTTTATGACTATGGCGGACCTAAGGTTTGCAGTGGGAGGGCCTGCTTTGTATAGGCTGGGTTGGGAGATATTGGTGGGCTTGCATGGAGAAGAGAAAACAAGCAGTAGGCGGGGCAATGACACAGCACGACAGCAGCCTCTAAAAAGTAAAGCACTCTTCTTATGTTGTTGTGTAGCCAATCATAGTATTCTATGGTGTGTAATAAAAGTGTATGTATACTAATAAAAGTGAATGTACACTAATTAAAGTGTATGTATACTAATAAAAGTGAATGTACATTAATACAAGTAAATGTACACTAATAAAAGTGAATATACATTAATAAAAGTGTATGTATACTAATGAAAGTGAATGTACACTAATAAAAGTGTATGTATACTAATAAAAGTGAATGTACATTAATAAAAGTGTATGTACACTAATAAAAGTATGTATACTAATAAAAGTGAATGTACATTCATAAAAGTGTTAGTATACTAATAAAAGTGAATGTACACTAATAAAAGTGAATGTACATTAATAAAAGTGTATCTATGCTAATAAAAGTGAATGTACACTAATAAAAGTGAATGTACACTAATAAAAGTGTATGTATACTAATGAAAGGGAATGTACACTAACAAAGGTATATGTACACTAATAAAAGTGAATGTACACTAATAAAAAGTGTATGTAAAATAATAAAAGTGTATGTATACTAATGAAAGTGTATGTACACTAATAAAAGTGAATGTACACTAATTAAAGTGTATGTACACTAATAAAAAGTGTATGTACACTAATAAAAAGTGTATGTACACTAATAAAAGTGAATGTACACTAACAAAGGTGTATGTACACTAATAAAAGTGTATGTATACTAATAAAAGTGAATGTACACTAATAAAAAGTGTATGTAAAATAATAAAAGTGTATGTATACTAATAAAAGTGTAGGTATACTTTGCAATTTTTACAAGTATTTTGGAAAGGGTCTTTTGCATTTATTTTAGCTGTATATCGATTTGACTTTAGTTGCCCTTTAAATGAGCTGTGTATATGAAAATACAGAGAACAGAACAGGGCGTATTGCGTTTTTCTATATATATCCATACACCTGCATGTACTGCTTGTCTGGACTGTGTGTATTGGGGACAGTCCCTGAATGTTCCACCTTTATAGTGAGCTGGCAGCACATTTCCAAGGCCGGCAACTGCCAGGAAAACAGATGCACATCCGAGCCAGCCATGGCATATAACTGCTCACCAGGGCTGCACTGGGCACGGCAGCAGATGCTCCATCGCCACAAACCTCTCTCTTTTATTTTCATTCACCTGTTCATTTTACGACTGGTAGCTGCGAGCCTGTACTGTCAGGACGAGGCGAGTGGGATGCGTAAAATCCTGCGGTGATGCGTAAATTCTATAGTTGCTTATCGCAATAAATGCGTCTTAATAAATAATTGATTTGGTACTTGGCAGCACTACATCCCCGTGTTTATGAAGCGAAGAGTATAGAGAAATCCCTTTATAAGGGACTCTTAGGGCTCATTCACATTGGCTTACTTAACCACTTCAAGTCTGGACACTTTCACCCCCCCCCAGTCCTGGCCAATTTTCAGCTTTCAGAACGATTCAGAACAATTGCGCGGTCAGGCAACACTGTACCCATATGAAATTTTTTATCATTTTTTTGAGACAGATATAATTTTATTTTGGTGGTGTTTATTCACCACTGGGATTTTTTATTTTTTTTCTATATAAATTAAAAGGTTCAAAAATTTTGAAAAAAAAGTGTTTTTCGTTTAAAATTAAATAATCTTTCTTCATAAATCTTGGCCGAAATGTATTAATCTATCTTTTTAGTACAAAAAAAACCCCCCAAATTAGTTTATAACCAAAAGTTATAATTTTTGAAAATTTGTTTTTACATTTTTATTTTTTTTAAAGCTATTATTTGTTGTTTTTTTCTGTAACATACTGTCACCCTAGCAGTACAGTGTTACCATAGTGGGGGCTGATGAAGATTTTTTTTTCTTTTTTTACACTGATTGCTTTTACACCCATAAAGGCTGTAAAAGCAATTGTTTCTCCTTCTCTCTGGCTGCATTCTTGCATCCATTGAGAAATACTGTGTGAGCTGTGATTGGTCACAGCTTGTCACATGGTAGAAGACTGTTATGAATAGCCTGGTACCATGTGACCTCTGTGATCATTCACAGATTTCACAAATAGTAAGAAATGATGTCAGAAGTGACATCTTGCGTACTACTGTTCATGTGATCACTGATTGGCCAATCAGTGATCACATGATCGGGTCCTCACACAGAAGTCCCGTTTAGTGGTCTGTGTTCCGCTGTGTCCAGAGGACACAGCACACTCCCATTAAGAGCGCACATGCAATGGATGTGGGGGGACGTTTAGAAACATCCCCCCCACATCAGCAGCGCTCCCCTCCAACCGTTTATCGACATGGGCCGGACGGGAAGAGGTTAAGTATACGTTTGTTGCGGGGGCCCAGTTTGCACGCTGGTGTTCCATGCGTCTCCATACAGACAGTCGCATTCATGTCAATTGGGATGCATGAATACAGCTGGTGCACAAAATTTGACGTGTGTGGGTGCGGGTCCCCAAATGTACTGCACCGACACAGCTGTCAAGTTGGGAGCAGTGGCTGTGTCCGTGCAGCTGCTGCATCCCAACAGACATAAATGGGACTGCCTGCATGGGGATGTGCTGAACGCCTGTGCATCCCCATGCAAGTGAACAGAGCCTTTGCACAGGCGTACACTTAAGTATGCCCGTGTGAATGAGGCCTTAGGCTTGGTTCAAACTAAGAGGTGTGATCAAGCATGGGCGTGTTTCCACGTGTAAGGCTCGGTTCACACTGCCGCGACTTGTGACACCTCAAGTCGCATGATGTGAAATCCCATGTTAGTCAAGGAGAGCTGCTTTACCCACTTGCCCTCCAGTGAATTTACCCCCCTTCCTGACCGGGCCATTTTATGTCGATATGGCGCTCCGTTACTTTAACTGACAATTGCGCGGTCATGCAACGCCGCACCCAAATTAAATATACGTCCTTTTTTCCCACAAATGGAGCTGTCTTTCGGTGGTATTTGATCGCCTGTGCGTTGTTTATTTTTACTATTAAACATGTCCATTAAAAAAATTTTAAAAATCAAATGTTGGCCAAAATGTATGTCTTTGCTAAAAAAAAAAAAAAAAAAAAAAAAATTGCAATACGTGTAAATTAACCCCTTTACGCTGGCTGCACACAAATGTGCGGCTTCCTGGCGTCTAGGCCTAGACGCTGAGCGGCCGCACATTTGTGTTCAATATACAACATACATATGTGCTGAGAGCACGCTCCCAGCACACATGTCCGTATGTATGTAAAAAAAAAATAAAATAATACTGACCACTTCCCCAAAGTAGTACAATGTTACTACGGTAACAATATACTAATTTGGTGCAATATAATCTTAAAGAGAAAAAAAATGTAATAAAAATAAAATAAAAATGTAAAAAAAATTATCAATTTTTTTTTTGTAATGTCACCAGTCAGTGTCCCTGATTTCAGCTTACGTACGCCTCGGTTGACTTAATTTTTGTTTAAAAAAACAGAAACAAAAAAATCTCCTATTACAACAATCAGCCAAGAAAATAATTTGATCTTTCAGTAGCTTAAAAGCGATATAAATATAGAATTGAAATACAATTATAAACAATATAAATTAAAAAAAAAGTAAATGTTTTTAAAATTTAGGGTTAGGCTTTTGTTAAACAAAATATAAAAATCTCCTATCAAAACCAGCAGCCAACTATAAGTTCAATACAATTAAAATAAAAATTAAAACAATATAATTTTATTTTTTTTTTAAAGTTTTTAAAATTTAAATTTTGAACAATTTTATTTAAAAAATGATAAAAATATAAAAAGATATTTTTTTTTATGGACCCCTTGAATGACTCCAGGCCTAAAAAGTCCCAGCACAACTGTAAACCTAAAAGGGTCCTACAGACGTCTACAGGGTGACTTTGAAGCTCTGGTACACCCAGATGGAGCTCATAGAAGTCAGCGTGAAGCACATTTGGTTTGGCAAGGAACGGCTTATTTGATTAGACAAAGTGCTTGCTGTTTTTAACTTGTTAATCAGCTTTAGTTGGTGGGCACAAAGAGGTTTACCATAGAGATGTTTTATGTTTGAATTGATCGCCATAAAATATTATATGTTTGACTTGGATTTAATGTGCCCCAAATAGCTCTAATCCCCTTACGCAGCATTACGTAAAAATTAATCTCCCCGGGGACGCTCTGCTTTTTGATGTGTAGCGATAGTGCATGTTTATGCTGACTTTCCCGTCTTAGATTTATTTATTTATTTATTTTTTCCTGGTCCTATTTTTTAATTTTGGAAGATTCAGATACTGAATTGGTGCTCAGATGCCTGTGCTGTGTCCTCTCGTCTAACTAAAAATATTATTTTTTCCACGTTTGCCAAAAATGTAGTTTGTGTCAGAATTTTTTTTTTTTCTTTATGAAGAGATCTGTAATTTAGAGATTGAATCTCATGCTAGCTCATTATATCTCTCAGAAGCAAGAGCAAATAATATATATTTTATACTGTATATACTACTGTACATATAATAATTGTATCTTTCCATGAGTTATTATTATTTGTCTTTGATTTTTGTGTTTTTTTTTTTTAACCCTATAATTAAATTAATTAATTAATTAATTAATTTTATTTCAGGTGCTTATATAGCGCCGTCAATTTTCGCAGTACTTTACATATATATTGGACATTCACATTAGTCCCTAACCCTCAAGGGGTGTACAATCTAAGGTCCCTAACTCACATTCATACATACACATACTAGGACTGATTTAGACAGGAGCCAATTCACCTACCAGCATGTCTGTGGAGTGTGAAAGGAAACCGGAGTACCCGGAGGAAACCCACGCAGGCACAGGGAGAATATGGAAACTCCAGGCTGGTGGTGTCGTGGTTGGGATTCGAAGCAACGACCCTAGTACTGTCAGGCGGAAGTGCTAACCATTTAGCTTATATAATTTTACTAAACAATAATAAATCATTTTAACGCATTAATAATTATTCACTAATTAATCATTTTAACTAAATTAATATAATTTTACTAAATTAATAATTTTACCTAAATTCATATCATTTTACCTAAATTAATATAATAGTACTACATTAAAAATGTAACTAGATTAATATAATTTTACTAAATTAATAATTTTACCTAAATTCATATCATTTTGCCTAAATTAATATAATAGTACTACATTAAAAATTTAACTAGATTAATATCATTTTACTAAATAATAATTTTACCTAAAATCATATCATTTTGCCTAAATTAATATAATAGTACTACATTAAAAATTTAACTAGATTAATATCATTTTTCTAAATAATAATTTTACCTAAAATCATATCATTTTGCCTAAATTAATATAATAGTACTACATTAAAAATGTAACTAGATTAATATCATTTTACTAAATAATAATTTTACCTAAATTCATATCATTTTGCCTAAATTAATATAATAGTACTACATTAAAAATTTAACTAGATTAATATAATTTTACTAAATAATAATTTTACCTAAAATCATATCATTTTGCCTAAATTAATATAATAGTACTACATTAAAAATTTAACTAGATTAATATCATTTTACTAAATAATAAATTTACCTAAATTCATATCATTTTGCCTAAATTAATATAATAGTACTACATTAAAAATGTAACTAGATTAATATCATTTTACTAAATTAATAATTTTACCTAAATTCATATCATTTTGCCTAAATTAATATAATAGTACTACATTAAAAATTTAACTAGATTAATATAATTTTACTAAATAATAATTTTACCTAAAATCATATCATTTTGCCTAAATTAATATAATAGTACTACATTAAAAATTTAACTAGATTAATATCATTTTTCTAAATAATAATTTTACCTAAAATCATATCATTTTGCCTAAATTAATATAATAGTACTACATTAAAAATTTAACTAGATTAATATCATTTTACTAAATAATAATTTTACCTAAAATCATATCATTTTGCCTAAATTAATATAATAGTACTACATTAAAAATTTAACTAGATTAATATCATTTTACTAAATAATAATTTTACCTAAATTCATATACTTTTACTAAATTAATAATTTTACCTAAATTCATATCATTTTGCCTAAATTAATATAATAGTACTACATTAAAAATTTAACTAGATTAATATCATTTTACTAAATAATAATTTTACCTAAATTCATATCATTTTGCCTAAATTAATATAATAGTACTACATAAAAAATGTAACTAGATTAATATCATTTTACTAAATAATAATTTTACCTAAATTCATATACTTTTACTAAATTAATAATTTTACCTAAATTATTTTGGCCAAGATCTATGAAGAAAGATTATTTATTTGCAAAATTTTATAAGAAAAACACTTTTTTTCAACATTTTTGGACATTTTCATTTATATAGCAAAAAAAAAAATCCCAGTGGTGAATAAATACCACCAAAATAATGTTTTATCTGTCTCAAAAAAATGCTAAAAAATTCATATGGGTACAGTGTCGCATGATCGCGCAATTGTCATTCTGTGTGATAGCGCTGAAAGCTGAAAATTGGACTGGACATGAAGGGGGTGAAAGTGTCCAGACTTGAAGTGGTTAAACATTCTTTAATTTTAATTTGCTTTGATCATTAATTTATTTAATTTGTAAATAACTTTGCACTGGAATCATCATTTTAGTGTCATTTTAAATAGGGCAAATTATGGAATAAAAGTTATAATATGGGGGGGGGGGGGGCGCATGTGCGAAGCTGTTCCAGCAAGACATGCTTGAATAGAGCTCCGCTCCTCTTGGGATCCAGCGGCCATTCTCAGCTCCTACCCGGCAGCCGTCTGTGCTCTCATCTCCCTGATAACGGGGCACAAACCTCAGCAGCCACAATGGTCTATATAGACATAAAGCAGAAAACAAAACTGGAATCTATCCGTGACGTCATCACGTGAGCCTCATCTAAGATGGCGGCGGCTCCATCTTCTCAGTAGAGCACATCGCACTGACACCGGCAGACACAGCTACCCGTTGGAGCCAATGGTGAGTCTGACACAGAGTTCGGGGTCCCTTCCATAGCTCTTCTAACAGACGCTACCAGGGGTGGACTGACAACTCATGGGGCCCACGGGCAATAGGGGATCATGGGGCCCCTGTGTCCTTGCCCAAACTCAAAAATCTTATGAAAAAGGTACCAGAGGCATCTCATGGGGCCCCCTACTGACCCCGGGCCCTCGGGGAGTGTCAGAGTTTCAAAATGGTCAAATACTACATATCCAGATCTTCTGCACCAGTTTGAGCGAATGCCTTAAAGCCTTAACCTCCCTAGCGGTCTGATTATGTCCATATTTCTGTGCTCAAAGCGGTACATTTTTTGCATGGAAATATGTATTTTTTTTATTGTAGGCCTGTAATTTTTAGGAATAACTCCCTCAAATCTGTCCGAACAAGAGTCTAGTAAACATCCCGGGTATGATAAAATTTGAAACACGAAATCATAAATTATAATTTAATAAATAATCATAAAAATAATAATAATACATTTAATTCAATAATATAATCAAACCAAAAACACTGAAATTTGAAATATAGCACCAAGTTCGCACATCACTGAGCAAAGTCGCAAAATCGTTTTCAGTGTCTGATGACGAATTTCCCCCACGAATCATTATCACTCAATTCTGCAAGTGGTTCTAATTTACTATCGCTGTTCTCTAGCCGGTCTAAAACTGCTTTTGACCTAAAGGGACGCTTTTTGGACGCCATGGACGTTTCTCAGTTTCCAGGCAGAAAGAACAGTAAAAATGCAGGCAGGGCGCAGGACAAAGCACTTGGGACAAAATGTATGTGAAATGGTTTGATACAGTAATGTTATACTATGTGATTTTAGTGTATTTAGTGAATGTCACTTTTAAAATTTTTGAGTTTCTTTCCGGTTCCGTTCCTCGTATGTCCCGACACTCACAGGGACCGGAACCCGAAAGATGTATGTCGGCCGGAGGAGATGGCCGGGACGCTGCAGGGGGGAAACTTTACACCGAGCTACACTCGGGAATACCGCCAGGGAGGTTAAAGCGGACCTCCAACCATGGACAGAGTCCATAGAGCCTTGGCCCCCTACTGACCTGAAGGCCCTCCCCACGATATAATTGCCAAATTACATCTCTTCCGCACCAAGGAACAACTCATGACAGCAGTCAGGAACAAGAGCTCTCTGGTCTTTCATAACCATACCTATCAAATCTTCCAAGATCTCTCTCTATTGACCATTACCAAGAGACATGCGTTAAAGTGATATTAACCCTCGCCTACCGGGCACTTATACCCCCGTCCTGCCCAGGCCAATTTTCAGCTTTCAGTGCTGTCACACTTTGAATGACAATTGCGCGGTCATGCAACATTGTACCCATATGAAATTTTTATTATTTTTTTGAGACAGATAGAGCTTTCTTTTGGTAGTATTTAATCACCTCTGGGTTTTTTATTTTTTGCTAAACAAACCAAAAACCACTGAAAAGTTTGAGAAAAAAAACATTTTTTCTTAGTTTTTGTTATAAAATTTTGGTAATCAGTGATTTTTTTCCTTTACTGATGTGCACTAATGAGGCTGCAGCGATGAGCACTGATAGGCTGCAGCGATGGACACTGATAGGTGGCACTGATGAGGAGGCACTGGTAGGTGGCACTGATGGGCATTGACAGGCATCACTGATGGGCACTGAAAGGCAGCACTCATACATGGCACTGATAGGCAGCTCTGACTGGCTCTGATAGGCAGCACTAACTGGCACTGTTAGGTTGCACTGACTGGCACTGTTAGGCGGCACTGACTGGCAGCACTGACGGGCACTGATAGGCGGCACTGATAGGCAGAACTGACTGGCACTGATAAGTGGCACTAACTGGCACTGATAGGTGGCACTGATAGGTAACCCTCAAAGGCAGCTCAGATGGGCACTGATATGTTGCATTGATGTGCACTGGTAGGCACTGATATGTGGCACTGATGGGCACTGGCAGGTGGCATTGATGAGCACTGACAGCTGGCACTGATGGACACTGACAGGTGGCACTGCTGGGGCTACACTGATCATCAGGGCACACTAATCATCAGTGCCCTGATGATCAGTGTAGATGTCCCCTCTGAGTAAAGCCGATTACCGGCTCTCCTCTCCTCTTGAGCCATCTTCGGCTCTTTCCATTGATCGGTGATCCGCTGTGTCCGAAGGATACAGCGCACCACCGATCACCACGCTGTGTGCTCCCAGAGCCGCGCATGCTCGGTAAGAATGGGAGGACGTCATATGATGTCCTCCCAGAACGAGAGAACCGCCTTGCATCCGTCATTACCTTATATGGCGGGCGGGAGGCGGTTAAAGGCTTAATTTTTTTTTAAAATAACAAACTCGTCATACTTTCCTGCTGTGTGCAGTGGTTTCGCACAGGTTTCCTCCTCTTCTCGGATTCCCCGCCGGTGCTCCTGGTCCCTCCCTCCTGTCGGATGCCCCTACAACAGGCAGATTGCTATTGGGGTACCCGCTGCACCATGTGTCTATTCACACATGGAGCTGTGGCTTGGCCCTGCCCCTCTCCTCATTGGCTGACTGGCTGTGATTGCCAGCAGAGGGAGCCAATGGCTCCGAATGCTGTCTCAGCCAATGAGGAGAGGAAGTCCTGGGATTGCCGAGACTCCAGTGACATCGCTGGATCGAGAGGGGACTTAAGTGAGTATTGGGGGAGCTGCTGCACAGAGAAGGCCTTGAGCCTTTACAACCACTGTAAAGTCCTATCTGCAGATCTTACAACAGCAAGAGCTCACCCGCACATGGGGTTTACCTTTCTCTCATTGTCACATATTGGGGAACTCACCACACCTACAAGACCTCTGATGATCTCCAGTCTATCCTACGAGACATACAATTGATTGCAGTGGATCCCGCTCCAGAAGGCTCCCGCCGGCGATCCGCGCCCTGCTCTCCAAGGAAGCTGCACGCGTCTCCTAACTCCAAATTTCATTCCAATACTCACAAGAGGGGACGTTATAATTCCCCTGCTCCAGCTCATGAAGACACTATGGATTGATCACCCTCATCTTCAATAGTGAGCCCCTTTGTCATCCTTTATCATTTTTGCCTCCGCTCATTGAGCACTACCGGTTGAGTGATGGCCACTGGCTCACTTCTTTTCTTACCTGGCCAATCCCCCCAATTTTTTGACATACTTGAACATACTGGTTCTTTGGGACGTGATGCTCAATTTTACAAGCTTCACTTACAGTGAACCCTAGATAGGATCCCGTTTCACAGTTGTCTATCTCCTTCACGAACATCAGCCTAGTCACCCCCGAGGGAATCCTCCTTACCTTTACTCAGAGTTTGACACCTTTATACACTCACCGGCCACTTTATTAGGTACACCTTGCTAGTACCGGGTTGGACCCCCTTTTGCCTTCAGAACTGCCTTAATTCTTCGTGGCATAGATTCAACAAGGAAACATTCCTCAGAGATTTTGGTCTATGACTTGAGTTACTGTTGCCTTTCTATCACCTTGAACTCTGCCTATCCTGCTCTGACCTCTGACATCAACAAGGTATTTTTGTACATGCAACTGCCGCTCACTGGATATTTTCTCTTTTTCGGACCATTCTCTGTAAACCCTAGAGATGGTTGTGTGTGGAAATCCCAGTAGATCAGCAGTTTCTGAAATACTCAGACCAGCCCATCTGGCACCAACAACCATAGAAGGGGATAAAAGAAAGAGCGCACCAACCTTGCGCATTACCTCAGTAAAAAATGAGTAATTTTATTAAAGAAATATACTCACAAGAGTAGTGATAAAACAGGCATAAAATAACCATAGTCCACACCGGGGTACAGGTCACATGCAAATTCCATCCAAAGGGGAGATAAAATCTAATGCATTTCGAAGGGTGATGCCTTCTTCATCAGAGCTGGGTTTGGCAGATAACAAAGCCTCAATTCAGCTGTAATACTGACACTCAGTGGCTGAATGCATCCTAGTGATGGGAACTCTGCCGAACTGAGGCTTTGTTATCTGCCAAACCCAGCTCTGATGAAGAAGGCGTCACCCTTCGAAACGCGTTAGAATTTTATATCACCCTTGGATGGAATTTGCATGTGACCTGTAACCCTGTGTGGACTATGGTTATTTTATGCCTGTTTTATCACTACTCTTGTGAGTATATTTCTTTAATAAAATTACTCATTTTTTACTGAGGTAATGCGCAAGGTTGGTGCGCTCTTTCTTTCATCTCCTTCTACAGTTTTATCAAGCTTCCCCAGCTTCATGAAAGAGCTGCACGACCTCTGATCAGCATTGGATAAACATACTGGTTGTTAAATAATTTTCCTCTAGTCTGAGTCCTTGAGCGCAAGAGATAGTGGATATGTGTGAACCAACAACCATGCCACGTCCAAAGTCACTTAAATCCCCTTTCCTCCCCATTCTGATTCTTGGTTTGAACTTCAGCAAGTTGTCTTCACTACATCTAGATGCCTAAATGCATTCAGTTGCTGCCATGTGATTGGCTGATTAGCAGTTTGGGCTACCAAGCAATTGTACAGATGGGCCTAATAAAGTGGCCGGTGAGTGTATAAATTCTATCAAACTAACTTGTTGTTATTTCATTGGTTTATCTCAAGACAGAGACTCACTCTGCTCTGCTTTGACGTAACTATGTCTCTGAGCCCGGGTTCACATATATGCGGTGCGGTATATCGCATGTGATTCGTACAGGAACCGCTCCGCATTCCTGTGCAAATCACCTGGCAGTACTAGGGTCGTTGGTTCGAATCCCAACCACGGCCCCACCTGCCTGCAGTTTACATGTTCTCCCTGTGCCTGCGTGGGTTTTCTCCGGGTACTCCGGTTTCCTTCCACACTCCAAAGACATGCTGGTAGGTGAACTGGCTCCTGTTTAAATTGTCCCTAGTATGTGTATGTATGAATGTGAGTTAGGGACCTTAGATTGTACGCCCCTTGAGGGTTAGGGACTGATGTGAATGTACAATATATATGTAAAGCGCTGCGTAAATTGACAGTGCTATATAAGTACCTGAAATAAATAAATAAATAAATCACATGCGATTTGTGTGCCATACATGGCTCTAATCTCACCGCACACACACCAAAAAGGTGCAGGACCCTTTTTTTGGTCCGCACTAGAATCAGATCGCATGGGTATTCACACCTATGTGCAGGGGCGGACTGACCAGTTGGAAACTCGGGCAGTGCCCGAGGGCCCGGGGTCAGTAGGGGGCCCCATGAGATGCCCCTGGTACCTTTTTCATAGGCTTTTTTGAGTTTGGCAAGGACACAGGGGCCCCGTGATCCCCTATTGCCCGGGGGCCCCATGAGTTGTCAGTCCGCCCCTGCCTATGTGATCCGATTCTGCACAACGCACCGCATTTTGCAGACCTCTTTCGGGGTGTTGTTAATGTAACATTCACACATGCAGCGGTTTGCATGAACGGGGAGCGATTCTGCAAATTCCGCACCACATCACTGTGAACCAGGGCTGATACAGAAATTCTGTCATCCTTCTATGTTGTTTTATTGCTATCTTTACTACCTTTTATTGACTGGCTACATTTTATTATGCAAGCCTTAAGCTGGCCATACATTATACAATTTTCTTGATAATTTTGTTTTAGATTTACCGAACACCATATAATAGGAGGTCAAACCTAAACAACACTTTCAATTGTATCCAATTAGGCAGGCCCTTGTACTACATAGTTGAAGGAAAATCTGAAGGAAATTGGGCAGAAATTGTAAGAACATTGTATAGTGTATGGCCAGCCTTTGTCTCAAATGTGACATGTTTATGTAACGCTAATTCTTGGCATCAACAAAATATTTCAACAAGAAAAAGTTGTAATATAAAGTAGAAACCAGAGGGTTTTTTTTAAGAATTGTTACAAATTTGTCTATGAATTGCAAAAAAATAATATATATTTTTTTTTTTGCAAGGCAAGATCACCAAAAGAAAGCATTTTTTTTATCTTAGTAAAAACTATTTATATTTTACTTTACTTTACTTTATTGTATATTAAAGTTTACTTTATTGTATATTAAAGGCTCAAAGTTTTTTACCTTCATGCATTCTATGCATGAAGGTAAAAAACCAGTGTGCAGCATCTCCCCCCAGGTACCTCAATACTTACCCGAGATCCAGTGATGTGCATAACAGCCTTGGCTGTCTCTGCCTCCTCATTGGCTGAGACAGCAAGCAGGAGCCATTGGCTCCTGCTGCTGTCAATCACAGCCAGCCAGCCAATGGGGAGAGAGAGGGGGCAGGGACATGCCACAGCTCCATGTGTGAATGGACATAGCTCCATGTGTGAATGGACACACGGAGCAGCTGGTGCCCCCATATCAAGCTGCTTGCTATGGGGGCACCTGACAGAAAGGAGGAGCCAGGAGAGCCTGCGGGGGACCCGAGAAGGGGAGGATCCAGGCTGCTCTGTGCAAAACCACTACACACAGCAGGTAAAAAAAATAAAAAAGAACCTTTAGTATCGCTTTAAGTAATGGAAAAGTTATTGCTGGATCAATAGGCCCATAACAGAAATGTTGCACTGGTCCAGGTGTGAGCGCTAAACTGGTAACGTAACAATAATTTCATAATAACGCTAAATGGGAAAAGGATGGATATTTATTTTTTGAGCTAAAGTGACTTTTCTATGACATGTTACTAAATAGAATGCCACTAGGTGGTGCTACATCCCTTGGATTTCACTGCGTTTCAGCAGAAAACTGGAACAATGTAACTTTAGTATCCTCATAGACTCCATTCACACCTAAAGTATGTACAGAATATACCATACCTGTGGGATTGCCCCGGAAACTGGAAATCACTCTATAGTCACCACTACTCCAGTGATCTCCACTTGTCTCTGGGTCTCTTGCTGAGCGGTTGCCCTGCTTCATTCTGAACATGCCACTGAGAAAATGCAAAGCATTCCCCTGTCACGTGCTGAGCAGCTGACCTCTTGTGTTCACAATGCAGCATGTGCACAGTGTAGTCATTCAGGCCCAGCCAATCAACCTGCAAGAAGACTTGGAGCCACTGGCGGAACTACCAGGGTCACAAAGGTTGCACTAGCGAGTGGGCCCTGGTATTCTGTCACTGTGGGAGGGCCCCAGGCCTCCTCTCCTTCTCTTCTTCTGCAGTCGCTTTCAGATTCACCTGATCAGCTGAGCAACCCCCCCCCCCCCCCCCCCGCGTGAGCCGAGCTGAGTTCAGCCGATTGCTAAACAGCCGATTAGTAATTGGCTGAGCTTGGCTTGGTCTCGGCTGGGCTGGAGTGGGCTCGGACAGCTAGTCAAGTGACTTTGAAAGTGACTGCATGGAGGGGGCACAAAAGGAGAAAAGGACTACAAGACTTACAGGAGGTCAGTGTGTGACAGCTCCAGGTCACACAGAGTCTGTCGGGTAGTTTTTTTACTCTGTGAAGGGTCATTGATGTAAGGGGAGTGGAAACCCTAAGGTAAGGGGGAACACTGATATAAGTCCCCCTTCCCCCTTTATATCAGTGTCCTCACTCCCCTCTTACATCAGTGAATCCCTTTACCTTATTCACTCTGCAAACCCTGGTGTAAAGGGGACATCTGATATGGGGGGGGGGGGGTCTCTGGTCTACAGACTACAAGAAAATGGTGCCTGAGATTACTTATATAAGTACTGGAGCACTGTGTCATCCAATCATTTCCCCCTAATGAAGCAACGTGACCTGGTGACGTAACGTGTAGGGGAGGGGCTTGCTGACGTTATGATGCTCAGAACACGAGAATGTATAGTAACTACACACCGGTGGCTGCTATGTTTTAGTTTGTTGGTTCTTATTGCAATTTTACTGTAGAGAATAGTATAGTGCGCTGAGCCAATAGTATGGCGCTATGTCACTGCAGACTACAAGAAAATGGCGCCTGAGATTACTTATGTAGGTACTGAATAGGTTGCGGTGGATTGACCCTCTAACCATCGTATTTCAGAAAAGAGGAGTTGGCGGTATCCTGCACGTCTAAAGCAATTTCAGGAAGCATTTTCCAAGGTCAAACCTCCTATTAGCACAGAATGGAGACGCTCGCTCTTGTCATGAACGCTGTCAGTCTGACAAAAAATTGCTAGTCTTATTAACTTCTCGCTGATGAGAAACAAAAGCTGGCGAGACAGGCCTTATCCCCTAAAGAGCGCCGCGTTCCCGAGCCACTGCCAGAATCCTCTATTAAGTCCTCTGTTTTGTACGTTCTAAAAAGTGACTTCAGTGGCGTGTGTTTGTTTTCTTAGAGGGGAACTCCACTTCGAACGGATACTTTGGTGATGGGTGCTGGCTAAATAGAATCACATGTTGGCTTACAGTCGTGGCCAAAAATATTGTCCCCCCTTCATTTCTGTCAGATAATGCACCACACCCAGAAAATTGTTGCAATTACAAATATTTCGGCATTCTCGTGTTTATTTCTTTTATTTGCATTGGTATGATACAAAAACGTGGAGAAACAAAAAGCCAAATGTGACGCATTCCACGCAAAATCCCAAAAATGGACTGGACAAAATTATTGGCACCTTTTCAAAATTGTAAGAAATAATTGCATTCCAAGCTTGTGATGCTCCTGTAATTTGTAATTAAACCCACCTGTATCAATGAACAGGCGCTGACAATATAGAAATCACTCTGGGAACCAGTTAAAATGGTGAAAAATGGACTCAATCTTTCTGTTGTGTTTATCTACAGTTGTGTCCAAAATTATTCAACCCCCACTGAAATTGAGTGTTTTGGCCAGTTTGACATTGCTTTTGATCATTCAGTCATCTTGCTTACATTTACATTAAAGAGGCACTTGTAGGTCAGACAAATATAACATAACAGTTATAATGAAATAACCACAAATGTCTTTTCTGTGCTCACAGCATTATCAGTTTTATTCAACCCCCAAGTGACATTCAATCTTAGTACTTAGTACAGCATCCTTTTACAGTTATAACAGCTTTTAAACGTGAAGCATAGCTTGACACAAGTGTCTTGCAGCGATCTACGGGTATCTTCGCCCATTCTTCATGGGCAAAGGCCTCCAGTTCAGTCACATTCTTAGGCTTGCGCACTGCAACTGCTTTCTTTAAGTCCCACCAGAGGTTCTCAATCGGATTTAAGTCTGGTGACTGCGATGGCCACTCCAAAATGTTCCAGCCTTTCCTCTGCAACCATGCTCTAGTGGACTTGGAGGTATGCTTGGGATCATTGTCCTGTTGAAAGGTCCAACGTCTCCCAAGCCTCAGGTGTGTGACGGACTGCATCACGTTTCCATCCAATATCTCCTGGTACTGAAGAGAATTCATGGTACCTTGCACACGCTGAAGCTTCCCTGTACCTGCAGAAGCAAAACAGCCCCAAAGCATGATTGACCCTCCACCATGCTTCACAGTAGGCAAGGTGTTCTTTTCATCATAGGCCTTGTTCTTCCTCCTCCAAACATAGCGTTGATCCATGGGCCCAAACAGTTCTAATTTTGTTTCATCAGTCCACAGAACACTATCCCACAACTTTTGTGGTTTGTCCACATGGCTTTTGGCATACTGCAGTCGACTCTTCTTATTCTTTGGAGACAGCAAGGGGGTACGCCTGGGAGTTCTGGCACGGAGGCCTTCATTACGCAGTGTGCGTCTTATTGTCTGGGCTGAAACTTCTGTACCCACATCTGACAAATCTTTTCTCAGTTCCTCAGCAGTCACACGGGGACTTCTCTCCACTCTACGCTTCAGGTAGCGCACAGCAGTCGAAGTCAGCATCTTCTTTCTGCCACGACCAGGTAGCGTTTCAACAGTGCCCTTTGCCTTGAATTTGCGAATGATGCTTCCTAAGGTGTCTCTTGGTATGTTTAACATCTTTGCAATCTTCTTATAGCCATTGCCCTTCCTGTGAAGAGAAATCACCTCTTCTCTTGTCTTCCTGGACCATTCTCTTGCCTTCACCATGTTTGTAACCACACCAGTAAATGTCTAGAAGGAGCTGAGTATCACAGTCATTTTAAAGCTGCCTAATTGGTGCTTATTATGCTTGATTGCTGCTCGGTGACATCCACAGGTGTTTTCAATACCTGATGGAAAGCACCTGTATGAACCTCTGTTCTTCAGAGTGGTAGTCTTTAAGGGGTTGAATAATTGTGGCAATGAAGAAACCACATAAGAACCATTTACTACTGTATTACATAAACAATTGATGTCATTTTAGTTGCATTTGGGTAGTTACAACGTCCTTGTAGGATTTGATTCTGAATACAATTCCAAATGTACACTATAGTCCCTAAACCCCTTTACAGCATTGGGGGTTGAATAATTTTGGACACAACTGTATGTGCCACATGGAGAGTGGAGAAGAGAAAGAGCAGCAAAGAATTGTATGAAGCTAGGAGAACAAAAATTGTGGAAAAGCATGGACAATCTCTAGGTTACAAGTTCATCTCCAGAGATCCTAATGTTCCTGTGGCCACTGTGTGCAACATTGTCAAGAAGTATACAGCCCATGGCACTGTAGTTAATCTCTGTGGACGTGGGCACAAAAAAAAACTGATCAAAGATTGCAATGAAGGATTGTTGGAATGGTGGCTAAAGAACCGCAAGCAACTTCCAGACAATGTCAAGCTGACCTTCAGGCGCAGGGTAGAGCTGTGTCAGCTCGAACTATATGTTGCCATTTGAATGAGAAGCGCCGCTATGGTAGGAGACCCAGGAGGACCCCACTGCTGACATGGAAACATAAAAAAGCCAGATTGGAGTTTGCCAAAACTTACCTGAGGAAGTCAAAATTCTTTTGGAAGAATGAGCTGTGGACAGACCAAACAAAATTACAGCTATTTGGTAACGTCCATCATTCTACTGTTTTCAGAAAAAGCAATGAGAACTTTAAAGAAAAGAATACAGTCCCTACAGTCAAACATGGTGGAGGTTCACTGACGCTTTGGGGTTGCTTTGCTGCTTCAGGCACTGGATGTCTTGTCCGTGTGCATGGCATTATGAAATCTGAAGAATTGCCAAAGAAGTCTGAGGTGCAATGTAGGGCCCAGTGTCAGAAAGTTGGGTTTCCGTCAGAGGTCATGGGTCTTCCAGCAAGACAATGACCCAAAGCAAACATCAAAAAGCACCCAGAAATAGTTTCAGACAAAGCGCTGGAGAGTCCTGAACTGGCCAGCAATGAGTCCAGATCTCAATCCCATAGAGCTCCTGTGGAGAGATCTCAGAACAGCAGTTGGGAAAAGGAACCCTTCCAATCTGAGAGACCTGGAGCAGTTGGTGAAAGAAGAGTGCTCCAAAATTCTAGTAGAGAGGTGGAAGAAACTCATTGATGGTTACAGGAAGTGACTGATTTCAGTTATTTTTTCCAAGGGGTGTGCTACTGAATATTAAATTGAAGGTGCCAATAATTTTGTCCTGTCCATTTTTTGGGGTTTTGCATGGAATGTGTCAGATTTGGCTTTTTGTTTCTCCACTTTTTTGTGTCAACCCAATACAAACATAAGAAATAAACATGAGAATGCTGAAAAATTTCTAACTGCAACAATTTTCTGGGCAAAGTGCTGCATGATCTGACAGAAATGCAGGGGTGCCAATATTTTTGGCCATGACTGTACGTTTGGTGGCAAAACCATCCCACCAGCAGGGATTTTTCCACAATTGTTGGGCAACAAAATACGTGAAGATTGCCGTAAACCACGCATAAAAAAACCCGCCTGGCTCAGGGCCACAATTTTGGTCCTTGAGCTTCTTTGCTATGACAAAGGGCAGCTCGGCTCCACCGTCTGTCAAAATGCCTGAAGGACAGCTGCGTCTGATTGGATGCAACCACTGTTTGGACGATTTTTCTCCAGCAGGCTTCTTTGACAAAATCCAACTGAACAATTGACTTATATAGCTGGTAGGGCCACCCACTGAGCAATTTCCTATGGAAGCGGCCGAATTCGCACAACGGAACACTGGCAGCAGGGCAGCAATCCAGCACTTCTACCAGCCCCGTAATGCAGCACAATGAGTGATTAGCATTTCTGCCTTGCGGCACTGATGCTTCTCAGTTTGAATGCCAACCAGGATATCATCTGCATGGAGTTTGCTTGTTCTCCCTGTGCTTGTGTGGGTTTCTTCCAGATACTTACATTTTTCCCACACTCCAAATACATGCTGGTGGGTTAATGGGCTTGATGGAGAGCACCCAAAATGAGTGCCTCATCACCTAAGGGCCCTTTCAAACTGGTGCGTTTTTGCCGCGCTAAAACACACCTTTCCAGCATGGCAATAGTGGATGAAAATCATTCCCCTTTAAATCCTGTAACTGTTCAGATTGCTGTGCTGCGTCTGTTCTTGCGCTGCATTTTAAAAAAGTCCCACATGCTGCATCTTTGGTGGACTTTGTCTAAAGAAAACGCATCAAGACACAGCTGTGGTGTTTTTTTTAGTGCGTTTCTTTGGGGTCACGTGTCCACGTTTCACAGGTGCATGCTGGGAGACAGGAATCCAAAAAACACACCAAAAGCACGCCTCCCATTGATTTCTAGAGAAGAAACACACTAAAAATACATCAAAGAACACCAGCGGCGCGCTTTGGTGCCTGTTTGGGGTCACATGCCCAAGTTTCACAGGTGCATGCAGGGAGACAGGAATGCAGACAATACACCAAAAACGCACCTCCTTTCGACTCCTATAGGAAACGCACTAAAAACACATAAAAAATACACTAGTGGTGCGTTTTTTGGGTCGCATGTTTCACAGGTGCATGCCAGTAGACAGAAATCCATAAAATGCACTATTGAAATGCATTAAAAATACAACATGCGTTTTTGGAATCGTTTTTAAGTGCACAAGTGTGAAAGATCCCAAAGGGCTTTGAGTCCCTGGGGAGAAGGTATGTAGGAACCTGGGGCTGGGGGGCCAACAACAGAAGAACCTGTATGACACCAAAAATAGACCTCCCATTGATTTCTATAGGAAATACACTGAAACACATAAAAAAAGCACCAGCACCTTGCTTTGGTGCGTTCTTGAGGTCACATGTCTAAGTTTTATAAGGTGCAATTGGGAAGACAGGAATCCAGAAAACGCATCAAAAACACATCTCCCATTGATTTCTATAGAAAACTAAAAACACATAAAAAAAAAAAATAAACAAACACATAAAAAAAAACAAGAAAATGCACTAAAAACACACTTGTGGTGCTGTTTTGGGTCGTATGTCCAAGTTTCACTGGTACATGCTGGGAGACAGGAAATTCAGAACACTTACCCAAAAACACATCTGCCATTGATTCCTAAAACACACTAAAAACACATCAAAAACACACCAGTGGCATGCTTTGGTACATTTTTTTTTGGATCACACATCCAAGTTTCACAGGTGCATGCTGGGCAACAGGAATCCAGAAAATGCACCACAAATGCACTTTCCATCAATTTCTATAGGAAATGCACTAAAAATACATTCAAATGCACCCATGGTGTGTTTTTGGTGCATTTCTTTGGGGTCACACGTCCAAGTTTTACGGGTGCATGCTGTGCTTGGAGACAGGAATCCAAAATATGCACCAAAAACACACCTCACATCGATTTCTATAGGAAATATACAAAACAACACATAAAAATGCACCAGCGGCATACTTTGGTGTGTTTTTGAGGTCACATGTTCAGGTTTCAGAGGTGCACCTGGAAAGACAGGAATCCAGAAAATGCACCAAAACATACCTCCCATTGATTGGTATAGGAAAAACACCAAAAACACATAACGAAACGCACCTGGGGTGCTTTTTTGGTGTGTTTTTTGGCTCACATATCAAAGTTTCACAGGTGCATGCTGGGCGACAGGAACCCCCTGAAAAATAAAATATATATAACGCACCGCCCATTGATTTATATAGAAAATGCACTAAAAACAAAGTTGTGGTGCTGTTTTGGGTCACATGTCCAAATTTCACAGGAGCATGCTGGGAGAAATTCAGAAAAAAAACAAAAACACCCCCCCCATTGATTTTTATAGGAAACACACTAAAACACATAAAAAATGCACCACTGGCACGCTTTGGAGCGGTTTTTGGGGGTCACACGTCCAAATTTCACAGGTCAGGTGACAGGAATCCAAAAAATGCACCAAAAATGCACTTCCCATCAATTTCTATAGGAAACGCACTTGTGGTGTGTTTTTGGTGCATTTCTTTGAGGTCACATGTCAAAGTATCACAGGTGCATGCTGGTATTAAGGAATCAAGAAAAGCGCACCTTCCATTGATTTTTATAGGAAACGCACTAAAAACACATCAATAACGCACCCGTGGTGTGTTTTTAGTGCTTTTTTTGGGGGGTCACAGGTCCAAGTTTTACAGGTGTATGCTGGGAGACAGGAATCCAAGAAACACATCAAAAACACACCTCCCATTGGTTTCTATAGGAAATGCTCTAACAATGCATCAATAACGCACCTGTAGTGTGTTTTTAGTGTGTTTTTTTTGGGGGGGGGGTAACACGTCCAAGTTTCATAGATGTATACTGGGAGACAGGAAATTAAAATACCCACCAAAAACACACCTCCAATTGATTTCTATAGGAAACAGATTAAAAACACCAGCGGCATGGTTTGGTGCGTTTGAGGTCACATGTCTTAAATTTTACAAGGTGCACCTGGGAAGACAGGAAAGCAGAAAACATACCCCACATGTCCACGTTTCACGGGTGCATACTGGGAGACAGGAATCCAAAAAAAATGCACCAAAAACGCATCAATAACACACCCGTGGTGTGTTTTTGATTCACTTTTGGGATGTCACATGTCCACGTTTCACTGGTGCATACTGGGAGACAGGAATCCAAAAAAAGAAAAAAAATGCATCAATAACACAACCGTTGTGTGTTTTTGATTCATTTTTTCGGGGTCACATGTCCAGGTTTCACTGGTGTATACTGGGAGACAGGAATACAAAAAAATGCACCAAAAACGCATCAATAACATACCCGTCGTGTGTTTTTGATTCATTTTTGGGGGGTCACATGTCCAGGTTTCACTGGTGCATACTGGGAGACAAGAATCCCAATAAAAAATGCACCAAAAATGAATCAATAACACACCGGTCCTGTGTTTTTGATTAATTTATTTGGGGGGGTCACATATCCAGGTTTCACTGGGGCATACTGGGAGACAGGAATAAAAAAAATGCAGCAAAAATGCATCAATAACACACCCGCCATGTGTTTTTGAATCATTTTTGGGGGGTCACATGCAGAGGCGGACTGACCATTTGAAAACTCGGGCACTGCCCGAGGGCCCAGGGTCAGTAGGGGGCCCCATGAGATGCCCCTGGTACCTTTTTCATAGGCTTTTTTGAGTTTGGGCAAGGACACAGGGGCCCATGATCCCCTATTGCCCGGGGGCCCCATCAGTTGTCAGTCCGCCCCTGGTAGCGTCTGTTAGAAGAGCTATGGAAGTGATCCCGAAGTCTGTGTCAGACTCACCATTGGCTCCAACGGGTAGCTGTGTCTGCCGGTGTCAGTGCGATGTGCTCTACTGAGAAGATGGAGCCACCGCCATCTTAGATGAGGCTCACATGATGATGTCACGGATAGATTCCGGTTTTGTCTTCTGCTTTATGTCTATATAGACCATTGTGGCTGCTGAGGTTTGTGCCCCGTTATCAGGGAGATGAGAGCACAGACAGCTGCCGGGTCAGAGCTGAGAGTGGCCGCTGGATTCCAAGCTTCACATGTCCAAGCTTCACAGGCTCATGTTGGCAGACAGGTATCCAAAAAACACACCAAAAGCACGCCTCCCATTGATTTCTATAAGAAACACACTAAAAATACATCAAAGAACACCAGCGGCGCGCTTTGGTGCCTGTTTGGGGTCACATGCCCAAGTTTCACAGGTGCATGCAGGGAGACAGGAATGCAGACAATACACCAAAAACGCACCTCCTTTCGACTCCTATAGGAAACGCACTAAAAACACATAAAAAATACACTAGTGGTGCGTTTTTTGGGTCGCATGTTTCACAGGTGCATGCCAGTAGACAGAAATCCATAAAATGCACTATTGAAATGCATTAAAAATACAACATGCGTTTTTGGAAACCGTTTTTAAGTGCACAAGTGTGAAAGATCCCAAAGGGCTTTGAGTCCCCGGGGAGAAGGTATGTAGGAACCTGGGGCTGGGGGGCCAACAACGGAAGAACCTGTATGACGCGCTGATCGTGGGTGTGTTGCTCTTCAAAAATATAATAAATGGGAGTTATTGGTTGTATCCTTGTTGGTGTATTTTCTTCCATTTTCCATAAGGTGGACTATTCCTTTAACCTGCTCTGATCTCCCTGTAGTAGTGACACCATCCCCTTTAATGGTGGGAGTAAACTGTCGTTCCTATTAAACTGATGGTTTACAGCACGCTGAGCTGACTCTTTTGATTGGCAGTGGGAAGCACGCTCTGTTTGATGCCCCGGCGTACATCTGTGTGTTATTTATTTGCGGTTCGCTGACTTGCCTAAGCTGCTGGAAGGAGCTGCAGTGGGGAATCATCAAGGGGCCGACTTCTAGCATACGTGCAGACAGCTTCGTGAAGGAGGAAGCAGAGTCTTTTACCATGTTACATGCTTGTGAAAACACGGTTTTAATGAGCAGTCACCGAAATGACAACATCTCCCTAAATTTAAGCTGTGTTTACGCTAATCATGACCGCTGTACAAATTGTTTCAATTAAAGAGGGATTTCCTAAAAAAACAAAAATGACAAAATATTTTTAAACCATTTAGATGAGTTAGTGGGCCGTTTGTTGGGTGTAGAGATAAGAATGGTAGCCAGGGGCATATTTACCACAAGGCAAACAAGGCATTTTCCTAGGGTGGCTTTTTTCAGGGGGGCAGCAGCATTTTTTAGGAGGGGCAGTGCTGTCCCCCGAAAGAAGGGATGGAAGAAAGGACACGCAGCATGGAGATCAGGTGGGATCTGAGAGGCTGCTTGATGGTGTATGCAGATTCTGACTCTTGTTCCTGGGGATGTCCAGAGCCATGAAGGTGAATGTCTTCTCTCTAACAAGGGTGGGAGGGGGGTTGCCAGTGTGTAAGAGGCGGTGGTAGTGGAATGCTCTCTCGGGTGGGGGTGGTTGCTGTTGGTCAATGTCAGGCTCTTACCATGGGGGGAGGGGGGTGGTTGTCAGTGTCAGGGTCTCTCCGTGGGGGGGGAGCCGATTTTTATGTTGCCTAGGGCAGCACAAAACCTAAATACACCCCTGATAGTAGCGGTGGTAAAATATGTTTTCACTTATATCTACAGCTCAGCCTGCAGCAGATTGATGACATCATCTGAGCCTAGGCAAAGTCACTGGACTGGACCTCGAGGATGGCTTTTTAAAGCTAACCTCTTGCCAGCCACGTAATGCATATATGCTTTGGCAAAAAGGGTGGGTCTTAAAGCTCTTAAAGTTATAAACTGTCTGTAGCATACCAATTAATATATATAAGCCCATACTGTGCACAGAGAGAGAGAAAACAAGCACACAGGATCACTGCAAGAAAGGACTCTCCTCTGTTCAATAACTTACAACAGCTTTAGAACAGCTAAGAGATAAGGTTATATCACATGTCAACAGCTTTAGTACAGCTAAGAGATAAGGTTATATCACATGTCAACAGCTTTAGTACAGCTAAGAGATAAGGTTATATCACATGTCAACAGCTTTAGTACAGCTAAGAGATAAGGTTATATCACAAGTCATCAGCTTTAGTACAGCTAAGAGATAAGGTTATATCACATGTCAATGGCCTGGAACAATACACTTCTAATTCTTAGTGGGCGCTCAAGGTCAACACTGGCTATACCCTTAGAAATACAAACTTTTATCTTCTATTTTCCCGTGAGAACTCAACTGAAGAAAGGAAATGTTACGTTTTTATATTTGTTATACACGTAAGGTTCTCCCTTAAAGTTTCCTGTATTCTCATGGGGAAATAAAAGATAACATTTTGTATTTCTAGGCGTATAGCCAACATTGACCTTGAGCGCCCACTAAGACATAGAAGTGTATTGTTCCAGGCCATTAACATGTGATATAACCTTATCTCTTAGCTGTACTAAAGCCGTAAGTTATTGAATAGAGGAGAGACCATTCTTGCAGTGATTCTGTGTGCTTTTTTTCTCTCCCTGTGCAAAGTATGGGTTTATATCAGGGGCGGACTGAGCATTTGGAAATTGCCCGAGGGCCCGGGGTTAGTAGGGGGCCCCATGAGATGCCCCTGATACCTTTTTCATAGGCTTTTTTGAGTTTGGGCAAGGACACAGGGGCCCCATGATCCCCTATTGCCCGGGGGCCCCATGAGTTGTCAGTCCGCGCCTGGCTTATATGTATTTTTTATGGTATACTAGAGACAGCTTCTAACTTTAAGAGCTTTTAGGCCCACCCTTTTTGCCAATATGTATATCTGTTATGTGCCTGAGCGATGCCCATGTGCTCAACGTCCAGCTGTTGCACATATGTGTCCATGGTGGCCTGAGGATTCGTGCTGAGGACATGCTTAGAATCAGCACTCGGTCAAAGCTTCTAATCAGGGGCCAGCAGGTTGGGCTTTTATTCACATGACTGCTGTGAGAGCCAATCACAGCTCAGCAGTCACATGACAGAGAAGTCGCTCAATACTTACCTCTGCTTGCCCTACATGCAATGCTCTGGAACACGCAGAACAACTCAGAGATGTGATCATTTGCACTGTACTGGTTGGAACATAGCCAAATTTTACCCAGATTACCTATTTTTTATTTAAGGGCATATTCATGCTGGTACATTGTAGTAAAGTGCACTAAAATGTGCACGTTAACATGCATAACAGCAATGTGATAAAACATGCGCATTCACATGTATTACCACAACACATGGCAACACACCTGCTCTATGTGTGGTGCATTGTGGTGCAATTCATTGTGAAAGACAACCCAATGAATTGTACAGTGAAGTCCAAAACACAACACATATGACGTGCATTGTGGTGAAATTCATGGTGAAAGGCAACCCAATGAATTGTAAAGTGGAGCTCAACACACAACACATATCACGTGTGTTGTGGTGCAGTTCATTGTGAAAGGCAACCCAATGCATTGTAAGGTGGAAACCAACACACAACACATATGATGTGCGTTGTGGTGCAATTCATTGTGAAAGGCAACCCAATGTATTGTAAAGTGGAGCCCAACACACACCACAAAGGGCTTACTTTGTTGTGAAATTCATTGTGAAAGGCAACCCAATGCATTGTACAGTGGAGTCCAACACACAACACATATGACATGCATTGTAGTGCAATTAATTGTGAGAGGCAACCCAATGCATTGTACAGTGGAGTCCAACACACAACACATATGACATGCATTGTGGTGCAATTGATTGTGAAAGGCAATCTAATGGATTATAAAGTGGAGCCCAACCCACAACACATATCACATGTGTTGTGGTGCAATTCATTGTGACAGGCAACCCAATACATTGTAAGGTGGAGTCCAACACACAACACGTATGATGTGCAATGTGGTGCAATTGATTGTGAAAGGCAACCCAAAGCATTGTAAGTTGGAGCCCAACACACAACGCATATGACATACATTGTGGTGCAATTGATTGTGAAAGGCAACCCAATGCATTGTAAGGTGGAGCACAACATAAATGACATGCATTGTGGTGCAATTAATTGTGAAAGGCAACCCAATGCATTGTAGAGTGGAGCCCAACACACACCACAAAGGGCTTGCTTTGTTTTGAAATTCATTGTGAAAGGCAACCCAATGCATTGTACAGTGGAGTCCAACAAACAACACGTATGATGTGCATTGAAATTGATTGTGAGAGGCAACTCAATGCATTGTAAGGCAGAGCCCAACACACAACACATATGACATGTGTTGTGGTGCATATTTCATTGTGAAAGGCAACCCAATGCATTTTAAAGTGGAGCCCAACACACAACACATTTGACGTACATTATTGTGCAGTTCAATGTGAAAGGCAACCCAATGCACAACAGACAACTCATATGATGTGCATTGTGGTCCAATTCATTGTGAAAGGCAACCCTATTCACAACAGACAACACGCATGATATGCGTTGTGGTGCAATTCATTGTGAAACACAACCCAATGCATTGTAAAGTGGAGCCCAACACACAACACATATGACATGTGTTGTGGTGCAATTTATTGTGAAAGGCAACCCAATGCACAACAGACAACATATATGACGTGCGTTGTGCAATTCATTGTGAAATGCAACCCAATGCACAACAGACAACACATATGATGTGCGTTGTGGTGCAATTCATTGTGAAACACAACCCAATGCATTGTACAGTGGAGTCCAACACACAACACATATGATGTGCATTGTGGTGAAATTCATTGCTAAGAAAAGTGTCATACATGTTTTTTCTTCCATCGTGGTGCATTGGTAACCCATTCATAATGAATGGGCTGCCTTGTGGCAATGCACGTTAATGCGTGTGTATTACGCCTAGCCTTTTAGCCTGGCCTCCAGCGAAACTATCCGTCGGTTCCGTCCTACCACAAATACACTTTTTTTTTTCTATCATTTACAAAGTCGGTAAATCTGTCCAGGATTGGAAGAAGAAATTTCTACATCAAACCATCTTCATAAATTCCACCCACACATCGAGCGTGCCATGAAGACAGGCAGATCTGTGTTCTAGACAGCTGCTACCGTCTCTTCTCCCCCTCCCGCTGCTCTCTATCCCCTCCTTCCATATAGTATAGTAATTCTTAACACCTGCTGTGCCAGTCTAGTCTCCTATCACTGATATGATTAATGAATGGTAGACGGAGACATTCGAGCCAGCAGAGGGCAGCATTGCCCATTATTTTAGGCGTTGCAACTCTTGGAATTGTATCCAGAATGGTTTGAAATATTTGCTAATCCTCTGATGCCCAATCTGTGACCTGAGGGCTGCATGTGATCCTGTGGGTTCTTGGACCCCAGCAGTCAGTAGTCAGTGATATTCCGGGTTATGTGCTTAGAAATATGATTCATTAGACTGGCTTCTGCTGGTGATATGGCTTGGTTTATCTCTTTCCCTTTTCTCCACTGTATGAAATTGTTTGTTTTTTTCCTCTGACTTGATGGACCTTATTGAAAGGAATATCACGTGAGCTACTAGTAATGTTTAAGGAGGCTGTAGGGGACACTAATGTGGAAACATTTATTTGTAAAGGGTTGGTAAGGGCAGTGATCTCTAGCAGTCTCATGTCACATTTTGAATGTCTAGAGTCTTGGACCATCTCCTGTAGCATGTTTGAAGGTATCTGACAATATCTTTTGGCATGACTGAAATGTCTATATATCTCCTGTATCATGTCTGAGATCTTTAACTACCTCTTGGAGCATGTCTGAAATCAGTTTTTAACTATCTCCTGTACCATGTCTGAAGTCTTTAACTGCCTCTTGGAGCATGTCTAAGATCTTCGACAATCTCCTGTGCCATGTCTAAAGTCTCAACTTATCTGCTGTACAATGTCTGGAGTCTTTAATTATCTCCTGTACCATGTCTGACGTTTCTAACCATCTCCTGTACCATGTCTGAAGTCTCTAGCTGTATCTTTTGGCATGACCGAAGTGTCTACATATCTCCTGTATCATGTGTGAGATCTCTAACTACCTCTTTGAGCATGTCTGAAATCTTCGACAATCTCCTCTGTCATGTCTGAAGTCTCTAACTGTATCTTTTGGCATGACTGAAGTGTCTACATATCTCCTGTATCATGTCTGAGTTCTCTAACTACCTCTTGGAGCATGTCTGAAATCTTCGACAATCTCCTGTGCCATGTCTGAAGTCTCGACTTACCTCCTGTACAATGTCTGGAGTCTTTAATTATCTCCTGTACCATGTCTGATGTTTCTAACCATCTCCTGTACCATGTCTGACGTTTCTAACCATCTCCTGTACCATGTCTGACGTTTCTAGCCATCTCCTGTACCATGTCTGAAGTCTCTAACTATATCTTTTGGCATGACCGAAGTGTCTATATATCTCCTGTATCATGTCTGAGATCTTTAACTACCTCTTGGAGCATGTCTGAAATCTTTGACAATCTCCTGTGCCATGTCTGAAGTCTCGACTTATCTCCTGTACAATGTCTGGAGTCTTTAATTATCTCCTGTACCGTGTCTGATGTTTCTAACCATCTCCTGTACCATGTCTGAAGTCTCTAACTATATCTTTTGGCATGTCTGAAATCTCTACTTATCTCCTGTATCATGTCTGAGGTCCGTAACAATCTCTTACAACATGTCTGAAATCTTCGACAATCTCCTGTGCCAAGTCTGAAGTCTCTAACATATCCTTTCAGCAGTTCTGAAGTCTCTAACCATCTGCTGTACTGTGTCAAAAGTCTGTCAATCACCTGTATTATGTCTGAAGTCTCTAAATATCTCTTAAAGTATGTCTAAAGTCCCTAACCATCTCCTGTATTGTATTTGAAGTCTCTGACCAACCCTTTGTATCGTGTCTGATATCTCTGACAATTTCCTGCATCACATCTGAAATCTCTAACTGTTCCTTGTAGTATATCTGATGTCGCAAAATATACTTTATAGTATCTATCCCTTATAGTATGTCTGAAATCTCTAACCATCTCCTGTATCAAGTCTAAATTCTGTAACAATCTCCTGTATCATGTTTGAAGTCACTAACTACCCTTACAGTATGTATGTATCCAACCATCTCCTGTACAATATCTGAAGTCTCTAACTAATGCTTGTACCATGTCTGAGGTCTCTAACCATCTCCTGTACCATGCCTGGAGTCTCTAACTATCCCTTGTAGCATGTCTAAAGTATCTAACTAAGCCTTGTACCATGTGTGAAGTGTAAATATCCCTTATAGCATGTGTAAAGTCTCTAATCGCCTGCTGTACCAAGTCTAAAGTCTGTGACAATCTCCTGTATTATGTCTGAAGTCACTAACTATCCCTTATAGTATGTCTGATATATCCAACCATATCTGAAGTCTCTAATGCTTGTACCATGTCTGAGGTCTCTAACCATCTCCTGTACCATGTCTGAGATCTCTAACCATCTCCTGTACCATGTCTGAGGTCTTTAACCATCTCCTGTACCGTGTCTGATGTCTCTAACTATCCCTTGTATCATGACTGAAGTCTCTGACTACCCCTTGTTTCATGACTAAAGTCCCTCACCAACTCTTGTATCATGTCTGAAGCCTCAGACCTTCCCTTGTAGCATGTCTGATATATCTGACAATTTCGTGCATCACATCTGAAGTCTCTAATTGTCCCTTGTAGTATATCTGATGTCATAAAATATACCTTATAGCATGTCTGAAGTCCTCAACCATCCCCTGTAGCATATCTGAAGTTTTACAACAATCTCCTGTATCATGTCTGAAGTTTCTAACTATCCCTTATAGTATGTCTGAAGTCTCTAACCAACTCCTGTACCATTTTAGTCTCTTTCTAAGCCTTGTACCATGTCTGAAGTCTCTAATCAGGGGCGTCCCTAGGCAGGTGCGCCCCGCACCGGGTGACACCTATCACACGGGGTGACACCGGACCCGCTCCGCGAAAAGGTAAGTTGTAAAGCAAGCCGACGATCCCCGCAGGATGGATCGGATCTGCATGATTGAGCATAATGGATCAGAGTCCGATCCATTATGCTCCCCAATCCACAGATCCAATCCATCTTGCGGGCATCGTCGTCTTGCTTTACAACTTACCTTTTCGTGGAGCTCGTGGAGAGATCAGTTAACCCCGTATAGGTTGCAAGCCGACGATCCCCACAGGATGGATCGAATCTGCGGATTAGGGAGGATAATGGATCAGACTCCGATCCATTATGCTCAATCCGCAGATCCGATCCATCCTGCGGGGATCGTTGGAGGGGGTGTCACCAAGTGTTGCCGCACCGGGTGACACCAACCCTAGACACGCCCCTGTCTCTAACTATCCCTTGTAGCATATATAGTCTCTAACCATCTGTTGTACAATGTCTGAAGTCTCCGACAAGCTTCTGTATTGTTTCTGAAGTCACTAACTATCCCTTATAGTATGTCTGGAGTATCTAACCTTCTCCTGTATTATATCTGAAGTCTCTAACTAACCCTTGTACCTTGCCTGAGGTCTCTAAGTAACTCCTGTACCATGTCTGAAGTCTCTAACTATCCCTGGTACCTTGCCTGAGGTCTCTAAGTAACTCCTGTACCATGTCTGAAGTCTCTAACTATCCCTTGTACCTTGCCTGAAGTCTCTAAATAACTCCTGTACCATGTCTGAAGTCTCTAACTATCCCTTGTACCTTGCCTGAGGTCTCTAAGTAACTCCTGTACCATGTCTGAAGTCTCTAACTATCCCTTGTACCTTGCCTGAGGTCTCTAAGTAACTCCTGTACCATGTCTGAAGTCTCTAACTATCCCTTGTTGAATAACTAAAGTCTCTAACCATCGCCTGTATCATGTTTGAAGTCTCTGACTAACTTTTGTACCAGGTCGGAAGTCTCTGACAATTTCCTGTATCCCGTCTGAAATCTCTAAATCTCTCTTGTAGCTTGTCTGATGTCTCTATATATACCTTGTAGCATGTCTGAAGTCTTTGACCATCCCCTGCAGCATATTTTAAGTCTCCAACAATCACCTATATCAGGGGTGCTCAACGTGCACATGTGCAACATGCTCACATGTGGCCCTCAAAACCCTTTGATGTGGCCCTCGGCCTCAACCAGGGAAGCACACTACTAATATATCCTGCAGGTTTGGGGTGCTTCTGATTGCAGGCGTTTTGGTGCACTTTCAGAAAATGCACCACAGCAGTCTACGGCAAAGTGCAGCTAACCCTCTGGAAAACCACAGGTGCACTGTGCTGTGCCCATTAGGGGTAAACAGCAGAGCATCAGTGTAAAAGCAGCCTTGTAGGGGGCTCAGGACAGTAAGGGCTCTTTTATATTTGTGATTTTGGGGGTGATAAAACCACATAGTTTAGACATGTCCCCCCCTCCGCAAATCACTGACATAGCGTCAGGGGTTGCAATGATGACCCAGCCCTGTGCTCCCTGTCACATTCTGTTTTACAGTTGGAGAGGAATCTATTGTTGCTGTGGGGGTCATATGTTGCTGGATGGTCAACTGCTGCTGTGAGGGATCTACTGAGGAGTCTATAGTTGCTGGTTACTAGATGGTCTAATGACCATGGCTTCTGGGAGATTTATTGTTGCTGGGGGATCTATTGTTGTGAAGGGTCTATTGTTGCTGACAGGGAATCTATTGTTGCTGGGGGGGGGGGTCTTATGTTGCTGGATGGTAATTGCTGCTGTGAGGGATTTACTGTTGAACAAGGAGTCCATAGTTGCTGGTTACTAGAGGGTCTAATGACCATGGCTTCTGGGAGATTTATTGTTGCTGGGGGCATCTATTGTTGTGAACAGTCTATTGTTGCTGATGGGGAAACTATTGTTGCTGTGGGGGTCTTATGTTTCTAAATGGTCAGTTGCTGCTGTGATGGATCTACTGTTGAGGAAGGAGTCTATAGTTGCTGGTTACTAGAGGGTTCTAATTACCATGGCCATTGGGAGATTTATTGTTGCTGGGGGGATCTATTGTTGTGAAGGGTCTATTGTGGCTGATGGGGGATCTATTGTTGCTGTGGGGGTCTTATGTTACTGGATGGTCAATTGCTGCTGTGAGGGATCTACTATAGAGGAAGGAGTCTATAGTTGCTGGTTACTAGAGGGTCTAATGACCATGGCTACTGGGAGATTTATTGTTGCTGGGGGATCTATTGTTGTGAAGGGTCTATTGTTGCTGATGGGGAATATATTGTTGCTGTGGGGGTCTTATATTGCTGGATGGTCAATTGCTGCTGTGAGGGATCTACTGTTGAGAAATGAGTCTACAGTTGCTGTTTACTAGAGGGTCTAATGACCATGGCTTCTGGGAGATTTATTGTTTCTTGCAGAGGTCTATTGTTGATTGGGCTGATCTATTGTTGCTGGGGGTATTTTGTTTTGGGGGCAATTATTTCTGGGGGATCTACTGCTGCTGGGGAAAATCTATTGTTGCTAGGGGGGTATATTGTTGCTGGGAAGGATCTATTGTTGCTTGGGGATCCATTGTTGCAAGCTGCTTTTCCTGTTATCATTAACACATTACTTAGCACCACAAAATGATATTTGGTTCAGAATTCCCTAAAAGGGTAGGTACCGGGAGGTGGGTAGGGGTGGAACTAAGGAACATTGCTCAGAAGTAGCAAGGAGATGGGACAAGGGGGGATTCGGAAGGGGAAGTACCTGTACCTTCTCTGTGGGGAAAAAAAAGCTCTGCCCCATATGATAAATGCCGCAGGTACTGCTCCAGGGCTGTACATTATACAAGACTGGCTGAGGGTCCTCAGGCTTTCAGGCTGCATTCACACCCGGGCGTTTCTAAAACATCTGACAAAGACACAGAAAATGCATGTTTTGCCACGCATTTCAGAAACGAGCAAATGCACTGCACATGAGTGTCACGCATGCAGTGCCATTAACAATGGTAGCAGATGCGCATTTTGCCACGCAGTAAACGTGCTACTAATCCACCAAAACATTTGGCAAAAAAACACACCATGTTTCACTCTAAAAAAACATTTTTGCATGGGGTGACTAACACGAATATTGTTGAGATTAATTATAAATGTTTGTCTAGATCAGTGGTTCTCAACCTTCCTAATGCCGCAACCCTTTAATACAGTTCCTCATGTTGTGGTGACCCCCAACCATAAAATTCTTTTCATTGGTACTTCATAGCTGTAATTTTGCTACTATTATACAGATATTTTAGTAGTTGATGATTTTAAAGTACATGATTTTACATTTACCCAGTAATTATAATTCATGAAGTGTTGTTTTACTTCCAATACTGCTGCTTTCAACACAGTAGCTGCTTTTAACAGAGTAGCTGCTTTCTACACAGTAGCTGGTCTTCACACATGTGTGACTGGTCCACACAAGTACATTATGGCACCAACCCTGTCACATACACCTGTATTTGTACGGGGTGTATGTGTTGGGGTTGGCGCAATGACGTCATTACGCCTGGTACTCGTATGTGGGCGTATCTTCATGTGGGCAGACCTGCCTGGAGACGGATAGAGGAGTGGTGTCTCGGTTGTTAAGACCATCGGAAATATGTGTTTTCCGATGGTCTTAGGCGACCCCTGTAAAAGGGTCGTTCGACCCCCGAAGGGGTCACGACCCACAGGTTGAGAACCGCTGGTCTAGATGGTATTGTACATCGAATGTGGCACATAAACAGCAAGAGGAAGTATTACCTTTATGTTGGAGAGGATTTGGGGCAATAGGGACAATGGCTCATATGTGGTGGGAATGCCCAAACATTCAGTTATATTGGCAAGAGATAATTTATCATATACAGGAGATTTGGGGGACACCTATCCAGAAGGATCCATGGGTTTGTCTTTTCTATAGAACAGAGTTGTCGGTAAAACAATATAAAAACAGTTTATTATATCATCTGATTGGTGCGGCAAAGGGTTTAATTCCTGGGTTTTGGAAGGCCCAGAATCCACCAACAATGAGGGATTGGATAGATAGAGTAGAATATGTTAGTAGGATGGAAGAATTTCGTTACATGGAGAAAGATGAAATGGAAAAGATTAGAAAGATTTGGGGTAAATGGTATGAGTTTAGAACTTCAGAAAAATACTTAAAAATGAAAGATCCCCCGATAGTAGTACCAGAGAATTTAAATGGTTAAAGAGATCTATATATATATATGACTAGATTAATAGGAGGGGAAAGAGAGGATAAGATGAGATTGGACAGGGGTGTGTTGGGGTGGGTATGGGGATAAAGTTTATATGTATGATGTAGAAAGATTTATTATTATTATACAGTATTTATATAGCGCCAAAGGGTATGCTCAGCTCTGTACAGTAGCAAGGGGGACATAACGTGAGACAAGACGGTAACAATACACTATACGAGGGGTTCGAAGACCCTATCTAGGAGGGAGGGGAAGGTGGCACAGGAGGAGATGGCTGTGGGGGATGGAGTGGTGGGAGGAGTGGAGGAGGTTAGTTGTTAGGTGAGGTCGGGTGTTAGGTGAGGTTGGGGTAGGCTTCCCTGAAGAGGAGGGTTTTCAGGGTGCGCCTGAAGGTGAGGAGGGTAGGTGACAGTCTGATGGATTGGGGTAGGGAGTTCCAGAGGATGGGGGAAGTCCTGGAGAAGTCCTGCAATTGGGCGTGGGAGGAGGAGACCAGGGAGCTAGAGAGTAAGAGGTCCTGTGAGGAGCGGAGGGCATGGGTAGGGTAGTATCTGGGTATCAGGTCAGTTATGTAGTTTGGGGTGGCGTTGTGAATGGCCTTGTAGGTCAGAGTTAGCAGCTTGAACTTGATGCGTTGGGCAATCGGGAGCCAGTGAAGGGAGTGGCAGAGGGGGGAGGCAGATGTGGAGCGCTTGGTGAGGTGGATGAGTCTAGCCGCTGAGTTTAGGATCAACTGGAGTGGGGATAGCGTTCGTTTGGGTAGGCCAGTGAGAAGAGAATTGCAATAGTCCAGGCGTGAGATGATGAGGGAGTGTACGAGTTGTTTGGTGGTGTCTGGGGTGAGGAATGTGCGTATCTTGGAGATGTTGCGGAGGTGGAGCCTGCAAGATCTAGATAGCAGTTTATGATGGTTTTGTAAGGTTTTTTTTCTTAAAAGAAAATTTAATAAAAGATATAATGGAAAAAAAAAGAAATAAAAAACATTTTTGAGCTTCCATGGAGCGTTTTTTCATGCGTAGAGCTCACCATTCAAGTAAATAGGCTGCCCTATGCATAACGAGTGGAAATGCTCCAAAATGCAAAAAACCGCAAAGTCCGGAAAAAAAAAGTGTGCTGGAATGTGAGTTCCTGCTATGCTCAGATGTGAACAGGCCTTAAACAGATTTGTGTCACCTGCAGTTTCAACGGCAATGCAGAAATAACCACATGACCACTGAATCCTGAACTTTAAAAGTTTATTGCCAGATGTAGACTCCACCCTGATGCGTTTTTCCCATTAATGAGCTTAGTTAAAATTTTTCAAGCAAATTTTACCTAAGCAGCACAACGAGGAATATTTTGAGTTTCTGCTCTGCCATGAGCAAAATTGGTAATTTGCTGAAAATACTATTGCAATGATTCCAATTCTAGCGCGGTTGGTGGGAGCTTCTCATAAAAAGAACAGCAGGTGTTCTCACCAATGGGTAGAACAGAAGAGAAGAATAATGGAGTGTATCCGGGTGCCAGATCACTTCCAAAAAAAAAAAAAGGAATCTTTGTGAGACAGAAGAAATTATCACTATAGTTTACTTCCCCAGCATCTACCAGATACTGAAATATCAGTTGTGGGTGGCCTACCCTTTAAATCTAATATAGCAAACTCCATAGAATTCCTTATCTGCATTGTGATTTCACTTCTGCCTCCAGTTTGTATAAAGGAGTTTTTCTTTTTTCCCCGGGCTCCAATATCATCTATTTAGTAGCATCAATTTCACCTTGAAGTGGCTTGTCCAGCCAGAATGGCTGCCTCCATTGGTCATGCTTGATAAATCACATTTACAGCAGGCAGCAGTGGAGTGTAATGGAAAGCGTTCGAGCACAAATCACTCTCGCCAGACTACTTAAGAAAGAATCAATCGGTGAAAGGTGGAAAAATGCTACTTGACTTAAGCGCCGCTGTCTTACCGCAAGAATTTGTTTTGTTCCTAATTGTGTTTGCACGGGATAATGTATTTTCATGGAGCTCCAGTCATCTTTATCGTTGATGTTCAATCCATAGTTGAAAATCGTTCCCGATTTACAGGAATGTGCTTCTAACAATTTTTGAGATATCCATAATTTTAATATATTGAGCTGTAGGGAAAAAAAATAATGTGGTCCTCTATCTATGACTTTTTTTTTTGTTTGCGATAACATTGGGAAGAGTTTGAACCTCTGTGAGATGTTGATGTCTGGGGCCACATTAGTGAGATTCACTTTAACTTACTGTTCCAGTGACCACAGTTATAAGTAGGGGTGTATCTTCGCAATGGAGACGCAGACAGCAACAAAACAGTGTTGTATGACCAAAAAACAAAACAACGATGGACCTAATGTATTGGATCCTCGCTGTAATGGGAACGTTAAAAAAAAGTTTGAGATTTTACTTGTGTTTGCACGGGATAATGTATTTTCATGGAGCTCCAGTCATCTTTATCGTTGATGTTCAATCCATAGTTGGAAATTGTTCCCGATTTACAGGAATGTGCTTCTAACAATTTTTGAGATATCCATAATTTTAAAGTATTAAGCTGTAGGAAAAAAATGAATGTGGTCCTCTATCTATGAATTTTTTGGGGGGAAGAGTTTAAACCTCCTGTGAGATGTTGATGTTGTTGGGGATGCAACAGCATGTACTATATAGTATTGTGTGTTAATATTACTTGACCAGTAGAAGGCACTGTACACTAAGGTTACTAGTTGTGCATATGTGTAAAACTTGATGGTTCTCTCTCCTCTCTCTTCCTCTCTTCTAAAAAAAAACAAGATGTCTGCTGAAATGTGCTCTGTATGTTTGCAACTTAAGCCACACAAGTAAAACAGAGTTCTGCCTCATCACAAGCTACCAGTGTCTTTTCTAACACATAACCAACAGACGTCTGGGGCCACATTAGTGAGATTCACCTTAACTTACTGTTCCAGTGACCACAGTTATAAGTAGGGGTGTTTCTTTGCAATGGAGACACAGGCAGCAATAAAACAGTGTTGTATGACCAAAAAACAAAAGAACGATGGACGCAATGTATTGGATCCTCGCTGTAATGGGAACGTTAAAAAAAGTTTGAGATTTTACTTGTGTTTGCACGGGATAATGTATTTTCATGGAGCTCCAGTCATCTCTATCGTTGATGTTCAACCCATAGTTGAAAATCGTTCCCAATTTACAGGAATGTGCTTGTACCAATTTTTGAGATATCCATAATTTTAAAGTATTAAGCTGTAGGAAAAAAATGAATGTGGTCCTCTATCTATGAATTTTTTGGGGAGTTTAGGATAGCATTGGGAAGAGTTTGAACCTCCTGTGAGATGTTGATGTCTGGAGCCATATTAGTGAGAATCACCTTAACTTACTGTCCCAGTGACTATAATTATAAGTAGGGTGTATATTCCCAATGGAGACACAGACGGCAACAAAATCCCAACGATGGTCCTAATGTATTGGGTCCTCGCTGTAATGGGAACTTTAAAAAAAAGTTTGAGATTTTACTGTAAAGAGCAATTCAAAGCACCAATAAAAATGCGATTAGCTAATTAATTAACATATCTTAAGTGTACTTCCCAACAGTCCCAGATTCCGCAGGAATTTTCAAAAATATTAACGCAATCTCAGATTAGGGCCAAAGCCCAGCAGATCCTGGCCAAGTGTCTCAGCAGTCTCAGATTCTGCAGGAATGTTCCAAGATTTTACCACAATCTCGGGGTCCTGCAAATTGTGGCCAAAACCCAGCAGATCCCAGCCAAGCTTTTCAACAGTAGGCTGTGGCTCTTTTGCTTCTCTTTTTGAGTGAAGTGACCTCCTGCCCAATAGGAGCCATGTAGTTCCAGCAAAGTTAGGCACCGTTGTGGGACGTGGAGCACTGACACCAATGTCCCCACCTTCCCCCACCAAGTGCCAGTGCCCTCAGCACCATAAGCACAAATGCCGCCCCTTCTCCACTGAGCAATAAGGTCACTCCTTCCCCCATTTCACTGTTACATAAATAAAATAAATACACAAATTAATATAAATAATAATAATAATACAAAAATAAATAAATGAACACTCTAACAATAAATAATCAAAGAAATAATAAATAAACACCCTAACAAATAAATAAATAATAAGATATTATTCTAAATAATAGTATAAATATTATAAATAAATAATAAAAACCCCAACACCTAACCCTCAACTCTAAACCCTAATCTTAACACCTAACCCCTAACCTTAACTCTAACCTCTTACCCTAACAAAAATAAATAAATAAATAATAATAAAAAATTAAGTAAAAGCTGATCGAAACGCTAAAAAATCTAGCAACAAATGATGAAAAATGATATTTTTCTCTATTGACTATTAAAAAAAAAAAACAACACAGCTTAAAAACGCTTTAAAAATACCGTACAAAAGCGTGCATACAAATGTGTAACAAAACGCCTAAAAAAAAAATGCTTAAAAATACCAAAACGCAGGTTTGAATGCAGCCTTAAAGCGGAATTCCACCCAAAAGGGGAAGGTTTGCTTTAAAGATTGGTCCCCCACTCCCCATTAAGGATTGGCACCTTTGGGGAGCGAGGGGGGGAACGGGTACCCGAATTTGACAGGTACCCGATCCCACTTCCGCTGCAATCGCCTAGGCGATCGGAAGCTGAAGTTGTCCTCCTGCCCTCCCTCTTTGAAGGCTTGTAGGACACGTGACAGGTTCCAGAAGATGACGGGGCCATTCAGGAAGCGCAGAGCTACTCGCGCATGTGCAGTGGGCACCCGGCTGTAAAGCCGCAAGTTGTCACAGCCGGGTGCCCACACTAAAGATGCCGGCACCTGGAATACAGGACGGCTGATGAAACGGGCTGTGGCGGGGGCAACGCGGGGTCGTGGGACAGGTGGGTGGCTGTTTTTTAAAAGTCAGCAGCTACAGTTTTTGTAGCTGCTGACTTTATTTTTTTACAGAGTGAGTGGAACTCCACTTTAAGGTCACCACACTCTTTGTACAATCAACCTTAGATGTGCCAAAATAATACGACTACCTAATCTATCCAATTAGGCAGCATCTTGCATTACATACTTACTAGTAGATCTAAAGGAGATACAGTCAGATTGTAATGTGTGTGCTGAGCATAGAGGCAAAACATTTTGTAGATTTAGAAAGAGTAGGGAAGGGTTAGAAACCAGCAGGGGCGGACTGACAACTCATGGGGCCCCCGGGCAATAGGGGATCATGGGGCTCCTGTGTCCTTGCCCAAACTCAAAAAAGCCTACGAAAAGGTACCAGGGGCATCTCATGGGGCCCCCTACTGACCCCGGGCCCTCGGGCAGTGCTCGAGTTTCCAAATGGTCAGTCCGCCCCTGAAACCAGTCAAGTTTTTATTGGTCTCTATGTCCCCTCTTCGGGAACCCACCCTCTCTAACTGTTCTTGTGCAATGTAGACTAGAGCTTCAACCTCACTTCATCAGATGGAGAGACATCTGCTGACCATTGTGGTGCTGCTACAGCCATCCAAGTTTGGGCACGGGAGGATCTGTACCTGGCACCTCTGGCAGCATGCTTCCACTATGATCTGTATGGAATGGGTATCTATGTGAACTCTATATAGTCTATATCTGGGGAGAACCTGTAGGCACTTCCTCCGTGTGCCATGATGTGTACTCTACATAGTCTGCATAAGATGCACAGTGTGGGAATATTGTAAAGTGACCAGATGAAATCCAGGAACACTCTGTGGGCCATGCCCAATTTTATTGGAGGTGGGACAGGGGTGGAACGAAGGGTGTGGCCAAATTGTGCGAGGGGATTAACCACTTGCCCTCCGTAAGATTTTACCCCCTTCATGACAAGGCCATTTTTTGCTATTTGGCACTGCGTTACTTTAAATGGCAGTTGCTTGGTCATGCAACACTGTGCCCAATTGAAATTTCTATCATTTTTCCCCACAAATAGAGCTTTTTTTTGGTGGTATTTGATCACCACCAGGTTTTTTATTTTTTGTGACAAAAAAAGACCGATATTTTTTGGGAAAAAAAAAGAACTTTCTGTTATAAAACATATCCAATAAAATTTAAAAGCTCAAATTTCTTCCTAAATTTAGGCCAAAATGTATTCTGCTATATATTTTTGGTAAAAAAATCCCAGTAAGTGTATTTTGATTGGTTTGCATGAAAGTTATAGCATCTACAAACTGTGGTATAGATACTGGAATTTTTATTATTTTTTTTATACTAGTAATGCCGGCAATCAGCGACTTATAATGGGACTGCGATAGTGCAGCGGGCAATCTGGCACTAACTGCCACTTTGTGGGAACTGACTAACTGTCACCTGCAGTGACACCAATATGGTGCTAATAATATACACCGGCACTATATTAATAACATTGGCTAGTAAGGGGTTAACATCTTGGAGCATTTAAAGGTTTAACTGTGTGCCTAACAGTGCCTGGTATGCACTGTGTGCCGGTTTTACTAAGGGATGTGCCAGCTTTTTTTCCCTGCTTTGCAGGGAAACAAAAACTGACACGTCCCCACGGGCAGAGCTCTGATTTGTTTACATTCATAGAGCTCTGTCCTGTCTTCCTCTTTGATGACGACGGGTCCCGGCCAGCAAACATTTGCCAGGATCCACTGATCGGCTTGTGCTGTGACTAATCACGCACCCCTTTCACCCAGAAGAGCCGGATCACATCAGATATGTGATACAGCACTGGAGAACCACTCTACCACCATACTCATATGTGAGATGGTCGGCAAGTGGTTAAAGGAATGTGATTTAATAACAATTGAGTCTACTTTTTCTGGGTCAGGGGTTCAGGCCCAGGTTTGCAATGCAGGGCGCCATCACAAGCAAGGGCAAGGAGGCAAATGTTTCACACCATTACCTTCCACAAAGAGGTCTGTGCGAGCTGAGAAGAGAGGGAAAGAGAAGACTACATAATATCTGCATGTGACATCATCAATAACACCGCTGGGAGCATACTCATCCCTCCACTCCCTCCTCTTGCTCCTTGCCAATCACAGAAATGTTGCTAAAATGGATTACCTTGCAGTCGCCTAGGCCAGGAATATCAATAATAGAGCTGGAAAGAAACAGGGGACTTTTTTCTTTCCCTGGGACAGCCCCCAAAATCAGGGACTGTTCCCAGAAACTGGGGATACCTGGTCACCATTATACAATGTGATGTATAAATGTGGACATTAGCATTGAATGTGTAGGGTGGGCATGGTATTGTCTGCATACTGTATGATATATTCTAGTCAGAACATTATTTCTAATGGTGCTTTTGAGCAGGTTGTAGAGCTAATTCGGTGGTTCCTGAGTGCACAGAAGAGGCTGTGCTTGGCATCTTCGCTTATCCTATGATTAGAGATGAGCGAATCGAACATGATGAAGTGGAATTTGTTCCGAAGATTTGGAAAAATTCTATTCGCGACGAATCCGAAGATTAGCAAACTTCGGATGCACGAATCGAATTTTCCCAAAAATGGCGGCGACATGTGTGGCGACAGGAGAAAATGGACAGAGAAGATGGGGCGGGGATCTCTGGGAAGGCGCGCAGACAAGGCGCGCTGACCCATAATGCATTCATGAGTCATGAATCATGACATGTGATCGCATTAGCCAATCAGCAGCCAGCCAGCCAGCACTGTGTAATGGTGGAGCTATAAATCGCGGCCATCTTAGAATTCTCCATTAGCCTCCGGTCATTCAAGAGAGACAGACCTCTGTGTATTGAGGGACAGAGTTAGGGCCACAGAGACTTTAGGGCCACAGAATCGTTACTCAGGGACACAGAATTGTTACTCAGGGACACAGAATTGTTACTCAGGGACACAGAATCGTTACTCAGGGACACAGAATCGTTACTCAGGGACACAGAATCGTTACTCAGGGACACAGAATCGTTGCTCAGGGACACAGAATCGTTACTCAGGGACACAGAATCGTTACTCAGGGACACAGAATCGTTACTCAGGGACACAGAATCGTTACTCAGGGACACAGAATCGTTACTTAGGGCCACAGCTATCAAAGAATCAAAAATTTAAAGTGACATACACCCTTTTTTTTTTTGGTGGCTGTCGTGCACAGTTGGTGCTGCAGTTTGCCGATTGTGCAAAATAAACTGACTTTCTGCTTCACAACCACTATTGTATGTTCAAAGAGTTAAATCCATTTACACGCTGGCTGGCGGTAATATTTTTTGGGTGATTAGTGCATTCCAGTGACACAAACGTACAGTTTCCAGCCAACGGCAAGCTGCAATTGACCGATTGTGTACAATAAACTGACTTTCTGCTTCACAACCACTATTGTACGTTCAAAGAGTTAGATCCATTTACACGCCGAGTGGCAGTAATATTTTTTGGGTGATTAGTGCATTCCAGTGACATAAACGTACAGTTTCCAGCCAACGGCAAGCTGCAATTGGCCGATTGTGCTAAATAAACTGACTTTCTGCTTCACAACCACTATTGTACGTTCAAAGAGTTAAATCCATATACACGCCGGCTGGCGGTAATATTTTTTGGGTGATTAGTGCATTCCAGTGACAGAAATGTACAGTTTCCAGCCAACGGCAAGCTGCAATTGACCGATTGTGTACAATAAACTGACTTTCTGCTTCACAACCACTATTGTACGTTCAAAGAGTTAGATCCATTTACACGCCGGGTGGCGGTAATATTTTTTGGGTGATTAGTGCATTCCAGTGACATAAACGTACAGTTTCCAGCCAACGGCAAGCTGCAATTGACCGATTGTGCTAAATAAACTGACTTTCTGCTTCACAACCACTATTGTACGTTCAAAGAGTTAAATCCATTTACACGCCGGGTGGCGGTAATATTTTTTGGGTGATTAGTGCATTCCAGTGACAGAAACGTACAGTTTCCAGCCAACGGCAAGCTGCAATTGACCGATTGTGCTAAATAAACTGACTTTCTGCTTCACAACCACTATTGTACGTTCAAAGAGTTAAATCCATATACACGCCGGGTGGCGGTAATATTTTTTGGGTGATTAGTGCATTCCAGTGACATAAACGTACAGTTTCCAGCCAACGGCAAGCTGCAATTGACCGATTGTGCAAAATAAACTGACTTTCTGCTTCACAACCACTATTGTACGTTCAAAGAGTTAAATCCATTTACACGCCGGCTGGCGGTAATATTTTTTGGGTGATTAGTGCATTCCAGTGACAGAAACGTACAGTTTCCAGCCAACGGCAAGCTGCAATTGACCGATTGTGTACAATAAACTGACTTTCTGCTTCACAACCACTATTGTACGTTCAAAGAGTTAGATCCATTTACACGCCGGGTGGCGGTAATATTTTTTGGGTGATTAGTGCATTCCAGTGACATAAACGTACAGTTTCCAGCCAACGGCAAGCTGCAATTGACCGATTGTGCTAAATAAACTGACTTTCTGCTTCACAACCACTATTGTACGTTCAAAGAGTTAAATCCATTTACACGCCGGGTGGCGGTAATATTTTTTGGGTGATTAGTGCATTCCAGTGACAGAAACGTACAGTTTCCAGCCAACGGCAAGCTGCAATTGACCGATTGTGCTAAATAAACTGACTTTCTGCTTCACAACCACTATTGTACGTTCAAAGAGTTAAATCCGGTTTTATTTTTGGGGTGCTTATTGAATTAAAGAGTATGTCAGGCAACACGCAGAGGAGTGGCAGAGGAGGCAATGTTTTAGGAGCGAGCAGACGTGGCAGCAGAGGAAGGGGTCGAGGCAGCACTAGTCGCAGCCAGAGGCCAGTCCTCCCGGTGTCATCCAGCGGTCGTGTCTCCACCGACAACCCTGCCGTCATCGATTGGTTGACTCGGTCGTCTTCCTCTTCCCAGGTCACCTCTGACACCTACAGCCAACGGTCGGTGGGTACGTCAGACACAACCGTTAGTTGGCATGGCCCGGGAGCAAGCCCACTGAAATCACGTGTCCTCGACCTGCCCCTGTCCTTTGGTGTTCCCTCACCAAGTGAAGTATCGCATGCTGTGGGCTCAGCCCCATTGTACAGTGAGGAAGAGCTAACAGAGGGCGGTCAGGAACGGGGGGAGACATCCGCCTCTTCAGCAGCCAGGCGAAGAAGTACTGGCGAGGAGAGTGGCTCGGTAGCCGGTCTAGAGACAGGTCTGTCTCCTGACCCACACGCAGCCGAGGGGGCTAGTAGTGACGCGGAGACCCTAATTGATGATGATGAGGCTGATCGCACTTGGCAGCCTCGTCGTCATCAGGCTATTGCTTCCGCATCATCAGGAGAAGAGGGTGCCAGCTTGCCAGCGAGCAAAACAGTTGGTGGGTTGCCCAGGAGGCAGCAGGGTCGCAGCAGTGTCAGTGGAGCCAAACGGCCACGGAGTAGAGCACCAGCTCCACTGCAGCCTACCACCACGGCCAGTAGTGGTGCCGGTGTGCACGGAGGAAGTAGCAGTCAGCCAGTGAGGAGTAGCGGGGGCAAAGTTTCCTACTCGGCGGTGTGGCAATTTTTCGTCAAGCCGCCCGAGGAAGTAAACGTAGCCGTATGTCGACTATGTGGCCAGAAAGTCAAGCGTGGCCAGGGGGCCAATGTTGGGACTACAGCGTTGCGTCAGCATATGCAGCGTCGCCATTCGGTGGCCTGGGAAAACCGTGATAAAGACACGGCGGTTCTGCCTGCCCCAGCCCCCGCTCCATCACCCGCTCCGTTACTTGCTCCGTCACCCGACGTCAATCGCCCTCTATCAGCCAGTCAAGGCTCCAACACCTCTGCTGAGGGGAGTTGTCGCTCGTTGGCATCTTCCGCTCGTTCAGATGCTCCTTCTCCTGCTACTCCTCTTCACGGATTCCGTCAGCAGTCTTTCTTGGAATCCGTTTCCAAGAGACAACAGTTTGCGAGCACGCACCCGACGGTGCAGAAGCTGAACGTCCTCCTGTCCAAGTTGCTGGTGCTGCAGTCCCTCCCTTTCCAAGTGGTGGACTCAGCACCTTTCCGAGAAATGATGGCTTGTGCCGAGCCGCGGTGGAGAGTGCCAAGCCGGCATTTCTTCGCCAAAAAGGCAGTGCCAGCCCTGCATTCACATGTAGAAGAGATGGTGGGCCAGTCTTTGAGCATGTCGGTCTCTGCCAAAGTGCACGGCAGCGCCGACGTGTGGAGCTGTAACTACGGTCAGGGACAGTACATGTCATTTACGGCCCACTGGGTGAACGTGGTGCTGGCACAGCCGCACCAGCAACTTGGACAGGTCACGCCGCTTTTGCCTCCACGTTTGCACGTCCTTGGTCCAGCAAAGATGTCCGCCTCTACCACCTCTTCTTCCGCCATGTCCTCAGCCGCCACCCCCGTGCCAAGTCCCATTACCCGACCGGCATATCACATGTGCAGGGCGCAACGGTGTCACGCTGTGCTGCACCTGGTATGCCTTGGCGAACGTAGTCACACAGGGGAGGAACTTCTGAGTGTAATGAACAGAGAAATCGACAGATGGCTGTCTCCGTGTAAACTGAAAATCGGAACCATGTTGACCGACAACGGAAAGAACATGGTGTCTGCTCTGCGTCAAGGAAGGTTGTGCCATGCGCCATGCATGGCTCACGTGTTCAATCTGGTTGTCAAGCGGTTCCTAAAATCCACCATCCCACTGCAAGACATCCTTAAAATGTCACGTAAACTTTGCATGCATTTCAGCCATTCCTACACCGCAAAGCACACCCTCCTTGAGCTGCAGCGGCAGAACGGAATTCCACAGCATCGCCTGATCTGCAACGTTGCAACAAGGTGGAATTCAACCCTACATATGTTAGACCGCCTCTACGAACAGCGAAAGGCCATCACCGATTTCCTGATGTTACAAGCGGATAAAGGTACTCCCCTGTGTAACTTAGATGTCAGCCATTGGCAGCTCATGCGTGACACCTGCCGCTTGCTCAGGCCCTTTGAGGAGGCCACGCTATTCGTGAGTCGGCAGGACTATGGGATGAACGACGTCATTCCTCTGTTGCACGTCCTGGAACAAATGCTGTTAACAATGGCTGGTCAGGGTGCGGTAGACGTGGCGCACAGATCTCAACGCCACATGACCCCTGTGGGGGCAGGACAGGAAGAAGAGGAGGAGGTAGAGGAGGACATTGGTGCTCAGGAATTATTGAGTGAAATGGGTGGTTTTTCCACTCAGCGGACAGGAGTGGAGGAGCAGGAGCATCTGGTAGAGGAGGAGGAGGAGACAGAGGACCCAGACGCACCGTGGCAGTATGCTGTGGAGATGGAGGCAGGGAGTCCCTCGCATTCCTTGGCACAAATGGCCCATAGAATGCTCGGTTGCTTGCGTAGCGACAGCCGAATAATAACCATCAGACAGAGGGATGACTTTTGGCTGTCCACCTTGTTGGACCCTCGCTACCGTTCAAAAATGGTGGCCTTTTTCACACCTGCTGAGAGGGAGGCCAAAATAAAGTACTATAAAAACCACCTATGTAGTCAGTTGGTCTCTGCCTTTCTGCGCCAACGTCCATCCTCAGACACTGTGGGCCCTGTGCGCTCGCGTTCCGCTGCCATGGCAGCAGGGGAGGGGTGGGGTGGTAGGAGCAGTGGCAGCTCCACCAGCAGCGGCTGCCTCAGTCTGCAGTCGATGATGAGTAGCTTTCTTCACCAGCGCAGTGAGGAAACTACTAACCAGCCGCAGCAGCAGCAGCATCAGGTGGACCTGGAGCAGGACCTCAAACAACAGGCTCGGGCCTACTTGGACAGCACCCTGCCAACCGAGGTAGACAATCCCCTTGACTACTGGGCAACGAAACTTGACCTTTGGCCCCAACTAGCTGAATTTGCCCTTGAAAGGCTGTCATGCCCGGCCAGTAGCGTGGCATCGGGGCGCGTGTTTAGTGCGGCAGGAGGTATTGTAACTCCGCGGAGGACACGACTGTCCACCCAAAGTGTGGAGAGACTCACGTTTGTGAAAATGAATCAGGCGTGGATTAGTCTGGATTTCAAACCACCAGTTCCTGACACAACTGACCTAATAACCTAGCCGTTCAGGCCGCTCCCTGAACACCTCGGGAATTGCTTTGTATATCTGTCGCCTTAGAGGCCGCTGTCTGAACAGCTCATGAATTGCTTTCTATATGTGTCGCCTTTGAGGCCGCTGGCTGGACAGCTGATGAATTGATTTGTATATATGTACTTATTGTCCGCTGTCCGGACAGCTCATGAATTACTTTTTGTATATAGCCTTCCAAACCACTCTCAGAATAAGTCATGATATTCATGCTGTGTATAGCCTTATAGGCCAATGGTCAATCAAGTCATGATTGTTATAGTGTGTATAGCCTTATAGGCCGCTGTCTTTTCAACTTTATAATTCCATGCAGTATATAGCCCTATCGGCCACTTTCTGGCATCCAGTTGCTGTAGCCCCCATCACCACACTGTGCCACGGGCCCCTGTACCGCCTTCTCATACTGCTGCCAGATCCATCCTCTGCCATGTGCGTCTTTGTCGTCTGCTCACGCTGCTGGGTTCCAGTTTTAAACCTAGGCCTGTGTATGGCTTCCGAATACTGCTGCCTCCACCGCCACCCTGCGCCATGTGCCTCTGTCGTCTGCTCACGCTGCTGACGGCTTCCGCTTTTTAACCGAGGCCTGTGTTTGGCTTCCGAATACTGCTGCATCCACCGCCACCCTGCGCCATGTGTCTCTGTCGTCTGCTCACGCTGCTGACGGCTTCCGCTTTTTAACCTAGGCCTGTGTATGGCTTCCGAATACTGCTGCCTCCACCGCCACCCTGCGCCATGTGCCACTTTCAGGTCTCCTTACACTGTTGGTGGGTTCCATTTTGTGATAGGGTGCTGTATGGCCTTCCATTGCTGCTGCCTCCACCGCCACCCTGCGCCATGTGCCTCTGTCGTCTGCTCACGCTGCTGACGGCTTCCGCTTTTTAACCGAGGCCTGTGTTTGGCTTCCGAATACTGCTGCATCCACCGCCACCCTGCGCCATGTGTCTCTGTCGTCTGCTCACGCTGCTGACGGCTTCCGCTTTTTAACCGAGGCCTGTGTTTGGCTTCCGAATACTGCTGCATCCACCGCCACCCTGCGCCATGTGCCTCTGTCGTCTGCTCACGCTGCTGACGGCTTCCGCTTTTTAAACTAGTCCTGTGTATGTCTTCCGAATACTGCTGCCTCCACCGCCACCCTGCGCCATGTGCCACTTTCAGGTCTCCTTACACTGTTGGTGGGTTCCATTTTGTGATAGGGTGCTGTATGGCCTTCCATTGCTGCTGCCTCCACCGCCACCCTGCGCCATGTGCCTCTGTCGTCTGCTCACGCTGCTGACGGCTTCCGCTTTTTAACCAAGGCCTGTGTTTGGCTTCCGAATACTGCTGCATCCACCGCCACCCTGCGCCATGTGTCTCTGTCGTCTGCTCACGCTGCTGACGGCTTCCGCTTTTTAACCGAGGCCTGTGTTTGGCTTCCGAATACTGCTGCATCCACCGCCACCCTGCGCCATGTGCCTCTGTCGTCTGCTCACGCTGCTGACGGCTTCCGCTTTTTAAACTAGTCCTGTGTATGTCTTCCGAATACTGCTGCCTCCACCGCCACCCTGCGCCATGTGCCACTTTCAGGTCTCCTTACACTGTTGGTGGGTTCCATTTTGTGATAGGGTGCTGTATGGCCTTCCATTGCTGCTGCCTCCACCGCCACCCTGCGCCATGTGCCTCTGTCGTCTGCTCACGCTGCTGACGGCTCCCGCTTTTTAACCGAGGCCTGTGTTTGGCTTCCGAATACTGCTGCATCCACCGCCACCCTGCGCCATGTGTCTCTGTCGTCTGCTCACGCTGCTGACGGCTTCCGCTTTTTAACCGTGGCCTGTGTTTGGCTTCCGAATACTGCTGCCTCCACCGCCACCCTGCGCCATGTGTCTCTGTCGTCTGCTCACGCTGCTGACGGCTTCCGCTTTTTAAACTAGTCCTGTATATGTCTTCCGAATACTGCTGCCTCCACCGCCACCCTGCGCCATGTGCCACTTTCAGGTCTCCTTACACTGTTGGTGGGTTCCATTTTGTGATAGGGTGCTGTATGGCCTTCCATTGCTGCTGCCTCCACCGCCACCCTGCGCCATGTGCCTCTGTCGTCTGCTCACGCTGCTGACGGCTTCCGCTTTTTAACCGAGGCCTGTGTTTGGCTTCCGAATACTGCTGCATCCACCACCACCCTGCGCCATGTGTCTCTGTCGTCTGCTCACGCTGCTGACGGCTTCCGCTTTTTAACCTAGGCCTGTGTATGGCCTTCAATTGAAGCTGCTTCTGCTCCGCCACTCTGCCATTGGACTCTTGATAGTCGTCTCCCCACGCTGCTGCTGGGGGGACTTTTTAACATAGGCCTCTGTATGGCCTTCAATTTTAGCTGCTTACGCTCCGCCACTCTGCCATGGGCCCCTGTACCGCCTCCTCATGCTGCTGCCAGGCCCGTAATCTGCCATGGGCCCCCGTACCGACTCCTCATGCTGCTGCCAGGCCCGTAATCTGTCATGGGCCCCTGTACCGCCTCCTCATGCTGCTGCCAGGTCCAGAGTGTGTCATGGGTCCCTGTACGGCCTCCCATTGCTGCTGTCTCCATCGCCACACTCTGCCATGTGCCACTTTCAGGTCTCCTCACACTGCTGGTGGGTTCCATTTTGTCATAGGGTGCTGTATGGCCTCCCATTGCTGCTGCCTCCACCGCCACACTGTGGCTCCACACTCTGGTTTTGGCCCCGTGACTGCCCAAATGAGTGAAGTGTGCGGTGATTCTAAGATCGACGGCACTCATCTGCATGTCATACTGACTGACAGTATTATTTCTCTTCCCCAGCAGACTCCAAGGGCATTTAAATTAAAGGTACAGTGTTCTGCACTAATATAAAGGCTCTCTGAAGCCTAGAAACACCCTTTTTATAAGTTAAATTCGCAGCGAATATATTCGGCTCGAAGCGAATTTTTTCCGCGAATTCGGCGAATCAGCCGAACCGAATTTTTGAATAATTCGCTCATCTCTACCTATGATGTCTATAGACTGAATAACTTAGTGTGCATAGCATTCATTATGTTACACTCTTTATATGTGTGCTATACATAGTCTGCATATAATGCAAAGGATCCAGTGAGGACACGATATGATGTATATTTGCGGGCATAGAGTATAATCCACATATATAGTTACATAGTCTGGCTGAAAAAAGACAAAAGTCCATCCAGTTCAACCATTAAAAAAAAAAAAAGTTATACTCCTACACCCACAGTTGATCCAGAGGAAGGCAAAAAAAACCAGCAAAGCATGATCCTATTTGCTCCTGCAGGGAAAAAAAAAATCCTTCCTGATCCCCCAAGTGGCAATCGGACATTCCCTGGATCAACTTTATCTATAAATGTTATATCCAGTTATATTCTGTGTATCTAAGAAAGAATCCAGGCTTTTTTTTTAAAGTAATCCACTGAGCTGGCCAGAAACAACTCTTGAGGGAGTCTATTCCACGTTTTCACAGCTCTTACTGTGAAGAAGCCATTCCGTATTTGGAGATTAAATCTCCTTATCTCCAGACGTAAAGAGTGCCCCCTTGTCCTCTGTGAAGACCTCAGGGTGAATAGCTCTACACCGAGTTCACTATATGAACCACTGATGTATTTATACATGTTGATCATATCCCCCTTATGTATTATACATGAAGATCATATCCCCCCTTATGTATTATACATGGAGATCATATCCCCCTTATGTATTATACATGAAGATCATATCCCCCCTTATGTATTATACATGGAGATCATATCCCCCTTATGTATTATACATGGAGATCATATCCCCCTTATGTATTATACATGGAGATCATATCCCCCTTATGTATTATACATGGAGATCATATCCCCCCTTATGTATTATACATGGTGATCATATCCCCCCTTATGTATTGTACATGGAGATCATATCCCCCCTTATGTATTGTACATGGAGATCATATCCCCCCTTATGTATTTTACATGGTGATCATATCCCCCCTTATGTATTATACATGCTGATCATATCCCCCCTTATGTATTATATATGGAGATCATATCCCCCTTATGTATTATACATGGAGATCATATCCCCCCTTATGTATTATACATGGTGATCATATCCCCCCTTATGTATTATACATGGAGATCATATCCCCCCTTATGTATTATACATGGTGATCATATCCCCCTTATGTATTATACATGTTGATCATATCCCCCCTTATGTATTATACATGGTGATCATATCCCCCCTTATGTATTATACATGGAGATCATATCCCCCTTTTGTATTATACATGGTGATCATATCCCCCCTTAATCTCCTCTTCTCAAGAGAGAATAAATTCAGTTCCTCTAATCTTTCCTCATAGCTGATCTCCTCCATGGCTCTTATCAGTTTGGTTCCCCTTCTCTGTACTTTCTCCAGTTCCCCAATGTTCTTTTTGTGAATTGGTGCCCAAAACTGAACTGCATATTCCAGATGAGGTCTTACTAATGATTTGTACCGGGGTAATATGATATCTCTCTCTCTGGAGTCTATACCTCTTTTAGGATGTGTGTATTATATGTACAGTGGTTGGCACTGCCCATCCAGATCATGGTCGTTGTGTCAGATCAGTGAAGGTTTGTGATGATGTAGTAGCATAGTGGATTCTAAAACAGATACAAACGTGTCACTAGTGTTATATATTTTTTATTTTATTATTATTATTTTACTATATTCACTCACCTTATCAAGACATGTATGCACAAAATACACCATAGTAGCTCACAAGAATCACGTCTTAGCATTGTGAAGTCTTCCTGAGGACCATTCTTGGTCTTAGATCAACTAGTACTATCAATCACAATCTCCCCACATCCCACAAGGTAAAAGTTCTACAATAAGTGTGCGTGGAGCTGTAGAGACAAGATAGTTCTTGGGTTACAGCGAGTGCATTTCTGAACTTAGACTGGGGGATCCCTGTGAAGTTGGGTGTACAGGGTTCCATGATTTCTAATGGTGACCCTAATCCAGTCATGATGGAATGTATCAAGGCAGATGTTGATTGTCCAAGAACAGGAATTATTTACAATATGAAAGTTGTGGAACCATCCGTTCCAGTTACATCATCCCATCCTTGGTGTCAGGAAGTCACAAATAATGCTGTTTTAACCTTCAAAATCAATATATAAACCATATATTTACTGCACAAGTGTGATGTGACAATATATAAGACCCAACACCTGAAAAAGTGCACAATATATCACTCACCTAAATAAATAAATGAGTACATAAAATGTGTAAACATGCAGCTGCCCTAATAGTGAATAATCCAATATCACCTCATGAAACAATGACAAATAAAAGCAGCTCAAAAAAAAGTGAAACACAATAGAAAAGTGGGAATATGATACAAAGTATAACACTTCAAAAAATATATATACAAATATTTAAATCATTTGACCAAGTGAAAAGTGAAAATTGTGATGACGTGCAAAGTCCTTATTGATCCACAGAGATCACCACGTGAACAACATAAAGATAATTGATTGAATAAAGCGCACTCAGATATCACCATGTGCTCCAGAGGAACACCTCCCCCAATTCCGTGACACTCACCAGATATCGTGGCCCATCCAAACCTGACAGGCAATAGAGCTTGTTGTGGGTGTCAGCGTAGTACAAATCATCAATCAACCAGCCCTTCATCAATTAGAGACTGATATGATAGCGGATCATCTTCTAAACCAGGGGTGGCGAACACGCGGCTCTCGAGCCGCGTGCGGCTCCCGGCCAAAATGAATGCGGCTCTTTGCCTCTTATCATATTTTGTATACTGTGGCTCTTTGCCAAGTTTCATGTTTCTCTTATTTTTATTCTCTCTTAAAACACACTCAAATTCATTAGGGCCCATTAAAAACAAATAATAAATTATATTTAAAAAATAATTTGGCAGATTGGATTTTTTTATGCTGCTTCTGACGTAAGGGCCAATCATCTCCGCGGGTTACGTCTAATGCCGGGAAATTAAGTAAACATTTACCATATTTTTCGCTCCATAAGACGCACTTTTTTCCCCCAAAAAAAGGGGGGAAAATGTCAGTGCGTCTTATGGAGCGAATATGGAGCGGCCGGTCCGGTATTTCCACCGTGGCCGTGTCAGAATACCAGGCCGGCCGCTCAGCTCTGCAGCGGTACCTTATGGAGATGACTGCTGACCTTTGGGGAGGTGGGGAGCGGGTACCTGAATTTGACAGGTACCCACTCTTACTTCTTTGTTCTTTGATCTTACCTGTTCCTCTATCCAGCGGCGCGCTGTCTTCCGGCTTCTGTAGTGTGGGCATGAGAGCCGGTGCCAAGTGCGCATGCGCAAGAAGCGGTGCTTTTTGTGAATGGTAAGGCGGTACCTGGGACACATGACAGATCCCAGAAGCCGCCGGACCAATCACAAAGCGCAAGTGCTTCTCGCTCATGCGCACTGGGCACCCGGCTGTCATGCCGAGCGCCATTACAGAAGCCGGGAAGACAGCGCGCGGCTGGATCAAGGAACAGGTAAGATCAAACAAAAACTCTGCGGAAGTAAGAGCGGGTACCTGTCAAATTCAGGTACCCGCTCCCCACCTCCCCAAAGGTCAGCAGTCATCTGTACTGTCCGCAGTCTCTGGTCATACCTGTGCTGTCCGCAGTCTCTGGTCATCCCTGTGCTGTCCGCAGTCTCTGGTCATCCCTGTGCTGTCCGCAGTCTCTGCTCATCCCTGTGCTGTCCGTAGTCTCTGGTCATCCCTGTGCTGTCCGCAGTCTCTGGTCATCCCTGTGCTGTCCACAGTCTCATTTGATGTGTCTGTTGAGGGTGGACACTTACCTTGAAATGAACACATTGTTGTTTTGTAAGGGGAAGAAAGTGTTATGGTGAATAATATGGTTTTAATTATGTGTTTTTGTATGAGTGTTTGTCTGTTTTGGCAGGTCACTGCGTGGTGTGGCTCTCTGACTTTCACAGTTTAAAATTTTGGCTCTTTGTGTCTAACTTGTTTGCCACCCCTGCTCTAAACTATTACACTCTGTGATCAGGGAAAGATGTGAATCCATTAAAAACCACACATATATATATATATATATATATATATATATATATATATATTGGTTACATCTTTTTTCTGTTAATATTTCTACTGCACCCTTTTGAACTTTTAGTAATAAAGTTTACTTTCTGAAAGTGTTGAACTGTTTCTATAGCTCTTTAATGTAACTTACGAATCCCTGCCGCTGAAGAGCGCTACTATGAGTGTTTAACCCTCTGTATAACCGGTATGTAGAGATAGCGGTATACCGATGATTAACCAATCATCCTAGTGTATTGCTGAGTTTCCTCTTTCTCTGTACAAAAAGGAGGTGGTGGCAGTGTGAAGGGTTAATTGCATTATTAACCTGACCCAGTAACAAACGCTCCCAGGCTGCAGGTGCGTTGATTGTGGTTCAATTAGCTGGAAAATCGGTGTGCAGGGTGCAGCTGGGTGTGGCATTGTTACGCACGTGACATCGCGGTTTCAGATTGGCTAGTCCTTCGGTCACAAGTTTGGTGAGAAGGGCAGGGGTCTGACGTCACGTTTGTCACCACCCCCGCATCCATTGAGCACACGACACTGCGGTCACATGGTACAAGGCTATTCACAACAGCCTTGTACCATGTGACAAGCTGTGACCAATCACAGCTCGCACAGTATTTCTCAATGGCTGCAGGAATGCAGCCAGAGAGAAGGAGAAATGATTGCTTTTACAAACTTTATGGGTGTAAAAGCAATCGGTGTAAAAGCAATCAGTGTAAAAAAGAAAAAAAAACCTTCATCACCCCCCACAAGTAGTACAGTGTCACTATGGTGACACTGTACTGCTAGGGTGACAGTATGTTAAAATAAAACATAAATAATAATATAAAAAAAGTTTTTAAAAATTATAATTTTTGGTTATAAACTAATTTGTTTTTTTTTTAACTAAAAAGATAGTTGAATAAATTTTGGCCAAGATTTATGAAGAAAGATTATTTATTTGCAAAATTTTATAAGAAAAACACTTTTTTCAAAATTTTTTGACTTTTTCATTTATATATATAAAAAAAAAATATAAATCCCAGTGGTGAATAAATACCACCAAAATAAAAGTTTTATCTGTCTCAAAAAAATGCTAAAAAATTCATATGGGTACAGAGTTGCATGACCGCGCAATTGTCATTCAAAGTGTGATAGCGCTGAAAATTGACCTGGACTGGAAGGGGGTAAAAGTGTCCGGACTTGAAGTGGTTAAACTGGTCTTCAATCCCACTAGAAACTCAAGCACAGAAGACTCATAGCGTGATCCAGAATAAACAAATTTATTAAAAAGCTGAAAATACACTCACAGCGATAAAACAACTTCTAGCTCATCGGATTCAGAGTTATGTTCCGGCCAAAGTAAGAGCGACTTACTGCATTTTACCGCATCACCAGGATTTGCGTCACATCCAGTCATCACTCTGACTTCACTTGCTATTGCCGCATAGTCACACCCTGATGTTTTGTCCTTCTGACTTCATCTGAATCTGATGAAGCTATGAACTATTATATTGTACACTATTTCCGGTTTACCAGCTCTCTAGTAGGATGGCGGAATAGCAACTTTCAGTCTAAAAAAATGGCGGAACCGTAACTTCCAGCTGTTTGGATTTGACGCACTTGGAGAGGGAGGATCTGAGAAGCTATATAAGCAAGTGAAATGTCAACACTTGATTACCCCTTGATAATGTCCAATTGGACAAAATGCGTTGGGGAGGAGCATCTAGTGCTGATGTCATGCCGCTGCGCGATCCTGAGTCGGCAGCATCTTCCTTTGGTGAGTTTTAAATTCACAGGGAGGTGGTGGCGGACCTCTGAACACATTATATGAAGAGTGATCATTATTGTCAAGGTGGTGGATTGGTTTCTTCAACAGTTCCACTGGGGCTTTAATTTGCTGTATTCTATGTGGCCTTAATTTTAATTCATTTTATTTTACATTATGGAGTATTCTTTTGGATCACATTTCTGTTTTTACACAAATATTCTGGTGGCACTGCACTTTTTGATGTTCAGTTGTAGGCGATTTGGAAGCCCCCCACTGTTGGATGCTAGAGCCAACTGTCAGTTGGAGGCAATTTGGAAGCCCCTCTGGCAGGTAGTGTGCAGCCTCCCTGTTTGACCCCTTGTCCCTCGTCATGTTTCATAGGCTTTGCTGTCCCACCTGCAGGCCTGGGACCCTCATGAATGAAGATGAAAGTAATGTAGAATATTTAAAATTAATACTGGGTTCGACTGTCCCTTTCCCTGGCTAGGGAAGAAGTTAATGGATCATTATCTGCACTTCATCAGCTTAAGTAGAAAGCAGGTGGAACATCAAGAGTTGAATAGTCCCTGATGTCTCATTAAACAGAATCTGTCATAGCAACCTAATGATAAATATAAATTTAAGTGAACACCCCCCCCTCCCCAAAAAAAAAATTTAGATTCCCAACATATGAACGCGCATACAAACGTAAACATACACTTCTGGGGTGTCTACATATGAAGACGCTGATTGCGATTCCCATGTTACATATTGTCGCACACGCCACAGTGAGAACAATTCCTGGGTCACTATTCATGGTTAATTCTAAAATGATGACCTGCAAGAGCTTTTCGTCACCTTTGGGAAATATGGGGTGCTAAAGTTCATTTTTATTTAACAGGTGCAATTTTAATGCTTGAAATGTTTGGTATCCATTTCCTTGGCACAACCTCCTCTTTTATATTTTACCGAAAATGTAAGTAATATATTGTGTTTGTGTGCCCTAAAATTAACTTTTATTTTACTGAAAATTTGCACTTGACAAACCATTATGCTCATATCATGTAACATAAAACTTTGGAACTATCGCCATTGTGTTCCCCAGGGTGTCTGCTTCCAGAAAATGTATACTGTTTGGGGCTTTAAACTAATCTGCAGGGCTAAAATGATTTAAATGCCTGTGTGTATAAATTGCAAAATGGCCCTGGCAGCAAAATGGTTAAAGCCAAACTCAGGGCCTAGTCCTCTGCCCCCCAATTTTCCCCTTTCCCCCTCAGAGTATCCTCTTCTTCCCCCTTTTTTATACTTACCTTTTCCAGGTGACATGTAATGTGCTGGATCCTCTTTACATCTTTTTCTACACTGGGGGTCCTTGATGATGTAGCGACATTAGTCCCGCTCTCCATAATATTACCCTGTGTGTGCGGGGCACCATACTGATGCCCCCCTAATAGGTGGCTCTATGACTCCCTTAACTAACATCATCTGAATACAACGCCAGGTGTCATTCAACTAAAAAGACTGAGGACATCTTGTGGCAAAAAGTTATTACTGCAGGGGACAACTCCAGATTGAAGGTATGGTGAGCAGTCCTTTTTTTAAAGCCCTTGCTAGGGCACTCATTTTAAAGCCTCATTCACACAGGAGATTATCTGCTTGCTCTGTGCAGGGCCATCTTTTCCCAGCATGGAGATGCACAGCTGTTGCTTGCATTCCTGCACTGGTGCCCCATTATTCTCTGTTGGTACATGCGGCTGCATGGGCAAAGCCACTGACATGTGGGTGCATGCCGTGTTAAACTTTTCTGTGTAAAACTGTCATTTAACCGCTTTCCCGACACCCTATATCAGATATACTGCTACAGGGTGTCAGGGGTTCGCAAAATCATGTATACATACATGATTTCGCATTTCTGGGTAGGGGGTGCACGCTCCCTACCCACCCCGCTATTCGCAGCCTCGGCTGTCAATCACCAGGTCCCGGCTGGTGATTACTCGTCAGCACCCGGTGATTGAGGAGCATTACCAACTGTATGTAAATACAGTTCTCTCCCCTGTCAGCTCCTGCACACTACTTTGCATTTTTTTTTTAGCAAAGACATGTAGCAGAATACATCTTGGCCTAAATTTATGACAAAATTTTATTTTTTTAATTTTTTTTACTGGACATGTTTAATAGCAAAAAGTCACAAATATTGTTTTTTTTTTCTCAAAATTGTCACTCTATTTTTTTGTATATAGCGCAACAAATAAAAAACGCACAGGCGATCAAATACCACCGAAAGAAAGCTCTATTCGTGGGAAAGGAAGAACGAACATTTCATTTGGGTGCAGCGTTGCTTGACCGCGCAATTGTCAAAGTAACGCAGCAACGTAACACAAACAATCGCTTGGTCAGGAAGGGGGGTAAATCCTCTAGAGGGCAAGTGGTTAATGTTCAATTCTCCTTAATCTTCCATCTTGACTGGCATTCACTTTTAATTTTGGGTTGGCAGACTTGGCATCATGTAGCGCGTCCACTGTGGAGATGGTATAATTAGAATTTTGTTAATGATGTTTTTATTTGTATTACTGTACATTATTTGATCCTACTGCATGGAGTATTTTCTAATCTTAGCAGACTATACTGAAGGGTCCTGGGATTACACAATTGATTCAGGCTTTTAAGTGGTTGTTGTATATGGGTCTACACCGCGGGAACCTCGCCAGAGACGTTCATTAATTGCGTGCTTCTGAAATTTTCACCTACCCACTCACAGAACGTTGAGCGCTAGGTGACAATCAGTCGTGTTTTCCTCTGTGCCTAGTAATTAGTATGGAGAAGGCATAAAGCATAGGTAAAGGTGAATGCCCTTTTATTCTCCCCCCACAGACAGGATTAAAATGGATTGAACTCCAGAATTTATGTTTTCTTTTAAAAAAAAAAATATTGCCCCCGGTTAGGTAAAAAAAAAAAATCAGCCACGGCAGATTCATCAGTCTGCAGTACAGGCTTGTAGAGGGAAGTGTGTGTGGCTGTCCTTTAAATTTTATTTATTTATTTCTGCTGTGTTACATAAATGTCTTACTAATGTGATAGAACTTTATTCAGCAGAATTTGATTTATTATACTTTGTGGTAAATACACGGCTCAAAAAAATTAAAGGAACACTTTGAAAACACATCAGATCCCAATGGGGAAAAAAATCTCCTGTTGGATATCTATACTGATAGGACTGGGTAATGTGTTAGGAATGTAAGGATGCCCCATCATTTGATGGAAATGAAAATTATCAACCTACAGAGGACTGAATTCAAAGACACCCCAAAAAGTAAAAAAATGATGCATCAGGCTAGTCCATTTTGCTGAAATTTCATTGCAGCAACCCAGAATGGCCTGACAACGTTGGGGCATGCTCCTAATGAGACGATGGATAGTGTCCTGGGGTATTTCCTCCCAGATCTGGACCAGGGCATCACTGAGCTCCTGGACAATCTGCGGTGCAACCTGGCAGTGTCGGATGGACCAAAACATGATATCCCAGAGGTGTTCTATTGGATTTAGGTCAGGCGAGCTTGGGGGTTATTCAATGGTATCAATTCCTTCATCCTCCAGGAACTGCCTGCATACATAACTGGCCACATGAGGCCAGGAATTGTCGTGCACCTGGAGGAACCCAGGAGCCACTGCACCAGCATAGGGTCTGACAATGGGTCCAAGGAAGTATTTCATCCCCTTTCAGCCTGTAGAGGTCTGTGCGTCTGGATGGATGGATTTGCCTTCCCAGACCATCACTGACCCACCACCAAAACGGTCATGCTGAACCATGTTACAGGCAGCAGAACGTTCTCCACAGCTTCTTCAGACTCTTTCATGTGTGTCACATGTGCTCAGGATGATCCTGCTCTTATCTGTGAAAAGCACAGGGCGCCAGTGGCGGACCTGCCAATTCTGGTGTTCAATGGCAAATGCCAGTCGAGCTCCATGGTGCCGGGCAGTGAGCACAGGGTCCACTAGAGGACGTCAGGCCCTCAGGCCACCCACATGAAGTCTGTTTCTGATTGGTCAGAGACATTCACACCAGTGGCCTGAACAAAGGAGCAGATACCGGTCCTGCTGATGGGTTAAGGACCTTCTACAGCCTTGCCCAGCTCTCCTAGAGTAACTGCCTGTCTCCTGGAATCTCCTCCATGCTCTTGAGACTGTGCTGGGAGACACAGCAAACCTTCTGGCAATGGCATGTATCAATGTGCCATCCTGGAGGAGTTGGACTGCCTGTGCAACCTCTGTAGGGTCCAGGTATGGCCTCATGCTACCAGTAGTGACACTGACTCTAGCCAAATGCAAAACTAGTAAAAAACAGGCAGAAAACATGAGTAAGGAAAAAATATCAGTGGTCTTCACCTGTAAAACCATTCCTGTTTTGGGGGTTGTCTCATTGTTGCCCATCTAGTGCACCTGCTGTTAATTTCATTAACACAAAGGCAGCTGAAACTGATTAACAATCCCCTCTGCTACTTCACTGACCAGATCAATGTCCCAGGGGTTTCATTGACTTGATGCTATACTCTCAAAAGTGTTCCTTTAACTTTTTTGAGCAGTGTATATGGAGGTGCATAAAGTACATACATAAATGTTGTTTTGGGAAAATTACAGGAAAAAAGCATTTTTTTTTATGTTTTGTTCTCAATAAAAACCAAGGACATTAACATATGCAGTATACTGTATATGCATCCAAATTTGCTACTTACTTAAAGTCCTATCTACTTCTCTCCAAAAAACAAAAACAAACCCCAGTATAATACATTAGGTCAGACTACAGACACGAATAAATAAAACATGTGAAACTGAGACTTTACCAAAACAAAAAAAATCGTTCTGGGACTCAGGGGATTTAGGAAGAAAAAGGGACCCAAATAGTTAAGAAGATTATATATTTTTGGTTACTCTGTTTCCCTTACTTGGGTGGTATATACCCCATATTAGGTGTGTGGAGTGGCCATTTTGTAAGCTGAACCTATATCTAGGAGGAGCAGCGGCCATTTTGTGGGCAGCCTGTGTGGTACATAGGAGGAGAGGCTCTTGCAGTGTACACTATATTTTTGAAGTGGATGGGTGTGCAGGACATCTGTAGCTTAATAAACATGGGTGATGCTCAGAAGAATAGATTTTTATTGTCTGTGGACTGGTGGGAGGGCAATGATAGATCAGGAGAACAGAAACCCCACCAATCAGTCTTGGAAAATAGAAAATTGTCTGTGAAGAAGTCATCACCAAAGAGGTGTAAAGGGAGCTGCTCCTCCACCTGGAAGTTACTGGATAATACACTTCATCATTCTCTAAACCTGGGAGTGAGTAATGTTTTGGGTGCAGTGAATGTGGCATCTCTGAGGAGAGGTAACCATGGCAACGGTCTCTGAGGAGAGAGAACCAGGGAAACCACCCCTGAGGAGAGGTAACCATGGAAATGACCCCCAAGCAGAGGTAACCATGGAAAAAAACTCTGGGGAGAGGTAACCAAGGAAAAAGCCTTTGAGAAAAGATAAACATGGAAATGACATCCAAGGAGAAGTAACCAAGGAAGTGGCCTCTGAGGAGTGGTAACCAGGGAAACAACCTCAGAGGAGATACCCAGAGAAACAGCCCCTGAGGAGAGGTAACCAGGGTAACAACTTCTGAGGAACAGTAAATGGGGAAATAGCCCCTAACGAATGGTAACCAAGGAAAAAATCTATGAGAAGGGGTAACCATAGAAACAGTCTGAGGAGAGATAACCAGGGGAAGAACCTGTGAGGAGAGGTAACTATGGAAATGACCCCCAAGCTGAGGTAACTATGGAAACAAACTCTGGGGAGAGGTAACCAGGGAAACAGCCTCTGAGGATAGATAACCATGGAAACCACCTCTGAAGAGAGATAACCATGGAAGCAGCCCCTGAGGACAGGTAACCAGGGAAACAACCTCTGAAGAGAGGTAACCATGGAAATTACCCCTACGCAGCGGTAACCAGAATAACAGCCTCTGAAAAGAGATGACTAGGGAAAAAAACCTCTGAGAAAAGAGAACCATGGAAATGACATCCAAGGAGAAGTAACCAAGGAAGCAGCCTCTGAGGAGTGGTAACCAGGGAAACAACCTCAGAGGAGATACCCAGAGAAACAGCCCCTGAGAGGTAACCAGGGAAACAACTTCTGAGGAACAGTAAATGGGGAAATAGCCCCTGAGGAATGGTAACCAAGGAAACAACCTGTGAGGAAAGGTAACCATGGAAACAGTCTTTGAGGAGAGATACCCAGGGGAAGAACCTGTGAGGGAAGGAACCCAATGAAATGACCACCAAGGAGAGGTAGCAAGGGAAACACATTATGAAGAGGGGTAAACAGGGAAAAAACCTCTGAGGAGAGGTAACCATGGAAATGACCCACAAGCACAGGTAACCATAATAACAGCCTCTAAGGAGAGATAACCAGGGACATGGCATCCAAGGAGAAGTAACCAGAGAAACAACTTCTGAGGAGAGGTAATCAGGAAAAGGGTCCCTGAGGAAGTGGAACCAGGGAAGTGAAGTCTGAGCAGTGGTAACCAGGGAAACAACCTCTGAGGAGTGGTAACCGGGGAAACAGCCCCTGAGGAGAGATAACCAGGGAAGCAACTTCTGAGGAACAGGAACTACTGAAATGACCCCTGAAGAATGGGAACCAAGGAAACAACCTGTGAGGAGAGGTAACCATGGAAATGACCTCCAAGGAGAGGTAACCAGGGAAACACATTATGAAAAAAGATAACCAGGGAAACTACCTCTGGGGAGAGACACCCAGGAAAATGGCCTCTGAGGACAGTTAACTGGGAAAATGATCTCTGCAATAAGGTAACCAATGTAACGACCTCATATACTGCAAGTTGTAGTTCAGGAAAGTTGATACTGCCATTGACACTGTTTTATACGAAAGCAATTCCCCTCATAGTTGTACTATGATAAGCTCTGTTTTGTTGCTTTTTGCTATATGTTGATTCATATGAGAAAGTGACTGCACTAGTATTAGAGTACAGTTCTTCCTTCCTAAAGTGAAAATACGCCAATAAAATCACTATTCACTTTGTAGGGAGAGAAAAAAAGGAGAGTCTGTTTGTTTATATAGCAGGTTAAAAAGAAAAAACATTTAACCAGGCTGATTATCTTCCAGGTTGAATGACTCCCTAGTCATTCAACGGACTTCCTGTCAGCCCTGGGTGTCAAGTGCCCACCCCCTGGGGATGATCTTCAGCTCAGGCTGGACTTATAGGAGAATGCTAATAGAGCCATGCAGATGCAGGAAGCATGAGCATCAATGACTGCAGATCACCGCCTGTGATGTGAGGGACCACTGCGGAGAGACCAGAAAGCAGCTGTCCTCTCTGCAGCCTACTGCTGGCGTCTCACGATTGCGTCTTGCAATTGAAAATACTATCAAAAGAGCATAAAATGTTAAAGTGTGTGTAAACCCCAGCAAGGAACGTCTCCTATTTGCTTCCTTATTGTCTGTTAAATATCATTATATCTGTTCAATATGTGCAAAAATACCTGGTGATCCTGCCAGAAATATAGTGAGCTTGAAGTTCCTGTGCATTCTGCAGTGTTTACGCAAGCATTCCTGCCTATTTGTCCTCTGTGAGGTATAGAACCCCCCCCCCCCCATGTTATGGAGAGAGGAGAGGGGAAGGTGTTGTGTTGGGGCTACTGTCTCAGGGTGACAACACTGCTCCTCCTTACATACTATGCGTTGTGTTGTTACCCTAGTACAGGAAGTGTGTTACTTGCAGGATCCCCATGCAAAAATGAAGGGGACAAAGAAAGTGCAGCCTTCACATCTAAGGGCTTGTAATGTATTAAAACAGGGCTTGAAAAAGCTGCTCGCCAAATGCGAGGAGAAATACCCCTGTGGTGAGCGGCTGCAAGCAGTGAGCACAGATGAAGAAGCATGGAGCGACTGCACATGCGCTCCAAGCCTCATTGTGAAGCCGAGTTCTGGTTTACAACTTCCGGTTTCCGCTGCATCGCCATTACAGTGGCAGCGCCGCTGAGGGGACACGTGCAGGAGAGGTCTGCTCTCCTACACTGAGAGGAGACACCCTCTCCACCGCCGCGGGGGACTTGAGGCCCGCTCTCCACTGCCGTGGGGGACACGAGGCCCGCTCTACACTGCCTTGGGGCACACGAGGCCCGATCTACACCGCCTTGGGGGACACGAGGCCCGCTCTACAATGCTTTGGGGGACACGAGGCCCTCTCTACACCGCCTTGGGGGACACGAGGCCCGCTCTCCACCACCTTGGGGGACACGAGGTCCACTTTACACCGCCTTGGGGGACACGAGGCCCGCTTTACACCGCCTTGGGGGACACGAGGCCCGCTCTCCACCGCCTTGGGGGACACGAGGCCCGCTCTCCATTGCCTTGGGGGACACGAGGCCCGCTCTCCACCGCCTTGGGGGACACGAGGCCCACTCTACACCGCCTTGGGGGACATGAGGCCCGCTGTACACCGCTTTGGGGGACACGAGGCCCGCTCTCCACCGCCTTGGTGGACTCGAGGCCCGCTCTCCACCGCCTTGGGGGACACGAGGCCCGCTCTCCACTGCCTTGGGGGACACGAGGCCAGCTCTACACCGCCTTGGGGGACACGAGGCCCGCTCTACACCGCCTTGGGGGACACGAGGCCCGATCTACACCGCCTTGGGGGACACGAGGCCCGCTCTACACCGCCTTGGGGGACACGAGGCTCGCTCTACACCGCCTTGGGGGACACGAGGCCCGCTCTACACCGCCTTGCGGGACACAAGTAAGGTTTGTGCCTGGCTAGTAGGTCTGGACTCGAAATTTTAACCCCTGTATTAAAGGATAAGTTTACCGTTTAACAAAGAATAATAACTTCACATTTATTTGCAGGTAGAAAAATGTACATTAACTTTTTTTGTTGTTTTGGGAGGCTGTAAAGCATCGCACCAGATGGCCGGTGCCATGCAGGACTGCTGCAGACCTGTGTGCAGGCAGATACACTCTGATAGGAGGTTTCAATGAACTACAATGGCACTGTGGTAGTTCAGTGAGTACTACAAGCTAACAGTTGCAAAGGTTATCGGAACTTGTAGTTTCCCATTCACAGAATACTGTGAATGAGTGATGCAACCATGTGGGCGGAGCCCCTCATGGGCACATGTTTTAAAAATTCCGACATCTGGTGGGGGGAGAAGATCCCCTGCTGGCTGTCAAATTGGCGGAGCGGGGGCCGGTCCTTTCGTAACTTGCTACATATTACTCCTTGAATATGGGTGTAACATGAAACATGTAATGCAAGGTGAACATATCCTTTTAGATTTACATGTTATAGTGTGTTTATACCCAAAACTTGTTTTGGATAGAAAGGTTAGAGGAAAGGTTAAAACCCATGTCAGGTTTACTGCTCCCTTCACTTATTGTCCTGGGGACAACCTTTAACCAGACTGGAAGGAAGGGAAAACAACAGGGAAAAAGCCAGCAATAAAGATCTCATTGAGGCTCTAGCATTCCCTAAACTTAAAGAGGAATTCCAGGTGTGGATACTGTGTGTGTTTGTGTATATATATATATATATATATATATATATATATATATATATATATATACACACACATACATACATACACACACACACACACACATATACATATACATATACACACACACATACATACACACACACAAATACACTGGGTAAAATAAGTATTGAACACGTTACCATTTTTCTCAGTAAATATATTTCTAAAGGTACTATACACATGAAATTTCCACTACATGTCCGTAACAGCCCATGCAATCCATACGTACAAGGAAACCAAAACAAATAAGTTCAGAAATTAAGTTATGTGTAATAAAATAGAATGATACACGGAAAAAGTATTGAGCACATGAAGAAAGGGAGGTGCAAAAAGTTATGGAATGCCAAGACACCAGCTGAAATCTATCAGTAATTAGAAAGCAATCTTGCCCCTTGTCAGTGCTAATGAATATCGTCTGGTTCATGCTCAACTGATTGCCTATAAAAAAGTGCCTCATGATGGGTAAAAGCAAAGAGCTCTCTTAAGACTTTCACAATCTTATTGTTGCAAAACATACTGATGACATTGGTTACAGAAGGATTTCTAAACTTCTGAATGTTCCAGTGAGCACTGTTGGGGCCATAATCCAGAAGTGGAGAGTACATCATTTCACCATAAACTGACCATGACCAGGTGCTCCTCACAAGATTTCTGAGTGAAAAGAATTATCAGAAGAGTTGTCCAAGAGCCAAGAACCACTTTTGGAGAGCTTAAAAAAAAACAACTGGAATTAGCAGGTACAATTGTTTCAAAGAAAACAATAAGTAATGCCTCCAACCACCATGGCCCGTATGCATGCTCACCACACAAGACTCCATTGCTGAAGAAAAAGCATGTTGAAGCTCGTTTAAAGTTTGTTGCACAACATTTAGACAAGCCTGTGAAATCCTGGGAGAATATAGTCTGATCAGATGAGACGAAATTTTAACTCTTTGGATGCCATAATACACATCATGTTTGGAGGTCAAATGGCACTGCACATCACCCCAAAAACACCATACCAACAATGAAGCTTGGAGGTGGGAACATCATGGTGTGGGGCTGTTTTTCAGCATACGATACTGGCAAACTTCATATCATTGATGCAAGGATGAATGGAAAAATGTACCAAGACATTCTTGATAAAAATCTGCTGCCATCTACCACGATGATGAAGGTGAAATGCGGGTGTAAATTTTCAGCAAGACAATGATCCCAAACAGAAAGCCAAGGAAACTCTCAGCTGGTTTCAAAG